>NC_138969.1:36007500-40807500 GCF_055761805.1 Camellia sinensis | reverse complement strand
CAAGAAAGAAAAGTAGCCGGCAAGTGCCAAAAGTAGCCGGCAATGGCTTCCCCCCTCCAGGCAAGAGGTAACAAGGTTTGGCCCAAAAACAAGGTCAAAACACAGAGTGTTAAGAGGCTTAAAGACAAGGCACTCAGCCGAGAACTTCGGGCGCTCGAAACAAGCACAAATATGCGCAATCATCGCGTGCACAAACGATGACGTCAAAGTCTTGAGGTCGATCAAAAATGGGGTGTCTACAATGTCAGACGGCCTTTGGCCCAATTATTCTTTTTCATATTCATATCCATGTGTGTGTCATACTTATGACTATAATCACATTCGTATTCAATTAGTCTTGTGTTAAAGACTGTCATTCAAACTATTCATCCATAATTCAAATTACAGACCCATAAGGCTCTGTAGACACCCCATTTTTGACCGTCCTCAAGACTCGGATGTTCTTGTAGGTACATCCAGCGACAAGTTTGATTGCTCACCGAGTACTCAACTTCCGTGACGGAATGCTCCAGGTTTGATCCATCCAGACCCTATTTGAATTCTGTATCATTTTTGGACCATGCTTTGGTCACTCTATATTGATGTTTATGATGGCCTGCCGGCCATGATCCAGGGCTGCCGGCCATGGGATCTGGCCTGCCAGCCACCAATAGGCCCTGCCGGCCATCAATGAAGCACTGCCAGCCACCACTGATGGCCGGCCGACCAACAATGCTTTAACAGATATTTTTGCAGATATTTTTGCAGATATTTTGACAGCTGTTTACACAGTTGAGCCCATCTGCTTGCACGTGGAGGGCTGGATTGCTTTGAAGGTTTCTTGTATCACCTATGTAGAGGGCTCATCTATATGCATGCAAGGGGTTAGAAATTTTGGTTGAGATATATTCTTCTCTCTCTCACTCTAGAATTCTTTCTCTCTATATTTTGTGTCTATTTTGTGCATGAAAGTGTGTTTTCTCTTCACCTTTGCACTAGCACCCCTAGCCAAACACCTTTACCTTAGGATTGAGGCTCTTAGAGGTCTTGTTTAAGCTTCTTGGAGTGGTTTTGGCTAAAAAAGTTGGCTATTAGCTTGCTGTTTTCTTGTTGTTCTTCAAGGGTAAGGATTTCATCCTTTTAAGCTTTGTTCTAGTTCATTGTTTTTCCATCTTTGTATGCAATCTTAAGGCTGGTTTTAGCCTCTTAAAAACTCTGATTTTAAGGCCTAAAAGTGTTGGTTTGATCCTTGTGTGGTTAGGGGGGTGGTTCCTCTCTTTTGCTCTTTGGCTTGTTAAGCCTCTTGAGCCACCCCTTTAAGCTCTTGACACACCCTTTGTTTAGCCTTCCTAACACTGAAACTCAGAGGGATTTCAGTGGTAGAAAGTTGGCTTTGAGGCTTAAAATAGGAGGGGGTTATCCCCTCTCCTTGTGTCTTGTTTGCTTGTGTTGTTGGCCTCATACTTGAGCATGTTTTTCTAGCATGTGTTGACTTGATCTCAGCCTATTTTTGGCCTTATTTCAGCATGTTATAACTTTGTTTTGGCTTGGTTGAGTCACCTCATGCATGCTTCTTACACTTGTAGTGTAATCTTTCTAACTAGCTTTGCATGGTTGATGCTTTAGCCTAGTATTCTAGCTTATTTTGGCTACACTCCAACATGATTTTACTCATGTTTTAGCATGCTTTAACTCTATTTTGAGTGATTTGGGTCATATGAGGCTTGCTTTGTATAGCTATGGTGTAAATGGCCTTGACTATTTTTGAGTTTCAAAGTCTTTAACATGTTAAGCTTGAGGTGTTTGCATGTTTTAGCATCATTTGGCATGTGTTTTCAGTGCCCCTAACTCTGTCACACTTCCATATTTTTCACTCTTTAAGTGCTCTTGAGAGTTGTACCTTATGCCTTGTTTATGGGCCAATGTATGAACATCCATTTTCTTGCTTTTCATGCCATCATTTCAGTTCATTTTTGCCATTGTTTTGGCATGCATGAGGTCTGTTTAGGGCTGGTTTAGTCCATTGAGCATTGTATTGCATGGTGCTAGTGTTGTGTCCTTCACTAGTTTCAAGGTCTTAGTCTCTTAACATGTTGTGCATGCGTTGTTTACATGTTAGAGTCTCGTGTTTCATGCCATATCATGCATTGCATGGCTGTCACTTCCCTCATTTCATCTTTTTTTTTTATTTTCTTTGAGGGTGGTTTGGCCTTAAAGTTGTGTTTAAACATGAGGTAGGGGTTATGCTCAAATGGCTTTAACTCTCTCTCTTGAGGGTTCCTCCTAGTCAAGGACATTCTCCCTCTCATGCCTTAAATCCCTCTTTTGGTTGACCCCTTATCATTAGAGGACTTGGACATTTGGACTTAACCGGTTAAGGAATGGATCGGTAATGTTAAAATGTGTAAACAAAATCAATCAAGTAAAATATGCCAAGATTAGCATGTTGTTTGCATAGCATGTTGTTTGCAATGCATCGTGTTCAACCGGAGGTTATGTTGAACACAAGGTGGATTGGCCTACTTCATACTCAAAGTGATGAAAGTGAGCCAATCCCCTTGGTCTCCATTGCCTTTGATCATCTATGATGAGGTAGTGGATTTAGAGTCTTGTTTGCATTGCATTTATTGAATGTGTACGATATTGGATCTTTGACCATCATGCACTCCAAATGCTTGATTGATGGTTTTGGATCTAATAGTGCCTCTTCCTTGATGTTTTGAGGTGATAAGGAGTGGAACAGTACATACATGCCCTTCGGAGACTCTTCAATTTCCCCTTGCTTGAGCTCTATTGCAGCATGGTGATGCAGCACACCAGTGGCTGGCAGTGCCCCACTGATGGCCGGCACTGCCTTTTCCTTAGCTGGCAGTGCCTTCTTTTGGCCGGCAGATGGCTGGTAGTAGCTTCTCATGGCCGGCAGGCCACTGGTGTAATCCACAACAATCCTTTGGTAAGGTTCAGCAGAAGTCCTTGGAGGCACCCTGTAAATAGAGCCTCCCCAGAGCAAACCAGAGAGCTTTTCGGGGCGAAAACCGAGCATGCACCTTCTACCTTCTTGAATAGAGCTGAGGCAGCCTAATTTATAGCTTTGCTTGTTGTCTAGCTTGAATTTGTAACTTAATTAATTAGTGTGCTAATTAGTTAATTGTTGTAATAATTAGTTGTAGCTGGTTATTCAATTTGGTTTGTAATAATTAGTCTAGATTAGCTTAATTAGATTAGTTGATTAGCTTAGTTTAGATTAGCTTAGCTTATTCATTCGGACCCTCCTTCGCGAGGGCAAATGTTGTAATAAGGGTGCGTGCGTGTGTGCATGTCTTCCAACCCCATTTCTTTCTCCCTTTTACTTAGCAGCTTTCGATGGTTAGTTTAGGGCATATTTCAATTAGCATACCTTATGCTATGCATGCGTGCATCATTCATTTGTCTTGCATGCATCGGGCTCGGCGCATCATTCAAACTACATTGTATTTCAAATATCTACTTGAATACGTGTTCTAAAGCATGTTATCAAGTGTTGCATTCATATGCCATCTTAGATAGCCGAGCCTATTTAATTGCATATTGCATGTGTTGCATTAGGCATTTTAGCATAGCTAGGATCATGCATTGATTTCTAACCAGTTCTCTATTTTGGCTTGGAGTACACTATAAGTGTTTATGCTTTAGCATCCTTGCATGTGTGTAAGTGATTGCCATGAGGCTATTTGCTTAAATGCTTTAACTGCATGAATGCCTGTGGATGAAGGCTTTATTGCTTGAATTGGAACAATTCATCAAAATGTGAGTTCTAAGTCCACTTGAGAGTGGCAAAATCATGTTTTAAGCCCACCTTGTTTGGTGGCAAATCCGCATTTCTAAGCCCACTTGAGGGTGGCAAATTCAAACCATTTTCAAACAAACAAACATGAATTATTTTGTTCTAATTCTTGTGATTTAGTCTATACTTGTATGCTGTGCACATCACATAGTAAGTTAGCTAATAATCAGAACAAGAACACATGTGTTTATAAAAACAACATATCATGTTTAGTAGAGGCCGATCTTTTGATCGGGAGAGCGGGGGTGCTCATTTCAGGACCTTCCCCTCTCGTACCCAAGTTCTCGAGCCGAGGCAACTTTGATGATGACGGACACGTGGCCTTAAGCACGAGTCAGGGTTTCCTAAATTTCCCAAAACAAAATATTTAGGTGGCGACTCTGAAATCTGGCAAAGCAGTCCATGTTTGGCGCTTTTTGATTAAAATCAATTTTCCAAAACGATTTGCCGGATTTGGACTCTTTGGTGATTTATCAGTCTTACATTGCACTTTGTGAGATTAGATACAGAACTGTGATAGGAGTCCGAACTGTAGTGGCTAGAACCCATTTCGCGCCCTCTCCGAAAGGGGGGCGTGCGGAGCGAGTTTCGGGTTGTCTACAGGATCACATAGAAGTAACATTGTGGAAAATAACGTACTTGAACATATCTTTATTAAGATATTACCCACAGTGATCTGCCGGATGATTTGCTCTTGTGCTTGACACTACACATTAAATAAACATAATGGGTCACAAGCGATTCATTCTGTTCTTAATTCATATATACTTCTTAGGCTTCTTCCTTATCTTTTTAGCTCATTTATAATGTTCAATGCATGCCTAAGAGTACTTAGAAATGAAAGAGAACGGAAACAAATCATAAAACAAATTTTTAGAATTTCTAAAACAGGGCTATCCACTTGAGTGCAACTTTCGCCGCTCAAGCGGACCCTTTTGGTCTGCAAAAGTACTGGTTACCTCATTTTTTGCGCTCGAGCATGACTTTGAACGCTTGAGCTGAGAGTCAAACGTGTGACTGGGCGCTTGAGCATAACCCTTGATGTCCGCTCGAGCGGACATCAATGTCTGCAAAAGTTCTGGGAGCAAGTATTTCACGCTCGAGCGGCAGTTTTCCCGCTCGAGTGGACATGCCGAATTTTGGAATTTCCAAAATTGCATTTGAAGCTTAAACTTAGTATTCAAAGGTCCAAAGCTCGTGTTTTCAGTACAAAACATGGAAGGTTAATGCATGGCATGAGAATATGAATTATTTGAGACCAATTGACCAAAACCATGATCTAATTCTCAAATCATTTAACATTTTTCTTGGTATGGTTAAAGCTCATGCATTTAAAATTCATACAAACTTCCTATCTTCATGAATCATTTATGCATGTCAATTATTGACTCCAATCCCTTTTCAAATAGCACAAATGATGCTCAAAATTATGGAGTTCATTAAAATTATGTATGCATGTATGATTTGGTGTCATATTCTTCATGTTTCAATAATCAACTTCTAATTACAACATAAATCCTTATAATTGAGTTTCATATAATGATAATTCTCACATGCATGTAGTAAGGGACTCTCAAATTAACATGAACTACATGTTTCATGCTCAAATATGCAAAATCATGGCAATTTGTTACATGCATGTGTACATTGACTTCAAATTCATCAAATTCAACTTAATTCTTGTTCTTGGTGACATAACAAGCTAGAATTCATGCAAGGATAAACTTAAACTCATGAAATTGAGTTCATTTACTTACCTAGGAGTCCAAATCTTCCAAATTCTAGCTAGCTCTTAGAATTAACCTCCTCAATTTCAAACTCTTAGTTCAAATCCCCAATTTTGTGTTCCATCTCTCTCTACAATCGGCTCACTCTCTCTCTAGAGTGTTTATTTTAGATTTTTGAGCTCCAAGCAAGATGAATATAAGTGTAATTAGGCCCTTATATAGGCTTGCCTAATCAAATTTGATTAGGGCTAAGTAATGGTGCTTAATTCAATCAGTTTAAACTTATTAATTCATTCCAAATCGATTTTCAATTAAATTTCACCATAGGCTCTAAAAATTACGCTAATCACAATGGCGTAGTCAATTTTGGTTTCTGTGGCCGATAAGGCCTTCAATTTTTAGTTCACAATAGTAAGTTGAACAGATCTTCTTACGGTGAACAAATATAAGGCCAAATCCACATATAATCATGCAATTAACACCCAAATTCAAATTAATCACATAATCACAACATAATCACGATTAATTAACTTAATACAAGACAGGGTCATCACACAGAGTGTTTCGAGTTGAGCTGCAAAGTTTCTTGGTTAGAGGACAAGGCCATACGTGCGGGGTCTTGGACCGCACGTGCGGGAGGTGAGGCCGCACATGTGGAAAATAAGGAATGCCCAGAGTGCACACTGCAAAATATGCACGTGCGGAAAGAGGTGCGGGGAAGGTGCCGCTCATGCGGGGATGAGTGCCACACATGCTAGAGGCACGCTCCGTCTGTGTGGGAATGGGTGCCGCACGTGCGGGAGTCCGTTGAGTCCGAAAATCTGCTTTTTCTTTCCTTCTTGGGCTGTGTGTATACCACTTTTTGTATATATATCTCTCTCTCTATAAACCCATTTCTCCTACTGCTCTCAATATTTCTCCCCCAAAACTAGTTTAAATCTTTGATTTCTCCAAAACCATTAACATTTTGACCCTAGTCCTTTGATCAAAATTGGATAACATCTTGAGGGCTTCGTTGTGTGCGGTGGAGATCACGTTTTCACACCATTGATTTTGAGGGTTTCATCTCATTTCTTCTTCAAATTTGAGGTAGGGATTTTCTTAGAGTTATATATATATTTTTGCAAGATTATATTGATTTAGAACAAATTTTGGGAAGTATGGAAACTTTGTTTTTAACTCATAAGTTGGAAATGAGTTTTTTTAAAAATGTGGGTTTCCAAAATGTTCTATAAGAAATCTTGAGATTTTGAGTTATGTTGTTGTTGGAAAGTATTTTCTTGAAATATTAAATTTTTATGAGAAGGAAACCACATTTGTGGAAACCCTAGAAAATTAGAGATTTTCTTTTTGAGAAATATGGTGACGTTGTGATATTGATAAATATTGAAATGAGAAATTTAATAATGTAAAAGGATTTGTTGATTGCGAGTTGGTGTTAAAAGAAAAATGTGACTGTAGACCGCGCAAACTCTCTCCGCGCGCCCCCCCTTTCGGAGAGGGCACGAATTGGGTCCTGCTACTACAGTTTGGACTCCTGTCATGGTTCTGAATCTAATCTCACAAAGTGCAATGTAAGACTGATAAATCACTAAAGAGTCCAAATTTGGCCATTGGTTTTGGAAAGTCAATTTTGAATGAAAAAACGCCAAACATGGGCTGCTTTGCCAAATTACAGAGTCGCCACCTAAATATTTTGTTTTTGGAAAATTTAGGAAACCTTGAATCGTGCCGAAGGCCATGTGTCCGTCATCACCAAAGTTGCCTCGGCTCGGTAGCGTGGGTACGGGAGGGGAAGGTCCTAAAATGAGCACCCCCGCTCGCCCGATCAAAGGATCGGCCTCTACGAAACATGATATGTTGTTTTAAAAACCTCATGTTTTTTATCTGATTATTAAGCTAACTTACTATGTGATGTGCACAACACACAAGTATAGACTAAGTCGCAAGACTTGGAACAAAACAATTCATGTTTGTTTTCAGAAAAAGGTTTGAAAATGCCACCCGCAAGTGGGCTAAAACGCGGACTTGCCACCCTCAAGGTGGGCTTTAAAACATGATGTGCCACTCTGCAAAGTGGGCTTAAAACATACAATCATCGAATTGTTCCAATTCAAGTAACGAAGCCTTCATCCACAAGAATTCATGCCGTTTAGCATTTAGCAAATAGCCTATGGCAAGCATGCTATCATGGCAATCACTCACACTCATGTAGTATGCTAAAGTGTAAAACTTACAGTGTACTTCAAGCTAAAACATAAGCTAGTTAGAAATCATGCATGATCCTAACTATGCTAATATGCCTAATGCAACACATGCAAAATGCAACTAAATAGGCTTGGCTATCTAAGATGGCATATGAATGCAATAATTTGATACATGTATTCAAAGAAGCGTATTGAAATACAATGCAGTTTGAATGATGCGCCGAGCCCGGTGCATGCAAGATAAATGAATGATGCACGCATGTAAGCATAAGGTATGCTAATTGAAATATACCCTAATCTAACCACTGAAAAACAGATAAATAAAAGGGAGAAAGAAGTGGGGATTGGAAGACATGCATACACACACGCACCCTTATTACAACATTGCGGCCTCTCGAAGGAGGGTCCGAATAAACAAGCTAACTAGCTACACTAAGCTAAGCTAATTATTACAAGCCAACTAATTAACTAACTCTAGCTAATTAATTATTACAAATCGAATTGAAACTAGCTATGCTAAGCTAATTAGAATATTACAGAGATGAATTAAATTAGCTAAGCACATTAACTAATTAATTAAGAAATCGATAAATTAACTAGCTAAGTAAAGCAGTAAAAATGGCCTCGAGGGAAAGGAGACATGCATGCTCGGTTTGTTTCGCCCGAAAATGCATTGCCTTGCCATGAGTTGCCTCTGTTTGCACTCGAGGTGATCTCAGAACATCATATGAACTTCCAGGTTGCATCTGCCCCAACACAGGAACATTTTGGACAATTTCTCCTGCAGGTGGCTGGCCGACCACCTCAACTGGTCGGTAGGCTACCTCAACTGGCCAGCCGGCCACTTCTCTTTCCAGAATTCTGCCTTTGATGCAACAGACAGCAACAGAGCCAAGACAATGTATTTGGCAAGACATGTGTGTACTACCACCCTCCTCATCATGTCTCAAGCTCAAAAGAGTGTGGTACTTGGCTCTCAAGCCACCAATCAAGCATCTCAATGCATGAGGGTCCAAGAACCAAGCTTGTACAAGCTTAGTGAATGCGCACATACGACTCAAAGTGTCATCACCCTATCATGCACGATCAAGGGCGACGGTGACCAAGAAACGCGACACGTTTCATCACTTTGAGTATGAAACGTGCTACATTTCTTGTGTTTGGATTAATGTCCGATCCAAACACAATGCAATGCAAATAACGTGTTTATCTTTCACATGTTTTACTTGGTCCATTTCTTGTTTACTCATTTTAACTTACCAATTAGTCCATTAATCGGTTATGTCCAATGTGCTTGTCCTCTAATGGGGAACATGGAAGATATTTCAATACTAAAGTGGCATGCACAAGACTCTATCATGTAAGTAATGCATGCAAGACATGTTAAGGGCAAAGAGCACAAAAGCTAGTGAAGAGCATCACATAAGAGGCATGCATTATCAATCTCAAATGGCCAAACCAGCCATGGACAGAGCTTAATCATGCCAAAACAATGGCCTGAACATGTTGGAATTGAAGCTCAAAAGACTACACAAGCATGCACACAAATTGGCTCACAAGCGAGGCATGAGTCATAACTCTCAAAAGCTACGAAAGAGTGAAATATGTGAGAGTGTGAATACACTATATACACTGAAATCATGTGAGAAAGGAGGCTAAGGCATGCAAACAACTCAAGTAAAGCATGCTAGAGACTTTGAAACTCAAAGCTAGTCAAGGGCCTTTACACTACAACCATACACAACAAGTCTCACATGGCCAAGACCACTTAAAACAGAGTTAAAGCCTGCTAAAACATTAGCAAAAATGTGCTGGAGTCAAGCTAACACATACTAGAATGATGGACTAACTCATTAGGCATTCAAGGCTATTAAGCAAGATTACACTACAAGTGTAAGATATAAGTAACAAGTGGCCAAACCTGCCCAAAATAGAGTTAGAGTAGGTCCAAAAAGTCACAAAAACATGCTTGAACTAAGCTTCAAAAAGGGAGAAACACATGCTCACTTGCTAGGCCATCAACACATGCAGCAAGACAAGAGGAGAGGGGACCACCCCCTCCCATTTTGAACCTCAAAACCACCTTTCCACCACTGAAATTCCTCTGGAATTCAGTGGTTAAAGGGCCAAAAAGAGATGGTTTCAAAAGCTTTAAAGGATGGCCCAAAAGCTTAGAAAATAAGCAATGAAAGAGGGTGGACCACCCGTAACTCCAACAAGGACTCAAACCAACATTTTAAACACTTAAAAAATTGAGGTTTTTGTAGTTGACAACTAGGCCAAAACAGCATGCAAAGGTGGCCCAAACTAGTGTACAAAAACAAGCTTAAAAGGGGAAGAAGCTTACCCTTGAAGAATAGCAGGAAGACAACAACAATTCTGAGCCAAAACAAAGTCTAAGACCTCAAATCAAGCTTCAATGGACCTCAGCTCCAAAGCGAAGGTGTTTGACTAGGTGTCTTAGTGCAAATATGTGAAGAAAACACACTTTTAAGCTCAATATAGCACAATATAAAGAGAGAGTGAGAATTCTAGAGAGAGAGAGAGAGATTTCAGCTCTGAAATTTTTGGGAACCTCTCTAAAGGGGGAGGGACCTCCCCTTATATAGAGCAAACAAGCAAAAAGCTTGCTCCATCCCTCCATACACGTGTATGGAGGATGAGTTTTAGTGAGCAACAGCTGGCTCAAAAGATCTGAAAATATCTAAAAAGGAGAAAAATTGGCCGCCGGCCAGTTAAGGTGGCCGGCCGGCCACCTCCCCTAGCCGGCCGACCACTCCAAGTGGCCTACAAGAGAGAAAAGTGGCCAGCAGATGCAAAAAGTAGCCAACAAGCCCTTCCCCTCCCCCAGGCAAGAGGCAACAAGGTTTGGCCCAAAAACCAAGGCCAAAACACAAAGTGTTAAGAGGCTCAAAGACAAGGCACTCAGCCGAGACCCTCGGGCGCCCAAAACAAGCACAAACATGCGTAATCATCGAGTGCACAACCGATGACGTCAAAGTCTTGAGGTCGGTCAAAAATGGAGTGTCTACAGTGACATAATAATGAAATGATTTATTTGTTGAGAATACATGAGTGTGGAAATGTTATTGCTCTTAGTGGGTTTATATGGATATATGGTGATCTTGTGAATTGCATTGGAAAGGGAATGGAAATTGTGATCACGAATAGAACAATTGTGTGTAAGTATTGTAAATGGACGGATGTTGCATTGCATGGATAATTGTTGCATTGCATGGGTAATCGTTGCATTGGCATTTCAATCCAATTAGCTATTCCAAACTTTTGAATAAAGAAAATGAAAGTTTGCATTTGAAAAGGGAAGTGTTTGTGAAATGAGTTTTCATTGATGTTTTTTGGGATAAATACGTTGGTAAGTCTGGATAAGGGGTGTAGATGAAATTGATTAAGTTGGCCTGAGTGTCCAGGGTGAAAGACTGAAAACACGCGCGGAGTAGGTACCACGTGCCTTTCGGTTAGCTACCGCTAAAGTGGGAACTTGGTAATGCTAGTTATGCCTACTTGCAGACACCAACCTAGGGATTACCTAAGTCGTATTTACTGCCTCATGAATTTGATGAAAAACTATGAAATTGTTAAAATTTCAATATCACATTGTGCACGAAGATTTTAAAAGAATAAAGATGTGATTATCTTTTAAAGACATAACATGGCATGTGTATTTCATTTCATGAGAATTGTAAAAAATGTATATAATTTATTAAGAATTTCCTATTGGGCTTTATGCTCAGCCTATGGGATCTTGGTGCAGGAAAAGATGTGGTTAATTCGCCAAACTAGGGCATGGATGTATATGTTGAGAGCACAAGGCTCTTGTTTTGTTTTGCGTATATTTTGCTAGTCAATGGCTATACTTGTGTGGTTTCAAGCAACCTTTTTTGTGTAACCGGGCTTAAGCCTTGGAAGTTGTAGCCCTTGAGGGCATTTATGTATTTATTTATTTTTATTAAAAGTTCTATATGCTATAGAGTCATGTACTAGGAATCGTTGAATGTATAATTGCATGTGGAACTATTTTGTACAAACCTCATGAGTGTGTACTGCACTTAAATTGGTGGTTTAATTTCGGTTTATTGTATGGAATAGTAGTGGTTGGGTTATCATTATGTATAAATTTTGGGGCGTTACACGTAGGAAGAACAACTGAAAAGCCCTAAATTTTGGCTTCTGTAAGAATTTTCAATGTTTCCCTCCATCGATGAATTTTGATCTCAAAATGGTCAATTTGATCACCAAGTTGACCAATCACTTTATCAAAAATGATTTCGTATTTCTATGGCAATGACGCTATTGTTTCAAATTTTTGCCAATCAAGATAATCAATTTTTTCTTGTAAATATAAAATTTCATTCTCACGCCAATGCACTTTATCTTCACAAAACCAAATCATTTCATCTTGTACTTCATCTTGCCTTTGAATTTTTGTGATCATTCCAAATTAAGAAGATGTCCCATCGAGCGTGCCAAAAATTGTTAGTAAAAAATTATGCTAAGTCTCGATTGACAAAAACTTAACAACAATTTTAACCAAACAACCAAACAAAAAATCAGACGATTGTGTAAAAGTTCTAAGATGCCTTGAAAGTACAAGGACTTCTTTGGAACAATTAAAAATTGAAAGAGTGAAGTATCCAAATAAACAAAGACAACTCTAGATAAATTATCTAAGTTTACAAGAATTACAAGTCACAAATTACAGAGAAAACCACTCCTAAAAATTAAGATAATCTACTCCTAAGAATTAAAGTAGTCTACTCCTAAAAATAAAGAAAAGACTCTGATGAGTTTGATGATTTCTTCATCCCTTGCTTATTCCTTCTTTAATGTATTTATAGGCTTGACATTGCCACAAACTGTTGCTAACCATGTTGTCACAAACTGCTCCACCATTGTAACACCCCCAAAATACACAATAGATATAACCCAGAACATATATTAATAGTCGCATAAATCAGAGTAAATGGTCCTTTCATTACATGAAGTTAATGATACAAAAGAGTTTAACATAAATAAATGCCCTATTGGCTTACACTTTTCCAAGTCCTGACTTGGTTGCAACAAAAGTGAGCTTTGCTCATACAAATTTAGCCCTAGGTTATACAAAAATATAACAAAAACAAGAAGGTCTTGCTTCCTAAAGATTCCTCCAGTGCTATTGCCTTGGTGGAGGCATGCCACAATTACCTGAAAATGTTTTTCTCAAATAGGGTGAGCCACAGCCCAGTAGAAATCATCTAACACAATATATGAGGTTTAGTAGAGATATAAGTACAAAGTGAACACACAATGTCTTGGGATAAAACATTGACAAATTTATATATTGGATTGATACCAAATTCAAATCTTAATCCATTTTCCTTCAATTCATATTCCGTTCACTTATCTTTCTCAATTCATGGGTCAATTTCATTATTTCTCAACAACCAAACTGAGGCTACAACTTAATGGTTTTCAAATCATACAACACATATACATAAACACTTCAAACTTCCATTTCACGGATATTTCGTCCGCTGGCAACCGTCAAACAGGACCCATGTAAACGTAGGCTATACAAGCACTACAATTGCCATTTTACGGATATTTTGTACGCGGGCAACCGTCAAACAGGACCCATATATAATTTCGGGACTTTCACCCAGGACACTCCGACCAACTTAATTATAATGGAGTCCATCCCCTTTCTCCTCCCAAACAATCATACATATACAATGTATTTAAATACATAATCACATATGGAGTACATCCTCTTTCTCCTCCCAAATAATCATACATATACAATGTCTATAAACATGGTCATATTCAATGACAAATATCACAAAATTAGTTTCAATTCACCTAATCCACATGCAATTTCTACAACAATCAAAGCTATCCTCCAGCCATAGCCCAATACAGTTATCTCTAAACAGATATTCAATCTCAAACATATAGTTTATTCAAAACTTCCAATGGTGTGAAGTAAGACATATTCA
Source organism: Camellia sinensis (assembly GCF_055761805.1). Classification (NCBI taxonomy): domain Eukaryota; kingdom Viridiplantae; phylum Streptophyta; class Magnoliopsida; order Ericales; family Theaceae; genus Camellia; species Camellia sinensis. Next base: position 40,793,768 of record NC_138969.1, on the reverse strand, counting down.
ATTCCACCATTCACATCAAAGATCATCCAATTTCACATTTTCAATGCCAATTTCAATTATTTATGCAAAATATGATTTGATTTAATTAGGGTAAAAGTCCCTTTTTCCAAATATCAATCCAAGTACCAAAATCCACCATTTTGACACAACATGAACATATATTCAACCCCCAAACTCCTTTATCTCATATACACCAAAACCCCATTTTTTTTCATTTCATCTCTAAACCGTAGGTTTATTCAAACTAACCTAAATCCCACCATTGTTACACAATAACAAGTAACTAAGCTAAAAACCATATGAGAGTGTAGAAAAATCCCTACCTTGAAGAGAGAAGACGAGCCAAGCAAGAGTGAAACTCCAAGAACACTGAAACCCACTTCTATTCGAAACAAAATGAAGATCTTGAAGCGCTCTACCTTTTTCTCAAAGGCACTAGGGTAGAAATCCTAACGGATCTAGATGAAATCTTAGAGAGAAGGTGGGGTTTAGAGAGAGAATGTGTAGATCTAGGTATTTTGGAAGTTTTAGAGAGAGAGAGAAGAAAAAGTGATTCAAAATGTCACCTTCACGGATTGTTATACACGCAGTCCGCTCGAGCGTGGAAAGTGATGCTCGAGCATGAGACACAAAGTTCCGCTCGAGCGTGAAATGTGGTGCTTGAGCATAGGATACTCCCTTTCAGAAGTTTTGTAGACGAAGGACCCCACTCAAGCATGAGACTGGACTCTCGAGCATCCAATGCACTCTTCTAGTATTTGTAGACCTATGAAAAAATACTGAGAGTTGACAGATCCCGCTCAAGCGTAAGAATGACCGCTCGAGCGAAGGAGCAAAATTTGTGAAGCCCACTCGCGAGGAAGTGTCAAAGTCTGGGCATCACAAGTTTGGAAAAACACATAACCAACCTATTCCAAACGCACAACTCTAATCCGATAATCAAAATAAGGGGAAGACAAGGTGCAACAATATGAATAATCATTCTAAACCACACCAACCCGACTCCGGAATACAGTAAGTGATGGGTCAAAATCGGAATCGCTATAATCTGCCCCCTTAAGGAATTTCATCCCCAAAATTACAAATCAAGTTCAAAATCACAACTAAACCATTCACAACCAGGTTTACTCTTACAAGTTCCTCACCATGACTAAGTCTTCGGTCATTCATTTTCATCGCCTCGATACACAAGTCCTAATTTAAAATGAAATTTACAATTTCCCAAAACATTTACAATGTTTAAATCAAAGTCCGAGTTTTCAAAACTTACACAGCACATACAATGCTTTCAAAGTAACACAACATCATCAATATTCCATATTCTTAAAACATGTACAATGTTTATATAAAATTCATGTTTCCAAAATACTCATAACATATACAATGTCTTTATATTTCATTTACATAATGAAAACCTCGATATAAAATTAAACATCAACAAATAAGTCTGGATATTTCTCTCAGACTTCCAATTCGCGCTGCCAAGTTGCTTCCTCAACTCCATGATGTTTCCACAATACTTTAACCAAGGGAATCGTCTTGCCTCTCAAAATTTGATCTCGTCTATCCAAGACTCTCATCGGTCTTTTCTCATAAGAGACATCCACATCTATCTCTAAGTTGGTCCAATCGAACACGTGCGATAGATCTGGCTCATGCTTCCGAAGCATACTAATATGAAACACGTCATGCACTCCAGAAAGTTGTGGCGGCAACGCCAACCGATAAGCAACCTTTCCAATTCGTTTAAGAATTTCGAAAGGGCCAATAAACTGAGGGGATAACTTCCCACTCTTTCCAAATCTCATCAAACCCCACCTAGGTGATATTTTCAAGAACACATGGTCTCCCATCTCAAAAGACAAGGGTCTCTTCCTACGGTCGGCATAGCTCTTCTGGCAGCTCTGAGCCATAGATAACCTCTTATGGATAAGTTCCACTTTCTCCATCATTTCTTGCACCAAGTCTGGGTCCAACAAAGGTGCATCACCCACCTTGGCCCAATACACAGGGGATCTACATGGTCGGCCATACGAGGCCTCAAATGGTGCCATGCCAATACTTGATTGGAAGCTGTTGTTATAAGCAAACTCTACTAAGAGTAAGTGCCTCTCCTACGACCCCTTAAAATCAAGGGCACAACCTCGTAACATATCCTCAAGGATCTGAATGGTACACTCGGACTGCTTGTTAGTCTGAGGATGACATGCAGTACTAAAAGTCAGTCTAGTGCCCAACGCACTCTGCAAACTCTGCCACAACCAAGCTGTGAAATGCGGATCTCTATCCAAAACAATCGTCACAGGGACTCCGTGCAACCTCACTATCTCCTTAATATATAAGTCAGCAAGATAGTCTACCGAATCACTCATGTGCATAGGTATGAAGTGCGTAGACTTGGTTAACCGGTCAACTACAACCCAAATGGCATCACTACCCCGTTGAGTCCTCAAAAGGCCTACCACAAAATCCATCATGACATGCTCTCATTTCCACTCGGCTATAGGCAAGGGTTATAACAAACCCGTTGGCCTCTGATGCTCGGCCTTCACTTGTTGACATGTAAGGCATTTCGATTCAAACATGGCTACATCCTTTTTCATACCTCTCCACCAAAACTGGCGGCTCAAGTCATGATACATAGTTGTGCCTCCCGGATGCACCGCAAGGTGTGAATGGTGAAACTCTCAGAGTACTTCCTCTCGGCAAGACTCTGGCATGAATAAACAATCACGGTATCTCACACTCTGGTTGGGATACATATTCAAACCTTTCTCTACCTCCCCACTGGAGATTTTCTCCCTGATAGTTTCTACCTCAAGATCACCTCTCTGCGCCTTTAACACTCGGTTCACAAGTGTGGGTTATGCAACTATAGAAAACAAGACTGCAGGTTCAATGGACTCCCCAAGAGTACCCAATATCACCCATTCTCGGATGGCGATACAAGCTAAGCTGCTAATAGATTTCCTACTCAAGGCGTCGGCCACAAAATTGGCCTTCCCCGGATGATAATGCAACTCAAAGTTATAATCCTCTATGAATTCCATCCACCTCATCTGTCTCAAATTCTAGTCTTAATAAGTAAACAGATACTTCAGACTCTTATGATCGGAAAATACCTCAAATTTCTCACCATACAGATAATGCCTCCAAATTTTCAAGGTAAATATCACCACCACCAATTCTAGATTGTGAGTAGGGTAGTTTCTCTCGTGTGTTTTCAACTGCCGCGAGCCATAGGCTACTACTTTTCCCTCTTGCATCAAAACACAACCCAAACTTTCCCGTGAGGCATCACAATATACTGAGTAACCCCTACCCCTCTTTGGAATAATCAAAACTGGAGCCGTGGTCAATCTAGTCTTAAGTTCCTGGAGCGACTTCTCACGAGTCTCATCCCACACAAATTTGACTCCCTTCCTCGTTAGCTTAGTTAAAGTTGAAGCTAGTTTGAAGAAATCCTTCACAAATCTCTGATAATACCCGGCCATCCCTAGAAAACTATGGATCTCAAAGGCATTCTTAGGTTGTGCCCAGTCTTGCACTGCCTATATCTTGGACAAACCTATGGTCACCCCTTCCACAGACACTACATGACCCAGGAATTTAACTTCTTTCAGCCAGAACTCACACTTCCCAAACTTACATACAACTTATGGGCTCTAAGCAATTCAAGCACCACTCGCAAATGCTCCTTGTGTTCCTTCTCAGAGGGTGAATAAATCAAGATGTCGTCCACAAAGACGACCACAAAATGATCTAGTAACTCACGGAAGATTCGATTCATCAAATCCATGAACACTGCTAGAGCATTGGTTAGCCCAAAAGGAATCACTAGGAACTCATAATGGCTATACCGCGTACAAAATGCCGTCTTCGGGACGTCCTCCTCCCTTACCCTCAACTGATGGTAACCCGACCTCAGGTCTATCTTAGAGAAACAACAAGACCCTTTCAACTGATCAAACAGATCATCTATACGAGGCATTGGATACTTGTTCTTAATAGTAACCCGATTCAACTTTCGGTAATCGATACAAAGTCGCAAGGCTCCATCTTTCTTTTTAGCAAAGAGGGTCCATGTTCCCCAAGGTGAAGTACTAGGGCAAATAAAACCCTTATCAAAGAACTCCTAGAGTTGAACCTTCAACTCACTCAACTCGGCAGGTGCAAATCGATATGGTGCCATAGAAATCGGTGCTGTACGAGGCACTAAATCAATAGAGAACTTGATCTCTCGGTGACGTGGTAAGCTAGTAAGATCATTAGGAAAGACATCCGGGTATTCACAAACTACCCTTGGTAACTCAACCTGGACTTCCTCACACTTACCACTTAAGAAGCTAGCAACGAGACAACTGAGTTCACTCTGCCCACGCAGATCATATACCGATGATAAAACTCTATCCACCCAGTTCTCCAAGAAATAAAAACAATCACCGCTCAAGGTACATAGAGTAACTCTCTGACGGTAGCAATCTATGGCAGCCCGGTATGACGATAACCAGTCCATATCCAAAATAACATCGAAACTAGTCATATCAAGCAATACAAATGCAAATGGAAGTCGACGACCGACAACCTCTATGTCACAACCCCGACACCCCTGTTTCAAGATGACCTTACCCCCAATAGGTGACTCTACACAAATAGGAGATACTAACTATGCCAACTCCAACCACAAAACTGATGCAAATGCAGACGAGATAAAAGAATAGGATGCACCTGTCATGACCCGAACCTGCCCCTACGTTTAGGCTGACTCTCCAAAACTTCAACTATTTCTTACATACTTCACTGAAGCTGGGTTTGGACATCTCTTGGCTCACCTACAGACACATGAATCAAAGTGAGCGAAAGCCCAGCGAATAATATCAAATAAAGAAGATACATGAACGAAATTTGAAACAGATACATCAAACGGCCTTGGGCCTAATTCATGTTTCTATCTAGTGTATCAAATGACTACAAACCCAGACGTATCAAACGGCCTCTAGCCCACTTTGATTTTTAACAAACGGCCTCGCGCCCAATTCATTCATATCAAACGACCTTCAGCCCAATCATTCATATTAAACGGCCTTTGGTTCAATCATTCATGTCCAACGGCCTTTGGCCTAATCAGTCATGTCAAATGGCCTTTGGCCCAATCATTCATGTCCAACGGCCTTTGGCCCAATCATTCATGTCAAACGGCCTTTAGCCCAATCATTCATGTCAAACGGCATTTGGCCCAAACGATCATATCCAATGGCCTTTGGCCCAATCATAACGAATATTTGTCCCCGATCCAAATTGATGAACTTACGAAACTCAAATAGGAGTAAATAATTGGACAAATAGCATACTTCAAAATATCTTTACTAAGATATTACTCATAATGTTCTACCGGTGGATTCGCCCTTGAGCTCGACCCTACACATTACATAATACATAATGGGTCACAAACAATTCGATCCGTCCTTAATTTATACATTCTTCTTAGGCTTCTTTCTTTTAATTCATTTATAATGTTCAATGTATGCCTAAGAGTGCTTAGAAATGAAAGAGAACGGAAAGCGAAACACGAAACCACGTGTCAAAATTTCTGGAACAAGGCTCCCCGCTCGAGCACGGTTTCTGCTGCTCGAACGGACCCCTTTGGTTTGCAAAAATATTGATTACCTCATTTTTATGCTCGAGCGTGACTTCAGACGCTCGAGCTGAGAATCAAAATATGTGGCTGGCTGCTCGAGCGTGACTCTTTCCGCTTGAGCGGACATCAATGTCTGCAAAAGTTCTACAAGCTTGAATTTTATGCTCGAGCGGCGCCTTCCCCGCTCGAGCGGACCCGTCAAATTCTGGAATTCCCAGCCAAGCTGTTTGAGCTTCAAACTTGCATTCAAACTAATGTAACTTGCATGTTATGACCCATAACTCACATGTACATCTACTAACATGATACAAACACTAAATTTACAACATTATGAAGCTCAATTCCCATGAATCAATTACATGCATACCCATATTATACCAAACTTATTTCCAACACATCAAATTCATGCATTCAAAACTCATACCTCTATGCATTGTACTTGCATGTGGGATATAACTTTCATTCTCAACTTAAATGTTGTAAATAATGATCAAAAGCATGAACTTTAATCAAAATTCAACGTGGATCATATATTTCATGCTCAAATATATAAGTTCATGGCAATTTCTTACATGCATGCATTCATTGACTTCAAATTCACCAAAATCAACTCAATTTATGTTCTTGATCACCATCTAACTTTGAATTCACAAAATTACAAACTCAAACTTATAAGTGTATGCTCAATTACTTACCTAGGAGCTTCAATCCTTCAAATTAGAGCTAATCCTTGAGTTAATCCACTTAATTCTCCAATTTCCTTGCAAACTCTTCAATGTTAGCCCCTTACTCTCTCTAAATTCGGCCCACTCTCTCTCTCTAGAGTGTGATTTTTAGATTTTGAGTTCAAAAGGAATGAGGTTAAATGTAATAAGGCCCTCATATATGTTTGCCTAATCAAATTTGATTAAGGCTAAGTAATTGAGCTTAATTTAATCATTTTGAATCTAAATATTTTGATCTGAATAAATCTTCAATTAAATTTCACCGTAGGCTCTAAAAATTACGCCAATCGCAATGGCGTGGTCAATTTTGATTTCTGTGGTCGATAAGGCTTTCAATTTTCACTTTATAATAGTAAGTTGAATAGATTTTCCTACGGTGAACATATATAAAGGCAAAACCACATATAATCATATAAATGGCACTCAAAATCATATTAAACACATAATCACAATCATAATAAAGACCAATTAGCATAATACGAAACAGGGGTATCATAGCACCCATATCAATCAACACATTAGCAACAAAATTGCAAAATAAGAAGGTACCTCTCACTATAGAAGGAGCAGGTACAAGATCTAGCGCCGTGACTGTATACACACACCCAGTAGGTCTCTACTCAACCTGCTCACCCCTCAGAGCATACACCTGATGCACTAACTGAGCCAAAGAGGCTCCCTGATTGGCCCTCAAGGCCTGTACTGACTGTGTTGTCTGGTGACTCTATGTCTGCCTTGAACTAGACGCACCAGATGTGCCACCCAACTATGGGCAAGACCTCTTTAGGTGCCCCGCCTGCCTACACTGATAACAAGTGGGTGGCTGCCCTCTACTCTGACTTTGGCCCTAAGAACGAGCTGAAGACGAAGCAACTCGCTGCCCTTCTCCTCTCTGCGGACAAGCTGGAGACTTGTGGCCCAGCTGACCACATTTGAAGCAAGTCACATCTCCCTGACCACCTCTCCTAGAACTCGAACTTGGCACTGGAAAGGTAGACCTCGATTGCACTCCCTAGAACTGCTGAGGATTAGGACCCTTCTGCCTTTTGCCATCCCCTTGACTGTCCTAACTCCTTCTGGAGCCCCTCATCCTTTCTTCCTCGACTTGCATAATGGTCTCAAAGTGGGCCGCCGCCTCCACAAGGTGCCCATAGTCCCTAATCATAGATCCCGCCACTCTGAACATGAGCCCGGTCCTCAGCCTCTTCTCAAACTCCAGGCAACGACGCTCCTCAGTCACCACTAACTCCGGTGAAAACCTAGACAAGCTAGTGAATGTGGCTTCGAACTCAGCCACCGGTGTATTCAGCTGCACCAGCTTAGAAAACTGGTCTCTCAATTTCTCCCTAACCGTGGGAGGTAGAAACTTGTCCTGGAAGGCGTTGACAAAGGCCTCCCAAGTCCCTCCAATGTGCCCTCGCGCATATTTTCACCACTAACCCGCATCCCCCTTCAGCTAGAAAGATGCCAACGTCACCCTCAACTGGTCGTCCTCGATGCCAAGCATCTCGAACGTCTTCACTATCTATTTTAGCCACTCATTTGCCTTTAGTGGCTCCTTAGGATCACCTAAAAACTCATCCGAATTAGACCGAAAGAACACTTTCTTCAGAAAAGTGGCCCTGCTTCAGCTACTTGGGCATGGACTTGATTCTCAGCTTTGAGAATGTCTGTAGACTCCCTCAATGCTCTGGCCGTTTCGCGAGCGAAGGCGATAATGGCCTGTTGACCTACTGGCTCGGCCACATTGGCTTGACCAACACCCTCTTCCTGTGCCAAAATTTCATCCGGTATGGGCACCTCGTGCCTTCTAGGCCTACCACATCTGCCACCACGACCACGTCCTGACATCCTAATAATGATAACACAAGAGATTAGCACATTCACAAATGTGCCAAAGCTAACTCACTCACGTCCTAATATGTTGGACAACATTAATTCACTCTACATAAGTACATAATCACGTAAACACATATGAATTTCCTTCCTAGATAATGATCGTCCCGCGACGTTGCTAAAGTTCCAATTAGAAATAGCAGCGATCAAGTGCTCTTCTAATAGGACTTCTAGAAACCCGTAGACCCAATCGGTATCTTAGGAACCAAATCCCATACCTATATAATCACATAAGCATGTTACTACATAAGCACAGATCGTCCATACTTAAGGCTCTAACAAGCGAGACAAACCCATTGTGGTACTAACCACTTCCCACGTACCTAAAGTATTCAAACCCGGTACGTTCTGATACCAAGTTGTAACACCCCCAAAATACACAATAGATACAACCCAAAGCATATATTAATAATCGTATAAATCAGAGTAAATGGTCCTTTCATTACATGAAGTTAATGATACAAAAGAGTTTAACATAAATAAATGCCCTATTGGCTTACACTTTTCCAAGTCTTGACTTGGTTGCCACAAAAGTGAACTTCGCTCATACAAATTTAGCCCTAGGCTATACAAAAATATAACAAAATAAAGAAGCTCTTATTTCCCAAAGATTCCTTCAGTGCTATTGCCTTGGTGGATGCATGCCATCATTACCTAAAAATGTTTTTCCCAAATAAGGTGAGCCACAACCCAGTAGAAATCATCTAACACAATATATGAGGTTTAGCAGATATATAAGTACAAAGTGCACACACAGTGCCTTGGGATAAAACATTGACAAATTTATATGTTGGAATGATACCAAATTCAAATCTTAATCCATTTTCCTTTAATTCATATTCAGTTCACTTATCTTTCTCAATTCATGAGTCAATTTCATTAGTTCTTAACAACCAAACTGAGGCTATGACTCAATGGTTTTCAAATCATACAACACATATACATAAACACTTCAAACTTCTATTTCACGGATATTTCGTCCGCGAGCAACCGTCAAACGGGACCCAAGTAAACGTAGGCTATACAAGCACTACAATTGCTATTTTACAGATAGTGAACCGACAAACAACTGAAATAACAGCAATATACAACTCGATAAACAGTCTTAACTGGGTAGTGAACTGACCAACAACTGAAGTAACAGCAATATACAACTCGATAAACAACATAACAACAACTCGATAAACAACACAAATACAACTCGATAAGTAAAACAAAACAAGTGGACTTCAACAAACATACTAAAGCCTGAAAAGACTCAAAACAGGACTCGTAAAACACACAAAGAACAAAACAAAACACATGCTTTCAGCACTTTGCAACACAAAGAAGGACAATAGGCTAGAGAGGGAGACTGCCGGCCATAAATGGTGATTGCCGGCCATGTGCTGGCCATCAATAAGCCTTGCCGGCCATCAATGTGCGGATCCTCCAAAATGTTGACACGTTCTAAGATTTGTCTAATCTTATCATGATGATCTTCAACTCGATTTTTGATTAACATAAAAGTTTCTTTTGGAAGCAAAGTTCTTGCTTTTTCAAAAAGACAAATTCTTTTTATTTGTTCAAAAACTGGATTAGAAAACTCATCTAATATGAGGTCTGATAGTTGAAGAAAATTGTTTATTTTTTTCAAAATTAAAATCTTCATTCCAATTCATTTGTTTAAGAATATTGAAACAAAAATTTTGCAAATATTTTAATTTAGCTGTTTGCTCAGCTAATTTGTTGGCCAAAACTCCTATGTGTTTTCGAAATTTCACTTTATTGTCTACAATGTGAGTTTTCCAAACTCCATTGAGTTTCGTATAAATTTCTCTAGATATACCAGGGTTGAAAAAATCTTTTATTTCAGATTCATTTGGTCTAGATGTCTGAATATTAGCTGGAACTAGGTTAGTTCTCGATAAATTAAATTTGAAAGATGGAATTCCCAAAATAACCATCATGGCAAACCATGACATGTAGTTTTTTGAGGATATAGATTGGGGAATAACTAATCAAGTTATTTTTCAAATTTTAGATCCAATCCAATGGATAGATTATCCAATGATCATCAAAGCAATGCTCTCATGGATAGTAAAAGGCTTTCGATGGAGCAAATATTTTACTTTCTGGATCTCCAGCACTGTTGGTCGGCGAGAACGAGAACATTTTTTCCAACCATACCAGATTTGGTATCTTAAAGAAACTGAAGATTTTGAATTTGAAGATGATTATTTAGATAAAGATCACCGGAGAGAGCGATTGGAAAATATCCAAAAACTTTCTTTGACAGAATATTGGATAGACAGTCTAATATCTGTTTCACAAGCAGCGCCCAACATCCATGGCTCAGCAAAATTGCCATTCATGGTTACAGATGGTAGAATATTATTTGTAACCCATTTTCCCATAACATATCAAAAATCTCCTACACAAATTAATGAGGCTCTTGACATGTTAATAAATCTCAAAAAGAGAAATAATTTGGATCTTCCGTTGGAACTAGCCATGATCGTGGATGATGTAGAATATTTCCGGAATGAGCAATACAGCCAAGATCTGGATTCCCCTCCATCAGAGACTGATGAAGAATATCACAATCTCATCAACAGGATGGAAGCATAGTGGACCCCACTATCAAATGCAGTTGTCTCCTGATCAACTCCAACCTTATACAGGACACGTGGAGCAACTTGCATTATTAGGCGGAAAGTGATCAGCCACATCCTTTCAGCCGACGCTACACGACAAAGCCGCTCAGCCAAAGCTTATCTACAACAGTCTATCTCTTTGAAAACTGGGGAGGGTAGACAGTGTGTATCAGTGTATACAATTGTAAAAACTGTAGCGCAGAGTAAATAATTGTAGTTTTTCCTTTAACTATTTTGTCTCTTTGTATTTACTTTTTTGAAGACTTTTCAAAAAGCCTATGACTAGGCTTGCCTAAGGTGTTAGAAATTTTGTAACTTTTGGCCGTAAAGTCTTGCCAAGTTAGATATGTTAGATATGCATTAAGTTATATTTTTGTTTGTATTCACCCTCTTGTAGTCTATATATTGGCCTTTATGCCAACATAATGAAGCATGAAAATTCTCTCCATATTCTCTCCATCTTTTTGCTTTGTCTCAAATTTCTCTTTCATAATTTCATAACTCCACCATAATTCCATAATAAAAATAGTAAAAAGCTCCTTTCTCTTTCATAAGTTCACTGCCTTATCTTCTACAAAAGGTTGGACCTCATAGATTCTTCATTTCAGCTGCAAATTCTTCACAAATCCAACCATTTTTTGCTGAAAAACTCTTGAATTGGATTGCGACTTTGGATGGCTCGAAAAAGGTGAACTTCCAGAGTTTCGACATAAATGCACTATTCCCGCTGAGCCGTTCTCTGCTTTGTTTTCCGTTCCTACATGCTGCAACTAGATGTTGGAACTCGATTACACATGTATTTAGCTTTGGGGTTCAAGAGATATGCCCGACAATCGAAGAATTTGAGGCACTAATGGAATCCTGGTGCGATGAGGAAATCATACCTCAGTCCCGTTTTGGCCGCATCCAAGCTTTGAGATGGATGTGCGAGCTTACTCTACACGAGGCTCGTTCCTTGGTTCACAACGGAGAGCTGGACATTCCCAGTTTGATCCATCGATTTTCTTACGCCGGTGACCGCGGTGACCTTCTTTGGTGGGGTTTTCAACAATGCGCCCTTTGTTTGTGCAGGCTAGCACACTTCCTCCTTGCCCTTAGTTTCGGCGGGTCTAGCATTCGACTAATTGAAGTGGCGCAAGGCCTGAAAGAGGGCGAGAGTTGCATAGGTTTGGCATTAACCGAAACTTTGATGGGCTTAGATGCCTTTCATCGGCGAGAGACAAACAAATTTGCGGGAAGTCCACTACTTCTTCAGGTAATGTTTCCCACCCTTTCTAATATATGTTTCTCACATCTCTCGACACTCATGCTCTGTTTTTCTGTCAAAGCCCTTTCCTCACTTTTCTCTCAACATACACCTCTCTATTCTTTAATCTCTCTTTTCTTTCATCCCTCCCCAGATATGGCTTATGGACAAGCTGAAGGTAGTGGACTCTTGCCCGCATACTCAGCCTGAACATACTTTTTCCATCAACAGCTAGTTGATTTTTTGAATGAAGGATGGTGGTGCCACTAGATGTGCAACAGGTCTGCTGCTGACATTGCTTGGCGTTGCCCCTGGCTTAATCTGACCGAAATGAGATACAGCATGGCTCGGCAACCTGGCATTGAGCTAATTGGCCTTACACACTGTGTATTCTACTTTCCGTTCTAGTTCAGGCGTCAATTTGGACATGATCAGACTTGACCAGAGGAGGGGGTAGAATACCCGATTTCATTCCCCATCCGAGGCTCACATTTGGCTAGGTACCTCACTGCTTGGAGGACAAGAGAGCTTCTGGCCCCTGCCCTCAGTTTCAGTTGTGCACTTTCTAGTGAGTGCCTAGCCTAGCTTGAAGATAAGGCGCAATCCGAGCCCACTTTAGCATCAGAAGCTTCCACAAGCACAAGTGGGGGACACAGGAGCACCTGACTCATCTATGCCCCTAGTTTATTTGCTTTGATCTTTACTTTTTAATTTTTATGAATGTAATAAAAGTAGCTTTGATTTGTATCAAGAGTTGGAGAACTTTGTATTGAAATCAATGAAATTGAGTTGTGAGCACTGAAAATTTTCCTTTTGGTCCAAAAATGGTCTAAGCTAAAAAAGGTAAAATTTGAGCAAAATTAACTTTCAACAAAACTTTTCAAAAGCATTTTCGATAAGGATCACAACTTGACACACACAGAATCTATCCTCGAGATGTACAACCCCAAATCCAAAGATGGAAAATTGCCCCTTGTCTAAATAACACTGCTCAGCACTGTAACCAGCTCTCAGAAAGGATCACAATCGAACATCCTGATAAAGGATAGACAAAGATGGCCTGATCAAACACATAGACAAGACAGTTGATTAGGAGGTGTTTACGGCCGAACTTCAGGATGAAGTTGCCTACGTATCCTGAAGATGGGAATCAGGCCTTACGTAGTTCGGTTCGGGTTCGTTCAAGTATTAACACTGTCCTTTTGCGCTCTAACTTTTGCCAAGGCCGCCCTTTAGGGTTTTCAACCTTACGAGCTCAGTTTTTCTTTATTTCTAATTTTTTATGCTCTAACTTTTGCCTAGGTCGCCATTCCGAGTTTTCGGCCTAGCGAGCCTTCTAGGGGTAATATTTCTTCAATTTGTCCATGTTAATCGGTTGGGAAAATTCTAGGCCATCCAAGTCCATAAGAATAACAGCTCCACCCGACCAAATAGTTTTGATGATGTAAAGACTAGTCCAATTGGATCTGAACTTGCCCCTAGGGTCGCGGATGGATGGGAGCTCGATTGTCTTTTAGCACCAAATCCCCTTCATTGAGATTCTGGGACTTAACCTTCTTGTTGAAAGCCCTGGCAATCCTGTATTGATAACCCTAAACATGGTATATTGCTTTCAACCTTCTCTTATCAAATAGCACCAGTTCTTCGAACCTGCTTTACTGCCAATCTACCTCTGCTATCTAACACTCAGTCATAACCCGTAGTGACAGAACTTCTATTTTGATCGGCAGAACAACTTCCATCCCATAAACAAGAGAGTAAGGAGTTGCCCTAGTAGACATCTGAATTGAAGTCCTATAGCCCTAGATTGCAAATGGCAATTTGTCTGGCCAATCCCTATAGGTCTCAACCATCTTCTGTAAAATATGCTTGATGTTCTTGTTGGCGGCCTCAACAGCTCCGTTGGTTTGCAGCCAATATGTGAATGACTTATGAAAAGTCACGTTGTATTTCTCTAACAAGTCGATCACCTCTTTCTTAAAATGGGAGCCATTATCTGAGATGATCACGTTCAGGACTCCATAACGGCAAATGATATTGTTTCGGATGAACTTAGCCACATGCGCTGCCTTCAACACTGCATAAGATTGAGCTTCCACCCATTTCGTGAAATAATCAATTGCCACTAGAATGTATTCACGCCCATTTGACCATTTCGGTGTAACTGCTCCGATGACGTCGATTCCCCAGACTGAGAAAGGCCATCGTGAAGTCATGTTGTACAGCTTCAACGGCAGAATGTTTATGTGATTGGCGTGAATCTGGCATTTGTGGCATCAGTGAACAAAACTAATACAATCCTCCTCCATGGTAGACTAGTAGTAACCTTGCCTGAGAATCTTTCGGACTCACATTACCCCACTCATGTGCGCTCCAAACTTTCCTCCATGGATGGCCTCCATTAGGCGCTTCGATTACTCTACGTCGACACATAACTTGTGCATTCCCAGATGACCCCTCTTATACAGTTTACCTCCGCTGATGATAAATTGAACGGCCATCCGGCGTATTGCCCTCTTATCTTTGGCATTCGCCCTTGGTGGATAAACCTCATTTTCTAAGAAGTTCCAGATATCATAGAACCAAGGGTTTTGATCTTGCGCTTCATCTATTGTGGCAATATACTCATAGGCCGGCGTATATCTTTGTTCAATAATAATCGGACGCATCCAGACTCCAAACAAAATGTCTATCATAGAAGATAGAGTTGATAAGGCGTCAGCGAACCTATTGTTCTCTCTTAGTAGATGCATAAAGGTTAGCTTCTCAAACCCAGGAATCAGAACGTCCAGGGTATGGTGGTAGATCTTCATCTTTTCTTTTTTGACCTTCCAGTCTCCTTTTGCTTGACACACAACTAAGTTCAAGTCCCCAATGACGTCCAACCTTTTTGCCCTTAGTTCCTGGGTGGCTTCCAAACCAGCGATACACGCCTCGTATTCTGCTTTGTTGTTGGATACCTTGAACCAGAGTTTAAAGGCTAGGGGTATGTGGGAATTGTCGGGTGCTATCAGCAACACACCTATCCCATAACCGTACTGGTTAGACGCTCCGTCAAAGTACATTGTCCAAATCTCTTCCTCGACTTGCAGAATAGCTTCATCTAGGAACAAGTATTCTACCACTTCATCCCCTTCCACTGGGTGATCTGCCAGGAACTCCATTACTGCTCTTCCTTTGACAGACTTGCGCGTGACATACTTCAAATCAAATTCGGAGAGGAGAAGAAACCAATGGGCTAGCCTACCCATAAGCACTGGTTTCTCAAAGACATATTTGATGGGATCTAATCTCGAAACCAGAATTACGGAGTGAGCTAACAGGTAGTGCCTCAACTTCCTGGTAGCCCATACCAAGGCTAGGCAAGCTTTCTCCAGCGGGGTGTAATGAGTCTCATAATCCAGTATTTTCTTACTCAAGTAATAGATGGCTTTCTCCACCCTATCCTCTGATTCTTGAGCAAGCATTTATCTTATCGTTGTGTCCGTTACTGACAAATACAAAATCAAAGGCTTCCCCGGCTCTGGCGACGACAACACGGGTGGATTCTGAAGGTACTGCTTGATCTACTCAAAAGCAAACTGACATCGATCATCCCATCGAAATTTCTTTCCTTTCTTCAGGAGATCAAATAGTGGTTCACAAGCAAGGTTAATTTAGAAATAAACCGTCTTATGAATTGAACTTTACCCAGAAAGCCTCGCACCTCCTTTTCAGTCCTTGGTGGTGGCATTTCTAGGATGGCCTTGATTTTGGAAGGATCTACCTCGATGCCCCTCTGTGTGATCAAGAAACCTAACATTTTTCCTGCTGTTACACCGAAAGCACATTTCTATAGATCCAACCCTAACTGATATTCTCTGATCCGTTGGAAGAATTTCTTCAAGTTGGTGTAGTGGCCCTCTCTTTCTTTGGACTTGACAATCATGTCATCCACGTACACCTCGACCTCTTTGTGGATCATATCATGCAGAATTGTGGTTGTAGCCCTTTGATAGGTAGCCCCGGCATTCCTTAGCCCAAATGACATCACCTTGTAGCAGTAGGTTCCCCACGTTGTAGTGAAGGCAGTTTTCTCTCTGTCCTCGGGTGCCATCAGAATCTGGTTATACCCAAAAAATCCATCCATAAACGAGAGCAACGCATGGCCTACGGTGAAGTCCACCAATTCATCGATGTGCGGCAGAGGAAAGTTGTCCTTCGGACTGGCTCTGTTCAGATCTCTGAAATTCACACACCCCAAATTCTGCTGCCTTTCTTCGGTACCGGAACAATGTTGGCCAACCAAGTCGAATACTTAGATACTAGCGAGAATCCTGCATCTATCTGCTTGGTGACCTCTTCCTTAATCTTTAAAGCCCAATCTGGGCGTATTCTTCGCAACTTTTGCTTAATGGGTTAGGCCTCGGGGCCAAGAGGGATCCGATGCTGTACAATCTCAGGATCGATTCTAGGCATGTCTTCGTAGGACCACGCGAAAACATCTTTGAAATCTTTTAATAAAGCGACTAAGTGCTCGCGTTCCTCCGAAGACAACGTGGACCCGATCTGAACCAGACACGGATCCTTCTCAGTACCCACATTAACAACAATGATTTCATTAACGAGGGGTTTTGCAAACCTCTCCTCCTCTCGATTAATCAAATTTTTTCAAACCCGGTACGCTCTGATTTTTTCAAATTTTGCAAACCTCTCCTCATTGTTTTCATCAAAATTTTGAAAATCATGATCAATGCAATAAACAAGAAGTACTCAAAAGCTACAGTGGCATTCTCATTCAAAAGATCCAGCTCATCCAATTCCTTGGTTACAACCGACTCAAAAGAAAAGGAAAAAGATGACCTGGTCAAAACATCGGCATCCGGGTTATCAACCCCATGAATATCGGACCCAGACTCAGAAGAACCGAAATCTGATTCCAACTCCACAGACTCTGTGGAATCAGATTCTGGTTCACTACCTGACTCAGAACTACTAGACAGGTAGACCTCCTCCAACTGCCAAATGAGGGATGATGTGTCAGATGCATCCAAGATATCGCTAGAAGGGTTCGCACCCGGTTGGTCTCCGATCATGGAAACGGTCAGGTTATCTCCCAAGCTCTCAAAGTGCTACTCCTACTTCAAGGTCACTGCTGTAGGAATCATTTTCTGTGCTCTTTGCAGCTTCAGCCGTAGTTGACTCAACCCTTTCTTCTGTATCACTGTCTTATAGCTGCAAGTCAAAGAAAATCTCAAAGCTAGGAACCCGCTGCTTCTCAGAGTTGAACCATGGTTTGGGAAAACCACAAAATGGGAAGTCTTCACCCTCCTGAACAAAATAGCCATTTAGGGTTCCCCGAATTGGTCGGTGCACAAACTCGTAGCGCTTCCCGGTCTGCTTAGCTCTAGCTCTTCCGGCTATTTCTTTCCCTTTTCTCACCTAGTCCTCTCTGGTGGGCGTATAGCCAAGGCCAAAGGCATGCGGGTTATGCGGCACATCGGCCAACGTAGTAACGCCCTTTTGGCCACGTCTCCCTAAGCCTATTCCAAGCATGTGCTATGGCTTGTTCATGAGCTATACAGATTGGGCGTTGACATACAAGCCCTCATCGATGACCAAGATATCCTGCACTACCCGGCCCTCAGCCAAGGTAAACCCCAAAAGGAAGACATCTTTTTGGCCATGCACAATCTCCAGCACAAGTGTAGTGACCTTTGGTGGAGGATGTATAGATGAATTCCCAAAAACTGTGGCTACCCATTTCCCATGGGGGTACTTCAGCATCTATTGGAGGGTGGAAGAGACAGCTCTTACTTGGTGCAACTAGGGTCGCCCAAATAATAAGTTGAAAGTATCCAGAACATCCAAGACATGGAACTCGAAGTCCTATTGAGCTGGGCCAATTTGTACTCTAATCTGCACTGTCCCCATCACTTCTCTTCTTATATTGTCACATGCATGGATCACCTGGGCTGTAGGTACAAAATCGGCCAGTTTCAAAACAATAGCATAGGCCGTATGACAAGGACAGACGTTGATTGCTGACCCGGTGTTGACCAATACCACTGGTATCCACTTTTCTCAGCACTCTACAGATATCTATAGAGGCTTGTTGTGTGCAGAGCCTTCTGGCAGTAATTCCTTGTCTGAAAAGGTCAAGGTTGGCGCAGCACCTCCCAGGAAGACTAATCCCACCAGTTGTTTCAGGGTGGTGTCGATGGACAACTTGGCTTTATCCATCGTTGACAATACAACCTGTCTGTACACTCACGAAGCCGTAGGCAGACCCCAGATAGATATGTCAGCTTGAATATTCTTCAACTGTTTCAACACAGCCTCTTCCTCTAACTATTTTTCCTTCTGTTTCTCAACTTCTTTCTCCTTCCTAGATGCCTCGGGTTAGTCCAGATGCGGTGGTTTGAAATATCGGCCACTTCTTGTCATATGGTCGACTTCTTCCACATACCAGGTATTATCAGGAAGGCCTTCACCGCAATCCTCATCGGTATGGGCCAAGTGTAGGTCGTCGTCATCCTACCAGACCCCTTCGGCAGCTGACAAGCACTCGTCTGGCTCCGTTCAGATCATTTTGTTATCATAAACATTCCCTGCAGGGTGTTGAGCTTTTTTAGCTTTCAGATCATTTTCATCTATTTCTTGCTCAAACTGCTTCAGCACGGCTTCTTGTTCTGTATTTATAGTGCTAACAATGACTAGTTCCTGAGCCAATTGTTCTTCACCGGTGTTTTTCGGTAGTTTACCCTTCCCATCGGCCATTATGGCCATTACAGCGGTTCCCACTTTCTGTTCTTCCAACTTCGATTCAGTTCCCTCATCTATATCGGGTTCATCACTTAGCCAGCCAGAATTGTCTATTGACCTGTTTAGATCAAACCAATCCGGGTCCCCTTGATCTTGCTCATCAAAGAATTGCAAATTGTCTATATCCTCCTCCAAATCGGCTACATCATCTAATCCCTGACTGGTCCATCTTCTCGAACTACACTGACCTCCATCCTAGATGGCAACACCACTTTCGACTTAGCTTGATGCACTGGGACAATATAACAGCATGGGTTGCACACCTCTTTAGATAAGTCCATAGAGCCCTCAGGCAACAGATAGATATTCTCCACCAAGGTTGACCTCCCTTTATCTTCCACTGTCACCACCACTGGTTTGGGTTGGAATGTAGATGTGTTCATTATGCGCAAGTCCGTGCTCTCAGGGATGAACAACGTCGACTTAGGCAAGTGGGAAGGGGTAATGTATATACTGGGGTCATAAGGAATGGCCAGTGTATGGATGAGGTTTATATGTTGGGGTGGAGGGACTTAGTTATGTGGTGGGAGAGGATTTGTAGTGATGTTTGGCTTTTGGGGAGGTGCTATCACCTTGTTATCAACGAGATCTTGACCGTGTTGTTGGTGAAAAGTGCAGTATTTGGCCGGGTTATGTCTCGGTGGGAGAGGATCCGGTAGAGGGCGAGGCTTTAGTGGTTTAAAATGCCCCTTTCTGATTAGGACCCTTAGGGCTTTGGAAAAGTCATGTAGAGTGGAGCAAAGACCCTTTGGTTTCGAGCTTGATGGCTCAAGGTTTGTGAAGTTGTATTGGATGTACCAGCGAAACGGGTGGCAGTTTTGGGTGTGGTGGTGACCATGCTCACATCCGAAGGCCGTGCAGAGGTGCCACCAGTCGTGGCTACATTGGAGCTGCGTGTAAAGGGCTCTTGGGCTGTTCCTTCTCATGGTCTATCAGCCCCTGCTTCATCGCATCCTCAATTTGAACCCCTATTTCATGGAGCTCAGCAAATGTAAATAAAGGCAAGACAATCATCTTTTGTAATAATCTTCCTTGCAAGTTACAGACCACCATTCTGATTTGGTCCTTTTCAGACGGTCGGATAGTCATCATAGAGGCCTTGGCCCTCCATTGAGTCACAAAATCCGAGAAGCCCTCCTTTGGCTCCTGACGATTCGCTTCAAGATCACGAGTAGTGACCTTGATCTGGGTATTGTAGGAGTACTACGCGGTGAAGGCCTCGGCCATTTCCTCCCAGTTTCTCTTCACAGAGTCTTCAAGCTTGGCATACCAAATGACTGTTATACCTGACAGGGTCCGGCCAAAAAGTGATCGCTTCTGTAGTCTGGTGAGACCCATTGGTTGTAGGATATCAGAGAATAAACGTAGATGGACCATAGGATCCCCAGAGCCGTCAAACCGGTCTAAGTGCGGCATCTTGAATTTGTCCGGCAGAGTCACTGTCGAGTTAGTGTATCCATCGTCAATATCAGGGATTGAATTCACGCCCTGAGCTCGCTTGAAGAGCTTTTCTAGCTTGTTGACCTTCAATGTAGTCGGGTCAACCTCGAATTCAAATGACGCCTCCATTTGGTAAACTGGTGCCTTGGAGGTCTGAGGTGGGATTGGATCTGCCGGGATGCCCATATTCTCTTGGACATTGACCATGACCTCGGGTGCCTGAATTTTCATTGGGGGTGCATGGGATGCAGAGGCTACTGCCAGTTGTGGTTGTTGTTGCTATTGCTGAAGCCTTTCTATCACTTCTGCTTGGTGGGCTACAACCTCAGCTTGGGCTATGACCTCAGCTTATCGGGCAGTATCTAGCTGCATAGTCTCAATGGTCTGCTGGAGCTGATGAAGCATATCTTCCACGCTGACTGGGGGATGTTGAGCTATCAGAACTGGTGAATACTCTCTTTCTGAAATAGAAGTAGAAGACTGGGCCTGACTGGGCGCATGTGAAACAAAGGCTGACTGCTGGATCGGTGAATTTTGCTTGATCCTCCTCTGTCTAGTAACCAGTGGGAGCGAAACAAACACTGGCTGTCCCCTGACAAGATCCCCAGATCTATAAATCCCTTTCACTAGGGTCTAGAGTGCTTGGGGGGTAACAGGATTGTCCGAAGCAATGGTGAAAAACTACCTTGCAAAAAGAAATAAAGCAAAAAGAAAAACAAAAATCAGAAACTGCACAACACCTTGCTCAGATTCTAATCAGTACACTGATGTAATCAAAGCGGTAGAACCATGCTCAATACTGAATTCTGCCTCCCAAAAATTGATACCCAGACTTGCGACTGATACATACATTCTTGAAGAGTTTCACTCTAAAAACACATATCAAGCAAGTGAGAGCCAAAACACCCCTATGATGGGGTAGGGGTACCCTATCCTAGTTTCGTCAGGAGCTAGGGGTTCACTACGCAAAACAAGTGGCTTTACACAATTCCTGCATTCGGGTAAGCAACCTATCCTAGTTTGGAACAGTCTCTATGGTTTCCAATATGTAACTAGGCCAATTGGTCAAAAAGGGTACCTCAGCAAGATTACCTGATATACCTCTCGCACCTAACACTGAGAAGTGAAAGGAGGATCAAACGGTACAGTGGTAGTCTAGATCCAAGGGTTGTATTCCCATCGTGGCAGAGCCCGCAACTGGTCAGCCTTTTGGCAAGCTTTTCCAAGCAAGCCCCCGGCAAACCGTTCAGGAATAGCAGATGGAAAACACTATGACTTAAGCGCACTGAAGCAAATGCAAATGCAAATGCAAATTCAAAGAAACACATAGGTGTAGATAAAAAGTCATATCATGAGTACGAGTCAAGTTCTCTAAATCCCCAGCAGAGTCACCAAAAGCTGTGGCTCGCCTTTTTCGTGCCCCCTTTCGGAATGTTTGAAAAGAAAGGCCTCACAGTTTGGACTCCCGTAGTTCTGAATCTAATCTCACAAGTGCAATGTAAAACTGATAAACACCAAAGAGTCCAAATCCGACAAATCGTTTTGGAAAAATGATTTTAAATCAAATAATGCCAAAATTGGACTGCTTTGCTAGATATAGAGTCGCTACCTAAATATTTTATTTTTTTGGAGAAATTTAGGAAACCCTGACTCGTGCCAAAGGCCAAGTGTCCGTCATCACCAAAGTTGCCTTGGCTCAGGAACTTGGGTACGAGGGGGGAAGGTCATGAATTGAGCACCCCCGCTCGCCCGATCAAAGATCGACCTCTACTAATCAAGATATGATTTTTTTTTATAAACATAATGTGCTCTTATTCCATTTATTTAGGCTAGCTTACTATGTGATGCGCATAAGCAAGTATAGACTAGTTTGCTCGATTTGGAACAATTCAAATCATGTTTGTTTGCAAAAATGGTTTGAATTTGCCACCTTAAGTGGGCTTAAAGTTTGTGGATTTGCCACCAAACATAGTGGGCTTAAAACATGATTTTCCACTCAACAAAGTGGGCTTAAAAAGGCACATTTGTTGAATCGTTCCAATTCAAACAACAAGCCTTCATCCACAGACATTCAAGCAGTTTAGCATTTAAGCACATAGCCTCATAGCAAGCATGCTAATCATGGAAACATTCACACTTATGTAAGTTTGCTAAAGCGTAAAAACTCACCTAGTACTCCAAGCTAGGAAAACATGAGTAAGAAAATAATGCATGGTTCCTAACTATGTTAAGTGTCTAATGCAACACATGCAATATGCAATTAATAGGCTCGGCTACTAGTATGACATATGGATCGATTTGATAACATGCGGTTAAACACGTATTCAAATAAGTATTTAAATGACAATGCAGTTTGAATGATGTGCCGAGCCTCGGTGCATGCAATACGAATGAATGGATGCAAGCATAAGGTATGCTAATTTGAAATATGTCCCTAATTTAACCATCAAAAGCGATTAAATAAAAGGGAGAAAGACGTGGGGTTGGAAAACATACACACACGCACGCACACTTATTACAACATTACGCCCTTGCGAAGAAGGGTCCGAATGAATAAGAGCTAACTAGCTAGTTGATTAAACTAACTAATTAAGCTAATTTAGACTAATTAGTACAAGCCAAATGAATAACTAGCTAAGCTAATTACTAATTATTACAACATTTTAACTGACTAGCAAACTAATTAATTAATTTACAACACAAATGCACATGAACTAAGCATGTAAGACATTAAATTATGCTGCCACTGCTCTGCCTCGGGAAGTGGAAGATGCACATGCTCAGTTTTGGCCTGAAAAGACCTCCGTTTTTCTCTTGAAAGTCTCTGTTTTTAGGGTTGAGCATTTCCAGAATCTTTCAGCTCCATCTTACCAAAATCAACTAAGGTTCACATCAGTGACCTGCCGACCATGGATGGCTGCTGCCAACCCTCTATCGGCCAAAAGGGGGGTTTGCTGGCCACTGATGGTGCACTGCCAGCCACTGATGCATTGGATCACCATGCTACAACAGAGCACAAACAGAGCAAAAATGGGGTTTTTCCAAGGGTTGTCTGCATAATTCGCCTCTCCTTTTCATGGACAAATCCAAGGAATTGTGAACTTAAATCACAAACCACCAACCAAAGCAATTTCATTGCATGATGGCTTGTGTTTCAAGGTGTGCAAACTTAATTAATGCAAAACCAAACACTCAAGAACCATCACCCTATCATACATGACCAAGGGCAATGGAGACCTAGGAAAATGGCACATTTCATCACTTTTGAGTATGAAATGTCCCATTTTCCTTATGCTCAAACTAATGTCAGATTTGAACACTGTAGACACCCCATTTTTGACCGTCCTCAAGACTTGGACGTCACCGTTTGAACACCCGGTGATCATCCATGTTTGTGTTCGTTTGGAGTTCCCGGAGGCCTCGGCTACGCTCCTTGTCTCAGGATCACCGAACTCGACTGTTTAGTGTCTAGTTTTGCACCAAACACTTGTGTTTTGCCTTGGAGGGGCAGGGAATGCCTAGTGAGGCATCCCCACACATCACCGGCCATGGCCAGAGGCCACCGGCTGGTATTTTGTAGCCATTGGCAATGTATATTGCCGGTCGGCATTGTTTGTTGCCGGTCGGCACTCAATTTTGTCAAAATGGCAATTTTGAGCAGCCGACTACTGTTCATCTACTTTTTGTAGATATTTTGTGCCAGCTGTGATAGCTGGCACCCACTCTGCTTCCCTCCATACACGTGTATGAAGGATTTCCCTCTAAGAAGCTTGTTTGGAAAGCTTTGCAAAAGAGGACTTCTATAAGAGGAGAGCTCTTCTCCTTGTTCTAGGGTTAGACATTTTAGAGATAAAAAATACAGAGGAGAGCTCTGGTTTTAGGGTTAGGGTTTGATACACATTCTCTCTCTCTCTCTCTTTTTCTCTCTTGTGTGTGTCTAGGTGCATTTGTGTCTTACTATTGCACACAAACACATAGTATTACACCTTCCCTTGGCTATTGACGTTCTAAGGGACTGTTTTCAGAGTTTTGGGGTGGTTTTGAGCTTGGGGAACTAGCTAGTCCACCATTTTTGAAAGAGGTCTACAAGGGTAAGAAGTTTGTCCCTTTATTCCCCATTTTTGCATTGTATTTTTGCCTATCTTAGAACTGTTTTTGTGCTTAGTGTATAATACAAAAAAATTCAGTTTTTAGGCCCTCTAAATAGTTTGTCTAGAGTGTTTTGTGGGTTGGAGGAGTTTGACCCCTCTTAGGCCTAGAAAGGCCCTCATTTTGTGCTATTTTGAGTGAGCTCCGGGACCTTGGTGTTTGGGCCTCCTCACCACTGAAATCTTGAGGGATTTCAGAGGTGAGGATGGTGCCTTGAGGTCCTAGGGAGGAGAGGGTCACCCCCTCTCCTTGTTGTCCTTGAAAAGGACCATTTTTGGCCTCTTGAGGGAGCACCTAGCTAAGCTTCATGTTGACCATGCCTTGGCTGCTTTTTGTGCTTATTATGTCATAATATGCCTCTGTTTTTTGTTGGTTTTGGTACACCATGCATGCTTAGCATACCTACCTTGTAATGCCATGTTTAGGCCTTAACATGCCTTAAGTTGTAAACCGTCGTTCGAGCATGTTTTAGGTCTAGTTTTGTGAAGCTTGTGTGCTTATTTTGCCATGCCAGAGGTCTGTCCATAGTTGTTTGGGTCGGCCATGGCATGCATTATATGCCCCCTTTGCATTTTGGCTTGTTGGCCTCAAGTATGTGAGTATGTAGCATGAACTACTTGCTTTATTCTAATGATTTGGCATCATTTATAGCATAATTTCAGTCCCTTTGACATGCTTGTATGCTTGCTTTGGACACCTCTTTGAAGCTTTGGAAGCTTGTCTTGCATGCTCCATGTTTTGGTCATTGTGCATGCTTTTGATTTTGAGCCATTTAGATGCCATCTAGGTGTCCCTTAGGTGTTGTTTAGGTTTGCACTAAACCTATTTTAAGTCCTCTTAGCCTTGTAAGGCTTGGTTGATTTAGTCTTGGTTTAAGCCTCTTGGCTTGCCTTGGGTTTTTGGCTTTGTTTGCATGCCTTGTTTGTCTTGTTTAACTGGCTTAGCACCTTTTGTAACATGATTTTCAATGCTTACCTTGCATGCCATTAGTCCATGTTATGCCTCTTTCAAGTGTGCTTGAGAGTTGCCTTTTTATGCTTAAGTGTTGGTCCTTGTGTGCATGCATGTTTGCATGTCATTTAGCCCTCATTTCATAGAACTATGGCCACTGTTTTGGGCCTAATTAGGGCTGCCCAAATCATGTTTAAGTCCATCTCTTTATTTGTTGCATGCTCTCCTTGTATATTGTAGTATATTGGTGAGTTGTTGCATGTTTGAAATCACATGATTGAATGAAGTCACATGTTGGCTTACATGCTTGAATGCCTACATTAGCCTTGCACACTTGTTAGTTGCATTGCTCTATGCCTTGCATTTCTTGCATGCTCATTTGCATTGTCGTATTGCATGCCTAGTTAACACGCTTAGGTTGCATTGCATTGGCATGCATGCTTGGCCTCTTGACTATCCATGACAGAGGTTAAGTCCCCATTGGTTTGATTGTGTGCATTGCATTTCATTTGACATGGAAAGGCATAACTTGGTCTCTCGGGCCATCACGCATTGAAATGCCCGATTGATGGTCCGAGAACCAAGGAGCATGTCCCTTTGAGTCACTAACATGATAAGGGACATGGTTGGTGCATACATTGTTTGAATTGTATTGCCATGCTCTGCCTTGCCCTCTGTTGCTGTCAATTGCAGATTCTGCAGGAGCTTTCTGCCGACCGGCAATGTCCAATGCCGACCGGCAATCCTCCTTCTGCCGATAGCTTCATAAATGGCCGGCAGCCAATGGCATTCCCCAGTATCCAGAAAAGCAATCCTGAGGTTTTGGCAGCCTCCAGAGGAGTACATCAAGGAAAACAGAGGCAGCCTATGCATGGCGGTGCACTTCCGAGCAAGACCCAAGCACGCATTGCATTGAGCCCTCTTCCCGAGGCGGTTTACTATTTTTCCAAGCTTAGTTAGTTTGTTAACTAATTAGGAAATTTGTAATAATCAATTAGCTTGTAGGTTAATTATCTGTAATATTTATTCGGTCCCTCCGGGCGAGGGCAAATCTGTAATAAGTGTGAGTGCGTGTGTGTGTATGTCTTCTAATCCCCACTTCTTTCTTCCCTTTTACTTACCTGCTTTGATGGTTAGTAATAGGACATGTTTAATTTAGCATACCTTATGCTATGCATGCGTGCATCCATACATTTGTCTCGCATGCACCGGGCTCGGTACATCATGCTAATTGCATTTGTACTTCAATTCCAAATTGAATACGTGCATCAATTGACTGCGTTTCACATGCCATGCTTAGGTTAGTCGAGCCTATTCTAAGTGCATCCTGTATGTGTTGCATTAGGCAATTTGACATGAGCTAGGACCATGCATGTTGGCTAACTAGTTTACTGCTTTGGCACGGAGTACTATGTAAGTATTTTCCTGCTTTAGCATATCGCATGCGTGTGAATGCTATCATGACAGCATGTTTACCATGTGGCTAGATGCTTATGTGATAAACTGTTTGAATGCCTGTGGGTGAAGGTTGGATTGTCTGAGTTGGAAAAACTTATTGAAATCCGTATTTTAGCCTACTCGCGAGTAGCAAATTCCAAAGTGTTTTTCAAGACAAACGGATATGCAATGTTTATTTCCAAATTAGGCAATCTAGTCTATACTTGTGTGCTGTGCGTATAACATAGTGATTCTAGGCTAATAAATAGAATAAGAACACATAACGTTTTCAAAACTAGATATCACGGTTAGTAGAGGCCGGTCTTCAGACCGGGCGAGAGGGGGTGCTCATAGCTGACCTTCCCCAATCGTACCCAAGCTCCCGAGCCGAGGCAACTTTGGCAATGACGGACACGTGGCCTTCGGCATCGAGTCAGGGTTTCCTAAATTCCTCCATTTTAAAATATTTCGGTGGCGACTCTGTATCTGGCAAAGCAATCCATGTTTGGCACTCCTTTTCAAAAAATCTGTTTCTCAAAACGATTTGCCGGATTTGGACTCTTTGGTTCAGATTAAGAACCGTGACACAAATCGAGTCCGAACTGTAGCACGAGGCCCACGGGCGCGCCTACAGTTTCTGGTGACTCTGCTGGGGAAAATTAGAGAGCTTGACTCGAACTCGTGATATCCTGTTTTGATTTCATTTATGTGTCTCTTTGCATTGCATGTGCATTGGTGCGCCTAGGACACTGTGTTTGCTATCTGCCATTCCTGAACGGTTTGCCAGAGGCTTGTCTTGTCAAGGCATGACCATAAGGCTGACCGGTTATGGGCTCTGACAGCATGGGAACACAAACCCCGATTTTACCGGGGCACCCTTTTTGACCATTCGACCTAGTGCATATCGAAATCCATAGTGACCATTCCAAGCTAGGACAGGTTGCTTACCCGATGTTAGGTTGTTTGAAAACCGTTGCGTGTATAATGAAACCCTAGCTCCTAACAAAATAGGATAGGGAAACCTTACCCCAACATAGCGGTGTTTTGGCTCTTTTTACTTGCTATGTGCTTTTAGAGTGTATCTCTACAGGAACGTACATACCAGTTTGCAAGTTTGAGTATCGGGCCCGAGGGCACCAGTATCAGTGTTGTCAAGAAATCAGTTATATCTGCGGGTATCAGTTCAATTTTGGGGACAGTGATTCTGGGGAACAGTGATCAGTAGTGGAGTACAGTTGTTCGGCTACACCTGTGTTTGATCCGTTTGGGCTGAAATGCTGCTTGTTTTCCCTTTCAGTTCAGAGAGTTCAGAGGATTGGTACGGAAAAGCTAGTGTTCCCCTTTGATTGAGGCAGGACTTATGGCAACACAGAATTCAGAAGAGATCGTGATTATGACAGCTGCGTTAGATCAAGGGATCACTCTGCCAAGTGAGGCCAACACTGATATGTCACATCCACCCAGGTCGCCTGTTGCGCACCCGGTTTGGGCCCCCCAGCTATATCAGGCTCGCGAGCCTACTACATTTGAACTAATGGGGATGATAGGTGATCTCCAGAGGTCTGTGGCGGATCTCGTCTACGGAATGTCAGCTTCACCTCCAGCCGCACCATACGCCGGGAGTTTTGTACCCCAGGAGCCCCCGCTGTTGGGGCGAATTGTGATTGAACTTAGTCAACCGGAGATGGCCTCCAGCTATGGTAATGACATACCAACATCAACCCAAACCCTCGATCAGGCTGAGGCCAGAGGAAAAGACAAAGTGAAGGTAGATGCCGATCCTATTGAACAACTGCTGTGGGCAGTCGAGGCTTTGAAAGCCGGGGGGATGAACAAGCAACAGATATCCGCAGTTGTGGAAAAAATTGTGGAGGATGCTTTCCCCACTCCACTTGAGGGGAGTTCAAGCCAGTCAGAAAATCGGGATAGGCCCCGTCATGCCAGAACCGTTCCTCCTATTCCCAACCCTGCACCGGGAAACGATCAGAAAGCCAAGGTGGCGCCTGCCGACCCTTTCGCTTGTGCGTCTAGTAAGAGCGCTCAGACTTCAAAATACCTGCCCCGAGGGCGCAGGGTCTTTCATGCTCTCTACATGCCTCTATCTAAGGCACTTCAGATCCTTGCCGAGAGGGGACACCTTAAACCATTGGAGCCTTGGCCTCTCCCGAAGAATCTCCCCGCCACGCATGATGCTACTCAGTACTGCGCGTACCACCAGCAGATAGGCCATGCAACCGACAATTGTTTCCGCCTCCGTCATGAGGTGCAAGATTTGATCGACAACGAGGTTATCCTCCCGCCCACCTCAGCCAAGTCCGTTACCACCCAGCTATTGGATTTCGAGGACACAAATACTGCAAGTATGTAATCAGAAAGTGAACCACCTGCGGGCGGCATTCGGTATATTTTGGATGTGGCATCTGGCACGCATTTTTGAGCATCTGTGAACGCTAGTTTTGTAAATTCTGGCTTGGGTATCGAGTCAGTCTTTTATTTTGAGTCTATCTCTTTGTCTGGAGTCAGTCTTTTTGCTTAAGGGTCTGTCTTGTTATATCGAGTCAGTCCCCTTTTGTATAGAATACCGGGTGATTCCGGGGTTGTTGCCTCGAACACCGTTTTGTCTTGTAATTACCCGTTTTTGTTTTTGAGTCTGTTTCTGCCTAGGGGACAGTTATACCAACAGATCTGAATGAAACAGCTGTGGCTATCTCATTTTCATGCCTGCTTTCAGTGTAAGTTAGTTGTGCCAGAGGACTTGAATGGGCTGACAGCACATCTCGCCTACTCTCCTGCGCGCCAAACTCATTACATTAGCCTAAGTTTTTCAAAAAACCCCTTTTGAACACTGCGGTGATAAAAACAAAGAGGAAGGAATTCCTCGGGCTTTGCAAAATTTTGGTCATTTTGAGAGAAAGAGAAGCATGCTAACCCTTTTTAATGAATGAAACCATGCTTGTCAGCGTGAGTACTGGGAAGGACCCTGGCTTGATCCAGATTGGTTCCACACTATCTTCGGCACGAGCGATTCGTCGCTTTCTTAAAAACTTTCAAAAACAAATGTTTTACACGGCCCTGTGAAGACCTGTGTGGAACCGCTCTTGAGATTGTGCAGCCTAGGATCGCTCTCAGCCTCAAGATTCGACCTGTTTGTTTTGAACCTTGAACTCATCCGGAACATTCAACAGTCAACTGTCGGAGGAGGCCCGCGTGGCCAGTTCTGAAGCAGCCCTCGAGCAAGAGGCACCAAAGCCGAATCAGAAGGACTAGATCTCGCCGGAAGGAGCTTGTGGAGCAACCGGGATGGATTGTTCTACAAATCATTGCAACATCCGTTCTCCTAGATACAGAGAGGCTTCAACTTCATAAACCATTTGGCATGGACTTGTTACACTTTTACCCTTTGAGAGGCTCGCTGGGCCGAAAACCTGGAAGGGTGACCCAGGCAAAAGTTAGAGCAAGAGAAAAATACAAAAAGCAAAAAAATACAAAAAAAGAAAAAGAAAAAGAAAAGAAAAGAGAAAAATGCAAAAACAAAAAAAAAAAGAAATGAAAAAAAAATTAAAATGAAAAGAAGCTCGCAAGGTCGAAAACCCGCATCGGGCACCTTGGCAAAAGTTAGAGCCTGAGAAAGTGAAGGTTAAAATACCTGAGTGTACCTTAACCGGAACTACGTAAGGCTTGATTCCCATGTTTGGGATACGTAGGCAACTTCATCCTGAAGTCCAGTCCCCAACGCTTTCATAGCGTCTCGGTCCATGCAATGGTTTCGACTTCATCCCAAGGTCTAGTCGCCAACACCTTCCAAGGTGATTGTGTCCATATATCTGTAATAACCGTCTTCGTCATCTCTGTGTCCAAGAGTTCGACCACCACCAATGAAGACTGTTTGCGGGCTACTGCGGCATCATCCAAACAAGGGGCAACTTTCCATTGCCACGAGTCGTCGTGAGTCGTCATTCAACCCAGGGGCAACTTTCCGTCGCCGTGCGGCGTTCTTCAAGCCAGGGGCAATTTTCCATTGCCTCCGATCCGAGGTTGCACATCTCAAAGAGTAAGTTCCATGCTCGTTGAGCATCAGCCGTTTGCAAAAATAGTTTTTGAAAATTTTTACTAAGGTTGACTATTTTCTCGAAAACTATTCCATTTTCCAAAACTGGACCATTTTCTTGGACCCAAAAAGGAAAATTTTCAGTGCTTGCAGCCTGACTTGCATGGCTTTCAAATCAAAAATCGAACAAGTACGTTAATCCGACTCTCATCTTGATCAAAACTGTTTTAGTAGAAAACCAAAACGAAAAAATGGTCAAAATGATGAATTAGGGGCGCAGTTGAGTCAGGTGTTCTGTCTTTCCCCCGTCATCAACGTACTTGCCAGGAGGGCACTCTACCCACTAGAAGAAATGGCTGTGAGCTGATGGCATCGGGCGTGAACCCGCAACTTCCTATTCATCCATTAATCACCTTTGGGAGGGACGAAAAATGAGAGAATAAAGAATAGAGAGGTGTAAGTTGAGAGAAAAGGCGAGCCAGAGGGTTTTGACAGAAAAACCGAGCTTGAGTGCCAGAGTGATGTGAGAATCACAGATGAGAAAAGGGTGGGAAACAATACCCAGGAAACTGGCTCCTCGTGATTTGAGGTCCCCCGTCTTCGTTGGTGCGTTTGTATGTCGTGTCTTTTGTTTTGTTTACCTCAACCTTTGTTTTAGGTCTCTTCCGAGCGTGTCTCGTTGTGTTTAGGTCGTGTACCTTTGTTGAGTCCTTTTCCGCTGTATCCGGTTGTAGGTTCGATACCCCGGTTAAGAAAACCCCTTTTCCCAAAGTTAATCGTTTGTGCTCAGAGTGCTGTGCCATTCTCTACATTTGGGCGAACCAAAAGAAAGAACAAAAAAGTTGGGGCATCTGAGCATGTTTCAACCCTAGCCGGTTTTACCTTTGAAGGCCGTCTTGTCAGATTGGGCTGTTCTGTTTAAAGTTTGCCGTGTGCAGAATAAACCAAGTGTTGGGTTATGGGCTGTATGCAGATTAACCCTCAGCAGAGTATGGGCCGTGTGTTCAGATTAAGCAGTGGTTTGCATGGGTTGCTTTGCTATTACGTGGTTTGGTTATCTTGTTATTAATGCAAGTGTTCAACATTCAGACCACAAATCAATTCCATTTACATTGAGGTGTAACATGATGAGATGCGATGCAATACATGAGATATGTAAATGTAACACTTTTTAAGATAAAAAGTTCGTTTCATTTCATAATCTTTTAAGTACAAAGTTTTGAGGAAAACAAAAATCTGCCTGCGGCAGTACAAGGTAATCTATCTACCAGCGAAGAAAGAAAAAGAAAGAGAAAACAAAGGAAAAAGTACAAAAAAGAAGGAGAAAAGCAGCAATCTGGGTCATCCTCAGTAGTCTCGAGCCCGGGGGTCTGCCCTCGCCCTCTTCCTGGACGAAGGTCCAGGAGCATCATCGGCGTCGCTGTCTGAGCCTGAGTCTGGATCATCTCCAGCCTCCTCAGATGACCCGGCCTCTGCCTCTGCCTCGGACTCATCGTCGTCGTCATCATCAGGGGTTGGCGCCCGAGAACTACTCCCGATATGAGTACGCCCTCCCCTGGTACGGGGACGTGCAGTGTCTCCACGCCCTCCCCGAGCAGGAATAGAAGGCCTAGCTGGAGCACCGCCCACCAGAGGGATCTGGAAGGGAGGCTGAAAATCACAAAGGGCAAATACATCAGAATAATGTGAGCAGTGTATCAGTGCAGAATGCAGTGTATGGGTACAGTGTGAATGCTGTGAGCAGTGTATCAGTGCAGAATGCAGTGTATGAGTACAGTGTGTGAATGCCGTGAGCAGTTTATCAGTACAGAATGCAGTATACAGTGTGTGAATGCCGTGGGCAGTTTGTCGAGTGTAGAACGCAGTGTATAAATGCAGTGTATGCAGTGTATCAGATGCTGTGAGATCAGTGTGTCAGGTGTTGTGTCATGCATCAGATTACGCGAATCATGCTTATGAATGGTTTGAGACTATCGCCAGAAGGGCATACCGGAATACTATAAAGGGCCAGGAGGTCAAAGGTCCGCTGCAGCATCCCCATCATGGAGGCATTCAACTCCACGGACTGTCAGGTGTACCCGGAGGACGCCTGCAAGAGTATAAGATACATCAGTGTTCTGCGGAATATCAAATAAACTGAAATGAAATGCGAATGCAAGATGCAAAATGAAGTAATACATACCGGAGGCAAGTCGGGGATGCCGGCTAACTCGTGACCAGCCGGGGGAGAAGCAAAGGGGATCTGGTAGGTCGCCCCATCCTGCCCTCTATATGACAGTACAGTAGGCAGGGCGGGCCAGCCAGTCCCCCGTCCCCCCCGAGCTCCGCTCCTGCCGTGCCCTTGACCCCTTCTCGATGTGCCTGCTCCAGCCCCAGCCCCCGCTCCGACTACCGGCGCCGCTAGCCTCTCTCCCTCAGCTCGGCGGCCACCGCTCAAGGGTCGCATAATATAGGTCCGGACGTACTCTGTGTAGTCGCCCTCGCCTCTGTGATGCTCCTCACCCCAGCCGGTGGTGTACTCCCTCATCTCCCGGGCACTGAATCTCTCTGTATCCCTCATGTGGCTAGGAGGCGGACCCGGCACTATCTACTCCGGTAAACCTAGGGTCTGGCGCAAGAAGCGCTCACCCAGGTACCAAGCCCAACAGACCGGGCCCTCCAGCAAAATCCGACAGCGGGCAGTCTCCCCGGAGCCCTCATAATGATCACTCACCACGGCTGGCAACGGAGCCCAAGGCTGCCAGGTGATCTAAAAATGAAATGCAGTTTATTATCTATCTGTTATTGAAAACATATAGTGCTAAGCAAAGCCAAAAAATAAACTCGAAAGTTGAACATACCTCTGCTGCGGTGATGGTGTCGAAGTATCGGCGAAAGAAAATAAGAGACTCCCGTGGTCTCCGTACACATCGCACGTCGAAGCGATGGAAAAAGGGGACGCCGAGCGGGATCTCCTCAACGGGTACTGGGGCAAGCCTAGGAAAGTAGGCATACACCCACAACTGCGGAACAGATATCAGTACGACTATCAGATAAGGCAGAATACGGAATAAAGCAAAATAGCAGAACCGTGTGTTGTGCAGTGTATTGTGCAGAGTGTACAGTGTGTGCAGTGTGCAGTCAGTGTAAAGCAGAGTGTACAGTGTGTGCAGTGTACAGTCAGTGTGGGGCAGTGTGCAGTATATGTGCAGTGTGCAGAATACAGAAAGTAGAAGACAGGAATGTAAAGTGGGAAGGAGACGTACCTCCCAGGCTCGCCAGTAGCCACCAAGGAGCTGTCCGCTGAGGCGGGAAGAGGAGCTCATATAACCATACAAAGTGGCCAGAGCGGCGCCACCCCAGTCGTAATGGCGGATCTGCCTGACGTCCACCAGCGCGCTCAAAAGGCATAAAGGCACGTTGTTCGCCCGATCGGCGAAGAGTGTCATCCCAAAGAGGAACATGATGAAGCCCCGAGCATACTGGTCCACCTCCTCTGGAGACATCTGCGCCTCCTCTGCCAAGGCCGGCTGGACCCGAAAGTGGCTCTCAAACCACGAATACCGGACAAACCCCGCTCAAGCGAGGGGAGGCTGAATACCGAGTAGGTACAGCTGGGCAGCGTCCCACTCGTCCATATCCGTGTCGAAGGGGATCGGATCACCCCCTACCCCAATGCCAGTAAGCATCGAGAAGTCGTAAGGGGTCATCATCATGTCCCCTGCGACGGAGAAGTGGAAGGAATCGGTGGTATCCCACCACCTCTCCGCTAGAGCAGCGAGCAAGGGCCTGCAGGTAGTCAGCCGAGAGAGCCCCCTGTGTAGACACCCCATTTTTTACCGTCCTCAAGACTTGGACGTCACCATTTGAACACTCGGTGATCATCCATGTTTGTGTTCGTTTGGAGTTCCCGGAGGTCTCGGCTACACGCCTTGCCTCAGGATATCCGAACTCGACCGTTTAGTGTCTGGTTTTGCACCAAACACTTGCTTTTTGCCTTGGAAGGGCAGGGAATGCCTTGTGAGGCATCCCCACACACCACCGGCAGTGGCTAGAGGCCACCGGCTGGTTTTTTTTGCCATCGGCAATGTATATTGCCGGTCGGCATTGTTTAGTGCCGGTCGGCACTCAATTTTGCCAAAATGGCATTTTTGGCCGGCCGACTACTGTGCATCTGCTTTTGCAGATATTTTAAGACAGCTGTCTTACTTTTTGCTCCCCACTATACACGTGTATGGAGGGATCTCCCTCTTGGAAGCTTGTCTTGTAAGCTTTACAAGACAATAAGCTTCTATAAAGAGAAGCCTTGTCTCTTGGCTTGAGGGGTTAGAGACTTAAGATATTTTGGAGAGCTTAGACAGCCATTGTTAGGGTTTGAGTTCTAGGGTTAGGGTTTGATACACATTATCTCTCTCTTTTCCCCTCTTGTGTGTGTTAGATTGTGTTTGTGTCTTACTATTGCACACAAACACATAGTGTTTCACCTTCACGTAGCTACTGAGGTTCTAAGGGACTGGTTTTAGTGTTTTGAAGTTGGATTCATGCCAAGGAGGGCTATTGGAGCACCATTGTTGAAGAGGTCTTCAAGGGTGAGAATCTTACCCCTTTTTACCCCTTTTTTGCATTGTATTTTTACCTGTATTAAATTCATTTTTGAGCTTGGTGTATAATACAAAAAAGTTCTATTTTTTAGTCCTCTTGATTGTTTATTAAGAGTGTTTTTTGGTTTGAGGGTGTTTGACCCCTCTTAGGCCTTGAAAGGCCTCATTTTGTGCTATTTTGTGCTAGTTTCGAGAATTTGGTGTTTGGGCCTCTTCACCACTGAAATCTTGAGGGATTTCAGTGGTGGAGATGGTGCCTTGAAGTCTCCAAGAGGAGAGGGCCACCCCCTCTCCTTGTTGTCCTTGAAATGGACCATTTTTGGCCTCTTGGGAGAGCATCATGTTAAAGTGTGTGTTGACCATGCCTTAGTTGTTTTTTGTGCTTAATATGTCATATTATGCCTCTGTTTTTACTTGGTTTTGGTACACCGTGCATGCTTAGCATACCTACCATGTAATGCCTTGATATTGCCTCAATGTGCCTTGGGTTGTTAGCCCTTGTTGGAGCATGTTTTAGGCTTAGTCTTGTGAAGATTTTGTGCATGTTTTTCCATGTTTTATGTCTGTCCATGGTTGTTTGGGTCGGATTTGGCATGCATCATATAGCCCCTTTGCATTTTGGTTTGTTGGCCTTAAGTATGTGAATGTATAGCATGACATTTTTGCATTGATTTGGTGATTTGGAACCATCTACCATGTCATTTCAGTCCCATTTGCATGCTTATATGTTTACCTTGGACGCATCTTTAATGCTTTGAAAGCTTGTGTAGTATGCTCCATGTTTTGGCCATTGCGTATGCCTTTGAATTGAGCCACTTAGATGCCATCTAGGGGGCCCCCTTTGCATAGTCTAGGACTGCCTTGAACCTATCTTAAGCCCTCTTAGCCTTGTGAGGCTTGGTTGTCTTAGCCATGGTTCAAGTCCTTTTGACTTGCTTCAAGTACTTGGACCATTTGCATGCTAATGTTTAGCCTACCTTGTTGCTTGGTTTGACATCATCCTAACATGATTTTCAATGCTTACTTTGCATGCTATTTGTCCATGATTGCCTCTTTCAAATGTGCTTAGGAATAGCCCTTTGATGCATAGGCATTTGGGCCTTAACATGTGCATGTGTGTATGTGTATTTTGGTCCCTTGTTTTGGTCATTTTAGCCACTGTTTTGGGCCTATTTAGAGCTGCCCAAATCATGTTTAAGACCACCTTTTCATCCATTTGCATTGCCTCATGTTTGCTTGCATGCTTGCATAAGTGCCTTGCCATGCCATGTTGCATCCTTAGCTTGTATGTCTAGGTTGCATTGCATCTTGCATGCATGACTTGTTCCTTGATTTGGTGATAGGAATTGAGCCTTGGTTTGTTTGTATGGTTTGCATTTCATTTGACATGAAAGTTGCATACTTGACTCCTTGGGCCATCATGCATGGAAATGCGTGATTGGTGGTCCGAGAATCGAGACACATGTCCCTTTGAGTCATAAGCATGATAGGGGACATGAATGGTGCATTTATGCCTTGAATTGTGCTGTCATGCTTTGCCTTGCCCTCTGTTGCTGTCATTTGCAGATTCTGCAGGAATAATCTGCTGACCGGCAGTGTCAAGTACCGACCGGCAATCCCTTCTCTGCCGATAGCTGCACCAATGGCCGGTGGTCACATGCCACTGCCGGTGGCAATCTCATTGAGCCGGTGATGTCTCCCAGTATCCAAGGAAGCAGTCCTGAGGTTTTGACAACCTCCAGAGGAGTGA
This sequence comes from Camellia sinensis, assembly GCF_055761805.1. Taxonomy (NCBI): domain Eukaryota; kingdom Viridiplantae; phylum Streptophyta; class Magnoliopsida; order Ericales; family Theaceae; genus Camellia; species Camellia sinensis. The sequence continues at coordinate 40,756,468 of NC_138969.1, read as the reverse complement.
AGGAAGGAAAACAAAGGCAGCCTATGCATGGCGGCGCATTTCCCGAGGCGATTTACTGTTTTCTTAGCTTAAGTTAATTTGCTTAGCTGATTAGGCAATTTGTAATATTTAATTAGCTTGCGTAGTTAATTATTTGTAATATTTATTTGGTCCCTCTGAGCGAGGGCAAATCTGTAATAAGTGTGGGTGAGTGGTGTGTATGTCTTCTAATCCCCACTTCTTTCTTCCTTTTTATTTACCTACTTATGATGGTAGACTAGGGCATTTTTTAAATTAGCATACCTTATGCTATGCATGCGTGCATTCATGCATTTGTATTGCATGCATTAGGCTCGGTACATCACTCTAACTGCATTTGTACTTCAATTCACAAATTGAATATGTGATAGTTGATCGCATTTCACATGCCATGTTTAGGTTAGCCGAGCCTGTCTAGATTGCATTTTTGCATGTGATGCATTTGCCATTCTTAACATGAACTAGGGCATGCATGTTTGCTAACTAGTTTACTGTTTTGGCACGGAGTACGATGTAAGTATTTATGCTTTAGCATCTCACATGCGTGTGAATGTTGCCATGACGGTATGCTTGCCATGCGGCTAAATGCTTATGTGATAAAATTGTTTGAATGCCTGTGGGTGAAGGTCGGGTTGCTTGAGTTGGAAAAACTCGTTAGAATCCGTGTTTTAGCCTACTTGCGAGTAGCGAAATCCAAAACATTTTCCAAAACAAACGGATATGCAATGCTTGTTTCCAAATTAGGCAATCTAGTCTATACTTGTTTGCTGCGCGCATAATATAGTAATTCTAGGCTAATAATTGGAATAGGAATACATAAAGTTTTCAAAAACGGATATCACGGTTAGTAGAGGCCGGTCTTCGGATCGGGCGAAAGGGGGTGCTCATAGCTGACCTTCCCCAATCGTACCCTAGCTCCCGAGCCGAGACAACTCCGGTGATGACGGACATGTGGCCTTCGGCACCGAGTCAGGGTTTCCTAAATTCTCCCATTTTAAAATATTTAGGTGGCGACTCTGTATCTGGCAAAGCAGTCCATGTTTGGCACTTCTTTTCAAAAAAAATCTGTTTCTCAAAACGATTTGCCGGATTTGGACTCTTTGGTTCAGATTAAGAACCGTGACACAAATTGAGTCCAAACTGTAGCAGCGAAGGGCCCCTCGCGGGGCGCGTCTACACCTTGCAGAAGATGCCAAAGCCGGCCTCGTCGACAATGTCATGAACCGCATATGGTAGCTCGAGGTACCAGTCCCGAGCGCCGGTATTCCCATACCCGCGGATGGTATGGGAATCTCCCTGTAGTCAAAAACAACAATTGCAAGGCGATATTCAAAATGCAGTTCTAAGGAGCATATAGGTATACAGCATGTGTGCATGTTTTCAGACTCAAGTAAATATCGGGTGCCAGTATGCTTACAGTGAACTACAGCGTGTGATGTGTCAGCGTGTTTGGGTGGTTCAGGACAGATGTAGCATGCGTGCAAGTTTTAAACAGATTCAAATACCGGGTGCCGGTGTGTTTACAGTGAACTACGACGTGTGAGGCGTCAGTGTATTCGAGTGGTCCAGGACAAATACGGCATGCGTGCATGTTTTCAGACTCAAGCCAATAACGGGTACTAGTGTGTATGCAGTGAAATACAGTGTGCGCCGTGTGTACGGGTGATTCGGGGTCAGTGCAGTGTGTGTGCATGTGTCAGTCTCAAACAGATATCAGTTGCACGTATGTCTACGATCAACTACAGTATACAGTATATCAGAATTAAGCAGTTAAAGAGCATAACTACCTACGGCAGTTTTGCATCCTACATTGCAGAAAGTATAGCAGAGAAAGAAAGTTACCTCGGAAGCGCTGAAGGACAGGTGGGAGATGGGCTCAAGCAGTAGTAGCTCGGGAGGCACGTGCCTATCAAAGCTCCTGAACTGGCGTAGTCCGTCGGGGAGCATCACGTGAACTGCGGGCCTGTAGGTCTCCGGATCGAACGGCCGGACACGGAGTGGCAGGGGCTCAACCTTGGGGTCCATCTCATGCTCAGGAGGGGCTCCGCCCTGTGGAAGGTCGTCCGCCATCTCGAAGTCGATGTGAAAATGGACGGAAGACGAAAAACCGGGCAAGAAGGCGAAAAGTCAACAAAAAGTCAAACCCCGAGAGGGTCAGAAAAGGCTGGAAAAGCCGGAATATGAAAAAGGCACGGGTATCGAGGAAAACTCGAGGGAAACAAGCCCCGAGTGGCGAAAATCAAGAAAAAAACACCGAAACGAAGTTTTGTTCGGTTGAAAATGTCCGAAACGCGAAGGAGATCGCGAATCGAACGACGAAACGGGAGCTAAAACGCAAGAAAAGGAGAGAATCGAAGGAAGAAAACACTCTAGAGAGAGAGGGGGGCAATTTTCGACCAAAGGAGAAGTGAAAAAATAAGGTTAGAAACCCTATTTTAAAAGACCCGTGCCGAAATGACAGAACTACCCCGACACAGGAAATCTTTGCCGGTCGGCAACACTCTTTGCCGGTCGGCAACATTTTGTGCCGATGGAATTGTATGATGGCTGGTGGACGGTCGGTGATGCATTTTGATGGCCGGTGGACATCCGGTGGTCTTATATAGTGATTTTGGAGCCTTCTACACTCTTGTTTGAGTTATGTGTGGGTTCCAGGGCCTTTAGTACTCAAAACAGTGCAAAACAGTGCATTTCCGACACTCAACCGGCCTCCGTTTTGACCTCGGATCTTGTCTTCTGTGCGTGGCACTCGAATTCGTGCAAGGTGTATCCTTTTCGTATCCTTTTGGCTTTTACAAAACTCAAAAGTTGCCCCATGTGCGTCGCATTTCAATCTCACTGTCTTGTGCATCGCATTTCAATCGCACTGTCTTGTGCATCGCATTTCAATCGCACTGTCTTGTGCGTTCGCGTTGTCTAACGCACCGCGCTGTTTTGCGCATCTCATTGCATTTTGCATGCATTCCATCGCGCTATCTTGCATATCGCACTGTCTTGTGCGCTCGCGTTGTCTAACGCACCGCGCTGTTTTGCGCATCTCATTGCATTTTGCATGCATTCCATCGCGCTATCTTGCGCATCGCACTGTCTTGTGCACTCGCGTTGTCTAACGCATCGCGCTATTTTGCGCATCTCATTGCATTTTGCATGCATTCAATCGCACTATTTTGCGTATCACACCGTCCTGTGCATACCATGGTCTGGCAAGACCTTAAATAAGCTCGGTCTAGGAGACCCTAAATCCTCTGAAGGTGCAAGTCCTTCGGTGTTTGTCGTGCCCGAACGACTTTCGATTAGTTGCATTATACACGTATTTTAAGCTGCATGTTATCGCGCATTTCAAATTCACTTGCATTGTTATGCATTTCTTGCGCAATGTATACGGTCTAGGAGACCCTAAATCCTCTGAAGGTGCGAGTCCTTCGGTGTTTGTCGTGCCCGAACGAATTTCGGTGGTCTGGTAAAGCCATCTGCCTATGTTTGCGGTGAGTTCCTAGAAGACCAACTGGGACGGTGGAAACTAGAGTTTGAACGGCTTATGCCTAGAACGCAAAGGTTCGGGAGTTCCGAGACTAAAGTCTGGTTTAAATACCCAGGGGTGTATCCTCGGCTTGAAATCTGTATGGAAGCCCCATAGATTGAGGCGGTATGTCTGCGCCTCAGTTCTGGATACTGAACCAACCTAGTATATCGCCCTGTTGGTAAGATAGGGAAAGCTGCAATCATAGCCGTTGCATCACAATGCCTTGTCATGCATCCATTGCATTTTCCCCAGCAGGTCGCATCATACTGCATTGTCGTGCATTTTTGTAAATATCCATTCCATTGCATATTTGTAGATATTGCATTGTAGATTGCATGCATTCATTGCATCACCTTCCATTTATGGCTTACGCCTTTCCATGTTGAGCTTGGTCTGGTATGTGCCCATACTTTTCATGTCGAAGCATAGTTCAGTAGACCGTTCTATGTTAGCCGCGGCTCGGTTGTGTACATGCCTTTCCTAGGCAAAGATTTGGTTTGGCCCGCGTGCCATATCCATTGCATTGTAGATTGCATGCATTCATTGCATCACCTTCCATTTATGGCTTGCGCCTTTCCATGTTGAGCTTGGTCTGGTATGTGCCCATACTTTTCACGTCAAAGCATAGTTCAGTGGACCGTTCTATGTTAGCTGCGGCTTGTTTGTGTACATGCCTTTCCTAGGCAAGATTTGGTTTGGCCCGCGTGCCATTTCCATTGCATTGTAGCTTGCATGCATTCACTGTATCACCTCCGCCTATGGCTCGCGCCTTTCTATGTTGAGCTTGGTCTGGTATGTGCCCATACTTCTCGTGTCGAAGCATAGTTCAGTGGACCGTTCTATGTTAAACATGGCTTGTATGCGTACATGCCTTGCCTAGGCAAGATTTGGTTTGGCCCGCGTGCCATATCCATTGCCATTTTCCCCAGTATTTTCATCATACATTACATTGTAGTGTAATTGTTGCATCCGGCATTAGGATCTTAGTCCTTTCCCCAGCGGGTCGTTTCCCCACTTATGTCAATCCCCCCAATACTTGTTCTTGTGTCCGTCTACATTACTCATAGTTCAGTGGACCGTTCTATGGTAGACGGACTTGTTACCTCCATCAATCTATTTGACATAGGTGTGGTTTCGAACCGCTCGCGATTGGGTCATGGTTCAATTGCTTTGCACTTAGTTTGCATATTTCAATTGCGTTGCATTTTTATTTGCATTTCTTATACATTGTTTTGTATATATTGCATATCATTTTGCATCCATTTTTGCATTGTCATGCATGTTGCTAATAATATTGTACCTGTGAAGTTTGCTTTCTTTTCAGGCACGATATTGTATGTACGGTTCATTTGAGGTTGGTGCAACCAGACGAACCACACAGGTATTGTATCCTCCGAGTGAGACGTATCGAGAATTACATAATTCTCTTATATCCTTTCTGCATTTTAGTGTAGTTTGGTGTATGCTAGCTTAAAATTGTCGCATGTTTGCTTCATTACAGCTTTCTTTGCATGATCATAAGTTATGTCCGGCTCTGTGCATTGTCTTGCATTTTGCCCCTGCCTTCGGGCGCATACCTTGTTTGTCTTGCATGTTTGTCTAAGTCTTCGGTCTTGTCAAAAATGGGACGTCTCTGGGCTTTGACATTCACTCCCGTCATTGTTATGACTTTCGAGTTCTGTCAAAGAGGGGCAACTGTAGACACCCCATTTTTGACCGTCCTCAAGACTTGGACGTCACCGTTTGAACACCCGGTGATCATCCATGTTTGTGTTCGTTTGGAGTTCCCGGAGGCCTCGGCTACGCGCCTTGCCTCAGGATCTCCGAACTCGACTGTTTAGTGTCTGGTTTTGCACCAAACACTTGTGTTTTGCCTTGGAGGGGCAGGGAATGCCTTGTGAGGCATCCCCACACATCACCGGCCATGGCTAGAGGCCACCGGCTGGTATTTTGTAGCCATTGGCAATGTATATTGCCGGTCGGCATTGTTTGTTGTCGGTCGGCACTCAATTTTGTCAAAATGGCAATTTTGAGTAGCCGACTACTATTCATCTACTTTTTGTAGATATTTTGTGCCAGCTGTGATAGCTGGCACCCACTCTGCTTCCCTCCATACACGTGTATGGAGGGATTTCCCTCTAAGAAGCTTGTTTGGAAAGCTTTGCAAAAGAGGACTTCTATAAGAGGAGAGCTCTTCTCCTTGTTCTAGGGTTAGACATTTTAGAGATAAAAAATATAGAGGAGAGCTCTGGTTTTAGGGTTAGGGTTTGATACACATTCTCTCTCTTTTTTTCTCTCTTGTGTGTGTCTAGGTGCATTTGTGTCTTACTATTGCACACAAACACATAGTATTACACCTTCCCTTGGCTATTGACGTTCTAAGGGACTGTTTTTAGAGTTTTGGGGGTGGTTTTGAGCTTGGGGAACCAGCTAGTCCACCATTTTTGAAAGAGGTCTACAAGGGTAAGAAGTTTGTCCCTTTATTCCCCATTTTTGCATTGTATTTTTGCCTATCTTAGAACTGTTTTTGTGCTTAGTGTATAATACAAAAAAGTTCTTTTTTTAGGCCCTCTAAATAGTTTGTTTAGAGTGTTTTGTGGTTTGGAGGAGTTTGACCCCTCTTAGGCCTTGAAAGGCCCCCATTTTCTGCTATTTTGAGTGAGCTCCGGGACCTTGGTGTTTGGGCCTCCTCACCACTGAAATCTTGAGGGATTTCAGAGGTAAGGATGGTGCCTTGAGGTCCTAGGGAGGAGAGGGCCACCCCCTCTCCTTGTTGTCCTTGAAAAGGACCATTTTTGGCCTCTTGAGGGAGCACCTAGCTAAGCTTCATGTTGACCATGCCTTGGCTGCTTTTTGTGCTTATTATGTCATAATATGCCTCTGTTTTTTGTTGGTTTTGGTACACCATGCATGCTTAGCATACCTACCTTGTAATGCCATGTTTAGGCCTTAACATGCCTTAGGTTGTAAACCGTCGTTCGAGCATGTTTTAGGTCTAGTTTTGTGAAGCTTGTGTGCTTATTTTGCTATGCTAGAGGTCTGTCCATAGTTGTTTGGGTCGGCCATGGCATGCATTATATGCCCCCTTTGCATTTTGGCTTGTTGGCCTCAAGTGTGTGAGTATGTAGCATGCACTACTTGCTTTATTCTAATGATTTGGCATCATTTATAGCATAATTTCAGTCCCTTTGACATGCTTGTATGCTTGCTTTGGACACCTCTTTGAAGCTTTGGAAGCTTGTCTTGCATGCTCCATGTTTTGGTCATTGTGCATGCTTTTGATTTTGAGCCATTTAGATGCCATCTAGGTGTCCCTTGGGTGTTGTTTAGGTTTTCACTAAACCTATTTTAAGTCCTCTTAGCCTTGTAAGGCATGGTTGATTTAGTCTTGGTTTAAGCCTCTTGGCTTGCCTTGGGTTTTTGGCTTTGTTTGCATGCCTTGTTTGTCTTGTTTAACTGGCTTAGCACCTTTTGTAACATGATTTTCAATGCTTACCTTGCATGCCATTAGTCCATGTTATGCCTCTTTCAAGTGTGCTTGAGAGTTGCCTTTTTATGCTTAAGTGTTGGTCCTTGTGTGCATGCATGTTTGCATGTCATTTAGCCCTCATTTCATAGAACTATGGCCACTGTTTTGGGCCTAATTAGGGATGCCCAAATCATGTTTAAGTCCATCTCTTTATTTGTTGCATGCTCTCCTTGTATATTGTAGTATATTGGTGAGTTGTTGCATGTTTGAAATCACATGATTGAATGAAGTCACATGTTGGCTTACATGCTTGAATGCCTACATTAGCCTTGCACACTTGTTAGTTGCATCGCTCTATGCCTTGCATTTCTTGCATGCTCATTTGCATTGCCATATTGCATGCCTAGTTAACACGCTTAGGTTGCATTGCATTGGCATGCATGCTTGGCCTCTTGACTATCCATGACAGAGGTTAAGTCCCCATTGGTTTGATTGTGTGCATTGCATTTCATTTGACATGGAAAGGCATAACTTGGTCTCTCGGGCCATCACGCATTGAAATGCCCGATTGATGGTCCGAGAACCAAGGAGCATGTCCCTTTGAGTCACTAACATGATAAGGGACATGGTTGGTGCATACATTGTTTGAATTGTATTGCCATGCTCTGCCTTGCCCTCTGTTGCTGTCAATTGCAGATTCTGCAGGAGCTTTCTGCCGACCGGCAATGTCCAATGCCGACCGGCAATCCTCCTTCTGCCGATAGCTTCATAAATGGCCGGCAGCCAATGGCATTCCCCAGTATCCAGAAAAGCAATCCTGAGGTTTTGGCAGCCTCCAGAGGAGTACATCAAGGAAAACAGAGGCAGCCTATGCATGGCGGTGCACTTCCAAGCAAGACCCGAGCACGCATTGCATTGAGACCTCTTCCCGAGGCGGTTTACTGTTTTTCCTAGCTTAGTTAGTTTGTTAACTAATTAGGAAATTTGTAATAATCAATTAGCTTGTAGGTTAATTATCTGTAATATTTATTCGGTCCCTCCGGGCGAGGGCAAATCTGTAATAAGTGTGAGTGCGCGTGTGTGTATGTCTTCCAATCCCCACTTCTTTCTTCCCTTTTACTTACCTGCTTTGATGGTTAGTAATAGGACATGTTTAATTTAGCATACCTTATGCTATGCATGCGTGCATCCATACATTTGTCTCGCATGCACCGGGCTCGGTACATCATGCTAATTGCATTTGTACTTCAATTCCAAATTGAATACGTGCATCAATTGACTGCGTTTCACATGCCATGCTTAGGTTAGCCGAGCCTATTCTAAGTGCATCCTGTATGTGTTGCATTAGGCAATTTGACATGAGCTAGGACCATGCATGTTGGCTAACTAGTTTACTGTTTTGGCACGAAGTACTATGTAAGTATTTTCCTGCTTTAGCATATCGCATGCGTGTGAATGCTATCATGACAGCATGTTTACCATGTGGCTAGATGCTTATGTGATAAACTGTTTGAATGCCTGTGGGTGAAGGTTGGATTGTCTGAGTTGGAAAAACTTATTGAAATCAGTATTTTAGCCTACTCGCGAGTAGCAAATTCCAAAGTGTTTTTCAAGACAAACGGATATGCAATGTTTATTTCCAAATTAGGCAATCTAGTCTAGACTTGTGTGCTGTGCGTATAACATAGTGATTCTAGGCTAATAAATGGAATAAGAACACATAACGTTTTCAAAACTAGATATCACGGTTAGTAGAGGCCGGTCTTCAGACCGAGCGAGAGGGGGTGCTCATAGCTGACCTTCCCCAATCGTACCCAAGCTCCCGAGCCGAGGCAACTTTGGCAATGACGAACACGTGGCCTTCGGCACCAAGTCAGGGTTTCCTAAATTCCCCCATTTTAAAATATTTAGGTGGCGATTCTATATCTGGCAAAGCTGTCTATGTTTGACACTCCTTTTCAAAAAATCTGTTTCTCAAAACGATTTGCCGGATTTGGACTCTTTGGTTCAGATTAAGAACCGTGACACAAATCGAGTCCGAACTGTAGCACGAGGCCCACGGGCGCGTCTACAAACACATGCAATGCAACACAAATAGATGCTTATCTTGCCTCTTTTACTTATCAATTTTGTTTGCACATTTTAATTACCAAGTCATCTTTTAATCACATTAAGTCCAAATGGTGAATTAAGTCCTCTAAGTGGAAAGAAAACTCAAACCGAAGGTTGTTTTAGGCATGAAAGGGATCTCATGCTGTTGGTAATGAACCCCCAAAGGAATTAAACCATTAAGCACCAAACCTCAATTTCATGCTTTAAACAAGCAAATGGTTTGAACCTCTTTCAAAGAAAAAATAAAACCAAGAAAGGAGGGAGGTTGTAGAGATGATTAAGTGCTGAAAATGAGTGATAAAAGCACTAAAACATGCAACAAACTCAAACCAATGGTGGTTAAAGCCTAAAAACACCAAAGCAAGCTAGTGAAGGAACTTACACTACAACCATGCCATACAAGGCTCAAATGACACCAAACAGCCAAAACAGTGGCAAAACAATTCAAAATAGATGTAAAACATGCTAGACTTGAGCCACAAAAAGCTAAAACATTAAGGTAATACATGGGGCTAACTAGGCATGCAAACAAGACACAAGGAATGGAGGCTAACCCTTCCAATTTTGGATTTCAAAATGAGTTTTTTACCACTAAAAAACCTTTGAAATTCAGTGGTTAAAAAGCCCAAAAAGTTGGTTTGAAAGTGATGAATAAAGGCACAAAAACTTGACAGACTAAGCGGCAAGAAGGATGAACCACCCCCTAACTAAAAAAGGGCTCAAACCAACACTTTTCAGCCACAAAAACAGAACTTTTTACAGTTTAAAACCAGCCCCAAAATAGTAAGAAAAAATGGCAAAACAAGTATATTGAAACAAAGTAAACAAGGCACGTGTTTTACTTTTCAAGAAAAACTCAAGTTTAGGGACCAAACCAAGCTAAAACCACTTGCTAGAGCTCAAAGAGGGTCTCAAATAACCTCAGCCCAAAGAGAAGCAACTTTGATTAAGGTAGTGTATGCAAAAGTGTAGAGAAAACAAGTAACTAAGCACAAAATTGCAAGAGAGAGAAAGAGGGAGAGAGAGATTTTTGTTCCAAAATTTCTAACCTTCAAAAATGGGGGAGGAACCCCCTATATATGGAAAATATGAATTCCATACAAAGAGATCCAGTCCTCCACGTCTAGGCAGATGCAATCTTCTGTGCAACCAGTTGGCACAATTGGCACAAAATATCTACATAAAAGACTGGTGGCCGGCTGGCCAAAAGCCCTGGTCGGCAGCCCTCATAGATGGCCGGTAGGCCACCAAAGACTGTAGGAGAGAGAGGCTAAGACATGGTCCAAAAATGAGACAAAAAGGATGCAGGGTTTGGAAAGCTCAAACCTGTGGCGTTCCACCAAGGACTTTGAGCGTTCGGTGAGCAATCAGACTCCTCATCGGATGTACCTGCAAGAACATCCAAGTCTTGAAGGGCCATCAAAAATAAGGTGTCTGCAGACCCTGCTTGAGTGTAAGACTGGACGCTCGAGCATCCAATGCACTCTCCCAGTATTTGCAGACATGCGAAAAAATATTGACAGTTGACAGATCCCGCTCGAGGGCAAGAATGGCCGCTCGAGCGGAGGAGCAAAATTTGTGAAGCCCGCTCGAGCACAAGAATGCCCGCTTGAGCGGAAGAGCCAAAATCTGGGCATCTCAAGTTTGGAAAAACACACAATCAACCTATTCCAAACGCACAACTCCAATCTGATAATCAAAATAAGGGGAAGACAAGGTGAAATAAGATATGAATAATCATTCTAAACCACACCAACTCGAGTCCAGAATATAGTAAGTGATGGGTCAAAACCGGAATCGCTGTAACCATGATAACATGTTGCTGTCGTTGCAACAAAGTGCTCCACCATGACCAAACGTTGCTGCCACAAACTATGTTGCCCCACTTCCTTGTTAAATTGGTACCATGATCTTGCACCAAACAGATAATAATAATAATAATAATAATAATAATAATAATGTGGTCATAATAGGCCTCTAGAAATGATTTATGGCCTGAATCGATATACCAAAATAAATAAGTCATAATCAATGAGATTAGATTTGGTCATGATCGACAGGTCATAATCAATAAAATTATATTTGACAACAATTGATAAGTCATAATCAATAAAATTAGATTTGACCACAATCAATAAACCATAATTCACAGAAAAAATATTTACGGTGCAAACAATCATTCTGTGATGCGATCCCACACACGAAATCGCCAAGTTATTGTGACACCTCACCACTCCCTTGTCAGTCTATCAATTCTTACCCGTTTTTGTGTTCCAAGTTACACTCAATGCATATAGTAACTTTTTTAAATTAATAATTATTATTTTATAAAGATATTTTTAGTTTTTTTGACAAATATATTATGTTTATTTATTTATCAAGGTTCAATAAATTCAATTTATCACATCAAGTGATCCAGTTAATATTTAAAATGCTATAAAATATATCTTTGTATTTAACTGATTAAGAGTTCATTGAATTATAATTAGTATAAAGATTTATTGTATTCAACTTGCTTAAAACAAGTTCATATAATATATTAAATCAAAACAAGCACTATTTAACCCAACACAATCCCTTATTACTTATGGTATCTGTAGTTCAAAAATAGCAAAAATGACTTCCCATCTCACAGGTGTTAAAAAAAGAATTATGACAGATAAAATATATTATGTACTTTTAACTAATTATTAATTTATAAAATACTTAGGACTTACAAAATAAAAAGAAAATATTTAAAATATATTATTTTATAATTTTATGAAGATTATTAATTTAACATGTTGATCCCAAGTTAAGACGACATAATTTTATTATTTAAAAGAGATTATTAATCTATTGAGTATTAATTTAAAAATTTATACGGTATATATAAAATAAAATAAAATAAAAAAAAGCATCTCAATCCTTTTCTTTCTAAAACTTATCTTTCCCATGTTAGTGACATGTCACCTACTCCAATACCCCCACCTCCTCTTGACTCTCAATCAATTCTTACCTTTTCTTCTTTTCCAAGTCAGAGATATACATCCAATATTTAAAATAAAATTTAAAAAAAAAAAGAAATGAAAAGAAAATAATTGCACAGTAAAAATACAAAAATACAAAAAAATGCAAATTTTAGAGAAAATTAGTGAAAAATCCACTCTAACAATTGTTTAAGACATTAAATCTAGTGAATATTTTTTATTAGTGAGGGGTTCACCATTTGTAAGATAATTTAGTGAGAAGTCCTGATAAACATTTTGTTTTAAATTTTACCCTTGGACTTTTTTTTATCAGTTTGACTTTTCTTTAACAATATGTTCAAATTTATATCTATCTGTTAAATTTTTTTTCCTATTTGTTCCAATTTTTTCTGTGTAAAGTTCAAATTATTTTTATCTGTTGAAATTTATTATTTGTTGAATCTATTGTTGAATTTCTTATATGTCAAAATTTTTATCTGTTTAATTTTTGTCCAAATAAAAGCTATATGTCCAAATTTTTATAGATCTGTTCAATTTTTCTGTTCAAATTTTACACATTTGCTCCAAAAAAAAAAAAAAAAATTTCCATTCCACTATTTGTTCAATAATAAACAACAACAATAACAACTCCTCTACAACAACAATCAACAAAATAATAATAATAATAATAATTCTACAAAAGATACATAAATTCATACACACATATATGAGAGAGAAATTGAAAAAAAAAAATCTCTAGAAGCCTTAGAAATTTGATCTTATATGTTCAACAAACATACTTTATGTTTCTATCTGTTGTATATTTATGTGCTTCTATTTCATCATCATCATCATCAATAGAAGTGAACAGACAAAGATCAACATATTTGAAGTTCATAGAGAAACTCTTCTCATCTAGAGCTACACAAAAAACAAGTAGAAACAAATAAAGATATATCAGAGCCAGATCAGTCAAAGCAACATCCTTCAACAACAACAACACCAAGTCAAAACTCCAAAATTCACAAATCTGCTATATTCTCAAAAGCCTACATGCTCAGCCAATCCATAACAATATGTCATCGTGTTCATTGCGCTAAATCCACAATTAACAACTATCAGTCACTCGAAATCCTAAGCACATAATTACATTCTTGATCTAAAATCAAAATTTTCCAATACTAAGGTGTGTAAAAACCTAATTTCAAAAATTTCAAGTCAAATCTAAGTACTTGGGCAGCTTTGTAAGCGTTATGCGCTAGCTGGTGGCCATGGCGGTGAGTTTGATGGCGGTGCTAGACTTCTTGGAGCTAGAAGCAGCACTGCCTACAAAGTTATGCTCCGATGGTGATGAGCGGTGGTTAGTGATTCGTGGTCGGGTTCAACAGCCGCCGATGGTTTGTTGATCTGCGTCTCAACCTCGAGGGTCAGATTTACTCCAGAATATAACCGACGCCGCGGTATCTCGCAACATCGGTTAGGGTTTTACGATTGGAACTGAGAGAGAGAGAGAGAGAGAGAGAGAGGAAAGAGAAGATGTAGTGTCACACCCCAAACTCGCCCCTAAAAGTTTGGGCATGACCTATTCAGAAACAGACACAAATTCTGTTTACATAAAATATGGGGCCTGAACGGAAGCATTAAGAACATAAGACAATATCCATTGAGCTACCACTAACATGCTAGGATCATAAACAGCACATAAGGTAGACTAACCTACAGTGACATACATTTGAGAATTAGTTATGAACATATACATACACAAACCCAGCCCCATGATTGGGCGTATAACAAAATCAGTGGTGAAGAAAGGGTTGTATACATTTCAACCTTAGGCAGACAACTTGAGTGCAATGCCAAAAGCTTAACAAAACTTCACAAAATGCACAGACTTCATCTAAGTGCCTGGACACACTACAGACGCGCCCTTGGGGCTTTGCTGCTACAGTTCGGACTCAAATGTCACGGTTCTGAATCTAATTCAGCAAAGTGCAATGCGAGACCGATAAATCGCCAAAGAGTCCAAATTCGACAAATTGTTTTGAAAAACTGATTTTTAAGAAAGAAGTGCCAAACATGGACTGCTTTGCCAGATACAGAGTCGCCACCTAAATATTTTATTTTGGGAAATTTAGGAAACCCTGACTCGTGCCTAAGGCCATGTGTCCGTCATCACCAAAGTTGCCTCGGCTCGGGAACTTAGGTACGATTGGGGAAGGTCATCTATGAGAACCCCCGCTCGCCCGATCAAAGATCGGCCTTTACTAAGTATGATATTTTGTTTTGAAAACATATGTGTTCTTTTTCCAATTTATTAGCTAGCTTACTACGTGATGCGCACAGCACACAAGTATAGACTAGATCGCCTAAGTTGGAACAAAACATCTCATGTTTGTTTGAAAATGGTTTGAAGGTGCTACTTGCAAGTAGACTAAGACGTGGATTTGCCACCCTCGAGTGGGCTTAGAAAACATGATTTTGCCACTCTCAAGTGGGCTTAAAAACTCGCATTTCAATGAATTGTTCCAATTCAAGCAGTCCAACCTTCACCCACAAGCATTCAGGCGGTTATATCATAAAAGCAATTAGCCTCATGGCATGCATGCTGTCATGTTAACACTCACACACATGCAAGATGCTAAAGCATAAAACACTTACAGTGTACTCCTAGCCAAAACAAAGGACTAGTTTGTAATCAATGCATGATCCTAATTCATGTTAATATGGCTAATGCGACACATGCAAAGTACGACTAGAAATAGGCTTGGCTATTCTAAGATGGCATATGAGATGTGACAATTCGATACATGTATTCAAGTAGGGATTGAAATACAGTGCAGTTAGTATGATACGCCGAACCCAGTGCATGCAATACAGATGAATGATGCAAACATGCATAGCATAAGGATGCTAAATGAAATGTGCCCTAAAACTAACCATCGTAAGCAGTTAAGTAAAAGGGAGAAGGAAGTGGGGTTGGAAGACATGCATCACACACACGCACGCTTATTACAAAATTGTCCCTCTCGACAGAGGGTCCGAAAGAATAATACAAATTAACTAATTAACTAACCAACAAGCTAATTAATTATTACAAAACCAATTGAATAACTAGCTACAACTAATTATTACAACACTTAAATAATTAACAATTTAATTAAGCTACGAAGACAGTAAAGCAGCCTTGGGAAGAGGGACGAATGCATGCTAGGTCGGTTTCGCTTGGAAATCCGTTGCCATGCTTCATGTTGCCTCTATTTGCACTGCTCTGTACCTCTGAAAACTGTGCCAACTTCAGTGACACTTCTGAACCACCTTGTGGGCATGCTGAGAGGCCATCGGCCAAAATATAGGGCCATCGGCCATGGGAAATTGGTCATCGACCAAATATAAGGCTCTCGGCCAAATGATGTTAGCCGGCTAGGACTGAATATGGTCGGTCGACCATTTCTTCCTGCAGAATGCTGTTTTTGCTGCAACAGAGGACATACAGAGCATGGCAATACATTTGCAAGACAATGTTTGCACGACCACCCTCTCTATCATGTCATGAACTCAAGGGAGTATAGTCTTCGACCCTCGGGCCACCAATCACGCATTTCGATGCATGATGGCCAAAGAAGCAAAGATTGTAATTCAATATGGAATAAAATGCACAAAAACACATAAGGGATCCCAACCTCTATTATGCTTGATCAAGAGGCAAGGGAATGCACACACAATGCAATGCAACCTAAGCATGCAAGCAAGCATGCAAATAACTCAAGCATGCAACAACATGTGAGGGAAGCATGCAACTAAATATGCAATAGGCATACAACCTAAGCATGTAAACTAGCATGGCATGCAACAAAATGCAATGGGGTTAGCATGAAACAACATACGATATACTAACATGCAACAACATGTAATATACTAAGTATGTAACAAGCATGTGACAATATGCCAGGCAAGCATGCAACAACATGCAAAAATGGACTTAAACTAATATGGACAGCTCTCAAATGTGCCCAAATCAGTGGCCAAAGTGATGAAACAAAGGCATGAAATACACATACAAACATGCATGCTAATTAGCCTAAAGACTAAGGCATAAAAGGGAAACTCTTAAGCACACTTAAAAGAGACAAATATGGACATGTGACAAACATGTTAAGCTCTGAAATCATGCGAGAGATGATGCCAAATCAACCAAATAATCATAAGCATAGCGTGCATGAGGCTTAAAGCTTAAGACTAGTAAAGGGACTGGAGCCAAAGCTATACAAAACAAGGAGCATGTGACAAGTATAACCCACAATAGTCCCAAGGCATGCCAAAGTAAGCCTAAAACATGTATTGAATGAGACCAAAACATGCTAGAAAGGTAAGCACTAAACATGAAGCATGCAAAGCTACAAAGGGGTGTTACACTACACCTAATACAACCAAACATGGCATGATTTAAGCAATCAAAATCAAAGTTATGGCATGTTAAAACAAGACCAAAAACACATTAAAATGGCATCCTAGAGGCCTAAACATGGAGGCATGCGTAATGGTCCATTCATGAGGCATAAAACATCAACTCTTTAAAACATTAAAGGAGTGACAAATGCAAGTATATGAGCATACTATATGGACTGAAATAACATAACAAGTGATGCCAAATCATTGAAATGGTCCAAGTAAAGCATGCTAGTGACATGGACACTCAAAGCTAACAAGCTAGTTTGTATTGTAGCTATACAAAGCAAGTCATGCATGGCCAAAGAGACCAAAATCAAAGCTTAAGCATGTTACAACAAGGCTAAAAGCTTCATGGAGTTTAGCCAAAATCATGCTAGAAAGATATGTCAAAGCATGATGCATGTTAGGCAATTTCATGGCATTGCATTACAAGTGTATGGAGCATGCAAGGGGCCAACAAACCCACCCAAAACAGAGTCATGGCATGCTAAAACAACACCAAAAACATACTGCAATGGAAAGAAAACAAGCTAGAATGACATGCTACCTCATGAAGCATACAAAGCTAGTTTAAGGGATTTACACTACAAGTGTATTAACCATGCATGGAGTGACCAAACTAAGCAAAAACAGTGGTATGACACAGCAAAATAACCACAAATACAAGCCAAGATATGGTCAACATACACTTAGTAAAGATGCTCCAACATGAGGCATATTAAGGCATGTATTGAAGATGCAAGGAGAGGGGATGACCCTCCCCTTTTTAGGACCTTAAAACACCATCCCCACAGGGATTTTAGTGGTGAGAAGGCCAATACAAGGTGGTCCCGAAACTCACAAAAAGGCTCAAAAACAAGGCCAAACAAGGCCTAAGAGGGGGTAAACAATCCCAAACACAAAAATGATCTTAAACAAAGATCAAAAGCATGCAAAAACAGAACCTTTATCAGTTATAAGTTAATCTTAAAACAACATGCAAGATAGGCTAAAAGCTTAAGCAAGAATGGGGTAACAAAAGGTAAGAAGCTCACCCTTGTAGAACCTCTTCAAGAACAAAGCTCCAGCAGGTTTGCTGAGTTCAAACCAACCCAAGAACTCTGAAATCAACCTCAAGGGACCTCAGCTCCAAGAGGATGGTGTTCTAGTGTGTGTTTGTGTACAATAGTAAGACAATACTACACTTTAGAGCACAAAACAAGATCAAACAAGGTAAGATAGATACAAAACTAAATCTATCACTCTAACCTAATTTTTCTGAACCTCTGAGAAGGGAGGAAGGCCTCCCTTCTTATAGAAATCCAATTTGCAAAGCTTCTTGGAGAAGCTAAGCAAGGAGCAAATCCCTCCATACACGTGTATGGAGGGGGGAAATTGTGGATGCCAGCTAATCCAGCTGGCACAAAATATCTGCATAAACCAGATGAATAGGGTTCGGCCAGAAAACATAGCCGATCGACCAACATAAGTGCCGGTCGACCAAATAAAGTGCCGATCGGCCAACACTTTTGGCCGATGGCAAGAAAACAAGGCCGGTGGCTTTAAGCCTTGGCTGATGAGTTGAGGGAATAGCAAACAAGCCACCCTCTTCCCTAAGAAGCAAAAGCACAAGTGTTTGGTTCACAACCATGCACAAAACAGACAAGTTGAGAGATCTTGAGGCAAGGCGCGCGACCGAGACCTCCAAGAACTCAAAACGAACACGAGTATGGATGATCATCGAGTGTTCAAACGATGACGTCTAAGTCTTGAGGATGGTCAAAAATGGGGTGTCTACAGTTGCCCCTCTTTGACAGAACTCGAAAGTCATAAAAATGACGGGAGTGAATGTCAAAGCCCAGAGACGACCCATTTTTGACGAGGCCGAAGACTTAGACAAGCATACAAGATAGCAACATATGTGCCTGTAGGCAGGGACAAGATGCAAAGAACATGCACGATGCCGAACATAACTTATGATCATGCAAAAAAAGCTGTAACGAAGCATAACATGCAACAGTTTTAAGCAAGCAAATATAAATCCAACGACATTACATGCAGAAAGGATATAAGAGAATTATACAATTCTCGCTACGTGTCACACGGAGAATACAATACCTGTCTGGACAATATCATGCTAGTAAAAGAAAGAAACTTAATAGGTACAATATTGTTAGAAACACGCATAACAATGCAATTTAAAACTGTGTGACAACGCAAGTGAAGTGTGCATAACAATGCAGGTAGAACGTGCGAAACAACGCATGTTATAGATATGTGCGAAACAACGCATGTTATAGAGGAGTGCAAGACAATGCACATAACGAACAAGACAATGCAAGTTATATGTAAAGAAGTGGTTTTTGGAAATACTCTTCTGATCCTGGGGAGCGCTCCTGATCCTCCGATAGTCACCTGAAAGGAAATAAACACTTCGGTCGGGCGTGTTGGAATTAGCACTCCGACGGACAAGTCAGTCCCCAGCTCTAGGTTACTTGTATTCTAAATTAAATACCACAATTATCACACATACCTTTCCAAGATTACAGGTCTCCTATTTATAGTATTCTCCTTGGGTCTGGGAGCCTGGCCCACTCCTAGCCCCTATAATGCATTCCTACATGGCACTTATTAGTAGGAACGCCGGCTCTTATACTCGGCCCCTCAACTGGATAGGGTAAATGCCGAATAGAAGTCATATTCGGGGCTGACCTGTCTTACTCTCGTTGATCTAGAATTTATTCGGCTCCCACAATTGCCCCCCAAACACCCTATTAGCAACAGTTTAGTCAGCGTGTTTGGCTCCTGGTCTGGAGGTTAGAAATCCGGCGATTATTCCTCTTCCCGATGCGTGTCAGAACGCGTTCATGCACCTTGGTCATTACAACGCTTTCCCGCCCTTTCGTACGCTGCCTCCATTTAATGCGATTTGAGTTTGCCTCTTCGAATGTGTGTTCTGTATACTCAAAGATATCTGGCTCACCTTTTCCTTCTTCTCCTGTAAGTCTTCTTTCTCCTGCATTCTTTTTGATCCCTTTCTTTATCCACTTTTAATTTTTTTTTCTTTTTTATAATCCTTGGGTCGGCTAAAAAATGGCAAAACACCTGAAGGATCTCCTTTTTGCGGATCAAATTTCTGGCTTTAGACGCCATTTCTCCATCCCCGACGACGTCCATCTGTCACTTCTAGCAGACAGCACCACTGATATGGTGAGGAAAGATGAGAACTCGATCGTCTTTCCTCTCCTATCAATTGCTGAGGGCGGCGTCCGTTTTTCTCTTCATCCACTTTTGAGGGCCGTCCTTCGGTACTGGGGTCTCATCCCTTCCTAGCCAAATGTGAACTTCTTTCGCATGAAAATGGGAATCGTAAAAATAAATCGACTTCTTAGAATTAATTTAGGTATCCCCGCCATTCGGCACTGTTACGTCCTTGCCAAATCAACTGGTCGGCTAGGACGCTACTTCCTTAGAACCAAGGATACTGACCACCACTTAGTGACCATGCTTGCTAGCTCTGGAAAGCGTGTCGATGACGTGATGGTCGTAGTCCGAGGCAATTGGGAATTCAGTGAAGGGGAAGATCGCCTAGATCCTGTGCCAAGGCAAAAAGGCGAACCAGGTGGCCAACCGGATCACTTTGTTTTTGTCATTTACGTATGCATTTATTTGGCACCGTATCTCACCTAACTGTTTTATTTATGCAGGCAGCGATTTAAAGAGAGTGTTGGCCTCAGACGACGAAGTTGTGCTTGCAGAAATCAAGACCGCGTTACAGTTCTTCGGCCGTCCAGACCTTAAAAAGTAAGGAAGGGCAAACCATATTCTGTTGCGGTACGATCCCAC
This sequence comes from Camellia sinensis, assembly GCF_055761805.1. NCBI lineage: Eukaryota > Viridiplantae > Streptophyta > Magnoliopsida > Ericales > Theaceae > Camellia > Camellia sinensis. The sequence continues at coordinate 40,736,124 of NC_138969.1, read as the reverse complement.
CTATACGACGTTCTCGACGGCAGACAACATTCTCATCGTACGAGGCGATGACCATCTGACGGCCCTGATCTTCCCCAGCTTCAAAAACTTGAGACAGATCGGCCTCGAATCATCTAACTCTGAGAACGAACAAGTGGTCAAACCAATCGCTGAGGACCCAGAGGAGTTGGCCACGAAAGTTGACGAAGCCATAAATTCGGCCTTTGAGGAAGCTAGGTTGAACTCTTCTGACCCTCCGTCTACATCAGGCCGAGGGGACGCCTACGAAGATATCTTTACAAACTTGGGAGACCTTCCCGGCAATTTCTTTGAGGATATGGCTGGGGAAAGCCTGATGCAGATGGCACGAAAAAGGAATGCCGAACGTTTGGCCGCTCGACAAAAGGCTGTAGCCGTTCGTTCCAGACTTATTCCGTCTGAATCTGTTGCCCCGGCTGTTGTAGAAGAAACGGCTCATGTCGTCGTAGCCGAGATGGAAAAAGAGGTCAATCGCCCAATTGCAGAAATACAGCTGATTTCGAAAGAACAGGGTGACAAGCGAAACGCAGAGAGTGAGGACGGCTCCGAAAGGGGTCCTGAAAAGCAGCCACGCTTAGAGGAGTCGGCCGTGGTTGCTTCTTTTGTTATCAAGCCAAAGATAAAAAAATGTGTCGATCTCCTCCAAAGCGTCGGCTTTGAAAGATCCAGCCGTGGCCCTAAACCTGGCTGCCTCGATCTCCTTGCCGGCAGACAGGTCAACCTTTCGTTCCGAGCCAGATTTGGTGACAGTAGCTTTAGCCGCCTAGTCGGCTCTTCTGGTACGTGACACTTTGGTTTGGTTTACACTTGATATTTCTCGACATATAATGATCCTTTATTTTGTAGACGGTTGGTAGGATTGCAGAATTGGGCCGCCGCCAGCATGATACTATGGAAAGGATTGGCCGTTTGCAATCTAAAGTCGAGGGTCAAAGGAGCAAGGCGGAGTTTGAGGCGATGAGAGCCGCCATGGAAAATGTACAGGCCGAGGCCGAGGAGGAAAAGGCCAGGAAGGCGGATTGACTCAGAGCTGATGCCGAGAAGAGGGCAAATGCGAGCGTGGAATCGCTCAAGTTAGCCAAGGAGGCGCTTGCCAAGCTCGAGGCCAAGTTTGAGGAGTTGAAGTAGGCCAAGGAGAAAACCGACTCTGAGTCTTCAACGGTGTTCAAGGTGGGGAAAAGCTCCGCCCTTCAGGACTAGGTAGAAGAGGTTCCCAAATTCGAGAATCGGGGGTTCAAACACGGTTGGCTCAAAGCCCTTGCTGCCACTGGAGTTACATTGGCCATGCAAATTCCTTACGAGCAAATGGATGTTGAGCCGCTTAAGTCTGACCCTGAGACTTGATTTGGGAGACATTCTAGTTTTGCTAGGCTTTTCTTACTTTCAATGTCTATTTTTTGTCTAGTAGATTTTCGTCCATTTTGGATTTTCATATGTAAAATGTCCGCTGTTAGCGCTCAATTTTATGAATGAAAATTTTATACGCTTTTCCAGACATTTTTCGTATTGTTTGTTGTATGAGTAGACAATTAGGAGCATCAGTAGTTATGACAAAATTTCAAGACTACGTGAGCCGGCAGGCTTAGGAACCGAATATCACTTTGATGATGATTCTTGCGTTGATGAATCGATTCGTGGAACGGCTGGGGCATTTGAGCCGAATGGATTGATGAATCTGCCCTTACCCCAGTGGGTCCACAATCGCAGCTCGCCGAATAACATTTTCATGATTCTTGTATTGATGAATCAATTCGTGGAGCGGCTGGGTCATTTGAGCCAAATAGATTGATGAATCTGCCCTTGGCCCAACGGGTCCACAATCGCAGCACACCGAATAACACGTTTATATCGATTCATGGAACGACTGGGGTATGTGGGCCAAATAGTTTGATGAACCTGCCCTTGCCCCAGTGGGTCCACAATTGCAGCTCGCCGAATAACATTTTGATGATGATTCTTTTTGATGAATCGATTCGTGGAGCGGCTGGGTCATTTGATCCGAATATATTGATGAATCTTCCCTTGGCCCAGTGGGTCCACAATCGCAGCACACTAAATAACATGTTTATATCAATTCATGGAACGGCTGGGGTATGCGGGCCGAATAGATTGATGAATCTGCGCTTGCCCCAGCGGGTCCACAATCGCAGCTCGCCGAATAACATTTTGATGATGATTCTTATGTTAATGAATCGATTCATGGAGCGGCTAGGTCATTTGAGCCGAATAGATTGATGAATCTGCCCTTGGCCCAACGGGTCCACAATCGCAGCACGTTTATATCGATTCATGGAATGGCTGGGGTATGTGGGCCGAATAGAGTGATGAACCTGCCATTGCCCCAGCGGGTCCACAATTGCAGCTCGCCGAATAACATTTTGATGATGATTCTTTTTGATGAATCAATTCGTGGAGCGGCTGGGTCATTTGAGCCGAATATATTAATGAATCTTCCCTTGGCCCAGTGGGTCCACAATCGCAACACACCGAATAACACATTTATATCGATTCATGGAATGGCTAGGGTATGCGGACCGAATAGATTGATGAACCTGCCCTTGCCCCAGCAGGTCCACAATCGCAGCTCGCCGAATAACATTTTGATGATGATTCTTGTGTTGACGAATCGATTCGTGGAGCAGTTGGGTCATTTGAGCTGAATAGATTGATGAATCTGCCCTTGGTCCAGCAGGTCCACAATCGCAGCTCACCGAATAACACGTTTATGTCGGTTCATGGAACAGCTGGGGTATGCGGGCCGAATAGATTGATGAACCTACCCTTGCCCCAGCGGGTCCGCAATCGCAGCTCGTCGAATAACATTTTGATAATGATTCTTGTGTTGATGAATCGATTCATGGAGTGGCTGGGTCATTTGAGCCGAATAGATTGATGAATCTGCCCTTGGCCCAGCGGGTCCACAATCGTAGCTCACCGAATAACACGTTTATGTCGATTCATGGAACGGCTGGGGTATGTAGCCGAATAGATTGATGAATCTGCCCTTGCCCCCGCGGGTCCACAATCGCAGCTCGCCGAATAACATTTTGATGATGATTCTGGTGTTTGAAGAATCGATTGGTGGAACGGTTGGGGCATGCGCTCGGCGCACGACCCGGTCGGTGCCGGGTTGTTTGGCGCTTCGACATTAAGGAGATTGCCTCAGAGGTGCTACCCCCATAGGTAATAAATAGGCGTGTACTTCGTGAATGAGGGTCCTATTTACGTGCTCAGTCAGCCATTCAGTCCAGCTCTTTCGAGGAAGATTAAAGAAGCACAAATGTCAGATAAACTTTTCTTCAACAACAGAGGAGAAGCGAAGACGCTAGCTGAGCTGGGAGGAGCCATGACTAGAAGCGCTGAGCCTTCACGCATGGGCAATAGGACTTCGAGGGATCGGGAAAGACGCTAATCTCCTCGTCGTCGGAGTAGGTCGCCCAAGAAGGATAAACAACCTCACCGTAAGTCTCCTCAACCTGAACCAGGCAGGCAATCTGACGCGACTCCTCGTCCATTGAGTTTCGCGGTCTTCGTGGGTAACAAACCAATGACAGAGGTGGACTCAATTATTCGAGATCCAAACGTGGCAGTCGAGTTTGCTCGTCATATTTTCCCGCCCGAAGTTTAGCAGTCGATGGTAAGTCGACAGGATTTCGAAGTGTTTCATGAAGGCGTTCACGGGGCGGTGAGGGGACTATACACGGCTTACAAGATTGGCATGCGTCTCCGTGCCGCTCGCCGCGATATCGAACAGAGAGATGACCGCATTCGGAAATTGGAGGTTCACGTCGAGAAGGCCGAGCGCGAACTAAGGAAAATCAAGTCTGCAGGGCCCCAATCGACCAGCCACCCCAACTCGATTGTTGAAAAGAGGGTTACTCAAAGGCTGATTAACGATGCAATCGCCGATCAACATACGGCTAGCATGTTTGTGATCGAGAGTGCGAGGACAACGGCCTATGAAAAAGGCTTCCACGACAGCCGAAAGATTGGAATTCAGAAGACCAAGGAGAAGCTCGCCATAGAAGTCTGCCGATGCGAAAATCGCGAATTTAAGCACGGTTGGATCAAGGTGCTTCAGCAAGCGGAGAGTCTCCGGGCAGCAGGGCTGGATTCGGCCTTTCCGTTGTATCAACAGAATGATCTTCCCTTCTCTGCATTTGAAATTGAGAAGAGTGATGACGAAGAAGACGACGAACTGAAGAAAACTTTGTAATACTTTGTAATGCTTTGTAAAAGTGAAGTTATCTATTTACTAGCTGAATTTAATAAAATGCTTGATTTTCAGTTCTTTGTAGTAGCGCATTTGTTATTTATATTAGTGCGCCCTTTATTTATATTAGATGCTTGTGCGACTTGAACATTCTTATTCGGAATTTGAAAATTTTGTTCGGCACATGCGTAATTTCTGCGGGTCCTTTTTCAGCACAAAGATTTGGATTGACTCCGAACTCGGAGACTCCAATTGGCCGATCGTGATATCTACGAAGGGCGCTCCAAATCCGGAGGATTTCTCGGCCTAAAGATATCTTGCGCCGAGGGCGCTCCAAATCCAGAGGCTTTGATTTGGCCAATCGTGATATCCACGAAGGGCGCTCCGAATCCGGAGGCTTTGATTTGGCCAATCGTGATATCCACGAAGGGCGCTCCGAATTCGAAGGCTTTCTCGGCCCAAAGACGCCTTGCGCTGAGGGCGCTCCAAATCCGGAGGCTTTGATTTGGCCAATCGTGATATCCACGAAGGGCGCTCCAAATCCGGAGGCTTTCTCGGCCCAAAGACGCCTTGCACCGAGGGCGCTCCGAATCTGGAGGCTTTGATTTGGCCAATCGTGATATCCATAAAGGGCGCTCCGAATCCGGAGGCTTTCTCAGCCCAAAGATGACTTGCGCTGATGGGGCACCTTTGAACTACATGTGATAAATGAACGGGAATCTTTGTATTACAAAAGAAAAAATATGTACATAGCATTATGTCCCACAAGTCGGGTTAATGATAAAATTTGCGTAAATGCGTGGAATTCCAAGGCCGTGGCAGACTCCTTCCTGACATGTCGTTGAGCCGATATGCCCCTACTCCTGCGATCGAATCAATCTCATAGGGGTCGTCCCAGTTAGGACCTAACTTCCCATCGGTCGGTTTCTTGGCAGCTGGCAGTACCTTCTTCAGGACCAACTCTCCTGGTGTGTAGCGGCGCAGCTGAACATGTTGATTGTACGACTTAGCTAGCTACTATTGATACCGTGCCATGGATACGAGGGCACGATCTCTTCGTTCTTCAATTAAGACCAAGTCTAAGGCTAGCATCATATCGTTTCGGCCCATATCAAAAACTGCCGATTTCAGGATTGGGAGGCCGATCTCCAGGGGTATGATGGCCTGGGTTCCGAAGCAGAGAGCAAATGGGGTTTCCCCAATAGACCGCCTTGGCATAGTTCGATGAGCCCATAACACACTTGGCAATTCCTCGACCCATTTGGCTTTGGCCTTTTCTAGCCTCTTCTTGAAGTCGTCCAAGATAGATTTGTTAGAGGCTTCGGCCTGACCATTGCTTTGTGGATAAGCCGGGGTAGAAAAGTAAGGCCGTATATTGTACTTGCTGCACAGCTCTCAGTAGACGCCACAATCGAATTGGGTGCCGTTGTCTGAGATAAGTGCTCTTGGAAAGCCGAACCTTGCTATGATGTTTCTCCAAACGAATCGCTTCACGTCGGTGTCTCAGATGTGGGTTAGTGCCTCTGCTTCTACCCATTTTGTAAAATAATCTATTGCGACAATCAAAAATCGCTTGTTACCCGGGGCACGAGGCAGTGGTCCGACGATGTCGAGTCCCTATTGGGCGAACGACCATGGACTGGTTATGGAGCTCAGCTCTTCAGCAGGTAGGTGGGTCAAAGGAGAGAACTTCTAGCACTGTTCGCACTTTTTCACGTAGCATTCGGTACCTGCTCTCATTGTCTGCCAGTAACATCCCTGCGTCACGGCTCGGTGGGCCAATGACTGCCCGCCAGAATGGGCGCCACAACTGCCCTCATGTATTTCATTCAAAACTCTTCGACTTTGTCTGGGTGCACACATTCCAAATACGAGCCAGAGAGGGATTTTTTTATAAAGCCTTCCTTGCGGGTCCAAGTAGTAGCGCAAAGCTTTGTTTCGTAGCTTGTGCGCTTCTTTTTTGTCTTCTGGGAGCTGTTCGGAAGAGAGGAATGCGGCAATGGGATCCATCCAACTTGGTCCAAGTTCTACAACATTGACCTGGAATTCCTCCGACGAGCCAATGCTCGGCTTTGGGGTGAATCCTACCTCGATGGTTCGTTTAATCTCTGAGTTGATGGCAGAGGCTAGGCAAGCAAGGGCATCTGCATGTGTGTTCTGATCACGCGTTATCTGGTTCAGCTCATAATGGTCGAATTTTGCCAGTAAGGAGTTGGCCGTTTTCATGTAAGCCGCCATACGGTCGTTTCTTGCCGCATACTCCCCCTTTAGCTGATTGATCACCAGTTTTGAGTCACAAAATACAAGCAAACGCCGAGCGCCCAGAAGATGTGCATTCCTCAAATCGGCTAGAAGAGCCTCATATTCGGCTTCTTTGTTTGACGTTTCGAAGTCGAGCTTGACGGCCTGCTCAATTATTGCGCCATCCGAAACCATGATCACAACTCCTGCTCCACTGCCCCGCTGGTTGGATGATCCATCACAGTACAACTGCCAAATGTCCCCGACATAAATCCTCCAGTTAGGCTCTGATTGACTCTCCTCAACGGACTTGAAATCGGTAAGACCCCTAGTGAATTCGGGAACAAAGTCGGCAAGAACCTGTCGCTTGATTGAAGTTCTCGGTAGAAACTGAATGTCGTATTGGTCAAGTTCAAGTGCCCACTTTGAAACACGTCCTGACGCTTCCGCACTTCGTAGTACTGATCGGAGGGGATAGTCTGTTAGCACCCCAATACTGTGGCCCTGGAAGTAATGCATCAGTTTTCTTGCCGCCATGACTAGGGCAAGGATGAGTTTTTCTAGTGGAAGGTAGTGTGTTTCGGCGTCAACCATAGCCTTGCTCACATAATACACTGGCCGCTGCTCCCCCAGCTCTTCCTTTATCAGTACGGCGCTGATGGCCCTGTCGGAGACTGCCAAAGACAAAATGAGCGAGTCACCAACAGCAGGTGTTGACAAGAGTGGTACTGAGCGAAGGTAGGTCTTGAGCCCGTTGAAAGTGACTTCACATTCGGCGGACCATTCAAAAGCCTTGCCCTGCCGTAGTGAATGGAAGAATTGTCGGCAGCAATTTGTGGACCGACTGATGAACCTGTTGAGTGCGGCAGCCATCCGCATCAACTTTTGAACCTCTTTTACTGAACGGGGGGAGCTGAGTTCCAAGATTGCTGTAATTTTCCTCGAGTTGGCCTCGATTCCTCGGTGGTTGACAATGTAGCCCAAGAACTTGCCGGAGCCGATTCCAAACGCACATTTGGAAGCATTCAGCTTCATTTTGTATTTTCGTAAAATGTCGAATGTATTCTCTAGATCGGCTATATGATTCTGTTCTTCCTTGGATTTGACCACCATGTCATCAATGCACACTTCCATAGTTTGGCCGAGTTGCTCCTTGAACATGGCGGTGACCAGTCTTTGGTAGGTTGCCCCTGCATTCTTCAGCCCAAAAGGCATGACCTTGTAGCAGTAGGTTCCGCTTGGGGTGAGGAATGCAGTTTTGTCCTGGTCTTCTGGATGCATGGCGACCTGATGGTTGCCCCTGTAAGCATCGAGGAAGCTCATACGTTGATGGCGAGCCGTCACATCGACAAGTTGGTCGATTCTGGGTAGGGGAAAATAATCTTTAGGGCAGGCTTTGTTTTGGTCAGTAAAATCGACACACACTCGCCAAGTCCCATTTTTCTTCTTCACCACCACTGTCTTAGAGAGCCACGTAGGGTGGGTTACTTCTCTAATCATCCTGGGGGCAAGTAGCCTATCAACCTCCTCAACAATGGCAGCAGTCTGTTCTGCGCCTGACCACCGACTTTTCTGAATAATCGGCTTGCATTTTGGATCGACATTCAACTGGTGTTGAGAAACTGACGGATCGATACCTGGCATCTCATACGGAGTCCAGGCAAAGACATCCAGGTTATTGAGCAGGAAAGAGACCAACTGTTGTCTGTCGGCCTGATTCAAGGAGGAGCCGATCATGAAGAACTTGTCCGAGCTTCCATCGATTTCAACTCGGTCTAAACCTTCCGTGGCCTTTTCATTTGGGAGCCGCCCAACATCGTCGAGGCTCTCTTGATCCGGGACCTCAATGGAATTCACCTGCAATTCCTTTGGCGTTTTGGCAGTAAGGAGATAACATGCTTGTGCCGATTTCTAGGAGCCACGGATTTGCTCAATATCGCGCTCCGTCGGGAAACGTAGTAGCTGATGGTAGGTGCTTGGCACAGCTTGCATTGTATGTAACCAGGATCATCCCATGATGAGATTATACGACGATGGCAGCTTAACAACCAAGAATTCTACATCCACTGTTCAGGAGCCTGCTCGAACGGGTAGCCTGATTTTCCCTAACGGATACTCTGGATTGGCATTGAAGCCGAATAGTGGATAAGGGGCCAGAGAGAGATCGGATTCGGAGAAGTCGAGTTTGGTAAAAGTCTTATAGTACATAATCTCTGAAGTGCTCCCCGGATCAATGAGTACACGCTCAACTGTGAACCGGTTTACGCGTAACTCGATTATCAAGGGATCAATGTGGGGCAGTGTTACTCCGGCCAAATCTGAATCATCAAAAGTAATGCCCTTGACTTCGTGGGGCCATTTAGCCGGGGTGAGTTGGTTCTGAGGCTCAGACTCTGACTAGATCGCGTGCACCGCTAATGACATCGGCAGACTGTATATCATATGGATTACGCCGGGCGGAGGTGAATCCTGTCTCAAGGCTATTGCTTTGTTTGGGACCGCCGGTGCTTTGAATTTCATGGGTAGCACTACCTTTGCAATCCATCGTACAAAAGGATTATCTTGATCTTCATCCGAGCTGTTTCTTCTTCGCTTAAGCCTTATACGGGGCCTCTCTTCAGAAGAGCTGGAAATTTCAGCTCGTCCCTTCTTCTTGAGCTCCAAGGGTAATGAATCGAAGTTGCAATCAGTGTCTTGTTGTCGGGCTCAAGATCGTCGACCATCTGTCCTCATGGGTTGCTCCGGGCGTTAGTGTGCGGCTTGTTTGGACTTCGCCACCTCCGGGGCCAAATCCTGGCGGAGACGCTCGTTCTCTGCGCTCATGTTCTCCAACGTTTGTTCATTTTGCTTTGCCTGTTCCATGATTGCTTGCATTGCTTCATGCTCTGGAGTCAAAGGTGAGGCGAAGTTCAGGGCGCGTCTTACGGAGATGGTTTTCGGTCCAAGCATGGTTATTGGAGTGAAGTCGTCATGCTGCATGGTTTCATGAATGACTATCGGAGGGTCCTCCGTTACGCCCGACATGGATGTGTTTGAGTATTCCCACAGACGGTGCCAATTGTGGAGAAGTGGTTTTTGGAAATACTCTTCTGATCCTGGGGAGCGCTCGTGATCCTCCGATAGTCACCTGAAAGGAAATAAACACTCTGGTCGGGCGTGCCGGAATTAGCACTCCGACGGACAAGTCAGTCCCCAGCTTTAGGTTACTTGTATTCTAAGTTAAATACCACAATTATCACACATACCTTTCCAAGATTGCAGGTCTCCTATTTATAGTATTCTCCTTGGGTCTGGGAGCCTGGCCCACTCCTAGCCCCAATAATGCATTCCTACACGGCACTTATTAGTAGGAACGCCGGCTCTTATACTCGACCCCTCAACTGGATAGGGTAATGCCGAATAGAAGTCACGTTCGGGGCCGACCTGTCTTACTCTCGTTGATCCAGAATTTATTCGGCTCCCACAGGATCAATTCATTAAAATCCGTGTTTTAGCCTACTTGCGAGTAGAAAAACTCAAACCATTTTCCAAACAAACGGATATGTGATGCTTTGTTCCAAATTAGGTGATCTAGTCTATACTTGTGTGTTGTGCGCATCACATAGTAACTCTAGCTCATTAACTGGAATAAGAACATATATGTCCTCAAAACAAAATATCATGTTTAGTAGTGGCCGATCTTCGGATCGGGCGAGCAGGGGTGCTCATAGCTGACCTTCCCCAATCGTACCCAAGTTCCTGAGCCGAGGCAACTTTGGTGATGACGGACACGTGGCCTTAGGCAACGAGTCAGGGTTTCCTAAATTCACCCAAAATAAAATATTTAGGTGACAACTTTGTATCTGGCGAACCAGTCCATGTTTGGCACTTCTTTCTAAAAATCAGCTTTTCAAAACGATTTGCCGAATTTGGACTCTTTGGTGATTTATCAATCTTGCATTGCACTTTGTGAGATTAGATTCAGAATCGTGACATTTGAGTCCGAACTGTAGTGAGCCCAATGAACAAAACGGCGATTTCTCCCGGGACGTTCGGGGACGTCTACAGTTTTTGGTGACTCTACTGGGGAGTTAGAGAACTTGACTCGAACTCATGATATCTTGTTTTGATTACACTTATGTGTTTCTTTGCATTGCATTTGCATTGGTGCGCCTAGAACACCGTGTTTGCCATCTGCTATTCCTGAACGGTTTGTCGGAGGCTGCGTGCCATAAGGCTAACCGGTTACGGGCTCTGCCACGATGGGAACACAAACCCCGATTTTTTACCGGGGCACCCTTTTTGACCATTCAACCTAGTGCATATTCGGAATCCATAGTGACCATTCCAAGCTAGGAGAGGTTGCTTACCCGATTGTAGGTTGTTTGAAACCGCTGTGTACGTAGTGAAACCCTAGCTCCTGACAAAATAGGACAGGGAAGCCCTACCCCACCATAGGGGTGTTTTGGCTCTCATTTGCCTGCTATGTGTTGTTAGAGTGCATCTCTATAGGAATGCATGTATCAGTTTGCAAGTCGGGGTATTAGGCCAGCGGGCATCAGTATGTGAAGAATCAGTTTTACCTGAGGGTATCAGTTTACTGGCAGGGTATTGGGCAGAATTCAGTAGAAAGCACATTCGTTCAGCTATGCTTATACCTGTTCTGGTGAAATCAAGCTGAGATACTGTCTGTTTTCTCTTTTGCAAGGTAATCGCGGAACTATAGCTTCAGAGGGCTCTAATATCCCCCGGGTACATTGGATTCATGCTGATAGATTTTGTCAGGTCAGAGATTCAGTTCAGAGCAACCAGTGTTTCCTTCGCCAGTGGTAAGGCAAGAAAAGGCCAATCAGGCACAGATCACCTATTCAACAGTACCCAGTTCAGCGGTCATTATCCACCTCACCTGTGCGCAGTTGGGCTGAGATATTTGTTTCCACCACAGAAAAGGGATACACACTTGTTCAGTTAGATTAGCAGTTTTCAGTTAGTATGGAAGAGATGATGCGTCAACTCCAGGAAAGTATGAAAACAATGCAACAAGACGCTGCTCGTCAAGAAGAATTTGTCAAACAGCAGGCTGAGATCATGGCCCAATAGACAGAGCTAATCACCAGACTACAACAGCAAGCCGGGGCATCCACTTCACACCAAGCTCCTCCCCCGCCAAGGGTTCCAATACCCGAGGAGACACCAAATGTCCAGGAAGATACGGACATTCCGACAGGACCGGCTCCGCCTCCAATCCTACCCCAGCTATCCAAAACACCTACCAACTTACCGGATTCTCCCTTTAAGTTCGAGGTGGACCCCACAGCATTAAAAATGAGCAAGCTTGAAAATCCGTTTAAGAAATCTCAGGGTGTCAAGTCCATTCCAGATATCGAAGATGGGTACACCGACGCGGCCGTGACGCTGCCGGACCAGTTGAAGATGTCACACATTGACCATTTTGATGGATTCGGTGATCCAATGGTACATCTGCGGTTATTTTCGGACATACTAAGGCCGATGGGCCTCAGCAGATTACAGAAGCTTTCTTTATTCAGCCGAACCCTGTCGGGTGTAGTGGCCATCTGGTACGCAAAACTGGAAGATTCCGTCAAAAGAAGTTGGGAGGAGATGGGTGAGGCCTTCATTGCTCAATACTCCTACAATACACAGATCGAGGTCACAACTCGTGATCTCGAGACCACCAGGCAAGAACCAAAAGAGAGCTTCTCTGATTTTGTGACCTGCTGGAGGGCTAAAGCCTCGATGATGACCATCAGGCCCGTTGACAAAGATCAAATTCGGATGGTTGTGCGCAACCTCCAGCCTAAGCTCATGCAAAAGATGATCGTTCTCCCCCTACCCACCTTTGCAGATTTATATGAGATTGGGGTACAAATCGAGGACGCTATGAAGCAGGGTCTCATTGACCAGGAGGAGCAGCCCAGGAGGGCATTTTCTCGCAGTTCGAATGTGACCACCAGTGGTGATGCAGCTGCAAGATCTTCTGAAGTGGGCATGGTCACCACCACCATATCAAAAATAGCTACCCCATTCACCGGTGCATCCGGAAGTAGCCCACAAAAAACCAAATATCCACCTCGAGTCAAGAGGGTTTTTACCCCACTTTATATGCTTTTGTCAAAGGCTCTAGAGGTCTTACTCCAGAAAGGACATCTGAAATAGTTGGAACAACGGCCTCTACCCGATCTTATCCCCCCAAAGCATGACCAAACTAAATGTTGTGCCTACCATCAACAAACCGGTCATGACACTGACAGTTGCTTTCGTTTTCGCCATGATGTACAAGATCTGTTTGACAGCAAAGTCATCGCCGCACCAGCTCAGCAAAGTCTATCACCACTGGATCAGTGAACTTGGGGGATAGTACGAATATGTGATCAGGGGATAAACCACTTGTGGGTGGCACTCAGTTTACTCCAGATGTGGCATATGGCACGCACTGCTTTGAGCATTTGTGAATGCTGGTTTTTGTACTTTCTGACTCGGGTATTGAGTCAGTTTTGTTATGTTGTTTAGAGTCTGTCCATTTGTATAGAGTCAGCCTTTTCATACTGAGTCAGTTGGGTCTGCCTTGTTGTATCGAGTTAGTCCTGTTTTGTTAGAGTTGGGTGATCTCGGGGGCGTTACCTCGGATATCACTATTTTGTTTTGTGTTTGTCTTTTCGCTGCCTTTTGAGTCTGTTTCTGCCGGGGAGCCAGTTACACCAGAAGATCTAATTGAAACAGCTGTGGTTTTCATGCTTTTGTGCTTGTTTTTGCTTTGAACCTGTTGTGCCAGCAAATTTGAATGAAACGGCAGTGCATTCCACTTGCTTTCTGTGCTTTGAAATCATTACATTGACTTGAGTTTTTCAAAACCCATTTGAACGTTGTGATGAAAACAAAGAGGAAGGAATTCCTCTGGATTTGCAAAATTCGATCATCTGAGAGAAAGAGAGGCGTGCTAAGCCCTTAATGAATGAGATCATCTTTGTTAATGTGAGTACTGAGAAGGATCCTAGCTTGATCCAGATTGGTTCGGCACTGTCTTCTGCGCGAGCGACTAGTCGCTTTCTTAAAAGATTTCTAAAAAATGTTTTGCGTGGTCCTGCGAAAACCTGTGTGGAATCGCTCTCGAGATTGTATAGCTAAGGATCGCTCTCAGCCTCAAGACTCAACCCCTTTGTTTCCAAACCTTGAACCTCAATTCAGAATGTTCAACGGTCAACCACAATGTAAGGCTCGTGTGGCCGAATCAGAAGCAGCCCGTGAACTAGGGGCGAGAATATCAGATGTGATCAAAGGAAGCTTGCGAAGCTAGATCAAAAGCAGACCTTATGTTCATTTTTTAGTGTATCTATCATACTCTATTCTCATAGTGCATCTATCACACTTTGTGTTCACCTTTTGTGTATCCATCACACTTTGTTCACTTAGTGCATCCATCACACTTTGTGTTCACCCTTTGTGTATCTATCACACGCTCAGCTTGTGTATCCATCACACTTTTCCTCATATAGTGTACCCATCACACTGGCTTCACTTTGTGTATCTAATCACACTATGCTCACTTTGTGTATCGATCACACACGTTCGCTTAGTGTGTCTAGCACATATTTGCTTAATGTATCCATCACACTCGTTTCACCTTGTGTATCTATCACACTTTGCTTCACTTAGGGTATCAATCACACTTTATTCGTATAGTGTATCCATCACTCTCTCTTCACTTTTGTGTATCTATCGCACATGCTTACTCACTCCGTGTATCTATCACACCTCGTTCACTTTTATGTATCTATCGCACATGTTCGTAAGAATTGCATAATTCTCTTACATTCTTTCTGCATGTAATGTAGTTAGATTTGTATATGCCTGCTTAAAACTGTTGCATGTTTTGCTTCGTTATAGCTTTCTTTGCTTGATCATAAGTTATGCTCGGCTTTGTGCATTGTTCTTGCATCTTGCCCCTACCTTTGGACGCATATCTTTATCTGTATTTTGTATGCTTTGTCTAAGTCTTTGGCCGTGTAAAAAATGGGTCGTCTTTGGGCTTTGACATTCACTCCCGTCATTGTTATGACTTTCGAGTTCTGTCAAAGAGGGGCAACTGTAGAACCCCATTTTTGATCTTCCTCAAGACTTGGACGTCATCGTTTGAACACTCGATGATCATCCATGTTTGTGTTCGTTTTGAGTTCTCGGAAGTCTCGGTTGCACGCCTTACCTCAAGATCTCTCAACTTATCTGTTTTGTGCTTGGTCATGGACCAAACACTTGTGTTTTTGCTTCTAAGGGAAGAGGGTGGCTTGTTGACCATTTTCTCAACCTACCGGCCAGGGCCTGAGGCCATCGGCCCCTTTTTCTTTCCATCGGCTAAGTGTGTTGGCCGATCGGCACTTTAGTTGGTCGGTTGGCCATTTATTTGGTCGGTCAACCACATTTTCTGGCCGAGACTTTTTCTTCGCCTTTTTTAGGCACTGTGCATGCCAGCTGTGCCAGCTGGTGAGCACAGACTCTGCCCTCCATACACGTGTATGGAGGGATTTGAGCCTTGTTCAGCTTCCCTTGGAAGCTTTGTAAAGTTATTTTTCTATAAAAGGAGGGCTTCCCCTCCCTTTCCAGAGGTTGATTCATCTGATATAAAAGTTAGATATACCTCTCTCTCTATATCTCCCCCTCTCTCTAGTTGTGTGTGTAATAGTGTTCAAAAGTGTGTTTTTGTTCTTGTTTTTGCACTAAGACACCTAGTGTTACACTATACTTTGGTTACTGAGGCGTTGAGGGGTTAATTTCAGAGTTTTTGAGTTGGTTTTGATCAGAAGGAGGTGCTGGAGTTGGTGTTCTTGAAGTGTTCTTCAAGGGTGAGAACTACCTATTTTATTCCCCATTTTGCCTTAAGCTTTTAGCCTATCTTGTATGCTGGTTTACGCTTAGTGTATAACTAATAAAAGTTCTATATTTTCATGCTTGAGATGTTTCATTAAGGTCACTTTTGGGTTGGGGGTTGTTTACCCCTCTTAGGCCCTGTTTGGCCTCTTTTTGTGCCTTCCTCTTTAGGCTTTGTAACCCTTTTGTTTTGGCCTTCTCACCATTGAAATCCAAAGGATTTTCAGGGATAGAGAATTGGTTTTGAGGTCTTGTATAGGGGAGGGACACCCCTCTCCCCTTATGTCTCATTTGCTTGCATTGTTGACTTGTAAAGGTAGTATGTTGGCTTAATGTGTTTTAGCTTCATTTCACCAGGTATTTGGTGATAGTTTATCATGTTACACCTCTGTTTCATGTTGGTTCTTTGGCTTATTGCATGCATCATACACTTGCCTTGCAATCCTCTCACTTGCCTAAACATGTATCATGCATTTAGACCATCATGCTTGCATGTTTTGGCTTGACTTCATGAAGCTTTTATCCATGTTGTGACATGTTTAAGCTCTGTTTGGTGTTGATTTGGTCATGTTTGCCATGTTTTGAATAGCCACCATGCATTTTAGCTTGTTAACTTTGGGTGTGTGAGTCATGATCATACTTTAATTGGGCTATTTCAGTGGTTTGGAATCACTTATCATGCTATTTCAGTCCATGTTCTATGCTTATGTGCTTGCATTTGCCATTCTCTCAATGCTTTGAAGAGTTGTTGTTTCATGCTCCATGTTTGGGCCATTGTGCATACCTCTAGACTTAGGTCATTTAGATGCCATCTAAGTGGGTATTCGGGCTTATCTTGACATGCTATAGCTCTGTTTTTCATTGCATAACCCATGCCATGTTTGGTTGAGGTAGTTGTAGTAGAATGCTCTCTTTGTGGCCTTGAATGCCCTCCCTATTTTCCGCGCATTCCTTAGTATGTTTTGGCCTTGTTCCATGCATGCTCTAGCCTTATTTTGGTCTGCCCTAAGACTGTTTTAAGTCATCTTGGCTCTTTGGGGCTTGGTTGGTATGGCCATGGTTTGAACCCCTTTGTTAGTCTCAAGTTTTGGGCTTTATTGCGTGCCCTACTTGCATGGCATGGTTGGTTTCGCATCATCCTTTGCACATTTTCAGAGCTTATCATACTTGTCATATGTCCATATTTGTCTCTTCTTAATGTGTCTAAGAGTCAACTCTTTTTATGCCTAAGTGTTGGACCTTTACATGTGCATGTTTGAGTGTGTTTTGTCCATCATTTCTTGGCAATTTGGCCACTGTTTTGGTATGGTTGAGGCCTATCCATCCTTAGTGTAAGTCCATAGATCATTCACTCGTGTATTGCTGTAGGCTTACCTCATTGCATGTTGTCGTATCCTTGTGGTTAGTGTCATTGTTGCATGCCTATCACTCGATATACTTACATACCTAGGTTGCATTGTAGTATTACATACTTATTGCATTACCATGTTGCTTGCATTTTAAGTTGCATTGTTTCATGTTACATTGCATTTGGCATGCATACATTGCATTGTTGTTTGGTTTGGGGTGTCAAACCAAACATGAGGATCAAGGGACATTTTGTACTTAAAGTGACGAAACGTGCCTCAATCCTCGGTCGCCGACACTCTTGACCCAACATGATGGAGTGTGTAGCATTCATTTGTTTGTTGCATTCATTCCATATTGATATGCACCTTTGACACCTTTGGCCATCATGCATCGAAATACGTGATTGGTGGCCCGAGGGTCGAGAGCCATACTCCCTTGAGTTCATAGCATGATAGGGAGGGTGGTCGTGCATACATTTGGCTTGAAAATTCCATGTCAAGCACTGTCTATCCTCTATTGCAGCAAAACCAGTGTTCTACAGGAAGAAATGGCCGGTCGGCCACTTTCAATGCCGGCCGACTACCAATATCCAGCCGATGGCCCCATCTTTGGTCGATGACCATCCTTCCATGGCCGATAGTCCTGTCTCTTGGCCGGTGACCTCCCACAGTGCTCAGGGAGTGGTTCAGAAGCAGCCTTGGGACTTGTGCAGCTTTCAGAGGCATGAAACAGAGGCAACAGTTGGCATGGCAATGGGTTTCCGAGCGAGGCGAATCAAGCATACATCATCCAATCATTTTGAGGCGGAGCTGCGGCGGCCTCTTTATTTCATACTTAGATTGTTTTGTAATTAATTTGTTAATTAATTATGGGTTCTGTAATATTTAATTAGTTAGGGTAGTTGATTAATTATTCGGTTTGTATTATTTATTCGAACCCTCCGCTAGAGGGAAAACTTTGTAATAAGTGTGCGTGTGTGTGATGCATGTCTTCTAACCCCACGTCTTACTCCCTTTTATTTACCAGCTTATGATGGTTAGTTTTAGGGCATGTTTCAATTAGCATCTATATGTTCACATGTTTGCATTCATCCGTATTGCACACACCGGGCTCGGCGCATCATACTAATTGCATAGCATTTCAATTCCAACTTGAATACTTGTATCGAGTTGCCTCATTTCACATGCCATTCTTAGAATAGCCTAGCCTATTTTAGTTGCATTTTGCATATGTTGCATTAGCCATCTTAACATGCACTAGGATCATGCATGATTCCTAACTAGTTTCTTGTTTTGGCTCGGAGTACTAGGTAAGCTTTTTATGCTTTAGCATCTTACATGAGTGTGAGTGTTGCCATGATAGCATGCTTACCATGAAGCTATGTGCTTATGTGATATAACTGCCTGAATGCCTATGGGTGAAGGTTGGATTACTTGAATTGGATCAATTCATTGAAATCTATGTTTTAGCCTACTTGCGAGTAGCAAAACTCAAACCATTTTCCAAACAAACAGATATGCGATGCTTTGTTCCAAATTAGGCGATCTAGTCTATATTTGTGTGTTGTGCGCATCACATAGGAACTCTAGCTCATTAACCGGAATAAGAACATATATGTTCTCAAAACAAAATATCATGTTTAGTAGTGGCAAATCTTCGGATCGGGCGAGCGGGGGTGCTCATAGCTGACCTTCCCCAATCGTACCCAAGTTCCCGAGTCGAGGCAACTTTGGTGATGACGGACACGTGGCCTTAGGCAACGAGTCAGGGTTTCCTAAATTCTCCCAAAATAAAATATTTAGGTGGCGACTTTGTATCTAGCGAAGCAGTCCGTGTTTGGCACTTCTTTCTAAAAATCAGCTTTTCAAAATGATTTGTCGAATTTGGACTCTTTGATGATTTATCAATCTTGCATTGCACTTTGTGAGATTAGATTCAGAACCGTGACAATTGAGTCTGAACTGTAGTGAGCCCAATGAACAAAATAGGCATTTCTCCCGGGACATTCGGGGACGTCTACAGCGGGTCATGCAATGGGATAATGCCCGCCAGGCTGAAGTGGATGCACGCCAAACAGAAGTAGTGGCCCAACAGGCAGAGTTAATTACCAGGCTACAGCAGCAAGCCGGAGCATCTGCTTCACACCAAGTTCCTCCCCTACCAAGAGTTCCCATACTCGGGGAGACAGAAAATGTCCAGGAAGATACGAACATTCCAATTGGGCCGGTTCCACCCCCGATCCTACCCCAGCTATCCAAAACACCTATCAACCTACCGGATTCTCCCTTTGAGTTTGAGGTGGACCCCACAGCGTTGAAAGTGAGCAAGCTTGAAAAGCTGTTCAAGAAATCTCAGGGTGTGAAGTCCATTCCAGATATTAAGGATGGGTACACCGACTCGGCCGTGACGTTACCAGATCGGTTTAAAATGCCGCACATCGACCGCTTTGACGGGTTTAGGGATCCTATGGTACATTTACAGTTGTTTTTGGACATACTAAGGCCGATGGGCCTCTCCAGATTGCAGAAGCTTTCTTTGTTTGGTCGGACCCTGTCGGGTGTAGCAGCTATTTGGTATGTAAAACTGGAGGACGCTGTTAAGAGGAATTGGGATGAGATGGCTGAGGCCTTTGTAGCTCATTACTCCTGCAATACGTAGATCGAGGTCACAACTCATGATCTTGAGACCACTAGGCAAGAGCCGAAGGAGAGCTTCTCCGATTTTGTGACCCGCTGGAGAGCTAAGGCCTCGATGATGACCATCAGGCCGGTCGACAAGGACCAAATACGGATGGTTGTGCGCAACCTCCAGCCCAAGCTCATGCAGAAGATGATCGTCCTCTTCCTTCCTACCTTTGCAGATCTACATGAGATTGGGGTGCAAATCGAGGACGCCATGAAATAGGGCCTCATTGATCATGAGAGAGAGCAGCCCAAGAGGGCATTCAACTGCAGTACGAATGTAGGCACAAGCAGTGCTGCAGCTGCCAGATCTTCAGATGTGGGTATGGTCACCACCACCACCACCCTAAGAACCCTTGCAGCTACCCCATTCACCAATGCGTCAGGGAGTAGCTCACAAACAACCAGGAACCCACCCCAAGGCCAGAGAGTCTTCACCCCACTATACATGCCCCTGTCTAAAGCTCTGGGGGTTCTGATCAGGAAAAGGCACTTGAAGCCCCTGGAGCCGAGACCATTGCCAGAAAAACTTCCTCCCTCCCATAACCCGGCGAAGTACTGCGCCTTTCACCAACAGCATGGTCATGACACCGACCATTGTTTTCGATTACATCATGAGATTCAAGATCTCATTGATAACAGGGTGATCGTGCCTCCGGAGAAACCGAATGTCATAACCAACCCTCTCCCACCACACAACCAAGCTCCACCTCCCAAATACATCAATCTGATCCAAACTGGGGTTGTGTCATATGACCCTAGTACATATATCACCCCTTCTCACCTACCCAAGTCGGAGGTGTTCATTCTTGACAGCACTAAACTGTGCATGTTGGACATCTCCCGAACCCAACCTGAAACGGTGGTGGTGATTATCAAAGATAGAATTGGGTCGACTGCGGAGGCATATGAGAATGCAAATACAGAGCCTAAGAGGTCTGCAAGCTACTTGTACAATTCGAGTGGTTACATTACATCAGCAGGCCAGGCTAGGCCGCATGTGGAATTGCCAGTGGGGGCAGAGGCTTGTGTAGTACGGGAAGATGGACTTAATCAGGAGCTGGATGACCTAGCAGAACTAGAGGAGGACATCACGAACCTTCAATTCTTCAACGAACAGGATCTGGGAGACGTGACTGTCAACTGGTTTGGTTTGGAAGGGTCAGCGGAAGCTACGGGGTGGCTCAGTGACTAGCCGGATGTTGTTGAGCAGCCTTAGTTAGAACAGAGTCCGTCAGGGACAGGGACATCAGTTGTGGCCAGAAGGGCCGGGAATCAGTCTTCATCACCGGAGAGCACCGGTGTAAAGAATTTTGCTCAGAACACGGGCAGTTTGGCAATAGAAGAAACCAAACAGTAGGTTGTACTGAAGCAGTTTGACTGAGAAAGGATCGAAGATTCTGAGAGAGCCAGAAAAGCTAAGGCCCATGTAGGGACAGAACATGCTGCGGGCACGGGAACAGAAGGTGCTGTGGGCACAGGAATAGTTGCGACGGAGTCGGACAGGTGTCTGTCGGCTGCCGATGGCATGTGGTGGGAAGATGACGACCTATGTCTTGCTGTAGACGCGCCCGTGGGCCTCATGCTACAGTAGTTTGGACTCGATTTGTGTCACGGTTCTTAATCTGAACCAAAGAGTCCAAATCTGGCAAATCGTTTTGAGAAACAGATTTTTGAAAAAGTAGTGCCAAACATGGACTGCTTTGCCAGATACAGAGTCGCCACCTAAATATTTTTAAAATGGGGAAATTTAGGAAACCCTGACTCGGTGCCGAAGGCTACATGTCCGTCATCACCAGAGTTGTCTCGGCTCGGGAGCTTGGGTACGATCGGGGAAGGTCAGCTATGAGCACCCCCTTTCGCCCGGTCCGAAGACCGGCCTCTACTAACCGTGATATCCGTTTTTGAAAACTTTATGTGTTCTTAAACCAATTGTTAGCCTAGAATTACTATGTTGTGCGCGCAGCAAACAAGTATAGACCAAATCGCCAAAATTGGAACAAAACATTTCATGTTTGTTTTGAAAATGGTTTGCTACTCGCAAGTAGGCTAAAATGCAGATTTTGCCACCCTCAAGTGGGCTTTTAGAAAAGATGATTTTGCCACTATCTAGTGGGCTTAAAACTCACAGTTTTAATGCATTATTCCAATTTAGGTAATTCAACCTCCATCCACAGGCATTCAAGCAGTTATATCACATAAGCAGCTAGCCTCATGGTAATCATACTGTCATGGCAACACTCACACGCATGCGATATGCTAAAGCATAAAAGCTTACCTAGTACTCCGAGCCAAAACAGGAACTAGTCAGTAATCATATGCATGATCCTAGTTCATGTTAAAAATGGCTAATGCAACACATGCAAAGATGCAATCTAAACAGGCTCGGCTAACCCTAAAATGGCATATGAAATGCTACAAGTAACATGTATTCAATTTTGAATTGAAAAGTACAATGTAGTTTGTATGATGTACCGAGCCCGGTGCATGTCAACAAATGCATGAATGCACGCATGCATAGCATAAGGTATGCTAAAATAAATGTGCCCTAATCTACCATCATAAGCAGGTAAATAAAAGGGAAGAAAGAAGTGGGGTTGGAAGACATACATCACACGCACGCACACTTATTACAAATATGCCCTCGCTCAGAGGGACCAAATAAATATTACAAATTAATTAACTACGCAAGATAATTAAATATTACAAATTAATTAATTAACAAATTAACTAATCTAGGAAAACAGGTAAACCGCCTCGGGAAATGCGCCGCCATGCATAGGCTGCCTCTGTTTTCTTTCCTCTGCTCCTCTGAAGCCTACCAAAACCTCAGGACTGCTTCCTTGGACACTGAGGAGTGCCACCGGCTGAGTAGAATTGCCACCGGCAGTGTGGTGTAGTCACCGGCACAAGATGAATCCATCGGCTGCTTGTTTACTGCCGGTCGACAATATATACTGCCGGTCGGCAAGGAATGTCTGCAGAACCTGCAATTGACAGCAACAGAGTGCAAAGCAAAGCATGGCAGCACAATTCAGGGCATATATGCACCATTCATGTCCCTTATCATGGTAATGACTCAAAGGGGCATGTGCCTCGATTCTCGGACCACCAATCGCGCATTTCCATGCATGATGGCCCAAGGAATCAAGTATGCAACTTTCATGTCAAATGAAATGCAAACCAATCAAACAAACTAAAGCCCAACCTCTATCACATGATCAAGAGGCAAGGCATGCATGCCAATGCAATGCAACCTAGGTATGCAAACAAGAATACAAGCATGCTATGCAACTACATGGCATACACAATGCTAACAACATAACATGCGCAACGCTTTGAAACATGGCATACACAATGCAAGGTGGACTTACACCAATGTGAGTGGACCTCAGCCGCACCCACATCAGTGGCCATAAGATGAAAATGAAGTGCCTCGAAATGCGTGCACGCGGGCACGCAAACCAAGGCAATGGCATATGCAATGCAATGGCACGGAAAATGATATGCAAACATGCCAATGGGATTTCAGCACTGAAATGTGGGGGAAAACAGCCCCGAAATGAGGCGAAAACACACCCGATGCATGGAATAGTCCCGAAACATGGACTTTTGGCACCCGAAATGGCTTACAGCTATACAAAGCATGCACAATATGGACATAGAGCATGAAGACAGAAGCAAGAAAGATCTGAGACAAGCATTTTTACAGTTTATGACATGGCCAAACAGCAAGCAAAGATAGGGCTAAAATGGCATACAAAAACGGCCCTAAACATGAGATTATGAAGCAACTCACAGCTGCTGACCCCGAATAGGTTAGGGCCCTTCAACAACATTGAAGAGGGGCCAAAAATAAGCCACTTTACAGAACTGTAAAAACCCTAAAAACAAACACAGGTATGGCTAAGCTTTTGTGCAAGAAAAAGGGCCAAAAGGTGGCCAAAGAGGCAAGTGGTAGATACAAAGCCCAAACTAAAAAATTCCCTTCTACAACATTGAAGAGGGACCAAAAATAAGCATATTTACAGAACTGTAAAAAAGGCCAAAAACAGAAGCATGATAGGCTGCCAAAGCATGCAAAAATGGGGACCAAAGAGAGGATATAAAGGCAAGTATAACATGGAGGTCCCAAACAGTATTGAGCCCTTCTTCAATGTTGAAGAGGGGCTCAAAATAAGCCTATTTTCAGTTTACATCAGGCTCTAAAACAGATCACACACAAGCCAAAAATTCTATGCAAGATTATGGCATTCAAGGAGGATATTGAAGCAAGTGCAAGCTACTGTCCTCAAACAGCAAGAGGTCCTCAACCAAACATGAAGAGGACCTCAAAATATGATGAGTTACAGTTTGGGTCGGAGCCCAAAGATGCAAGCAACTATGGCTTAGATATGATGCAAGAATAGGCTAGAAAAGGGAAGAAGAGGACTCACCTTCGTAGACCAATGAACCAGCACCTCTTGGACCAAGTTTAGGTGCTCCTAAGCTCTGGAGAACAGCCTCAAGCTGCTGGAATGGGCGTTGGAGGTGTTGTGCTATGGCTTGGTGTGTAAATGGCCAAGGATAAGCCCCTTTTGGACCCTTTAACCCACCCAAAATGTAGAGAGAGAGGGAGATATATAGAGAGAGTGATATATATCTCTCCTATATCAGATTTTTCTAACCTCTCTAAGGGGAGGAGAGGCTCTCTTTATATAGAGAAACCAAAGGGGTAAAGCTTCTCTTAGAAGCTTTGACCAAAAAGGCCAAGCTTCTCTTAGAAGCTTGGAGCAAAAGGGCCAAGCTTCTTGGAGAAGCTAGGCAATGGGGTCAAGAAGTTCAAACTTCTTGGAGAAGCTAAACAAAAAGGTTTAAAAGGGTCAAGCTTCTTGGAGAAGCTTTAAAAGGGTCAAAAGGTTCAAGCTTCTTGGAGAAGCTAGAAAAGGTCAAAAGGTTCAAGCTTCTTCGAGAAGCTAAAAAAAGGTCAAGCTTCTTGGAGAAGCTAAAAGGGGTCAAGCTTCTTGGAGAAGCTAAAAAAAAGGTTCAAGAGGGTCAAGCTCCCTCAAGAAAAGGTCTCGGCCAGGACAAGTGGCCGACTGATCTAAAACAGTGGCCGGCCGGCCGAACACAATGCCGACCGGCAACAAAAGGTGTCGACCGGCAGAAAAGATTGCCGATGGCAGTAAAAACCAGCCGGTGGCCTCTAGCCACTGCCGGTGGTGGGTGGGGATGGTCTACAACCCCTACCCTGCCTCTCAAAGGCAAGATGCAAGTGTTTGGTGCAAAACCAGACACTAAACGGTCGAGTTCGGAGATCCTGAGGCAAGGCACGTAGCCGAGGCCTCCGGGAACTCCAAACGAACACAAACATGGATGATCACCGAGTGTTCAAACGGTGACGTCCAAGTCTTGAGGACGGTCAAAAATAGGGTGTCTACACTTGCCCACACAAATGAGGACTGGGGGAATAACTAGCCGGATGATACCTGATATATTGGCGAAGTTGATCACATGACTAGGAGCGGGCGATATTTCAAGCCCCCGCACTTAGATCAACCAGAAGCGTCCGGAAAGGACAAGGAGGCAAAGAAGCAGAAAGAAAAACTGCTCGAAGAGGAGGCTGTGCTGAAAAAGCTGAAGAAGATACAAGCAAACATCTCCATCTGGGGACTGCTGATGGCTTCAAGAGTACACAAACAGGCTGTCCTTTCGGCAATGGACAAGGCCAAACTTTCAATCGACACTACACCTGAACAGCTGGTAGGGCTGGCCTTTTCGGGAGGAGCTTCCTCGACGTTGACTTTTTCTGACAAAGAACTGCCGCCTGAGGGCGCAAATCACAACAAACTGCTCTACATCTCCATGGAGTGTAGAGACAAGTGGGTACCGGTAGTTCTTGTCAACATGGGATCCGCTATCAATGTGTGCCCGTCGAGGACGGCATATGCAATCGGGTTGAAGCCCGTAAACTTTGTGCCAACTGCCCAAGTAATACGGGCGTATGACAATACAAGTAGAAAGGTGATGGGGACCGTGCAGATTCAAACTCAGGTTGGTCCAGGACAGTAGGAGATTGACTTTCATGTCTTGGACGTTTCTGCAACCTTCAACTTACTCTTAGGGCGGCCGTGGCTGCACCAGGTGAAGGCGGTCTCTTCCACCCTGCAACAGATGTTGAAATACCCCCACGGGAAGGGGGTGGCTATTGTTTTTGGGAATTCGTCAATCCATCCACCGCCAGAGGTGTCTACACCCGTTTTGGAAATCGAGCATGGCACGAAGGACGTGTTCCTGTCAGGATTTACCCTAGCCGAGGCCTGGGTTGTTCAGAACATCTTAGCTATTGATGAGGGGTTATATGTCAGTGCGCAGTCAGTGTACCTCATGAACAAGCTCCAGCACATCCCTGGGATGGGACTAGGAAAAAGTGGCTGGAAGGGCATTGCAGTATCGGCCGAAGTGCCGCACAACCCACATACCTTTGGCTTAGGCTATCTGCCTACCAAAGAGGACTGGGTAAGGAAAGGCAAAGAAATGGCTGGGAGAGCCAGGGCCAAGTAGACCGAGAGGCATTTTGATCTGATGCATCGGCCTATTCAGGGCACCCTAAACGGACGCTTCGTCCAGAAGGGGGAAGACTTTTCATTCTGCGGCTTTCCAGAGCCATGGTTGAGTGTCGAGAAGAGACGCTTGCCGGGTTTTGAGATCTTCTTTGACTTACAATTGTCTACGGATGATGCTGACGAGGAGTAGACAGACCCATCAGCTAAGGTTGAGCAGTGTAAGGAAGTGGATTCCGAGGGCACCGAGATTGAAATAGGGGTAGCACTGGCTTGTCTACTCTCAGATCCTCCGATCGTACACGAGTGCTTGGGGGATGATCTCTCAGTGTCTATGATCGGGAATGAAGCGGCTGCGAGCCCATCTGCAAACATTTTGGAATCATCCATCGCACCCTCCCTTGTCTGGCAGTACGAGAAGGGATTCTTATCAAGCAGCACCGGGTCAGGTAGTGAGCCGGAATCTGATTTCACCGAGTCTGTAGAGTCAGAATCAGGTTCCAACTTGTCTGAGTCTGGTATTCCTGGGGGTGACAACCTGAATGCCACAGTCCTGTCTAGGTCGTCTTTTTCTTTTTCCTTTGAGTCTGTTGTAACAGAGGAATCAGGCAACTTGGAAGTGATTAATGAGAATGAAGTGGTTGTGGCTTTTGAGTATTTTTCTGTGCCTTTGATTTATTGTATTAATCAGGACATTCAAAACTTCGATGAAAATGACGAGGAAGAAATTCCTCTGATTTTGAAATATTTGCTAGATCAAGAGCAGGAGAGGTTTGTAAAACCGCTGGTTGATGAAATCATCCAAATTAATGTTGGTACTGAGAAGGACCCGCGGCTGGTCCAGATCGGGTCCATGATGTCTTCGGAGGAGCGAGAGCGCTTAGTCGCTTTATTAAAAGATTTCAAAGATGTTTTCGCGTGGTCCTACGAAGACATGCCTAGGATCGATCCTGAGATTGTACAGCATCGGATCCCTCTTGACCCAGAGGCCCGACCTGTTAAGCAGAAACTCAGAAGGATCCGCTCGGACTGGGCTCTCAAGATCAAAGAAGAGGTCACCAAGCAAATTGACGCAAGGTTCCTACTGGTATCTGAATACCCAACTTGGTTGCCCAACATAGTTCCAGTACCGAAGAAGGATGGCAGGATTTGGGTATGCGTGGATTTTAGGGATTTGAATAAAACCAGTCCAAAGGACGACTTTCTTCTACCACATATCAACGAGTTGGTGGACTTCACTGCGAGGCATGCATTGCTTTCGTTCATGGATGGCTTTTCAGGCTACAACCAGATTGTGATGGCACCCGAAGACCGGGAGAAGACTGCTTTTACCACCCCGTAAGGGACCTACTATTACAGAGTGATGCCGTTTGGGCTGAAGAATACTGGAGCTACATATCAACGGGCCGCGACCACGATATTGCATGACATGATCCACAAAGAAGTTGAGGTGTATGTGGACGACATGATTGTCAAGTCCAAAGAAAGAGAGGGCCACCACACCGCCTTGCAAAAGTTCTTCCAAGGGATCAGAGAATTTTGGTTGCGGCTGAATCCTCAGAAATGTACGTTTGGTGTTATAGCAAGGAAAATGTTGGGGTTCTTGATTACATAAAGAGGTATCGAAGTCGACCCTTCCAAAATCAAGGCCATCTTAGAAATGCCACCACCAAAGACTGAAAAGGAGGTGCGAGGCTTTCTGGGTAAAGTGCAATTCATAAGACGGTTTATTGCTAAATTAACGTTGACTTGTGAACCACTCTTTGGTCTCCTGAAGAAAGGAACGAAGTTCCAATGGGACGGCTGATGCCAAGTTGCTTTTGAACAGATCAAGCAATACTTATGGAACTCACCCGTGTTGTCACCGCTTGAGCCGGGGAAACCGTCGATTTTGTACCTTTCAGTAACTGAAACTACAATGGGCTGCATGCTTGCACAGGAGCCTCAGGACAAGGTGGAGAGAGTTATCTACTACCTGAGCAAGAAGATGGTAGATTACGAGACCCGTTACACTCCGCTGGAAAAGGCTTGCTTAGCCTTGGTATGGGCTACCAGGAAGCTGCGGCACTACCTGTTAGATCACTCTGTAATGTTGGTTCCAAGATTAGATCCCATCAAATATCTCTTCGAGAAACCGACACTTACGGGCAGGCTAGCTCGTTGGTTGCTTCTGCTTTCCAAATTCGATCTAAAGTATGTGACGCACAAGTCAGTGAAGGGGAGTGCAGTAACGGAGTTCCTAGCTGATCACCCAGTTGAAGGGGATGAAGCTGTTGAGTACTTATTCCCAAATGAGGCCATTTTGCATGTCGAAGATGAAGCTTGGATGATGTACTTTGACGGAGCGTCAAACCAATACGAGTATGGGATAGGGTTGTTGCTGATAGCACCCGACAATTCCCGCATCCTTCTAGCATTCAAACTCTGGTTCAAAGTCTCGAACAACGAAGCAGAGTATGAGGCGTGTATTGCTGGTTTAGAAACTGCCCTAGAACTAGGGGCAAAACGATTGGACATCATCGGGGACTCGAATCTTGTTGTATCCCAAGCTAAGGGAGATTGGAAAGTCAAAGAAGAAAAGATGAGAATCTACCACCAGACCTTGGACTTGCTGATTCCTTGGTTTGAGAAGCTAAACTTCGCTCATCTACTAAGAGAGAAGAACAGGTTCGCAGATTCACTAGGAGCTCTATCTTCTATGATAGACATCCCTTTTGGAGTCCGGATGCGTCCAATCATCATCGACCAGAAATTTGTGCCGGCCTATGAGCTGATTGCTGCCATAGATGACGTTCAAGATAAGAACGCCTGGTATTACAATGTTTGGAACTTCTTGGAAAAAGAGGCGTATCTACCTGGGGCAAATGCCAAAGATAAGAGGGCAATTAGAAGAATAGCTACTCAGTTCATCGTTTGCGGGGGTAAACTGTACAAGAGAGGTCATCTAGGGTTGCATAAACTGTGTGTTGATGCTGAAGAATCGAAACACCTGATGGAGGCCATCCATAGAGGAGAGTGCGGAGCGCACATGAACGAGGTGGTGCTAGCTCGAGAGATCCTTAGACAGGGTTACTACTGGTCCACCATGGAGGAGGATTGAATTGCTTTGTCCGGCGCTGCCACAAATGCCAAATCCATGCAAACTGCATGTACATTCCACCGTCAAAGCTACATAACATGACTTCGCCGTGGCCATTTTCAGTATAGGGGATTGATGTGATTGGGGCTATCACTCCAAAAGGGTCCAATGGGCATGAGCTCATTCTGGTTGCGATAGACTACTTTACAAAGTGGGTTGAGGCCTAATCCTATGCGATGTTGAAGGCGTCGCACGTTGCAAAGTTCATCAGGAACAACATCATCTGTCGCTACGGGGTCCCGAACGAGATTATTTCAGATAACAGTTCCCATTTCAAAAAGGAAGTGATCGACTTGTTGGAGAAATACAACGTGGCTTTTCATAAGTCATCCACATATCGGCCGCAAACCAACGGAGCAGTTGAGGCCGCCAACAAGAACATCAAGCGTATTCTGCAGAAAATGGTAGAAACCTACTGGGACTGGACAGATAAGCTGCCGTTTGCTCTGTGGGGCTACCGGACGTCAATTAGAACTTCTACTGGGGCGACTCCGTATTCATTGGTCTATGGGATGAAAGTCGTTCTACCTATTAAAGTTGAGAATCCGTCTTTGCGAGTACTGGCTGAGTGTTAGATAGCCGAGGCAGATTGGCAGCAGAGCAGGTTCGAAGAACTCATGCTCTTTGATGAGCGAAGGCTGAAAGCACTGTACCATGTTCAGGGTTATCAACGCAGAATTGCCAGGGCTTTCAACAAGAAAGTTAAGTCCAGGAATTTAAAAGAAGGAGATTTGGTGCTCAAAGGCAACTGAGTTCCCATCCACGACCCTAGGGGCAAGTTTAGACCTAATTGGACTGGTCCTTACATCATCAAGTCCATCTGGTCAAGTGGAGCTATCATTCTGATGGACCTAGATGGCCTAGAGTTCTCCCAACCGATCAACATGGATAAGTTGAAGAAATATTTTCCTTGACAGGCTCGCTAGGCCGAAAACCTGAAAGGGCGACCTAGGCAAAAGTTAGAGCACAGAAAATTTGAAATGATAACAACTGAGCTCGCAAGGTTGAAGACCTGCAAAGGGCAGCCTTGGCAAAAGTTAGAGCATAAAAGGTGAGGGTTAATACACGAGTGAACCTGAACCGAACTACGTAAGGCTTGATTCCCATCTTTGGGATACGTAGGCAACTTCAGCCATAATCACTTCCCCGATCAACTTTGTCCATTTGATCATCTCGGTCATCTTTGCCTATTCAGCATTCAAAAGCTCGGTTGTGATCTCCGGTGTAGTGCTATTCACACTAGGGGCAACTTTCCAGTTGTTGGAATCTGAGGTTGTGCATCTCAGTGACAGATCTCAGGCATGTCTAGTTCTGATCCACATCGAAAATGGTTTTGAAAAGTTTTAATAAAAGTTGATTTTGCTCAAATTAATCTTTTTACAACTTGGACCATTTTTGGACGGAACGGAAAATTTTTAGTACCCACAACCTTTAATTTTATTGATTTCAACATAGAATTTTCTTGCTCTTGAATACAAAATTGAAGTTGCTTTTCATTACATTCATAAAGAAAACTTGAAAGTTCTGATTAAAGCAAATAAATTCGGGGCATAGTTAGGTGTTCCTGCGTCCTCTCCCAGAGCTGGTCGAAGCCTCTGATGCCAAAATGGGCCCTATGTGTGCCTCTTCATTGAGCCAATCTATGCACTCATCAGAGAGGATACAACAAAAAGCGGGAGCGGGGGCCAAAAGCTCTCTCGTTCTCCATGTTGCGGCATATCGAGCTAGCTGTGCGCCTCGGACCAGAAATGTAGCAAGGTACTTTATCCCCTCCTCCGGACAAGTCTGATCATGTCCGAACTGGCGCCGGATCCGGAAAGGAAAGTAAAAGACACAATGTGTCAGGCCAATCAACTGAATCTCGGGCTGGCGGGTCATGCTGTAGCTCATCACCGGCAGATTGAGCCAAGGGCAGTGCCAAGCAATGTGGTCCGCGGACAAACTGCACATCCAGTTGTACCACCATCCCTCATCAGGGGCATCGACTAGACGTCGTCGGAAGAAATAGCTGCGAGCTGAATATGCCGGACATGAGTCCACCACTCTCAATTTATCCATTAACCACACCTGGGGAGGGATGAAAAATCAAAGAATAGAGAGATGTACGTTAAGAGAAAAAGTGAGTAGAAGGTTTTGAGAGAAAAATCAAACCTGAGGGCTGAGTGCTGTGAGCAATATATGTGAGATGGGGTGGGAAAGATTACCTGCAATAGTAGTGGACTCCCTGCAAACCTAGTTGTCTCCCGACGATGAAAAGCGTCTAAGCCCATCAATGTCTCGGACAATGTCATGGCGATACAGCTTTTGCCCTCTTTCAAGCCCTCGGTGACCTCAATCAAACGAGTTCTAAACCCGCCGGAGCCCGGGGCTAGTAAGAAATGAGATAGCACGCATAAACAGAGCACGTGTCATCGATAACCCTGCCAATGACGGTCACCAAGGTCACCAGCATCAGAAAACCGACAAACCAAGCTCGGAGTATCCAACTCTCTATCATGAATCAATGACCGAGCGTCGTGCAAAGTAAGGCCGCACACCCGTCCTAAGGCTTGGACGTGGCCGAATCGGAGTTGAGGCAAAATTTCTTCATCGCGCTCGGATTCCATTAAAGCTTGGAAATCCTCAAAAGTGGGACACATCTCTTGACCGCCAAAACTAATGACGTGTGTTACAGGATTCCAAAACCTTGCCGCGGCATGGAGGAACGGAAAACGCAGCGGGGTGCGACCCAGTGTGAATAGTGCATTTATGCCAAAACCCCAAAAATTCAGCCTTTCCGAGCCATCCAAGTTGGCAATCCAAGTTGTGAGATTTTGGGCAAGAAACTCTTCCATTTGGTGCAAATCAGTGTTGAAATAAGGAAAACTACGAAGCTGAGGCTTTTGTAGAAGATAAGGTGGTGAGTGGAAGGCAGGTGTCAACATTCTGGAGGTGCTTGCCATTTTTGGCCGATCGGGCAAAAATAGTGCCGACCGACCATCCTTTTTGGCCGATCGGCTAAAAATGTTGGCCAATGCCCATTTCTTGTGGCCGGTGGCCTTTCCCTTTGGCCGATGGCCTTCCTTCTCGTTCCCTAAGCTGTTTATGCATTGAACATGCTGAGAATTTGTGACTGGCACCCCTTCCAATGCCTTCTGGTGATGATTTTGCAAAGTCACGCATGCGTTACCTCGATTTGTTTATCGAGTTGTTGTACATTTGCTTATCGAGTTATATTTCACATTCTTTAAGTCTTTGCTTTGCTTATCGAGTTGTATTTACACTTGGTTAGCTTATCGAATTCTTTATTTTGATTATCGAGTTGTTTTTGTCGTTAATCGGTTCACTACCTGATTATTACGATGCAAGTGTTTAATTTTCAAACAAAAGTTTAGTCTTATTTACATTGTTATGTAATGCGATGCGATACGATGCGATGCATAAAATGTACAAATGTAACACTTTTTGAACAAAACAACTATTTCATTTCATCATATGTCTTTTGCAAAAGTACATAATTTTGAGGAAAGTAAAAACCTGCCTGAGGCAGTACAATGTGCTCAAACTACCAGTAAAAAGAAGAGTAAAGCAAAAAAAAAGAGAAGAGGAGAAAAGCAACAAAATGTCTGAATAAAGCAAAAACAAAAAAGGAAGAAAAGCAACAGAATGTTTGGATCAATATCGATGGCCTCAAGTGTGGGA
Source organism: Camellia sinensis (assembly GCF_055761805.1). NCBI lineage: Eukaryota > Viridiplantae > Streptophyta > Magnoliopsida > Ericales > Theaceae > Camellia > Camellia sinensis. The sequence continues at coordinate 40,703,397 of NC_138969.1, read as the reverse complement.
GTCGGTCCTGGTCCTCTTCCTGGACGAGGGCCCAGGATCACCACTGCCATCTCCGTAGTCAGAATCTGAGCTGTCTCCAGCCTCGCCCTGGAACAACGCTGCCTCCTCATCAGAATCATCGGGGGAGGGCTCTCGCGAACTGCTCTCAACATGAGCGCGCCTGTGTCTGCCTCGGCAGTGGAATGTCATCCCGTGCCTGGCTTTCCTAGCTCCTCGGGCAGGTACAGATGGTCCAGCTGGAGCACCTCCTGTGGCCGGAATCAGGAATGGGCCTTGAAAAAAAATTAATGGCAAATGCATCAGTCATGCTATGCAAAACAGGGTATGAATACCGAATGCAATGTATGAGTATAATGTATGAATGCTGTGAGCAATATGAGTTCAAGTGTATCAGTGTCGTGAGTGCTGTGTATCGAGTGTCGTATCGACAATGTGGTATATCAGATCAGTATGAAGTAGATTGTGCAAAGTTTGAGACTGCGGTTGAAAGAACTTACCGGGATCCCGTAAATGGTGAGCAGGTCGATGCTCCTCTACAGCATCCCTATCGCTAAGGCCGTCAACTCTAGGGACTGGCGAATGTATTTGACGGAAGCCTACAAAAGTGTTAAAGTCATTAGTATTCTGCGGAATATCAAGAGAAATGAGATGAAATGGCTGTACAGAATGCAAAGTGTAGTAGTACATACCGAGGTCGAGCTGTAAACTCCAACAAGCTCATGATCAGCCGCAGGAGGAGCGAAGGGGATCTGATAAGTCTCCCCACCCTGCCCTCGGCATATGATCGTCGTGAGCAGCTCTGGCCATCCAACACCCTGTCCTCTCCGGGACCCAATCCTTTCTCGGGCCGGAGGTGCCCTCGGTGCCTCTGCTCCTGCTGCTGGCGCCGCTGGCCTCTCTCTCTCAGCCCGGCGAGCACCGGTTAGAGATGGCATCAGATAGGTCTAGATGTACTCGGCGTAATCGCCCTCGTCTCTAAAGCGCTCATAGCTCCAGCCAATCGTATAGTCTGTCATCTCCGCTAAGGTGTACCCCTCAGTGTGCCTTGTGTGGGTAGGAGGAGGTGATGAAACTGTCTGCTCTGGCACGCCCAAGGTCTGCCGAAGGAAACGCTCCCCAAAGTACCAGGCACGGCAGACCGGTCCCTTTAACAAGACCCTGAACTGGGCAATCTCTCGAGCACTGGCATACCGCTCCTGAACTGTATCAGGCAACGGGGCCCAAGGCTGCCAGGTGATCTGCAAATAAAACACAATTTGTTATCTACTGTTATTGAGAGTACAATATGAAGCAGAGCTTAAATAAACTGTAATGTCTGACATACCTCGGCTGTGGTGATGGTGTCAAAGTAGCGGCGAAAGAACATGAAGGACTCCCGTGGCCTCCGCTCGCATCTGACATCGAAACGGTGGAAAAACAGAACCATGGGGGGCATCTCCTCATCCGGCAATGGGGCAAGCCTAGGAAAGTAGGCATACACCCACAATTGTAGAGTGTAACAGAGTAGATATGAGTATGCTTATCAGATAAAGCAGTATACAGATAAAGCAGAGTGCAGTAGGTGCAGTGTATTGTGCAGTGTGTGTAGTGTACGACCAGTGTAAAGCAGATTGCGTGCGCACAGTGTGTGTGATGTGCAGATAATGAAAAACAGAATTGAAAAGACAGAAAAGGGAATGTGTACCACCTAGGCTCGCCAGTAGCCTCCAAGCAACTGCCCACTGCGGCGGGAAGATGAGCTCATATACCCGTAAGCGGCGTCCCACTCATCCATATCTGTATCAAAGGGGATCGGATCACCCCCTACCCCGATGCCTGTGAGCATGGAGAAGTCAAAGGGAGTCATCGTCATCTCCCCAGTGGCAGAAAGGTGGAAGGAGTCAGTGATGTCCAACCACCTCTCCACCAAAGCAGCAAGAAGGGGCCTACTCACAGTGAGGCGCGAGAGTCCCATGTAGAAAGTCCCAAAGCCGGCCTGGTCGACAATATGACGGACAGCATCAAGTAACTCCATATACCAACCTCGAGCAGTAGTGTTCCCATACCCCCAGAAGGCATGGGAATCTCCCTATGTTCAAAACAAACAGTTGTGAAGCAGTGTTAGAAATACAGTATTGAATGCGCTTAGGATTGATGAAAATGCAGTGTGTGTGCATGTGTCCGAGTCTACACAGATATTGGGTGCGGGCGTGCTCACATTGAACTACAGCATATGATGTATCAGTGTGTTTGAATTGTCCAATTGAGAATGCAGCGTGTGTGCACATGTTCAGATTTAAACAGATATCGGGTGTGGGTGTGCTCACAGTGAAATATAGCATGTGATGTATCAGTGTGTCTGAGTTAAGCAGTTAAAGAACAGAATCGACTACTGTAGTTCTATGTTCTACATTGCAGAAAGTGAAATAGAGAAAGAATATACCTCAGCGGCGCCGTAAGACATATGTGACTCTGGCTCGCGCAACAAAAGCTCCAGTGGCGCGCCCCGCGCATAGCTCCTGAAGTGGCGGATGCCATCGGGAGGCAACACGTGTATCGCCGGCCTGTAAGTCGCCGGATCGAACGGCCGAATGCGAAGAGGTAGGAGCTCCACCTCGGGGTCCACGTCCATCTCCGGGGGAGTCCCACCATGTGGAATGTCGTCTGCCATCTCAAAAGGAGCGTGAAAATGGCCGAAAATGTGAAAAACGGGCATGAATGTGAAAGGTCAACCCAAAAGTCAACCCCGAGAGGATGAAAAATGGGAGAAAAGGTCAGAGTGTGGAAAAGGCACAAAAACCAAGTAAACTCAGGGGGAAACAAACCCCAAGTAGTGGAAAGCAAGAAAGAAACACTGAAAACCGAGTTTTGTTCGGTTTAAAGTGTGCAAAACGAGAAGGGTTTCGCGAATCGAATGACGGGAAAGGGTCGAAAATGAGAGAAAAACACGGATCGAAGGTCGGGAAATCACCTAGAAAGAAAGAGGAATGTTTTTCGAGCTTGGAGAAGTGAGGAAATGAGGTTTGGAACCCCATATTTAAAGACCCGTGGCCAAAAGACAAAACTGCCCCTGAAACTGCCATTTTTGGCCGATCGGCCAAATTATTAGCCGATCGGCTAAATATTTGGCCGATGAGATCATTTTGTGGTTGATGGATGGCCGATGGCCTCCCCTTGTGGTCGGTGAACCTCCCACACCCTTGGTTGGGTCAATTATGTTGCTTAGTACCTTCATCTCTCAAGACAGTGCAAGAAAATACACTTTTGAAGCTTAACCGGCCATCGTGTTGACCTCGAACCGTGTCTTCCGTGTGCGGCACTTGATACGTACGAGGTGTATCCTTTTTCGTATCCTTTTGTATATGGAAAAATTCAAGAATTGCTCGAGAATTGCTTTTGAATATGTTATATTACAGTGTTTTGTCATGCTTGTAATAAGCGCGCTTGTTATGCGTCTTTTCGCTCTTGCATTGAGCATACCTCGTCTTGCTTTGAAGTTGCAACTCAACATCGCGAATACCATGCCTTTACCATGCTCACGCTGAATATGTGCCTCTCTTTGGTGTCGCATTGTTATGCACACACAATATGCGTTGTCGCGCACAGTTCCTTGCAGTGTCATGCACATTACACCTCTTCTTCCTTTACACATTGCTATACGTTGTCGCGTATGCTTTACTTACATGTGTTCATGCTTTTCTTGCTTTACAAATTGCTAAACGTTGTCGCGTATGCTTTACTTACATATGTTCATGCTTTTCTTGCTTCACACATTGCTATACGTTGTCGCATATGCTTTACTTACATGTGTTCATGCTTTTCTTGCTTCACACATTGCTATACGTTGTCATGTATGCTTTACTTACATGTGTTCATGCTTTCCTTACTTCACACATTGCATGCGTTGTCGCGTATTGCTTTACTTACATGTGTGTTTATGCCTCGATTGCATTGTTATGCACTCCTTGCTTGCGTTGTTGCGCATGTTTTACTGGCATTGTTATGCTTGTTTCAAATTGCATTGTCATGCATCCTACCCGACTTGCGTTGTCACGCATGCCACCTCCTTGCATTGTTATGCTTGTTTCAAATTACATTGTCATGCATCCTACCCAGCTTGCGTTGTCGTGCATGCCACCTCCTTGCATTGTTATGCTTGTTTCAAATTGCATTGTCATGCACCACCATCGGCTTGCGTTATCGCGCATGCCACCTCCTTGCATTGTTATACTTGTTTCAAATTGCATTGTCATGCACCACCATCGGCTTGCATTGTCGCGCATGCCCTCCTTGCATTGTTATGTTTGTTTCAAATGGCATTGTTTTGCATCGCACTTAGGTTGCATTGTCATGCACCCCTCCTCATTGTTATCCATCACACTTAGGTTGCATTGTCTTACACCCCTTCACTTGCGTTGTCATGCACTTTTCATTTGCATTTCTATGTATGTTTCTAACGATATTGTACCTGTTAAGTTTCTTTCTTTTGCAAGCACGATATTGTATTTACGGTACATTTGAAGCTGGCAGCCAGACGAACCAGACGGTATTGTATGTACTCCGCGTGAGACGTAGCGAGAATTGTATAATTCTCTTACATCCTTTCTGCATGTAATGTAGTTTGATTCTTATTTGCTTGCTTAAACTGTTGCATGTTATGCTTCATTACAGCTCTCTTTGCATGATCATAAGTTATGTTCGGCATCGTGCATGTCATTTGCATTTTGCCCCTGCCTGCGGGCACATATCTTTATTGCCATGTATGCTTGTCTAAGTCTTCGGCCTTGTTGAAAATGGGTCGTCTCTGGGCTTTGACATTCACTCCCGTCATCTTACGACTTTCGAGTTCTGTCAAAGAGGGGTAACTGTAGACACCCCATTTTTGACCGTCCTCAAGACTTGGACGTCATCATTTGAACACTCGATGATCATTCATGCTCGTGTTCGTTTTGAGTTCCCGGACGTCTCGGCAGCGCGCCTTGCCCTAAGATCTCTCAACTTGTCTGTTTTGTGCTTGGTTGTGGACCAAGGACTTCTGTTTTGATTCTGAGGGAAGAGGGTGGTTTGTTGGCCATCTCCTTAACCCATCGGCCAAGGCATGAAGCCATCGGCCCCTTTTTCTTGCCATCGGCTTTTGGCTGATCGGCACTGTATTTGGTCAGTAAGCCCCTCATGTTGGTCGATCGGCCATATTTTCTGGCTGAGCCCTGTTCATCTGCTTTATTTAGATATTTTGTGCCAGCTGGCACGCACAATTCCCCCCATCCATACACGTGTATGGAGGGATTTGAGTCTTGCTTAGCTTCTCCAAGAAGCTTTGCAAAATTGGATTTCTATAAAAGGAGAGCCTCCTCTCCCTTTCCAGGGGTTCAAGAAATCTGAGGAGAGAGTTCTATATCTATCTATCTCTATATCTCCCTCTCTCTACATTTTGTGTGTGTATGTGTGTTCTAAAGTGTATTTTGTTCATTCTTTTGCACTAAGACACCTAGTGTTACACCATCCTTGTGTGCTGAGGTACTAGGAGGTTGGTTTTAGTGTTCTTGGAGTGTTTTTGATCAGAGGAAGTTGCTGGAGCTTTGTTCTTGGAAGTGTTCTTCAAGGGTGAGCTAACTACCTTTAGATACCCCATTCTTGCTTCAGCTTTTACACATACTTGCATATTGTTTTAAGCTTGACTCTAAACTACAAAAAGTTCTAATTTTGTATGTTTGTTATAGTTGTTTCAGGTCACTTTTTGGTTGGGGGTTGTCTACCCCCCCTTAGGCCTTGTTTGGCCTTGTTTTGTGCCTTTACTTTTGAGCTTTGGTATCATCTCATTTTGACCTTCTCGCCACTGAAATCTAGAGGATTTTTAGTGGTGGAGAAGTGGTTTTGAAGTCTTGAATAGGAGAGGGACCCCCCTCTCCTTATGTCTCATATGCTTGCATTGTTGGCTCATAATAGTAGCATGTTTGCTTAGCATGTTTTGGCCCCATTTCAGCAAGTATTTGGTGTTATCTGAACATGATACACCTCTGTTTTAAGTTGGTTTGTTGACCCCTTGCATGCACCATGTACTTGTCTTATAATCCTCTCATTTGCCTTAACATGCATCATGCATTTGGGCTATCATTCTTGCATATTTTGGCTCAACTTAAAGGAGTTTTTAGTCATGTTTTACCATGCTCTAGCTTTGATTTGTATTGTTTTGGTCATAAATGTCATGATTTGTATAGCTTTAGTTCATCCTAGCTTGTTAAGCTTTGTGCATCAAGTCACTAGCATGCATTGCTTGGACCCTTTTCATGATTTGGCATCATCTCATATGAGATTTCAGTCCATATAATGTGGCCGTGCATTCACATTTGTAACATTTTTCATGCATTGAAAGGTTGGTGTTTTATGCCTCAAGAATGTGTCATTGTGTATGCCATCATGCTTAGGCCTTTGGGATGCCATCTAAGTGGTTTTTTGGGCTCATTCTAACATGCCATAACTCTGATGGCCTAAGTCATGCCATGTTTGGTTGTAATAGGTGTAGTGTAATTGCCCCTTTTGGCCTTGTATGCGTCTCATTTTGTGCTTACCTTTCTAGCATGTTTCGGCCTCATTCCATACATGTTTTAGCCTTGTTTTGGTCTGCCTTGGGACTGTTTTGGGTCACCTTGGACCTTTGGGGCTTCATTCTTGTAGCCTTGGTGCAACTCCCTTAGCTAGCTTTGAGCTTTGAGTTTATTAGCATGCTATGCTTAACTTGTTTGAGTGGTTTGACACTACTCCTTGAATGATTTCAGAGCTTATTGCATTGTCACATACTCATGTTTATCGCATCTCGCTCATGTTTGAGGATTGTGCATTGTTGCATAGTTTATGGATCAATGTGTGTACATGTGTGTTTTCCCCATTCGGTGCCTTAATTCATCACATTGGCCACTGATTTGGGCATGGCTGAGGCCTCCCCTTTTGGTTTAAGTCCATGTGAGCATGTTTGCTTTCATGATATTTGCATGCTTGTATTGTATCATGTTTGCATATTTGGTATATTGTATGATGCTTAGCTAGTTGTATTACAAAACATTGTTGCATACTTGGCATGCTCATGTTACATTAGCTTAGCTTGCATGCCTAGGTTGCATTGCATTGCATTGAGTTGGTATGCTCATGGTGCATTGCACTGTTTGCATGCATTGCATTGTATTTGGCATACTTGCATGCATTGCATTGTGTTTGGTTTGGGGTGTCAAACCAAACACGAGGAGTGAGGAACGTTCGTACTTGAAGTGATGAAACGTGCCTCAATCCTTAGTTGTCGACGCTCTTGATCCAACATGGTAGAGTGTGAGGCCTTCATGTGTTTTGTCCATTCATTCCATATTGATTTGCACACTTGGCTTCTTTCGCCATCATGCATTGAAATGCGTGATTGATGGCCCGAGGGTTGAGGATTATACTCCCTTGAGTCCATGACATGATAGGAAGGGTGGTCGTGCATACATTGTCTTGTAAATGCATTGCCATGCTCTGTTTGTCCTCTGCTACAGCAAAACAGCATTTTGCAAGAAGAGAAATGCGGGCCATCTTCAGTGCCGGTCGGCTACAAATTTATGGCTGATAGCCCCATTATTGGTCGATTACCAGTTCCCCTTGGCCGATGGCCTCTCACAGAACCCAGAAGATGATTTAGAAGCATCCTTGAGACTTGCACAGTTTTCAGAGGTGCAGAGCAGTGTAAACAGAGGCAGCATGAACATGGCGATAGATTTCCGAGCGGAGTCGAGCATGCATGCATTTGTCCCTCTTCCCGAGGCCTCTTTACTGCTTTAGTAACTTAATTAATTTTTTTAATTAATTAAGTGTTGTGTAGTAATTAATTAGCTAGTTAGTTAGTTAATTAGTCAATTTGTATTATTCTTTCGGACCCTCCGTCAAGAGGGCGAATTTTGTAATAAGTGTGCGTGAGTGTGTGAATGTCTTCCAACCCCACGTCTTTCTCCCTTTTACTTACCTGCTTTCAATGGTTAGTTTTAGGTCATGTTTCAATTAGCATCCTTATGATCGCATGTTTGCATCATTTATTCGTATTGCATGCACCGGGCTCTGCACATCATACTAACTGCATTGTATTTCAATACCTACTTGAATACATGATTATCAAGTTGTATCTCATATGCCATTTTAGAATAGCCGAGCCTACTTCTAGTTGCATTTTGCATGTGTTGCATTAGCCATCTAAACATAGCTAAGATCATGCATTGATTTCTGACTAGTTATTGTTTTAGCTCAGAGTACTAGGTAAGCGTTTACGCTTTAGCATCTTGCATGAGTGTGAGTGTTGCCATGATAAGCATGCTTGCCATGAGGCTATTTGCTTATGTGATATAACTGCCTGAATGCCTGTGGGTGGAGGTTGGATTACTTAAATTGGAACAATTCATCAAATACAAGTTTTAAGCCAACTTGAGAGTGGCAAAATCATGTTTTCTAAGCCCATTTGAGGGTGGCAAATCCACGTCTTAGCCAACTTGCGAGTAGCATTTTCAAACCATTTCCAAACAAATATGAGATGTTTTGTTCCAATTTAGGCGATCCGGTCTATACTTGTGTGTTGTGCACATCACATAGTAATTTTAGGCTAATAACCGGAATAAGAACGCATATGTTTTCAAAATAAAATATCATGCTTAGTACAGGCCGATCTTCAATCAGGCAAGCGGGAGTGCTCATTGCATGACCTTCCCCAATCGTACCCAAGTTCCCGAGCCGAGGCTACTTTGGTGATGACAGACACGTGACCTTAGGTAACGAGTTAGGGTTTCCTAAATTCCCCCAAAAATAAAATATTTAGGTGGCGACTCTGTATCTGGCAAAGCAGTCCATGTTTGGCACTTCTTTACAAAAATCAGTTTTTCAAAATGATTTGCCGGATTTGGACTCTTTGGTGATTTATCAATCTCACATCACACATTGTGAGATCAGATTAAGAACCGTGACATTTGAGTCCGAACTGTAGCATGAGGCCCCCGGGGCGCATCTACAGTTGTAGTGCAAAAGTGCAAGAAAAATGGACTTTAGAGCACTATTATATGCAATATAGAGAGAGAGAATGAGAAATATATATATATATATAGAGAGAGAGAGAGAGAGAGATCTTTCTTCTCTAAAATGGCTGAACCTCTGCTGGAGAGGGAGAGCCTCTCCTTATATAGAAGAAAAACAATGTAAAGCTTGTTAAACAAGCTTGGCAAGAGTTACATCCCTCCATACACGTCTATGGAGGGGAAAGGAGTGAAAACCAACTGGCTCAAAAGATCTGGCGTGAAACCTGCTGAGACAAGGGGTCTGCTGGCCATCAGTGGTGGCCGGCAGTGGCTCATTGATGGCCGACCGGCTTCATCAATGGCCGGCAGTGGCAGAGGAATGGCCGGTAGGGCCAAAAGGTGGTCGGCAATGCTTCTCAAAAAGCATGCAGAAGGGGCCATCACATGGTCCAAAAATGGGGCAGAAAGAAAGCAGGGTTTGGAAAGCTCAAACCTGGGGTGTTCCACCGCGAAAGTCGAGTACTCGACGAGCAATCGAACTTGTTGTTGGATGTACCTACAAGCACAACCAAGTCTTGAGGACGGTCAAAAATAGGGTGTCTACAGTTGCCCCTCTTTGACAGAACTCGAAAGTCACAAAGCGACGGGAGTGAATGTCAAAGCCCAGAGACGGCCCATTTTTGACAAGGCCGGAGACTTAGACAAACATTCAAAATAAACATGCAGAGATGCGCTCGCAGGCTGGGGTAAAATGCAAATGATATGCAAGATGCAAGAGCATAACTTATGATTATGCAAAGAGGGCTGTAACGAAGCAGTTATATACAGTAAATGCAACAGTTTAAGCAGGCAAATACAAGTCAAACTACATTACATGCAGAAAGGATGCAAGAGAATTACAATTCTCGCCGCGCCTCACGCAGAGTGAATACAATATCGTCCGGTTCGTCTGGTCGCGCCAGCTTCAAATGAACTGTACATACAATATCGTGCTTGCAAAAGAAAGAAACTCAGCAGGTACAATATCCGTTAGAAACATGCATAACAATGCAAGTGAAAAGTGCGTGACAACGCAAGTAGAGGGGTGCATAACAATGCAAGTAACATGCGTGACAGCGTGAGTGAAGATCTGCATAAAAATGAAGGTGGCGTGCGTGACAGCGCAAGTGAAGATGTGTAAAACAATGCGAGTAGAGATACGTGCGTGCCAGCGCAAGTAAAACAGGCATAGCAACACAGGTAAAACAAGTAAAACATGCGTAATAGCGCAAATTAAAACAAATAAAACATGCGTAACAGCGCAAGTAAAAAAAATAAAACATGCATAACAATGAAAGTTAAAGAAAAAGACATGCGTAACAGCGCAAGTTAGAGAAATGAAACATGCGTAACAGCGCAAGTAAAACATGCGAAATAATGCAAGTAACAAGCGTAACAGCACAAGTAAAACATATGCAAAATAATGCAAGTAACAAGCGTAATAGTGTAAGTAAAAGAGGGGTGTGAAACAATGCAGATAGCGAGCGTAACAGCACAAGTTAAAAGGGGGTGCGAAACAACGTACATAACGAGTGTAACAGCGCAAATTAAAGGGGGGTGCGAAACAACGCACATAACGAGCGTAACAATGCAAGTTAAAGGGGGGTGCGAAACAACGCGGGAGGGATGCAAGACAATGCAACCTGATTGTGACGTAAAACAATGCAAAGCACTAACAAGTGCAGATAAGGTGCGCAAGATAGCGTGAATGATGCTATGCAGTGCACAAAACAGTGCGATGTGGTGCGCAAGATAGCCCGAACAATGCACTAACAGGTGCAGGTGGGGTGCGCAAAATAGCACGAACAATGCACTAATAGGTGCAGGTGGGGTGCGCAAAATAGCGCGAATAATGCACTAACAGGTGTAGGTGGGGTGCACAAAATAGCGCGAACAATGTGACTAGATAACCGTAGATACAAAGGAATGACAAATTCCAACCATGCTGGAATCATGGGAAGGGGAAGAATAAACAATCAGGCGCGCACACAACGCAACCTGAGATAAATCCTAAACACACCGAAATCGTGTGAGGAAAAGGACATTCAAACCACGCTGAAATTGTGGGAGGAGGTCCAAAAACAAACAATTAGGAGAGTGCATGTCAAGCCCCAAACCCGCCCCTAAAAGTTTGGGCATGACCACTTCAGAAACAGACACTTAACTCGATGTACAAAAAGACATGGGGCCTGAACGGAAGCATTAATAATGTAAAATAACATAAAACATCATCCATTGAGCTACCACTACTATGCCAGGACCACAAACATTGCATTAGGTAGATAATATACAGGAAACATACACCCGAGCTTCAGCTACAGTCATTCACATGCACACCAAAGTATTAAAGAAGAAGGGGTTATATACATTCAACCATAGGCAGACAATCAAAGCATGAGCCAAAAAAACCTAGTAAAACTTTACAAAATGCACGGGTTTTAGCTTAAGTGCCTGGACACACTGTGGTTGACAAGAGAGAGACAAGCCTTAAGGGTTAGGACTGGCCTCCCGGTTGATTACCTACAAAAACAGACAAAATACAGAGTGAGTCATACTCAGTGAATAATAGTACATAAATAATCAGCAATTAAATGTAACTATAGCGTTTATTGATGCAGAGGATATACAAAAAATCTTGTTCAGTAAGCCCACAGATTTCACAGATTGGCCATGAGCCTAGCAAATTATGCAGAATGGCCATAGGCCTAACGGATACAGAACGACCATCGGCCCAGAAATAACAGAACGGCCATCGGCCCAGAAATCACAGAATGGCCATCAGCCCAGAAATAACAGAACGGCCATCGGCCCAATTCATATATGTATGGACTCAAGAGGTGGCTCGCACGGATTCTAGAGGTGGCTCCCACCAAAGTGTAGCACTTAGTTCCGTACAGCACTTTGTTCCATACTAGAAATCAATAAGTCGCATCATGTCATAATATAAACGAAACGAACATCATAACGGAATAACCACAGATATCATCAAAACAGACTAGTCTCATAGTCATACAGAGGCACACGGTTTCTTTTTATCATTCAAATGAGTTAACATAATTAAGTTACATTTAACAAAGTGCTAACAGCAACCATTAACAGATTGGGCGATTCCAAAGGTACAGAAATACTGTAGTTTCATAATGTACCCACATTTCACTTGTTCATCATGAATTAATGCCACTAACTTGCAGATAACAGAATGTGCATATTACCTATCAGCATAGTTGTCTCGTAAATAGCAGAACATAAACATTAACGAAGATCAAGAGCGAGTATACCATTAATAGAGGCCATACATGCCATTCCATTGCATTTCATGAGGATAGAACACTTCACATTCTAACGTGGGTTATATGATAACATTAGACCTTTGCATTTATGTCATAGGATCTGAACGAACTGAAGTTCATGTGTCATATAATAGAATAATCTTGATTCATTAGTGGCAACCCAGAATGATCTTCAATTCACCCAAATTTCATCATTCTAAGATGAACATAAGTTCCCTTTATTCTTGAAAGACGACATAGTTCGTTTATAGATAACATAGAGTTAATGTTCGTTATTGACATAACAAAATGATTCCAAAGTCATACCAACGTATGTAAATCTTTCAACATTCACATTGATTTCCAGCTGACATAACTGTTAGTGTAATCACTTACAAGGATAAGACATTAGTAACAACCGTACTGTGAGTGTAATCACTTACAAGGATAAGACATTAGTAACAACCGTACTATTACTCACAATGGTAGGTCTCTGATAGTGGCGGAACGATGTCCTCGTCTTGACCTACAAACACAATGCACGTAACAGATTATGAGAATAAAACCAATCTTTTTTTATTCCTCACTCAATAGCTATGGTGGTTCTAGACTCATTAGTCCTCCATAGGTTATAATCCATGCCTCATAAGATAAGAGAAATCGATAGGAGAAAGGTTCAGATGAAGAAACGGTACAAATCGGTAAACAGAAAGTGAACAGTCGTCACTAATCTGGGCATAACTATTTCTTTATTTAAAATTTGGGAGTGAAACTACCACCATTGGAAACTAGACTTCCGGGGCTTGAGTTTAGGCTCAAGAATCACTCAAAACGGAGTCCGGATGCAAAAGATATGCTTGTTCAAAGTTACAAGGTAAAAGTTGAAACAGGGTTGGCCGCTCGTGCGCCCACTTTGGCCGCTCGTGCGGCCCAATTCCGCTCGAGCAGAGAAACCCGGCCGCTCGTGTGGTCAAAATCAGAATGGAAACCTCTTTTTTTTCCTCATGCTCCGCTCGTGCGGTGCCCGTGGCCGCTCGTGCAGTCTGGGCAAAAACATCAGTCCGAAATTGTTCTTTTGCTCAAACACTTGATTCTTTTAAGCTTGGTTCTAAACATAAATAACTCAAAAACATGTAAAATTGTCCCATGACATGATAAATTAACATCACCTAAGTGTAATTTCATTTCAAACAAATCAATCTTTGCCTCCAAGTTCAAGATTAATGCTTAATCTTTCATGATCTTCATGGTTCTTAAAAGCACAACCCACAATCCACAAATTCACTCAATTCTTGCTTGATTTCATTCTTTGGACAATTCTAAAGTGCATTTCATATGGTATTCATAAGATTAAGCTCCAATCATAAACAAAACCATAGAACCCAAGGTCTCCTTCCTTAAATTGAATTCAATTAAATACATACTTAGAACCCTAACTCCACTGGTCTCAAATCTTCCATATCATCATGATTTCATGAAATTGATGTCTTGAACACAAGGATTCAAGATAAATTATCATACCTTTGTTCAATGTTTGTCTTCCTCTTAATTCTCCTCCATTTCCTCAAGCTTCCATGGTTGATTTCCCTTCTCTTTCTTCAATTCCCTTCAATCATCTTCAAACCCCCATGGTTATTGAGCTTACCATCAAGAACCTTGATCCCTCTTCTCCCTTTCTCTCTCACGGTTCTCTTATCCCTCTTTTTAGATATTTTGGGCTCCCCAAAAGATGAGATCCACCACTCCAAGACACATCTATATGTAAATAAACACACACACACACACATGATTTAACAAAATTGGGAAAGACAAACGTGGCCTTACGAATCGCACGAAATCATATTTCAATTAAAGTTCCCAGGTGACTCTAAAAATTATGCTGAATGTAAATATGTCCTCTGTTTTGGTTTCTGAAGCCTCTAAGGCCTTCAATTGGCAGTATAAAGTTAACCACCCAAACGTGCATTAACGAAGTGGGTTTTCAATTAATTTACCCAATTGGTTCTAAAAATTCTCATTAACATGACCAAACACTCAATTTTGATTTCTGAACCCATAAAGGTAGGTAATTTAAATTTTAAAGTCGTGACTCAACAGATAATTCCTCAATTCAAACAGATATTATTAAATTAAAATGCATAAACCCACGAGGACATAAAGGTATTCTCAAATACGGATTTTGGGGTCGTTACAGTGCACGACGCAACCTAAGATAAATCCTAAACACGCCGAAATCGTGTGAGGAAAGGAACAAACTCTAACCTTGCTGAAATCGTGAGAAGACGTAAACAATTCCAAACACGCTGAAATCGTGTGAGGAAGGAACAAACTCTAACCACCCTGAAATCGTGAGAAGAGGTAAACAATTCCAAACACGCTAAAATTGTGTGAGGAATGAACAAACTCTAACCATGCTGAAATTATGAGAAGAGGTAAACAATTCCAAACACGCTGAAATCGTGTGAGGAATGAACAAAAGGAGAAACATAGGGACATATCCCCGTGTTTCGAAAAGGAAAGAGAAACATATGGATGTATTCCCATGTTTCGGAAAGGAAAGAGAAACATAAGGACGTATCCCCGTGTTTCGAAAAGAAAAAGAAACAGAGGGACGTATCCCCATGTTCCCTGAAGGAAAGAGAAACATAGGGACGTATCCCCGTGTTCCGGAAAGAAAGAGTGTGCATAACAATGCAACAAGAGGAAAGGCACACCTCTCAGCGTATCACACGCGAGAGAGGAAAGGTAAATTTCTCAGTGTATCACACGCAAGAGAAGAAAGGTAAACCACTCAGCGTATCACACTCAAGAGAGGTATTAGTCTAACTGAACCGGAACTTGTCTGAATGAACAGTACATACAATACCGTGCATGCACAAGAGAGAGATTTGATAGGTAGAATGCAATAAACAAATAAAGCGGCGCTTTAGAAAGCACCTCACGAGGTGAGTGGCGGTGAACCGCTCTACTCTGACGGAGATCTCCCCTTGTGTTCTTCGAACTCTTACCTTCAACTCACAGTACAAAGGTCCTAAAATGCTGACAAGGAGCAATGGCTGCTGGGGAAACCACATATGCCGCTTTTCCTCCTGATCATACTCACAACTTTCCCTACTTTCCAACAGGGTGACAGAGTAGGTTGATTCAGTATCCAGAACCGAGGCGCATATCCGCTACTTCAATCTATGGGGCTTCCATACAGATTTCAAGCTGAGGATACACCCCTGGGTATTTAAACCAGACTTTAGTCTCGGAAATTCCAAACCTTTGTGTTCTAGGCAACAGCCATTCGAACTCTAGTTTCCACTGTCGCAGTTGATCTCTTAGGAACTCATTGCAAACACAGCCAACATGCCTCTGGTAGGGATTGGTACTCCGGGAGAGCATTTCTGATTGCCACTCTGGCATGTGTAGACGTCCCCCGAACGTCCCAGGGGGAGGAATCTCCCCGTTCTATTCACTTGGGCTCACTACAGTTCGGACTCAAATTTTCACTGTTCTAAATCTGAACCAAAGAGTCCAAATCCGGCAAATCGTTTTGAGAAAAACAGATTTTTAGAAAAGAAGTGCCAAACATAGACTGCTTTGCCAGATATAGAGTCGCCACCTAAATATTTTTTATGGAGGAATTTAGGAAACCCTGACTCGTTGCCTAAGGCCGCATGTCCGTCATCACCAAAGTTGCCTCGGCTCGGGAACTTGGGTACGATTGGGGAAGGTCAACTATGAGCACCCCCGCTCGCTCGATCAAAGATCGGCCTTTACTAACCATGATATCTTGTTTTGAAAATAATACATGTTCTTATTCCGGTTATTAGCCTAGATTTACTATGTTATGCGCACAGAAAACAAGTATAGACTGGGTCGCCTGAATTGGAACGAAACACTTCATGTTTTTTTGTTTGAAAATGGTTTGATGATGCTACCCGTAAGTAGGCTAAGACATGAATTTTGCCACCCTCAAGTAGGCTTAGAAAATATGGTTTTGCCACTTCCAAGTGGGCTTAAAACTCGCATCCAATGCATTGTCCCAATTCAAATAACACAACCTTCACCCACAGGCATTCAGGCAGTTATATCACATAAGCATATAGCTTCATGGTAAGCATGCTAATATGGCAACACTCACACGCATGCAAGATGCTAAAGCATAAGAGCTTACCTAGTACTCCAAGACAAAACAGAAACTAGTTAGTAATCAAATGCATGATCCCAGTTCATGTTAAAATGGCTAATGCAACACATACAAAATGCAACTAGAATAGGCTCGGCTCATCTAAGAATGGCATGTGAAATGCGAAAACTCGATACACATATTCAAGTTGGAATGGAAATACTATGCAATTAGTATGATGCACCGAGCCCGGTGCATGCATTACGAATGAATGTATGCAAACATGCCATCATGAGTATGCTAATCAAAACATGCCCTAAACTAACCATTAAAAGCTAGTAAATAAAAGGGAAGAAAGACGTGGGGTTGGAATATATACACACACTCACGCACACTTAATACACAATTGCCCTCACTCGGAGGGTCCGAATAAATATTACACAACCAAATGAATACTACTAAATTAAATATTACAGAACTTCTAATTTATTAGCGAATTAAATGCAGAAGGATGGCAGCCGCAGCCCTGCCTCGGAATGCATGGACGGTGCATGCTTGACTCGCCTTGCTCGGAAACCCGTGCCATGCCACTATTGCCTCTGTTTACACTGCCTTGCTTCTCTGAAAATTATGAAAGTTTCCAGAACTGCTTTGAGCTTCCTTCTGAGTGCTGTGGAGTGCCACCGGCCAGAACAAAATGCCATCGGCCATAGGAATGGGATTATCGGCCAAAGCTTGTGTCATCGGCTGGACACTGATGGCCGGTCGGCACTAGAGATGGCCGGTCGGCCATTTATTCCTGCAAAATCCTGCAGTTGACAGCAGCAGAGGGCAAGCAGTGTATGGCATGGAATTTTCAAGCAAATGTGTGCATGGCCACTCTCCCAATCATGTTATGGACTCAAGGGAGTGTGGCCTTCAACCCTCGAGCCATCAATTGCGCATTTTGATGCATGATGGCCTAATAGGCCGAGTTTGCCATTCAATGTAAATGCATGCACAAAAGAAATGAATGCCTCATGCCCTATCATGTTGAGGTCAAGGGCATTGGCGACTGAGGAGTGAGACGTGTTTCGTCACTTTAAGTACAAACACGCCTCATTCCTCAAGTTTGGTTTGACACCCCAAACCAAACAAGATGCAATGCATGTATGCAATATACAATGCAAAGTGATGCAACTCATGCAAGGCAATGTGAGCATGCTAAGCTAATGCAACATGACACTACTTACTCATGCAAGCTAAACTAATGCAATATGAACATGTACAGCATACAACAAGACTATGTGATGCCATTAGCTAAGCGATATGCAAAAATGCAAACAAGATATAGCGCAAGCATGCAACTAACGTAATGCAACATACATCATGCCAAGTATGCAATTATGCACAAAGGTGGTCTTAAACTAAAATGGGAGGCCTCAGCCATGCCCCAAAACAGTGGCCAAAAGTGGTGGAAATGGTGAACAAATGCTCATGCAAACATGCATACCAATGGGCCTAAAACTAAGGTATAAAAAGGAGCATTCTACTACAACTATCATGGCCATTCATGGCATGGACTAAGCAACCAAAAACAGGGTTTCTATGCATCAAAATATGCCCCAAAACCCACTGATATGGCAGCCCCAAAGACTTAAACACATAAGCATGCACAATGGCTTATATATGGAGCATAGGATCACATCTCTTCAAAGCATTGAAAGGATAACAAAATGCAAACATGTAAGCATAAAACATGGACTGAGATGACCTAATAAGTGATTCCAAATCACTGAAATAGCCAAGATAATGCATGCTAATGACTTACACACCTAATGCCAACATGCTAGAATGCAAAGAGACGATACAAAGCATGAAAAGCATGACCAAATCAACACCCAATAGACCTCAAACATGATGAAACATGACCAAAAGCTTCACAAAGCTAGGCAAAAACATGAGAGCATGGTAGCCTAAATGCATGATGCACTTCTAGGCAAAATAAGGGAATACAAAGCAAGCATATTAAGCATGCAAGGGGCCATTAATCCAACCAAAAACAAAGATATAATATGACCAAATAACACCCAAAAAACCTCTAAAATGAAGCCAAAAGAAACTAAGCATACATGCTACCCTTATGAGCCAAAAATGCAAGCAAAAGAGAGACAAAGGGAGAGGGGTGTCCCTCCCCTATGCAAGACTCCAAGACCCCTTCTTCACCACTAAAAATCCACTGGATTTTAGTGGTGAGAAGGTCAATACACAAAAGTCCCCAAAGCTTAACAAAGAGAGCACAAAAAGGGCCAAACAAGGCCTAAGAGGGGGAGGTCGACCCCCAACACCAAGATGACCTCAATGAAAGATCTTAAGCATGTAAATACAAGACTTTTTTCAGTTATACACAAAGCTTAAATCAGTGTGCAAGATAGGTCAAAGACTAGCGCAAGATTGGGGAAAATAAAGCGAAAGTGTTACCCTTGAAGAACACTTCAAGAACGGCAAGTGCAGCCACCTTCTTCTGATCAAAACCAGCTCAAAACTTGAAGAACAAACCCTCAACACTTCCAAAGTCGAAGTATGGTGTAATACTATGTGTTCTAGTGCAAAACTAAGAACAAACTGCACTTTTAGGCCCTCAAACACACACAAATCAAGAGAGAGAGGGAGATATAGAGAGAGAGGGTGATATATATCAGAGATATATGTAATTAGGTCTGGTTTTGCTAAACCTCTTCAAAGGAGGAGGAAGGTCTCCTTAAATAGGCAAGGCAAAGGCTCAAAGCTTCTAAGGGAAGCTAACAAAGGGGGCAAGGCTTCTTAAAGAAGCCAAGGCAAAGGGGCCAAGGCTTCCTTAGGAAGCTGAGACAGGTGTCTAAGCTTCTTGAGGAAGCTAAGACAAAGGTCCAAGCTTCCCCAAGAAGCTAGACCAAAAGGGTGCAAAGGATGCAATTCCTCCATACACGTGTATGGAGGACAGGTCCGTGCACTCCAGCTGGCACAGCTGACATGCATAATGCCTGAAACAGGAAACAAGGTGGTACTGGCCAGAAAAGAAACCCACCGGCCAAACAAATGGTCGGCCAACCACACAAAGTGCCGACCAGCCATCACCAATGGCCGGTTGCAAGAAGACACGGCCGGTGGCATCAAGCCATGGCCGGTGAGGCATGGGGATGGCCAACAAGCCATTCTCTACCTCCCAAAGCAAAACCCAACAAGTGTTTGGTATAACCAAGCATAAGACAACCGAGTTGAGAGATCCTGAGGCAAGGCGCATAGCCGAGACCTCTGGGAACTCAAAACGAACACGAACATGGATGATCACCGGGTGTTCAAACGGTGACGTCCAAGTCTTGAGGACGATCAAAAATGGGGCGTCTACAACATGAAAAAGGTCGACACAGTATTCTATTCACTTTGAACACACAGCTCGTACAGCAAACTGCTCCCTCTGACCACACAACTCATGACACAAAACCCTGTTCATTCTGCACATGGCTCATTTTGAACAAAACAGTTCAATCTTGAACATATGGAATGCAATAACGAGACATGCAGAAGTTGAAACAAACTTGGATGCTCCAAATTTTCCCTATTTTCTTTTGCTTTGTAGCCCGAAACCCATGTAGCTTCAGATAGACCATGGTTCGACTGTTCTCATATGACTTGGGTTGAACACTGCAGTTTTATGAAAGAACCAATCCTATTTTACGCAAATGTGGAGAATGGCACAGCACTCTGAGCATAAAACGATTCATTTTTTTCGAAATTGAGAGATGAGTTCTTGACCGGGGTATTGAGCCTACGACTGAACACAGCGCACTACGACTCAACAACGGAAAACAAAAGGTAAACAACCTAAACACATCGAGTAACACTCGAAATGACTCAAAACAAGAATTGAGACAAAACAAAGACACGATACTTAGACGTGCACAGGGAGCCTGTTTCTCTGGGTAGCGTTTCCCACCCTTTCTCATTTGTGATTCTCACATCACTCGGCCCTCAGGCTCTATTTTTTTGAAAAAGCCCTTTTTCTCACTTTTTCTCTCAACGCACCTCTCTCTATTCTTCAATCTCTCATTTTTTTATCCCTCCCCTGAGTGGTTGATGGATAAACAAGAAGTTGTGGGCTCTTGTCCCTAGCATTCTGCTAGATTCTCTTTCTTCCGCTCACAATAATGAGTTTCTCCCACAGAGGGGTTGTGTTACAACTTGGTGTGTAGCAAATCCGCAGCTGACATCGGTTGACGATGCTCTGCTGGGGAGTTTAGACGTGATCAAATCCGTCCAGATAAGGGAGTGGAATATCATGATCCATTCCAGTTCGTGCTTCGCACTCGGCTTGATACCTCACTGCTTGGAAGGTGAGATAGCTTTCGGCATTTTGCTGTTAGCTTCAGTTGTCCCCTTTTCTGGCAGGTAGAGTGCCCTTCTTGGCAAGTATGGTGCCCTTTCTGGCAAGTATGTTGACAATGGGGAAAAGACAGAACACCTGATTTAACCGTGCCCCTAGTTCATCATTTTGACCATTTTTTTGTTTTGGTTCTCTACTAAAACAATTTTTGACCAAATGAGAGTTAGATTAACACACTCGTTCAACGTTTTGATTTGAAATCATGCAAGTGAGGCTGTGAGCACTGAAAATTTTCTTTTTTTGGGTCCAAGAAATGGTCTAGTTTCGGAAAGTAATGGAATAATTTTTGAGAGAATTAGTCAACCTCAGTAAAAATTCTCAAAAACTGTTTTTACAAATGACCGCTGCTCAACGAGCACGGAACCTACTCTCAAGATGCACAACCTCAGATCCAAAACAAAGGAAAATCGCCCCTTGTCTGAATGGCATTGTATGGCAATGGAAAGTTGCCCCTTGTTTGAATAGCACCGCAGTACATTGTACGACAACGGAAAGTTGCCCCTTGTCTGAATGGCACCGCAGCGTATTGTAATCAGTCCTCAGAGTGACGATCACAACCGAACTCTCGGATATAGAGAAGGCAAATATGATCAAAACCATTACATGGACACAATCGATATGGAAGTGTTTATGGCTGGACTTCAGAATGAAGTTGCCTACGTATCCCAAACATGGGAATCAAGCCGTACGTAGTTCCAGTTAAGGTACACTCGGGTATTAACCTCTCATTTTACACTCTAACTTTTGCCAAGGCCGCCCTTCTGGGTTTTCGGCTTAGCGAGCTTTGTTTTTCTTTTCTATTCATTCTTTGCTTTTCTTCTTTTCATTTGCTTTTCATTTCTTCTTCATTCTTTGCTTTTTGCTTTTCTTTTTTTTCCTTTTTTTTTTCTTGTTCTTTTCTTTGCTCTAACTTTTGCCTGGGTCGCCCTTTCGGGTTTTCGGCCCAGCGAGCCTCTCAATGGTAAAAGTGTAGCTTTGTTCATGTCAAATGGTTTTAGGATCTCGAGGCCATCTGAATCCAGGAGAATGGCTGCTGCTTGCTGATGATGTAAGAGTCTATCCAATGGGGGCTGAATTTGCCCCTAGTGTTGTGGATAGGAACTCAGTTGTCCTTCAACAATAAATTCTTCTTTCCTCCCTTCTGGGATTTGGCATTCTTGCCGATCCGCAATGGTTTGCGAAAGGACTCATCCTTGACTCTTCGAGCGCATCTGACATTTTTGCCCCTAGTTCAAGGGCTGCTTCTGATCTAGCTTCGCAAGCTTCCTTTGATCACAACTGATCTTCTTGATCTTTTCTTGCCCCTAGTTCGTGGGTTGCTACAAATCTAGCCACACAGGCCTCACATTATGGTTGACCGTTGAACATTTTGAATCCAAGTTCAAGGTTTGAAAGTGATGGGTCAAGTTTCGAGGCTGAGAGTGATCCTAAGTTGCACAATCTCAAGAGCGATTCCACACAGGTCTTCGCGGGACCACGCAAAACATTTTGTGAAATTTTTTAAGAAAGCGACAAATCGCTCGTGCTGAAGACAGTGTAGAACCAATCTGGATCAAGCTAGGATCCTTCTCAGTACTCACACTAACAAGCATGACCTTATTCATTAAGGGCTTAGCACGCCTCTCTTTCTCTCAATTGATCAAATTTTGCAAAACCCGAGGAATCCCTTCCTTTTTGTTTTCATCAGAGTGTTCGAAAAGTTTTGAAAAACTTAGGTCAATGGAATGATTTAAAGGCCCAGAAAAGCAGGTGAAAAGCACCGCCGTTTCATTCAAAAACTTCTGGCACAACTGGCGCAAGGCAGAAGCAAACACAAGAGTGTGAAAATTTACTGCTGTTTCATTCAGATCTGCTAGCACAACTAGCTCCAAGGCAGAAACAGACTCAAAAGAAAGCGAAAAGACAAACACAAAACAAAACAGTGATGTCCGAGGTAACACTCCCGGAATCACCCAACTCCTATATAACAGGACTGCCTCGATACAACAAGATAGACCCAACTGACTTAGTACAAAAAGACTGACTATATATAACACAGCAAGATTGACCCAAATACCCGAGTCAGAAAGTACAAAACTAGCATTCACAAATGCTCAAAATAGTGCGTGCCATACGCCACATCTGGAGTAAACTGAGCGCTGCCCGCAAGTGGTTCATCTCGCAATCACATCACATTATCCCCCAGGTTCACGATCCAGTGACGATAGACTTTGCTGAGCTTGGTGGGAGGACAACCCCGTTGTCAAACAAATCCTGTACTTCGTGGCGAAGACGGAAGCAATTGTCGGTGGTATGACCAATTTGTTGATGGTACGCCAGTACTGGGTGGCATCATGACTAGGTGGAAGACGACTAGGAAGAGGTCGAGGTTCGAGGGGTTTGAGATGCCCCTTTTCAGCAAGGATTTGAAGCGCCTTGGACAAAGGCATATAGAGGGCATGGAAGACCCTACGACCTCGGGGTAGATGCTTCGAGGTTTGTGGATTTTTGCTGGGTGCACTAGAAAAAGGGTCAGTAGGTACTAGCTTGGTCTGCTGATCTTTCCCGGGTGTAGGATTAGGGTTGGAAGGAACGGTTCTGGTATGACGGCCCTTCTCCCGATTTTCCCCTTGGCTTGATCTGCCCTCGTTCTGAGTGACAAAAGTATCATCCACAGTTTTTGCAGCAACTGCGAGCACTTGCTGTTTGTTCAATCCCCCGGCTTTCAACGCCTCAACGGCCTGCAGAAGTTGTTCATAGGGATCAGTGTCTGCCCCCACCTTGTTCTCACCTCTCACGTCAGCTTGGCCGAAGGTTTGGGTTACTACATTAGTGCGAAGCCTTGTTGTTGTTGACATATTATTGCCCTAGTTTGGGATGGCTTCAGGCTGGCTAAGTTCGATTACAATTCGCCCCAATAGCGGGGGCTCCTCTGGCATGAAATTTCCGGCATCTGATGTGGTCGATGGTGGAGCCGACATTCTGAAGGCTAGATCAGCCACAGATCTCTGAAGATCGCCGATCATTCCCATTAGCTCAAAAGTGGTGGGCTCACGAGTTTGAAATAATTGGGGTTCCCAGATTGGGTGTGCGGCAGGTGACTTGGATGGGTGTGGCATGTCAACATCGGTCTCACCCTGCATGGTGATTCCCTGGTTTAATGTCGCTGTCATGACCACAATTTTTTCTAAATTCTGTGTCATTACGAGTCTGCTGAACTGAACAGAGGTGATGTGACTGGTGACTAACAGATTAGATGAACCAGTGAGCCTTGATTGGCCTTTCTTTGCCTTGCCTCAGCGAAGGAAAACACTGGTTGTTCTGAACTGAATCTCTAACCCGAAAAAGTCTATCAATAGAGGTTCAATGCACCTGGGGGATATCGGATCCTTCTGAGGCTACGGTTCCGGAACTACCCCTAGCAAAAGAGAAAACAGGCAGCATCTCAGCCTAATTTTACCAAGGAAGATGTACGCATAGCTGCATGATTGTGCTCTCTACTGAATTTTGCCCAAAATGCTGCCTGTAAACTGATACCCTCAGGTAAAACTGATCCCCAGAATACTGATGCCCTCAGGCCTGATACCCAGACTTGCAAACTGATATGCGCATTCTTGTAAAGGTATACTCTAAAAGCACATAGCAAGTAAATGTGAGTAAAAAACACCCCTATGTTGGGGTAGGGTTTCCCTGTCCTATCTTGTTAGGAGCTAGCGTTTCACTACGCATACAGCGGTTTCAAACAACCTATAATCGGGTAAACAACCTGTCCTAGTTTGGAGTAGTCACTACGGATTCTGATATGCACTAGGTCGAATGGTCAAAAAAAAAGGGTGCCCTGGTAAAATCCGGGGTTTGTGTTCCCGTCGTAGCAGAGCCCGCAACTGGTCAGCCTTATGGCACACTTCTCAAAGCGGGCCTCCGGCAAACTGTTCAAGAATAGCATACAGCAAACATGGTGTCCTAGGCGCACCAATGCAAATGCAATGCAAAAAAACACATAAGTGTAGTCAAAACAAGATATCATGAGTTCGAGTCAAGTTCTCTAAATTCCCAGCGGAGTCGCCAGAAACTGTAGACGCGCTCCCGGGAACTCTCCGACATCTGCTCGTGACGGGCGCGGATCTCGTTTTGTTCTAAGCTACTGCTACAGTTTAGACTCAATGTCACAGTTCTGAATCTGATCTCGCAAAGTGCAATGCAAGACTGATAAATCACCAAAGAGTCCAGATCCGGCAACTCGTTTTGGAAAACTGATTTTTGAGAAAGAAGTGCCAAACATGAACTCCTTTGCCAGATACAGAGTCGCCACCTAAATATTTTGTTTTAGAGGAATTTAGGAAACCCTGACTCGTGCCTAAGGGCACGTGTTCGTCATCACCAAAGTTGCCTCGGCTCGGGAACTTGGGTACGATTGGAGAAGGTCATCTATGAGCACCCCCGCTCGCCCGATCAAAGATCGGCCACTACTGAGCATGATATCTTGTTTTTGAAAACACGTGTTCTTATTCCGATTATTAAACCTAGAATTACTACGTGATGCGCACGGCAAACAAGTATAGACTAGATCGCCTAAGTTGGAACAAAACATTGCATATCGTTTGAAAACGGTTTAAGTTCGCTACCTGCAAGTAGGCTAAATCGAGGATTTCAATGAATTGTTCCAATTCAAACAATCCAACCTTCACCCACAAGCATTCAGGCAGTTTATATCAAATAAGCAATTAGCCTCATGGCAAGCATGCTTTCATGGCAACGTTAACACACATGCAGTATGCTAAAGCATAAACACTCACAGTGTACTCCGAGCCAAAACAGAGAACTAGTTAGAAATCAATGCATGATCATAGTTCATGCTAAATAAAATATGCCCTAAACTAACCATCGAAAGCGGTTAAGTAAAAGGGAGAAAAAGATGGGGTTGGAAGACATGCACACACGCACGCACACTTATTACAAAATTCGCCCTCCCGACGGAGGGTCCGAATGAATAATACAAACCAACTAATTAACTAACTAACAAGCTAATTAATTATTACAAAACTAAATGAATAATTAGCTACAACTAATTATTACAACAACTAACAAATTAACTAATTAGATACAAAACCAAATGCTAACTAACAAGTAAAACTTTAAAATAAGCTGCTCCAGCTCTGTTTGAAGATACATGCACACATTCGGTTTCTCATCCCGAAAAGCTCTCTGGTTGCTCTTTAAAGGCTCTGTCTGCAGGGTGTCCTCAAGGAATTCCTGCTAAACCTTACCAAATCAAGGCTGGGGAATACACCAGTGGCCTGCCGGCCATGGGGAGCCACTGCCGACCATCTGTCGGCCAGGAATGAAGGTCTGCCGGCCATCTGCAAGGCACTGCTAGCCACTGGTGTGCTGTGACACCAAACTGCAGCAAAGCACAAAATAGAGAAAATGGAGGGTCTCCCAAGGGTATGTATGCACTATGCCACCCTATATCACCTCAAAACATCAAGGGAGAGGCATAATCGGATCCAAGACCATCAATCACGCATCTCGATGCATGATGGCCAAAGATCCAACATGTGCAAATCAATGTGAAATGAATGCACAAATAAACACATAAAGCCTAAAACTCTATCATGGATAATCAAGAGCGTCGGCGACCGAGAATTGAGACACGTTTCATCACTTGAAGTATGAAACATCCCTCATTTCTCGTGTTCGGATGAACACTTAATCCAAACAATAATGCAACACAAGCATGGTATACACAATGCGAATCAAGCATGCAATCACGCAAAACAACTCAAGCATGCAAACATGTAAGGTACCAAACATGCAAACATGCAATGCAACATGAACAACCTAACAAGGCTAATAGCATGCACAATGCTAATAACAACAACTAGCGTACACAATGCTATGAACATGGCATACACAAATGCAATGATACAACATGACATACACAATGTGATGAACTACATGGCATACACAATGCTCGATGGACTTAAACCAAAATGGATAGACCTCAACCATACCCAAATTAGTGGCCAATAATGCTAAGAAAGATGGCATGAAATGCAAAACAAAGCATGCACATGCAAGAACCCATCAACTAGGCCTAAGAGCACAACTCTCAAGAGGGCTCAAGGAGTGACAAATCAAAAGTGTAACAACACTAAGTGCACCAAAATGAGGTAAGAAATGATGCCAAATCATTTAAACAACATAAGTAAAGCATGCTAGGGTCCTGAGACATGAAAGCTAGCAAAGAGCAACACAAAGGAGGCATGCAATGCATGGCACAAATGCATGAACTAAGCATGGACAGAGCTCAAGTAGGTCAAAACAAGGACCAAAACATGCTGAGATAAGGGCCCAAAGGCCTAGGCATGCAAGCATACGAGCTAAGGCATAAGCTAGGCAAACATGGACAATACTCAAAGGCATTCAAAACATGAATGATGTGGGAACATAAGCATGCTATAGGCTCTGAAATGTCATGTTAAGTGATGCTAAATCACGTACACAACACAAATGAAGCATGTAATGGTGCTCAAAGCTTGAGGCAAGCAAGAGCATTTATACCACAAGTATACAAAACATGAAGCATGTGACCAAGGCAACCCAAAACAGTCCTAGTACATGTTAAAATGAGTCTAAAACATGCATGGAAGTAGGCCAAAATATGCTAGCATGAAGGGCATGAAGCATGGTGAATGCAAGGCATATAAGGTGGATTACACTACACCTATTAAGACTAAGCATGGGATGACTCGACCAATAAAAAATCAGAGTTATATCATGGCATAATAACCCCAAATAAACACTGAAATGATGGCTCACAAGCTAAGGCATGAAGACATACGCAATGGTTCATGTTAAGGCATAAAGGGGCAAACTCTCCAACGCATTGAAATAGTGAAAGATGCAAGTCTATGGCCATGAAACATGGACTGAAATCACATAAAAAGTGATGCCAAATCACTGAAATAAGCCAAGTAATGCATGCTAGAGGATTCAATACACAAAGCTTACAAGCTAGATTGAACCAAAGCTAAAGCAAGTCATGGATGACCAATACAACTAAAATTAGATCTTAAACATGATAAAACATGAACAAAATCTTCTTTAAGCTAAGCTGAAAGCATGCTAAAATGATATGTCAAGGCATGATGCATGTTAGGCTATTTCATGGCATTACACTACAAGTGTATGGAGCATGCAAGGGGCCAACAAACCCACCCAAAACAGAGTCATGGCATGCTAAAACAACACCAAAAACATGCTGAAATGGACTCAACATAAGCTAGAGTGACATGCTACTTTGTGAAGCATACAAAGCTAGTTTGTGTGGTTTACACTACAAGTGTGTTATACATGCATGGAGTGGAAAAATCAACCCAAAACAGATCTAAGGTATGGTAAAACATCACCAAAAACCTACTGAAATGGGGGCAACACATGCAAGAAAGACATGTTACTTTGATGAGCCACAAATGGGATTACACTACACATACAAGAAGCATGCACAAGGTGACCAAACCAGCCATGGACAGACTTAAGGCAGGTCCTAAAAGTCACAAAAAAGTGCCTGAACTAGGCCTCAAAAGTATAGGGATACATGCTACTTTAATAGGCCAATGATACAAGGAAACAAAAACAAGAAGAGAAGGGGTCATCCCCTCTGGTTTGAGGCCTCAAAACTACATGCCTACCACTGAAAATCCATTGGATTTCAGTGGCTAAAAGGCCAAACCAAGACTACTCCAAAGGCCTTAAAGCATGGCACAAAACAAGGCCAAACAAGGCATACAAGAGGGTTGTACACCCCTAACACCAAAAAGACCTCAAACAATCATCAAAAGCACTTACAAACAAAACTTTTTTTAGTTGAAAGAAAGGCCTAAAACAACATGCAAGGATGGCCAAAATTAGGTACAAATAAATTTTAAAATGGGGAATATGCTCACCTTTGAAGTTCAACTTCGAAACCAGCAACCTCAGAGGCTAGAAACCAAATTTTAGAGCTCAAGTAACACTCCTAACAACCTCAGCTCAAAGATGGTGGTGTATCTCTATGTGTTGTAGTGCAAAAGTGCAAGAAAAATGGACTTTAGAGCACTATTCTATGCAATATAGAGAGAGAATGAGAAATATATATATATAGAGAGAGAGAGAGATCTTTCTTCTCTAAAATGGTTGAACCTCTGCTGGAGAGGGAGAGCCTCTCCTTATATAGAAGAAAAATAATGTAAAGCTTGTAAAACAAGCTTGGCAAGAGTTTCATCCCTCCATACACGTGTATGGAGGGGAAAGGAGTGAAAACCAGCTGGCTCAAAAGATCTGGCGTGAAACTTACTGAGACAAAGGGTCTGCCAGCCATTAGTAGTGGCCAGCAGTGGCTCATTGATGGCCGACAGGCTTCATCAAGGGCCGGTAGTGGCAGAGGCATGGCTGGCAGGGCCAAAAGGTGGTCAGTAGTGCTTCTCAAAAACCATGCAGAAGGGGCCATCACATGGTCCAAGAATGGGGCAGAAAGAAAGCAGGGTTTGGAAAGCTCAAACCTGTGGTGTTCCGCCACGAAAGTCGAGTACTCGACGAGCAATCGAACTTGTTGTTGGATGTACCTACAAGCACAACCAAGTTTTGAGGACGGTCAAAAATAGGGTGTCTACAGGCGCATCATTCAAACTGCATTGTATTTCAATATCTATTTGAATACATGTATCAATTGTAGCATTCATATGCCATCTTAGATAGCTGAGCCTATTAAATCGCATTTTACATGTGTTGCATTAGGCATCTTGAACATAGCTAGGATCATGCATTGATTTCTAACTAGTTTTCTGTTTTGGCTCGGAGTACACTGTAAGTGTTTTCGCTTTAGCATACTGCATGAGATGTGTATATTGCCGTGTTAGCATGCTTGCCATGAAGCTATTTGCTTAAGTGATTAACTGCTTGAATGCCTGTGGATGAAGGCTTCATTGCTTGAATTGGAATAATTCATCAAAATGTGAGTTTTAAGCCCACTTGAAGTGGCAAATCATCATGTTTTCAAGCCCACTTGAGTGTGGCAAATCCGCACTTTAGCCAACTTGCGAGTAGCAACTTCAAACCATTTTCAAACAAACAAACATGAGATGTTTTGTTCCAAATTGAGCGATTGGGTTTATACTTGTATGTTGCGCGCATCACATAGTAAGTGAGCTAAATAAACCGGAATAAGAGCACATGTGTTTTCAAAAACAACATATCATGTTTAGTAGAGGCCGATCTTTGATTGGGTGAGCGGGGGTGCTCATTTCAGGAACTTCCCCTCTCGTACCCAAGTTCCTGAGTTGAGGCAACTTTGGTGATGACGGACACGTGGCCTTAGGCACGAGTCAGGGTTTCCTAAATTTTCCAAAATAAAATATTTAGGTGGTGACTCTGAATTTGGCAAAGCAGTCTATGTTTGGCGCTTTTGATTCAAAATCAATTTTTCAAAACCAAGTGCTGGATTTGGACTATTTGGTGATTTATCAGTCTGACATTGTACTTTGTGAGATTAGATTTCGAACCGTGACAGGAGTCCGAACTGTAGGACCAATTTGAGTTCTCCGAAAGGGGGCACGGAAAAGTTAAGCTACAATTTCTGGCGACTCTGCTGGGGATTTAGAGAACTTGACTCGAACATCATGATAAGTTGTTTTGTTTACACTTATGTGTTTCTTTGCATTGCATTTGCATTGGTGCGCTTAAGTCACAGTGTTTGCCGTCTGCTATTCCTGAACGGTTTGTTAGAGGCTTGCTTGGAAAAGCGGGCCATAAGGCTGACCAATTACGGGCTCTGCCACGATGGGAACACAAACCTCAGTTTTACCGAGGCACCCTTTTTGACCATTCGACCTAGTTACATATCGGAAGCCGTAAAGACCATTCCAAACTAGGACAGGTTGCTTACCCGAATGCAGGACTGTGTGAAACTGCATGTTTACATAGTGAACCCCTAGTTCTTGACAAAATAAGACAGGGAAACCCTAACCTCCCATAGGTGTGTTTTGAGTGCTTTTGTGCAAAATGTGAACTCGTTGGGAATGTGTGACACAATCCTTTGAGAGTCTTAATATGGAGAAGGTCCTCTTCAAACCTTAAGGATCACATTAGAATCAGATTTGGGTCAAAATCCAAGGGGTTTGTGTTTGATATGGTGGAAATATACCAGAACCAGAACTTGGGGCAAAATTGTATCTTGCTTTTTTTTGACCAGCATATCCGGTATCCCGATCTGATGGGGCTTTTCGTTTTTAATGCCAGGTCTGTTTAGGCCAGAGAAAGAGTGTGGTCAGCATTTGGGTTATACCTATCCAACTCAACAGGCCCATAATGGCTCAGAGTCCGGAAGAAGTTGTGGCCACGATAGCAGCATTAAACCAGGGAATTGCTATGCAAGATGAGACGAATGCTGGAATGCAATGCTGGAATGCAATGCCCATCTGGGGCATCTACCACACATCCAGTCCTGGGGCCCCAGCCGAACTTTGACCCACCTTCGCCAACTGAAAATGTGCAAGGTCCAGATCCCCGAGAAGGGTTGGTTCAGGCTCGAGTTCTCAGACCCCCGGTGCAGCCTAATGAGACGCTTTATCCCCTTGATGTTAATGATCTCAATCTGACCTCAGTAAAAATTGCTAATCTGAAGCAATTCAAAAAGGCACAAGGACTTGACTCCATTCCCGACATTAAGGATGGGTACACCCAGGCTGCCGTACGACTCCCAGACAGATTCAAAATGCCATAGATCGACCGTTTCGACGGGTCTGGAGATCCTATGGTACACATCTGACTTTTCTTGGACATCTTGAAACCAGTAGGTCTGACTAAGCCTCAAAATCTCTCGCTGTATGGGAGAACCTTGTCGGGTATAGCAGCCACTTGGTATGCCAAGTTGGAGGATACAATGAAGCAGAACTGGGAAGAGTTGGCTGAGGCGTTTGTCAATCAGTACTCTTACAATACCAACTTGAAGTGACCATTCAAGAACTTGAAGCAACCCGTCAGAACCCTACAAAGTCTTTTGCGGAATGTGTTGTAAGGTGGAGAGCAAAGGTAGCACAGATGACAAATCGCCCTTCTGAGAGGGACCAAATGCAGATAGTAGTGCAGAACCTTGAGCCTAACTTGTTGTAGAAGTTAATAGTGATTCCACTGTTCACTTTCAAAAGTTGGCATGAATTGGGGGTTCAGATCAAGAAAGCGTTCAACAGTGGGATCATTCCCAGAACAAGTGAACCGATAAGGAGGGTGATTGCCGGGAGTACCAATCCTGGTAGTAGCACTATTCCCAAACCCACTGAAATCAATACCGTTGCCACCACTCCCAAAACTGCCAACCCTTTTGCCAATACAAGCCCACAAATGGCTAGCCCAGCCTGAGCTCAAGGCAAAACTTTCACTCCTCTCTATATGAGCTTAACTAGCGCACTAAAACTCCTGGTGGAAAAAGGGTATCTCAAACCCCTTGATCCCCAACCACTTTCTGACCCACTCCCGGCTAGACATAACCCCACCAAATACTGTGTCTACCATCAACAGCGCGGTCATGGCACCGATCGTTGTTATCACCTTCGTCATGAGGTTCAAAATCTCATCGACAACCAGATAATAGCTCCACCATAGGACCCCGCTGTTGCTACCAACCCACTTTTCATCCATGACCAAATATCTCATGCCTACCTTAACCTCATCCATACACTACCGCCTATCTTCAACCCTATCATATACATCACTCCGGTCCATTTACACAAGCCTGAGGTGTTCATTCTGAAAAATACTGATTTGTGTATGATGGATGCACCCAATCTGATCCGGCATGCCAAGGGCACTAGATGAGTGAACCTACTACTGTTGAGATGTTGGGAATGATTGAAGACCTTCAAGGAATAGTGGTAGATTTAACATTTGGGGTTTCAATTCCATCACCAAGTTCCTCAATCTTGGGGTGAGCTGCAGTTGAAAAGGGGTAATCCGAAGCTATCCCAAGTTTGGGTGGTGACATGTCAACAACAACTAGGCCCTGCTCCGACATGGCAACCCAATCCCTTGGCCAAGTAGAAGCAAGTGGCAAGAGCAGAGCCGGGACAAGTATTGATCCTTATGCACAACTTTGGTGGGCTATCAGGGCATTGAAGGTCAAAGGGCTAAGTAGACAGCAAGTGCTTACAGTTGTTGAAAAAACTACGGAGTACACTTTCATCGCTTAGGATGAGGGGCATTTTGAATCAGGGGGAAAATAACAGAAATGGATGCTTTACCAGAAACACCCATCCTAATGCTAGTCCCAAGTCAATGGATACCCGACCAACACCCTGTAGACACCCCATTTTTGACCGTCCTCAAGACTCGGACGTCATCATTTGAACACTCGATGATCATCCATGTTCGTGTTCGTTTTGAGTTCCTCGAGGTCTCGACCGCGCGCCTTGCCTCAAGATCTCTCAACTTGTCTATTTTGTGCTTGGTTGTGGACCAAGGACCCGTGTTTTTGCTTTTGAGGGAAGAGGGTGGCTTGCTGGCCATCCCCTTAACCCATCGGCCAAGACTTGAAGCCATCGGCCAAAAGTTTTGGCCGATCGGCACACTTTTTGGTCGGTCGGCCCTTGTGTTGGTCGATCGGCCATATTTTCTGGCCGAACCCTGTTCATCTCCTTTTTGCAGATATTTTGTGCCAACTGGCACAGCTGGCATGCACAATTCACCCCCTCCATACACGTGTATGGAGGGATGTGCCCCTTGGCTTAACTTCTCCTAGAAGCTTTGAATTTGGATTTCTATAAGAGGGGAGGCCCTCCTCCCTTCTCAGAGGTTCTGAAATTTGGGATTAGAGAAGTTGTATCTATCTATCGCTATATTTCCCTCTCTCTATACATTTGGGTGTGTATTTGTACTCAAACGGGTGTTTTGTTCACACTATTGCACACAAACACCTAGCATTACACCATCCTTTGTTACTGAGACCCTAGAGACTTGGTTTTAGAGTTCTTGGAGTGGTTTGAACTCAGAAAACCTGCTGGAGCCTTATTCTTGAAGGCGTTCTTCAAGGGTGAGCATTCTTGCTTTAGATACCCCATTTTGGCTTAAGCTTTTATCCCTTCTTGCTTATTGTTTTAAGCTTAACTCTAAACTACAATAAGTTCTGATTTTTGATGCTTTAGACCTTTGATTCAGGTCATTTTTGTGTTTGGGGTTGTTTACCCCCTCTTAGGCCTTGTTTGCCTTGTTCTTGTGCTTTATTTTTAAGCTTTGGGACCACCTTGTTTTGGCCTTCCCAGAGGGATTTCAGTGGTGGGGATGGTGTTTTAAGGTCTCAAATAGGAGAGGGTCATCCCCTCTCCTTGTTGTCATGTATGCTTGCATAAATGGCTTATGTTGGTAGCATGTTTACTTAGCTTGTTTTAGCTCCATTTCAGCAAGTATTTGGTGTTATTTAGCCATGTTTTATCTCTATCTAAGGTTAGTTTAATGGCTTCTTGCATGCTCTATATACTTGTCTTGCAATCCCCTTATTTGCCTTAACATGCATCTTGTGATTAGACTATCATTTTTGCATATTTCGGCTCATCTCCATGAAGCTTTTAGCCTTGTTATAAAATGCTTAAGCTTTGTTTGGTGTTGTTTTGATCATATATGCCATGCTTTGTATAGCCATAAGGCATTCTACCTTGTTAGCTTCAAGTGTCCAAGTCACTAGCATGCTTTACTTGGACCATTTCAATGATTTGGCATCATTTGTTATACCATTTCAGTCCATGTTTCATGCCCATGTGCTTGCACTTATCACTCCTTTAATGCTTTAAAGAGTTAATGTTTTATGCCTCATGATTGGATCATTGTGCATGCTTCCACGCTTAGGTCATTTGGATGCTATCTAAGTGGGTTTTTGGGCTCATTCTTACATGCCATAACTCTGATTTTATTGGCTTAAGTCATGCCATATTTGGTTTTGATAGGTGTAGTGTAACACCCCTTTTGTAGCCTTGCATGCCTCATGCTTTTGGTATTGTGTTCTATCTTGTGTTGGCTAGTTTCAAGCTTGTCTTTGGTCTTGTTTGGACCTGGCATGGGACTATTTTAGGTCCCCTTGGCCCTTTGGGGCTTGATTCTTGTGGCCATGGTTTGAGTCCTTTTGCTAGCTTCTTGCTTTAAACTTTCTTGCATGCTTTACTTGTGTAGTTTGGTCGATTTGGCACCTTTCCTAGCATGATTTCAGAGCTTACAATGTATGTTACATGTCCATGTTAGTCCCCTTTTAAGTGTTCTTGAAAGTTTCCCTCCTATGCCTAGGTGTTGGACCATTTACATGTGCATGCTTTGACTTGCTTTCATGCTTTAATTCATCATGTTTGGCCACTGATTTGGGCACGTTTAAGAGTTGTCCACTTTAGTTTAAGTCCATCTTTGGCATGTTGTTGCATGCTTGTCTTGCATGTTGTTGCATGCTTGCTTCATTTTGCATGTTGTTGTAAGCTATGGATGTTTGCATATTTAGGTTGTATGCCTATTACATGTTAGTTGCATTACATAATCTTGTTGCATGCTCATGTTGCATTAGCTTATTTGCATGTTTAGGTTGCATAGCATTGTGTGTGCATTCCCTAGCCTCTTGATCAAGCATGATAGAGGTTGGGGGCCCCTTATGTGTTTTTGTGCATTTTATTTGATATTGAATTGCACACTTGGCTCCTTTGGCCATCATGCATTAAAATGCGTGATTGATGGTCCAAGGGTCGAGGACTATACTCCCTTGAGTTCATGACATGATAGGGAGGGTGGTCGTGCAAACATTGTCTTGTAAATGTATTGCCATGCTCTGTTTGTCCTCTGCTGCAGCAACAGGAGCTTTTCACAGAAAGAGATGGTCGATGGACCATGTTCAGTGTCGATCGGCTAAAAGTGTCTGGCCGAGAGCCCTATTTTTGGTCGATGACCAATTCACCTTGGCCGATGGCCTCACAGCATGCCCACAAGGTGGCTCAGAAGTGCCATAGAAGTTGGCACAATTTTCAGAGGTACATAGCAGTGCAAACAGAGGCAACATGAAGCGTGGTGATGGATTTCCGAACAAAGCCGTCCGAGCATGCATTCATCCCTCGTCTCGAGGCCATTTCAGTGTTTTAATAACTTAGAATAGTTATTTATTTCGATTTGGTTGTGTAAATTAATTAATTAGCTTGTTAGTTAGTTAATTAGATGATTTGTATTATTCTTTTGGTCCCTTCGTCGAGAGGGCGCAATTATGTAATAAGCGTGCGTGTGTGTGATGCATGTCTTCCAAACCTCTATTTCTTTCTCCCTTTTACTTACCTGCTTTCAGTGGTTAGTTCTAGAGCATATTTCAATTAGCATCTTTATGCTATGCATGTTTGCACCATTCATCTGTATTGCATGCACCGGGCTCGGCGCATCATACTAACTGCATTGTATTTCAATTCCAAGTTGAATACATGTATCGAATTGTCACATCTCATATGCCATTTTAGACTAGCCGAGCCTATTCTAGTTGCACTTTGCATGCGATGCATTAGCCATTTTAACATGAACTAGGATCATGCATGATTTCTAACTAGTTTCTTGTTTTGGCTCGGAGTACACTGTGAGTGTTTTTGCTTTAGCATCTTGCATGAGTTTAGGTGTTGCCATGACAACATGCTTGCCATGAGGCTAATTGCTTATGTGATATAACTGCCTGGATGCCTGTCAGTGAAGGTTGCATTACTTGAATTGAAACAATTCATCAAATCCACATTTTAGCCTACTTGCGAGTAGCAAACTTCAAATCCGTTTTCAAACAAACAAATATGCGATGCTTTGTTCCAAATTAGGCGATCTAGTCTATACTTGTGTGTTGTTCCCATCACATAGTAATTCTAGCTAATTAACTACAATAAGAACACATGTGTTTTAAAAAATGAGCTATCATGCTCAGTACAGGCCGATCTTTGATCGGGCGAGTGGGGGTGCTCATAGATGACCTTCCTCAATCGTACCCAAGTTCTCGAGTCGAGGAAACTTTGGTGATGACGGACACGTGGCCTTAGGCAATGAGTCAGGGTTTCCTAAATTCCCCTAAAATAAAATATTTAGGTGGCGACTCCGTATCTAGCAAAGCAGTCCATGTTTGGCACTTCTTTCTTAAAAATCAGTTTTCAAAAATGATTTACCGGATTTGGACTCTTTGGTGATTTATCAGTCTTGCATTACACTTTGCGAGATCAGATTAAGAACCGTGACATTTGAGTCCGAACTGTAGCATGAAGCCCAAGGGCGCGTCTACAGTTTCTGGCGACTCTGCTGGGGAGATTAGCGACCTTGACTTGAACTCGTGATATCTTGTTTTGACTACACTTATGTGTTTCTTTGCATTGCATTTGCATTGGTGCGCCTAGGACACCATGTTTGCCGTACGCTATTCCTGAACGGTTTGCCGGAGGCTTGCTTTGAGAAGTGTGCTATAAGGCTGACCAGTTGTGGGCTCTGCCACGACGGGAACACAAACCCCAGTTTTCACCGGGGCACCCTCTTTGACCATTCGACCTAGTGCATATTCGGAATCCATAGTGACTATTCCAAACTAGAACATGTTTCTTACCCGATTGTAGGTTGTTTGAAACCACTATGTGCGTAGTGAAACCTTAGCTCCTGACAAAATAGGACAGGGAAACCCTACCCCAGCATAGGGGTGTTTTGGCTCTCATTTGCTTGCTATATGCTTTTAGAGTGTGCCTCTACATGAATGCGCGTATCAGTTTGCAAGTTTGGGCATCAGGCCTGCGGGCATCAGTATTTTGAGAATCAGTTATATCTGCGGGTATCAGATTCAGATTTGGGGCAGTGATTCAGGAACAGTGATTAGTGGTTGAGGACGGTTCATTTCAGCTTGTGTTTGCCAACTGTGTGTTGTCTTTATTTAAGCTGTTATGCTGTCCATTTTTCTGGCCATTTAATTTTCCTTATTATGCTTTATTTATCTTTTTGCAAGGTAGTTTAGCACAATTGCATCCGACCAGATAAATATTCCTCGAGCACTCCAGGTTAGAGGTCGTAGACTCAATCGATCTGAGGATCTGATAGATGGACAAGCAGTGTTCCTTTCTTTACCCCCAGTTACTAGACGGAGGTCAAAAAGGCGCAGTGTATTGGTACAACGGTCGCCAGATCAGTGGTCTACCCCATTAGTGAACAGTCAGGCTAAGGTCTCAGTTTCTGTTGTAGGGACAGATATACCGGTTATCTGGTTAGATCAGCACGATATGGCAGGCTTAGAGGAGATGATGTGTCAACTCCAGGAGAGTATGAAAACCATGCAGCAGGATGATGCCCATCAAACAAAATTTGCCAAACAACAGGCCGAGGTCATGGCCCAACAAGCAGAGTTAATCACTAGGTTACATCAGCAAACCGAAGCATCTGCTTCACACCAGGTTCCTCCCCCACCGAGAGTTCCCATACTCGGGGAGACAACTAACGTCCAGGATGATACGGACATTCCTATCGGGCCGGCTCCGCCCCCGATCCTACCCCAGCTATCCAAAGCGCCTACTAACCTACCGGATTCTCCGTTTGAGTTCAAGGTGGACCCCACAGCGTTAAAAGTGAGCAAGCTTGAAAAGCTATTCAAGAAATCCCAGGGTGTGAAGTCCATTCCGGATATTGAGGATGGGTATACCGACTCAGCCGTGACTCTGCCAGATTGATTTAAAATGCCGCACATAGACTGTTTCGACGGGTCTGGAGATCCTATAGTGCATTTGCGACTATTTTCAGATATACTGAGGCCGATGGGCCTCTCCAGATTGCAGAAGCTTTCTTTGTTTAGCCGGACCCTGTCGGGTGTAGCAGCTATTTGGTATGCAAAACTGGAGGATTCTGTCAAGAGGAACTGGGAGGAGATGGCCGAGGCCTTCATAGCTCAATACTCCTACAATACACAGATCGAGGTCACAACCCGTGATCTTGAGACAACTAGGCAAGAGCCGAAGGAGAGTTTCTCCGATTTTGTGACCCGGTGGAGGGCTAAGGCTTCGATGATGACCATCAGGCCTGTTGACAAAGATCAGATTCGGATGGTTGTGCGCAACCTCCAGCCCAAGCTTATGCAGAAGATGATCGTTCTCCTCCTCCCTACCTTTGCAGATTTACATGAGATAGGGGTGCAGATCGAGGACGCTATGAAACAGGATCTGATTGACCAAGACAAAGAGCAGCCTAAGAAGGCGTTCAACCACAGTACAAATGTAGGCACAAGCAGTGCTGCAACTGGCAAATCTTTAGATGTGGGAATGGTCACCACCACCACCCTGAGAACTCTTGCAGCTACGCCATTCACTGGTGCGTACGGTAGTAGCTCACAAACAACCAAGTATTCACCCCGAGGCCAAAGAACCTTCACTCCACTATACATGCCCCTATCCAAAGCTCTGGGATTCTGATCAGGAAAGGGCACTTGAAGCCCCTGGAGCCGCGGCCATTACCAGATAAACTCCCTGCTTCCCATAACCCAGCCAAGTATTGTGCTTTTCACCAACAGCATGGTCATGATACCGACCAGTGCTTTTGATTGCATCATGAGATTCAAGATCTCGTTGACAATAGGGTGATTGTGCCTCTGGAAAAACCAAATGTCACAACCAACCCTCTCCCACCACACAACCAAGCTCCACCTCCTAAACGCATCAATCTAATCCAAACTGGGGTTGTGTCATACGAACCTAGAATATATATCACCCCTCCTCACCTACCCAAGCCGGAGGTGTTCATTCTCGACAGCACTGATTTGTGCATGTTAGACATCTCCCAAACCCAACCTGAAACGGTGGTGGTGGCTATCGAAGATGGAGTTGAGTCAACTGTGGGAACAGATAAGAATGATCAGTTAGAGCCTGAGGGGTTTGAGAGCTTTGTATACAACCCAAGCGGTTATATTATATCAGCAGGCCTAGCTAGGCCAAATGTGGAATTGCCAATGGGGGTAGAAATTTGTGTAGTACGAGAGGATGGACCTAATCATGGGCTAGATGACCTAGCGAATCTGGAAGAAGACATTGCCAACCTTCAGTTTTTTGATGAGCGAGACTCAAGGGACGTGGCAGTCAATTGGTTTGATGAGTCAACGGAGTCTAATGGGTGGCTTGACGACCAGCCGGATATTGTTGAACAACCTCAGTTAGAATAGGATCCATCAGGGACGGGGACATCAATTGTGACCGGAAGGGCCGAAGAGCAGAGTACATCGCCCGAGAGCACCGGTGTAAACAATTTTGCTTAGAATACGGGCAGTTTGGGAATGGAAAAGACTGAACAGCAAGCTGCACTGAAGTAGTTTGAGCGGGAAAGGATCAAAGATTCTGATAGGGTCAGAAAGGCCAAAGCCCCTTAGGGAACAGGACATGTTGTGTACACAAGAACGGAGCGTGCTGCGGACGCAGGAACATGAGTTGTTGTAGGCACAGGAATAGTCGCAATAGACCGGACAGGTGTTTGTCGGCTGCCGATGGCATGTGGTGGGAAGATGATGATCTATGTCTTGCGCACACCGATGAAGACTGGGGACGAAGCCAACTGGATGATACCTGGTATATTGGCGAAGTTGACCACATGACTAGGAGCGGGCGGTATTTCAATCCCCCACACTTAGATCAACCGGAGGTGTCCGGAAAGGACAAGGAGGCCAAAAAGTAGAAAGAAAAGTTACTCGAAGAAGAGGCTGTGTTGAAGCAGTTGAAGAAGATACAGGCAGACATCACCATCTGGGGACTGCTTATGGCTTCAAGAGTACATAAACAGGCTGTCCTTTCGGCAATGGACAAGCCCAAACTTTTAATAGACACTACACCTGAACAGCTGGTAGGGCTGGTCTTTCCGGGAGGAGCTTCCCCGACGTTGACTTTTTCTGACAAAGAATTGCCGCCTGAGGGCGCAAACCATAACAAACCTCTTTATATCTCCGTGGAGTGTAGAGACAAGTGGGTACCGGTAGTTCTTGTCGATACAGGATCAGCTATTAACGTGTGCCCGTCAAGGACAACATATGCAATCAGGTTGAAGCCCGTGGACTTTGTACCTACTGCCCAGGTGATTCGGGCATATGACAATACTAGCAGAGAAGTGATGGGGACTGTGAAGATTCACACTCAGGTTGGTCCAGGACAACACGAGATTGACTTTCATGTTTTGGACGTTCCTACGACCTTTAATCTACCCCTAGGGCTGCCGTGGCTGCACCATGTAAAGGCAGTCTCTTCCACCCTGCATCAAATGTTGAAATACCCCCACAGGAAGGGGGTGGCTATAGTTTTTGGGAATTCGTCAATTCATTCACCGCCAGAGGTGTCTACACCGGTTCTGGAAATCGAGCATGGCGCAGAGGATGTGTTCCTGCCAGGATTTACCCTAGCTGAGGCCCGGGTTGTTCAGAACATTTTAGCTATTGATGAGGGGCTGTATGTCAACGCACAGTCAGTGTACCTCATAAATATGCTCTAGCACATCCCTGGGATGGGACTAGGAAAAAATGGCCGGAAAGGCATTGCAGTATCGGCTGAAGTGCCGCATAACCCGCATACCTTTGGTTAGGATACTCGCCTACCAAAGAGGACTGGGTGAGAAAAGGCAAAGAAATGGCTGGGAGAGCCAGAGCTAAGCAGACTGTGAGGCATTTTGAGTTGATGCATCGGCCTATCCAGGGTACCCTGAACGGACGCTTCATCCGGGAGGGGGAGGACTTTCCATTCTGCGGCTTCCCAGAGCCATGGCTAAATGTAGAGAAGAGGTGCCTACCGAGGTTTGAGATCTTCTTCGACTTGCAGTTATCCGGGGATGATGTCGCCGAGGAGCAAACAGGTTCATCAGCTAAGACTGAGCAGTGTAAGGAAATGGATTCCGAGAGCACCGAGATCGAAATAGGGGTAACACTAGCTAGTCTACTATTAGATCCTCCGATCGTACATGAGTGCTTAGGGGATAATCTCTCAGTGTCTATGATTGGGAATGAAATGGCTGCGAGGCCACCTTCAAACATTTTGGATGCATCCATTGCACCCTCCCTCCTCTGGCAGTACGAGGAGGGACTCTTATCAAGCTGCACCGGGTCAGGTAGTGAGCTAGAATCTGATTCCACCGAATCTGTAGAGTCGGAATCAGGTTCTAGGTCGTCTGAGTCTGAGTCTGAGTCCGAGTCCGGTATTCCTGGGGGTGACAACCTGGATGCCACAATCCTGTCTAGGTCGTCTTTTTCTTTCTCTTTTGAGTCTGTTGTAACAGAAGAATCAGATGGACTAGATGAAGTGCTTAATGAGAATTGTGCAGCTGTGGCCTTCAATTACTTTTCTGTACCCTTGATTTATTGCATTAATTCAAACTTTCAAAACTTCGATGAAAACGACGAGGAAGAAATTCCTCCAATTTTGAAATATTTACTAGAACAAAAGCAGGAGAGGTTTGTAAAACCACTGGTTAATGAAATCACCCAAATTAATGTTGGTACTGAGAAGGACCCGCGGCTGGTCCAGATCGGGTCCATGTTGTCTTCGGAGGAGCGCGAGCGCTTAGTCGCTTTATTAAAAGATTTCAAAGATGTTTTCACGTGGTTCTATGAAGACATGCCTGGAATCAATCCTGAGATTGTATAGCACCGGATCCCTCTTGACCCAGAGGCCCGACCTGTCAAGCAGAAGCTCAAAAAGATTCACCCAGATTGGGCTATCAAGATCAAAGAAGAGGTCACCAAGCAAATTGTCGCAGGGTTCCTGCTGGTATCTGAATACCCAACTTGGTTAGCCAACATAGTTTCAGTGCCGAAGAAGGATGGCAGAATTCGGGTATGTGTGGATTTCAAGGATTTGAACAAAGCCATTCCGAAGGACGACTTTCCTCTGCCGCATATCAATGAGTTAGTGGATTTCACTACGGGGCATGCATTGCTCTCATTCATG
Source organism: Camellia sinensis (assembly GCF_055761805.1). NCBI lineage: Eukaryota > Viridiplantae > Streptophyta > Magnoliopsida > Ericales > Theaceae > Camellia > Camellia sinensis. The sequence continues at coordinate 40,660,645 of NC_138969.1, read as the reverse complement.
GATGGCTTTTCAGGCTACAACCAGATTGTAATGGCACCCGAAGACCGGGAGAAGACTGCTTTTACCACCCCATGGGGGACCTATTGTTATAGGGTGATGCCATTTGGGCTGAAGAATGCTGGAGCTACATATCAACGGGCTGCAACCACAGTATTGCATGACATGATCCACAAAGTGGTTGAGGTGTACGTGGACGACATGATTGTCAAGTCCAATGAAAGAGAGGGCCACTACACCGCCTTGCAAAAGTTCTTCTAAAGGATCAGAGAATTCCGGTTGCGGCTGAATCCTCAGAAGTGTACGTTTGGTGTTACAGCAGGGAAAATGTTGGGGTTCTTGATTACACAGAGACGTATCGAAGTCGACCCTTCCAAAATCGAGGCCATCGTAGAAATGCCACCACCAAGGACTGAAAAGGAGGTGCGAGGCTTTCTAGGTAAAGTACAATTCATAAGACGGTTTATTGCTAAATTCACCTTGACTTGTGAACCACTCTTTAGTCTCCTAAAGAAAGGAACGAAGTTCCAATGGGATGGCCGATGTCAAGCTGCTCTTGAACAGATTAAGCAATACTTACAGAACCCGCCCGTGTTGTCACCGCCTGAGCCGGGAAAACCGTTAATCTTGTACCTTTCAGTGACTGAAACTACAATGGCCTACATGCTTGCACAAGAGTCTGAGGATAGAGTGGAAAGAGCTATCTACTACCTGAGCAAGAAGATGCTGGAATACGAGACCCGCTACACTCCGCTGGAGAAGGCTTGTCTGGCCTTGGTATAGGCTACTAGGAAGCTGCGGCACTACCTGTTAGCTCACTCTGTAATGTTGGTTTCAAGATTAGATCCCATCAAATATCTCATCAAGAAAACAGCACTTACAGGTAGGCTAGCTCGTTGGTTGCTTCTGCTTTCCAAATTCGATCTGAAATATGTGACGCGCAAGTCAGTAAAGGGGAGAACGGTAGCAGAGTTCCTAGCCGATCACCCTGTGGAAGGGGATGAAGCAGTTGAGTACCTATTCCCAGACGAGGCCATTTTGCATGTCAAAGATGAAACTTGGACGATGTACTTTGACGATGCTTCAAACCAATACGGCTATGGGATAGGGGTGTTGCTGATAGCACGCGACAATTCCTGCATCCCTCTAGCATTCAAACTCTGGTTCAAAGTGTCGAACAACAAAGCAGAGTATGAGGCATGCATTGCTGGTTTAGAAGTTGCCCTAGAACTACGGGCAAAACGGTTGGACGTCATCAGTGACTCGAACCTTGTTGTATCCCAAGCTAAGGGAGATTGGAAAGTCAACAAAGAAAAGATGAGAATCTACCACCAGACCTTGGACATGCTGAATCCTCAATTTGAGAAGCTGAACTTCGCTCATCTGTTAAGAGAGAACAATAGGTTAACAGATTCACTAGCAACTCTATCTTCCATGATAGACATCCCTTTTGGAGTCCGGATACGTCTGATCATCGTTGACCAGAAATTCGTGTCGGCCTACGAGCTGATTGCCGTCGTAGAAGAGGTTCAAGATGAGAACCCCTGGTATTACGATGTTTGGAACTTCTTGGAGAAAGAGGCATATCCACCAGGGGAAAATGCCAAAGATAAGAGGGCAATTTGAAGAATGGCTGCTCAGTCCATCGTCTGCAGGGGTAAACTGTACAAGAGAGGTCATCTGGGGATGTATAAGCTGTGTGTTGATGCTAAAGAATCGAAGCGCCTGATGGAATCCATCCATGGAGGAGAGTGCAGAGCACACATGAACGGGGTGATTCTAGCCTGGAAGATCCTTAGACAGGGTTACTACTGGTCCACCATGGAGGAGGATTGTATTGGCTTTGTCCAACGATGCCACAAATGCCAGATCCATGCAAACCGCATGAACATTCCGCCGTCGAAGCTGTACAACATGACTTCACCATAGCCATTTTCAGCCTGGGGGATTGATGTAATCGGGGCTGTCACTCCGAAGGGGTCTAATGGGCATGAGTTCATTCTGGTCGCGATAGACTATTTCACAAAGTGGGTTGAGGACCAGTCTTATGCAGTGTTGAAGGCTTCGCATGTTGCAAAGTTCATCAGGAACAACATCATATGTCGCAATGGGGTCCCGAACGAGATCATCTCAGATAATGGTTCCCACTTCGAGAAGGAAGTGATTGATTTGTTGGACAAGTATAACGTGGCTTTTCATAACTCGTCCACATATCGGCCGCAGACCAACGGAGTAATTGAGGCCGCCAACAAGAACATCAAACACATTTTGCAGAATATGGTGGAGACCTACCGGAACTGGCCAGATAAGTTGCCATTTGCTCTGTGGGGCTATCGGACTTCAATTAGAACTTCTACTGGGGCGACTCCGTATTCATTGGTCTATGGGATGGAAGCCGTTCTACCTATTGAAGTTGAGGTTCCGTCATTGCGAGTACTGGCTGAGTATCAGATAGTTGAGACAGATTGGCAGCAGAGCAGGTTCGAAAAACTTATGCTGTTTGACGAGAGAAGGCTGAAAGCACTGTACCATGTTCAGGGTTATTAACGCAGAATTGCCAAGGCTTTCAACAAGAAGGTTAAGTCCAGGAATTTGAAGGAAGGGGATCTAGTGCTCAAAGACAACCGAGCTCCCATCCATGACCCTAGGGGCAAGTTCAAACTTAATTGGACTGGTCCTTACATCATTAAGTCTATCTGGTCGGGTGGAGCTGTCGTTCTGATGGACCTAGATGGCCTAGAGTTCTCCCAACCGATCAACATGGATAAGTTGAACAAATATTTTCCCTGAGTGGCGCGCTAGGCCGAAAACCAGAAAGAGCGACCTAGGCAAAAGTTAGAGCACAGAAAATTTGAAATTATAAAAATTGAGCTCGCAAGGTTGAAAACTCGCAAAGTGCAGCCTTGGCAAAAGTTAGAGCGTAAAAGGTGAGGGTTAATACACGAGTGAACCTAAGCCGAACTACGTAAGGCTTGATTTCCATGTTTGGGATACGTAGGCAACTGCATCCTGAAGTCCAGCCATAAACACTTCCCCGATCAACTTTGTCCATGTGATCATGTTTGGTCATCTTTGTCTATTCAGCATTCAAGAGCTCGGTTGTAATCTCCGGTGCAGTGCTACTCAGACTAGGGGCAACTTTCCAGTTGCTGGAAACTGGGGTTGTGCATCTCAGTGACAAATCTCAGGCGTGTCCAGTTCTGATCCATATCGAAAATGGTTTTGAAAAGTTTTAATAAAAGTTGATTTTGCCCAAATTAATCTTTTTACAACTTAGACCATTTTTGGACCAAACGGAAAATTTTCAGTACCCACAACCTTCAATTTTATTGATTTCAATACAAAGTTCTCCTGCTCTAGAATACAAATTGAAGTTTCTTTTCATTACATTCATAAAGAAAACTTGAAAGTTTTAATTAAAGCAAATAAATCCAGGGCATAGTCAAGTGTTCGTGCGTCCCCTCCCAGAGCTGGTCGAAGCCTCTGATGCCAAACAGTGCTCAACTTGTGCCTCTTCATTGAGCCAATCTATGCACTCGTTAGAGAGGGTACAGCTAAAAGTAGGAGCAGGGGCCAGAAGCTCTCTCGTCCTCCATGCCATGGCATGCCGAGCTAGCTGCGTACATCGGACCAGGAATGTGGCAGGGTACTTAATCCCTTCTTCCGGGCAAATCTGATCATGTTCGAACTGGCGCCGGAACTGGAACAGAAAATAGAAGACACAGTGTGTCATGCCAATCAACTAAATCCCGGGCTGACGGGTCATGCTGTAACTCATTGCCGGCAGATTGAGCCAAGGGCAACGCCAAGCAATGTGGTCCGCGGACAAACTGCACATCCAGTTGTACCACCATCCCTCATCTGGGGTATCGACTAGACATCGTCGAAATAAATAGCTGCGAGCTGAATATGCCGGACACGAGTCCACTGCTCTCAACTTATCCATCAACCATACCTGGGGAGGGATGAAAAATGAGAGATTAAAGAATAGAGAGGTGTATGTTGAGAGAAAAAGTGAGCAAAGGGTTTTTGAGAAAAAAAACCGAGCCTGAGGGCCGAGTGATGTGAGTAATATATATGTGAGATAGGGTGGGAAACGTTACCTGCAATAGTAGTGGACTCCCTGCAAACCTAGCCGTCTCCCGGCGATGCAGCTTTTTCCCTCTTTCAGGCCCTCGGCGACCTCAATCAAATGGGTGCTAAACCCACTAGAGCTTGGGGCAAGCAAGAAATAGGACAACATGCACAAGCAAAGCGCATGTTGTCGATAATCCTGCCAATGATGGCCGCCGCGGTCACCAGTATCAGAAAACCGGCAAACCAAGCTCAGAATGTCCAACTCTCCGTCGTGAATCAATGGCCGAGCGTCATGCAAAGTAAGGCCGCACATCCGTCCTAGGGCTTGGACGTGGCCAAACCGGAATTGAGGCAAGATCTCTTCATTACGCTCTGATTCCATTAAAACTTGGAAATCCTCGTAAGTAAGACACATCTCTTGACCGCAAAAGCTAAAGACGTGTGTTATCGGATTCCAAAATCTTTCCGCGGCATAGAGGAATGGAAAATGCAATGAGGTGCGACCCAACGTGAATAGTGCATTTATGCCGAAACCCCGAAAATTCAACTTTTCCGAGCCATCCAAGTTGGCAATCCAATTTGTGAGATTTTGGACAAGGAACTCTTCCATTTGGTGCAAATCAGTGTTGAAATGAGAAAAACTACGGAGCTGGGGCTTTTGTAAAGGATAAGATGTGAGTGGAAGACAGGTGTTAACATTCTGGAGGTACTTGCCATTTTTGGCCGATCGACCAAATATAGTGCCGACCGACCATCACTTTTGGCCGATCGGCTAAAAATGTTGGCCGATGGCCATTTCTTGTGGCCGATGGCCTCTCCCCTTGTTCTATGACCAGTCTATGTGTTTAATATGTTGAGAACTTGTGATTGGTTCCACTTCAAGTGCCTTTTGGTGTTGATTTTGTGAAGTCGCGCACATTTGCTTATTGAGTTGTCGTACATTTGTTTATCAAGTTGTAATTTGCATTCTTTAAGTCTTTGTTTTGATTATCGAGTTGTATTTACACTTGGTTAGCTTGTCAAGGTCTTTGTTTTGTTTATCGAGTTGTTTTGCTGTTGGTTGCTTCATTACCTGATTAATTGCAATTCAAGTGTTTGGTTTTCAAAACAAAATTTCAATCTCATTTACCTTGTTATGTAATGCGATGCGATGCATAGAACGTACAAATGCAACACTTTTTGAACAAAAATAGCTGTTTCATTTCATCATATGTTCTCTTGCAAAAAATACATAGTTTTGAGAAAATAAAACCTGCCTGAGGCAGTACAATGTGCTCAAACTACCAGTAAAAAGAAAAGTAAAACAAAAAAAGGAAAAGCAACAAAGTGTCTGAACAAAGCAAAAAGAAGAAAAGCAGCAAAAGTCTGGATCAATATCAGTCATCTCAAGTGCGGGAATCTGTCCTGGTCCTCTTCCTGGACGAGGGTCCAGAATCACCACCGCCGGCTCCGTAGTCAGAGTCTAAGCTGTCTCCGGCCTCACCCTGGGACGACGCCGCCTCCTCACCAGGATCATCGGGGGAGGGCTCTCGTGAACTGCTCTCAGCACAGGTGCGCCTGTGTCTGCCTCGCCTGTGGATAGTCATCCTCCGCCTAACTCCCCCTCCTCCTCAAGTAGGTACAAATGGTCCAGCTGGAGCACCTCTCGCGGCTGAAATCTGGAATTGGGCCTGAAACGCAAATGGCAAATCCATCAGTTATGCTATGCAAAGCAAGGTATGAATACCGAATACAGTGTGTGAATATAGTGTATGAATGTTGTGGGCAATGTGTGAGTACAGTGTATGAATGTTGTGAGCAGTGTCCGAGTACAGTGTATGAATGCCGTGAGCAATGCTGTGAGCAGTATGTGAGTTCAAGTGTATCAGTGTCGTATGTGCTGTGTATCAAGTGTCGTATCGACAATCTAGTATATCAGATTAGTATGGAACAGATTATGCAAAGTTTGGGATTGGGGTTAAAGGAACTTACCGGGATGCCGTAGATGGTCAACAGATTGATGCTCCGCTGCAGCATCCCTGTCGCTGAGGCCGTCAACTCCAGAGACTGCCTAGTGTACTCGATGGAAGCCTATAAAAGTGTTGAAGGCATTAGTATTCTGTGAGATACCAAATGAATTGAAATGACTCTACAGAATGCAAAGTCTAGTGGAACATACCAGGGTCGAGCCATAAACTTCAACGAGCTCATGATCAGTCGGAGGAGGAGCGAAGGGTATCTGATAAGTCTCCCCACCCTGCCCTCAGCATGTCACAGTGGTCGGCAGCTCTGGTCATGCAGCTCCCTGTCCTCTCCGGGACCCACTCCTCCCACGGGACTGAGGTGCCCTCAATGCTCCTGCTCCTGCCACTGGCACCGCAGGCCTCTCTCTCTCAGTTTGGCGAGCACCGGTCAAAGGCTGCATCAGATAGGCCTGGATGAACTCGGTGTAGTCGCCCTTGTCTCTAAAGGGCTCAGAGTCCCAACCAATCATGTAGTCCACCATCTCCTCTAAAGTGTACCTCTCGGTATGCCTCACATGGGTAGGAGGAGGCCCTGGAATTGTCTGCTTCGGTAAGCCTAGGGTCTGCCTTAGGAAGCGCTCCCCAAAATACCAAGCCCGACAGACCTGGCCCTCCAGCAAAATCTTAAAGCAGGCAGTCTCCCGAGCACCCCCGTACCCATCTCTCACTCTATCCGGCAACGCCGCCCAGGGCTGCCAGGTGATCTGTAAATGACAAAATATACAGTTTGTTAATCTGTTATCGAAATTATAATGTAAAGCGAAGCTGAAATGAACTGAAAGGTTCGAAATACCTCAGCTGCGGTGATGGTATCGAAATAACGGCAGAAGAATAGGAAAGACTCCCTAGGCCTCCGCTCGCATCTCATGTCGAATCGGTGGGAAAATGGAACGCCGAGGGGGATCTCCACGTCTGGCACTGGGGCAAGCCTAGGAAACTAGGCATACGCCCACAACTACAGAATACAACCGAGCAACAGTGGGTACGTTTATCAGATAAAGCAGAATGCAGAGAGAGCAGAAATCACAGAACAGTGTGCAGATTGTGCAGTGTGTGCAGTGTACAGTCAGTGTAAAGCAGATTGCATGTTTGCAGTGTGTGCAGTGTACAGATAATGTAAAGCAAAATTGAAAAGACAGAAAAGGAAAATATACCTCCCAGGCTCACCAGTAGTCCCTAAGCAACTGTCCGCTGGGGCGAGAAGATGAGCTCATATATCCATAAAGTGTGGCTAAGCCTACGCCACCCTAATCATAGCGCCGGATCTGCATCACGTCCACAATTGCGCTTAGCAAGTAAAGGGTGATAGTGTTCGCCCGGTCAGCAAAGAGTGTGGTCCCCAGCAGGAACATGAGGAAGCCACGAGCATACTGCTCCACCTCCTCCCGAGTCATGGGTGCCTAAAAGAGAAGAGGCCGAGCGCGGTGCAAGTACATCTGGGCGGCGTCCCACTCATCCATGTCGGTGTCAGAAGGGATCGGATCACCCCCTACTTCAATGCTTGTGAGCATGGAGAAGTCAAAGGGAGTCATCGTCATCTCCCCGGTAGCAAAAAGGTGGAAGGAATCGGTGGTATCCCACCACCTCTCCACCAATGCACCCAGAAGAGGCCTACTCGCAGTAAGGTGCGAGAGTTCCCTGTAGAAGATGCCGAAGCCAGCATGATCAACAATGTCACAGACTGCATCGGCCAACTCCATGTACCAACCGCGGGAGATGATGTTCCCATACCCCTGGAAGGCATGGGAATCTCCCTGTTTTCAAAACAAACAGTTGCGAAGCAATGTTAGAAATACAGTGTTGAAAAGCATTCAGAATTAATGACAATGCAGTGTGTGTGCATATGTTTGAGTTTACACAGATATCGAGTGGGGGTGTGCTCACAGATGAACTACAACATATGATGTATCAGTGTGCTTGGGTTATTCAGTTGACAATGCAGTGTATGTGCCTATGGTTGAGTTTACACAGATATCGGGTGCGGGTGTGCTCGCGGTGAACTACACATATGATGTATCAGTTTATCAGGGGTAAGCAGTTAAAGAACAGGATTGACTATCGCAATTATTGTTCTACATTGTAGAAAATGAAACAGAGGAAGAGTGTACCTCAGAAGCGCCGTAACACAGATGTGACTCTGGCTCGCGCAACAGAAGCTCTAGTGGCGCGCCCCTCGCATAGCTCCTGAAGTGGTGGATGCCATCGGGAGGCAACACGCCCATCGCCGGCCTGTAGGTCACCGGGTCGAATGGTCGGACACGGAAAGACAAAAGCTCGACCTCAGGGTCCATGTCCAGCTCCGGGGGAGTCCCACCTCGCGAAATGTCGCCTGCCATCTCAAGAAGAGTGCGAAAATGGCCGAGGATGTGAAAAATGGCTGAGAATGCGAAAAGTCAACCTCGACAGGTGAAAAATGGGAGAAAAGGTCTGAGTGTGGAAAAGGCACGAAGATCGAGGTATAACTCGGGGGAAACAAACCCCAAGTGGTGGAAACCAAGAAAGGGACACCAAAATCGAATTTCAATCGGTTCAAAGTGGGCGAAACGGGAAGGGTTTCGCGAATCGAACGATGGAAAAGGCTCGAAAACAAGAGAAAAACACGGATCGAAGCGAAGAAAATCACCTATAGAGAAAGAGGGAGGATTTTTGAGCTTGGAGAAGTGAGGATATAAGGTTTGGAACCTTATATTTAAAAACCCGTGGCCAAAAGACAAAACTACCCCAAAACTGCCATTTTTGGCCGATCGGCCAAATTGTTAGCCGATCGGCTAAATATTTGGCCGATGAGCTTATTTTGTGGCCAATGGATGGCCGATGGACTTTCCTTGTGGTTGATGCACCTCCAACACCCTTGTTTGGGTCAGTAATGTTGTTTGGGACCTTCATTTCTTAAGACAGTGCAAGAAGGTAGACTTTTGAAGCTCAACCGACCTTCGTGTTGACCTCGAATCGCGCCTTCCGAGTGCGGCACTTGATACGTACGAGGTGTATCCTTTTTCGTATCCTTTTGTTTCTTGTGAGGTTCAAAAATTGCTTTAAATACGTTTTGTCGTGTTTATAATGAGCGCGCATTGGTTATACGTCATTACGCTTGCATTGTTATGCACATCTCTTATGCGTTGTAGCGCACATCACGCTTGCATTGTTATGCACATCTCTTATGCATTGTAGTGCAAATCACGCTTGCATTGTCATGCACATCTCTTATGCATTGTAGCGCACATCACGCTTGCATTGTTATGCACATCTCTTATGCGTTGTCGCGCACGCCATGCTTGCATTGTCATGCACATTCCTTAGGTCGCATTGTCATGTGCCCCTCCATCCGCGTTGTTTCGCATATCTCATTTTCATCATCATACATCTTATTATGTTACATGCATTATCATGCATTTTAGTACATGCATTGTCATTGTAGACGCGCCCTTGGGCCCCATGCAACAGTTCGGACTCGATTGGTGTGTCGGTTCTTAATATGATCTCACAATGTGTAATGTGAGATGGATAAATCACCAAAGAGTCCAAATCCGGCAAATCGTTTTGGAAAATAGATTTTTTAGAAAGAAGTGCCAAACATGGACTGCTTTGCCAGATACAGAGTCACCACCTAAATATTTTATTTTGGGAGAATTTAGGAAACCCTGACTCATTGCCTAAGGCCATGTGTCCGTCATCACCAAAGTTGCCTCGGCTCGGGAACTTGGGTACGATTGGGGAAGGTCAGCTATGAGCACCCCCGCTCGCCCGATCCGAAGATCGGCCTCTACTAACCATGATATCTAGTTTTGAAAACGTTATGTGTTCTTATTCTGGTTATTAGCCTAATCTTACTATGTGATGCGCACAACACAAAAGTATAGACTAGATCGCTTAATTTGGAATAAAGCATCGCCTATCCATTTGGTTGAAAAACAATTTGAAATTGCTACTCGCAAGTAAGCTAAAACACGGATTTCAATAAGTTGTTCCAACTCAAACAATCCAACCTTCACCCACAGGCATTCAGGCAGTTTATATCACATAAGCATATAGCCACATGGTAAGCATGCTGTCAAGTTTAACATTCACACTCATGCGAGATGCTAAATTGTAAAAACACTCACAGTGTACTCTAAGCCAAAACAAGAAACTAGTTAGTAATCATGCATGATCCTAGTTCATGTTAAAGTGGCTAATGCATCGCATACAAAATGTCACTAGAATAGGCTCGGCTAATCTGTGGATGGCATGTGAAATGCGACAGATAGCATATATTCAAGTTAGATTTGAAATACTATGCAGTTAGCATGATGCGCCTAGCCCGGTGCATGCAATATTGATGAATGATGCACGCATGCATAACATAAGGTATGCTAAATTGAATATGTCCTAATGCTAACCATCAAAAGCTGGTAAGTAAAAGGGAGAAAAAAGTTGGGGGGGTTGGAAGACATGCACACACGCACCCATACTTATTACACATTCGCCCTCGCTCGGAGGGACCGAAAGAATAATACAAATTAATTAACCTACAAGATAATTAAATAATTACAGACCAATTAACTAGTTAAGAAAATTAACTAAGCTAATAAAGCGATAAAACCGCTTCAGGAAGAGGGCCCAATGCACGTATGCTCAGCTCCGCTCGGAAACCCACCGCCATGCACAAGTTGCCTCTGTTTTCACTGTTTTCCTCCTCTGAAGACTGCACAAGTCCCAAGGTACACCCTCTGAACACTGGGAAATTCCACCGACCATGGGGAATGGTCACCGGCAAAAGGTAAGTGGTCATTGACCATCTATGAAGCCATCGGCCAGAAATGAATAGCCTACCGGCACTAGAGATGGCCGACCGGCCATATTTTCCTGCAGGAACCTGTTTTGACAGCAGCAGAGGGCAAAACAAGGCATGGCAACGCATTTCAAAGCAATGTTTGTACCACCACACTCCTTATCGTGTTTATGACTCAAAGGGGTATGGTACTCGATTCTCGGACCACCAATCGCGCATTTCAATGCGTGATGGCCCAAGAAAGCAAGTTGTGCATTTTGGTGTGGAATGAAATGCACATAAACAAACAATGGAGGCCCAACCTCTATCATAATCAATTCAAGAGGCAAGGCATGCATGCTTAATGAAATGCAACCTAGGCATGCAAGCTAAACATGCAACATGAGGATGCATACAAGCATGCTAAGATGCAAATATGTAACAAGTATGCAAGTTAACAAACATGCAAAGATGCAATGTGAACATGCAAACATGCAAGACATATAACATGTTAATGCAATGTGATTCAAACATGCAACACATGCGATAGGCCAAGTATGCAACAATATGCAAGGCTAGCATGCAACAACACGCGAATGAGGGTCTTAGACTAGTTTGGGCATCTCTCAAATAAGCCCAAAACAGTGGCCCAATGCTAAGGAAATGAAGGCCAAAATACACACAAACATTCATGCACACATGGTTCAAAACTTAAGCATCAAAGAGCAACTTTTAAGCACACTTAAAAGGGACAAACATGGACATATGGCATGCATACTAAGCTCTAAAAATCATGTTATAAAGGTGCCAAACCAAGTAAACAAGACAAGCCAAGCATGCAACAATGTCCAAGACTCAAGGGGGCTTAAACCAAAGCTATATGAAGCAAGCCCCAACGGGCCAAGAGGACCTAAAACAGGTCCAATGCAGGTCTAAACAAGACCAAAGACGCACCTAGATGGCATCTAAATGGTCTAAACATGGAAGCATACATAAAGGTCCAAACATGGAGCATAAGACACAAGCCTTTTAAAGCATTAAAGGGGCATCAAATGCAAGCATACAAGCATACCACAAGGACTGAAATGATGCTACAAGTGGTGCCAAACCACTGAAACAAGCAAGTAAAGCATGCTAGAGGGGTCAACACTCAAGGCTCACAAGGGGGATTACATGGTAGCTATACAAAGCAAAGCATGGATGACCCGAGCAACCAAAAACAGAGCTTGGGCACACTAAAACATGCATAAAAGCTTCACAAAGCTAGGCCAAAAAAAGTAAGCATAGTGGTCTAAATACTAGGCACATGTTAAGGCAATTCATGGCATTACAAGACAAATATGCTAAGCATGCATGGTGTGTCTAAACCAATTAAAAACAGTGCTATATCATGGCAAAATAAGCGCAAATAACACTTAAGACATGGCCAACATGCACTTAAACAAGATGCTCACACATGAGGCCAAAATGGCCAACATTGAAGGCAACAAGGAGAGAGGATGGTCCTCTCCTTCTTAGGACCTTAAAGCACCATCCCCACCACTGAAATCCCTCTGGATTTCAGTGGTGAGGAGGCCAAAACAAGGTGGTCCCGGAGCTCACCAAAATAGCACAAAAATGGCGCCAAACAAGGCCTAAGGGGGGTCAAACAACCCCAAACCTCAAAGAGACCTTAAACAACTATTTTAAGCACTTAAAAAAAAGACTTTTATTAGTTATACACAAAGTCCAAAAACAGATGCAAGGATGGCTAAAAGTCTATGCAAAAAGGGGGTATTTAAAGGGAAAGTTCTTACCCTTGTAGACCTCTTCAAGAACAATGCTCCAGCAGCCTTCCTTAGCTTAAATCCACTCAAGAACTTCAAGAAAACCCCTTTAGCTCCTCAGCAACCAAGGTATAGTGTAATAGTAGGTGTCTTAGTGCAAAACTAAGAACAAACACACACAAACGCAAAAAGAGAGGGAGATATAGAGATAGATAGATACACTATGCAAACCCTAATCTCAGAGCTCTCTGGAACTTTTTTGTAACCCTTGAGGAGGGAGGAGAAGGCCTCCCTTTATAGAGGATCACTCTTGCAAAGCTTACAAAACAAGCTAAGCAAGAGTGAAATCCCTCCATACACATGTATGGAGGGGGTGCAAAGTGGGTGCTAGCTAGCACAGCTGGCACAAAATATCTGCCAAAAGCAGATGCACAGTGGTCGGCCAGCCAAAAATGCCAAATTGGCCAAAACAATGGTTGGCTGACCATAAATAGTGCCGACCGGCCAAACATTTGGCCGATGGAAACAAAACAATGGCTGGTGGCCTCAAGCCATGGCCGGTGAGATGTGGGGATGGCCAACAAGCCATTCCCTGCTCCTCAAAGGCAAAACACAAGTGTTTGGTGCAAAACCAAACACAAAACAGGCAAGTCGAGAGGTCTTGAGGCAAGGCGCGTGGCCGAGACCTCCGAGAACTCAAGACCAACACGAACATGGATGATCGCCGAGTGTTCAAACGGTGACGTCCAAGTCTTGAGGACGGTCAAAAATGGGGTGTCTATAGTTGCCCCTCTTTGACAGAACTCGAAAGTCATAACAATGACAGGAGTGAGTGTCAAAGCCCAGAGACGACCCATTTTTGACAAGGCCGAAGACTTAGACAAAGCATGCAAGCCAATAAAGATATAAGCCCGAAGGCGGGGCAAAATGCAACTGACAATGCACAAAGCCGAGCTTAACTTATGATCATGCAATGAAAGCTGTAACGAAGCATAACATGCGATAGTTTTAAGCAATCAAATACAAATCCGACTACATTACAATGCAGAAAGGAAGTATGATTATTATGTAATTCTCGCTACGTTTCACGCGGAGAATACAATACCTGTCCGGTTCGTCTGGTTGCGCCAGCCTCAAATGAACCGTACATACAATATCGTGCCTGTAAAAAGAGAGAAACTTAACAGGTACAATATTGTTAGCAACATGCATGATAATGCAAGTTAAGACTGCGTGACAACGCAAGTGTAGGAGTGCATGACAATGCAACCTATGTGCAAAATGATATGCAATATTTGCAAAACTATGTATAAACAATGCAAATGATATGCAATGCATTTGAAACATAATCAAACCATAAGCGGTTCAAAACCACACAAATATCATAAAGATGATGGAGATGCAAAGTCCGTCTACCATAGAAAAGGTGCCGACACCCTCAAACCACAATACCAACAGTGGAATACGCGCGTACACATGCAGAACTATGAGTAGTGTAGACGGACACAAGATACAAGTAATTGGGTGGGATGATATAAGTGGGGAAATGACCCGCTGAGGAAAGACCGTGATCCTAAATGCTGGACGCAACAAATTACACTACAATGTAATATATACAGTGGATAACGCATGCAGCCAAAACATATCTTGCCTAAGAAAGGCATGGACGCATACAAACCGCGTCTAAACACAGAAACGGTGCCGTCACCCTCAAACCACAATACCAGCAGTGGAATAGGTGCATACACATAATATCATAACTGTGCTTCGACGTGAAAAATATGGGCACATGCCAGACCAAGCTCAACATGGAAAGGCGCAAGCCATAGATGGATGTGATGCAGTGAATGCATGCAAGCTACAATGCAATATTTACAATATGCAATGGATCCAGCGGATAAGGCCTACGGCCAAACCGTATCTTGCCTAGGAAAGGCATGGACACATACAAACCGCGTCTAACACAGAAACGGTGCCGTCACCCTCAAACCACAATACCAGCAGTGGAATAGGCGCATACACATAATATCATAACTGTGCTTCAACGCGAAAAATATGGGCACATACCAGACCAAGCTCAACATGGAAAGGCGCAAGCCATAGATGGATGTGATGCAGTCAATGCATGCAAGCTACAATGCAATATTTACAATATGCAAGGGATGTAAATGTAATATTTACAGTGATGCATGACATATGCACTATTTACAATGGAATGCATGACATATGCATGTTGGTTTTTTTGTTTGTTGTTTTTTTTTTTTTTTTGAAAAATGCATGATAATGCGAATGAAACGAGTGCATGACGACGCATGTCTTTGAGACGCATGACAATGCGCATGATTTTGAATGCGCGACAACGCGCGTCTTTTGAAATGCATAACAATGCACAATGAATTTGAATGCGCGACAACGCGTGGCTTTTGAGATGCATGACAATGCACATGATCTTGAATGCGCGACAACGCATGGTAAGGAAGATGCATGGCAATGCATGTAAGGTGCGCATGGCGATGCGGCCTAAAGAAGATGCATAATAATGCGAGCATGATATGCGCTACAATGCACAAGGTGTGTGCATAACAATGCGAGCAAGGGATGCATGACAATGCAACCTAAGATAAAATTTGCCAAGAGTCGTTCGGGCATGACAAACACCAAAGGACTTGCACCTTCAGAGGATTTAAGGTCTCCTAGATTGAACGTATTTAAGGTCTCGCTAGACCGCCTGGAGGTGCATAATAATGCAAGTCGGCGTACGCATGACAATGCGTGTATGCATGCATAATGATGCAATGCATTTGAAGTAGTTTCCGAATGTTTGCAAGATACAAAAGGGATACGAAAAGGATACACCCTTGCACGCATTCGAGTGCTACGCACAGAAAACACGGTCTGAGGTCAAAACGTAGTCCGGTTGAGCTTCAAAAATGCATTTTCTTGCACTGTGTTGAGCAATGGAGGCCCCAAACCACTTCAAAGACCCAAAAAAAGGTGTAGGAGGTTCACCGGCCATCGGGGGGGTCACCGGCCATCCATCGGCCACCAAAAAAGTCCAGTGGCCATCTATTTGGCCGATCGGCCAATAATGTGGCCGACCGGCCAAATATGCCTAAATCGGGGTAGTTTGGTCAAATCAGCACAGGTCTTTAAATATAGGGCTTCTAGCCCTATATTTTCACTTCCCTCTTGCTCGAAATTTCCTCTCCCTTCTCTCTAGGCTATTTTTCTTCCTTCGATCCGCCATTTTCCTTGGTTTTTGAGCCCATTTCATTATTTGATTCGCGAACTCCTTCGTGTTTCGAACATTTTGAACCGAACAAAACTTTGTTTCGGTGTATTTTTCTTGATTCTCACCACTCGGGGTTTGTTTCCCTCGAGTTCACCTCAATTTCTGTGCCTTTTCTGCACCCTGACCTTTCCGGCCATTTTTCACCCTCCTGGGGTTGACTTTTTAGTTGACTTTCGTATTTTTGCCCGATTTTCACTTTTTCAGCCATTTTCACGCTACCCTCGAGATGGCAGACGATATTCTAGGCAGTGGGGCTCCCCCGGAGATGGATATGGACCCCGAGGCCGAGCTCTTGCCTCTTCACATCTGACCGTTTGATCCGGCGGCCTATAGGCCAATGATTCACGTGTTGCCTCCTGACGGACTTCGCCAGTTCAGGAGTTTTGACAGGAGGGTGCCACCAGAGCTACTTCTACGCGAGCCTTTCATATGGCACTTCCGAGGTATATTCTTCCCCGTTTCATTTTCTGCAAAGTAGAATACCTAACTACCATAGTCGATTCTGCCTTTAATTGTTTGATCCGGATACACCGATATACTATATGTTGTAGTTGACTGTGAACACACCTGCATTCGGTATCTGTTTGAATTGGAACACGCGCACACACTGTATTTGCCCTGAACCACTCAAACACCCTGACACATCATACACGGTAGTTCACTGCGAGCACACCGGCACCCAATGTCTGTTTGAATCTGAACACGTGCACACACGCTGTACTGAACCACTCAAACACACTGACACATCATATGCTGTAGTTCACTGCGAGCACACCGGCACCCGATGTCTGTTTGAATCTGAACACGTGCACACACGCTGTATTGTTACCAATTCTGAATGCTCTTCAAAACTGTATATTGAATATTGCTTCGCAACTGTTTGCTTTTGAATACAGGGGGATTCCCATGCCTTCCGGGGGTATGGGAATGTTGCTGCCCGCGGGTGGTACAAGGAGCTACCGGACGCAGTCCGTCACATTGTCAACCAGGCCGACTTCGACGCCTTCTGCAGGGTACTCTCACGCCTTACCGTGAGCAGGCCTCTTCTTGCCGCTCTGGTGGAGAGGTGGTGGGACACCACCGACTCCTTCCACTTCTCTGCCATGAGAGACATGACGATGACTCCCTATGACTTCTCGATGCTCACCGGCATCGGGGTAGAGGGTGATCCGATCCCCTTTGACACAGACATGGATGAGTGGGATGCCGCTCAGATATATTTGCTCGGGGAGCTGCCGCCTCTCGTTCATCCAGGCTTCGTCAGATACTCGTGGTTCGAGGACCACTTCCGGATTCAGCCAGCTTTAGCTGAGGAGGCACCGGTGGCTCAGGAGGAGGCGGAGCGGTATGCACGCGGCTTCCTCATGTTCTTATTGGGGACAACCATCTTCGCCGACCGGGCGAACACCATGCCTCTCTGTCTGCTGAGTGTTTTGGTAGACGTCACACGGATCCTGCGCTACGACTGGGGTGGGGCAACCTTGGCCACACTCTATGGATACATGAGCTCATCCTCCCGGTGCGGCGGGCAGTTGCTCGGAGGCTACTGGCGAGCTTGGGAGGTACATTTTCTTCCTCTTTTACATTTTTGCTTTACATTTCCTGTACTCTGTACACTGCACACACTGCGGTCTGCTTCATGTTGACTGTATGCTGCACCCATGGTACATATATAATCTGCTTTACACTGACTGTACACTGCACACACTGAACATTCTGCACAATACACTGCACGATACACGGTTCTGCGATTTCTGCTTCATTCTGCATTCTACTTTATCTGATAACCATACTGATATTTGCTCTGCAGTTGTGGGTCTACGGCTACTTCCCGAGGCTTGTGCCAGTGCCCGACGAGGAGACTCCCCTCGGCGTTCCATTCTCTCGACGCTTCGATGTGAGATGCGTGCGGAGACCCCGAGAGATGTTCATATTCTTCCGTCGCTACTTCGATACCATTACCGCCGCAGAGGTATTTTCAACTTTAGAGTTTGTTTTAAGCTTTGCTTTGCACTGTATTTTCAATAACAGTAGATAACTGACTGCATATCATTTTCAGATCACCTGGCAGCCCTGGGCTCCATTGCCAGCTGCAGTTCGGGAGCGGTTTGCAGGTGTTAAGGAGACCGCCCGGTTCAGGATCTTGCTGGAGTGCCCGGTCTGTCGGGCTTGGTACCTGGGTGAGCGCTTCCTACGCCAGACCCTGGGTTTACCAGAGCAGATAGTTCCAGGTCCGCCCCCTGTCCATATGAGGGACACCGAGAGGTTCACCCTTGAGCAGATGGCCGATTACACGATCGGCTGGGATGCTGAGGGCTTCAGGGGCGAGGGCGACTATACAGAGTACGTCCAGACCTACATCGTGCGGCCTTTGAGCAGTGGCCGTCGAGCTGAGAGAGAAAGGCCAGCGGCGTCGGCGGCTAGGGCAGGAGCGGGAGCAGGAGCGCCGAGGGTGGCTCGGGTCAGTGGCAGGAGTGGGGCCCGGAGAGGACGGGGGGCTAGTTGGCCAGCACTGCCCATGATGATGACATGCCGAGGGCAGAGTGGGGAGACCTATCAGATCCCCTTCGCTCCCCCTCCGGCTGATCACGAGTTTGTCGGGTTCTACGACTTGCCCCCGGTATGTACTATTGCATTTTGCATCTTGCATCGTCATGTCATTTCGTTTTTCTTGATATTCCGCAAAATACTGATACTTCTAACACTTTTGCAGGCTTCATCTAAGTATACTCGCCAGTCCCTAGAGTTGAATGCCTCCATGATGGGGATGCTACAGCAGAACTTCGACCTGCTGGCCATTTACAGTATCCCGATAAGCTCTTTCGACCATCATCTCAAACTTTGCATAATCTGATGCATCGCACCATCAACACAGTACTTGATATACGGCCCTCACGGCATTCGATACACTGTAACCCACAGACTGTTCATAGCATTACTCACGGCATTCACACACTGCACTCAGTCACTGTACTCTGTTCTGATACACTGCTCACGGTATTCATACACTGTACTCAGTCACTGCATTCTGTACCGACACACTGTTCATAGCATTCATACACTGTACTCATACAATGCATTCTGTACTGATACATTGCTCACAACAGTCATACACTGTACTCACACACTCTATTCGGCATTTATACCCTGCTTTACGTAGCATACTGATGCGTTTACCATTTATGCTTTTCGGCCTCCATTCCAGATTCGTACTACAGGAGGTGCTCCAGCTGGGCCTTCTGTTCCTTTCCAAGATGGCAGAGTATATCCCCGCACCAAAGCAGGGTGCACTCATGTTGGGAGTAGCTCACGGGCACCAGTTCCCGATGATGATGAGTCCAAGGCCGAGGCAGAGACGGAGGCAGAGTCGTCCGAGGAGGAGACCGGAGATGGCTCGGGCTCAGATGACGGTGTTGATGACGATGCTCCTGGACCTTCGTCTAGGAAGAGGACGAGGACAAACCCGTGGGCCTGAGATGATCGATGCTGATCCAGACTTTTGTTGCTTTTCTTCTTTTTGTTTGTACTTTTTCTTTTTGCTAGTAGCTTGAGTACCTTTTACTGCCGCAGGCAGGTTTTGTTTCCTCCAAAGCTATGTACTTGAAAATGGTGAAATGAAACAAACTTTTTGTCTGAGAAAATGTTACATTGGTACATTTCATACATTGCATCGCATTGCATCATATTACACCTCAATGTAAATGAGATTGATCTCCTGTCTGAAAATCAAACACTTGTATTGTAATAATCAGGTAACGAACCAGCTATCGACAAAACAACTTGCACAACCCACTGCTCATTCTGAACATATAGCGCATAACACAGCGCGCGATTTATTCTACACACAGCGGATCCACACAGTTCATACTAACAGTTCATTCTGAGCTCATAGCTCATGACACAGTATTCTGTTTACTTGCACATGGCCCATTCTAAACAAACAATTGACTCTTGAAGAGACGGGAAGTTCACTGTTTTCAAGTGACCGAGGGGTCAAACCCCTGTAGTTTTTACAAAAGAAACAAATCTGTTTTGCAGAAATGTGGAGAATGGCACAGCACTCTGAGCACAAAACGATTTGAGAAAAGGGTTTTCAACCAGGTATTGAGCCTATGACTGAACACAGTGAAAAAGACTCAATAACGGAAAACAAAAGGTAAACAACCTAAACACAACGAGACATGCTCGGAATAGACCCAAAACAAGAGTTAAGGTAAACAAAACAAAAGACGCGACACACAGACGTGTTGCCGATACGAGAGGCCTCTTAGATCACGAGGAGCCAGTTTCTTCGGGTATTATTTCCCACCCTCTTCCCATTTGTGATTCTCACATCACTCGGCCCTGGGGCTCGATTTTTTCTCTCGAAACCCCTTTTTGCTCACTTTTCTCTCGACTTACACCTCTCTATTCTTCACTCTCTCATTTTTCATCCCTCCCCAGATATGGTCTGTGAATAAACAAGAGGTTGTGGGTTCATGCCCAACACTGTTAGCTCACAGCTATTTCCTCCGGTGACGTTTAGTCGATGTTCCTAATAAGGGAGTGAAGTATCTTGGTCCATTCCGGTTCGTGCTTCGTACTTGGCTTGATACCTGGTTGCTCAGAGGTTGAGAGAGCTTTCAGCCCTTTTAATGACAACTTCAGCTGTGCCCTTTTTGGCAAGTATGCTGGCGATGGGGGGAAGACAGGAAGCTTGACTCAACTGTGCCCCTAGTTCATTATTTTGGCCATTTTTTGTTTTGGTTTTCTACTAAAACAATTTTAACCAAAATGAGAGTTAGATTAACATACTTGTTCGATTTTTTATTTGAAAATCATGTAAGTCAGGCTATGAGCACTGAAAATTTTCCTTTTTTGGGTTCAAGAAAATGGTCCAGTTTTGGAAAATGAAACAATTTTCAAGAAAATGGTCAACCTCAATAAAAATTCTCAAAAACTATTTTTGCAAACGGTCACTGCTCAACGAGCGCAGAACTTATTTTTTAGATGCACAGCCTCGGATCGGAGGCAATGGAAAATTGCCCCTTGCCTGGATGGCACTGCACGGCAACGGAAAGTTGCCCCTGGTTTGAATGGCAACTCATGGCAACGGAAAGTTGCCCCTTGTCTGGATAACGCCGTAGCATATTGTAAACAGTCCTCCTTAGTGATGATCACAACCGAACTCTCGGATATAGAGAAGACGAAGATGGTCAAAACCAATATATGGACACAGTCACTTTGAAAGTGTTGGTGGCTAGACTTCAAGATGAAGTTGCCTACATATCCCAAACATGAGAATCAAGCCTCTCGTAGTTCAGGTTAAGGTACACTCGTGTATTAACCCTCACTTTTTTTACGCTCTAATGTTTGCCAAGGCCGCCCTTCTGGGTTTTCAACCTTGCGAGCTTTATTTTTCTTTTCTTTTCCATTCTTTTTTGTATCTTTTCATTCTTTTTTCCTTTTTCATCTGTTCTTTTCTTTCTTTTGCATTTTTTTTTCTTTCTCTTCTTGTTTTTTTTCTTTTCCTTCTTTTTTGTATTTTTCTCTTGCTCTAACTTTTGCCTGGGTCGCCCTTCCGGGTTTTCAACCCAGCGAGCCTCTCAAAGGGTAAAAGTGTAACAAGTCCATGCCAAATGGTTTTAGGGTTTTGAAGCCATCCGTATTCAGGAGAGTGGCTGTTGTATTGATTTACAGAAAGATCCATCTTCGACTCTTCGAGGACATCGGACATTTTTGCCCCTAGTTTGAGGGGCGCTTCTAATTTAGCTTTGCAAGCTTCTTCTGATGAGGTCTGATCTTCTTGATTTGACTTTGGTGCCTCTTGTTCGAGGGCTGCTTTAAATCCAGCCAGACATGCCTTGCATTGCGGTTGATCGTTGAACAGTCTAAACCCAAGGTCCAAGGTTTGAAAGAAAGGGTTCAAGTCTCGAGGCTGAGAGCGATCCTAAGCTGCACAATCTCAAGAGCGATTCCACACAGGTCTTCGCAGGACTGCGCAAAACATTTTGTTTTTGAAAGTTTTTAAGAAAACGACAAATCGCTCGCCCTGAAGATAGTGTGGAACCAATCTAGATCAAACCAGGGTCCTTCTCAGTACTCACATTAACAAACATGATTTCAATCATTAAGGGCTTAGCATGCCTCTCTTTCTCTCAATTTGATCAAAGTTTTGCAAATCCCGAGGAATTCCTTTCTCTTCGTTTTCATCACCACAGTGTTTTTTTAAAAAAATGTTTGAAAAACTTAGGTCATTACAATGAATTCGAGGTACAGAAAAGCAGGTGAGATGTACTGCCGTTTCATTCGAATCCTCTGGCACAACTAGCTTAAAGTAGCAATAAGTACGGAAGCATGATAGCCGCAACTGTTTCATTCAGATTTTCGGGTTACAACTGGCTCCACGGCAGAGACAAACTCAAAAGAGAGCAAAAGGGTAATTATAAAACAAAATAATGATATCCGAGGCAACAACCCTGGAATCACCTGATTTCTATACAATGGGACTGACTCGACACAACAAGACAGACCCTTAAGCAAAAAGACTGACTCAAGACAAAGAGATAGACCCAAAACAAAACAAAGAACTGACTCAACACCCAAGCCAGAAATTACAAAACTGCATTCACAAATGCTCCCAACAGTGCGTGCCAAACGCCACATCTGAAATACAGCGAGCGCCGACCGCAGGTGGTCCAACCCTTGATCACATACTTGCAGTATCCTCGAAGTCCAATAACTCAGCAGTGACAGACTTTGCTGAGGTAGGTGGGAGGATGACCTTATTGTCGATCAAATCTTGCACTTCGTGGTGAAGGTGGAAACAACCGTCAATGCTGTGACCGGTTTGCTGGTGGTACGCGCAGTACAAGGCAGCATCATGTGTGAAAGGAAGATTCTTCAGGAGAGGTCGAGGCTCGAGGGGTTTAAGATGCCCCTTTTTAGCCAAAATTTGAAATGCCCTAGACAAAGGCATGTAGAGGGCGTGAAAGACTCTGCGCCCTCAAGGCAGGTACTTTGAAGTCTGAGGATTCTTGCTAGGCGCACTAGCGAAAGGGTCGGCAGGCACTGCCTTGGCTTTTTGATCTTTCCCAGGGGTAGGGTTGGGAGTGGAAGGAACTGTTCTGGCATGACGGGGCCTATCCCGATTTTCTGCCTGGCTTAAACTGCCTTCAGTTGGAGTGGGGAAAGCATCATCTACAGTTTTAGCCATGACTGCGAGTACTTGTTGCTTATTCATCCCCCCGGCTTTCAAAGCCTTGACTGCCCACAGCAGTTGCTCGACGGGATCAGCATCTATTCCTACTTTGTTCTTACCTCTAGCCTTAGCTTGATCGAGGGTTTGGGTTGCTACATCAGAGTGAAACCCGGTTGTTGTTGACACGCCATTGTTATAGCTTGAAACAACCTCAGGTTGGCTGAGCTCAATCACAATTCGCCCCAGTAGCGGGGGCTCCTGTGGCATGAAGTTCTCAGCATATGGTGTAGCTGGTGACGAAGTCGACATTCCGTAAGCAAGATCCGCCACAGACCTCTAGAGGTCACCAATCATTCCCATCAACTCGAACGTGGTGGGCTTATGAGCTTGAAACAACTGGGGCTCCCAGATCGGGCGCGCAGTAGGCGACCTGGGCGGATGCGGTATTTCAACATTAGTCTCATCCCGCAAGATGGTTCCTCGGTCTAGTGTGGCTGCCATAACCACGATTTCCTCTGAACTCTACGTCATCATAAGTCCGCTGAACTGAACAATGATGATGCAACCGGCGATTGATGGATCAGACGTCTGCCTTGCCTCAGCGAAGGAGAACATCAAATCTCTAAACCCAAATCTCTGAACTGAAAGGGAAAACAAGCAGCATTTCAACCCAAATGGAATAGACACGGGTGTAGCTGAAAAACTATACTCTACTACTGATCACTGTTTCCCAAAATCACTGCCTCGGAAAGCTGAATCTGATACCCGCGGATATAACCGATTCCCCAAAACACCGATACTGATGCCCTCAGGCTTGCCAACTGATAGGTGCGTTCCTGTAGAGATACACTCCAAAAGCACATAGCAAGCAAAGTAGAGCCAAAACACCCCTATATTAGGGTAGGGTTTCCCTATCCTATTTTGTCAGGAACTAGGGTTTCACTACGCACGCAGCGGTTTCAAACAACCTATAATCGGGTAACAACCTGTCCTAGTTTGGAATAGTCACTATGGATTCTGAATATGCACCAGGTCGAATGGTCAAAAAGGGTGCCCCGATAAAACCGGGGTTTGTGTTCCCATACTGGCAGAGCCCGTAGCCGGTCAACCTTATGGCACGCAACCTCAGGCTAACCGCTCAGGAATAGTAGATGGAAAACACGATGTCCTAGGCGCACCAACGCACATGCAATGCAAAGAAACACATAAGTGTAGTTAAAACAAGATATCACGAGTTCGAGTCAAATTCTCTAAACTCCCCAGCAGAGTCGCCAGAAACTATAGACGCGCCCTTGGGCCCCATGCTACAGTTCGGACTCGATTGGTGTGTCGGTTCTTAATTTGATCTCACAATGTGTAATGTGAGATGGATAAATCACCAAAGAGTCCAAATCTGACAAATCGTTTTGGAAAACAGATTTTTTAGAAAGAAGTGCCAAACATGGACTGCTTTGCCAGATACAGAGTCGCCACCTAAATATTTTATTTTGGGGGAATTTAAGAAACCCTGACTCGTTGCCTAAGGCCACGTGTCCATCATCACCAAAGTTGCCTTGGCTCGGGAACTTGAGTACGATTGGGGAAGGCCAGCTATGAGCACCCCCGCTCGCCTGATCCGAAGATCGGCCTCTACTAACCATGATATCTAGTTTTGAAAACGTTATGTGTTCTTATTCCAGTTATTAGCCTAATCTTACTATGTTATGCGCACAACACAAAAGTATAGACTAGAGCGCTTAATTTGGAACAAAGCATCGCATATCCATTTGGTTGAAAAACAATTTGAAATTGCTACTCGCAAGTAAGCTAAAACACAGATTTCAATGAGTTGTTCCAACTCATACAATCCAACCTTCACCCACAAGCATTCAGGCAGTTTATATAACATAAGCATATAGCCACATGGTAAGCATGCTGTCATGTTTAACATTCACACTCATGCGTGATGCTAAATCGTAAAAACACTCACAGTATACTCCAAGCCAAAACAAGAAACTAGTTAGTAATCATGCATGATCCTAGTTCATGTTCAAGTGGCTAATGCATCGCATACAAAATATCACTAGAATAGGCTCGGCTAATCTATGGATGGCATGTGAAATGCGACAGATAGCATATATTCAAGTTATATTTGAAATACTATGCAGTTAGCATGATGCGCTGAGCCCGGTGCATGCAATACTGATGAATGATGCACGCATGCATAACATAAGGTATGCTAAATTGAATATGTCCGAATGCTAACCATCAAAAGCAGGTAAGTAAAAAGGAGAAAGAAGTGGGAGGGGTTGGAAGACATGCACACACACACCCATACTTATTACACATTCGCCCTCGCTCGGAGGGACCGAAAGAATAATACAAATTAATTAACCTACAAGCTAATTAAATAATTACAGACCAATTAACTAGTTAAGCAAATTAACTAAGCTAACAAAGCAATAAAACCGCTTCGGGAAGAGGGCCCAATGCACGTATGCTCGGCTCCGCTCGGAAACCCACCGACATGCACAAGTTGCCTCTGTTTTCACTGTTTTCCTCCTCTGAAGACTGCACAAGTCCCAAGGTACACCCTCTGAACACTGGAAAATTCCACCGACCATGGGGAATAGTCACCGACAAAAGGTAAGTGGTCATCGACCATCTATGAAGCCATTGGCCAGAAATGGATAGCCGGCCGACCGGCCATATTTTCCTGCAGGAACCTGTTTTGACAGCAGCAGAGGGCAAAACAAGGCATGGCAACGCATTTCAAAGCAATGTTTGTACCACCACACTCCTTATCGTGTTTATGACTCAAAGGGGTATGGTACTCGATTCTCGAACCACCAATCGCGCATTTCAATGCGTAATGGCCCAAGAAAGCAAGTTATGCATTTTGGTGTGGAATGAAATGCACATAAACAAACAATGGAGGCCCAACCTCTATCATAATCAATTCAAGAGGCAAGGCATGCATGCTTAATGAAATGCAACCTAGGCATGCAAGCTAAACATGCAACATGAGGATGCAAACAAGCATGCTAAGATGCAAATATGTAACAAGTATGCAAGTTAACAAGCATGCAAAGATGCAATGTGAACATGCAAACATGCAAGACATATAACATGTTAAGCAATCGAAACAAGAGGAAATGCATGCCAAATGCAATGTGATTCAAACATGCAACACATGCGATAGGCCAAGTATGCAACAATATGCAAGGCTAGCATGCAATAACACGCGAATGAGGGTCTTTGACTAGTTTGGGCAGCTCTCAAATAAGCCCAAAACAGTGGCCCAATGCTAAGGAAATGAAGGCCAAAATACACACAAACATGCATGCACACATGGTTCAAAACTTAAGCATCAAAGAGAAACTTTTAAGCACACTTAAAAGGGACAAACATGGACATATGGCATGCATACTAAGCTCTGAAAGTCATGTTATAAAGGTGCCAAACCAAGTAAACAAGACAAGCCAAGCATGCAACAATGTCCAAGACTCAAGGGGGCTTAAACCAAAACTATATGAAGCAAGCCCCAAAGGGCTAGGAGGACCTAAAACATGTCCAATGCAGGTCTAAACAAGACCAAAAACGCACCTAGATGGCATCTAAATGGTCTAAACATGGAAGCATACATAAAGGTCCAAACATGGAGCATAAGACACAAGCCTTTTAAAACATTAAAGGGGCATCAAATGCAAGCATACAAGCATACCACAAGGACTGAAATGATGCTATAAGTGGTGCCAAACCACTGAAACAAGCAAGTAAAGCATGCTAGAGGGGTCAACACTCAAGGCTCACAAGGGGGATTACATGGTAGCTATACAAAGCAAAGCATGGATGACCCGAGAAACCAAAAACAGAGCTTGGGCACACTAAAACATGCATAAAAGCTTCACAAAGCTAGGCCAAAACAAGTAAGCATAGTGGTCTAAATGCTAGGCACATGTTAAGGCAATTCATGGCATTAGAAGACAAGTATGCTAAGCATGCATGGTGTGTCTAAACCAATTAAAAATAGTGCTATATCATGGCAAAATAAGCGCAAATAACACTTAAGACATGGCCAACATGCACTTAAACAAGATGCTCACACATGAGGCCAAAATGGCCAACATTGAAGGCAACAAGGAGAGAGGATGGTCCTCTCCTTCTTAGGACCTTAAAGCACTATCTCTACCACTGAAATCCCTCTGGATTTCAGTGGTGAGGAGGCCAAAACAAGGTGGTCCCGGAGCTCACCAAAATAGCACAAAAATGGCACCAAACAAGGCCTAAGGGGGGTCAAACAACCCCAAACCTCAAAGAGACCTAAAACAACTATTTTAAGCACTTAAAAACAAGACTTTTATTAGCTATACACAAAGTCCAAAAACAGATGCAAGGATGGCTAAAAGTCTATGCAAAAAGGGGGTATTTAAAGGGAAAGTTCTTACCCTTGTAGACCTCTTCAAGAACAATGCTCCAGTAGCCTTCCTTAGCTTAAATCCACTCAAGAACTTTAAGAAAACCCCTTTGGCTCCTCAGCAACCAAGGTATAGTGTAATAGTAGGTGTCTTAGTGCAAAACTAAGAACAAACACACACAAACGCAAAAAGAGAGGGAGATATAGAGATAGATAGATACACTATGCAAACCCTAATCTCAGAGCTCTCTGGAACTTTTTTGTAACCCTTGAGGAGGGAGGAGAAGGCCTCCCTTTATAGAGGATCACTCTTGCAAAGCTTACAAAACAAGCTAAGCAATAGTGAAATCCCTCCATACACGTGTATGGAGGGGGTGCAAAGTGGGTGCCAGCTAGCACAGCTGGCATAAAATATCTGCCAAAAGCAGATGCATAGTGGTCGGCCAGCAAAAAATGCCAAATTGGCCAAAACAATGGTCGGCCGACCATAAATAGTGCCGATCGGCCAAACATTTGGCCAATGGAAACAAAACAGTGGCCGGTGGCCTCAAGCCATGGTCGGTGAGATATGGGGATGGCCAACAAGCCATTCCCTGCTCCTCAAAAGCAAAACACAAGTGTTTGGTGCAAAACCAAACACAAAACAGGCAAGTCGAGAGGTCTTGAGGCAAGGCGCGTGGCCGAGACTTCCAAGAACTCAAGACGAACACGAACATGGATGATCACTGAGTGTTCAAATGGTGACGTCCAAGTCTTGAGGACGGTCAAAAATGGGGTGTCTACAGTCATGCACATCTCATTCGCATTGTCATGCATTTCCTCATCTGCATTGTCATGCACATCTCATTCGCATTATCATGCATTTCAGTACAGGCATTGTCATGCATATCTCATTTGCATTGTTATGCATTTCCTCATCTGCATTATCATGCACATCTCATTCGTATTATCATGCATTTCAATACAAGCATTGTCATGCACGTTTCATTTGCATTGTCATGCATTTTCCTACCTTGCATTGTCTTGCACGTTTCATTTACATTGTCATGCATTTCCATACTTGTATTGTCATGCACGTCATTTGCATTGTCATGCATTTCTGTACTTGCATTGTTATGCACGTCATACATTGTCATGCATTCCTCACCTGCATCGTCTCGCATATTTCATTTGCATTGTCATGCATTTTCTCATCTTGCATTGTCTTGCACGTCTCTTTTGCATTGTCTTGCATGTCTTTTGTGTATTGTTTTGCACCCCCTATAGCTGGCATTGTCTTGCTCGTTGTGTGCATTGTTTTGCACCCCCTATAACTGGCATTGTCTTGCTCGTTATGTGCATTGTCTTGCACTCCCACTAACTTGAGCATTGTCTTGCACCCCTACTAACTTGTGCATTGTTTTGCACCCCCTATAACTGGCATTGTCTTGCTCGTTATGTGCATTGTCTTGCACTCCCACAAACTTGTGCATTGTCTTGCACCCCTACTAACTTGTGCATTGTCTTGCACTCCCACTAACTTGTGCATTGTCTTGCACCCCTACTAACTTGTGCATTGTCTTGCACTCCCACTAACTTGTGCATTGTCTTGCACTCCCTACTAACTTGTGCATTGTCTTACACCCCCACTAACTTGTGCATTGTCTTGCACCCCCTCTAACTTGCATTGTTTTGCAATCTATCTAACTTGCATTGTTTTGCAATCTATCTAACTTGAATTATTTTGCAACCTATCTAACTTGCATTGTTTTGCAACCTATCTAACTTGTGTTGTTTTGCAACCTATATAACCTGCATTGTTTTGCAATTTATCTGACTTGCATTGTTTTGCAATCTATCTAACTTGCATTGTTTTGTAACCTGTCTAACTTGCATTGTTTTGTAACCTATCTAACTTGCATTGTTTTGCAACTTATCTAACTTGCATTGTTTTGCAATCTATCAACCTATCTAACTTGCATTGTTTTGCAACCTATCTAACTTGCATTGTTTTGCAATCTATCTATAAGATGCGTTGTTTCGCACATATCTATAACATGCATTGTTTCGCACGTTCTACTTGCATTGTTATGCACACTTCACTTGCGTTGTTACGTACTTTTCACTTGTATTGTTGTGCATGTTTCTAACAATATTGTGCTTGTTAAGTTTCTCTCTTTTGTCGGCACGATATTGTATGTACGGTTCATTTGAAGCTGGCAAGACCAGACAACCAGACGGTATTGTATTCTCCGTGTAAGACGTAGTGAGAATTGTATAATTCTCTTACATCCTTTCTGCATGTAATGTAGTTGGATTTGTATTCGCTTGCTTAAAACTATTGCATGATATGCTGTTGCATGTTTTGCTTCGTTACAGCTTTCTTTGCATGATCATAAGTTATGTTCAGTATCGTGCATGTTCCTTGCATCTTGCCCCTGCCTTCGGGCACATATCTTTGCTTCTTGTATGCTTGTCTAAGTCTTCGGTCTTGTCAAAAATGGGTCGTCTCTGGGCTTTGACATTCACTCCCGTCATTTTTATGACTTTCGAGTTCTGTCAAAGAGAGGCAACTGTAGACACCCCATTTTTGACCGTCCTCAAGACTCAGACGTCATTGTTTGAACACTCGATGATCATCCATGTTCGTGTTCGTTTTGAGTTCCTGGAGGTCTCGGCCGCGCGCTTTGCCTCAAGATCTCTCAACTTGTCTATTTTGTGCTTGGTTGTGGACCAAGGACTTGTGTTTTTGCTTTTGAGGAAAGAGGGTGGCTTGTTGGCCATCCTCTCAACCCATCGGCTAAGGCTTGAAGCCATCAGCCTTGCTTTCTTAACATCGGCCAAAAGTTTTAGCCGATCGGCACTCTTTTTGGTCGGTCGGTCGGCCCTTGTGTTGGTCGATCGGCCATGTTTTCTGGCTGAACCCTATTCATCTGCTTTTTGCAAATATTTTTTGCCAGCTGGCACAGCTGGCATACACAATTCACCCCCTCCATACACGTGTATGGAGGGATTTGCCCCTTGGCTTAGCTTCTCCTAGAAGCTTTCAATTTGGATTTCTATAAGAGGGGAGGCCCTCCTCCCTTCTCAGAGGTTCTGAAATTTGGGATTAGAGAAGCTGTATCTATCTATCTATCTCTATATTTCCCTCTCTCTATACATTTGTGTGTGTATTTGTGCTCAAAAAGGTGTTTTGTTCACACTATTGCACACAAGCACCTAGCATTACACCATCCTTTGTTGCTGAGATCCTAGAGAGTTGGTTTTAGAGTTCTTGGAGTGGTTTGAACTCAAAAAACCTGCTGGAGCCCTGTTCTTGAAGGTGTTCTTCAAGGGTGAGCATTCTTGCTTTAGATACCCCATTTTGGCTTAAGCTTTTAGTCCTTCTTGCTTATTGTTTAAAGCTTAACTCTAAACTACAATAAGTTCTGATTTTTGATGCTTTAGATCTTTAATTAAGGTCATTTTTGGGTTTGGGGTTGTTTACCCCCTCTTAGACCTTGTTCTTGTGCTTTATTTTTAAGCTTTGAGACCACCTTGTTTTGGCCTTCCCACCAGGGATTTCAGTGGTGGGGATGATATTTTAAGGTCTCAAATAGAAGAGGGTCATCCCCTCTCCTTGTTGTCTTGTATGCTTGCATAAATGGCTTATGTTGGTAGCATGTTTACTTGGCTTGTTTTAGCTCCATTTCAGCAAGTATTTGGTGTTATTTTGCCATGTTTTACCTCTGTCTAAGGTTAGTTTAATGGCTTCTTGCATGCTCCATATACTTGTCTTACAATCCCCTTATTTGCCTTAACATGCATCTTGTGATTAGACTATCATTTTTGCATATTTTGGCTCAACTCCATGAAGCTTTTAGCCTTGTTGTAACATGCTTAAGCTCTGTTTGGTGTTGTTTTGATCATATATGCCATGCTTTGTATAGCCATAAGGCATTCTACCTTGTAGCTTCAAGTGTCCAAGTCACTGGCATGCTTTACTTGGACCATTTCAATGATTTAGCATCATTTGTTATACTATTTCAGTTCATATTTCATGCTCATGTGCTTGCACTTATCACTCCTTTAATGCTTTAAATAGTTGATGTTTTATGCCTCATGATTGGATTATTGTGCATGCTTCCATGCTTAGGTCATTTGGATGCTATCTAAGTGGGTTTTTGCGCTCATTCTAACATGCCATAACTCTGATTTTATTGGCTTAAGTCATGCCATATTTGGTTTTGATAGGTGTAGTGTAACACCCTTTTTGTAGCCTTGCATGCCTCATGCTTTTGGTATTGTGTTCTAGCTTGTGTTGGCTAGTTTCAAGCTTGTCTTTGGTCTTGTTTGGACCTGGCTTGGGACTGTTTTAGGTCCCCTTGGCCCTTTGGGGCTTTATTCTTGTGGCCATGGTTTGAGTCCTTTGGCTAGCTTCAAGCTTTAAGCTTTCTTGCATGCTTTACTTGCGTAGTTTGGTCGGTTTGGCACCTTTCCTAGCATGATTTCAGAGCTTACAATATATGTTACATGTCCATGTTAGTCCCCTTTTAAGTGTTCTTGAAAGTTGCCCTCCTATGCCTAGGTGTTGGACCATTTACATGTGCATGCTTTGACTTGCTTTCATGCTTCAATTCATCATGTTTGGCCACTGATTTGGGCACGTTTAAGAGTTGTCCACTTTAGTTTTAAGTCCATCTTTGGCATGTTGTTGCATGCTTGTCTTGCATGCTTGCTTCATTTTGCATGTTGTTGCATGCTATGCATGTTTGCATATTTAGGTTGTATGCCTATTACATGTTAGTTGCATTACATAATCTTGTTGCATGCTCATGTTGCATTAGCTTGCTTGCATGCTTAGGTTGCATAGCATTATGTGTGCATTCCCTAGCCTCTTGATCAAGCATGATAGAGGTTGGGGGCCCCTTATGTGTTTTTGTGCATTTCATTTGATATTGAATTGCACACTTGGCTCCTTTGGCCATCATGCATTGAAATGCGTGAATGATGGTCCGAGGGTCGAGGACTATACTCCCTTGAGTTCATGACATGATAGGGAGGGTGGTCGTGCAAAAATTGTCTTGTAAATGTATTGCCATGCTCTGTTTGTCCTCTGCTGCAGCAACAAGAGCTTTTCACAGGAAGAGATGGTCAATCGACCATGTTCAGTGCCAATCAGCTAAAAGTGTCTGGCCGAGAGCCCTATTTTTGGTTGATGACCAATTTACCTTGGCCGATGGCCTCATCTTTTGGCCGATGGCCTCACAGCATGCCCACAAGGTGGTTCAGAAGTGTCACAAAAGTTGGCACAATTTTCAGAGGTACAGAGCAGTGCAAACAGAGGCAATATGAAGCATGGTGATGGATTTCCGAGCGAAGCCGTCCGAGCATGCATTGATCCCTCGTCTCGAGGCCATTTCAGTGTTTTAATAACTTAGAATAGTTATTTATTTCGATTTGGTTGTGTAAATTAATTAATTAGCTTGTTAGTTAGTTAATTAGATGATTTGTATTATTCTTTTGGTCCCTCCGTCGAGAGGGCGCAATTATGTAATAAGCGTGCGTGTGTGTGATGCATGTCTTCCAAACCTCCATTTCTTTCTCCCTTTTACTTACCTGCTTTCAGTGGTTAGTTCTAGGGCATATTTCAATTAGCATCTTTATGCTATGCATGTTTGCACCATTCATCTTTATTGCATGCACCGGACTCGGCGCATCATACTAACTGCGTTGTATTTCAATTCCAAGTTGAATACATGTATCGAATGTCGTATCTCATATGCCATTTTAGACTAGCCGAGCCTATTCTAGTTGCACTTTGCATGCGATGCATTAGCCATTTTAACATGAACTAGGATCATGCATGATTTCTAACTAGTTTCTTATTTTGGCTCGGAGTACACTTTGAGTGTTTATGCTTTAGCATCTTGCATGAGTGTAGGTGTTGCCATGACAACATGCTTGCTATGAGGCTAATTGCGTATGTGATATAACTGCCTAGATGCCTGTGGGTGAAGGTTGGATTACTTGAATTAGAACAATTCATCAAATCCGCATTTAGCCTACTTGCGAGTAGCAAACTTCAAATCCGTTTTCTAACAAACAAATATGCGATGCTTTGTTCCAAATTAGGCGATCTAGTCTATACTTGTGTGTTGTGCGCATCACATAGTAATTCTAGCTAATTAATCAAAATAAGAACACATGTGTTTTCAAAAACGAGATATCATGCTTAGCACAGGCCGATCTTTGATCAGGCGAGTGGGGGTGCTCATAAATGACCTTCCCCAATCGTACCCAAGTTCCCGAGTCGAGGCAACTTTGGTGATGACGGACACGTGGCCTTAGGCAACGAGTCGGGGTTTCCTAAATTCCTCCAAAATAAAATATTTAGGTGGCAACTCTGTATCTGGCAAAGCAGTCCATGTTTGACACTTCTTTCTTAAAAATCAGTTTTCCAAAACGATTTGCCGAATTTGGACTCTTTGGTGATTTATCAGTCATGCATTACACTTTGCGAGATCAAATTAAGAACCGTGACATTTGAGTCCAAACTGTAGCATGAAGCCCAAGGGCACGTCTACACACCCGCTACTCTTTTTGCTAATGTTCCTAAACCTAGTGCGTCTCCCTCTCTGAAACGAACTTTCACCCCCCTCTATATGAGCCCAACCTGTGCACTGAGGGTACTGATGGAGAAAGAGAATCTCAAGCCGCTTAATCCTTGGCCTCTCCCTAAGTCCCTCCCACCTACACATGACTCTACCCAATATTGCACATTTCACCAGCAATACGGTCATCATATAGATCGTT
The DNA here is from genome assembly GCF_055761805.1 of Camellia sinensis. Classification (NCBI taxonomy): domain Eukaryota; kingdom Viridiplantae; phylum Streptophyta; class Magnoliopsida; order Ericales; family Theaceae; genus Camellia; species Camellia sinensis. The sequence continues at coordinate 40,626,410 of NC_138969.1, read as the reverse complement.
GGTTTCGCCTTCGCCATGAAATTCAAGACCTGATTGATAAGAAGGTCATTACCCCACCTGACAATCCCAAAGCTGTCAATAACCCATTCCATAACATAAAACCCACCAAAAGCTTGCCAATGGCCAATCATTACCCTAGCCAACACATCATACCTGCTAATGAGCACAAACCCAATGAGTTCATCCCAAAATTTTCTGATTCCAATCTGAGCAAAGGGAACAATATCGTTGAAGAGATGGAAAATTCACTCGATTTTGATGAGTGGAAGATTTATGAAGCAGTGCTGCCAAAACTGGTGGTTGGAATGAGGAACCTCAGTCTCAACTAGGGTGGACCTCAGTTTCAACTACGGTAACAGTCTGAAATTAACTCTTTTGGGCGTGGATGTGTATTGATGGCAAGCCTGGACCTTCCTATGGGCTATTTAAAGCTGTTTTTGAATTCTGTGGATGGACTTGGAGAAGGGTAATCTCCTTTTGTCTCAGAAATGTTTTATTTGAGTTGTGTCTTGTAAATAGTTTTATTGTGAGTGCTATTTTCTGCCTTTTCTTGCATTGTTGTGTCTATTTAGTCTTTTCCTTTGAGTTGTTCTCGTGTACCCTCAGGTCTTCATCTTTATAAGAAAATGGGAGTCAAGTTTTTGATCATTTTATTGTGCCTATAGTGATGCATGTGTGACCTTTTGCAAATAGAAAAAGACTTTGAATTTGTTTTCTAAATGAAATTGAGAAGGATCCCTTGAATGGTTTGAGCGAATTCTGACTTACCGGTGCAAGGTCATTCACGATTTCAAGAATTTTCAACTATTTCTTTTACAAAGCTTGCGAAGTTAGGTTCAAAATTGTGTGTGGTATTTTACATTGTCCTGGGGATTCTCTTCACCGTTGGGCGATCATTTTGACAAGCACAAGGCGGCTTTCAGACCTATAAGTATAAGGCGACTTTCAGATTTCACAAATCATAGAATCTCCCCCCTTGGTGTTTTTATTATTTCAAAGATAAAAGAAATGGATAAAAAAGAAAGAAAATTGAAAAGAAATGGATAAAAAAAAGAATAAAAAAAAGAAAATTGAAAAGAAAGAAGAACAGAAAAAGAAAAGAAAGGAAAAAGGGAAAGAAGTCAATCGTCAAGCCAGGGGCATCCATTGGAATGAAATCCAATCGACTATTAGGAAGGGAACTTCTGTCTGAATTCAGGGAAGCCGATGCGAGGAGGTACCACAGTGCAAGAAGAGCCAACCTTCAAAATCGAGCAAGAGAAAAAAAGAAGACACGCATAAGAGAATGGAGAACCAAGCTCAAATCAAGGCGAAGTCAGATCCAGTGATTAGGGCAAGGGTGACCATTGATCAAATTCGCCACATTCACCACAAATGTTGTAAACATTATCCTTGAGAGGCTCGCTAGGCTAAAAATCCGAAAGGGCGACCTAGGCAAAATTTAGAGCATGAAAAATGAGAAATCAAATAAATAGAGCTGGCAAGGTTCAAAACCCCAAAGTGGCGACCTTGGCAAAAATTAGAGCGCTAAAAGGAGAGTGTTAACACCCGAGGGAACCTCAGCCATGAACTACGATGACCTGATTCCCATCTTTGGAATACGTAGGCAGCTTCATCCTGAAGTTCGGTCTCAATCATATCCATCTCATTCTGTCTCAACTCAATCACCTTGCCCAATTTATGTCGTCAGCTTCACATCAATCCATGAGCTACACCGACTACTGTGCATATCATATACTTGCGCTGGTAAGAAAGAACTGACTCGTATCAACAATTGGAGAAATTTTCAATACTTGAACTTATCAATAGACTCTCTATCTTAAGCAAACAAAAAATGGAATCGAAACTCGAGTTTTGCGAAATTGAGTTTTAAAGGGAGCATAAGTAAAATTAGGGGCACTGTGAATGATCAGTTACCTTGAGTCTTCTTTTTTTTATGCTTTTGGGTAAGTTGTGAATTCAGTTGTGTCGTGTCCAGTATTTGTCTTGGTCTGCACTTCTCATCGAGTCACCATAGCATGTTGCTATTCATCAAGTCACCATAGCATGTTGCTATTCATCAAGTCACCATAACATGTCTGTCGTGTTGTCAAAAAGCGTTCTTCATTGAGTCACCCTAGCAAGTCTATCGCTCGAAAAAGTTCAACAGAGTGGCATGGTGAAAATTCCATACACAAATGTTCGCTGTAACTCGGAAACAAGTCCATGTGTGGAATTCATAAACGAGCTGGGAGTACCCATATAAGGGGCAACGCATTCATAAGCAGTGTATATGAGGAATCTTTCACTGCTTCGGAGGGGACTGGAGTAATTCCTGAATATGTTAGAAGCAAAGCATGAGTCTGATTGGTTGACAACTATTTCAGGATTTGATGATCCCCATCACACGTGCCTACATAATGGTGAAAATAATGGCCAGTAACTGGACACTAGGGGCAATTTTCAGTGCATCTGATCGGGCCATCAATTGAACAAGGGGGCATAAACCCGATCGGTGGCCAATGACTGGACACTAGGGGCAATTTTCAGTGCATCTGACTGGCTAATCAATTAAACAAGGGGCATAGATCCAACCTATCTCTCAGTCTGCCAAAGTCATCTATTGGGCACTTTCCCCTGGATTAGGGTTGTTTTCCCCCATGATTAGTCTGATATGATTCAACTTTCGAAAACTATCTCTGATCATTTCGAAACTCTCTTGGGGATTGCCATATTCCCTCTAATTAATGCATGTGCTTTATGCCTACATGTTCGTATGTATGGGTTGCTTTGAACTGCGTGATTGGCTGCTCTTGCTCTTGACTTTGTTTTGTGCTTAACAGAGTTTTGTTGAGTTGCCTCCCTCTGTAGTACATTTCAAATAGGTTGTGGCAGAGTGTCCTATACTCGTCTCATAATGTACATGACGCATCACGCTGACTGTTGCTTGTTTCCCGCTATATGCTTTCAATGTTTGCATAGAATATGCCTGCCTCATGCGTAAAATATGCTTTCAATGTTTGCATAGAATATGCCTATCTCTTGCGTAGAATATGCTTTCAATGTTGCATAGGATATGCCTATCTCATGCATAGAATATGGTTCCAATGTTGCATAGAATATGCTCTTGTTTCATGCATAGAAAATGCACTCTTCCATACTTGCATAGAACATGCATTTTATCGCACTTTCTTGTGCATCTTACTTGCATAGAACATGCATTTTATTGCACTTTTTTGTGCACCTTACTTGCATAGAACATGCATTTTTATTTTTATTATTTTTTTTATCACACTTTTTTGTGGAACTTACTCGCACTTTCTTGTGCAGTTTACACTCGCACTTTCTTGTGCATCGCACTTTCTTGTGCACTCGCGCTTTCTTGCGCATCGCAATTTCTTGTGCAATTTACACTCATGCTTTCTTGCGCATCACACTTTCTTGTGCACTCGCGCTTTCTTGGGCATCGCAATTTCTTGTGCAGTTTACACTCGCGCTTTCTTGCGCATCGCACTTTCTTGTGCACTCGCGCTTTCTTGCGCACCGTAATTTCTTGTGCAGTTTACACTCGTGCTTTCTTGCGCATCGCACTTTCTTGTGCAGTTTACACTCGCGCTTTCTTGCACATCGCACTTTCTTGTGCACTCACGCTTTCTTGCACAGTTTACACTCGCATTTTCCTGCGTATCGCACTTTCTTGTGCAGTCTACACTCGCACTTTCTTGTGCATCGCACTTTCTTGTGCACTCACGCTTTCTTGGGCATCGCACTTTCTTGTGCACTCACGCTTTCCTGCGCATCGCACTTTTTTGTGTACTCGCGCTTCCTTGTGCATCGTATTGTCTTGTGTAATTCAAATCGCGCTGCCTTGTGTATCACACTGTCTTCTGCACTCCTTTGGTCTGGGAGACCTTAAATCCTCTAAAGGTGCAATTCCTTTGGTGTTTGTCGCACCCGAACGACTTCCAGTGGTCTGGTATAGCCACCTGCCTGTGTTTATGGTGAGTTCCTAAGAGATCAACTGCGACGGTGGAAACTAGAGTTCGAATGGCTGTTTCCTAGAACGCAAAGGTTCGGGATTTCTAAGACTAAAGTCTGGTTTAAATACCTAGGAGTGTATCCTCAACTTGAAATCTGTATGGCAGCCCCATAGGTTGAGGTAGCGGGTATGCGCCTTAATTTTGGATACTGAACCAACCTAGTCTGTCACCCTGTTGGAGAATAGGGAAAGCTGCGACCATAGCCAAGGAGAAAAGTAGTACCTGTTGTTCAACCGAGAAGAAAGGGAAGATCCCTAGCAGCGTAAGGTGAGTCATCACCGATTGCCCCTGTAAGGTACTTTCATTTCCCAGCTACATTGCATTTCATCATTTAGTATGTCTATTGCATTGTATATAACATCTATCACATGCATCTACTGCATTGTTTTATCGCCTGTATCCTTTCTATGTTAAGCTTAGTTTGGCATGTGCTCATACATTTCCTTCGTTGAAGCATGGTTTTGTGATTATGTGTACGTGCCTATTCCACTAAGAGGATTGTGGTTTGAGGGTGTCGGCACCTTTTCTGTGTTAGACGTGGTCTGTTTTGTGTCCATTCCTTTTCTAGGTTGAAATGTGGTTTGGCCGCGCGCCTTATCCACCGCATCCATTGCATTGTATTTTGTTTTGTTGCATTCAACATATAGGATTGTGATCTTTCCACCGCAGATTATTCCTCACTTATATCATACCATCTCAATTACTTGTATCTTTTATTTTGTGGTCTCTCTGCGAAACACATAGTTTTGCATGTGCTCTCACCCCTTTCACATTGAAACATGGTTCTGTTATGTGTAAGCATCCATGCTGCGTTGAGACCAGTATTGAGGATGTAGGCACTTAGCCTATGTTAGGCGTCGTTCGGCTCGTGCCCACTTCTTTTCTGTGCTAAACGTAGTTTGATTTTGCATCTCCATCCTTTTATGATATTTGTGTGGCTTTGCACTGCTTGTGGTTTGATTGTCTCAATTACATTGCACATCATTTGCATTGTTTCATTACATTGTATGTCATTTACACTGTTTTGTTATATTATGTATCATTTTGCATCCTACCCCTGAACTACGATGGTTTGATTCCTTGCAAAGGGATACGTAGGCAGCCTGTGGGCGCAACCATTTATTTATCTGTATTTTGTTTGTTTGTCCAAGTCTTCAGCCTTGTCAAAAATGGGTCATCTCTGGGCTTTGACATTCACTCACGTCATTTCATGACTTCGAGCTCTGTCAAAGAGGGGTAACTGTAGACATCCCATTTTTGACCGCCCTTAAGACTAGGGCGCTACTGATGGTTTACTTGGCGATGAAAGTTGTGCAGTGCAAGGGTTCGGTTTCTTTGGCAAGGAGAGCGTCGAATCCCGACCCCACAACCCCTTTTTGGACCAAAACCATTTTGACCAAAAAAGATTTTAGACCTTAAAACCATCTCTTTCAAAATATTTTTGAAACAAAGTTCCTACGATGTTCCGAGGCTTACATGTTGTTAAATGTTGCGCTTTTCAGTTAACTGAGCAAGGACAAAGTGAAATTGAATGAAAGAGATGTGAACTCCTTGAAAAAAATCTTCAAAACATCTTACTTGGGGGTTTGGAGTTGAAGAAAAGAGGAGAGGAGAGCAGAAACCAAGTTGAGGGAGAAGATGGGCATGAACAGTTAAAAGAGAGTCTAGTGGCACTCGCTAAATCAGGCCTATCTGTTTGTATACATGGATTTCATCTCTGAGACCACCACCGTTGGAAATAGGACTTCCGGGGTTTCATTTTTCATTCAAGAATCTCCTAAAGCCGAGGTCAGATGAGGGAGATATGGCGGGTTGAAGTTGGGTATCAATCCGGTTGGACTGAAACTGGGTAGTCTTCACTAAAAGAGGGATATCTCTTAGCACACTTCGTATTTTGATGTGAGGTTACCCCCATTGGAAAGATGACTTCCAGGGCTATAGTTTAGGATCAAGAATGACCTGAAAAGGTGTCCAGATGAAGGAGTTATGCTTGCTTCAAGTCGGGACTAGGACTGATTTTTGCTGCCGGCCCCTTTGGGATTGTGCAGGCCACTTTTTGAGCATGCTGGCCATATGCCGGCCAAAAATGATCCTTGCCGGCCAGAAATTTCTAGAAAGCCCAGAATCTACAGATATTTCTTCTTCAGCTGTTGCACACTGCTTCAGATATTTGCAAATCAGATATTTCGACCAAATGCTCATATATTGCTATATATTGAGCCATATCTCATAGATTGCAAGGTTAGAAATTGTGGAAGCTTCTCACACCAAAAGTCCTCTCCCTCTAGAAATTTTAGAGCTGAAAACTCTCTCTCTCCCTAGAATTCTCTCATTCTCCTCTTGTTTTTGAGCCTTAAGCTTAGAATTCTCTACACTTTTGCAAAGAGACCCTTAACCAAAGTTGATCACCATTGGGCTGAGATTCCTTGGAGCCTTGTTTGAGATCCAAAAGGTGGTTCTAGCTTAGAATTCGACCTGTTTTGTAGCTGTGCTTCATAGGCAAGAACTCTCTCCCTTTTAGCTTATTTTGCATGCTTGTTTTACCATAGTTTTCAACTACTTTGGGACTATTTTTTGGGGTGGTGTTGAACTGAAAAAAACTCTATTTTTCAGTCCTAAAAAAGGGTGGTTTAAGCCTTATTTGGCTAGGGGGTGTTTCCTCCCTTTTGCTCCTTGGCTTGTAAAGCCTTTTGAGCCAACGTCCAAAGCTTTTGAAACTACCTTGTTTTGGCCTTTTAACCACTGAATTCTAGAGGAATTTCAGTAGTAGAAACCATGTTTTGAGGTCTAAAGTAAGAGGGGGTGGCCTCCCCTCCTTGCTTCTTGGTTGCATGCCTTGTTAGCCTAATTATTGAGCATGTTTGTCTAGCATGTGTTGGCTTGTTCTTAGCTTGTTTTTGGGCTAATTTCAGCATGGAATAACTCTGTTTTTGGCTGGCTTGGCCACTTCTTGCTTGCATTTTGTACTTGTAGTGCAAATCGTGCTTACTAGCTTAACATGCTTTATGTTGTAGCCTATTATTTTAACATGTATTGGCTCTATTCCAGCACATTTTTGATAATGTTTTAACATGCTTTAGGACTGTTTTGAGTGGTCTTGGTCATATGAGCCATGCTTTGTATAGCTATAGTACAAGTGCCTTCACTAGTCTTGAGTTTTGAGGCACTTAGCATGCTATATTTGTGATGTGTGCATGATATGGCATCATTTGTTATGTAATTTCAGAGCTTATATCTTTGCCATACTTCCACTTAAATCACTCTTTCCATGCTTTTGAGAAGTTGAACATTATGCTTTGTTTGTGAGCCAATACATGAGCTTATTGTTCTTGCCATCTATGCTATAAGTCTAGCATGTTTTTGCCACTATTTTGACCTGCCTTCGATCTGTTTTGAATGGTTAGGGTCATTTGAGCGTTGCTTAGTATGGTTGTAGTGTAAAGGGCCTTGACTAGCTTTGAGTTTTGAGGCCTTTAACATGTTATGTATGTGATGTTTGCATGGTATGACACCATTTAGCATGTAATTTCAGTGCATATAGTATAGTGACACTCTCACATATTCCACTCTTTCATTGTGTTTAAGAGTTGTGCCTTATGCCTCGTTTATGAGCCAATATGTATGCATGCTTGTCTAGCTTTTGGGCTACTATTTCAACATGTTTTGGTCTTTGTTTTGGCCTAGTTGAGCTCTGTCCAGAGCTGGTTTAGCCATTTGAGCATTGTAGTGCATGCCTCATATGTAATACACTTCACTAGCTTAGATGCCTTAGCTTCTAAACATGCCATGCATGCATTGTTTACCTGATAGAGTCTTGTGCATGCCACTTTAGCATTGAAAGATAAGCATCTTGTTTGCATTGCATTGTGTTTGGATCGGACGTTAATCCAAACACAAGGAATGTAGCGCGTTTCATACTCAAAGTGATGAAACATGTTGCATTTCTTGGTCGCCATCCCTCTTGATCATGCGTGATAGAGGCGGAGGCTCTTATGTGTTGTTTGAGCATTCACTAATATTGTGTGAGCTTGGCTCTTTGGCCATCATGCATTGAGATGCGTGATTGGTGGCTTGAGAGTCGAGCAGTACGCTCCTTTGAGCTTGAGAAATGATAAGGAGAGTAGTTGCACACACATTTCCTTGTAAATGCATTGTTGTGCCTTTGTTGATCTCTGTTGCAGCAAAGTGGAGATTCTGGAAAAGGAAGTGGCCGGCCGGCCACTTGCACTAGCCTGCCGTCCACTTGTAGTGGCCGGCCGGCCAGTTGAGGTAGCCTGCCGACCGGTTGAAGTGGCCGGCCGGCCACTTGCAGCAAATTTTTCTAAAATGCTCCTGTTTTGGGGCAAATGCAACCTGAAAGTGTGTTCGATGCTATGAGGTCACCGCGAGTGCAAATAGAGACAACGCATGGCAGCGCAGTGCATTTCTAGGCGAATCAAACCGAGCATGCAATTCTCCCTTGCCCTCGAGGCCATTTAACTGCTTTACTTACTTAGTTAATTTGCTAGTTTTGTAATTAATTAGTTGATGTGTTTGGCTAATTTAATTCATTATTGTAATATTCTAAATTAGCTTAGTATAGCTAGTTTTCAATTCGGTTTGTAATTAATTAGCTTAGCATAGTTAATTAATTGGTCTGTAATAAGTAGCTTACCTTAGCTTATTATTCGGACCCTCCATCGAGAGGGAAAAATGTTGTAATAAGTGTGCGTGTGTGTGTGAATGTCTTCCAACCCCACGTCTTTCTCCCTTTTATTTATCCGCTTTCGGTGGCTCGATTAGGGCATATTTCAATTAGCATACTTTATGCAATGCATGTTTGCATCATTCATTTGTATTGCATGCACCGGGCTCGGCGCATTATTCAAACTGCATTGTATTTCAATACCAATTTGAATACATATATCAATTGTAGCATTCATATGCCATCTTAGATAGCCGAGCCTATTAAATCGCATTTTGCATGTGTTGCATTAGGCATCTTGAACATAGCTAGGATCATGCATTGATTTCTAACTAGTTTTCTGTTTTGGCTCAGAGTACACTGTAAGTGTTTTCGCTTTAGCATACTGCATGAGATGTGTATATTGCCATGTTAGCATGTTTGCCATGAGGCTATTTGCTTAAGTGATTAACTACATGAATGCCTGTGGATGAAGGCTTCATTGTTTGAATTGGAATAATTCATCAAAATGTAAGTTTTAAGCCTACTTGAAGTGGCAAATCATCATGTTTTCAAGCCCACTTGAGTGTGGCAAATCTGCACTTTAGCCTACTTACGAGTCGCAACTTCAAACCATTTTCAAACAAACAAACATGAGATGTTTTGTTCCAAATTGAGCGATTGAGTTTATACTTGTATACTGCGCGCATCACATAGAAAGTTAGCTAAATAAACCGAAATAAGAACACATGTGTTTTCAAAAATAACATATCATGTTTAGTAGAGGCCGATCTTTGATTGGGCGAGCGGGGGTGCTCATTTCAGGACCTTTCCCTCTCGTACCCAAGTTCCCGAGCCGAGGCAACTTTGGTGATGACGGACACATGGCCCTAGGCACGAGTCAGGGTTTCCTAAATTTTCCAAAATAAAATATTTAGGTGGTGACTCTGAAATCTGGCAAAGCAGTCCATGTTTGGTGCTTTTGATTCAAAATTGATTTTTCAAAACCAAGTGCCGGATTTGGACTCTTTGGTGATTTGTCAGTCTTACATTGTACTTTGTGAGATTAGATTCAGAACCGTGACAGGAGTCCGAACTGTATGGCCAATTCGAGTTCTCCGAAAGGCGGCACGAAAAAGTTAAGTTAGAACATGCATGAGTAAATTACTTGAAATTCAACTAAAATATGTGATGAAAGTGCATACATGCATGGTAGGACTCAGTTTCACTAATTCTAGCTCAATTCTTGTATTACACAACTGAATTCTCTTAAATTCATGGCTTAGACATCAAAATTGTACAATCTAAGGGTTGAAGTCTTACCTAGACTTTCCAAGGTGAGAGCTAGAGGCTTAATTCTTAAGTCTCTAAGTCCAATTCTTCTTCTTCCTAGCAAATCCCTTAGCTTGAGCTCAAGTCTTCTCCTTTCTCTTCCTCTCTCATGTTTGTTGTGTGTGTGTGTGTGTGAGGTCAAAGGTGTGATTAAGGAAAAGAGATGAGTGGTGGCACATATGGGGGCCTTATATAGGCTTGATTAGTGGTGATTAATTAAAGCTAATAAAATGGACATTGATTATTCTAATTTAATCGTTCTAAATCAAATTTCAATTAAACCTACCACAAAATTATAAAAATTCCACATAACAAATATACCAAGTTAATTTCGTGATCAGATACCAATAAGGCCTTCAATTCGCAGAGCAAAACAGAAACTTGAACACATATTTCTACTATAAACAAATAGAAACACAAGGAATGCAACACACATGCAATTAATTCAAAATTTTCATCTTAATTACTCATTAAGCATGTTTAATCAAGGATTATACATTAATCATAGGTCAAGACCGTTACAAATAAAACAGTAAAGCAGTGTAAATTGATGATCATAAGATTCTCACAATGTCCATAGTCATATATTCATATATTCAAAATGGCCTTAGGCCCAATTATATAAAAACGGCCTCAGGCCTAATAATATATCCAAAGGGCCTTAGGCCCAATCATTTAACAAGTGGTCTCGGGCCCAATCATATAACAAGCAGCCTCGGGCCCAATCATATAACAAGCGGCCTCGGGCCCAAACATATAACAAGCGACCTCGGGCCCATATTGCACATGTCATATAATATTAATGAAGTTCCTTCATTTAGATCATATGATACATTTAAGTCTAATTCTAAATCACATTAAAGCTTGTTTCAAATCACATAGTATCAAATATTGCTTACCAAACCTTTTATCAAACCTTTCATAACTCCAAGTCGTAACGGAGTACCCGAAGGCCTTAATTGGCTTGTTGAATTACCATACAGGACAATCGTCAAAGGTTGACATCATACAAAATGTTTATCGTGAATCATTAGCTTATGCAAAACGTCTAAGACGGATCATAGACAAATAACAGTTACTGAGGGTCAAAGTATATTTTCCCAATTTATCATAATCATTGCTCAAAAGGAAACTCATTCATTCTTATCAAAACATTCTTTCAGAAACTTGCCATAGCATAATTTCTCTGAAGATTTCAAGCATATTTTATCATTTCGAAAACACTCGTCAAGGCACATAATTTATACAAAGCATAAGTTTCACAATTCCAAAGTATTTCATATGAGAATACCATTACAAAGAAATTACTCACAGTGCTTGGTCGGATGACACTCCATAACGACTCAGCCTGTAGAAACATAATGTAATAACCTAGCCCTCGTATATGATTCTGGTATACTTTCAGTCCCTTATTCTGTGCATTTAAATGTTTACTGTGAAATTTTATGTGAAATTAAGTTTAATTAAGTGAATCATATAAATACAGATTCATATCTGTCTAATAGGAGAAATATCTGTTACAATTATAATGTTTGGATCAGAAATTGAAAGCCATAGAAGCTTAATAATCTGAAATTGATTTTATATTTAAGATCAGCATGAATTTTAGGTCATAATATTATTTTCTGTGAAATTTCAATTTGGAAAGATTAAACTGATTGATTTTTGTCCTTATTCATCTTTTACATATACTTAACCCTTAGATAATTGACTTAGGATTCTTTAACTAAAAAATATCTTCTTCTGTGAGAGAGAGGTGAGGTTAAGAGATAGAACCAAGGGGAAGGAAGTTCTTCAAGGGAGAAGAGTAATGTAGACCACCCGAACTCGCTCTGCTCATGAAGGCGCGAATTGTAGTTCTTAGCTACTATAGTTCGGACTCATGTCACAGTTCTGAATCTAATCTCACAAAGTGCAATGTAAGACTGATAAATCACCAAAGAGTCCAAATCCAACAAATCGCTTTGGAAAATCGATTTTAATTAAAAAGCGCCAAACATGGACTGCTTTGCCAGATTTCAGAGTCGCCACCTAAATATTTTGTTTTGGGAAATTTAGGAAACCCTGACTCGTGCCTAAGGCCACACGTCCGTCATCACCAAAGTTGTCTCGGCTTGGGAACTTGGGTGCAAGACGGGAAGGTCATGCAATGAGCACCCTCGCTAGCCCGATCAAAGGATCGACCTTTACTAACATGATATATTGTTTTTGAAAACACATGCATTCTTATTCCGATTATTAGCTAGCTTTACTATGTGATGCGCACAACATACAAGTATAGACTAGATCGCCTAAATTGGAAAAAAACATCTCGTGTTTGTTTGTTTGAAAATGGTTTGAGGTGCTACTCGCAAGTAGGCTAAGACGTGGATTTGCCACCCTCAAGTGGGCTTAGAAAACATGATTTTGCCACCTCAAGTGGGCTTGAAACTCGCATTTTGATGAATTATTCCAATTCAAGCAATCCAACCTTCATCCACAAGCATTCGTGCAATTAAACACATAAGCACATAGCCTCCTGGCAAGCATGCTATCATGGCAGTCACTTGCACGCATGCAAGGACGCTAAAGCATAAACACTTACAGTGTACTCTGAGCCAAAACAAGAAGCTAGTTAGTAATCAATGCATGATCCTAGCTATGTTAAGATGGCTAATGCAACACATGCAAAATGCAACTAGAAATAGGCTCGGCTATTCTAAGATGGCATGTGAGATGCAACTTGATAACATGCTATTGAACACGTATTCAAGTAAATGTATTGAAATACAATGCAGTTTATATGATGCGCCGAGCCCAGTGCATGCAATACAGATGAATGATGCAAACATGTATAGCATAAGGATGCTAATCAAAATATGACCTAGAACTAACCATCGTAAGCGGTTAAGTAAAAGGGAGAAAGACGTGGGGTTGGAAGACATTCACACACTCACGCACACTTATTACAAAAGTTGGCCCTCTTGACGGAGGGTCCGAATGAATAATACAAACCAACTAATTAACTAACTATCCTAGCTAATTAATTATTACAAAACCCTTAACTAATTAAACAAATTAGTCAAGTTACAAAATCAGCCAAGTATGAAACTAAAACAGGCTGCCACAGCTCTACCTCGAAATGATGAATGATGATGCTCGATTGCCTCGCTCGGAAATCCGTTGCCATGCCTCATGTTGCCTCTGTTTGCACTATTTTAGACTTCTGAAAACTGTGCCAACTTCTGAAACACTTCTGATCCACTCATAGATATGTTGAGAGGCCATCGGCCAAATTGTATGGCCATCGGCCAAGGGATAAGGGTCATCGACCACTTTTGAGTCCATCGGCCAAATATTGTTAGTCGATCGGCACTCCAGATAGCCGATCGACCATCTCTTCCTGCAAACTGCTCCTTTTGCTGTAGCAAAGTACAAACTAAGGCATGGCAATACATTTGCAAGAAAATATTGTGCAACTACACCGCTTATCATGTTTGAAACTCAAAGGAGTGTAGTGCTCGACTCTCGAGCCATCAATCACGCATTTCGATGTATGATGGCTAAAGAGGTCGAGTCGCACAATTCAATGTGAATGAAATGCACAAAACACATAAGGGACCTTAACCTCTATCATATTTGATCAAAAGGCAAGGCATGCACACATAATGCAATGCAACAAGCATGCAAAATCAGGCAATGCAACAAGCATGCAAAAACATGATGCAACCCACACATGCAAGCATAATGCAATGTAACAACATGGAACAGTATGCAATGGAACTAGCATGCAACAACATGCAATGTACCAAGTATGCAACAAGCATGCGACAATATGCAAGACAAGGATGCAACAACATGCAAAGACAAGCATGTAACAACATGCAAAGATGGACTTAAACCAAAATGGATAGACCTCAATCATGTCCAAATCAATGGCCAAAATGATGAAATGATGACATGAAATGCAAGGCAAGCAAGCATGCCAATTGGCCTATCACCTAGACATAAGAGTACAACTCTCAAGAGTGCTCAAAGAGGGACAAGCATGGACATGTGACAGCATTATGAGCTCTGAAATCATGCATGGAATGATGCCAAATCAACCAAACAAAACAAGCATAGCATATTAAGAGGCTCAAAGCTCAAGGTTAGCAAAGGCACTTGCACTAAGGCTATGCGAAATATGAAGCAAATGGCCTAAGCAAACCAAAACAGTCCTAAACCACACCAAAGTGAGTCTAAAACATACGTGGACCAAAGCCAAAACAAGTCAATATGAAAGGCATAAGGCATGATGCAAGTAAGGCCAACAAAGGGGATTACAGTACACCTACCAAGACCGAACATGGCATGACTTTGACAATAAAAATCGGAGTTATGACATGTCAAAATAAGCCCAAAAACCCACTGAGATGGCATCTCAAAAGCTTAAACAATAAGACATGCCTAAAGGCTCATGTTCAAGGCTTAAAACACAAACCTCCCAATGCATGGAAGATATGACAAATGTGAGTGTATGACCATGAAACATGCGCTGAAATATCATTTCAAATGATGCCAAATCATGATAATAGTCTAAACAATGCATGCTAGTGGACTTGATATACAAAGCTGACAAGCTAGATTGAACCATGGCTATACAAAGCAATGCATACATGATCAAGACAACACAAATCAGAGCTTAATCATGGTAAAACAAGGCTAAAAGCTTCTTGGAGTTGAGCCAAAACATGCAAGAATGATGATCCAAACACAAGTTGCATCTTATGCTAACATGCAAGGTTGCTCTACAAGTATGTGAAGCATGCAAGAGGCTATTAAACCAACCTTAGACAGAGGTATAGCATGGCAAAATAACACCAAATACTTGCTGAAATGAAGCCAAAACAAGCTTAACAAACATGCTACTATTATGAGCCATTTATACTAGCATACAAGAAACAATGAGAGGGGACCCTCTCCTATTTGGGACCTCAAAACCACCTTTCCACCACTGAAAATCCTCTGGATTTCAGTGGTGAGAAGGCCCAAACAAGGTGGTCCCAATAGCTTAAAATGATGGTTCAAAACAAGGCCTAAGAGGGGGTAGACTACCCCAAACACAAAAGTGACCTTAAACAAACATCACAAGCATGAAAAATTAGAACTTTTTATAGTAGAAAGTTAAGCTTAAATCAGCATGCAAATAGGTCTAAAAGCTTAAGCCAAAACAAAGGATTGAAAGGTTAGTTTCTCACCCTTGAAGAACACTTTCAAGAACACAACTCCAGCAGCTTTTCTGAGTTCAAACCAACCCAAAAACACTAAAACCAACTCATCAGTACCTCAACAACAAAAAGATGGTGTTCTAGTAAGTGTTTGTGTGCAATAGTATGAAGATTTTACACTTTTGAGCACAAACAAGAGCAAATGGAGAGAAAGAGAGATATATATATCTTCTATATCAACTTTTCAGAACCTCTGGAAAGGGAGAGGGACCTCCCTTCTTATAGGATTTCAATTCTCAAGCTTGTTGAACAAGCTTGAGTCTTGATGCAATCCCTCCATACACGTGTATGGAGGATGAGAATTGTGCTCACCAGTTGGCACAAAAATATCTGTAAAAGCAGGTGGAAAGGTCTCGAGCAGAAAATATGGCCGATCGACCAAAAAGAGTGCCGATCGGCCACCACTTATGGCCGATAGAAAGAAAAAAGGCCGATGGCACAAGGCCTTAGCCGATGGGTTGTAGGGATGACCAACAAGCCACCCTCTTCACTCAGAAGAAAAAACCACAAGTCCTTGGTCCACAACCAAGCACAAAATAGACAAGTTGAGAGATCTTAAGGCAAGGCACGCAGCCGAGACCTTCAGGAACTCAAAACGAACACGAGCATAGATGATCATCGAGTGTTCAAACAATGACGTCCAAGTCTTGAGGACGGTCAAAAATGGGGTGTCTACAGTTGCCCCTCTTTGACAGAACTCAAAAATCATAAGATGACGGGAGTGAATGTTAAAGCCGAGAGAGGATCCATTTTCGACAAGGCCGAAGACTTAGACAAGCATACAAGATAACAAAGAGATGCGCCCGCAGGCAAGGACAAGATGCAAATGACATGCACAATGCCGAATATAACTTATGATCATGCAAAGAGAGCCGTAATGAAGCATTTATGCAAAATAAATACAACAGTTTAAGCAAGCAAATAAGAAATAATAGCCCTACATATTCCAACAGAAATGATGTAAGAAAATTATGCAATTCTCACTGCGTCTCACGCGGAGAAAACTAAAAGCGACTACCGAGAATACCCGGAGTCTCAAACACAAAATCCCTTAGCGTAGCACACGCAGGAGAGGAAAGAGGGCATCTCTCAGCGTGGCACATGCATGGGAGGAAAGAGAGCATCTCTCAACGTGGCACACACGTGAGAGGAAAGGACTGTGCAAGAAAGCGCAGTCATCCAAACGCGTGTCAAATGCGAGAGGAGAGAGATACGTCCAAACGCATGCCAAATGCGAGTGGAGAAGGGTTACGCAAGTTGAATCGGAACTCCTCTTGAATGAACCGTACATACAATATCGTGCCTGCAAAAGAAAGAAATTCAACAGGTACAATATAGTAGAAACACATGTTCAATCGTTAGGTGAAGAAATCATTTCAATATGAGATAAACATGAGCATAACAATGCAAGAAGGGCATGCGCAGCAACGCAAATGAAGAGTACATAACAATGTAACTGAAAAAAGCATGATAATGCGAGTAAACATGCGTGACAACGCGAGTAAGAGGATGCATGACAATGCAACATAAGTGTGCATGACAATGCGGATAAAAAGGTGCATAACAATGCAAGAAAGGCATGCGCGACAACGCAAGCCGAGTGCATAAACACATGTAAGTAAAGCATGCGCGACAACACAAGCAATGTGCATAACAATGCGAGAAAGGCATGCGCGACAACGCAAGCCATGGGTGCATAAACACATGTAAGTAAAGCATGTGCGACAACGCAAGAATGTGCATAACAATGCGAGAAAGGCATGCACGACAACGCAAGCCATGGGGTGCATAAACACATGTAAGTAAAGCATGTATGACAACATAAGCAATGTGTATAACAATACGAGGAAAAGCATAAACACATGTAAGTAAAGCATGCGCGACAACGCAAGCAATGTGTATAACAATACGAGGAAAAGCATAAACACATGTAAGTAAAGCATGCGCGACAATGCAAGCAATGTGTATAACAATACGAGGAAAAGCATAAACACATGTAAGTAAAGCATGCGCGACAACGCAAGCAATGTGCATAACAATGTGAGAAAGGCATGCGCGACAATGCAAGCCATGGGGTGCATAAACACATGTAAGTAAAGCATGCGCGACAACGCAAGCAATGTGCATAACAATGCGAGAAAGGCATGCACGACAACGCAAGCCATGGGATGCATAAACACATGTAAGTAAAGCATGCGCGACAACGCAAGCAATGTGTATAACAATACGAAGAAAAGCATAAACACATGTAAGTAAAGCATACACGACAACACAAGCAATGTGTATAACAATACGAGGAAAAGCATAAACACATGTAAGTAAAGCATGTGCAACAACGCAAGCAATGTGTATATCAATACGAGAAAAGCATAAACACATGTAAGCAAAGCATGCGCGACAACACAAACAATGTGTATAGCAATACGAGAAAAGCATAAACACATGTAAGTAAAGCATGCGCGACAACGCAAGCAATGTGTATAATAATGCGAGAAAAGCATAAACACATGTAAGTAAAGCATGCGCGACAACGCAAGCAATGTGTATAATAATGCGAGAAAAGCATAAACACATGTAAGTAAAGCATGCGCGATAACACAAGCAATGTGTATAATAATGTGAGGACAAAGAGAGGCACATATTCAATGTAAGCATGGTAAAGGCATGTTACTCGCGATGTTGAGATGCAACTTCAAAATAAGATGAGGCATGTTCAATGCAAGAGCGAAAAGACGTATAACAAGCGCGCTTATTACAAACATGACAAAATATTGTAATGCAACATATTTAAAAGCAATTCTCGAGCAATTCTTGAATCTCGCAATATACAAAAGGATACGAAAAAGGATACACCTCGTGCGTATCGAGTGTCGTACACGGAAGGCACGATTCGAGGTCAACACGAAGGCCAGTTAAGCTTCAAAAGTGTACTTTCTTGCACTTTCTTGAAAGATGAAGGTACCAAACAACATAACTGACCCAAACAAGGGCATTGGAGCTACATCGACCACAATGGGAAGCCATCGGCCATCCATCGGTCACAAAAAATCTTATCGGCTAACAATTTGGCTGATCGGCCAAAATGGCAAATTCGGGGCAATTTTGACATTTTGCCTCAGGTCTTGAAATATAGGGTTTCAAACCCTATTTCCCCACTTTTCCTTAGTTGAAAATCATTCCCCTCTCTCTCTAGGTGATTTTCCTCCCTTCGATCCGAGTTTTTCCCTTGTTTTCGAGCCTCCCGCAACTTCCGATTCGTGAAAACCTCTTTGTTCCAAACACTTTGAACCAAACGAAACACGATTTCGGTGCCCCATTCTAGATTTCCACCAGTTGGGGTTTGTTTCCCCCGAGTTTACCTTTATTCCCGTGCCCTCTTCCGAGCCTTGTCATTTTCCTCCGTTTTCACCCCTCGGGGTTGACTTTCAGTTGACTTTTTGCATTTTCACCCATTTTTCATACCCTCGACCACTTTTGCACCCTTCTCGAGATGGCGGACGATATTCCACGGGGTGGGACTCCCCCAGAGATGGATATGGATCTTGAGGATGAGCTCCTGCCTCTCAGTGTTCGACCGTTCTACCCGGTGACATACCGGTCGGCGATACACATACTGCCTCCTGATAGCATCCACCAGTTCAAGAGCTACGCACAAGGTGCGCCGTTGGAGCTCTTGTTATACGAGCCGGAGTCACACCTTTCTTTCGGCGCCGCTGAGGTATACTCCTCCTCTCTTACTTTCTGCAATGTAGATCGTATATCTTTAATAGTCGATAATGTTCTTTAACTGATCATCACAAACATAGCTGTAGATCACATGTTTAGTTCACCGTGAGCACACCCACACCCGATATCTGTGTAAACTCGAACACATGCACACACACTGTATTTTCATCAATTTTGAACGCATTCAAAATACTGTATTTCTGACACTGCTTCGCATTTGTTTGTCTTTGATCACAGGGAGATTCCCATGCCTTCAGGGGGTATGGGAACACTATTGCCCGAGGTTAGTACATGGAGTTGCCTGACGCGGTTCGTCATATCGTCGATCAGGCCGGCTTTAGCATTTTCTGCATGGAACTCTCACGCCTCACTGCGAGTAGGTGCCTTCTTGGCACGCTGGTGGAGAGATGGTGGGACACCACCAATTCCTTCCACCTTTCTGCTACAGGGGAGATGACGATGACTCCCTTTGAATTCTCCATGCTCACAGGCATTGGAGTAGGGGGTGATCCGATTCCCTTCGACACCGATATAGGCGAGTGGGACGCTGCCCAGATCTACTTACTCGGCGCTCGGCCACCTCTCTCCCGGCCAGGGTTCGTGAGGTATTCTTGGTTCGAGGACCATTTTCGAATATAGGTGCCTATAACCCGCGAGGGGGTGGAGCAGTACGCTCGAGGATTTATCATGTTCTTGCTGGGCACCACCTTATTCGCCGACCGGGCGAACACTATTGCCCTTTATCTGCTAAGCACATCGGTGGACGAGACCAGGATCCGTCGCTATGATTGGGGTGGCGCAGGCCTAGCCACGCTCTACGGATACATGAGCTCTTCATCCCACCGCAGCAGACATCTGCTAGGAGGTTACTGGCGAGCCTGGGAGGGACATTTTCCCTTTCTGTTTTACAGTTTTGCCTTATACTATCTGTACACCACACACACTGCATACATGCAATTTGCTTTACACTGGCTGTACACTGTATACACTGCACAATACACTGCACACCATTCTCTGATTTCTGCTTTATCTGCATACTGCCTTACTGATAAGCATACTCATTCTTACCCTGTTACACTCTGTAGTTGTGGGTATATGCCTACTTTCCAAGGCTTGCCCTAGTGCCGGATGTAGAGATGCCCCTCGTTATCCCATACTCTTATTGATACGATGTCAGGTGCGAGCGAAAGCCGCGAGAGACTTTCCTGTTCTTTCACAGATCCTTCAACACCATTACCGCTGCAGAGGTACTTCAAGCATTACAGTTTATTTAACCTTCGCTTTACATTGTACTTTCAATAACAGATAACAAACTGTATATTCTGTCATTTGCAGATCACCTGGCAGCCCTGGGCCGTGTTGCCAGATGCAGTGAGAGAGCAGTATGCAGGTGCTCGAGAGACTGCTCAGTTCTGGATTTTGCTGGAGGGTCTGGTCTGCTGGGCATGGTATTTTGGAGAGCACTTCTTGCGGCAGACCCTTGGCTTGCCCGAGCAGATTGTCCCGAGACCACCTCCCACCCATACGAGGGCTACCGAGAGATACACCCTGGAGGAGATGATGGATTACACGATCGGTTGGGATTCTGACTTCTTCAGAGATGAGGGTGACTACACCGAGTTCATCCAAACTTATCTCATGCGACCCTTGGCCAGTGCTCGCCGAGTCGAGAGGGAGAGGCCTACAGCGCCATTAGGAGTAGGAGTACCGAGGGCGACTCAGGCCCGTGACAGAAGTGGGTCCCGGAGGGGACAGAGTGTGGAGTGGCCAGAGCTGCCCACCACCATGACATGCCAAGGACAGGGTGAGGAGACCTATCAGATACCTATCGCTCCTCCTCCGACTGATCATGAGCTCGTCGGAGTTTGCGGTTCGACCCCGGTATGTACTTATACTTTGCATTATGTATAGTCATTTCATTTCATTTGATATCCCGCAAAATACTAAATAATTCAACACTTTTGCAAGCTTCGATTGAGTACACTGGACAGGCTCTGGAGCTGTCAGCCTTAGTGATGGGGATGCTGCAGAGGAGCATAGACCTGCTCAGCATTTACAATATCCCGGTAAGTTCCTTCAAACTCAGTCCCAAAACTTGCACATTCTATTCCAAACTAATCTGATACATCACATTATCAATACGACACTTGATACACTGCACTCACATACCACTTACAGCACTGATACACTGTAACTCACATACTGCTCACAGCATTACTCACAACATTCATATACTGCTCACAACATTCATACACTGCTCACAGCATTCATACACTATACTCATACACTGTATTCGGTATTCATACTCGACTTTGCGTAGTATAATTGATGCATTTGCTAATTGTTCCTTTCAGGCCCCATTCCAGATGTCGGCCGCAGGGGGTGCTCTAGCAGGACCATCTGTACCTCCCAGAGCAGCAGGGGGAGCCAGACTGTGGATAACGATACACAGCCGTGGCAAACATAGGCGTGCTCGTACCGAGAGCAACTCACGAGAGCCTACCCCAGACAATGATGAGTCTAACGAGAAGGCAGCATCGTATCAGGGTGAGGCCGGAGATGGCTCAGACAGCGGAGATGACGATGGAGATCCTGGACCTTCGTCCAAGAAGAGGACGAGGACGGACTCCCGCGCTTGAGGCGACTGGCGCCGATCCAGACATTTTGCTGCTTTTCCTTTTTTGCTTTACTTTTCTTCTTACTAGTAGTTTTGCACATTGTACTGCCTCAGGCAGGTTTTATTTTCTTCAAAACTATGTACTTTTGCAAAAGAAAAACATGATGGAATGAAACAGCTCTTTTTGTTGAAAAAGTGTTACATTTGTACATTCTATGCATCGCATTGTATCTTATTACATAACAATGTAAATGAGATTGAACTTTGTTTTGAAAACTAAACACTCGAATTGCATTAATCAGGTAGTGAACCAACTAACAACAAAACAACTCGATAAGCAAAACAAAGAACTTGACAAGCTAACCAAATGTAAATACAACTCGATAAGCAAAACAAAAACTAATGAACACAAAATACAACTTGATAAACAAAAGTACAACAACTCGCTAAACAAATTGAAGTAACACAGGCGCGACTTCGCAAAATCATCACCGGAAGGCATTTGAAGTGGAACCAGTCACAAGTTCTCAACATCTCTAACACATAGACAGCTCAGAGAACAAAAGGAAGGGCCATCGGCCAAAGTGAGAGGCCATTGGCCACAAGAAATGGCTATCGGGCATAATTACTGGCTGATCGGCCAAAAAATATGGTCGGTCGGCACTCTTTTTGGCCGATCGGCCAAAATTGGCAAGAACCTCCAGAATGCTACCACCTGTCTTCCACTCAACACCTTATCTTCTACAAAGCCCCAGCTTTGTAGTTTTCTCCATTTCAACTCAGTTTTTGCACCAAATGGAAGCATTTCTTGTCCAAAATCTTACAAATTGGATTGCCAACTTGGATGGCTCAGAAAAATTGAACTTCCGGGGTTTTGGCATCAATGCACTATTCACGTTGAGTCGTACCCCACTACGTTTTCCGTTCCTTCATGCCGCGGCAAGGTTTTGGAATCCGGTGACACACGTCTTTAGCTTTGGCGGACAAGAGATGTGTCCCACTTTTGAAGACTTCCAAGCTTTAATGGAATCCGAACGCGAGGAGGAGATTTTGCCACAATTTCGCTTTAGCCACATCCAAGCCTTAGGACGGATGTGTGGACTCGCTATGCATGACGCTCGATTTTTAATACGTGATGGAGAATTGGACATCCCCAGCTTGGTTCATTTGTTTTCTGATGCCGGTGATCGCGGCAACCATCATTGGCAGGGTTTTAGGTGACATGCGCTTTGCTTGTGCATGCTGTCTTATTTCTTGCTTGCCTCAGGCTTCGGAGGGTCTAGCGTCCGTTTGATCGAGGTTGCCCAAGGCTTAAGAGAGGGCAAGAGCTGCATTGCCATAACACTAGCTGAGGCATTGATGGGTCTAGATGCTTTTCATCACCGGGAGACGACTAGATTCACGGGGAGTCCACTATTACTGCAGGTAATGTTTCCCACCACATCTGGCATCACTCGACCCTCAGGCTCGTTTTTTCTCTCAAAACCATTATCTTACTTTTCTCTCCACGTACACCTCTCTATTCTTTAATCTATCATTTTTTATCCCTCCCTAGATATGGTTAATGGATAAATTGAAGGTTGTGGACTCATGCCCAGCATATTCAGCTCGCGGCTATTTCTTCCGGCGACGTCTAGTCGATGCCCCTGATGAGGGATGGTGGTGTGACTGGATGTGCAGTTTGTCCACAGACCAGATTGCTTGGCACTGTCCTTGGCTCAATCTACCGGCAATGAGTTACAACATGTCCCGCCAATCCGGGGTTCAGTTGATCAGCTTGACACATTGTGTCTTTTACTTTTCGTTCCGATTCTGGCGCCAGTTCGGACATGATTAGATCTGCTCGGAGGAGGGGATAGAGTACCCTACTGCGTTTCCGATCCGAGGCGCACAGCTAGCCCGGTATGCCACCGCATGGAGGACGAGAGAGCTTCTAGCCCTCCCTCCCATTTTCAGTTGCACCCTCTCTGATGAGTGCATAGCTTAGCTTGATAAGGAGGCGTAGATCGGGCCCACTTTGGCATCAGAGGCTTCCACAAGCTCTGGGAGGGGATGCAGGAACACCTGACTATGCCCCGAATTTATTTGCTTTAATCAGTACTTTCAAGTTTTCTTTATGAATGTAATCAAAAGCAACTTCAATTTATATTCAAAAGTAGGAGAACTCTATACTGAAATCAATGTAATTGAAGGTTGTGGGTACTGAAAATTTTCCGTTTGGTCCAAAAATGGTCTAAGTTGTAAAAAGATTAATTTGAGCAAAATCAACTTTTATTAAAACTTTTCAAAACCATTTTCGATATGGATCAGAACTGGACACGCCTGAAATCTATCACTGAGATGTACAACCTTGAATCCCAGCAACTGGAAAGTTGCCCCTAGTCTGAATAGCACTGCACTGGAGATCACAACCGAGCTCTTGAATGCAGAATAGACAAAGATGACCAAACATGATCACATGGACAAAGTTGATCAGGGAGGTGTTTATGGCTGGACTTCAGAACGAAGTTGCCTACGTATCCCAAAGATGGGAATCAAGCCTTACATAGTTCGACTCAGGTTCACTCGTGTATTAACACTCTCCTTTTGCGGTCTAACTTTTGCCAAGGCCGCCCTTTCTGGGTTTTCAACCTTGCAAACTCAATTTTTATAATTTCAAATTTTTCATGCTCTAACTTTTACCTAGGTTGCCCTTTCGGGTTTTAGGCCTAGCGAGCCACTCAGTGAAAGTATTTCTTCAACTTGTCCATGTTAATCGATTGGGAGAACTCTAGGCCATCTAGGTCCATCAGAACGACAGCTCCACCCGACCAGATAGACTTGATGATGTAAGAACCAGTCCAATTAGGTCTGAACTTGCCCCTAGGGTCATGGATGGGAGCTCGGTTGTCTTTGAGCACCAAATCTCCTTCTTTCAAATTGCTAGACTTAACCTTCTTGTTGAAAGCCCTGGCAATTCTTCATTGATAACCCTGAACATGGTACAGTGCTTTCAGCCTTCTCTCGTCAAAGATCATGAGTTCTTCGAACATGCTTTGCTGCCAATCTGCCTCAGCTATCTGGCACTCAGCCAGTACCCGTAACGACGAAACCTCAACTTCGATAGGCAGAACAGCCTCCATTCCATAAACCAACGAATACGGAGTTGCCTTAGTGGAAGTTCGAATTGAAGTCCGGTAGCCCCACAGAGCAAATGGCAGCTTATCTGGCCAATCGCGGTAGGTTTCCACCATCTTCTACAGAATGTGCTTGATGTTCTTGTTGGCGGCCTCAACTGCTCTGTTGGTCTGCGGCCGATATGTACATGAGTAATGAAAAGCCACGTTGTACTTGTCCAACAAGTCGATCACTTCCTTCTTGAAGTGGGAACCATTATCTGAAATGATCTCGTTTGGGACCCCGTAGCGACAAATGATGTTGTTCCTGATGAACTTAGCAACATGCGATGCCTTCAACACCGTATAAGATTGGACCTCAACCCACTTCGTTAAATAGTCTATCGCGACTAGAATGAACTCATGCCCATTCGACCCCTTTGGAGTGATAGCCCCGATCACATCAATTCCCCAAACTGAAAACGGCCATGGCGAAGTCGTGTTGTACAGCTTTGACGGCGGATGGCTCATGCAATTTGCATGGATCTGACATTTGTGGCATCGCCGAACAAAGCCAATACAATCCTTCTCCATGGTGGACCAGTGATAACCCTGTCTAAGGATCTTCCGGGCTAGCATCACCTCGTTCATTTGCGCTTCGCACTCTCCTCCATGGATGGCAACCACTAGGCGCTTCGATTCTTCAGCATCAACACACAGCTTATGCATCCCGAGATGACCTCTCTTGTACAGTTTACTCCCGCAGACGATGAACTGAGCAGCCATTCTTCGAATTGCCCTCTTATCTTTGGCATTTGCCCCTGGTGGATACGCCTCTTTTTCCAAGAAGTTCCAGAGATCGTAATACCAGGGCTTCTCATCTT
The DNA here is from genome assembly GCF_055761805.1 of Camellia sinensis. Classification (NCBI taxonomy): domain Eukaryota; kingdom Viridiplantae; phylum Streptophyta; class Magnoliopsida; order Ericales; family Theaceae; genus Camellia; species Camellia sinensis. The sequence continues at coordinate 40,600,825 of NC_138969.1, read as the reverse complement.
GTACCTCGTCTATGGCAGCAATCAGCTCATAGGCTGGCACAAATTTCTGTTCGATGATGATCGAACGCATCCGGATCCCAAAAGAGATGTCTATAATAGAAGATAGAGTTGCTAGTGAATCTGCGAACCTGTTGTTCTCTCTTAGCAGATAAGCGAAGTTCAGTTTCTCAAACTCAGGAATCAGCACGTCCAAGGTCTGGTGATAGATTCTCATCTTTTCTTCTTTGACTTTCCAATCTCCTTTAGCTTGGGATACAACAAGGTTCGAGTCCCCGATGACGTCCAATCGTTTTGCCTCTAGCTCTAGGGCGGCTTCTAAACCAGCAATACATGCCTCATACTCTGCCTCATTGTTCGAGACTTTAAACCGGAGTTTGAATGGAATTGTCAGGTGCTATCAGCAACACCGCTATTCCATACCCGTATTGGTTTGACGCTCCGTCAAAGTACATCGTCCAGGTGTCTTCTTCGACATGTAAAATGGCCTCATCTGGGAACAGATACTCGACTGCTTCATCCCCTTCCATTGGGTGATCGGCTAGGAACTCCGCTACTGCTCTCCCTTTCACTGACTTTCGCGTCATATACTTCAGATCGAATTCGAAAAGCAGAAGCAACCAACAGCCTAGCCCGCCCGTAAGTGCCAGTTTCTCGAAGAGATATTTGATAGGATCTAATCTCGAAACTAGTATTACGGAGTGAGCTAGCAAGTAGTGCCGCAGCTTCCTGGTAGCCCATACCAAGGCCAAACAAGCCTTCTCCAGCGGAGTGTAGCGGGTCTTGTAATCCAACATTTTCTTGCTCAGGTAGTAGATAGCTCTCTCCACTTTGTCCTCAGACTCTTATGCAAACATGCAACCCATTGTAGTTTCAGTCACTGAAAGATACAGAATCAACGGTTTCCCCGGCTCAGGCAGTGACAACACAGGTGGGTTCTGTAAATATTGCTTGATCTGTTCGAAAGCAGCTTGGCATCGGCCGTCCCATTGGAACTTCTTTCCTTTTTTCAGGAGACCAAAGAGTGGTTCACAAGTCAAGGTTAATTTAGCAATAAACCGTCTTATGAATTGCACTTTACCCAGAAAGCCTCGCACCTCCTTTTTAGTCCTTGGTGGTGGCATTTCTAAGATGGCCTTGATTTTGGAAGGGTCGACTTCGATACCTCTCTGTGTGATCAAGAACCCTAGCATTTTCCTTATTGTAACACCAAACGTACATTTCTGAGGATTCAGCCGCAACCGATATTCCCTGATCCGTTGAAAGAATTTCTACAAGGCGGTGTAGTGGCCCTCTCTTTCCTCGGACTTGACAATCATGTCGTCCACGTACACCTCAACCTCTTTATGGATCATGTCGTGCAATATTGTGGTCACAGCCCGTTGATATGTAGCTCCAGCATTCTTCAGCCCAAATGGCATCACCCTATAACAATAGGTCCCACACGGGGTGGTAAAAGTAGTCTTCTCCCGGTCTTCGGGTGCCATCAGAATCTGATTGTAGCCAGAAAAGCCATCCATGAACGAGAGCAACGCATGCCTGTGGACGCGCCCCGTGGGCTTTATGCTTTTCCACAGTTCGGACTCAATATGTCATGGTTCTGAATTTAATCTCACAATGTGTGATGTGAGATTGATAAATCACCAAATAGTCCAAATCCGGCAAATCATTTTGAAAAATTGATTTTTGAGAAAGAAGTGCCAAACATGGACTGCTTTGCCAGATACAGAGTCGCCACCTAAATATTTATTTTGGGGGAATTTAGGAAACCCTGACTCGTTGCCTAAGGCCACGTGTCCATCATCACCAAAGTTGCCTCGGCTCGGGAACTTGGGTATGATTGGGGAAGGTCAGCTATGAGCACCCCCGCTCACCCGATCCGAAGATCGGCTTGTACTAAGCATGATATCGAGTTTTGAAAACATATGTGTTCTTATTCTGGTTAATTAGCTAATCTTACTATGTGATGTGCACAACACACAAGTATAGACTAGGTCGCCTTATTTGGAACAAAACATCGCATATTTGTTGTTTGAAAAACGGTTTGAAGTTTGCTACTCGTAAGTAGGCTAAATCACGGATTTCGATGAATTATTCCAATTCAAGCAATCCAACCTTCACCCACAGGCATTCAGGCAATTATATCACATAAGCAATTAGCCTCATGGTAAGCATGCTTTCATGTTAACACTCACATACATGCAAGATGCTAAAGCATAAACACTCACAGTGTATTCCGAGCCAAAACAAGAACATGTTAGTAATCAAATGTATGATCCAAGTCCATGTTAAGATGGTTAATGCAACACATACGAAATACAATTAGAATAGGCTTGGCTAATCTAAGATGGCATATGATATGCGGCAATTTGATACACGTATTCAAGTTGGAATTGAAATACTATGCAGTTAGTATGATACGCCAAGTCCGGTGCATGCAATACAAATGAATGGAAACATGCATAGCATAAGGTATGCTAAATCAAATATGCCCTAAAACTAACCATCATAAGCGGTTAAATAAAAGGGAGAAAGAAGTAGGGGGGTTGGAAGACATGCATCACACACACGCACGTTTATTACACAATTGCGCCCTCTCGAGGGAGGGACCAAATAAATAATAGAAATCAACTAACTAATCAACTAACAAGCTAATTAATTAATTACACAACCAAATCGAAATAAATAACCAGTCTAAGTTATTAAAATGTTGAAATGGCCTTGAGGCGAGGGATGCATGCATGCTTGTACGGCTTCCCTCGGAAATCCATCGCCATACTCATGCTGCCTCTGTTTACACTGTTCTGCACCTCTGAACACTGCGCAAGTCTCAAAGTTGCTTCTAAACTACTCCCTGAGGGTTGTGGGAGGTCACCGACCAAGAGGTGAGGCCACCGGCCATGGGGAACTGGTCATCGACCATTTGTGGTAATCTCGGCTAACAATTAATGGCCGGCCGGCACTGAAGATGGTCAACCGGCCATCTCTTCCTGCAGATTTGCTACAGCAGAGGACAGACAGAACATGGCAATGCATTTTCAAAGAAATGTTTGCATCACCACCCTCCTTATCATGTTTGAGACTCAAAGGAGTATGGTTCTCGACTCTCGAGCCATTAATCACACATTTCAATGCATGATGGCCAAAGGTGCCGACTGTGCAAATCAATATGGAATGAAATGCACATAACACGTAAGGGGCCCCAACCACTATCATGATTGATCAAGAGGCAAGGGATGCATGCTCGATGCTATGCAACCTAAACATGCGAGCATACTAGTGCAAAATGAGCATACAAGCAACAATGTTACACAAGGCAATTAGCATATAACAATATGCAAAGACAAGCATGCAAACATGCATGTGACTTTGTTCAATCATGTAACAACATGTGAGGCAAACATGTAACAACATGTTAAGCTACGTAAAACCAAAAAAATGCATGCCAAATGCACTACCGCTTAAGCATGCAACAACATATTAATAAGGCAAGTATGCGACAACATGCAAGGCAAGCATGCAACAACATGCGGGAATGGTCTTAAACCAAAATGGTCAGCTCTCAAATAAGCCCAAATCAGCGGCCAAAATGCTAAGGGATAAGGGACAAAACCACATACAAACATGCATGCTAATGGCCCATCACTTTAAACACAAAAGGGGCAACCTTTAAGCACACTTAAAAGGAATGAAAAGCATGCAAATGTGACAACATCACATGCTCTGAAATGAAGCTAGGAGTGATGCCAAATCACATAAACAAGTCAAGCATGGCATGCTCAAGACTGAAGCCTAGTCGAGGGACTTGAACCAAAACTACACAAAACAAAGAGCATATGGCAAGTATGACCCAAAACAATCCTCAATCATGCTAAAGTAAGCCTAAAACATGCAATGACCAAAGCCAAAACAAGCTAAAACAAAAGGGGAAAATCATGAGGCATGCAAGGCCATCAAAGAGGCGTTACACTACACCTAATACAACCAAACATGGCATGATTTAGGCAACCAAATCAGAGGTATGACACGTCAAAATGAGCCCAAAAACCCACTTAGATGTCATCCCGAATACCCAAACATGTTGGCATACACAATGACACATTCGTGAGGCATAAAACACAAACTCTTTAAGACATTAAAGGAGTGATAAGAGTAAGTTTATAAGCATGAAATATGGACTGAAATAACATTCTAAGTGATGCCAAACCACTAAAATAATCCACATAGAGCATGCTAGCAACTTGGACTCTCAAAGCTAACAAGCTAGATTGCATGGTGGCTATACAAAACAATGCAAGCATAACTAAAACAATGAAAAATAGAGCTTAAGCATGCTACAATAAGGCTAAAAGCTTCATGGAGTTGAGCCAAAATCATGCTAAAAACACATGTTACAACATGATGCATGTTCGGGCCAAATCATGGGATTACATGACAAGTGTATGACGCATACATGGCATGTCTAAACCAACTCAAAACAGAGGTATATCATGGCAAAACAAAGCCTAATACATGCTGAAATGGAGCTAAAACAAACTAAACACACATGCTACCACATAAGCCATTTATGCAAGCATTAAAGACAACAAGGAGAGGGGATAACCCTCTCCCTTTTAGGACCTCAAAACCACCTCTCCACCACTGAAAATCCTCTGGATTTCAGTGGCAGAGAGGTCATGCAAAGGCCAAAACAATGGCCAAAAGGTATGGCCTAAAACAAGGCCTAACAAGGCCTTGGAGGGGGGAGACAACCCCAAACCTCAAAGTGACCTTAAACAAAGTTCTGAAGCACACAAAATCAGAACTTTTATCAATTATAGTTGAAGCTTAAAACAATAAGCAAGAATGGCTAAAAGCCTAAGCAAGAAAGGGGTAACTAAAGTAAGGATGCTCACCCTTGTAGACCTTCTTTAGAAACAAAGCTCCAGCACCTTTCTTTGGTCAAAACCAATCCAAGAACCCTAACAACAACCTTCTAAGGCCTCAACAACCTAAGGATGGTGTAATGCTAGGTGCTCTAGTGCAAAAGTAAGACAAAACTCACTTTTAGGGCACAAAATATAATCAAACAAGGGAGTATAGATACAAAACTATATCTAAACTCTCTAACCTAATTTTTTTGAACCTTGAGGAGGGAGGAGGAGCTCTCTCTTTATAGAGGTTCAAATGCCAAGCTTCCAAGAGAAGCTAAGCAAGAGGCAAATCCCTCCATACACGAGTATGGAGGGGGTGTAATGTGGATGCCAGCTGTGATAGCTGGCATAAAATATCTGCCAAAAGCAGATGGAAAGGGGTCGGCTGGAAAATATGGCTAATTGACCAACAAAAATGGCCGGCCGACCAAAAACATTGCCGACCGACCAAAATCTTTTGCCGGTAGCAAGAAAACAAGGCCGGTGAGGTGTGGGGATGGCCAACAAGCCATTCCTTGCCCTCAAAAGCAAAAACACAAGTGTTTGGTACACAACCAAGCACAAAACAAACAAGTCGATAGGTCTTGAGGCAAGGCGCGCGACCGAAACCTCCGAGAACTCCAAACGAACACGAACATGGATGATCATCGAGTGTTCAAACGATGACGTCCAAGTCTTCAGGACGGTCAAAAATGGGGTGTCTACAGTTACCCCTCTTTGACAGAACTCGAAAGTCATAACAATGACAAGAGTGAATGTCAAAGCCCAGAGATGACCCATTTTTGACAAGGCCGAAGACTTAGACAAAGCATACAAGCTAGCAAGATATGTGCCCGTAGGCAGGGGCAAGATGTGAAGAACATGCATGATGCCGAACATAACTTATGATCATGCAAAGAGAGCTGTAACGAAGCAAATACATACAATTAATGCAATAGTTTAAGCAGACGGATACAAATCTAACTACATTACACGCAGAAAGGATGTAAGAGAATTATTCAATTCTCACTACGTCTCACGCAAACCTGTGCGGTTCATCTGGTCGTGCCAGCTTCAAATGAACCGTACATACAATATCGTGCCTGAAAAAGAAAGAGAACTTAACAGGTACAATTTTGTTAGAAACATGCATAGCAATGCAAGTGAGAAGTGCGTAACAACGCAAGTGAAGTGTACATAACAATGCAAGTAACGTGCGATCATCGCCGAGCTTGAGCCACTGATCACCGATTTGGAGCCACCATTTACAAATCTGGAGCAACTGTTCATCGATTTGGATTCACCATTTATTGATTCGTTGATCTCAACAAGGCAGCTGGTCATCGATTTGGATCCACCATTTGTTGATTCGCTAATCTCAACAAATTTCAGTGAGTAATTCTTTTTTTTTTTCCGTTGATGTTCGGTTTGAATTAAGGTGCTATTACGTGGTTTGATTTGCTATGAATCTTTGTTTTACATTGGTGTTGTTATAGTTGTTGCTCTTTCTCTCTCTTCATCTTCATAGATCCATATCTAGGGTTATGAGTTTTTCACTCACATTGAAATCTTAGATTTGTTGATTGTGAGTTCATATTGTTACATTTGTATGTCTTTTCAGAACCAGTGTTAAATTGTGTTGTTTATCTGTGCCGATTAAGTAATCTATTTTGCTGACTATGTTGCTTGCTCGTTGGATGACAAAGTTGAATGCTATAATACATTGGTAACTGTCATTAGTGCTGAGTGTTCTTGGGGTTTGAAATGTTAAATCCTTTGTGTTCATACATGGAAATTGCTGATAGTCTTTTCATTTTCATGACAAAATCACTTGTGATTTTAATAATAGTTGTTTTGGTGTGTGTATGTGTGTGCTATGTAGCTCATGTTTCCCCAGTGTTTTATTTTGCTTAAATTCTGTATGTGTCTTCTCTTCCTCCCATTTAGAGGTATCAAACAATTTTTAAAGAGAGTCCTAAAAAGAGAGTGGGTAAAAAATCGAGGGAGTTGACAGGAAGGGGGTGAGAATCTTATTACCAAAGTGAATGTTGTTATGAAAGTGGGCTTGATAACATTCTATTTAAGGTGAATTTCCTGTATTAGGTAATCGACAATCTAAAGGCCTGTTAAGGTGAAGTTTCTGGATTAACCTCAAAATTATGTGGTTTGATTTTGGAACCATATCCCTAGTTTAATCTCAAATTCCCTTTCAGCATACAAATCAATGTTTTGTGGTTTGATTTCAGAAATTAATTTCAGCATTTTCAAACCAAATGCAAGTTTCTGAGCTACTAGTTTTGTGGTTTCAATTTCAGAAATTAAGTTTAGCATTTTTTGAACCAAATGTAGATTTTCAGAGCTACCGATTTTCTGATTTTTATTTCAAAAATTAACTTCATCATTTTCGAACCAAATAAAAGTTTCCCATTTCGGTTTGTGGTTTCAATTTCGAAAATTAAGTTCAGCATTTTTCGAACCAAAAGTAGATTTTCTGAGCTACAGGTTTTGTGGTTTTTATTTCGAAAATTAACTTCATCATTTTTTAACCAAATCAAAGTTTCGCCCTTTCGGTTTTGTGGTTTTCATTTTAGAAATTAAGTTCAGCATTCTTCGTGCAAAATGCAGATTTTCTGAGCTATAGGTTTTTTGGTTTTTGTTTCAAAAATTAACTTCATCGTTTTTTAACCAAATCAAAGTTTCTCTTTTCGTTTTTACAGTTTTAATTTCGATTCATCATCATTATTTTCGAACCAAATCTCCATTTTTTTTTTAGCTTTATTTCTTCTTCTCTTTCCTATTGATGTAGTGAAACCTTCAATTTCTTGTGGCCGGTTCGAAAATTAAAGAATGTCCTTACTATCCACTGGAATGGAAAATTAAGGAATTAAAAAATATGGTTGTAGTTAATGAGTTTTATAATTTTTGTCTTTCAAAGTTACTTTAAATAGAAGACTTGGGTAGTGCTATGAATCCAATGATATTGGCAGGCAAAAATTATATATATATATATATATATTTTGAACTCCTTGATTCAAAATTATATATATATATATATTGATGGCCATCATCTGCTATTTGTGATCAATGTGTTTTCTTGACTGCCAGGCTATGACTTGGATTTAGGTGGTAGGATCTGAAACAGGGCATTTTGATATCCTTTCATCTCATCACTAAAGAGGGCCTGCAACTCTATTGTGTCTTTTAGAAATTACACTGATCACCATTTTATGTGATTTAATGCTTCTTACCCTGGAAACGTTTTCAGTAGATTCTTACTTGACTGCATTTTTAAAAGTGAGAAATAAAAAGTAGGATCCACAGGGATGAACTGCCATACAAAAATAGCTGATAATTGGAACAAGAACTGCAGTCAACCCAGGTGTACCTTTCACTTGTTGTGAACTTATGATAATTATAATGCTTTGCACATTTGGAGGAAAAATTTTCTTGTTATTACTACTATACACCAAGTTATGCTTGCATAAGTCATCATGGGGTTTTCTCCCCCTCAACTTCTCTATTCAATATCTATTTTCTGTGTGAATATATTTGTTCTTTGTTATACATTTGTGCATAGGATGTCTATGTTGGAATATGGAAATAATTTAGGATCTCATAAATTCTGTATTATGGGATATTAGGCTAGTTTTTAGTGATTATTATTTTACCTTCCAAAATTGTAATCTCTTCAATTCAGTAGATATATATACGAGGCTAGTCATGGATTATGATTGAGCCATTCTTTACCCTCTTTTGTCTAAGTAGAGATGCAACTTATTGTTTCATTGAACCAGATGGTACAATTAGGGATGATGTACTTGAAAGGGTGTGGCACCAATTGTCAAAAGGCTTCCCACCAAGGAGATACCTTATACCAGAAACTTACATATTCAGATGATTGAACCCAATTTCAGAGCTCCTGATACTTGATGTCCAAAAACACTTCATTTAGTTGATCTTCTAAAATAATCACCTCGGTCTATACTAGACAAGCAACTCCAGGTGTTGAATGAATCTTCCAGCATTATGTTATTAGTCACATCCTTGTACTGTCAGTAGAATGTCTACTACATCATGATTTCTTATTTGGTATGGTGCATCATGATGAGTTGTAACTTGCAATATTGTTTGGCATTATCGGATTTCTCATGATAACTTTTATTTAACTAGAAGCCTGATGCATTGTTCTTGGTTTGTATTCCAGTTTATTATTCCAATATCAAATGATTCTCTTTCTTCTCTTTTATTTATTTATTTATTTGAGTGTCTAGTATGGTATGAATGCAACTATTCATGGTAAGTTTTTTTTTTTTTTTTGTAGACATTTTAAACAACCCAGTTTAAGAATATATTTATAGAGATTGTTATGCTCATATGTTCTACATTATTATTATTTTTTTTGGAATTATGAAGTTTTCTTGTACTCTAATATATTGATGTGCATTACTATTTGCATAGATGGAGTACAATTTCAATGGTTTTGGAGATGAGAGTAATGAGGAGCTTGAGCTATACGTAGTGTTGCAAGTTGTAATGCAAGAATTGTACACCTTATGCGTTGTAGCATATATTGCCATTGAAATTGTCTTGAAGAGGTACATTCATAAGTATCCTCATACCGTTATTCGAGGGCCCAATCAATTGCAAGAACAAATGGACCACATTAATCGGTTAGTGAGAGAAAGCGACATTACATGCATTGAACAACTTCGTAGGGATAGGCGTTGTTTTATGATGTTATGCCATATGGTTCGTACAATAGGCGGGTTAGGGCATTCAAAACATGTTACCTTAGAAGAGAAGATGGCCTTGTTCCTCTACGTCTTGGCACATGACCTGAAAGTATGAAAACTTAAGTTCAATTTCTTTAGGTCCGGAGAGACTGTAAGTCAACATTTCAATGATGTCCTAAAAGCTGTGTTACGCCTTCAAGGCCACTTACTTAGGACACCAAATCCTATAACACAAGCATGCACTGATCCAAGGTGGAATTGCTTCCAGGTAAATGTAGTTTGTAAAACATTTAATAAAATACATTACACATTTTTTTTTTACAACTCATAATTATTACAATGCCTTCTATGTATTAGAATTGTCTTGGAGCACTTGATGGAACCTATATTAAAGTTCGTGTACTAGTGGTTTACCAAGCACGGTATAGAACGCGGAAGGGGGAGATTGCTACCAATGTTCTAGGAGTTTGCTCTTAGGACATGAACTTCATATATGTGTTGCCAGGGTGGGAAGGGTCAGCTGCAGACTCCAGGGTTTTGAGGGATGCGATTAATCGACCCAATGGCTTAAGAATTCCAACTGGTAATTAATAAATAATTAACTTTGCTTGATGGAATTACTAAGTTTTAGTTAATAATAGATTCCAATATATAACATCTGATACAGGGTACTACTACCTAGTACATGCCGGGTATACAAATGGACAAGGATTCCTAGCACCTTATCGGGGGCCAACGATACCATTTGTCTGTTTGGAGAGCAAGGGCCACTCCAACTAATTATCAAGAATTTTTTAATATGAAACATGCATCAGCCTGAAATGTCATAGAAAGGTGTTTTGGTTTGTTGAAAATAAGATGGGCAATACTTCATTGTGCATCATACTACCCCATTAGAACTCAAAACCGTATCATCACAGCATGTTGTTTGTTACACAACCTCATTCGTCGAGAGATGCCAGTTGACCCAATAAAAGAGAGGCTAAATAATGACATAGAAGATCAACCTCAATTGGGAGATGATTTTGTTGACACCGTTGAGACATCTAATGAGTGGACTGGGTGGCGGGATACACTTGCAATGCAACTATATAACAATTGGTTGGCTAGTAGGGAGGCATGACAAGGATAGTTTCAATATTTGTAAAAGTACTTGTTACAAGTATGATGTAGTTTCATTTGATTTATACTTGGAACTTGTATTAGCTTGTGGATGTTGAACCTTGTTTTGCAAAAATTGTATGGTTTTTGTTGGTGATTGCATATTTTTTAAGCGACGATATTTTTTTGTCTCATGGATTTGTTACATGCATGTATGGGTGTGAAATTTTTTGATTATTGAAATCCATAATCCATTTATGTATTGACTTGTTTTGGCACATTAACAGGTTGATAATCATATAATGGAGACTGACATGCACACTTTTCTTTGTTCTTCTTTGCTAGGCATGGATAGTGAAGTGTCTAGTTCTCATAAAAAAGTAAAGGAGAAAGTTGATCCGTCAAAACCAAGGCGATTGTGGAGCCCACGAGAAGAGCAATGTCTTATTAATGCCTTGATGCACATTGTCAACAATGGAATGAAACAGGACAATGCCTTCAAGGCCGGCTACCTTATGAAATTAGAGGAGAAATTGTTGGAGATGCTACCCGGGACAAACCTTCGCGGCACTCCCACATTGAATCAAAGATAAAGATATGGAAGAAGCACTATAACTGTGTAGCAGGAATGCTTGGTACTAGTGGTTTTGGACGGAATGACACCGAAAAAAGAATTGATGTTGAGAGTGATAGTGTCTGGGAAGCATATGTTCGGGTAAAATACTTTCTTTTAAGTTACTTTGTATAAGTTATTAATTTTTTAATTCATTTTTCTTTAATCTTAAGTTGGAGCTATTAATTGAAATTGGTTATTGTAGAGGGAGAGCGATGCGAAAAACTTACGAAACAAAAGTTTTTCGTATTTCAACTCATGGATCCACATATTTGGTAAGGATTGAGCTACGGGGGAGTTTGCTGAAGGGCCTGCTGATGCAGTTGATGCTATAAATGCTGAGGAAGAATTGTTGTTCAACAGTCTTGCAGATGATGGCACATTTCTTGAATATATGGGTATTAGTAGTCATATCGGCGAGGGAATAAATTGCTCCAGCTCATCAAGTCAACGACCACCTGAAAGTTCTACAAAAAAGAATGACAACAAGAAGAGGCCTAGAGGCAATGATGATGTAGTGGAAGGATTGTCCACGATTGCTAACAAGTTGGGTGAGGTATTTTCCGCCACCAATGAAAAGTTGGATTTCATTGGTCGAAGAATGGGTTATGAACATGATTTCACATCTAAACGGGCAAGTTTGAATGATGAACTCATTAAGTTGCCAATTACTCTTGATGAAATGCTAGATGCTTGTGATATCATATCACAAAGTGCTCAAAAGCTCGACATGTTCTTCAGCTTGACACATGATGACAAACTAAGGTGGGTGATGAGGTTGCTACATAGGAGTGCTCCATGATAGACTCGTGGCTCTTTTATGTCCTTCTACGTACTTAGTTTTTTGATTACTCTAATGCATGTAATAAGGACTTGACTTTTTGCTACTTTTTTTTGTTGAACTACTCATATTTTGCTACTTTATGTTGCAATATGCTACTTGGAATGCTTATTTTGAAATGATGAATGATAGATTTATATTTCTACAATTTCATAGTTGAATGATTTTTGATATTTTTTTGCTCGAAAAAAAAGAGAGTTAAATTTTGTTTAAATAAAATGCCTTTTTGAATTTGGGCAGTGAATGGTTGGATGATTAAAATAACAGGGCATATTTTTTAATGATTGTTTGTGTATATATAAATTTTATAGTTGAATGATTTTTGATTTTTTTTCTATTAAAAAAGAAGTGGGGGTTAAATTTTGTTCAAATAAATACTTTTTTGAATTTGGGCAATGAATGATTAGATAATTAAAATATGTATTTTTTAAAATGGTTGCTTATGTAAATATAAATTCCATAGTTGAATTATTTTTTATTTTTTCTATTAAAAAAAAGTGGGTTAAATTTTGTTCAAATGAATCAAAATGGATGTGAAGCAACAATATGAAAATTTTCTTTTTAAAAATTATAACTCATTTTAGTGCAAAATTTTACATTAATTATAATAGGGGTATTATGGTCAATATATTGGAAGTCCTATATCTTGTCATGTCCAATTCATTCAAATCCCCTTAAACAAACATCAGATTGGATAATATTTTATTAATCCCTCCTTATAATCCTAACTCAATCCAAACATAGGATAGGATACACAATCCAAAGGATTCATAGTCCTAGGACTATTAGTCATAGAAACGCTAATCCAACCTAATCTAATCCGGCCAAACAAACATGGCCTTAAGGTTCAACCAACTTAACCATAGTTGTTGTTTTTAGTTTGCTTACATTATATCAAATCAATTTCTATGATTTAGTTGTGATTCAGTTACATAGTTACATAGGTTCAATAATTTATTTAAGAGAGATTCTAATTTTTTTATGGGAAAAAGAAAAAAATCGTTCAACATTTACTCTACTAAATCATTTCTAACCTAAACTCAAATCTTTTATCAAATTTAAATTTAATGAAAATTTGCTAAAAACGGTATTCCAACTATTTCACCAATTTAATATCAAATGAAGAGAACCTTATTTTTTCCATCAAATCAAGGGAGCATTTAACTTTTTATCAAATCTCATAGGTAACCATTGGTAGACGACCAAATGGATGATTGGCCGGTCAACAGGGTAAACAACTGGATTGGAAAAAATTTGAAGAAAATTTACACTAGGCCAAACGACCATCCGAGCATCCTCCCGATCGATCGATTATTTGATAAAAATTAAAAAACTAGCGTTGGAACATTTAATATTAGATGAAACTTTAAACTCAAATTTTGACTCATATTTAATGAAAGGGATGTGATTGAGACTCCCTCCGATCACCACCCCACACACACGTGACGGGTGGTGATTGGAGGAAAAGGAAAAAAAATAAAAAAATAAAAAAAATTGATCAATTAAAAAGAAAATGGGTTAAAGGAGATGGAGAAAAGGGAGTCCGGAGCATTATTGTTAATGAAAAAAAAAGAGTAAGCGTTTGAGATGGTCCAATATTGCCTGAGGAAACGAATTGATTTAAAAATAATAATAATAATAATAAAATCAATTGCACTGCTCATAGCAAACGACGTCGTAGTATTTGGCAAGTCTAGGTAATCGTTAACGATGCGTCGCTCTCTCACGTCCAGTCTCTGCAGCCGACGAGCCGGCGATCAACATCTCTACGTTCTTAATTCTTTGCGTTCCTAATTCCAACATTATCAGCGGATCACAGGTCTGTCAAAGCATTCTTTACCACTGAAAATTGTACATTTATGTATGTATATGTATATATATGCTTATATCTTACGAGGCAAGTGAATGAATTGAATGTTCATGGGAACTCCAAAAAAAAAAAAAAAAAAAAATTAGAAAATGGGTTTGAAAATTGAGTTGTTATTCTTCTCTTTTCTGTCTTTACTTATAAGAATTACAGCAACTTGTGTTGCTTTCAAGCTGTTCGATAAAATTCCTCACAGAACTTGATTATCCATTGACCTTGAGTTCAATTCCTAGATGAGAAGGCTCATATGAAACCCACTACTGAGCACCCATTTGGCCTTTTAATCTGTTCTGTAATGGGTTTGAGTTGTTATTGTTCTGTTCTCTGTCTTTGTCTATGAATATTGAGAACAACTCGTATTGCTTTCAAGATGTTTGATAAAATTCCCCTCAAAACTTGATTACCCATTGACTGTGAGCCCAATTCCTATCTGAGAATGCTCATATGAACCTCACTACTTTGCACCCACTTGGCCTTCTGATCTGTTCAGTAATGGGTTTGCTTTGCAAGACTCACATTGTTCTTATACATATTGTTTGCAGATAATATATGATGCAGCGTTTATCAACAAGAGTCTCTTCAAGGATGGTGTTGTCCTCCATGGCAACTCTGTTTGGCAATGCTTGGTGTTCTTCTTTCCTCCCAAAACAGTCTTTCAGTACCTCGTCACTGCGAGGAGGGCTCCAGAAATTGCAAAAACAATCTATTCCAGGTGATTCATTGAAATGGGGTTCGCTCGGTTTCTGTCGAACATCGAAATTTGCTACTGGTTTCACACCATTGCAACTTAAGCCGTTGGATTCGATTATTGACATTGAGAGGGCAAAGACTCAATCAGCTGAGGATCTTGCTTCCATTTGGGATGATGTAATTTATCGTAACTTATGCTTGTGATCCTCCCACTTGAAGCTCTTAAATCTAGTGTTACTTATGATTTGCACAACACTAGTGCTATAGTGACCAAATTTGGGTATCAAGTTCTGGATGCCATCTATGTGTCATTGACGCATTTAATGGGCCTCTTTTTTCTTATCTTATATCATTGCATTGTTGACACATCATATGGCATTTAAAACTCGAACTTTGTCACCGTATTACTGTTTGCAAAATTGGTTTTCCTAGTGCATGCATTGGGTAGATTTCATTCGCTTTCAATATCAAGTTCCCCTCCTGTCTAAAGTCAAATGTTGAAATTCTTTCTGGAAATGAATGATTAAAAGTTGTAGTTATCATTTTTACTGCTTTTGTTGGAAACATGGAATGTTAATACAGTAATACTTCTTGTTGTTGTTGACAATAGAAATGAGAAGATGCTTGTGATCTTGAGGTGCCAATTTCACTCGATGAAGTGTTGTCAAAAGTTGTTAACTAACAGAGAGAGAAGAAACTGTTGGTTTCTTTCTTTTTAACTTTGAAAAGAAAGGGAATTGGTGAAGCAAAATTGCCACTAGGAAACATGCTGCTGTATTTTCTTGATATACTGGTGTTACTTTGATCACACCTACTATGAGTTCTTTCTTTAACCATATTGAAATTTTTTTTCCCTGCTTAATCTATAGCGAAAAAGAAAAAAATCCTTCCCCTTATGATGACAGGAATTTGGTTGACAAAAAGAAGCAAAAAAAAAAAAGAATGAGCTGAAAAGCGAAAACTCACTCATAATTCTTCATCATTACCTTGAACATACCAGTGAAGTCCAGCTTCCTAAAAAATTTTAGGTTTTGTGCTGCTTGATCTTAGACATTAATTTTTTGTAACTTCCTAACGTAATTATTACAATTTTTTCCTGTACATTTTGCCTACTTTCATTAACACTATTGTAGGATCTTTCATTAGACATGGTTTTTGAACCGGCCTTTCAAATTTGCAGGCCGAACTGGAAGCATATTTTGTAAGTCAGCCAAATCCCCATGAATATCCAACTGAATCCTTAAAATAACTTCTGAATGCTGTTTCTCAGAATCATTTGAAAAGGATTTTTCTGAAATTTTGCTTGGACTATGACTTCGTATCAGATTATTTATAGCTGCTCTACTTTTCATCATCGCACATTCATGGTATTTTTATCATTGTCAGTGGATCAAATTTGTACCTTGATTGTTTTCATTCATTTACTTATTCATTCTTTTGGGTGGGATTTGTTATGTCAGTATCACTTGGGAAGAGGTCACATTGGTACTTCCATGAAAGCAAAATTGTATCATTTGTTGGAGCACAGAGCGGCAACTTGGTATGTCCCATTACTTGGCCTTTTTCTTGTAGATAAGTCTTCTTTCCTCCTTTTTTATTGTTCTAACTTAAACTCTTCTTGTAGCCGGTACTTCGTCATTCCTTTGTGGAGAGGAAGTGGTTATACAACAATGTTTGCTCAAGGTTTGGTCCCTAATGGTTTTTTTCAAACATCCTGTAATTGTTGGAGCTTGCCTACATAATATTGATTTATTTTGTTTGGAGACTTTCCCACCTTTTTCTTATTTAAAACATGTTGAATACTTATATTTATTACATGTTTGACATCACTCATGCTTGTCACAAATCCCTACCCAAATTCTAAATCCAAACATAGCCATAGGGTATGCAAAGGAGCAACCAAGCACACCGCTCGGCCAGCATGCCTTCACTCGATCACTCTCACTTGGTAGCAGCATAGTCCGTCCCTTGGCCTGCCTATATTTTCCTTATTCACTCACTCCCTTAGCTGGGATTATTCACTACCTAAGCTAGGAGCAAAGCCTAGATATCCGCTGCTCGGGATTGTTACAGAATTGTAGATTGGAAAGCTAGGATCAATGGCTCATCAAGGCTGCTTGGTTAGCTCCTCTTTGGGGAGCGGCTCCTCCTTGACCAGTTGGAGAGAGAGGGATGTTGACCCAACACTTGACACCTCAAAAGAGGTATCATACTTACCACGTATGTCATGCTATGATACACCTTCTGAAGTATCATACATAACTCTGCAGCTCCCATGATACAACCTTCGATGTTTGAATCATGGGACTTTAATGGCATGCCTGATGCTTTCAGTCTGTCAAGCCAAAGAGAGTTGGCCACTTGTCCATGGGTGAGCTGGCCTCTACTGGTCTTGGAGCCTATACAAGGGAGTATCCATGCACGTAGAACAACACAACTCTGGTTATCATCTTCCTCCAGTCCGGTGACTAGGGTCTCTCATTGTCACCCTCTCTCTGTCTAAGGCTGTCTTGGTTCTATCTTTCTCGGCCTAGCCTGATCCTTAGCCATTGAAGTGCCCACCATCTTTCCGAAAATCCACAATTGACCATCTGACTACCAAACACCTGCATCTTTCAAGAGAGTAAATATTCTCTCTTTCAATTTTTATTTTTTTTTTAAAAAATCCTTTTTGGGAACTTGGGTGTGGGATTTTTTTTTGATTTTTTCCACTAAAAGACAAATTTTTTGCAAAACCAAAAGAAACACATCCAAACAAAATATCACATCTAACCCCATAATCATTTCACTTTTTCTCTTACAAACATCACATCCAACCACAAAAAAACCCAACTATCTTTCCAAACACCAAAAAAATTTTATCCAATAATATCCTACAACTAAAAAAACCTACATAAAAATCCATTTCCCAAACACCCACAATGTATAATCTTTGTTTTCTTTAATATTTACTCATGCCTTGTGCAGTACAGATGCCGCACATGCTTTTCACGGGTCTTGAAGATTACAAAGCAAGAGGAACCCAAGCTGCTCCCTATTTCACTGTTTCTTACCACGCAGAATTTGCAGAAAGCCATGACTTGGTGCTTGCTAGGGGCGACATTGTGTTCACGAGCAAGCTCAGTGACATAGAGGCAAAATGGCTATTGGAGACTATGCAATCTTTCTACTTGAATGATGTTAGGTACAAGCTGGTAGAACGGTTCAACAGAGAGACACGCGAATTTGAGTTTGAGGACGTTTTACGAATGTTGGATATGCCCATCTTGTAGTTTTTCCAAGTATTGAAACTTTTGGCTTTGTCTGCAGCACTACAATTGCAGCAGAGGCAGTCTGCATGGGAGTTTCATCCTTTAATCTGTCAAATAGACAAGTGAAGACTGATTTTTTTTAAGAAACTTTTGGTCCAGAATTTTTTTTCCCCCTGAAACTTGGTTCAAGAAGATGTAATGTTTGAAACTTTGGTTATGATACATCAAATGGACAACTTTCTCTACCAAAGGCAATGAATTCTCAATGATTATGAGAATTGCTTTTTTTATTTTTCAATCGACAGTTCTACAAATCCAGAAACAAAACAGAAAATTATTCATAATTTATAGTCTAGGGTCAAGATTTGATCATAGTTGGGTCCCACAACAACAAAATCAAATTTTCACCCTACATTTGAATTTCTGAATAAGTTTCTGGTTTTTTTTTTTTCCCCATAGACTCTCTGTTTATTTATTTATTTTTTAAAAATTTTGCCAAACAAGCCACTCTTGCCTGCAATGGTGTGTAGTAGATGCACTGAAAGAATAAGAAGTAATAAAAAAGGCACCTGTAGACAAAGGATCCATCAAACCATATTTTGCAATGTATTGAAGTGAGAAAAGAAAAGCTGTTCTTGACAAATTAGGGCCTGTTATTTTTGTGATTTTAGCAACAAAAAACAACGAATAATCCGAAGACATTCATCTTTTTTCTTTTTCAAGCTATAGCTTTTGAAAACGTGAATTAATTTTGTTTGTGTTTCCTAAAAAATGGTTTTTTTTTCCAAAAAATAAAAATAAATTCAAAAATAGTTCATGAAACAAATTATTGGAATAATAAAAACAAGATCCCTAACAAAAGGGCTATTTCAGACTTTCAGCATGTGTGCACTATAATGAAAACTGGAAAATTCTACAGGCCCAACATGTGTTTGGCGGCCCAGATTAGGAAACATCCAAACTTGAAAAGTATACATTTGATTTTAACGTTAAATTTATTAAAAAATTAAATTCACATAGACTAAATTCAATAATTCTACACTTGACTGGACAAAAGAATATCCCACCATTAATGTATATCTCAAACTAGTAATTAAACCATGCAATGTAAGTATTAATTTTTTTAAAAAAAAAATTGATGGTATAAAATTAAAATTAAAATATGATTTTAATTATTTATTTTAATAATATTTATTCTATCATTCTATAAAATTGTTACTTGAATACTTTAACTTATATATATATATATATATATATATTAATTTTAGTTAAATTCTTTGTGTATTTTGATAATTTTAGTTCTATCGTATTATAAAAGTGTAGTTATCATATGATAATTTTGTATGATATATATTAATTTATAAAATAGTAAAATAAATACTCATTTTGATATTAAAAATAATAATTAAATTAGAAGAAGAATTAGTAACATAAAATTAAAAGTAATTCTAATTATTTAATTTTCTTTTATATTTATTTGGAAAATAAAAATATGAAGAAATAGAAATTATATAAAATTTATTAAAAAAAGTAAATATAAATATGTTATAGTTGGATTATCATATAATGATTTTATATAATATATATATATATTAAATTATAAAATTGTAAAATGAACACTCTTAATTAAATTAAAATATCAACTATATAAAAGAAATTTAATAACGACTAACTAAGAAAGAATCATATAACAAAATCTAAACTTAAAAAGAAAAAATAATGAAAACATCCAAACAATAGATACATCTCAGTGATTAATCATTTGTAATATGACATCAAAACATAAAATAACTTATTATTCAACAATTCAAAAAGTAACTTAAGTAGTAAATCAAAATTTTAGAAGTTCTTCAAGAGCATCATTGTTGTGTAAGTTTTTTCTCTTGTAAGATGTGATTATATGAAATCTATGCTAAACTACCAATACTAATAGGTCTTAATAGTTTGACTTAATTCTCATCAAGTCTTATTGAAAATAAGTCTTGGTAAAATCATCGTTAAAAATATATTTTTTGGACGATTTTTTACATACATCGCTAAAAATTGACAATTAGTGACTTTTTTTCTTTATGATTTTTATAAATTGTCGCTAAAACTTACAATTGGTGACTTTTTTTTATGACAAATTTTTTCCATAAGACCTATTAGACAATAAGTCCACTTATTAGGATCTACACATAAGTTCTCCTAAAATCTATATTATTATTAAGTAAAGGCCTAAATTGATTTAGTGAAACTTTCTTCGTTTCATGCTACGTGACAACTTTAAATATGTTAAAATAAAAAATTTATTATACACAGCGTAAGTAAGTTTTAAACCAAAGACCTTAGATTTCATTAATAACATACTCATGACTTTAGTAACATGCATATGATAATATTAAATTTTTTATTATTTGTTTTTATTATTAGTTATCTGAATTGCACATGCATCACATATATCACCCGCTAGTAATATATGAAATGAATTATAATTTTATATATAGAATCACTATAAAATTTAAGCGACAAATCCATAATATAAAATAATATATAATTTGTATTGGGTATAGAATAATATATGAAAAAATAAAAAGAAAACAAAATGACAATTTAGCATTTGAGAGGGTTATTTATATATAAAAATTAGGTCGAGCTGAGTAATGGGTCGTTCATTGGGCCATGGTAAGAAGGGCTGGATAAACAGGGGCTTGGAGTTAGCCCGGTCCTGAGAATGCCTTATTGTTATCCCGGTCCAGAGGAGCCTTGCAGTTAGCCCAGTCCGAAAGAGCTTGGTGGTTAGCTCGGTCACCACGATCGGTGCAGTAACAGTTAGCCCGGTCATACTATATTGAGCCAAAGTATGTTAAGCCTTCCTTAGAACCATGCTATGGGTTAGTTCGGTCCTAGCTCAGTGTGGTTAGCATGATCTCAACAGCCTGGTTGGAGTATGTCGAACCGAGGTACACGCAGCGAAAGGAAGAACCGAGTTAGGTGGAGCTCGGTCTAGTCTGCGGCTTTAGCATGGCCACATTATCCCGGTCGTATTGACATCCGACCTAGGTAAAACCATCTCACTTGGTTTAAGCAGTGAGGGGGGTGTTGAAGGATAAACATTATCTTTCAGGAATGTGATTCCTAGGAGGACTCTACATGGAGGAGTAAGAGTCCTACTAGGATTGTGCCACGTGGAATCTATAAAAAGCTCATAACATCACCTATAGAGAGGTAACACAACTTTGATTCCCGAATTCACAGAGCTTTTTGTCTATTTGTCTATTTTGCTGACATAGGTATCGGAGAGGTATTCGGCACACACCCGCCGGCTAGCTCACGTTTGTGCTTTTAGGGAGTAAAGCGACGACGTATGGAGGAGTAAAGCGACGACGTATGGAGGAGCGCAATCTTAATCAACAGGATTATATGAGAAGGTTTATTTCTTTCCCGTACAATTGGCGCCGTCTATGGGAATATCAGACAAAGAACAAAACCTCTTGGTCAAGTTTCTCTCGCTAGTTGAATGGCGCACAACGAAGATTTGCCGCAGTCTGCCATTGATGGACAAATCCCAAAGGGGGGTGGGAGGCGCGAGGGATTGCACTCTATCCCTCCCATGGCGGACTTAGAGCCCAAGCGACAGAATCCCCTGAGGGATACAAGGGGAAGGCGAAACAACAGCCCCCGTCGCTCTCGCTCACAAAGTCCTAAAAGGCAAAGGCGAAGAATCGACCCTCAAGCTTTAGAGGATCGCGTAAAAGAGCAAGATGAACTAATAAGGAAGATGGCGGCGGACATGGAGGCCATGAAGCGCCAGATCAAGGAAAAAAGGGTGACGACAGGAGAAGGGCGCAAAGGCAATACGCCTCCTCGCCACTCAGAAGATCGTGATGGGCATACCACGCCATCGCAAGCAGAGAGCAGAAGCCTCAGGACAGGCGACACCCAATCAAGGACTTCCAGAACTCGTTACTCCAGGTCTGAGAGAACGAGATCATTGAGGTCTTACACTGAGGGAAGTACCTATCGGGCCTCACATACGCACCAGACATCATCCAGGCAAACGGAGTTGCCTAGATCGTCCGAATTACGGATTGTGCTTGAGGAAAGGGCGCAACAGAAGGAGGATGCCAGGGCACACGACCCACACAGAGTTTCAGGCCTTCAGCGGTTGACTCCTCGGACGCATGGAAGCGTCGAGGTTGGAATGCCAATACCGCACCTTGCCTACGAACCAACAGATAAAGCGTTGGCAAGACTACATAGCTCGCCGTTCGTTCCGGCGATTGAGAACGCACCATTACCCTCAGACTTCATCCAGCCTAAATTTACCACGTACGAAGGGAAGACAGACCCTTACATGCACCTAAGCCACTTTCGCCAGGTTATGGCAGTATACCGGCAGAACGAAGCTTTGATGTGCATCCTATTCCCATCTAGCCTTGGCGACCTAGGTTTAACTTGGTTCGAAAAGCTACCAGAAAGCAGCATAGCCTCCTGGGCGCAATTAGCGGAGGCGTTCGTGACGAGATTCAGAACGAACACCAAGATGCCAGTGGAGATTGATCAGCTACTCTCCATCGACATGGGCGACAAAGAAACATTAAGGTCCTACAACAGTCGCTACTGGGAGATATTCAACCAGATAGGGGACTGCCCCACTAATCTCGCCATCGCACAGTACCAAAGAGGACTTCCAGTCGGAAATAGATTGAGGGATTCGATTACAATGACTCCACCCTCACGATGGAAGCCTTGATGGAAAGAGTGCACCAATATATTCGGGTGGAGGAGGATGGCGCCCGTGCCAAGGCAAAATCTAGTGCGACAACAATACCAGAAAAGAAGACTACGGCAAAGGTCAATACAGTAGAACGTCAAAGTAAGAATGGACGAGGCAGGCGAAATAACGAAGAGGACCGAGATAAAAGATGGTTGAGAGTCCGCACTGCCATCACCACGGTATTCAAGAAACCAATCTACCAAATTCTCAGTGAGATACGCGATGAACCATTCGTCAAATGGCCAGCTAAATTGGGAGAGGCTCAGAAGGACTACGACGAAAGATCACGGTGCACCTTCCATAAAGAAAAGAGGCACCGCACTGAAAATTGTACACCATTGAGACAGCATCTAGAGGAGTTGGTGGCAGCCGGTCACCTGGACAAATACATTGAAGGAGGGCCGCAGCCAGCCCCCCAGAATGACAACCACCCGAACGGAATGCCAATCGACGCCCCACCTCAAGGCATGATAAACGTAATACATGGGGTATGCGAACTTGAGCGCGTATGTGAGCTCAGGGGCATGATCAAAAATGCTGAGCACTTAAGGGAGGTTCTAAGTGCACAACCCACAATCAAGAAAGAAAGAACAGAGGCCACCAATGTCATCTCTTTTTCAGACAGAGACTTGGCGAGGATATACTGCCCTCACAACGATGCGCTGGTCGTTACACTCCGCGTCAAGGATTACGACATCAAGCGGATTTTGATAGACCATGGTAGCTCGTGTGAGATAATGTACTACGACACCTTCAAACAACTGAAATTGGAGGACGAAGACTTGGCACCAGCTGTGTCCCTCCTGATCGGATTCAACTCAATGCCAGAGTGGCCAGTCGGCAAGATTATCCTTCCAGTCAGGGCAGGAAGCGTGACAAAACAAGTGGAATTTTGGGTGCTGAAGGTCCCTTCTACTTACAAAATAATCTTGGGAAGAACATGGCTGCATGTCATGCGAGCGGTAGCTTCATCCTACCACCAAGTAATGCAATGCCCCAATGAAGCCGTGGCAATTGAAGAGGTCTTTGGAGACCAAATTATGTCCAAGCAATGCTTTGTCACGGTTAATTACAGCCGCGCTGCCAAGGGATATATTCATTCGGTGGAAGAACCTGAGAGCAATGAACTGTTCGCAAATGTTGGCAAAGCAGCTGATCAAAAAGCGGTGGAAGACTTGGTAGAGGTAAGAATAGATGAAAAGAACCCGAATAAGTTCCTTTTGCTCGGTTCGTCGTTGTCCAGCACTGAGAAATTAGAGGTCTTGGAATTCTTGACCTCTAACATCGAAGTGTTCGCCTGGACGCCCTACGACATGCCAGGCATTGATCCAAACTTCATCTATCACCAACTCAATGTCCACCCATCCGCCAGACCAATTATTCAGCGCACTCACAGATCAGCACTCCACCACGCCGAGATAGTGGCAGAAGAAGTGGGAAATCTGCTAGAGACAGGAGCTATCAGAGAGGTGCACTACCCCAGATGGATTTCCAATACAGTTGTGGTGCCAAAGAAGAATGGCAAATGGCGCATCTGCGTCGACTATAAGACAGTCAACAAAGCATGCCCAAAAGACAGCTTCCTCCTACCACGGATAGATCAACTGGTAGACCTAACGGCAGGGCACAACCGACTTAGCTTTCTTGATGCGTACAGAGGCTACCATCAGATTGCCATGTATGAACCAGACCAGGAGGTCACGTTCTTTACAACTCCAAGAGGACTGTATTGCTACAAGGTCATGCCCTTTGGCCTAAAGAATGCAGGGGCAACATTCCAGAGAATGGTCACCAAGATGTTTGAGCCGTTGTTAGGCAGAATAATAGAGGCTTACATCGACGACATGGTGGTCAAGAGCAAGGATGAAAACGACCATCTTAAGGACCTAGGTGAGATGTTTCAGATCCTTACGATGCACAAGTTACGCCTCTATGTGTCTAAGTGTGCATTCGGAGTAGGATCTGGCAAATTCCTAGGCTTCTTGGTGACTAACCGGGGTATAGAAGCAGACCCCTCTCAAATCAAAGCAATTCAGGATCTGGAGAGGCCAAACACAGTGAAAGAAATGCAGCATCTCACCGGTATGGCAGCCGCACTCAACCGATTCATAAGCCGGTTGTCAGACAGACTACGACCATTTTTTCAAGCATTAAAAGCCAAGTTCGAGTGGGACGAAGAATGCGACTGCGCTCTGGAAAGCTTGAAAGAATACATGTCTTCTCCACCACTGCTGGTGACCCCCAATACCTGGAGAAGAACTCTTTCTGTACCTAGCAGTTTCACAGCACGCAATCAGCGCAGTGCTAGTCCGAGCAGAAGAAATCCAACATCTACCCATCTTTTATGTCAGCAAGACATTACTGGGCGCCGAAACAAGGTACTTGCCACTGGAAAAACTGGTCTTGGCCTTGATGATGGCCTCAAGGAAGTTGTCACACTACTTTCACGCCCACACCATAGTCGTCCTCACAGCTTTTCCATTAAAAGCTTTGTTTGAGATGGCGAACTTTTCTGGGCAAATCTTAAAGTGGGCGGTAGAGTTGGGACAATTCGACGTCAAGTTTCAACCAAGGACCGCGATAAAGGCTCAAGCTTTGACAGACTTTGTCGCAGAATTCACCCCAGGAAGTCATCATATCTGCCTAGTCGACCTGACTGACACAACCGAACTAAGGATAGAAGTTGACGCCGGAATAGCATAGCCCCTGGTGCAGGATACTCAGTCAGACCCCAAGGCAGACCAGAGTAAAGAAAGCAAGGAAGAAGTGAACCATGCTACACCAAGCCAAGACTCACCAACAAATAAAGACTTGGTACAATCAGATAACGAGGGGCAGACAGCAAGCATGGACCTTGAAGAAAACACCAGCAACCTTCTTGACCCCACGGCATCATCTAACCCCTCTACTTGCTGAAAGTTGTTCGTTGGAGAGATGTGGAAGCTCTTCGTAGATGAAGCATCCAACCGGCACGGCGCAGGACTCGGCATAGTCCTCATCTCACCAGACGGCCTAGTTGTAGAGCAAGCAATCAATCTTGGCTTCCCAGCATCAAACAACGAAGCAGAGTATGAAGTGCTTCTTGCAGGTCTCAAAACAGCATTCTACATGAAGGCCACCGAGCTAATGGTTTACAGCGACTCACAATTGGTGGTAAACCAAATTTCAGGCGACTACGATGCAAAGGATGACAGGATGGCTAAGTACCAAAACTTAATTAGAAAAGAGATCAAGAAATTTGAAGTAGTAAGGATAGAACAGATTGGCAGGGAGGAAAACAGCAGAGCAGACGAGCTAACAGGCTTTGCTTCAATGACAAATACATCAATCCCTCATCCACTACTAATCGACTACCTACCAAGACCAAGCATTGAAGACCTCGAAGCAGAAGAGGTATGTTGCGCTGAACTAGGCCCCTTATGGATGGATCCCATCATACTGTTCTTAAAAGACGGCGTTTTACCGGAAGAAAACAAAGAAGCTAACAAAATTAGAGCAAAGTCACAGCGATTTTGGCTCTCCCCTTCTATGGCATTGTACAAAAAGTCATTCTCAGGACCTTATCTAAAGTGTGTTCACCCCAGCAAAGTGGAAGCATTCTTGTTCGAGATACACGAAGGTGTGTGCGGAAGCCACCAAAAAGGAAGATCGTTAGCTTACAAAGCCATTTCGCCAGGATACTGGTGGCCATACATGCAGGCAAACTCGGAGAAATATGTGAAGAAGTGCGAGAAATGTCAGAAGTTCGCACACCAAATACATCAGCCAGCCAGAGAGCTCCTACCATTGACCAGCCCATGGCCCTTCGCAATGTGGGGCTTGGACATAGTAGGACCACTTCCAACAGCACCCGGAAACAGGAAGTTCTTTCTCGCAGCAATAGACTACTTCACAAAGTGGGTGGAAGCAGAAGCATTGGCGTCAATCAAGGAAAAAGATGTGAAGAAGTTCGTCTGGCAGAATATTATTACTCGGTTTGGCATACCTAAAGCCCTAATATCAAACAACGACACTCAGTTTGATAGTAAAATCTTTAGAGGCTTTTGTGAAGAATACAAGATAGAGTTCTATAATTCTACACCGGCATATCCCCAAGCAAATGGCCAAGCAGAAGCATCAAACAAGGTTGTCTTAGATGGATTGAAGAAGAGGTTAGAAAAAGCAAAAGGCAAGTGGGCTGAGGAACTGCCTCATGTTCTGTGAGCTTACCGTACCACACCTCGGCGATAATTGGAGAGACACCATTCTCTTTAGCCTATGGCATGGAGGCAGTAATCTCACTGGAAGTTGGCATCCCCACAATTAGAAGCGAAAATTTTGATCTAGACTTAAATGGAGAAGCCATAGCATTGGAACTCAACCTCGCTGAAGAAAGAAGAGAAAGAGCATTGGTTCACATTGCCTCGTACCAGCAAGAGTTGTCCAGAAAGTATAACAAAACAATGCATCCAAGACAATTCAAAATCGGAGATTGGGTACTGCGCAAAGTGATGAGAAACACCGTGGTACCAGGAGATGGCAAGTTAGGGCCTAATTGGGAAAGACCTTACAAAGTGGTCGGATTAGCTGGCAAAGGGGCATACCACTTAGAAGATGAGGACAGCAAAGCCATTCCCAGGCCATGGAACACTGCTAATCTCAAACTATTTTATTTTTAGCCCTTTTTCATAATACTTGTAATTTTTTCATTTCTCAATAAAATAAGTAGTTTCTTTTCAGTATAGTTGTTTCCTTCTGTAAAAGATCGTTTTAGTGAGTTAGGGACATTAAAAGCAAAGTTGGCCGGAATAACCAACTATGCACCCTCTTAAGCCTAGGATAAGGATCCAGGCTGTAGGACGTTTGGTCAGAATAACCAAACACTTTACTCTAGGTTGGCTGGAAAAACCAATCTAGAGGTTGGCTGAAAAAACCAACACCCCTCCTAAGCCCAGGATAAGGATCCAGGCTATATGACGTTTGGTCGGAATAACCAAACACTTTACTCTAGGTTGGCTGGAAAAACCAATCTAGAGGTTGGCTGGAAAAACCAACACCCCTTCTAAGCCCAAGATAAGGATCCAGGCTGCAGGACGTTTGGTCGGAATAACCAAACACTTTACTCTAGGTTGACTGGAAAAACCAATCTAGAGGTTGGCTGAAAAAATCAACACCCCTCCTAAGCCCACGATAAGGATCCAAACTGTATGACATTTGGTCAGAATAACCAAACATTTTATTCTAAATTGGCAAGAATAACCAATTTAGAGGTTGGCTGGATTAAACCAACTCTTGGTACTCTTCAGCCGAGGTAAAGATCTCGGCTAAGGAGTGGTTGGCTGAATTAAACCAACTCTTGGTACTCTTCAGCCAAGGTAAGAATCTCGGCTAAAGAGTGGTTGGCCGGATTACACCAACTCTTGGTAATCTTCAGCCGAGTTAAGTATCTCGGCTAAAGAATGGTTGGCTGGATTAAACCAACTCTTGGTAATCTTCAGCTGAGGTGAAGATCTCGGCTAAAGAATGGTTGGCAGGTATACTTATAATTGCAATGTTAAGACCGAGATAAAGTATCTCGGCAAGGGAATGCTATACCTCATCCAAGACTTCAGTTAGAAAGTAAAGTATAAGCATAGAGATCAACCGAAATAAGAGTTGGAACAAAAAAGCAGACTTCATTAAAAATTCAAAGCAAGTACAAAGGATGGGGCCTCAACCCGGTTGCAATCTGTGTCCAAAAGCAAAGAAAAGAAAATACAGAAATCAAGCAAAAAGAAGAAAAATACAAAGTCAGGCAAACAGATCATCAAGATTAGCATCAAGTTCAACTCGCAGCCCGATTTCAGTTGGAAGCTCGATTTCGGTCGGGAGTATGGTCTCGGTTGGAAGCACGGTTTCAGTTGGTAGTTCGACAGTCAGGTTTTCCACCGTTGGCTCCGCCCGAGCTGACTGAATGGCAGGTTCATTGACGACTGGGGTCTCGTTGGGCACGATTTCTTCTTCATTATCCAAATCTTCAAGAAATTGTTACTGAAAGGTCGCAGCATACTCTGATAGTGAGCTCGGAATGAAGTATGGAGGAGGATTGAAGACCTCGGTCTCAGGTCCATGACCGAGCTGCACCACGGCCTCCCTCCAACCGCACTTAAAGAAGAGATCTTTCGCAGCTTCACACTACTTGGCATAGAGGGCTTCGCCTTCCTTGAAGCCGCGGGTCTTCGCATCTTCCAGCTGCTTCCTAAGCTTTGTTATCTCGGCGTTCTTCTTTCCTTCAAGTTTAGCCAGTTCACGCAGGTATTTGTCTTTTATCATGGCAGCAGCCTTTTGTTTGTCTGCTTCAGCCGAGCTAACGAGACCGGTCAGACGACCGTTCTCGGTTTTTAGCTCGGCTATCTGCTTCCTGGCCTGTTCTAGTTCGGTTGTTTTCTCGGTTACATCGGCCATGGCTTGCCTTGCTATTTTACGAAGCTCCAACACACGCTTATGAGCAATATGGTTCTTTTGCATGGCCTGAAAAAGAATGGGAAGAGACTTGTAGTAAAACCGAGCAGAAAGTTGTACAAATTAGAAAAATCAGCAAAGAAAGCTACTTACAAGCACCATGGATTTTGTGACCGAGCGGATGGCCTTTAGCTCGGTCAAATGGTTGTGGTGCTTCATGTCTGCTGGAAGGCAAACACTCTTGGCAAGGGTAAATGCCATTAAGTGATCTTTTTCAGCGATCACTGAATCAGTGTCCTTGATAGCCCGGTTTTGGAAAGAAATCTTTGGAGCCCACTTAGAAGAGCCAGCTCGGTCTGAACGCTCCGACTGTGGGCTCAGTGGAGAAGTTGGTAGAGTGGTTTGAGGAACCACGGTTTCGTCTTCATCAACCAGACGTTGCTCAGTTGGAGTAGTCCGGGCACGCTTCATTTGGCGGGATGATGAGGGTTGATGAGATGGAAGGGCCACCACAGTCTCCTGAGGTTGACCGGCTGGTGGTACCTCGGTTGGGTTTGTTTCGGTGAGAAGGGCTCACACGGCTCTCTTCTTGGCCATTTCTTGTTCGGTAGTAAGAGGGATAAGGTTGATTTGAGGCAAGAATGGGTCCGGTTCAGGAGAGGCTTCTAGTAGAAAGTCAGTTACCCTGGTCCTTCGTTTTCCACTGTATTGGTAGGTCGGTTCAAAATTAAGCAGGTCAGTTCAACTCCGGTCTGGATATCGCAGCGCGCGCGCGAAACACGTTCAAGTTGGGGTAGCTGTATTGGGACTTAAGAAAGTTCCTATCTGCAAAAAAGAAGACAACATTTAGTTCGGTTCACAATCAGAAAATTGAAATAACGAGAAGAATGCAGTAAAGCCGAGGTAACCCTACCGACTACACCCTTGTTCCAATTTATTCTGTGGCCTGGGATCTGGGCTTGGTAGTCTTCAAAATTCCCAGATACCCAGAAAAAATCATCATCGTTCAAGTCTTTGTTCGGTGTGTCCTTTATTATTTTTTCATGCTGGCGCTTTATTCGTAAGTAGTAAACCCAACCATCTTCGGCTGATCCTATGGAATACCGGTAGAAAAGCTCGGTGAGACCGAGGTTAAGGCCAGCCTGGCGGTTTAGCTCGGCTAGTCCATTTATTATGCGGTAAGAATTAGTGGAAAGTTGGGTAGGGCAGAGTTTGGTTTGCCTAAGGAATTCACAGAGGAGGGGCTGTACAGGGAAACGTAGACCGCACTCTACGATTGAAATAACATTAAAAGGGACAAAGCCTTGCTTTCCCCAAGGAACGGTTTCTGGTTCGGCCAGGGAGAGGTGGACATCATCTGGAATTTGGTAGTCCTTATGAAATTCGGCTATGGCCCCTGGTGAGTTTACTAAAAATCTATACTTCCCCATTTATAGTTTAAGTTATGTACAGATTAAACTGGGTGTAAGCTCGGTCGAAGAATGGTGCTGAGTAGCTCGGTTGAGAGCTCAAAGGAATGCCTAGGCAACAGATCGTTGGATCGTGCTAAAAGAAACAATGGCAAGATAAATAAGGTCCTAACTCAGCTATGTGAGATACTGCGAGTCTTAGCTCGGTTTCAGCAAGGTATTTGTTAGCCCGGTTGAGCCTTTAGGGGCAGCATTCTTAGTTCGGTATTGACTAAGAGGGCTGGTTTAGCCCCAGGCTGTAGCCCGGTCGTCGTTAAGGCATTCAAGCACACTATTGCGCAGACTTACTATGGTTCGGTAGTTTGGTAAAAATGAATCAAAAGATGGTTTGACTTGTTGAAACTACTAGTATAGCGCAAAGTGTTAGTTCGGTTGGTAAGTCTGGCCAGACTGACATGAACCACAAACAATTTTCTAGTTCGGCTAGATGATGATTTTGGATCAAATACAATGTTCAGAAGATTATTCCATAAATACGAATAGTTTTTACAAAGTTCTTCCCAGAAAACGCAAGCCTAAGCAGAAAATGGTAATAATATATTTTGCAAAAACACAAACACTATGCTATGGATTGTAGAAAGCAAGTGCAAAAACAACAAAAACAAGAGAGATTTGAGTAACTTACCAGGCCAAGCGGCACTAGAAGATGGAAATAGCACTAGGAGGCAGGAGCTTCGCAGTTACAAGATTAAAGAACAAAAGGGGCTCAGAGACGAGAGAGAGAGAAGGAGATGAATAGTATGAGAGTGATTCGAAACAAGGGTCTGTTTTGTGTAGAAGGAATGACGAAAATGCAGGAACTGTTCAAAAAACATGAGGTACGAAGACGGCGTGACAGCTACCCTCAGCCAATAAGAGCATGCCACGTGTCCTTGGAATAAGAAGCGATTGAAGAGACACTTTGACCGGACAGATAGAACCCAATGTAAATTTAGCTCGGCTGGAAAGGCTAAAGAGTTTTAGCTCGGCGGGAAAGGCTAAAGGGTTTTTAAGCTCGGTTGGAAAGGCTAAAGAGTTTAGCTCGATCGTAAGTTTTTAGCTCGGCTGGTAACAGGTAATCCCTATCATGCTATGCAGATGGAATTAAGGGACAATTGAGAGGGTTATTTATATATAAAAATTAGGCCGAGTTGAGTAATGGGCCGTTCATTGGGCCACGGTAAGAAGGGCTGGATAAACAGGGGCTTGGAGTTAGCCCGGTCTTGAGAACGCCTTATTGTTATCCCGGTCCAGAGGAGCCTCACAGTTAGCCTGGTCCGAAAGAGCTTGGTGGTTAGCTCGGTCACCACGGTCGGCGCGGTAACAGTTAGCCCGGTCATACCATATTAAGCCAAAGTATGTTAAGCCTTCCTCAGAACCATGCTATGGGTTAGTTCGATCCTAGCTCAGTGTGGTTAGCATGATCTCAATAGCCTGGTTGGAGTATGTCAAACCGAGGTACACGCAGCGAAAGGAAGAATCGTGTTAGGTGGAGCTCGGTCTAGTCTGTGGCTTTAGCATGGCCACGTTATCCCGGTCATATTGACATCCGACCTAGGTAAAACCATCTCACTTGGTTTAAGCAGTGAGGAGGGTGTCGAAGGATAAGCATTATCTTTCAGAAATGTGATTCCTAGGAGGACTCTACATGGAGGAGTAAGAGTCCTACTAGGATTATGCCACGCGGAATCTATAAAAGTTCATAACATCACCTATGGAGAGGTAACACAACTTTGATTCCCGAATTCAAAGAGTTTTTTGTCTATTTGTCTATTTTGCTGACTTAGGCATCGGAAAGGTATCCGGCACATACCCGCCGGCTAGCTCACGTTTGTGCTTTCAGGGAGTAAAGCGACGACGTACGGAGGAGCGCAATCTTGATCAACAGGATTATACGAGAAGGTTTATTTCTTTCCCGTACAGCATTATATATATATATATATATATATAAGACCCTTTAAAGAATTAAGAAGTAAAACGTGAAACGCAAAATTGGTATTGGATTTGTGGATTATTTCAATTTACCATGAAAAATACATGGAAAAAAATATTTGTTAAATAGAGTCCATATAAAATGGGTAAAGTTAGTATAATTTAAATTAAATTTGAATTTGTATAAAACCCTATATGTAATTAAGAAAATATATGTTGACGTGTTTCTCTTAAAAAAAAGTAAGTCTTCATAATGTGCTATTGCCACCTAAGAGCATCGGCAGTGGACACGTTAGTCCACCCATTAGTGTCAGTTGCTAAATTTCAGCCAGCTATTTTCACTTTAAACTTCACAGTGGAGCTGTTAAGGGAAACGTTAGTGGTCAAGGTTAGTGTCAGATGTTAAATAGTGTGTTAACCGCAACTAGCGAGAGAGAGGGAGAAGTGCTATGAGGTCGTTCAGTCGGTCATCTCCTCGGATGTCCGGACCTTCAAGAAGAACAAAAAAACAAAAACAAAATTGCATGAGTTTTTTTTTTTTTGCCAACCGGATGATTTTATGGTCGACAGGCTTATTACCAAGCAAATGTGATAACTGACAGATAAAGAGAGAGACACTAACAGTGCAATGGGGTGGGGTCCTACTTCACTTTTCAATTATTTTATATTATACTAGCGTATGCTCGTGCCTGAAGGCACGGTGTAAATAATGATGAATAGCTATCATTGGTGCAATTTCCCCTTCACTGAATTACTAAAATTCTATGGCACTACCTTTGTTTACAACAATTAATTTCTTCATTAATCCATCATGGAGACCTACAAATAATGGATAAAAAATAGTGCATGTATTAAGCACTAAGTACAATAAGGCAAACTTATTGGAAAAGAGCTGCAGATCTAATATAAATTATATAGCCTATGTTTGGGAAGTTGGGTTTGAGGACTTAGCAAAAGAAGCCAAAAATGTTTTTCAAGTTTCAAAATTATATAATGGTAAATACTGGAAGATAAAAGTCAAACCAGTCATGCACTTCAATGCAATAATCAAACAACATAAAATATAATCATCAAGCCTAATTCATCCTGTTTCTTCCAGTCTATCAACTGGGGGTTGGATTATATATATAAAGCTTAAACAGTCAAATGGGAGGTCAGACAAAACAACCCGTGTTCACCTTTCCTTTCTTAAAAATTAGGAAGAAACTTCAATTGGTTGGAGCCCAAGTGTGCCAACAGGAGAAGTAAAAACTTACTTGATTCAGTACATGTGAAAAAAAGGCATAATCAACAAATGCAATTAAGTGCCCTGTAAGTTTTCATAATCAACAATGAAAAAAGGGCATTGAACTTGAAAGAACAATAGACGGGTAATATAATCCTGCTGAGTTGTAGGGCATTAAACTTGAAAGAACAATTGAAGTTTGGGTTTTAACATAAATAATAAAAGCATGCCAAATATTTTCAAAAACTGTCATGCTTTATTATATAGATACTCATCCATTTCCTAATACTTCAATAATAATGTAGCTCAAAGAGTTCGCAGAATTTAATCAATGGCAGAATATGACATACTTGCACCAAATAGCATTTTTAGTTGCAGCAAGCCACCAATTGTGAACTAATAGCTCAGAGTTTAATCAATGGCAGAATATGACATACTTGCACCAAATAGCATTTTCAGCATCATAAAATATCGAAATTAAAGAAAACGACACTACCATTGGAGATAATTTTCAGCATCATAATAGTTAAGACAGAACCATAATTTTTAGCATCATAACAATTAAAACAAAACCACTTAAAAATTTGAAGTGTGATTCAAACCCAAGAACGAACAAAATCTCACAAACCATAAGAGGTAAATTTGTATTTAGATAAACCAACGGTCAAAAACCCAGAAATCCCACATTCACATGTCCCTATGTATGCCCATCTAATTCAACTAATAGTGTCAAATATAACTTTCCAGAAAGAAACCCTTCTGTCAAACTAATAAACAGACAAATACCATTGTATATGAGGCAATATGCAAAAACACTTTGATGAACACTATGATATTGTTTTTTGCACATAAATTGCTTCATACTGACAATATAAATGCTACACTGAAACAGTGAATAGAACTCACTTGAGAACATGGGATGCCATTAGCAACTCAGGCTCTCCACCACATACATAAGGTTGTCGAATTATTTCCACATACGCTTCAATGAACCTAAAATCCATGAAAAGAATGAATAAGCACTTCCATTCCGATTTAACCATGTGCAATAACACTAACTAATGTACTTCAAAAAAATAAAAATCAAGTTAAACCATACCTACTGTTTTCAATGTGTTTGATGAAGGAAGTCTTAAATTGCAGCAAGGGAAAAGGTTGATTTAAAGGATTGATTTGATGAACTCACCTATTCATCTCAAGCAGTAGCAGTTACCAGAACTAGGTGGTATGCCCGTGCTTGAAGGCACGGTGTAAATAATGATGGAAAAGGAGGTGAGAAAGAAAAACCTGGTGGTGGTGGTGATATAGATGGTAGTCTTAAGTTACCATCTGAGTCATACTTTATTGGCCTCCCTCTCTTCTTCACCAACAAACCACCACCACCACCAACTACACCATCACCACCTGTGGTGGTGATCTGTAGGCTTCTCTCCATGCTCATGTTCATCACTTCAATAACAAATTGTATTATTATTAAAATAAAAAATAAAAAAATAGAAAAGCCCTGTCATTAACTAATGTACTTCAAAAAAATAAAAATAAAAAGCGCACCAACGGGAAAAAAAGAAATAACAAAATTTAAATCAACAACCAAATTGAACTCATCTTGGTAATGAAAAAAAGAAAAGAAACAGAGAATAACAAACTCTTCGCTTGGTAATTCAACAACAAACCCTAACTAAATTAATTGCTCCATAATTTACAAATCAACACAGCATAAAAAACCCCATTTATTTTAGAAACAGAGCACTTCAACTAAGCCCTCAACTTCATAGTAAAACAGCAAAATCATGAAATTGAACAGCGGTACCAAATTTGAATAGCAAAATCATGAAAAAAATTATAATAACAAATAAATTGTAAAAAAACCCAACAATTAAAAAAAACAAAAAAATAATCAATTATATGGAACAAAAAAAATTGGAAATTTACTATTTCACAACAATCAAAACCCAACAATTAAAAAAAATAAAATAAAACAATAAATTAAAATTTGAACAAAAAATATAGTAAAATATTTATTCTACAATATAAATGCTCTGAAAGTTAGAAAATACTAATAATATAGTAAAATATTCATTCTACATCAAATTGTAGTAGGCTAGTAGTTAAATGTAATATATGGTCTCTTTCATGTAACTTCAGTGCATAATCACAAAAAGTATGTTACAATACTTAGACTACATCCAATAAAAGGTGTCTAATATTGTCTAGAACTATGTAAACTTTTTTTTTTCTTCTTCTTCTTCTTCTTTTTTTTTATTTTTTATTTTATTTTAATAATTGAGAACGAATCCTAGCAGGGCCCTTTGAAACAAATCAATTATGTGAAGATTTTATTCACTAACCCTTTCAATGGTGCTACAAATTCCCATTTCTGAGGTTTAGCATCCTTATCCTTGCATATCTGTAATAAATTGAAAAGATTACAATTCCTTTTTCGCAAAATATAGTGGAAATATACTTCAAATTTTAACTAAATTTTCTTGCAGTCTTCCCAGTTAAATCATTTTTTGCACATCTTAGGAGGGTTTGTATGGTCTAACTTATCCTGAATCAGGATTTGCTCAAGCTTATTCAAGTGTAACATACCTTATGTCCTATATAGACCCATTTATGTTCTGTTTGCTTCTCTAATATTTGATATCTTTTGCCTTCGGTGGTACTTGGGATAAATATGATTCCTTTCTTACCACTTTAAAAGCACAACTAATTTGTAGCTTTCAAAATAATCTTTTAGTCATTTTGGTGATGACCCCATGTTTGCTTGCGCATGAGTGCATGCAATTCTATTTTAATAGGAGACATGCTGTCTAAATGCCATATGACAAAAATGGAATGCTATGCTGTCATCGCGTCCAACTTAAGTTATAAACAGAAGTTGCACTAAACAATGTAACAAAAGAAGCTCTAAGCAACTCCATAAGCTGCACCAAACAGATAAAATGACACTAATAATTACAAAGTACATTTATTATAAATGTTAGGATGAATTCTTGTAAGCAATCTGAGGCCATCCTTTTCAGCTTTCATTTCTAGTAGTTCACTTCACTTGCATTTGTTTATTTGAGTGGTGTGCATTCATTCCATGAGTTGCAATTTTTATTTCCATCTAATAACATGATCTTCTTCTGGTTAAAAGCCCCAACTAAAATCACATCGCTAACTACTATCTGAGCTGAACTAAAAATATAGTAGCATCAGAAAGTGAATTCAGTATTCTGATCTTTTTTGCAACATGTTTTGTGGCAGCGATGATGTGGCTTTTGCATTGAAAGACAGCAATGAGCTACCCTGGTTAGCCAAGTATCTGTGAGATTCATCGATAGTCAGAAGAACCAAATGAATGACATGCAGGTCATCATCCAACATTATTTATTAATTTATTTTTCATTTTTCATCTTTACACTTCACAATTCTACAATTCATGCCAATTTATGTTGACATTTGGTGTGGACAATGGACAATACCATTTTTTTTTGGTTTTTCTTTTCCCCCTTCTCCCAATTTTAGAATTAAGGCAACATTTATTTTATTTCATCTTATCTGGGAATGCTATTTAGACCAAGTTAATACATTTTTATTTTGGCTAACTATTTATTTATTTGTTCATAATCAACATAGTATGTGGCAGAAATAATGCACAATTTGGAGACCATAGACGTCATCTGTTGCCAACAATGTTAGAAAAAGATTTGAAGATTTACAGTTTCATCAAATTGGGGATTCTCTACGTTTGCTTTGGGAAGACATGGTGGCTAACTCATCAAAAGGTGTATATTTTAACCAGACATGGTGGGAAGACATGGTGGCTAACTCGACGGTGGAGGACGGAGGCATCGTAGCGGGTTGAGACACCTAGGCTATAGCGATCCCGGATTTACCCTTGTTGTACAGTGATCCGGACATGTGTCCGTGGATGTTGGTAGTTGATTATTATCTTGTTTACATCCTTTTTACTTTGTATTTGAGTTATAGGATGTGTTGGGCAAGTTTGTTTCAGGTTGGTTGAGTTTAGAAACCAAAACTAGTTGCCCAAATTCTGACCTGTCCGCTCGAGCGGGGGTTTGGGCGCTCGAGCGGGAATTGCACCCATCCAGTATTTCCTGTGCAGTGTTGGACGCTCGAGCGTGGAGTTGGCCGCTCGAGCGGGGTTGTGTGAGTGCCGCTCGAGCGGGGAGTTGGAAGCTCGAGCGGAGACTTGGTTCTGTAAAAGTTCTGAGAGTGTGTATCCGCCGCTCGAGCGGGATTGTTGGCGCTCGGGCGGGGGGTCTGTGAGTGACGCTCGAGCGGGGTGTTGGACGCTCGAGCGGGGCGACTGGGTTTAAGTTCCGTGTTTTGACTTTTCAAATCACTTTTTCACTGTCTCTTCTCTCTCCTACTTTTCCAAAAACACCATTGTTGAGCCTCTCACTCTAGAACTCTACCTTCTCTCTAGGTTTTGATCTAGTAGGAGTGATTTGCTCATCTTTGGCCTTTACAAAAAAGTTGTTGATCGTCGAGAGCTACATTTTAATCTGAAAATTTCGGGATTTGGAGCACGTTGGGTTTTGTCATCTTCTCCTTTGGGGCTCCGAATTTGAGGTAGGGATATCCTACTCCTCTCTATGGATTTTGTCTTTAAATTTTAGTATTTTGAGATGTTGGGGTTGGTTTGGTAATTTTGTGAAAGTTTGGGGTTTTTGTGTTATTTTACAAAAGTTGGGGTTTTATTTACAATAAACCTAGATGCATGTTTGGTAAAGAGAAATGGAATAAATGTTGAATCATTGATGAAAAAGGGACCTAAGGGTTGTAATGTTAATTATGGAAAATGACCTAATTACATTGATTGATTAATTGGGATAATTAATTGTGGGAAACGAGGAAATGAAATGGAATTGTTGAGATTGGGAATGTATGGGGTTAAAGGGTGTAGTTGAATTATTTATCACTCACCGAAATGAAATGTTGATCGAATATCCATTTGTGCGTTTATTTTCTGTTTAGAAATAATTGCTTTGGGCTATCGGTGGAGGATAGTCGTGATTGTTGTAGACAATGCATGATGATTAGGCAAACGGAAACTAATCAATGGAATGTGTCACAAAATTTGACGATTGATAGAATACATTAACTGTATGTATTGAGTGATTGTATATAGAACCAATGTGTTTGTATACGTTATGTGTAGAGGAGGAGATGGGGGATGTACTCCGCGGTTTAGGGGAAGATGGAGGATGTACCTCTAAACCGGATAGTATTGGGAGAAGATAGGGGATGAACTTCGTAGATACAGCTCATATGCTTGTCTAGAGAAGTGAAGATAGAGCTCATATGCTTATCTTTGTGAAGTGTGGATATAGCTTATATGCTTATCTGTGAATGTGGGATATAG
Source organism: Camellia sinensis (assembly GCF_055761805.1). Classification (NCBI taxonomy): domain Eukaryota; kingdom Viridiplantae; phylum Streptophyta; class Magnoliopsida; order Ericales; family Theaceae; genus Camellia; species Camellia sinensis. Next base: position 40,561,679 of record NC_138969.1, on the reverse strand, counting down.
TTTTTATACATATCTGTTGAGGTGATGATAGAGCTAACATGCTTATCTGTTGAAAAAGCGAAAATGAAAAGTAACTTGGACTCATAAGTCGGATGACATAAATATGTGATTTATGTGAATGTATCAGTGTTGACCATCTATCAATTGCTAATCTTTTAGTCATTGTTCATGGTTGGTTTAATGTATTTCTACTGGGCTGTGGCTCACCCTATATGGGAATATCATTTTCAGGTACAGGTAGCATGCCACCTCCAAGGACATAGCTTGGGAGGCTAGAGGCAGACATACTTCTGTCGTTTTTTTTTTTTTTTTTTTTGATGTATTACATGTAAATTCAAGCCAAGGGCTTAAATGTGTAAATGAGTTAGCACTCTTTTGTTGTAACCAAGTGTTAACTTGGAAAGCTGTAAGCCCATAGGGCATTTGCTTTTGTTGTTAATATGTAATACTTTTGTAATAAAACTCTGATGAATAGAATAATGTGGTTATTTCTTATGTCAATGAATGTCTTATTTGATGGGTTTAATGTTATTATTTTGAGGGCGTTACATAGGCCAACAACTAGTTCACAGAAGCTGTTTGATTAGCAAGCCAAAAAATTAGATAGAGAGAAAAAATCACCAGTACCCAGCCAGAGTCGCTCTGTTCAATCGCTGCCCATTCTGATACTTGTGATCTTTAGGACAGAAAAAGAACCGCTTTTCATTAGTCGTCTTTATTGCCGATTTATCTGCATAAAAATAGATCAAAGCAAACCCAAAATTAGGGCTTTTTAATCAAGTATATATCAATAATCAAAGCAAAAAACCCAAAATTTTTTATGTGGGTAGTTTACCAGGCAAATCCCAGGGTTCGCATTTGCAGATATCGATCTCTCGAATAACACTGACTTCTCATCGCCATTGATCTTCAACTTCAGATAGTGATTGATGAGTTCTTCGTCAGTAGGGCGAAATCGGTACCCAACCGGAAGAGACTCCTCCGCCAAAATTTTAAGAGAGACATCGCTAGAGAGAGAGAGAGAGAAAAGAAAGGGAAAGTGAGTATGGATCGAAATGAGGAATTAAAAACCTAGAGAGGTTGCATAGGGTATGGATAAACAAATCGAAAGAGAAAATGTATGAGATTCAAAGAAAATTCAGTGGGGTTTCAAAGATGTGGGGTTCGATATGGGAGGGAGAAAAGATGAAGAGTTGCTGTCGGTGGAGTTCGGAGACGGCGTAACGGTGGAAGCGAAGCGACAGTGGAAAGGAGTGGGAGGGAAAAGAAGAGAGAGAGATCTGAGAAGTTGGAGAGAGAGAGAGAGAGAGAGAGAGAGAGAGAGAGAGAGAAGTGCAAATAATGTTTGGGTTTGTCGTGGGTGGGTGGGTGGGTGTGTGGGATGCTGCAGAGAGAGAGAGAGGGATTGTTTTGGGCGGGAATGCGAAAATGTCACAAAGCATCTCAGCCTTTAAAGAATAAAAACAAATCATCTCAGCCGTTCAAATTAAATGTATCTCTGAGACATTTGTATACATTTTCAAAAACCATCTTCCCTTATTATATAGATTTATTATATTCTTAACACATACCTTAACATATCTATTGCATTACCATTCACTCACTAAATTAACAAACTCTTAACACGCATTTTTTGGTTCCACCTTTATCACTTTTTGTTATATAACACACTTTAACACACATTTTTAACACATCCATTGTGGATGCTCTAAGTATGGAAAAACACTACTTTTAATAATATATAATGATATGATAATTTGTGTATTTGACAATTTTAGTTCTATTGTATTATAAAAGTGTAATTACTATATAATAATTTTGTATGATATATATTAAATTATAAAATAGTAAAATAAATACTCATTTTGATATTAAAAATAATAGTTAAATTGGAAGAAGAATTAGTAACATAAAATTAAAAGTAATTCTAATTATTTAATTTTCTTTTATATTTATTTGGAAAATAAAAATATGTAAAAATAGAAATTATATAAAATTTATTTAAAAAATTAAATATAAATATGTTGTAATTGGATTATCATATAATAATTATATATATATATATATATATATTAGATTATAAGATTGTAAAATAAATATTCTTAATTAAATTAAAATGTCAACTATATAAAAGAAATTCAACAGCGACTAACTAATAAAGAATTACATAACAACATCTAAACCTAAAAATAAAATAATAATAAAAATATTCAAACAATAGATACATATTAGTTGTATCTGTAATTTGATATCAAAACATAAAAGAACTTATTATTCAACAATTGAAAAGTAACTCAAGTAGTAAATCCAAACTTTAGAGATTCCTCAAGAGTATCATTGTTGTGTTTTTCCTCTTATGAATTGTAATTATATAAAATAATGTAGGAATGAAAGTATAATCATATATAGAATTACTATAAAATTTAAACGATAAATCCATAATATAGAGTAATATAGAATTAGTATTGGGTAAAGAATAATGCACGAGAAAATAATTTTAAAAAAAAGCAATTTAACGTTAAAAAAAAAGCATAATATTCTTGAAAGAATTAAGAAGAAAAACATAAAATGCAAAATTGGTATTGGGTTTATGGATTATCTCAATATACCAGGAAAAATATATAAAAAAAAATATTTATCAAGTAGAATGCATATAAAATAAGTAAAGTTAGTATAATTTAAATTAATTTGTATAAAACTCTATATGTAATTAAGAAAATACATCCTGACATGACTCTCTTAGGAAAAAAAAAAATCATAATGTGTCACACAAGTATGGGAAAAACCCTACTTTTAATAATATGGATATGATATAATACAAATAATTAAATTTAGGTGATAAAAATAAAAAGAAATTAAGGTAATGTTTGGTTTAGTTTTTAAAACATGATTTGGATAAAAAAATAAAAAAGTTTGTTTGGATAACAACCTTTTGAAGGACAACTAAAAACTCAATTTTCACTTTCTTCTCCCATTCTCTTTTATTATTATTATTAATAAATCAATAATTTTCTCTATCTCCTCTCTCCTCTCTCAAATTCTAAACATCAATCAATGATTTTTTTTTTTCATAGTCATTTATTTAATTAAAAAATATAAATATAAATCATTTCAAAATTATTTTCAAAATTTATAACCAAACAAACTTTTGTGTGTTTGGTAACGTTTATGTTTTCAGTTTATATTTACAAAAATTTTATAAACTGATTTTTGTTTATTTTTAAAAAAACATAAACTACAAACGCATTTGGTAATTGACAAAATGTTTAAAAAATTTAAAAAATATAAAAAAGAATACGAAATGACAAGTGGTGGCAAGTGGCGGCGGAAAACGGTGGTGAAAAGTGGTGACGGTAGGTGGTGGTGGTAGGTGATGGCGGGTAGGTGGTGGTGGTAGGTGGGTGGGTGACGATGGCGGGTGACGGTGGTGGGTGGTGGGTGGTAGCGATTGGGTGGTGGTGGTGGCAGGTGGGTGGCGGATGGCGGGTAGGTGGCGGGTGGTGGTGGTGGTGGATGGGTGAGTGACGGTGGTGGGTGGTAGCGAGTGGGTGGTGGTGGCGGGTAGTGGGTGGTGGTGGCAGGTGGTGGTGGGTGGGTGGGTGGGTGACGGTAGCGGGTGGTGGTGGCAGGTGGGTGCCGGATGGCGGGTAGTGGTGGGTAGTGGCAGGTGGTGGGTGGGTGACGGTGGCGGGTGATAGGTGGTAGCGAGTGGGTGGTGGTGGTGGTGGGTGGTGGGAGGTGGTGGCGGGTAGGTGGCAGGTAGCTGGTGGTGGTGGGTGGCAGGTGGTGGATGGTGGTGGCAAGTGGGTGGTGAGTGGTGGTGGCAAGTACATGGCGGGTGGTGGATGGTAGTGGCGGGTGGCGGGTGGATGACAGATGGGTGGTGGGTGGGTGGTGGTGGTGGCGAGAGGTGGGTGGTGGTGGCAAGTGGGTGGTAGGTGGGTGGTGGTTGGTGGTGACGGGTGGTGGCATGTAGCTGGTGAGTGGTGGTGAGAGGTGGTAGTGGGTGGTGGTGGCGGAAGACGGTGGTGGAAAATGATGACGGGTGGTGGCTAGTGTTGAGTGGTAAAAAAAAAAAAAACTGAAAACTCAAAATGGAAACACATTTTTTGACAAAATTTATAAACTGAGACCACTAATTTATAAATCAAAAATTTTACCAAACAAGTTTTTATTTGAGTTTTTTAAAATTTTTGTAAATATAAATAGAAAACTGAAAACGTGGGTGTGTTTGGTAACGTTTACGTTTTCAGTTTATATTTACAAAAATTTTATAAACTGGTTTTTGTTTATTTTTAGAAAAACATAAACTATAAACGCGTTTGGTAATTGATAAAATGTGTTAAAAAATTTAAAAATATAAAAAAAAAGGTGAGAAATGGCAATGGTGGCAAGTGGCAGCGGAAGACGGTGGTGGAAAGTAGTGACGGTGGGTGGTGGGTAGCTGGTGGCGAGTGAGTGGGTGGTGGTGGGTGGGTGGGTGACGGTGGCGAGTGGTGGGTGGTAGCGAGTGAGTGGTGGTGGTGGTGGTGGTGGTGGCGGGTGGTGGTGGGTGGTAGCGGGTAGGTGACGGGTAGTGGTGGGGCATGGGTGGGTGACGGTGGCGGGTGGTCGGTGGTAGCGAGTGAGTGGTGGTGGTGGCGAGTGGTGGCGGGTGGGTGATGGGTGACGGTTGACGGTGGCGGGTGGGTGGGTGACGGTAGCGGGTGGTGGGTGGTAGCAAATGAGTGGCGGTGGTAGTGATGGCAGCGGGTGGTGGCAGGTGGGTGGCGGATGGCGGATGTTGGCGGGTAGGTGGTGGTGGTGGGTGGGTGGGTGCCGATGGCGGGTGGTAGGTGGTAGCGAGTGGGTGGTGGTGGTGGCATGTGGGTATTGGGTGGGTGGTGGGTAATGGTGGTGGTGGGTGGTTGGTTGTGGCAGGTGGTGGATGGTGGTGGCAGGTAGATGGTGAGTGGTGGCGGCAAGTAGGTGGCGGGTGGTGGTGTTGGTGGTGGTGGTGGCGAGTTGGTGGCAGATAGGTGGTGGGTGGTGGCGGGTGGTGGGTAGTGGTGGCAGGTGAGTGGTGAGTGGTGGTGATAGGTGGTGGTGGTGGTAGGAGTGGGTGGTGGGTGGTGGTGGCGGAAGACGGTAGTAGAAAATGGTGGCGGGTGGTGGCAAGTGTTGGGTGGTAAAAAAAAAAAAATTGAAAACTCAAAATGGAAACACATTTTCTGTGTTTTCATTTTTTGGCCAAATTTATAAACTGAGACCACTGATTTATAAATCAAAAATTTTACCAAACAAGTTTTTATTTGAGTTTTTTAAATTTTTATAAATATAAACAGAAAATTGAAAACGTAAGTGTTACCAAACGGCACCTAAGTGTTATCAAACGACACAACTTTTAAAACTATTTTCAATAACTTTATCTTTCATAAAATAACTTGAAATTCATTTCAAAAACAAAATCAAAGAGAGCATAAAACATCCTAAATTTTAAAATTATTTTCAAAATATAAAACTAGAGTTATAAACGAGGCGAGCTTTACTGAGCCTGAATTCAACTCGATTCGTTAATAAATTTGACTAGGACCGATACGATTTTTTTAATATTATTTAAATAAAAAATATTATTTATATGATTTAATATATATAAATATATTTATATTATTATTTATATATTTAAATAAAATTAAACAAATATTTATTTATATGAATAACTCGATTGATTTCCACCTTTACTTAACTAAGGCTAGGTTTGGCATAACCTATATAATCCATCTTTTTATCTTTTTTCCATCGCATCACCTCTCTACTTTTCTGTACATCTTTTTGTAAAAAGATAAAAAGTACACTTTTTTAGGACACCCCAAACCAGCCCTAAATAAATTTTATAAATTATTTTTTAAAATTATTTTACATATTGAATCAATCAAACACGGGTTTTGTTTTTGATGGTTTTTCCCGAGTCCTGATATATAAAGAGGTGAAACGGATAGAGCGATGCATTTTCTCTCTCCTCAATCCATCGTTTCCAAAAATCCATTCACAGCCCTTTGCCCAGCCCCCTTGTTCACGACTTTCCCTGTTTCACACAGATCTCACTGTATCTCTCTCTCTCTCTCTCTCTCTCTCTCTCTCTCTCTCTCTCTATATATATATATATATATATATATATATCTATATCTTCATACACACGCACACACACTGTTTCTTCGAGCTTCACAAGTTGATCTCACTCCAATTCTCGTAATGACCGACGCCTCTGACGATGCTAAAGACATCGAACTACTCTACGAATACGGCGAGCGATTGAGCGAGGTCAAAGACAAGTCTCAGGTTCCTAATTTGTCCCCCACTCTAATTCAATTTTTTAGGGTTTTGTTCTTCAATTTCAATTTGTTGTGGTTTTGTTGTTTGTTAATTTGCAATATATATATATATATATATATATATTTTGAATTTTAACAGCATGTAGATGATTATCGAAGCATCATTAAGGCTGTCAAAAGCAAGAGCATCAAGGCCAAGCAGTTATCTGCTCAGCTCATTCCCAGATACTTCAAGTTCTTCCCTGAACTGTCCGACTTGGCTGTTGATTCCCATATCGATTTGTGTGAGGCAGAGGAGCTTGGGGTTAGTCACTGCACATTATATATATATATATATATATTCTTAATTATTATTTTTTTAATAGCACAATTTGTTGGAGCTAAATCAATTTAAAACGGGTCTTGCAAAGTTTCAAAATTGAGGCAATTTGGTGACTAAAATGATTAGCTAATTAGACTTGAGTTTTCGGCTATGTCTGATGAGTATAGGCTTCATATTGGCTCACTTACTTGTGGGTTACAGTTTTATCTTGGGGGCATTTATTTGGTTTCTTAGGGTTTCTGTCTAGGCATATTACTTACAAGAGTGACCAAAGTTTTAAAAGGCGTTAAACGCAATCGAGGATTTAGTTTTTAGGCAATATTCCCCCATCAGTTGTGCATCTCAGTATGAGGCATACGCCTCAAGTGCACCTTGTACAACTTTTCTGTATAACAGGAGTACACACGTGGAGAGCGCTTCTCTTGGGATTTTGTTAAAATTAGTCTAATTCATGGTTTAAATATAAAAAAGAACATATTTTGTAACAACATTCCATGGGAAAAATCAATGAACTGCCAAAAAAGGAAAAAAAAAAAAAAAAAAAACTCCAGTTAAGGATCAATGGGAAGTTTGATAACTTATGCTAATATGTTGATTTCACCTGGGAAAATTTCTTTCTTTGTAATGAAATTCTCTATGCCTTGAGAAAAGCCCCGAAGCTTATGTTTCACCTCATGAAGGGTAAAATGCCTCGCGTTACGCATTTGTCTTTAAAAACTTTGGGTAATAATAAAAAGTAGAAAATGAATGTATTTGTGGAAGTTAGAAGTGTCATTAATTGAAAAACCTGATGAGTGGAAGCTATTGAAGATGATTTATCCACATGAAACGCAGACCCACCCATTGATCTGCTAATATAGATGCACAGATTGATCTAAGTTGAAAGCTGTGTTACATGGGCTCTTCTATTTCCCTCACAATACCTTCACAATACCTGTGTCTATCGGATATGACACGGGTAAGGGTGTGGGATGTGTGTGTAACACTTGTACCCAATTTAGATACTCAGATTCTTTAATTTGTTACAATATATGAGAAGAAGAAACTCACATTTGCTAGTAAAGTAATATTTTTAGCCTCTCACATTAATTAGATATAAAAATTTCATTTTTTTCCTGAATTCTATTTAATTTCAAGTATATTTTGATATAATTTACAACATTTCATTTGAGAATATTATATAATATACAATATATATGCATATATGACACGTCTCCTTACCCATATCCAATTTTGGATACGTATTTCAAGATCTTAAGATTAAAATTTATGAGAGTCTGACGCTTGGATACACACCCGCACCCTATACTTGTACCCGAGTCCATGTAACATATGAAAGTTGTGTTACATGGACTTGTCGGTTTAGGGCAGAGTACCCGTGTCGACACGACACGGGTGCAGGTGTGAGATCTGTGTCGGACTCGACCTGATTTTCTCGGACACGGCTGACATGAGAGAAGAGGGAAGAAGGATTAAACTTGCAGTGGTAGTAGGACCTTAGTCTCGATTTGATGCAAGAAGGAGCTAATGCGAGAGACGTGAATCTGATGCAAGGAGTTGATCGCGATCTTGATCTCATCCTCACTCTCGATCTCTATCGTCTTCTCTCCCTCTTGATCTCGATCTCATCTTCTCTCCCCCTCGATCTTGATCTCGATCTTGATCTTGTCTTCTCTCGATCGATTAATCTCAATCTCATCTTCTCTCTCGATCGATTGTTCTCTCTCTCTATCGAATCTTCTCTCTCTCAGTTGATCCTCTTCACTATTTGTCTGTCTGTGTTTCTTCTCTCTCTCTCTCTCTCTCTCTCTCTCTCTCTTTCTTCGCTATAATTGTATTACACTGCATTTCGGAAAATTTTATTATTCTTTTCATGTTAGAAAATTGATTTATACTCCTTTTGTTCAGTTTTGATTGGTAAAAAGTTTCAAAGTATTACAGTGAATTTTTGTAAGTGGTACAATATGTATATATCTTTTGATTTTTTATTTTATTTTATTTTGTTTTGATTTTTGATTTTTGATTTTTTTAGTTTAAAAAAATTCATCTCTTTGAGAGTTACTGTGCCATTCACCAAGTCATCATTTTGAAGGACATTATTGGTGTAGGTATTTTTCTGTCAATTTAAGGTGCCCTTATTTTATGCTTTTGAATGTAACGATGCATGCTGTTAAGCTTACTCTTGGTCTTAATTAATCAATAGTAGATGGTTGAATCAATTAATTATTGCATTAGAATGGTATAGACATAAATCTCTAGTTATGTTTTTTTTTTCTTCCTGTTATTATTGATACATTGCACTTGATTTGAGCCTTGAAAGTTTTGTTGTTCACTACAATTACAGGTTAGGGTGCAGGCAATTCGCGGACTTCCCCTTTTCTGCAAGGATACACCAGAGCATCTTTCTAAAATCGTAGATATTCTTGCACAACTCCTTACAGCTGGTAAATTTAGTGTTTCAGGCTGTGCTGTTGAGGATATGTACTTTACTATGTTACAGATTTAATCCTGAGTTTTCTTGATTCTTCTAGAAGAAAATGTGGAGCGTGATGCAGTGCATAAAGCCCTTATGTCTTTATTGAGGCAGGATGTGAAAGGTAATGAATTTATTTCTTCAAACTGGTGGAATGTAATGATTGTGTGAATATTTATTTACAAAGAATGGATACGGATATCGTCTGAAGTAGCGTCATTGATTGCATGAAGATTTTCTTGGTGTCAATTAGTGCCATGCTTGCATTGTTTCTATGTTGTGTAATATGCATATGCAATATGCAGCAGAGCACAATTGCTGCATTACAAAATAAGAATATTAGGTTGCATTTCGATTGAGATTTTAAAATTGAGTGGTTTTGGTTTTAATCTTTTGCGAATAAAGGCTTAGATTTGGATTGTCAACAAGAAGTTTGAATGATTTTGAAAGCCTTTTTGTAAGTTGATTTGAAATGACATGATGAAAGGAAATTATTTCAAACCAATCTTAAGAATAATTCTAGACTTTAGTTGTACAAGGACCCTATGTAGTATCCTTAGTACCTTTCGGGGTTATCCTTCTTAGGTCTCCTAATCCAATACCACTCAACTGACCCTTCTATGTAAGTGTTTGTGAATTTGAATGCCAAAATCTTCATTTCTAATCCATTCAATCTTAACGATAAAGTTAAAGCAATTGTAAAATAGGAATATTGGTAATTAATCTTGTAGATGTCATAATAATTCTATATTTGATTGGCATGCAAATCTTGTATATCTTGATGCAGTAATAATTAATCTTGTAGAATATTGAACTTGTCTTAATGTATATCTTGCTTCTATAAGCCTCATCAATGAGATGGGTGATTAAGATGTGAATATTGTTAATTTTTTGGGAGAGGACCTCTCTCAATGTGGTGCATTTCCTAGTGGTAAAACATCACATGGGATGTTTACTGGAAATACCAATTGGGAGGTCATGGGTTGGATTAATTTCTATATGGAATTGACGTATGTTACATGGGGGTACAAATATTGGGTGCTAGTGTGAGTCCAATCATTAGACCTTCCTAAACTTAAGTTCTAGGATATTTTGGGGTATGTATTCAAAAGTTGGGTATGGGTACAGGGACATATCTTGAACACAATGTATCCAAAAGTTGGGTATGCGTACATTTCTTGAACACATATATATTGCATATAGTATAATATTATTAAATAAGATCGTGCAAATTATTTAGAAATGTATTTAAAATTAAATAAGATTTATAAAAAATATGAAATTTTTATTCATGTGAGAGACATATCTTACACCCTTACCCTTGTCATATCCGATGAGCATGGTTCTATGGGAAAAATAGAAGAGACTTCATAACACTAGAACTAACATATGTATGTTGATGAATTGCCATTAAGTCCTTAAGAGGGTTGACTTCAATGAAGGTGTTTCAAATAACGTATGTTCTTTATTATGGAAAAGTAAAATTCCCCTGTTTTGCATCTATAGAAAATTCAAATAGCTTTTGAACTTGTTTACAACTTTTGACCATGATTATTAGTTCTATGAAGTATGGATTTTATTTTGTGCTTCTTTTTGTTACGTAAACTTGGAATAGTTATCAAGAGTCAAAATTATGACATAGCTCAAGAATTGATAGGGTCTTGGATTCATGCTTTAAAAAACAATAAACCAAGACTATTATCAAAGAACAATGTTGAGTTCCATAACTCCCTAGCCACCTCATAGTGAAGGAGGAGGTTGTTGACACTCCCCCAACTTGCTTACACAAACATCAATGTTGCACCCAAAATTTTCTCTGTTTCTCAAATTAACAATAAGAATTACCTTATGAGTTGCAAACCATAATTCCTTTGTGAACTCCCACATTATAGGCTTCTCTAACTATTCTAGTGGACAAATCCTCCCATTCGTTCCCATATTCTCCCGCCTCCACTCCACTCCACCCTCCTCCAAAAACTATTCCTTTCAATAGCGAACCTCCGCAACCATTTACCCAACAATGCCTCACCTCCCACTTTCAAATGCCAAACCCACCACTTTGAATGAGAAGCGCACCACCTCTTAATCAAGAAGATCGTATTTTAATCTCTCCTTGATAGCCTCTCCCATAAAAAGTCCTTTTGAAGCTTATCAAACCTCCACACCACAAACTTGGGAATCATGAACAATGACATAAAGTATGTGGGCAAGGTAGCCAAGTATTGCCCGTTGGAGTGGGGGGCTGCCGCGGGGAAGTCAAAGGTTGGCTTGGGAAGGTACTCTTTTATGTGGGATGTGCCATATAGAGAGGGGGAGAAATAAGATATCCTTTGAAAGGATGGAGCTTCTTATTCATAGTTTGAAGGGGTTGTTTCTTATTACCTTATTATTATTATTTTTTTTTTGGGCTTAGGGAGGAATCCCTGTTTCTTTCTTTCCTCCTTTATTTATTTATTTATTTATTTTTCCTTTATGTGGATTTTTGGGGGAGTGGTATGTCTCTACAGATATATAGGTTTATAGGTGTTTCTCTTTTGTACTTTGCATGTGCAGAGTTTGTGCTCTCTTTTTTGGCATGAATTTAATGATAATACTTGTAAAAAACGAAAAGAAGAACAAAGTTGAGTTGTCCTTTCTTGGTAGAGTATTTGGCTGTTATTTTTTCTTTAGGTGCAAATGAAGTGATTAAACATTTGCATATAGTATCACTGTTGGTATGAATAAGTGCATACCACACTGTTAACCGGACATCCACTACCAGGCTCTGTGCGCTTTAGTATTGTGATTATATGCATTTATCATTGGCTTTATGGTTTGATTATTGTTAATATTTGTTCAGCATGTTTTTGTTTCCTTTGAAATTTTCTTTTAATTCAATTTAAGTTTTTTTTCCCCCCGTCTTTTTTTTAATGATTCCCTTGTAGCTATGACCAATGGCTTAGCTTTTTATCTATCGAAAACCCAACAATGGCTTTGTTTTTACAGCTTCTTTGACAGCCTTATTTAAGCACATTGAGAGTGTTGATGAGCCAAGCACAGATGAAAATCTTCGTGAGAGGACACTATGCTTTATAAGAGATAAGGTGAGAAACCAACACATGTATTTGCTGATTACACCATTTCGTTCTTAACCATATTGAGGACTAACCAATTTTACTGCAGGTTTTTCCTCTTAAAGCTGAGCTCTTGAAGCCTCAGGAGCAAATGGAGAGGCATATAACTGATCTGATTAAAAAAGTGAGATAATGATTTGCTTCTCTGTATGCAGTTGTGTTTCTCACCATTTTTATCCTGTCACTCTCTTACTTTGATTTGATGTTATTGCATATAAAATGATTGTCTTAGATTTTGCTTCGATAGTCTACTAGAAGATGCATTATATTTTTGCTGACTGTTATTGCAGAGTTTGCAAGATGTGACAGGAGCTGAATTTAAAATGTTTATGGATTTCTTGAAAAGTTTGAGCATATTTGGAGAGAAAGCCCCTGCAGAGCGTGTGCAAGAACTCATTGAAATTATTGAAGGTCAAGCTGATCTAGATGCACAGTTCAATGTAAGTACTTGCCTTGTTGTATTATGTTTAGGAAATTGTTTGTTTCATCTTTGATTTGAAAATGACACTTCACTAAGTTGTCTGGTTAAAGTTTTCAACTTAGATGTTACTAAGGTGGATCTATTTTACAGTTAAGGGGCCTTCGTAGGTGGTCTATAAATGTTAACTCTTGAGATCTTTTACAGTTTGATTACATGCATATGAAGTATTGGATTTATTTGCTTACCATGATGTAATTTTAGGTTCTGCTAGGGATTTGAAATGCATGGATTTGAGATCGATCAATCATTTAAGGAGAATAACTAAAATTTCGATTTGATAATTCATCCATGAATTTCAAGATTGTATTAATTAGTTTTATCATGATGGATTTGAAATAACTGTATTAGAGTAGTTATTTGAAATCATGCTAAGGATTCTCCTTCTAGCTACCAGGAACATAATAAAATACATATATATATTTTTTTGATCTCAGCTTATGTTCTTCTATAGTTTTTTTTATCCACATATAATAGCTAGCACTTCAATATTTTTATAAAATTGAAACTCAAATGCCTTGATTTGAAATTCACATCCATCCAAATGGAACCTTTTGTGTTTGTAAATTAATGATATGTTGTAACCCCCTAAATTTTCGACAAGTAGAAGAAAAGACATAATTGTGGTGGATTTACTTCCAAACATTGGAAACTTTGGATATCATGGTGAAATAGTTCCAGTAAGTTCATTATTTACGCATTGTATCAAAAGAGGGAAGCAGTATTGTAATTGACAAAAAAAATTGCACTAGAAGTTTAGAACATATATTGCCATGTTGAAATTTAGTGGTATTTACTTTATGTTGTGTGATATAAGACACATCTTTCTTATTGAATTTTTGAACTCTTGGACAATTGCACTGTTTTTTGAGGGGCAAAATTCTGCATAATATCTAGTACTAGTTCATGTTAAGAGGTTTGGTGCACAGAGATTCCATCCAAGGTGGCATTTTTTGTGGAGAGTGGTCACGTGTAGAGCTATCCTCGATGAGTAATAATTAGTGACTAGGGGAAAAATGATTTTCAATAGCTCTGTATATGCAAGAGGGCAGAGGCAATGATATAACTGTTTCATTTATTATGGCCATAGAGCTATGTTGTCTTATCATTTATTTATTTATTTATTTCTCTTTGGAGTGTTTTGGAGGATGCTGAGATCTGTTCTGAAAGTTACTGTGGATTGAATAGTAGTTTTATCTGAACAAGAAAAACTTCTGCTCGGAGGGCAGTCCCTCTGTCTCCTTAGGTGCATTTGGGAAGAGAGGATCAACTACATGTCCAACAGGGTGGTTTTACCTGTGCCTAAAGTCCGATCGATTTTGTTGAATATTTGTCCTTTTGGCTTTGATAGAGAGTTTCTCCTTTTTGTATATGATGTAGGTTCTTTAGATATGTGTACCTGTTTTAAGTTTCTTATCAAAGTTTTTTTTTTTAAAAATAGCATAGCCCTTTTAGAGTTCAGGTGGCGGTTTTGTTAAACTCTTCCGTACTAGCGTGTAGGGCTGTACACGGGTCGGGGCGGTTCGAGTTTACAAGTGGAACCATGACTCGAACTGACTCTTTCGGGTTTCAGATCTTAGTAGCAGGAATCATCGGAATGGGAGACGATTCTCGTCTAGAATCGCGATTCAGCGATTTGTAGCAAGATTCGTGATAGAATCACGTCTCCGTTGAGATTGAATTGCGGATCTAACTAGATGGGAGCGATGGCGACACAGAAGGGGGGAGAGAGAGAGAGAGAGAGACCAGGCTGTGAAGAAGCAGCAGCTGCTGCTAGGGTTATGCTGCGAAGAAGAAGCAGACCAGGCTGCGAAGAAGCATGTGAAGAAGAAGCAGCAGCTGCTAGGGTTGGGAATTATAAACATAAGAGTTGGGCTTGGGATTCTTATTGGGCTTGGGATTTTTTTTTTAGACTCATACAAACATTTGTATGGGCTTGTAAGCTATAAACATAAGAGTTGGGCTTGGGAATTTTTATTGGGCTTGGGATTTTTTTTAGACCCATACAAACATTTGTTTGGGCTTGTGAGCTGTTTTATTTATTGTTTGGGTTACTAGATGATTTGTTTGCATCATAAATAGGAGAGTTGGGCTTGGGATTGTTTTTCTTCTCCTCTCCCTCTCTCTTCTTTTATTTTATTTTTGTAAGAAAATAAATAAAACAAATAATTTTTAACAAAAACATTTTAAAATAAATAGATAAAAAAATAATACAAATATTTTAGAATAAATGAAAAAAATCTAATAAAAGTATATAATTACAATATTTTAACATATGATTTTTTATAGTACTTTTTTTTTAAAAAAAATTATAACATATATTTTCATTATCATTAGAGGAAAAAAATATATAATCTTACAATATATTTTTATATATTATATTATTTAATATATATATACGAACGCTCCCTACCAGCGCTTCTTGAAATGTCTACGATTTCCCGATTCCGATCCCGATCCCGCTTGCGCTCCCGCTTCCGCTTCCGCTTCGTGCAACTAAGTTTCAGATCTCACCAGCCGTCATCGACTGACTTTTTGTTTGGAGCCGACTGCCTTTCTTGTTCGGTTTCGGACGGGTTTCAGACGGTTTTGAATATATGGTTATCATCTTCCCCTTTTACTTAAAACCCTAGCATATATACATATATATATATACACACACACATAAATATGTGATAGAAAAAAGATTTAAAGAAAAAATAGAGAGATTAAATTGGGAAGCTACATAGTTATATTGCTGTGGACTTGTCCATCTTACAATGCCTACCACCGCGAGCTGCTCCATCTTGCAACGATCGGCGTCCCGTTTTTTGCTTGAGCCCAGTTGGCATGGACGACACAAGTAAGATCTTAATTAGATTTGAGAACTTTGTGTCCAAGAGTGAGAGACAATGAGATAAGAGGGATGATGAGAGTAGAAAATGTTAAAAAATGTGGTGAGGAACTTTAGGGGTTTGAGAAAGGAATATGTGGTGAGAAACTTTATTTTCAGAGATGAAGAGAGAAGGAGAGAGAGAGAGTTGGTGATACAATTGATAGGCTGAGTGTAAGGTAAGGTTTCTTTGTCTTTGTCTTGGGAAGATAAGCGGTGGAGAGAGAGAGAGAGAGAGAGCTGAGTACATAGAGAAGTGAGTTGTCTACCTAGAGATATGACTGCCTTGGGAAGATGAAAGTCTTTCCTGGGAAAAATAAAGACTAATCAATCAAACATTAATAATATTTTTTATATATTGGTCGGGTCGGGTTAACCGAATATTATATTGTCAAACCCGGTACTCGACCGAAATTTGAAAAAAATTCATACATTTCACTCTCAGCCGACCATGCTCCTCAGCAAAACCGTCCGTGGGTGATTCGGGTCGGTTGGTTTGGATCGGATTCGTTGGGTAATTGGTTGTTTGAACACCCCTACTGGCATGTCCTAGGGTTCCATCCCCTTCGACATATTTATATTATTTTTATTCTGTCAATAAGGAAAAACAACAAACAAAAATGTGGTTTCTTGTCTTTTCTTTTCGAAAGATTCTTTTGGGTGTGATCTCATAGACTTCTATTACTCATTAAAAAAAAAAGAAGTGATCTCATAGACTTCCTTTATGATGTTGTAGTTACTATGTTACTACATTCTTTATTAGAATGGCTTTCATAATGCAGGTTTCAGATGGGGACCACATTGATAGATTGATATCATGCCTGTTCATGGCTCTTCCCTTTTTTATGGTACAGGCTATGTTTATATGGGTTTTTTCCTCATTCTGATCAAATAGCAGATTTTTTCTGGTAGACTACTGAACCCCTCTTTTTTGCACACAGCGGGGCGCATTGAATAGCAAGTTTCTCAACTATTTAAACAAGCATATTTTGCCTGTTTTTGATGAGGTAACATCACACCTTCCTGTTCTTAATAGTTTATTCGATTAAGTTATTTGCCTTTTCTAGTATTCTTATATTTGGTATCCATTTTCTGGTTTTACAGTTCTCAATACAATTTGATTATTTATTCTGTTGCTTGAAAAGTAAAATTAGGGTCATCTCCAAAATCTGAAGCCCCTAATGAAATGATGCTGGTCAAAACTTTGATATCTTAAATGCTTCTAACATCTTGCTTGGTTCATTCTTCTCCTCCTCTTCTATTCTTCTTTTTCCTATTTGGGTTAATAGGGTTTCTTTATCGCATGCTTTATGTGGTCATATGATTCAATAACTACGGATATTTTTTTCAGATTTAGGAAATCTCTCTCTCTCTCTCTCTCACACACACACACACACACACACACACAAACACACATTTCCGCAGTTTCTTTTGTACTTGTGGAAATTGATACTGCAACAGGGCATACTTGTGCCCTTTTAATTGACCTTATGTTGTTAGTAGTGCTCAAGATCTTTGAGGTGCTTATATGAAATGCACACACAATGCTTTATCTGGTTACCACAAGGACCCTGTGATGCCTGATACCATGTTTACATTTAGTTGCATGAAAATTTTAAGTGTATTAATTTATGTGCTGGATGCATGATGACCGCTAACTTCCCATGGATTTTTTTAACGCAGTATTCAACACTTTATGTTATTGCCTATGCTACATGGACTCAGGTACGGTTGTCAGGTGTGGGTGCTTGACACATCAAACTTCAAATTTCAGGATACGTAGACTTGGCCAAAAAGGATCTAAAAATTAGATATGGATACAGGGATACGTTGGCTAATTGAAAAGATAATAATTATATATAAAAATAAAATTTGTTCATGATATATCATATTATATATGAACAATAATTATATATATATATGTTCCAAAACAGAAAGATTGGATCTGTACCTGTACCCTTACCCCTGTTGGGTCATGTCAACATGGGTACTTCAACAAAACTGAAGAGTCCATGTAAAATAGGTTATTGCGATCAGAAAACCTCAGCTCATACATGTATGATGCATTATGCATGCTATCATTTTATACTGCTGGGTCAAAACAAATGTACACATGTAGTTGAACCTATCAAATCATTTTGGTATGCATTGGCGTTTTTGATTGTTTGTTTTGAGAGTTACTGATTTGACACTCTATATCCATGTCAAATTCCACCCAATTATAGGCATGTCTGCATCATAGTTATGCACAAAATTCTGATCAGTTGTTTTAGTTTTCCCCTCACCTTGAATATGAATATGTGAAAATTGCTTAGTTGTTCTTGCTGCAATGTTTCTTATGAACTGGAAAAAGAGAAATCGATTAAATTTCCTGCATTCAACATATTATTTAAATTTGGTTCAGGCCTGCTACATCAATTTTTTTTTTGTGTGTGTTAATTTCAGGCACCCAATATGAATACAAGTCATATGGTTTTCATGTGATATGTTTTACCTATAATCAGCTTCAGTCTATGTTTAGATATTGTATACCTGATATCAATCACCAAAAAGTATATTTGAATCAGTTTGGCCTCCTGCTGAGAAAGCATTCATTTTTTAGTTCATTTCTCAAAAAATTTCAATTGTTACGCACAAGAAATAGGCCAATTCAGCAGCTTTTTTGTTCAATTTCTTTTGGAGTAAAATTCTTAGCTCAAAGGAAAATCTTTGGGCATTTCATTTATTGAGCGGTTTTTGTTTGGGCATTTCAAAGGAAAATATTTTTGTTTGTCTCGTTTAAAATCTATTTGGATCTGTATTGATTCAAACACTGTACCTAGGGATAGGGATAGAGGAAGAAGAAAAAAAAAAACGGAAAGTGTTCAATTGGAACATATAGTTAAAGAAGTATGCTTCAAGCAGGTTTTATTTACTTTGTGCAAGTTGGCCCTTACCAACCATACAGACCAGAGGCTTTGCTGTGATGTATGGTTCTTGGGAATTTGTAGAACTTGTAGGAAAGGCTTAATAGAGAAAAAAAACAGGATTTTATCTCAATTTTGTCCTAATAGTCGCTTAACCATTTTCTTTTTTCTTTTCTTTCCTAATCTTCTTTTTTCAAATTTAATATTTCAATCTGGGATCAGTTTGTTTGCACAATAAAGGACGGTATTTCATAAAGTTGGGTAATCACATTATGTCTGGAATGGTAATTACATTCACGAGTTTACTGACTTGGCTTCTTGAATATTATGTTAATTCGTCTGTGGGGGTGGTGGGCTATTACTTGGTCTGATGTCTGGAGCTTGAGCCAACCATGACAGCATCCCATGTTGATTGGACCAGCACTAGGAAATTTATAGAAAATATATTTTCACATGAGTACATAACTAAATTTGTTCAAAGACCGTTCAGAAATCTAGTAAAAATTATGTGAAAATCAATTAAAGGTGACAGGCAGTAAGCCTTTAACTGAACACCACCGCTCACAAACTGAGGGACTTTTTCTTCAGAAGTTCTTGAAATAGCGAATGTTGCATTCCCCGTTCATTTTCAAGTATCTGATAGTTTAATGGAAAACGGATTCTGCTTTTTCCGTAGACTTCAAGAGAACATTCCTCCAACGTCAGATTATGACTTCCTGAGTTATGAGAGTCGTCTTGGAATGCAAGCTAATAGTAGCTTTGTTTTGAAGTTGGATTTCTGTCCCACTCCATACTAACTATAGTTTTGCCTCTCAGCTTCCTGAAGAACGCAAAGTAGACTTGCTCAAGAACCTTGCAGAAAGTTCACCTTACACGACGCCACAGGATTCACGTCAGATTCTTCCCTCTGTTGTCCAGCTCTTAAAGGTAATGTATAGTGAACAACCAACAATGATATGCATACTGCTCTTTTCATTGTTCATCTCTTAAAGGTACACATGTTACGTACAGTGGCCATATAAATTGTGTTATATTAAGGCATGCCAGCAAGTTTTGTGTTTTTCTTTTATGAATCTTTATGTCCTTGATCTCTTTTCATTATAATTTATATATAAACATTTATCCTTTCCTAGATCTATGCCCATTATAATTTATGTTTCATCTTCATCTATCAATGCTTCACTTTTTTGTCTTTTTTTGTTTGTTATTATTTAAGGCTAGTTTTTGAGTGTTAAGAAATATGAAACCTTTTTGCCTATAAATTTATATATTTTAATTTACTCTTGTCTCATCTATTTTTTCTTTCCAGAAATACATGCCTCGGAGAAAATCTGGAGAAGAGACTAACTTTACTTATGTGGAGTGCTTGTTGTACACATTTCACCATTTAGCTCATAAGGTTGTAATATCCAACAATCCTACTCTCCTGCGTATTTCATACATGTCTTTCCTGTTCAATGCTTAATTGCTATTTATCATTGTACAGGCTCCGAATGCCACTAATAGTTTATGTGGTTACAAGATAGTGACCGGCCAACCATCTGATAGGCTTGGGGAAGACTTCTCAGAGTATTACAAAGATTTCACTGAGAGGTGATTTGTTTGTTTAAGCTCTTTATTTTCTTTATGTTTTCAGATGTATTTTCTGCTGTGAATATTCAGGGACTCTATGCTAACCTTGCTTGTGTCATAGACTGTTGATGGATTATGGACGAATATAACAAGAAAAAAGAACTGGAATAATTTCTAGTTTAGTCCATGTTAAATATTAAAATAAATGCCTTGCAGTTCTTTAACCCATTTACAGAGAAATGGCTTAAACAAAATGATATTAACATATGTAACAAAGTAAAAATATGTCCCACTCAAATAGAGTTGGCTGCATGAATCATTTTTTTGTCATTCTTTTTTGTTCACAACTATATTATGCTTAGTTAAATTTAATAAATTCATCTCTCTTTTTACTGCCGCATCTTATGTCAATTTAGGTCTTTCCCTCCCGCTAACATTTCATTTATGGTGATCATGTCACTCTTCCTTACTGTTGCATCTATAGATCTTGGTTGTACATGACCTAACCATCTACTCTTAGATTTTAATCCTCCTGCCTGAAACATGCTTCTAGATAATCACATCATCTGTTTTGTGTAATATCTTGATCTGACACTTCTATTAAGTCATCATTTGACTCCATCATGTGTCATCATCTGGAATTTCATAGTTGGTTGAGTTGTTTAGATTCTTTACTGCCCCAGATGGGAGGTGAAACACTTTTGCTAGTCAGCTTGCATTCGTGCAGGAACAATTGGTAATTTAAGAAAATATGCTCCAAAGTCAATTATCACTGTGGAATGTCTACATCCATACATATTTTTCTAGTTTGAAAACTGAATATTCTACAATTTTTGGCATAGAAAATACCATCCACTTCATCCTCATCACAAATAAGTTATATACTGATATTTTGTCAAAGAACAAATATGTTGTGGAAGACATGTAACAAACCAGTCTTAATTGGTTTGCAAGAAGAGGGTTGACACATGTAGCACATGTTTTGCATTTGTAATGCTTTGCATAGCTCAATCTCCAATATTTTAAATGTTCGAAACTGGTCCTTTCATAGTTCTTTATACTTATCAATAGCCTGGTGTTTTTATATTCACACTTGTCAAAGAATATTCTTCAACTGGTGTACAAGGTTCAGAATTTCAGGGACAGCTGGAAGGACTGGTGGTGTCTTTCATGCTCATGTTACTGTCTTCTTCATTGTACTTAAATAGAAGACCTGTGTCATTGCAACTTCAAAAACTGCTTTATTGATTTCAGTACAGACAAATTTGTTGAGATTGCAAGCTGAATCCACCAGTCAGATAAATTTTGTAACTGGTGTCTTGGGGCAGTGGTAATAAGGAAGCTATTGTGGAGCGGATGCCAGGGTTCGAATCCCATTGACTATCCAAAAAAAGATAACTACAGTAACGTGATCCTGGAATTTAGGCACATGTTTAAGGTGGCCCATACTAGGATGGTAGAGCCATTTGGAGTTTTTATATTGGACTACTGGTTTGCCACAAACAAATTGTCAGTAGAATTGGAGAGGAAGCAATGCCACAGTAATGCTCCAGAGGGAAAACCAACAGGGAGGGTGAACCCAAAATTTGGAACATCTTTCAAAGTTCTATATTAAGTTTTTCTACTCATTAGTGATTCAGCATGGTAACCTTGGACATTATTAACTGCATACTCTCAGCACTCATAAATATTGGTGGTGATGGCTTTTGTTCTAAAAGTTGTGGATGCCAAACTGTGTGACGGTGCATGCTAATTCCCTCAACTAAGCAAAGCCTTTCTATTTGGCCTACTTGGGGTTGGTTGATTGGGATCCTATCTTTCCTTTCAGGTCTATTGTGTGGTAATCAAAGTGTGATGTTCTTTTTTCTTGTCCGTTGTTATCCAGCAGTCCATTGTTTTTGTGGCACCTTAAACATGTTGTTTACATTTTCTACATTCATGTTTCACTTCTTCCCTTTGCTGGATATCTTTTCCTTCTCACCCCACCTTGGGATCTATCACTGATAGAACTCCTGTTACTATTCTTCTTCCCCAGTGATTTATATCGGCTGCAATATAGTAGATCTTTCATTCAAATATCTCACTATCTTTTAAAGGACAAACATTGATTCATGGGTCTTCTAGCATGAGGAATGAAACTTTGGCGAAGTAATGAGTGCAAGAATTTTTTGGGGCGTTAATGATACCCTTTGGTTGTGACCAGCTAGGGATAATGATGAGGTTTATTTAGCAAGGTTCAGGTGACTGTTAAGCTAGGGGAAAAACACAGCCCATTTTGGGATTGATTTGGTATCAGTTTCACTTTCAGTTTCCAGCCAAAAGCCTGTCCCAATATATTAACTTTTATCCTTTGCTGCCTAAATTTGATAGTTAAGGGATTAGAAGTGGTTTTTTATCCAATTCCTTTGCTGCTTGCATCTTTGCTAGCTGGTGAGTCGCCTTGCTAATCACTATTAGATTCCTTAGCTGGATTTCTGGACTCCGTAATCTCTCATGGTGGTTTTCATTGGCAAAAGGGGTCATTGCCAATTGAGGAGAAACCTGCACTTAACCCTGATCGACGTTGGAATATCATCAATCATCATGATCTCTTTACTCTGCATGATTGAAGACTCATCTGTGATCATGGTTGACAGCATTTTGTCAATTTTTATTTTTGGGAATTTGTCGTAAAGCCATTTGTTTGGTATAATTCAATGGGAGAGGAAAGAATGAAAAAGAATTAAGTATCATTCTGTCCAAGTGGAACCATCTCTACCTTGTTGGGTTTTCTATAATCAGTCGGCATCAGGATGGGGCTGTCCTGTTTCATCCTTGCACATTTACCATCTCTACTAGCCAATGCATGAAGTGATGGGTGAATGGGATTGTGAGATCTAATAAACAGTACGTTGAACATTATTTTATTATCCTTAAGAACATGCGCATGTTTCTATCCAACTTATGCAGCAGATAGTATCACATTGACTTGCAGTGTCCTATTATTTGATGTAGAATGCAGTTGAAAAGGGTTCTCTATTTCTAATGAGGCATCTAGGATCTGGTTTTTTTTCTCTACATTTTACTCATAGTTGCAACCATCCATTTTCCAATATTTTTTTTTTAGTTTTTATTTGTAGCCAGGAGAATTTAATTGAAATTTATTCTTGGTTGACGAGACAGGTTAAGCAGCGTTGAAGAGCTAGCCAGGGCTACCATCAAGAAGTTAACTCAGGGTATGGCTGAGCACAACAAAGCAATGGCTTCCGCTAAATCTGATGAAGCAAAGGCTAGCGTTGTGAGTTTATCTTGGAGAGCTTTCTTTAATCTTTTGCCAATCTTTGGGCTTTATGTTGAATTTAACTAACAAAGATGATTTGCAATTTTGCATAATTTGCAGAAAGCTCAAAAGCAGAATACTACCACTGGACTGCGAACCTGCAATAATATTTTGGCAATGACACAGGTCTGGAATAGATTATTATTATTATTATTTTTGTTTGTAAATACTTGTTCATAGAACAGAATGGCTAAAAGGATTCATGTAGTCAACCTCACACCGACCCAACTTAAGTGGGACACAATGCTTGGTATGTAAATACTAGTTCATGCACTCAGGACTGAATTTTCTTACTTTTTTTGATAACTCAGCTGCTGCATGCAAAATCACCTTCATTCATTGGCGATAAGAGAATCAACCTTTCCTGGAAAGAAGTAGCAAAAGCTTCGGCACCTTCAACCACTACTGGTGCTGGGTATGTTGAAAACCTCTTATTCTTCTCATATAAAACGCCCCTTTTTGTTGATATGTGAGTTCCGCATGACACTTACATTTGCTGCAAGATTTTCACCTAATTGGCTGGAGCTTGTTGGGAATGGGGATCCATCTTTTATTGGAGTAATGGTGGCTTGCACCCTATAATCTTATTAGAGTTGCATTTTGTCCCTTGTAAAATTAAAAGGTTTTGCTTTAGACCTTATAATTTTGTAAAAGTTACACTTTGCATTCTTTAACTTAAAAAAAAAAAAGAAAAAAAAAAGGGGGAATATGGTAAAAACTAAGGGTGCAAAGTGCAACTTCTATAAAAAAAACTACAGGATGCAAAGTGCACCTATTTATTTATTTAGTTGTTGGATTGTTGTATGATATTACAATGAGGCCAAATGAATTACAATCTAATCAAGATGAAATACAACACATAATTAATACAAAAAACTCTCAAATGTCGGAGAGAGAAATCCCAAACAAATGCAGAGGGAATAAGACCCACATGAAAGTGGAAAGTTTTGAACCACTGACCTCCTAGTGAGGTGTGAGGGTGCACCTTTTTTTTTATAGGGTGCATAGTGCAACTTTTAATTTTATGAGGGGCATGGAGAATCTTCCACAAAAACTAATAGGCGGTAGCAAAGTGCCATTAGCCCTTATTTTTATTTGAGTTTTATAGTTGTATCAGCTTTCTTTTTGTCATTTTATTATTGTTATTATTGTTCATATTTATTGATTTTTCTGCAGAGGGAAACGTCCTGCAAGTGCCACTAATGTCATGAACAGCAATGCATCAAAAAAGGGTCGCGGTGGTGGTGGTGGTGGTTTACCGAACCAACTTGTTAACAGGGCATTTCAAGGTCTTTCGTATGGACGAGGAAGAAGTGGTGCAAGGGGTAGAGGCAGGGGCTGGGGTGGACGTGGGAGAGGAAGGAGCTACCAGTAAGCTTTGGTTAAAATCCATGGTAACACAAGGTTGAATTTTGTACCAAGTTATTATTAACCAGATGAATATGAGCACATAATTGTGGAATGTATTATTATTATGGTCTTATCTACTGTAACGAATTTTGAAAATTGTAGCAGATGAGGTTTGGATTATGGACCGGCACTAATTCTTCTCTCTGGACCTTCTCTAATTGGGATTTTGCATTGAAATTCTGTTTTCAACCTACAAAAACTTTGCTAATTCTCCTATTTGGTTTATGTGAACTAGAGCTTCATCTAATTATTCTGGAGCCTCAAGGCTTGATGCTGAGTGATTTTTCTATTCGATTTGGTGAATTGAAGCAATTCTGTTGGAAGTTCACTCTTAAGAAAGAAAAGTTCTAAATTTTATATATTTATTTATTTAATTTTTGGGAGTAAAATTCTCAGATTTTATGTGCATGCCTAACAGGATGCACATAAAATCACAAAATTTTATGACAAATCATAAAATGATTTAATTTTTCACCCAAAAGAAGTATTTAACTTTTTATTAATCACAAAAATTACAACTTGAATAACTTTAATATTGTCTTTTATACTATGACTTTAGTTTGGAGAATAAAGTACTTTATAGAAAAAAAAAAAAAAAAAAAAACCCCACTAAACTTTGGTTTAGCCCTAGCTGGTAATTCCCTGAAAAGAAAATTTGTGTCAGTTCATTGTATCAATGTTGATTTTCCATTTCTCATTGATATTATTCCTGTTCACAATAATGGTGTGCATTGGAGTTGTTCACAATGATTTTCTCTGAAAAATAAAGTAATTATAGTAAGTGTTATAATTTTGACATAATTACACTCTCAAAATAAGTTTTCTATAAATTTTGATCAATATAGTCATTTGCTAGCCAAATCGGTAAAAAATGATAATGCTATCCGTCGTTAGACTATATGCTTATTTTAACCTTTTATTATACTTATGTTCACTCATCGTATGCATCCTAACACTCATATTCCATGTCCAAATAATACACACCGTCAAGGGAATGAGAGCAATTAAGTCCTTGAGTAGGTAAATGGGAGTGTAATTATGTCATTTGACATCAATACATATTTAAATACAAGAAATATTTAAGGGGTAATGTAATAATTTTATTAGTTCCGTTAAAAGTTATCATTACAGTAAGAATGACTATAATTTTCTCAAAATTGTGAACTGTAATTTTTTCATTACTCAAGAAATCTCATTGTACTTTACTTAATTTTCAAAAATCACAAGCAATAACTACAAACCATATCTCTAAAACATTTGTTAGTACAACAAAAATATGTCACCGGACCGTGACATATTTATTTATTATTATTTTTATATTTTTATATAAAAAATTTAAAATATAAAACGTTTTTTTAATAAAATTTAAACACTAGCCATCATCATAGTGAAATTGGTAAACTTTAACCAACTTAACATAACTAATTATTACTAGAAAATTGCTTGATAGCTTGAAATGGTTAGGCTTGAGTGGCCCGAAAAGTACTATTTTTCTCTCTCCTCTCTATCTCTTTCCTCTCCTTTCTTCTACTCTCTATCTATATTCTCGAAGCAAAAACACTCTCATCACTCTCACCTCCGTTCCCTCATCCCTCTCATTTCCCAAATCTCTCTTATCACTTTCACCTCTGTTCCTTCATCCCTCTCATTCGCCAGATCTCTCTCATCTCTCTTATGATGAAGATCAAGAATCGAAACAGGACTTAAATTCTCCGAAACACACACGGGTTGCTGGACTTTCTTAGCTATGTTGTTTCGACTCTTTTTCTTGTTCCCAATGTTCGATTCACTCACTGTTTCCTTCTGATTCACATTCTTAACTCCACTTTTTTTCGCTCTCAAACTTTGATGAGGTTGTCTCTGAACAACAACCTTATTCTTACTGTTAATGTATATCCTAATTAATGTATATATATACTAATTAATGTATATCATTGTTAATGTATATCATAAATTAGGAATTAGAGTTAGATTAGGATTGTATCACTCTCCTATATATAGGAGCTCTTGTACATGGTTATTTAATTCAATAATACAGATACACAATTTTCCCTTTCTTTTAACAATTCTAACATGGTACCAAAGCATATTGAGATTGATTGTCACTTTATACGACAACATGTTACTAGTGGCACTGTTTGTCTTATCTTTGTTATCTCTGCTGATCAGACAACCGACATCTTCACCAAGGCTAATCCTCCTGGTTATTTGAGTGATCTAGTTTCCAAACTCAAGTTGGTTGATGCTTACCCACCTTGAGTTTTAGGGGAGCTGTTTATGTATATCCTAATTAGTGTATATATAGTGACAGAGGCGTGCGCGACGTATAGTAGCAGAAACGGTGCACGCGGGTGTATGGTAGCAGGAGCAGCGTGTGCCTCTTTTGCTAACGTGCACCGCGCACACTGTCGTCATCCACTTGTTGTTGACGTCATCTTTGGCCTATTTGTCATCTATAGGTCCATTTTTTGGCTATTTTTGGGCCAACTCAGTTGCTCTCTAGCTATTTTCAATGTTCCAGATTCACTGGGATACTCTGTTTCACCCAATTCTACTTCGACACTACTGGGCCCTCTTTGTGACTCATACTTTGATTACTTCATGGATCATTCAGATAGTTCTCCTCTCTACGATGGTTCTTCTGGATTCTCTGTTAGTCGACATGACTCTTCGATTCAGTTTGTCGAGGCTGTTGTTGCACTTGCCTCCTCTTCTACTCACACTGTTCATGATATTGAAGCTATTATGCAAAAGGTTCTTTCCACTTCTGGTACACCTTCTACTGCTATCTCAGTCACCCTAGGTACCTCTTCATGGTATTTTGATTTGGCTTGTTGTAACTATATGACCTCTGACCCTACACTGTTTTCTTCCACTACATGTCCTTCTAATTTATCTAGCATTCATAATACTGATTGTTCTCAAATGCATATTAGTCATGTAGGTCATATTTCTACCTCTAATGATCCCTAATCTTACACTTAATCTTATCTCTATTGGTCAACTCTGTGATCTTGGCATCACTGTTCTATTTTCTTCAATTGGTTGCTCCAATTGGTTGTGTTGTGCAGGATCCGAAGACGGGACAAACCCTTGGGATAGGTCGTAGACATGGATGTCTATATGAGCTTATCCACCTTCGCATTCCTTCCTCCAGTCCTTCCAATGTTGAGACTACTGCCTCTGCTACTATTAGTTCCCCTCTTGCTTTGTGGCATTCTTGGTTAGGTCATGTGTCTTTTGGTCGTTTACACTCTCTAGTTTCAAGTAGTTAGTTAGGTGATGTTTCAAATGGTAAAGTAGACTGCCTGTCTTGTCAACTTGCAAAACAACCTGCCTTGCCATTTACTACAAGTACCTTTATGTCTCATGCACCTTTTGATCTCATACACTTTGATGTTTGGGGCCCTTCACCTAATACCACTATGGGGGGATCTAAATACTTTGTTATATTTGTCGATGATTTCACTCATTTTACCTGGTTATTTCTTATGAAATCTCGCTCTGAATTACACCAAATATACTATGATTTTTGTCACATGGTCAAAACTCAGTTTTCCTCTACTATCAAAATTTTTCGTATTGATAATGCTTAGGAATACAAAGAAACTCATTTTTTGATATTCCTTCGTCAAAATGGTACGCTTTCTCATTATTCTTGTCTTGGTACCTCTTAACAAAATGGTTGTGTTGAGCTCAAACATCGCCATATCCTAGACACTATTCATGCTCTTTTAATCTCTTCTTTTTCTTGTCCTGAACATTTTTAGGGAGAAGCTGCTCTCACAGTAGTCTATACTATCAACCATGTCCTTCCCCTACCATCAATAATCAAACCCCATATGAGCGTCTGTATGGCGCACCTCCTACCTATATTGGTCTTTGTGTGTTTGGATGTGCTTGTTTTGTTATTCTTCAACCACATAAACATACCAAATTCGAACCTCACGCCCGTTTGTGTTGCTTCTTGGGGTATGTGATTGAACATAAAGGTTATCATTGTTAGGATTCTCTTTCTCCTCATCTTCGTGTCTCTCGTCATGTAGTACTTCGGGAACACAAAATGTTCTCTTCTACATCTAAGTTTCATTTGTCCACTCCTCTCACTACACCATTCTTTACAGATCCATCTCTTCTATTTGATAAGCTTGATACAGACACTATTTCTGACATGATGACTCCGGCCCATCTTGAGGATTCTGCTCCGCCTCTTGGTCTTATTGCTCCACTCCTTGATCCTGAGCCAGCTTTTGTACGTGCTCCTACTCCACCTTTTAGTTCTGTTATCATTCCATCTCCTAGTGAGCCTTATACGTCCCTTGATTCCACTACATCATCTTCTACACCAGAGGTACCTCTTCATCATTCTACTCGGGTAACACAACCTTTTGTACTTTTTCATGATTTCATTGTTAGTTCCACTGCTTTTTCTTCTCATGAACCTACTTCCTATCAAGAGGCTTGGTCTAACCCTCTTTGGTAGCAAGTTATGAGTGATGAACTGTAGGTTTTAGATAAAACTCATACCTGGGATGTAGGTGACCTTTCACTTGGCAAGAGTGTTGTTAGTTGCAAATGGGTTTACAAGATGAAAACCCACTTTGATGGTTCCATTGAGCGTTACAAAGCTTGTCTTGTTGCTCGGGGGTTTACTCAAGAATATGAGATTGATTATGAGGAAACATTTGCTCTTGTTGCTCGTCTTACTTCAGTTTGTAGCCTATTTGCCGTTGCTGTTGCTCGTCAATCGAGTCTTTGTTAGATAGATCTTAAAAATGCCTTTCTCAATGGCGATCTCACTGAGGAAGTTTATATGCAGCCTCTTCCTGGTTTCTCAGTTCCGTCCACTGCTGTGCTTTGTATGGTTTGAAACAAGCTCCTCGTGCCTGGTTTGCCAAGTTCAGTTCTACCATTAGTGACTTTGGATTCTCTTCCAGTGCCTATGATTTTGCTCTGTTTATACGCAAGATAGAGTGTGGTGTTATTGTTCTTCTTCTCTATGTTGATATGATCATTACCGGGATGACACAGTGGGTATCTCTAGTCTCAAACAGTTCCTCAGTCGCCAGTTTGAGATGAAAGATTTAGGCTTGCTTAGTTACTTCCTCAGCTTAGAAATTTCTCATGATTCTTCTGGTTACTTTCTCACCGAGGCCAAGTACATCTTTGATCTCCTGACTCATGCTGGTCTTACCGATTGCAAGATTTCTCTTACGCCAATTAATCCTCAGACTCGTCTCATACATCTTGACGGTCACCTGTTGTTTGATGCTACCTTATATCGTCAACTAGTTGGCAGTCTTGTTTATCTCACAGTTACTCGTCCAGACATTGCCTATGCTGTTCACATTGTCAGTCAGTTCATGGTTCCTCTTCGCTTTCCGCATTATGATGCTTTGGTTCACATTTTGCACTATCTCAAAGGAACTATGTTTCATGATCTTCTCTACCCAGCATACTCATCTCCACAGTTACACGCATTTTCTGATGCAGATTGGGCAAAGGATCCTACTGATCACCGTTCTACTATAGGATTCTGCTTCTTCTTAGGTGACTTTCTCCTTGTCTGGCGTAGCAAGAAGCAAACTCTTGTTGCTCGTTCTAGTACTAAGGCTGAGTATCGTGTTCTTGCTGACACTACTCAGGAGCTTGTGTGGCTTTACTGGCTTCTTTCTGATATGGGGGTTTCTCATTCTATTGCGATTAACCTTTATTGTGATAATCAGAGTGCTATTCAGATTGCCTATAATGATGTTTTCTATGATCGCACAAAGTATATTGAGATTGATTGTCACTTCATACGACAGTATGTTACTAGTGGCACTGTTCGTCTTATCTTTGTTATCTCTGCCGATCAGACAGCCGGCATCTTTACCAAGGTTCATCCTCCTGGTCGTTTTAGTGATCTAGTTTCCAAACTCAAGTTGGTTGATGCTTACCCACCTTGAGTTTGAGGGGGGCTGTTAATGTATATCTTAATGAATGTATATATATCCTAATTTTCCTAATTAATGTATATATATCCTAATTAATGTATATCATTGTTAATGTATATCATAAATTAGGAATTAGAGTTAGATTAGGATTGTATCACTCTCCTATATATAGGAGCTCTTGTACATGGTTATTTAATTCAATAATACAAATACTCAATTTTTCCTTTCTTTCAACCATTCTAACACTTATGATCCAAATTAACATTGTCAACCTTCGAAGAACAATTTCCACATAGCCTGTTTGGCTGATCTTTCTTTCTCTTGTTTTCAAACTCTCTCTTTCTTAAATTCTCCGTTTCTCTCTGCTTTCATCTCTTTCTGCTTCAATTCTTTTAAACCCATGTCAGAACTCAAACCCATTTTGTTCCCTCAATTTCAACATACTTTCTTGAAGCACAAAACAGAAAAAATAAAGATTTTGCTTTTGTTGTTATTGTTGTTAAAGAAAGGTTGGAACTTTGCGAAACAATAGTGATGTTCTGACTTGGCGATGGTGGGAAAGAGTGGGATCGAAATCTGGGAAGTAATCGATGGAATTGACTGATTTGCTACGAAGAATGGAGGAGTGTTTTGGAATCAAGTTGAGGTCTGGGAGTAAGTCTAGACCCATGAGTCTTGTGACTACTCCTGGGGTCTTAACTTGGGTTTTGAAATCTATTTTTGGGTTTTCGAAGGTAGTGGTGGTGGTGGGATCGGATGGGAGTATGCCGAAAAAACACTTGGATGTGGAATTCTGTGACTCGGTCATGTTTGAGAGAGAGAGAGAGAGAGAGAGAGAGTTGAAAAGTCAAATTCGGGCCACTCAAGTCTCGACTATTTCGAGCTACTAGTGGGATTGTTATTACTAATTTATTTACTAATATAAAATATATATCATATTTATTGTTGTATAATTTTTTCAAAACCGTAAATCGAACAGAACCGAACCAAATCTGTTTCTATGGTTTGATTCTGATCCAGTTTCATAGGTTAACAGTTTAGGGTTTAATGGTTTCTGGAATCGTAAAAAAGGGTTCGATTCCTAATTTAATCTAAAATCGGACCAATTCAATCTGTGTACACCTCTACTCATAAGGGGGTTCAAAAAAAGTTGCTCTGATATTGTCATTCTCAAACTCTCCTGGGTAATTGGATCGGGAACCAATTGGCTTGATGTTATCCTCTTTGAATTAAAGGACATTCACCACTTCTTAATGCTTTGTTTGCTGAGAAACCTAAGGCTAGTATTGATGGAAGACATAGTTTTTAGGGTTAATTACACATAATACCTTTGTATTTTATTAAAATCTCACTTTAATTCTTTTAATTTTAATTATAATAGTCAACTTCTTATACTTTAAGTCAAGTTACAATCTCATCTTTTAATTTGTCTACCGTTAACAAAGTTGACGAAACTTATTATTTGAAGCATATTCTGACATTTTTATTCTCTCATTAGTTTTTTTACACTTTAATCAAAATCTCACTTTAATCTCGCAATTTTAAAATCCCGTTAGCATTATTAACTGTAGATGGATGGAAAGATGACATTGAAACTTGATTTAAAGAGTAAGGGATTAATTGTTATAATTGAAAGTAAATAGGTCAAGGTGAGATTTTGATAGTAATTGTAATTTACTCTAGTTTTTAATATATATATATATATATATATATATGCACTGTATTGTTTTGCAATACAGTTTGGCCAATGGATGAATTAATCTTCTCACACGTCCCATTTCTCAAAGATTGTCCAAGTTCAAGGTCACCCGTGACAGAAAGGTACCCTCCTTAATTTTTATTTTATTTTTTATTTTCTAGAAAGTAGAATTGTTTGTTATATCTATAACCTGGTTTGTTTCTGATTCATCCTTAATTTTTATTTTATTTTTTATTTTCTAGAAAGTAGAATTGTTTGTTATATCTATAACCTGGTTTGTTTCTGATTCATCCATGTGTGTGCCTCTGCGGGAAAAAAAAAAAAAAAAAAAAAATTGTCTGGAGCTTGTTTTATTTATCTTGATGTTAACAACCCCAATAAATTTCATTTTACTTCTCAAATTATTTCTCAAAAATTAATTAGATTTTTTTTTTTTATCTTTTGAAGTATATCAATTTTACTACACGTTAGCTATTCGAATTGGGATAAATTTGAATCCTATCACATGTCGTCTACAATCAGATAGAATCTAACCTGATCCTGACTCTTTTTTGGAGGAAAAAGTGAAGTGTTTCCATCTATATTTGACAATCATATATGTGAGAAACACTCCCAAGTGTGAATTATATATTAGGTTTCCAAATTGAAATTAACCATATATGTGAGAAACAATCAGAGTGTGGATTACGTCAGGGTTCCAAATCGAAATTAGGATGTACACAGGCAAGAAATACTTTATCTTTGAGGTCAAATCAACAGATTTCATTTGATTATAGACCACAGAGGTCAAATTGATCCTAATTTGAATAGTTCGGGTATAAAATTTATATAATTAAAAGGAAAAGGGTCAAATTAATTTTTGAAAATAATAGTTAAGGTGTGGTACAATGATTGATATTTTTTTTTAGGTGTAAACAAGTGTATTAGAAGAAAGGAGAGACCATATTTAAACTATGTGAGAAGACCTAAAGGAGGAAGGAGAATTGAGGGCTGTGCTTTGTATTTTGTAAGATGTGCTTCCAAGTTCTGGGCTTCAAAAGCTTCTAATTATCAGCTTCCTGTCGTGCGGGAATTTGTTGGGAAACATTCTATGTTTTGTAAACATAACAAGCTCAAGAGAGATTAAGACTGTGTTTGGATTATGAATTTGAGTACAAATTCAGAAACATAATTATATTTCACACATTTTTTCTTTTCCTTTTCAAATTTTTACCCTAATTCATAATCTAGATACAGTCTGAAGCTCAGGTCGAGCTCAGTTTAGCCTTTACTCACAACATATATGCCAGAACCTATTTCAATGCATTAGTGTACAAGATAAAGCAAACATTGAAAACTGAAATGTTTATTCTTAAGCTTTTGATTAAAATCCACGGAAACACTAATTAAGATTGAATTTTGTACTAAGTTATTATTAACCAGATGAATACGAGCACACAGAATTGTGGAATGTATTTTTATTATTATTATTATTATTATTATTATTATTATTATTATTATTATTATTATTATTATATCTTGTCTACTGTAACAAAATTTGAAAATTGTTAGCAGATGAGGTTTGGATTATGGACCAGCACTAATTCTTCTCCCTGGGGCTACTTCTCTAATTGGGATTTTTCATTGAAATGCTGTTTTCAACCTGCAAAAACTTGCTAGTTCCAATCTGGTTTATGTAAACTGGAGCTTCATTTGATTATTCTGGAGCTTGAAGGTTTGATGCTCAGTGATTTTTCAATTCGATTGGGCAAATTGAAGCAATTCTGTTAGAAGATCACTCTTACGAAAAGAAAGAAAAGTTCAATTTTTTTTCTTCTCAGGTTGGTATGAGTAAGAAGAGTCTCTTCTCATCTTATTAGCATTATATAAAAAGAAGGGGATGTTATTATGTGCATGCCTAAAAAGGATGCATATGCTATGTCAAAATTTTGTGACATAAATCATAAAATGACTTATTTTGTTTTTCACCAAAAAAACGTATTAATTTTTACTCATCACAAAAATATAATTTGTCAAAATTTTGTGACATAAATCAGCCCTAGCTGGTACACTGCCCCCCAAAATAAAAATTGCATCAGTTTATTTTTTCAATGTGGTCATTACATTCTAAATTTTTGTTTATTTTTTCTATCGGTACATCTTAGATTACTGACAAGTGTATCGAAATTATTAAATTTAACCTCCAATTTGAATAAAAAAACTAAATTGAAACTAGATTTAAGCTATAGGAATCAAAATTTTCAATTTGAAAATATAGAGATTAAAGTGAAATTTTAATCAAACTATAATGTTATGTTTGGTTGGGAGATTTGGAGAGGGATTTGGAAAGGGAAATGGAAAAGGTGTGTGAAATTAGGTGAAATGTAGGTATATTTTATTCACATTTCACTTACATTTTCCATTTCTATTTCTAAATTCCTTCTCAAATTCTCTCTCAAATTCCCCAACTAAACACAACTTAAGGATTAAAAGTATAATTAATCCATGTATGAGTAATACTCACTGTTGGCATCATTTATTAGGTAAGGGGGAGTGTAATTATGTCATAATTACACATTTAAATACAATATCTAGGAGGAATATAATAATTTCATTATACGGTTTGGATTATCGAAATGAGACCCGCGCTCTACAGCACGCTCCAATCCTTTGTGTGGACTGGAGAAAAGCGTCTCCCTTATCTATATGGTTTGAAGTTATTGCTTGTGATTTTTGACAATTGAATGAGATTTCTTGAGTAAAGAAAAAACTATATTGTTTGAAGTTATTGCTTGTGATTTTTGAAAATTGAATGAGATTTCTTGAGTAAAGAAAACCTATATGGTTTGAAGTTACTGGTTGTGATTTTTGAAAATTGAATGAGATTTCTTGAGTAAAGAAAACCTATATGGTTTGAAGTTATTGCTAATGATTTTTGAAAATTGAATGAGATTTCTTGAGTAAAGAAAAAGTAAACAAAAAGGGATTTGTTAGTACAACAAAAATCTTAATACTACTATGTATATGAAACAATTGAACCTTAATTCTACAATTTCACAATCTTCAAATTTTCTTACTAATACATAAGATCATCCTGTTCTTATGGGAATTTCAATTTCAATTGATCACAAGACCACAAAATTTTCTGGAATTTCCGAGGGACTCACCAACTCCTACTTCTTCGAGCTCCACACATCTCGTGTGCCATCAATGGTTGGAGCTCTCCCCAGAGTTCTAGTTCCTCCATTATGGATGTACTGTGCAAAGCTAACCATCTTGCTCCACAAACTCCTAATGCTCGGAGTAGTAATGTTGCCTTGGCTTGCTTGAACGTGATTCCAATAATTCTTTAGTATGTGAATTAGGAAAAACATAAAACAGATGATGGAAGTGATGCCGGAGATGAGGTATAGACCCCAGAAGCTTTGGAGGTTCAAGCTATCTACTTTTGTGGCAGAATCGGCATTTGAATAATTATTGGAGGACACCTTAGACCACTTTTCTCGTATTTTTTTTTTAGATCACCTGTTCTCTGATATGGTTAGAATGGTGTAGACACCTCATTTTTTACGGCCCTTACAACTTGGACATTATCGCCTGCACACCCAATGATGAGTCTATATGCTTGTCAAGTGCTTGAAATCCTCAGCGGAATGCTACAGCTTTGAGCCTTTCAAACCTTGCACCCTTGTTGCCCTGTTTTGGACCAAACCCAGTGATCTTCAAGCCTACAACCTTTGGTGGCCTGCCGGCCACCTTTAGGGGCTGTCGGCCATCACTCTTGGTTGCCGGCCACTAGTGATGGCCGACCGGCCACAAATGTCTTTTGTAGATATTTTGTGACAGCTGTGCTAGCTGTTTGCACAGATGCTTGCATTTGCTCCCACGTGTATGGTTGGATGTTCTTGAGGGAAATTCATGTTTTCTATATATAGAGAGCTTCCCCTTTTGCCATGGGGTTAGAAAAATTTTGGAGCAAAATTTTTCCTCTCTCTCTCTCTCTACAATTCTTTTTCCCTACCAAATTTCTTAGTCTTTGCCTATATACTCTTCACCTTTGCCTATACACTCTTAACCAAATCTCTCTATCTTCAAGTTGAGGTGTCATTGAGCCTTGTTTGAGCTCTTGAGGGTGTGTTTGCTTGGTTTTATTGCTTGGAATTGATTTCCTCTTCAAAAGGTATAAAGCATTGCCTCTTTACTTGCTTTATCTACCATTTTTCTTGCAATTTTCAATTGTTTTTGGGCTATAAAAACTATGTATTTTTGGGTTGAAACTTGGATTTTAAGGCCAATAAAGGTTGAGGGGTGGTTCACCATTCTTTTCACCTTGCTCTCAAGGCCTTTACCTTTGAGTTTCCCACATTTGCGCTATCTTTTTTTGATTTTTTAAACACTGATTGTTAGAGGTATTTCAGTGGCCAAAATCATGTTTTGAAGTCCAAAATTGGAGGGGTTAGCCTCCCCTCCTTGTGTTTTGCTTACTAGCCTAGCTTGTGCTATATTTTAGCTTATTAATCTAGCAATTTTTGTCTTAATTCCAGCATGTTTTAGGACTATTTTTAGACTATTTTAACACTATTTTTTAGTGTTCGTTGCATTTGAGCTTTGTTTTGCATGTTTGTGGTGTAATTATCCTCATGAGTTTGGTGTTTTAGGCCTTAGACACCATCTTATTTGAGTTGTTTGCATTTATTTATGGCTTTCCATACTTGTGATCACTCTTAATCATCTCTGCAATCTCCCTCCTTTCTTGCCTTTTGTTTTTCTTTGAAAGTGGTTCAAACTACTTGTTTGTTTAAGCATGAGATTGAGATGTCATGCTTAATGGTTTAATCCCTTTGGGGATTCATTACCAACGGTACGACGTCTTTTTCATGCCCAAAGCAACTCTTGGTTTGAGCCCTCTTTCCATTAGAGGACTTAAATTCACTTTTGGACTCAATTGATTAAAGAATGGTTGGTAATTAAAATGGGAATAAAATGGTGCAAGATAAGAATTTGGTTTTGTGTTCAATCGGACGTTAATTGAACACATGGAAGCTTGAGGCATTTCATACTCATTAGTGATGAAATAGTTCAAGTTTCCAAGGTCACCACTTCCCTTGATCAATTCATGAAAGGAAGGAGGTTTGTGTCTTGTTTTGTTGCATTTATTGAACTTGCACACTTTGGTTCATAGGCCATCATGCAATGAAATTGCTTTCATTGATGGTTTGTGAACCAAGCTTACTACTCCTTTGATTTGTTTATGATAAAGAGGGGTGAATTGTGCAAACAAACCCTTGAGAATACCCTATGTATGCTCTATTTGTTCTTTGTTGCAACAAGATGAACTGTGCAATAGTGGCCAGCAAGCCATCACTGGTGGACGGCAGGCCATCATTCCTGGCTGGCCGACCACCAATGCAAAATCCAGCAGTGTGTTTTTTGAGCAGAGCAGAGCTATTCTGGAGGTAGACAAAAGTGTAAGTGTTCTACTGTGCAATAGAGATCTTCTGGAAGCAAAACAGTGGTCTTTTCGGGTGAAAACCGAGCACGTGCATGAGCATTCCTCGTATATCGAGCATGTTTAAGTTTAAATATTTAGCTTAAATATTTGTCATAATTAATTAGTTGTAACTAGTTAATTTTGTAAAGTGTTGTAATTAATTAGTTAGAATAGCTAATTTATTTCGTGTTGTAATTATTTTAATTAGCTAGATTAGTTAATTTATTAGTTCATTTGGTTTGTAATAATTAGTTAAGTAGTTTAGCTAAATTATTCATTTGTTGTTGTAATAGCTAGTTAATTATTTTAGCTAATTGGTTAGTTTATTCGGACCCTCCTATGTGAGGGCGCAATATTGTAATAATGTATACGTCTTCCAACGTGTTTCTCCCTTTTATTTACTAGCTTATGATGGTTAGTTTAGGGACATTATGTTTTGTTTAGCATACTTCATGTTTGCATCCACTTGTATTGCATGCACCAAGGCTCGGTTTATCATTCTAACTTGTATTGTTAGTTTAAATACTTCTTTGAATATGTGCTTAGACCACATGTTATCAAATTGATTCATATGCCATACTAGTAGCCGAGCCTAGTAATTTCATATTGTATGTGTTGCATTAGTCATATCGTATAGTTAGGAATCATGCATTTTTCTAACTTTATCATCTTTTTGGCTTGGAGTACTAGGTAAGCCTTTATTTGCTTTAGCATATCGCATGTATATGAATGTTGCCATATCAAGCATGCTTACCATGAGGCTAAGTGCTTAAATGATAAATTGCTTGAATGTCTGTGAATGGAGGCTAATTGCTTGAATTGGAATAATTTGAGTAATGTTTTTATGCGATCACTTTTTCAAGTGGTACATATTCGAAATAATTTTTAAAACAAACATGAATCGAGATGTTCTAATTCTTGCAATTTAGTCTATACTTGTGTGTGTGCGCATCACATAGTAATGCTAGCCTAATAATCGGAACAAGAGCATATAATATACATAAGATTCATATCATGATTAGCAGAGGCCGATCTTTGATCGGGTGAGTGGGGGTGCTCAATTCATGACCTTCCCCTCTAGTACCTAAGTTCCAGAGCCGAGACAATCTTGGTGATGATGGACATGTGGCCTTTGGCACGAGTCATGGGTTTCCTAAATTTCTTCAAAAAATATTTAGGTGGCGACTTTGTATCTGGCAAAGTAGTCCATTTTTAGCAATTTGATTCAAAATCGATTTTCAAAAGATTTGCCAGATTGGGACTCTTTGGTGTTTATCTATTTCACATTGCACTTGTGAGATTAGATTCAGAACCGCGAGAGTTCGATATTGTAGGGCTTATTTGACTCCCGAGAGGGGGTGCGAAAAAACCGAGCTACAAATGGCTTTGGACACATCAATGGCAATAGGAGAGCCTTTTTGGAATGTCTATATGAATCCCAAGGATCAAAATTTTGATTCAATATATTGTTTTTGAAGCAAAGAAAGACAAATATTTTTCAAAAATGTTTTAGCCATTTGGGTGGAAATAAAATGAAATCTTGTTCTTTGGTAGCATCATAGGGGCCACAGTTTTTCCTACAATTGGCATACTTGTTTATCTTTAATACACATGTTATAATATGATGAATTTCATTTGGGTAAATTATACTAATAGTGTTTGAATTTGAGTAAAATTTCACTTTGGTCTGTACAATTTTAATTTTATTAATTTAAATCTCATACTTTCGATTTTATTTCAATGTGATCCCCCCTCTGTCAGCTGTCGTTAACATTTTATATAGAAAAACAACACGTGCAAAACTAGAGGGACCCAAGTGAAATTCAAAAGAAAATATAAGGACTACCAATATAAATTATTAATTTTTCTTTCTCAAGAATTGTTAAAATTCTCAAATGAGTTGCACATGGCATTTTTTCGTTTAAAATACTAACGCTTACTAACAGATGGATCACATTGAAACATAATTGGTAGTGTGAAGGAAATTGAGAAACTTCATTCAAACTAGAGGAACCAACAGTATAATTTATAGTATACTTTGGGCCTGTTTGTTTTCAGAGTTTGGTTGGGTAGGATTGTTAGTGAGGGGGCTAAGAAAAATTGTGTTTGTTTGTGATATATTTTAGTGAGGGGATTAACTATATGAAATACCATAAATACTCTTTGGTGTTTTTGATATATTTTAATATTAAGAAGTCATATTTTATAAATATTTTATATATATATATATATGTATATATAAATGACTTAATACCCAAAAAATAAAAAATAAAAAAAAATACATACACAGAGCATACAACATGGATAAAATAGTATTTTTCCAAGCTAGTCTCCTTACTAGTTTTGAAACCCAACCCTTGGTGTGCTAACCCTACTCTATGTTATGGTAATTAGTCCTAATTGTGCTTATAATTATGGGCTTGATATGATTTTGAATGCTGATTTTATGATTGTATGTGTGTTTGAATTTCTATCTGTTTACCGTAGAAAAATCTATTTGATTTTTTGTTATAAAATTTAAATTGAAGGCCGTAGAGGCGTCATAAACCAAAATTGACTGTACCAATGTGATTAGCATAATTTTTAGAGCCTACAGTGAAATTTAATTAAAAATTTATTCGGATCAAAATAATTGGATTAAATTGATTAATTTAAGCCTAGTTAATTGGCCTTAATTAAGTTGATTAGCCAAGTGTATATATATAGGCCTTTTAACACCCAAGCTCATTCTTTTTGAGCTCAAAATTTCCAGACATACACTCTAGAGAGAGAGAGAGTACACGGTTCTAGAGAGAGAAGAAGCTCAAATTGTGGATTTTGGCTCAAAGTTTGGAATCTTGGAAGCTAAACTCAAGAATTAGCTAATTTTGGAAGGGTTGAAGCTTCTAGGCGAGTAATTAGACATGAATTAATGAGTTTGAATTATCATTATGTGAGCTCAAGATAAAATTGTGCTCAAGAACATGGATTGAGTTGAATTTGATGAATTTGTAGTCAATAGAACCATGCATGTAGAAAATTGCCATGAATTTGTGTAATCAAGCATGTAGCATGTTAATTATGAAGAATTGAGTATCAAAACTTACATGCATGCATAATTTTGTTGAGCCTTATGGCTTTGAACATCATTTGTACCTTTTGGAATGATATTGGAGTTAATGAATTACGTGCATGCCCAATTCATGAAGATATGTAACTTGATTGCATGAGCTTGAAGAACTTGAAATGGTTTTGGAAATTTGGGAGATGAACCATGATTTTTGAGCAAGTGATTCCAAGTATCCAAGTGCCTTTATGTCATACTATATTTGTCTATATTCTTTTTCTTGGCATCAATCTACAGCTTTGGAGCCTCTGAAGATGTGTTTTGAGCTTCAAACAGAGTTCTGGAAAACTCAGAATTCAACTTGTCCGCTCGAGCGGGGAAAATGCCGCTTGAGCGTAAAAATCAAGCTCCCAGAAGTTTTGCAGAAATTGTGCTGTCGCTCGAGCGACAAAGTGTACACTCGAGCGGACCCTATTTTGCAAGACTTCTTGCTTGAGCGTTAGAAGTGTCGCTCGAGCGTAAAATACACATAACTAGTACTTTTGCAGACCAAAGGGGTCCGCTCGAGCAGCCAAAGCTGCGCTTGAGCAGGGAGCCCTGTTTCAGAAAATTTGAAAAGACGCTTTATGTTTCGTTTTCCGTTCTCTTTCATTTTTAAGCACTCTTAGGCATGCATTAAACAATGTAAATAAATTAAAGAGCATGAAAGAAGCCTAAGAGCATTAAGCAAATCAAAGAATGGATTGAATTGTATAATGACACAATGTGTTATGAATTATGTATGGTCAAGTGCAAGGACGAATTAGGCACCAGAACACAGTGAGTAATATCTTAGTAAAGATATTTTTGTGTATGTATTATTTCCTAACTGTTACCCATGTGATAAATTTCTAAACTTATAAATTTGTACTATGAATGAATATTCTATTTGTACGATTCATAATAGAATCTGTAAAGTGATTGATGTGAAAATCTAAAAGTGGGCCTAAGGCCGTTTGGAATATTGATAGGGATGCAGATTGGGCCTGAGGCCATTTGGAATGTT
Organism: Camellia sinensis; assembly: GCF_055761805.1. Taxonomy (NCBI): domain Eukaryota; kingdom Viridiplantae; phylum Streptophyta; class Magnoliopsida; order Ericales; family Theaceae; genus Camellia; species Camellia sinensis. Next base: position 40,519,707 of record NC_138969.1, on the reverse strand, counting down.
TAATAAGATAGACTGAAAGTCATCTTAAGCATGATTTGGACCGAAGGTCGTTCTGTATGAATGTTAAATGGACCAAAGGTAATTTTGAATAAAGAACTGATTGGACCAAAGGTCGTTATGAATGTGAATACAGATGTGATCACAAATATATGCGCGTAATTATGAATATCAGAATGTTGGACCCAAGGTCGTTTGGTATTATGATATGAAGGGCCGGTGGTCAATGGCAGATGGACCCATTAGACCTAAGGTCGGCCTATAAATGAGTATTGGACTCGAGGTCGTTTTGTATGTGAGTTGGACCTGAGGTCGTTTTGTATATGGATATGACGTGTTAGACCTGAGGTCGTTTTGCTTCATTATGATCTATAAATCTGATATGAATGGGAATAGTAGTTCGGATGTTTAAACTATAAGTACGACTCATTTATGGACGAATCTCATTCATTAACCTCCTTACTCTGGTATTATTCACTGGGCATTGGCTCACTGTTTCTATTTATGTATCTAGGTGAGTAGCAGGATGTCCAGCCCCAGCCCCAGCCCCAGTGAGTGATGAGAAATCGTGTTTTGAGAGATCACCCAGAGTCGCTTCATGCAAGAGGCCTCAGTCTTAATTCACTTGTCTTTTGGACCTTTTGCGGTCATGAATGACCAACCTTGTGTATAACCTGAATTTTTGTTAGCACTAGTTTTGGATAATCCTGGATACATGTATGACATACTTCATGTGAATAACCATATAGTGTGAGTTATTAAGTGAATGTAAGAATGCTTGGTTAAGCCATGCGTGCACAGCTCAATGGACAATCTTTGAAATTTTTCTTCTGCAATTTGGTCCCCTATCATTAAATACGGATCGATTTCTGACTAAGGCCGTAGGTAATCTCATGATTACTGGCCGGTTATGACTCTAATCCATGGGCAGGGGGCGGTTTTGGGCCATGACACTTGGAGGCCTTTGCTAATCCCTTTCTCCAAGCTCCACTTTGCAAACAAATATAATTTTTTGTGGTCCCTACTCACTATGAATCCAATCAGCTCCTTCATCTCCCAAAACAACCAAGGCCCAAGACTAACAATCCATTGGATTGTAACCCCTTATCAAATCCGTCCAAACAAACCAGAAAATCCCTCTCCCTAGAGAATCTGACCATATCTTCTCCCAGAAGCATGATTTTTTTTATTAGGGATGGCAAAATACTCGATCCTAATATGATGTTTTTGGAGTGCTTGAATAGGATCAGGTGAAATTTAGAATTATTCAATTAGGTTCAAGTTGAGACTAGGAAAGAGTATTTTTTTTTTACCCATATGCTATTTGACTTGCACATATTATATATAATATGTGCATAATATATTGTTGAGCTTTTATATATAATATATGTATAATGTATTATTGAGTTTTTATTATGTAATATAAAGAGTACGGTCTAGGAAGCCCCAATCCATAGTCAACATGGGCTGCCCGAATGATAAGGCCCAGTAACGGGCCCAATCAAAGAGTTTATGGTAATCAAACCCAATTAATGAGACTACAGAGCATTAACCCCTCCTCTAGGGCGTGGTGAAACCACCATGGCCTACGGCAGGTAGGCTGTAGACTTTCGGCTAATAGGACAGTGTGAATGGATAAGGGAATGATTGGTAAGAGATATAGGGAGGTTGCTGGAGGACATTTGGTAACAAGTCATCTTCTCGCTCTCTTATTCTACTCTACACTCAATTCTCCCTAAGCTCTATTTCCTTATCTATACACTTAACTAACTTGATCGTTGGAGGGTCCTCAGGAAGGAACCACCCCCTGTCCCGGAACCTTCTTGTTAGACTTGTTGTAGGTGTTACCGAGGAGACAAACGCTAGCCAACCCGTGGAATACTTGGATCTTGTCCAACCCATCTCCTGTTTACCAAACTGCGTCATCAGTTGGCGCCATCTATGGGAATCTATTTCCGTTAATAGTTGTGTTCATTGTTGTCGGAAAAGGTTCCCTTCTCACCCACCTTCAACGTTGGAGTGAATGGTTACGACGTGATCCATGACTTCATAACATACCACTGGGAATCCTCAAGTTGAGCCCTCAAACCCAAATAACCCACCTCCATACTTCATAGAGCTTACCAATAGCATTAATTGTCTGGCTGAACAAAACCAGGCCTTAATTAATGCCTTACTTCAGCGTGATATACTCGCTCCTAACATTACTATCGTTATCAACAAGCATCTCAGGGACTGTTCTTCCCTCTCCTTGCCCCGCAAACTAAACCACCAAATCCAAATGGCTTACTTATCCCTCCTCAGGGCTCACATTCTAATCTAAAGGACCCTTAGCATTTTTAAAACCGCCCTCAACAACAACACACTGCCACCCATGAAGGCAGAGCCAGCAATGTTCAACCCCCCACCCTAGGCCAGAGGAGAAAATGCTCCTGTTTGGGACGAAGAACTACGAGCTGTTAAGCTTTAGTTATAGGGGGTTATGTAGAACATGCAGAACAAAGACTCCCATCAACTCTCTTTTCGCTGCCTCTATCAGAGATAAACCCTTGCCCCCTAAGTTCAAAATACCGTCGATCGACACCTTCGACCACACCACTAACCTTATTGATCATTTGGAAGCCTACAGAACACTCATGATCCTTCACGCTTTTCTTGACGAGATCATGTGTCGCGCGACTCTGGTTTAGTTAGCTCAAGCCTGACCCCGTTACTTCTTTTGATCAGTTGAGCAAACATTTCTTGAGCCATTTCATTGGTGCTCAGCGTCAATGACGCCCAGCTACTCAGTTGTTAAACATTCGGCAAATAGAAGGAGAATCCTTACGTAGCTTTGTCACTCGCTTCAATACAGAAGCCTCACAAGTTGAGGAGAATGATGATAAGGTCATCTTAATAGCCTTCATGGCTAGCCTGCGCCCATCTGACTTCCTTTTCTCTCTTTCTAAAACTCCTCTAACCACCATGGTAGCCTTTCTAACCAAAGCCTAGAATTATATGAATACCGAAGATTCTTTGACGGCCTGCCAAGACTCCACATCCAAAGCCTCACAATCCAAAGAGAAAAGAAAGGAACCTGTACCTGGGCATGCTCAGTACTCTAACCAATCCCCCTGATTTTCAGACTGACCTCCATGCTTAGACCGATCAGTTCCATCTCGCCCATTTGGTCAGTTCAAGTGGTATATCCCTCTCACCTCCCCCATAGAGTAAATCTTGAACCAAATCCAGCATGATTATGACCTCAAATGGCCCCAACCATTGAGAACCTCCTCCACCAAACAAGACTGGTCCAAATATTATTGCTTTCATAATGACCATGGCCATAACACTGAAGATTGTGTTAATCTTAAGGATCAAGTAGAGGAGTTGATCAGCCAGGGTCACTTAAGCCGGTTCACCATGGCCCGACCACATCAGAGGGCTAAAGCCGACCCTCTAAGGCGGAATGATAGATGAACACCCTCTAGGCAAGCCAACCCACCTAGGAGGGATGATGATATCGCTCAATAGCAACGTCCAGCTCATGGCGAGCCCTGACCACCTTTGGGTGAAATCAGAGTCATAGTTGGAGGACTCACATACGGTGGACCCTCGTGGTCGACACAGCGAGTTGAACTTAAGAAAATCCAATAGGGGTCAGACAAAGAAGTGACAACAGTTGACTGACCCTACAAGTAGCCCAAGCAGTGGTCAGAACCTACTACCTTTACTGGCGCAGATTGTGCAGGGGTCTGATATCCCTACGATGATCCACTCGTTATCTCTTCCCTTGTCTCTAATTACAACATTTGGCGAGTGTTTGTTGACAATGACAGTTCATCAGACATCATCTTCCTCAATGCTTTTAGGCAACTTAAGATTGGAGAAGAGAAACTATCACCCATGTAGACCCTTTTGGTTGGTTTTACAAGCGATCGACTGACCTCCATAGGGTCAATTGACTTCCTAATTACCATTGGAGAGTACCCGAGGCAGTCCATGAAGCTTCTTACCTTCCTGGTCATAGATTGCCCCTCTGCTTGTAATGTCATACTTAGGCGAATAGCTCTCAATGCCTTTCAAGTCACGACGTCCACCTATCACTTAGCGATGAAGTTTCCAACTAACTATGGAGTCGGCACTGTAAAAGGAGATCAGACTGTCGCCAGAGAATGTTATGTTGCATCATTGAAGGAGGTTAAACTGAAGGAGGACATCATTGAAGAAGTAATTTGTGACAAGCCGGTTGAAGAATTAATTGAAGTATCTATTAATCTTGTAGACCCCAAGAAGACAGCTAGGATTGGTAGCCAACTAAGCCCTCAAGCCAAAGCTGTTCTTATAGCCGTCCTCACCGAGCACAAGGACATTTTTACCTAGACCCATGAGGACATGCCAGAAATTAACCCTTTCATCACCACTCACCGTCTTAGCATTGAACCTCACTTCAGACCAGTTTGTCAAAAGCAGCCCATTTTTCACCCAGAGTGTGACAATCTCATTGCAGACGAAGTGGACAAGTTATTAAGAGTCAAGTTTACCAAAAACATGGATTATCCTAAGTGGTTATCCAACATGGTCTTAGTTCGCAAAAGTAATGGCAAGTGGAGGCTTTGCGTTGACTACTTAGAGACCTTAACAGAACATGTCCAAAGGATAGCTACCCTCTTCTCAGAATAGACCCACTGGTTAATGCGACTACTCAGACCTTAACAGAGCATGTCCAAAGGATAGCTACCCTCTTCCCATAGACTTTCGACTAATAGGTGTAGCTTGCTTTTCGGTCTTTTTCCCATGCCTCGAATAACCATCAATCTTTTGAAATAACCCTCAAACAAAAGAAAAGAAGAAAAGAGAGAGGTTGCAAAAATGGTTATGCGAGATTGATTATTAGAATGAGACTCTTCGCATGAAAACTAAGTAAATAAAGCTATCAACTCAAATGACTCGGTGTCTAAGGCCTAAACAACCGAAGCCATGAGGACTTACAACACAACAGGTATGATATTCAAAGCATAAACTATTTAAATAAATTAAACAGCCCACAACAGCCCCTAAAATGTAAAAAAATAGTAGCTAAAAACAAGAGAAAGTAAGTAAAAAGAGTAGAGAAAAAGCTATGGAACAAAGTCTAAAGAGGGGTGCCTCAAACTCTGCCACTAGTGCTGCTTAAGCCGACAGAACTGGTCTCTCAACTTCTCCCTAATAGTGGGAGGCAAAAACTTCTCCTGAAAGGCATCAACCAAAGCCTCCTAAGTCCCTTAAATGCGCCCTCGCATAAACTTCCACCATTGACCCGCGTCGCCCTTCAGCTGGAAAGACGCCAAGGTCACCCTCAAGCCTCCGTCTTCGATGCCAAGCATCTCAAACGTCTTCGTCATCTGTTCAAGCCACTCATCAGCCTTAAGTGGCTCTTTAGGATACCCCAGAAACTCATCCGGATTAGATCGGAAAAACTCCCTGTTTAGAAAGTACGGCCCTGCCTTAGTTACATGGGCCTGGACTTGATTCTCAGCCTCGAGAATGTCCATGGATTCCCTCAATGCTCCTGCTAGCTCGCGGGCTAAGGCGCCCATGGCCTGCTAACCTACTGGTTCGGCCACATTGGCCTAACCAACCCCCTCCTACTGCGCCGGAATCTCATCCGGTATAGGCACCTCCTACCTCCTAGGCCTACCACGCCTATTACCACGTCCTCGACCTGACATCCTAATAAAGGTAACAAGAACATTAGCATATTCACAAATGTGCCGAAGCTATTTCACTCGCTTCCTAATACATGGACAACTGTAATTCACTCCACATAAGCATATAATCACATAAACACTTATGAATTTCATTTCCAGATAATGATAGTCCTGTGGCGTTGCTTGAGTTCCAGTTAGAAATGGCAGTGATCAAGTGCCTTTCCCACAAGACTCCCAGAAACCCCAGAATCCAATCAACATCCTAGAAACTAAATCCCATACCCAAGTAGTCACGTAAACATGTTATCACATAAGCACATAACATCATACATAAGTCTCTAACAAACGAGACAAACCCATTGTGGTACTAACCACTTCCTACGTACCCAAAGTATTCAAACCCGGTACGCTCTGATACCAAGTTGTAACACCCTCAAAATAATACATACAAACCAATCATTCAAGACATCCATAGACATAAAAGAATAAAACATATTTCCATTCATTAGAGTATTTAGTTCAAAGGTATTACATGTTGACAACAAAAGTAAATGCCCTACGGGCTTACAACTTTTCAAGCCAGCACTTGGTTACAAAAATAGAGAGTTTTAACTCTAAACACATTAAGCCCTTGGCTTGAATTTACATGTAACACCAAAAATAACAAAACAACCCAAAAGAGTCTTCAACTCCCAAAACCTTCCAAGCTAAGGCCTTGGAGGCGGCATATCACCTGTACCTGAAAGTGATGTCCCATATAGGGTGAAACAACGCCCAGTAGAGATATGCTAAACATAATATGAACGATAACTAAAACATTAGCTTTTGATAAATGTTTAACTCATATAAACAGACGTACATCTCTTTCATAACTAATCCATAGTCACAGATATATATATATATATATATATATCAATCCTTTTCCGTTTCATTAACCAAACCAATTCATAGATATGGTTCTCTATTCATCCAGACAGTTTATAATGAGACTACAACCCATGTTAACAATACTTCGATCATGATCAATTAGTATGAGACTACAACTCACATCATTAGCATTTCAATACTCCAATTTCAAATGAGACTACAACTCATATTATTAACATTTAATACTTCCATTCATCTACGTTATGCAAACGTAATCAGGATTTCGGGACTTTCACCCTGGACACTCCGGCAAACTTAGTTATCAATGGAGTCCATCCCCTATCTCCTTCCAAACAGGTTTGAGAGTACATCCCCTATCCCCTCTCAAACCATGGAGTACATCCTTTATCTCCTCCCAAACAAGATACATATGCAATGTATTTGAACACTGATCATATACAATGATCAAGCAAAGCACATATTCAATGTGTTATTCCATCCGTCATATTCAATGACATACTCAATTGATTAGTTTTGGTTCACCTAATCATCATGCAGTATCTATAACAATCAAGACTATCCTCCACCAATAGCCTAAAGCAGTTATTTTTAAACAGATAATAAATTATCAAACAGATAAATTATCTACAACTTCAAAGGTGAGTGATTAATCAATCCAACTCCACCATTCCATCTCATAACTTCCCAATTTTATTATTTCCAAACCAATTTCACATTCTTATAATTAATTTCATTAATTACACCAATGACCCGATTAAACCCAACTAAGGCATTTTTCTCCATTTTCTCAACATTGACCCAAAGGTCCAAATATCATCAATAAACATCGATAACCTCATTTTAAGACCCATATACACATGTACAGTTCAAAAGGAACAAAACCCATCTTTATACATTTCAAGTTTTGAAACCCTAACACCCAAAAGTTCCCAACTTCAACATTAAATAAAAAAGACTACATGTTTATGTCAAAGACCATAAATATGAGTAATTATCCCTACCTCAAATGAAGAGACCCAAAGGAGATGATGAAGAAACTCGAAAGTGCTCCAAACCCACAACTTTTTGGATCAAAATGGAGGTCTTGAGAAGCTCCAACACTTTAATGAAGACACAAGGGTTGGGTCTCGCTAAATCAAGATCAAAATTTAGAGAGAGAGGGTATTCTAGAGAGAGAGGCTCTCAAATTAGGGTTTTGGAAAGTTAGAGAGAGATAGAGAGTCAAAAAAGTGATTCAAAATAGCTTCCCATGGACTGATATACATCACAGTCCGCTCGCTCGAGCGTCAGACACAAACTCCCGCTCGAGCGTGAAAAGCGCCGCTTGCGCGTGGAATGCACACTTCCAGAAGTTCTGCAGACGAAGGTCCCCGCTCGAGCGTGAAAGTGGATGCTCGAGCGTCCGATGTCCTGCAAGAAAAATACTGAAGAATGAATAATCTCGCTCGAGCATCAGACTGCCCGCTCGAGCGGAGGAGCAAATACAAAAGGGCCCGCTCGAGCGTGAAAATCCCCGCTTGAGCGTGAAGGCCAAAATCTGGGCATAAACTATTTGTTTCTAAACACAACCAACCTATTTCAAACATACCCAACACAACCCAAAACTCAAATACAAAGAGTAAAGGATGGAAATGCGATACAAACAACAACAATCATCCACGGAACCGAGTCCGGGATACAATAAACAATGAAGGGAAAACTGGGATCGCTATACCAGCAGAGTCCCCAGAAACTGTAGCTTGCTTTTTGTGCTCCTTTCGGATACGATTAGCCCTACAGTTTGGACTCTCGTGGTTTTGAATCTGATTCCACAAGTGCAATGTGAAATAGATAAACACAAATGAGTCTAAATCTGGCATTTTTTTTGAAAAATCAATTTTGAATCAAAATGCCGAAAATAGACTGCTTTGCTAGATACAGAGTTGCCACCGAAATATTTTTGGAAAATTTAGGAAACCCGAGACTTGTGCTAAAGGCCACTTATCCGTCATCACCAAAGTGTTTTAGCTCGGGAACTTAGGTACGAGAGGGGAAGGTCATGTACTTTAATCAAATCATCCCAATTTAAGCAATTAGCCTTTATCCACAAGTATTCAAGAGTTATATCAATTAAGCACTTAACCTCATGGTAATCATGCTTGATATGGAAACAATCACACTCATGCAATATGCTAAAGCGGAAACGCTCACCTAATACTCCTAGGCAAGCCAAAAAGAAATAAAAGGGTTAGAAAACATGCATGCCCTTAACTAATGCAACATGACTAATGCAACACATGCGATATGCAATTGAAATCGGCTCGGCTACTAACATGGCATGTGACTCAATTTGATAGCATGCAGCTTGAGCACATTTCCAAAGAAGAAATAAATAACAATATGAGTTAGAATGATGCGCCGAATGTAATGCATGCAAGACAATGGATGAAAATCATGAGAAATGCTAAGTAAACATGATGTTCTATATTATCCATCATAAGCAAGTAAATAAAAGGGAGAAAGACGTGGGGTTGGAAGACATACACATATATTACATGTTTGCCCTCGCACAAGAGGGTCCGAACAAATAGCCTAGCTAAGCTAGTTAACTAGCTATTACAAACCAAATGAAATAAATAACCTATGCTAGCTAATTATTACAAATTGAAATTAACTAAATAATTACACTAACTAATTAGCTACAAATTGGAATTCACTAACTATTATACGTAGGATCGACTAATTGAATTAACAAATTAACAACCAATTGAACTTGAGCGGGGTAGTGAACCGTGCATGCCAACACAAACGTCCTCTCGGAAACACTTCTGTTTTGCTGTCAGGATTGTTCTGCCTACAGAAAAAGCTCCTGTTTTGCCTTTGCTTTTTGCTCTGCCTTAAAAGAAAACAACATTGTCTGCTGACACAAAAGTGGCCGGCCAGCCACTAATGTAAAAATAGCCCTGCTGTAACAGAAAATGAACAGAGCAGAAACAGAAACAGAGTGTTTCGAGGGGATATTCATCCTTTCTGCCTCTCTTTATCATGAAATTGCTCAAAAGAGGGGTAGAATTGAGTTGCAAATCATAAATAATGCAAAGTTATTGCTTGATGATCTATAGCTCGATTGAATAAAAGCTCAATGAGGGAAAATAAATGACCAACAAAACCTCCTCCCTATCGTGAGATTGATCAAGGGAAGTGGTTGACATTGACTCTCAAACCATTATCATCACTAACAAGTATGAAATGGTCTAAGATTCAATGGGTTCAACTAACGTTCAGTTGAACCCCAAACCATATTATTATCTTGTTTCATTTTAGCCCCAATTTTATTACTCTATTTTAATTACCTTTCCATTCATTAGTCAATTAGGTCCAATAATGAAGACTGAGTCCACTAGTGGAGAGAAGAATCAAACAAAGGGTTGTTTTGGGCATGAGAGAGATGTCATGCCGTTGGTAATGAACCTCCGAAGAGATTAAACCATTAAGCACAATGATCTCTATCTCAAGCTTTAAACAACCAATCGGTTGAAACAACTCTCAAGGCAATGAAAAATCAAGAAATGAGAGAGATAAAAAAGTGATTAAAGATGATCACAAGTATGGAAAGAACTAAATAAATGCTATCAACTCAAATAGATTGGTGTCTAAGGCCTAAAACACCAAACCTATGAGGACCATTACACTACAAACCTATCAAACAAAGCATGAATGACATAAACAACTTAAAACAATCCTAAAATAGGCTAAAATAGTGCTGGAATTGAAGTCAAAAGAGCTAAAGGAGTAAACTACAATGATGAAGAATTTAAGCTAGTAAACAAGCCAAGGGAGGGGTGGCTAACTCCTCCCTTTTTGAGACCTCAAAACATGATTTTTAGTCTCTGAAAAACTCTAAAAATCAGTGGTAAAAAGCCCAAAAAAAGTTGATGAAAGGATGGAGAACACAAGGGCAAAAGCTTGGGATGCAAGGTACAAAGAAGGGTGGTTCACCCTTCAACCTTGGATAACTTTTAGCCACAAGTTTCAGCCCATAAACACAAGTGCAAAACAGCCCAAAAATAGCAAAAAAAAGAAGATAGGAAAGAAATAGTGCAAGAGAGCTAGGATGTATACCTCTTGAAGAAGAATGACCCTTTTGAGTTATAAACCACCAATCCAACACCCTCAAGAGCTAAGATGCAAGCTCAAACACCTCAGCAAAGAACCCTCCAAGTTTGGTTTAGAGAGTGTAGGTAAAGAGTATGTAAGTTGCAAGAGAGAGATAGAGAAATGAAGAGAGAAATATTTTTTAAAACTTTGCTCCACAAATTTTTCTAACCTCATATCATAAGAGAGGGTCATCTATATATATAAATATACGAAAGACCCTCGAAAATATCCAAACAAATACAGCTAGAATGATATATGCAACTATGGAGACAACTGGTCAAAAATATCTGGTTTTTGCATAAGTGGTCGGCCGGCCACTAGTGGGCCTGTAGGTCTTAGATGGTTAGGCTTGAAAAACTGCTATTTTGGTCCAAAAAATGATGCAAAGTTTGTAGGTTTCTGTGGCTCAAAGCTGAGGCTTCCTGTTGAGGAATTCGAGCATTTGACAAGTGTATACAAATTTATCATCGGGTGATCACTTGGTGGCGCCCAAGTCGTAAGGGTAGTAAAAAATAGGGTGTCTACAATAGGACAATGTGAATGGACAAGGGAATGATTTGGAAGAGATATAGGGAGGTTGCTGGAGGACATTTGGTACCAGGTCATCTTCTCACTCTCTCATTTTACTCTACGCTCAATTCTCCCTAAGCTCCCTTTCCTTATCTATACACTTAACCAACTTGATTATCGGAGGGTCCTCAAGAAGGAACCACCCCCGTCTAGGAACCTTCCTGTTGGACTTTTTGCAGATACTACCGAGGAGATGAAGACTAGCCAACTCGTAGAATACCTAGATATTGTTCGATCCATTTTTTGCCTACCAAACTGCATCATCATAATATATAATAGAAAATTCTCTAATATACACCCCTCTTGGGGTGTGTGTTATATGCCCCCAGTTATGATGTTGTTAGTTTTTGGTTATAACTTGGTTATACATATTGTGGTGTTAGTTATGATTCATGTTGATTATAACATTATTTTAGTTATGATCCATAAAGTCTTTAGTTATACCGACTGTGGTGTTTGGTTATGACTTATTGTGATATTGATTATGACATTATTTTAGTTATGATAAAAAAATCTTTAACTGTGGTGTTTGGTTATGACTCATGTTTTTTTTTTTTGTTTGTTTTGTTTTTGTTATGACTCTAAAATGATTTAGTTATGTAATTTGTGGTAACTAACCCCACAAATGTCATAATTGCATATGGTACACACCCTTATATATATATATATATTAAAACTATATTATATATGAATCATGCTATGGTACACACCCTTGTGCAAGTTACGACATTTGTGGGTTGAATATCAATGTCCTAACTAGATCATTTTCAGTTATAACAAAAAAAAAAAAAAAAAACTCATAACCAAACATCACACAGGCCTCGTTTGTTTGGCAGATTAGGTTGGGGAATTAGGAGTACGATGAAATTGAGTGAGGAGATTATTAGTATAGTGGTATTAGGTTGGAGATATAAAACAAAGTGTGTTTGTTTGTATGATAGTGTGATGGTATTAGTTAGTTGGGATTAAATCTACTCCCTTTGACCCAACGTTTGTCTATTAGAGAAAATCTAATTCATTAAGGAGTCATGCAATCATTACTTTTTAATTTAAACTAGTAGTTGACCCGTACAATGCACGGGTTAATTTTTTATTTTGAAACTAATATTTTATGTTATAATATATATGTATTATAAAATAATAATATTAATTTACATTTAAAATTGAAATGTTAATCTGATTATTTATTTTGATAATCTGAGTCATATCATTATATAAAAGTGTTATTTGAATACTTATGTATAATAATTTTAGTTAAATTATTTATGTATTTTGATAATTTTAATCCTATCATGTTATAATTATCATATAAGAATTTTATATGATATATATTAAATTATAAGATAATAAAATAAATACTCATTTTGATATTGAAAATAATAGTTAAATTGGAAAGAGAATTAGGAACATAAAATTAAAAGTAATTTTAATTATTTAATTTCTTTTATATTCATTTGGAACATAAAAATACATAGAAATAGAAGTTATACAAAATTTATTTTAAAAATTAAATATAAATATATTGTAGTTGGAATAAGAAAAAATGCATAAATTAATTATGTAAGGTATTAATTTTTTCTTTAATATCTTTTTAAATTAAATATAAATATTTTGTAATAAAGAATTTCGTATTAAATAGAAAACTCAATATAAATTAATCATAAGATATTAATATGGGTAAATTATAACTACACTTCTTGAGATTTGTTTAAAATACGGTTTGCCTTTTGTGATTTTGAAAATTATATCTTGCCCCTTGAAATTTTTAATTTCATAACAAATAATTCCTTTTATTAATAAATTATCAAGTCAATTAATAGTTTTTATGATGTAAGAAATTTATTTCAATTAATAATTTAGGAAACTTTTGTCATTGTATATGAGAGCAGTTAAACATTTTATTTTTTCAATTAATTCTATTAAACAAAAAGTTCTAGTGTTTGTAATTTTTCAAACTATAGGGCCAATTCATATTTTAAGAAAATCTCAAGTGGTGTATTTGTAATTTACCCATATCAATAAGGTAGTTGAAAAAAATAAAAATATCTTTAATATTTAATAGAAGAAAATTAATTCGTAATGTATTATATGTAGCTCAGATTAAGTAAATTTTTTTTTACATATTAGATTTTAGCACTAATTAGGTAAAATGGTATATATATGATTTTTTAAAAATATGAGAGAAGAGTGATGCGTCACATAAGAGAGAGAGAGAGAGAAGAGAAGAGAAAAGAAGAGAGATATGTTACATAGGAAAGAGAAAAAAAATTGAGGATAAACAAACACTACTTTTAATAATATAATATATATATGATATGATGATATGACTATATGATATAAACTCATAGGTGACCGTGCAATGCAAGAAAATGTATTTTTAAAATGAAAAATTGATTTTGAGTCGTAATATTTTATGTGTAGAAAATTTTAACAATTAAAAGTCAAATACAAACAAATTTGCTAATGGCTGAGGAAAATTTGTCATTGTTTGTGATTCTATGTAAAAAGCTAATAAAAATAATTTATTTCAAAGTTACTAAAAAAAAAGGCGTATCCTTAACCTGAAATCAAATCCTCATCGGTGTTAATTAAATTTGTCAAAAATCATGAATCCCATTTGTATCAAGATATTTTTTTTTGGAAAAAAATAAAAACAACGGAAAATTTTATAATACACAAATTATAACTTAGTTATACTCATGGTGTATTATATTATGATATATGTTACAAAAGAATAATATTAATATTAATTTTAATTTTAATTATTTGTTTTAATAATATTAGCCTTATCATTCTATAAAAGTGTTACTTGAATACTTATATATAATAGATTTAGTTAAATTATTTGCTTATTTTGATAATATTAGTTCTATTGTGCTACAAAAGTGTAATTATTATATAATGATTTTATATAATATATATATTAAATTATGAGATAGTAAAATAAACACTCATTTTGATATAAAAAATAATAGTTAAATTAGAAAGAGAAATAGTAATATAAAATTAAAAGTGATTCTAATTATTTAGAAAAAAGTAAGCCTTTAGAATGTGCCACATAAGAAAAGGAAAAATACTACTTTTATATATATACTAGTAGGTGACCATTGCGATACACGAGAATTTATTTTTAAAATTGAAACTTAATTATGAGTTTTTATACTTTATGTGTAGAAAATTTTAACAATTAGAAGTCAAATACAAATAGATTTGCTAATGCTGATGAAAATTGTTGTCATTGTGTGTAATCCTATGTAAAATAAGCTCATAAAAACAATTTAGATCAAAGTTTAAAAAAAGAAAAGAAAAGTGTATTGTCAACCTGAAATCAAATCCTCATTTGTGTTAATCAGATTTACCAAAAATTATAAATTCCACTTGTATAAAAAAAAAGGGAAAAAATTCTATAATATATAAATTATGACTTGGTTATAACACATGGTGTATTATTTTGGTTATTAATCGAAAATATCTTTGCTAATTTCTTATGTTTTTGGTTATGTCTAAAGTGATTGTGAGACCAGGAAAATTCTCTCACACGGATTGTGGAGATCCAATGAAGAGATGAGCTTTGCCCCTGTATATCTGCAATGATGAACGTAGTCAGCGCCACCCAACCGGGGTTACTAGCTGAAGACACTCCGATGATAAAGTTAGAATCCATGAATGAAGAGTATAGATAGTAAAGAGTGCTGTGCGTGGAGTCTAGAGAGAGATGACCTCCCTTTTGTGTATGGGGTCTCTCCCTTTTTATAAGGGATCGATGATATTTGTTTAGGATATTTTACCTATATAGCTAGGATATTTTTCTGGCTCCCACAATTGCCCCAAAACTTTCATTGTCTGCGATAGAAGGAATGAGAGTTTTTCATGCCGAGTTACACTGTTCAAATAAATGTTAGGTCTCTTGATAAATGAATGGATGACTGTATGAATGCATGTATGTTTGACTGTATGTACAAATATATGTATATCAGGGAGAGGGGTGAGCTAAAACCTAGAAAGGAATATAGGATAGAGAGGTTAAATAAAGGATGGCGATCATAGAACGCAATTATATCACATGAGTTCTAAACAAATCATAACGATGGGCCACGGTATTGTTATCCCCGAGCAAGGGCTGTAGGCTGCGGTATTATGACCCTCAGGCGAGGGTGTAGGCCACGGTATTATGACCCCCGGACAAGGGTGTAGTATATTGCTCTGTGTGAAGATTGCTTCAAAATATGGACTTTTGCTCCGAGCTAGAGATATTTCTATGTACCGAGCACAGAAATGATTGCCTGAACCAAATAATGTAGATATATCAGCCAAAAAAGTGGAAAGCTGTAAAAACTATAAAAAATGACGGTGCGCAAAAATATGCGAAGAACTGTCGACTGCCAAATGTGTAAGGTATTGCCCCAAAACTAGCGCTTTCTTGGAGCTGTGTGAAAAGGAGCGGGAGTTTGTAACTCAAGTAAATTTTGTTGTAATGTTTGTACCAAGTTTGCCGAGTATGCATGCATAGTAGAGGTATCGAGATGATGATCGGTAGATATGCCCCAATTGGAAAGCGGAAAATTGGCTAAGATGTCCCAGTGGGCAATAAATGGCCAAGGTAACAAAATGAATGATTGGGAAAGACGGAGGATTATTTTCTAGCCCCAAGATCTTACCGCTGAAATTGTATGTCGATCGGATATGATTTGACCGTTGATTTGGCATTTAATGTTCCCAATTGGCCAATGTATTGATCTCAATATGCAACTCAAAATTTGCAAAATTAGACCGTACAGATGTGTTCAGAAGGCTCCAAATAATTGGAAATGACCATTAGATCACTATAATCAGACTCCTGATGGCATAGTAGTAGCCAAAATAGAGCTGATGGCTCAGATCGGTTGAGAATTGTGCTCAGCGAAGCAGTGGATAATTGCTCTTATCTTGCTGACTTGCTCTTAATCCCTTGGACCCTACAAATCCATTTGTTAGTATTCGACAAGATATATTTGAACTTGATTGTGATAGGATGTAACTTAGCTGTAATGCACTCAATAATTTCTTATATGTGCCAACTTTGGGTCATCTGCTCCAGCTGAAGTGAAATTGCTCGGCAAAGTTTGACTGGCTCGTATGTGCTTCGTTTTAGCTCCGATTTCGACGCGGTTGTGTAGATACCCCATTTTTGACCACCCTTAAGACTTGGGCACTACTGATGGCCTACTCAGTGGTGCAGGCTATGCTATGCAAAGGTTCAATTTCTGCGGCAAAGGGAGAGTCAAGTCCCAACCTCATACCCCATTTTGGACCAAAAAAATCTTGATCAGAAGATTTTAGACCTTAAAACCCTCTTTTTCAAAACGTTTTTGAAATAAAGTTCCTACAATGTTCCGAGGCTCACATTTTGTTAAATGTCGCGCTTTTCGGCAAACCGAGCAAGGACAAAGTGGAAATGAATGAAAGAGAGATGAAATCTTTGAAAAATATTTCAAAACACCTTACTTAGGGGTTTGGAGTTGAAGAAAAGAAGAGAAGAGGGAAGAAACTAGTTTGGGAGAAGTTCGACATGAATCTGGGTAGGAGAGAGTCGAGCAGCCCTCGCTGAATCGGGCTTATTCATTTTCATACTTGGATTCTAGCTATGAGGCCACCACCGTTGTAAAGCTTACTTCCGGGGCTTCATTTTGCGCTTAAGAATCTCCTAAAACCAATTCCGGACGGGGGAGATATGATTGGTTGAAGTAGGGCATCACTCCTGTTGGACCGAATCTGTGCGGCTTCACCAAAATAGGCATAACTTTTTGTACAGGAGGAATTTTGATGCAAGGATGGTTCCATTGGAAAGCTAACTTCTGGGGCTTCAATTTGGACACTTGGCCGACCACTTTTGGACTTCACAATCACTGGCCGACCACCTTTCTTTCTGGAAGACCAATTTTTGTCCTGAAAAACCAGAAAAAGTAACAGGCCGACCAGAAAAGGTGGTCGGTCGACCACCTGAACCCTTTGAACTGGTCGGCCAGTTTTCTCCTTTTTTGTCTCATTGAGTTGATGCCAGTTGTGCCAGCTGGAAGCCTCAGAATGCATCCTCCATACACGTGTATGGAGGATGTTTAAGCTTGGTTTTTAGCTTCCTTAAGAAGCTTTAGAGCCTCTTCTCTATAAAGGAGGGGCTAAGCTTCCATTGCAAGGGTTGAATCCTTTGGTTAAGGCATACATACACCCTCCTCCATAACTCTCCATTCCAAGCATCAAAACCCCATTATTCTTGGCCATTTTACACTACACCTCATAGCCTACCACCTCCACCATCCATTCAAGCATCTTGGAGGTCATTTGCAGAGCTTGAGGAGTCATATTCTTGGTCCAGAAGTTGCTGAGGGTCGGCTCTACAAGGGTAAGCCCCTATTTCTCCCATTTTTGCATTATTTTTCTCCATAGTTTAGCCTTATTTGCAAGAATTTTTGGGCTTTGAGATAAACTAGAAAAAGTCTTGTTTTGATCTTCTAAACATGTTTGTTTAAGGACTCTTTTCTGTTTGGGGTCATCTTCCCCCTTCCATGCTTCATTTCCTCATGTTTTGAGCCTTGCATTTGAGCATTTGCATTGGCCTTGGTTTGGCCTTTTAGCCACTGAAATCCAGTGGATTTTTAGTGGCTTAGATGTGTTTTTGAGCTTCAAAATCAGAGAGGGGTGACCCTCTCACCCCTTGTTCTCTTTACTAGCATTGTTGGCCTTCCAAAGGGGCTCCATCTTGCATGTTGTGAAGTCACATTTCAGGCCCTATTTTGTGAGTTTTAAGGTCTGCCTTGACTTTGTCCGGAGCCCCTTTGGCCATATTTTATGTCTATGATGCATGTGTAGAACAATCCCATTCAAGGCCTTTCAAAGGGACCTTTCATTGCATGCTTCCTAGACCAATTTCAGGCTCTTTTTGGTGGGTTTTAGGGCTTTCATAACTCATTTCTAGAGGTGGTTTTTCCCTTTTGTTTGTCTATCATGTATGTGTAGAACAACCCCTTGCATGGCTTTCCAAAGGGGGTCATCATTCTTGCATGTGTTGACTGAGTTTCAGTGGTTATTTGGGCATATTTTGGCATGAAATACTTCTGTTTTTGGCTGGTTGGGTGAGCCCTCATATGCTTCATATAGTTGTAGAACAACTCATGGTTCACTAGCTTTCTTTTCATGCTTTATAGGCCATTGATTCTAGCGTATTTTGGCCATGCCTTAAACTGATAATGTGCTTATTTTGGACTGCCCTAGCTCTGTTTTTGGGTCTTGTGGTTGAATGATATTAGTTTTGCATGCTTGTAGTTCAAGGTCCATGCTTAGCTTTAAGTTTTGAGATCCTTTCCTTGCATATACTGAGGTATTTTCATGCCTTGGGGTCATTTTTCATCAAATTTCAGAGCTTATACGAATGCCATGTTGCCATGTTTTCATTTCTTTAAATGCGTTTGAGAGTCGGGCTTGTATGCCTCATTTACCGACCGTTGAATGAGCTCCATTCCGTTGCATTCCGAGCCATCATTTTAGGCCATTTCCCCACTGTTTCAGACCTGCCTAGGGTCTATTTGGGGTTGGTTTTGCCTTTGGTGCATTGCTTTGGGTACCTCTAGTGTAACGCACTTCACTAGTTTCGGTACCTGGGCCCCCTAGCTTGCATTGTGTGCCATATTCGCATGTTTCGGGACCATATTTCATGCTGTTTTAGAGCTGTAATTTAGGCTATTCCATGCCATGTTTCATCCTTGCCATGCTTTGGTAGAGTGGCATTCCATGCCTTAGGTTCGGTCCTTGGTATTCGTGCATGTGTGCACACATTTTGGTTGTCTCGTTTTCATCTAATGGCCACTGATGTGAGTGTGGCTGAGGTCCACTCATGTTGGTGTAAGTCCATCATGCATTGTGTATGCCATTTCGGTCCATAGCATTGCGTATGCTAGGTCGCATGTTAGAGCATTGTGTATGCCATTTCATAGCATTGCGTATGCTAGGTTATATGTTAGTTGCATTGTGTATGCCATCTCATTTGCATTGTGCTTGGGATAGGAGTTAGCCCAAGCACGGGAAACGAGGGATGTTTCGTACTTCGAGTGACGAAACGTGTCTCAATTCCCAGTCGCCGACACTCCGGATTACCCATGATGGAGTTTAGGTCTTGTTGCGTTTTCATGTGCATTCATTTCACATCGAGTCGTGCAATTCGACTCCTCGACCATCATACATCGAGATGCATGATTGGTGGCACGAGGATCGAGGACTACACTCCTTGAAGAGTAGTCATGCATACATATGTGAAAATACTTTGCCATGCCCCTTTCTTGCTCTCTGTTGCAGCAAATCAGAAATCAACAACCTTTTGGAGCTTCGCACAGCATTCCGGGATTAAGTGTAAACAGAGGCGAATCGGGGCACCGCAATGGATTTCCGCGCAAGGCAACTTGAACATGCATCATTCATCATTCGGAACAGAGCTGAGGCGGTCCATAAGCTTGCATGCTAGTTTATCCACTTTCCTAGTTAATTTGTTAATTAATCAGGGTTTTGTAATATTTAATTATTTATTCGGACTGTAGTATTTATTCGGACCCTCTGAGCGAGGGCGCAATTGAAATAAGTGTGTGTGCGTGTGATGTATGTCTTCCAACCCCACGTCTTTCTCCCTTTTATTTACCCGCTTATGGTGATTAGATTAGGACATGTTTCAATTAGCATACTTATGCTTGCATGTTTGCATCATTCATCTGTATTGCATGCACCGGGCTTGGCGCATCATACTAACTGCATTGTATTTCAATTCCGAGTTGAATACTTGTTAGTCATAGCATTTCACATGCCATCCTTAGAATAGTCGAGTCTACTATAGTTGCATTTTGCATGTGTTGCATTAAGCATTTTTGTATATTTAGGATCATGCATGATTTTTAATCAGCTTCTGTTTTGGCTTGGAATACTCGGTAAGTTTTATGCTTTAGCATCCTTGCATGCGTGTGAGTGACTGCCATGATAGCATGCTTACCATGAGGGTATTTGCTTATGTGATATACCTGCCTGAATGCCTGTGGGTGAAGGTTGGGTTATTTGGATTGGAACAATTCATTGACTGTGAGTTTTAAGCCCACTAGATAGTGGCAAAACCATGTTTTCTAAGCCCACCTGAGGGTGGCAAATCCACATTTTAGCTTACTTGCGAGTAGCAAAAAGTTTTTTGAAACAAACATGAAATGTTTTGTTCCAATTCAGGCGATCCAGTCTATACTTGTATGCTGTGCGCATCACATAGTAAATCTAGGCTAATAACCGGAATAAGAACGCATAATGTGCTCAAAACTAGATATCATGGTTAGTAGAGGCCGATCTTTGATCGAGCGAGCAGGGGTGCTCACGAAGTGACCTTCCCCAATCGTACCCAAGTTCTCGAGCCGAGGCAACTTTGGTGATGACGGACACGTGGCCTTAGGCAAACGAGTTAGGGTTTCCTAAATTTCCCAAAACAAAACATTTAGGTGGCGACTCTGTATTTGGCAAAGCAGTCCATGTTTGACACTTCTTTCAAAAAATCTATTTTCAAAAACGATTTGCCAGATTTGGACTCTTTGATGATTCATCGGTCTTGCATTGCACTCTGCGAGATTAGATACAGGACCGTGACATTTGAGTCCCGAACTGTAGTCCCATATGAACAAAACGGGATTTCCTTCCGGGACGTTCGGGGACGTCTACAGGTTGGTTGCATTGGACTCGTCTCAATGAGTACTTCACCCTAATATAATCAAAAATTGAGTTTGACAGCTTTGAAAATTTCAATTTTCGACACATGTGATCCGTTTCGCAACTTTTGACGGACTTTGGTTATTTTTTGGCTTGTCGGGTTGGTGGGTTTGGACTCCTTGAGTTGGCGCGAACCCTCAGGTATTGTCAGATGTGGATTTTGGCAAGTCGAGATTCTAGTTCTGTGTCGATGCCAAGATAGTAGCGCTGGGCAATATTGTGTAGTTGGTTTGGTTGTCGAGAATGTCCAATGATGTAACGTATGTGTGGCCGAATAGTCTTGCTGGCCAAGTAGTCTTGCCTAGTAATCAATGAGCCGAATAATGTTGTTGAAAATGTTTGCTAAATAAGGTTAGCCGAATCAGGTTGCTCTATTGTTGAGTAATGCAGAATAATGTTAGTCGAATAATGTTGCTCTACTGCCGAGTAATACGGAATAATGTTAGCCGAATAATGTTACTTTACTGCCGAGTATTGATTTCCAAAAGTATTGCCAAACGTATTTTGCGCTAGTATTGCTGAAAATGTTATCTATGGCATAACCCACTATGCAATCTCTTGAATTCATCACTACGCTTTTTTGGTTTGCCAAACAATGAACTCGGCAAAAGAACATGGTGCTTCACGTTGTTGGCTATGCACTTGGCGGTGAAAAATCGAGTCGTTCTCGTTGCCAAAGAAGAGAGGTTGGGGTTATAGAGTTACCGAGTAGCTTTGTTGAATTGCCGAACAGCTCCGTTGTTGTTAAACTCATGAACTTGATAACCACGGATTGTGGAGATCTGATAAAGATATGAGCTTTGCCCCTGTATATCTGTAAAGATGAACGTAGTTGGCGCCACCCAACCGGGTTGTCGGCCGGAGACACTCCGATGATAAAGTTAGAATCCATGAATGAAGAGTATAGATAGTAAAGAGTGTTGTGTGTGGAGTGTAGAGAGAGATGACCTCCCTTTTGTGTATGGGGTCTCCCCATTTTATAGAAGATCAATGATATTTGTTTAGGATATTTTACCCATATAGCTAGGATATTTTTCTGGCTCCCACAGTGATGCATCGGTTCTTTAATTATACTTCAAGTGGTATTTGATTATGATCTATTACAATATTTTTATATGACAATATTTAAATATTTTATTATATGAAAAAGTGCTTAAGGTGAGTTGACTAAAAAGTAGGATTTATGTTTATATTAGTAAAATTGTAGGAGTTATTTACATTGATGCATAAAAAATTATAAATTCAAATCATGAATAGTGTCCTCAAAGAGAATCAAACACACAATCTCTATAACCTTAATAATTTTAGTTTTCAAGGGGGTTCTGATTAATTATGTGACACATCATAATAATCGCAAAATTTTTATTCCAGCCAAATTATTTTTCTATATCTTTTCTGGCAGAGCTCATGAATGTGCATTATCAGTAATACTATAAATTCAAAATTTTTATTTAAAAATTATTCAAAAAAATCAATAGATATCTTAAATATACACAATCATTTTCGATGAATCATTATTCTTTAATAATACTTCACATTATTTATCATTTGACATTTGTCAATTTATCTTCTAAAAACTTAACAAAAAAAAAAAAGTGTTGAATTCCATTATTTTAATCAATCAATATCAAATTGAATGTTATAAATGCATGTAGATCACTTCTGGAAATATGATGTCTGACATAAAATCATAATGGAATTAACTTTAATTAATATAATGATATTTTATGTTATCATATGTGTTACAAAATAATAATATTAATTTTAATTTAAAATAAAATTTTAATTTTAATTATTTATTTTAATAATCTTAGTCTTATGATTCTACTTGAATATTTATATATAATAAATTTAGTTAAATTATTTGTTTATTTTGATAATTTTAGTTCTATTGTGCTATAAAAGTGTAATTATCATATAATGATTTTATATCATATATATTAAATTATAAGATGGTAAATAAACACTCATTTTGATATTAAAAATAATAGTTAAATTAGAATGGGGATTAGTAATATAAAGCTAAAAGTGATTCTAATTATTTACTTTTATTTTTATTTTTATATTTATTTAGAAAATAAAAATATGTAGAGATAGAACTACACAAAAATTATTTAAAAGATTAAATATAAATATGTTGTGATTGGATTAAGAAAAAAATATATAAATTAAATATGTAGAGTATTGATTTTTTTCATTAATATTATTGTTGAATTATTCATACATATTGTATATAGGTATATAAAATTTAAATTAAATATAAATATTTTGTAATAAATAATTTCATGTTAAATAAAAAATTAAATATAAATTAATATTTAGACATCAATAAGATAGAAAAAAAATATAAAAATATAAAAAAATTAATTTGATCAGTGAGATGCACATAATTAAGCACATTCTGTTTTATTTATTTGTATATCGAGATAATTTTTTTTCAAATATCATAATAATTAAATTAAAATATCAATTATATAAAAGAAATTTAACAACAACCAAACTAAATACACAATGAAAAATATATGAAAAATAAGTATTTCTCAAATAGAGTCTATATAAAATTGGTTATTATAATTGAAATGTAACGCCCCAAAATAATTAGCATATAATAATTCAGACTTAATTCTATACTGGTGATTAAACATGAACTTCAGTCAACATTAAGCAATTCAAATCTCTTTGGTTGTATTTCCTTAACATGTGAGAGATTTACAAAGAGGTCCACATGCAATACATATTCAATCTTTACAAAATATGAATTCATAACGTGTGAGACTATTCATACAAAAGAAATAACACAAAAGAATGCCACATGCGTTACAATTTCCAAGGCTTAAGTCTGGTTACACAAAAATGGTTATCTGAACCCATACATTTAAAGCCCTTGCCAACAAAAAAATAAGGACCTCGTGCGCTAAAAACAACATGTCTCACGCCTTTAGTTAGGCGGGATCACCACATCATTTCCTATACAAATTCACTAGGGTGAGCACAAAACTCAGTAGGAAGATCTTAATAAAGTTTATATGTTTAAGCAGTCTTATAACATGAGTGCTATGCAATACCATACTTCAAAATCCATGGCCTTGTTTGGTTTGTATTTGAGAAACATGTTTTGAGATAAAAAGTACAAAAAATTGTTTGGTTTGGTTTTTTTTCAAAAGATGTTTTGAAAAATTATTTTGAGAGAGAGTTTTGGAAAAAGTGATTGATTTGATGTGTATGAGAGAGAGATTTGCTTGGAAAATTTGTAAACCAAACAAGTTTTGAAAAAAAAATTTGGAAAAATTTGTTTGGTTTGATTACTTTTGAAAAATTATTTGTAGAGAATTTTTCTCAAAATTTTTTAAGAAACACAAACCAAACAAGGCCTTTGTCCCTTTTGAAACCACATTCAATGCTCTTTTCAAAATACATAATCTCAGTAAATTCAAAATACACAAATGGGGATGTAAATACAACTCAGGTAATCCTTAAGTTGGAATCTGCAAGTAGGCATAGCAAACACTACCAATCCCCACTTTACCGTCTCCTAATCAGAAGGCACTTGGTACCTACTCCGTGCGTGTTTCTAGTCTTTCACCCTCGAGACTCATGCCAACTTAAACAATACCAAACTGCACCCTCTATTCGGACTTACCAACGTATTTACCCCAAAACATTTCAAGATCAACAATTGTTTTCTCAAAACAACACTCAATTTCCAATGCACAGGGCCGACCCTGAGATTTGTGGGGCTTAAGGCAAACTATGAAAATGGGGCCCCTCTAATGTATATTTTTTTAATAAAAAATTTATGCATAAAATGATAAGTATTCACAAATTTTTTATTTAAGTATGGCTATAATTTTTTATTTAAGTATGCCTTGAGATTTGTGGGACCTAAGGCAAAATTTTTATTCCAGAACTATACTTCCTAGGAAACATGGCTATAATCACAAACACTTCAATCCACAAATCACAATCCACTGATTTGATAGCAAATAAATTATAAAAAAATAATTTAATGAAACAAAATTAGGGCAAAAAAATTATTCAATTAAAATTGATAAATACCTAGGTAAAAAAATTAGGGCTAAATTATTTATTCCACTAAATTATTGGGGCAAATTTATTATTCCACTAATTGATAGACAAAGAATATAGAAAAAAAAATTAGGAAAATTTTATTTAATAAAATCTGATAGTGAGAGAGAGGACTTACCATGATAGAGAGTGTGTGAGAGAGAGTGAATCGCCGGAGGAGTGAGTGAAAGAGAGAGAGTGAGTCGCTCACAATGCTGTGCTCTGTGTCTGCCTTCAACTTAGTGTACATACTTCTGTCTTCATTTCATCACTTCGTTAAAGAGAGAGATTGAAAATAGAAGCACACTAGCAGTGCACTGAAGTGATGTTGTATATTGTATGTATGGTTTGGGTTGGGCCCAAACACATTTTCTGTTTTTTTTTTTATATATATATTTTCATTTTAATAAATATGGGCCAAACACATTTATAAATAAATATGGGATAAATTATACATAGGCCCAATAAAACATTTTGGGGCCCTTTAAATTGATCTTAAAAAAAAATAATAAAAAAAAAGGTTGGGCCTATAACAATTTTTTAAATTTTGGGGCCAAAATTTAGGGCCTAAGGCACAAGCCTTACTTGCCTTAGGTCAGGGCCGGCCCTGCCAATGCATAGTCATAATAAGCGAATATTCAAAAGCTATGCAAATGAGTGAAGTGAAATGCAATAATGTAAATCCATTGCACATTTTCCACAATTCTCAACATATACCCAAAATATGAAGTATAATATTCAATATTTCCCAATTTCTCAAATAACAACCAATATCCATACACATGTGACATATGACACAATTTTCATATTCAAAATTTATATAGCTATCAAATTTTTCATGCATCAAGTATCCTCAATATACTATCCATGGCAAATTTTTCAACAAAAGTCCATCCATTACATAGATGATTTCAACAATATAACAACGTATAATTCTCCTTATTTTTCTTAACAAATTCTCATGATTTCTTGTAACGCCCTAAAATAAATACAATAACCCATCCACAATATTAATTTAAATAACAACACATGATAAAAATAATTATCTTCCATTAATTCCAATTTTTTGTACAGAAGAGTAACATATGCAAATATACATTCACAAGAGTCTAATACTGAATCTATAGCATATGTTACATAATAGAGGAGTAGAATGAAAGACAAACAATTAAGAGAATGTCCTAAAGACTTACAACTTTCCAAGATAGTACTTGGTTACAACAAAATGGATTTAAATCCAATACAATTTAAGCTCTAGGCTTGTTCAAAATAAATACAACAT
The DNA here is from genome assembly GCF_055761805.1 of Camellia sinensis. Lineage (NCBI taxonomy): Eukaryota > Viridiplantae > Streptophyta > Magnoliopsida > Ericales > Theaceae > Camellia > Camellia sinensis. The sequence goes on along the minus strand of NC_138969.1, from coordinate 40,493,340 downwards.
AAAAGCGAAATGAAGCTCTTGCTCCAAGTCCTCCTAAGCTATTGCCTCGACGGAGGCATATCATCAGCACCTGAAAATAGTTTTCCCACATAGGGTGAGCCAAAGCCCAGTAGAAATAATCCAATACAATATATGAATATTAACAAAGCTATAATATAGCGATCCCGGGTTTACTCTTGTTGTACAGTGATCCGGACATGTGTCTGTGGATGTTGGTAGTTGATTATTATCTTGTTTACATCCTTTTACTTCGTATTTGAGTTATAGGATGTGTTGGGCAGGTTTATTACAGGTTGGTTGAGTTTAGAAACCAAAACTAGTTGCTCAGATTTTGACTTGTCCGCTCGAGCGGGGGTTTTGGCGCTCGAGCGGGAATTGCACACATCCAGTATTTCCTGTGCAGTGTTGGACGCTCGAGCGTGGTATTGGCCGCTCGAGCGGGGTTGTGTGAGTGCCGCTCGAGCGGGGGGTTGGAAGCTCGAGCGGAGACCTGGTTCTGTAAAAGTTCTGGGAGTGTGTATCTGCTGCTCGAGCGGGATTGTTGACGCTCGAGTGGGAGTCTGTGAGTGACGCTCGAGCGGGAGTCTGTGAGTGACGCTCGAGCGGGGTGTTTGACGCTCGAGCGGGTCGACTGGGTTTAAGTTCCGTGTTTTGACTTTTCAAATCACTTTTCACTTTCTCTTCTCTCTCCTACTTTTCCAAAAACACCATTGTTGAGCCTCTCACTCTAGAACTCTACCTTCTCTCTAGGTTTTGATCTAGTAGGAGTGATTTGCTCATCTTTGGCCTTTACAAAAAAGTTGTTGATCGTCGAGGGCTACATTTTAATCTGAAAATTTCGATATTTGGAGCACGTTGGGTTTGTCATCTTCTCCCTTGGGGCTCCGAATTTGAGGTGGGGATATCCTACTCCTCTCTATGGATTTTGTCTTTAAATTTTGGTATTTGGAGATGTTGGGGTTGGTTTGGTAATTTTGTGAAAGTTTGGGGCTTTTGTGTTATTTTACAAAAGTTGGGGTTTTATTTATAATAAACCGAGATGTATGTTTGGTATAGAGAAATGGAATAAATGTTGAATCATTGATGAAAATGGGACCTAAGGGTTGAAATGGTAATTACGGAAAATGACCTAATTACATTATTTGATTAATTGGGATAATTAATTGTGAGAAATGAGGAAATGAAATGGAATTGTTGAGATTGGGAGTGCATGGGGTTAAAGGGTGTAGTTGGTTTGTTTATCACACACCGAATTGAAATGTTGATTGAATATCCATTTGTGCATTTATTTTCTGTTTAGAAATAATTGCTTTGGGCTATCGGTGGAGGATAGTCGTGATTGTTGTAGACAATGCATGATGATTAGGCAAACGAAAACTAATCAATAGAATATGTCGTGGAATTTGACGGTTGATAGAATACATTAACTGCATGTATTGGGTGATTGTATATAGAACCAATGTGTTTGTATACGTTATGTGTAGAGGAGGAGATGTGGGATGTACTCCGCGGTTTAGGGGAAGATAGGGGATGTACCTCTAAACTGGATAGTATTGGGAGAAGATAGGGGATGAACTCCGTAGATACAGCTCATATGCTTGTCTAGAGAAGTGAAGATAGAGCTCTTATGCTTATCTTTGTGAAGTGTGGATATAACTTATATGCTTATCTGTGAATGTGGATATTGTAGTTATACATATCTGTTGAGAATGTGGATATAGCTTATATGCTTATCTGTGAATGTGGATATTGTAGTTATACATATCTGTTGAGAATGTGGATATAGCTTATATGCTTATCTGTGAATGTGGGATATAGTTTTTATACATATCTGTTGAGATGATGATAGAGCTAATATGCTTATCTGTTGAAAAAGGGAAAATGAAAAGTAACTTGGACTCATAAGTCGTATGACATAAATATGTGATTTATGTGAATGTATCAGTGTTGGCCATCTATCAATTGCTAATCTTTTAGTCATTATTCATCGTTGGTTTAGTGTATTGCTACTGGGCTGTGGCTCACCCAATATGGGAATATCATTTTCAGGTACAGGTAGCATGCCACCTCCAAGGACATAGCTTGGGAGGCTAGAGGCGGACATACTTTTGTCGTTTTATTTTTGATGTATTACATGTAAATTCAAGCCAAGGGCTAAATATGTAAATGAGTTAGTACTCTTTTGTTGTAACCAAGTGTTAACTTGGAAAGCTGTAAGCCCGTAGGGCATTTTGCTTTTGTTGTTAACATGTAATACTTTTGTAATGAAACTCTAATGAATGTAAGGTTGTGGGACTTTTATATATCAATGCATATTTATTTGATGGGTTTAATGTAGTTATTTTGAGGGCGTTACAACTTGGTATCAGAGCGTACCGGGTTCGAATACTTTGGGTACGTGGGAAGTGATTAGGATCACAATGGGTTTGTCTCGCTTGATAGAGACTTAGATGTAGTGTCATATGCTATGTGCTTAATTGATAACATGCTTATGTGACTATGTGGGTATGGGATTTAATTTCTAGGATGTTGATTGGATCATTGGGTTTCTGGGAGTCTTGTTGGAAAAGCACTTGATCAATGCTGTTTCTAACCGGAACTCTAGTAACGCCTCGGGACTATCATTATCCGGAAATGAAATTCGTAAGTGCTTATGTGTTTATGTGCTTACGTGGAGTGAATTACAGTTGTCCATACATTAGGACGTGAGTGTTTAGTTTCGGCACATTTATGAATGTGCTAACGTTCTGTATTACCTTTATTAGGATGTCAGGACGAGGAAGAGGTGTTAGGCGTGGTAGACCTGCGAGGCAGAAGGTACCGTTACCGGAGGAGGTTCTGGCAGTGCAGGAGGGAGTTGGTCAGGCCAATGTGGCCGAGCCAGTGGGTCAGCAGGCCATGGGTGCCTTGGCCAGAGAGATAGCAGGAGCTTTGGGTATTCTTAGAGCTGGGAATCAGGCAGCTGAGGCAGGGCTTTCTTTCTTGAAGAGGGAGTTTTTCCGGTCTAATCCGGATGAGTTTATCGGGGATCCGAAAGAGCCACTGAAGGCGGATGAGTGGCTAGAGCAAATGAGTAAGACGTTCGAGATTCTTGGCATCGAGGACGGAGCACTGAAAGTGACCTTGGCATCCTTCCAGCTGAAGGGAGATGCGGGTCAATGGTGGAAGTACGAGAAGGCTCGTGTTGGTGGTACATGAGAGGCGTTTGTGAATGCTTTTCAGGAGAGGTTTTTGTCTGCAACAGCTAGGGAGAAGCTGAGGGATCAGTTTAGCCGGCTTAAACAGCAGGGCTTGTCAGTGGCCGAGTTTGAGGCTACTTTTACCAGTCTGTCCAGGTTTGCACCTGAACTGGTGGCGTCTGAGGAACGCCGTTGCTATGAGTTTGAGCGGAAGTTGAGGCGGGGCCTCAAGTTGAGAGTTGGTGGGTCTTACATCCGAGAGTATAGACACTTGGTAGATGCCGCTGCTCATATGGAAATTATGATGCAGGAAGAGGAGGAAGAGCAGAGGGGCTCCAAGAGGAGCCAAGATGGCCAGGGTGATGGCAGGAGGCAGAGGGGTTATAACCCTCAGCAGTCTCAGGGAGCAGTTTCTAGATCGACCTTTCCAGTGCCAAGTGCAGGCTCGGGAAGAGGTAATCAGGGGGAATTTGCTTGTTACAAGTGTGGCCAGCTGGGTCACAAAGTTTCAGTTTGCCCGCAGAAGGGTGGGGGTCAGAGAGCTGCTTCTTCTTCAGCTAAACCGCAGAGTCAGAGTTTGGGCAGGGGGCAGCCCTTGTCTTGTTATCAGTGTGGACAGCCTGGGCACCTGAAGAGGTTTTGCCTGCAGTTGAGTGCCACTTCAGGAGCGTTGGGTTCTAGACAGACGCAGAGTTTTCAGCCAGCTCAGTCTGTGCAGGCCTCGAGGGCGAATCCGGGGGCTTCGTCGACCCAGTCAGCGCAACAGTCGTATGCTCCTAGAGGAGAGCAGGTAGACCAGGGGCCTACAGGGCGCGTGTATGCTGTTACCGCGCAGGATTTAGTACCGGCTCCATCGGTAGTGAGAGGTACTTTTCTGTTTTGCAACTCGGTTGCTAGTGTGTTGATTGACACGGGTGCATCTCATTCTTTTGTATCTGCTGCATTTGCATCTGTTTTGGAATTGGAGTTAGCAGAGTTAGCATCTCCTATTTGTGTAGTGTCACCTCTTGGTGGTGAGTTGATCCTGAAACAAGGTGTTAGAGGTTGTGATATAGAGGTCGCCGACCATAGGCTTCCTTTTCCGTTTGTTGTCATGCCCATGAAGGGTTTTGATGTTATTTTGGGTATGGACTGGCTATCGTCATACCGGGCTGTTATCGATTGCTACCGCCAGAGGGTCACGTTATGTACCTTGAGCGGGGAGTGGTTCCATTTCTTGGGAGACCGGGTTGGTAGTGTTTTGCCATCGGGGTATGATTCGCGAGGGCGAAGTGAGCTTAGTGGTCTACTTGCTAGCTTTGAGAGTGGTAAGTGTGATAAGACCCAGATTGTATTGCCGAAGGTGGTTTGTGAGTATTCGGATGTCTTTCCCGAAGATCTTGTTAGTTTGCCACCTCACCGAGAGATAGAGTTCTCTATTGATCTAGTGCCCGGCACGGCGCCGATTTCTTTGGCACCTTACCGTTTTGCCCCAGCAGAGTTGGTTGAGTTGAAAGTTCAGCTCCAGGAATTGCTAGATAAGGGTTTTGTTCGCCCTAGTGTTTCACCGTGGGGAGCACCGACCCTCTTTGCTAAAAAGAAAGATGGTGCCTTGAGATTGTGTATAGACTACCGGAAGTTGAATCGAGCTACGGTTAAGAATAAGTACCCTATGCCCCGTATAGATGATTTGTTTGACCAGCTGAAGGGTTCCCGTTGTTTCTCTAAGATAGACTTGAGATCGGGTTACCACCAGTTGAGGGTCAGGGAAGAGGATATTCCGAAGACGGCATTCCGTACGCGGTATGGCCATTATGAGTTTCTGGTGATGCCATTTGGGCTTACCAATGCATCGGCAGTCTTTATGGACTTGATGAACCGGATTTTCCGGGAGTTCTTAGATCGATTTGTGGTTGTCTTCGTGGACGACATTCTTATCTATTCGCCTTCTGGGGAGGAGCACGAGGAACACTTGAGAGTGGTGCTTGAGTTGCTTAGAGCTCATAGGCTGTATGCCAAGTTTGGGAAGTGTGAGTTCTGGCTGAGGGAAGTCAAATTCTTAGGCCACGTGGTATCCAGGGAAGGAGTGTCTGTTGATACATCCAAAGTAGAGGCAGTGCAGGATTGGGCACAGCCTAAGAGTGTGTTCGAGATCCGCAGTTTTCTGGGATTGGCTGGGTATTACCGTCGGTTTGTGAAAGATTTCTCCAGGCTAGCGTCACCGTTGACTAGACTGACTCGGAAGGGAGTCAAGTTTGTGTGGAGTGAGACTTGTGAAAAGTCGTTCCAAGAGCTAAAAGTTAGATTGACCACCGCTCCGGTGTTGATTATTTTGGAGAGAGGGTTGGGTTATGCGGTTTATTGTGATGCCTCACGAGAGGGTTTGGGTTGTGTGTTGATGCAAGAGGGGAGCGTGGTAGCTTATGGCTCACGTCAGTTGAAAATACACGAGAAGAATTACCCTACACACGACCTAGAGTTAGCGGCTGTGATCTTTGCCTTGAAAATCTGGAGGCATTACCTTTATGGTGAGAAGTTCGAGGTGTTCTCGGACCACAAGAGTTTAAAGTATTTGTTTACACAGAGAGACTTGAATTTGAGGCAGAGAAGGTGGATGGAGTTCATTGAGGATTATGATTTTGAGTTGCACTATCATCCGGGAAAGGCCAATGTTGTGGCCGATGCCCTTAGTAGGAAATCCATTAGTGATGTAGCTAGTATACCCATCCGAGAATGGGAGATGTTGGGAGCACTTGGGGAGTTTGATTTACTTCTGAGTGAATCCGTTGAGGCTGCGGCCTTGTTTTCTGTTGTTGCGCAGCCTACACTTGTGACACGAGTGTTAGAGGCACAGAGAGGTGACCTTGAGGTGGAATCCCTCCGAGAGAAGATCTCCATTGGAAAGGTTGAAAAGGGTTTGACGGTGTATCTCGACCTGAGTGTGAGATACCGAGACCGTTTGTTTGTGCCGGAGTCTTGCCGAGAGGAAGTACTCCGAGAGTTCCATCATTCGCGCCTTGCGGTGCATCCGGGAGATACTAAGATGTATCAGGATTTGGGTCGCCAGTTTTGGTGGCGAGGTATGAAGAGGGATGTGGCTGTTTTCGTATCGAAGTGCCTTACTTGCCAGCAAGTGAAGGCCGAGCATCAGAGGCCAGCGGGTTTGTTGCAACCCTTGCCTATTGCGGAGTGGAAGTGGGAGCATGTCACTATGGACTTCGTTGTAGGTCTTCCGAGGACTCAGCGGGGTAGTGATGCTATTTGGGTGGTTGTAGACCGGTTGACTAAGTCGGCGCACTTCATTCCTATGCGCGTGAGAGATTCGGTAGATCATCTAGCCGACTTGTATATTCGGGACATAGTGAGATTGCACGGGGTCCCAGTGACGATCGTCTCAGATAGAGATCCTCGTTTTACCGCCAGGTTGTGGCAGAGTTTGCAGAGTGCCTTGGGCACTAAGTTGACCTTTAGTACGGCTTATCATCCTCAGACTGACGGGCAATCCGAGCGTACTATTCAGATCCTCGAGGATATGCTTTGGGGTTGTGTCCTGGACTTCAGTGGGACGTGGGAGAGGCACTTACCCTTGGTAGAGTTTGCCTACAACAACAGTTTTCAGTCTAGCATCGGTATGGCACCGTTTGAGGCCTTGTATGGCCGACCGTGTAGGTCTCCAGTATGTTGGGCCGAGGTGGGTGATGCACCTTTGTTGGGTCCGGAGTTGGTTAGGGAGATGACGGAGAAAGTTGAGCTTATCCGTAGGAGGCTTGTTACAGCCCAGAGTCGTCAGAAATCTTATGCCGACCGTAGGAGGAGGCCTTTGGCGTTTGAGGTAGGTGATCATGTCTTTCTGAAGATATCACCTAGGCGAGGCTTGATGAGGTTTGGGAAGAGTGGGAAGTTATCCCCTCGGTTCATTGGTCCTTTTGAGATTCTTGAGAGGATTGGCGAGGTTGCTTATCGGTTAGCCTTACCGCCGCAGTTGTCCGGAGTGCATGACGTGTTTCATGTGAGAGTGCTTCGGAAGTATGAACCGGATCCATCGCATGTGTTGGATTGGACCGATTTAGAGGTAGATGAGGATGCCTCGTATGAGGAGAGACCGGTTCGAGTCTTGGATAGGCGGGATCAAGTCCTGCGTGGCAAGACCATTCCTTTGGTGAAAGTCTTGTGGAAACATCACGGACTGGAGGAAGCCACTTGGGAATGTGAGTTGGAAGTCCGCGAAAAATATCTGGACTTGTTTGTTGATATGTAATCTTGTATTTAGATTTTGAACTATTATTGAACTTAAGAGCTTTTATATATGTCTTAAGTTGTGAAACATTGAAAATGTTTGGTTTATTGGAAGTATGTTTTGGGAACTTGCCTCATATGGAAGTTGAATGTAACATTATATATGTTGAATATATTGTTGAAATTGGAAAGGAAATGCGTAATGTTGATGCATGTTGAAAGTACATATGTTGTTTACATATTGTGAAGTGCCTCTTGTTAAAGGGAGGGGGTGACCGGTAATGGGTCGAATTGTTGAATGTTAAAATGTAACATTGTTTAAAATGGAGGAAAACTTATTTTTTGAAAACTTGTGCTTAATTTCGAGGATGAAATTCTTTAAGGGGGGGAGGTTATAGCGATCCCGGGTTTACCCTTGTTGTACAGTGATCCGGACATGTGTCTGTGGATGTTGGTAGTTGATTATTATCTTGTTTACATCCTTTTACTTCGTATTTGAGTTATAGGATGTGTTGGGCAGGTTTGTTACAGGTTGGTTGAGTTTAGAAACCAAAACTAGTTGCCTAGATTATGACCTGTCCGCTCGAGCGGGGGTTTTGGCGCTCGAGCGGGAATTGCACACATCCAGTATTTCCTGTGCAGTGTTGGACGCTCGAGCGTGGTATTGGCCGCTCGAGCGGGGCTGTGTGAGTGCCGCTTGAGCGGGGGGTTGGAAGCTCGAGCGGAGACCTGGTTCTGTAAAAGTTCTGGGAGTGTGTATCCGCCGCTCGAGCGGGATTGTTGACGCTCGAGCGGGAGTCTTTGAGTGACGCTCGAGCGGGGTGTTTGACGCTCGAGCGGGTCGACTGGGTTTAAGTTCCGTGTTTTGACTTTTCAAATCACTTTTTCACTTTCTCTTCTCTCTCCTACTTTTCCAAAACCACCATTGTTGAGCCTCTCACTCTAGAACTCTACCTTCTCTCTAGGTTTTGATCTAGTAGGAGTGATTTGCTCATCTTTGGCCTTTACAAAAAAGTTGTTGATCGTCGAGGGCTACATTTTAATATGAAAATTTCGAGATTTGGAGCACGTTGGGTTTGTCATCTTCTCCCTTGGGGCTCCGAATTTGAGGTAGGGATATCCTACTCCTCTCTATGGATTTTGTCTTTAAATTTTGGTATTTGGAGATGTTGGGGTTGGTTTGGTAATTTTGTGAAAGTTTGGGGCTTTTGTGTTATTTTACAAAAGTTGGGGTTTTATTTATAATAAACCGAGATGTATGTTTGGTATAGAGAAATGGAATAAATGTTGAATCATTGATGAAAATGGGACCTAAGGGTTGAAATGGTAATTACGGAAAATGACCTAATTACATTATTTGATTAATTGGGATAATTAATTGTGAGAAATGAGGAAATGAAATGGAATTGTTGAGATTGGGAGTGCATGGGGTTAAAGGGTGTAGTTGGTTTGTTTATCACACACCGAATTGAAATATTGATTGAATATCCATTTGTGCATTTATTTTCTGTTTAGAAATAATTGTTTTGGGCTATCGGTGGAGGATAGTCGTGATTGTTGTAGACAATGCATGATGATTAGGCAAACGAAAACTAATCAATAGAATGTGTCGTGGAATTTGACGGTTGATAGAATACATTAACTGTATGTATTGGGTGATTGTATATAGAACCAATGTGTTTGTATACGTTATGTGTAGAGGAGGAGATGGGGGATGTACTCTGCGGTTTAGGGAAAGATAGGGGATGTACCTCTAAACCGGATAGTATTGGGAGAAGATAGGGGATGAACTCCGTAGATACAGCTCATATGCTTGTCTAGAGAAGTGAAGATAGAGCTCTTATGCTTATCTTTGTGAAGTGTGGATATAACTTATATGCTTATCTGTGAATGTGGATATTGTAGTTATACATATCTGTTGAGAATGTGGATATAGCTTATATGCTTATCTGTGAATGTGGATATTGTAGTTATACATATCTGTTGAGAATGTGGATATAGCTTATATGCTTATCTGTGAATGTGGGATATAGTTTTTATACATATCTGTTGAGATGATGATAGAGCTAATATGCTTATCTGTTGAAAAAGTGAAAATGAAAAGTAACTTGGACTCATAAGTCGTATGACATAAATATGTGATTTATGTGAATGTATCAGTGTTGGCCATCTATCAATTGTTAATTTTTTAGTCATTGTTCATGGTTGGTTTAGTGTATTTCTACTGGGCTGTGGCTCACCCAATATGGGAATATCATTTTCAGGTACAGGTAGCATGCCACCTCCAAGGACATAGCTTGGGAGGCTAGAGGCGGACATACTTTTGTCGTTTTATTTTTGATGTATTACATGTAAATTCAAGCCAAGGGCTAAATATGTAAATGAGTTAGTACTCTTTTGTTGTAACCAAGTGTTAACTTGGAAAGCTGTAAGCCCGTAGGGCATTTTGCTTTTGTTGTTAACATGTAATACTTTTGTAATGAAACTCTGATGAATGTAAGGTTGTGGGACTTTTATATATCAATGCATATTTATTTGATGGGTTTAATGTAGTTATTTTGAGGGCGTTACATATAAAGTGAATGCAGATGCAATGTACGTGCCAAAAACCTCCTATATCTCTTTCAAAACCATGCAATGCCATGTTATAACACAATTCATAAATCATTTCCTTTTTTCAATATAAAACAAGACTGTGAATACAACATTGTGAATGTCTAGGTACGTGTCTGCAAGTAGACTATACAAGTACTACCAATTTATCATTTTTACTGGTATTAACCGGAAGGCTTGGCACCTATCCGCATGGGTTTTTGGTCTCTCACCAAGGACACACATGCCAACTTAATATCGTAACCATACCTCCTACCCAGATTCACCAAGTATTCACTTCTTTTCTCAAAATAATAAACATTTTTCAATTGTGTTAAATATGCAATGATGCTCAATGCGATGGATGAGAAAATAATTTCAATTCTCTTAATTCTCATACAATTTCTACAACAATCATAGCTATCCTCCACCGATAGCCCAAAACAGATATCTCTAAACAGATAAATAAATTTCATAAAGGTAAACTTTCTAATTTTCAAGATGTGAGTGATAATGCATATTCAACTCCACCATCCTCATCAATATCATTCCAATTCCACATTTCTAACATCAATTCCATTTACTTATACAAAATCAACATTTGAGATTTTAGGGCAAAATCCCATTTTCTTCCAAAATCAATTCCAAGAATCAAAATCAACCATTTAATCACATCTCAACTTTTTTTTTTACTCCACAATCATTTCCAAGGATGTATTTGAAAACCCCACTTTTGATTTTTAACCAAAACCCTAGATTTGTTCCAAAAATCTCCGAAATCACAATATTATTTAGAAATAGCAAATAACTAAGTTAAACACATAGAAAGTGTGAAGAATACCTACCTCAAGCTTAGAAGATGAGAGAGAGAGTGGAGAAAACTCAAAGACGCCAAAAATCAACTCTGCTCCGATTAGAATGAAGCCCTCGTCGAGCTCTACTTTTTTAACAAAGGGACACAGGTGAAAAGATCGACAGATCTAGGTATATTTGAGTGAAATAGATGAGTTTTAGAGAGAGAGAGAAAATAGGGTTTTGAAATGTTTAGAGAGAGAGATGAAAAACTGACTCAGAAAAGTGACTTTACTAATTGATATATACGCAAATCGCTCAAGCATAGGAAGTGTCACTCGAGCGACCAGATACAATAAGTTGCACCGCTCGAGCGAAGAACACTAACTCCCAGAAGTTCTGCAGACAGAAGACCGTCGTTCGATCGCAAGAAATGTCGCTCGAGTGAAGTGCACCACCTCTTAGTATCTTTGCAGGCTTGCAAAAGTACCAAGAGTTCACAAAGCTCACTCAGGCACAAGAAGTTTCGCTCGAGCGAAGAGGCAAAATTCAAGGCAATAACAGTTTTGAAAAACAAGCTACCAACCTGCTCCAAACGCAACTAACACACTCCAATAATCAAACTCAATGAGGAATAAGGAGAATAAGACATGAACAACTATACAAAACAATGAAACTAGGATCCAGAACATCAAATGGGTCGGGTCTAAACTAGAATCACTATATTTCTCCTTAAATTCAACCTTTTTCCCAAATTTCAAAAAAATCTAGTGTTTTGTAGCACTCTGGCATTTTTTTTTTGTTTCTTCTTCCTCTTCGCTTGAGTGGTCTGATGGGTCATCTAGTATTATTGCAAGTCTAAGATTCTGGGAGATGTTGAAGTTTGCTTGAGCGCAGGTTTGGTCACTTGAACGGTCTGCCTTGTTTGGTCTGAAGTTCTGGGAGCGTGTATTCTGCACTCGAGCAAAGGTTTTATCGCTCGAGCGGTGTGATGTCTTTGATGCTTGAGCACAAGAGTGGTCGCTCAAGAGGTCTGTTCGGGATCAGCAAGTATAAAACTCACTTTTTGTTCCTTTTCTCTTAATTTCTCTATTTTCTCTCCCTCACCTCTTCATGTCTGAAAACCCTAGCCACAAAACCTTTGATTTCACCTCATTACACCAAGGATCCACCATAGATCATGCAAGATTAGGGAAGGAGGAGTGAAAATCTTTTTTTTGACTGATTAAATCGTGATTTCATCGAGGTTTTGCTTGGGTCTTCCTAGGTAGCTCTCATCCTTGAGGTAGGAAGTTCTCTTAACTCTAATTATTTATGATTTTGTTAGATTATGTTGTATTATGGGAAGTATGGGTTGATTTGAGTTTGAAATCTTTGATTAAAAGATATTCATATTCAAAAAGGGGGTTTTCACTCAAATTTTTGAAATATTTAGAATGTTTTGAGATATTGATGAGAAATATTTGATGATTGTTGGATTTGATGATGAAATGAGGAAAACCCCCAATTTTCTTGAAACCCTATATAGCGATCCCGGTTTCCCTTCCTTTGATTGTTGTACTCTCGACGTGGTTCCGTGGAGTTGGTTGTTGTATATGCCTTATTGTCATCCTTTGATTCCGTATAGTTGATTTTTAGGATGTACGGGCAGGTGTGTTACAGGTTGGTTGAGCCTAAGTCTCAAATCTTGTTGCCCAATTTTCAGGTGATCCGCTCGAGCGGGTCTTATTGTGCTCAAGCGGGGTTTACACATTCTCAACATTTCGTGCCTCTGCAAAACTTCTGCAGGTGTATTTTTTACGCTCGAGCAGATTTCCTTGTGCTCGAGCGGGTTGCGCTCGAGCGGGTATCTTGGCGCTCGAGCAGGTAATTCTTTGTCTGTAAAAGTACTGGAAGGGGAAAATCTACGCTCGAGCGGCTTTCCCTTTGTGCTCGAGTGGGTGTGTTTTGCAGTTGTGTCTTGGCGTTCGAGCGGGTACCCTTTACGCTCGAGCGGGTCCAGATTTTGTGCTTGACACTCGAGCATCCTATTCTCTGCTCGAGCGGGTCATACGTATATCAGATATCAGTTGGGTCTTTTTTTGATCACTTTTTCACTTTCACTTTCTCTCTCTTACTTTCTAAAAACCTCTTTTGAGAGCTCCTCACTCTAGAACCTACCTTCTCTCTAGGGTTTGATCTAGTTAGAGTGATCCACTCTCTTAGTGTCTTTGTAAAAAGTGTAGAGCTTGTTGAGAGCCACCTATCCATCCGAAAATTTCTTGGTTTGGAGCATTTTGAGATTTCTCCATCATCCCCATTGGTTTCATCTCTTGAGGTAGGGATTCCTACTCATTCTTATATGCTTTAACATAGATGTTGAGCTATTTGTATAGATGGTTGATATTTGGGAAGTTAGGGTTTGAGTTGTGTTTTATAAAAAGAAGGGTTTTGTCCTTTGGACTCAAATGTGTATGTTTTGGGTCTTAAAGGGTGATTATTGATGTTAGTTGATGATATTTAGACCTTTGCGTCAATATTGGAAAAATGGAGAAAAATGCCATGTTTGGGTATAATTGGGTCATTTATGTAATTAATGACATTTATGATGAGAATACGAAATTGAGTTGAAAATAATGAAATTGGCTCAATATGAGATGGAATAGTGAAGTTGGATTTATTAATCGCTCACTTTTGAAAATGTTGATAAATTATCTGTTGATGCATTTATTATCTGTTTAGAAATAATTGCTTTGGGCTATCGGTGGAGGATAGTCTTGATTGTTGTACACAATGCATGATGATTAGGCAAACTAAAACTAATCAATTGAGTAAGCCATCGAATATGGCAGTTGATATAATACAGCAAAATTGTGTATTGATTGAGTGAACTTGTATATGATAATTGTTTATATACATTGTATTGTGTGGGAGGAGATGAGGGATGTACTCCACGGTTTAGGGAAAGATGGGGGATGGACCTCTAAATCGGATTTTGTTGGATATTGATACAACACCAAAATGTGTATCATTTGTGAAGTATAGAAGTGTCTTTGTTGATATTGATACAACACCAAAATGTGTATAATTTGTGAAGTATGGAAGTACGGTTTAGAGGAAGATGGAAGATGGACCTCTAAACCGGATTTTGTCTAAAATTGATACAACACTAAAATGTGTATCTGTTATGAAGTGTGAAATGTTTAATATGAGTAATTATCTCATCTGAAATAGAAATACTACTGATATGAGATGTGATCTCATTTAAATTGTTTGGCCAGGTTCTGAGCCATAGTTATGAAATGATTCATATGAGTTAAACATTTATCATTGGCCAATGTTTTAGTTATTGCTTATATCATATTTAGCATATCTCTACTGGGCGTTGGCTCACCCTTTATGAGACATCATTTTCAGGTACATGTAGCATGCCACCTCCAAGGACGTAGCTTGAGAGGCTTAGTGGCTGGGACATCTTTTTGATTACTTTTTTGTATTACATGTATATCAAGCCAAGGGCTTATTTTGTATAGAGTTAGTACTCTTCTTTTTGTAACAAAGTGTTGACTTGGAAAGCTGTAAGCCCGTGGGGCATTTGCTTTTGTTGTTAATATGTAATATCTGTGTAAGAAATACTCTGATGAAATGTATTTAAGCTTTATTCTCTTGTCAAAGCATGTCAATATTGTATGATTTATGGGTTTATTTTGAGGGCGTTACAACTTGGTATCAGAGCGTACCGAGTTTGAATACTTTGGGTATGTGGGAAGTGATTAGTATCACAATGGGTTTGTCCCACTTGCTAGAGACTTATGTGTAATGTTATGTGCTTATGTGATAACATGCTTATGTGACTACTTGGGTATGGGATTTAGTTTCTAGGATGTTGATTGGATCCTTGGGTATCTGTGAGTCTTGCTGGAAAAGCACTTGATCAATGTTGTTTCTAACCAGAACTCTAGTAACGCCTCAGGACTATCATTATCCAGAAATGAAATTCGTAGGTGCTTATGTGTTTATGTGCTTACGTGGAGTGAATTACAGTTGTCCGTGCATTAGGACGCGAGTGTTATAGTTTCGGCACATTTGTGAATGTGCTAATATCTTCGTTACCTTTATTAGGATGTCAGGACGAGGACGAGGTGGTAAGCGTGGTAGGCAAGAGATGCTTATGCCGGAGGATGTTCCGGTGCAGCAGAAGGGGGTTGGCCAGGCCAATGTGGCCGAGCTAGCAGGTCAGCAGGCTGTGGACGCCTTAGCCCGTGGGATAACAGATGCTTTGAGGGAATCCATGGGCATTCTCAGAGCTGAGAATCCAGTTCAGGCCCAAGTTCAGGCCCAGGTTGTTGATGCAGGGCCTTCCTTTCTGAAGAGGGAGTTCTTCCGGTCTAATCCAGATGAGTTTGTTGGGGATCCGAAGGAGCCACTTAAGGAGGATGAGTGGTTGGAACAGATGACGAAGATGTTTGAGATGCTAGGCATCGAAGACGGGGCTTTGAAGGTGACCTTGGCATCTTTCCAGCTTAAGGGAGATGCAGGTCAGTGGTGAAAATACGTGAAGGGTCGTATTGGTGCTACATGGGAGGCTTTTGTAGATGCTTTCCAGGAGAAGTTCTTGTCTCCATCTGCCAGGGAGAAGCTAAGGGGCCAGTTTTGCCAGCTTAAGTAGCTGAGTTTGTCTGTGGCCGAGTTTGAGGCCGCTTTTACTAGTTTGTCCAGGTTTGCACCTGAGCTTGTGGCGTCTGAGGAACGCCGTTGTCTGTAGTTTGAGAAGAAGTTGAGGCGTGGCCTTAAGATGAGAGTTGGAGGGTCTATGACTCGAGATTATGGGCGTCTTGTAGACGCTGCGGCGCATATAGAGATTATGATGCAGGAGGAAGAGGAAGGGCAGAAAGGCTCCAATAGGGGTCAGGATGGCCAGGGTGATGGCAGGAGACAGAGGGGTTCTAACCCTCAGCAGTCTCAGGGAGGCTTTGCTAGATCGACCTTTCCAGTGCCGAGTGCAGGCTCTGGGAGAGGCAGTCAGGGAGACGTGACTTGTTACAAGTGTGGTCAGCTGGGCCACAAGTCTCCAGCTTGCCCGCAGAAGGGCGGAGGGAAGAGAGCAACTTCATCTTCGGCTCAACCTCAGCGCCAGAGTCAGGGCAGAGGCCAACCACTGTCTTGTTATCAGTGTGGTCAGGCGAGGCACTTGAAGAGGTTTTACCCGTAGTTGAGTGGCACATCTGGTGCATCTGGGCAGAGGCAGAGTTTTCAGCCAGCACTGTCAGTTCAGGCCTCGAGGGCCAATCAGGGGGCTTCGTTATCCCAGTCTGTGCAGCAGTCTTTTGCTTCTAGAGGTGAGTAGGTAGATCAAGGGCCTACAGGGCGTGTGTATGCTGTTACCGCGCAGGATCTTGTACCGGCTCCATCGGTTGTGAGAGGTACCTTCTTGTTTTGCAACTCGGTTGCCAATGTGTTGATCGATACGGGTGCATCCCATTCTTTTATATCTGCTGCATTTGCATCTGTTTTGGGTTTGGAGTTGGCATAGTTAGCAGCTCCTATTTGTGTTGTATCACCTGTTGCGGGTGAGTTGATTTTGAAACAAGGGTGTAGAGGTTGTGATATAGAGGTAGCAGATCACCGACTTCCTTTTCCTTTTGTAGTTATGCCTATGTCGGGTTTTGATGTTATCTTGGGTATGGACTAGCTATCATCATACCGGGCTGTTATTGATTGTTACCGCTAGAGGGTCACAGTATGTACCTTGAGCGAGGATTGTTTCCATTTCTTGGGGGATCGGGTTGGTAGTGTGTTGCCACCGGTGTATGATCCGCAAGGGCGGAGTGAGCTTAGTGGTCTTCTCGCTAGCCTTATGAGTAGTGAGTGTGATGAGACGGGGGTTGAGTTGCCGAGAGTGGTTTGCGAGTAGTCGGAGGTTTTTCCCGAGGACCTTGTTAGTTTGCCATCTCATCGAGAGATCGAGTTCTCTATTGATTTAGTGCCCCGCACGGTGCCGATTTCTATGGCGCCTTACCGTTTTGCTCTAGCCGAGTTGAGTGAGTTGAAGATTCAACTCCAGGAGTTGCTAGATAAGGGTTTTATTCGCCCTAGTGTTTCGCCGTGGGGAGAACTGGCCCTCTTTGCTAAAAAGAAAGATGGTGCCTTCAGATTGTGTATCAATTATCGGAAGTTGAATCGAGCTACGGTCAAGAATAAGTACCCTATGCCCCGTATAGATGATTTGTTTGACCAGTTGAAGGGTTCCCGTTGTTTCTCTAAGATAGACTTGAGATCGGGTTACCACCAGTTGAGGGTCAGGGAGGAGGATATTCCTAAGACGGCATTCCGTACGCGGTATGGCCATTATGAGTTTCTGGTGATGCCATTTGGGCTCACCAATGCACCAACAGTCTTTACGGACTTGATGAACCAGATATTTCAGGAATTCCTAGATCATTTTGTAGTCGTTTTCGTAGACGACATTCTGATTTATTCACCTTCTGAGGAGGAGCATGAGGAACACTTAAGAGTGGTGCTTGAGTTGCTTAGAGCCCATAGGCTGTATGCCAAATTTGGGAAATGTGAGTTCTGGCTAGGGGAAGTCAAGTTCTTAGGCCATATGGTATCCGGGGAAGGGGTGTCCGTTGATACATCCAAGATTGAGGCAGTGCAAGATTGGGCACAGCCTAAGAGTATGTTTGAGATCCGCAGTTTTCTGGGATTACTGGGTATTACCGCCGGTTTGTGAAAGATTTCTCCAGGCTAGCTTCGCCACTGACTAGATTGACACGGAAAGGGGTCAAGTTTGTATGGAGTGAGACTTGTGAAAAGTCATTCCAAGAGTTAAAAGTTAGATTGACCACCGCTCCAGTTTTGATTATTCCGGAGAGAGGTTTAGGTTATGCTGTTTATTGTGATGCCTCACGAGAGGGTTTGGGTTGTGTGTTCATGCAAGAGGGGAAAGTAGTAGCCTATGGCTCACGTCAATTGAAAATACACGAGAGAAATTACCCTACACATGACCTAGAATTAGCAGCAGTGATCTTTGCCTTGAAGATTTAGAGGCACTACCTTTATGGTGAGAGGTTCGAGGTGTTCTCGGACCATAAGAGTTTAAAGTACCTGTTTACACAGAGAGACTTGAATTTGAGGCAGAGGAGGTGGATGGAGTTCATTGAGGACTACGACTTTGAGTTGCACTATCACCTGGGAAAGGCCAATGTTGTGGCCGATGCCCTTAGCAGGAAATCCATTTGTGATGTAGCTTGTATAGCCATCTGGGAGTGGGAGATGTTGGGTGCACTTACCGAGTTTGATTTGCTTCTGGGCGAATCCGTTGAGGCTGCGGCCTTGTTTTCTGTCGTTGCGCAGCCTACACTTGTGACTCAAGTGTTAGAGGCACAGAGAGGTGACCTTGAGGTAGAGTCCCTCCGAGAGAAGATCTCCAGCGGGAAGGTTGAGAAGGGTTTGTCTGAGTATCCCAACCTGAGTGTGAGATACTGAGACCGATGTTTGTACCGGAGTCCTTCCGAGAGGAGGTACTCTGAGAGTTTCACCATTCACGCCTTGCGGTGCATCCAGGAGGCACTAAGATGTATCGTGATTTGAGTTGCCAGTTTTTGTGGCGAGGGATGAAGAAGGATGTGGCAGTTTTCGTGTCTAAGTGCCTTACTTGTCAGCAAGTGAAGGCCGAGCATCAGAGGCCAGCGGGTTTGTTACAACCCTTGCCTATTGCCGAGTGGAAGTGGGAGTATGTTACTATGGACTTCGTTGTGGGTCTTCCGAGGACTCAGTAGGGTAGTGATGCTATTTGGGTGGTTGTAGACCAGTTGACTAAGTTAGCGCACTTTATTCTTATCTGCGTGAGAAATTCGGTAGATCATCTTGCCGACTTGTATATTCAGGACATAGTGAGGTTGCACGGGGTCCCCGTGTCGATCGTCTCTGATAGAGATCCTCGTTTTACTGCTAGGTTGTGGCAGAGTTTGCAGAGTGCCTTGGGTACTAGATTGACCTTTAGTACGGCTTATCATCCTCAGACTGACGGGCAGTCCGAGCGTACTATTCAGATCCTTGAGGATATGCTTCGAGGTTGTGTCCTTGACTTTAGTGGGACGTGGGAGAGGCACTTGCCCTTGGTGGAGTTTGCCTACAACAACAGTTTTCAGTCTAGTATCGGTATGGCACCGTTTGAGGCCTTGCATGGCCGACCGTGTAGGTCTCCGGTTTGTTGGGCCGAGGTGGGTGATGCACCTTTGCTGGGCCCGGAGTTAGTGAGGGAAACGACGGAGAAAGTTGAGCTTATCCGTAAGAGGCTTGTTACAGCCCAGAGTTGCCAAAAGGGTTATGTCGACCGTAGGAGGAGGCCTTTGGCATTTGAGACGGGTGATCATGTTTTTCTGAAAATATCACCTAGGCAGGGTTTGATGAGGTTTGGGAAGAGTGGGAAGTTATCCCCTCGGTTTATCGGTCCCTTTGAGATGCTTGAGAGGATTGGGGAGGTTGCTTATCGTTTGGCCTTGCCGCCGCAGTTATCCAGAGTACATGACGTGTTTCATGTTAGTATGCTTCGGAAGTACGAGTCGGATCCATCGCACGTGTTGGATTGGACCGACTTAGAGGTAGATGAGGACACCTCATTTGAGGAGAGACCGGTTCGGGTCTTGGATAAGCGAGATCAAGTCTTGCGAGGCAAGACTATCCCCTTGGTGAAAGTTTTGTGGAAACATCACGGAGTGGAAGAAGCCACTTGGAAACGTGAGTTGGATGTCCGTGAAAAGTATCCGGACTTGTTTATTAATGTGTAATTTTGTATTGAAAATTTTGTAATACTGATAGACTTTAAGAGCATGGAAGCATTTTATGGGAGTATTTTGAAAATTGCCTTGAAATGGAAGTTTAGTGTGACATTGCATATGTTGAATGTATTGTGGAAATGAAAATATATCATGAACGTTAAATGTGATATAGAACGGTGGAACGTAGTTTTGGAAATTGTTAAATTTCAAGGATTGCATATTTATAATACACGTTATGGAAAATGTTGTAAATTGCCTCTTGAAAAGAGATGAGATGACTGGTAATGGGTCAAGTTGTTAAGTTTTGAAATGAAATGTTGTTGGGAAATGAGAAAACTTGTTTTTGAAAAACTTGTACTTAATTTCGGGGATGAAATTCTTTAAGGGGGGGAGGTTATAGCGATCCCGGTTTCCCTTCCTTTGATTGTTGTACTCTGGACTTGGTTGTTGTATATGCCTTATTGTCATCCTTTGATTCCATATAGTTGAGTTTTAGGATGTATGGGGTAGGTGTGTTACAGGTTGGTTGAGCCTAAGTCTCAAATCTTGTTGCCTAGTTTTCAGGTGATCCGCTCGAGCGGGTCTTATTGCGCTCAAGCGGGGTTTACACACTCTCAGCATTTCGTGCCTCTACAAAACTTCTGCAGGTGTGTTTTTCACGCTCGAGCGGATTTCCTTACGCTCGAGCGGGTATCTTGGCGCTCGAGCGGGTAGTTCTTTGACTGTAAAAGTACTGGAAGGGGGAAATCTACGCTTGAGCGGCTTTCCCTTTGCGCTCGAGCGAGTGTGTTTTGCAGTTGTGTCTTGGCGCTCGAGTGGGTACCCTTCACACTCAAGCGGGTTCAGATTTTGTGCTTGACGCTCGAGCGTCCTATTATCCGCTCGAGCGGGTCATACGTATATCAGATATTAGTTGGGTCTTTTTTTGATCACTTTTTCACTTTCACTCTCTCTCTCTTACTTTCTAAAAACCTCTTTTGAGAGCTCCTCTCCCTAGAATCTACCTTCTCCCTAGGGTTTGATCTAGTTAGAGTGATCCACTCTCTTAGTGTCTTTGTAAAAAGTGTAGAGCTTGTTGAGAGCCACCTATCCATCCGAAAATTTCCTAGTTTGGAGCATTTCGAGATTTCTCCATCATCCCCATTGGTTTCATCTCTTGAGGTAGGGATTCCTACTCATTCTTATATGCTTTAACATAGATGTTGAGCTATTTGTATAGATAGTTGATAATTGGGAAGTTAGGGTTTGAGTTGTGTTTTATAAAAAGAGGGGTTTTGTCCTTTGGACTCAAATGTGTATGTTTTGGGTCTTAAAGGGTGATTATTGATGTTAGTTGATGATATTTAGACCTTTGGGTCAATATTGGAAAAAGGGAGAAAAATGCCATGTTTGGGTATAATTGGGTCATTTATGTAATTAATGACATTTATGACGAGAATACGAAATTGAGTTGAAAATAATGAAATTGGCTCAATATGAGATGGAATAGTGAAGTTGGATTTATTAATCGCTCACTTTTGAAAATGTTGATAAATTATCTGTTGATGCATTTATTATCTGTTTAGAAATAATTGCTTTGGGCTATCGGTGGAGGATAGTCTTGATTGTTGTACACAATGCATGATGATTAGGAAAACTAAAACTAATCAATTGAGTAAGTCATCGAATATGGCGGTTGACATAATACAGTAAAATTGTGTATTGATTGAGTGAACTTGTATATGATAATTGTTTATATACATTGTATTGTGTGGGAAGAGATGGGGGATGTACTCCACGGTTTAGGGGAAGATGGGGGATGGACCTCTAAACCGGATTTTGTTGGATATTGATACAGCACCAAAATGTGTATCATTTGTGAAGTATAGAAGTGTCTTTGTTGATATTGATACAACACCAAAATGTGTATCATTTGTGAAGTATGGAAGTACGGTTTAGGGGAAGATGAGGGATGGACCTCTAAATCGGATTTTGTCTAAAATTGATACAGCACTAAAATGTGCATCTGTTATGAAGTGTGAAATGTTTAATATGAGTAATTATTTCATCTGAAATAGAAATACTGCTGATATGAGATGTGATCTCATTTAAATTGTTTGGCCAGGTTCTGAGCCATAGTTATGAAATGATTCATATGAGTTAAACATTTATCATTGGCCAATGTTTTAGTTATTGCTTATATCATGTTTAGCATATCTCTACTGGGCATTGGCTCACCCTATATGGGTCATCATTTTCAGGTACAGGTAGCATGCCACCTCCAAGGACGTAGCTTGAGAGGCTTAGTGGCTGGGACATCTTTTTGATTACATTTTTGTATTACATGTATATCAAGTCAAGGGCTTATTTTGTATAGAGTTAGTACTCTTCTTTTTGTAACCAAGTGTTGACTTGGAAAGCTGTAAGCCCGTAGGGCATTTGCTTTTGTTGTTAACATGTAATATCTGCGTAAGAAATACTCTGATGAAATGTATTTAAGCTTTATTCTCTTGTCAAAGCATGCCAATATTGTATGATTTATGGGTTTATTTTGAGGGCGTTACACCCTAGATTTGGGATTGTGTTTTTAAATGAGGGTTTGAATTAAATTGGTGTATTATGTTGAAATTTCAATTAATCTTCTTAAGTATCCGTATGTGATATGAAATTTGTGTTATGATGGTGTTAATGGAGGATTCAAGGCAGTTATTTTGGGTGGAAATCAGGAAATGTTGAAAGGTTTAATGTGTGAATTGGTATATAATTAAAATTGATGGCGGGAATGACTTGGAGATATGGAAATATATATGTATTTCATATCGTATTCATTTGTTGATTTTGTGTGTGATTGAATTGGACTTCAGTTAAGTTACAATATTGTGAACTCTTGCATTGCATTGCATCCACAGGGTGATGGATTAAGTGTTGGGTTGTGTAATTGGGTGTGTATAATCTTAGTACATGTTGTGTGTGTTGAGGTTCTCAAATGCCCTTCCACAGTCAGAGGCCGGAGAATGTGGGAATATCATTGGTATATGGTTAAGATGCCCAATTGCCCTTCCGTGCTTAGCGCTAGTAAATGCGAAGGATACGATTGAATAAACGTGTTGGGTGTCTAATTGCCCCTTCATACTTGGTGGTTGGTAAATGTGGAGGTATTTTTGAAATGTAACGGGTGTCCAATTGCCCCTCTGTGCTTGATGGCTAGTAAATGTGGAGGTGTTTTCAGAAATGTAAAAGGTGCCCAATTGCCCTTCCATGCTTGGTGGCCGGTAAATGTGGGGGTATTATGAGATGTGCTGGGATTTTATAAAAAATAAAAAAGAGGTTTTTCGCAAAAAGAATTAAGGTCCAAGCGTTGAGTAAATCGTGGGTTTAAAGTTTATGTTAAGCATGAATTTCCAACAAAGTTACAAGACTTGTACATTATGAGGCATTGCATGAACATTATATATATATTTATTGCATTAAGTTTATTTCCTATTGGGTGTCAATGCTCACTCCCATTTTATGGGTTGGATATTCCCAAATTCTAGGTGATCAAGGTGTGACTTCAATTGTCCAGAAGCATATGGAGTTCTAGATGGAGCATTGAAGCTCCTTTGATGTTTCTTGTTTTCAACTAGCGAGCTTACTTGCCAAGATAGTATTTTATTTTATTTGAGATCAAGGCTCTTCGCCTTTAAATGTATAAGCCCCTAGGGCGATTTGATGTATATTTTGTAGTTCCTTGTATTGTAAATTGTCGTAATGTATAAGATGACCGATTTGCGAGAAATAAATTGTTTTTGATTTATAAATTTGTTATCTTTACTTCTCTGGATCTCATTAAGGTTATGGAATTGAATTATAATAATGGATTGATAATTTATAAAATGGTATTTAAATTTTCGGGGGCGTTACAACTTGGTATCAGAGCTCACCGGGTTTGAATACCTTGGGCTCATGGGAAGTGATGTTTGTCACAATGGGTTACTAGGATAGAATGGGACGTTTACGTGCTTGGTATGACTTATGTGTACTTATGTGATTATGTGGGTATGGGATTAAACTCTTGAGATGAAGTTTGTGCCTATGAATTCTTAGGAGTCTTGTTAGGAGGGCACCTGATCAATACCATTCTAACTCGAATTCTTTGAATGTTGTTGTGATGACACCGGCCTCTGAACTATTATATTATACTGTTTCAATAAGCTTAATTGCATGATTGTGTGTTTAATTGTGTGATTACATGCTTAATTTTGTAGTTATTTGTTATTACATGGAATATCTGTTTGCATTGGCAACTTAGAGACAAAAATTGAGAGCCAAGACAGCTTCAAAAACTAAAATTGATTAGCTTAATAGACCAATTAGCATATTTAGAATTTTATGGCAACTTTAATTAAAAATTAATTCAGATCAAAATAATTAGAATAAATTAATTTAACTTATTTAGAGTTGAGCCTAATTAATTAATCTTAACAAACCTTGATTAATCTAAGTTAATTATATCATATATAAGCCAACTCATGACTTGACCTCATAGAATATACATACATAAGCTGAGATTTTGAGAGAGAAGAAGGAGAGCTCAACACTTTAGAGAGAGAAAGAAGAGATTTGAAAAGTATTACTAGAGATTTGATGAATTAAGCTAGTCCAACACTTGTATTCAACACTAGGTATGAAATCTATCTTTAATTCTTGGAAATATTGCATGGAGAAGTTTAATCCAACTAGTTCTAGCACTCTTTTAAATGTAATTAAGGGATATGTGTTAGATTTCCATGAATTGGGTGGAAGAGAGTTGAATTGTATACATACATGTGCACTTTGAGTTAGAATCCATGAAATTCTTACATGCATGACATTTTTACAACTTAACTTGAGGGTTTTCCCATGTTTTCATAGTTGTCATGTGGGTTGATCAAGTTTTGGAAAGATATAAGAAGATACAAATTCAATGTAATACATGGATGGTTCATAATATAGAGTTTCAAGCTTTGGGTTGTAAAATGGATCATGATTTTGAGTAAATGATTTCAAATTGCGAGTGTTTTCAAGTTATATAATGATTTTCCATGTTTTTGTACCAAAAATACAAGTTTTGGGGCTTTGCATATCATTTTTGAACTTCAAATTCAATTATGGAAATTCCAAAATTTGACCAGTCCGATTGAGCGGATAAAGTGTCGCTCGAGTGTAAAAATCTAGCTCCCAGAAGTTTTGCAAATTTTTGCAGATCGCTTGAGTGACCAAAGTTGCGCTCGAGCGAGGACCTTTTTTACTTAGTCTTCCGCTCAAGCGACAGTCGAGCGTTTGCCAAGTGAAAAATTCATGTAATCAATACTTTTGCAGAGTTCATAGGATGCTCGAGTGTCAGAAGCTGTGCTCAAGCGACCACCCTTATGTTTGAACCTTTGCTCAAGCGAAGGAAACTGCGCTCGAGCAGCGACCCTGTTTTCAGTAAAATATTGACTAACTCTCCTAAGTGCATAATTGCATTCTTATGTCATTTCTAACATCCTTAGGCACCTAATGGCCTCATAGAATCATAGAATGAGTTAGAGACACATGAGAAGAATTGAATTAAAATGAAATGGTGCTTCAATTGAGCTTTTGTTATGTGTTTTGTTTATGTGGACGTCCGAGGCTTAGTGACAGCACAAACCACTGTGAGTAGTAACTTTATAACGATATGTTCAAGTAATATTTATTTTTGAAATTGTTATTGTTCTTGAAATCAATATGCGATTGATTGGATGGTTTATTAAAATGTTATTTTCTATCGATGAATAAAGCTCACTTTGAAATTGTTTATGGCATCCTTCAAACATAGACCCTTGCCTGGGGGTAACAATACCATGGCTATTGGATTAATTGAAACACAAAGATCATTGGATTGACCCTTCGTGGTCCATTGGCTTGACCCTTCGTGGTCCATTGGCTTGACCTTTATGGTCCATTGTTATTGAAATATTATTGCTTCATGGATGTGCCACTTAATTTAATATTGAAAGATATCGAGGATGGAATTTATTGATTAATGAGAATTGATTATTGAGATCTGGTTGGGCAATGTTATCGAACTTCATTCATATAACCTCTTTATTATGTTATTACTCATTAGGCCCTAGCTCACTATTTATTTTTATATATGTAAGTGGGCAAGCTGAACATCAGAGTTAAGAAAGCCTCGAGTCTATTCGGGTCAGCCTTTTAAGGAGCTTCCAAGTGAAGTAACTAGGCTCAGGTGGAGCCATGCTAGTTGAACCCCTTTTTGCTTGATAAATGATTTTGTATTTGTGTATATTTTGGGGTTTTGTATAACTATAAGATGTGGATGTTTGGAACTAATGTGCTGTATGTACATAAAGAGTGAATCTTTGCTTATGATACGAAGTCCTTTCATATACGCACGGCTCAATGAATAATTTTCATGTTATTTTAGACTTCCGCTAAGCCCCGTACTTTATATTAAAGGTTTATTTGTATGGAGGCCATAGGTAATCTATGATTATTGGCCAGTCATGACGCTAAACCTATAGGGGCAGGTTTGGCTCGTGATAGTTGTGGGGGCAAATTGGCATCTTAGGAGGATAATTCGTATGTGCTTTATGTGACTATGTGTTTATGTGGTTTGTCATTGTGAGAATTGCTATGTGTATAGACATGTGTAGACATTTTGGGTAGGGTGTGTGGTTTCGTTCGGGTCAATTTGTGAGCTAAGTTTTATCTTATTGTTATATAGGATGTCTGGACGTAGTGCTAGAAGCCATAGTAGACCTCATCGGGGTGGTCGGGGTGTATCCTTTCTGGGAGAGGGAGTAAGCCAAACTAGCATGGTCAAACAGGAGGTGCAAGGTGTTATGAGTTTGTTGGCTTGAGAGTTGGCGGGTGCACTTCGGGAATCTATGAATATTTTGAGAGCTGAGGAAGCGGCACGGGCCACCGTGGGAGAGACTAAGGCTTCTTCTTTGGCTAAGGAGTTCTTTAAATCTAAACCTATGATGTTTATTGTAACACCCCAAAACAAATAGTCATTCTACTCCATTATACTATTGCTAACATGCGGAACACAACAACAACATAATTATACAACATCGTTCCCAACATATGCCTTAGTACATTTTTTAGTCCTATAACATGAGTTCTCATGAGAAAGAATAAAATTAAACTATTACAGGTTAATGCCTTAAAGGCTATAAATTTCCAGGACCTTTGCCCCGGTTACAACAAATGAGTCACAACTCAATACAAAGAAGCCCGTGGCTTAAATTACAAACAAATAACCAAATGAAATAATAAATACGAGCCTCAAGCTCCAAGATCCTCCCATCACCTTGGCAGAGGCACACCAATTCACATGAAAGTGGTTTCCCTCGTAGGGTGGGTATAAAGCCTAGTAGAAATAAACTTAATGACATGTATGAAGTGTAACCACGTCACAAGATGAATGCACATGAATGTCATGGAAAAACATGCATTTTCTCTCTTTGAAAGGATGAAATGCGAGATTTCCAAAATAACTTTCCAAATCAACAATATTCTTTCAAAATAATCAAGTGGTAAATATAATGAATAAATCTCCAGGGCTAGTGTTCATAATAGTAACTATACAAGTCACTATGTTATTTTTACCGGTATTAACTAGAAGGCTTGACACCTACAGCTCGGGATTTAGGTCTTTCACCACGGACACATAGGCCAACTTAATTCTGCTTTAACACCCCATTACAACTTCACCATTTATTTACCATTTCCATAATGCAACACATGCATCTCAAAACAACAATGCATTTTCCAAAACATGAAATCTCCAGTTACAAATCTATGATATGTACAATGCGATGTATGATTTGTAAACATTTCCATTTCCCTAGTCTACATGTAGTTTTTACAACAATCAATACAACCCTCCATTGGTTGCCAAAAAGAATAATCTCTAATAAAAAGACAACAACAATAATAATATTATTCCAAGTCATAATCAAATTAGAATTTCAATGATTTATACAAAATCTTGTGATTTCCAACAACATTCACACTCCTCATGAGGCTTGTGAATCTCAATTGAAAATATACAATTTTTCCAAAACCTCTCATATGTTTCCAACAAACCATCATTTCAAAAGAGTAAAAAAAAAATACTCGATATTGTTTTCCAATAATTCAAAACATGCCTTAACCAAACCTCATTTCAACCAAAATCCCACAATCAATTTAATTCCATCTTTTTCCATAAAAGCACCCAAAAACCCTAGTTTTTGATTAACCTTTGGAAGCCCATTAAAAACTAAGTTCTTTTTAAAAAAATTAATAGCATAAAAACCACTAGGTTACCAATCCCAAGCCATAACCAAAAACAAGTCTCTTTTCCTAAATTTGTGCATTTATATCCAAATCTATTTTTTTGAAAATCTATTTTTTTGAAAACCCATAACTAACAAAAAAATAACATATAATGAAGCTGAACAACATGCACACTGTTAAGAAAATCTCTACCTCAATTCCGAAAGAGGAGAAAGCCCAAAAACCCGAAAGCCCGAAATTCCAACATCGACGAAATCACAAACTTTTTAGATTAGAATGAAGCCCTAAACCTCCTCTACATTAAAGTCTAAAGCACTAAGGGTGGGACATGATCTTAAAGAGATGAAATCAAGCTTTGAAGCCCAAAAAGTTTGAGAATGGCAGAATAAGAGAGAGAGAGAGAGAGAGAGAGAGAGAGAGAGAGAGAGACAGAGAGAGATAGAGAGAGGAGAGAGAGAAAAAAAAAAGATATTTTCGGCTATTCACAGGTTTTTATATAAAACTCATCGCGGGAGCGAACTTAAAGACTGCGGGCGTGACTTGCCTTACCTAGAAACACTAGGCTGCTATTTAGCAGCCAGCCTGGACCACTCCCAAGGTCCACACCCACCAGATAAGACTGAAAACGCTGGACATCAACGTGTCCCAGCTAGAAACTAAAATAGAAGAGGGCTTTCCCGACCTAGGCCGCTTCATTTATGGCGGTGCTAACCCACACCAAGTGGATGAATGGCTTGAACAAACTGTGAAGACATTTGAGGTGTTCCACATAGTAGATG
This sequence comes from Camellia sinensis, assembly GCF_055761805.1. NCBI lineage: Eukaryota > Viridiplantae > Streptophyta > Magnoliopsida > Ericales > Theaceae > Camellia > Camellia sinensis. The sequence continues at coordinate 40,464,747 of NC_138969.1, read as the reverse complement.
ACAAGCTTCAGGTCACATTAGGGGCTTTTCAATTGAAAAAGGGACGCAGGTCAATGGTGGAAATATGCCAAAGATCGTATATTGCACACATGAGAGACATTCATTCACACCTTCCAAGAGAACTTCCATGTAACGTCCTAAAATTTCTATCATCAATCCACAATGGTAATCCAGGAATAGTTCGGTTAATGTTGACAAGTTAACCATTTAAATAAATCTGTTACATGACTCATAAGCCGTCTTTTCCCCGTTGAACAAATCATGTGATTACATCGTTCTTTAATTACATTCTTCAAATAAAGGTAACTGTTCAAAGGATAAGAGACAATACAAAATATAAATGCCCTAAGGCAACATCTTTTCAAGAAGTGCCCTTGAATATACAAAAGATAGACGTCTAACTCCACACAAAAGTAGCCCAAGGTTTCATCATATAACATTCATAGTGCCTCTGTGCTCCCATCCAAAAGTTCATCCCTAGCCAATTCACTTTGGCTGCGCTATAGCATCATCTCCTGAAAGATTGTTAGTTTTTGGGGTGAACGATTGCCCAGTAGGTGATACCATTAACAAGTTATATAATTAATCGAAATACATATGATCATGTTATGCAACCAATGAGAAAATCCAAGTCTTTTTAAACAATGATATGAGATGCTCAATGCCAATAACATATCTCAATTGAACAATGAGGTGGTAAATATGCTATGACGTCCTAAGAAAGAGCCACAAAACCATATATATATATACAGATTTATATACACAAAATACTCCCACATTTGACAACTCTAAAAACGGCGGGGCAATGGGCACCCAAGATCTTTCCTCTCCATTTTTGCTGACTTTTGAAACGACGGGCTCGTAGACCCCTAAAATCATGTTTTCCACAATCATCGACTCTAAGAACCTTTTGAAATAATTGGTACTTGGTGAGAATCCATACACCTTTTTGAGGAAACTCGTGCTTAAATGGAAAATTTTCATAAATGAGAAAACCCAATTGAGTGAATATTTGTTATTACTAACTTAATCTCTTCAACATCTTTTATGTGATAAGTTAAGCACGGGTCGTCAGTCATAATGTGACATGTTTTGCTTGTAGTAGAAAAATTTGTTACTAATGTTGAGTAGAATTTGTTTCACCAATGGGCCATTTTGAACCTATGAACGATGTTAGTACCATTGAATTGCACGCCTAATTTTTTTTTTGATAAACTCTTTCTTCCTTGTGAGTTTGAGTTGGAATTTGTAGGGTATAAATGTGAGAGGTTAATGAGTTTTGATACCGTGTGATTGGAGGTTGGTTTATGCGTTTGATCGTAGTTGAGGTGTACATTATGTTAGTGTGTGACGGTAGAGCCAATTGCTTCGCCTTTGAGTTTCGTAAACCTGGGTAAATTCCTTACGAGTTGCTAGAGAAATTTGTAACCATTTTTGTTTGACCTTGTTTTCAAGGACCTATACATAATGGAAGACTTCAACACTGATCGATTAAAACCTTTGTTACGCAAAAGGAGAAGTTGGAAGAGTGACTCACCATTCAGTTGTTGCATTATCCGTGTTGTTTGGGTGTTGTCGTCGTACCAACGTTTGAGACCAGGATTAGGCGAATTATCCTAGAGATTGAACTTAACCCTTAGGTAGTAGTGGTTGTTTGCATTTGTAGTTTTCTTGCCAATTTACTTACTATATTACTCTAAATTCGAGGACAAAATTTCTTTAAGGTGGGTAGGTTGTGATGACTCAGATTTTTTTTTTAAATCATTACATAATTTAATTGAATGGTTGTTGCACCATGTGGTTAGTGATTTTTTTTCCTTTCATATTATAAGATCATTTGTAAATGGGTTTATGATAATTAAAAAAAATAATTTTTAATTTGTTACACAAGTTCGGGTTGAAATTTGTGTCTCTCGAGTTGGAGACCTTACTTTTGTAAAATTTTAAAAATATTTGTACAACTCAGACACTTACGAAAATTTTATGGAGTGTTTATGCATAAGTATTTATTTTCTGAAAATTTACGGATTGAACAACGTTCAGTTTAATTTATAGCAGAATTTTTTGTTTTAAGATTTGGTGTTAAAATCATGATTTGAGGTAAAACTTGTTGGGTTTAGTTTTGTATATGTTTTGGTCATGTTTGGTTTGGGTGGGAATTTAATTCATGTAACACCCAAAAAATACAACAACAAAACCATCCTACGATATTAATTAAACAACAATGCATCTCTGAATACAATGTCCTTCCATTCATATAATTCAGGTGTACAAAAGATGGCACATGCAACTATACATTCATAAGTCTAACCCTGAATCTATAGCATGTGTCATAAGCAAGATATATGAAATAAAGATTGAACAGATAATTTAATGCTTTAATGGCTACAACTTTCCAAGACGGTGTTTGGTTACAACAAAATGAGTTCAAACTTAATACAGTTAAAGCTCTAGGTTTGTACAAAAATAATTACAACAAATAAACAAAATGAAACTCTTGCTCCATGTCCTTTTAAGCTATTGCCTTGGCGGAGGCACATCATCAGCACTTGAAAATGATTTTCCACATGGGGTGAGCCAAAGCCTAGTAAAGATACTCTAACACAGTGTATGAATCTTAACAAAGCTATAAGGTGAATGCATATGCAATGCTCGTGTCAATACATTTTATATCTCTTTCCAAAACCATGCAATGCCAAGTTTATATTACAATTCATGAAATCTTTTCCTTTACAACAGAAAACAAGGCAGTGGTTACAATTCTGGGAATCTCTAGGTACATGTCTGCAAGCAGGCTATACAAGCACTATCAATTGTCACTTTTACTGGTATTAACTAAAAGGCTTGACACCTAACCGCGCGGGTTTTTGGACTTTCACCAAGGGCACACAGGCCAACATAATACCATAACCACACCCTTTACCCAGATTCACCAAGATATTCACCCCATTTTCTCAAAATAATATACATTTTCAACATCATTCTAATTTCACAAAAACCAATATCAGTCCCATTTCCTGTTTACAAGATCAAATGTTCATATTTTAGGGCAAAATCTCCCTTTCATCATAAATCAATTTCAAGGATAAAAACACACCATTTCATCACAACTTTACCACATTTACAATCCCATAATCATTTTCAAGAATCCATTTGAAAACCTCTCTTTTGATTTTTAAACCAAATCTCTATATTTGTTCAAAAATTCCCAAATCACAATGTGTTTTAGAAAAGCAAATAACTAAGGCCTCGTTTGGGAACATGTTATTTTAGTAACTTTTTATCTTTTTAGCTAAAACATGAGGTAAAAAAAACTTGTATTTTAGAATGACTTTTTGGTTTTTTACGAAAAGATATACAAAAAGTAGAGAGAAAAGTGAATCTTTGACTTTTTAATATAAGTTATAGGTTTTTGATTTTTTTAGTAACTTTTTGACTTTTATGTTAAAACTATCACTTCCCAGACGAGGCCTAAGTTAAAAATCATATAAAAGTTTGGAGAAATCCCTACCTTGAAGCTAGAAGGCAATATGGAGAGTGAAGAAACCACGACGAACCCAAAAAACAACTTTGTTCTGATTAGATTGAAGCTCTAGATGAGCTCTACCTTTTTAACAAAGGAACTACAGTGTAAAAATCAACGGATCTAGGTGTATTTGAGGGTTTAACATGAGTTTTAGAGAGAGAGAGTATGTATATTTGAGGTTTCAGAATGTTTAGAGAGAGAGAGAGATGAAAAAGTGACTTAAAAAGTGACTTTTACGAGCTGATATACGCGCAGACCGCTTGAACAACCAAAGAACCGCTCGAGTGATCAGACACTAAAAGTGAGATACTTGAGCGACTAAAGTGACCACTCGAGCGAAGAACACCATACTCCCAGAAGTTTTGCAGACAGAGGACAACCGCTCGAGCACAAGAAAGACCGCTCGAGCCAAGATCGCTCGAGTGCAAGAAACACTGCTCGAGCGAAGAATACTACCCTTCCAGTATCTCTATAGACTTGCAAAAATACTGGGAGTTCTCAAAGACCGCTCAAGTGACCAAAGGACTGCTTGAGCGAACAGGCCAAAATTTGGGCAATGACTTTTTTGAAAAATGGACTCCCAACCTATTCCAAATGCGACCAAGGCACTCCAATAACCAAACTCAATGAGGGATAAGGAGAATAAAGACAACAACACTCATTCAAGACAAGGAAACCCGGATCCAAAACATCAAATGGGTCGAGTCTAAACCAGAATCGTTATAATTTAAGAGCCATAAGTTAGAATCAATTTAATTTGGATTCATGTAACACATGTTTAGCTGTTTGATCCTTTTTAATTATGTGAATGGAAGGGGCCACCTTGACAGTTATTATTATTATTATGTTGTATTATAATGAATGTTTGAAATGTGAATTTATGGTGTCTTTTATCAAATGAAACATATATTTTGTGATGAGAAAAATTATATTAACTGATGTATATGTATAAATAGATGAATATTTGAATATATATAAAATAAAAAAATAGAGAGGCAACCCACGTGGGGCTGCCCCCCACTCCCTTTCCTTATATCTTTTCTTTTCAAAAAATGCTATGGATCCCAAATAATCTACCAAATGACCTCACACATGGGTGTGGGACTCACACAAACCTACATGTGTCTGGGTCTCACACCCATGTAAGAAGTTTGGTAAAAAATTTGGTAGATTATTTAGAGTCTTTAACATAACTCTTTCTTCTTCTTCATTTTTCTCTCCTTTCCCAAAGAGTTGTTCTCTCTCTCTCTCTCTCTCCCTCTCTCCAATTTTTACCATTGTTGCTCAAGATTCGAGCCTAAAGTGAGAGTCCTTAGAGTGAGATTTTACACAATCTTTGTAAAGAGAAGTTGGAGAGCTCGTCGCACTTTTCGCACCGATAGTCTTGAATTCTTGATTCGGCAAGCATGCATTTTCGGAGTTGCTTATCTTCATGTTTTGAGGTAGGGATTTTTTTCAATATATCACTACAGATGGATATGTGGTGCTTTTTGTTGCATAAAAAACGTGAGTTTATAAGTGATTTTCGAAATACATATAGATGAGATTTAGGGTTTTGAGTCAAATAGTTTGATCTTATGTTTTGCTGTTGATTATGGAAATTTTAAACTAATAGAACATGTTTATAATGGTTGAAATAAAATCCTTAATTTTTAATTTAATGATTACGAGAATGAAAAGAAAAGATGATTTTTTTTTAATAAATATTGAGTCATGTTGATTTTTTTTGTGAATAAGAAATGTGAAATGGGAAGAGAAGGAAATTTCAATGGTTAATCTTGTGATGTCTTGGTTAATATGATGAATTGATGCTATTAAAAGTTAGTTGTGAAGTTTAAAATGAAAACCCTAATTTTTATTTGATGATTATGTAGTACGAAAAATAGTTAATGTTTATGAATGGTTGAACTATGTATTGTTATTGGGAAGTTGAAAAATGTGATAGTTAAAAAAATTAATTAATAGATGGTTGTAATAATCATTGTGAATTAGAAATGGAAAGTAGAGAGAAAATGAAGTAAATGATTATCTTGAAATTGGCTTATGTTGTAAATATTGGTGATTGAAAATAGTGGAATCAATTGTGGACATTATGAGATGATATAATTGTTAATCAAACTCTAGACAATGTTGGTAATATTGAGGTATGGAAATGTTATGAGAATCACACTATCTTGTTTATAAGAATTTATATTATTACTATTAAATGCTTAGAGGTTTTGTCCTTAGCCATCGGTGGAGGATGGTATCACTTGTTGTATAATTGATGTGAAATAGGTTGAAATGAAACCTTATGTGTTGTTGATTAACTGCATAATTACGTAATTATATGAAAATGAATGGAAGAAAATTGAGATGCATATGTTATGGAATGTGATTGTGCTATATAGAGGTAACGCGATCCTTCCGGCTAGCAACCGGTAAGAGCAGGCTGAAGAGCTATATAGAGGTAATGCATTCCTTCTGGTTAGTACCCTGTAAAGCAGGTGGATGTGCTATATAGAGGTAATGTATTCCTTCCGGTTAACACCTGGTAAAGCAGGTTGTGCTATATAGAGGTAATATGTTCCTTCCGGCTAGCAACTAGCAAAACAGGTAGACGTGGGTCTTAGCAAGACCACGGTGGTAATGTGGGGCTTGACAAGACCACAAGTTGTTCATTTTATTATGAGATTTTATTGCTAATGTGTGTATATTTGTAGAGATTATTGTTGATGAAAATATGTATTGAGAATACAGTTGAAGTTGTGTTATGAGGTGGATATTGAATTTGGTAATAATGTGAGTGTTGTTTGATGTAAATGAGTATCATGAGAGTACAAATGATTAATTGTGGATTGATTTTGAAAGTAAACAACGTGATGAAATCAATTGGATTATAAAAGATGAGTCATAGAGTTGCCGAAATGGTTAATGTATGTATGATATTCGAGATGTGATTTAGGTTTGGAAATCTTTTTGAATTGAAAATGATAATGGATTTTCTTAAAATGATAAGAAGGATTTTTTTAAGAAAAGTATATTTATGTATGTATATTTTGGATATAAAAAACAACGCTACCTATATATATTTATTGAGCTGGAGCATTCATGATCATATATATCTATAAGATACTATTGTTTAAAATCATTGGGATCTCTACTGGACATTAGTGTTCATCCTATGTTGTTAACCATTTTTTAGGTGAGAAGTTTGGAATATTGTTCAAGACCATGGAGTCTCTTTAGTTGTTGGCCACGGGGTCTATCACTTGTAGGCGGAATGCCATCTTATTATAATAAGGGTTGATCCCTTTTTATTTATTTGTTTTGTTTTATTTTCTTCTGTGTGAGGCTAAGGGCACATGTTATAGATTATTGTAATTGCATAGTTCATCACCGTACACATGAGAGAGAACATTTATTGCGTAACTATTTATTCTTGCTTCCACTTTTATTATTATGAAAATAGACTATAATCAGGGATTGGATAATGAAATTTGAGTAATAAAATTTGGGGTGTTACACAGTCTCACCCTTCCTATGGGAAAGCTAATCTCACAATGTGGGGTGGATTCATAGTCCTATTGCATTTTGGTCAACCAAATATGAGTTATTTAGGGCTCACTGGATTGCTAATCCAATCCCTTCACCTATGGAGCCAAACAAGCATGGTTGAATATGATGTCTGGAAATGATTATTCTAGTAAATTACATGTTTTTGTTTGAAAAATTATGAAAAATGATAATTGTTCAAATGACTTTTTTATCCTTTTGAATTATTTAGTAAATAATGGCAATGCCAAACACAACTTTTAAAATTTATTTTATTTTTTGGTGGGGCTTGTAACATGTTTCAAAGTCCTTGAAATATTTTGTTAATCAGTTAAAAAAATTTGTTTTGTGAAAAATAAAATGAGAAAACATATATATTAAATAGTTGGGATTAAATTTGTCTTTTTACCAACTAATCTGAAAAAGAAATTGTTCAACCCTTTTGTATCCCACCCCCCAAATAGGATAATCTCACATATGTGAAATTAATAGTCAGTCAAATTATTAATCTGTCCTTCACTATTCAAACCAAATAACGAACTAATTGAGATGTTAGACATAGAGCCCTATCCCATGTAGGGTATATCGTAAAAATTGCAAAAATTGTAAACCGGTCCGGTCCAGATCAAACCACATGGATTGGTTTGGTTTTCTCAATGCACGATTCGGTTCTGATTTTTGAAATAAGCAAACTAGTTCGGTTCATGGTTTTATAGCTACAAACCCAGTTGGAATCGAACCAGACCGTTTAGATTATATATATAATTCGTTACTAAATGTGAATACTAAACTATTTTATTAGTATCAAATATATATCTACTATTATAAGTACATTTTTGTATAGTGATAGAACTAGTTTTAAACAATCATGTAAACAATCCTTAGGTTGTGAGTAATATTTTGTGATCATATTGTGAATAATGATAATATTTTGGGTAAAGTTGATGTAGTTGCTTGTAGTTTTCTTTTGTTCGTTGAGATTGGGTTGGTGTTCCGTATACCTTAGTACAAGATCGAAAATCATGCATTGGATGCATGCCCAGGCATTAAGCTCTACTAACCCTTTTGGAGCTCTTCAAGTTCGATTCTTGTACTTTGACAGATGTATCTGGCTGCTGCTTGTAGGATTTAGAAGCTTTAGATAACACTTGAGAGAATTCCTTACACCTAAAATTCCAGTAAAGAAGTGTTTGCTTCTCTCATAGGTTCAGAGTTCGATAAGTATCCCTTAGTCTTAGCAGCTTGTTCTTTTGGAACGTTAGCATCATCTTTGGATTTCAATCAAACAAGGGAGAGAAGGTAGCATAGGTTGTAACACCAACAATTGACTCAACATTCAAATTAGCATCTACGTAGATCGAGAGCCATTCATTGGAGATCCATATCCTCTTGATTCACTGCCTTTAGAAGAGGAAAAGACAAGAGTACAGGGAACAAAACACACAGGAAGGGCAAATGGAATCCTACCCTGTATCATCGAAATGTGCTTTACGGGCCTAAGCCACTTGACTTGCTATACTGACTGAAGGTGTAGTTAGCTAGTTTGTTGTTCGCTACTAAATAATAAATAGATAGGTACACAGGATAGCATACTCGCTAGAAGGAAAGAAGGGTTAGGTCTTGACTTGAGTTCATATGTCCCCATTTCTTTCTTTGGTAGTGAAAGTAGAATATTCATATAAGAAGAAACAAAAGAGAGAAAATAGATTGTATTCAATTGATGTCTTTACAATACAAAGCTATGGATATATATAGGACTATGAGGAGTGATGTACAAGGGAAAGAATAAGAAAAGGAAAGAATAAGGTAGGGAGAGAATAAGGCAAGATTTGAACATACCTATTAGGGAGGAGCCCAAAATCTAAATATGGAATACAAAGAATAATATATATATATATATATATCATATATTAACATCCCCTCTCAAACTCAAGGTGGCAAGGTAGAAATCAACTTGAGTTTGGAAACCAAATCTTCAAAACGTCCAGGTGGAAGGGTCTTGGTGAAGATGTCAGCAATCTAATCTACAGTAGAAATAGGAAAAAGAAGAATAGTGCCTTGAGTAACATGTTGGCGAACAAAATGACAATCAATCTCAATGTGTTTGGTTCGATCATGGAAAACATCATTATGCGCAATTTGTACAGCACTACGATTGTCACAGTATAGAGAAGTGGCAATGGAAGAAGTAACACCCATATCTGAAAGTAACCAACGAAGCCAAAGGAGGGCCTGAGCGGGATCAGCAGGAGCACGATATTTGGATTCGGTGTTGGAGCGAGAGATCAAGGTTTGTTTCTTGCTATGCCAACATATAAGAGAATCACCCAAGAAGAAACAGAATCTCGTGGTAGAGCAACAATCAATCGGATCACCAGCCCAATCAGCATCGGAATAGGCACATAATAAGAGTGCAAAACTAGAGGAGTAGTGATGACCATGAAATAAAGTGCCTTTAACATAGCGAAGAATGTGGAGCGTAACAACATAATGTGTAGATTGAGGAGCTGACAAAAATTGGCTAACAAGATGAACAACATGTGCAATGCCAGGTTGAGTAATAGTGAGATAAACAAGACTGCCTACTAATTGTCGATACAAGGTGGCATTGGAAAGAGGTGTGCCGTCTAAGGGTGTTAGGTGTTCATTAGGCTCAAGAGGAGTAGAGACGATTTTGCTGTCAGTAAGGCCGACCTTTGCTAGAAGATCATAAGCATATTTGGCTTGAGAGAGATAATAGCCATCAGAGCTAAATGAGATCTCAAAGAGCAAGAAATATGTGAGAGTACCCAAGTCCTTCATCTCAAAGTGTTCACTAAGAGACTTTTTTAGTGCAGAAATTCTGTGAACATCATCACCAGTAATAATCATATCATCCACATAAAGAAGAAGAAGAAGAAGAAGAAGAAGAAGAAGAACAATGCCATGTTGAGATTTGCGGATAAAGAGAGCAGAATCATAAGAGCTAGAAGAGAAACCAAGGGCCTGGATGGTGGAAGCAAGGTGTAGTGGGAGAATAAGAGCTGTGGAATGGAGACATAGAAGAGGACATTTTATGTTCCCAAAAGATGACATGTCTAGAGACACGAAGGCGTTTAGAGATAGGATCCCAATAGCGATAACCTTTGTGTTCAATGCCATATCCCAAGAAGCAACAAAGATGAGCCCGAGGCTCTAATTTGTTACGTTCATGTGGCTGTAATAAGACAAAACATGCACAACCAAAAACACGAAGATGATTATAAGCTGGGGACTTACCATAGAGATGCTCATATGGAGTTTGATTGTTGATGATGGGAGAGGGAACACGATTAATAGTGTAAGTAGTAGTGAGGACAGCCTCGCCCCAAAAATGTTCAGGATAAGAGGCAGATATTAAAAGAGCACAAACAGTGTCAAGAAGGTGACGATGTTTGCATTCGGCACGACCATTCTGTTGAGATGTGCTAGGACAAGAGGAGTGATGAAGGGTACCATGGTGACAGAGAAATTTAAAAAAATTAGTTTCTTTATATTCTTGGGCATTGTCGGCACGAAAATATTTGATGGTACAAGAAAATTGTGTTTTGACTATATTAGCAAAATCATAATAGTATTGTTATAATTTAGAACGATTTTTCATTAGAAATAACGATGTGAATTGAGTAAAATCATCTATAAAAATTACAAAATACCGAGATCCCCCATGGTAGGATGTGGTGAAGGCCCTCAGACATCAGAATGTATGAGATCAAAAGGTGCATGGGACATAGAAACAGTTTTATTAAATGGTAAATATGGTTGTTTGGCAAGTTAACAAGATAAACAATCCACTGAATTATTTGTAGCATGACCTAACTGGCCACTTGACACTAACCTACGTAAACGACTAAATGGCACATGGCTGAGATGGGAATGCCAAAGGTCGAGAGTACAACTAGTGGAGGCGGCAACTGTAGGAGGAGAAATTGAGATGGAATGTGAAGATGAATGAACTCGTATAAATGCCCAGTTTTACGGCTGATCCCAAGAGTTTGTCCCGCCTGAGGGTCCTGCACAACACAACTAAAGGAAGAGAAAAGAACAGTAAGACCAAGATCACAAAGTTGCCCAATAGAGGTTAAATTGAGAGTAAGGTGAAGAATTAAATAAGTGCTAGGAAGAGAAACAGTAGAAGTAGAGACATGGCCTATATGGCTAACACGCTTGGGAGAGTTATCAACAATGGAAATGGCAAGAATATTAGAAGTAGGCATGGTAAAAGAGAAAATAGTAGAATCAGATGTCATATGATTGCAACAAGCAGAATCAAGGAACCATGAGCAGGTACCTGAGGTGACTAAAAGAGCAGTAGAAGGTGTACCAGAAGTAAAGAGAACTTGTTTGACTATGGATTCAATGTCATGACGTGTGAAGATTTGGTTGGGCTCAGGAGGAGCAACATTGGGAGAAGATGTGGCAACAGTAGTAGTAGCAGCAGTAGAATGAGAATGAGTAGTTGATTGATTGCGGTAATGAGGTCAAGATTGACCTCCTTTGGAACGATTATCACGAGGTTGGCAATTGGGATTTTTGAAGCAGTCACTCTCGTAATGGCCAGGACCAGTCTTGTTGCACCACTTACAAATCTGGATTGGACTGTAAGTAAACCATGATCAGAGTTATGGCAATAAGTACATGATTGGGCAACGGACGATTTGCTAGATTGATGAGAAGTAGCAAGAACATTACGAGTCTGTGGAGACTTGAGAGAGCCAAGATGAGTTTCTTCAGAAAGAAGCTTAGAGATGGCATGTTCTAAAGTTGGAAGCAGATCGCAGTGAAGAAGAGAAGCTTGAACCGGTTCAAAATCATCCTGAAGAGCCATCAGAAAGGATATCAAGTGTTGTTCATCTCGATATGTGGAGAATTGACTAGCATTGGCCTTGCAGTTCCATTCAGGTTCTGATAGAGACAATTGATCCCAAACAGCATACATCTAGGATAGAAAAACATTGATAGACTGACCAGACTCTTGGCGCATGTGATGAAGTTGGCTAAGAAGTTGATATTGGTGAGCAAGAGCAGAGGTGCTATAACGAGTCTTTAGAAAATCCCAAATTTTCTTTGTTGTGTCAAAGCGCCCAAATTGAAGATTAATGGAGACAATGGAAGTATTATGGCACCATGTGATGACCTGATGATTTTTACTATCCCAATCATCAAGTCGGTCTTCATATTTAGAGGCAAGTTCATCCGTATTTTTGACAAGTTTAACAGTATCACCAGTAACAAGACGCCACAACTTCTTCCCTTTGAGAAAACTAGACATGGCTTTAGCCTAAATGGTGTAATTAGAACCATCAAGAATGATGGAGATTGGTTGGGCCATGTCAGAACGATCCATAGAAAGTAACAAAAAAATAACAAGTTTTTTTTTTTGATGGTTTTTTTTAGGGGAAAATTAAATTTAACAGTAGCAAAGAAATAAGAGAATGAGTGGGGTCATCAAAGCGGTGCACATTGGCGGAGTGAGGCGCGGCGCACATCAGCGTAGTGAGGCGCGATGCACGTTAGCAGGAAAGGCACAGAGTCTGGCTAATGAGGAAGCTGAGGGCCTTGACGTCAGAGAGCAGGAGGCTGACGAGTAGGGCTGACGTCAGGGAAAGGATAAAAGTGCGCAGAGAAGGTGTGTGCGGCGCGTGGGATTACGTGTAGAAGTTGAGGTGGCACGTGGGAGCGCTTGAAGGGTCGGTTGGCCTTGATTTTTGCACCATTGCATTCCTGGAAATGAGAGGAAGAATTTGATGTATTCAGAATTTGATTTTGACAACTTTGGTTACTGGGCAGGTTGAGAAGAATAGAGACGACATGTTGCTAAACTGTGTGTAGTGGATAGAGCAGTATTTGTGTACTGTAGGAATTAAGAAGATTAAGGATTTTGACCTAGCTCTGATACGATGAAAGCATAATATTCATATGAGAAGAAACAAAAGACAGAAAAGAGATTGTATTCAATTGATGTCTTTACAATACAAAGCTATGGGTATATATATAGGACTATGAGGAGTGTTGTGCAAGGGAAAGAATAAGAAAAGGAATGAATAGGGTAGGGAGAGAATAAGGCAAGATTTGAACATACCTAATAGGGAGGAGCCTATAATCTAAATATGGAATACAAAGAGTAATATATATATATATATATATCATATATTAACAGGTAGAAAATCCTTAAACTGATAGTCTTATATTTTGTCTCTTGTGTTATTTTTGTCCTTACACTTTCAATTAGCTCAATTTTGACCATTAATTTTAGATTTTGTGTTAATTTGGTCCAATTGATAACATCATTAATATTTTTGATAAAAAAATTATCACTAAATTGGTTGAAATTAACTCATTGAGTTAAACAAGTTTATAATTTTGCTTTGAAAAGCATGACATATGTCACTTATGTGCATATTTTTCATTAAAAAAATACTAACAATTATAAATAATTGGATTAAATTAAGACAAAGTCATAAATTTAGGATTAAAATCGAGCCAATTAAAATTACATGGACAAAAATGACACAGAGACCAAAATATAGGGACTATCAATGTAATTTATCCTATTTTTTTAAAATCTGCTATTCCAAACCAAACCGAACCAAACTGTGGTTTAGTGGTTCGGTTCAGATTGGTTCTAAGATTTTCATTGGTTTGGTTCAAAATTTAATGGAACCATAAATGACGGAACCAAACTGTGATACCATGCTCACCCCTAATTCCATGCTTCAATTAGTCCAACGCTGCAAATGAACCGAACTATTTATGAACAAGTTTAGCTCAGCTCGACTCGTTTAGTAAACAAGCTGAACTCGAGTTTGAATATTAGACTCGTTTAGTAAAAGAGTCGAGCTCGAGTTCGAATAAGCTTGGCTCTTCAAGTTCGGCTATTTTATTTTTATTTAAATTATATAATAAATATATTATTTATATATTAAATAATATGCAAATATATATAAATTATAGTAAAAATACATTATTTATATATTAAACAATATTAATAATATATTTTTATTTAAATAATATTAATAATATTAAAAAAAATTACTAAGCCAAGTCGAACTGATTTCGAATTTCATTAATATTTACGAGCCGAACTAAACTCGAATTCAGTTACTTATCAAGGCGAGTTCGAAATCAATAAACAATCTCAATAAACAAATTAGCTGAGTTCAAATTCAGCAATACTCGACTCGACTCGGCTCGTTTACCGCCCTAGGTCCAAACAAACACCCTCCCTTTGTCGCTTATTTAATTTTTGTTGTACCCAAAAAAAAAATATGGACAGTCGTGATTTTTTTTTTTTTGGGTCTCAAGATGGACGGGCAGTGATGAGACTCTAGTTGACTTTCAGCCCAAGCATCTTGTCTCGCTCGCTCTCTCTCTCTCTCTCTGTATCCAAACACGTTGACTCCTCTCTCTGTGTGTCCAAACACGTTGACTCCTCTGCAACAACAGATATTTGTGATCATCGGTCAGAATTTATTGTTTCTGTTCATACCCCATCATTTTCTTTTTCTTTTGTATTTTGATTTCAATATCACGTTCAACTAGTAGATTTTTTTAGTGATTATATATATATATATATATATATATATTGATTAAAATAAGAGATAAAAATACCATGTTTGATTTTAGGAAATTGAGTTTTTTTTCGTATTTTTTAATTTTTAGTAATTTTTTTTAATATTTGGCACAATTTTTTTTTTTGAATTTTTAGATATACCTAATTTAAATATATTTAAAAAGTATAATATTTGTAAAAAAATAAAAAATAAAAACTAAAAAAATAGAAAATTTATCTATAAATCCCCTATTGAGGAATGGTGATTTATTTAGTCTTAAGGATTTTCTTATAGACCAATTAGTCCCATTAATTTTGAAAAAGTAAATTTAATATATTATTTAAAAATTATATTTACAGTTATACCCTTATTTGTATTATGTTCCTTCCCCCCCTCTCTCTCTCTCTCTCTCTCTCTCTCTCTCTCTCTCTCTCTTTTAGTACTAGAAAGGTAAGGTACACAATATATGGGAATCAAATTTTGGATGAATTTTTATATAAAAATATTTTTTATTTAGAAAACATTTCAAAAGAAATACAAAAATGACTTATAATATAGGATTCGTCTAACATTCTAAAAGGATGTAGGATTTTTCAAACATTTCAAAAGGAGTATAAAAACAACTTGGTAAGTTTTGGCCAAATATATAATTTTCAAACTGTAATACTCCAATGTAACACTCAAACATAACACTCTAATGTAACATTAAAAAAAAAAAAAATCTTAGTGCAATACCCTAATGGAACACATAAAAAAACTCCTAATTGTACTTTTTGTAACATAACACTCCAATATAATATTCCAAAAAAACTTCTTAGCGTAACACTCTAATGTAACACAAAAAACACAAAAAAAAAATTCTTAGTATATTTTTCCCAACATAACACTCTAATATAACATTCCAAAAAACTTCTTAGTGTAACACTCTAATGTAACACAAAAAAAACTTTTTAGTGTACTTTTCCTAAATGTAACACTCTAATATAATATTTTTAAAAAACTTTTTAATGTAACACTCTAATGTAATACACAAAAACTCTTTCGTGTAACATTCCAATGTAACACACAAAAAAGCTCATTAGTGTACTTTTTTCAAACATAACGCTCCAATGTAACAAAAAAAAAAAATTCTTAGTGTACTTTTCCTAAACGTAAAAAAAAAAAGTGAGATTTTTCATACCGTTCCAAAAGGCGTACAAATACTCCTTATTAAGTTTTGGGTAAATGTATAATTTCAAACTGTGAGTATTACGTTCGGAAAAAGTATGTTAAAAGTTTTTTTTAGTGTTTTTGTATGTTATATTGGAATATATTACATTAAAGTGTTACGTTTGATATTACATTGATTGGAGTGTTACGTTTGGGAAAAGTACATTGAAAATTTTTAATTTTTTTTTTTGGTATGTTACATTAGAGCGTTACGTTTGGAAAATATACACCAAAAAGTTTTTTCTTTTTGAGTGTTACGTTGTTACGTTTGGAAAAAGTACAAGTGTTACGTTATTGGAGTGTTACATTAGAGTGTTAGGTTTTTGTTCATAATGTGAGATTTGTTCTAGAATGAGGAAAAATCCAAAACTTCTATAATGTAAATTGCTCAAATGTGTAATTTTACATTTTGAGAAACCCACTTTTATTCCTAAAAAATTAAACCCAAATATGTAAATGACTACCCTTTTATGTAATTTCCACTTTAATAGGACCTTTGGGTTCATAAGAAAAAATTGAGGACTAAACAGTTTACAAGATCACATTTTGGGACTTATTGGTGCTTCACCCTAAAAAAATTTACTAAATACAAAAAATACAAAAAAAATATAAAAATTCAATATATTTTCGTATTTTGTTGTGTTTAAGATTTTTGTACAATTAAAAAAATGGGCAAATTACATATACCTCCCTTGAGGTTTGGCTAAATTACAGATACTCCCTTGAGATTTCGAAAATTACATCCTGCCCCTTAAGGTTTGTATTTTCATAACAATTTATCCCATGAGTTTTAAATTTCATAACAAATTACCCCCTAATTTGTTATGCAAATATAGCATTCAGGGAGGAATTTGTAATTTCTCAAACCTCAGGGGGTATTTGTAATTTAGCCAAACATCGAGAGGTATATGTAATTTGCCCTAAAAAAATTGATTAAAGTATTTTAAAAAAATCATTAAAAATATAAAAATACAAATTAAAAACTTAAAAAAATATTTTTGAAAACTCAAAACTAGACGTTTTGATTTTTTTATAAAAAGATATGCAAATAGAAAAGTGAATGAAAAAAAATATTTGACTTTTTAATATTTTTAAATTTTTTGACTTTTTTTTAGCTGGTTGAGTTGGTTTTTTCACATAAATACTGATACATACATGTCCATATGCATATATAGCCAATTCAGTAGAACGTAATTCGAGAAGTCTCACGTCTAAAGATATCTAGATTTAGGTTTCAATAACTATTTGCAATTAGAATTGCAATTTTGTAAATTTATTTTTATTTAGTGGCAAAAGGAAGATCTTTTAGACAATATTTATATTTATGCCCTTGCACAGAGCACTGTCACTGCTTTTTGTCCAGAGAAAAAGTTTCCCCAAAAAAATTTTGAATTGAAATTTGGAAGTTGGAGTTTGTGTATAGCTCTATGTATTTTGATTTTATTGGTTGGCATTGTCAATTTTTGTGTAGTTAATAAGGAGGGCTTTTTTTAAAAAAAAATTATTATTACAATCATGTGGGATATGATTTTGATTGTTTCTTTTGCACTGTGTTGTTGATTTGTTATTTAGTCAATCAAATTTCTTATAATAGTAACAGGAAGATCTTTTAGACAATTTATATTTATGCCCCTGCACAGAGCAATGTCACTTCTTTTTGTCCAGTGTAAAAGTTTCCCAAAAAAAGTTTTGAATTGAAGTTTGGAACTTGGAGTATGTGTGTACAACACTATGTATTTTGATTTTATTGTTTGGCATTGTCAATTGTTGGGTAGTTAATACAGGAGGGCTTTTTTTTATTTTTATTTTTATTTTTTTTAAAATTATTTTTACAAATACGTGGGATATGATTTTGATTGTTTCTTTTGCAGTGTGTTGTTGATTTGTTATTTAGTCAATTAAATTTGCTTATTTTAGTTTTAGACATATAGTTTATTCTATTTTTGTTTCTTTTCTTTTTTTTTTTCAAATTTTCTAAAAGAGTGATTGAATTTGTTAGGTTTTTATTCTTGGTAATCCCGTTTGACAAAACTTTTTTTCAGTTGTAATTGTTCAACTTTTATTTCAGTGAGGCTATGAGTTTTTAGATGCGAATTCAACCCAAATTGTGCCTTGCAGAGATGTTTTAAAAGTTAATTCTTTCATGTTTGTCACTTCATTAAATATGTTAGGGATCGAGCTGCCCGGTTACCTCACGGGGGTCTAGGGGGCAGCGTTCCTTCGCAGGTCTGGGGCAGTGCCCAGGCGGGGTCAAGGGGTAGCGTCCCCAAAGCCAGAAGCAAAATTGCAGTCGTAGTTGCTTGTCCGCTTGAGCAGAGAATATTTGGTTCCAGAAGTTTGAACTGTCTACAAAAGTACTAGAAGTTGTGTTTTTGCGCTCAAGCGTCAGTCCACTCGAGCAGCCATTCTTGCGCTCAAGTGGAGATCGCGGATCAGTTTTCTATAAATATGTGGTTTCATTCGTTTTTAGGGTTACGGCTTCCAGATCTTCTTCTTGGGTATTATGATTTTCATCTGGGGTTTCTTTGCTTGTTTCCTTTGATATTTGTGAAAGTTTAATCATGAATTGAGTGAATCAAAGGGTTTGTTTAGTTTGTTTTGTTAAAAAAAGAGAGAGAGAGTTGTTCTTCGGTGGATTTCGTGGAACTTGGGCCTGAAGCTTGGGTGGATTCCGATGTGGTTTAACGTCGTGGATTTGACATCGGCGTTGTGTGATTCAACGTTGGGTAAGACAATGCCGAGGTGAAGATAGGGCTGGAAGAGGCATATAGGGGTTGGTTCAGTTTGGGTGTGGATTCGCTAGGTAATTGAGAGTACCTTGTGTAATTCTTTTATGTTTTCTTAGTAGATTGTTTTGTGATTTTTGCCCATGATTTTTTTAGGATTAATTACCAAAAAGTCCTATCTACATATTTGGTGGTAGCTTAGGTCATGTCAAAAAGTTTTTGAACCATTAAGTCCCATTTATAGGTAAAAAGACGTTTTGTCATTTAATCCCAAAACTGAGAATGTTCTCAATTTTAAAACTGAGAATGTTCTCAATTTATAATTATCAGAACTAAGAAATTTTTCAATCTTTTCTAGTATGAACTAAGAATATTATCAAAACTAAGAAATTTATAATTATCAATTTTGAAAAATTTCTTAATTTTTTTCATAATTAAAATTGAAAATATTATAAACTGAGAATATTCTCAATTTCAAAATGATACTCCCTTTGGTCCCTAGAAACCTCAATAAAGAGAATAAAGTAAAAAATTTCATTCAAGCCTACAAGGCACAATAGAATAGAGATAAATGAAAAAAATTAAATAAAAATAAATTAACATTGTCTTTTCTTTACATTTTGCCCCTCCCAGTGGCCCGCTTTGAGCTTGCTTCGAAATCTCTGTTGTAGTTCTTGTTTCGTGTTTACACAACTTTTCGTTGCTCTCTCTCACCGTTCGAATTCAGGATTTGGATTGGAATTCGAAGAAGCAATTCGGTTTTTTTATAGTTCGCTAATGGGTGGGATGTGTTGCAGAGTTGTTGGCGAGACTGAGACGACGACGGAGGCAGCGGAGCTGAGCTTGAGGGTGGCGCAGCAGCGGAGGATGGAAATTCACCAGCTGAAGATTCTCGCTGCAGATATGGTGGTGCCGTTGCCGGAGAACGGTAGAAAACGTCAGAAATTGGATGTTTTTGTGGCAGATTCGAAGCTGTCTGAGTGCGGAAAAGCAGTTGAGAATTGCGTGATTAGTGAAGGTCGTTGGGTGGAGAAGGATAAATTGGGCTATTAAAAATTAATCAGATTTGAAGGAGTAAATAATTTTATTTAGGACTTAATGGAGTATAAGTTCACAAAGTGAGACTTGTATGTAAATGTCTCTTTTTTTTTTTTTTTTATCACAATTGGAGTGTAATTGTGATTTTTTCACGTAAAATCGTTGTGTTGATTTGTCTTTGATTGTTTGATTGAGATTGCTATTTACTGGTTTAAATTGATACATAATCACAAATCAATATTTAGGAGATTTTTAGATTTTTCAAAATTTATTATGCTCTTTTGTTGTTTGTGAATGATTACTAGCCTTTCACAGAGAGAGTTTGATTAAATGCATGGATACTCTTAATGCTTGAATATTCATACCGTGATGCATTTCAGTTTGTGTGATGACTTTTTCGTCATTTAATGTTAAAGTACTTTAATAGTTGACAATGAAGAAGGATTTTCAATTTTTAAAAATAAAAGATGGTATATATAAATTCTAATGCAGAGTTTATTTATTTATTTGTTACTGACTCAAGTATTTTTGTATTTACTAATTAATATTTTTATTTTTTGCAACAATTATTGTTATTTGGGAAAGGAAGTGTTAACGTTTTAAAGCCATTTGGAATGTCTAGCCTTTGCACTGTTATTTGGTTCTTGGAAGGTCTTATTATTTACAGTATATTTTTGAGTTATCTTTAATTTTTATTGATTGATGTTTGGTATTGGTGGTCAGGTTTGCTTGATCTTCTTGCTTGGTGCTCTGGTTTTATAAGATTTGCTTCAAGAATTAAGGTATGAAGTAATTCAAATTGCATTGTAGATTTTTAATTTATGTACATTCTGGGAGCTTGTTCATGTTTTTTACCTCTGCTACAGAATACTGTGATTAGGAATTTTTGTTGAATGAAATTACTGTTTTTTTATGGTGTGAGGATTATATAGATTGGTTTTCTGGCATATTTTGTAATATTTTGTTCGGTTTTTTATTAAGGCTCGTGGTTTCAGACCATTTTTTAGTCCCATTATTCAGGTTCTCAATTTTATCATCCCAAATTTTGCTGTTCTTTTGTTCATTCCATAACATCAATATATTCGATATTTGCTTTTCTTACTTGCTCACCATTCTTGTTACATATATTATTATTATTATTATTATTATTATTATTATTATTATTATTATTATTATTATTATTATTTATTTTATTTTTTTAAAAAAAAGAAAAGAAAAAACATGGTCAGTTCGAATCAACAAGTTGTTTTTGAGAATAAAAGGTTTAAGAAATTCTAGGGCCACATGTGTCCGACCCCTTTGTTAGCTACAAAATCAGAAGAACCAAATTCCTTCTCCAGGGATAGGCTTGAGTGTTGCCATAAAAGATCAATGAAAGCCACAAAAGATAGGAATAGGATCCCCTCCAGTTTGGAATGGAGGGCACTGTTTGGGCCCATGGGGCTCATCATAAGCCCCGTTTCGATGATCCAATCCATTCGTTTTGTCTGACACTTTGTCTATTTCATCTATAAAAAATATTAGATCAATCTGATAACGGCAACTTGTTCAATTTATTGTGTTTGTCACTAAAAAAATGTATGATTTATTTTTAAAAGCATAATTGTTGTCTATTTTTTTAGTGAAAAATTGAACAAGTTACAATTATCGGATTGACCTAATTTTTTTGTGGATGGAATACACGAAATGTCTAACAAAATGAACAGTTCGGATTATCGAAACGGGACCCATCATGAGCCCCACAGGTCCAAACAAGGCCTTTCAATTCAATATCTAGACCAGAGAGAATCCTTCTCTCAAAAAGAATAGGGTCCCTCCTTAGTTTTGTGGGTCTCACACAAATTAGGGTCAATATTATTTATTATATAAATTTTGTTTGTAAAGCTTCAGAAGCTTTGGTTCGTACATGTAAGTCAAAAAAGGAGTAAAAGAGACATTTATCTCTAATGTTTTGTATATTGCAGCAAAAAGAAACAAAGGAGCCGAGAGAGAAGTAAAAAAAGAGGAGAAAAAGCTAGGTTTCTTTCATAGTTTAAGTTAAAATTGGATGGTTATTTTTTACCCGATCTTGATGAACTTTCAGTGGATTATTCATGAAGACGAGTTCTACATTTTTATCGGAGCGAATCTTGTCAAAATTCTTTTAGATTGGTAGTTTGAGTTATTCACTTTAGTGATACCTAAACTTTATCACTTTTTGATTTGGTTAAAATCCACTTTTGTGGTGATGATATAATTGTTGATTAGTGATCTATGAATATTCTCTTGATGATTGTATATCTCTAGTTATGACTAGAGATGAACCATTGTAACCCCATTATTTTATAGTGAAAGTTGGTTTGGAGTTAGACTTGTGAACGTTGGTATTTTTGCCGAATTACGTAAATTTGGTGTTTTGTGATTGTTTTATCGCCTTTAATTTCAGCCATATTTTTTCTTGCATTTTGTGGTTTTTTGTCCATTTTCTAATTACACAAGAAGGGAAAAATATAGGGATTTTTCCAACAATTGGTATTAGAGCACATGGTTTGTGCCTATAAAGTGTTTAATAAGTTTTTTGTGTGAATTTTAGAATGGAGGATAATTTGGGGGTTATGATAAAATTGACATCTTCGAGTTATGCGATTTGGAAACCACAAATAGAGAATTTCCTTTACACTAAGGACTTGTATAGACTAATTTATGGTGAGAGTAAAAGGTCGGAGCATGTGGATGTTGAATATTGGATAATAATGAATAGAAAAGTTGTTGCTAAAATTCGGCATTGGATTGATCAAAGTGTGTTTCACCATGTGGCTCAAAAAACCAATGCTAACACCTTGTAGAAGAAATTAGAAGCCATGCATGAGAGGAAAATTGCGCAAAATAAAGCTTCTTTAATTAGAAGGCTTGTAAACTTGAAATACAAAGACGAACACAATGTTACGGAGCACATGAGTGACTTCCAAGGCTTGATCAATTAGTTGACAACGATGAAGATGGTGCTAGGTGGTGTGTTGCAAGCACTATTGATGTTGAGCTCTTTGCTTGACAGTTGGGATAACTTGGTTGTTACCATGAGCAATTCAGCTCCAAATGGATTGGTCACCATGGATATGGTGAAAGATAGCATGTTCAATGAAGAAGTTAGAAGAAAGGAGTAGGTTACTTTCAGTGAATCACAAGCTCTTGTTGCTAAAAATAGGAGCATAAACAGAAAAATCTACAACCGTGACAAGTCAAGAGACAAATCAAGGGACAAGTCACTACAACAAATCTAGGCTATTGTGACGAAATTTGGTGACAATTTTTTTTTTGGTCTTAAAATTTAATCCAAAAATAACAAAATATTAATTTTGTTGTTTGTTTTAATTTTTCTCAAAACTATAAGAGACAAAAACAAAATTTTGTTTGCAAAAATGAGGCGCCAATTTCATTTGCATTAGTGTGAATTATTTTAACTCATTGGAGACGAACATTTTTGTCACAAAATATATATATATATATATATATTGCAATTAATATAATTCGTTACCAATAAATTCCCTGTCTATTAAATGATGTCATTGCATATTTCCATTTATTAGGGGACAAATATATTTTTATCTGGGAATGATAAGTTATGGAAGACGAAAATATTTCGTCACCAATAAATACTATCATGTAGACGATGTCGTTTCATATATATTTTAAATAGCACATACATTGCATGGATTAACTGCTAATTTATTATACTATTATAGTCTCTTGAAGCCTACTTTCTCCTTTTGCCAAGTGGATTTTTTTATATCAAAAAAGAAAAAAAAAATTATAAAGTGAAATACATGAGATTTGAACTTTGGTCTTGGGTTTGGAAAACAACACTTTCACCACTTGATCAACAAATATTATATATATATATATATATATTTCTAATTCACAATTAAAATTTAGGGTAAATTACACTCAGCCCCCCCGAAGTTTCGTAGCCGTAACTGATCCGTGCCCACCCCTACTCCCCTGTGATTTGAATAATTACACAAATATCCCATGCTTCAACTAACATTATCAAGATTCTCCCAATCCATCAAATTGGCACAAACGACGTTATTGACATATACTAAATGACCTTATTACCCTTGCTTTGGAGCAGAAAAAGACTATAATACCCTTTGTACCTTAAATCCCTAATTCACTACCTATTCTAATTTTGATCAAATTTGTGGGAGATAGAAGAGAGAGAGAGAGAGACGAAATCTTTGAAGAAGACCGATCGGTGTGAACAAACGACGAAGAAACTTGAGATTTTGGTTCGATCATCATTGCCACTACAAAATGTGAAAGAGATTGATCAGTGAGAAGTTGTTTTTAGGGCTTCCAGGTAAGATTTCTAACCTTTTATTCTTCATCCCCATTTGTTTTCTGGAGTAGCAGTCCACTTCTTTTATACTTCGTCCCTGTTTGTTTTCTGAAGAAGTTGTTTTTATTTTAGCTCATGTTTGTTTTGGTTTTGGAACTTTGGATTTGTAGTCCCTTTCAGATTTGTACGGCTTGACAACGGATGAGCAGTCTGCGTTGGGAGATGTTAGGTGACCGGTTGTTCGTGGGGACGTCCCACCTGACGTCCGACCGGTCAACCGGCCAAGCGCAATTTTTTTTTTTTTTATATGTTGGGCATTTTTTATTTTTATTTTTTTGTGTTCTTTTTGTTATGATTTTTCATTTTATGCAATTATGATTGTATTGTATGACCTTTTATTTATGTTTGTTATGAAATTGGCGATTTGGTTTTGTTAATTTACTGTAAAAAACAGTTTTCTTCTTAATTTTCTTAGAAATAATGATTTAAGGATTTTTTTTTCTTTTTGTTATGCAATTATGATTGTATGAGCTTTTATTATGCTTTTTTTATGTCTTGTGCTTATGAATTATGTTACATTTGGATGAGTAATTATTGAATGGAGTTGTTTTTTTGTAATTAATTGTTACATTATGATTAATTGTTACATTTTTATGATTAATTTTTTTATTCTTTTTGTTACATTATGGTTAATTGTTATTTTATTTATGAGAATGGTTGGTTGTGCTTAATGTCATTTTTTTTTTAAATAGTTAAAGTGAATGGTTAAATAGATGTGTTGTGCTTGGTTGTAGAGCTTTAACTTGTGCGGACTAGTTTCATTTGTGTTGGACTTGATTTTGATTTTATTTTATTTATGAGAATTGTTGGTTGTGCTAAATGTCATTTTTTTTTAAATACTTAAAGTGAATGGTAACATACATGTGTTGTGCTTGGTTGTGGAGCTCTCACTTGTGCTTCTTTCCTTTTACTTCTGGCTGCCTTTTCAGTTTTTCTCTTGGCTTGGAATTTTTGAGTTGTACACTGTGGAGCTTTGTGTTGTGCTTGGTATATATACTTGAGATCAACTGCCCTGAGGGCATTATTGGTATTTTTGGCTTTATTGGTGACGACATCAACAGGTTCTATTACCTGGGGTAACGAAGGCTCAAATAAGGGAGAATTTTGACAATGTCAATTAAAGTAGGGGAAGTTTGTGTAATTATTCAAACCAAAGGAGAGATCCCTGTATTTGTCAGAAACCTCAGAGAAGGTGAGTATAATTTACCCTAAAATTTATATTTTACAGAGTTAATAGCTTACGTATCAGGTGACCTTACACCCTAGTATGTATATATATTTACATTTTTAGAATAGAATAAAGAGTTTAATTTTTAAGAATGCACGTTGTACCACGTACAATTGACACGAATTAGTGGTGGTTAATTGGTATTTGATAAGTATGTTAAAATAATTTATATCTATCCCTTAGGGGTGTAAATCTAGCCTGGCCCATGTCAGGCCTCGCAGGCTCCCTCCAAAATTCGGGCTGGGTCGGGCCGGGCTGGCCTACAAGCCAAAAAATTAAACCTAGGACTAGGGGTATTCAGGCCTTGGGCAAGCCGGTGGGCCAAGCCTCGGGCTGGCCCGATGGGCCAGGGCCTGACCAATTTTTTTTGTTTTTTTTCAATTTTTTCTACCACAATATTATTATTTTTCACTAAAAAAAGATACTAGGCCTTAGGCGGGCCGAGCAGGTTGGACCTTGGGTCAGGCCTTGAGTGGGCCTTAAGCCGGCCCACGTGTCGGGCTTCAAAATGATGGCCCAAGCCCATCTTGAGCCGTTCACGGGCCGCGGGCCATTTTTACACTCTTACTATATAAAGTACGAATGTTGGGTGGACAAAAATTCCAGCCTCGTCGGAATTACCTTATTACCCCTTTGCTTAAAGCCTCAAAACGACATCATTTTGGTCTATGACTTCAAAAAAAAAAAAATTCCTTCCACTTCCCCTGTCGCACAATCTCTCATCTCTTTGTGTTTTCATTTCTCTGCAAAAGCTCTTCAAACCCACTCTCTCTTTCTCTCTCTCCATCGGATCCCAAATTGCAAACCCAAACCCCAAGGCCCCGTTTGTTTTGGGAGATGGAGGGGGGATTGGGATTGAGATGGAGGTAGGACCCACTAATGTTGTGATTGTTTTGGGAGATAGAGAGGGGATTGAGATGGGCCTCCGGATTAGGATGGGCCTTAGAGGGGGGATTGAGATGGAGGAAGTGTAGGTGGTATTACGTATTTAGTCCTCCAGCTTAGGTTTTATTTTATTTTATTTTTTTTCCCCATGTTGTGCATTTTTTTTTTGAACATTAATGTTTAATGTTTTTGTATTTTTTGTTAAGTAAAAATTATAGTTTTATTTGTTTTAATATTCTATATTTCTTTTATAGGGTAATAATTTAACAATCTCCACACTAACAACTATCATCAAAACAAACACAAGTTTTCTTAATCCCCTCATTATCAATCTCCTCACTATTAATCCCCTCCATTCTACCTCTGAAAACATTAAGGGCCTAACTAACATAACAACGAGTGAGAAGGAGAAGATGAACAAATAAAATACAGAGAGAAAGCTCTGAACTAGAAGAGAAGGGAAAAAAAAGAAAGAAAAAGAAAGAAGTAACGATGGAGAGAGAAGACGCCTGAAGAGACGAACCTAGAGAGACTAGACAAAGAAAAACGCTTCCACCCTTCAACCAGGTTTGAAGATTCAAACTAGGGTCTTGATTTGGGGATTTCCACTAAAAAATTAATTTTCATTAAGGAACTCTAAAATTATGTAAAATTAGCAAACCGTAAGGGAACTCCAGGTTCTTGAAAAAAATTGAAACCTTTGTTGTGAAATTGGGTTCTTCAATGGTTCAACACAGAAATTGGGTTTTTTTTTTTAATCTCTTAATCTGAGTTAGGAAAAATTGAAACGTTTGTTGTGAAATCAGGTTATTTAATGGATTTCAAGATTTTTTCTTTTTTGATTTGAATTTTAAAAAATTGGGATTCTGTTTCTAAAAATAGGATTCTTTTATTGTGATTGTATAAAAAAAAAAAATTCTAATTTCTTCAATCCAAAATTATAGTGTTAGGGTATTGTATGTTTTAATTAACAATTGACAGTGTAGATTTTAAAGCTCCTGTATCTAATTTCTTGAATCTTATTCAAAATCTTAGACATACATTGTTAAAACAGACATTGCCGTTCATTTTGTGATTATTATGCATTGTATGATTGTTTCTCATGGGGGAATGAAGAAAAAAAATGTCCAGAGTATGTTTGTTTGACAGTGTATAAGCATCTCCAATCCTTCAACTTCTCTTTTATCATCAAATTTAAAATTGATGAAAAAATGTTCAAAAATCATTTCCAATCATTTCATCAAATGTTCATCAAATCAAGGGAGACTCATTCTTTTCATCAATTTGAGAGCTCATCAAATCCTTCATCAATTTTGAATTTGATGAAAAAGATGAAGCATTTGAGATGATTTTCTTTTTCATCAAATTCGATGAAAAGTGAAATTTGGGATGAGAATGTAATTTTTTAAAAGATTTTGATGAAAATTTGATGAAAGGATTGGAGTAGTTCATATTAAATCAAGTTCTATACTCAAATTTAAAATCAAATTAGATGAAATTTCTTCATCTTCAAACAGCAATGGCGTTAGAGTTGAGAATACATCATGGATTTACTGCATTAGTTTGAAAATTGTTAAAAGTACCATCCAAATAACTTGTCTTTATTGCCATTGATTGAACTTCAACTTGTGTACTGTAATTCTATAATAGCTGATGTTGTGAAAGAGTAGTTTAACATAGTCCTTTCACTAACAGAAGAAGGTGTATTCTTCTCAGCACTTTTATCAACAAATTTGTATTTTTTCCCTCTCTTTGATTTTTGAGGAACTAAATAGATGATTGATTTGTTGATGTGATTCTATGTTTGATTAAAGATGCAATTTTGGAAGGAGCCAGATTAATTGGCAATGACAAAAAAGAAACTAGGTCGTGTGATTTTGCCAAAGGTGAGATTCTTATACCTTTCATTTTATTGATCAAAAGTCATTTTAGCTTGTCTTTTAATTTTTAATTGGGTCCCATTGTATTTTGATTGTACGATACAAAATGCTCAAGTAAGTAAGCTACAAAATTAGCGAAAGCAAAAGTTGACTGAGCATCTTGCCTAGAAACCAAGGAAACTTCACAACCATGGAGCTGATGAACAAGATGACAAAAAGAAAAATAGCTTGGCGTGGCAAAAGCAAGCAAGTTCATATTCCCTGCCAACTTTCCATCATAATATGTTGCCTTCTCGTGGGAATGCAGATATTGATAGAAACCTTTGCGGAACATAAACTAAAAGCCAATAAGGATTCAATTCTATACATGAAAACTATATGAATTTCAACTATACAAAATAAGTGTATACGTACCTTGATCCATGATAGTATGAAAACCTCTTTTGAGAAAGAGAAGCCTTGAATAGAAGACCTTGATCTTCAAGTTTTTTATTTGTCTAAGATCTTCAAATCACTTCTCTCTCTAGGCGATGAGAGCCTTCTTGTGGTGACAACTTGAGTTTTTGTGATGGAGAGTGTGGTTTGAGACCTTACACTATTCATACTAGCATTCTTCCCATCAAAGAATTCATTCATTAAATGAACTTCATTAAATAGATTAATGTATCTTTTACATTCATGATACACAATGCATCTTCTATATTAATGAACTTATTAGATAGATTAATGTACTTGAATAGAAGACCTTGATCTTCAAGTTTTTTATTTGTCTAAGATCTTCAAACCACTTCTCTCTCTAGGCGATGGGAGCCTTCTTGTGGTGACAACTTGAGTTTTTGTGATGGAGAGTGTGGTTTGGGACCTTACACTATTTATACTAGTATTCTTCCCATCAAAGAATTCATTCATTCAATGAACTTCATTAAATAGATTAATGTATCTTTTATATTCATGATACATAATGCATCTTCTATATTAATGAACTTATTAGATAGATTAATGTATCTTCTACATTCATAATAGATACATAATGCATCTCTAAGATTCATTCATAATGAATCTATCACATTCAATGCATTAACAATATCTCCATTAGTCTTCTATACATTATGTATATATAGGTGCAGTCATCAATGATTAGTCACCATCTAATTGATGTACATGTATTTTGCTTAATGAGGATGAATCTAGTATAACCATGTATAAGCCATGTTTAGGAAAAATTCTTACAACCTCCCATTTGGCTTGCATGATTATATTATGTCACTAGATTATCATAATATGGCCAACATTCTCCCACTAGAAGATTGCACCATCACCATTAGATTATGTTCAATGAAATTAATAGCACCAAATCATTGTACTCAGTGATTTACATATTGATCAAGACTGTACAATGATTATAGTGTTAATATTTTCCATCAACATGAATAAGTGAATCTTAAATCACAGAGATGACATTAGCAACATAATGGTGATTAATGTTAATTCATCTATAACAGTCCCATTGTTTACATCTTCTTCTAAATTGTGCACAAGTATAAAGAATGAAAACAACAAACATAATCACTACTAACATAAGATGATTATAACATAACATTTATCACGAACATAATACACTCATTTCAAGTCTAAACATGATAAACTTTCTACTAAGCCCATACACATAACATGTTCTTGAAAGAGCTTAGGTGTGAGACCTTTAGTTAAAGGATCTGCTAACATGAGTGTATTGCCAATATGAGAGATGGAAACAGTCTGATTCAGAACCTTTCTTTAACAACTAGATACTTGATATCAATATGCTTTGATCCTCCTAAAGTTTTGTTATTATTGGAGAACCGAACAGCAGTATCATTATCACAGTAAATCTGTAAGAGCCTCGAAATTGAATCGACAAGTTGTAATCCAGATATGAAATTCTTTAGCCATATTGCATGACATGTGGCTTCATAACATGCTATGAACTCCGCCTCCATAGTGAAAAAGGCTGTCAGAGACTGCTTATGAATCTTCCATGAAATAGGTCCATTAGCAAGCATAAAAATATACCCAGAAGTGGACTTTCAAGTGTCTTTACATCCAGCATAATCAGCATCTGAATAACCAATTACTTCAAGGTTGTCTGTTCTTTGATAAGTGAGCATGTAATCCTTAGTGCCTTATAAATATCGCAACACTTTCTTAACTGCTTTCCAATGATCAAGTCCGAGTTTAATTTGGTATCGACCAAGCATACCAACTACAAATGCTATGTCAGGACATGTACAAACTTGAGCATACATAATGCTTCCAACTGCAGAGGCAAAAGGAATTTCTTTCATTTGTTCCCTTTCTAAATTATTTCTGGGATACTGAAATTCACTAAATTTATCGCCTTTAACTATAGGGGCAACACTATTTGAACAGTTCTGCATGTTGAACCTTTTAAGAACCTTTTCGATATAGGCTCTTTGGGACAATCCTAAAATACCGTGAGACCTATCTCTATGAATTTCTATACCAATGACAAAAGAGACTTCACCAAGATCTTTTATTTCAAAATTCCTTGGAAGAAATTGCTTTGTCTCATGTATCATTCCCAAATTATTGCTAGTAAGCAATATATCATCAACATACAAAACTATAATGCAGATATTGCTCCCACTGATTTTAAGGTAGACACATTGATCAACCCCATTATCCTTAAAATCAAATTTGGTGAGAACTTCATGAAAGTTAAGATACCATTGTCGAGATGCCTGCTTTAGACCATATATGGACTTCTTAATTCTACAAACCATATTTTCCTTGCTTTCATCCTGAAAACCTTCAGGTTGGTCCATATAGACCACTTCATGTAAGTCACCATTTAAAAAGGTTGTTTTAACATCCATTTGATGTAACTCTAAACCATAATGAGCTACTAAGGCCATGACTATTCTCAAGGAATCCTTATTAGAAACAGGAGAATAAGTTTCTTTATAGTCCATCCCTTCTCTTTGAGTGTATCCTTTAGCAACTAATCTGGCCTTGTATCTTTTGATATTGCCTTTAGGATCATGCTTGGTTTTAAAAACTCATTTGCATCCAACAATTTTGGCTCCCTTAGGCAATTCTACAAGATCCCAAACATTGTTGTCTTTTATGGATTTGAACTCATCTTTCATGGCATTTAACCATTGAGTTGCATTTCCATTTTTCATGGCTTGGGCATAAGAAACAAGATAGTTCTCCAAGCCTATATCACACTCATTTAGGTAAACCTCATAGTCATCTAATATGGCTGGTTTCTTTTCTCTTTGTGATCTGTGTAAAGGTTGTTCTGCAACTGGGACAACTTCTTTTTCAATGTGAGAAATCTCTTGAGTACCAACATTATCCATAATAGGTTCAGGCACTTCATTTTCTTAGATAATCGTGGAAGGTGTAAAAGCACGATTTTCCTCCAAAGAAACATTTTTGAGATTCATACTCCCACTAATGTTTTCATCCTCTAAGAACACAACATTTCTAGTTTCAACAATTCTTGTGCTATGAGTGGGACAATAGAATCTAAAACCCTTTGATCTCTCAGGATATCCAATGAAATAACAATTTATAGTTCTAAGGTCTAATTTCTTTATTTGTGGGTTAAATTTTTTTGCTTTAACAGGACAATCCATTCATGTAAATAATTCAAATTAAGTTTCCTACCAACCCACAACTCATAAGGAGTTACAAGCGCAGCCTTATTAGGAACCCTATTAAGAACATGTACAGCAGTTTTTAAAGCTTTACCCCACAAGTAATATGGCAAAGAAGAGTTACTCATCATGCTTCTCATCATGTTCAAAAGAGTACGATTTCGTCGCTCAGCTACACCATTTTGCTCAGGTGTACCGGGTTTTATATAGTTAGCAATAATACCATTCTCAGCTAAAAATAAAGCAAAAGCACTTGGATTTTGATAAGACTCAGTGAATCTACCATAATATTCACTGCCTCTATCAGATCTACTTTTAATTCGTCTACCAAGTTGATTTTCGACTTTAGCTTTATAGAGTTTGAACACATCCAGTGCTTCTGATTTTTCACGAATAAGATACACATAAGTATACCTAGAAAAGTCATCAGTAAAAGTAATAAAATATTTATGTCGATAAATAGTTGGAACAGTAAAGGGACTACATATATTAGTATGAATTGTGTCTAATAATTCAGTAGTCCTAGTAGCACCCTTTTTCTTTGTCTTTGTGTATTTTCCTTTAATGCAATTCACACAAGTACTAAAATCAGAAAAATCAAGTGAACTTAAAATTCTGTCTTTAATAAGACGTTCCATCCTTTCTCTTGATATGTGGCCCAAGCGCTCATGCCACAACATGGATGAATTTTCATTCACTCACTTTCTCTTTTTATTTACCAAGTCATTTACATGAAAGGATAAAAGAGATTGTGCATAAGTGGAATCTAAATTCAATGAATAAAGATTACCATATAAAGTACCAGAACCAATCATATGAGAATTGTGGAATAAAGAGACTCTATTATTTCCAAACTTAAATTCATAACCACAAGAATCAAGTTGTGAAACAGAAATTAGGTTTCTAATAAAAATAGGAACATAAACTGTGTTTACTAAATCTAAAATGAAACCAGAGTCTAAAATTAGACGGAGGGTGCCAATAGCCTCAGCGTCCACTTCTGTTCCATTTCCAACCGTAATGGTTTGTTCTCCTTTATTTAGTTTTCGACTTGTAAGGTATTCTGCATGGAATTTGTTATGTGAATACTTGCACCAGTGTCAATCAACCAAGAACTTGGTGGAACATCTACCAAAAAGGATTCATAAGACACAAAGCATTGAGTGTTACCTTTTTTGTCCAATCAACTATTAAAACTTGGACAATCTTTTCTTATGTGACCTTTCTTTGTACAGAAATGGCATCGAATCTTTTTTTTTTCGTTACCCTTGTGAGTTTCATCATTTGCATTCTTCTTCTTCTTACTTTTGCCTTTCTTGAAAATCTTTTTGGTTGGACCCAAGGTGGTAAGATGAGCCATATCAGGCTTTTCAGCTTTAAGCCTCTCTTCTTCTTAAACACACATGGCAATTAACTCGCTCATTTTCCACTTATCTTTCTGCGTATTATAATTGATCTTCAAAGGACCAAATTGCGTAGGAAAAGAAGTCATAATAAAATGAAGAAGAAAACCTTTAGAAATTTCCATGTCCATTCCATTTAATTGAGAGGCTATATCATTCATCTTTAAGATATGTTCACAAACAACACTCAAACCATCATATTTCATTGTCATCATTTTAATCATGAGAGTACTAGCAAGGGATTTGGAAGTTCCAACGAATTGTTCTTCAATAGATTTCATATAGCTCACTGCACTTTCAGAAACAGGGATCGCTCCTTGAATTGCAAGCGTAATTGAGCCTTTCATAATCATTAGACTTAAGCAATTATAGTGTTCCCATTTTCCATATAAAGCCATATGTTCCTTAAAACTTGTATCATTAGGCTTTGTAGGTGCTGGCTCTCTTAATGCATAGTCTAAATCCATAATTCCCAAAACAATTCCAATTTGTTCCTTCCATTTCTTGAAATTAGTTCCACTCAAAGTTTCAATACCAGACAAGTAACTATTAATTGCAGTAGGATTCAATGCTGCAAACACATAATATCCATTACATAATATAATCAAGAAAACTACTTTTCATATGTCATGAATAAAAATAACACCACAAGTTAAATATATCTAACTAGAAAACATAATTAGTTAGATACGAAATCAAGTTATCCTTCCGTTGGGCTGAATAACAATATATTTTAGCAATTCATAAAAGTAAATGAGATGACTAATAAAAATAAATAATATAAAATAAAATAATCATTAAGACCATAATGAGTTTTTCACTGTTGGGCAGAAAAACTCAATGTCTTATATTATTTTATTAACTAAAGCACGTGAGAAGTTTATCACCGTTGGGTAGAAAAAATTATTGCTATATTTATTATACTAATCATCTCGGTTGTTCAAACATACAGAGTGTTGAACCTCCGTTGGGTTGATCAACAATGTTTCAACTCATAAGATGTGTAACAAAACATTATAAGTGCATAAGACATTATCTTAATTACCACTTGTTCAATAATTTTCAATTTTTATTTTAATATCAATAGAATAAAAGATTGGCCAAAAATAAAAATAAAATTGGACAAGTGTAAATCAAGGTTATGCACTTGTTACACAAAACATCATCATAAAATGAAATTCATACTTATACGTTTCATGTATCAGAATTGAGAACCATGCTCTCATACCAATTGATAGAAAACTTTGCTGAACATAAAATAAAAACCATTAAGGATTCAATTCTATACATGAAAACTATATGAATTTCAACTATACAAAATAAGTGTATACGTACCTTAATCCATGATAGTATGAAAACTTCTCTTGAGAAAGAGAAACCTTGAATAGAAGACCTTGATCTTCAAGTTCTTTATTTGTCTAAGATCTTCAAACCACTTCTCTCTCTAGGCGATGAAAGCCTTCTTGTGGTAACAACTTGTGTTTTTGTGATATAAAGTGTGGTTTGGGACCTTACAATATTTATACTAATATTCTTCCCATCAAAGAATTTATTCATTCATTCAATGAATTTCATTAAATAGATTAATGTATCTTTTACATTTATGATACATAATGCATCTTCCATATTAATGAACTCATTAGATAGATTAATGTATCTTCTACATTCATAATAGATACATAATGCATCTCTAAGATTCATTCATAATGCATCTCTAAGATTCATTTATAATGAATCTATCACATTCAATGCATTGACACTATCTCCATTAGTCTTCTATACATATGTATAGATAGGTGCATTCATCAATGATTAGTCACCATCTAATTGATGTACATGTATCTTACTTAATAAGATAAATCTAGTATAATCATGTATAAGTCACATTAAGCCATATTTAGGAAAAATTCTTACAGATATCCCATAATCACCACTTATCATTAGGGCCACCAGTTGAATTTTCAACCAATTCTTCCAGGGCAATTGTCAACCAATTCGTTTACCTTTTCATTTGTGTTCAGTGCTTAGCATTGTTGGTTGGTAGCAATTGATGTAAAAACCAAGCAAAGTAAAACAGGTGCTGCATTGGTTAGGGCTGATTTTTTGAGGGAGATTCATGCTCCAACCGAGGAGGTATTGGCATTTAAGTGTTTTAAAGTGTATGCCATTTTTGCTTCAGATGTTAAATTGCCTGAAAGTTTAATTCTCTGGGCTCCTATGGTTGGTCATCAGTCCTGCCACAGACCACCAATTTAAGAGCACTACCACAACCCCTAATGACGTGGACTTTGAAACACACTTCAAAGAAGTTTTGCAACAACAGCGCGTGTAATTCACGCACTACCTATAGGAAAAAAAAAGGTAAATTATATTGACACCCCTAAGGTTTCTGTTTAATACAGATTCACCCTTTACATTCGACAAATTACATTTCTTTCCCAGAGATTTGTAATCTGATTACAAATTGCTTCCTGGATTGCTGACATCATATCCTAAAATTTTCTGAATGACCATCTTGTCCTTTTTCTTATAATTTCTTCTCCCTATCATCATGACTACATTTTACAACTTTCTATCATTAAATTCTACATGAACATATTTTTATTGAGTGATAATATACAAACATAAATTTTATATAGAATTTTCAAATACAATGATATACCTTAATGGTGACATTTCATTTTAAAACAAAACATTCATAAATATGATTTATATTTATAATAATATCACTATCATAACATTTTTATGATATTTTTTTGTATAAATTTTTATATATGAATATTATTTTTTATTTTTATTTCTACTATTATAATTAGATTAGATCAATTTAATTTAGATCTATTTAAAAAGTATAAAATTTGAACAAAAAACTTTTTTTAAAAAATCATTGAATATAACAAAATTAGATAATGTATTGAATCTTTGTGTTTTTTATATTTTTTTTTGTATTTGTTGAATTTTAAAAAAATAAAAAATATTATGCTTCTTAAGTATATTTAGATTAGATGTATTTAAAAAAGAAAAAAATTACTTAAAATATTAAAAAATTCAGTAAAAATAAAAAACACGAAAAATTAAATAAACACACACACACACACACACACACAAACACACACATACACAATTTTTTGTGTGAGTTAAACCTATAGCAGATGATTCTTATTTCCCTTGAAATGACATGAACAATGTATTATTTTATTATTTTATACATATAAAGGTTAAGAGACAAATATGTCATTTTAATCTAACAGGAGGTAAGTGTAATTTTTCAAATGTGAGGGGGATCTGTATTAAAAAGAAACCTCACGAGGTGTCAATGTAATTTACCCAAAAAAAAATTCAGTTTGTTTGGTTTCAATTTTCTAGAAATTGAGTTTTTTTTTTGTTTTTCGCAAATATTTTTAAAATTTTAAGCAATGTTTTTACTTTTTTAGATGCACCTTACTTAAATATATTTAAAAAGTAAAATATTTGTGAAAAAATATTTTTAAAAATTATTAAACAATATACAAAAATATAAAAAATGTACTGAATTCTCGTATATATATATACTAGTGTATGCCCGTGCCTGAAGGCACGGTGTAAATAAAAATAAGTGAATAAATAAAAATAAATAAATAAATAAACTGGGAGGAAAAAAAAGGAAAGGGGGAAATAAAAAAAAAGAAAAGAAAATGAGGAAGGTGGGATCATGGGATCATTCGTGGATTATTTATGAGATAATGGGAAAGGTGGGTGAGAAAAAGAAAAAGTAAGAGAAAAAAGTGGGAAAGTGAAAAATGTACACGTAGCATACATCACAGTCGTTTTGTAATTTGAACAGATCTGAGCCGTTCAAATGTCTTAGTAGGACAAAAATATATTGAAGATTCAAAAACTCTCCTGTTCAGGAATAATCTTAATAATTCCACTTATTTGATGAGTATACTTATTTATGTCTCATCCCTTTTCTATTTTTCTACACATTTTTTTTATAAAAAAATTAAAAAATACACTAAATAAGCAAATCTCAAACAACTCTTTAATATTTATTTTTCTCATATGAGTTGTTATTCCAAAAATGTTTTCATTCATTTGTTAGTAATTTTTTTATCTCATTTCCGCTCATAAGTTATTTTCTCAAAAATAAATGGCAAATACATAATTTCAAAATTTTCCCTATAATTCAATATTGTAAATATTTTTTTTAAAAGACTAATGCTATACAAATAGAAAAATTTATATATAATAATAGAATTGATTGTGAATTTCTTATTTCAAAATAAAATAATATAAAAAATAAATTTATTTATAATAATCATATTACCGCATTATTGTCAAAATTTATTTATTTATTTTTTGGGTATGAATTAGAATAGAGATGAGACTGAGAAGTTTTTTTTCTTCCACAGGACTAATAAAAAAATAAAAGAAATCAAACACAAACTCAAACACAGGGAAGCCTTCAAATTGGTCCCAGATTTGAAACGTTCAACTGTGATCAAGATCTCGTCTGCTTTTCTCTTCCCAACTTTGTAATTCACTTCTCTCCAATACATAGATTGACTGATATATACATATATATATATATATATATACACATTTCCAGAGATACATGGTTTTCATTTTTCTTCTTCTTTCTCTTCTCTAAGATCCCCAAATTCCTCATACATATACACACACATTTGCAGAGATATATTAATAGCGAAACTCACAGCTTCTATGTTGCTGATAAAATCCACCCTTGTTCTGAGAGGATTTATGAAATGCTGCATGAACTCTTTCTAGCGATGAAGGGAGACACTAATTTTACAGATTTTGAATATTTGATGTAGATTTGGGGTATTAGATGTAATCAGGACACCGCATTGTGCCTAAGTTCTATGGTGGTGTAATGGACGGAGTGACTTGAAATATAAGAATATTTGAGATTAAAGAAAATTGACTTATTATCTTCTTTCAAATTGTCATCATCAAAATTAAGGTCAATTATCATCAGGATTGCCTCTAGTCTATAAAAGTGGATCAGGCATGCAGTCTTGCTGTAAGCCTCACCTCAAGTCTCACTCAAGTGATCTAAATTGTTCATTTTGTAAATCCCTACGTATAAATCATAAATCAAACATAAAAAGAATCAAAATAATCGTAGCCACATTATTTCATCATTTAGTCAAAAATAAACATATAAACTTCATTGTAATTTTAAAATATGCATTGCACTGCACCAAAGGGAGAAAGAAATCACATTATAAAATGGGTCAAAAGTATTCCATATAGATATACAACAACAATCTTACATCCCACAAACAAAGCATTAACAGCTAGCCTCATAATACAATGATAACAACAAACAGATGTGTAGAAAATCTATCCAAGAGTACTTTGGCAAGGAAACCTATATATTCGGTGACTCTGCAGCATATCAACACCACCATAAGATGCTAAACTAAAGAAAGATCTCGGTCTTTCACATAATAAAATATTTCCTTGGTATTTTCCTGTCTCCGTACTTCACAAAGCTTCTCCTATGAATTCTTCACATGATCAAAAATAGATGTATCCACCAACTAATAAATGGTCTGAGAATCTCAATGCTACTCAATTTAACAATGCAAGCTTTTATTGTCAAGGAAATTGTGGATCATGGTGTCAGGTCAAAATTTGCATCCAGTAGTGAATGAACATGGGCAAGAGAAGACACCTTGTAATCTGGCTTAAATTCCACATCTGTGTATTCGGGAGAATCATACCTCCCTGTTTCGTCAAGCAAGCATGTAAATGCTTCTACTCGCTTCCCACAAGCAACCTGCAAAGACCAAGTAAAGGAGCTTTAATTTACACAAAAGCATGTTTTGATTCAAACAAATTTGATAAAAGAATGTGAAATTAAAAACAAAAACAGCACCTCAAAATGAATCAGAAATGTTCTTAACAAATATGGTGCAAATGATGGAGAGAGAAATAGAGCAGAACTCACATCATCTTTAAGGCTATCCCCAACCATCATTACTTCATTAGGTTGAACTTCCCAAACTGAACAGATATGTAATAGTGGTGCTGGATCTAGTTTATAAGGACTATAGATACAGATCAATCACAAATTTTTCTTCTTCTTTCTCTCCTCTAGGATCTCCAAATTCCTCATACATATACACACACATTTGCAGAGATATACATATATATATATATATATATACAAATCAATCACAATTGACATCCTGAAATTTTTATGCTTTCTTCGCAAGCCTTTGAAGGCAAAATCTGAAATCGCAATTCAAACCTGGATGCCTCCTGAGAAGAACAGAAATGACCCAAATCCATGAATATTTGAAATATCTACCTTTACCCATATCATAGTTTCAACAACAATAAAACTAATCATAAAATTAATCACAAAAGATACACGGGAAAAAAAATAACTACAGAAGCAGAGAGACGATGATAAACAGTCACCTAAAATTTTTATGCTTTCTTCGGATGAAATGGGAGGAGACGGCGGCTGGGAGGGTTGCGAATTGAAGCCAGTCGGAGAGAAGGGAGAGATAAAGAAGAGGAACAAAGAGGGAGATAGAGATAAGGATGAAATGGACGAACTCGGAGAGCTCCAATCGAGGGGTTCGAAGTAGAGAGATGATGATAAACAGTCACCTGAAATTTTTATGCTTTCTTCGGATGAAATGGGAGGAGACGGCGGCTGGGAGGGTTGCGAATTGAAGCCAGTCGGAGAGAAGGAAGAGATAAAGAAGAGGAACAAAGAGGGAGACAGAGATAAGGATGAAATGGGAGGAGACGTGCAACAGAAAAGGGAAAGAGAGATAAAGATGGAAGGGGGAGGAGACGTGGGAGAGAGAGAGAGAGTAGAGTGTGTTTGGAAGGGAAACAAATTACTCTCAACCGTTAGATATTCATTAGGATTGATCTAAACCATTCAAATGAAGTGTATCTCTGATAAATTTTATATATTTTCAAAAACCGTTCTGTCTTATTATATAGATGTCACCTACTTCATACATAAAAAAAATACTAAGAAAAATAATATATAGATCAAGAATTCAAACACAAACAAATGTTAATAAAAGTAATGTATGTTTTAAATTCACTTCACATGTGAATTTAAACCGCACACTACTTGATTTTGGTTTTTTTTTTTTGATAGATTAACAATACACTCTGGCAATAATAGACAGCCAAAAACCCCAACAATAGCTGACAACCAAAAATCCCAACATAGGCCTAAAAATAGAACAAAAACAGCCAACCCAACCCAGCTATCTGAGTTGCATGAGCCAACAGCCAAACCAACCCAGACCCAAAGTTGAACAATACACAGTGGGAGCAGAAACACTTCCATCTGTCATACGGTGTCCCAAATATCAAAGAACCATTTTTTGATATTTTATGGACCTCCGCTTATAATTAAAAAAAAAAAAAGACGATTGATATAAATCATTAGAAAGAATAATAGAAAATAAACATTACAATTTAAAGGAAACCTTTATAGAAACACCAAAATTGATACTCACTAATCACAAGAATATTCTTGAAAGTTTTGTGGTTCATAATCTTGCATAAAAGGCCAATCCCTGATATAAAAGGCATGACTACCTCAGTAAGGACAAGATCAATATGATTACTAAAATCCTCCAAGATTTTCCATGCTTGAAGACCATTTGCAACAGCAGTAACTGTAATGACCAATTCAAGATTAGGAGGGCAAGAAGGGGAAAACAGTGGTAAGGATTAGAGTTATATACCATACGCAGTCAACCTACATAGTGCAATCACAACAACATTACTTTTATGTATTGCACAGGCCAGAAAGAGCATTCTAAGGCAGCTCACTTACTTGATGTTTCTATATTGCAGTTAAAAGCTTTTAGATGATGAAAAAGGTAATACCCTGTTATGTAGAGAAGAAGCTCATGCACCACTACAACAAATTTCAAATTATTTCTGAAAACAGAAATCAACTGAACCTATGACCATACATCACTATAACTCAATTCCTATTGAATAAGCTTCGATGTTACGTAAAAGGACTAAGCTTTGATGTTACACTTATGACCATACATCACTTATGCACTTATGACCATATATCAAATTTAATAATTTTGATACTTTAGCTATTATTTCTCTCTATATTCATGATCTTGGGTATGGTATGCAGTTGATATTTGTACCAATTGATGGTGGACATATCATGTTATGCAAACATAAACCATGGTGAATGATTAATTGATTGTCTATGGCATATGTATGCTTAATTGACACGGCACATTATATTGAAAACTGATGTGAAATTACAATATAAGTTTTTTCCTCTTTTATTTTTGGGTGGGTGAGGGGGAGGGGGAGGGGGAGTGGAAACAGGGAAAGGTGAGTTCATATGCTTGATATTAGAAACCAAAAGCCCAGTCCATAAAGTAGGACTCCCCACCTACCCAGCCAATAGCACACTTACAATCTTATGTTAATCAATATTAGATAAATTTAAAAAAAATTAATAATGTCATCAAAGTTTAAATAAAAAAAAAAAATTATCCTTCAAAGTTTATTTTAGTACTTTTAAACAATAAATAAAAAAATAATTGACCAAATTGTACCTTCCAGAACCAGTTAAAACCCACCACCCCAATAGCCACCACTACTAATTTCTATCTCTCACATGCATTTTTTCAAACACCTTATATGCATTGCTAATCACCCAAACAAAAACTAATCTTTCCTAAAAATAAAATAAAAAATAATAACTAATCAAAAGAACATATTACATAGTGTAACTCTCAACGGCCACGAAGTTTAAACAATGTTAGTGAAGTCCCAAAAAAGAAAGATGAGGATCATGCATCGGTAATGCATGTCACCATGAACCATTCAAATGGGTGTTCAATGGTCATTACGCTTGTACACAAATATAATCACAAACTTCAAATATACCTTCAATTATTTGGGTAGTTTTTTAATCAAGGGGTCAATAAATTTCCGTGTAATTTGTACATATTCATGTCAATGTATTAATTTGTTAATGGAAAACTTTCTTCTTCTCGATGAAAAAAGATTTGCATCATTGTTGTTTAAAAACGATTCAGATTCTCCTACTGATCTAACAGCAACACTCTAGCTTCAAAGCCTTTATTTGATCAGTGCTCCCAGCTCAATCAATCACCCATGAAAATTTCACATAAAAGCTAATCAAATTAAGTGCACCACCACAAGTCCATGACCCTATTTCCTCATTTTACCTAGAATATTCTCAAACATACCATATTGCCATTGCCACCAATCTCACTTCAAAAGTTCCAAGCTTGAACTCTAAATAATCAAACTGTTGAATATTCATTATTACATTGCTGTTGAATTTCCAGAAATTTCTTTAAGACAAAAATCAACAAAAATAAATTCGAGATTGTGCCTTCATCAATAAAATTGATTATATAATTAATCAAACACAATGCCTAATGGAAACAAACCTGCTGGAAAAAGAATTAGAGTAACAAACCTGCTGGAAATATATTTGCTTCACCCAAAAAAATTAATACTCAAGAAAGAGAATTAGATATCTCAAAAAAATACTACCAAATTCAGAAGAAACTCAGAAAAATATACTTGGTTTAAAGATAGAAATACCCAAAAAAAAATATACTTGCTGGAAATATAGAAGAAGATTCTTCACCTATTTTTGTGCTAGTAATTTCATATCAAAATAATTTCATAAAAAAAAGGCAATATAATTTCATCCTATTTTTGTAGAAACAGAATCAATAAAAAGAAATAATTCTGTCCAAGAATTTTGTTATTAGAAATTCTGTGTTGGTAACAAATAAGAAAAAAGAAAAACAAACCCAAATAAAAGCGAGGGAAAAAAGTGAGAGGGAGAGAGAGAGAAGAGGCAAAGATTGATTATCATATCAAAATCTAAAATCCAAAACCCAAATAAAACCCTAGGT
The DNA here is from genome assembly GCF_055761805.1 of Camellia sinensis. NCBI lineage: Eukaryota > Viridiplantae > Streptophyta > Magnoliopsida > Ericales > Theaceae > Camellia > Camellia sinensis. The sequence goes on along the minus strand of NC_138969.1, from coordinate 40,421,778 downwards.
TCACACACCCTCTTCAAAAAAAAAAAAAAACCAACAGAGGGGAGGCAAAGATTGAACAATAACAAACCCAATGGAACAATAACAAACCCAATAGAACAATAACAAAAGGGGGAGAAAAAAAAGGTGAGGATTTAGCCTTTTACCTTGGAGCTGTGTAGAGAGAGAGAGGAGGAAAACATTGAGCCAGATGGTACAAATCACCCCCTCTCAGCGGGGTTTATTCCGTCGGAGGAAATCACCACCGGAGATTACTTAAACTTCTAGAGAGAGAAATCTTGGTGGAAAGAAGAAGATGTAAAGGTGTGAGAGAGAATAGAGTTTCAAATTTTGAAATCAAAGAGAGAAAGAGGAAGAAGACGTCTGTGGGAGAAGGAGGAGAAGTTATTCGGTGCAAAATTGATTAAACCAAAGCTAAATCTGGACCATTTATTAAACTTAGTAAAATTGATCTAAACCATCGAAATGTCAAATAGGACAAATGAAAGTAAGATATTTTCAACCCTTAGATTAAATCAATCTAATGATCTATATTTTGACACACATACAAATGTCCCATCCCCAATTCAAAAACACCCTTCCCTTGTTATATAGATATATTTGTATTTTTGATATTTAATAAATTTTGTAAAGATTTTTTTTCATAAATATTATAATTTTTTAAGTATATTTATGTTAAGTGTGTCTAAAAATTTTGAAAATATTTAAAAATTCAATAAAAAAAAACACGAATAACAAAAAGTAGAATTTCTTAAAAAGTAAGTTTTAAAAACCAAAATCAAACAAAGTCAATTCCCTCCCCTTCTGCGTACTCCCTCTCTTGCATCTTCCCTTTCATCCCTGTTCGGCTGTTCTCTCCGACAACTCCCTCCCCTCTCTCCCTCCACCCATTGGCACCGTCATAAAACCCATCGCAACCCTCTTTTTCTCCCTCCCTCCCAACTGTGCTCTCTTCTCAGTCTCTGACAACGAGATCGGACCTCCTTTCTCCTCTTGAATGATAAAACTAAGCAAGCAAATTATTCAATTACACAAACCCACTTCAAAAGAAAAACTCGAACACAGTATCATGCATCATCGGCCGGAGCTTCAATACAAGAAACAAAGGAGAAACAGAAAGCCAGAGAACTTCTTCTCCAGTTTAGGAAAGATCTTCAATTCTAAATACTTCTTCAGAGCATCAACACTCACAACCCGAGTTGATAACATAACCAAGAAAATCAATCAAAATAAAAAAAAACAAAAAAAAAAACATTAATATATATATATATATAGAGAGAGAGAGAGTTGATTAGATCACCAGGGAAGACCTTTTCGATGATACGAAGGACGACCTTGTTTCTCTCTGCCTCGGATATTGAAGACATCAAGCTTCTGGATCAGAAGTTCTTGATCAAATTGAGAGGTGTGAGAAGACATTGTTTCTTCTATCTTGCTTTGGTTGAAAAAATGTATGATCTTGCTTGTGCTAAATATAGAGGGAATCGATTCTAGAGAGAAAGAAAAAGCAATTGAGATTGAGATTAGACATTGTCGATAGAGATATGCTCAGCAAATTAATAGATAACAAGACAAAGAGTGTTTATCTGGTTGCAATGGACGGACAGAGAAAGAGAGGAGAAACAGAAACCAAGGCAGGAAGAGAGAAGGGTGAGGATAGAGGGCTTGGCAGGGTAGCACCAGCCATCAATGGATGAAAAGGGAAGGGGGGTTGCTGCCGGCGATTATGGTGAGTTTAAAAGTTTCTAGAGAGAGAAAGTAAAAGGATGCCAGAGAGGGAGAGACTCACCGGAGAGGGATGCTTGAGAGGTAGAGACTCACCAGAGAGGGATGCAAAGAATGATAAACAAAATTTAGCACAATAACAGTAGGAAACAGAGGATGTAGAGAAAAACAAAGAAGATACTTGTGCCTCTTTATTGATAAACAAACAGCCTATAAATAGACTAATACATAACTGAAATAACATGAAAATAACATTACCCAACAAACTCCTATTGACTAGGTAAACAGAAACAAACTAACTGACAATCCTAAAGACTAGGACAACCCAAACATGCAAATTACTAATTTCCTTAACAATCCCTCCTTTAAACTAATGTTCCAGAAATAACATTCAGTTTAATAAGAGTCAAACTATAAAACACCATCTCTCAAATTGAATCATTTGAAGTACAAACACCAAGTAGCTTCCTGAGCTTCTGAAATGCAAGAAATTTAAGAGGCTTTGTTAGAATATCAGCAACCTGGTCTTCACTCCTGCAGTAAACCAAATTAATGACTCCATCATTTGTGAGATTTCTCAAGAAGTGATACTTCACATCTATATGTTTGCTTCGACCATGTAGAACAGGATTTTTTGAAAGCTTTATTGCTGAACTGTTGTCACAATAAATCTGAGTAGGCTTATCCTCCTTAAAATGCAGCTCTTTAAGAATCTTCTTTAGCCAAATAGCTTAACAAGCACAAGTTGTTGCAGCAACAAATTCAGCTTCAGTGAATGATAATGTAACAATAGGTTGCTTCTTTGATGACCATGAAACAACTCATGTCCCCATCATGAAAATATACCCAGATGTACTTTTTGATCATCTGAATCTCCTGCATAACCACTATCGGTAAAGCCGAACAGATCTGACTTTTCTCCCTTCTTATAGAACAGCCCAAACTCCCTAGTACCTTGCAAGTACTGAAAAATTCTTTTTGCAGCCAAGAGATGAATCTCTGTTGGACACTCCATGTATCTACTAATTACACTTACAGCATGCATTATATCAGGCCTTGTTGCAGTCAAATACATTAGGCTTCCAACAATCTGCTTGTAGAGAGTGTTGTCAATCCTCTTTCCTTCATTGTCTTTGTTTAGCTTCAAGCCAAACTCAAATGGTGCATTTACTGGATTACAATCCTACATCTGAAACCTGTCCAATATTTCTCCCATATACTTTTTTTGAGAAATAAAAATTCCAGTAGAAGACTGCACCACTTCAATGCCAAGAAAATAATGCATCATGCCAAGACTAGACATCTCAAATTCAGCCATCATGGATTTTTTAAAACTTGCAAACATGGCTGTATTATTTCCAATGTAGATTAAATCATCTACATATAAGCAAACAGTGAGCATTTTCCCTTTATCCTCGACTTTTATGAAAAGTGTATGTTCATAAGGACATTTTTGAAATCCTTCCTTCAAAAAATAAGTTTCTATACGATTATACCAAACCCGTGGGGCTTGTTTTAATCCATATAGAGCCTTCTTTAGTCTATACACTTTATGGTCATTTCCAGATTTCACATAACTAGAAGGTTTATCGATAAATACCAGTTCCTTCAAATCTCCATGGAGAAACGCCGACTTCATATCCAGCTTCCCAAGGTGTTTAAGGTGTTCCACAGGCCGTCCCGTGGCTGTTGTACGATTTTGGCTCCCGATGGCCTATTTTCAAGCTTAAGTGTGAAAAAGTGCATTTTTGGACTTAGTTTTCAAACCGGGAGTCCCGTGCTAGTTCCGTAAGTTTCCACAACTTACATTGTTCCCTCCCGAGGTGTTTGAGGGGTTCCCAGGCCGTCCTGTGGCTGTTGCACGATTTTGGCCCCCGGTGGCCTATTTTCAAGTTTAAGTGTGAAGAAGTGCGGAAGATAGGCCATGAGTTCTGAGCTACCAAAGCAATCACCAATCTGATTGTGTCATGCCTTGCAACTGAGGCAAAGACTTCTTTATAATCGACACTGAACTCTTGCTTATAGCCCTTGGCCACCAAGCGTGCCTTGTACTTGTCGACTTCACCATTCTCCTTCAGCTTTGTCTTGTAAACCCACTTCACACCAATTGTTTTGTGCCCTTCTGGAAGATCAGATAACTCCCAAGTGTCATTCTTTTCGATGGCTGCAATTTCAGCATCCATAGCCTTCTGTCATTTTGATTCTTTGACAGCACTTTCAAACACTGTAGGATCACAGTCTGAAAATAAAGCAAAATGAGTAAGTGGGTCTTCAGATTGACCAATTCCGGTTACCTCATAATCTGACATCCATGCTGGCCTCCTTCGAACACGATGAGAACTTGATTCAGCTACTGTCTCTGGTGCGGTTGGAGTGACTTCAGAGGCTACAGGAGTTCCATTTTGAGGATTCTCAAGTGCATCAGTTGCTGGAGCAAGTTGTTGCTACGCTTGGTTTGCTTCATCACTATCTACTCCATCAAAACTAGTTGGAATTGGCTCTCCAACTACATTTTTGTTTACTTCCCAAATTTGATCTTCAACAAAAACAACATCTCGACTGATAAGTATTTTCTTAGTGTTAGGATTGTAAAGCTTATAAGCTTTTGAATGATCACTAACACCAAGAAAAATACATTTTTCTCCCTTGTCATCCAGCTTCTTCCTCTTCTGATCTAGAATATGGGCATATGCAACACACCCAAAAATTCAGAAATGATCTATAGCAGGTTTGCTTTCGCTCCATGCTTCCTCCGGTGTCATATTTTGAACAGCAAGTGTGGGATTTCTATTCAATATATGAATGCTTCAATTAACTGCTTCGGGCCAGAAACTTTTTTGAATGCCACTTGTTGTCAAAAGGCTTCGCACCATATTCATAATAGTGCGGTTCTTCCTCTCGCATACACCATTTTGTTGGGGTGTATAAGCTGCAGTAAGTTGTCTCTTGATTCCATGCTTCTCACAAAAAATTGCAAATTCATGTGAGTTATATTCTCCACCGCGATCCGTGCGAAGAACTTTTATTGGGTTGCCAACTTCTTTCTTAACAAGCGCTTTATAGCTTTTAAAAACTTCAAAGGCTTCAGATTTTTCTTGCAAAAAATAAACCCATATCTTACGACTATAATCATCAATGAAGGTAATTATATATCTTTTATCTCCATTAGAATGTGGTGTTATTGGCCCACAAATGTCGGAATGAACAAGTTCCAATGCCTTCTTCGCTGTCTAAGATTTTCCTTGTGGGAATTGGTTACGGTGTTGTTTGCTAACAACACATTCTTCACAAACTTGGGAAGAAGCTTTATGTCACGACCCAATCCCGCCCCTATAGGTTTAGCATCGTAACTGGCCAGTAATCCGTGATTACCGAAGGCCTGTTCAACAATAATGGCAATAACACAATATAGAGGGGCTAGCAGAAGCCAGTCAATGATAAGATGATGTCCAATGAGCTGTGAAGTTCTGAATGAGAAAAACTTTCATAGATATAACCGCATTCATAGCCATAGATATATCTATATATATACCAAAGAAACATATGCAAAGTAGCATACGGATTAGGGACATAATCCCCTCATCATAACCGTACAGTCCAAAGTCTTACACATTCATTACACTTAACAAAAAGGGTGGATAGGAACACCCAAAAGCCTTGGCTCATGCAGACTCGGAACCTCGAAGTGAGGCACAATGGCTGGCTTAACAAAACGGGAGCTTAAGTCAGCGCCTCTAGCTTTGGTCTGGTGCCTGGCCACCTACATATATATATATATATATATAAACTGTGAGCCATAGCCCAGTGAATAACAAATGTGTAAAGAGGTTAAGAATGATGTCCTTACAGTCTTTGAAACAATCGATTAGCGTTAGAACATTTTTAATCAATAGCATTCAATTCAATCAATTCGATTCATCATATTCGGATAGGTCATACGTGGTACATCCAATAGCAACAATACACTAGGCCTTAAAAGACTGAACAATCAATTGATGGCCATCATACAATAGTTCCTAGGTTCGGAACTGACAAAGATCTCTGTAACAATAACGATGTCAATAACAATAACAATCACAATATGCTATGGATGCCACGAATACAGTTCAAAATAGGATCATCATTCAATCGATAAAAGTATCATTTCAGAAACGATATAATTCATCATTCAGAAAATAAATACAATTTGAATATATCTTTACAACATTGTTACTCACAGAGAACAAGGCTGTAAGCAGGCTATTCAGCTTCCTTGAGGCGCGTACCTGTAACAAGCCCGCGGGGGGGGGGGGGGGACCTCGCTACAGTTCGGACTCTCGATTTTTGTTGCGGTTCTAAATCTGAACCAAAGAGTCCAAATCTGGCAAATCGTTTTGAGAAACAGATTTTTGAAAAAGTAGTGCCAAACATGGACTGCTTTGCCAGATACAGAGTCGCCACCTAAATATTTTAAAATGGGGGGGATTTAGGAAACCCTGACTCGGTGCCGAAGGCCACATGTCCGTTATCACCGGAGTTGTCTCGGCTCGGGAGCTTGGGTACGATCGGGGAAGGTCAGCTATGAGCACCCCCTTTCGCCCGGTCCGAAGACCGGCCTCTACTAACCGTGATGTCCGTTTTTGAAAACTTTACATGTTCTTAAACCAATTATTAGCCTAGAATTACTATGTTATGCGCACAGCAAACAAGTATAGACTAGATTGCCTAATTTGGAAATAAACATTGCATATCCGTTCGGTTTGAAAATGCTTTGGAATTTGCTACTCGCAAGTAGGCTAAAATACGGATTTCAACGAGTTTTTCCAACTCAAACAATCCAACCTTCACCCACAGGCATTCAAAACAGTTTAACACATAAGCATCTAGCCACATGTTAAGTATGTTGACATGTTAACATTCACACACATGCGAGATGCTAAAGCATAAATACTTACATCGTACTCCGTGCCAAAACAGAGAACTTGTTAGCAAACATGCATGATCCAAGTCCATGTTAAGTGCCTAATGCATTGCATACGAAGTGTTGCTAGAATAGGCTCGGCTATCCTAAACATGTCATGTGAAAATGCACAATTATCACGTATTCAGTTTGGGAATTGAAGTACTGATGCAGTTAGCGTGATGTACCGAGCCTAATGCATGCAATACAAATGCATGGATGCACACATGCACAGCATAAGGTATGCTAAATTAAACGTGCCCTAATACTAACCATTAAAGCGGGTAAGTAAAAGGGAAGGGAGAAGTGAGGTTGGAAGACATACACACCACCTACACACACTTATTACAGACTTGCCCTCGCTCGGAGGGACCAAATAAATATTACAAATTAATTAACTACGCAAGCTAATTAATATTACAAATTAACTAATTTAATTAACAAATTAAATGAATTAATTAAAACAGGAAAACGCCTCGGGAAGCGCGCCACCATGCATGGGCTGCCTCTGTTTTCCTTCATTTCCTCCTCTGGAGGCTGTCAAAGCCTCAGGACTGATCCCTTGGACAGGGAGGATCACCACCGGCTGATTGAAATTGCCACCGGCAGTGTGGTATGGCCATCGGCACAAAATTGAATCTGTCGGCAGAGAAATTGTTGCCGGTCGGCACATTACACTGCCGGTCGGCAGAGTATTCCTGCAGAACCTGCAACTCACAGCAACAGAGGGCAAGGCAAAGCATGGCAGCACAATTCAAAGCATGTATGCACCAACCATGTCTCTTATCATTGTAATGACTCAAAGGGACATGTGCCTCGGTTCCCGGACCACCAATCACGCATTTCCATGCATGATGGCCCAAAGAACCAAGTATGCAACTTTGATTTCAAATGTATGCAAACCAATCAAACAAAACTCCCAATCCCTATCACCCAAGTCAAGGGACAAGGAATGCATGCAAGATGCAATGCAACCTAGGCATACAAGCTAAGGATGCAACATGGCATGGCAAAGCACTTATGCAAGCATACAAGCATACATATGGCAATGCAAACTAATGCTAAGATGGTCTTATACATGAATTAGGCAGCTCTAATAAGGCCTAAAACAGTGGCCATAGTGCTAAAAAGTGAGGGCTAAATGGCATACACACACATGCACATAAGGACCAACACTTAAGCATAAATCAAACAACATTCAAGCACACTTGAAAGGGGGAATCATGGACAATTAGCATGCAACATAAGCATTGAAATCATGTCATAAAATGATGCCAAATCAAGTTATAAATCAAGTCAAGCATGCAACAAATGGCCTAGGTGTTCAAAGTAAACCAAAGTGGCATTGAGCTACACTTAACAAGACCAAACAAGGCATGCATTAAGCAACCAAAAACATGTTTATAGCACGTTAAATCAAGGCTAAAGGGCTCTTTAGACGGCATCTAAATGGCCCAAATACAAAGGCATACACCATGGCCAAAACATGGAGCATTGCAACATATGCTTTCAAAGCATTAAAGAGACATGCAGGGCAATCCAACAAGCATGGAAATGGGACTGAAATAGCATGTAGAATGATCCCAAATCACCAAAACAATGCAAAGATGGCATGCTACACATGCACATACTCAAGGCCAACAAGCCCAAATACAAAGGAGCTATATAATGCATGCTAAAATCGACCCAAACGCTTATGGACAGATCTAAAACATGGCAAAATAAGCACATAATCTTCACAAGACTAAGCCTAAAACATGCTCCAACAAAGGCTAACAACCTAAGGCATATTAAGGCATAAACATGGCATTACATGGCAACTATGCTAAGCATGCATGGAGTTCCAAAACCAACTTGAAATCATGTTATATTATAGATATATAAGCATGAAAAACAAACCAAATATGCTCAACACACACTCAAGCATAGGCTTCCTTAAGAGGCCAAAACATGCCCTTTTCAAGGACAACAAGGAGAGGGGGTGGCCCTCTCCTTCTTGGGACTTCAAAGCATCATCTTCACCACTGAAATCCCTCAAGATTTCAGTGGTGAAGAGACCTCAACACCAAAATCCCGGAGCTAACACAAAATGGCTCAAAATGAGGCCTTTTAAGGCCTAAGGGCGGTCAACAACCCTCAAACAACAAAACACTCTTAATAAACAATAAAGAGGGCCTAAAAATAGAACTTTTTTATGTTATACAATAAGCACAAAAATAGCTCTAAGATAGGTATAAAATCAATGCAAAAAAAGGGGAAAAAGGGACTAGATTCTCACCCTTAAAGCTTTCTTCGCAAATGATGCTCCAATGGTCTCCTTTGGCTCCAAACCAGTCAAGAAACTCAAGAACAAGCCCTTATAACCCTAGTCTCAAGAGGAAGGTGAAACACTAGGTGTTTGTGTGCAATAGTAAGACACAAAACACCTAGTGTGCAAAAGAGAGATAGAGAGTGTATCTAACTCTAACCCTAGAAAAACCAGAGCTTGGTCTGTGTTTTCCTCTCTCAAAAATGTCTAAAAGCTCCAACCTTGAGCCAAGAGAGAAGCCCTCTCTATATAAGCCTTATGTCTTGTAAATCTTACAAGACAAGCTACAATAGAGGGAGATCCCTCCATACACGTGTATGGAGGGGAAGTCACTGCAATACAGCTGCCTCAAAATATCTCAGAAAGCAACTGCACAGTAACCGGCCGGCAAAAAATGCCATCTTGGCCAAAAACAGTGCCGGTCGGCAACAAATAGTGCTGACCGGCAACAAAGAGTGCCGGCCGGCAAACTATATTGCCGGTGGCAGCAAACACCAGCCGGTGGCCTCTAGCCACTGCCGGTGGTGGGTAGGGATGGTCTACAAACCCTACCCTGCCTCTCAAGGGCAAGATGCAAGTGTTTGGTGCAAAACCAGACACTAAACGGTCGAGTTCGGAGATCCTGAGGCAAGGCGTGTGAGCCGAGACCTCCGGGAACTCCAAACGAACACAAACATGGATAATCACCGAGTGTTCAAACGGTGACGTCCAAGTCTTGAGGACGGTCAAAAATGGGGTGTCTACAGTACCCTACACAATTACAGAACGAACGCATACTAAATTACACATCCCACACATTGATAACTTGGTCCTTTCTACTTGGGTCGATGTGATTCTACTACGTTATCCCCGTTAAGATGTCTTAAACATAGCCTAGGAATGCCTAGGATGGGAAGAGAATGCAAAAATGCACTTGAAAATGTTTTTCAAAATTTATTGAAAAACAGGGGTCTCGCTCGAGCGTGGATTCATTCGCTCGAGCGAGCATACCGAATGTGAGTGGTCGCTCGAGCACAGACTCCTTCGCTTGAGCAGTTTGCAAAAATGTGAAAAGTTCTGGTTGCTTGAAATCTTTGCTCGACGCTCGCTTGATGCTCCCTTGAGCGTGAGATACAGTTCCTCGCTCGAGCACAAGTCTCGTCGCTCGAGCGTGCTTCTGCACAAGCAAAAATTCTGAGAGCTTGTAATTTGCGCTCGAGCCAGCCTTCTGTTGCTCAAGCGAGAGTATGAAAATGCAGGTGGTCGCTCGAGCATAGAATCCTTCACTCGAGTGAGGAAGCAGAATTCTAGGTTTTCCAGATTTGCTCCCAAAGTTCAAACCATGGATTTAACACGCCAAAACTCATCCTTTTGGGCCAAAATTCTGGAAAACACTTAGAAACTCATAATACTTCATGATTTAAAAATCATTTCTTAAAATCAAAGTCCAAAAGTATGCCAATTGTACACAAAATCAACTTGAAATGGAAGAACATAGTGTAATTATGCCATGCATGTACTTATTTGAATTCATGACTTCCAACACATTATCATATGGGCTATTCCTCTAAAAAAACATAATAAATTCTTAGATTACAACTATAATATGAACATGTATGTCAGAATTCCATGAAAACAACTTCAAAATTCCATGATATGGCCATGCATGCATGAATTAATTCTCAAATCTACTCTTTAAGCTATTTCTTGACTTTAGTCCCTAATTTCCATGAATCCATGCATTAAACAACTTCAATTCACAATTAAAAGGGTAGGCTCCTACCTTAAGTCTTGAATTTTCAAGTGTGGTAGCTCAATCTTCCAAATCCTCTCCAATTTCCTCTAAATTTCAAGCAATTGTCTAGTTGAATTCAATTTCCTCCTATTCTCTCTCTCCCTCACGTTTTTTTTGCAAGAAGGTGGAGGCTAATGGTGTGCTAAACATGTATGAAATAAGCACAAAACAATGGTCTTGAGGAAGCCCACCAAATAGCAAACATGTAAATAACTTAAGCTAAATTAATTAGCATTATTTATTCTAATTTAATTGTTCCAAATCAAATTTCAATTAGACCTACCATACAATTATGTAATTCCTAATTAGCGTATAACACAAGTCAATTTCTGAATCGGTTGCCGATAAGGCGGTCAATTCGCAAATTGAAATCAAAACACGAACAGGTCTTTCTATATTAAACAGATAAGAATGTAATTAAAACAACACACTGGCATAACTAATTTAGGATTCCATTTTAATCATTTGCTTATTATGCTTAATCATGAATTAGCGTTAACCATGAGTCGGGGTTGTCACAATTTAATTTGAGGAAGCCCTGTTACCATGTTCTTCTATTGTAGTGTTTTCAATCTGCCAAAATTCAGATGCCCATAGCGAAAGTGCCATAACCATGCCCCATCTTTTAATTTTGCTGAGAAGCACGAATGAGCGGTGTTGTGGAGATAAAGTGGAAACATACGATTCGCCGTCATGTTAACTTGAGCAATTAAGCCTAACTTTGCATCTTGAATCTGACATACTCCATCTTTGATAAAAATCTCGTATCTTTTTTCTTGTAACTGACCCACACTAAGCAAGTTGGTCTTTAAATCTGGCACAAAAAGAACATTAGCAATAGTGTGGGTGGAATTTCCTTTGGTTTGGATTGTTACCTTTCCTTTTCCCATTACAGAAATTTTGGAGTTGTCACCAAACTTAACAGAGCTGCAAAAAGATTTATCCAAGTCAAAGAATGCCTCATTCTCTCCACACATGTGGTTGCTGCAGCTAGTGTCTAAATACCACGTGTTTTGTTGAGTTTCTTCCTTCACGTGACACACCATCAGAAGAGACACCTCTTCTTCCTTTTCTGCAAAATTAGTTTGATCTCCACTTTGTTTATTCAAATCAGTTTGACATTCTGATTTATAATGGCCATACCTATGACATCTATAACATTCAACCTTGGACTTGTCTGTTGACTTTGGTCTATAAGTTGTTGAGTGGTGGCCTCTTCTTCCTCTTCCTCTTCCTTGAAATTTACTCTCTTGATGCTGATGATTATGTTGCCCACGATCATTGTTGTTTCTGCCTCCTCTTCCTCGACCACTACCTCTTCCTCTTCTATCAGTTCTACTAGGTGTAGAGTGATTTTCTGATAAGGCCTTCAATGCCTGTTCTTCCTTTTCCTGCTGGTTGATTTTTTGCTCATGAACCAACAAAGAACTTTGTAAATCATCAATTGAAAGTAAACTAACATCATTAGCTTCTTCTATGGCACAAACAACAAAATTAAATTTTGGTGTCAAGGATCGAAGAATCTTCTCGACAATGGTGACATCCTCTGTCTTGTTGCCATGGATTCACATCTTGTTGACGACTGCCATCGTTCTTGAAAAATAGTCTGTAACTGACTATCCTAATTTCATTCGAAGCACTTTGAACTCCGGACAAAGTGCTTGAAGCTGCTGCCTCTTAGCCCTTGTTGTACCTTGGTACTTTTTCTTCATGGAATCCCAAATATGCTTGGCGGTGTCCTTGCAAAGAATGGTTTCTAAGAGTGAGCAATCAATAGCTTGGAAGAGATAATTCTTTGCTTTAAGATCCTTCAACCTCAGTCCTTCAAGCTCAGTTTTTTGCCCATCTATCAACACAACACCTGTTGCTGGTTCTGCTACGCCAGAAACAACAACTGTCGAGTATTCTTTGGACCTCAAGAAGTTCTCTATGAGCATGCTTCAATGGTCATAGTGACCATCAAAGCGTAGAATAGCTGGTTGTACGAAATTGCTGTCAGAGGCCATCCTTAAATGCTGCTGCACTATCTCACAAACCCTTTTTCTGTTTTCTCTCTCAACCTTACTCTCCACAACCTTGCTCTGATACCATTGATAAACAAAATTTAGCACAATAACAGTAGGAAGCAGAGGATGTAGAGAAAAACAAAGAAGATGCTTGTGCCTCTTTATTGATAAACAAACAGCCTATAAATAAACTAATACATAACTGAAATAACATGAAAATAGAACTACCCAACAAACTCCTATTGACTAGGTAAACAGAAACAAACTAACTGACAATCCTAAAGACTAGGACAACCCAAACATGCAAATTACTAATTTCCTTAACAAAGAAGAGGGTTTGATTTGGATCAAGAGAGGAGAGAGAGAGAGAGAGAGAGAGAGAGAAAGAGAAAGAGATTTGACGATTTTGAGAGAGAAAGTGGAGCGTGAGTCTCTTTTCACATGGGGCTTTCTACGTCAGTGGTGGTACTATATCATCTGTCGTGGTCTCCTGCAATGCTTCATGCGGTAGTTCTGAATTTGCAAGTTTTTTTTTTTTTTTTTCCTTTTGTCCTTTCCCCGTCTTTTCTTTTCTCTCTCATTTGTTGAGAACCCTAAACCATGAAACGAGAGGTGTGAACAGAGATAGGTTGAGGGCAACAACGATTCTATGGTGGCGAAGCGAGGAGCTTGAAATGTAGTTGGGTGAGATCCCTCGTGCAACATCACTCAATCTTCATCACCCATAAAGCAATACGTTCATCATGTTCACGGTTTTGTAATCCAATGAATGGCATGATCTATGGTAAATATGATGATGACCCATTAAGTCATTACAGTTATTCACGTCCCTGTTCTATTAGTTGGTTCTCTCTTCAATCTGATTGTTCATCTTCAACACCCAAAAAAAAAAAAGGTCCAACAAACCCAAAATATAAAACCAAAAATTAATCCAGAAGTTCAAAGCAAATGACCAAGTTTATTTATGAGGTGATTCAATAAAAGAGAGTATAAACACACACCATAGATATAGAAATCTGGGCAATTTCATGGTCCCAAATTTTGGGACCATAGATTTTTCCGGTTCATTTTCAAACTTGTCAGGATTGCAATGTGGAGATTTCAACCCCACAAAATTGAAGAAATCAAACTCACTTAAACCAAATCCATTTACAACAAGAAGAAATCAAACCTCGCCTTGCCTCGCCTCGCTAGTGCCGTTTCGCCTCACCGACTTTACTCCTTCATCTTCGTCTCTCTCTTCTCCTCTGTTTTGGTTCAGTTGGGTTAGGGTTCTGATGGATGAGAGAGAAAAGAAAAGAGATGGAAAGGAGAGCAGGAAAAAAAAAATCAAAATGACGTCATTTTAGAATCACCGCAGGAAGTATTGTAGGTGACCACGACAGATGATCCGTATTCGTACTATAAGGGGTCCTCGGTTGGTGGGACAAAGCATTTTTGGGTTGATCATAGCCTAATTGATGGAATATGTCCTTGACTCATTTTTTGCAAATATGTACATTGGAGTTTGAACAATCACATGTATGGGTTTACGAGTTTTTTTTTTTTTTTTTTTTTTTTTTAAATATTCTATAAAAAAAATAATTTAAAGAATTGATCTACTTTTCAAATTATTTGGGAAATTAACTTGCATTTTAAAATCGTATTTTGAAAATACAATTTTAAATTGAAATTGCACTTGCAACATGCAATTTCATATTGAAATCGCATGTTGAAAATGTAATTTATGATAATATGAATTTCACTAAGATATATTACATTTTTAACATGTGATTTTAAGGTAAAATTGCATGTTGAAAATGTACTTTCAATTTCAAAATCACATTTTTAAAATGTGATTTCAAAAAACAAGTTCGTTTCCCAAATAGTTTAAAAAGTGTGTCAATTCTCTAAATTGTTTTTTTTTTTAGAATGTTAAAAAATAAATAAAAATAAAAAAATAAAAACTCATGGGTTTACTTGCTTAAATATGGTTTATAGATATGATCATGTCATTGCAGTTAATATATATTGTGGGTCAATCTTAAATGAATTGCTCAATATTATTATTATTATTTGTTTTTTGAGAACTGCTCAATATTATTTGTTCTCACATTGCTCTTTTGTTAAGCATGCAATCAATCTCCATTAATTGTAATGGGCACAATGCACGCGGATCCCTCACTAGTTTATCTAAAAATATAAATTAAAATAAAATTCAATCTTAAAAGCTAGTGTAATTGTGTTCGTTTATAGGATAAATTACACTTTGCCTTTTTATATTTAGTCACTTTTTTATTTTGACCCTTAAAATTTATTTATTTTTTATTTTGGCCTTTTGTGTTTCAAGTTATTCATAATTAGACAAAAAAATAACATTTTAATAATCATGTGATATAAAAATATTTTATTATAAATAACTCACATCTCTAACACAATTTTAAATTTTAATATAATAATATATTTTTATATTATATGATAGTTATTATGACATTTTCTGACTAATTTTATACAAAAATTAGTTTTAAGAGTAAAATGAAAAAAAAAAAAAAACTTAAAACATAAAAAGTCAAAGTGAAAAAAATAAATTTTAAGAATCAAAGTGAAAAAGTGATGAAAATAATCAAATATAAAGATAGCAAAATATAATTTACCCTTCGTTTATAGTGCAGAACAGTGTGATGCAAATTTATGTTATGAAGGATATTGCTGGGGGGGGGGGGAATGGTAGAAAACAATCAAATTATTCCGCCTTTTTAAAGTAATTTTAGATTAGATTTAGATAATAGTTAGAATAAAACACCAATAAAAGTTTCTTTTTTTGTTTCAAACATTATTTTACTGTGACCCAGTTAAAAATAGGCAAAATTTCTTAATCGTATTTTTTTTTTTTCAAATTATTTTTATTTAATTTCAAAATAAAATTTTAAATCATTTTCTAAAATTGTACATAACACAAGTTTTACGTTAATATAGATATATATTATGTTTGGAAAGTTGGGTTTGAGAATTTTTTAGTTAAAATAGTTACAAAAAACCAAAATAAACTTTTTAGTCCAATAAAATAATACATCACATCCAACCCATAATTATTACATTCTTTTTCTCACAAAAAAGTCAAAAAAATCAAAAATCCTTCTCAAATCAAGTTTTTTAGCCCCAAGCTAAAATAGTCAAAAAAAAAAAAAAAAAAACTAAGAAATCAAAAAGTCAACCCACTTTTCAAACGAAGCCATAGATATATACACACCTGAACTCAACCGTGAAAATTGGATCTGCCATTGCTCACTGACAATAGGAGCCGTGGCTCATGGGGGTGTTTGTTTCAGTTTTTCAGAGCCAACTTATGACTTTTAGCTTTGGAAAAGTTATTTTGGACTATTGGGTTAAACTAATTTCAAACAGCTTTTTTTAACTCAAAAAAGCTGATTCTGAGAAGCTGCTCACCCTTTGCTTCTGATTATCAGCTTCTGCTGTGGACATGTTAGTTTATGGTTATACTCTCAAATTTTTTTATTTTTTATTTTTTTAAAAATAGAAAAAGACTCAAATGGACTATGGATTATTATTATTATTATTTTTTACGAGAAATGTAGACAAACAAAAAATAAAAATTAATTGAAAAAGCTATTTCACAACTTATTTAACAAACACTACTCAGCAACTTAAATCTATAATCTAACAGCTACACCAAACAGATTAACAACTTCTGATTAAAGTCATAATCTATAATCTGTTAAGATATAATCTATAAGTTGTTTTAACAGCTACACCATATGACCTCGTCGATCAGATTCCACAAGAATTAGTGCCCAACCGGTGAGCAACAATCCTGAACCATTAACCCCTTTAGGTTTTTTTTTTAATTCCCGATTGAAATAACTATGTTGTTTTGATACATTCTGTTTTCAAAGCAACCTAATTATTTAATCTGAAAAGGAAAAAAAAAAATGTTTTGTTTTTTAGATAGGAAAACCAGAAAGGTTAATCGCCTAACAATCATCATGCAAGCGGTTCAAACAGATGTAAACAGCATAAATAATACCAATTCAAAAAATAAAATAAACAAAATGAATAAAATGATGAAACATAAAATAAACGAGAGCCCAACATCAGTAATAAAATCAGGAAATCGAACCATACCAAACACAATAATTCCAATTACCCCACAACAATACAACAATATATCAGAAGTTATTTAATAGGTCCCGTAGAGCGCGTGTTCATGTGCCCAACCAATGAAATGGTATAATTTGCCCACCATCTCATTTTTAGGACTATGTATTCATTTAGTCCTCTACTAAAGTGCATAAGAGCAGGGATGAGCAACGAATATATCGATCCGTACAAACCAACCAAACCGATTTGCCATATTTTGGACTGATGTATGATAACAAGTGGATGATTGCGGATTGATTTTTTCCCATTTGTCTAGTTTTGGATAGATGACGGATTTGAGATTCCTTTGACTGTAACCAAATCGCCAAACCGGGAACACCCCTAGTAATTTATAAAATTTTGTATTTTCAATTTGCTTAGATATTCTGATTGTATTTTCAATTGACAACTAGTTTAAATATTCTGTTGAATATATTCTGCTAAAAAATAGTTTTCAACTTAAATATATTTTTAGAATTGAAAAAAAAAATGTATTATTTATCTATATTTTTTTATTTTTAAATCTAATTCTAAAAATAATAAATAGAAAATATGATATATGTTTGTTGGTTTTTCTTTTCAAAAACAGATATAGATGTAACAATATAAAGGCATACAATATCTATTACTGCTTTGTTCATGATTTTGGTAGTTTGAATTGTTTTTATATTTTAAGAAACACAAATTGTAATACTTTATGTGAATGGAGAAAAATAAATGTAATATGTAAATGGAGCATGCAGTAATTGTAATATTCTAAAGTTTCAAACTTTCTTTCTTTGAATGAGACATGCAGTGATTGTAATACTTTTTTAAGTCATTGACTATAATACTTTTTTAAAAAAAATTTACTGCATATTATAGTTTATTAAGCTATTATATATTGAGATTTAGGTTTATAGTATAAGATTATTAGGTTATACTAGCTCTTAGGTTATTATATATATAATAACATAGAAGTATTCAACTAGGTTTAGGAGATCATAAGGATAAGAGAGAGACCAAATTTAGAGAGAGAGAGAGAGAGAGAGAGAGAGAGAGAGAAATCAAAGAAGACAAAGAAAGGGGCAGCAGCAAGGAAAAAAGAGGAGAGAGAAGGAAAGAAAGATTAGTTTTTTTTTTTTTTTTATAGGAAATGCACAAGTTGAATTATGTTAAAAATTTATAAAATTTTAAACTGTCAAACCGATTCGCATCCATCCGTCAATCTGCTCAATCCACATCTGCCAGATTGACGGACGGATGCATATTGATTTTTTTTAATCTGCTAATCTGGTAGACGGATAACGAATTGAAAGTTCCATGACCGCAACCAACCCGCACCCACCCTTACATAAGAGTCCTGCTAGACACGAAGCTTGGGAGCTTGTGGCCCCCAAGATTTGGAAACACTACTTATAAAACCCCAAACACTGCCCTCAGAAGTCCTTCCAGCTTGTCTTCTAATGAGCTTCAATAGACCTAATAAAAAAACAATAATTAAAAATAGATACATGATTTGCAGATACAAAAAATAAAATAAAAAATTTGCAACTTTACCTTCTAAGAACACACTAAATCTTTTGGCACTCAAGCCAGCATTCCATGCATTTTTGTTATTGTCCAAGCTGTTGCTTTGGAAATCCTTCAATAAGTGGAGAGAGAAATAGAAAGAACATAAAAATAAACCTCAAAAACAAATGGGTGTTTTGAAAAGATAGTTAAAAATCGTTTTTTAATTTTTTTAACTTTCTTGTAAGAGAGGGAAGTGGGTTAAAAGTTGAGAAGTAACTTTTAACTCACTTTCCAAAATAGCCCCCCCCCAAAAAAAAGGTTATACTAGCACTTTAAATAAATTTAAAAATAAAAAAACAAAAACAGAAAAAAGAAGAATGTTGAAAATTTCTTGGGGATTGTTAACATCAAGATAAATAAAACATGCTGCAAACAAATTTACATTTTTTTTCTCACATGGATTAATAAGAAACAAACCAGGCTATATAGATTATAACAAACAATTCTACTTTCTAGAAAAGAAAAACAAAAATCCGTTTGGTAGTTTTTAAATCATGATTTGAGTTTTAAATTTTTGAAATGACTTTTGAAAAGGAAAATTTGTTGGGAAAATTATTTATACGTCCTATTTGGAAGACTTATTTAATGTGAAGTTTTATGAATATTCTTTTAGAGTTTGAAATCTTATTTAAATAGGAATGTGTTTCATAAGGTCCTATGAGTTGTAAATTAATGATATTAGTGTACTATTATACCCCTAATTTGTTTTCATATTGTACATTATTTTCTCATTCATCATATTACATTTGGACAAGCTTGCGTGTATTTGACATTGTGATGGTTGATGCGTTTTGATATGTTTGATGTGTAGGGTGGTGTGTATGAGCAAGGTTTTAAAAACCAGACTGGACTGGCCAGTTCGACTGGTTGAACTGTCAACCGGTCGAGGTTCAGGTCCGGATACACCCACTAAACCGTTCGATGTAAAAAATTGACCTATTTTGAAAGAACCAGGAAAATAGGCGGTTGAACTGCCCAAACCGATCGACCCGAGGGCGATTCACCGAGTCAAAAAAATCAATTTTTTGTTTTTTTTTTTTATTCTTTCTTTTCTTTCTTTCTTTCATATTTTATATATATATATATATATATAATATAAGAAAATTTAAATTGAAAAATCTCTTTTAAGGGTCTCCTCTTGTGAGGAATCCCATTGATAGCTTGAAATTATTACGAAAACTTCTACCTATTTATAAGAAAAAAAACTTCTTCTAAAAAAACTCAAGAAATCTATGTGAGATTCAATCAAATTTATTGGAGGGAAACTTAAAATTTTGATATCTCTCCAAAATTTTTGCTCTTCTTTCAATCAAATTATTTGAATTAAAATCATATGGAGAAAATATTAAATATTTGATTTCTTCTAAAATTAAAATTAATAATATTTTAAAATATATTTTTATGGTTTTTAGTAAAAAAAAATATTAGGAGAAATATTTAAGATTATTTAATTTTTTAATTTATAATTTTATTACTTATATTTTTATTTAAATATAATTTTAATATATTTAAGACGCCACAGTTCAATTTCGGTTCAACCTGACGGTTGAACCGGTGACCCGTCCACCCGATCCGTTTTTTGGTTCACTCACCGGTCTGGTTTTTAAAACATTGTGTATGAGTTTAGGATTCGATTGGGGATATTTGATCTTGGTTGTTAATTGGATGTCGAACGTCGTATGATGACAATTGTACATTGGGACCTGGATGATCGTGTTACAATGCATATTACATTTAGTGTGTAACGTTAATCCACATACATCATGTAGTAAATGACATTTGTGTATTTATTCGATTGTACAAGTGTTTCAATGTGTAATGTGTCTTTGTTGTAATTAGTGTTTACATACATGTCACAATACATTGCGCAAAATTATTGAGGATTTGAGTTTGTAATTAAATGTGGATTGAATCCCATTACTTGATGTTAAAGTTACACAGGGTTGGGAGAGATGATGGTTCAATACATGGGTTGGGTTGCGATGTTCCATATTACATTTAGGAAGTTACATTATTTATAATTCAACGATGGAGCATTAAAATGTCACGTTGAGTTTGAGATGTTACATAACGTTGGGTTTGGGATGTTACATTTATGTTTTGAATTTTAAATTTCCAACCGTATAGATATGATCACAATTTATGGTAGCATTAGATTTTTCATATATGATATTGCCATTAATTAAATTATTTTGAATTTCAAATTTCTCACTATATAGATTTTATCACAATCTATGGTAACATTAAGGTGCTGTTTGAAAAGACGATTTTGGGCTAAATTAGCCACTACCGTCCAAATGAGTTTCAACTGGAAATGTTGAACCCATAGCAGGTTGAAATTACCAAAATGCCCCACGTTGGAAATGTTGAACCCAATTAGTCACTACCGTCCACGTGTCTTACCTCAGCTACACTAAAGTCTAACCTCAGCTACACAAGTCATGTCAACAACAAAAAAGGAAAAACGTTTTTGAATATTTTTAAATATTTTAATTTCAAAATATTACGATTTTAATTTTTTAAATTTTAAAATATTTTATAAAAATAAATTCAAACTCTATTTTATAAATATATTTTTAAATATTTTATTTTTTTTGTTATATATTTGGTTATGATTTGAGTGTAGAGTTGTGAAAGTAATATGGAATTTCGAGTCATGTGTTTAGTTATAAATTTTAAAAATAATTTCTTAATTGAGTATTGTTTTATGTGTTTGGTTACGATTTGAGTGTAGAGTTATTTTTAAATTTAAAATATTAACATTTTAAATTATTTAAATTTTTTACTTATTAAATTTTTTAGATTATTTAAATATTTAAAATAAAATTAAAATTAAAATTAAATTAAAATTAAAATTAAATTAAATATTTAAAATAAAATTAAATAAAATTGAATTAAAATTAAATTAAATTAAATATTTAAAATAAAATAAAATAAAATTAAAATTAAATTATTTAAAATACACAGAACAATAAAATAAAACCTCACTTTTTATTATTTTACAGAAAATGAAAAAAAAATTAAAATTAAAATAAAAATAAAAATAAAAAACACATGAAAAAAATAGCAAAAAAATAAAATAAAATACACATGAAAAACCTCACTTTTTATCATTTTACAGAAAATGAAAATAAAATAAAATAAAAATAAAAAACACATGAAAAAACCATTTGCAAAAAAAAAAAAAAAAAAAAAAACTTAAAATACATCGGACAATAAAATAAAACCTCACTTTTTATCATTTTACAAAAAATGAAAAAAAAAATTAATTTTAAAATCAAAATAAAAAAATACATGAAAAAACCATTTACAAAAAAAAAAACAAAACAAAACAAAACAAAACCAAACTAATATAATAAAAAAAACAAATATTAAAATGACCAAAAAATATATTTGGGTTAACAATTCCATAGCGCAGCCGCCGCATTCATGATAAAATTAAAAAAAAAAAGGGGTAAAATGAGTGGTGACGTCATTGTCAGGACAAAATTTAATATCAGGGGCAGTTTAGTAATATTACATATAGACATCTCAGCAAAAAGTCAAAAAAGCCTATTCCAAACCAGGCTTTTTAACCCCAGGCTGAAATAGTCAAAAAAACCAAAAAACCAACCCACTTTCCAAACGGAGGCTAAATTTTCCATATATGATGTTATCATTAATCAAATTATTAATTAATAAAGATTGGGGGTATATGTGTCCATAGTAAAACCACAAAACCTATTGGACTATAGTTTTTTCATAGAACCATATTTTGTATAAGTCTTTCAAATAGGACTAAAAAATAATTTATCCAAATTTGTTTGGTTATAAGTATTGAAAAAAAAAAAATTTGAATTGTATTTTTAAATTTTGAGTTTTTGAATTGTATTTTGAAAAGTTTTAGGTTTATTTTTTATTAAAATATTTTAAAAAAATTCTTAATTATATTTTTTTAGGGCAACTATTTTTTATTGTAAATATTTATTTATTTATTTTAATATGTAGTTCGTTTTATTTTTTAAAATATTTAAAAATTTTACAAAAAATATTTTAATTTTAATTTTAAAATTTTGTTATTTTAAATATTTTATTCTTTTTTGAATTTTTTCTATTTTTTTTTTCAAAATTTAAAAAAATTTAGACAGCCCATATATCTCTAAATCACAACAAATTATTTGGCCAATACTTAAAAAAATAACAATAATTTTTTCAAAAAAATAAAAATAAGAAAACATTTTTTCAAAAATATAAAAAATAATTTTAAAGAACAAAATAAAAAATAAATTTTTTGATTTTTTTTTTTTAAATAGAGTTTTGAAAAATGTTTAGTTATAAGTTTTGAATTTAGTTTTGAATAGTGTATTTGATTATGAGTTTTAAAAACAAAAATTATCCAAATCATGATTTGAGTTTTAAACCAAACGCTACCAATTTTTTTAATTTTTAATTTTATTTTAAATAGTGTATTTTTTTTTTTTTTTTTGAACAGAAATACCTTTCCCAGATCAATTTCAAGTTCTTCAAGCATGCAGAGCTTGCCAAGTTTGAGGATGGGCTCATTTATTGACAAATCTTCCTGTTACAAACCAGGTTATGGATATGATATAACAAACAATTCTACTTTCTAGAAAAGAAAAATAAAAATACCTTTTGCAGATCACATTTAAGTCCTTCAAGCAAGCACAGGTTGCCAAGTTTGAGGACGCACTCATCCATAGACAAATCTTCTTGTTCTATAATCTCAATTATTTCGTCTCTCAAAGAAAAAAAATTTCTCCCAAGCTCTAAGAACATAATTGCTAAAAACAGGTGTTCAAGTTGTATTTCATCAACACCTACGGCAAATTTATGAAAAGCATACACATTAAAAGATTGAACCTACTATTTTTCATAATCGAACACCAAACCAAGCCAAGCCTTAAGTCCCATCAAATGGGTTAGCTGCATAAATTCTTCTTCTCTACTTGACTCTATCCAAGGCCAATTCGTAATCAAATTAAGGAGATTTGTAAGTGCATTTGGTAAGATTTTTTTATTTACATGTCAAATTTCAAATGATAAAGATGCTTTTATCTAGAAGTGCATCAGTAAGTGAATTTGGATGTAAAGCAAAAGCATTCTTACCAGCTAAACACTGTGCTGTCCCGTATATGCAATATCTAGGATTTCTCACAGGTTCCTCAAGAGCTTGTCGTAACTGCACAAACTTCAGGACACTTCCTCTAATCCTTGTGCGAAGCAGGCCCAATAAAAGATGATGTGAGCTAATAAAACGATGTCCTTCTGACCTTCTTGCACAATCAGCATGTCCAACAACCTCAATTACCTCTTCCGTACAATTTCCAAAGACACCTGACCGCAAGGGAAATGTAGCTGATTTCATGGACTTGTGTAACTGCAAAAGGAGAATGGAAAATGGTAAATTGCAATGGTGCAAAGAATTCATAATCCTCCATAGAAAACATTCATACAAAGCACAATAATTCTGCAAAACCCACAAAAGTAGACAAATATTGCAACTACTGGGCCACTATTAAGTGATATCCTAAATTTACAATATACTCGTTTTAAGTGAAATATGCCATCTGATATGCAAATAATCTGCCACATCAAATGGGAAAAAGCGAAAAAAACTCTTGCATGTAACAGAGCTATACTCATCGGTTATGCATTAAAAAAAAGTGTGCTAAGGATTGTGGCACTGGCAGCAATATTTGCCACAAGCAAGACAAATTACCTCAAGTCCTTTCCATTCTATTAACTGGTCCATGGCTTCAAATATTTGACAAGCAAGTACATCAAGCCCAACAAATTTGACAGGCGGCTCAAGCCTATGCAGCTCCAAGAAATCGAAGCACCCCCAAGGCTCCAGCAATAGAACATCAGTGATACCACGACACTTCTCTTGGGTCAATTCCATCATTAGGTGCATTGCATAATTTCTCTGGTTTAAAAGAGAGAGAAAATAAAAATAATTGATAATATTATATAAGCAAAAGCGTTCATAACTATATGAACTCAAAACTCATAATCCAATTTTTCTAGATTTTTGAATTAACAAAATACAAAAATACATGTGCCATAAAATCATTGGCTCTTCAACTTTAATTATAATTATTGGATTTTTTATTATTATTGCAATACATTTCAAATTTATTAATTCCTACCTTCCATATTACTTGATTTATGGAAATAAATAAATAAATAATCCTTAATTTATGACAATATTATAGAAAATTTATGACATTATTATAGAAAATTAATCATAAATTTAATTTTTTATTTTTTTATTTTTCAAAGAGAAGAATATATATGACAAATAACTTTTTATTTTTAAAAGAGAAGAATATATATGACAAATAACTTGTTTCTTGTAACGACTTCTTTAGCTCTTAATTTCTTTCTCTCTCTCTCTTTGATATTCTGACTTCTGATTTTCTATCCCCCTTTTTGTGTGATGATCCCTCATATTTATAGAGGGTAATCCAGGTGATAAGAAGGCCTCATTCTCAATTTGAATTTCAAATTTCAAATTGAATGATAACGCTATTTGAATTTTGAATGATAACGCCATCTAAATTTGGGTGTAACCATATCTGATTAATCGTATATTTGATTAACCGTATTGACCCTTTGGACTTCTTCCTGTGTGGTGTCGTATTGACCCTTTGGACTTCTTCCTGTGTAGTGTCCTTACTATAGGCTCTATAGGTATTATCTTCTGTAGGCTCCATGTGTCACTTGAATATCCTGAATAACGTCACTGAGATACGACGTCGTTTTATTTATGCACTTCAACGGATCAAGTTGATCATTTTAGGAAGTGATTACCTATAACAATCCTATCATAGGCTCTATGTGTGTCATTAACTAATTGATCGTATTTGAAATTTGAACATAAATTTGATTGAAATTTGTATGCCAACAGCATGTCATAACTATTAGGATATGAGCCCAGCAATACCCTATCAAGCTATCCAACAATCTAGATATTAACAGAAGGTGTATTTTTCTCCACAAAGAAACATCTTAATTTCAAGCAAGTTATGCACACAAGAACCGAACCAAGGTAGCAAAATGTATTTTGCCTAGTTCATAAGTGATTAAAAAGACGAGGTCTTTTTTGTCAATTTACAACTGTCATTAATAGGACTTATTTTCTAACATTTTGGGTAATCTGCACATGGGCAAAACCAAAAGGGGGCAAAGTGAAATTTTCCCTCAAATTAATGACAGTAGAAAAAATGAATAAATAAACCAGGTAAATAGTTAAAATCATCTATATGATCCGTTTCACATGGATAACATACTTCTCTCTTTTTCTTTTTTTCTTTTTTGTTAATTGCTAATTGTTAATTTCTTGTTCCAAAGATGACAGTTCAAAGCTGACTTCAGGATGATGAATGAAATATCCACTTTACACGGACACATTAATTTGAGCAAGCCGCAAATGCAAAGTGAACGATACATTTAATTGCGAAGACGAGGGACAAACATATATAACAATCCTAAACTTCAATACAATATTTTGGTAAACATTTTTTAGTAATTTATCAACAGTTCTTCAGTGTTAATACCTTTGAGTGATCTAATTGTGAAGTAGCAGAAAATATTATATTAAGAAACAAATCAAAAGTGATTCACACTTGTACCTTCAATGGTCGAAACTGCTTCATAACAATCATCGTACATTGGATTAAGAGTTCAAACACACACACATCCTACATCAACATAAATCATATTCAAAACATTGCATAACTAATCAATTATGATAGATAAGTGTACTTAATTGAACTACGGAAAAACAACAACGAAAGGAGAAAAACAAAAAAATAAATACACATATATAATTACTTAGTAATGCCATTTAAAGTTCAAATAAAAAAATACTGTTGTTTGATGCCTCAAACAATCATCTACGATTCTCAAGCATGCATACCCATACCAAGAAAAATGAAGACAAATTAAACACATCACAATAACCAATTTTTCAGCTATGAGTCAGAACAAAAGGACATTAATAACAAGAAGGCTAGGGATTACAAGGGCAACAGCATAAATAAGGGCTAAAATAACGTGTTACCTTATGGATCAGCAAGTCTTGTGGTGTTGTCTGTTGCTGCACAAATACATTTTTCTGTGGATATATTATCTCTGAATAAGTGACTGCAGCTGTTACAAAGACTAAAAGCAATGTCACACAGTGACATGTAATTGTAACCGTTACCTCTAAGATGCTATTAACATCATTCTCATGAAGACGGATAAAATCATCCAACTTCATCTCCCAGCGAGCAATGGCCAGAATAGCTTCGTTCGTAGTCTATAAAGTAACAAAAAAAAGTTGCACCATCAACTTGTTTACAATATCAATTTCAGTTATCAAGCTAGACAAACCAATAAACTCAAAATCAAACTTATATTGAACTCAGAGGCACACAAACCTTGTGCAATCTGAATAAATCAAACATAAACTTATTACGCTCAGCATTCAACTCTTCCTCGTAAGCAATTCGAATAAAATCTTCCTGGAAAAAAAAAAAAGAAAAAGAAAAGGATGGGGAAAAAAGGATGATCAATACAAGTGTTTTCCACGAAGAAATTAATATGCATCAGCCGTAGTCAAAGCATTATGTTGACATATTTTGAGCTTATTTCTGTCCAAATTTTTAAAATATATATTTATACATACACAAAGAGAAACCCAAAAAAAGGAAAGAAAATAAAATAAGGAGCATCGACATGAACAAGTTACTTTGTGATTGTATAATGATACAATTACAAAAACTAAAAAAATGACAATAGAAGGGAACAAGGTTTAGGTTAATAGCATGTAAAAGTGAAGGGATAAAGAGACAGACTAGAAAAGAACACAATGCCAAATACAATCACTAACACAAGAGAGCAAAGATGTCAATGGCAAGGGAAAGGTCTTGACATAATTGACAAAACAAGTAATCTGACCACCCAATTTATGTACTGGGTGAAAAATGTCATCACATTTGGTCAAACTACAAACACATTCTAAGCAATTCTATAAATAAAAAGCAGTGTGTGAATCAGTGTTTTAAAAAGCACGCCTAGGCGCTAAGCGAGGCAAGGCACAAGGGCCGCGCTCAGGGCTTAGGCACAAGCTAAGCGAGGCGAGGCCTAATTGAAAGGCACAAGGGCCGCGCTCTCTTGGCGAAGCACACAAAGATGTCGTTGACAAGAGGCGAGGCGAGTTGCAAGAAGCGCAAAGCGCCTTTCAATTAGGCTCAAGGCCCACGCTTTGTGTGCTTCGCCATCAACTGATCTGTTTTGTGTTTGTGTACTAGCCATCGACTGATCTGAGCTTCGACATCGACTGGACTCGTCTTCTTCAGGTTCATCTCTACTTCTTCTCTTCTCTCTCTGCTTCGTCTTCTCCTCTCCTCTTCTTTCATCGTCTTTTCTCTCGTTTCTATCTCGCTCACGATCGCTCTCTCTTGCCTTCTCTCTCTCTCTCTCTCTTTATCTTCTTGATTCATATATATATAATATTATATAATACCTATTATATAATATATAATATACTTATAGATAATATATAAAATATAATATATATAATTATACATAATAAAAAAAATAAACACATGTATGTAAAATAAAACTAAAAAAATTAATTGAAACACATTATTTAAAAAATATAATAAATAAATAAAATAATATATATATTAAAAAAAAATAATTTTTTTTTCTTCTTCTCTTCTCTTCTCATTAAAAAAATTAATAATATACATATTAAATATTTGCTTATGCTGAAAATTGTGCTATATTAATATTTTGCTTAGCTTCTATAACTTGCACCTCGCTTTGGTGAGGCGCGCCTTGACACTTAGGCTCCCGGTGACCTTGGCGCCTCGGTGTGCCTAGAGCTTTTTAAAACACTGGTGTGAATGCAATATGAAATAATCTAAGCAATCTATATGTAGTAAATGATAAAGAATGTGAATCTCAAACTGCTTATCATCAGCCAGAGCAATTACCATATCATAAACACTTAATACAAGAATCATAAGAGTTTTCAAAACCTCCCACTGCACATGTGTTAATGCATCAGGGTCTTCCGAGAACACTTCATCCTCCACTCTAGTCCAACTAATACGAGAAAAACTATTATGTGCTAAGAATGCAGCCCCCTTGGCAGCTGTGAAGACCCGGTCCTCGCCTCCTCTATCTTTAAGGCTCGAGAACATTGAATTCCTCAAAAATTCCTGGGACAAAATAGTTCAAAAAGTTAGTGAAAACGAGAAGACAAGCCTAACACAGAACCTGAAGAGCATAACAAGCTAAAAAATATACCATTGATACAGCATGATACAACGTTACATAAGAAACATTTATAATCTTATTTTTAAGGGTTAATTACAGCATAGTGAGACAGAGAAAAAAAAATTACAAAAAATGTTTGGTGTAAATGATTTTGTCATGGGGTACAAGTGAAAAGCCGTCTCCTTGTTTGTGTAAAAAAAAAAAAAAAAAAAATTTGTCCCACTGGGATGTAATTCCCCTCATTCTTAATTACTTCTATAAACACAATAATTAAATGACCCTCCCAAAAAAAAATACATACACACAAAATAGTCAATCACTTAAATATCATCATATACAAGCAAGCAACACATTGTACGAACTTCTACAGATGATTCTAAAACATTACAAGTTACAACTTAACAGCTATGAAGCATGGATACTCTGAAAAACATGTCGTACCCGTACTAAGTACTTACCGGCAGATGGTACCTCATATAGTACTTCTCCATACCTACCGGGTACACGAAATATGTACCCAAATTTTTTCTTAATTTTTGGCGTACCGTACCCGAGTACTTACCGGCAGATGGTACTTCGTATAGTATTTCTGCATACCTACCGAGTACACAAAATATGTACACAAATTTTTTCTTCTTAATTTTTTGGCGTACCCAAACGTACCTAGTATATACCCAAGCCGTATCGTACCTC
The DNA here is from genome assembly GCF_055761805.1 of Camellia sinensis. Lineage (NCBI taxonomy): Eukaryota > Viridiplantae > Streptophyta > Magnoliopsida > Ericales > Theaceae > Camellia > Camellia sinensis. Next base: position 40,392,370 of record NC_138969.1, on the reverse strand, counting down.
AGTTGAAATAATATTTTCTTCTACTACAGTGATAAAAACTCTTTTCACTAGACTTCTTTTTTATTTTTAGTTTTATGCTTAGCATGATTTTAAAATCAAACTATGGTTTGTAAGTTATTTAATATATTAACATTTAATTTTGATTTATAGCTTAACTTTTGGCATTAAATGTTAATTATAAGTTGGATCTTAACAAATTAAACTATTTAATTAATTTTTGCATCACTCTAAATTAAAAATAAATATTTTTTTACAAGCGTACCAAGCCCAAGCCGTACCCTAACCCTCCTTTTTGTCTAAATTTTACCGTATTGACGTATCCGTATTATATCAATAATGGTACTCGTACCTGTACCTGTGCTTCATAGCTTAACAGAAAGAAGAAGAAGAAGAAGATAAAAGTAAAGGAAAGAAGGACCATTCATTTCAAGTAGACCTTGCAAATTCCACGCATAAACCCAATGCCAAAAAGAAAAGAAATAACATAATTGTGACAAGAAAAATTACAGTATTTTTTCAATATAAGTTATGAAGAAGCAAACCCAGTCCTGACAGCCGGGAGGGGGAGGGGGAGGGAAAGATTCGGTAAAGACATAACCTTTGGCATTATTTTCATATACCTAATTTTTCAATACATATAATTTCCAAAATAAAATGGCGCTCTCCATGAGAAGGACCGAAAATGTGCAAGTAACATAGTTTTACAACCAAGGTTGCAAAAACAATAATAACGTAAATAATCAAAAATAAATAAATAAATAAATTACATTTTTTTTTTTGTGTGTGTTGTTGATGATGCCAAATTACGTGACAAGCACATATCTAGTATAGATAAAAACCAGAAAAGCAGTGCAGAACGAACAGAACCTTCCGTTCTTCTTCTTGTGATGCCACCTTTGCAATCTTTTCTAGCATAGCTTCAGGAATACCCCTGTTCCAGATCAAGTGATGTGAGTTCCGTGAGGAAGCACTCAAAGAAACCACGAGGGGAAAACAAAATAAAATTAAGGAGGGTACTTTTCTGTCACGGTTTGGCCACTTTGACCAAGATTATCATCTCTCTGTTTTGTAGATCTACCGGGTGAACTTGGACAATCTTTGACCAATTCGACTCCTGGGAACATTAATTCATCCATTCGCCAAACTGTATTGCAAAAAAAAAAAAAATTACGTTTTCCAACCATACTAACAAAACATTAGGAAGTGGTAAACTTGGTGGGCCTGATTCTTCTTTTATTCAACTTTTAGGCATGAAGAAACCAAACAACATATTGCATGATATTGTCTACTATTACCTCGCAGTTCTTCTCAAGTTGAGATGGATTTGGGTGTAACTTCTCTCTACAATGAGAAACCCTACCGACTTCCCGAATTATTTTTTTGGGTATTGATCTATTAAGTAGACTTATTTTTCAACGGGGGTTATAATAATTAATGATATTTTTTATTATACATTATTAAAAAAAACGTTACTTTTTGGAGAGTTACTATAGGTCTATTAAGTAGGCTTATTTTTTAATGGAGGTTATAATAATTAATGATATTTATTATTATACGTTATTAAAAAAATATTATTAATTATTAATTTTTAATAATAGTTTAAAAATTTTATTACAAAAAATGTTACTAATTATAAGTTTTAGCGACAGTTTAAAAAAATCATTAAAATATGTCACTAATTTTTAATTTTTAGCGACAGTTTAAAAAATTCGTCATAGAAAAACGTCACTAATTGTAAGTTTTAGCGACAATTTATAAAATCGTAACAAAAAAAAGTCATTAATTGTCAATTTTTAGCGACATAGATAAAAAATCATCACAAAAAATTATTTTTAGCGACGATTATACTAGGACTTATTTTCAATAGAACTTGATAGGAATTAAGTATAACTATTAGGACTTATTGGTAATTTATATTTATTTTATTTTTATTTTTTTTGTTCCTTTCGGGATTGGGGAGTAATTACCTGCTATGCTCTAAAATGTGCGTTTTGAATGGTCCAAGAAAAGTTATCTTCGCTCAAAATGCCGTCGTTCCTTTGTGGAAACTTTAATTGAGGTCTTGTTTGGAACCGACTTTTTAGTAATTTTTTAGATTATTGACTAAAATATGATGTAAAAAAAACTAGTATATTTTGGATGACTTTTTGATTTTTTTACGAAAAAATGTACAAAAATGAGAGAGAAAATAGAATATTTGACTTTTTGGTATAGATTATTGACTTTTTAATTTTTTTTAATGATTTTTTGACTTTTTAACTAAAAAAATCACTTGCTCAACGAGGCTTGAGTTTCGTCCTTTTGAATGCTTGAACAAAAGAGCTCATTCTATTCACACTCAACTAGTAAATTAGTAAATTAGTGCCCTGTAGACACCCCATTTTTGACCGTCCTCAAGACTTGGACGTCATCGTTTGAACACTCGATAATCATCCCTGTTCGTGTTTGTCTTGAATTCTCGGAAATTTCGGCTACGCGCCTTGCCTCAAGACCTCTCGACTTATATGTTTTGTGTCTGGTTTTGCACAAAACACTTGTTGTTTTGCTTATGAGGGTGGGAAGTAGCTTGTAGGCCATCCCCACACCTCACTGGACATGGCTTGAGGCCACCGGCCTTGTTTCCTTGCCACCGGCCATTGGTGATGGCCAGTCAGCACTATTGATGGTCGGTCAGCATTGTGTTTGGTCGGCCGGCCACTGTTTTTGATCAATCGGCCACTTTCCTGGCTGAGACCTTTTCTTGAGAGAACTTGACCTTTTTGAACCTTTTTTTTAGCTTCTTGAGGAAGCTTGAACCTTTTTAGCTTCTCCAAGAAGCTTGATCCTTTTTTTAGCTTCTCCAAGAAGCTTGAACCTTTTGACCCTTTTTAGCTTCTCCAAGAAGCTTGACCCTTTTTTAGCTTCTCCAAGAAGCTTGATCCTTTTTTTTAACTTCTTGAAGAAGCTTGAACCTCTTGACCCCTTTGTCTAGCTTCTCCAAGAAGCTTGGCCCTTTTGCTCCAAGCTTCTAAGAGAAGCTTGGCCTTATTGCTCAAAGCTTCTAAGAGAAGTTTTGCCCCCTTGGTTTCTCTATAAAAAGAGGGCCTCTCCTCCCCTTTAGAGGGTTAGAAAGATCTGATATATAGGATAGATATATCACTCCCTCTCTATATCTCCCTCTCTCTCTACATTTGTGTGGGTTAGAGGGTTCAAAAGGGTCTAGTTCTTGCACATTTACACTACAACTCTTGGCCTAACACCTCCATCATCAACCTAAGGAGCTTGGAGGCCATTTTTAGAGGCTAAGGGACTGTTTTTTGGACCAAGAGGCTGTTGTTCCCTTTTGGCTACAAAGGTAATTCCTTTTCCCTCTTTATTCTCCGTTTTTGCACACACTTTTAGCCAATCTTGCTTGCTGTTTTGAGCTTCGTGTATAACATAAAAAAGTTCTTTTTTTTTTTGTGTGTTTAAGATACTTTATTAAGGTCACTTTTATGTTTGGGGTCATTTACCTCCTCTTAGGCCTTGTTCGGCCCCATTTTGTGCTATTTTTGGTGAGCTTCGGGACCACCTTGTTTGGGCCTCCTCACCACTAAAATCTTGAGGGATTTCAGTGGTGAGGATGGTGGTTTAAGGTCATAAGAAGGAGAGGGCCATCCCCTTTCCTTGTTGTCTTCAAAAAGTGCCATTTTAGCCTCATGTGTGAGCACCATTTTTAAGTTCATGTTGGCCATGTCTTAAGTGTTATTTGTGCTTATTTTTCCATGATATAACATTGTTTTTACTTGGTTTAGACACACCATGCTTGCCTTGCATACTTGTCTTGTAATGCCATAAATTGCCTTAACATGTGCCTAGCATTTAGACCACTATGCTTACTTGTTTTGGTCTAGCTTTGTGAAGCTTTTATGCTTGTTTTAGCATGCTTAAGGTCTGTTTTTGGTTGCCTAGGCCACCCATGGCTTGCTTTGTATAGCTACCATGTAACCCCCCTTGGCTTGCCTTGAGTTTTAGACCATTGTTGCATGCTTAGCTTGTCTTGTTTACTTGGTTTTGCACCTTCTATAATATGATTTCAGAGCTTTCTATGCATGCCATGTATCCATGTTTATCCTCTCTTAAGTGTGCTTAAAAGTTGTTCTTTGGTGCCTAAGTGTTGGACCTTGTGTGCATGCATGCTTGTATGTGTTTTGGCCCTCATTTCCATGGCATTTGGCCACTGATTTGGGCCTATTTGAGAGCTGCCCATTTTGGTTTAAGACCATTCCCACATGTCATTGCATGCTCATCCATCTTGCATGCTCGTTAGTTTGCATAACTTGCATGCTTGTATGTTTACATTGCTTGTTCACATGCTCATATTGCATGCTTAGCTTCCATGCCTAGGTTGCATAACATTAAGCATGCATCTCTTGCCTCTTTAATTGATTATGATGGAGGTTGGGGCCCATTGTTTGTTTTGCGCATTTCATTCCATATTGAAATTGCACACTTTGACTCTTTGGGCCATCACGCATTGAAATGCGCGATTGGTGGTCCGAGAATCAAGGAACATACCTCTTTGTGTCACAAACATGATAAGGGATGTGTTGGTGCACATATTTGCTTGAAATACATTGCTATGCCTTGTCTTGCCCTCTGCTGCTGTCAAAACAGGTTCTGCAGGAAGACTTGGCCGGTCGACTACATGGAGTGCCGACCGACCAATTATAGATGGCCGATAGCTCAACAAATGGTCGATGACCATCCGGACATGGTCGGTGGGGTTTTCACTTGGCCGGTGGCACTCCACAGTGTGCAGAGAGCATATCTTGGGACTTGTGTAGTCTTCAAAGTGCCAAACAGTGAAAACAGAGGCAACATGTGTCATGGCAATTGATTTCCGGGCAAAGCAAACCCGAGCACGCGTGCATTGGACCCTCTTCCGAGGCCTTTTACTGCTTTCTTAGCTTAGTTAATTTGCTTGACTAGTTAAGGGGTTTGTAATATTTAATTAGCTAGAGTAGTTAATTATTTATTCGGTATGTATTATTTATTCGGACTCTCCGAGTGAGGGTACAACTGTAATAAGCGTGCGTGTGTGTGATGCATGTCTTCCAAACTCCACTTCTTTCTCCCTTTTACTTACCTGCTTTTGATGGTTAGTACTAGGGCATATTTTAATTAGCATCCTTATGCTATGCATGCGTGCATCCATACATTTGTCTTGCATGCACCAGGCTCGGCGCATCATACTAACTACATTGTACTTCAATTCCAAGTTGAATACGTGTTAGTTGTAGCATCAGCATATGCCATCCATAGATTAGCCGAGCCCATTGTAGCTGCATCTTGCGTGTGTTGCATTAGCCATCTTAACATGAACTAGGATCATGCATATGATTACTAACTAGTTTCTGTTTTGGCTTGGAGTACTCGGTAAGCATTTATGTTTTAGCATCCTTGCATGAGTGTGAGTGTTGCCATGATAGCATGCTTACCATGAGGCTATGTGCTTACGTGTTATAATTGTCTGAATGCCTTTGGGTGAAGGTTGAGTTACTTAAATTGGAACAACGCATTGAATACGAGTTTTTAAGCCCACCAGATAGTGGTAAAATCATCTTTTCTAAAGCCCACTCGAGGGTGGCGAAATCTACATTTTTAGCCTACTTGCAAGTAGCAAACCATTTTCAAAACAAGCATGAAATGTTTTGTTCCAATTTAGGCGATTTGGTCTATACTTGTTTGCTGTGCGCATAACATAGTAATTCTAGGCTAATAACCGGAATAAGAACACATAACGTTTTCAAAAACAGATATCACGGTTAGTAGAGGCCAATCTTAGGATCGGGCGAGAGGGGGTGCTCATAGCTGACCTTCCCCAATCGTACCCAAGCTCCCGAGCCGAGGCAACTTTGGTGATGACGGACACGTGGCCTTTGGCACCGAGTCAGGGTTTCCTAAATTTCCCAAAACAAAATATTTAGGTGGCGACTCTGTATCTGGCAAAACAGTCCATGTTTGACACTTCTTTTCAAAATCTGTTTTCTCAAAACGATTTGCCGGATTTGGACTCTTTGGTTCAGATTTAGAACCGTGACAATTTGAGAGTCCTAAACTGTAGTGAGCCCAATATGAACAGAACGGGGGGACTCGTCCTCCCGGGGCGTTCGGGGACGTCTACATGCCCTAATTAAAAATTTTTAAATTTTAATTTTTATTATATTTTGATGTAAATTTATTAATAAAGATAATACATATTAAATTTAAAAAAAATATATATTTTTTTCTTTCTGATTCACCTTAATCACTTATACATATTCTTTTTTTCATCTTATTTCTTAAATTTTAGGCTTCGTGTGGGAAGATGATTTGGACTAAAATAGCCATATAAGACAAAATAAGTTATTTAAGTCAAATAGGAAAAAATGTCACATTTAACTTATAATCATTTTATTCTTTCTCTCACAAAAGTCAAAAAAACTCAAAAGTCTATCACAAACGAGATTTTTTAACCCTGGGCTAAAATAGCCCAAAAAAATCAAAAAGCCAACCCACATATTAAAATTATCCCGTACATAGTCAAATTGTTAAATATTTTTATTTAGCACGCACTACAACATTTTCTTAGTTTAGTAACACCTAAAAGTGTCACTGAACTACTCTTTCAGTGACATTTTTTAGTTTTGTGGCGTTTTGAACAAGTGCCATTTATACCCATGCTTGATATCATGTCCTAAAATTTTCTAAATGGCCATCTTGTCATTTTTCTTATAATTTCTTCTCCCTATCATCATGACTACGTTTTACAATTTTCTATCATTAAATTCTACCTGAACATATTCTTATTGAGTGATAATATACAAACACAAATTTTATATAGAATTTTCAAATATAATGATATAGCTTAATGGTGACATTTCATTTTGAAACAAAACATTCATAAATATGATTTATATTTATAATAGCATCACTATCACAACATTTTTATGATATTTTTTTGTATAAATTTTTATATATGAATATAATTTTTTATTTTTATTTCTACTATTATATTTAGATTATATCAATTTAATTTAGATATATTTAAAAAGTATAAAATTTGTACAAAAAACTTTTTTAAGAAAATCATTGAATATAACAAAATAAGATAATGTATTGAATTTTTGTATTTTATATATATATATATATTTTGTATTTGTTGAATTTAAAAAAATACAAAATATTATTCTTCTTAAGTATATCTAGATTAGATATATTAAAAAAAAAAATTCTTCAAATATTTTAAAAATTCAGTAAAAATAAAAAACACGAAAAATTTACAAAAAAAAAAAAAAAAAAAAAAAACACACGCACACACACACACACACACACAATTTTTTGTGTGAGTTAAACCTATAGCAGATGATTCTTATTTCCCTTGAAATGACATGAACAATGTATTATTTTATTATTTTATATGTATAAAGGTTAAGAGATAAATATGCCATTTTAATCTGACAGGAGGTAAGTGTAATTTGTCAAATGTGAAGGGGGATCTGTATTAAACAGAAACCTCACGAGGTGTCAGTGTAATTTACCCAAAAAAAATTTAGTGTGTTTGGTTTCAATTTTCTAGAAATTGAGTTTTTTTTTTCGTGAATATTTTTAAAATTTTAAGTAATGTTTTTACTTTTTTAGATGCACCTTACTTAGATATATTTAAAAAGGAAAATATTTGTGGAAAAATATTTTTAAAAATTATTAAATAATACACAAAAATATAAAAAATGTACTGAATTTTCGTATTTTTTTTTGTATTTTTGATATTTAGTAAATTTTGCAAAGATTTTTTTCATAAATATTATAGTTTTTTAAGTATATTTATGTTAAGTGTGTCTAAGATTTTTTAAAATGTTTAAAATATTAAAAAAATTCAATAAAAAAAAAACACGATTAACAAAAAGTGTAATTTCTTAAAAAGTAAGTTTTAAAAACCAAAACCAAACAAAGTGAATTCCCTCCCCTTCTACGTATTCCCTCTCTTGCATCTTCCCTTTCATCCTTGTTCGGTTGCTCTCTTTGGCAACTCCCTCCTCTCTCTCCCTCCACCTATTGGCACTGTCATCATCGTCATAAAACCCATCGCAACCCTCTTTTTCTCCCTCCCTCCCAACTGTGCACTCTTCTCAGTCTCCGACGACGAGATCAAACCTCCTTTCTCCTCTTGAATAATAAAACTAAGCAAGAAAATTATTCAATTACACAAACCCACTTCAAAAGAAAAACTCGAACACAGTATCATGCATCACCAGCAGAAGCTTCAATATAGCGATCCCGGTTTCTAACTCGACTTTTTTTGGTGTTTCGGACTCGGGTCTTGTGGTTTAATGTTGTTGTTATGTCTTTTCCTCTTCGTACCCTTTGAATTTGGATTTTTGAATGTCTTGGGCATGTTCAGAACAGGTTGGTTGATTGTTGGTCTAGAACTTTATTGCCCAAAATTTTGGTCTTCCGCTCAAGCGGGGTTTGCAATCTTTTAGTACTTTATACATCTGAAAGAAATACTTCAGAAGTGTTTATCACGCTTGAGCGGGTCTAAGCTCTAGCGGCCACTCTGGCGCTCGAGCGACTGTCTGAAGTCTGTAAAATACTGGACAAGTGTATTCTACGCTTGAGCGGGTCTTATTGCGCTCGAGCGGGTAGTGCCTTGCTGTTGTGTCTTGGCGCTTGAGCGGCCTTTATTGCGCCCGAGCGGGTATAATTTTTGTGTATGACGTTCGAGCGTCAAACTCTCCGCTCGAGCGGACTGCGCGTATGTCAGATAGCGAAAGTGACATTTTAAATCACTTTTCCTGTCTTTTCTCTCTCTAAAACTTTCCAAAACCCTAAGTTGAGAGACTCTCTCTCTACATGACCTAGATCTAGTGATCTTCTCGATCGCCCTCATTCCTTTGATAAAAAGATTGAGCTCTTTAAGATCTCCATTTTCATTCGAGTAGAAGTTGATTTCGTCATCCTTGGAGTTCATCCCTTGCTTGGCCCATCTTCTCTTCTTGAGGTAGGGATAATCTACTCACTACTATGAGTTTTAACATAAATATTGGTCATTTTGTATAAATGGTCGGTTTGGGTAAAGTTAGGGTTTGAGTTTGGAATTGTGAAAGAGGGTTTTCTTGTTTGGGCTCCATATGTGTATGTAAAACCTTGAAATGGGGTTAATGGTGTATAATTGTTGAAATGGTGAGATTTGGCCTTGTGTGCACTATTTGAGAAAAGGGGGAAAAATGCCCTAATTTGAGTTATAATGGTTATTTGCATAAATAATGAAAATGATGTGGAAGCATGAAATTTGTTTGAAAATCATGAAATTGGAGGAAATTGTGATTAAATAGTGTAGTTGGATTGATGAATCACTCACTTATGGAAAATGTGATAAATTATCTGTTGAGAAATTTAATTATCCGTTTAGATATATCTGTTTGGGGCTATCGGTGGAGGATAGCCATGATTGTGGTAGAAACTGCATGTTGATTAGGTAAATTGAAACTAATCAATTGGATTATGTCATTGCATATGTCAGTTGGATGTAAGCATTGTATATGTAATTGAATTGGTCATTATATATGACAACGTGTTTAAATACATTGTATATGTATCTTGTTTGGGAAGAGATAAAGGATGTACTCCATTGTGTAGGAGAAGATAGGGGATGGACTCCATTAATAATTAAGTTGGCCAGAGTGTCCAGGGTGAAAGTCCCGAAATCTTATATATATTTGGATGCTGGTTCCCTCGGATGTAGTTTCGTAAAATGGCAAGTTATGGAAGTATATGAATGATGTTTATGATTGAAGTGTTAATAAATGAGTTGCAGTCTCATTTTGAAGTGTTTATATGATGATGAATTATGTCAATGAATTGACTTGGGTAATAACTGGAAGTGAATTGAAAATGTGGGTACCAATGCTGATTGATTATGGAAAAAGTCTAAGATGGTTCATAAGTGTTAAACATTTATCGAATGCTAATGTTTTAGTTAATTCTCATATGTTGTTTAGCATATCTCTACTGGGCATTAGCTCACCCTACTTGGGACATCATTTTTCAGGTACAGGTGATATGCCACCTCCAAAGTCTTAGCTAGCTTGGGAGGTTTAGGAGTTGAAGACTTCGTTTTGCTATTTATATTTTGTGTTAAATGTAAATCCAAGCCGAGGGCTTTTCATGTATAGAGTTAGAACTCTTCTTTTGTTGTGACCAAGTGATAACTTGGAAAGCTGTAAGCCCGTAGGGCATTTACTTTGTTGATAACATGAAATATTTTTGTAAAGAAGACTCTGATGAATGAAAGTGTATTCTTTTCTCTATGTTCATGAAACTTGTGAATGAATGATTTATGTCTTAAATTGAGGGCGTTATATTCAATACAAGAAACAAAGGAGAAACAGAAAGCCGGAGAACTTCTTCTCTAGTTTAGGAAAGATCCTCTATTCCAAATACTTCTTCAGAGCATCAACACTCACAATCCAAGTTGATAACATAACCAAGAAAATCAATAAAAATAAAAATAAAAACTTTAAAATATATATATATATATATATATAGAGAGAGTTGATTAGATCACCAGGAAAGAACTTTTCGATGATACGAAGGATGTTGCGGCCTTGTTTCTCTCTGCCTCGGATATTAAAGACATCAAGCTTCTGGATCAGAAGTACTTGATCAAATTGAGAGGTGTGAGAAGACATTGTTTATTCTATCTTGCTTTGGTTGAAAAAAATGTATGATCTTGCTTGTGCTAAATATAGAGGGAATTGATTCTAGAGAGAAAGAAAAAGCAGTTGAGATTGAGATTGGACATTGTCGATAGAGATATGCTCAGCAAATTAATGGATAACAAGCATAGTTCTAAATATCGGCTGATACGTACCGTACCGGCCGATTCGTACCGGAAAATCATAACACCGATTCGGATATCGACTGGTATACCGGTGAGAATAAAATTTGCAGCCGTAGCGTCCGAGTCCCGGTACGAAGCGGCCTGAAACCGATACATTGGGTGATACGGTCCGATATAGCTTGGTTATCGCTGGTACAGATGAAAATCAGCGCAGAGAGCTGCTCGTGGCTACAATGTTGTTTCTGGTTTTGGATTATTGGTCTTCGCTAAAGTGGAAGTGCAACTATGAGGTTCACGAGGAGGTCGAGATGTCCTTTGTCGGCTTCCGGTGTGTTTCAGAATGCTTTCTGGGTCGTGTGCTGTTGAAGCTTTGAGGCTACAGCAGCAACCTAGGTACTGAGTATATCTTTTATATTTATACTTTATATAAATGTATATTGATAGTTTTGGGCCAGAATATTTTACTCAAGATAGTTGGTGGGTTGTTTTGGGCAATCTTGGGCCCATATGTTTCTTTAACCAACTCGTGGGTCTAGTTGGTATACTGTCTAGTTGGTATACTATTGTGGATTTATTTTAAATTGTAGATAATTGAAAGTTATAATTGAGACTAAAATAAATATATATTATTTAGTTAAAAATGAGTTAAAAGTTCTCTTATATATCAAAATTTTGATTAAAATGTGACAAATTAAGGTTAAAAGAGTCCAAAAAAATGTATAAAATGAGTTTCAGAAGGATTGTTAATGATTTTTAAAATTTCACGGCCGTGACACCCAATTCCCGATACGTACCGGCCGATACTACCGATACCGATACTCCGTGATCGATACCATTACGTTACCTGATACCGTGATTTAGAAATATGATAACAAGACAAAGAGTGTTTATCTGGTTGCAATGGACGGACAGAGAAAGAGGGGAGAAACAAAAAGCAAGGAAGGAGAAGGAGAGAAGGGAATGAGGGAGAAGGGTGAGGATAGGGGGCTTAGCAGGGTAGCGCCGGCCATCAATGGGTGAAAGGGGAAGGGGGGTTGCTACCGGCGATTATGGTGAGTTTAACAGTTTCTAGTGACAAAAAGTAGAAGGATGCCGGAGAGGGAGAGACTTACCGGAGAGGGATGCCGGAGAGGTAGAAACTCACCAGAGAGGGATGCAAAGAAGAGGGTTTGATTTGGATCAGGAGAGGAGTGAGAGAGACAAAAAGAGATTGGACGGTTTTGAGAGAGAAAGTGGAGTGTGAGTCTCTTTTCACATGGGGCTTTCTACGTTAGTGGTGGTACTATATCATCTACCGTGGTGTAACGCCCTCAAAATAATAACATTAAACCCATCAATATAGACATGCATTGATACATAAAAACTCCACATTCTTCTATTCATCAGAGTTCCATTACAAAAAGTATTACATGTTAACGACAAAAGCAAATGCCCTACGGGCTTACAGCTTTCCAAGTTAACACTTGGTTACAATAAAAGAGTACTAACTCATTTACACATTAAGCCCTTGGCTTGAATTTACATGTAATACGTCAAAAAGAAATAAGACAACAAAAGTGTGTCCGCCTCTAGCCTCCCAAGCTATGTCCTTGGAGGTGGCATGCTACCTGTACCTGAAAATGATATTCCCATATAGGGTGAGCCACAGCCCAGTAGAAATACACTAAACCAAATATGAACAATGACTAAAAGATTAGCAGTTGATAGATGGCCAACAGTGATACTTTCTCTAATCACACTTTACAGGTTCATGACATACAATTCCATGTTACAATTCATTTTCCAGTTCCTTTCAATTCTCATTTTATAACCATGGCTCAGAACCTGGCCAAACAACTCATATGAGACAGTAACTCATATCAAGCACTTTCCCATTTTATAATAGATAAGCATACTAGCTATATCACATACCAATATATAAGCATACAAGCTATATCATCAATTCCACAGATATGCATATGAGCACCATCACACTTCCAATGACAAGCATATGAGCTCTGTCAATACATCACTAGATAAGCATATGAGCTCTATCTACGGAGTCCATCCCCTATCTCCTCCCAACAACATCCGGTTTAGAGGTCCATCCCCTATCTTCCCCTAAACCGTGGAGTACATCCCCTATCTCCTCCAACACAACACAATGCATATAAACAATAATTATACACATCATCACACAACACATAAATTTAACGTGTTCTTTCAATCATCATACTCAATGACTCATTCCAGTGATTAGTTTCCGTTTGCCTAATCATCATGCATTGTCTACAACAATCAAGACTATCCTCCACTGATAGCCCAAAGCAGTTATTTCTATACAAAAAAATAAATGCAACAATGGATATACAATCAACATTTCAACCAGGTGAGCGATAAATAGTCCAACTACACCTCTTAACCCCTTTCCCTTTCCAATTTCCACATTATCAATTCAATTCCTCATTTCCAACAATTAATTATACAAATTAATCAACCAATGTAATTAGGGCATTTTCCATAATTAACATTACAACCCTTAGGTTCCATTTTCATTAATGTTTTAACATTAATTTCATTTTTTCCATGCCAAACATGCATCTAGGCTTTATATAGCTAAAACCCAAACTTTTGTAAATTTACACAAAAGCCCCAAATTTTCACAAAATTACCAAACCAACACCAATATCTCAAAATACCAAAATTTAAAGACAAAGCTCATAGTAAGGAGCAGGTTATCCCTACCTCAAAGAATGACACCCAACCAAGAAGATGATAGAAATGAAAATGCTCTAAACCACGAACTATTCGGATCAAAAGATAGCCCTTGACGATCAATAACTTTTTTGTAAAGGCCAAAGGTGAGGAAATCACTCCTACTAGATCAATACCTAGAGAGAAGGTAGAGCTCTAGAGTGAGAGGCTCAACAATGGTGTTTTTTGAAAAAGTAAGAGAGAGAAGAGAAGTGGAAAAAGTGATTTAAAAGATCAAAACACGGAGCTTTAACCCAGTCGCCCCGCTCGAGCGTCCAACGCCCCGCTCGAGCGTCACTCACAGACTCCCGCTCGAGCGTCAACAATCCAGCTCGAGCGGCGGATACACACTTCCAGAACTTTTACAGAACCAGGTCTCCGCTCGAGCGTCAACTCTCCCGCTCGAGCGTCACACACAACATCCCGCTCGAGCGTCAAAAATCCCGCTCGAGCGTACAACACTGCAGAGGAGATACTGGAAGATGGAAAACTATGCTCGAGCGTCGAAAACCCCGCTCGAGCGGACATACAACAACGAAGGGCCCGCTCGAGCGTCAAAATCCCCGCTCGAGCCTGAAGGCCAAAATCTGGGCAACTACTCTTGGTTTCTAAGTTCAACCAACCTGTTTCAAACCTGCCCAACACAACCCATGACTCGAACATAAGGAGTAAAGGATGTAAATAAGACGCAGACAGCAACTAACTCCACGGAACCTAAGTCCGGATACAACAATTAAAGAAAAGGGAAACCGGGATCGCTATAACCTCCCCCCCTTAAAGAATTTCGTCCCTGAAATTAAACACAAGTTCAAAAATAGGTTTTCTCCATGTCCAACAATATTACGACATGATATTAAACATTTCGACCCATTACCGGTCAATTCCATCTCTTCTCAAGAGGCATTTCACAATACATATAACAAGTGCATTATCAACATGCAATTTTCTTCCATTTCCAACCATTTCCAACATGCATGGTTCACAGTTCATATCATAATCAATATACATGATACAACTCCAATTCTACAATATAGCCAACATATGCAATATTATAATCAACTCCCATACCGAGGTAAGTTCTACGACATGCTTTCATTAAACCAAAACATTACCAATGCTTTACAACTTAAGACATATATAAAGCTCTTAAGTCCAACCACATTACATAATCTAAATACAAGATTACTCATCAACAAACAAGTCCGGATATTTCTCGCGGACCTCCAACTCACGTTCCCAAGTGGCTTCCTCCACTCCGTGATGTTTCCACAAAACCTTTACCAAAGGGATGGTCTTGCCACGCAGGACTTGATCCCGCCTATCCAAGACTCGAACCGGTCTCTCCTCATACGAGGCGTCCTCATCTACCTCCAAGTCGGTCCAATCTAACACATGTGATGGATCCTGCTCATACTTCCGAAGCATACTCACATGAAACACGTCATGCACTCCGGACAACTGTGGCGGCAACGCTAAACGATAAGCAACCTCGCCAATCCTCTCAAGGATCTCAAAAGGACCAATAAACCGAGGGAATAGCTTCCCACTCTTCCCAAACCTCATCAAACCTCGCCTAGGTGATATTTTCAAGAAAACATGATCACCTACCTCAAACGCCAAAGGCCTCCTCCTACGGTCGGCATAACTCTTTTGGCGACTCTGGGCTGTAACAAGCCTCCTACGGATACGCTCAACTTTCTCCGTCGTCTCTCTAACCAACTCCGGACCCAACAAAGGTGCATCACCCACCTCGGCCCAACAAACTGGAGACCTACACGGTCGGCCGTACAAGGCCTCAAACGGTGCCATACCGATACTAGACTGAAAACTGTTGTTGTAGGCAAACTCTACCAATGGCAAGTGCCTCTCCCACGTCCCACTGAAGTCAAGGACACAACCTCGAAGCATATCCTCAAGGATCTGAATAGTACGCTCGGACTGCCCGTTAGTCTGAGGATGATAGGCCGTACTAAAGGTCAACTTAGTGCCCAAGGCACTCTGCAAACTCTGCCACAACCTAGCAGTAAAACGAGGATCTCTATCTGAGACGATCGTCACTGGGACCCCGTGCAATCTCACTATGTCCCGAATATACAAGTCGGCAAGATGGTCTATCGAATCTCTCACGCGCATAGGAATAAAGTGCGCCGACTTAGTCAACCGGTCTACAACCACCCAGATAGCATCACTACCCCGCTGAGTCCTCGGAAGACCTACAACGAAGTCCATAGTGACATGCTCCCACTTCCACTCGGCAATAGGCAAGGGTTGCAACAAACCCGCTGGCCTCTGATGCTCGACCTTCACTTGCTGACAAGTAAGGTACTTTGACACGAAAACAACCACATCTCTCTTCATACCCCACCACCAAAACTGGTGACCCAAATCCCGATACATCTTAGTGCCTCCCGGATGCACCGCAAGACGCGAATGATGAAACTCTTGGAGTACTTCCTCTCGGCAAGACTCCGGCACGAACAAACGGTCTTGGTATCTCACACTCTGGTCGGGATACACCGTCAAACCCTTCTCAACCTTCCCACTGGAGATCTTCTCTCGGAAGGACTCTACCTCAAGGTCACCTCTCTGCGCCTCTAACACTCTAGTCACAAGTGTAGGCTGCGCAACAACCGAAAACAAGGCCGCAGCCTCAACAGATTCGCCCAGAAGCAAATCAAACTCGCCCAAAGCACCCAACATCTCCCATTCCCGGATGGCTATACAAGCTACATCACTAATGGATTTCCTACTAAGGGCATCGGCCACACAAATTTGACCCCCTTCCGAGTCAGTCTAGTCAAAGGCAAAGCTAACCTGGAGAAATCCTTCACAAACCGGCGGTAATACCCAGCTAATCCCAGAAAACTGCGAATCTCAAACACACTCTTAGGCTGTGTCCAATCCTACACCGCCTCAGTCTTGGATGTATCAACAGACACCCCTTCCCTGGAAACTACATGGCCTAAGAACTTGACTTCTCCTAGACAGAACTCACACTTCCCAAACGTCTCCTGCAACGCTTGCTGCGGTAGTTCCGAATTTGCAAGTTTTTTTTTTTTTTTTTTTTTTTTCCTTTTGTCCTTTCCTCCTTTTTTCTTTTCTCTCTCATTTGTTGAGAACCCTAAACCATGAAATGAGAGATGTGAACGGCGATAGGTTGAGGGCAACGACAATTCTGTGGCGACAAAGCAAGGAGCTTGAAATGTAGTTGGGTGAGATCCCTCGTGCAGCATCACTCGATCTTCATCACCCACAAAGCAATGTTCATCATGTTCACGGTTTTGTAATCTAATGAATGGTGTGATCTATGGTAAATATGATGATGACCCATCAAGTCATTACAATTATTCATGTCCCTGTCCTGTTAGTTGGTTCTCTCTTCAATCTGATTGTTCATCCTCAACACCCAAAAAAAAAAAGGTTCTACAAACCCAAAATGTAAAATCAGAAATTAATCCAGAAGTTCAAAGAAAATGACCAAGTTTATTTATGAGGTGATTCAATAAAAGAGAGTTTAAATTAAACACACATCATAGATATAGAAATTTGGGCAATTTCATGGTCCCAAATTTTGGGACCATAGATTTTTCCGATTCATTTTCAAGCTTGTCAGGATTGCAATGTGGTAGATTTCAACCCACAAAACTCAAGAAATCAAACCCACTTAAACCGAATCCATTTACAACAACAAGAAATCAAACCTCGCCTCGCCTCAACGGCACCGTTTTGCCTAACCAACTTTACTTCTTCAGCTTCGTCTCTCTCTTCTCCTCTGTTTTGGTTCAGTCGGGTTAGGGTTCAGATGGATGAGAGAGAAAGGAAAAGAGAGAGAAAGGGGAGTAGGAAAAAAAAAATTTAAAACGACGTCGTTTTAGAATCACCGCAGGAAGTATTGCAGGTGACCACGACAGATGATCCGTATTCGTACTATAAGGGGTCCTCAGTTGGTGGGACAAAGCATTTTTGGGTTGATCATAGCCTAATTGATGGAATATGTCCTTGACTCATTTTTTGCAAATATGCACTTTGGAGTTTGAACAATCACATGTATGGGTTTACGGTTTTTTTTTTTAATATTCTATAAAAAAAAAGAAAAAATTTAAAGAATTGATCTACTTTTCAAATTATTTGGAAAATTAACTTGCATTTTAAAATCATAATTTGAAAATACAATTTTAAATTGAAATTGCACTTTCAACATGCAATTTCACATTGAAATCGCATGTTTAAAACGTAATTTATGATAATATGAACTTCACTAAGATATATTGCATTTTTAACATGTGATTTTAAAGTGAAATTGTATGTTGAAAATGCAATTTCAATTTTAAAATCGCATTTTCAAAATGCGATTTCAAAAAAAGTTAGTTTCTCAAATAATTTAAAAAGTGTGTCAATCTCTAAATTTTTTTTTAGAATATTAAAAAAAATAAAAAATAAAAAATAAAAACTCATGGGTTTACCTGCTTAAAGATGGTTTATAGATATGATCATGTCATTGCAGTTAATATATATTGTGGGTCAATCTTAAATGAATTGCTCAATATTATTATTATTATTTGTTTTTTTAGAACTGCTCAATATTATTTGTTCTCACATTGCTCTTTTGTTAAGCATGCAATCAATCTCCATTAATTGTAATGGGCACAATGCACGCGGATCCCTCACTAGTTTATCTAAAAATATAAATTAAAATAAAATTCAATCTTAAAAGCTAGTGTAATTGTGTTAGTTTATAGGATAAATTACACTTTGCCTTTTTATATTTAGTCACTTTTTCATTTTGACCCTTAAAATTTATTTATTTTTATTTTGGCCTTTTGTGTTTCAAGTTTTTCATAATTTAACTAATTTTTGTTAAAAATTAGACAAAAAATAACATTTTAATAATCATGTGATATAAAAATATTTTATTATAAATAACTCACATCTCTAACACAATTTTAAATTTTAATATAATAATATATTTTTATATTATATGATAGTTATTAAGACATTTTGTGACTAATTTTATATAAAAATTAGTTTTAAGAGTAAAATGAAAAAAAAAAACCTTAAAACATAAAAAGTCAAAGTGAGAAAAAATAAATTTTAAGAATTAAAGTGAAAAAGTGATGAAAGTAATCAAATATAAAGAGAGCAAAATATAATTTACCCTTCGTTTATAGTGCGGAACAGTGTGATGCAAATTTATGTTATGACGAATATTGTAGGGAAAAAAAAATGGTAGAAAACAATCAAATTATTCTGCCTTTTTAAAGCAATTTTGGATTAGATTTAGATAATAGTTAGAATAAAACACCAATAAAAGTTTCTTTTTTTTTGTTTTGTTTCAAACATCATTTTAGTGTGACCCAGTCAAAAATAGGTAAAATTTCTTAATCATATCTGCTTCTTTTTCAAATTATTTTTATTTAATTTCAAAATAAAATTTTAAATCATTGTCTAAAATTGTACATAACACAAGTTTTATGTTAATATAGATATAGGGGGATGCACCAATAAATCCCAAATTAATAACTTATGCACTGTTTAGTCCTAAAAGTTTTTTTATAGACTGAAAGGTCCCATTACAATGTTAATAACATCAGATACAATGTTAATAACATCAGAGTCATGTTACAAACATTGGATTTCAAACATCTAATGTTCATCAAATTTCAATAATGTTTGAAAATATAGGATGAAAAGCATCTAATGTTCATCAGATTTTAATAAATTTTGAAATTATAGAATGAAACATCAGATCATTAAATCATTCACATCATGTTGATGTAAAAATGGGACTAAATGGAGCATAAGAAAACTTTTAGGACTAAATGGTTCAACGTTTCAAAAACTAGGACTTATGGGTAAATTTTCCATAGATGTATATTACGTTTGGAAAGTTGGGTTTGAGGATTTTTTTGTCTAAAATAGTCACAAAAAATAAAATAGGCTTTTTAGTCCAATAAAATAATACATCACATCCAACCCATAATTATTATATTCTTTCTCTCAAAAAAAAAAAAAAATCAAAAAAATCAAAAACCCTTCACAAACCAAGTTTTTTAACACCAAGCTAAAATAATAAAAAAAAAAGTCAAGAAATCAAAAAATTAACTCACTTTTCAAACGAAGCCATAAATATATACACACCTGAACTCAGCCGTGAAAATTGGATCTGCCATTGCTCACTGACAATAGGAGCCGTGGCTCATATGACCTCGTCGATCAAATTCCACAAGAATTAGTGCCCAACCGGTGAGCAACAATCCTGAACCATTAACCCTTTTAGATTTTTTTTTTTATTTATTTTTTATTTTTTTAATTCCCGATTGAAATAACTATGTTGTTTTGATACATTCTGTTTTCAAAGCAACCTAATTATTTAAAATGAAAAAAAAAGAAGAAGAAGAAAAAGAGAAAGGTTTGTTGTTTTAGATAGGAAAACCAGAAAGGTTAATGGCCCAACAATCATCATGGAAGCGGTTCAAACAGATGTAAACAGCATAAATAATAACAATTCAAAAAATAAAATAAACAAAATGATAACCAAAAATGAACAAAATGATGAAACATAAAATCAACGAGAGCCCAACATCATTAATAAAATCAGGAAACCGAACCATACCAAACACAATAATTCCAATTACCCCACAACAATACAACAACATATCAGAAGTTATTTAGTGAGTCCCGTAGAGCATGTGTTCATGTGCCCAACCAATGAAATGGTATAATTTACCCACCATCTCATTATTAGGACTATGTATCCATTTAGTCCTTTGTTAAAGTGCATAAGAGTAGGGATGAACAACGGATATATCGATCCGCTGTATTTTGAATTGCTATGTCATAACGAGTGAACGATTGCGGATTAATTTTTTCAATCTGTCTAGTTTTGGACGAATGATGAGTTTGAAGTTCCTTTGGCCGTAACCGAATCGCCAAACCGCGAACACCCATAATAATTTATAAGATTTTGTATTTTCAATTTGTTTAGATATTTTGATTGTATTTTCAATTGACAAATAGTTTAAATATTTTGTTGAATATATTCTGTTAAAAAAGAGTTTTCAATTTAAATATATTTTTTGAATTGAAAAAAATAAATATATTATTTATCTATATTTTTTAGTTTTTAAATCTAATTCTAAAAATAATAAATAGAAAATATGATATATGCTGGTTGGTTTTTCTTTTCAAAAACAGATATAGATGTAACAATATAGAGGCACACAATCTCTATTACTGCTTTATTCATGGTTTTGATGGTTTGAATTATTTTTATATTTTAAGAATCATAAATTGTAATACTTTATGTAGATGAAGAAAAATGATTATAATATGTGGATGAAGCATGCAGTGATTATAATATTCTAAAGGTTCAAACTTTCTTTCTTTGGATGAGACATGCAGTGATTGTAATAGTTTTTTAAGTCATTGACTATAATAACTTTTTTTTTTTTTTTGAAGAAGTGCACAAGTTGAATTATGTTGAAAATTTATAAAATTTTAAACCGCCAAACCGATTCGCATCCATCTGTCAATCCGCTCAATCCACATCCGCCGGATTGGCGAACGGATGCGGATTGATTTTCTCTAATCCGCCAATCTGATGGACAGATGATAGATTAGAAGTTCCGTGACCACAACCGACCTGCATCCACCCCTACATAAGTCCTGCTAGACACGAAGCTTGGGAGCTTGTGGCCCCCAGGATTTGGAAACACTACTTATAAAACCCCAAACACTGCCCTCAGAAGTCTTTCGAGCTTGTCTTCTAATGAGCTTCAATAGACCTAATAAAAAAACAATAATTAAAAAAAGATAAATGATTTGCAGATACAAAAAAATAAAATAAAAAATTTGCTACTTTACCTTCTAAGAACACACTAAATCTTTTGCTACTCAAGCCAGCATTCCATGCATTTTTGTTGTTGTGCAAGCTGTTGCTTTGGAAATCCTTCAATAAGTGGAGAGAGAGAGAGTGAAAGAACATAAAAATAAACTTCAGAAATAAATAGGTGTTTTGAAAAGATAGTTAAAAGTTATTTTTTAATTTTTTTTTTGACTTTTTTGTAAGAGAGAGAAGTGGATTAAAAGCTGGGAAATGATTTTTAACCCACTTCCTAAAATAGGCCAAAGGAAATATATATATATATATATATATACTAGCATTTTAAATAAATTTAAAAATAAAAAACCAAAAACAGAAAAAAGAAGAATGTTGAAAATTTCTTGGGGATTGTTAATATCAAGATAAATAAAACATGCTCCAAACAAATTTACATTTTTTTTTTCTCACACATGGATTAATAAGAAACAAACCATGCTATAGAGATTATAACAAACAATTCTACTTTCTAGAAAAGAAAAACAAAATTCCGTTTGGTAGTTTTTAAAACATGATTTGAGTTTTAAATTGTATTTTGAGTTTTAAATTTTTGAAATGAGTTTTGAAAAGGAAAAATTTGTTGGGAAAATTATTTATAAGTCCTATTTGGAAGACTGATTTAATGTAAAGTCTTATGAACATTCTTTTAGAGTTTGAAATCTTATTTAAATAGAAATATGTTTCATAAGGTCCTATAAGTTGTAAATTAATGATATTAGTGTACTATTATACCCTTAATTTGTTTCCATATTGTATGTTATTTTCTCATTCATCATATCACATTTGGACAAGCTTGTGTGTATTTGACATTGTGATGGTTGATGCGTTTTGATATGTTTGATGTGCGGGGGTGGTGTGTATGAGCAAGATTTTAAAAACCGGACTTGACCGACCGATTCGACTGGTTGAACTATCAACTGGTCGGGGTTCAGGTCCAGATACACCCACTAAACCGTTCGATGTAAAAAATTGACCTATTTTGAGAGAACAGGGAAAATCGACGTTGAACCGCCGAACCAGTCGACCCGAGGGCGGTTCACCGGGTCAAGAAAATCGAATTTTTGTTTTGTTTTGTTTTGTTTTTTTTCTCTTTCTTTTCTTTCTTTCTTTCATAATATATATATATATATATATATAAAAGAAAATTTTAATTGGAAAATCTCTTTTAAGGGTTTCCTCTTATGAGGAATCCAACTGAGAGCTTAAAATTATTGTGAAAGCTTCTACCTATTTATAAAAAAAAGCTTCTTCCAAAAAAACTCAAAAAATCTATGTGAGATTCAATCAACACTACAACATTTTCTTAGTTTAGTGACATTTGAAAGTGCCACAAAACTATTCTTCTAATGACATTTTTTGGTCTTGTGGCATTTTGAACAAGTGTCACTTCTATCGGTGCCACGGTAGATACGAGTGCCACGGTAGATACTTGCAAGTGTCACTGCACCATCATGGCTAAAAACTTTCAATGACATTTTAATGTCATGGTAGATATTATTTGTGGCACTATCAAGCGCCATTAAAAAAAGAGTTAGTGACACTTATAAGTGTCATTACACCATCAAGACTAAAACCTTTCAGTGACACTTTAATGTCATTGTAGGCACTATTCGTGACGCTATCAAGTGCCATTCGTGACGATAATTCGTTGTAGAACAATTTGATCCGCTCTTGCAGAGACTCGAACCGCCAACCTCCCGCACCATAAACCTTATACACCACACTCTTCCCACTACACCTCTATAGCACCATATGATTATATATGCAACATCTATTATTTATATAGTACATACATCTATATTAATATAAAAGTATATGTATAAACATAATTATTTTATTGAACATAAATTATGTAAAATAAACTATTTACTAGTAAAATAAAAAAAAGACCACTTTTGGCAACTAAAAATATTTTTTGGTCGCCAATTCTATACTTTTGGCTACTAATTGTTTTTTAGTTGCTAAAAAACTTAACTTTTGCCGACCAAAATTGGATTTGGTCACCAAAGATGCACTTTCAGCTACCAAAATTTTGGTTGCCAAAAAATTTAATTCCCGCCTTAGGATTTTAGTTCTCCCGCACTAAAAATAACCACTTTTGGCGACTAAACTTATTTTTTAGTCGCCAATTATAGACTTTTGGCTACTAAAATTTTTTTAGTCACCAAAAAGCTTTACTTTTGGCTACTAAAATTTTTTTAGTTGGTAAAACCAATATAATCGGTGACCAAACTTATTTCTAGTCGCCAATTGTAGACTTTTGGCTACTACATTTTTTTAGTTGCCAAAAAGCTTTACTTTGGGCTACTAAATTTTTTTTTGTCACTAAAACCCATATAATCAGCGACCAAACTTAGTTTTGGTCGCCAATTGTAGACTTTTGGCTATTAAAATTGTTTAGTCGCCAAAAAACTTTACTTTTGACTACTAATGCTGTTTTGGTTGCTGAAAGCTATACTTTCAGCGACCAAATTTTTTTTGGTCAGGAAATTTAGTAGCTGAATATGCTTTTTCCTGTAGTGTATATCGAGTTTAATTTATTTATTTTTAATCATTTACTGCATTGTAAAAATTTTAAAAATATATTGGCATTTTTTGTTTTTTCAAAAATGCCATTATAAGCTTGGAAAGTTTTTGACTTAGTGGCATTTCTCAAAATGCTATAAAATATTTGTTTATGAAACTTTTCACCTAAGTGCCATAAAAAGTAATTTGCACTTACCTAGTGTCCTGGCATTTTTTAAAAAATGCCATTGCTACTAAAGTTTAGTGGCATCTGTTGGTAAATGTCACGAACATAATTTTTTGTGTCATTATTTTATAAAATGCCATAAAATTGATGTGACATTTCTTTATCGAAATGCCACTAGAGCCTTATATGTTTGTGGCTTTGTGGCATTTATCTAAATGTGTCACCAAATATTATTTTTGTGGCATTTTCTAAAAACATGCCACTAGTATAGTGTCACTAAAGTGTGTTTTTATTATAGTTTTGTGACACTTGTTCATTGAAATGTCACCAGAGCCCTTTATGTTTATCGTTTTGTGGCATTTTTCAAAAACGTGCCACTAAATATCATTTTTGTGGCATTTTCTAAAAATATGCCACTAGTGTAGTGCCACTAAAGTATGTTTTTGTTGTAGTTTTGTGACACTTGTTCATTGAAATGTCACTAGAGCCTTTTATGTTTGTCGTTTTGTGGCATTTTTCAAAAACGTGCCACTAAATATCATTTTTTGTGACATTTTCTAAAAATATGCCACTAGTGTAATGCCACTAAAGTATGTTTTTGTTGTAGTGCAAATTTATTTGAGGGAAACTTAAAATTTTGATATCCTTCCAAATTTTTGCTCTTCTTTCAATCAAATTATTTGAATTAAAATCATATGGAGAAAATATTGAATATTTGATTTCTTCTTCCAAAATTAAAATTAATAATATTTTAAAATATATTTTTATGTTTTTTAGTAAAAAAAAAAAGTATTAGGAGAAATATTTAAGATTATTTAATTTTTTTTAATTTATAATTTTATTACTTATATTTTTATTTAAATGTAATTTTAATATATTTAAGACGCCACGGTTCGATTCCGGTTCAACCCGACGGTTGAACCGGTGACCCGTCCACCCAATTCTTTTTCCGGTTCACTCACCGGCTTGGTTTTTAAAACATTGTGTATGAGTTTAGGGTTCGGTTGGGGATATTTGATTTTGGTTGTTAATTGGATGTCAAATGTGAACACGTCATAGGATGACAATTGTACATTGAGACCTGGATGATCGTATTACAATGCATATTACATTTAGTGTGCAACGTTAATCCACACACATCATGTAGTGGATGACATTTGTGTGTTTATTCGATTGTACAAGTGTTTGAATGTGTAAGTGTCTTTGTTATAATTAATGTTTACATACATGGCACAATACATTGCGCAAAATTATTGAGGATTTGGGTTTGTAATTAAATGTGGATTGAATCCCATTACTCGAAGTTAAAGTTACGTTGAGTTGGGAGAGATGATGGTTCAATGCATGGGTTGGGTTGCGATGTTTCATATTACATTTAGAAAGTTACATTATTTATAATTCAACGGTGGAGTATTAAAATGTCACGTTGGGTTTAAGATATTACATGTTACATTTACGTTGGAATTGGGATGAGAAGCATATGAGAATGTCACATTGGGTTTAGAAATGTAACATTAGGTTTGGGATGTTACATTTATGCCTTAAATTTCAAATTTCCAACCATATAGATATAATCACAATCTATGATAACATTAGATTTCTCATATATGATATTGTCATTAATCAAGCTATTTTGAATTTCAGAAGCATATGGAAATGTTACATTTGGTTTGGGAATGTCACGTTGGGTTTAGGATGTTATATTTATATTTTGAATTTTAAATTTCCAACTATATAGATATGATCACAATTTATGATAACATTGGATTTTCCATATATGGTATTGCCATTAACTAAGTTATTTTGAATTTTAAATTTCTAACTATATAGATCTGATCGCAATCTATAGTAACATTAAAATTTTCATATATGATATTATTATTAATCAAGTTATTAATTAATGAAGATTGGGGGTATATGTGTCCACAGTAAAACCACAGGACCTATTGGACTATAGTTTTTTCATAAAACCATATTTTGTATAAGTCTTCCAAATAAGACTTAAAAATAATTTACCCAAATTTATTTGGTTATGAGTATTGAAAAAAAATAAAAATAAAAATAAATTGTATTTTTAAATCTTGAGTTTTTGAATTGTATTTTGAAATTTTTTAGGTATATTTTTTATTAAAATATTTAAAATTTTTCTTAATTTTTTTTAGGGCAACTATTTTTTATTGTAGATATTTATTTATTTATTTTAATATGTAGTGCGTTTTATTTTTTTTAAGTATTAAAAAATTTTACAAAAATTATTTTAATTTTAATTTTACATTTTTTTTATTTTTTGATTTTAAATATTTTTTTTTGAATTTTTTCTAATTTTTTTTTTTAAATTTAAAAAAATGTTAGATTGCCCATATATCTCTAAATCACAACAAATTATTTGAGCAATACTTACAAAAATAACAAAATATTTTTTTCAAAAAAAAAAAAATATTTCTTCAAAAATAAAAAAAATATTTTTTAAAAAATATAAAAAATAATTTTAAAGAACAAAATAAAAAAATAATTTTTTGATTTTTTTTTTTTAAATAGAGTTTTGAAAAAAGTTTGGTTATAAGTTTTGAATTTAGTTTTGAATAGTGTATTTGATTATGAGTTTTAAAAGCAAAAATTATCCAAATCATGAGTTGAGTTTTAAACCAAACACTACCAAAAATACCTTTCCCAGAAATTTTTTTTTTTTTTTGAACAGAAATACCTTTCCCAGATCAATTTCAAGTTCTTCAAGCATGCACAGCTTGCCAAGTTTGTGGATGGGCTCATTTATTGACAAATCTTGCTGTTACAAACCAGGTTATAGATAAGATATAACAAACAATTCTACTTTCTAGAAAAGAAAAATAAAAATACCTTTTGCAGATCACATTTAAGTCCTTTCAGCGAGCACAGGTTGCCAAGATTGCGGATGCGCTCAAAAAATATCTTAATTATTTCGCCTTCCAAAGAGAAAAAATTCCTTCCAAGCTCTAAGAACATAATTGCTAAAAACAGGTGTTCAAGTTGTATTTTGTCAACACCTACAGCAAATTTATGAAAAGCACACACATTAAAAGATTGAACCTATTATTTTTCATAATCGAACACTAAACCAAACCAAGCCTTAAGTCTCATCAAATGAGTTGAATTTTTCTTCTCTACTCGACTCTATCCAAGGCCATTTTATAGTCAAATTAAGGAGATTAGTAAGTGCATTTGGTAAGATTTTTTTATTTACAAGTCGAATTTCAAATGATAAAGATGCTTTTATCTAGAAGTGCATCAGTACGAGAATTTGGATGTAAAGCAAACGCATTCTTACCAGCTAAACACTCTGCTGTCCCGTATATGGGATATCTAGGATTTCTTACAGGTTCCTCAAGAGCTTGTCGTAACTGCACAAACTTCAGGACACTTCGTCTAATCCTTGTGCGAAGCAGGCCCAATAAAAGATGATGTGAGCCAATAAAACGATGTCCTTCTGACCTTCTTGCACAGTCAGCATGTCCAACAACCTCAATTACCTCTTCCGTACAATTTCCAAAGACACCTGACCGCAAGGGAAATGTAGCTGATTTCATGGACTTGTGTAACTGAAAAAGGAGAATGGAAAATGGTAAATTGCAATGGTGCAAAGAATTCATAATCCTCCATAGAAAAGTTTCATACAAAGCACAATAATTCTGCAAAACCCACAAAAGTAGACAAATATTGCAACTACTGGGCCACTATTAAGTGATATCCTAAATTTACAATATACTCATTTTAAGTGAAATATGCCACATCAACTGGTAAAACGCCAAGAAAACTCTTGCATGTAACAGAGCTATACTCATCAATTATACATTAAAAAAATGTGTGCTAAGGATTGTGGCACTGGCAACAATATTTGCAACAAGCAAAACAAATTACCTCAAGCCCTTCCCATTCTATTAACTGGTCCATGGATTCAAATATTTGACAAGCAAGTACATCAAGCCCAACAAATAGGACAGGCGGCTCAAGCCTATGCAGCTCCAAGAAATTGAAGCACCCCCAAGGCTCCAGCAATAGAACATCAGTGATACCACGACACTTCTCTTGGGTCAATTCCATCATTAGGTGCATTGCATAATTTCTCTGGTTTAAAAGAGAAAGAAATTAAAGATAATCGATACTATTATATAAGCAAAAACGTTCATAACTATATGAAGTCAAAACTCTTAATCCAATTTTTCTAGATTTTTGAATTAACAAAATATAAAAATACATGTGTCATAAAATCATTGGCTCTTCAACTTTAATTATAATTATTGAATTTTTTTATTATTGTTGCAATACATTTCAAATTTATTAATCCCTACCTTCCAAATTACTTGATTTGTGGAAATAAATTAATAAATAATCCTTAATTTATGACATTATTATAGAAAATTAATCAGAAATTTAATTTTTTATTTTTATTTTTAAACGAGAAGAATATATATGACAAGTAACTTATTTCTTGTAACAACTTCTTTAGCTCTTAATTTCTTTCTCTCTCTCTCTAATATTTTGATTTCTGATTTTCTATCCCCCTTTTTGTGTGATGATCCCTCATATTTATAGAGGGTCATCCAGGTGATAAGAGAGCCCATCCTCAATTTGAATTTCAAATTTCAAATTGAATGATAATGCTATTTGAATTTTGAATGATAACGTCATCTGAATTTGGGTGTAACCATATCTGATTAATCGTATATTTGATTAACCGTATTGACCCTTTGGACTTCTTCATGTGTGGTGTCCTTACAATAGGCTCTACAGGTGTCATCTTCTGTAGGCTCCATGTGTCACTTGAATATCCTGAATAACGTCACTGAGATAACGTGTTACCTTATGGATCAGCAAGTCTTGTGGTGTTGTCTGTTGTTGCACAAATACATTTTTCTATAGATATATTATCTCTGATAAGTGACTGTGGTTGTTACAAAGACTAAAAGCAATGTCACACAGTGACATGTAATTGTAACAGTTACCTCTAAGATACTATTAACATCATATTCATGAAGGAGAAAATCATCCAACTTCATCTCCCAGCAAGCAATGGTTAGAATAGCTTCGTTCGTAGTCTATAAAGTAACAAAAAAAGTTGCACCATCAACTTGTTTACAATATCAATTTCTGTTATCAAGCTAGACAAACCAATAAACTCAAAATCAAACTTAAATATGAATGTCAACTATGTAATTATAATTTGATAGGTCCATGGCCACAATCCACTAACTTAAATATGAAACCGGGTGGTATACTTCAACCTCTCCCTATTCTTGAATGGAAGTGGGAGCATGTGACTATGGATTTCGTTGTTGGTCTACCTCGGACTCCTCGAGGTATGGATTCTATTTGGGTTGTAATTGATAGACTAACTAAATCTGCACTTTTTCTACCTGTTAGAACTACATTTGATGCTTATAGACTGACTACTATATATGTTGATGAGATTGTTCGTTTACACGGAGTTCCGGTATCTATTGTCTCGGATAGAGATCCAGAATTTGTGTATAGATTGTGGAAAAGTTTGTAAAGGGCTATGGGGGCAGAATTGAGGTTTAGTACCGCATTCCACCCACAGACAGACGGACAATCAGAACAGACAATCAGAACAGACAATACAGACTTTGGAAGATATGCTAAGGATGTGTGCCTTGGATTTTCAAGGGAGTTGGGAAGATTATTTGCCACTCGCAGAGTTTGCATACAATAACAGCTTCCACTCTAGCATCGGTATGGCACCATACGAGGGTTTGTATGGTAGAAGATGTAGATCACCAATTTGTTGGACAGAAGTCGGGGATAGAGCTCTGCTTGGGCCTGAAATTGTGCAAGACACTTCTGAGAAGATCAAAATTATTCAGCAAAGGCTCAAAACAACTCAAGACTGACAAAAGAATGATGTAGATGTTCGAAGAAAACCTCTCGAGTATGAGGTTGGTGACCATGTGTTTATCCGTGTGACTCTGATGAAAGGCCAAGTCAGGTTTGGAAAGAAGGGTAAGTTATCGCCCCGTTACTTTGGGCCGTTTCAAATTCTGGAAAGGCTTGGTCCAGTTGCTTATTGAGTCGTTTTTCACCGGGATTCGAACAAATCCATAATGTGTTTCATGTATCAATGTTGAGGGGTTATCTTCGAGACCCGTTCCATGTGATTGATTATCACCGGGTAGCTCTTGATGAAAATATGGAGTACGCCGAATGGCCAGGACGAATCATTGGCCGGCAAGTGAAACAATTGAGAAGCAAGTCCATCCCAATGGTGAAAATGGAATGGAAAGAACACTATGGGACGGATGCCACATGGGAAAAAGAGGATGAAATGCGACTACGCTATCCACATTTGTTTCCCGACGAAGGTAAAATAAGTTTGGAGGACCAAACTTCTTAAAGGAGGAAAGACTGTGATAACCCTGCCACATATTATGCTAATTGATCCTTTTTACGAATGTGATCGTGTGTTTGATATGATTTTGAGTGCCATTTATATGAATATATGTGGTTTTGAATTTCTATCTGTTCACCGTAGAAAAATCTGTTTGATTATGTGTTTTAGAATTTAAATTGAAGGTCTTATCGGCCACATAAATTGAAATTGACTACGCCATTGTGATTAGCGTAATTTTTAGAGCCTATGGTGAAATTTAATTAAAAATTGATTCGGATCAAATAATTAGATTCAGAACGATTAATTAAGCTTTATTATTTAACTCTAATCAATTTTATTAAGAGAGAGACTATAAAAAGGGCCAATTTACTCTTATTTCATTTTGTTTGAGCTCAAATTGAAGTCTCACTCTAGAGGGAGAGAGAGAAGACGACTCTAGAGAGAGAAAGAGGGAGAATTGTGTATCTTAGCTCAAGTTTGGGAATATGGAAGCTTAACTTCAAGAATTGACCATAAATTGGGAAGATTGAGCTTCTAGGTGAGTAATTGGTTATGAATTCATAAGTTTAATATTGTAATTTTATGAATTCAAGGCTTGATGGTGATCAAGAACATGACTTGAGTTGAATGTGAAGTTAGAATGTGCATGCATGCATAGAATTATCATGAATTGGCAAGAATTGTATAATCTAACATGTAGCTTGTTAATTATGAAAAATTGAGTTGTTGGATCATACATGCAAGCATGATTTGGATGAGTTTTATGTGTGTAAGCATCACTTGAGCCATTTGAAATGGAATTGGAGTTAAAAGATTACTTGCATGCTTGATTAATGAAGACATGGAGTTAATATGAAGTTGAGTACACATGTTTTGAAACTATGAAGAGAAATGTTGGTTAATTTGAGAATTTGATCATGGTTTTGAACAATTGGTCCCAAATCTCCTATGCTTTTATGCTATGTATGCATTTCTCATGTTTTTGGTACCTAAATTCGAGCTTTAGAGCCTTTGGATATCAAGTTTGAGCCTCAACAACAATTCTGGATTTTCTGGATTTTCTAGAATTTGGCATGTTCGCTCGAGCGAGCAAAGCGCCGCTCGAGTGGGAAATAGCTCCCAAAAGTTTTGCAAACATGGGTGTCCGCTCGAGCGTGGAGATTCACGTTCGAGCGGGGAGCCATGTAGTGAGACTTTCAGCTCGAGCATTCGAATTCACGCTCGAGCGTAAAAATGAGGCAACCAGTACTTTTGCAGACCAAAGGGGGTCCGCTCGAGCGGGGAACCCTGTTTCTGAAATTTTGTAAAGTTGAATTGAGTTTCATTTTCCGTTGTCTTCCATCTCTAAGTGCTCTTAGGCATGCATTAAGCATTGTAAATGAGTTAAAATGATAAGAATGAAGCCTAAGAGAAATATATGAATTAAGAACGGAATGAATCGTTTGTGACCCATTATGTTCATGAAATGTGTAGGGTCAAGCACGAGGGCAAATCCATCGGCAGATCACTGTGAGTAATATCTTAATAAAGATATCTGAAGTATGTTATTTGTCCAATTGCTTACTTTCATATAAGTCTTGTAAGTTCGTTACATTGAATTGGGGACAAATATTTGTTATGCCGTATGGTTGGGCCAAAGGCCGTTGGATACAAATGAATGGGCCAAAGGCCATCTGACACGAATGATAGTGTGACATGAATGATAGTTTGACATATGAATGATTGGGCCAAAGGCCGTCTAACATGAATGAATGGGCCAAAGGCCGTCTGATACGAATGATAGTCTGACACGAACGATAGTCTGACATATGAATGAATGGGCTAAAGGCCGTCTGACACGAATGATAATCTCACATGAACGATAGTCTGACATATGAATGATTGGACCAAAGGCCGTTTGACACGAATGATAGTCTGACATGAATGATAGTTTGACATGAACGATAGTTTGACATATGAATGATTGGGCCAAAGGCCGTCTGACATGAATGATAGTCTAACATGAATGATAGTCTGACATATGAATGATTGGGCCAAAGGCCGTCTGGCAGGAATGATAGTCGGATATGAATGATTGGGCCGAAGGCCGTCGGATCTAAACGATTGGGCCAAAGGCCGTCGGATACGAACGATTGGGCCAAAATGCCATTAGACATGAATGGATAGGCCAAAATGCCATTAGACATGAATGATTGGGCCAAAATGCCGTCGGAGTTAATTGGGCCCGAGGCCGTTTGATGCGTCTAGAACTAAAGTCCATTGATACATTAAATAGAAACATAATTGGGCCCGAGGCTATCTGATGTAACTGTTTCAAAGATTGTTCATGTATCTTCCTTATTTGATATTATTCACTGGGCTTTCGCTCACGCTCATTCATGTCTATGTAGGTGAGCCAAAGGATGTCTAAACCCAGCCTCGGTGAAATATGTGAGAAACAGTCAAGGTTTTGGAGAGTCAGCCCAAACGTCTCACGCATGAGACTTGTCTTCGCCTCTTTTGTTCTTTTGATATAGTCTTGTTATATTGGCGAAAACATCGGATTACTATATATATAAACCTTGGGTTTGACTGACTTAGACTTGAATGATCCTTGTATGTACAGAGCTTTGTGTTATTATCCCTTTGATGTGAGTTATTAACAGGAGTATATATATGGATTGTTATGATGTGCCATGTAAGCACAGCTCCATGGACAAAGTTTTTAAATTTGCTTCTGTTTGGCCCCTTTACTCTGATGAGTTATGTCTTGTTTGGTTTGAGGCCGTAGGTAATACCTCGATTACTGGCCGGTTATGTCCTTAACCCATAGGGGCGGGTTTGGGTCATGACAGATAAAGAGACAGAATAGAAAAGAACACAATGCCAAATACAATCACTAACACAAGAGAGTGAAGACGTCAATGACAAGGGAAAGGTCTTGACATAATTGACAAAACAAGTAATCTGACCACCCAATTTATGTACTGGGTGAAAAATGTCATCACATTTTGTCAAACTACAAACACATACTAAGCAATTATATAAATAAAAAGTAGTGTGTGAATGCAATATGAAACAATCTAAGCAATCTATATGTAGTAAATGATGAAGAATGTGAATCTCAAACTTGCTTAGCATAATTTTCTAGCCAGAGCAATTACCATATCATAAACACCTAATACAAGAATTATAAGAGCTTTCAAAACCTCCCACTGCACATGTATTAATGCATCAGGGTCTTCCGAGAACACTTCGTTCTCCACTCTAGTGCAACTAATACGAGAAAAACTATTATGGGCTAAGAATGCAGCCCCCTGGGCACCTGTGAAGACTCGGTCCTCGCCACCTCTATCTTTAAGGCTCAAGAACATTGACTTCCTCAAAAAATCCCGGGACAAAGTAGTTCAAAAGTAAGTGAAAGCGAGAGGACAAGCCTAACATAGAACCTGAAGAGCATAACAAGCTAAAAAATATACCTTTGATACAACATGATACAACGTTACATAAGAAACATTTATAGTCTTATTTTTACGGGTTAATTACAACATAGTGGGAGAGAAAAAAAAATTACAAAAAATGTGGGGTGCAAGTGATTTTGTCATGGGGTACAAGTGAAAAGCCGTCTCTATGTTTGTGTTAAAAAAAAAAAATTGTCCCACTGGGATGTAGGGGATGTAATTTTGGCCTGCGGCTCGTGGGCGGCCCAAAGCTCGCCCGCGGCGGGCCCGGCCCGTTAAGGCCTGAGCCCAAGCCCAGCCCGAGGCCTTGGGCCAAGGCCTGGGCCATCGTTTTGAAGCCGGCCCGGCCCATGGGCCCACTTAAGGCCCGTCCAAAAGCCCAGTCCACTCGAGGCCCAGTGTTCTTTTTAATGGAAAATAATAAAATTTTGGTGGAAAAAATTAAAAAAAATATTTAGGCCCGCCTAAAGCCCGAGCCCAAGGGCCCGGCCCATTGGCCCGCCCAAAGCCCGAATACCCCTGGGCCTGGGCTTGGGCCTAGTTTTCTGGCCCGTGGACCAGCCTGGCTCGATTTTTTAGCGGGAGCCCACAAGGCCCGACATGGGCCGGGCCCGACCCAAGCCCGAATGGGCCGGGCCGGGCCAAAAATACACCCTTAGATGTAATTCCCCCTATTCTTAATTACTTCAATAAACAAAATAATTAAGTGACCCTAAAAAAAAAAAAATACATACACACAAAATAGTCAATCACTTAAATATCATCATATACAAGCAAGCAACACATTGTACTAACTGTACTAATGATTCTAAAACATTACAAGTTACAACTTAACAGTAAGAAGAAGAAGAAGATAAAAGTAAAGGAAAGAAGGACCATTCATTTCAAGTAGACCTTGTAAATTCTATGCATAAACCCAATGCCAAAAAGATAAGAAATAACATAATTGTGACAAGAAAAATTACAATATTTTTTCAATAGAAGTTATGAAGAAGCAAACCCAGTCCTCACAGCCGGGAGGGGGAGAGGGAGGGAAAGATTGGGTAAAGACATAACCTTTGGCATTATTTTCATATACCTAATTTTTCAATACATATAATTTCTAAATAAAATGGCACTCTCCATGAGTAAGGACCGAAAATGTGCAAGTAACATAGTTTTACAACCATGGTTGCAAAAACAATAAGAACGTAAATAATCAAAAATAAAATAAATAAATAAATTACATTTTTTTTTGGGTGTGTGTGTGTTGTTGATGATGCCAAATTACGTGACAAACATATATCCCACTTTTGCAATCTTTTCTAGCATAGCTTCAGGAATACCCCTGTTCCAAATCAGGTGATGTGAGTTCTATGAGGAAGCACTCAAAGAAACCACGAGGGGGGAAAAAAAAAATTAAGGAGGGTACTTTTCTGTCACTGTTTGGCCCCTTTGACCAAGATTATCATCTCTCTGTTTTGTACTGGGTGAACTTGGACAATCTTTGACTGATTCGACTCCTGGTAACATTAATTCATCCATTCACCAAACTGTATTGCAAAAAAAAAAAAAAAAAAAACGTATCCCAACCATACTAGCCATAGATTTCGCAGAAACAAAACATTAGGAAGTGGTAAACTCGGTGGACCTGATTCTTCTTTTATTCAACCTTTAGGCATGAAGAAACCAAACAACATATTGCGTGATATTGTCGAATATTACCTCGCAGTTCTTTTGAAGCTGAGATGGATTTGGGTGTAACTTCTCCCTACAATGAAAGAAACCCTACCGACTTCCTGAATTATTTTTTGGAGCCTTTCGTACTAACTAGACTTATTTTTCAATACGTTTTATTATTATTAATGATATTTTTTAATACTTTTTCAGTACGTTTTATTATAATTAATGATATTTTTTTTATTATACACTATTAAAGAAATGTCACCAATAGTTTTTTTTTTTTTTGGTGAAACAGAGAGCATAAATTAAGAAAGAGTAACAGAAGCAGTCCTGGGGTATGAAGCCCCTACACCATCATCAAGCAACTGTTTAGATAGACAAGGAGGAGCAGAATTAAAAACAACAAAACTATCTATGGCATAACTGCCTTGATTTGCTAAAATGTCCGAACACTTGTTGGCTTCCCGAAAGATATGCTCAACCGTCGAGATTCTCAGCTGCTTCATGAGATACCTACAATCACATAGGAGATTACTATAATGGTGTCGACTAGATGGTTCATGTAGTAGTAAATTGATCATTTCTTTTGCATCTGATTCAACATGAATTTCCAATAAATGTAAGCCTGTTGCTAGCATCAATCCGTCTCGGAGAGCCCATAACTCAGCCTCTAATGCCGAAGCTGTGCCTATATTCCTCATGAATCTTGCTACCCACCTGCCCAAACTATCACGAATAATGCCACCTCCTCCTGCTCGATTAGGGGCTATTTTTGAAGCTCCATCAAAATTGAACTTGAACCGACCTTCCCAAGGAGGCTTCCATTCGATTGAGACAGTGTGTACAGCTTTGGATAGAAGATTTTTTTCAGTGACATGCTGCCATTCAAGAGCTCGAGCCACCACCAATGTTGCACTAAAAGGGGATGGGTTGGGTTCGAAACAAAAAACATTACAGTGCAGCCAGATTTCCCAACACACAAAAGGGAAGATTATGGCCCAATTTACAGAAGATGGGTGAACAAATTTAGCTTGACAGTTTAGTTTGATCCAGGAGGGAAGGTCAGAAGAGAAATAAAGGAGTGCCGTTGGGGGGATACCAATATGAGACCAACATTGGGCTGCAAAAGGATAGTCCCTAAGGACGTGAATAGTGGTCTCGGGGAATTGTTTACACAAAGGCCAAAGGTCATCCTGTACAATGTGTGTCATGACCCGAACCCACCCCTGTGGATTAAGGACATAACCGACCAGTAGTCATGAGATTACCTACGACCTCAACCAAATAAAACATATTTCAACAGAGTTAAGGGGGCCGAAACGAAAGCAAATTTAAAACTTTGTTCATAGAGCTGTGCTTACATAGTATAGCAATATCATTCCAAAAGTGTTTCATAATAACTCACACATACTTATAGAGTTAATCTATGTCTAGGAACTTTCAATTATGTAGCCAGCCAAACAAAACTTCATATACAAAGGTGATTCAACGTTTTCGCCAACATAGCAAAAATATACAAAAGAACAAAAGGGTGAAAACAAGTCTCGTCTGTGAGACGTAAGGGTTGACTCCTCAAAACTCTGACTGTCTCTCACATACTTCACTGAGGCTGGGTTTGGACATCTCTTGGCTCACCTACAGACACGTGAATGAGAGTGAGCGAAAGCCCAGTAAATAATATCAAGTAACGAAGATACGTGAACGGAATTTGAAATAAATACATCAGAAGACCTTGGGCCCAATTCATGTTTTTATTTGGTGTATCAAGTGACTACAAATCCAGACGTATCAAATGGCCTCGGGCCCAATTCATTCATATCTGACTGCCTTTGGCCCAATCGTTCATGTCAAATGGCCTTTGGCCCAATCATTCATGTCAAACAACCTTTGGCCCAATCATTTATATCAAACGGCCTTTGGCCCAATCATTCATGTCAAACGGATATTTGTCCATAATTCAAATTAACAGACTTATGAAACTCAAATAGGAGTAAGTGATGGGACAAATAGCACACTCCAAAATAACCTTACTAAGATATTACTCACAGTGTTTTGCTGGTGGATTCGCCCTTGTGCTTGACCCTACACAATACATAACACATTATTGGGTCACAAGCTATTCAATCCATTCCTAACTTATACATTCCTCTTAGGCCTCTTTTTTATCTTCTTGATTCATTTACAATGCTCAATGTATGCCTAAGAGTGCTTAGAGATGAAAGAGAACGAAAAACAAAACATGAAACCACTTTTCAAAATTTCTGAAACAGGGCTCCCCGCTCGAGCGCAGTTTCTGTCGCTCGAGCGGACCCCCTTGGTCTGCAAAAGTACTAGTTACCTCATATTTACGCTCGAGCGTGACTTCGAACGCTCGAGTTGAAAGTTAAATTACGTGGATGGGTGCTCGAGC
Source organism: Camellia sinensis (assembly GCF_055761805.1). Classification (NCBI taxonomy): domain Eukaryota; kingdom Viridiplantae; phylum Streptophyta; class Magnoliopsida; order Ericales; family Theaceae; genus Camellia; species Camellia sinensis. The sequence goes on along the minus strand of NC_138969.1, from coordinate 40,354,329 downwards.
GTGACTATTTACGCTCGAGCGGACATCGATGTCTACAAAAGTTCTGGGAACTAACATTTTATGCTCGAGCAGCGCTTTCCCGCTCGAGCGGACATGCCAAATTCTGGAATTTCCAAAATTGTTCTTGAAGCTCAAACTCGATGTTCCAAGGTTCAAAACTCACGTTTTTGATACAAAAGCATGGAAGGACATCTTATAACACAAGAACATGTGTAATTTGGAACCAATTGACCAAAATCATGGTTCACCTCATAAATTATCTTGAATTCTTTTCATAATTTTCCAAAATCCATGTACTCAACTTCATACAAATTTCATATCCTTATTTATCATGCATGCATGTCAATTCTTGACTTCATCTCTATTTCAAATGATACAATTGATAATTATAATTATGAAACTCATAAAAATTATACATGCATGTGGAAATTGGTGCTCAATTCTTCATGTTCTACATGATTCATGCTTGAGTATGTAAGATCATGGCAATTCTACACATGCATATGCATATAGACTCTAAATTCATCATAATCAATTCAATTCATGCTCTTGATTACCACTTAATTTTGAATTCACAAAATTACAAACTTAAATGCATGAATCTATGCTCAATTACTCACCAAGGAGCTTCAATCCTCACAAATGTAGTTAAATCTTGAGTGTACCTTCCAAATTCACAAACTTTGAGCCAAAATGCACAATTCTCCCTCTTCCTCTCTCTAGAACCGGCCCCCCTCTCTTTCTCTCTAGAGTCTAACTTCAGATTTTGAGTTCAAGCAAAATGAATATAAGTGTAATGGGGCCTTTATATATGCTTGCCTTAATCAAATTGATTAAGGTTAAGTAATAGTGCTTAATTCAATTAGTTTAAACTTATTATTTTGATCCGAATCAGTTTCTAATTAAATTTCACCATAGGCACTAAAAATTACGCTGATCACAAAGGAGTAATCAATCTCAGTTTCTGATGCCTCTAAGGCCTTCACTTTAAATCTTAAAGCAGAAAATTAAACAGATTTTTCTACGGTGAATAGATAGAAATACAAAAACACATATAATCACATAAGACCATATTAAACACATAATCACAATCATAATTAAGATCAATTAGCATAATACGGAACAGGGTTATCACAATCTTCCCTCCTTTAGGAAGTTTGGTCCTCCAAACTTATTTTACCTTTGTCGAGAAACAAATGCGGATAGCGTAGTCGTATCTCATCCTCTTTTTCCCATGGAGCGTCCGTTCCATAGTGTTCATTCCATTCCATTTTCACCATCGGGATGGACTTGCTTCTCAATTGTTTCACTTGACGGTCAATGATTCGTTCCAACCATTCTGCGTATTTCATATTTTCATCAAGAGCTATCCATTGATAATCAATCACATGAAACGGATCTCAAAGATAACTTCTCAACATTGATACATGAAATACGTTATTGATTTGCTCGGATCCCGGTAGTAAAGCAATTCTATAAGCAACTGGACCTAGTTTTTCTAGAATTTGAAATGGCCCAATATAACGGGGCGACAATTTTCCTTTCTTACCGAATCTTACTTGGCCCTTTATCAGAGTCACATGAATAAACACATGGTCACCAACCTCATACTCAAGAGGTCTCCTTCGAACATCTGCATAATTCTTTTGTCGACTCTGAGTCGTCTTGAGTCTTTGCTGAATAATTTTGATCTTCTCAGAAGTGTCTTGCACAATTTCAGGCCCAAGTAAAGCCCTATCCCCGACTTCTGTCCAACAGATTGGTGACCTACACTTTCTACCATACAAAGTCTCGTATGGTACCATACCGATGCTGGAATGGAAGCTGTTATTGTATGCAAATTCTGCTAGTGGCAAATAATCTTCCCAATGTAGTTCTGACAGGTAGAAAATGTGCAGATTTAGTTAGTCTATCAACTACAACCCAGATAGAATCCATACCTTGAGGAGTTCAAGGTATACTAACAACAAAGTCCATAGTCACATGCTCCCACTTTCATTCAGGAATAGGGAGAGATTGAAGTAGACCGCCCGGTTTTTGATGTTCAGCTTTAACTTACTGACACTGAAGGCACTTGGACACATACTCTGCAATTTCTTTCTTCATTTTGGGCCACTAATAGCTTTGCTTCAAATCCCAATACATTTTTTTATTACCTGGATGCATAACAAACACTGATTTATGGGCTTCATCTAGAATTCTCTTCTTTAGTTCTGGAACATCTGGGACATACATTCGGTTTCGAAATCTTAACACTTCACTTTCAATACTAAACTCTGCTTTCGGGCTTACCTTAAATTCATCAATCACTTTCTTGAGGAACTCATCCTCTTTTTGCCTTTGCTTAATTTTAGTAATTATTGCGGGTTCAACTAAAATGGCAGTGATCAACCCGTTTTGTTCGTGTAACACGACTTCGATCTCGGTTCGCTCGAAATCTAGTAAAATTTCTTTATGTTCAGTAATCAAGAAAGCTAAATTCCCCGTCGATTTCCTGCTCAAGGCATCGGCAACTGTATTGGCTTTCCCGGGGTGATACTGAATCTGAAGATCGTAATTCTTTATCAATTCAAGCCATCTTCTCTGTAAAATATTTAGCTCTTTCTATGTAAAGAAGTACTTTAGGCTTTTGTGATCTGTGTAAACTTCGCACTATGCCCCATACAAGTAATGTCGCCAGATTTTCAAAGAAAATACAACCGCGGCCAATTCTAAATCATATGTTAGGTAGTTCTTCTCATATGGCCTCAACTGCCGAGAGGCGTAGGTAATCACCCTTCCATTCTGCATTAATACACAACCCAAACCTTTATAAGATGCGTCACTGAAAATTACCAAATTTTCCGTTCCTGTGGGCAATGTCAACACTGGTGCAGTGGTCAGTCTCATTTTCGGCTCATGAAAGGCAGATTCTCTTTTGTCATTCCATTCAAATGGTTGCCCTTTGCATGTTAGTTGGGTAAGAGGCACAATTATTTTCGAAGAGTCTTTCACAAACCTTCTGTAGTACCCAGCTAAGCCCATGAAACTACAAACTTCCGTTACATTTGTCGGTGTAGGCCAATTCACAATTGCCTCTATCTTCTGTGGATCCATTGAATCCCCTATTTGTTGATGACATGCCCTAAGAAAATAACTTCATCCAACCAAAACTCACATTTCTTTAGTTTGGCAAATAATTTATTTTCTCTAAGTATTTGCAAGACAGTTCTCAAGTGGTGTTCATGTTCAAGTCTACTCTTAGAATATATCAGGATATCATCAATAAAAACCACAACAAATTCATCAAGGTAAGTCTTAAAGATTCAGTTCATTAGGTCCATAAACGCTGCAGGGGCATTAGTCACCCCAAATGGCATAACAAGAAATTCGTAATGACCAAACCTTGTCCTGAACACGATTTTCTCAACATCTTCTACTTTCACCTTCAACTGGTGATACCTGGATCTCAAATCAATTTTTGAAAACACTTGTGATCCCTGCAACTGGTCAAACAAGTCATCAATACGAGGTAGAGGGTATTTATTCTTTATTGTCACCTAGTTCAATTCCCGATAGTCAATACACAAGCGTAAGGTTCCATCTTTCTTTTTCACAAACAACAACGGTGCACCCCATGATGAAGTAATGGGTCGTATAAATCCTTTGTCAAGTAGATCTTGCAATTGTTCTTTCAATTCTTTCATTTCAGTAGTAGCCATTTTGTAGGGAGTTTTGGAAATAGGCTGAGTGCCTGGCACAATTTCAATAGTAAACTCTATCTCCCTGTCCACTAATTCCCCTGGTAACTCACTTGGAAACACATCTGGAAATTATCTAACAATAGGGATACTGTTCAATTCAGCATTCACAGATTGTTCAGACAGTACACAACACAAATAACCCTGGCACCCTTTCCTGATCAATTTATATGCTTTCATTGCAGATATCAAATAAGGTGGAGGCACCACCCCGTTACCCACAAACACAATTTCTTCTTGTTCCAGAGGTCTAAATACAACTCATTTTGTTACATAATCAATGGTGGCACAATATTTAGTTAACCAGTCCATGCCCAGAATTATATCAAAATGTCTAAAGTCCAAGGGTAGTAAGTCTACATACAAAGTGGCATTCCCAATACGTATATCACAAAATCGACATATAGACGTACACAACACAGATTCCCCAAACAGAGTAGATACACACAACAAATATGGCAATGATTCTAGGGGTCTACCCAATCTAGATGTGAATGCATATGTCACGAAAAAGTGTGTTGATCTAGAGTCAATTAACACAAAAGCATATTGATTGCATATAGAGATAATACCTGAGACAACAGTTTCGGCATTCCGTGTATCGCCCGGAACAAGCGCAAAAACTCTTCCTTGCCTCACTGTATCTCCAGTGATAGCAGGCCTTGCAGTAGTTCTTGGTTTTGGGATTGACGCAGTTGAGCTAGCAGTTAGCTTTCCACTGTTCTGATTACAATCTCTGGCCATATGCTCTGTTTTACCATATTTAAAGCAAGCTCCTGACACACGGTAACAAACTCCACAATGCCTTTTACTACAAGTATTGCACATTGGAGATATATCTCGGGAAGAATTCGAAGTACTTGAGGAGCCCGTATTCTTCTTCTTCGAAAATTTCTTCTTAAAAAAGAAGCCCTGTCTTTTACTACCTTTCCAGGAATTTCGTCCAGCCAACGTCTTTATGATTCTCATGCATTAACAACCACCATCTTCTTGCTTTATCTTGTAGCATAAAGGCGGCTGGAAATACTTTTTGTGTCTCTGAACAAGGAAACACTTCAAATAGCTTTTTGATTCCGAGAACCCATGCTTCAGCCTTCAACGGACCTAATCCCCCATGAAATTGTGGCGGTTTCATCTTCATAAACTCTTTGGTGAGAGCTATTATTCTGTCATTGTTCTGTAAGTCTGGCACAGGTGGTGCAGGAGGTGGAGGTGGAGGATGTGGTTGCTGCCACTATTGTTGTTGCCTCAATGTTTCTTCCATTTCCTAAATCAATCTTTCCACCCTATCCATTATGGCAGTAGAGGATTCCTCTATCTCATCACCTCTCGTTCTCACCATCTGATAAGACTTGCATTATTCTTTATACAAAAGGTTCACAAGTATGCATATACCAAGGAGCATACATATTCACATAATTCGCAATGCAAGTAAATCACGAACATATAGCACATAATCATTTATCTCGAAGCATTTAAGCACATTCTTAATGTTTACAGATTCCTACTTATCATATGAATGCATCCTAGATCTTTTGAAGATGCTTATTGCACTTTTGGACAAGTGTGTGAATTATTAACTCGTGCTCCCTATGGGTTAAGGACATAACCTGCCAGTAATCACGAGCTTACCTGCGACCTCAACCAAATAAAACATATTTCAACAGAGTTAAGGGGGCCGAAACGGAAGCAAATTTAAAACTTAGTCCATAGAGCTGTGCTTACATGGTATAGCAATATCATTCCAAAAGTGTTTCATAATAACTCACACGTACTCATAGAGTTAATCTATGTCCAGGAACTTTCAATTATGTAGCCAGCAAAACAAAACTTCATATACAAAGGTGATTCAACGTTTTCGCCAACATAGCAAAAATATACAAAAGAACAAAAGAGCAAAAACAAGTCTCGCCCGTGAGACGTAAGGGCTGACTCCTCAAAACTCTGACTGTCTCTCACATACTTCATTGAGGCTGGGTTTGGACATCCCTTGGCTCACCTATAGACACATGAATGAGAGTGAGCGAAAGTCCAGTGAATAATATCAAGTAAAGAAGATACGTGAACGAAATTGGAAATAAATACATCAGACGGCCTTGGGCCCAATTCATGTTTCTATTTAGTGTATCAAGTGACTATAGATCTAGATGTATCAAATGGCCTCGTGCCCAATTATTCATATCCGACGGCCTTTGGCCCAATTATTCATATCAAACGGCCTTTGGCCCAATCGTTCATATCAAACGGCCTTTGGCCCAATCGTTCATGTCAAACGGCCTTTGTCCAATCATTCATGTCAAACGGCCTTTGGCCCAATCATTCATGTCAAAGAGCCTTTGGCCCAATCATTCATATCAAACAACCTTTGGCCCAATCATTTATGTCAAACGGATATTTGCCCATAATTCAAATTAACAGACTTATGAAACTCAAATAGGAGTAAGCGATGGGACAAATAGCACACTCCAAAATAACCTTACTAAGATATTACTCACAGTATTCTGCTGGTGGATTGTCCCTTGTGCTTGGCCCCACACAATACATACCACATTATTGGGTCACAAGCTATTCAATCCGTTTCTAACTTATACATTCCTCTTAGGCCTCTTTCTTATCTTCTTGATTCATTTACAATGCTCAATGTATGCCTAAGAGTGCTTAGAAATGAAAGAGAACGAAAAATGAAACATGAAACCACTTTTCAAAATTTCTGAAACAGGGCTCCCCGCTCGAGTGCAGTTTCTGTCGCTCGAGCGGACCCCCTTGGTTTGCAAAAGTACTGGTTACCTCATATTTACGCTTGAGCATGACTTCGGACGCTTGAGCTGAAAGTCAAATTACGTGGATGGGCGCTCGAGCGTGACTATTTACGCTCGAGCGGACATCGATGTCGGCAAAATTTCTGGGAACTAACATTTTACGCTCGAGCAGCCCTTTCCCTGCTTGAGCGGACATGCCAAATTCTGGAATTTCCAAAATTGTTCTTGAAGCTCAAACTCGATGTTCAAAGGTTCAAAACTCATGTTTTTGATACAAAAGCATGGAAGGACATCTTATAACACAAGAACATGAGTAATTTGGAACCAATTGACCAAAATCATGGTTCACCTCATAAATTTTCTTGAACTCTCTTCATAATTTTCCAAAACCCATATACTCAACTTCATACAAATTTCATATCCTTATCTATCATGCATGCATGTCAATTCTTGACTTTATCTCTATTTCAAATGATACAATTGATACTTATAATTATGAAACTCATAAAAATTATACATGCATGTGGAAATTGGTGCTCAATTCTTCATGTTTTGCATGATTCATGCTTGAGTATGTAAGATCATGGCAAGTCTACACATGCATATGCATGTAGACTCTAAATTCATCATAATCAATTCAATTCATGCTCTTGATTACCACTTAATTTTGAATTCACAAAATTACAAACTTAAATTCATGAATCTATGCTCAATTACTCACCAAGGAGCTTCAATCCTCACAAATGTAGTTAAATCTTGAGTGCACCTTCCAAATTCACAAACTTTGAGCCAAAATGCACAATTCTCCTTCTTTCTCTCTCTAGAACTAGCCCCCCCCTCTCTCTCTCTCTAGAGTGTAACTTCAAATTTTGAGTTCAAGCAAAATGAATATAAGTGTAATGGGGCCTTTATATATGCTTGCCTTAATCAAATTGATTAAGGTTAAGTAATAGTGCTTAATTCAATCAGTTTAAACTAATTATTTTGATCCGAATCAGTTTCTAATTAAATTTCACCATATGCACTAAAAATTACACTGATCACAAAGGAGTAATCAATCTCAGTTTCTGATGCCTCTAAGGCCTTCACTTTAAATCTTAAAGTAGAAAATCAAACAGATTTTTCTACGATGAACAGATAGAAATACAAAAACACATATAATCACATAAGACCATGTTAAACACATAATCATAATCATAATTAAGATCAATTAGCATAATACGGAATAGGGTTATCACATTGTTCCTATGGAAAAGTTGAGTTTTGGCGTTGAGCTTTTGATGAAGAGCACGCCAAAGGAAATGAAGGACTCTCGGGGAGGCCGAGACTGCCCACAGCCAGGACCAATTAGGAAGAGGCGGCGATGCCTAAAAATCGCGAGTTAAAAAATAGGCAGAATTGCTTTTGAAGTTCCCATCGGTGGAGTGTTTCCAAACTCAAATGTTTAATTCCGACTCAAACCAAGAGGAAGATAAGCTCTTAATGGACCCAACAATGTGAGGAGGAAGAATGAAAGAATGGGTTAAAACATCCCAATGATTATTCACCCAACAGTCCTTGACAAGCAAGGAAGATTTGTTAGAATTTAACGGGCCCTGAATGCAATTCCTAATTGGTCCACACTTAGCCCAATCGTCTAACTATAAGCAAGTGTTTAAACCACTTTTCACAAGCATTTTAGAGCCTTTCTCAAGGATATTAAGACCCTTCCTCATACTCTTACAAATAGGTGATGTCCTATTTCTATCACCCCCCACATGACTATATTTAGACTTAAGGGTTCTAGACCACAACGCGTTGTCATCATGAATCATACGCCAATTCAACTTGGCCATTGACACTTTGTTTATTAAGCTGGTTTGCCTAATACCTAACCCTCCAAAAGTTTTTGGTTTGGTGATCGTGTCCCATGCTACCCCATGTAAAACCCTATGTTCCATCGAGGAACCCCATAAAAAATCACGATTGAGTTTATCAATGGTATTGGCAACAGATTTGGGAATAAAATTACATTGCATTATGTACGTAGGAATGGCCGCATTAACTGATTTGATGAGCATAGCTCGACCCGCAAAAGATAGCATTTTACTTTTCCATCCTGCGAGCTTACATTGAACCTTGTCAATCACAAATTAGAAGGACTCTCTATTAGGCCGGGAGTGGTGGATCGGACAACCCAAATACTTACCAAGGTTTTGAGTAGTAGGAATACCTAAGGTATGAGAAAGGTGCTATTGCAAGTCTTCATGTACATTGGCCGAAAAGAACACTTTGGACTTGTTAAAACTGATGTTTTGGCCAGATAAGGAACAAAAGTCTTGGAAAATGGACGAGATGATAAGACAATTGGGTTCCGAAGCTTCTCCAACTAAGATGAGATCATCAGCAAAAAATAGATGTGATAAAAGGGGGCCTGCCCTAGACACACGGATATGAGACCACTCGTGATTTTGGCAGGCTTCGGTGATACGAGCTGAGAGATATTCCAGGCAAAGGATAAAGAGATATGGAGAGATGAGTTTATAAATGGTGTTACAAAGGCCTATAGGATGGAATTGGGTTATGGATTCCGGACTAGGGACTTTAGGGATTAGACAGATTAAGGTTTTATTGATCTCCGGATTGATATAACCAGTCTCAAACGCACATGAGATTATTTCACAGATCGAGGGGGCAAGTAAATTCCAAAACTTTTGAAGAAAGATGGGGTGGAGTCCACAGGCCCAGGGGCCTTCCAGGGTTTGAACGTCCACAGAACTCGCCTAATCTCTTCAAGTGAGGGAGGGGCTGAGAGGGAGGGATGAAGAGACAAGTCAATAGTGGGTAAGAAAGGGAAAGCGGGCTCGTCACGATGGGACACACTAAGTGAATAAGTAAACAACCTTCTAAAGTGATCCACAACATTGGATTTGATGGTATCAATCTCATAAACCCAGGTATTATCCGGATTTTTAAGAGCGAAGATTTTATTATGTTTACGATGAGAGATGGTCGTTTGTTGTAAAAAAATGAATGTTTCTATCCCCAGCTAAAATACGGTTCACTCGACTTTTGAGACTCCAGAACTCTTCCTCCAAACTAAGAACATGGTTATAGTCAGCAATAAGGGACTGTTCTAGTTGTAGAAGAAAAGGAGATGGTCCAGAATCAAGAGATTTTTGAACACCAAGGATCCTATTGGCAAGTTTCTTTTTGCGGAAGAAAATTTTACAAAGACATTTTTGTTCCAAACAGATACTTGATCTACAAAAATCTTAGCCACTTGAGTGAAACTGGTGTTGGACCAACTGTTAGACACAACGGTAGAAAGAGATGGATCCGACAACTAGATAGTTTCAAAGCGAAAAGGACGAGCAGTCCTAGAAGGGAGGATAGAGTGGGTATGCAAAAGGATGGGGTAATGATCCGAGTGAAGTTTGGGCAGGTGTAGAACTTTATTATCTGGGAAGAGTTGGGTCCAAGCTCCATTGCAGAGGCATCGATCCAGTCTTTCGTTGATAAAGCTGCCGACTTGTCTTCGGTTATTCCAAGTCAAGTGTGGGCCAGAAAAACCCTTATCAATCAACCCACAATGGTCCAGACAGTTATTGAATAACATTGCTCTTCGATGGTTAATAGGCTGTCCTCCAAATTTCTCTGTACTAGTCAAAACCTCATTGAAATCTCCCATTAAAAGCCAAGGCAAATTATGAACATTAGCAAAATTTTTAAGGTTATCCCAAAGTATTTTTCTAGTATTGAAACAAGGGCTAGCATAAATAGCTGAAAACAACCATGAAGCAGGTGAGGAGAGTACCTGGATACATGCCTAGATTTCTTGCTGCATGATCGAGATGACATCACAATGGATCTCTTGACCATTCCAAAGCAGCAAAATACCCCCAGCAAAACCAATTGGTTCTGAAATGTGAAAATTTGGAAATCCCAAACTCTTGCAAATAGTCATGCCCTTATCCCCACCAATGCGAGTTTTTGTAATAACAACTAACTGTGGGTGGTGTTTTTCCAGTAAACTATGAAAATGCCTGCGGAAATGGGGGTTGACCGCCCTACGGCAGTTCCATAAAAGCACTTTCATTGGAGCTCTAAACAGTGGTAGTGGAGGGAGTGCAAACTTCTCCTTGTTCAGCATTTCCTCTTTTGGAGAGTTCCATTCGGGCCCCAGAACTAAGGCTTCGTTTGAGTGAAGGTATGGACACAACTGAATCGTGTGTTCGAATGCCCTATTTCCTTGCATTGTGCAAAAGTTTGCGGTAACGCGTAGTCGTTGGAGTTTCGGAGATTGTTCTACCACTATTACTTGATTGAGATGTCCCCTGAGTGTGAACTCCCAGGGTATTGTATCCATTTGCATGAACTCCGGTGATAGTAGGGGTGGGGCAGGGAGAAAAGTTTCCTCGATCAGCGATTTGAGCATCTGCTGAAAATTTGGAAGCAGGTTTGAAGAGGGAATGATCACTTGGTTCAACTGTATGATTTGGTGGAGAGAGTCCTTCGCATGGGTAAATGGAGTGGACAGGTAGTTGATAATCACTGTCGAGCGATGAGGCAGCGGGGATGGTAACGGTAGAAATAGAGATAGGTTCATCCACATATTCATGATCTCGTTGTCATACCAACCCAAGATGTGAGTTGGGTCTCGTTGAATCATCTCGATCACTTCATCGCCCATCCTCGAGTGTCCTCTCAAAGTCTCCATGAACCAACCTTGTTGGTTCTGACATTCCACATTGTTTAGGCGAAATGGGAGAGCTGGGTCTGCCACTGGCCTTCGAGGATGGCTGGAGTTGGTGTGAGAGTTGGTGTGGTGATATCTGGGATTTTTGTGAGGCATGGTCTGGTTGAGAATGGGGGAAAGATGGGGTTCTGAAGCTTGGTTTTTTCTGAGGAGGCTGTGGGTTTGAGGAATTTGTAGAAGTAGTGGCTATAGGAGGTAGGTTAATGGTAACACAAGACAAACTAGAAGGTGTAGAAGGAGCACCAGGGTCAGAGATATTTATGGCAGACTGGAGAATATCGGGTGATGGGTTTAACAAAGGACAGGGCCCTAAATCAGTGTTAGAAATACTAGGAGGATGTAACGAGGTGGTAGGGCTATCACTGAGACAAACAAAAGGGTTACTAAGGGACACCCCAGGTACTGTGGGGTCACTATCAACAATTAAGGTGGTAGAGGAAGGGGTCAACAAAGTGATAGGTTGTGGCTGACCATTAGGCGCCAAAATTTGAATTTAAGTCTTCTTTTTCACCCAAACCTTTCGTGGTTGAACATTGGAGTGGCTTGCCGGTTCCGGCTTCTTAGAGCTTTTGGAGTGTTTGTGAACTAACATCCAGGGGCCAAAAGGCTCACCATCTGTTAGAGGAGTATTTGGCTGGCTCTCCATTGGATTAATCTTATTTGAAGTACCATTGCACTCCCCCATTCTGTGCCCAATTAGTCCACAAAGGAAGCAAACAGTGCTCAGACCTTCATAGTCTACCTTAACTAAACTAGACCCCATTGTGATCTTAGCTATTAAGGGCTTAGCTAAATCAATTTGGATACACAAACGCGCAAATCGGTCCCTATCTCCATTGACTGTATGGATGTCCATTTTATGGAGCTTACTCAATGTATTCCCAATTTTTTGGAGGATAAATTGATCATAGTATTCAATAGGAAGACTGTGAAGTCTAGCCCAAACTATGGTGGTAGATAAACTTGCCTTGGCTGGTTAAAAATCTAGCTCTCACCGTCGAATTGAGAGGAAATTGTTTCCTACGAACCAAGGACTGTCAGTGAGGACATTGTTAAGATCTGATGCCTCATTGAACTTAACGAGATAAAAGTGATTCCCAAGGTCAATACCATGAAAGGTACTAGTGGGTTTCCAGATACTCTTCAGCATAGACATGAAGAAATTATATCCCAGATTTCAACCCGCTAATTTGACAATCAGTGTGCTTCGCTAGGGATCTCTGATCCTATAAATCTCGTCTTTAGAGAGAGAAATGATAGGTATTGTGGTCTCTGCATTTGAAGCCTCTATTGTTGCTGCCTCAAGATCTAGCGGTTCCAAGCCATCTTTCATGGAGAAAGGATGAGTAAGGGCTTCCTTAAAAGAGCGATGTTGGACTTCGGTGTCACCCACCAAATCTTTCATCTTTCGATGATGACGCTCTAACAAGTCTGCCTCCTCCACTGAGCGTGCTGAGTCATTGTCCTCGCCGCCGTGGTCTTGCTGGGGGCTTGCTACCGTGGAATGGATCTTCGTCCCTGTGAAGTCTTCTGGTCGCCGCGCTGGAACTCTACCATGTTCCATAACAACTCTTCCTTATCACGTCACCAATAGTTATACACTATTAAAGAAATGTCACCAATGGTTAATTTTTAATAATAATTTAAAAATTTTGTTACAAAAAAATGTCAGTAATTATAAATTTTAGCGATAGTTTAACAAAATCATTAAAAAATGTCACTAATTTTAACTTTTAGCGACAGTTTAAAAAATTCGTTACAGAAAAACGCCACTAATTATAAGTTTTAATGAAAATTTATAAAACCATAATAAAAAAAAGTCATTAATTGTTAATTTTTAATGACATAGGTAAAAAATTATCACAAAAAATTATTTTTAGTGACGATTATACTAGGACTTATTTTCAATAAAACTTAATAGGAATTAAGTCTAACTATTAACCTATTGGTAGTTTATCCTTATTTTTATTTTTATTTTTTTGGGATCTTGACGAACCCTTCCTTTCGGGGTTTGGGAGTAATTATCTGCTCTGCTCCAAAATGTGCTGTTTTGAATGCTCCAAGAAAAGCTATCTTCATGCAAAACGCCATCGTTCCTTTGTGGAAACTTTAACTGAGTTTTGTCCTTTTGAATGCTTGAACAAAAGAGCTCATTCTATTCACACTCAAATAGTAAATTAGTAAATTAATGCCCTAATTAAAATTTTGAAAATTTAATTTTTATTATATTTTAATGTAAATTTATTAATAAAGATAATACATATTAAATTTAAAATAATTTTTTATTTTTATTTTATGATTCACCATGATTCACCTTAATCACTTATACATATTCTTTATATTCAAGTTTTTTCATCTTCCATCTTAAATTTTAGGCTCCGTGTAGGAAGATGATTTGGGCTAAAATAGCATATAAGACAAAATAAGCTATTTTAGCCAAATATGACAAAATGTCACATCCAACCCATAATCATTTTATTCTTTCTCCCACAAAATTCAAAAAAGTCCAAAAGTCTATTCCAAACGAGATTTTTTAACCCAAAACTAAAATAGCCCAAAAAAATTAAAAAGCCAACCCACATCTTAAAATTATCCCGTACATAGTCAAATTGTTAAATATTTTTAGGGCAAATTACAAATAAAACCCCCAGGTTTAGCGTGTTTTGCAAATTAAACCCCAGGTTTTTAATTTTGACAATTTGAACCTCGTAATTCATTCCGTGTCACAATGTAAGCCCCCGTCCATCTCCGTTTCCTGAAGTAACAGAGAAAGCCATTTTTGGCACCTAAACCAACCCAAAACGACGTCATTCCTTGTTGGACCCATATAAAAGCCCTCAAATCCCGAATTTCACCAATTAGGGCTATAATTTGCCCCAATTTCCCCCAATTTCTTCAATCTCATTGGTTTTGGGCAAAAGGGTTGTTGCGATTTGGAAGAAAATCTGGACCAAAGTTTGAAGTACTGCTGGTTACTATTACTTGGAGTGTTGGTAAGTGATTTATATGATTTGTTTTGTTTCTTTCTTGTAATTTGTATACGAAGTTTTGTTTTTTCTTTTTCCGATTCTGTGAATAAAGTAATGGCAAACTCTGTGTTTGTATCTTACTTTATTGCATGGGTATGTGTGTGTGTTGGTTACTTTAATGTCTTGGATGCTTTATGAAATTTTTTATCTTCATTGATGGACCACTGCATTAACTGAGTGGTTGAACCACTGCATCGATTGAGTTATGGACTACTGATTTATGAAATTTTTTTATCTCCATTTTTGGTCCCATGCCACTTGTCCAGTCCACTGATTTTTGAGGCATTTTTTGTTTGTTTGTGATATATTTGTTTATTTGTAAATGCATCAATGGATGATATAAATATGAAATTGGTTTTACATCATAATGGGTATTTTGTAGATAGTAATGGTGGGCCTTGGAGTTACTTTGGGGGTAAAGTACATGTGTTTGATACTGTTTATGCTAATACATTTTCTGTGCCTGAGCTGATATATATGGTGAAGAAGTTGGGGATATGTGATTTCCAACAATTTTTTTATAGGATTCCCACAGAAGATCTGATTAGAGGGTTAAGAAGATTAGGTACTAACCAAGATATGTTAGAAATGTTTCAATATCTAGGCTCTGCAAACACATTAGAATTATTTGTTGAGCATCATGTGCCACACAATGTGTACACCCCTCAACCTGTTTTGTTCCTTACTGATGTTCCTGTAAATGATGTTGAAAATGCTCAACATCCTCAGTCTCATGACTATGAAGATGAAGCAAACAGTGAAGATAAGGAAAATGATGACTCATCAGATAGTGATTTCTTAGCTAGTAGTGAGGGTAAGGATGACGCTACTGACGATAATATCATGTTTGATGGTAATGTAGAGAGGGAACCAAATGGAGAAGGAGGCAATGCATTTGAGGAATATGTTGTGAATGACGAGGATTCATCTGAGGAGGAATTATTAACCCCTGAAGGATCTGATGAGGAGGGTAATGAGAAGAAAAAGTACCCTGAATTTAGGCCTGAGGTTGATAAGGCTAATTTTGAATTTAAAATTGGAATGTTATTTAATAATGCCATTGAATTTAAGGATGCTGTGAGGGAATATGCAGTGAAAGGGGGCTATAATGTCAAATTCACTAAAAGTGAGACATGGAAGGTTCAAGTCAACTGTAGTGATGGGTGTGAGTGGAGGCTTTATGCCTCTAAGATGAGTGGAGAGAACACATTACAAATTAAGACATGCAAGATCAATGGCCCAAGACAAGTTCTGAGCCTTTACTTCCTTCTAAATTGAAAAAGCCAACTGGTAGGCCTCAAAGGCAGAGAATTAGAGACCCAGATAAGCCTCATAACCCATTCAAGTTGTAGAGGAAGTGTACCAGCCTGAAATGCTCCAAGTGTGGTGTACATAGTCATAATCAAAGAACATGCAAGGGGCTTGTCAAGGGTAAAAAGGATGGAGCTACAAGTTCATCAAAGAATGTAAGTAATGTATTGGTCTCAAACTGTGGTTTAACAATTTTTTGTTAGCAGGCGAGGACTCGACAAACTTTCATGGGATTCAGATCAAATGCAATATTTGGGGAAGCATTAACTGGTGGACAACAGTAGTAGCCGCCACAGAAGGCATCAACTGGTGGACAATAGCAGCAGCCACCACAAAGGGCATCAACTGGTGGACAACAGCCACCACAAAAGGTATTAACAAGGAGGACATCAACACCAGCAGCAACAATGAGAAGGGATGAAGTTGAACAGGTCTTACGTAGTCAGGCTAGTGTGAATAGAGACATAGTCAACTGAATGTTGAAATTATGAATTGGTTTTTTTTTTTTTTTTTTTGTGTAATGGTCATGTGACCTGAAGAAAAATTATGGATGGTGAATTACTTCTTTTTGTAATGATGAAAGATGTATATTGGTTTGGAGTAATATATGGATGGTTATTATACATGGTTGACATCAATGATGTACCCAATTGGATGGTTATTATATATGCTTGGAATGTGTTGTATATTTGTTTGGAGTAGGTTGAACAATGCATACTAATCTGTTTTTGACATGCTTGGAACAATGATGTCTATTGGTTTGAAACAGGTTCAACAATGGCTTTTAATCTGTTTTTACAAGGTTGTAATATGTTTTCTCTTCACTTGGACATTTTGTCAAACATATTCAGACCATCATTTATCATCCAAACAAACAAAATATATACAACCAAACAAACATTACCACAATCAAACAAACATTACCACAAAATATATACAACCAAACAAGCATCATTTCATTCAAAATTATACATTAAGTTCCCATTAGCAAGTGCATAGTTGCATTACATTTCCTAAACCAGAAATGCTAACTACCTAGCTAACTAACTAACTAACTAACCTACATTCCCTAACTGCTCACTATTAACATTCCAATTACAATCACTGTAACAATCAATCCACCTACAATCTATTTCTGTCTATGGCGATAAGTTTAAAAATTCTCCTTTAATCTTGCAATCTCAGTTACTATTTTCTCTAAGCTTGCAACCTTGTCCACCAACTTCGGCAACACTTGTCTACCACGAGGTGGAGTGGGTGGATCATACCAATAAAAGAAGCCACAAGCCTCATTTTTCTGGGGAAAAAAATAAAAAAATAAATAAAGCACATAAATTACAAATTTCATATTATTCATGGGATTGGGAAAACTTACTCCATAATTTGGACAACCAAGAAATCTCCTAGCTTGGTTCGGATGGGTCCATGAAGTTCGGATTCTTGCCCTCATTCCACAGCTGCAACGAGTTGATTCACCCCAATTGTTTCCATCTCAGTTGTTTCCTTCACTCATATTTCATAATGGCTGAAATGAAGATTCATTCAGCAGTGGATTCATCGTTCGTATTGCCCTAAATCGATGAGATCGAAGAAATTGGGGCAAATTGGGACAAATTGTAGCCCTAATTGGTGAAATTCAGGATTTGGGGGCTTTTATATGGGTCCAATAAGAAACGACGTCGTTTTGGGTTGGTTTAGGCGCCAAAAATGGCTTTCTCCATTACTTTAGGAAACGGAGATGGACGGGGGGCTTACATTGTGACATGGAATGAATTACGGGGTTCAAATTGTCAAAATTAAAAACCTGGGGTTTAATTTGCAAAACACACTAAACCTTGGGGTTTTATTTGTAATTTGCCCATATTTTTATTTAGCACGTTTTTAAATCACATAAATGATTTAACTATTTGGCTATGCACAGTTTATTGAGTTAAATAATAAAATAAATTTATTTTATTTTATAAAACAATTTGTAGTTAAAATTAAAAAAATTCTCTCCGTGCAGATTGATTGATAATCCAAATAAATTTATTTTAATATGTGATAAATAATTAAAAAAAATCATTTAATTTCTTTGCTCTAATATGTTACTTACGGATCACAACATGGCACACATATCTATTAGCTATTACTTAAATAAAATATCAATCATAACATAATTAAAATACGACTTTAGTGCAATTTAAATGAAAAATAACTTATTCACATAATTTCACTTATATTTTTTCTTTTAAATTTTAAAATAATTTTTTAATTAATAATTTAAGACCGCGCATAGCACAAGTTTTATGCTACTAACTTATACATAAATAATGCTATTGGTTGTATTTGGTTTAATTTTTAGAAACATAGAAAATACAAATATGATTTATCTACGGCACTCGGTTGATAAATCTAAATTTGAATTTTCCTTGACCAAAGGTTTAGGCGCTAAAATACAAGCTTAATGAAAATGACCAAAATACCCTCACTACCTCCCTCACGCATTATTTTTCTCACTCTCTTAAGATCTCAGCTTACCCTCTTTCTCTCATCTGTCTCCTCAAATCTCTCTCTCTCTCTCTCTCCTCCTCACTCTGATGAATCAAAAATGGCCATAACCAGAGAACCGCCACCACAACACCTTTTCCTCTCCCCTCCCTCCACTGCCTCCCAAAATTGCCGCAACACCGCATTCTCTCTCTTTCTCTCTTCATCTTTTCTACTCCAAAACCCTCATCCTTCTTCGACACCCGCAACATCGCTCTCACCTCCAACGTCAACCTCTAAATCTACACCAATTCGTTGTTGGCTCGGCCATTGGTCTCCGATCGAAGTTTCATCCCCTCTCTCTCTCTCTTCCCTCACCAAAACCCTACCCTTTTTTTGCCGCTTACAACCTCATCTTCTACCTCACCTCCTCCTTCTCCGTCGTCCCCATCAAAGCCTTAGTGTTAGGTTTTCGCGACGCCTACATCGTTTGTAAGAGATGGCATGACCTTGAGAGGCTAAGCCTCGACACTATCCAATTTGTACCTCTGACAACGCTGATTCGCTGGTTCAAATGGCCCCATTGTCGAAGACGGTGCATAGAAAATCTCTTTACAATGCTTATCAATTCTACGATTACCAGACATTACTACAAAATCATAAATAGATCACACTTTTTATGTGTGATATTTGTTATTCAATTACACATTTTAAGTTTTGTCAAAGTGTGATCTTTGGGAGTGTGATTAAAAAGTGTCATTTTTAATCACACATTTTAAGTGTCATTAAAAGATGATTCTATCACACGTTATGTGTGTGATAATAAATATTTAGATCACACTTTTTACGTGTGATAATAAACATTTAGATCACACTTTTTATGTGTGATGTATAACTAATAAAACATGTGATTTATAATGAGATAAGATCACACGTTATATGCATTTCTTATCACAGTTAATGTGTGTGATAGAAAAATAAAAAATAAAAAAAGGTTCGACATATTTTGAAGAATAATCAATATTATTTTTGTACATTTGAAGAATGTAATACACAATATATATATATACACTATCTTTTGAATCACAACCATATATTGAATGAAATAACATCATATATTTCATAAATAAAAGTTGAATATTCAAAAGTATATACAAATGAATTAATAAAAAAAATTTAACTGTGATTATATATATTGAAAAAATGAAAAAACTTGAAGCACAAAGTCCTTGAATTCTTTGACTATATTTTGCATCTCTCCAAGTAATTTCTGACCTGAAAAATGAAAAAATAAATTAATTCAGAGGCAAAATTAGCCTCTTCTTTAGAAATTATGAATGCATTTAAACCAATAAAACAATGAAACATAACAAAGAAAATCCATGAGCATCAAATCATTCATCTTGTTGTGCCCTTGGGTCAATATCCACTTATCCACATGTAGGAGGAAAAAAATCTCCCACGTGCAGGAACAAATTTGGTAGTTCATACCGAAACTGATGGCATGACAAATATGGTAAAAAAATTTCTTATTTTTTGAAAACATGACAAATCTCGTAGTCCATGGCGAAACTCATAGTACACCCAATCCTACATTCCTAAACATGTATCAGTGCCCACATTAAGAAAAGCATAACAATTGAAAGGATAACAAACTGAGTGAATATTAAATTAAATTCTTATGGAAGCACGGTTGATAGTATGTATATTGTTTTGTGTCCTATACATGGCATGTTATGTTGTATGGTAAGATAACAAACTTAGTGAATATTTATGTATAAATTAAAGCTCCATCTCTCTATTTCATTCTCTAAAAAGAGGTCATCTCGCCAAATGGTTCAACAATTTTCATCAATTTTTGCCAAATGGTTTAGCAATTAGAAACTAACTTCTCTGTATCTCATAATGGTTCATCAATTTTCATCTCTCTCAAAGCCCAGGTTTCCACTTTTCCCTTTGTTTAGCTACTCTCAGAAGATAATAACTAAGATAGGTTTGCTCACCTGAATAGTCTTTCTACCAGATTCTTCCTTTGTTGAGCTACAGACACATGACAAACCACTCTAAACACTTAAATTCCTCTTGATTTAAGCTTGTCCACTGCCTCATCTACATTTTTCTGCAAAACAATCAAAACCTAGCACACAAAATGAACTCACCAAAAAATCAAAATATGAAAAAGATATCAAGAAATTGATATTTTAAGATTGAAGGACACAAACCTAGAAAAATTTGAAAAAAAATCAATAAACCCAGATAAATTGAGGTTTTAGTATCCTAAAAAAGAAGACTAAAAATATTGGGACATAAACAAAGATTAACCTTTTTGCAAAGTCGTAGAAGGTCATTACACTTTTCACGACATAATTTTGTATGCTATAGAATATTATTTTTAATATATTTTTGGTGGATTTTGTATGCTGTATATAATCTTTTATGCCATTTTCTTGCATGTTATACTGTAGACACCCCATTTTTGACCACCCTTAAGCCTTGGGTGCTACTGATTATTTACTTGGTGGTGAAAGTTGTGCAGTGCAAAGGTTTGATTTCTTCGACAAAAGGAGCTTCAAATCCCAAACTTCATACCCCATTTGTGGACCAAAACCATTTGGACCAAAACCATTTGGACCAAAATGATTTTAGACCTTAAAACCCTCTCTTTCAAAACATTTTTGAAAAAGTTCATACGATGTTCCAAGGCTCGCATTTTGTTAAAATTGTGCTTTTCGGTAAACTGAGCAAGGATAGAGTAGAAATGCATGAAAGAGAGGTGAACTCTTTGAAAAATATTTTGAAACACCTTATAGGGGTTTGGGGTTGAAGAAAATTGGAGGAGAGGGAAGAAACCTAGTTGGGAAAGAAGATGAGCATGAATCGTTAAGAGAGAGTCGAGCGGCCCTCGCTAAATCAGGCCTATCTTTTTGTATACTTGGATTTCAGATATGAGGCCACCACCGTTGGAAAGAAGACTTCTGGGGCTTCATTTTACACTCAAGAATATTCTAAATCCAAGTCCGGATGGGGGAGATATGGTTGGTTGAAGTTGGGCATCAATCTGATTAGGACCGAAACTGAGCAGTCTTCACTAAAATGAGCATAACTTTTTTCACACCTGGAATTTTTATGTGAGGCTGCCACCATTGGAAATATTACTTCTGGGGCTTCAATTTAGACACAATAATGACCTGTAAAGAAGTCCAGACAAAGGAGATATGCTCGTTTCAAGTCGGGCTTGAAAGCAGATTTTTGGTGGCCGGCCGGCCACCATCAGTGGACGACCGACCACCACAAGTGGACGACCGTCCAGAAAAGTGGGTTGTCAGATACTAAAGTGGTCGGTCGGCCACTAGTGTCCCAAACTCAGATATTTTGCAAATCTTTTCCCTCCAGTTGTTCTACACAAGCTCCAGCTGTCCCATGTTCAGATATTTCGACCAAGGCTTGTATTTTTGCTATATAAGGAGGCCATATCTCTTGTTTTGGAGGGGTTAGCAATTTTGGGAGCCTCACTCTCCAAAAAATCCTCACTCTCTATAATTCTCTCTCTCTCTCTCTCTCTCTCTATATATATATATATTTTGTGCTTGAAAGTGAGTGTTCTCTACATATTTGCAAAGAGACCCTTGATCAAATATCCCTATCTTGGAGCTGAGGTTCCTTAAGGCTTGTTTGGAGATCCTAAAGTTGGTTTTGGCTCAGAAAAGTGCCTGTTTTGCTACTGTGCTTCAAAGGTATAAGCTTACCCTCTTAAGGTTTGTTTCATTTACTTGCTTGGCCACCTTTGCATGCTGTTTTTGGCCAAGTTTTCAACTACAAAAACCTATGTTTTTAAGGTTTAAAAATGGTGGTTTAAGGCCCTTTTGGAGTTAGGGGTAGTCTACTCTCTTTTGTTGCTTGTTTGCTAAGAATTGTGCTACATTTTAAAGCTTTTTAAACAAACTCTTTTTGGCCTTTTAACCACTGAAATCCAAGGGATTTTCAGTGGTAAAAACTTGCTTTTGAGGTCCAAAATAAGAGTGGGTGGCCTCCTCTCCTTGTGTTTTCTTTGCAGTGTTGATGGCCCAACATGTGAGCATGTTTTTCTACCATCTCATGGCTTGATCTCAGTATGTTTTTGCTAATTTTTTGACCCGCTTTAGCTGTGTTTTTGGTTGGTTGGGTTACTTGTTGCTTGCTTCTTACACTTGTAGTGTAATCATGCTTACTAGCTTAGTATGCCTAATGAGTTAGCCTATCATTTTAGCTTGTGTTAGCTCTATCTCAGTATGCTTTTGCTCATGTTTTGACATGCTTTAACTCTATTTTGAGTGGTCTTGGTCATATGGCTCATGCTTTGTATAGCTATAGTGTAAATACCTTCACTAGCTTTGTGTTTCAAGGCCTCTGACCTGCTTTTCTTGAGATGATTGCATGATATAGCATCATTTAACATGTAATTTAAGTGCATATATCTCTATAACACTCTCACATATTCCACTCTTTCATTGCTTTTGAGAGTTGTGCTTTATGCCTTGTTTGTGAGCCAACATGCGAACATGTTTTTCTTGCCTTTCGTGTCTAAATTTCAGCATGTTTTGGCTACTAATTTGGCATGTTTAAGCTCTGTCCAGAGCTAGTTTGGTCATTTGAGCTTGATATTGCATGCCTCTAGTGTAGTGTTCTTCACTAGCTTTAGTGTTTTTGGCTCTTAACATGTTGTACATGAGTTGTTTACATGTTATAGTCTTATTTAGCATGTCATTTTAGCACTGAAAATTCTGCAACCTTCTTCATTTCTTCAGTTTTAATTTACTTTGAGGGTTGGTTGGCCTCAAGGTTATGTTTAAGCATGAGATAGAGCTTGTGCCCAATGGCTTTGACCCTCTTTTGAGGGTTCCTCCTAGCCAAAGGCATGATTTCTCTCATGTCTTAAACCATCATTTGGTTGACCCCTCTCTCATTAGAGGACAATCACATTGGACTTAACCGGTTAAAGAATGACTCGGTAATGTAAAATGTGTAAACAAGAATTGGACAAGTAAAACATGAACAAGATAAGCATTTGTGTTGCATTACATGTGTTTGGATCGAACGTTAATCCAAACACAAAAAAATGTGGAATGTTTCATACTCAAAGTGATGAAATGTGTCACATTTCTTGGTCGTCGTCACCCTTGATCATGCATGATAGGATGGCGGCCTTTCGAGTCTATTTGTGCATTCATTAAGCTTGTGCAAGCTTGGTTCTTTGGCCATCATGCATGAAAATGCTTGATTGGTGGCTTGAGAGCCAAGTGCCACACTCCTTTGAGCTTGAGAAATGATAAGGAGGGTGGCAGTACATACATTTCTTGAGAAATACATTGCTGTGCCTCTGTTGTTCTCTGTTGCAGCCAAAACAGAAGCTTGGAAAAATGGGTAGCCGACCGTGCACTTGCACTAGCCGACCGGTCACTTGCAGTAGCCTATCGGCCACCAGTTCAAAGGTTGTCCAATGTGTTCATGTGTTGGAGCAGAGGCAATCTGGAAGTTTGTACATTGTTCAGAGGTCACGACGAATGCAAATAGAGGCAGCCGATGGCAAGGTGATGGATTTTTAGGGGGACGCAACCGAGCATGCATGTCTCCCTCACCCGCTAGGCCACTTTATCGCTTTTTTTAGCTAGTTGTAGCTAATTAATACATGTGTTGTAATTAACTAGTTTAATTTGTGTTGTAATAATTAATTAGCTAGAATAGTTAATTAGTTGTTTTGTAATAATTAGCTTAGCTTAGTGTAGCTTAGCTTATTTATTTAGACCCTCATTCGAGAGGGCGCAATGTTGTAATAAGTGTGCGTGCGTGTGTGCATGTCTTCTAACCCCACGTCTTTCTCCCTTTTATTTATCCGCTTTCGGTGGTTAGATTAGGGCACGTTTTGATTAGCATACCTTATGCTTGCATGTTTGTATCATTCATTTGTATTGCATACACCGGGCTCGGCGCATTATTCAAACTGCATTGTATTTCAATACTTCTTTGAATACGTGTATCAAATTGTCGTATTCATATGCCATCTTAGATAACCGAGCCTATTTAGTTACATTATTGCATATGTTGCATTAGGCATCTTGTATAGTTAGGATCATGCATTATTTCTAACTAATTGTTGTTTTGCCTTGGAGTACACTGTAAGTGTTTACGCTTTAGCATACTTACATGAGTGTGAGTGTTGCCATGATAGCATGCTTGCCATGAGGCTATTTGCTTAAATGCTAAACTGCATGAATGCTTGTGGATGAAGGCTTTATTACTTGAATTGGGACGATTCATCAAATGTGAGTTTTAAGCCCACTTTGTGAAGTAGCGAATCATCATGTTTTAAGCCCACTTGAGGGTGGCAAATCCGCGCTTTAGCCTACTTGAGGGTGGCACTTTCAAACCATTTTCGAAAACAAACATGAGTTGTTTTGTTCCAATTCTCGTGATTCAGTCTATACTTGTATGTTATGAGTATCATGTAGTAAGGTTAGCTAAATAACCAGAATAAGAACACATGTGTTTATAAAACAACATATCATGCTTAGTAGAGGCCGATTCTTTGATCGGGCGAGCGGGGGTGCTCATTTCAGGACCTTCCCCTCTCGTACCCAAGTTTCTGAGCCGAGGCAACTTTGGTGATGATGGACACGTGACCTTTGGCACGAGTCAGGGTTTCCTAAATTTCCCAAAAATAAAATATTTAGGTGGCGACTCTGTAATCTGGAAAAGCAGTCCAGTTTGGCATTATTTGATTCAAAATCTGATTTTTCAAAATGATTTGATGGATTGGATTCTTTGATGTTTATCAGTTTCACATTGCACTTTGTGAGACTAAATTCAGAACCATGACAGGAGTCCGAACTGTAGGAGACCAATTCGTGCCTCTCCGAAAGGGGGGTACACGAAGAAAGTCGAGTCTATATTTTCTGGCGACTCTGCTGGGGATTTAGAGAACTTGACTTGAACTCATGATGTGTTGTTTTATTTACACTTATGTGTTTCTTTGCATTGCATTTGCATTGGTGCACTTAAGTCACAGTGTTTGCCATCTGTTATTCCTGAACGGTTTGCCGGAGGCTTGCTTGGAAAAGCTTACCACAAGGCTGACCGGTATAGGCTCTGCCACGATGGGAACACAAACCTTGGATCGGGATCACCGCTATACCGTTTTCCTCCTCACACTTTTTGGTGTTGGGAGTGAGAGGTATATTAAGTGGTCTGGCTGAGGCATCTTTTTTGACTAATCGACCTAGTTGCATATCGGAAGCCATAGAGACTGTTCCAAACTAGGATAGGTTGCTCACCCGAATGCAGGATTGTATGAAACCACATGCGTGCGTAGTGAATCCCTAGCTCCTGACGAAATTAGGACGGGGAAACCCTACCCCATCATAGGGGTGTTTTGGCTCTTAATTAACTGGTATGTGCTTTAAAGTGAAACTGTATAGGGATTCGCATATCAGTTGTCAAGTTGGTATCTGCTTTGGGGCAGATTTCAGTATAGAGAGCATAGTCATTCAGCTATGCTCATATATGTTCTGGTGAAATTGGGCTGAGATGTTGCCTATTTTTCTCTTTTGCAAGGTAGTCCTGGAACCATACCTTCAGAAGGCTCTGATATCCCCCGGGTACTCTGGACTTATATCGATAGACTTTGTCAGGTCGGAATTAGTTCAGAAGCAACCTTTGTTTACCTCACACCCACCGGTTAAAAGATGAAGAAGGTTGAGGCAGAATTCACCAGTGCAGTTTTTACTACCGTTACACTTCAATTCACTCGGGTCTAGTCTGGTCTGGGAACAATTGTCTGCATTTAGCTCAGCACGAGATCAATCACCCAATCCCATGGCTTAGTATCCCCCAGCCAATGTAAGAAAACAAATACAACACCTGCAACAGACAATCGAGGCATTGCAACAGGACGCAGTTCGTCAGGCTGAAGTCATGACTCGTTAGGCCGAAATGATAACCTGGCTACAACAACAACAACCATAGCCGGCCGCGGCTTCTGCATTTCATACACCTCCCACAGGTAACCCGACAGCCGGAGCCACTGCCCATACTACTAATGTCCAAGAGACTCAGGGCAATCCAGCTAAGCCAATCCCAGAACAGACCTCTAAAGCTCCTGTCTATCAAACCGAAGCTCCGTTTGAATTTCAGGTTGACCCAACGACACTTAAGGTTAATAAACTAGAGAAGTTATTCAAACGAGCACAAGGAGTGAACTCCATCCCAGATTTAGAGGACAGGTATACTGAATCTGCAGTTACCTTACCGGAGCGGTTTAAAATGCCGCATATTGACCGCTTCGATGGCTCTGGAGACCCAATGGTACATTTCTGTAGACGCGCCCTTGGGCTTTTGCTATTACAGTTTGGACTCAAATGTCACGGCTCTGAATCTAATCCCGCAAAGTGCAATGCGAGACCGATAAATCACCAAAGAGTCCAAATCCGGCAAATCGTTTTGGAAAACTAATTTTTAAGAATGAAGTGCTAAACATTGCTTTGCCAGATACAAAGTCGCCACCTAAATATTTATTTTGGGAGAATTTAGGAAACCCTGACTCGTTGCCTAAGGCCACGTGTCCGTCATCACCAAAGTTGGCTCGGCTCGGGAACTTGGGTACGATTGGGGAAGGTCATCTATGAGCACCCTCGCTCGCTTGATCAAAGATCGGCCTGTACTAAGCATGATATCTTGTTGTTGAAAACACATGCGTTCTTATTCCGGTTATTAGCTAGAATTACTATGTGATGCTCAGAACACACAAGTATAGACTAGATCGCCTAATTTGGAACAAAGCATCGCATATCTATTTGTTTGGAAATGGTTTGAAGTTTGCTATTCGCAAGTAGGCTAAAACACGAATTTCAATGAATCGTTCCAATTCAAGTAATCCAACCTTCACCCACAGGCATTCAGGCAGTTATATCACATAAGCAATTAGCCTCATGGCAAGCATGCTGTCATGTTAACATTCACATACATGCAAGATGCTAAAGCATAAACACTTACAGTGTACTCCGAGCGAAAACAAGAAACTAGTTAGTAATCAATGCATGATCCTAGTTCATGTTAGCAATGGCTAATGCAACACATGCAAAATGCAATTAGAGTAGGCTCGACTAATCTAAAATGGCATATGGGATGTGACAATTTGATACATGTATTCAAGTAGGAATTGAAATACGATGCAGTTAGTATGATGTGCCGAGCTCGGTGCATGCGATACAGATGAATGATGCAAACATGCATAGCATAAGGATGCTAAATGAAATATGCCCTAAAACTAACCATCGTAAGCGGTTAAGTAAAAGGGAGAAAAACGTGGGGTTGGAAGACATGCATCACACACACGCACGCTTATTACACAATTGGCCCTCTCGACGGAGGGACCGAAAGAATAATACAAATGAACTAATTAACTAACTAACAAGATAATTAATTAATTACAAAACCACTTAACTAGTTAAACAAATTAATTAAGCTATGAAAACAGTAAATCAGCCTCGGGAAGAGGGACAAATGCATGCTTGATCGGCTTTGCTCGGAAATCCATCACCATGCTACATGTTGCCTCTGTTTGCATTGTTTTGCACCTCTGAAAACTATGCCAACTTTTGTGACACTTCTGAACTACCTTGGGGACATGCTGAGAGTCCATCGGCCAAGAGATAGGGCCATCGGCCAAGGAAAACTGGTCATCGACCAAAAATTAGGCTCTTGGCCAACAATTTGTAGCCGATCGGCATTTAGCATAGTCGGTCGACCATTTCTTCCTGCAGAATGCTATTTTTGCTACAACAGAGGACAGATAGAGCATGGCAATACATTTGCAAGACAATGTATGCACAACCACCCTCCCTATCATGTCATGAGCTCAAGGGAGTATGGTTCTCGACCCTTGGACCATCAATCACGCATTTCAATGCATGATGGCCAAAGGTGCCAAGTGTGCAATTTATATCAAATTAAATGCACATAACACATAAGGGACCCCAACCTCTATCATGCTTGATCAAGAGGCAAGGGATGCAGGCATAATGCTATGCAACCTAAGCATGCAAGCAAACTACTGCAACATGAGCATGCAAGTAAGCAATGTGCAATAGACATACAACCTAAACAAGTAAACATGTAAGGCATGTAACAACAATGCCAATGACAAACATGCAACAACATGTGATGCAAACATGTGACAACATGCAAAGGGACAAGTATATTTAGACCAATGTAATACATGCATGATGAACATAACAAAGTAGCATAATCATGTAAGCATTACAATGTAATAGGCATGCAACAACAATACCAATGATAAGCATGCAACAACATACAATGGGACTAGCATGCAAACATGCAAAGCAACTAAACAAAAAGCATGCCAAATGCAATATAACTCAAGTATACAACAACATGCAATAGGCCAAGTATGCAACAACGTGCAAGGCAAGCATGCAACAACATGAGAAAATGGACTTAAACTAATATGGACAGCTTTCAAACATGCCCAAATCAGTAGCCAAAATGCTAAGAAATGAGGGATAAAAGCATATACAAACATGCATGCTAATTGGCCTATCACTTAGGCAAGAAGACACAACTCTTAAGCACACTTAAAAGAGTGAAAAGCATGCAAGTGTGGCAACACTACATACTCTGAAATGATGTTAGAAATGATGCCAAATCACACATATAATCATAATTATAGCATGCCTAAGGTTTGAAGCCTAAGACTAGTAAAGGGATTTGAACCAAAGCTACACAAAACAAAGAGAATATGGCAAGTATAACCCAAAATAGTCCTTAATCATGTCAAAAAGAGCCTAAAACATGCAATGGCCAAGGCTAAAACATGCTAGAAAGGTGGGTTCAAAACATGAGGCATGCAAGGCTACAAAAGGGGTGTTACACTACACCTATCAAAACCAAATATGGCATGACTTAAGCCAATAAAATCAGAGTTATGACATGTTAGAATGAGCCCAAAAATCCACTTAGATGGCATCCCAAAGGCCTAAACATGATGGCTTACACAATGACACATTCATGAGGCATAAAACACAAACCCTTTAAAGCATTAAAGGAGTGATAAGTGTAAGCATGTGAGCATGAAACATGGACTGAAATAGTATAACAAATGATGCCAAATCATTGAAATGGTCCAAGTAAAGCATGCTAGTGACTTGGACACTCAAAGCTAACAAGCTAGATTACATGGTGGCTATACAAAACAATGCAAGCATGACCAAGACAAGGCAAAATAGAGCTCTAGCATGGTAAAACATGGCTAAAAGCTTCATGGAGTTGAGCCAAAATCATGCTAAAATGATATGTTACAACATGATGCATGTTGAGGCAAACAAGATGATTGCAAGGCAAGTATATGAAGCATATAAGAGGCCATCAAACCAACTTGAAACAGAGGTATATTATGGCAAAACAAAGCCTAATATACACTGAAATAAAGCTAAAACAAGCTAAGCATACAAGCCACCAACATAAGCCATTTATGCAAGCATTCAAGACAACAAGTAGAGGGGATGACCCTCTCCTATTTAAGACCTCAAAACCACCTTTCCACCACTGAAAATCATCTGGATTTCGGTGGTAGAAAGGTCATGCAAAGCTAAGAACAAGGGCCAAAAGGGATGGCCTAAAACAAGGCCTAACAAGGCCTTGGAGGGGGTAAACAACCCCAAACCAAAAAGAGACCTTAAACAAAGGTCTAAAGCAAGTAAAATCAGAACTTTTATTAGTTAAGAGTTAAGCTTAAAACAATAAGCAAGATAGGATAAAAGCTTAAGCAAGAATGAGGTATTAAAAGCAAGAATGCTCACCCTTGAAGAACACTTTCAAGAACAAGGCTCCAACAAGTTTTCCAAGCCTAAACCACCCCAAAAACTCTGAAATCAACTCCCTAGTGCCTCAGCAACAAGAGGATGGTGTTCTAGTGTGTGTTTGTGTACAATAGTAAGACAATACTACACTTTAGAGCACAAATACACACACAAATGTAAAGAGAGGGAGATATAGAGATAGATACAATTCTTCTAACCCTAAATTTCAGAACCTCTGAGAAGGGAGGAGGAGCTCCCTTCTTATAGAAGTCCAAATTCTAAGCTTCCTAAGCAAGCTAAGGCAAGGGACAAATCCCTCCATACACGTGTATGGAGGGGGTGAATTGTGGATGCCAGCTGTGCCAGCTGGCATAAAATATCTGCATAAAGCAGATGAACAGGGTTTGGCCACCAAAAATGGCCGATCGACCAACACAAGGGCCGAACGACTAAAAAGAGTGCTAATCGGCCAACATTTTGGCCGATGGCAAGAAAACAAGGCCGATAGCTTCATGCCTTGGCCGATGGGTTGAGGGGATGGCAAACAAGCCACCCTTTTCCCTCAGAAGCAAAAACACAAGTGCTTGGTCCACAACCAAGTACAAAACAGACAAGTTGAGAGATCTTGAGGCAAGGCGCGTGGCCGAGACCTTTGAGAACTCAAAATGAACACGAGCATAGATAAGCATCGAGTGTTCAAACGATGACGTCCAAGTCTTGAGGACGGTCAAAAATGGGGTGTCTACAATTGTCTCTCTTTGACAGAACTCGAAAGTCATAACAATGACGGGAGTGAATGTCAAAGCCCAATGACGGGAGTGAATGTCAAAGCCCAGAGACGACCCATTTTCGACAAGGCCGAAGACTTAGACAAGCATACAAGAAGCAAAGATATGTGCCCAAAGGCGGGGGCAAAATGCAAAGGACATGCACGATGCCGAACATAACTTATGATCATTCAAAGAAAGCTGTAACGAAGCAGAACATGCAACAGCTTTAAGCAGGCGAACGTAAATCTTACTACATTACATGCAGAAAGGATGTAAGAGAATTATACAATTCTCGATACATCTCACGCGGAGAATATAATACCGTCCGGTTCGTCTGGTCTCACCAGCTTCAAATGAACCGTACATACAATATTGTGCCTGCAAAAGAAAGAGACTTAACAGGTATAATATCGTTAGAAACATGCATAGCAATGCAAGTGAGAAGTGCGTGACAACGCAAGTGGAGGGGTGCAAGAAATGCAACCTAAGGGTATGAGACAACACGGGTGGAAGGGTGCAAGACAATGCAACCTAAGGTGCGAGACAACGCGAGAGAGATGCAAGACAATGCAACCTAAGTGTGACGCATAACAATGCGGTGAAAACAAGCATAACAATGAAAGTGAAGTATACATAACAATGCAATGCACTAAC
Source organism: Camellia sinensis (assembly GCF_055761805.1). Lineage (NCBI taxonomy): Eukaryota > Viridiplantae > Streptophyta > Magnoliopsida > Ericales > Theaceae > Camellia > Camellia sinensis. The sequence goes on along the minus strand of NC_138969.1, from coordinate 40,323,010 downwards.
AAGTGCAGGTAAGGTGCGCAAAATAGCACGAGCAATGCACTAACAGGTGCAGGTAAAGTGCACAAAATAGCGCGAGCAATGCAATAACAGATGCAGGTGGGATGCGCAAAATAGCGCAAACAATGCACTAATAGGTGCAGGTGGGGTGCGCAAAATAGTGCAAACAATGCACTAACAGGTGCAGGTAAAATACAATGCGTAAAACAGCGTGATGCACAAAATAGCGCGAAATGAAATGCAATGCAATATGCACTAATAGGTGCATATGGGGTGCGCAAGATAGCGCGATGCGCAAAATAGAGTGAAATGCAATGCAATGCAAAATGCACTAACAGGTGCAAATGGGGTGTGCAAGATAGCGCGATGCGCAAAATAGCGCGAAATGCAATGCAAAATGCAAAATGCACTAACAGGTGCAAATGGTGATAGTATAGATGCAAAGGGTGACAAACTCCAACCATGCTGGAATCATGAGAGGAGGAAAAACAGTCAATCAGGCGTGTATACAACGCAACCTGAGACAAATTCCAAACATGCTGAAATCGTGTAAGGAACGGGACACTCAAACCACACTTAATTCGTGAGTGGAGGTCCGAAACAACCCGCCCAGGCGCGTATACAACGCAACCTGAGATAAAACCTGCCCAGGCCCGTGCGCCACGCATCCTGAGATAACTTCCAAACACGTTGAAATCGTGTACGGAACAGGACACTCAAACCATGCTGAAATCGTGAGAGGAGGTCCGAAACAACCCGCCCAGGCACGTATACAACACAACCTGAGATAAAACCCGCCCAGGCCCATGCGTCACGCATCCTGAGATAACTTCCAAACACGCTGAAATCGCATAAGGAACGGGACACTCAAACCACGCTGAAATCGTGAGAGGAGGTCCGAAACAACCGGCCCAGGCCCGCGCGTCACGCATTCTGAGATAACTTCCAAACACGCTGAAATTGTGTAAGGAACGGGACACTCAAACCACGCTAAAATCGTGAGAGGAGGGCCGAAACAACCTGTCCAGACGCGCAGACAACGTAACCTGATATAAAACCAGCCCAGGCTCGCGCGTCATGCGCCCTGAGATAACTTCCAAACACGCTGAAATCGCGTAGGGAACGGGACAAACAGAGAAACATAGGGACATGTCCCTGTGTTTCGAAAAGAGAGGGGGGGAAACATAGGGACATATCCCCGCTGTTTCGGAAATAAGGAAAACATAGGGCCATGTCCCCATGTTTCGAAAAGAGGGGGAAACATAGGGACATATCCCCGTGTTCCCCGAAAGAAAGAGAAGCATAGGGACGTATGCCCGTGTTCCCCGAAGGAAAGAGGAACATAGGGACGTATCCCCGTGTTTCCTGAAGGAAAGAGGAACATAGGGACGTATCCCCGTGTTCCCTGAAAGAAAGAGAAACATAGGGACGTATCCCCGTGTTCCTCGAAGGAACGAGGAACATAGGGATGTATCCCCGTGTTCCCCGAAAGAAAGAGAAACATAGGGACGTATCCCTGTGTTCCCCGAAGGAAAGAGGAACATAGGGACGCATCCCCGTGTTCCCCGAAAGAAAGAGAAATATAGGGACGTATGCCCGTGTTCCCCGAAGGAAAGAGGAACATAGGGACGTATCCCCGTGTTTCCCGAAGGAAAGAGGAACATAGGGACGTATCCCCGTATTCCCTGAAAGAAAGAGAGACATAGGGACGTATCCTCATGTTCCCCAAAGGAAAGAGGAACATAGGGACGTATCCCCGTGTTCCCCAAAAAAGAATGCAAAACAATGCAATCAAGAGGAAAAGTACACCTCCCAGCGTATCACATGCCAGAGAGGAAAGGCAAAACCTCTCAGTGTATCACACGCGAGAGAGGAAAGGTAAGCTTCTCAGCGTATCACACGCAGCAAAAAAAAGGTAAACCTCTCGGCGTATCACACGCAGGAGAGGAAAGGTAGACTTCTCTGCATATCACACGCAAGAGAAGTAAGATACCAGTCAAATTGAACCGGAACTACTCTGAATGAGCCATACATACAATACCGTTCATGAAAGAAACCTGATAGGTAGAATGCAATACAATGCATGATGTTTAAGGAAAGCAATAAACAAACGAAGCGGCGTTTTAGAAAGCACCTCACGGGGTGAGTGGCGGAAAACCGCTCTACTCCGATTGGGATCTCCCATCGTGTTCCTCGAACACTTACCTTCAACTAGTAGTATAAAGGCGCTAAAATGCTGACAAGGAATGACATCTGCTGGTGAAACCACGGATGTCACTTTTCTTCCTGATCATACTCACAACTTTCCCTATTCTTCAACGGGGTGACTGACTAGGTTAGATCAGTATCCAGAATCGAGATGCATACCTGCTACCTCAACCTATGGGGCTTCCATATAGATTTCAAGCCGGGTATACACCCCTAGGTATTCAAATCAGACTTTAGTCTCAAAAATTCCAAACCTTTGTGTTATAGGCAACAACCATTCGAACTCTAGTTTTCACCATCGCAATTGATCTCCTAGGAACTCATCGCAAACACAGCCAAGGTAGCTCTGGCGGGGATTGGTACCCAAGGAGAGCACTTCTGATTGCCATTCTGGCATGAAAAGAGTTGACACAGTATTCGATTCACTGTAAACACACAGCTCGCGCAACATGCTGCTCATTCTGAACACACAGCCCGTAACACAGTACTCAATTTATTTTGAACACACGGCTCATGCAAGACACTGCTGATTTTAAACACACAGCCCATTTTGAACACTGCTCATTATGAACTCACAGCCTATAACACAGTATTCTGTTCATTTGGCACACAACTCATGTAGGACACTGCTGATTCTGAACACACAGCCCATAACACAGCATTCTGTTCATTTTGAACACACGGGATGCAAATACGGAGTTTGCAAAAGTCGAAACAAACTCAGATGCTCCGAATTCTCCCTCTTTTCTTTTGCATCGCAGTCTGGAACCTATAGCTTCAGATAGGTCCTGGTTTTACTGTTCTAACATGGCCTGGGTTAAACTCTGCGGTTTTACAGAAGAACAAATCATGTTTTGCTCAAATATAGAGAATGGCACAGCACTCTGAGCACAAAATGATTCATTTTTGAAATTGTAATGAGAAATGAGTTTTTGATCGGGTATTGAGTCTACGACTGAACATAGCACACTACGACTCAACAAAGAAAAACAAAAGGTAAACAACCTAAACACATCGAGAAGCACTCGAAATGACTCAAAACAAGAATCGAGACAAAACAAAAAGACACAACACTCAGACGTATTCGAATGGCTAGAGACCTCTCGGTTCACAGGGAGGGAGTTTCTCAGGGTATTGTTTCCCACCCTTTCTTATTTGAGGTTCTCACATCACTCGACCCTCAGGCTCTGTTTTTCTGAAAAAGCCCTTTTTCTCATTTTTTCTCTCCACGCACATCTCTCTATTCTTCAATCTCTCATTTTTTATCCCTCCCCTGGGTGGTTGATGGATAAGCAGGAAGTTGCAGGCTCATGCCCAATATTATCAGCTCGCGGCTTATTTCTTCTGGTGACGTCTAGCCGATGCCCCGGATGAGGGAGTGGAGTATCTTGATCCATTCCAATTCGTGCTTCGCACTCGGCTTGATACCTCACTGCTTGGAGGATGAGAGAGCTTTCAGCCCTTTGCTGTTGGCTTCAGTTGTGCCCTTTTTTTTGGCAGGCAGAGTGCCTTTTCTGGCGAGTGCATTGATAACGGGGAAAAGACAGAAAACCTGGCTCGACTGTGCCCCTAGTTCATCATTTTGACCATTTTTTGTTTTGGCTTTCTACTAAAACAATTTTGACCAAGATGAGAGTTAGATTAACATACTTGTTCAACTTTCTGAATTGAAATCATGCAAGTTAGTTTGTGAGCACTGAAAATTTTTCTTTTTTGGGTCCAAGAAATGGTCCAGTTTTGGAAAAATGAAATAATTTTCAAGAAAATTAGTCAACCTCAGTAAAAATTTTCAAAAACTGTGTTTGCAAACGTCCACTGCCCAACGAGCACGGAACCTACTCTTCAGATGCACAACCTTGGATTCATAACAATGAAAAACTACCCCTTATCTGAAGGACACTGCATGGCAACGGAAAGTTGCCCCTTGTTTGAATAGCACCGCATCACATTGTAGGGCAATGGAGAGTTGCCCTGGTCTGAATGGCACCGCGGAACACTGTAATCAGTCTTCAGAGTGACGAACACAACCAAACTCTCTCGGATATAGAGAAGGCAAAGATGATCAAAACCATTACATGGGCACCATCAATTTGGAAATGTTTATGGCTGAACTTCAGAATGAAGTTGCCTACGTATCCCAAACATGGAAATCAAGCCTTACGTAGTTCCGGTTAATGTACACTCGGGTATTTAACCTCTCCTTTTATGCTCTAACTTTTGTCAAGGCCGCCCTTCCGGGTTTTCAACCTTGCGAATTCAGTTTTTCTTTTCTTTTCAATTCTTTTCATTTCTTTTTGTTCTTTTTTTCATTCTTTGCATTTTTCTCTCTCTTTTTTTTTTTTCCATTTCTTTTTTCATTTTCTGCATTTTTCTATTTTTGTTCTTTTTCTTTTCATTTCATTTGCTCTAACTTTTGCCTGGGTCGCCCTTTCGGGTTTTCGGCCAAGCGAGCCTCTCAAGGGTAAAAGTGTAGCTTTGTCCATGTCAAATGGTTTTGAGCTCTCGAAGCCATCTAAATCCTGGAGAGTGGATATTATTCGCTGATGATGTAGGAGTCCATCCAATGGGGGGCTAAATTGCCCCCAGTGTTGTGGATAGGAACTCGGTTGTTCTTCAACAAAACTTTTTTCTTTCTTCCCTTCTGGGATTTGGCATTCTTTCCAGTCTTCCCTGGTTTGCAGAAAAGACTCATCTTTGACTCTTCAAGCGCATCTGACATTTTTGCCCCTAGTTCAAAGGCTGCTTCAAATCTAGCCACACAGGCCTTACATTGTAGTTGACGGTTGAGCATTCTGAATCCAAGTTGAGGGTATTCTAAATCAAGGGGCAAGCCGGGAGAAGGGTTGTCATACCAGAAACACCCCTTTCAGCTCCAATCCTACACTCGGAAGAGATCAGCAAACCCAGTCAACACCTGCCAACCCTTTCGCCGGTACATCTAACACAACCTCACAAACCTCGAACTACCCACCCCGAGGCCAGAGGGTCTTCACCCTGCTTTATATGTCCTTATCCAAAGCCATGGGCGTGTTGATCAAAAAGGGCCATCTCAAACCCCTTGAGCCTCGGCCTCTCTCGGATCACCTTCTGGCCAAGTATGATGTTGCCAAGTACTGTGCCTTCCATCAACAAACCGAACATGGTAGTGATAGTTGCTTTCATCTTCACCATGAAATACAAGATTTGATTGATAACAAGGTCATCGTCGCACCAGGCTCTGCAAAGTCTATTGGCACTGGATCAGTGAACTTCGGGGGATAATGTGATCATTTGATCGGGGAATGAACCACCTGCTGATGGCGCTCAGTTTACTGCAGATTTGGGGATGGCACGCACTATTTTGAGCAATTTGCGAATGCTGTTTATTTTAGTTTCTGACTTTGGGTATTAGGTTAGTCTTGTTATGTTGTATTGAGTCAGTCTTTTTGTACTGAGTTAGTTGAGTCTGTCTTGTTGTATCGAGTCAGTCCTGTTATGTCAAAGTTAGGTGATTTCGGAGTGTTACCTCAGGTATCACTATCTTGTTTTGTGTTTGTCTTTTACACTCTTTCTTTTGCGTCTGTTTCTGCCATTGAGCCAGTTGCGCCAGAAGATCTGAACGAAACAACAATGATTTTCACCCTTTTGTGTCTGTTTCTACTTTTGAAGCTAGTTGTGCCAGAAGATCTGAATGAAACGGTAGTGCTTTCACTTACTTTTCTGTGCCTTGAAGTCATTGCATTGACCTAAGCTTTTCCAAACTTTTCGAACACTGTGATAAAAACAAAGAGGGAGGAATTCCTCGGGATTTGCAAAAATTTGACCAATTGAGAAGAAGAAAGGCGTGCTAAGCCCTTAATGAATAAGATCATGTTTGTTAATGTGAGTACTAAGAAGGATCCTAGCTTGATCCAGATTGGTTTTACACTATCTTCATGAGCAACTAGTCGCTTTCTTAGAAGATTTCAAAAAATATTTTGCGTGTGTAGACTCGAGTTTCTTTGCGCGCTCCCCTTTCGGAGAGGCGCGAATTTGGTCTTACTATAGTTCGGACTGCTGTCATGGTTCTGAATCTAATCTCACAAAGTGCATAGTGCGACTGATAAACACCAAAGAGTCCAAATCCGGCAAATCGTTTTGGACAATCGATTTTGAATAAAAAGCGCCAAACATGGACTGCTTTGCCAGATTACAAAGTCGCCACCTAAATATTTTATTTTTGGAAAAGTTAGGAAACCCTGACTCGTGCCAAAGGCCACGTGTCCGTCATCACCAAAGTTTCCTCAGCTCGGGAACTTGGGTACGAGAGGGGAAGGTCCTAAAATGAGCAACCCCGCTCGCCCGATCAAAGGATCGGCCTCTACTAAGCATGATATGTTGTTTTATAAACCATGTGTTCTTATTTTGATTATTAATCCAACTTACTATGTGGTGCACACAGCATACAAGTATAGATTAAATCGCTTAAGTTGGAACAACTCAACTCATGTTTTGCTTTACGAAAATGGTATGAAAATGACACCCTTATGGTAGGCTAAAGCGTGAATTTGCCACCTCACAAGATGGGCTTAAAACATGATGTGCCACTTCGAAAGTGGGCTTAAAACTCACAGTCATCGAGTTGTTCCAATTCAGGCGATCAAGCCTTTACCCACAAGCACTCAAGCAGTTAAACATTTAAGCAAATAGACTCATGGCAAGCATGCTATCTTGGCAACACTCACACTCATGCAAGGATGCTAAAGCGTAAATACTTATAGTGTACTCCGAGCCAAAAACAAAAGCTAGTTAGAAATATGCATGATCCTAACTATGCTAGATGCCTAATGCAACACATGCAATAATCCAACTAAATAGGCTCGACTATCTAAGATGGCATATGAAATGCAACAATTGATACATGTATTCAAATAGGTATTTAAATACAATGCAGTTTGAATGATGCGCTGAGCCCCGTGCATGCAATACAAATGAATGATGCAAACATGCAAAGATAAGGTATGCTAATCAAAATGTGCCCTAAAACTAACCATCGAAAGCGGTAAGTAAAAGGGAGAAAGACGTAGGGTTGGAAGACATGAACACACGCACGCACACTTATTACAACATTACGCCCTCTCGCAGGAGGGTCCAAATGAATAAGAGCTAAGCTATTCTAAGCCAAGCTAACCAACTAATCTAATTAAACTAATTAGACTAACTATTACAAACCAATCGAATAACTAGTAAACTACTTACGAATTATTACAACAATTAACTAATTAACAAATTAATTAATTAAATTACAAATTCAAGCTAACTAACAAGTAAAGCTTTAAACTATGCTGCCTCAACTCTGTTCGAAGAAGTAGAAGATGCATGCTCGATTTTCGCCTCGAAAAGCCCACCGGTTTGCTCTTGAAAGGCTTTGTTTGCAGGGTCACTCCAAGAACTCTTTGCTGAACCTTACCAAACCAATGTTGGGGAATTCACCAGTGGCCTGCCGGCCATGAATGGTGGCTGCCGGCCACCTGTCGGTCAAGGATGTGTTTTGCTGGCCAAGGATAAAGTGATGCTGGCCATCAGTGTGGCACTGCCGACCACTGGTGTGCTGGACCACCATTCCGCAACAGAGCACAAACAGAGGAAAATGGAGGGTCTCTCAAGGGTATATTTGTACTGTGCCCCTCCTTATCATCTCAAAACATCAAAGGAGTGGCACTTCTTGGATCCAAAACCACCAATCAAGCATCTCAATGCATGATGACCAAAGATCCAACTTGTACATATTCAATAAATGCACAAAGACAAGACTCTTAGACCACTACCTTATCATGAGTAATCAAAGGCGATGGAGACAAAGGAGATTGGCTCATTTTCATCACTTCAAGTATGAAATGGACCAATCTACCTTGTGTTCAATATAATGTCCGATTGAACACAATGCAATGCACACAAAACATGTTTATCTTTGTCATGTTTTACTTGTCCAATTTTATTTACATATTTTAGCATTTACTAAGCTATTCATTAACCGTTTAGTTCAATGTGAAAGTCCTCTAATGGGAAAGATGGCCTTAGCCACAAGCACCTTGAGCATAAAAGAAGCCTTATGCTTTTGGTTAGTAGAAACCCTCAAGAGAAGGCTAAAACCATTAGGCATGAGAGCCTCAATTCCATGCTCAAGCTAACAAGGGGCTTAAGACTACTTTCAAAGCAAATGAAAGAGTGAAGCATGGAGGAAGATTGTAGAAATTCAGTGCTGATATGGCATGAGAAATAAGACTATAACATGCAAACAACTCATGTACATGTTAAGAGCCAAAAACATCAAAGCTAGTGAAGGGCATAACACTAGAGGCATGCAACACAATGCTCAAAAGGGATAAACAGTCCAAAACAATCCTAAAATATGCTTGAAATAAGCTAAGAATAGCTATATTAAGAGGCCAAAACAATAACACATGCTAGGCAATTTAGCACAATTGCACTACAAGCATACAAAGCAAAGCTCATGTGATTAAACCAGCTCAAAATAGAGCTTAATCATGCCAAATCAGTGGCTCAAACATGCTGAAATGGAAGTATACATGGCAAGAAAAACATGCACACATGTTGGCTCACAAACAAGGCACAAAGCACACCTCTCAAAAGCAATGAAAGAGTGGAATATGTGAGAGTGTGACAATGATATATGCTCTAAAATCACATGTAAAATGATGCTATGGCATGCAAATACCTCAAGCAAAGCATGTTAAAGGCCTCAAAACACAAGCCTAGTGAAGCTAACTACACTATAGCTATACAAAGCAAAGCACGTATGACCAAGACCACCCAAAACAGAGCTAAAGCATGCTAAATTAGTAGCAAAAACATGCTGGGGTCAAGCTAACACATGCTAGAATGATAGGCTAAGTCATTAAGCATGTTAAGCTAGTAAGCATAATTACACTACAAGTGCAAAAAGCAAGCAACAACTGACCCAACCAGCGAAAAATAGTGTTAAAGTAGGTCAAAATAGGGCCTAAAACATGCTTGAATAAAGCTACAAAGAGGTAGAAATAAATGCTCACATGTTAGGCCATCAACACATGCAAACAAGATACAAGGAGGGGAGGCCACCCCCCCCCCATTTGGGACCTCAAAACCAACTTTCTGCCACTGAAATTCCCTTAGAATTCAGTGGTTAAAAGGCCAAGAAAAGGTTGTTTAAAAGGCTTTAAAAGATGGCACACAACTTAGCTAACAAGCTACAAAAGGGGGTGAACCACTAACAAGGGCCTCAAACTACCATTTTTAGGATTGAAAAATAGAGGTTTTTACATTTCAAAACCACCCCAAAAATAGCACAAAAAGATGGCAAAGGCAAGTATGAAAACAAGCTTAAAAGGTGAAAATTATACCTCTTGAAGCCAAGCACACTTTGAGGCAACAAAACCAAGTCAAAACCACCTTAAGGAGCTCCAAGATGTCCTTCTAGAACCTCAGCTCAAAGATCAACAACTTTGATCAAGGATGTATAGGCAAAGAAGAAGTGTATCCAAGCCTTTAAGCACAAATGCTCAAGAGAGAGAGGTGTTAGAGAGAGAGGCTCCCAAATCTTTGCCAAATTGTTCTAACCCTAAAACCATAGAGAAGCCTCCCTATATATAGCAAAACACAAGCTTTTGGTTGAAATATCTCCAAAAGGGACAGCTGGAACAGTTGGACAACAAATATCTGCAAAAATCTGCCTTTTTGCATCAATGGCCGGCACTGCTTCATTGATGGCCGGCACTACATCATTGTTGGCCGGCATGGGACACTCTTATATGGCAGGGGGCCGGAACATGGCCAGGAAGTCCCATTTATGGTCAACATCGTTCACCTCTGGTTGGCCAGAAAAATCTACTTTTTGGGCTCGACTTCAACCAAACATAACTCCTTCATCTGGACTTATTTGTAGGTCATTCTTGAGCCTAAATTGATACTCTGGAAGTCTTGTTTCCAATGGTGGCAGCCTCACATCAAAATTCCAACTGTAAAAAAAGTTATGCCTCTTTGAGTGAAGACTACTCAGTTTCGATCCTACCCGGATTCATGCCAAACTTCTCCTCATCTAGTTTTCTTCTCTCCTCTCCTCTTTTCTTCAACTCTAAACCCCTAAATAAGGTGTTTTGAAAGATTTTTCAGAGAGTTCACCTCTCTTTCATTCATCTCCACTTTGTCCTTGCTCGGTTTACCAAAAAGTGTAACATTTAACAAAATGCGAGCGTCAGAACATCGTAGGAACTTTTTTTTTTTCAAAAATGTTTTGAAAGAGAAGGTTTTAAGATCTAAAAATCATTTTAGTCAAAACGGCTTTAGTCCAAAAGGGGGTGTGAAGTTGGAATTTGAAGCTCCTCTTTCCAAAGAAATTGAATCTTTGCACTGCACATCTTTCATCACCAAGTAAACAATTAGTGGCGCCCATGTCTTATGGGCAGTCAAAAATGGGGTGTCTACAGCGTGGTCTTGCAAAGACATGCGTGGAATTGATCTTGAGATTGTACAGCATAGGATCACTTTCGGCCTCGAGACTTGACCCCTTTTGCTTTCAAACCTTGAACTTTGATTCAGAATGTTCAACGAGAAATCACAATGTAAGGCTTGTATGGCCGGATCAGAAGCAACCCTTGAACTAGGGGTAAGAAGGTCAGATCAAGAAGATCAGATGTTATCAGAGGAAGCTTGCGAAGCTAGATCAGAAGTAGCTCTTGAACTAGGGGCAAAAAATGTCAGATGTGCTCAAAGATTCAAAAGATGGGTCATTCCGCAAACTAATGAAGACTGAAAAGAAAGCCAAATTCCAGAAGTTGGAAAAAGAAATTTATTGCTAAAAGGACAATTGAGTTCCCATCCACAACACTAGGGGCAAATTCAGACCCGATTAGATGGACTCCTACATCATCAACGAACAACAACCATTCTCCTGGATTCAGATGGCTTCGAGATCTCAAAAATCGACAAACATGGACAAGTTAAACCTTTTCTATCCTTAAGAGGCTCTCTGGGCCAAAAACCCAGAAAGGCGACCCAGGCAAAAGTTAGAGTAGAGAAAAAGAAGAAAAAGAACAAAAATGAAGAAAAGAAAAAATGAAAAAATGAAAGAAAGAAAAGTGAAAGAAAAAAAAAAAAAAACAGAGCTCGCAAGGTTGAAAACCCGAAAGGGCAGCCTTAGCAAAAGTTAGAGCGCAAAAGGAGAGTGTTAAAACCCAAGTGAACCTCACCCGGAACTACGTCAGGCCTAGTTCCCATGTTTGGCATACGTAGGCAACTTCATTTTGAAGTTTAGCCCCAACTATTTTTCAACCTGTTGGTCTCATCCATGTTGATTGGTTTATCCTTGTTCAATTCGGCTATCTTATCCATGTGCGAATTGGCTCATCTTCGTTCAAACTCGGTTGTCCTATTCCGTTAGAAGATTCAGCTACAAGACATTTCAAGTTCAGATCTGAGGTTGTGCATCTCAAGATTAGATTCTGTGTTGGTCGAGCAGTGGCCATTTGCAAAAACAGTTTTGATAATTTTTAATGAGGTTGACTAATTTTCTCGAAAATTACTACATTTTTCCAAAACTAGACCATTTCTTGGACCCAAAAAAGGAAAATTTTTAGTGCTCATAACCTGACTTGCATGATTTCAAATCAAAAAATCGAACAAGCGTGTTAATCAAACTCTCATATTGGTCAAAATTGTTTTAGCAAAAGCCAAAAACAAAAAAATGGTCAAAATGATGAACTAGGGGCACAGTTGAGTTAGGTTTTCTGTCTTTTCCCCGTTGTCAACATACTCACCAGAAAGGGCACCATATTTGCCGGAAAGGGCACAACTGAAGCTAACAGCAAAAGGGCTGAAAGCTCTCATATCCTCCAAGAAATGAGGTATCAAGCCAAGTGCGAAGCACAAGCTAGGAGGGAGTAGGATATTTCACTCTCTCATTTAGGCAGGTCTGATCACATCCATAATGGCCAAGGGCGTCATCAATCGATGTCAGTTGCAGGTCTGTTGTACATCTGGTCGCACCGAAACCTCTCTGTGGGAAAGTTCACGAGTTGTGAGCGAAAGAAGGAGAATCTAGTAGAATACTAGGGGCACGAGCCCACAACTTCCTGCTTATCCATCAACCACCCAGGGGAGGGATAAAAAAAGAAGAAGAGAGATTAAAGAATAGAGAGATGTGCACTGAGAGAAAAAATGAGAAAAGGGCTTTTTTGAGAAAAAGAGATTGAGTGCCAAAGTGATGTGAGAATCACAAATGAGAAAGGGTGGGAAACATTACCTGGAGAAGCTGTGGGCTCCCTGTGAACTGAGAGGTCTCTCGCCTTTATAACACATCTGAGTGTTGTGTGTGTGTTTTTGGTTTGTCTCGATTCTTGTTTTGAGTCATTTCGAGTGTCAATAGATGTGTTTAGGTTGTTTTACCTTCGTTTTCTCTTTGTTGAGTCGTAGGCTCAATACACGGTCAAGAACTCATTTCTCAATTTTAAAAATAAATCGTTTTGTGCTCAGAGTGCTGTGTCATTCTCCGTATTTGTACAAAACAGCATTTGTTCTTTCAAAAAACTGCAGGGTTCAACCCAGGTCATATAAGAACAATAGAACAAGCACCTAATTGAAGTTATATAGGTTCTAGGCTGCAAGGCAAAAGAAAAGAGGGAAAATATGGAGCATTTGAGTGTGTTTCACCTTCAGCAAATTTTGAGATTACATTCCGGATGTATTTCCTCAGGCCTTGTGAATGCGCCAAAGTATGAGTGTACCTCAAGCTCAAGCTCAAGCCAAGCCTGCTTCAAGCTAGAATGGCGATTAGAAGTGCTCTCCTTAAGCACCATTCTGTAATATCCCTGTTTCGTAATATGTTAAATGGTCCTTAATATAAGTATGATTATGTGTTTAATATGATTTCGTGTGCCATTATGTGAAAATATGTGGTTTTGAATTTCTATCTGTTCACCGTAGGAATATCTGTTTAATTGTCTGCTTTGAAAATTAAATTAAAGACCTTAGCGGCCACAGAACCCGGAATTGATTACGCCATTGTGATTGGCATAATTTTTAGAGCCTACGGTGAAATTTAATTGAAAATTGATTCGGATCAGATTAAACTGATTTAATTAAGGAATTAGTGCCCAATTACTTTAGTATTATTTTAATAGAATTAGCGGAAATTGTTGTATAAGGGCGCTACACTCTCAATTCTCCTCCTTTGTTGCATTTTGGCTGATCACAAACTCAAAGAAAAGAAGAGAGGGCCGGCTTAGAGAGAGAGTGTAGGAGATTGAGGTTTTGGTCTTGAGGCTTGGAGATTTTGGAAGATTACCCAAGAATTTGCTATAGATTGGAAGGATTGAACCTCTAGGTATGCACTTGACCCTGAATTCATAAGTTTGAAACTGTGATCTTGTAAGTTCAAGGGTTGTTTGTGATCAAGAGCATGTATTGAGTTGGTTTTGTTGAATTGGAAGACTATATATGCATGCATGTATATAATTGTCTTGAATTTGCATATTTGAGCTTGAATTGCATGATTCATGTTGAATTTTGGTTGAGATCCATGTATTTGACCATCTTCTTATCATATGGGATGAGAATGAGGGTTGTATGTCACATGCATGTACAATCCATGGGAGTAGAAGCTTTGAATGCATGAAGTTGTTATGTTAGTAATGAATTTGGTGGAAAATGAGCCATGCATGGGTTTGATTTATGAAATTAAGCTTCCAAAATGTTGTAATTTAGTGTTTATACCATGTTAGTACACATATATATAAAGTTTGAGTCAAAATCATGCATTTGGAGTCTTTGAATTCAAAGTTGGAGCTCAAGAACACATTTTAGATTTTCCAGAAATTTGATGTCCGCTCAAGCGTGAATTTCGTGCTCCCAGTATTTTTGTGCAGGCATGATGTCCGCTCGAGCGGGGAAGTCCACACTCGAGCGGGGAGCTATGTAGGATGGACTTCCGCTCGAGCGCTAGAATGCACGCTCGAGCGTAAAAATGCCATAACCAGAACTTTGGCAGGCCTCATGGGTCCGCTCGAGAGGGGAAGTCCACGCTCGAGCGGGGACCCTGTTTTCTGAAATTTTGTTTATGCATTCTGAGTTTTGTTCTTCGTCCTCATTCACTTCTAAGTACTCTTAGGCATGCATTGAGCATTGTAATTGAGTTAAAGATATAAGAATAAAGCCTAAAGAGGAAAATGTGAATTTAAGAACGGATTGAATTGTTGGTGACCCTTTTTGTGTTCATGGACTGTGTAGGGTCGAGCTCCAGGGCAAATCAACCAACCGATCATTGTGAGTAATATCGATATTTTGAAGTTTGTCAATTGTCCAATTGCTTATTTCTTTATAAGTTTGCTAGTTTGAATTATGGACAACCGATTGACATGAACGATTGGGCCGAAGGCCGATTGATAAGAATGATTGGGCCGAAGGCCGATTGATATGAATGATTAGGCCGAAGGCCGATTGACATGAATGATTGGGCTGAAGGCCGATTGAGATGAATGATTGGGCCGAAGGCCGATTGATCTAAGCGATTGGGCCAAAGGCCGATTGATCTAAGCGATTGGGCCAAAGGCCGTCTGCTGTAACTGTTTCAAAGATTGCTTATGTATCTACCTTATTTGATATTATTCACTGAGCTTTCGCTCACGCTCATTCATGTACATGTAGGTGAGCCAAGGGACGTCCAGAACCAGCCTCGGTGAAATTGTGAGAAACAGTCAGAGTTTTGAGGAGTCAACCCAAACGTCTCACACACGAGACTGTCTTCGCTTTTGTCCTTTGTTCATAGTTTTGTTATGTTGGCGAAAGCATTAGACTACCTTTGTATATGAGTCTTGGGTTCGACTGACTTAAACTTGTATGATCCTGTTTGTACAGAACTTATGCTACTGTATTTCTGTTGTGAGTTATTAATGTATATATGTTTGGTTGTTTGGATGTGCCATGTAAGCACAGCTCTATGGATAAAGTTTTGAACGGCTTCCGTTTGGCCCCCATTAACTCTGTTAAAATACATTCGTTTTGGTTTGAGGCCGTAGGTAATCTCATGATTACTGGCCGGTTATGTCCTTAACCCACGGGGGCGGGTTCGGGTCATGACAGAGTGGTATCAGAGCACGAGTTAATACCTCACACACTTGTTCAAAATAGCTATAAGCGTCTAGAAAAGACCTAGGATGCATTCATGTGATATGTATGAATATGAGAGCATCAAGAATATGCTTAGCTGTTAAATGTGAACAACTATGTGTTGTAAGTTTGTGAACTGCTTGCATTTCAAATTATTTGATTATGTATGCTCTTTAGTATATGCATACCTACGTATCTTTTGTATAAATTATAATGCAAGTTTAATCAGATGGTGAGAACAAGAGGTGATGAGATAGAGGAATCTTCTACGGCCAGACTGGATAGAATGGAAAGATTGATTCAGGAAATGGCAGAGACATTGAGGCAACAACAAGAATGGCAACAATAGTGGCAGCAACCACACCCTCCGCCTCCACCTCCACCTCCGGCACCTCCTGTGCCAGACAATTAGAATGATGACTGAATCATAGGTCTCACCAAAGAGTTCAAGAAAATGAAACCACCGCAGTTCCATGGTGGCTTAGATCTGTTGAAATCCGAAGCTTGGGTTCTCGGTATCGAGAAATTGTTTGAAGTGTTCCCCTACTCGGAGACCCAGAAGGTGCTTCTAGCCACTTTCATGATAGAAGACGAGGCAAGAAGATGGTGGATGTTAATGCGAGAAAATCACAGGGATGTTGATTGGGCGAAATTTTTGGAAATTTTCTATGACAAGTACTTCCCGTAGTGTGTTCGAGATAGGAAGGTGGCAAAGTTCATGGAACTGAGGCAAGACAGTATGACTGTAGCCGAGTATGTGGCCAAATGCACTGAATTGGCCAGGTTTGCGCCACATGTGATAGATACAGACTATAAGAAGGCGAGACATTTTGAAAGCGGGCTTCAAAGCGACATTCTAGAGAGGGTGAATGTCTTGAAACTGGAAACCTACATTGGGGTACTAGACAGGGCCATAATATCGGAAGCTAATATAGCTAGACAAACTAAACCGACAACTGATTGGAAGGGTAGTAAAAGGCAGGGCTTCTTTTCAAAGAAGAAGTTTTCAAAGAAACAAAATACGGGCTCCTCGAATACTTCCAATTCTCCTCGAGATATAACCCCGTTGTGTACCACTTGTAGTAATAGGCATCGTGGGGTTTTTTACCGTATGACAGGAGCTTGTTTTAATTGTGGTAAACAGGGGCGTATGGACAGAGATTGCAAACAGAACAGTGGGAAATTTGCTGCTAGTTCGACAGTATTAGTCCCAAAACCAGGAAATGCTACGAGAGCTATTTCCGCCGGAGATACCATGAGACAAGGGAGAGTTTTTGCGCTTGTTCCGGGTGATACACGGAATGCCAATGCAATTGTCTCAGTTACCATTTCTATATGTAATCAGGATGCCTTTGTGTTAATTGACTCCGGATCAACGCACTCATTTGTAACTTGTGCATTTGCATCTAGACTAAATAGACCTTTAGAACTACTGCCATATCTGCTATGTGTGTCTGCTCCATCTGGGAAATCTGTATTGTGTGAATCTATATACCGGTTTTGTGATATGCGTGTTGAGGATGCTATCCTATATGTAGATTTGTTGCCCTTGAACTTTATGCATTTTGATGTAATTATGGGCATGGATTGGTTGACCAAGTATTGTGCCACCATCGATTCTGTGACAAAACGAGTTGTTTTTAAACCACCAGAACATAAAGAGATTGTGCTTGTGGGTAATGGGGTAGTGCCTCTACCTTATTTGATATCTGCAATGAAAGCATGTAAACTGATCAGGAAAGGGTGTCAGGGTTATTTGTTCTATGTGCTGTATAAACAATCTGTAAATGCTGAATTGAATGATATCCCTATTGTTAGAGAATTTCTAGATGTGTTTCCAAATGAATTATCAGGAGAATTGATGGACAGGGAGATATAATTCACTATTAAAACTGTATCAGGCGCCTAGCCTATTTCTAAAACTCCCTACAGAATGGCTACAGCTGAAATGAAAGAATTGAAAGAACAGTTGCAAGACCTGCTTGACAAAGGATTTATCCGACCTAGCACTTTGCCTTGGGGTGCGCTAGTTTTGTTTGTGAAAAAGAAGGATGGGACTTTGCGTCTGTGCATCGATTACCGGGAATCGAACAAGGTAACGATAAAGAACAAATACCCTTTACCCCGTATTGATGATTTATTTGACCAGTTACAGGGATCACAGGTGTTTTCTAAGATTGATTTGAGATCCGGGTACCATCAGTTGAAAGTAAAGGCGGAAGATGTTGAGAAAACCGCATTCAGAACGAGGTATGGACATTTTGAGTTTCTTGTTATGCCATTCGAAGTGACTAATGCTCCAGCAGCATTTATGGACCTAATGAACCAAATTTTTAAACCTACCTTGGCGAATTTGTTGGGTTTTTATTGATGATATTCTGATATACTCTAAAGATAGACTTGAACATGAACAACATTTGAGAACTGTCCTGCAAATACTTAGGGAAAGGAAATTGTTTGCTAAACTAAAGAAATGTGAGTTTTGGTTGGATGAAGTTGTTTTCTTAGGGCATTTGATCAACAAGGAAGGGATTTCAGTGGACCTACAGAAAATAGAGGCAATTGTGAATTGGCCTACACCGACCAATGTAACAGAAGTCCACAATTTTATGCGTTTAGCTGGGTACTACAGGAGGTTTGTGAAAGATTTTTCGAAATTAGCCGTGCCTCTTACCCAACTGACGCGCAAAGGGCAACCTTTTGAGTGAAACGATGAAAGAGAATCAGCTATTCATGAATTGAAAACAAGATTGACCACTGCACCAATTTTGACACTACCATCAGGTACGGAAAATTTTGTAATTTTCAGGGATGCGTCTTATAAAGGTTTGGGTTGTGTGTTAATGCAGAATGGAAAGGTCATTGCTTATGCCTCCCGACAGTTGAGGCCACACGAGAAGAATTATCCAACGCACGACCTAGAATTGGCCACAGTTGTTTTTACTTTGAAAATCTGGCGGCATTATCTGTATGGAGCAAAGTGTGAAGTCTACACGGATCACAAAAGTCTGAAATACTTCTTGACACAGAAGGAGTTGAATATGCGATAGAGGAGATGGCTGGAACTGATAAAGGATTATGATTTAGAGATTCAGTACCACCCCGAGAAAGGTAATACAGTTGCTGATGCCTTGAGCAGAAAATCAACGGGGAGTATGGCTTATTTGCTTACTGAACAGAGAGAGATCTTGCAAGATTTTGAGAAGTCTGAAATTGAAATAGTAATGTGTGGGCAAGGCGGATTGATAGCCGCTATTACAGTCGAGCTGGCAATCATTGAAGAAATCAAGTAGAAATAGAAAGAGGATGAATTCCTCAAGAAAGTGATTGATGAATTTGAGACAAGTCCGAAAGTGGAGTTCAGTATCGAGAATGAAGTGTTGAGATTTCGGAACAGAATGTGTATCCCAGATATTTCAGAACTAAAGAAAAGGGTTTTAGATAAAGCCCACGGATCCGTATTTGCTATGCATTCGGGCAATAATAAAATGTATCGGGATTTGAAACAGACTTATTGGTGGCCTAAGATGAAGAAAGAGATTGCAGAATATGTGTCCAAATGTTGTCAGTGTCAGCAAGTTAAAGCTGAACATCAGAAACCAGGCGGTCTACTTCAACCTCTCCCTATTCCTGAATGGAAGTGGGAGCACGTGACTATGGATTTTGTTGTTGGCCTACCTCGGACTTCTCAAGGTATGGATTCTATTTGGGTTGTAGTTGATAGACTGACTAAATCTGCACATTTTCTGCCAGTTGGAACTACATTTAATGCTTATAGACTGGCTACCATTTATGTTGATGAGATTGTCCGTTTACACGGAGTTCCGGTATCTATTGTGTCGGATAGAGACCCGAAATTTGTATCTAGATTGTGGAAGAGTTTGCAGGAAGCTATGGGGACAAAACTAAGATTCAGTACTGCATTCCACCCACGGACGGATTGGCAATCAGAACGAACAATATAGACTTTGGAAGATGTGCTTCGAATGTGTGCTTTAGATTTTCAGGGGAGTTGGGAAGACTATTTGCCACTTGTAGAATTTGCATACAATAACAGCTTCTACTCCAGCATCGGTATGGCACCATACGAGGCTTTGTATGGTAGAAGGTGTAGATCACCTATTTGTTGGACAGAAGTCGGGGATAAAGCTTTGCTTGGGCCTGAAATTGTGCAAGACACTTATGAGAAAAACAAAACTATTTGGCAAAGGCTCAAAATAGCTCAAGACCGACAAAAGAATTATGTAGATGTTCGAAGAAGACCTCTTAAGTATCAGGTCGATGACCATGTGTTTATTCGTGTGTCCCCAATGAAAAGCCAAGTCAGGTTTGGGAAGAAGGGCAAGTTGTCGCCCTGTTACATCGTGCCGTTCCAGATTTTGGAAAGACTTGGTCTAGTTACCTATAGAGTTGCTTTGCCATCGGGATTCGTACAGATCCATAACGTGTTTCATGTGTCGATGTTGAGGGGTTACCTCCGAGACCCGTTTCATGTGATTGATTATCACCGGGTAGCTATAGATGAAAATATGGAATACGCTGATGTAGACGTCCCCCGAACGCCCCGGGAGGAACGAGTCCCCTATTCCGTTCGATATTGGGCTCACTACAGTTCAGGACTCTCTAATTGTCACGGTTCTAAATCTGAACCAAAGAGTCCAAATCCGGCAAATCGTTTTGAGAAAACAGATTTTTTTGAAAGAAGTGCCAAACATGGACTGCTTTGCCAGATACAGAGTCGCCACCTAAATATTTTATTTTGGGGAAATTTAGGAAACCCTGACTCATTTGCCTAAGGCCACGTGTTCGTCATTACCAAAGTTGCCTCGGCTCGGGAACTGGGGTACGATTGGGGAAGGTCACTTCGTGAGCACCCCCGCTGGCCCGATCAAAGATCGGCCTCTACTAACCATGATATCTATTTTTGAAAACATTATGCGTTCTTATTCCGGTTGTTAGCCTAGATTTACTATGTGATGCGCACAGCATACAAGTATAGACTGGATCGCCTGAATTGGACCAAAACATTTCATGTTTGTTTGTTTGAAAATGGTTTGATGGTGCTACTCGCAAGTAGGCTAAGACGTGGATTTGCCACCCTCAGGTGGGCTTAGAAAACATGATTTTGCCACTATCTAGTGGGCTTAAAACTCACAATTAATGAATTGTTCCAATTCAAATAACCAAACCTTCACCCACAGGCATTCAGACAGTTATATCACATAAGCAATTAGCCTCATGGTAAGCATGCTATTCATGGCAGTCACTCACACGCATGCAAGGATGCTAAAGCATAAAACTTACCAAGTACTCCAAGCCAAAACAGAAGCTAATTAGAAATCCATGCATGATCCTAATTATACGGAAATGCCTAATGCAACACATGCAAAAATGCAACTATAGCAGGCTCGGCTATTCTAAACATGGCATATGAAATGCTACAGCTAACATGTATTCAACTTGGAATTGAAAATACAATGCAGTTAGTATGATGCGCCGAGCCCGGTGCATACAAAACAGATGAATGAATGCAAACATGCTATCATACTGTATGCTAATTGAAACATGCCCTAATCTAACCATCATAAGTGGGTAAATAAAAGAGAGAAAGACGTGGGGTTGGAAGACATACATCACACACACGCACACTTATTACAACATTGCCCTTGCGCAGAGGGTCTGAATAAATAATATACAGCCCCGTATAAATATTACAGTCCAAATAATTACAAAACCCCTAATTAATTATCGAATTAACTAAGAAAACAATAAACTGGCATGCAAGCCAGGGACTGCCTTGATTCTCCTTCAGATGATGAATGATGCATGCTCGGGTTGCCTTTGCACGGAAATCCACTGCGATGCCCCAATTAGCCTCTGTTTTGCAATGATTTCTTGGAAAGTGCGCCAAGCCCCAGAAGATTGATGATTCTTGATTTGCTGCAACAGAGAGCAGGAAAAGGGCATGGCAATGTATTTTCACAAATGTATGTGTCACGACCCGAACCCGCCCCCATGGGTTAAGGACGTAACCGGCCAGTAATCCTAAGATTACCTACGGCCTCAAACCAAACCAAGCGTATTTTAACAGAGTTAATGGGGGCCAAACGGAAGCAATTTAAAACTTTGTCCATAGAGCTGTGCTTACATGGCACATCAAAACAAACCATACATATGTACGTTAATAACTCACAACAGAAACATAGTGATATAGGTTCTGTACAGACAGGATCATCCAAAACTAAGTCAACCCATAAAAACTATAAGCAGACATATACAAAACTTCGCCAACCTGACAAAATGCAAATACACAACAAAAAGGCGAAGGCGGGTCTCATGCGTGAGACACAAGGGCTGACTCTCTCAAAACCTTAGTGGTTCCATACAGACTTCTCTGAGGCTGGGTCTGGACTTCTCTTGGCTCACCTACAAACACATGAATGAGCGTGAGCGAAAGCCCAGTGAATAATATCAAATCAAATACAGAAGTTACATAACGATGTAGATCAACATGTTCCAAACGGCCTTAGGCCCAATTCATATTTCCATTTAACAGATATATAACTATACGAAATTCAAACCAAGTGACTGTAGTTCTAAACATTCTGGCCCTTGGCCCATTTAAATTTCCATTCATGTCAAAACGGCCTTCGGCCCATTCATTTATGTCAAAACGGCCTTCGGCCCGTTCATTTATGTCAAAATGGCCTTCGGCCCATTCGTTTACGTCAAAACGGCCTTCGGCCCATACATTCGTGTCAAAACGGCCTTCGGCCCACTCATTCATGTCAAAACGACCTTAGGTCCATTTATTTCTATCAAAACGACCTTCGGTCCATTTATTCATATCGAAACGACCTTCGGTCCATTCGTTCACGTCGAAACGACCTTAGGTCCATTCATATATGTCAAACGACCTTCGGTCCACTCATTCATTTCAAAGCGGCCTTTGGCCCACTCATTCATTTCAAAACGGCCTTTGGCCCACTCATTCATTTCATAACGGCCTTTGGCCCATTTATGCTTATCGAAACGACCTTGGGTCCATTTATGCGTTCATATCAGACTTACGTCCACAATCCCACAATCCCAGTTAGCAATTCATAAAGCTTCAAAGGGAGTAAACAATTGGACATTTACAAGCATTCAAATATCGATATTACTCACAGTGATCGGCTTGTGGATTTGCCCTGGAGCTTGACCCTACACGTTTCATGAACACAAAAGGGTCATTAACAGTTCAATCCGTTCTGTAATTCACATATTCCTCTTTAGGCTTTATTATTATCTCATTAACTCATTTACAATGCTTAACATATGCCTAAGAGTGCTTGCAAGTAAAAGAGAACGGAAAACAGAACACAAAATGCAAAAACATGATTTCAGAAAATAGGGTCCCCGCTCGAGCATGGACCTTCCCGTTCGAGCGGACCCTTAGGTCTGCAAAAGTACTGGTTGCCTTCAATTCCAGCTCGAGCGTGAACTCGGCCGCTCGAGCGTACTGCCTGTCTACATAGCTCCTCGCTCGAGCGTCAACTTCCCCGCTCGAGCGGGAACCATGTCTGCAGAAAATGCTGGGAGCTCGATTTCTTCGCTCGAGCGGACATCAAAAATCTGGGTTTTCCAGATTGAGTTCTTGAGCTTCATCTCGACATTCAAAGGCTCTAAATGCATGATTTCGGCCCAAACTTCACATAATCATGTATTAACATGGTACAAACATAGAATTACAACATATTGAAGCTCAATTTCATAATTTATTTACATGCATGGCTCATTTTCCACCAACTCATTACCAATGTAACCATTTCATGCATTCAAAGCTCATATCTTCTCAATTTGTACATGCATGTGATGGATTAGCCATATTCTCAACTTAGATAACACAAATGGTGACCAAGACATGAGTTTCCTTTAATATTTCACATGGGTTATACACATTTGTGCTCAAACATGCAAATTTCGAAGTATTTCTTACATGCATGCACATATTAAGCTTCAATTCAACAACACAACTCAACTTCATTACAATCTTGTTCTTGATCATCAAGATAGCTTGGACATGCACAAAATTACAATTATAATCCAAGAATCACTCACCTAGGAGCTTGATCCTCACAATCTATGGTTAATTCTTGAGCTAGCCTTCAAGACTCCAAAGCTTCAAGAGCAAACTCAGATGATTTCCCCCTTTCTCTCTCAATTTCGGGTCTCTCACTCTCTCTAGAGAGTTTAATCAGCCAAAGCCACATAAGGGAAGGAATTGAGGGTGTAGTGCCCTTTTACATCAAACCCCACTATTCCAAAATAATAATAATAAACAATTGGGCACTAAATTATCAATTTAATCAACTTAATCTGACCCGAATCAATTTCTAATTAAATTTCACTGTAGGCTCTAAAAATTATGCCAACCACAATGGCGTAATCGATTTCGGGTTCTGTGGCCGATAAGGCCTTCAATTTAATTCCCGAAGCGGTAAAATCAAACAGATATTCCTACGGTGAACAGATAGAAATTCAAAATCACATATTTTCACATAATGGCATACAAAACCAGGCTAAACACAACCATAAACAACTTAAGGACCAATTAGCATAATACAGAACAGGGATGTCACAGTCTTCCCCCCTTTAGGAAGTTTGGTCCTCCAAACTTAATTTACCTTTAGTCGAAACAATTCGGAACACTTTTCATTCAACGGTTCCAATCATTCTTAATAGTCATTCACTTAGTCTCAAAATCAAGCAACGCTCTATTCTCAGTCAATCATAGATTTACCTTTTTCCGCAATACAAGGCTTGTACGGTGCCATGCCAAAACTAGAGCGTGAGCTATTGTTGGAAGCAAAGTTTTCCAACGATGGATAGATCTTTCCAACTCCCCTGAAAAATCTAATGCATATCTTTGGAGAATTCCTCCCAAAAATCTAACAAGTTCTTTCTGATCATACATCAATTTGCGGATGGAAAACAGCGCCGAATCATAATTCAGTTTCGTAACAAATTCATAATTTGTCCAGATCATACACAGAAACCATAAGTCATGATTAAGTTTACGTGATACATCCATTAGCATTAACAGATCAGAACGGAACGGAATAGAACAAAACATATGCACGTGAGGTTACGAATAACCAGTTCCATAAAGGAACCTCCGGATCCGGGTAACATAACAGAACAGAAGCTGAGCCCCCATTGCCTCTTGAAGGCTTTTCAGAATTCAAACACATTTAGAATTTATGTCTAAACAATAGATACTGGGACTCCATGTAAACGAGCGATCTTATCGATGTAAACAGTGGCTAGTCTACAAGCATCATACAAAATTTTATAGGGAGAAATGGGCAACTTCAATAATTTACCTACAATAGCCCAAATGGGACTTATACCTTGGGTGCTCAAGGTAGCCCCACAACGAAATTCGTAGCCACATATTCCCATTTCCATTCCAAAATGGAGGGAGGTTGAAGTAGTCCCGCCACTATCTGAAATTCAACTTTGACCTGTTGGCACCGAAAAATATTTAGACATATTCACCAACTGCCCTCTTCAAGGTAGGTCACCAACTTATTTATTTCAATGTCAGCTATCTTTATCACAGAAGTTCGGTCTATTCCGTGTCACAAAAGTTCAATTCATTCTTCAATAATTCTCCAATTCACGATCTGATTCCGTATTTAGTCCAGTGACTCATCACAATTATCCAAGGTCAATTAAAAGTCTTCAGGAATATAAGGTGGATCCAGATACTGATTCCCGAAACAACAAAGGTAACATCGAAGTAATTACCCACACAATACACATAGTCCAGGCATCCCCATAATACTGATTGTAAAGTACAGTAACATCGAAACAGGCAATTTCTGACATAATACACGTGTTCTCAATTCATTCAACAGTTCACAGTTCACGATTCAGTTCAATATTCAATTCCCTGTTCTATCGAGTCTTTCCACATTATCTGATAGTCATCAAAAGCATAAGGCAATTCATATATAAACCTCCATAATGGCAAAGGTAGTATCAAAGGAGTCAATCACATGTTAAGCACAATTTACACATCCTCAGGGCCCCAATTACAGAATGTAATGGCGCTGGGCAGGCGTTCACAAGGTGTACTGAATTCGCACACTTATGGATAATCAGGATTTTTCAAAGCTTCTTGGATGTCTATAACATCTGCATAATACCAAATGATGACATTCCGGACAAAACAAAGGAATAATCGTCTCGGAATCAAGCACACCCGTTCACGACCGTTGGTGGCCGACTCGAGATCGATTAGTCAAACCCACCCGTACGAAACCGTCGGTGGCAAAAGGTATCTCGATCAAAGGTGCTACATGGGCTTGACGTCCCCTAGCACGAAAGGACACCCCAAGAATGTCATCAAAACAAACATAATACCACTCACTGTAACCTGATCTTCCAAAATCCGACAACACTAAAGCAACCACTCTCCCATACACAACATATTCTGATTAGTCAAGGACAACTGTTCGGCACTACTTATAGTCAAATCAATCTGCCATCATCAGTCCCCATAGCATCAAACCAACCAGGATGGGACAATACACAAGCATCGTTCCTTAAGACACCCAATCACGGGATTCGTACAATTCAGTTCATCTATAACACACATGTTCTCAATAGTTGAAGGTTGGTTCTCAATAGTGCTTATAGGTAGATCAATCTATTGATAGCCCACAAAAGGTCTTTCAAATAAGTCAAGCACTCCAAACGGATTCAAGTTTTGGGTCCATCAGTTTTCCTGCCAATAATAATCCGGTCATTTATTTATAGACAATTCTTAGCCCCCTTTTTACAAAATCAACTTAGATAGAGGTTCTTATCAATCAACCCAAGCAAAGGTCTTGTCAGATTAAATCAAACAAAGGTCCCGTCAAATTATATCCAATGAGGGTTCTATCGGGTCAATTCAGACAAAGGTTCTATTGGATCAAGTCAGATAGAAGTTTTCTCAAATAGGGTACATTTGATTCTGTAAAGCTCATTTCGTTTGTTTAGGCACATGGCTGATAGTTTCACAACTGCCCTAAATTTATCAGTTCTCAAGGTCGTATCAGAATCATTCGTCACAACTGTTCATATCAAAGTGTTTCAAATCACGTACAATACGGTATTGTCCGCATAAGTTCAGGTATAGTTACATAAGTATGCAAGTGTTCACATCAGGAGGTACGTATCATAATCAGTATAGCAGTCCCCAAATAAGCCTAATATGCAAGAACATGGTGCACAGTAATACATTATACAAAGTTCCTCGGGCACACATAGTATGGGATTGTTACGCAAAAGTTCCAAATTAGTCACATTACCCAGTCAACTTTCTACCAATCAAAATATATGGTCTCACAATTATAGCGTTCATCATTTAGGGCGCTCAACTTGGTCACACGATTACAGAATAATAATTCCAATGGTTTAATCATTGAAGGCGGTAACATAATAAATCACCCTGAGCATAGGTGTAGATATATATGTGCATGTGCAGAGTCAATCAATATCCCGAAACGTATTTCACAATTTTCCCAAGCGGGGCATATACCTCCAATGAATACAGTCTCGATCATGTGGGTCTAACCAATCTAGATACACATGCAGCAGGTATGAAATATATGCCGATCCGAATCAAATAATATCCCAAGCGAAGATGTACAACCGTACTAATTCAGAATCAATCAACACATAAGCATTCATTTGTAAACAGTATAGATACCTGGGATAATGGTTACAACATTCTGAGTGCTTTCTGGGATGAGTGTGATTACTCCATCCTGAGTAGCAATTCCTACCACTAGTACGGATTTAGCCAAGGCAGAGGATTCATTCACGTTTCGTTCAATCCGGGGACAGTTCCTTGTCTTATGGTCCATTTTACCATATCTATAACGAGCCCCAGAAGTCTGATAACAAACTCCTCGGTGTTTCTCACACTGGTGGTGGCAAAGGTTCTTGCCGTAGCGGCAACTGACACCGCTGTCTCAAGATCTCTGCCAATTCTTGTACTACTCTTTCCGGACTATCAAGTCGGGCTGTGGAAGAACCTTCCAACCCGTATGCCCTTAATTTGCCCATACTCTACACAAATTCTTATCAAACTTTACCAAATACTGGGATGCCCAATACGAAATTTAAACACAAAATCACATGAGTACATTCGCACATAGGCACATTGTTATATTCTCCTTTCACATATCGTACGCAATTAATCACTTACGTAACAGATAATTTCATATTTATCAAATATCGCATGCTGAACAATTACTAAGTAACTATACACTCAAATCATGTTCATGTTTCACATAGACACCCGTAAGCAGAATTGAATGCACATAGACAACTTTTCATGATGTGCATTATAACAAAACAAACTTATTGTACACATTAGTGTAACAATTTATATCTCATATTCGAATCATGTGTGGTACTTCTTTTAGCGTGACATATCATGTTGGTCAAGCATATCAACATATCTCATACATAGGCCACGGTATTATTTCCCCCGGGCGAGGGCCTGTGCCACGGTATTATTTCCCCCGGGCTAGGGCTTCATGACCATAAGCCACAGTATTATGTCCCCTGGGCGAGGGCCTCCGCTAAGGATACCACAATTATGTTCCAGGAAAATTTGGACAATCATTCGTACAAAACATAGCATTCCAGGGTACTTGTCATTTCATATCATTAACAAATATTTAAAGTTAAACATAGCTTTACGGAGTTCTTATTCACCGTCTGATTAAACTTGCATTATACAATATACAAAAGATTCTACAAATATGCATATACTAGAGAGCATATGTAACCAAACAGTTTGCAATGCAAGTACAGCACAACTCATAGCACATAATTGCCCAAATCAAAACACTTAAGCATATTCTCGATGCTTTCGAATTCATACTTATCACATGAATGCATCCTAGATCTTTTCTAGACGCTTATTGCTCTTTTGGACAAGTGCGTGAGTTATTAACTCGTGCTCTGATACCACTCTGTCACGACCCGAACCCGCCCCCATGGGTTAAGGACGTAACCGGCCAGTAATCCTAAGATTACCTACGGCCTCAAACCAAACCAAGCGTATTTTAACAGAGTTAATGGGGGCCAAACGGAAGCAATTTAAAACTTTGTCCATAGAGCTGTGCTTACATGGCACATCAAAACAAACCATACATATGTACGTTAATAACTCACAACAGAAACATAGTGATATAGGTTCTGTACAGACAGGATCATCCAAAACTAAGTCAACCCATAAAAACTATAAGCAGACATATACAAAACTTCGCCAACCTGACAAAATGCAAATACACAACAAAAAGGCGAAGGCGGGTCTCATGCGTGAGACACAAGGGCTGACTCTCTCAAAACCTTAGTGGTTCCATACAGACTTCTCTGAGGCTGGGTCTGGACTTCTCTTGGCTCACCTACAAACACATGAATGAGCGTGAGCGAAAGCCCAGTGAATAATATCAAATCAAATACAGAAGTTACATAACGATGTAGATCAACATGTTCCAAACGGCCTTAGGCCCAATTCATATTTCCATTTAACAGATATATAACTATACGAAATTCAAACCAAGTGACTGTAGTTCTAAACATTCTGGCCCTTGGCCCATTTAAATTTCCATTCATGTCAAAACGGCCTTCGGCCCATTCATTTATGTCAAAACGGCCTTCGGCCCGTTCATTTATGTCAAAATGGCCTTCGGCCCATTCGTTTACGTCAAAACGGCCTTCGGCCCATACATTCGTGTCAAAACGGCCTTCGGCCCACTCATTCATGTCAAAACGACCTTAGGTCCATTTATTTCTATCAAAACGACCTTCGGTCCATTTATTCATATCGAAACGACCTTCGGTCCATTCGTTCACGTCGAAACGACCTTAGGTCCATTCATATATGTCAAACGACCTTCGGTCCACTCATTCATTTCAAAGCGGCCTTTGGCCCACTCATTCATTTCAAAACGGCCTTTGGCCCACTCATTCATTTCAAAACGGCCTTTGGCCCATTTATGCTTATCGAAACGACCTTGGGTCCATTTATGCGTTCATATCAGACTTATGTCCACAATCCCACAATCCCAGTTAGCAATTCATAAAGCTTCAAAGGGAGTAAACAATTGGACATTTACAAGCATTCAAATATCGATATTACTCACAGTGATCGGCTTGTGGATTTGCCCTGGAGCTTGACCCTACACGTTTCATGAACACAAAAGGGTCATTAACAGTTCAATCCGTTCTGTAATTCACATATTCCTCTTTAGGCTTTATTATTATCTCATTAACTCATTTACAATGCTTAACATATGCCTAAGAGTGCTTGCAAGTAAAAGAGAACGGAAAACAGAACACAAAATGCAAAAACATGATTTCAGAAAATAGGGTCCCCGCTCGAGCATGGACCTTCCCGTTCGAGCGGACCCTTAGGTCTGCAAAAGTACTGGTTGCCTTCAATTCCAGCTCGAGCGTGAACTCGGCCGCTCGAGCGTACTGCCTGTCTACATAGCTCCTCGCTCGAGCGTCAACTTCCCCGCTCGAGCGGGAACCATGTCTGCAGAAAATGCTGGGAGCTCGATTTCTTCGCTCGAGCGTCACTCAACCCGCTCGAGCGGACATCAAAAATCTGGGTTTTCCAGATTGAGTTCTTGAGCTTCATCTCGACATTCAAAGGCTCTAAATGCATGATTTCGGCCCAAACTTCACATAATCATGTATTAACATGGTACAAACATAGAATTACAACATATTGAAGCTCAATTTCATAATTTATTTACATGCATGGCTCATTTTCCACCAACTCATTACCAATGTAACCATTTCATGCATTCAAAGCTCATATCTTCTCAATTTGTACATGCATGTGATGGATTAGCCATATTCTCAACTTAGATAACACAAATGGTGACCAAGAC
Organism: Camellia sinensis; assembly: GCF_055761805.1. NCBI lineage: Eukaryota > Viridiplantae > Streptophyta > Magnoliopsida > Ericales > Theaceae > Camellia > Camellia sinensis. The sequence continues at coordinate 40,292,735 of NC_138969.1, read as the reverse complement.
ATGAGTTTCCTTTAATATTTCACATGGGTTATACACATTTGTGCTCAAACATGCAAATTTCGAAGTATTTCTTACATGCATGCACATATTAAGCTTCAATTCAACAACACAACTCAACTTCATTACAATCTTGTTCTTGATCATCAAGATAGCTTGGACATGCACAAAATTACAATTATAATCCAAGAATCACTCACCTAGGAGCTTGATCCTCACAATCTATGGTTAATTCTTGAGCTAGCCTTCAAGACTCCAAAGCTTCAAGAGCAAACTCAGATGATTTCCCCCTTTCTCTCTCAATTTCGGGTCTCTCACTCTCTCTAGAGAGTTTAATCAGCCAAAGCCACATAAGGGAAGGAATTGAGGGTGTAGTGCCCTTTTACATCAAACCCCACTATTCCAAAATAATAATAATAAACAATTGGGCACTAAATTATCAATTTAATCAACTTAATCTGACCCGAATCAATTTCTAATTAAATTTCACTGTAGGCTCTAAAAATTATGCCAACCACAATGGCGTAATCGATTTCGGGTTCTGTGGCCGATAAGGCCTTCAATTTAATTCCCGAAGCGGTAAAATCAAACAGATATTCCTACGGTGAACAGATAGAAATTCAAAATCACATATTTTCACATAATGGCATACAAAACCAGGCTAAACACAACCATAAACAACTTAAGGACCAATTAGCATAATACAGAACAGGGATGTCACAGTCTTCCCCCCTTTAGGAAGTTTGGTCCTCCAAACTTAATTTACCTTTAGTCGAAACAATTCGGAACACTTTTCATTCAACGGTTCCAATCATTCTTAATAGTCATTCACTTAGTCTCAAAATCAAGCAACGCTCTATTCTCAGTCAATCATAGATTTACCTTTTTCCGCAATACAAGGCTTGTACGGTGCCATGCCAAAACTAGAGCGTGAGCTATTGTTGGAAGCAAAGTTTTCCAACGATGGATAGATCTTTCCAACTCCCCTGAAAAATCTAATGCATATCTTTGGAGAATTCCTCCCAAAAATCTAACAAGTTCTTTCTGATCATACATCAATTTGCGGATGGAAAACAGCGCCGAATCATAATTCAGTTTCGTAACAAATTCATAATTTGTCCAGATCATACACAGAAACCATAAGTCATGATTAAGTTTACGTGATACATCCATTAGCATTAACAGATCAGAACGGAACGGAATAGAACAAAACATATGCACGTGAGGTTACGAATAACCAGTTCCATAAAGGAACCTCCGGATCCGGGTAACATAACAGAACAGAAGCTGAGCCCCCATTGCCTCTTGAAGGCTTTTCAGAATTCAAACACATTTAGAATTTATGTCTAAACAATAGATACTGGGACTCCATGTAAACGAGCGATCTTATCGATGTAAACAGTGGCTAGTCTACAAGCATCATACAAAATTTTATAGGGAGAAATGGGCAACTTCAATAATTTACCTACAATAGCCCAAATGGGACTTATACCTTGGGTGCTCAAGGTAGCCCCACAACGAAATTCGTAGCCACATATTCCCATTTCCATTCCAAAATGGAGGGAGGTTGAAGTAGTCCCGCCACTATCTGAAATTCAACTTTGACCTGTTGGCACCGAAAAATATTTAGACATATTCACCAACTGCCCTCTTCAAGGTAGGTCACCAACTTATTTATTTCAATGTCAGCTATCTTTATCACAGAAGTTCGGTCTATTCCGTGTCACAAAAGTTCAATTCATTCTTCAATAATTCTCCAATTCACGATCTGATTCCGTATTTAGTCCAGTGACTCATCACAATTATCCAAGGTCAATTAAAAGTCTTCAGGAATATAAGGTGGATCCAGATACTGATTCCCGAAACAACAAAGGTAACATCGAAGTAATTACCCACACAATACACATAGTCCAGGCATCCCCATAATACTGATTGTAAAGTACAGTAACATCGAAACAGGCAATTTCTGACATAATACACGTGTTCTCAATTCATTCAACAGTTCACAGTTCACGATTCAGTTCAATATTCAATTCCCTGTTCTATCGAGTCTTTCCACATTATCTGATAGTCATCAAAAGCATAAGGCAATTCATATATAAACCTCCATAATGGCAAAGGTAGTATCAAAGGAGTCAATCACATGTTAAGCACAATTTACACATCCTCAGGGCCCCAATTACAGAATGTAATGGCGCTGGGCAGGCGTTCACAAGGTGTACTGAATTCGCACACTTATGGATAATCAGGATTTTTCAAAGCTTCTTGGATGTCTATAACATCTGCATAATACCAAATGATGACATTCCGGACAAAACAAAGGAATAATCGTCTCGGAATCAAGCACACCCGTTCACGACCGTCGGTGGCCGACTCGAGATCGATTAGTCAAACCCACCCGTACGAAACCGTCGGTGGCAAAAGGTATCTCGATCAAAGGTGCTACATAGGCTTGACGTCCCCTAGCACGAAAGGACACCCCAAGAATGTCATCAAAACAAACATAATACCACTCACCGTAACCTGATCTTCCAAAATCCGACAACACTAAAGCAACCACTCTCCCATACACAACATATTCTGATCAGTCAAGGACAACTGTTCGGCACTACTTATAGTCAAATCAATCTGCCATCATCAGTCCCCATAGCATCAAACCAACCAGGATGGGACAATACACAAGCATCGTTCCTTAAGACACCCAATCACGGGATTCGTACAATTCAGTTCATCTATAACACACATGTTCTCAATAGTTGAAGGTTGGTTCTCAATAGTGCTTATAGGTAGATCAATCTATTGATAGCCCACAAAAGGTCTTTCAAATAAGTCAAGCACTCCAAACGGATTCAAGTTTTGGGTCCATCAGTTTTCCTGCCAATAATAATCCGGTCATTTATTTATAGACAATTCTTAGCCCCCTTTTTACAAAATCAACTTAGATAGAGGTTCTTATCAATCAACCCAAGCAAAGGTCTTGTCAGATTAAATCAAACAAAGGTCCCGTCAAATTATATCCAATGAGGGTTCTATCGGGTCAATTCAGACAAAGGTTCTATTGGATCAAGTCAGATAGAAGTTTTCTCAAATAGGGTACATTTGATTCTGTAAAGCTCATTTCGTTTGTTTAGGCACATGGCTGATAGTTTCACAACTGCCCTAAATTTATCAGTTCTCAAGGTCGTATCAGAATCATTCGTCACAACTGTTCATATCAAAGTGTTTCAAATCACGTACAATACGGTATTGTCCGCATAAGTTCAGGTATAGTTACATCAGTATGCAAGTGTTCACATCAGGAGGTACGTATCATAATCAGTATAGCAGTCCCCAAATAAGCCTAATATGCAAGAACATGGTGCACAGTAATACATTATACAAAGTTCCTCGGGCACACATAGTATGGGATTGTTACGCAAAAGTTCCAAATTAGTCACATTACCCAGTCAACTTTCTACCAATCAAAATATATGGTCTCACAATTATAGCGTTCATCATTTAGGGCGCTCAACTTGGTCACACGATTACAGAATAATAATTCCAATGGTTTAATCATTGAAGGCGGTAACATAATAAATCACCCTGAGCATAGGTGTAGATATATATGTGCATGTGCAGAGTCAATCAATATCCCGAAACGTATTTCACAATTTTCCCAAGCGGGGCATATACCTCCAATGAATACAGTCTCGATCATGTGGGTCTAACCAATCTAGATACACATGCAGCAGGTATGAAATATATGCCGATCCGAATCAAATAATATCCCAAGCGAAGATGTACAACCGTACTAATTCAGAATCAATCAACACATAAGCATTCATTTGTAAACAGTATAGATACCTGGGATAATGGTTACAACATTCTGAGTGCTTTCTGGGATGAGTGTGATTACTCCATCCTGAGTAGCAATTCCTACCACTAGTACGGATTTAGCCAAGGCAGAGGATTCATTCACGTTTCGTTCAATCCGGGGACAGTTCCTTGTCTTATGGTCCATTTTACCATATCTATAACGAGCCCCAGAAGTCTGATAACAAACTCCTCGGTGTTTCTCACACTGGTGGTGGCAAAGGTTCTTGCCGTAGCGGCAACTGACACCGCTGTCTCAAGATCTCTGCCAATTCTTGTACTACTCTTTCCGGACTATCAAGTCGGGCTGTGGAAGAACCTTCCAACCCGTATGCCCTTAATTTGCCCATACTCTACACAAATTCTTATCAAACTTTACCAAATACTGGGATGCCCAATACGAAATTTAAACACAAAATCACATGAGTACATTCGCACATAGGCACATTGTTATATTCTCCTTTCACATATCGTACGCAATTAATCACTTACGTAACAGATAATTTCATATTTATCAAATATCGCATGCTGAACAATTACTAAGTAACTATACACTCAAATCATGTTCATGTTTCACATAGACACCCGTAAGCAGAATTGAATGCACATAGACAACTTTTCATGATGTGCATTATAACAAAACAAACTTATTGTACACATTAGTGTAACAATTTATATCTCATATTCGAATCATGTGTGGTACTTCTTTTAGCGTGACATATCATGTTGGTCAAGCATATCAACATATCTCATACATAGGCCACGGTATTATTTCCCCCGGGCGAGGGCCTGTGCCACGGTATTATTTCCCCCGGGCTAGGGCTTCATGACCATAAGCCACAGTATTATGTCCCCTGGGCGAGGGCCTCCGCTAAGGATACCACAATTATGTTCCAGGAAAATTTGGACAATCATTCGTACAAAACATAGCATTCCAGGGTACTTGTCATTTCATATCATTAACAAATATTTAAAGTTAAACATAGCTTTACGGAGTTCTTATTCACCGTCTGATTAAACTTGCATTATACAATATACAAAAGATTCTACAAATATGCATATACTAGAGAGCATATGTAACCAAACAGTTTGCAATGCAAGTACAGCACAACTCATAGCACATAATTGCCCAAATCAAAACACTTAAGCATATTCTCGATGCTTTCGAATTCATACTTATCACATGAATGCATCCTAGATCTTTTCTAGACGCTTATTGCTCTTTTGGACAAGTGCGTGAGTTATTAACTCGTGCTCTGATACCACTCTGTCACGACCCGAACCCGCCCCCATGGGTTAAGGACGTAACCGGCCAGTAATCCTAAGATTACCTACGGCCTCAAACCAAACCAAGCGTATTTTAACAGAGTTAATGGGGGCCAAACGGAAGCAATTTAAAACTTTGTCCATAGAGCTGTGCTTACATGGCACATCAAAACAAACCATACATATGTACGTTAATAACTCACAACAGAAACATAGTGATATAGGTTCTGTACAGACAGGATCATCCAAAACTAAGTCAACCCATAAAAACTATAAGCAGACATATACAAAACTTCGCCAACCTGACAAAATGCAAATACACAACAAAAAGGCGAAGGCGGGTCTCATGCGTGAGACACAAGGGCTGACTCTCTCAAAACCTTAGTGGTTCCATACAGACTTCTCTGAGGCTGGGTCTGGACTTCTCTTGGCTCACCTACAAACACATGAATGAGCGTGAGCGAAAGCCCAGTGAATAATATCAAATCAAATACAGAAGTTACATAACGATGTAGATCAACATGTTCCAAACGGCCTTAGGCCCAATTCATATTTCCATTTAACAGATATATAACTATACGAAATTCAAACCAAGTGACTGTAGTTCTAAACATTCTGGCCCTTGGCCCATTTAAATTTCCATTCATGTCAAAACGGCCTTCGGCCCATTCATTTATGTCAAAACGGCCTTCGGCCCGTTCATTTATGTCAAAATGGCCTTCGGCCCATTCGTTTACGTCAAAACGGCCTTCGGCCCATACATTCGTGTCAAAACGGCCTTCGGCCCACTCATTCATGTCAAAACGACCTTAGGTCCATTTATTTCTATCAAAACGACCTTCGGTCCATTTATTCATATCGAAACGACCTTCGGTCCATTCGTTCACGTCGAAACGACCTTAGGTCCATTCATATATGTCAAACGACCTTCGGTCCACTCATTCATTTCAAAGCGGCCTTTGGCCCACTCATTCATTTCAAAACGGCCTTTGGCCCACTCATTCATTTCATAACGGCCTTTGGCCCATTTATGCTTATCGAAACGACCTTGGGTCCATTTATGCGTTCATATCAGACTTACGTCCACAATCCCACAATCCCAGTTAGCAATTCATAAAGCTTCAAAGGGAGTAAACAATTGGACATTTACAAGCATTCAAATATCGATATTACTCACAGTGATCGGCTTGTGGATTTGCCCTGGAGCTTGACCCTACACGTTTCATGAACACAAAAGGGTCATTAACAGTTCAATCCGTTCTGTAATTCACATATTCCTCTTTAGGCTTTATTATTATCTCATTAACTCATTTACAATGCTTAACATATGCCTAAGAGTGCTTGCAAGTAAAAGAGAACGGAAAACAGAACACAAAATGCAAAAACATGATTTCAGAAAATAGGGTCCCCGCTCGAGCATGGACCTTCCCGTTCGAGCGGACCCTTAGGTCTGCAAAAGTACTGGTTGCCTTCAATTCCAGCTCGAGCGTGAACTCGGCCGCTCGAGCGTACTGCCTGTCTACATAGCTCCTCGCTCGAGCGTCAACTTCCCCGCTCGAGCGGGAACCATGTCTGCAGAAAATGCTGGGAGCTCGATTTCTTCGCTCGAGCGTCACTCAACCCGCTCGAGCGGACATCAAAAATCTGGGTTTTCCAGATTGAGTTCTTGAGCTTCATCTCGACATTCAAAGGCTCTAAATGCATGATTTCGGCCCAAACTTCACATAATCATGTATTAACATGGTACAAACATAGAATTACAACATATTGAAGCTCAATTTCATAATTTATTTACATGCATGGCTCATTTTCCACCAACTCATTACCAATGTAACCATTTCATGCATTCAAAGCTCATATCTTCTCAATTTGTACATGCATGTGATGGATTAGCCATATTCTCAACTTAGATAACACAAATGGTGACCAAGACATGAGTTTCCTTTAATATTTCACATGGGTTATACACATTTGTGCTCAAACATGCAAATTTCGAAGTATTTCTTACATGCATGCACATATTAAGCTTCAATTCAACAACACAACCCAACTTCATTAGAATCTTGTTCTTGATCATCAAGATAGCTTGGACATGCACAAAATTACAATTATAATCCAAGAATCACTCACCTAGGAGCTTGATCCTCACAATCTATGGTTAATTCTTGAGCTAGCCTTCAAGACTCCAAAGCTTCAAGAGCAAACTCAGATGATTTCCCCCTTTCTCTCTCAATTTCGGGTCTCTCACTCTCTCTAGAGAGTTTAATCAGCCAAAGCCACATAAGGGAAGGAATTGAGGGTGTAGTGCCCTTTTACATCAAACCCCACTATTCCAAAATAATAATAATAAACAATTGGGCACTAAATTATCAATTTAATCAACTTAATCTGACCCGAATCAATTTCTAATTAAATTTCACTGTAGGCTCTAAAAATTATGCCAACCACAATGGCGTAATCGATTTCGGGTTCTGTGGCCGATAAGGCCTTCAATTTAATTCCTGAAGCGGTAAAATCAAACAGATATTCCTACGGTGAACAGATAGAAATTCAAAATCACATATTTTCACATAATGGCATACAAAACCAGGCTAAACACATAACCATAAACAACTTAAGGACCAATTAGCATAATACAGAACAGGGATGTCACAGTATGCATGCCTCGATCCTCGTGCCACCAATCACGTATCTCAATGGATGATGGCTGAGGAGTCGAATTGTGCAACTCAATATAGAATGAATGCACATGAAAGCAAAACAAGACCTAAACTCCATCATGGATAATCCGGAGTGTCGGTGACAGGGAATTGAAACACGTTCCGCCCCTCGTTTCCCGTGCTCGGGCTAACTCTTATCCCAAGCACGATGCAATATGCATGATATGCATGAAATGTAACTAAGATACAACCTAACATACACAATGCTATGAAATGGCATACATGATGCACGAGATAACATGGCATACACAATGTGCTAACATACAACCTAGCATACGCAATGCTATGAAATGAAATGGCATACACAATGCATAATGGACTTACACCAACATGAGTGGACCTCAGCCACACTCACATAAGAGGCCATGAGATGAAAATGAGACACTCGAGATGCGTGCACGCATGCACGCAAACCGAGGACCGATCCTAAGGCACCGAATGCCACTCTAACAAGACATGGCAAGGCATGGAATATGGTATGTTAGCGTGCAAATTTCAGCACTAAAATATGACCCAAAATAGCCCCGAATCATGGAAACATGGCACCCGATGCACGGAATGAACCCGAAACACGAAACTAGGCATATGCATTGGCCTATAGCTATACAAAACATGCATTATTTGAACATGGAATGTAAAGACAGAGTCAAGACGGCCCAAAATAAGCACATTTACAGTTCTAAGCAAGGTCAAACAGCGAATGTAAATGGGGCTAAACTAGCATGCAAAAATGGCCCCGAAAGCAAGCTAATGAAGCAAGTGACAGCCGCTGACCCCAAACAGAGAAGAACCCTTCTACAATGTCAAAGAGGGGCCCAAAATATGGTATTTTACAGTTTATAACCAGACCCAAAACAGTGCACAAGCATGCTCAAAATGCTATGCAAAATAAGGCCAAAAGAGAGCTATAACACAAAGTACAAAAAGGATGCCTCAAACAGTAAAATACCCTTAATAAAACATGAAGAGAGAGTCAAAATAAGGCCACTTACAGTTCGGAACAGAGGCCAAAAACAGAAGCACAAGAGGCTAACAAATCATGCAAAAATGAGGCCAAAAGAGGGATATAAAGGCAAGTGGAAGATATAAGCCTCAAACAGTGATGAGACCTTCAACAATGTTGAAGAAGGGATCAAAATAATCCACTTTATAGTTTATGACATGCCTCAAAACAATTTATACATAGGCCAAAAATACTACACAAGAAAATGGCATACAAGGGAGGTAATGAAGCAAGTGCAACAAGGAGGCCTCAACCAGTGAGAGGCCCTTAAACAAACATGAAAAAGAGCTCAAAAAAATGCTATTTTCAGTTAGGGTCGAAGCCCAAAAGTGTAAGCAAGAATGGCTAAGAAAGCATGCAAAAATGAACTCAAAAGAAAGGAAAAGAGGCTCACCCTTGTAGACCAATCTTTGACAACCTCTTGGCACAAGAAATGGTGCTCCTTAGCTCTGGAAAGCAGCTCCAAGTGGCTGGAATGGAGGTGGTGGTGTGGTGCTAGGTGGTGGTGTAGAAATGGGGTGTAGGAACTTAAGGGTTTTGAGGGTTAGGATGTAGAGAGGGGGAGATACAAGGCAAAAGGCTTGAAGCAAATTTTTGTAACCCCTAAAACCAGCTGGGAGTGCTGGTTATATAGACAAAAAGGGTGGAAAAGAGGGGAAAAATGGGGGGGAAAACAATTCAAGTTTCCCCCCAAAAAGCCAAACCCTCGGACATAAGGCCTAGGGGAAAACAAAATTCACTTCTAGGACACACTTGGGGAGGGGGTTATGGCCGGCTAGCTAAAAAGGGCAAAAAAGTCATTTCACCAGCTAGGTGGCCGGCTTGCTAGATTTTCTGGCCGGCCTGCTACTTTCAGGACAAAAAAAAAAAAGACTGCTGGAAAGAAAAGTGGCCGGTGGGTGGTAGAGAGGTCCAATGGTGGCCGTTCAAGTGTCCAAATTGAAGCCCCAGAAGCTAGTTTTCCAATGGTGCAAACCTTGCATTAAAATTCCTCCTGTGAAAAACATTATGCCCTTTTTAGTGAAGCCGCGCAGATTTCGGTCCAACCGGAGTGATGCCCTACTTTAATCAACTATATCTTCCCCGTCCAGAATTGGATTTCGGAGATTCTTGAGTGAAAAATGAAGCCTCGGAAGTATTATTTCCAATGGCGGTGGCCTCATAGCTTGATTCCAAGAATGCAAATGAATAGGCCCGATTCGGCGAGGGCTGTTCGACTCTCTCTTAACGGTTCATGCCCATTTTCTCCCCCAACTGGATTTCTTCCCTCTTCTCCTCTTTTCTTCAACTCCAAACCCCTAAGTAAGGTGTTTTGAAATATTTTTCAAATATTTTATCTCTCTTTCATTCATTTCCACTTTGTCCTTGCTCGGTTTACCGAAAAGCGCAACATTTGACAAAATGCGAGCCTCGGAACATTGTAAAAACTTTATTTCAAAAACGTTTTGAAAGAGAGGGTTTTAAGGTCTAAAATCTTTTGATCAAGATTGTTTTGGTCCAAAAAGAGGTATGAAGTTGAGCTTTGACTCTCTCATTGCCGAAGAAACTGAACCTTTCCCCTGCACATCTTTCAAAAGCATCAGTCGCATCCAAGTCTTAAAGGCGGTCAAAAATGGGTTGTCTACAGCTGAATGGCCGGAACGAATTATTGATTGGCAAGTGAAACAATTGAGCAGCAAGTCCATCCCAATGGTGAAAGTGGAATGGAAAGAACACTATGGGACGGATGCTACATGGGAAAAAGAGGAGGAAATGTGGCTACGCTATCCACATTTGTTTCCCGACAAAGGTAAATTAAGTTTGGAGGACCAAACTTCCTAAAGAGGGGAAGACTGTGATATCCCTGTTCCGTAATATGTTAAATGGTCCTTAATATAAGTATGATTATGTGTTTAATATGATTTCGTGTGCCCTTATGTGAAAATATGTGGTTTCGAATTTCTATCTGTTCACCGTAGGAATATCTATTTAATTGTCTGCTTTGGAAATTAAATTGAAGGCCTTATCGGCCACATAACTCGAAATTGATTGCGCCATTGTAATTGGCATAATTTTTAGAGCCTATGGTAAAATTTAATTGAAAATTGATTCAGATCATATTAAACTGATTTAATTAAGGAATTAGTGCCCAATTACTTTAGTATTATTTTAATGGAATTAGCGGAAATTGTTGTATAAGGGCACTACACCCTCAATTTTCCTCCTTTGTTGCATTTTGGCTGATCACAAACTCAAAGAAAAGAAGAGAGGGTCGGCTTAGAGAGAGAAAGTGTAGGAGATTGAGGTTTTGGTCTTGAGGCTTGGAGATTTTGGAAGATTACCCAAGAATTTGCTATAGATTGGAAGGATTGAACCTCTAGGTATGCACTTGACCCTGAATTCATAAGTTTGAAACTGTGTTCTTGTAAGTTCAAGGGTTGTTTGTGATCAAGAGCATGTATTGAGTTGGTTTTGTTGAATTGGAAAACTATATATGCATGCATGTATATAATTGTCTTGAATTTGCATATTTGAGCTTGAATTGCATGATTCATGTTGAATTTTGGTTGAGATCCATGTATTTGACCATCTTTTTATCATATGGGAAGAGAATGAGGGTTATATGTCACATGCATGTACAATCCATGGGAGTAGAAGCTTTGAATGCATGAAGTTGTTATGTTAGTAATGAATTTGGTGGAAAATGAGCCATGCATGGGTTTGATTTATGAAATTGAGCTTCCAAAATGTTGTAATTTAGTGTTTGTACCATGTTAGTACACATATATATAAAGTTTGAGTCAAAATCATGCATTTGGAGCCTTTGAATTCGAAGTTGGAGCTCAAGAACACATTCTGGATTTTCCAGAAATTTGATGTCCGCTCGAGCATGAATTTCGTGCTCCCAGTATTTTTGTGCAGGCATGATGTCCGCTCGATCGGGGAAGTCCACGCTCGAGTGGGGAGCTATGTAGGATGGACTTCCGCTCGGGCGCTAGAATGCACGCTCGAGCGTAAAAATGCCATAACCAGAACTTTGGTAGGCCTCACGGGTCCGCTCGAGCGGGGACCCTGTTTTCTGAAATTTTATTTATGTATTCTGAGTTTCGTTCTTCGTCCTCATTCACTTCTAAGTACTCTTAGGCATGCATTGAGCATTATAATTGAGTTAAAGAGATAAGAATAAAGCCTAAAGAGGAAAATGTGAATTTAAGAACGGATTGAATTGTTGGTGACCCTTTTTGTGTTCACGGACTGTGTAGGGTCGAGCTCCAGGGCAAATCAACCAACCGATCACTGTGAGTAATATCGATATTTTGAAGTTTGTCAATTGTTCAATTGTTTATTTCTTTATAAGTTTGCTAGTTTGAATTATGGACAACTGATTGACATGAATGATTTGGCCGAAGGCCGATTGATATGAATGATTGGGCCGAAGGCCGATTGATAAGAATGATTAGGCTGAAGGCCGATTGATATGAATGATTGGGCCGAAGGCCGATTGACATGAATGATTAGGCCGAAGGCCGATTGATATGAATGATTGGGCCGAAGGCCGATTGATCTAAGTGATTGGGCCAAAGGCCGTCTGCTGTAATTGTTTCAAAGATTGCTTATGTATCTACCTTATTTGATATTATTCACTGGGCTTTCGCTCATGCTCATTCATGTACATATAGGTGAGCCAAGGGACGTCCAGAACCAGCCTCGGTGAAATTATGAGAAACAGGCAGAGTTTTGAGTAGTCAACCCAAACGTCTCACGCACGAGACTGTCTTCGCTTTTGTCCTTTGTTCATAGTTTTGTTATGTTGGCGAAAGCATTAGACTACCTTTGTATATGAGTCTTGGGTTCGACTGACTTAAACTTGTATGATCCTGTTTGTACAGAACTTATGCTACTGTATTTCTGTTGTGAGTTATTAATGTTTATATGTTTGGTTATTTGGATGTGCCATGTAAGAACAGCTCTATGGACAAAGTTTTGAACTGCTTCCGTTTGGCCCCCATTAACTCTGTTAAAATACATTCATTCTGGTTTGAGGCCGTAGGTAATCTCATGATTACTGGCCGGTTATGTCCTTAACCCACGGGGGCGGGTTCGGGTCATGACACAATCCCTACCAGGGGCATCTTGGCTGTGTTTCCAATGAGTTCCTAGGAGACCAACTGCGACGGTGGAAACTAGAGTTCGAATGGCGATGCCTAGAACGCAAAAGTTTGGGATTTCTGAGACTAGAGTCTGGTTTAAATACCCAGGGGTGTATCATCGGCTTGAAATCTGTATGGAAGCCCCATAGATTGAGATAGCATGTACGCACCTCAATTTTGGATATTGAACCAACCTAGTCTGTCACCCCGTTGGATAATAGGGAAAGTTGTGAATATGATCAGGAAAACAAGCGGCATCCGTGGCTTCTACATGTAGAGGTTACCCCTTGTCAGCATTTCAGGACCTTTGAACTGTGAGTTGTAGGTAAGAGTTCGAAGAATATAAAGGGAGATCCCTGTCAGAGTAGAGTGGTTCATCGCCACTCACCCCGTGAGGTGCTTTCTAAAGTGCCACTTTGATTGTTTATTAAATTTCCTAAACATCATGCACTACATTGCTTATAACATGTATCATATCATCGCACTTATTGCATTTATTTGCATCTTGTGTTATCTTGTATCATTTATCCTTTTATGCTGAGCAGCGTTTAGGATCGTTGTCCCCCGGTGCTTTTCTCAGGTTGCGCATGAGTGCGCTCTTGATTCCTTTTCTTCGAACCTCTTCTCACGATTTCAGCGTTGGTAGAGTGTTCCTTTCCTCACCCGATTTCAACGTGTTTGGAAGTTATCTCAGGTTGCGCATGAGTGTACTCCTGATTGCTTTTCTTCGGACCTCTTATCACAATTTTAGCGTGGTTAGAGTGTTCATTTCCTCACACGATTTTAGCGTATTTGGAATTTATCTCAGGTTGCGTGGAACGCACCTGAGCGGTTGTTTTCAGACCTCTTCTCACGATTTCAGCGTGGTTAGAGTGTTCTGTTCCTCACACGATTTCAACGTGTTGGGAAGTTATCTCAGGTTGCACATGAGTGCGCTCTTGATTGCTTTTCTTCGGACCTCTTCTCACGATTTTAGCGTGGTTAGAGTGTTCATTTCCTCACACAATTTCAGCATGTTTGGAAGTTATCTCAGGTTACGCATGAGTGCGTTCCTGACTGCTTTTCTTTGAACCTCTTTTCACGATTTCAGCGTGGTTAGAGTGTTCCTTTCCTCACACGATTTTAGCGTGTTTGGAAGTCATCTCAGGTTGCGCATGAGTGCGTTCCTGATTGCTTTTCTTCGGACCTCTTCTTACGATTTCAGCATGGTTAGAGTGTTTTTTTTTCTCACACAATTTCACCGTGTTTGGAATATATCTCAGGACGCGTGGAGTGCGCCCCTGGATGGTTTCTTAGAACCTCTTCTCAAGATTTTCAGCGTGGTTTGAGTGTCCCCTTCCTCACACGATTTTCGCGTGTTTTGGGATTTGTTCTTCCTCCTCTCACGATTTCAGCGTGGTTGGAATATGTCATCCCTTTGCATCTACTATACTATCTGTTGCATCTACTACGTCGTATCTGTTTTATCGCCTGCATCCTTTCCATGTTAAGCTTTGTTTGGCATGTGCTCATACATCTCCTTCGTTGAAGCATGGTTCTGTGATAATGTGTACGCGCCTATTCCACTAAGAGAATTGTGGGCTGAGGGTGTTGGCACCTTTTCTGTCTTAGACATGGTCTAGTTTGTGTCCATACCTTTTCTAGATAAAATGTGGTTTGGCCGCGCGCCTTATTCACTACATCCATTGCATCCATTGCATTGTAATTTGTTTTGTTGTATTCAGCATGTAGGATCACGATCTTTTCTCAGCAGATCATTCCACACTTATATCATCCCACCCAATTACTTGTATTCTTTCTGCGAAACACACAGTTCTGCATGCGCACATGCCTATTCCACTAAGAGAATTGTGGTTTGAGGATTCTGGCACATTTTCTGTGTTAAACGTAGTTTGATTTTGCATCTCCATCCCTTAATGATATTTGTGTGGTTTTGCACTGCTTGTGGTTTGACAATTCAATTACATTGTATATAATGTGCATTGTTTGGTTGCATTGCATATCGTTTGTTTTGTTTTTTTATATTGTGTATCATTTTGCATCCTGCCCCTGAACTACGTTGGTTTGATTCCTTGCAAAGGGATACGTAGGCAGCCTGCAGGCGCAACCATTTTTTTTGTCTTGTTTGTTTGCCCAAGCCTTACAACCTTGTCCAAAATAGGTCGTCTCTAGGCTTTGACATTCACTCACATCTCATCATGACTTTGAGCTCGGTCAAAGAGGGGCAACTATAGGCACCCCATTTTTGACTGCCTTTAAGACTTTGGTGCTACTGATTGTTTACTTGGTGGTGAAAGTTGTGCAGTGCAAAGGTTTGATTTCTTCGACAAGAGGAGCTTCAAATCCCAAACCTCATACCCTATTTGTGGACCAAAACCATTTGGACCAAAACGATTTTAGACCTTAAAACTCTCTCTTTCAAAACATTTTTGAAAAAGTTCCTACGATGTTCCGAGGCTCGCATTTTGTTAAAATTGCGCTTTTTGGTAAACCGAGCAAGGACAGAGTGGAAATGCATGAAAGAGAGGTGAACTCTTTGAAAACTCTTTCAAAACACCTTATAGGGGTTTGGGGTTGAACAAAATTGGAGGAGAGGGAAGAAACCTAGTTGGGAAAGAAGATGAGCATGAACTGTTAAGAGAGAGTCAAACGGCCCTCGCTAAATCAGGCCTATCCTATTGTATACTTGGAGTTTAGCTATGAGGCCACCACCGTTGGAAATAAGACTTCCGGGGCTTCATTTTACACTCAAGAATATTCTAAAGCCAAGTCCAGATGGGGGAGATATGGTTGGTTGAAGTTGGGCATTAATCCAGTTAGGGCCGAAACTGAGCAGTCTTCACTAAAATGAGCATAACTTTTTTCACACTTGGCATTTTGATGTGAGGCTTCCACCATTGGAAAGATTACTTGTGGGGCTTCAATTTAGACACAAGAATGACCTGTAAAGGAGTCCAGACAAAGGAGATATGCCCGTTTGAAGTCGGGCTTGGAAGCAGATTTTTGGTGGCCGGCCGGCCACCATCAGTGGACGACCAACCACCACAAGTGTACGACCGGCCAGAAAAATGGGTTGTCGGCTACTAAAGTGGCTGGCCGGCCACTAGTGTCCCAAACTCAAATATTTTGCAGATCTTTTCCCTCCATCTATTCTACACAAGCTCCAGTTGTCCCATTTTTAGATATTTCAACCAAGGCTTGTATTTTTGCTATATATGGAGGCCATATCTCTTGTTTTGGAGGGGTTAGCAATTTTGGGAGTCTCTCTCTCTAAAAAATCCTCTCTCTAGAATTTTTGTGAGCAAAAATTCTGCCTCTCTCTAAACTTCTCTCTCTCTCTCTCTCTCTCTCTATATATATATATATATATTTTGTGCTTGAAAGTGAGGGTTGGTTTGGGATGTTCTAAAAAAGTGAACTTTTTGATTTATTGGCTTATATGGGTTGGGTTTGGGTTGGGTTTGATGTGATATGTTAGAGAGGTGATGTGATTTAAATAAGATGATATGACTTAAATAGGATAGTGACTTTTTGACTTTTTGTATTATTTAGTTTATGCCAAACCAATCCTGAGTCTTCTCTACATATTTGCGAAGAGACCCTTGATCAAATATCCCTATCTTGGAGCTGAGGTTCCTTAAGGCTTGTTTGCATATTCTAAAGTTGGTTTTGGCTCAGAAAAGTGCCTGTTTTGCTGCTGTGCTTCAAAAGTATAAGCTTACCCTCTTAAGCTTTGTTTCATTTACTTGTTTGGCCACCTTTGCATGCTATTTTTGGCCGAGTTTTCAACTACAAAAACCTCTATTTTTAAGGTTTAAAAATGGTGGTTTAAGGCCCTTTTGGAGTTAGGGGAGTCTACCCTCTTTTGTTGCTTGTTTGCTAAGAATTGTGCTACCTTTTAAAGCTTTTCAAACAACCTCTTTTTGGCCTTTTAATCACTGAAATCCATTGAATTTTCAGTGGTAAAAACTTGGTTTTGAGGTCCAAAATAGGAGGGGGTGGCCTCCCATCTTTTTGTTTTCTTTGCAAGTGTTGATGGCCCAACATGTGAGCATGTTTTTCTACCATCTCATGGCTTGATCTCAACATGTTTTTGCTACTTTTTGACCTGCTTTAGCTCTATTTTTGGCTAGTTGGGTCACTTGTTGCTTGCTTCTTACACTTGTAGTGTAATCATGCTTACTAGCTTAGTGTGCCTAATGCATTAGCCTATCATTTTAGCTTGTGTTAGCTCTATCTCAACATGGTTTTGCCCATGTTTTGACATGTTTTAACTCTGTTTTGAGTGGTCTTGGTCATATGGCTCATGCTTTGTATAGCTATAGTGTAAATGCCTTCACTAGCTTTGTGTTTCAAGGCTTCTAACATGCTTTGCTTGAGATGATTGCATGCTATAGCATCATTTAACATGTAATTTAAGTGCATATATCTCTGTCACACTCTCACATATTCCACTCTTTCATTGCTTTTGAGAGTTGTGCTTTATGCCTTGTTTGTGAGCCAACATGCGAGCATGTTTTTCTTGCCTTTTGTGTCTAAATTTCAGCATGTTTTGGCTACTAATTTGGCTTGTTTAAGCTCTGTCCAGAGCTGGTTTGGTCATTTGAGCTTGATATTGCATGCCTCTAGTGTAGTGCCCTTCACTAGCTTTAGTGTTTTTGGCTCGTAACATGTTGTACATGAGTTGTTTGCATGTTATAGTCTTATTTAGCATGCCATTTCAGCACTAAAAATTCTGTAACCTCCCTCATTTCTTCACTTTTAATTTACTTTGAGGGTTGGTTGGCCTCAAGGTTGTGTTTAAGCGTGAGATAGAGCTCGTGCCCAATGGCTTTAACCCTCTTTTGAGGGTTCCTCCTAGCCAAAGGCATGATTTCTCTTATGTCTTAAACCATCCTTTGGTTGACCCTCTCTCATTAGAGGACAATCACATTGGACTTAACCGGTTAAAGAATGGCTCAGTAATGTAAAATGTGTGAACAAGAATTGGACAAGTAAAACATGAACAAGATAAGCATTTGTGTTGCATTGCATGTGTTTGGATCAGACGTTAATCTAAACACAAGAAATGTGGGACGTTCCATACTCAAAGTGATGAAACGTGTCACATTTCTTGGTAGTCGTCACCCTTGATCATGCAAGATAGGGTGGCGGCCTTTCGAGTCTATTTGTGCATTCATTAAGCTTGTGCAAGCTTGGTTCTTTGGCCATCATGCATGAAAATGCTTGATTGGTGGCTTGAGAGTCAAGTGCCACACTCCTTTGAGCTTGAGAAATGATAAGGAGGGTGGCAGTACATACATTTCTTGAGAAATACATTGTTGTGCCTCTGTTGTTCTCTGTTGTAGCAAAAACAAAAGCTTGGAAAAATGGGTGGCCGATCGTGCATTTGCACTAGCCGACCGGCCACTTGCAGTAGCCGACCGGCCACCAGTTCAAAGGTTGTCCAATGTGTTCATGTGTTGGAGCAGAGGCAATCTGGAAGTTTATACAGTGTTCAGAGATCACGACGAATGCAAATAGAGGCAGCCGATGGCAAGGCGATGGATTTTCAGGGGGACGCAACCGAGCATGCATGTCTCCCTCGCCCGCCAGGCCACTTTATCGCTTTTTTTAGCCAATTGTAGCTAATTAATACATGTGTTGTAATAAATTAGTTTAATTTGTGTTGTAATAATTATTTAGCTAGAATAGTTAATTAGTTGTTTTGTAATAATTAGCTTAGCTTAGTGTAGCTTAGCTTATTTATTCGAACCCTCCTTTGAGAGGGCGCAATGTTGTAATAAGTGTGCATGCGTGTGTGCATGTCTTCCAACCCCACATCTTTCTCCCTTTTATTTATACGTTTTCGGTGGTTAGATTAGGGCACATTTTGATTAGCATACCTTATGCTTGCATGTTTGCATCATTCATTTGTATTGTATGCACCGGGCTCGGCGCATCATTCAAATTGCAGTGTATTTCAATACTTCTTTGAATATGTGTATCAAATTGTCGTATTCATATGCCATCTTAGATAGCTGAGCTGAGCCTATTTAGTTGCATTATTGCATGTGTTGCATTAGGCATCTTGTATAGTTAGGATCATGCATTGTTTCTAACTATTTTTTGTTTTGCCTTGGAGTACACTGTAAGTGTTTACGCTTTAGCATACTTGCATGAGTGTGAGTGTTGCCATGATAGCATGCTTGTAATGAGGCTATTTGCTTAAATACTAAACTGCATGAATGCCTGTGGATGAAGGCTTTATTACTTGAATTGGGACGATTCATCAAATGTGAGTTTTAAGCCCACTTTGCGAAGTGGCAAATCATCATGTTTTAAGTCCATTTGAGGGTGGCACTTTCAAACCATTTTCGAAAACAATCATGAGTTGTTTTGTTCCAATTATCGTGATTCAGTCTATACTTGTATGTTGTGCGCATCACGTAGTAAGGTTAGCTAAATAAGCGGAATAAGAACACATGTGTTTATAAAACAACATATCATGCTTAGTAGAGGCCGATCCTTTGATCGAGCGAGTGGGGGTGCTCATTTCAGGACCTTCCCCTCTCGTACTCAAGTTCCTGAGCCGAGACAACTTTGGTGATGACGGACACGTGGCCTTTGGCACGAGTCAGGGTTTCCTAAATTTTCCAAAAATAAAATATTTAGGTAGCGACTCTGTAATCTAGCAAAGCAGTCCAGCTTGGCATTATTTGATTCAAAATTTGATTTTCCAAAATGATTTTCCAGATTGGACTCTTTGGTGTTTATCAGTTTCACATTGCACTTTGTGAGACTAGATTCAGAATCGTGACAGGAGTTCGAACTGTAGGAGACCAATTCGCGCCTCTCCGAAAGGGAGGCGCGCGAAGAAAGTCGAGTCTACACATACATCATTACACTTTTCATGACATAATTTTATATGTCGTAGAAGGTTATTATATAATTTTTAATGCCATAGAAAGTTATTTTTAACAAAATCTAGCATGTCCTCTCCAACCTTGTTTCAGTCGCCAGAACCATATCCACCATGCACTATCTAATATAATTGTTTATCTATTCCTACCAGTGTTATTAAATATGTGTGTGAAAGAATCCAAGTACATGCAAAACATTATTACTACAACGTTTACAAACTTCTACATGAACTGGCATTTATACAACTTATATTTATTCAAGTTCTGCTCCATTTGGAGAAGTACACACAAAAGTATAATCCATCAATTTTTTGTAGAACACTTGAATATGAACATTTGAATTAAAAAATAAAATAAATAAATAAATAAAAAGGCATACCTGAGAAAGTGTGGATGAATCAGATTCCATAGATGCAATTTTTCTCTATTTTTCCAAAATCTAGGCACAAATCTGTCTCTTAGCCTTCACCATTTGGTTAGTTGCATCTTTAAGTTGCTTGATATCCGAATGAGCTACATTAATACATACAACTTCAATAACAAGTGACTATTCTATGCTAAACATTGTAACGATTTTTAAGTTTCTGTGAAGTAAATTCAACAATGAAATAATAGATAGGCACACAATTTCCATAGAAGGACAAAAAGAAGAAGAAGAAGAACAAGAAGAAGAACAAGAAGAGAAAACCTAAATCAAGGTCTTTCTATAGGGTTTGAATTGTAGTAATCTGCATTTACTCTTCAACTGAGATCTTCGCCACTTGATCCTCCATATCTTCAATTCAGTACCAAATATTTTGCAAATTAATTAGAAATCACAAAACTCAAAATCATCAATAGCTCGAGATACAACAAAGTTGAGCACTTGTAAAGGATTTTAGGGTGTAGTGTAGGCATTCCCAATGATTGCAAGATGTTCTACCCAATACCTAGTTCCTATCTATTTTAATATGAAAGCCCATATTATAACAATTTCAATATCAAAGTCCCAAGTTACATGAGCATGTAAATTGCACAAGAAAATAGAAGGACGGTTCAGAATTTTCGGAGTTGTGCCTCTACCTACTCCCACCTCACTTATAGTGTCAATGTCTCAATGGAAGACCAAATTTGAAGACAATTATGGTAACAAGATGAAATAGAACAATACCTTTGTATTTTGAAATAGCCAGTTAACTTTTTAAACATGTATTAGAAACAAACCTCAGTTGTTGCTTGATCCTCCATATCTTCAATTCAGTACCAAATATTTTGCAAATTAATTAGAAATCACAAAACTCAAAATCATCAATAGCTCGAGATATAACAAAGTTGAGCACTTGTAAAGGATTTTAGGGTGTAGTGTAGGCATTCCCAATGATTGCAAGATGTTCTACCCGATACCTAGTTCCTATCTATTTTAATATGAAAGCCAATATTATAACAATTCCAATATCAAAGCCACAAGTTACATGAGCATGTAAATTGCATAAGTAAATGGAACGACGGTTCAGAATTTTGGGAGTTGTGCCTCTACCTACTCCCACCTCACTTATAGTGTCAATGTCTCAATAGAAGACCAAATTTGAAGACAATTATGGTAACAAGATGAAATAGAACAATACCCATGTATTTTGAAATAGCTTGTTAACTTTTTAAACATGTATTAGAAACAAACCTCAGTTGTTGCTCCCTCAAGGAAATTAACACAAACAAAACAACCAAATTAATAAACTAGGTGGAAACAATCATCAACCGTTCTAAGTCAACATTGCCATTCTTGGTCAAATAGTTAACTAATGAACATTGAAGAACAAAAAATCTACAGTAGAATTTGAAATCAAGAAGAAAAAAAATTAAACCTAGATTTGAGATAAGAGAGGTGTATCAATATCCAATCTTTTGGTTTCTGAGGGGGAAAAAATGGAAAATGTGAACAAAAAAGAAATCTGAATCTTGAATTCATTGAGAGAAAAGTGAAGAAAGGAAAGAAAGTGAAAAGCAAAGGCAGAGAATGAGAGGAGAGTGGGCTGTACCTCAAGGCTAAACCTGGAGCTGGACTGAATCGACAAATCTGGTGTAGAGTTCTGATCAGAGAAGATCGAGGGGTCAATTGAACATAAATGGAGAGAAAAATTAGGGCAAAGATGAACTGTCCATCTTCCAATTTCGTTTCCGACACATTAATATGCCTCGCCGCCTGATCTTTCTCATCGCAATCAGCGCGTTCGAGATCTCTGTTCTGACGAGTCCGACTGTAGTTCTTTGTAGAAAAAGGTTCTGAAACATGTAAGGGACATGTAGGGTTCGGATTCGAACACAAGGCTTGTGAAGGGATTGCAGAAGATCAAAGGTAAGGTTAGGGTTTTGGAATCGACGACGAGAGTGGAGAAGACGAAGCAAACGACCAATGAAGATCGGTGAAGAGAATAGTAGAAGAGAGAGAGAGAGAGAGAGAGATGAGGGAGGAGGTGGTGGTGGTGGCGGTGGCAGTGGTGGTCACCGGTGGCGCCACCAGAGGCGATGATGTAGGAGGCGGAAGTGATAAAGAGAGAGGAAAGTGAGAGAGAGTGAGAGGGAGTGTTAGGTTAGGGTTTAGACTCTGTATAATATATATAAGGTTAGGGTGGTCATTTTGTTTGAACTTGTTCTTTTGGACAAAATATTTGAACACTTGGATTTTTAGCCAAACAAAATTAAAAATTGAATTTTTAGAGCAGGTGCTCTTAAAATTATATATATATTTATGAATATGTAATTTTTTTCCAAAATCCTATTGGGTGCAATTATACCTTACAAAGAATACACTAAATTATAAAATAATGTATAAATTATTTCTTTAATTAGGAAAATTTATGGTAAGAAGTTTGGTTGGAAATTGTTAGCTTTTTTAAATTAAAAACCAAATTTGGATTGAATTTTTTTTTAATAAAAGTTTTCACAACATGCTAATACATGTCGTGTAAAGTTATAATATTTTACGACATGAAATGTATGTCGTCTTAAGTGCAAATATTTTATGACGTATTTTTGTATGCCGTCAAAATATATATTTTTTATAGCATACTTTTTCATGTCATAAAAAAAAAAATCATATTGAATTTTTTTTTTTTTTTTTGTAAAATTTTTCACGGCATGTTAATACATGTTTTGTAAAGTTGTAATATCTTGGTGGGTGTTTCAATGAGTCGTGGCCATCTCAATCGTGTAGAAAAGGCACAAATATGGGAATAATTATTTCACATAAAAATGAAATTGAAAAATTATATGTAATTGCACCTGAAACTGTGATGAAAATAAATATATATAATCACACTTATTTAAAATGTGTGATTAAAAAAATATTATCTCACTCATTAAATTAAGTGTGATTAAAAAATCATTTTAATTTTTTTAATCACACTTCTAATAAAAGTGAGATATTTTTAATTCTTTTTATATGATCTTTAATCACATGTTAATTAGAAGGTGTGATATATATATATATATATCATCACACTTAATTGACAAGTGACATAAAAAATAAATATTACCACACTTAATCAAATCAAGTGTGATTAAAATATCAATCTAATTTTTTTTTTATCACTACTAGAAAAGCACTTTTTGCGACCGTTCCAAAACGTTACAAATAATAAAAATACAGTCACAAAAGACTTTTTGCGACTGTCCATGCGACTGTAAATGGGGGACGCAAATGTGGGGGTAGCAAATACTTTTTGTGATGGCAAAGCAACAATCACAAATTATTTGCGACCACCTAAACTACTTATGGCAACCGTTATTTTTCCGTCACAAAAAACAAAGACAAAATACTAGCAGATTTTTTGGCGACCATTTCGTTACCATTGCAAATAGGTTTCAATGACATTTATAAATAGTACAATAATAGATTTTTAGCAACAAATTTTTTGTTGTCGCAAATAATTTCTTATTACAAACATCGTACATCAATTCTTGCAAGTACAAGTAGCTAACGAAGTTCTTTAAAATATCTAGATAATATAACCAAATTTACATAATATGCCTTTCATAAGCCATGATACAAGCACATGCCTCTACAAACTCATGTAACCAGATTTACATAATATGCCTTTCATATATAGGAATATTAAGTTTATAATTTGCATTTAGGCCATAGGTAAAGCTATGTTTAAACCTTTTTCGGCATGGTTTGGTTGTTTTATCCTTGAATTTTGATGCAATGATAGGCGAACTGCAAACATACATTCCAATAAAAACCATCAATTTCATTCATCAACACTGGCCTCTAATCACATCAATATGACAAAAATGAAAATTGATTAGAAAATCTATACTTTTCGGTTCCATGAATATGAATTGCTCACGAAGTATATCATCCTCCTACAAGTCAAGTAATCCATGCATTGAATATTAGACAAACCAACCAGTCAAGCAATTAAGAGAACAAAACCAAGAGAGTAAAGGAGAAGTGACCTCTTGAGACCATGAAACTATGTGACTCTCTTTCTGCTTTGGAACATCCTCATTATTTTTACTCTTATTCTTCTTCATATTCTATATTGCTTCTTTGCTTTTTCTTTAGCCACATTCCTTACACCTCTATTGGTGTCGTGCTCTTGCATACCAAAGTGAGAGAGACTCTTTTGTTAGCTAAGTTATCTATGCCACATAAAAAAGGTTACTACCACATTTTGACTCTAATTGATCTGTACACCATTCTTAGGACTGCCCATAGTAGTCATACTTGTGTAAATTCAAAGTTTAACTTGGAAAAATTTCCTTATCAACAAAATATATAGCAACAGATTAAAGGACAGAGGGCATAACATTCAAATTTTACATTTAATAATGCACCATTGAGCAAACCCAAATCCATGGAAGCATATATTCAATCCCTTGTATCATTATTTTTCTTTTTTCTTCATTTTGCTAAAACACCAACCATGGTACTAGAACTTATGATTTTATGATTCTAGTTAGGCCAAGCGATTCAAATCACATTAGGATCTAAAAATGTGTAGAATTTTAAAACAACAACAATCCTACTAAAAAAATCGTATAGAATTGTTCAAATTGTTAATGCTTTCAGTGAAGCTTACTTCAAAATAAAAATGGTATTGTTTTCACATACTATCATTACCCTTATTTTTGTCACAAGGACTACATTTTGCTAGGCTTCTATTTGAGAGTAAGATCCCAATCTTTAGGTATTGATAAAAACTAAATGAATTCACTACTTTTTAAGGTACATATATCAGAATTATTGGACCACAAATGTTCTTCCATGCTTGAAGAGATAAGAGAAATAGGGTTACCTCTAATGTGATCAATAAGAGGAACAATCTTTAGGAAGAGGCCAGATAAAAGGCTTTTAGGAGAGCCATGATTTTAAATAAACTATATCCTACACAAAGATTAACGTGTTGCAAAGCCAGTCTGTCTATCCAATCTACATCCTGCAAATTCAATGTTTTCCACATAATGAATAAGAGAATAGCCTGGAATAGCAACTCAAAGTATAAAAAGAAAAAACTACCAAGAAACACTTCATTTCGAAGTGGCTGCTTCCAAAACGATCAAGAAACACTTCATTTCATTTGAAGATTGATTCAACATGTACAGATGATGGGTATAACCATACAAGAACTAAAACACAATTTCATAGAAGAACTAAAATGATCATGGATTCATTTAAAAAAAAACGTGAGGAGATAAATAATTTTATATGACAAACTTGCAAGCCACCCTCATTGAAGATGTGAAGAAAATTAAGACTTGTAACAGCAGCTACCCAAGCAGTACCATGTGCCACAACCTTTACTTCTTTTTCAAAACGCATAAACCACTGGATTTGCATTAGCTAACAGTCCGCAATGGTAAAGCTCCTCCATAGTTTTTTGAAGAAGGTAATTTTACATTTGTAGATGTTGTGTCTAGTTATGAGGATGTTGATATTGAAGCATAAGAGTAAATCACAAACACAAGAAATACTATTAAAAAAAAATAAAACATATAAAAATAAAAAAACTAGCCAACCTCGTTGTTATTTGCCCAGTTACTGAAAGTGCGATACATAAGAGTACTCATGCCCTTTTCACCCTTGCATAGATTTGCAAACACACTTTTGTTTTCGTTTAGTGCAGCCATTGTAAAACCAAAGTAATCAGTCATTGATGGAACTCAGGGGCCTCTTCCGATGTCGTGAAAATCTTTATGTTATATGATAATATTAGTAATTAATACGGGTTGTTTTGATTTGGAACACTGTGACAATTTAAGTGTGATACATCAATTCATTGCCAACAATCTCAAAGCCATCTCATAAATAGGGAAGTGAAATGGTAAATTGTCATAGCGACAGTGAAATATAAATTATAATGTACTCCTAGCACATAATATAGAATCTTTTATTAGTAGCATTGCATGAATGTGAGTGGCCTACAACAATTCATTATCGGTGTCTTATGTATAGGACAAACGTTTCACTGAATTAAAATTGAATTCATCAAGTGCACACTTGATTCAGTTTAAGATTATGTCAAATGGGATCTGACTTGATTCGATTATGAACTTAGTATATTTTAGTACATATGGTTTCTATTTAAATCCTAAGGGGTATATCACAACTAACAAGCATCAACGGAGTTATCAATACAGCTTCTCCATGCTTTCAATTTTCTCTTTAGATAATACAGACTGGTTAAAATTACCTACCTTTTTTCTTGCTTCACTCATTAAACAACAAAAGCACCATAGCATCATTATTATCTATTAAAATTACAAAGACAAATGATAACATGAAACAACAGTTTGGATTCGTTAATATAGGAGTATCCATCGTGTTCAATGGTGGTTAGGCTTCCAAGCATGTTATAACAAAGAAAGCGCCTTTTTCCAAGCTGCATGGGAGTAGAACCTGGTTGAAAAGCCTCCTGTATTTTTGACCCTGCTGAGATAATTGTGCTCTTTTGTACCTCCTTCCCCTTTTCCATTGTTTCTTTTCGACTATGAGAGGCTTTTTTTTCGGGATTTTGGAAGCAAACTCAAATCATCATTAATCTCTTCATCAAAATCGCCACTATATACAAACTGTTTTCATAATCTTTTTCTGCTAGGTGGTTCAAATGCATCATGGCTATCTTCACCAAGATTACTTAAACTACCAGATATATAAGGTTTCTCTTCCTCTTTCTCTTTATCAAACAAGAGGAGACCATTATTGTTCTTTGATTGTAAAGTAGGAATACCTTCTGTAAGAGATTTCATTGATGATGGAACGGCCGATTCCCAAATACCATACTTCCCCATAGCATTAATAACAGCCAATGCATTTCTAGTTGGCTTCCATGACATACAACATATTACATCATCAAATTTTTGCCTGTCAATGTCCAGCCTCTGATCCACATCCCAGATCAAGACCTATCTGTCTAAACCAGAAGTGGCCATATATTTCCCATTAGGTGACCAAGGCAAGAAACAAATTCGTTCCACATGATCACCTCTTAAGGAGAATAGCTTTTTAGCTGTGTCTCTATCATACATGACAACATCATTTTTCAAACCAGGGACAGCTAACACCTTACCATCTGGACTCCAACAAAGTATATTCATGACAGAAAATCCAAACCAGTTGTCAAGAGCTATGCCTTTGAGAGTGTGTAATGCTATTCTAGATTGGAGTTCTTAATATATGATTGTCCCAACTGAATCAAGTGAACCCAAGTACTTGCTTTTAGGATCAAAAGCTAAACCAGTGACTGACCCTTTATGTCCTTTCAAAACCCTCTCAATTTAACCATCTATAGTATTGATAAGTTTAATACCCTCATCATCACCAGTGGCTGCCAACATGCTACCAGGTTTATTAAATGCAAGCACACGAATTGGCAATGTAAATTTGGTGATGTTGGTTTGAAACTCTCCACCTGACAATATTATTTATAAAAAAAAATTAATCAAATTAAAAACTTAAAACAAACATAGGCTTCAATATATTAAGCTCAAAATGGAAATTTCATCCACCCATTATAGTGACAACATGGTTTCTCACTACTGAGTTCTCTAATTAATGTTTATCATGTAAGTAAACCAGAATATGATAATTGTGATAACCCTGTTCTGTATTATACTAATTAATCTTAATTATGATTGTGATTATGTGTTTAATATGATTTTGGATGTCGTTTATATGATTATATGTGATTTTGAACTTCTATCTGTTCACCGTAGAAAAATTTGTTCTACTTACTGTTATGAACTGGAAATTGAAGGCCTTATCGGCCACAGAAACTGAAATTGACTATGTCATTATAATTGGCGTAATTTTTAGAGCCTATGGTAAAATTTAATTGAAAACTGATTTGGAATGAATTAATTAGTTAAACTGATTGAATTAAACACTATTAATTAATCCTAATCAAATTTGATTAAGAGAGCCTATAAATAGGCCAACTTACACTCATATGCATCTTGCTATGAGCCCAAATTCTGAATTACACTCTAGTGAGAGAGAGGGGCCAGTTCTATAGTGAGGATATAGCAATCCCGGTTTTCCTTTTCGATATCTGTTGTATTTCGGACTTTGGTTCTGTGGAGTTGGTAGTTGTATCTATCTTATTGTCATCCTTTGATTCCATTTGTTTGAGTTTTAGGATGTGTTAGGCATGTTTCGAGCAGGTGGGTTGAGTCTTGGTCTAAAATCTTGTTGCCAGGTTTTAGGTCGTTCCGCTCGAGCGGGTCGTCTAGCGCTCGAGCGGAGATTGCACACTCCTAGTATTTTTTGGTGCTCTGCAAAACTTCTGCAGGTGTGATTTCTACGCTCGAGTGGATTTCCTGTGCTCGAGCGGGTCGCGCTCAAGCGGGCTTGTTGGGGCTCGAGCGGGTAATACATTTTATGGTGTAAGTTCTGGGAGGCGGAAATCTACGCTCGAGCGGACTGGTTTTCGCGCTTGAACGGATGTACTTTATTCTTGTGTCTTGGCGCTCGAGCGAGCCTTATTGCGCTCGAGCATGTCCAGATTTTGTGCTTTACGCTCGAGCGTCCTGTTCTCCGATCGAGCGGAATGTCGTAAATCAGAAGGCAGTTAGGCATTTTTGAATCACTTTTTACATTCACTCTCTCTCTCACTTTCCCAAAACCGATTTTGAGAGCCTCTCTCTCTAGAAACTTTATTCTCTCTAGGGTTTGATCTAGTTAGAGTGCTTCCCTTTCCTTTGGCCTTTGTAAAAGTTGTGTTGATCGTCGAGGGCATCGTTTTGATCCGTGGATCTTGGAGTTTGGAGCATTTTGGTTTTCTTCATCTCCTTCCCTTGGGCTCCGAATTTGAGGTAGGGATTCCTACTCACTTTTATGGGTTTTGACCAAGATATTGAGTTTTTGTATAAATGGTTTTGGGTTTTGGAAACTAGGGTTTCAAATGTTTAATTTTAAAAAGAGGGTTTTGTTTATTTTGGACCATAAATACGTATTTGGGTTTCAAAATGAGTATATTGATGTTGTTGGTAATATATGGATTGTTGGAGTCAATATTGGGAATCAAGGGAAAAATGCCATGTTTGGGTATTTTTGGGTCACTAGTGTAATTAATGACAAGTGTTGAGAAAATATGGAATTGAGTTGAATATAATGAAATTGGCTCATTATGAGAAGGATTAGTGAAGTTGGATTTATTAATCGCTCACTTTTGGAAATATGTATAAATTATCTGTTAACGCATTTATTATCTGTTTAGAAATAATTGCCTTGGGCTACCGGTGGAGGGTAGTCGTAATTATTGTAGACAATGCATGATGATTAGGCAAACTAAAACTAATCAATGGAATGTGTCATCGTATATGACAGTTGAAAGAATACATTAACTTTATGTATTGTTTGATGATGTATATGATAATTGTTTATATGTATTGTGTTGTGTGGGAGGAGATAGGGGATGTACTCCACGGTTTAGGGAAAGATAGGGGACGGACCTCTAAATCGGTTAATGTTTGGGAGAAGATAGGAGATGGACTCCGGTGATACAGCTCATATGCTTATCCGTTGAAGTGTTGATATAGCTCATATGCTTATCTATGGAATTGTTGATATAGCTCATATGTTTATCTATGGAAGTGTTGATATAGCTCATATGCTTATCTGTTGAGGTGTTGATACAGCTTGTATGCTTATCTATTGTGAAATAAAAAATGTTTAATATGAATTATTATTTCATTTACAGTGTGTGGCAAGGTTTTGAGCCACGGGTATGAATTTGGAAATTGGATAAGAAATTGGAAATGAAATGAAACATAGACATAGTGGTCATGTAATGGAAATGGTTTATGAATTGATTTGTGTCAGTTAAACATTTATCAATTGCTAATATCTTAGTTACTGCTCATATTGTGTTTAGCATATCTCTACTGGGCATTGGCTCACCCTATATGGGACATTATTTTCAAGTACAGGTAGCATGCCACCTCCAAGGACATAGCTTAGATGGTTATTTGAGTTGAAGACTCTTTTTGATTATTTTGTTTGTATTACATGTATATCAAGCCAAGGGCTTATTTTGTATAGAGTTAGTACTCTTCTTTTGTGTAACCAAGTGTTGACTTGGAAAGCTGTAAGCCCGTAGGGCATTTGCTTTTGTTGTTAACATGTAATACTGTTGTAAGAACTACTCTGATGAATGGAAAGGCGTTGATTTTCTTATATTACTGCATGTCTGAATGATGGGTATTATGTATTATTTTGAGGGCATTACAACTTGGTATCAGAGCGTACCGGGTTCGAATACTTTGAGTACGTCGTAAGTGATTAGTGTACAACTTGTTAGAGACTTAAATGTAATGTTATGTGCTTATGTGATAACGTGTTTATGTGATTATTTGGGTATGGGATTTAGTTTCTAGGATGTTGATTGGATCCTTGGGTTTCTTTGAGTCTTGTTGGAAAAGCACTTGATCAATGCTGTTTCTAACCGGAACTCTAGTAACGCCTCGGGACTATCATTATCCGGAAATGAAATTCGTAAGTGCTTATGTGATTGTGTGCTTACATGGAATGAATTACAGTTGTCCATGCATTAGGACGCGAGTGTTATAGCTTCGGCACATTTATGAATGTGCTAACGTTCTTCGTTACCTTTATTAGGATGTCAGGACGAGGACGAGGACGAGGTGGTAGGCGTGGCAGGCGGGGTAGGCAGGAGATGCCTTTACCGGATAATATTCCGGCACAACAAGAGGGAGTTGGTCAGGCCAATGTGGCCGAGCCAGCGGGTTAGCAGGCTATGAGTACCTTGGCCCGAGAGATAGCAGGAGCTTTGGGTATTCTCAGAGTTGGAAATCAGGATCAGGCCCACGTTGCTGAGGCAGGGCCTTCTTTTCTGAAGAGGGAATTCTTTCGGTCTAACCCGGACGAGTTTGTTGGGGATCCGAAGGAGCCACTTAAGGCTGACGAGTGGTTGGAACAGATGAAGAAGACGTTCGAGATGCTTGGCATCGAGGACGGGGCTTTAAAGGTGACCCTGGCATCCTTCCAACTGAAGGGAGATGCGGGTCAATGGTGGAAGTACGAGAAGGGCAGTGTTGGTGGTGCATGGGGGGGTTTTGTGGATGCCTTCCAAGAGAAGTTTTTATCTTCAACTGCTAGGGAGAAGCTGAGGGAATAGCTTTGCTAGCTTAAACAGCAGGGTTTGTCAGTGGCCGAGTTTAAGGCTACTTTTACTAGCTTGTCCAGGTTTGCACCTAAACTTGTGGCGTCTGAGGAACGTCGTTGCTTTGAGTTTGAGCGGAAGTTGAGGCGTGGACTCAAGTTGAGGGTTGGAGGGTCGTTTATTCGAGAGTATAGATGTTTGGTGGATGCTGCAGCTCATATGGAGTTTATGATGCTGGAGGAGGATGAGGAGAAGCATAGAGGTTCCAAGAGGAGCCAAGATGGCCAGGGTGATGGCAGGACACAGAGGGGTTTCAACCCTCAGCAGTCTCAGGGTGGTTTGGCTAGATCAATCTTTCCAGTGCCGAGTGCAGGCTTTGGGAGAGGTAACTAGGGAGGCTTGACTTGTTTCACATATGGCCAGCTAGGTTTTCGGTTTGCCCGCAGAAGGGAAGGGGTTAGCGAGCTGCTTCTTCTTCAGCTAGACCTCAAAGCCAGAGTCAGGGCAGGGACTAGCCTTTATCTTGCTATCAGTGTGGTCATCCCGGGCACCTGAAGTGGTTTTGCCCACAGTTAAGTGCCATTTCGGGGGCGTCTGGTTCTAGGCAAACGCAGGGTTATCAGCCAGCTCAATCTGTGCAGGCCTCGAGGGCTAATTCGAGAGCTTCGTCGTCCTAGTCAGTGCAGCAGTCTTTTGCTCCTAGAGGTGAGTAGGTGGATCAGGGGCCTACAGGGCGCGTGTATGCTGTTACCGCGCAGGACCTAGTACCGGCTCCATCAGTTGTGAGAGGTACCTTTCTGTTTTGCAACTCGGTTGCTAGTGTGTTGATTGATACGGGTGCATCTCATTCTTTTGTATCTGCTGCATTCGCATCTGTGTTGGAGTTGGAGTTGGCACTATTAGCATCTCCTATATGCGTTGTATCACCTATTGGGGGTGAATTGATTTTGAAACATGAATGTAGAGGTTGTGATATAGAGGTCGCCGACCATAGGCTTCCTTTTCCTTTTGTTGTCATGCCCATGAAGGGTTTTGATGTTATTTTGGGTATGGACTGACTATCATCATACCGGGCTGTTATTGACTGCTACCGCTAGAGGGTCACAGTTTGTACCTTGAGCGGGGAGTGTTTCCATTTCTTGGGGGATCGAGTTGGTAGTGTGTTGCCACCGGTGCATAATCCGCGAGGGCGGAGTGAGCTTAGTGGTCTTCTTGCTAGCCTTTTGAGTAGTGAGTGTGATGAGACCCAGATTGTGTTGCCGAGGGTGGTCTGTGAGTATTCGGATGTCTTTTCGGAGGATCTCATTAGTTTGCCACCACACCAAGAGATAGAGTTCTCTATTGATTTAGTGCCCGGCACGGCGCCGATTTCTATGGCACCTTACCGTTTTGCCCCAGCGGAGTTGAGTGAGTTGAAGGTTCAGCTCCAGGAATTGTTAGATAAGGGCTTCATTCGCCCTAGTATTTCGCCGTGGGGAGCACCGGC
The DNA here is from genome assembly GCF_055761805.1 of Camellia sinensis. NCBI lineage: Eukaryota > Viridiplantae > Streptophyta > Magnoliopsida > Ericales > Theaceae > Camellia > Camellia sinensis. The sequence goes on along the minus strand of NC_138969.1, from coordinate 40,259,776 downwards.
CCTTTTTGCTAAGAAGAAAGATGGTGCCTTGAGATTGTGTATCGATTACCGAAAGTTGAATCGGGCTACGGTTAAGAATAAGTACCCTATGCCCTGTATAGATGATTTGTTTGACCAGTTGAAGGGTTCCTGTTGTTTCTCTAAGATAGACTTGAGATCGGGTTACCACCAATTGAGGGTCAGGGATGAGGATATTCCTAAGAAGGCATTCTGTACGCGGTATGGCCATTATGAGTTTCTGGTGATGCCATTTGGGCTTACCAATGCACCGGCATGCTTTATGGACTTGATGAACCGGATCTTCCAGGAATTCCTAGATCGCTTTGTGGTCGTTTTCGTGGACGACATTCTTATCTATTCACCTTCAGAGGAGGAGCACGAGGAACACTTGAGAGTGGTGCTTGAGTTGCTTAGAGCCCACAGGCTGTATGCCAAGTTTGGGAAGTGTGAGTTCTGGCTAGGAGATGTGAAATTCTTAGGCCATGTGGTATCCGGGGAAGGGGTGTCAGTTGATACATCCAAGGTTGAGGCAGTGCAAGACTGGGCACAACCTAAGAGTGTTTTTGAGATCCGCAGTTTTCTGAGATTAGCTGGGTATTACCGTCGGTTTATGAAAGATTTCTCCAGGCTGGCTTTGCCATTGACTAGATTGACGCGGAAAGGGGTCAAGTTTGTGTGGAGTGAGACTTGTGAAAAGTCGTTCCAAGAGTTGAAGGTTAGATTGACCACCGCTCCGGTGTTGATTATTCCGGAGAGAGGGTTGGGTTATGCGGCTTATTGCGATGCCTCACGAGAGGGTTTGGGTTGTGTGTTGATGCAAGAGAGAAAAGTGGTAGCTTATGGCTCACGTCAGTTGAAAATACACGAGAAGAATTACCCTACGCATGACCTAGAGTTAGCAGCAGTAATCTTTGTCTTGAAGATTTGGAGGCACTACCTTTATGGTGAGAGGTTTGAGGTGTTCTTAGACCATAAGAGTTTGAAGTATCTGTTTACACAGAGAGACTTGAATTTGAGGCAGAGAAGGTGGATGGAGTTTATTGAGGACTATGACTTTGAGTTTCACTATCACCCGGGAAAGGCCAATGTTGTGGCCAATGCCCTTAGTAGGAAATCCATTAGGGATGTAGCTTGTATAGCCATCCAGGAATGGGAGATGTTGGGTGCACTTGGTGAGTTTGATTTGCTTCTGAGCGAATCTGTTGAGGCTGCGGCCTTGTTTTCTGTTGTTGCATAGTCTACACTTGTGACTCGAGTGTTAGAGGCACAGAGAGGTGACCTTGAGGTAGAATCCCTCCGAGAGAAGATCTCGAGTGGGAAGGTTGAGAAGGGTTTGGCGATGTATCCCGACCTGAGTGTGAGATATCGAGACTGTTTGTTTGTGCCGGAGTCTTGCCGAGAGGAAATACTCTGAGAGTTTCACCATTCACGTCTTACGGTGCATCCGGGAGGCACTAAGATATATCGGGATTTGGGTCGCCAGTTCTGGTGGTGGGGAATGAAGAGAGATGTGACAGTCTTCGTGTCTAAGTGCCTTACTTGTCAGCAAGTGAAGGCCGAACATCAGAGGCCAGCGGGTTTGTTGCAACACTTGCCTATTGCCGAGTGGAAGTGGGAGCATGTCACTATGGACTTCGTTGTAGGTCTTCCGAAGACTCAGCGGGGTAGTGATGCTATTTGGGTGGTTGTAGACCGGTTGACTAAGTCAGCGCACTTCATTCCTATGCGCGTGAGAGATTCGGTAGATCATCTTGCCGACTTGTATATTCAGGACATAGTGAGGTTGTACGGGGTCCTAGTAACGAACGTCTCAGATAGAGATCCTCGTTTTACTGCTAGGTTGTGGCAGAGTTTGCAGAGTGCCTTGGGCACTAAGTTGACCTTTAGTACGGCTTATCATCCTCAAACTGACGGGTAGTCCGAGCGTTGTGCCTTGAGGATATGCTTCGAGGTTGTGTCCTTCACTTTAGTGGGACGTGGGAGAGGCACTTGCCCTTGGTAGAGTTTGCCTACAACAATAGTTTCCAGTCTAGCATCGGTATGGCATCGTTTGAGGCCTTGTATGGCCGACCGTGTAGGTCTCCAGTTTGTTGGGCTGAGGTGGGTGATGCACCTTTGTTGGGTTCAGAGTTGGTAAGAGAGACGACGGAGAAAGTTGAGCTTATCTGTAGGAGGCTTGTTACAGCCCAGAGTCGCCAAAAGAGTTATGCCGACCGTAGGAGGAGGCCTTTGGCATTTGAGGTAGGTGATCATGTTTTCTTGAAAATATCACCTAGGCAAGGTTTGATGAGGTTCGGGAAGAGTAGGAAGTTATCCCCTCGGTTTATCGATCCCTTTGAGATCCTTGAGAGGATTGGGGAAGTTGCTTATCGTTTGGCTTTGCCACTGTAGTTGTCCGGGGTGGGTTCATGACGTGTTTCATGTTAGTATGCTTCGGAAGTACGAGCCGGATTCGTCCCATGTGTTGGATTGGACCGATTTGGAGGTAGATGAGGATGCCTCGTATGAGGAGAGACCGGTTCGGGTCTTGGATAGGCGGGATCAAGTCTTGCGAGGCAAGACCATTCCCTTGGTAAAGATTTTGTGGAAACATCACGGAGTAGAGGAAGCCACTTGGGAACGTGAGTTGGAGGTCTGCGAGAAATATCCGGACTTGTTTGTTGACGTGTAATCATGCATTGGAAATTTTGTAATCTTATTGAACCTTGAGAGCATTATATATGTCTTAAGTTGTAAAACATTGTGAATGTTTTGTTTTATGTAAGTATTGTAGAATTTGCCTTAAATTGGAAGTTTGTTATAACATTGTATATGTTGAATGTATTGTAGAAATGGAGATATATCATGAATGTGAAATATGATATAGAATTGTGAAACATATATGTAGAAATTGATGAATTTCGAGGAAAGCATGTTGTTAATACATATTGAGATATGTGGTAAATTGCCTCTTGAATAGAGATGGAATGACCGGAAATGGGTCGAGTTGTTAAATTTTGCATTTGTAATAATGCTGGGAATTGAGAAAATCTTGTTTCTGAAAAACTTGTCTTTAATTTCGGGGACGAAATTCTTTAACGGGGGAAAGTTATAGCAATCTCGGTTTTCCCTTTCGATATCTATTGTATTCCGGACTTTGGTTCCGTGGAGTTAGTAGTTGTATCTATCTTATTGACATCCTTTGATTCCATTTGTTTGAGTTTTAGGATGTGTTGGGCATGTTTCGAGCAGGTGGGTTGAGCCTTGGTCTAAAATCTTGTTGCCAGGTTTTTGGTCGTTCCGCTCGAGCAGGTCGTCTAGCGCTCGAGCGGAGATTGCACACTACCAGTATTTTTTGGTGCTCTGCAAAACTTCTGCAGGTGTGATTTCTACGCTCGACCGGATTTCTTGCGCTCGAGCGGGTCGCACTCGAGCGGGCTTGTTGGGGCTCAAGCAGGTAATACATTTTTGGTGTAAGTTCTGGAAGGGGGAAATCTACGCTCGAGCGGACTGGTTTTCACACTCGAGCGGATGTACTTTATTCTTGTGTCTTGGCACTCGAGCGGGCCTTATTGCACTCGAGCGTGTCCAGATTTTTGTGCTTTACGCTCGAGCGTCCTATTCTCCGATCGAGCGGGAATGTCGTATATCAGAAGGCAGTTAGGCATTTTTGAATCACTTTTTACATTTACTCTCTCTCTCTTACTTTCCCAAAATCGATTTTGAGAGCCTCTCTCTCTAGAAACTCCCTTCTCTCTAGGGTTTGATCTAGTTAGAGTGCTTCCCTTTCCTTTGGCCTTTGTAAAAGTTGTGTTGATCGTCGAGGGCATCATTTTGATTCGTGGATCTTGGAGTTTGGAGCATTTTGGTTTTCTTCATCTCCTTCCCTTGGGCTTCGAATTTGAGGTAGGGATTTCTACTCACTTTTATGGGTTTTTACCTAGATATTGAGTTTTTGTATAAATGGTTTTGGGTTTTGGAAACTAGGGTTTCAAATGTTTAATTTTGAAAAGAGGGTTTTGTTTATTTTGGACCATAAATACGTATTTGGGTTTCAAAATGAGTATATTGATGTTGTTGGTAATATATGGACTCTTGGAGTCAATATTGGGAATCAAGGGAAAAATGCCGTGTTTGGGTATTTTTGGGTCACTAGTGTAATTAATGACAAGTGTTGAAAAAATATGGAATTGAGTTGAATATAATGAAATTCGGCTCATTATGAGATGGATTAGTGAAGTTGGATTTATTAATCGCTCACTTTTGGAAATATGGATAAATTATCTATTAACGCATTTATTATCTGTTTAGAAATAATTACCTTGGGCTACCGGTGGAGGGTAGTCGTAATTATTGTAGACAATGTATGATGATTAGGCAAACTAAAACTAATCAATGGAATGTGTCATCGTATATGACAGTTGAAAGAATACATTAACTTTATGTATTGTTTGATGATGTATATGATAATTGTTTATATGTATTGTGTTGTGTGGGAGGAGATAGGGGATGTACTCCACGGTTTAGGGGAAGATAGGGGATGGACCTCTAAATCGGTTAATGTTTGGGAGAAGATAGGGGATGGACTCCGGTGATACAGCTCATATGCTTATCCGTTGAAGTGTTGATATAGCTCATATGCTTATCTATGGAAGTGTTGATATAGCTCATATGCTTATCTATGGAAGTGTTGATACAGCTTGTATACTTATCTATTGCGAAATGGGAAACGTTTAATATGAATTATTATTTCGTTTAGAGTGTGTGGCCAGGTTCTGAGCCACGGGTATGAATTTGGAAATTGAATAAGAAATGGAAAATGAAATGAAACATAGACATAGTGGTCATGTAATGGAAATGGTTTATGAATTGATTTATGGGAGTTAAACATTTATCAATTGCTAATGTCTTAGTTACTGCTCATATTGTGTTTAGCATATCTCTACTGGGCGTTGGCTCACCCTATATGGGACATTATTTTCAGGTACAGGTAGCATGCCACCTCCAAGGACATAGCTTGGATGGTTATGGGAGTTGAAGACTCTTTTTGATTATTTTGTTTGTATTATATGTATATCAAGCCAATGGCTTATTTGTATAGAGTTAGTACTCTTCTTTTGTGTAACCAAGTGTTGACTTGGAAAGCTGTAAGCCCATAGGCATTTACTTTTGTTGTTAACATGTAATACTGTTGTAAGAACTACTCTGATGAATGGAAAGGCGTTGATTTTCTTATATTACTGCATGTCTGAATGATGGGTATTATGTATTATTTTGAGGGCGTTACAGAGGAAGAGGAAGAATTATGCAATTTGGCTCAAAGCTTGAGAATTAGGGGCTAAACTCAAGAATTAACTATACTTTGTGAAGATTGGAGCTCCTGGGTGAGTGAATTCATAAGTTTGAGTTTGTAATTTTGTGGAATCAAAGTTAGATTGTGATCAAAAAGTGTGGTTTGAGTTGTATATAGAGTTAAATATATGAATTAAGCTAAGCTTGATAAATTTGAGATCATTGGATGCATGCATGTAAGGATTGACCATAATTTTGCATGTTTGAAGGTAAAACATGTTGATCATGTTGTTTTGAGGGTTGTTTGATACATGCATGCAGGAATTTCCATGTATTGGGGCTTAATTTCAAGCTTTGAAGCTTGTTCATGCTAAATACAATCATGATTTGTATATATATATAATTTATGGTTTGAAAGTTGTTAAACCCATGGAATTTTAAGCTATGGTTACAAATTATCTTCAAATGTATGTTTTGGGAGTGTATCTGCATATTTGAATGCCTTATACATGAATTGGACCCTTGGGATTTTGATTTGAACTTCAAATAGAATTCTGGAAAACCCATAATTCGTCAAGCCTGCTCGAGTGGGGAATACGCCGCTCTAGTGTAAAATGTTAGTTCCCAGAACTTTTGCAGACATGGATGTCCGCTCGAGCGGGGAGAGTCACACTTGAGCGTAAGTCACATTGTTTCAACTCTCAGCTCGAGCGTCTAGGGTCACGCTCGAGCGTAAAGTTGAAGTAACCAGTACTTTTGCAAACAAAAGGGGTCCGCTCGAGCGGGGAGCCCTGTTTCAGAAATTTTGAAAAATGGTTTCCTGTTTCGTTTTCTGTTCTCTTTCATTCCTAAACACTCTTAGGCATGCATTGGGCATTGTGAATGGATTAAGAAGATATGAAAAAGGCCTAAAAAGAATATATGAATTTGGAACGGATTGAATTGCTTATGACCCATTGTGTCTATGAAATGTGTAGGATTGAGCACAAGGGCAAATCATCCAGTGGATCACTATGAGTAATATCTTGGTAAAGATTTTTGAAATATGCTATTTGTCCAATTGCTTGCTCTTATTTGAATTTCATAAGTTTGTTAATTCGAATTATGGACAAATGTTCGTTATGCCGAATGATTGGGCCCAAGGCCGTTTCATATAAATAAATAGGCCAAAGGCCGTTGGATATGAACGATTAGGCCAAAGGCCGTTGGACATAAATGATTGGGCCAAAGGCCGTCGGATATTAATGATTTGGGCCAAAGACCGTTGGATATTAATGATTGGGCCAAAGGTCGTCGGACATGAATGAATTGGGCCTGAAGCCATTTGAGATGTCTGAATCTGTAGTCACTTGATACATTGGATGGAAACATAAATTGGGCCTAAGGCCGTTTGATGTATTTGTTTCGAATTCCATTCATGTACCTTTTTTAATTGATATTATTCACTGGCTTTCGTTCACTCTCATTCATGTGTCTGTAGGTGAGCCAAGAGATGTCCAAACCTAGCCTCAGTGAAGTATGCGAGAGATAGTCAAGTTTTGAGGAGTCAACCCATACGTCTCACGCATGAGACTTGTTTTTGCCCTTTTGTTCTATTGTTACATTTTTACTATGTTGGTGAGAACTTTGGATCACCTTTGTACGTAAGCTTTTGATTAGTTGACTATGACCTGAATGATCCTGTTGTGCAAAGCTTATGTGTTAACCTCCTTTGTGTGAGTTATTATAGAATACTTTTGGAATGATTTTGTTATGCCATGTAAGCACAGCTCCATGGATAAAGTTTTAAATTGCTTCCGTTTTGACCCTTTTACTCTGTTGAAATGTGTTTCATTTGGTCTAAGGCCGTAAGTAATCTCATGATTACTGGCCAGTTATGTCCTTAACCCATAGGGGCGGGTTCGGGTCATGACAACAATAAGCCTTACCTAAGCACAAACCATAGTAAGTATAGCGATCCCGGTTTTCGCTTCATTATTTATTATATTCTGGACTCAGTTCTGTAGTTGATTGTTGTTGTCTGTATCGCGTTTCTGTCCTTTAACTCTTTGTATTTGAGTTTTGGGTTGTGTTAGGCAGGTTTGAAACAGGTTGGTTGTGTTTAGAAACAAATAGTTAATGCCCAGATTTTGGCCTTCACCCTCGAGCGAGTCCTTTTGCATTTGCTCCTCCGCTTGAGCGGCAGTCTGACGCTCAAGCGGGATTCTTCAGCCTTCAGTATTTTTTTTGCAGGTCTGAAAATGCTGGAAGTGTGCTTTCGACGCTCAAGCGTCCGTTCTCATGCTCGAGAGGGAGTCTGTGTCTGACGCTCAAGCGGGGCGTTCCACACTCGAGCGGACTGTGTGTATTTTAATCCAAGAAGAAGCTTTTTGAATCACTTTTTCGGCCCTCTCTCTCTCTCTAAAGCACCCCAAAACCCTAATTTGAGAGCTTCTCTCTCTAGAATACTCTCTCTCTCTACATTTTGATCTTGATTTAGTGAGACCCAACCCTTGTGTCTTCATTAAAGTGTTGGAGCTTCTCAAGACCTCCATTTTGATCCGAAAAGTTGTGGGTTTGAAGCACTTTCGAGTTTCTTCATCATCTCCTTTGGGTCTCTTCATTTGAGGTAGGGATAACTACTCATAAACATATGGTCATTTTGATTTATTATTGAAGTTGGGAAATTTTGGGTGTTAGGGTTTCAAAACGTGAAATGTATAAAGAGGGGTTTTGTTCCTTTTGAACTATACATGTGTATATGGGTCTTAAAATGAGGTTATTGATGTTTATTGATGATATTTGGACCTTTGGGTCAATGTTGAGAAAAGGGGGAAAATGCCTTAGTTGGGCCTAATCGGGTCATTGGTGTAATTACTGAAATTAATTATGCGAATGTGAAATTGATTTGGAAATAATAAAATTGGGAAGTTATGAGATGGAATGGTGTAGTTGGATTGATTAATCACTCACTTATGAAAATATTGATAATTTATCTGTTTGATGAATTTATTATCTGTTTAGAAATAATTATTTTGGGCTATCGATGGAGGATAGTCTTGATTATTGTAGACACTGCATGATGATTAGGTGATTTAAAACTAATCAATTGAGTATGTCATTGAATATGACGGATGGAATAGCACATTGAATATGTGCTTGCTTGATCATTGTACATGACAAGTGTTTAAATACATTGCATATGTATCTTGTTTGAGCGGAGATAGGGGATGTACTCCAAGGTTTGAGAGGAGATAGGGGATGTACTCTCAAACTTGTTTGGGATGAGATAGGGGATGAACTCCATTGATAATTAAGTTGGCCGGAGTGTCCAGGTTGAAAGTCCTGAAATCTTGATTACATTTGCATGACGTAGATGAATTGAAGTGTTGAAGTATTATTGATATGAGTTATAGTCTCATTTTGAATTGAAGTATGGAAATGTTAATGATGTGAGTTGTAGTCTCATATTAAGTGATTATGATTGAAGTATTGTTAACATGAGTTGTAATTTCGTTATAAACTGTCTGGATGAATTGAGAACCATATCTAAGAATTGGTTTGGATAATGAAACGGAAAAGGATTGATATATATATATATATATATATGTGAATATGGATTGGTTATGAAAGAGATGTACGTCTGTTTATTTGAGTTAAACATTTATCAAAAGCTAATGCTTTAGTTATCGTTCATATTATGTTTAGCATATCTCTACTGGGCGTTGGCTCACCCTATATGGGACATCACTTTCACGTACAGGTGATATGCCGCCTCCAAAGATGTAGCTTGGGAGGTTGTAGAAGCTGAAGGCTTACATTTGTGATTATCTTGTGTATTACATGTAAATTCAAGCCAAGGGCTTAATGTGTTTAGAGTTAGAACTCTCTATTTTTGTAACCAAGTGTTGTCTTGGAAAGTTGTAAGCCCGTAGGGCATTTACTTTTGTTGTCAACATGTAATACTTTTGAACTAAATACTCTGATGAATGGAAACATGTTTTATTCTTTTATGTCTATGGATGTCTTGAATGATTGGTTTATATGTATTTTTTTTGAGGGCGTTACAGTAAGGGCCTCACACTGAGTAGGGTTCACTTTCCTCCTAAAATAGAGTGCTCAAACAAAATTAGATTTATCAGGTGGAGGAAGAGGACTTCAATCCTGAAGTAGTGTACAAACTATTGTCTTAATCTAGCTTAACTTAAATTCTTTAGATTCTAAATTCTCTCTCCACAATTCTATATTAAAGTTTACTCCTCTTATGTCATCAACTAAAACTATATAGTCTACAAATAATACGATATCCTCTTGAATGTTCTTAATAGATTCATTTATAATTAATGCAAAAAGATAAGGACTTAGTACTGATTTTTTTATGTAAACCTATTACCATTACAAATTCACATGTTTCTCCTCTGTTTAAATAATAGTTACAACTTAGATATACATATATATCTTTAATTATATCAACATATCTAACTAATACTCCTTATTTTCCAAAACTATCCACATTATATCTATCTAGCAGCTCACAATGCTATCTAGGAAGCCTATCATATGCCTTATCTAAACCAATAATCACCATATAAGGTCCTGCAAATTCAAAAACTTCCGTATCTCATGAGAATTTGTCAACAACTTTACTGCATATATATTTTTTTCTTTTCTGGCATTTTCTCAGCAACAAAACAGAGGCAAAAACTATAAATATCATTAGAAAAATGTACAGCATAAAACTATCATCTTAATTTTCATTCTAAGGGACTAAAAATAGAGCTAAAGAATAAAACTCAATTTCTTCAATTTTAGTTTCTGACAATTTCTAAGTAGATAAACAAAGGCAAAATGGAGAAATATGATCAGACAAAACAAAAACAAATTGAATTGCATTCATCGAATAATAGAAATCATCAAATTTGAATATTGCAAGGGTCATTGTCGATCCAAACCCTAGGAGCAGATTCAAATCACAAAATAAGAAGAAACGAAAGAAGATAGAAACAAAGAGAAAAACAATCGAGAGAGAGAGAGTACCTTGAACTCAATCAAAACCCTAGGTACAGATTCAAACCCGAAAACAAGAAGAAACAGAGAAAGAAACTTGAGAAAGAGAGAGAGAGAGTGAGAGAGAGAGAAAGAGAACGTACCTTCAATGATCGAGTTCGAAAGAATTGGGACAAGCTGATTGTGTTTTTAGAATATAAGAAACAAAGAGAGCACAAGATTGAGAAGAACAACAAGGAGAGAAAGAGAGAGAGAGAGAGAGAGAGAGAGAGAGAGAGAACAAGATTGAGGGACACAAAGAGAGTGAGAGATTCATACCACTGTGAGATCGAGAGAGTGCAAGAATGCGTGCGAGTGTAGACACCCCATTTTTTACTGCCCTTAAGTCTGGGGTGCCACTAATTGATCCCTTAATGATGAAAGTTATGCTGTACGAATGTTCGATTTCTTCAGCAAGGAAAGCTCTAAATCCCAACCTTATACCCCATTTTGGACCAAAACTATTTTAGACCTTAAAACCCTCTCTTTCAAAATATTTTTGAAAATATTTCTACGATGTTCCGAGGCTCGCATTTAGTTTAAATATTGCACTTTTCGGTAAACCGAGCAAGGACAAAGTGGAAATAAATGGAAAAGAGGTGAACTCTTTGAAAAATCTTTTAAACCTCTTATTTATAGGTTTGGAGTCGAAGAAAATTGGAGGAGAGAGAAGAAAACTAGTTGGGAAGTGGTTGAGCATCAAATCGTTGAGAGAGAATTGAGCATCCTTCAGTAAATCAGGGCCATCCTTTTGAAGACTTGGACTTTAGTTGTGAGGCCACCAACATTGGAAAGTGGACTTTTGGGGCTTCATTTTAGACTCAAGAATGACCTAAAACTGAGTCCGAATGAAGAAGATATGACCATTTGAAGTCTGGCCTGGAAGCTGATTTTTGATGGCCTGCACGTGGACGGCAGATGGCCGGCCGACCAGCTTTGATGGCCGGCAATGCACACTTTTGGTTGGCAGGCCATGTGCCAGCCACTACAGTAAAACTAGATTTTTTTTTCCCCAGCTGTTTTCACAAAGTTTCAGTTGTCCTTTTTTAGATATTTTCGATCTAAGGCTCATGTTTTCTATATATAGAGGACCTCTCTTCTTGCTTTCAAGGTTAGAAACATTTAGGAATGAGGAAATATTTTTGGAAAAATCCTCTCTCTCTACAATTCTCTCTCTCTTTTGTAACTTGCATAGCCTTTGCCCAAACACTTGAAACCAAACCTAGAGAGCTTCTTACTGGGGTGATTTGAGCTTGAATTTGAGCTCTTGAAGCACTTGAGAGTGTGAAATTGTTGATTTATGACTTAAGGGTTTATTCATCTTCAAGAGGTATACCTTCTCTTGCTTTTGTACCATCTCTACACCACTTATTTTCTATCATTTCTTGCTGATTTTGAAGTGTTTTTCAACTATTTTTATGGGTTGAAACTTGTGGTTTAAGGCTATTAAAGGTAAAGGGGTTAACCACCCTTCTTTGAATCTTGTTCTCTAAACCTTTACACTTGTGTTTCCCTTCTCTTCATCAACTTTTTTTTGAGCTTTTTACCATTGATTTTCAGAGATTTTCAGAGGCTAAAAAAGTGGTTTTGAAGTCCCAAAAATGGAGGGGTTAGCCACCCCTCTTTTGACTTGTTTACTTGCTTAAATTGCTCCATGTTTTAGATTATTATTTTAGCTATTTTTGTCTTCATTCCAGCACATTTTTGTACTATTTTTGGGCTTTATTGGATTGTCTAAACTCTGAAATTTTGGGCTGAAACTTGTGATTTAAGGCCATTAAAGGTTGAGGGGTGGTCCACCCTTCTTTACACCTTGCTTTGAAGGCCTTTACCCTTGTGTTTCCCACCTTTGCACTATCTTTTTTTGAGCTTTTAAACACTGTTTTTTAGAGTTACTTCAGTGGCTAAAATCATGTTTTGAAGTCCAAATTTGGAGGGGTTAGCCTCCCCTCCTTGTGTCTTGCTTACTAGCCTAGTTAGTACCATGTTTTAGCATATTAATCTAGCTATTTTTAGCTCAATTTTAGCATATTTTAGGACTTATTTTAGCACTGTTTTGGGCTGATAGTTGCATTTGAGCTTTGTTTTGCATGCTTGTAGTGTAATGGTCCTCATGAGTTTAATGTTCTAGGCCTTAGACACTATCTCCTTTGAGTTAAAAGCATTTATTTATGCTTTTCTCACTCATTTTCAGCACTAATAATCTCTACAACCTATCTCATTTCTTGGTTTTTTGTTTTGTTTTGAAAGTGGTTCAAACTACTTGTTTGTTTAAAGCATGAGATTGAGATGTCATGCTTAATGGTTTAATCCCTTAGGGGGTTCATTACCAATGGTATGATGTCTATTTCATGCCTAAGACAACTCTTGGTTTGAGCCTTCTTTCCATTAAAGGACTTAAACTCACCCTTTGGACTCAATTGATTAAAGGACGGTTGGTAATCAAAATGAAGTAATTAAAATTGGGACTAAAAGTGAGCAAGGTAATAATTTGGTTGTGTTTAATCGGATGTTAATTGAACACATGGAACTTGGGCTATTTCATACTTACTAATGATGAAATGATTCGAGTTTCCAAGGTCATCACTTCTCTTGATCTTCCATGATAGGGAGGTGGCTTTGAGAGTCTCATGTCATTGCATTTATTGAACTTGCACGCTTTCATTCACAAGCCATCATGCAATGAAATTGCTTGAGTTGGTGGTTTGTGGCTTAAGCTCACTACTCCTTTGATTTGTTCGTGAAAAAGGAGGGGTGAGTTGTGCAAACAAACTCTTGAAATACCCTGTATATGCTCTGTTTGTCCTCTATTGCAGCAAGGAGAACTGGGCAGCAGTGGCTGACAGGCCACTTTACATGGCCGGTAGGTGGCCAGCAGACCACCTTTGATGGCTGGCCAGCCATCACTGGTGGCCGGAAACCCTCATGACTGGCCGGGCGGCTATTGATGCAGAGTTCAACAGCATGTTTGTAAGGCAGAGCAAAGTTATTCTGAAAAGTGGGCAACAGTGTTGGTGTTCTATTGTGCAACAGAGGCTCTCCGAAAGCAAAACAGTGGCTTTTCGGGTGGAAACTGAGCACGTGCATGAGCATCCCTCGCATTCCAAGCTTGTTTAATGTTTAAATATTTAGATTAAATATTTGTTGTAATTAATTAATTGTAGCTAATTAATTTTGTCAAGTGTTGTAATATTTAGTTAACTAGAATAGTTAGTTAATTTATATGTTGTTGTAATAATTAGTTAAGTAGTTTAGCTAATTTCATTTGTTTTGTAATAATTAGCTTAGCTTAGATTAGCTAGTTAGCTTGTTCGGACTCTCCTTCATGAGAGCGCAATGTAATAATGTGTATGTCTTCCAACCCCATGTCTTTCTCCCTTTTATTTACTAGCTTATGATGGTTAGTTTAGAGGCATCACGTTTTGTTTAGCATGATTCATGTTTGCATCCATTTGTATTGCATGCACCGAGGCTCGGTTCATCATTCTAACTACATTGTTATTGCTTATACTTCTTGAATACGTGATTAGACAGCATGCTATTACTTGCTTTATATGCCATATTAGTCACCGAGCTTATTAGTTGCATGTCTCATGTGTTGCATTAGTCATATTGCATAGTTAGGAATCATGCATTTTTCTAACTCATATCTTTTTGGCTTGGAGTACTAGGTGAGCCTTTACTCGCTTTAGCATAATTGCATGAGTTTGATGTTGTCATGTTTAGCACGCTTGCCATGAGGCTAATTGCTTAAATGATAAATTGCTTGAATACCTATGAATGAAGGCTTATTGCTTGAATTGGAATGATTGGAGCAATGTTCATATGCGATCACTTTTTCAAGTGGTACATATTTGAAATAATTTTCAAAACAAACATGACTCGAAATGTTCCAATTCTTGCAAAGTTAGTCTATACTTGTGTGTGTGTGCATCACATAGTAATGCTAGCCTAGTAAACTGGAACAAGAGCATATAATGTACATAAGATTCATATCATGATTAGTAGAGGCCGATCTTTGATCGGACGAGCGGGGGTGCGCAAATGTATTCATGACCTTCCCCTCTTGTACCTAAGTTCCCAAGCCAAGACAATCTTAGTGATGACGGACACGTGGCCTTTGGCACAAATCATGGGTTTCCTAAATTTCCCAATAATATTTAGGTGGAGACTCTATATTTGGCAAAGCAGTCAATTTTTGACAATTTGATTCAAAATTGATTTTTCAAAAGATTTGCCGGATTTGGACTCTTTGGTGTTTTTCAATTTCACATTGCACTTGTGAGATTAGATTCAGAACCGTGGGAGTCTGAACTGTAGGGCTTATTTTTGAACTTCCGAAAGGGGGTGCAAAAAAGTCGAGCTATAGCAAGAAACAGAATGATCATTGTGAACGGCTAGGGCAAATATAAAGAGAAAGGGAAATTAAATCAAAGAAAATAAAGAATAAATTAGTTATTTGGGACTGATAATTAGGTGGTCGCAAATTATATGGTAGCAAAAGGCCATTTTTTTAGTAGTGACACTTCCAATAAAGTGAGAAATTTTCAGCTGTCAAAGTGTGATATATTTATGATTTTGTATTAGTGAGAGTGCTTCGAAATAGAGAAACGACTAGAACCCTCTTCTTCGAGGGTTGTACTATTCTCCTTCCCGGTCCACTTCCACGAGATGCTCACCTTGCCGTGCAGTGGTGGTGGAGATCAGATTAAGATCAATTGATTTGATCACTACAACAGTTGAGTTCATCAGAATACATATGGCTTTGTAAATGTACAGATTTGAGGCATGGATTGATTTTCAGAGATACCTTGGATCTAATCTTGATTGTTCAAGATTTAGTTTTGGTAGGTCAGAGCATATCTAGTGGTCTTTGTCCTCTTTTTTCTTTTTTTCTTTTTTTTTTTCATTCCTACACACACACACACACACACACACACACACACACACACACACACAGAGATGAAGAGTGAGAGAGAGAGATAGAGAGATGTTACTGTGTTGTTATTGTTGATGATGATGATTGTAACAGATAGTGACTTAGTATATTGATTGGTTTAGTGTATTCATTTCCTCATATGTTGTTGTTGTTATTGTTTTCATTTGGATTAGGATTTCAACAGATAATACTCTTTTTTCTCTGGTTTTGCGTTCAACAGATAGGTTAAAAATAAGAAGAAAAAAAATGTGTGGAAAATTTCAACAAATAATAGAGAGAGAAAAGAGAAGTGGAGAAAGGAGCAGATAGATATAAAAAGTTTGAAAATGATGTGCATTTGAACATATAAAAAAATAGGTTAAAAAAATTCAACAGATAGATTAAAAAAATTTGAACAGATAGATATAAATTTAAACAGATAGTCAAAGAAAAGTCAAACAGATAAAAAAGTCAACAAATAAATTAAGGGGTAAAATTGGAAATGAAATGACCTTCTAGAACAACAAAAGAATTTTTCATCAAACTATTTTACAAAAGGTGAACCTCTCACTAACAAAAAATACCCACTAAATCTAATGCCTTATACCCTCCCTACTTTAAAGTTTTCAACAATTATCTCTTTTTATCTATTACTACCTACTTATCTATTTTGTTTAATTTAAACCACACAGTCCAAACAGAGAGTGAATTAAATGAAGATGAATTCATTAAGCAGTATTGTATAAAATAATTGTGAATTTAAACTGCATGATAAGTATAATAAAAAAAGGCAGCCTTACATAATGGTATAATGAATGATGATTATTATAAATAAAAAAAATATAATTATTACAAATTTGTCTTACCTTACTGTATATACATGATTATAAAAGAATAATTTTAAAATATATATATATGTATATATATATATATATATATATATGAATTTGAATAACACAAAGATAACATAGTAGCACTTACACTTTTTTTGTTTTTTTAATCAACAAATATTAGTTGTTAGTTGTTAGTTGTTAGATTAGCAATTATGGGAGAGAATCTCCCCACTCTTGACAAAGCACATAAGTGTTTATACTTTCTTAATTCAACTTCCTTAAAAGGAATTAAACTCATGACCTCTTTGAGACTAAACTTTAAGGAAAGTATGGTGACCAACTAGACTAGGCCTAATTAGTTTTGTTGTAACGCTTACACTTGTAAATAGGGGTGTGCGCGGTGCGGTTCGGACAGTTTGAGAGTAAAATTACAAATCGAATGGCGGGTTAGCAGATTGACAAACTGCGGTTTGGGCGGTTTTTGGCAGATTGACGGATTGAATAATATTTTAACTAATTATCATACATTTGCATAATATATAACACTAATTTGTATAATATTTTTTACATATATAACACAAACTAATTTTACATAATATGTTTAATAGATATAACCACTAATTTGTAATAAATTCCATATCTTAAATCTCTCTCACACTTATTTTTACATTGATATTTCATTGGAAGTTAAAAATTATATACGTATTAACTATAGCGAAACGGAGCGATTCGGTTGACGGATTATAAATTTTAAAGTTTAAACCGCAGTTAACAGTTAAAGCGGTACGAATTGATACAAATCAGTGTAATTTTAACGAATTGAACAGTATTCTGTACTATCCTACTTGTAAAGTTCGGAATGTTGGCTTCATAATGTTACTGTTTACCGCGTAAAACACAAGTTCTTAAACGGGTTTCTTTGTAAATTGTCTAAGTTGATCCTTATTAGATCATCATGATCATGATGGCGTGATATGAATAGTTTGCTTTTGCAGAATAGTCGGAAAATTTTAGAAGTAACTTTCTCACATTCCATCATGTAAAAATATGGAAAAAAAATATATTCACTAATTTTTATTTATTTATTTTTAAAGTGATAATGCAACACAATTGAAACCATTATGTACGGACTAAAATACAACATCAACATTTATGTCTAATTTAGTAGACTAGTAGAGTGATACGACCATTTGAAGTTGTTATATGATTATGCGATGTAATTAATTTATTTAAAAAATAATTATTTTATTATATAATTTTATGCTGGAGCCAATAAGTTGTGAAGTATAGATGACTACCTCAATTTTTCTTCTTCGTTAATAATTGAAACTTTTTTTTAATGAATTTTTTATAAATTATTTGAGTTTTTTTAAACATGAATTTTTTCTTCCATTTGGAGGATTTAAAGGGATAATGGACTGTTTTATAAGGAAAAACCTAATCTTCATAATTGAATCAAAATTGGTTAAGGAAATCGATTTTTGAGAAAGAATTAAATAATAATGGGAATTTTTACTTTAAAATCTCACGATTAGGTTAATTAGATTCTACCTAATTAACCCTTGAAAATTTGGCCTTGACACAATTACTTTCTTGTCATAATTTTTTATTTAACAAAATTAATAAAATAAAATAAAATATTTAAGTACTCTCCTATACAATAATAAAATTACCTAAATTATTAATTAAAATATATTTTTGACATCATTAAAAATTAGTAATTGATTTGATAATTTATTAATAAAAACAGTCATTTGTTATTCAATTAAAAACTTAAAAGGTATTACAGGAACAATCCGTATTTTAAATAAACCTCATAAATTATATTTATAATTTACCCTATAATATAATGATGTTGATGTTAAACTTCTGAAAATAGTCTCAAAATTATGTCAATTTTAACTTTCCCAAATCTACAACGAGTTTGTGAACCTCACACATGAAGTGAATCTTCTTCCCGTATTAGTACTAGGGTTGCAAATGAATAAGAATTGTTCGTGAATAGACTCGAGCTCAATTCGATAAGGACTTGTTCGAACTCGGTTCGTTCAATTTTTATTGTATTTGAGCTCGAATTCATTAAAATCTTAATAAACAAATCTAAACATTCTAAAATTCGACTCGTTTAACATTTATTAAAAAATAAATAAATATATTATTTATATATTAAATAATGCAAAAATATGTATAAAATATAAAATAAATATGTTATTTATATAGTTTAAAATGTAAAATGTATATAATATCTAACTATATATAATACATTTATATAATAGTTGTAGTAGATATTATTATTTTGGTAAAATATTAAAAAAAAGTATATTTATATATACATATATATAATTGTATAAATTTCACTCGTTAAGACTTGTAAAGAGACTCGAGTTTAAGTCAAACCTAAATAGACTCGAGTTTAAATCAAACCTAAACCGACTCAGCTTGAGTTTGATTCATTAAATTTTTATTGAATTTGAACTCATTAAAATCTTAATAACAAGTTTAAACATATTAACGCTAGGCTCGACTCCGCTCATTTACGGCCCTAATCGGTGCTAAGGGTGTTCACGTGTCGATTCGGCTCGCGTTTTGTCCGCCGAACCAACATATTCAGATTTGAAAAGTAGTTAGTAACTCGTGTCAACCGAACCGACGTATTCAAATTTGAAAATTAGTTAGTAACTCGTGTTGACCGAACTGTAGCTCGAAATTGACTGAATCAAAAGTCACGGTTTAGCGATTAGTTGGGTCAATTTAGAAAAAATAATACAAATGGATTTTTTATTTTTTTTTATTTTTGGAATTGAGAGTTCAAAATAGCCAATTATGCTCATGTATATATACTTAGAGATTATAGATCAGTGACAGAGAGAGTGACAAATCAAAGATTGGTAACAGATAACAATTTACAGCTGATGTATATATATTTATGTTGTGTTTGGTTGGGAGATTTGAAAAATGATTTGGAAAAGGAAATAGAAAAAAGGGTGTGAAACTAAGTGAAATATATATATATATATATATTATTCATATTTCACCTATCTTGTCTCTTTCCCTCCAAATCCCTTCCTAAATCGCTCAACGAAACACAGCATTACAGATTATAGATTATCGCCACAGCCACCGTCTTCACTCATCGCAACGCTATCGCTCATCACCAACACCATTTCGCCACACCACCTTTGGAAGAAAAAGAGTAGGGGTGAGCAGCGGATATACCGATCCGTCAAAACCAACCGAATTGAACCGATCTGCCACATTTTGGACAGATGGGTGATGACGAGCGGACGGTTGCGGATTGATTTTCTCCAATCTGCTAATCTGGAGGACGGATAGCGGATTTGAGATTCCTTTGGCCGTAACCGAACCGTCAAACCACGAACACCCCTAGTAATTTATAAGACTTTGTGTTTTCAGTTTGTTTAAATATTCTGTTTGTGTTTTCAATTAAAAAAGAGTTTAAATATTCTGTTGAAAAAAAGTTTTCAACTTGAATATTTTTTTTGAATTGAAAAAAATAAACGTATTATTTATCTATATTTTTTGATTTTTAAATCTATCTCTAAAAATAATAAATAGAAAATATGATATATGCTGGTTGGTTTTTGATTTCAAAAACAGATATAGATGTAACAATACACGGACATACAATCTCTACTGCTACTTTGTTTATGGTTTTGGTGATTTGATTGTTTTTATATTTTAAGAACCACAGATTGTAATACTTTATGTAGATGAGATATGCTATGATTGTAGTATGTGGATGAGGCATGCAGTGATTGTGATATTCTAAAGTTTTCAAATTTTCTTGCTTTGGATGAGGCATGCAGTGATTGTAATATTTTTTTAAGTTATTAACTGTAATACTTTTTTTTTTTTTGAGGAAGTGCACAAGTTGAATTATGTTAAAAATTTATAAAATTTTAAACCGCCAAACCAATTCGCATCCATCCATCAAACCGCCAATCCGCTCAATTCACATCCGTCGGATTGGCGAACGGATGTGGATTGATTTTCTTCAATCCGTCAATCTGACGGACAGATGGCAGATTAGAGATTCCGTGGCCACGACCGACCCGCGTCCACTCCTAAACAAGGGAAAGAAAAAGAACAAAAATAAGAAGCAGAGATGAGAGAGAAAGAGAGATGGGGAATGGGTGGGGGAGAGAAACGAAAAGGTTAAGAGAGAGTATAGCGATCCCGGGTTTACCCTTGTTGTACAGTGATCCGGACATGTGTCCGTGGATGTTGGTAGTTGTTTATTATCTTGTTGCATCCTTTTTACTTCGTATTTGAGTTATAGGATGTGTTGGGCAGGTTTGTTTCAGGTTGGTTGTGTTTGGGAGCCTAGTGTTGCTGCCTAGATTTTTGAACCTTCGCTCGAGCGAGGAGTTGGTCGCTCGAGCGAGAGTTGAGTTTGTGTGTGGTGGGTCGAGCCAGAGTGGCTTCACTCGAGCGAGCGCTTGCACCTGGTTCTGGACCTGAGAGTTGTGTTTCTTGGCTCGAGCGAGCTTTTCTTGGCTCGAGCGGTCTGGTTTGCTCTTCGCTCGAGCGAGAGGTCTATCGCTCGAGCGTGCTTCTGGTTGCAGACCTGAGGGTTTGAGTTGTTGGCTCGAGCGAGCATTCTTTCGCTCGAGCGCACTTCTGAGTTTCTGGCTCGAGCGAGAGTTCCTTGGCTCGAGCAAGAGTTTCTGTGTCTGGTCGCTCGAGCGACCAAGTCTTCGCTCGAGCGAGCGTGTTTTATATCAGCGGACAGTAGCGATTTTTAACATCACTTTTTCACCTTTTCTTTTTATCAAACCCTAGATCCGAGACCCTCTCTCTCTACACTTTTACTCTCTCTAAGAATTCAGCTCCAGGAATTGCTAGAGAAGGGCTTTGTTCGCCCTAGTGTTTCGCCGTGGGGAGCACCGGCCCTCTTTGTTAAAAAGAAAGATGGTGCCTTGAGATTGTGTATTGACTACAGGAAGTTGAATCGGGCTACGGTTAAGAATAAGTACCCTATGCCCCGTATAGATGATTTGTTTGACCAGTTGAAGGGTTCCCGTTGTTTCTCTAAGATGGACTTGAGAACGGGTTACCACCAGTTGAGGGTCAGGGACGAGGATATTCCGAAAACGGCATTCCGTACGCGGTATGGCCATTATGAGTTTCTGGTGATGCCATTTGGGCTTACCAATGCACCGGCAGTCTTTATGGACTTGATGAACCAGATTTTCCGAGAGTTCTTAGACCGATTTGTGGTCGTCTTCGTGGACGACATCCTTATCTATTCACCTTCAGAGGAGGGGCACGAGGAACACTTGAGAGTGGTGCTTGAGTTGCTTAGAGCCCATAGGCTGTATGCCAAGTTTGGGAAGTGTGAGTTCTGGCTGAGGGAAGTCAAATTCTTAGGCCACGTGGTATCCGGGGAAGGGGTGTCTGTTGATACATCAAAGGTTGAGGCAGTGCAAGATTGGGCACAGCCTAAGAGTGTGTTTGAGATCCGCAGTTTTCTGGGATTAGCTGGGTATTACCGTCGGTTTGTGAAAGATTTCTCCAGGTTAGCGTCACCGTTGACTAAACTGACTCGGAAGGGAGTCAAGTTTGTGTGGAGTGAGATTTGTGAAAAGTCGTTCCGAGAGCTGAAAGTTAGATTGACCACCTCTCCGGTGTTGATTATTCCGGAGAGAGGGTTGGGTTATGCGGTTTATTGTGATGCCTCACGAGAGGGTTTGGGTTGTGTGTTGATGCAAGAGGGGAAAGTGGTAGCTTATGGCTCACGTCAGTTGAAAATACACGAGAAGAATTACCCCACACACGACCTAGAGTTAGCGGCAGTGATCTTTGCCTTGAAAATCTGGAGGCACTACCTTTATGGTGAGAGGTTCGAGGTGTTCTCGGACCACAAGAGTTTGAAGTATCTGTTTACACAGAGAGACTTGAATTTGAGGCAGAGGAGGTGGATGGAGTTCATCGAGGATTATGATTTTGAGTTGCACTATCATCCGGGAAAGGCCAATGTTGTGGCCGATGCCCTTAGTAGGAAATCCATTAGTGGTGTAGCTAGTATAGCCATCCAGGAATGGGAGATGTTGGGAGCACTTGGCGAGTTTAATTTGCTACTGGGCGAATCTGTTGAGGCTGCGGCCTTGTTTTCCGTTGTTGCGCCGCAGCCTACACTTGTGACTAGAGTGTTAGAGGCACAGAGAAGTGACCTTGAGGTAGAATCCCTCCGAGAGAAGATCTCCAGTGGGACAGTTGAGAAGGGTTTGACGGTGTATCCCGACCTGAGTGTGAGATACCGAGACCGTTTGTTTGTACCGGAGTCTTGCCGTGAGGAAGTACTCCGAGAGTTTCATTATTCGCGCCTTGCGGTGCATCCAGGAGGTACTAAGATGTATCAGGATTTGGGTCGCCAGTTTTGGTGGCGGGGTATGAAGAGAGATGTGGTTGTTTTCGTATCGAAGTGCCTTACTTGCCAGCAAGTGAAGGCCGAGCATCAGAGGCCAGCGGGTTTGTTGCAACCCTTGCCTATTGCCGAGTGGAAGTGGGAGCATGTCACTATGGACTTCGTTGTAGGTCTTCCGAGGACTCAGCGGGGTAGTGATGCTATTTGGGTGGTTGTAGACCGATTGACTAAGTCGGCGCACTTCATTCCTATGCGTGTGAGAGATTCGGTAGATCATCTAGCCGACTTGTATATTCGGGACGTAGTGAGATTGCACGGGGTCCCAGTGACGATCGTCTCAGATAGAGATCCTCGTTTTACTGCTAGGTTGTGGCAGAGTTTGCAGAGTGCCTTGGGCACTAAGTTGACCTTTAGTACGGCTTATCAATCTCAGACTGACGGGCAGTCCGAGCGTACTATTCAGATCCTCGAGGATATGCTTCGGGGTTGTGTCCTGGACTTCAGTGGGACGTGGGAGAGGCACTTGCCCTTGGTAGAGTTTGCCTACAACAACAGTTTTCAGTCTAGCATCGGTATGGCACCGTTTGAGGCCTTGTATGGCCGACCGTGTAGGTCTCCAGTTTGTTGGGCTGAGGTGGGTGATGCACCTTTGTTGGGTCCGGAGTTGGTTAGGGAGACGACGGAGAAAGTTGAGCTTATCCGTAGGAGGCTTGTTACAGCCCAGAGTCGGCAGAAATCTTATGCTGACCGTCGGAGGAGGCCTTTGGCGTTTGAGGTAGGTGATCATGTCTTTCTGAAGATATCACCTAGGCGAGGCTTGATGAGATTTGGGAAGAGTGGGAAGTTATCCCCTCGGTTTATTGGTCCTTTTGAGATTCTTGAGAGGATTGGTGAGGTTGCTTATCGGTTAGCCTTACCGCCGCAGTTGTTCGGAGTACATGACGTGTTTCATGTGAGTATGCTTCGGAAGTATGAGCCAGATCCATCACATGTGTTGGATTGGACTGATTTAGAGGTAGATGAGGATGCCTCGTATGAGGAGAGACCGGTTCGGGTCTTGGATAGGCGGGATCAGGTCCTTCGTGGCAAGACCATTCCTTTGGTGAAAGTCTTGTGGAAACATCACGGAGTGGAGGAAGCCACTTGGGAACGTGAGTTGGAAGTC
This sequence comes from Camellia sinensis, assembly GCF_055761805.1. Taxonomy (NCBI): domain Eukaryota; kingdom Viridiplantae; phylum Streptophyta; class Magnoliopsida; order Ericales; family Theaceae; genus Camellia; species Camellia sinensis. The sequence continues at coordinate 40,236,176 of NC_138969.1, read as the reverse complement.
CGAGAGAAATATCCGGACTTGTTTGTTGATATGTGATCTTGTATTTAAATTTTGAACAATTGTTGAACTTAAGAGCTTTTATATATGTCTTAAGTTGTGAAACATTGAAAATGTTTGGTTTATTGGAAGTATGTTTTGGGAACTTGCCTCATATGGAAGTTGAATGTAACATTATATATGTTGATTATATTGTTGAAATTGGAAAGTTAATGCATAATGCTAATGCATGTTGAAAGTACATATGTTGTATACATATTGTGAAACGCCTCTTGTTAAAGGGATGGGATGACCGGTAATGGGTCGGATTGTTGAATGTTATAGTGTAACATTGTTTAAATGGAGAAAAACTTGTTTTTGCAAACTTATGCTTAATTTCGGGGACGAAATTCTTTAAGGGGGGGAGGTTATAGCGATCCCTGGTTTACCCTTGTTGTACAGTGATCCGGACATGTGTCCGTGGATGTTGGTAGTTGTTTATTATCTTGTTGCATCCTTTTTACTTCGTATTTGAGTTATAGGATGTGTTGGGCAGGTTTGTTTCAGGTTGGTTGTGTTTGGGAGCCTAGTGTTGCTGCCCAGATTTTTGAACCTTCGCTCGAGCGAGGAGTTGGTCGCTCGAGTGAGAGTTGAGTTTGTGTCTGGTGGGTCGAGCCAGAGTGGCTTCGCTCGAGCGAGTGCTTGCACCTGGTTCTGGACCTGAGAGTTGTGTTTCTTGGCTCGAGCGAGCTTTTCTTGGCTCGAGCGGTCTGGTTTGCTCTTCGCTCGAGCGAGAGGTCTGTCGCTCGAGCGTGCTTCTAGTTGCAGACCTGAGGGTTTGAGTTGTTGGCTCGAGCGAGCATTCTTTGGCTCGAGCGCACTTCTGAGTTTCTGGCTCGAGCGAGAGTTCCTTGGCTCGAGCAAGAGTTTCTGTGTCTGGTCGCTCGAGCGACCAAGTCTTCGCTCGAGCGAGCGTGTTTTATATCAGCGGACAGTAGCGATTTTGAACATCACTTTTTCACCTTTTCTTTTTATCAAACCCTTGATCCGAGACCCTCTCTCTCTACACTTTTACTCTCTCTAAGAATTGATCTCCCTAGAGTGTGAATCTAGCCTAGGGTCTTTGTTAAAAAGATAGAGGGCATTGAGAGCTTTGATTTAATCTGAAAAAGTTTGGATTTGGAGCACGTTGGTCTTCGAGTCTTCATCTCCTTTTTGGCTCAAACTTCGAGGTAGGGATATCCTACTCCTCTCTATGGATTTTGTCTTTAAATTTTGGTATTTTGAGATGTTGGGGTTGGTTTGGTAATTTTGTGAAAGTTTGGGGCTTTTGTGCAATTTTACAAAAGTTGGGGTTTTATTCATAATAAACCTAGATGCATGTTTGGCATAGAGAAATGGAGTAAATGTTAAATCATTGATGAAAATGGGACCTAAGGGTTGAAATGGTAATTATGGATAACGACCTAATTACATTGTTGATTAATTGGGATAATTAATTGTGAGAAATGAGGAAATGAAATGTTGATTGAATATCCATTGTGCATTTATTTTCTGTTTAGAAATAACTGCTTTGGGCAGGATAGTCGTGATTGTTGTAGACAATGCATGATGATTAGGCAAACTGAAACTAATCAATGAAGTGTGTCATGGAACTTGACGGTTGATAGAATACATTAACTATATGTATTGAGTGTTTGTATATAGAACCCATGTGTTTGTATACGTTATGTGTAGAGGAGGAGATGGGGGATGTACTCCGCGGTTTAGGGGAAGATAGGGGATGTACCTCTAAACCGGATAGTGTTGGGAGAAGATAGGGAATGAACTCCGTAGATACAGCTCATATGCTTGTCTAGAGAAGTGAAGATAGAGCTCATATGCTTATCTTTGTGAAGTGTGGATATAGCTTATATGCTTATCTGTGGATATTGTGGTTATACATATCTGTGTGGAATGTGGATATAGCTTATATGCTTATCTGTGAATGTGGATATTGTTTTTATACATATCTGTTGAGATAATGATAGAGCTCTCATGCTTATCTGTTGAAAAGGGAAAATGAAAGGTAACTTGGACTCGTAAGTCGTATGACATAAATATGTGATTTATGTGAATGTATCAGTGTTGGCCATCTATCAATTGCTAATATTTTAGTCATTGTTCATGGTTGGTTTAGTGTATTTCTACTGGGCTGTGGCTCACCCTTTATGGGAATATCATTTTCAGGTACCGGTAGCATGCCACCTCCAAGGACATAGCTTGGGAGGCTAGATGCGGACATGCTTTGTCGTTATCTTTTTGATGTATTACATGTAATTTCAGGCCAAGGGCTTTATGTGTAAACGAGTTAGAACTCTTTTGTTGTAACCAAGTGTTAACTTGGAAAGCTGTAAGCCTGTAAGGCATTTTGCTTTTATTGTTAACATGTAATACTTTCATATGAAACTCTGGTGTATAAAAGAATGTGGTTATCTCATATGTCAATGAATGTCTTATTTGATGGGTTTCATGTTATTATTTTGAGGGCGTTACAAAGAGAGATAAAGATGAAAGGTTTGACATAAATGAGTTGTCAAATATGTAAGAAAGGAAAAATTATTTGGCGCTCTTGGGCATCACCTAGTGGTATTTTTTATTAATCATAATCTATTATGGAGTGTTTTGAGAAGTTGATTAAAAAAAGAGTGTATTCTCAACTTGAAATCAAATCATCATTTGTGTTAATCAAATTTATCAAAAATCATGAATTATACTTGTATCTAAATATTTTTTCTGAAGAAAATAAAAAGAACAAAAAGTTCTATAATGTAAAAATTATGACTTTGTTATAACTCATGGTGTATATTATGATATGTGTTACAAATGAATAATAATAATTTTAAGGGTAAATTACAGTTACACTCTTGAGGTTTGGGTTTAATATATATAACCCCTTAAGTTTTGAAAAATTACACTAATCCCTCCTGTCATTATAATTATTTAGATAGAATGAAAATATTGAACTCATGCATTCTTTCTTTTCTTGTTTTACTTTACTTTCTCTATTTTTTTTCCCTTTCCTTTGCTTTATTTTTTTTCCCAATGTAATTTCCTCTATTTTTCTACTAAAAATTGTTGTCTTTTATATAAGTAAAAGGGTTTGTAAAATAAAATTATTAACCATAGGAGTAGAAATATAATTGCCAGAACATCAGGAAATAAAATATAATTGGACCAAATCTCAAGGTGTCAATGTAATTTACCCTTGTTCTTATGAAGGCATGTTTTTACTTGTAACTTTGTGTAACAAGATTACTTACAACTTTGCTGATCAATTTTGTATAAATGTTAAAATAACATTTTTTTATGTCATTTAATGGTAAACAAATTCATAATTTGATCTCCCTAAATGTAATGCCCTCAAAAATAAACATAATCCCATCATCTAACAGTTCTATATACATGATAGGTAAATCACATTTCCATACATACATTAGAGTTATTATTACAAAAGGGTACTTCATATAAGTTCCAAACTGTTTACAACATAACAAAATGCCCTACAGGCTTACATCTTTCCAAGTAATAACTTGGTTACAAAAAGAAGAGAACTAACTCTTTACATATAAAGCCTTTGGCTTGAGTTTACATTGAACATCGAAATAAATTGACAAAATGGAGTCTTCAACTCCTAAACCTCCCAAGCTAAGACCTTGGAGGCGGCATGTCTCATATACCTGAAAATGGTGTCCCAAGTAGGGTGAGCCAAAGTCCAATAGAGATATGTTAAACCAAATACGAGAAATAACTAAAACATTACCATTCGACAAATGGTTAACACTTGTAAGCCAACTTACACCCTTTACAATGCCCAACAACAATTACATCCATATTTCAATCCACTTCCATTCGTTTATCCAAGTAAATTCATAGACATGGTTCATTACTTATCCAAATAATTCAAAATAAGACTACAACTCATATTATCAACAATACAAAATGAGACTACAACTAATATTATCAACACTTTAATTATCAACGTCATTCAAACGCATTTAAGATTTCAGGACTTTCACCTTGGATACTCCAGCCAACTTAGTTATCAATGGAGTCCATCTCCTATCTCCTCTCAAACAGTGGAGTACATCCCCTATTTCCTCCCAAACCATGGAGTACATTCCCTTTCTCCTCCCAAACAAAGATACATGTGCAATGTATTTAAACACCTTATCATATACAATGATCAATTAAAACACATATTTAATGTGTTAATCCAACCGTCATATTTAATGGCTTAGTTCAATTGATTAGTTTTAGTTTACCTAATCATCATGTATTTTCTATAACATTCATGGTTATCCTCCACCGATAGCCCCAAACAGTTATTTCTAAATAGATGAATAAATCTATCGAACAGATAATTTATTACACTTTCCATAGGTGAGTGACTTATCAATCCAACTACACCATTTAATCACAATTTCCAACCCAATTACAAATTTCCACTATTAATTCCTTTATTTTGACAAATAATTCATTTAATCCCAATTAGGGCATTTTTTCCCCTTTCTCAAATAACAACCCTAAGGCTCAATATCATCAATTATATACAATTAACCCCATTTCAAGACCTCACATTCACAAAGGAGTCCAAAACCAAGAAACCCCTCTTTTATAATTTCAATCACAAGCCCTAACTTTACCCAAAACTCCCAAACACCACCATCTATACAAAATAACCAACATTTATGTTAAAACTCATAAAAAGGAGTAGTTTATCCTTACCTCAAAGTTAGGAGCCCAAAGAAGAAGATGAAGAAACCTGAAAGTGCGCCAAATCAACACTTTTTCGGATCCAAAGGTAGCCTAAGCCAAGCTCTAACTTTTATACAAAGGGACTAGGGTAGAGAATCTCTAAAACAAAGTGTATTTGTACAGAGAGAGAGAGAGTTTAGATAGAGAGAGGGTCGGATCTAGGGTTTGGGATGTAAAAGAAATGAAAAAGTGATCTGAAAACCCACTATTGCGAATTGATATATACGAGGCTCGCTCGAGCGAAGGACTTGTCGCTCGAGCGACCAGACACAACAAAGGACCTCGCTTGGGCGCAAGAAGCCTCGCTCGAGCGAACAATGGAAAGCTTCAGGTTTGCAACACAGAAGCACGCTCGAGCGCAAGAAAGCTCGCTCGAGCAATGAATACCAACCTTCAGGTCTTCAGACGCACGCTCGAGCGCAAGAATGCTCGCTTGAGCGAAGAGACACACCACAGAAAGCTCGCTTGAGCGCAAGAACCTTCGCTTGTGCGAAGAAGCAAAATTCTGGGCAGCAACCATTTATTCCAACCTACAACCAACCTGTTCCAAACTCGCCTAACACATCCCTAAACTTAAATACAAGGAATAGAAGGATGGAAACAAGATATAGATAATAACATACAACCATGGAACCCGAGTTCGGAACACAATAAATAATGGGGAAGAACCAGGATCGCTATACTAAAACTTTTAAACTGTTAACTAACATGGTTGTAAATGATTATTCATTCATTTATTTCATTATAATAAAATATATTCAAAATATTTGTTATATGTTAGTAAAAAATTATGCCAAGTCTTGATCAACAGAGACTTAACAACAATTTTAACCAAACAATCAAACAGAAAATCAGACGACTGTGTAAAGGTTCTAAAATGCCTTGAAAATACAAGGACTTCTTTGTAACAATTAACAATCGAAAGAGTGAATTATTCAAATAAATAAAACAACTCTAGATAAATTATCTAAGTTTACAAGAATTACAAATCACAAATTACAGAGAAGACTACTCTTAAAAATTAAGATAATCTACTCTTAGGAATTAAGGTATTCTACTCCTAAAAATAAAGAAAACACCTTGATGAGTTTGATGATTTCTTCATCCCTTGCTTATTCCTTCTTCAGCCTATTTATAGGCTTGACATTGCCACAAACCGTTGCTAACCATGTTGTCACAAACTGCTCCACCATGACCAAACGTTGCTGCCACAAACTATGTTGCCCCACTTTCTTGGTAAATTGGTACCATGATCTTGCACCAAACGAATAATAATAATAATAATGTGGTCATAATAGGCCTTTAAAAATGATTTATGGTTGAATCGACATACTAAAATAAATAAGTCATAATCAATGAGATTAGATTTGGTCATGATCGACAGGTCACAATCAATAATATTATATTTGGCCACAATCGATAAGCCGCAATCAATAGGCGATAATCGACAAGACAAATATTTATGGTGCAAATAATGCCCCGTAACTCTTTAAGAATGAGATGACTCGAATTTTGGAAGAGTTGTAAAATTTAAACTTGGCTTATGAAGGTACTTTTTTTTTTTGTTTGTGTGTGTGTGTGGGGGGGAGGGGGGAATTAACAATAATTTCTTTTCACATCATTGACACAGTATCATATGGCCTATAAAATTTTCAACTATCGATATGATATCTAGACTCATGAGGTCAATTGGGAAAACAATATAAGCCCATAGTTGGCCATTTGGATTGATCGGCAATGGCTTAATTTTGAAGATTTGAAGCCCACAAAAAGAAAACATTCCAACAGTGGAAGTTTTATTACGAGTCTTTCTTTGTATAATATCTCTAAACATATTTTCCAAACAATATTGGTTCATTAGCCATTTTATTAAAACCATCCACATATCCAAAAAAGATTTTGAACAACAAAAGCCATAGAAGACCTAAAAAACTCATACATGTTGACATCTTGAACAATGCAAAAAATTTCAAATTCATAAACATATGGTTTTTCATCATTTTTAGCCATATTTGGCTTAAGATCACACTTCTTTTTTTTCACACACTAATGGGTTAGAAACATTTTTTGAAAATCTAGAAAATATTTATTCTTTGTGAAATTGCCCCCCTACCATGGAATTTTTATTCTCATGGTCTCTTGTTTTTTCACCCATAATAGTTGATGAATTAATTTTTTCATCATTCACAACCTTTAAAGGTGTAGGAAGAACAATTGAAAAGCCACAAATTTTGGCTTCTGTAAGAATTTTCAATGTTTCCCCCCATTGATGAATTTCGATCTCAAAATGGTCAATTTGATCACCAAGTTGACCAATCACTTTATCAAAATGATTTTTTATTTCTAAACTCAAATAATATGGCAATGACGCTATTGTTTGAAATTTTTGCCAATCAAGATAATCAATTTTTTCTTGTAAATATAAAATTTCATTCTCATGCCAGCGCATTTTATCTTCACAAAACCAAATCCTTTCATCTTGTACTTCATCTCGCCTTTGAATTTTTGTCATCATTCCAAATTAGGAAGATGTCCCATCGAGCGTGCCAAAATTGTTAGTAAAAAATTATGCTAAGTCTTGATCGACAGAGACTTAGGCCTCGTTTGGGAAGTAATAGTTTTAGCCCCAAAGCCAAAAAGTTACCAAAAAAACCAAAAAGCTTATAATCTATACCATAAAGTCAAAGATTCCATTTTCTCCCTACTTGTTGCACATCTTTTCATAAAAAAAAAAACTAAAAAGTCATTCCAAACATACAAGTTTTTTTTTACCTCATATTTTAACCAAAAAGCCAAAAAGTTACTAAAATGTGTAAGATAGACTAACAATAGCAAAAAGATCGGTGTTTCCATAAGGGTATTTATCATGCAAGATGGAATTGATGATCTAGAGATAAAACAGTGCATGAATATATGTTGGGTTTCAATGCAAGCAAATGAACCCATCATGCCAACTATTTATAAGTATCTTGACCACCATTGCCAAGATTCACCATTTGCTTTGGCAATGATTACAATGCTTCCAAAAAGATATGAAGCATTGTGTCCTTCTAATTTAAATTCAAACACCCTTAGATCATTCCATTCCCTTGCGGGAAGGTTTGTTTGATCACATACATCAAGAATTGATTCGGTGTGAGAGACTCTACCGTGTTAGTGAACACGTCTCATATCTTTATCTCCCACTTGAGCACACTATAATATTGGTGATAAAACCTGAGTTGGACATGTTTTGTCTTAGTACCAAAATTTTGCCTCATGCCGACTTTCATCTATGAATTTACCTCATAGATCAGCGTCTGATTGTGACTTGGCCATACATGCGTACGTTTTTGCCACCAATCTGACTGCACTCGTACGAATGTGTTCTTCCACTGACAACACATTCCAAATGACTTCAATTCACTATATTTCAAATGAACGGCATCAATTTTCAATGCTGGGTTCATAGTCCATACCCAATCACCATTGACGACTTCAATAGCACACATTCCTCATATGTCAACCTGCGCCAAAATTTTTGTTAAGTACTTCCTCTAAGGCCCATTCCTGAAGGTTTTCCTTAAAACAACCTATCAACAACTTTTTGCTAATCAAGCAGACAACATCATCTAGTCAGCACGTTGCATATCATGGATTTTACATCTCATGCCAACTATGATGTCCGTACCTTGTCAGTTCCCCTATCTTATTACCTAACCAAACACATGTTTCCATACAAGATAGAGTCGCAAAACATCGGTTATCTAGGCATCCCCAGAGTCATCCGACTATGCTCTTATATAAGTAGCTAAACCACCTAACTAGGCATTTTTCAATCCCATATTAGCTACATGTTCTCTGAGTTTTTTCGAAGACAACCCTTTTGTCATGGGGTTGGCCACCATCTCTTCTGAGGGTATATAGTTGACTTTAATTTCACATCTCTCCACTATGTCCTAAATATAGTTGTCATATTCCTGTTCCATAATATGTTAATTGGTCCTTAATATGAGTATGATTATGTGTTTAATATGATTTTGTGTGCCATTATGTGAAAATATATGGTTTTGAATTTCTATCTGTTCATCGTAGGAATATCTGTTTGATTATCTGCTTTGGAAATTAAATTGAAGGCCTTATCGGCCACAGAACCCGAAATTGATTGCGCCATTGTGATTAGCGTAATTTTTAGAGCCTACGGTGAAATTTAATTGGAAATTGATTTGGATCAGATTAAATTGATTAAATTAGTAAATTGGTGCTCAATTATTTTTAATATTGAGAATTTTGATTAAAAGAGCTTTTAGTGGCCCACTTTCACTCAAACTCCCTCTTTAGTTTATTTTGGTTGATTTTTGACTCTAAGAGTAGAGAGAGGGTCGGCTAGAGAGGGTGAGAGAAGAAGAATTGTGTTTGGCTCAAGTTTGTGAAGAATTGGAGGATTAAACTCAAGATTTTGCTATAGATTGGGAGAATTAAACTCCTAGGTGAGTATTTCATGGATTCTAGTTGTAATTTTGTGTATTCAAGCTAGTTGGGTAATCAAGAGTAAGTTTGACATGAAATTGGGTTAGTTTTGTTGAATTGAAGGTCAATGTATGCATGTATGTGTGTAATTGCTTTGGATTTGCATGTTTGACCACAAAATGTATGATCCATGTAAGATTTTGGTTAGAATTCATGCTTGTGATCACCATTTGCACCACTTGAGTTGATAAGGAGAGTTATATCTCACATGCATGTACAATTTATAAGAATATGAGCTTGAATGCATGAAATTGTTATGTTGGAGGTGACTTTGGTGTAGATTGGGACATGCATGTGATTAATTGGTGAGATTGAGCTTCATTGGGTTGTAATTTGGGGTTTATGCCATGTTAGTACAAGTGTATTTGAAGTTTGAGCTATTGCATGCAAGAAATGTTGGTTAGAATGTCGAATTGAAGCTCAGGAACATGTTCTGAATTTTCCAGAATTTTGATGTCCGCTCGAGCAGGGAAACCGCCGCTCGAGCGTGAATTTCGTGCTCCCAGTACTTTTGCAGACTTGGATGTCCGCTCGAGTGGGGAAGTTCATGCTCGAGCGGGTAGCTATGTAGATAGACCTTTAGCTCGAGCACCAGACTTCACGCTCGAGCATAATTTTGATACATCCAGCACTTTTTGCAGACATGGTGTCCGCTCGAGCGGGGTAATTTCACGCTCGAGCGTGCAGCCATGTAGTGAGGCCTTCCACTCGAGTGCTAGACTTCAAGCTCGAGCATAAATTTGGTGCATCCAGTACTTTTGCAGGCCTTAAGGGTACGCTCGAGCGGGGAAGCCTATACTCGAGCGGGGACGCTGTTTCCTGAAATTTTGAAAAGACATTCTGTGTTTCATTTTCTGTTCTCTTTCACTTCCAAGTACTCTTAGGCTTGCATTGAGCATTGTAATTGAGTTAAAGAGATAAGAATGAAGCCTAAAGAGGAAAATGTAAATTCGGAACGGATTGAATTGTTTGTGACCCTTTTGTGTTCATGGAATGTGTAGGGTCGAGCTCCAGAGCAAACCAACCAACCGATCATTGTGAGTATTATCTTAACAAAGATATCTGAAATATGTTGTTGTCCAATTGCTTACTTCTATGTAAGTTTTATAAGTTGATTAATTCGATTGGTGGACAATGTTTGCTATACCAAATGAGTGGGCCAGAGGCCGTTTTGACATGAATGGATGGGTCAGAGGCCGTTTTGACATGAATGGATGGGCCAAAGGCTGTTTTGACGTGAATGAATGGGCCGGAGGCCGTTTTGACACGAATGAATGGGTCGGAGGCCGTTTTGACATGAATGGATGGGCCGGAGGCCGTTTTTGACAGGAATGGATGGGCCAAAGGCCATTTTGACATGAATGAATGGGCTAGAGGCCGTTTTGACACGAATGAATGGGCCGGAGGCCGTTTTGACATGAATGAATAGGCCAAAGGCCGTTTCGACATGAACAAATGAATGGGCCAAAGGCTAGTTTGTCATTTGAATGTGCCAAAGGCCGTTTTGACACAAATGAAAGTTTAAATGAGCCAAAGGCCAGTTTGTTCGAAACCGCAATCACTTGACCTAAATTGTGTATATATGTTAAATAGAAATATGAATTGGGCCCAAGGCCATTTGAAGCATGTTGTTCTGTATATCATTTGTATAACTTCTGTATTTGATATTATTCACTTGGCTTTCGCTCACGCTCATTCATGTGTTTGTAGGTGAGCCAAGAGAAGTCCAAACCCAGCCCCAGTGAAGTCTATGTGGAACAACAAAGGTTTTGGAAGAGTCAGCCCTTGCGTCTCACACACGAGACCTGTCTTCGCCCTTTTGTTATGTATTTATATTCTGTTATGTTGGCGAAGACTTTGCATCTGTTGTATATAGTCGTGATGGGTTGACTTAGACTTACATGATCCTGTATGTACAGAACCTTATGTAGTACATATTTTGCTGTGAGTTATTAATATGCATATGTATGGTTTGTTATGATGTGCCATGTAAGCACAGCTCTATGGACAAAGTTTTAAATTGCTTCTGTTTGACCCCCATTAACTCTGTTAAAATACGTTTGGTTTGGTTCAAGGCCGTAGGTAATCTCTTGATTACTGGCCGGTTATGTCCTTAACCCACGGGGGCGGGTTCGGGTCATGACAATAGTGGTAACTTACATCAATATGTTTTCCCTTAGAGCCATTCACTTTACTTTTTATTAATGAGATGGCGGACTGATTGCACACAAAACATATTGACCGGTCTGGCATGTATACCTAATTGTAAACTGTCAACAAATCATTTCATCCAGACTGCATTACTCATGACTGTGCTGTAAGGTATGTATTCAGCTTCCATAGTGTACTTTGCAACATAACTCTGTTTCTTACTTAACCAAGAAACTGTTGTTCCACCAAACAAGAACACATGACCACTAATAGATTTTCTATCATCTACATATCCTGTAAAATCCGTGTTAGTGTATCCTTTTATGTCTAGATCACACAAACCAAAACATAATTTCAAACTCTTAGTGCCTTTTAAATATCTAAATATTCTTTTGACTTCTTGCCAATGTTCCTTACCTGGATTGGATTGAAACCTACTTACCAATCCGATTGCATGACAGATGTCAGGTCTCGTGCTTGTCATAGCATACATTAGGCTGCCTGCTACCTGAGCATATGGGACATCACTCATTTCCTCAATTTCAAACTTAGTTTGAGGACGTATACTTTTACTAAGACTTTGTCCTTTGCTAACAAGTATGCTTAAAGAATTACAATTATCCATATTAAATCTTTTGAGCACCTTGTATAGATATTTTTCTTGATCTAGATATAATAATTTTGAATTTTGAATTTTGAATTTCTATCTCTTGAAATTCTAATTCCTAGAACATAGGTTGCACCCATTCTTTCATTTCAAATCTAGATGCCAAGAAAATCTTGGTTTTCATAATCATATCTGAACAATTTCTTGCTAACAATATGTTATCCACATATAAAGACAATATTGCTAACTTGTTATCATTTTTCCATATATAAACACAGTGATCTAATGGACTCATAACATAGCCTATTTCTAAAATGGCTTGGTGAAATTTCAAGTACCATTATCTTGAAGATTGTTTGAGTTCATTCAAGGATTTCTTCAACTTGTAGACTTTATTCTCATTGCCTTGGATCTGGAAACCATCAGGTTGCATCATATAAATTTCCTTTTTTAATTCTCCAATGAGAAAAGCTGTTTTAACATCTAACTGGTGCAATTCTAGATCCATCCTGGCTACGACTGCCATTAGAATCCTTATTGAGGCAAATTTTACAACAGGAGAATATGTATCGATGAAGTCTATTCTAGGTTGTTGAGTGAATCCCTTGGCTACTAACTTGGCCTTGTATTTCTCCAAACTCTCATCTACTTTGAATTTCTTTCTAAGAGCCCACTTGCAACCAATGGCTTTTCTTTTATTTGGGAGATCAGTTAATTCCCAAACATCATTTTTCTTGATCAAGTCAAGTTCTTCATTCATTGCCTCAAGCCATTGTGTAGCATCACTGTTACTCATTGCTTCATTATAACTAGTAGGATCATCTACTAAGGTATTAAGTTCTTTAACTTGAAAAACATAATGATCATTTAAAAATGTAGCATGGATGTCATGCTCTCTTACTCCTACTTATCTCAGGATTTGAAGTAGGTAACATAACATTATGTAGTTGTCTTTTCCTCCCACTATTAGGTGGTTCTGGGAGAATTGGTGGTACTAGGGACAAAAAAGGAAGAGAAGAATCCTGAGATACTTCGGAGAGCAATTCAATTTATTCAATAGGAGTAACAAGATCAGTGGATTCAAGAAAAATAGCATCTCCACTTTCTATTAATCACGTTCGAGATGGTAAAAATGATAATCACTCCCATTTTCAACATAACCAATAAACTTGCATTCCCAAGTTTTACTTCTCAATTTATCCTGTTAAGGTTTGGGAATAAGTACATGTGCTTTATATCCCCAAACTTTGAGATTTTGAACATTAGGTTTAGTACCATGCCAGCATTTGTAAGGAGTTAGAGGTTTGGCTTTTGTTTTGACTCTATTTAATATGTATGCCGCGGTACACAAAGCTTCCCTCCCCCTCCCCCCCAAAAAAAAAAAAAAATGAATAGGAAGATCAACATGAGCCATCATAGACCTTGTCATTTCCATTAGAGTACAATTTCGTCTTTCTGCAATTCCACTTTGTTGTGGTGTGTATGGCATTGTAAACAAATGTTTTATGCCATTGTCCTTGCAGAAAGAATCCATAGCTTCATATTCGCTACCTCTATCATTATTCAAGTGTTTAATGGACTGACCAAGTTACTTTTCTACCTCTAATTTAAATTCCTTAAACTTTTCAATTGCCTCTGATTTGTGTTTAAGAAGGTAGATATGTCCATATCTTGAATAATCATTAGTGAAAGCGATAAAGTATTCGATGCCTCAATTAGTTTTAGTTCTTAAAGGGCCACAAATGTTTGAATGAATTATTTCAAGTAATTCCGATTATTTCTAATGTTTGAAAAATGGCTTGCTAGTCATTTTATCTTTGATACATGGTTCACATATATCAAAATCATCAAAACATACTTTAGGCAATAAGCCACTTTTAAACATTCAAGACATTTTATTTTTCTTAATGTGACCTAATCTTAGATGCCATAAATAAGAACTATTATTCGTAGAAATAGACAAATAATCAGAAATACATACTTTATTATTATCAATAGGAAGAGAGTACATATCATTCACTCTTACACCTTTCACTAATACATTCCCTTTCTTAATCAACACTGTTTTAAACCTAAAATTAATCTCAAAACCCTTTTTGATTAAGACGGGAACTGAAATTAAATTTCGGCGAATGCTAGGTACATAAAGCACATCATGAAGCATAATGGAAGTTCCATTAATAGAGAATTGACAGTTGCCAATGCCCACAACATCACTATAGGAGTTATTGCCCATGTAGATTTTGTGTTCACCAATCTTTTTTTCAGTAAACTCTATGAACATGTCTTTATTTTGCACAATATGCCTAGTTGCAGCAGAATCAATCCACCATAAATTCGATGAAGGTTCAAGCACCATTGCTTCAGAAACGGTCATGGCAATGGAATTATGACTTGTCTGCTTGTTCTGAGGACAAGTGGCTTTGATATGACCTTTTTGACCGCAGTTGTAACATGGGCCAATCTGATTCTTGTGATGTTCTTTTTGCCATCCTTGCTACTTTTTGTATCCTTTATGGAAGCCCTTCTTCCATTTTTTTCTTGAAAGAAGTTGTCTTTTTCTTGTGGAATGGTGTGTGGGAATTATTCTATGGTTGTAATGAAGATTGTGCCATTAACAAGTTAGATGACAAAACTTCTTTACGCCTCCTCTTCATTCTTTCTTCTTCCAAAACCAAGAGTACATGCAATGTTACCATTGAAATCTCTCTTCCGCTATGAGTTAAAGATGTGACAACATGTTCCCAAGACAATGGAAGACTATTAAGTATGGTAATTACTTGCATCTTGTCTGACAAAGGGTAATCAGTGTTGGATAATTCTTTAGCAATTAATTCCATTTGATTAACATGATCACCAACACTATCATTATAACTCATACGAGTGTTATTATATTTGTCCAAGAGCAATTGAATTTGAGTTTCCGATCAAACTCCATACTTACTTTCTAGTGCTTCCATTAATTGTTTTGCAGTTTCATGTTCTTCAAATAGCGGAATAATGTTGTCTTTCATATTATGTAACATAGTTTCCTTCGCCATTGCATCACCTTCTATCCATTTATTTTGAAGCCAATTGGAATCATCATCTGGTTTATAAGTGGATAAAGTGTGCAATGTTTTTTTTTTTTTTTTTCATGTGTAAAAAGATAAGAAATGTGGCATTTCCATGCTTGGAAATTATTTCCATTAAGCATCTGAATTCTTGAAGAATCAATAGCACTCTTAATAGCCATACTAAAAAGAAATGCGTTGTAATAAAAAATACAAATGTGGATATTACAAAAATAAATAAATAAGCAAATTAAATACAACAACAAGTCTTAATAACGATAAGCCTTGCAAAAATAGTTACGAGCCCAAGAGACACAACGGTGCTTATTAAATATTTTTTCTTTGGATGTTTTACTGTGTAACACCCTTGGATAGCCTCATTTTCTAATTATTTATTCTGAAAATTTGGGCTTTTGAATGACTAAAAACAGCCTTGAAATGAGCGAGAACGAGCCAAAAAATCGTTTGAACCAAGCTGCTGCCGGTTCAAGGGCTAGGCTGAATCGGTTTTGGCTAGCTAGAGATGAATCGACTGGACACGCGAGTCAAGGCGTGGGTCTAGGTTAGCATGCGGGTCAGTGCGCTGGGCGGACTGAAGCCCTGGGCTGCTAGGCTACGTCCGTGGCCATGGGCTATGCTTGGCTTGCTTGGGTCGATGACTGGATTGGCTCAAAAAGCTTCTTTTTAATTTTTAGGCCCAAAGCTACTGACTTCCTTACTGTAACTCTAATTTTTGGTCCTTTTCTTTTAATTTTGGAAATTGGCCCAATGGATGGACTTTTCAAAACAGAGGCTTTAATGGTATTGTTGCATAGGTTGTCTTCTCCATTGACGGGAGTCGGCGACCACACACTAAAATTCAAACTTTGAGGATCAAATTTTCGCCCTTTTTCACAACAAATTTCACCGTTGTGATCAAAATTCTGAGAAGAACACGATGGTGCTAATTTGGAGATGCAATTTGAACCAAAAAATATTTTATAAAACTGCTTCCAACGGTATAATTCAGCCTCACTTTCATCAAAGTTCGGAACAATAACACCACCAACGGTTATTTTCTTTGGATAGTTTTCTGGGAATACAACATGTTGGTGATGATTAAATAAACAAACAGAATTAACCAAAGCCGAAGATTGACAGTCAATAATTTTATGAATTTTTGGTAAAAAGAGTTCAGAAAATTTTCGTTCTTCCAGACTTTATTTCGACATCTACGATAATGTGTAATCCGGTCTCTGATACCACTGTAAGATAGACTAACAATGGAAAAAAGATCGGTGTTCACGTGAGGGTATTTATCACGCAAGATGGAATTGATGATTCGGAGATAAAACAGTGTGTGAATACATGTTAGGTTTCAATGCAAACAAATGAACCCATCATGCCAACTGTTTATAAGTATCTCGACCACCATTGCCAAGAGTCACTATAGGAAAAAGCACATTCGGCGACTAAATTTCCCGACCAAAAAAAATTTGGTCGCTAAAAGTGTAGCTTTCAGCGACCAAAACAACATTAGTAGCCAAAAGTAAAGCTTTTTGGCGACTAAACAATTTTAGTAACCAAAAGTCTACAATTGGCGACTAAAACTAAGTTTGGTCGCTGATTATATGCGTTTTAGTGACTAAAAAATTTTTAGTTGCCCAAAGTAAAGCTTTTTGGTGACTAAAAAAATTTAGTAGCCAAAAGTCTGCAATTGGCGACCAAAAATAAGTTTGGTCACTGATTATATGGGTTTAACCTGCTAAAAAAAATTTCGTAGCCAAAAGTAAAGCTTTTTGGTGACTAAAAAAATTTTAGTAGTCAAAAATCTACAATTGGCGACTAAAAAATAAGTTTAGTCGCCAAAAGTGGTCATTTTTAACACAGGAGAACTAAAATCCTAAGGCGGGAATTAAATTTTTTGGCGACCAAAATTTTGGTAGCTGAAATGCATCTTCAGCGACCAAATCCAACTTTGGTCGGCAAAAGTTAAGTTTTTTAGCGACTAAAAAACAATTAGTAGCCAAAAGTATAGAATTGGCGACTAAAAAATATTTTTAGTCACCAAAAGTGGTCTTTTTTTATTTTGCTAGCAAATAGTGTATTTTACATAAGTTATGTTCAATAAAATAATTATGTTTATACATATACTTTTATATTAATATGGATGTATGTACTATATAAATAATATATGTTGCATATATAATCATGTGGTGCTATAGAGGTGTAGTGGGAAGAGTGTGGTGCATAAGGTTTATGGTGCGGGAGGTTGGCGGTTTGAGTCTCCGCAAGAGCGGATCAAATTGTTCTACAATGAATTTTTTTTTTTTCATTGTTGAAGCTTTTGGCGACTAAAGGTGTTGGTCGGGGATTGGTTGCTTTTGGTGACTAAAGGTGTTGGTCGGCGATTCCTTCACTATTGGCGACTAAAACATTGGTCAGTGAATGTATGATTTTAAAGAAATATAATTGACTATTGGCGACCAAAATTTTGGTCGCTAAAGACGTGCTTTTTTCCGACCAAAGGTTTTTTGGTCGGCAAAACCCTCCAAGACCTTTCCCGACAGGGTTTTGGTGACAAATGTAGCGACCAAAATTTCTGGTCGCAAAATATCATTGGCGACCAAAAAACAGACAATTGGCGACCAATATTTTAGTAGCTAAAAGTGACTTTTTTTTGTAGTGAGTCACCATTTGCTTTGGCAATGGTTACAATGCTTCCATAAAGATATGAAGCATTGTGTCCTTCTAATTTAAATTCAAACAGCCCCAGATCATTCCATTCTCTTGCGGGAAGGTTTGTTTGATCACCTACATCAAGAATTGATTCTGTGTGAGAGAGTCCACTATATCATGGTGCGAACACCTATCATACCTTTAAAATAGCATGTTCCCAAACGAGGCCTTAACAACAATTTTAACCAAACAACCAAACAAAAAATCAGATGATTGTGTAAAGGTTTTAAAATGCCTTGAAAATGCAAGGACTTCTTTGGAACAATTAACAATCGAAAGAGTGAAGTATCCAAATAAACAAAGACAACTCCAAATAAATTATCTATAAGTTTACAAGAATTACAAGTCACAAATTACAGAGAAAATTACTCCTAAAAATTAAGATAATCTACTCCTAAGAATTAAGGTAGTCTACTCCTAAAAATAAAAAAACAATAATACTTCGTAGCTCGAAAAAGTTGGCACGAATACTCAAAACGACGTTGTTTTGGGTATTCTTCTTTTCTTTTTTAGAGAGAAGAGAGAAGAGAAGAGGAAAAGAGAAGAAGGAGAAAAGATGGAGAGAAGGAGGAGGAAGAGAAGAAGACGGTGATGGCAGAGGAGTAAGAGAAGGAAGATCGACGGTGATGGCGGTGTCTCTCTCTTTCTACCGGTGGGTATCGCCGATCGCCTCTTTCAGACTCTATTTTCTCTACTCTTTTTTTTTTTTTTTTTTTCTAGTAGATCTGGATTTGGAGATGAAGGACATTTTTTTTGTTAATGATGATGATGATGATGGTGATGTTGATGTTGATATTGATGAAGATGTTGTTGTTGATGATAATGATGTGTTGATGAAGATGTTGTTGTTAATGATGATGTGCATCTCTCTCTCTATCTCTGTCTGTGTGTGTTCCTAGCTCCCTCTTCTCTCTTTCTTGTCTCTTCTTCTTCTTCTTCTTCTTCTTCAGAAAAACGAGAAAGAAAAAGAAAAAAAAAATCCAAAACGACGTCATTTTGGACTCGGGCCATTTGAGCCTTCTTATTTTCGAGCTACCAATCGAAATTAATAAAGAAAAGACTCTAATGAGTTTGATGATTTCTTCATCCCTTGCCTATTCTTTTTTCAGCCTATTTATAGGCTTGACATTGCCACAAATTGTTGCTAACCACGTTGTCACAAACTGCTCCACCATGATAACATGTTGCTGCCGTTGCGACAAACTGCTCCACTATGACCAAATGTTGCTACCACAAACTATGTTGCCCCGCTTTCTTTGTAAATTGGTACCATCATATTGCACCAAATGGATAATAATAATAATAATAATAATAATAATAATAATAATAATAATAATAATAATAATAATAGTGTGGTCATAATTGTCCTTTAAAAATGATTTATGGCCTGAATCGATAGACCAAAATAAATAAGTCATAATCAATTAGATTAGACTTGGTCATGATTGACAGATCACAATCAATAAAATTATACTTGACAATAATTGATAAGCCACAATTAATAAAATTAGATTTGATCACAATCAATAAGTCATAATTCACAGGAAAAATATTTACGGTGCAAGCAATCATTCTGTGATGCGATCCCGCGCATGAAAGGAAATTGCTTCGTAACTCGAGAAAGTGAGGGTTGAATGGCCCGAATGGTACGGAAAATATTATCTTACCGGTAAGAGAATTAAAAAACATCCTAAAACGACGTCGTTTTGGAATTTCGAGCCACGAAAAATTCGAGCTACGAATCGGAATTGCGCATGAAATTGCCAAGCTATTGTGACACCTCACAAACTCCCTTGTCAGTCTAGCAATTCTTACCTTTTCTTGTTTTCCAAGTTACACTCAATGCATATGGTAACTTTTTTAAATTAATAATTATTATTTTATAAAGATATTTTTATTTTTTTGACAAATATATTATGTTTATTTATTTATTAAGGTTCGATAAATTCAATTTATCACACCAAGTGATCAGGTTAATATTTAAAATACTATAAAATATATCTTTGTGTTTAACTAATTAAGAGTTCATTGAATTATAATTAGTATAAAGATTTA
Source organism: Camellia sinensis (assembly GCF_055761805.1). Taxonomy (NCBI): domain Eukaryota; kingdom Viridiplantae; phylum Streptophyta; class Magnoliopsida; order Ericales; family Theaceae; genus Camellia; species Camellia sinensis. Next base: position 40,216,310 of record NC_138969.1, on the reverse strand, counting down.
ATGTATTCAACTTTCTTAAAACAAGTTCATATAATATATTAAATCAAAACAAGCACTATTTAATCCAACACAATTCCTTATTGCTTATGGTATCTTTAGTTCAAAAATAGCAAAAATGACTTCCCATCTCAAAGGTGTTAAGAAAAGAATTATGACAAATAAAATATATTATGTACTTTTAACTAATTATTAATTTATAAAATACTTAGGACTTATAAAATAAAAATAAAATATTTAAAATATATTATTTTATAATTTTATGAAGATTATTAATTTAACATGTTGATCCCAAGTTAAGATGACATAATTTTATTATTTAAAAGTGATTATTAATCTATTGAGTATTAATTTAAAAATTTATACGCTATATATAAAATAAAAATAAAAAAGCATCCCAATCCTTTCTTTCTAAAACTTATCTTTCCCATGTCAGTGACATGTCACCTACTCCAATACCCCAACCTCCTCTCTTGACTCTCAATCAATCTTCTTTTCCAAGTCGGAGATATACATCCAATATTTAAGATAAAATTAAAAAAAAAATGAAAAGAAAAGAAAATAATTGCACAGTAAAAATACAAAAATATGAAAATTTTAGAGAAAATTAGTGAAAAATCCTCTCTAACAATTGTCTAAGATATTTTTTTATTAGTGAGAGAGGTTCACCATTTGTAAAATAATTTAGTTAGAAGTCCTGAAAAACATTTTACTTTCAATTTTATCCCTGGACTTTTTTTTATCTGTATGACTTTTCTTTAACTATCTGTTCAAATTTATATCTATCTATTAAAATTTTTTCCTATCTGTTCAATTTTTTCTATATAACGTTCAAATTATTTTTATCTGTTGAAATTTATTATCTGTTGAATCTATCTGTTCAAATTCTTATATGTCAAAATTTTAATCCAAATAAAAGCTATATGTTCAAATTTTTATAGATTTGTTCAATTTTTCTGTTCAAATTTTTACACATTTGCTAAAAAAAAAAACTCATTTCACTATCTATTCAACAATAAACAACAACAACAATAACATCTCCTCTACAAAAACAATCAACAAAATAATAATAATAATAATGATAATTCTACAAAAGATACATACATTTACACAAACACATATGAGAGAGAAATTGAAAAAAAATTATTTCCAGAACCCTTAGAAATTTGATCTTATATGTTCAACAAACACACTTTATGTCTCTATCTGTTGTATATTTATGTGCTTCTATTTCATTGTCATCATCATCATCAATAGAAGTGAGTCAAAGCAACATCCTTCAACAACAACAGCACAAAGTCAGAACTCCAAAATTCAAAAATCTGCTATACTCTCAAAAGCCTACATGATCAGCCAATCCATAACAGTATGTCATCGTGTTCATTCTGCTAAAGCCACAATTAACAACTATCTGTCACTCAAAATCCTAAGCATGTAATTGCATTCTTGATCTAAATTCAAAATTTTCAAAATTTTCTAATACTAAGGTGCGTAAAACCCAATTTCAAAAATTTCAAGTCAAATCTAAGTATTTGGGTAGCCTTGTAAGTGTTATGCGCTGGTTGGTGGTCGTGGCAGTGAGTTCGATGGTGGTGCTAGACTTCTTAGAACTAGAAGCAGCACTGCCGTCAAAGTCATGCTCTGATGGTGACGGGCGGTGGTCAGCCGCCAACTGCTTGTCGATCTGCGTCTCGACCTACGGGGGTCAGATTTACTCTAGAACATAATTGACGCCGCCGTATCTCGCAGCATTAGTTAGGATTTCATGATTAGAACTGTGAGAGAGAGAGAGAGAGAGAGAGAGAGAGAAAAAGAGGGATATGTAGGGCGAGATCGCCATAGAAGAACAAAAAACCGCACCGATCTACGGTCCTCGGTAAAAGCAGGTATGATAGAGTCCCCTCTCTGTGTATGGGATACAGAAGGATATAGAATAAAGTACAAGTTGGGACAAGCAGTGACTCAGCGACTATTACGATTACCACCTGCCGTGAAATATTAGCAGAAATCTAAATTTCTCTCATATCTCCTAGAGACCGGCATTTGAAAAGTCCAAAGAGCGCAGACTAGCCACGGAGCTTGCTACCGTCAGATATTGCACTAGAAAGTTGTTTAGATTAGATAAGATAGGAAATGCGTAAGTAAGAAGAGGAAAGCTGCTTCAAGGATCCGACGAATAGCACTTCTCTACTTTCCCTTCCAACCCATCTTGACTATTCCTAAAAAGAAAGGAATGCTGAGAAGGACTCGCTCAAAGCAGAAATTGAATATACAGATGGAATGGTTCATTAACCTGCCTCGAGAGCATGAGAGCGGGACCTTATGGGCAAATAAATAATCCTTAAAACTTGTATGTAAGGCTAACCTACCCCTGGTAAAAGGTTATTCCAATCTTTCGGATAAAACCTAACCGACGATTCATATTCTGGCAAGGCCCTTCTTATTGGGTGTCTCTTCGCAAAGGCGCTTCTTTCAGTATAAGGAAAGAGAAGATATAGAGAGAGAGATGGTGGTTCTAGTGGCGGATCTTAAAGTAGGTGATGAGGAGGCGCGTTGCCAAAGGGGAGGGTAAGGGAGGCGGTGGTTTTGTTCTACGTATTTTAGGGAGAGAGAGAGAGAGAGAGAGAGAGAGGAATGGGTTTAGAGAGGGAGACGAATGGTCTAGAGAGACATGTTGTTTGGGAAGTTGGCTATTTTTGTTTTGGTTATTTTAATAGGTTAAAATTTTTTATGTTTGGAAATATGGTTGAATTTTTTTTAAATTGAATGTGATATTTCTGAGAGAAAAAATGAAATTATTATGGGTTTGATGTGAAATTTTGTCTTATTGGCTATTTTAGTCCATTTTTTCTTTTGTGGATTTTAGCTATAGCAATCTCGGTTTTTCCCAGTCATTTATTGTATTCCAGACTCAATTCCGTGGTTGTTTATTGTTGTTTATATCTTGTTTCCTTCCTTTAATTCCTTGTATTTGAGTTGTGGGATGTGTTGGGTAAGTTTGGAACAGGTTGGTTGTGTGTTGGAACAAATGGTTACTGCCCAGGTTTTGGCTTCTTCGCTCGAGCGAGCCTTGGGTATTTGCTTCTTCGCTCGAGAGAGGATTGAGGGTCTTCAGGTTTCTTTCAGACGCAGCTTTCGCTCGAGCAAGCTTTCTTGTGTACGAGCGAGGTTTGTGTTATTTGTCCCTTCGCTCGAGCGAGCACTCTTGCGCTCGAGCGTGCGTCTACGTCTCTTCTGGCGCTCGAGTGAGCCTTGTGTTATGTGTTCTTTCGCTTGAGCGAGTATTCTTGTGCTCGAGCGTGCTTCTGCATTGCAGACCTGAAGCTTTGCATTGTTCGCTCGAGCTAGCCTTCTTGCGCTTGAGCGAGGTCCTTTGTTGTGTCTGGTCGCTCGAGCGACAAGTCCTTCGCTTGAGCGAAACTCGCATATATCATATCACAGCAGTGTGATTTTAATCACTTTTTCATTCCTTTTTTCACTCCGAACCCTAGATTCGACTCTCTCTCTCTCTCTCTCTCTCTACAAATACACTTGATCTAGAGAGTTTCTACCCTACTTCCTTTGTAAAAAAGATAGAGCATCACGTGGGCTATTCTTTGATCCGAAAAAGCTTGGATATGGAGCATCTTGGGTTTCTCTCTTCATCTCCTTTGAGTTTCTCCATTTGAGGTAGGGATAATCTACTTATTTCTATGAGCTTTAACATAATTATTAGTCATTTTGTATAAATGGTGAGATTTGGAAGTTTTGGAAAGTTAGGGTTTGAAATTTGAAATGTTTGAAAGAGAGGTTTCTTAGTTTTGGGCTCCTTTGTGAATGTGAGGCCTTGAAATGGGGTTATTTGTAAATAATTGATGAAATTGAGCCTTAGGGTCGATATTTGAGGAAGGGAGAAAAATGCCCTAATTGGGATTAAATAAATTATTTGTCAAAATAATGGAATTAATTGTGGAAATATGTAATTGGGTTGGAAATGATGAAATTGGGAGAGAATGTAATCAAATGGTGTAGTTGGATTGATAAATCACTCACTTATGGAAAAGTTGATAATTTATCTGTTTAGAAATAACTGCTTGGGCTATCGATGGAGGATAGCCATGATTGTTGTAGAACTGCATGATGATTAGGTAAACTGAAACTAATCAATTGAATATGATGGTTGGATTAACACATTGAATGTGTGCATTAATTGATCATTGTATATGACAACATATTTAAATACATTGCATATGTACCTTTGTTTGGGAGGAGATAGGGGATGTACTCCATTGTTTGGGAAGAGATAAGAGATGGACTCCATTGATAATTAAGTTGACCGAAGTGTCCAGGGTGAAAGTATCGAAACCTTATATGCATTTGAATGATGTTGATGATTGAAGTGTTGATAATATGAGTTGTTGTCTCATTGTGAATTGTTTGGATAAATAATGAACCATGTTAATGAATTGATTTGGTTAAATAAATAGAAGTGCATTGAAATACGGTTGCAAATGTTGATTGGTTATGGAAAAGATGTACGTCGGTTTACATGTGTTAAACATTTATTGGATGCTAATGTTTTAGTTATTTCTCATATTTTGTTTAGCATATCTCTACTGGGCATTGGCTTACCCTTCTTGGGACACCATTTTCAGGTATAGGTGACATGCCGCCTCCAAGATCTTAGCTTGGAAGGTTTAGGAGTTGAAGGCTCCGTTTTGTTATTTTTGTCTTGATGATTATATGTAAATTCAAGCCGAGGGCTTTATATGTAAAGAGTTAGAACTCTTCTTTTGTTGTAACCAAGTTATTACTTGGAAAGATGTAAGCCCGTAGAGCATTTTTTTTGTTGATAACATGTACTATCATTTGTAAGAAGACTCTGATGGATGAAGATATAATATTTCTTTTAGGATTATGGATCTTATGTATGATTGTCATATACTGTATTTTGAGGGCGTTGCAACTTGGTATCAGAGCGTACCGGGTTTGAATACTTTGGGTACGTGGGAAATGGTTAGTACCACATGGAGTTTGTCTCGCTTGTTAGAGACTTCTGTATAATGTTATGTGCTTATATGATAACATGTTTATATGACTATATGGGTATGGGATTTAGTTCTAGGATGTTGATCGGGTCTATGGGTTTCTGGGAATCCTGTTAGAAAGGCACTTGATCACTGTCGTTTCTAACTAAAACTCTAGCGACGCCACGGGACGGTCATTATCCGGAGATGAAATTCGTATGTGTTTACGTGATTATGTGCTTATGTGGAGTGAACTACAGTTGTCCATTGTATGAGGACTCGAGTGAAATAGCTTCGGCACATTTGTGAATGTACTAATCCTTTTGTTACCTTTATTAGGATGTCAGGACGAGGTCGTGGTAGTAGGCGTGGTAGGCCTAGGAGGCAGGAGATGCCTATACCGGATGAAATTCAGGTGCAGGAAGAGGGAGTTGGTCAGGCCAACGTGGCTGAACTAGTAGGTCAGCCGGCCATGGGTGCCTTAGCCCGCGAGATGGCAGGAGCATTGAGGGAATCTATGGACATTTTCAGGGCTAAGAATCAAGTCCAGGCCGATGTAGCTGAGGTAGGGCCGTCTTTTCTGAAGAGGGAGTTCTTCTGGTCGAATCCGGATGAGTTTTTAGGTGACCCTAAGGAGCCACTGAAGGTCGATGAGTGGCTAGAGTAGATGACCAAGACGTTTAAGATGCTTGGCATCGAAGACGGAGGTCTGAGAGTGACCTTGGCGTCCTTCCAGCTGAAGGGAGATGTGGGTCAGTGGTGGAAGTATGCGCGGGGGCGCATTGGAGTAACTTGGGAGGCATTGTTGAAGCTTTTCAGAACAAGTACTTACCGGCTATGGTGAGGGAAAAGTTGAGGGATTAGTTTTCTCAGCTCAAGCAGTTGAATACACCAGTGGCGGAGTTCGAGGCCACCTTTACTAGTCTGTCGAGGTTTGCACCTGAGTTAGTGGCAACTGAGAAACGCCGATGTCTAGAGTTTGAGAAGAGGTTGCGGACTGGACTCATGTTTAGAGTTACCGGTTCCATGATTAGAGATTATGGGCGCCTTCTGGAGGTTGCAGCCCATCTTAAGACCATTATGCATGTGGAGAAGGAGAGGATAAGGGGCTCCAGGAGGAGTCAGGAAGGCTAGGGGGACGGTAAGAGGCAGAGGGGTTTTAACCCTCAACAGTCCCAGGGAGTGCATTCTAGATCTACCTTTCCAGTACCGAGTTCAGGTTTTGGGAGAGGCGGACAGGGAGACATCACTTGTTACAAATGTGGTCAGCTGAGCTACAAGTCTCCAGCTTCCCCGCAGAGGGGAGGAGGGCAACGAGCAGTTTCATCTTCGGCTCATTCTTAGGGCCAAAGTCAGGGCAGAGGCTAGCTGCTCACTTGTTATCAGTGCGAGTAGGCAGGGCACTTGAAGTGGTTTTGCCCGCAGTTGAGTGGCACATCTGGTGCATCTGGTTCAAGGTAGACACAGTGTTATCAGCCAACTCAGTCAGTTTAGGCCTCGAGGGTCAATTAGGGAGCCTCTTCGGCTCAGTCTATGTGGCAGTCTTATGCTCCGAGAGGTGAGCAGGTAGATCAGAGACCTATAAGGCGCGTGTATGATGGTACAACACCAGATCTTGTACCGAGTCCATCTGTTGTGAGAGGTACCTTTTTCTTTTGCAACTCAGTTGCTAATGTGTTAATTGATATAGGTGCATCCCATTCCTTTATATCTTCTGCATTTGCATCTGTTTTGGGATTGGAGTTGGCGCAGTTAGTATCACCTATTTGTGTTGTGTCACCTATTAGGGGTGAGGTGGTTTTGAAGCAGGGGTGTCGGGGCTGTGATATAGAGGTTGCCGATCGTCGGCTTCCCTTTTCCTTTGTATTGATGGACATGTCTGGGTTTGATGTAATTCTAGGTATGGACTGGTTATCGTCATACCGAGCTATCATAGATTGTTACCGCCAGAGGGTTACTGTATGTACCTTGAGCGGCGAGTGTTTTCATTTCTTGGGGGATCGGATTGGTAGGGTTTTACCACCAGTGTATGATCCGTGAGGGCAGAATGAGCTTAGTTGTCTTCTCGCTAGCTTTATGAGTAGTGAGTGTGATGAGACTCAGACTGAGTTGCCAAGAGTGGTTTGTGAGTACTCGGACGTCTTTCCCGAGGATCTTATTAGTTTACCACCCCATCAAGAGATCGAGTTCTCTATTGACTTAGTGCCTGGCACGACATCGATTTCCATGGCACCGTATCGTTTTGCCCAGCCGAGTTGAGTGAGTTGAAGATTAAACTCCAAAAGTTGCTAGATAAGGGTTTTATTCGCCCTAGTACTTCGCTTTAAGGAGCACCAGCCCTCATTGCTAAGAAGAAAGATGGGGCTTTGAGACTTTGCATTGATTACTGAAAATTGAACAGAGTTACAGTTAAGAACAAGTACCTTATGCCTCGTATAGATGATCTGTTTGATCAGTTGAAAGGACCCCGTTGTTTTCTCAGATAAACTTGAGATCAGGTTACCATTAGTTGAGGGTTAGGGAGGAAGATATCCTGAAGACGGCATTACGTACGCGGTGTGGCCATTATGAGTTTCTAGTGATGCCGTTTGGGCTAACCAATGCCCCAACTGTGTTCATGGACTTGATAAACCGGATTTTCTGGGAGTTCTTAGATCACTTCGTGGTCGTCTTTGTGGACGACATTCTAATTTATTCACCTTCTGAGGAGGAGCACGAAGAACACTTGCTAGTGGTACTTGAGTTACTTAGAACCCATAAGTTGTATGCTAAGTTTGGGAAGTGTGAGTTCTGGCTAAGAGAGGTTAAATTCTTAGGCCACGTGGTATCCGGGAAAGGGGTGACTGTAGATTCATCCAAAATAGAGGCAGTGCAAGATTGGGCATAACCTAAGAATGTCTTTGAGATCCGTAGTTTTTCGGGATTGGCCAGGTATTACCATCGGTTTATGAAAGAGTTCTCGAGGCTAGCTTCGTCGCTGATTAGATTGACGCGGAAAGGGGTCAAGTTTGTGTGGAGTGAGATTTGTGAAAATTCATTTCAAGAGCTTAAAGTTAGACTTACCACCGCTCTAATCTTTTTTATTCTGGAGAGGGGTTTGGGTTATGCAGTGTATTGTGATTCATCACGAGAGGGTCTGGGTTGTGTATTGATGCAAGAGGGAAAAGTAGTAGCCTATTGTAGACGTCCCCGAACGCCCCGGGAGGATGAGTCCCGTTCTGTTCATATGGGCTCACTACAGTTCGGACTCAAATTGTCACGGTTCTTAATCTGAACCAAAGAGTCCAAATCCGGCAAATCGTTTTGGGAAACAGATTTTTGTAAAGAAGTGCCAAATATGGACTGCTTTCCCAGATATAGAGTCGCCACCTAAATATTTTTTATGGGGAAATTTAGAAAGCCCTGACTCATTTGCCTAAGGCTACGTGTCCATCATCACCAAAGTTGCCTCGGCTCAGGAACTTGGGTACGATTGGGGAAGGTCAGCAATGAGCACCCCCGCTCGCCCGATCAAAGATCGGCCTCTACTAACCATGATATCTAGTTTTGAAAACATTATGCGTTCTTATTCCGGTTATTAGCCTAGATTTACTACGTGATGCGCACATCAAACAAGTATAGACTAAGTCGCCTAAATTGGAACGAAACATTGCATGTTTGTTTTGAAAATGGTTTGCTACTCGCGAGTAAGCTAAAATACAGATTTTGCCACCCTCAAGTGGGCTTTAGAAAAGATGGTTTCGCCACTATCTAGTGGGCTTAAAAACTCACATTCAATGCATTGTTCCAATTTAAGTAACTCAACCTTCACCCACAGGCATTCAGGCAGTTATATCACATAAGCACATAGACATATAACAACCAGGTTGTCATGTTAATATTCACATACATGCAAGATGCTAAAGCATAAACACTCACAGTGTACTCCGAGCCAAAACAAGAAACTAGTTAGTAATCATGCATGATCCTAGTTCATGTTAAAATGTCTAATGTATCACATACAGAATGTCACTAAAATAGGCTCGACTAATCTATGGATGGCATGTGAAATGTACAGATAACATGTATTCAAGTTAGATTTGAGATACGATGCAATTAGTATGATGCGCCGAGCCCGGTGCATGCAATACAAATGAATGGATGCACACATGCATAACATAAGGATGATAATTGAAATATGTCCTAATACTAACCATCAAAAGCAGGTAAGTAAAAGGGAGAAAGAAGTAGGGATTGGAAGACATGCATCACACACACGCACGCTTATTACAAATTTTCCCTCTCTCAGAGGGACCGAAAGAATAATACAATTAACTAACCTACAAGCTAATTACATATTGCAGACCAATTAAACTAGTTATCAAATTAATTAATCTAATAAAATAGTAAACAGCCTCGGGAAGAGGGCTCAATGCAATGCGTGTTCGGCCCCGCTCGGAAAGAAACTATGCAAAATATGTTAAGCATGACCAAAGCAACTGAAAACAGAGCTAAAGCACACTGAAACATACACAAAAGCTCCACAAAGCTTGGCCAAAATCATGCTAGAACAAGGGTCAACACCTAAAGCATGTTAAGGCCTAAACATGGCATTACAAGACATGTATGCAAGGCATGCAAGATGTGTCTAAACCAAGTAAAAACAGAGCTATATTATGACATAATAAGCACAAAAATCAGTTAGGACATGGCCTACCTGAACCTAAATTAGATGCTCACACAAGAGGCTAAAATGGCCCTTTTCAAGGACAACAAGGAGAGGGGGTGACCCTCTCCTTCTTAGAACCTCAAGGCACCATCCTCACCACTAAAATCCCTCAAGATTTCAGTAGTGAGGAGGCCCAAACACAATAGTCCCGGAGCTCACCAAAAATGCACAAAAATGGAGCCTAACAAGGCTTAAGAGGGGTCAAACAACCTCAAAGCTCAAAACACTCTTAAACAACTATTTAGACTAGACAAAAAAAAGACTTTTATATGTTACACACCAAGTCTAAAAACAGTTTCAAGGTAGTCAAAAAAGCTATGCAAAAATGGGGTAAAAAAGCAAGAATGTTACCCTTGAAGACCCTCTTCACAAATGGTGGACCAGCTGCTTCTTTGAGCTCAAAACCACCCAAGAACACCAAGAACAGACCTCTGGCCCCTCAGCAATCAAGAAAAGGTGTAAGACTAGGTGTTTGTGTGCAATAGTAAGACTAAAACACACACAAGGCAAAGAAAGAGAGAGATATAGAGATAAAATGGATACAAACCCTAACCCTAATATCAGAGGTCTCTCTGGAAATCTTTTTTTGTGTAACCTAGAGGAGGGAGGAGAGGTTCCCTCTTATAGACAATCCAATCTTGTAAAGCTTCCAAAGCAAGCTAGATAAGAGGGAAATCCCTCCATACACGTGTATGGAGGGGAGCAGAGTGTATGCCAGCTATCACAGCTGGCATGAAAATATCTGCAAAAGCAGATGAACAGTGGTCGGCCAGCCAAAAATGCAATTTGGCCAAAATAGATGGCCGGTCGACCATCTATAGTGCCGATCGGCCAAACATTTGACCGATGGCAACAAAACACAGTCGGTGGCCTCAAGCCATGGCCGGTGGAGTGTGGGGATGGCCAAAAAGCCATTCCCTGCCCTCCAAAGCAAAAACACAAGTGTTTGGTGCAAAACCAAACACAAAACAGTCGAGTCGAGAGATCTTGAGGCAAGACGCGTAGCTGAGACCTCCAGGAACTCAAGACGAACACAAACAAGGATGATCACCGAGTGTTCAAACGGTGACGCCCAAGTCTTGAGGACGGTCAAAAATAGGGTGTCTACAGTTGCCTCTCTTTGACAGAACTCAAAAGTCATAACAATGACGGGAGTGAGTGTCAAAGCCAAGAGACGACCCATTTTTGACAAGGCCGAAGACTCAGACAAAAGCATACAAGCTACAAATAAAGGCATGCGCCCGAGGGCAGGGGAAAAAAGCAAGACAATGCACAAAGCCGAGCATAACTTATGATCATGCAAGAAACAAAGGGATGTATCCCGGTGTTTCGGAAAGGTATAAGCATTGGAACGTATTCCAAATGCTCTTAACCAAAGAGGGAGAAACATAGGGACATATCACGGTGTTTCAAAACGAAGGAGAAACATAGGGACGTATCCCGGTGTTGCGGAATGGTGTGAGCATTGGAACGTATTCCAAACGCTTTTAACCAAAGAGGGTGAAACATAGGAACATATCCCGGTGTTTCGAAACAAAGGAGAAACATAGGGACGTATCCCGGTGTTGTGGAATGGTGTGAGCATTGGAACGTATTCCAAACGCTTTTAACCAAAGAGGGAGAAACATAGGGACGTATCCCGGTGTTGCGGAATGGTGTGAGCATTGGAACGTATTCCAAACGCTTTTAACCAAAGAGGGAGAAACATAGGGACGCATCCCGGTGTTTCGAAAAGGAAGGAGAAACATCAGGACGTATCCCGGTGTTTCGGAAGAAAGGAGAAACATAGGGACGTATCCCGGTGTCTCAGAAAGAAGAGAGAAACATAGGGACGTATCCCGGTGTTTCGAAAAGGTATAAGCATTGGAACGTATTCCAAATGCTCTCAACCAAAGGATGTCTAACCCGTTGCACGCGCGAGGAGAAAGAACAACAATGCAAGTAAAAAGGTATGTAACAATGCAACTAGAAAGTGCATCGCAATGCAAGCGAAATGGGTGCATAACAAAGCGAGTGGAATGCGTGTAACAACGCAAGTGAAGTGTGCATAACAATGCAACTAGAACCATGCATAACAATGCAAGTGAAGTGTGCATAACAATGCAACTAGAGTGTGCATAACAATGCGATTGAAGCGTGCATAATAATGCAAGTAGAACGTGTGTGACAGCGCATGTTAGAGATGTGCAAAATAGTGCAATATAGGTACACAAGACAGTGCGAGTGAGGTGCATAAAAGAAGTGCGATAAGATGCATTTTCTATGCAAGTATGGGGGCATTTTCTATGCAATCATGGAAAGCATATTCTATGCGAAATCGAAAGCAAGCATATTCTATGCATGAATCATAACGATGCGCGGCACGCATGCAACAAAAGTGTATATGAAAGTGCACATCCTATGCAATAAAGGGGCATCAAACATATACTTCAGTGCCTCCGATTTACCTCTCGGATGACTTGGCAACACGCTCAGCTCAAAAGAGGACACCCTGTTTATATTAGCGAGAGATAGCATCTGCATGTGAAGACCACATGTGCTGCTTGGACTGCCATTTTGACTTAAAGCAGGCTTACACTTGAGGTAGAGGCGTACTCATACTTCGGTAGCATTAACAAGGCCTGAGGAGGTGCATATAGAATACAATCATGGTATTTGAAACAAACTCAGATGCTCCGATTTTCCTTCTTTTCTTTTGCTTTGCAGTCTGGAACCTATATAGCTTCAGATAGGTCCTGGTTTTACTGTTCTCACATGACCTGGGTTGAACCCTGCGGTTTTTATGAAAGAACAAATCTTGTTTTGCACAAATGTGGAGAATGGCACAGCACTTTGAGCACAAAACGATTCATTTTTGAAATTGAGAATGAGTTCTCGACCGGGTATTGAGCCTACAAATGACCACGGCCAAAACGACTCAAAAAATGGAAGACAAAGGCAAAATAACCAAAACACATCGAGTCATGCTCGGGACGACTCAAAGCAAGAATCAAGACAAATAAAATAAAAGACACGACACAGACGTGTTACAAAGACGAGAGACCTCTCAGTACGTGAGGAGCCAGTTTTTTTTTTTTTTTTTCGAGTATTATTTCTCACCCTTTTTCTCATTTGTGATTCTCACATCACTCGGCCCTCAGGCTCTGTTTTTCTGAAAAAGAAGCCCCATTTTTCTCACTTTTTCTCTCAGCGCACATCTCTCTATTCTTCAATCTCTCATTTTTTATCCCTCTCATGGGTGGTTGATGGATGAACAGGAAGTTGCGGGCTCATGCCCCTAGCATTCTGCTAGATTTTCTTTCTTCTGCTCACAACAGTGAACTTCCTCACAATGGGGTTGTGTTACAATCAGGTATGTAGCGAATCTGCAACTGACATTGGTTGACGATGCTTTGCTGGGGAGCTTGAACGTGATCAGATCTGTCCAGATGAGGGAGTGGAACATCCTGCCCCACTTCCAACTCGTGCTTCGCACTTGGCTTGATACCTTGTTGCTTGGAGGATGTTAGAGCTTTCTGCCCTTTTGCAGTTAGCTTCAGTGGTGCCCTTTTCTGGCGAATACGGTGCCCTTTTCGGCAAGTGCATTGATGAAGGGAAAAAAGACAGAAAACCTGACTCAACTGTGCCCCTAGTTCATCATTTTGACCATTTTTTTTTTTGTTTTTGCTTTCTACTAAAACAATTTTGACCAATATGAGAGTTAGATTAACATACTTGTTCACTTTTCTGATTTTGAAAATCATGCAGGTTAGGTTATGAGTTCTGAAAATTTTCCTATTTTAGGTCCAAAGAAAGGTCCAATTTTTTTGAAAAAATGGAATAATTTTCGAGACAATTAGCTAACCTCAGTAAAAACTCTCAAAAACTGTTTTTGCAAACAACCACTGCTCAACGAGCACGAAACTTACTCTCGAGATGCACAACCTTAGATCCGAAGGATAATTGCCCCTTGCTTGAAAACAGCTGCATGGCAATGGAAAGTTGCCCCTTGTTTGAACGGCACCGCAGCGCATTGAATGGCAACGGAAAGTTGCCCCTTGTTGGAATGGCACCGTAGCGCATGGCAATCAATCCTCAGAGTGACGATCACAACCGAACTCTCGGATACAGAGAAGGCAAAGACGATCAAAACCATTACATGGACACAATCGATTTTAGAGGTGTTTGTGGCTGGACTTCAGAATGAAGTTGCCTACGTATCCCAAACATGGGAATCAAGCCTTACGTAGTTCCGGGTAAGGTACACTCGTGTATTAACCCTCACCTTTTACGCTCTAACTTTTGCCAAGGCCGCCTTTTCTGGGTTTTCAACCTTACGAGCTTTGTTCTTATTTTCTTTTCAATTCTTTTCATCTCTCTTCCTTTTTCTTTTTCATCTTTTCTTTTCATTTTCTTCATTTTTCTTCTTTCTTTCTTTTTTTGTATTCTTTGCATTTTTCTTTTTTTTGTTCTTTTTTCTTTTTTTTTCTTTTTTCTTGCTCTAACTTTTGCCTGGGTCGCCCTTTCGGGTTTTCGGCCCAGCAAGCCTCTCAAGGGTAAAAGTGTAGCTTTGTCCATGTCAAATGGTTTTGAGATCCTGAAGTCATCTGAATCCAGGAGAATGACTGATGTTCGCTGATGATGCAGGAGTCCATCCAATGGGGGGCTGAATTTGCCCCTAGTGTTGCGGATAGGAACTCAGTTATTCTTCAGCAGAAACTGTCTTCTTTCCTTCTTTCTGGGATTTGGCATTCTTGCCGACCTTCTTTGATTTGTGGATTCTTTGCCCCTAGTTCCAGGGGTGCTTCTGATCTAGCTTTACAAGTTTCTTTTGATGACATCTGATCTTCTTGATCTGACTTTCTTGCCTCTTGTTCGAGGGTTGCTTTGAATCTGGCGACACAGGCCTCACGTTGTAGTAGACCATTGAACATTTCTGAACTTAAGTCCAAGGTTTGAGAATGAGGGGTCGAGTCTTGAGGCTGAGAGCGAACCTAGGCTACACAATCTTAAGAGTGATTCCACACAGGTCTTCGCAAGATCGCGCAAAACAGTTTTTGAAATCTTTTAAGAAAGCGACAAATCGCTCGTGCTAAAGACAATGTAGAACCAATCTAGATCAAGTCAGGATCCTTCTCAGTACTCACATTAACAAGCATGATCTTGATCATTAAGGGCTTAGCATGCCTCTCTTTCTCTCAATTGATCAAATTTTGCAAAACTTTAGCATGCCTCTCTTTCTCTCAATTGATCAAATTTTGCAAAACCCGCGGAATTCCTTCATCTTCGTTTTTATCACAATGTTTCGAAATTTTTTTTGGAAAACATAGGTCGATGCAATGAATTCAAGGCGCAGAAAAGACACAACTTCTAGTCAAATACTGCCATCTCATTTAGAATTTCTGGCACAATTGGCACACGGCAGAAGCAAACACAAGAGTGTGAAAATCATTGTTGTTCCATTCAGATCTGTTGGCGTAACTGGCTCCAAGGCAGAAACAGACTCAAAAGAAAGCAAAAAGCAAAAAAAAAAAGACAAACACAAAACAAGCAAGTGATGTCCGAGGTAACACCCCCGAAATCACCCGACCCTAACAAAACAGGACTGACTCGACACAACAAGACAGACCCGACTGACTCAGTATGAAAAGACTAACTCAATACAAAATGACAAGACTGACCTAATACCCAAGTCAGAAAGCACAAAAACTAGCATTCGCAAAATGCTCAAAACAGTGCGTGCCATACGCCACATCTGGAGTAAACTGAGCGCCGCCCGCAGGTGGTTTATCCCTCGATCACATCACATTATCCCCCACAAGTTCACTGATCAAGTGCCGATAGACTTTGTAGGACCTGGTGCGGGGATTACCCTGTTGTCAATCAAATTTTGTATCTCGTGGCGGAGACGAACGCAACTGTCAGTGTCATGACCGATTTGTTGATGAAAAACACAGTACTTAGTCGGGTCATGCTTTGGAGGGAGAGGATCAGGTAGAGGTCGTTGTTCTAACTGTTTCAGATGTCCTTTCCTGAGTAGGACCCCTAGAGCTTTAGACAAAGGCGTATAAAGCGGGGTGAAAATCCTCTTGCCCCAGGGTAGATAGTCTGAGGTTTGGGGGTTTGGATTGGATGTACCAACAAAGGGGGTGGCTGTTCTTGGTGTGGTGGTAGTGACCATGCCCACTTCGGAAGATCTTGCAGCTGCATCACCACTGGTGGTCGCATTCGAACTGCGGTTGAATGCCCTCTTGGGCTGCTCCCTGTCATTGTCAATCAAACCCTGCTTCAAGGCATCCTCAATCTGTACTCCCATCTCGTGCAAATCTGAAAAGTTGGGGAAGGGGAGAACGATCATCTTCTGCATGAGCTTGGGTTAGAGGTTGCGCACAATCATCCGAATCTGATCTTTGTCAGTTAGCCTAATGGTCATCATTGAGGCCTTGGCCCTCCACCGGATTACAAAATCGGAGAAACCCTCATTTGGCTCCTGCCTAGTCGTCTCGAGATCACGGGTTGTAATCTCGATTTGTGGATTGTAGGAGTATTGATCGACGAAAGCCTTGGCCATCTCATCCCAATTCCTCCTAACATCGTCTTCCAGTTTTGCATACTAGATGGCTGCTACACCCGACAGGGTCCGGCCGAATAAAGAAAGCTTTTGTAGTCTGGTGAGGCCTATCAGTCTTAAAATGTCTGAAAACAGCCGCAAGTGCACCATGGGATCCCCGGACCCATCGAAACGGTCAATATATGGCATCTTGAATCTGTCTGGCAACGTCACAGCTGTGTCGGTATACCCATCCTCAATGTCTGGGATGGACTTGACGCCTTGAGATTTCTTGAACAACTTTTCAAGCTTTCTCGCCTTCAATGCTGTGGGGTCCACCTCGGACTCAAAGGGAGAATTCGGCAGGTTGGTGGGTGTTTTGGATAATTGGGGTAGGATTGGGGGCGGAGCCGGTCCTGTCGGAATGTTTGTATCTCCCTGGATATTTGGTGCCTCCTCGGGTGCTGGAACTCCTGGTGGGGGAGGGGCTTGGTGCGAAGCAGATGCTCCGGTTTGCTGTTGTAGCCTGGCGATTAGCTCAGCCTGCTGGGCCATGATCTCGGCCTGCTGTTTGGCAAATTCCACTTGATGGGCAGCGTCCTGCTGCATGAGTTTCATACTATCCTGGAGTTGGCGCACCATCTCTTCCAGACCCGACATATTGTTCTAATCTAACTGAGCAACCGGTATATCTATGTCGGCAGTAGGCTCGAAAATCTCAGCCCGACTGCTCAAAGATCACTGATCTGGTAGCTGTTGTACTAGTGGTCTGTGCCTGACTAGCCTTCTCCGACCCTAATTACCCTTGAACTGAGTCTCTGACCTGACAAAGTCTATCAGTACAAATCCAATGAACCTTGGGGGATATTGGAGCCTTCTGAAGCTATGGTTCTAGGACTACCTAGCAAAAGAAAAAAAAAAAAAGGCAGCATCTCAGCCCAATTTCATCAGAACAGGCATAGGCATAACTGAATAACTGTATTCTACTCCTGATCACTGTTCCCCAAAATCACTGTCCCAAATCTGAATATGATACCCGCAGATATAACTGATTCTCAAAACACTGATGCCCGCAGGCCTGATACCCAGACTTGCAAACTGATATATGCATTCCTGTAGAGGCCAACTCCAAAAAGCACATAGCAAGCAAATGAGAGCCAAAACATCCCTATGTTGGGGTAGGGTTTCCCTGTCCTATTTTGTCAGGAGCGAGGGTTTCACTACGTACACAGCGGTTTCAAACAACCTAATATTGGGTAAGCAACCTGTCCTAGTTTGGAATGGTCACTATGGATTCTGAATATGCATTAGGTCGAATGGTCGAAAAGGGTGCCCCGGTAAAAATCGGGGTTTGTGTTCCCATACTAGCAGAGCCCACAACCGGTCAGCCTTATGGCATGCTTTGACAAAACAAGCCTCCGGTAAATAGTTCAGGAATAGCAGATGGCAAACACGGTGTCCTAGGCGCACCAATGCACATGCAATATAAAGAAACACGTAGTGTAGTCAAAACAAGATATCATGAGTTCGAATCAAGTTATCTAAAGCCCCTAGTGGAGTCGCCAGAAACTGTAGACGTCCCTGAACGCCCCGGGAGGATGAGTCTCGTTCTGTTCATATGGGCTCACTACAGTTCGGACTCAAATTGCCACGGTTCTTAATCTGAACCAAAGAGTCCAAATCCGGCAAATCGTTTTGGGAAACAGATTTTTGTAAAGAAGTGCCAAACATGGACTGCTTTGCCAGATACAGAGTCGCCACCTAAATATTTTTTTTGGGGGAATTTAGGAAACCCTGACTCGTTTGCCTAAGGCCACGTGTCCATCATCACCAAAGTTGCCTCGGCTCTGGAACTTGGGTACGATTGGGAAAGGTCAGCTATGAGCACCCCCGCTCGCCCGATCAAAGATCGGCCTCTACTGACCATGATATCTAGTTTTGAAAACGTTATGCGTTCTTATTCCGGTTATTAGCCTAGATTTACTACGTGATGCGCATATCAAACAAGTATAGACTAAGTCGCCTAAATTGGAACGAAACATTGCATGTTTGTTTTGAAAATGGTTTGCTACTCGCGAGTAGGCTAAAATATAGATTTTTCCACCCTCAAGTGGGCTTTAGAAAGGATGGTTTTGCCACTATCTAGTGGGCTTAAAAACTCGCATTCAATGCATTGTTCCAATTTAAGTAACTCAACCTTCACCCACAGGCATTCAGGCAGTTATATCACATAAGCACATAGCCATATGACAAGCATGCTGTCATGTTAATATTCACATACATGCAAGATGCTAAAGCATAAACACTCACAGTGTACTCCGAGCCAAAACAAGAAACTAGTTAGTAATCATGCATGATCCTAGTTCATGTTAAAATGGCTAATGTATCACATACAGAATGTCACTAGAATAGGCTCGACTAATCTATGGATGGTATGTGAAATGCACAGATAACATGTATTCAATTTAGATTTGAGATACTATGCAATTAGTATGATGCGCCGAGCCCGGTGCATGCAATACAAATGAATGGATGCACGCAGGCATAGCATAAAGATGCTAATTGAAATATGTCCTAATACTAACCATCAAAAGCAGGTAAGTAAAAGGGAGAAAGAAGTGGGGATTGGAAGACATGCATCACACACACGCACGCTTATTACAAATTTGCCCTCGCTCGGAGGGACCGAAAGAATAATACAATTAACTAACCTACAAGCTAATTACATATTACAGACCAATTAAACTAGTTATCAAATTAATTAATCTAATAAAACAGTAAACAGCCTCGGGAAGAGGGCTCAATGCAATGCGTGTTCGGCCCCGCTCGGAAAGCCACTGCCATGCACAAGTTGCCTCTGCTTTGACTGTTATCCTCCTCTGAAAACTATACAAGTCCCAAGGTTGCTTCTTTGAGTCCTGTGGAACACCACCGACTAATGGAATTGGTCACCGGCCAAAGGGAATGATCACCGGCCACTTGTTCAAGCTATCGGCCATTGATGAATGGCCAGTCGGCACTGGAGATGGCCAGCCGGCCAAAGCTTCCTGCAGAATCTGTTTTTGACAGTAGCAAAGGGCAAAACATAGCATGGCAATGCATTTCAAGCAATGTATGCACCAACCACACTGCTTATCATATTCATGACTCAAAGGAGGATGGGTTTCGATTCTCGGACCATCAATCGCGCATTTCAATGCGTGAGGGCCCAAGAAACCATGTATGCATTTTGATATGGAATGCAATGCACATAATCAAACAAAGGGGCTCGACCTCTATCATACTCAACTCAAGAGGTGAAGTATGCATGTAAATGGAATGCAACCTAAACGTGGAGGCTAAGTATGCAAAATGAGCATGCAAGTCATGTGACAACTATGCTAGTGGCAAACACGCAACAACATGTAAAGTGGACTAAGCATAGGAACAATGCAAAGCAACTTGACCAATGAAATACATGCCAAATGCATCATGATTTCAAGCAAGCAACAACATGTAATAGGCCAAGTATGCAACAATGCACGAAGCAAGCATGCTATAACACATGAAGGATGGACTTAAACTAATTTAGGCAGCCCTCAAACAAGCCTAAAACAGTGGCCATAAACTATGGAGATGGGGCCAAATGCACATACAGAATGCATGCATACATGATCCACTTCCTAAGCATCAAAAGGCAACTTTTAAGCACACTTAAAAGAGATGATCATGGACAATTAGCATGCAATGTAAGCTCTGAAAATCATGAAAGAGAGGTGCCAAATCAAATAATCAAAACAAGCAAAGCATGCAATAATGGTCCAAGCACTTAAGGCAAGCCAAGGAGGCTTAAACCATGGCTAAGTCAACCAAGCTTCACAAGGCTAAGAGGGCATAAAACAAGTCCAAGGCAGACCTAAACAATGCTAAGGGTGCACCTAGATGGCATCTAAGTGGCCTAAACATGCAAGTGTACACAAGGGCCTAAGCAAGGGGCATAAGACAACAACCTTATAAAGCATTAAAGGGGCATCAAATGCGAGCATACAAGCATGCTATGAGGACTGAAATGATGCTCGAAGTGGTGCCAAACCACTGGAACAAGGCAAGTAAAGCATGCCACATACTCACACACCTAAGGCTAATAAGCCAAAATGCAAAGAAACTATGCAAAATATGTTAAGCATGACCAAAGCAACTGAAAACAGAGCTAAAGCACACTGAAACATACACAAAAGCTCCACAAAGCTTGGCCAAAATCATGCTAGAACAAGGGTCAACACCTAAAGCATGTTAAGGCCTAAACATGGCATTACAAGACATGTATGCAAGGCATGCAAGATGTGTCTAAACCAAGTAAAAACAGAGCTATATTATGACATAATAAGCACAAAAATTAGTTAGGACATGGCCGACCTGAACCTAAATTAGATGCTCACACAAGAGGCTAAAATGGCCCTTTTCAAGGACAACAAGGAGAGGGGGTGGCCCTCGCCTTCTTAGGACCTCAAGGCACCATCCTCACCACTGAAATCCCTCAGGATTTTAGTGGTGAGGAGGCCCAAACACAATGGTCCCAGAGCTCACCAAAAATGCACAAAAATGGAGCTAACAAGGCTTAAGAGGGGTCAAACAACCTCAAAGCCCAAAACACTCTTAAACAACTATTTAGAGTAGACAAAAACAAGACTTTTATATGTTACACACCAAGTCTAAAAACAGTTGTAAGGTAGTCAAAAAAGCTATGCAAAAATGGGGTAAAAAAAGCAAGAATGTTACCCTTGAAGACCCTCTTAACAAATGGTGGACCAGCTGCTTCTTTGAGCTCAAAACCACCCAAGAAGACCTAGAACAAACCTCTGGCCCCTCAACAACCAAGAAAAGGTGTAAGACTAGGTGTTTGTGTGCAATAGTAAGACTAAAACACACACAAGGCAAAGAAAAAGAGAGATATAGAGATAGAATGGATACAAACCCTAACCCTAATATCAGAGGTCTCTCTGGAAATCTTTTTTTGTGTAACCTAGAGGAGGGAGGAGAGGTTCCCTCTTATAGACAATCCAATCTTGTAAAGCTTCCAAAGCAAGCTAGATAAGAGGGAAATCCCTCCATACACGTGTATGGAGGGGAGCAGAGTGTATGCCAGCTATCACAACTGGCATGAAAATATCTGCAAAAGCAGATGAACAGTGGTCGGCCAGCCAAAAATGAAATTTGGTCAAAATAGATGGCCAATCGACCATCTACAGTGCCGATCGGCCAAACATTTGGCCGATGGCAACAAAACACAGCCGGCGGCCTCAAGCCATGGCCGGTGGAGTGTGAGGATGGCCAAAAAGCCATTCCCTGCCCTCCAAAGCAAAAACACAAGTGTTTGGTGCAAAACCAAACAGAAAACAGTTGAGTCGAGAGATCCTGAGGCAAGGCGCGTAGCCGAGACCTCCGGGAACTCAAGACGAACACAAACAAGGATGATCACCGAGTGTTCAAACGGTGACGCCCAAGTCTTGAGGACGGTCAAAAATGGGATGTCTACACCTATGGTTCGCAGCAGTTGAAAACACACGAGAAGAACTACCCTACTTATGACCTAGAGTTAGCAGTTGTGATCTTTGCCTTAAACATTTGGAGGCACTATCTGTATGGTGAGAGATTCGAGGTTTTCTTGGATCATAAGAGTCTGAAGTATCCGTTTACACAAAAGGACTTGAATTTGAGGCAAAAAAGGTGGATGGAGTTCATAGAATATTATGACTTCGAGTTGCATTATCATTCCGGAAAGGCCAATGTCGTGGCCGATGCCCTAAGTAGGAAATCCATTAGTGATATAGCTTATATCGCTATCCGAGAGTGGGAGATGTTGGGTGTTCTTGGCAAGTTTGACTTGCGTCTGGGCGAGTCTGTTGAATCTGCAACTTTGTGTTCTATAGTTGCACAACCTACACTTGTGAATCGAGTGTTAAAGGCATAAAAGGGTGACTTTGAAGTAGAATCCCTCCGGGAGAAGATCTCTAGTGGAAAGGTAGAGAAAGGTTTGACTACGTATCCCGACCTAAGTGTGAGGTACCGAGACTGCTTGTTTGTGCCAGGGTCTTGCCGAGAGGAAGTACTTCGAGAGTTTTACCATTCACGCCTTGTGGTGCATCCGGGAGGTACAAAGATGTATCGTGATCTGAGTCGCCAGTTTTGGTGGAAGGGTATGAAGAAGGATGTGGCGGTGTTTGTGTCAAAGTGCCTTACTTGTCAGCAAGTGAAGGCCGAGCATCAGAGGTCAGCGAGTTTGTTGCAACCCTTGTCTATAGCCCAGTGGAAATGGGAGCATGTCATGATGGATTTTGTTGTGGGTCTTTCGATAACTTAACGGGGTAGTGATGCCATTTGGGTGGTAGTTGACCGGTTGACTAAGTCAATGCACTTTATTCCTATGCACCTAAGAGATTTGGTAGATCACCTTGCCGACTTGTATATTCGGGACATAGTGAGGTTGCACGGGGTCCCAGTGTTGATCATCTCAGATAGAGATCCGCGTTTTACTGCTAGGTTATGGCAGAGTTTGTAGAGTACCTTGAGTACTAGATTGACTTTTAGCACGGCTTACCATCATCAGACCGACAGGCAGTCCGAGCGCACTATTCAGATACTTGAGGATATGCTTCGAGACTGTGTCCTTGACTTTAAAGAGTCATGGGAGAGACACTTACCCTTAGTGGGGTTTGCCCATAACAATAGTTTCCAATCAAGTATTGGCATGGCACCGTTTGAGGCCTTGTATGGCCGACCGTGTAGATGTCCAGTGTGTTGGGCCGAGGTGGGCGATGCACCTTTATTAGGCCTGGAGTTGGTGCGAGAAATGATGGAGAAAGTAGCACTTATCCGTAAGGGGTTGGTTACGGCCCAGAGTTGCCAAAAGAGTTATGCCGACCATAGGAGGAGACTTTTGTCATTTGAGGTGGGTGATCACGCCTTTTTGAAAATATCACCTAGGCGGGGTTTGATGAGGTTTGGGAAGAGTGGGAAGTTGTCTCCTCGGTTTATTGGCCCCTTTGAGATCCTTGAGCGGATTTGGGAGGTTGCATATCGTTTAGCGTTACTGCCGCAACTGTCTGGAGTGCATGATGTGTTTCATGTTAGTATGCTTCAGAAATATGAGTCGGATCCATCACATGTACTAGATTGGACCGACTTAGAGGTAGATGAGGATGCTTCGCATGAGGAGAGACCGGTGAGGGTCTTGGATAGACGGGACCAAGTCTTGCGAGGCAAAGACCATTCCTTTGGTCAAGGTATTATGGAAACATCACGGGATTGAGGAAGCAACTCGGAAACGTGAATTAGAAGTCCGAGAGAAATATCCGAACCTATTTGTTGATGCTTGAGCATATGTTGAGAATTTTGTTTTGTTGATAAACTCTAAGAACATTGTATATGTTTTGGATTATGGAAGTATTGAAATTGTTGAATATGTTTCGGAAATGTGAGTTTAATTTAACATTGTATATGTTGAATGTGTTTTAGAAATGCAAATACGTTATTAACATTGAATATGTTATGGAATTATGGAATATGTGTATTGAAATTAGTTGAATTTCGAAAGAATGCATGTTGATAATGTATATTGAGCTACATTTGTAAGTTGTTCTATTGAGAAGAGATGAAATGATCGGTAGTGGATCATGTTAGTAAGTGTTGTATTGTAATTATGTTGAGAATATGTTGAGAATTAAAAAGATCACAATTTTAAAATCTATATAAAATTTCAAGGACGAAATTCTTTAAGGGAGGGAGGTTATAACGATCCTGATTTTTCCCCGTTATTTATTGTATTCCGGACTCGGTTCCGTGGTTGTTTATTGTTGTCTATATCTTGTTTCCATCCTTTAATTCCTTTTATTTGAGTTGTGGGATGTATTGGGTAAGTTTGGAACAGGTTGGTTGTGTGTTGGAACAAATGGTTGCTGTCCAGGTTTTGGCTTCTTCTCTCAAGCAAAACTTTTTGCACTCGAGCGAGCCTTGGGTATTTGCTTCTTGGCTCGAGCGAAGGTTCTTGCGCTCGAGTGAGGATTGAGGGTCTTCAGGTTTCTTTTCAGACGCAGCTTTTGCTAGAGCGAGCTTTCTTGCGCTCGAGCGAGGTCTATGTTATTTTTCCCTTCGCTCGAGCGAGCACTCTTGCGCTCGAGCGTGCGTCTGCGTCTTTGTTAGACCTGAAGGATGGTATTATTCGCTCGAGCGAGCTTTCTTGCGCTCGAGCGAGCCTTCTTGCGCTCGAGCGAGCCTTGTTTTATGTGTTCCTTCGCTTAAGCAAGCATTCTTGCGCTCGAGTGTTCTTCTGCATTGCAAACTTGAAGCTTTGCATTGTTCGCTCAAGCTAGGCTTCTTACGCTCGAGCGAGGTCCTTTGTTGTGTCTGGTCACTCGAGCGACAAGTCCTTCGCTCGAGCGAGACTCGCATATATCATATCACAGCAGCGTGATTTTAATCACTTTTCCATCCCCTTTTTCACTCCAAACCCTAGATCTGACTCTCTCTCTTTCTCTACACACTTCTTCTCTCTACAAATACACTTGATCTAGAGAGTTTCTACCCTACTTCCTTTGTAAAAAAGATAGAGCATCACGTGGGCTATCCTTTGATCCAAAAAAGCTTGGATTTGGAGCATCTTGGGTTTCTCTCTTCATCTCTTTTGAGTTTCTCCATTTGAGGTAGGGATAATCTACTCATCTCTATGAGCTTTAACATAATTATTAGTCATTTTGTATAAATGGTGAGATTTGGAAAGTTAGGATTTGAAATTTGAAATGTTTGAAAGAGGGGTTTCTTAGTTTTGGGCTCCATTGTGAATGTGAGGTCTTGAAATGGGGTTATTGGTGTATAATTGATGAAATTGAGCCTTAGGGTTGATATTTGAGGAAGGGGGAAAAATGCCCTAATTGGGATTAAATAAATTATTTGTCAAAATAATGGAATTAATTGTGGAAATATGTAATTGGGTTGGAAATGATGAAATTATGAGAGAATTTAATTAAATGGTGTAGTTGGATTGATGAATCACTCACCTATGGAAAAGTTGATAATTTATCTGTTGATAAATTTATTTATCTGTTTAGAAATAACTGTTTTGGGCTATCGGTGGAGGATAGCCATGATTGTTGTAGAACTGCATTATGATTAGGTAAACTGAAACTAATCAATTGGAATATGTCATTGAATATAACGGTTGGATTAACACATCGAATATGTGCATTAATTGGTCATTGTGTATGACAACGTGTTTAATACATTGCATATGTACCTTTGTTTGGAAGGAGATAGGGGATGTACTCTATTTTTTGGGAGGAGTTAGGGGATGTACTCCATTGATAATTAAGTTGATCGGAGTGTCCAGGGTGAAAGTCCCAAAACTTTATATGCATCTAAATAATGTTGATGATTGAAGTGTTGATAATATGAGTTGTAGTCGCATTGTGAATTGTTTGGATAAATAATGAACCATGTTAATGAATTGATTTGGATAAATAAATGGAAGTGCATTGTAATACGGTTGTAAATATTGATTGGTTATGGATAAGATGTACGTTGGTTTACATGTGTTAAACATTTAGCAGATGCTAATGTTTTAGTTATTTCTCATATTTTGTTTAGCATATCTCTACTGGGCATTGGCTCACCCTTCTTGGGACACCATTTTCAGGTACAGGTGACATGCCACCTCCAAGGTTTAGCGTCAAGCGTGTCATCCTTTCATGCGACTATGGATTTTGTTGTTGGCCTACCTCGGACTATGGATTTCGTTGTTGGCCTACCTCGAACTTCTTGAGGTACGAATTCTATTTGGGTGGTAGTTGATAGACTGACTAAATCTGCACATTTTTAACCAGTTAGAACCACATTTAATGCTTATAGACTGGCTACCATTTATGCTGATGAGATTGTCCGTTTACACGGAGTTCCGGTATCTATTATGTCGGATAAAGATCCGAAATTTGTATCTAGATTGTGGAAGAGTTTGCAGGAAGCTATAGGGACAGAACTAAGATTCAGTACTGCATTCCACCCACAGACCGATGGGAAATCAGAACCAACAATACAGACTTTGGAAGATATGCTTCGGATGTGTGCTTTGGACTTTCAGGAGAGTTGGGAAGATTGTTTGCCACTTACAGAGTTTGCATACAATAACAGCTTCCACTCCAGCATCGGTATGGTACCATACGAGGCTTTGTATGGTAGATGGTGTAGATCACCAATTTGTTGGATAGAAGTCGGGGTTAGAGCTTTACTTGGGCCTGAAATTGTACAAGACACTTCTGAGAAAATCAAAATCATTCGGCAAAGGTTCAAAACAGCTCAGGACTGACAAAAGAATTATGCAGATGTTCGTAGAAGACCTCTTGAGTATGAGTGTCACGACCCTAACCCGCCCCTATGGGTTAAGGCCATAACCAGCCAGTAATCACGAGATTACCTGCGGCCTCAAATCAAATAAGACAAAACTCATCAGAGCAAAGGGGCCAAACGGAAGCAATTTAAAACTTTGTCCATAGAGCCGTGCTTATATGCACATCATAACATTCCATACATACATATGTTAATAACTCACAACAGAAAGTATAGTGACGTAAAGTTCTATATAGACAGGATCATCCAAATCTAAGTCAGCCAAAACAAAGCTATATACAGACGTACACCAAAGTCCTTGCCAACATGACAAAATAACATAGAATGGCAGAAGGGCGAAGACGTGTCTCGTGCGTGAGACGCAAGGGCTAACTTTTCAAAACCTTAGTTGTTCCATACAGACTTCACTGGGGTTGGGTTTGAACTTCTCTTGGCTCACCTACAAACACATGAATGAGTGTAAGCGAAAGCCCAATGAATAATATCAAATAAAGAATACACATTGGAACAATATACACCGAATGACCTTGGGCCCAATTTATATTTCTACTAATACATACATACATAGACATATATAAGTTAAGTAACTGCGGTTCCAAACACATCATACGGCCTTGGGCCCAATTCATTAGTGTCAAACTGTTATTCGTGTCAAACTAGCCTTTGGTCTTTTCAAACCTCCATATCAAACTGGCCTTTAGGCCTTGCAAACTTTCATTTCAAATTGGCCTTCAGGCCTTTCCAAACTTCCATTTCAAATTGGCCTTTAGGCCTTTCCAAACTTCCATATCAAACTGGCCTTTAGGCCTTTCAAACTTTCATTTCAAACTGGCCTTTAGGCCTTTCAAACTTTCATTCATGTCAATCTGGCCTCTGGCCCATTCATGCGTGTCAAACTGGCCTCTGGCCTATTCATGCATGTCAAACTGGCCTCTGGTCCATTCATGCATGTCAAACTTTCATTTGTGTTAGAACGGCCTTTGGCCCAACCATTTATGTCAATCGGCCTTCGGCTTAATCATTCATGTCAATCGGCCTTCAACCCAATCATTCATGTCAATCGACCTTCGGCCTAATCATTTATTCTTGTCAAAACGGCCTTCGGCCCATTCATTCATGTAGTATAACAACCATTGTCCACCAAACGAATCAATGAACTTATAAAACTTACATAGAAGTAAGCGATTTGGACAACAACATATTTCAGATATCAGATATTACTCACAGTGATCGACTCGTGGATTTGGCCTGGAGCTTGACCCTACACATCATATAACACATATGGGTCACAAACGATTCAATCTGTTCTTTAATTCACATATTCCTCTTTGGGCTTCATTCTTATCTCTTTAACTCAATTACAATGCTTAATGCATGCCTAAGAGTGCTTGCAAGTGAAAGAGAACGGAAAACGAAACACAGAACGATCACAAAAAATTTTCAAAAACAGGGTCCTCGCTCGAGCGTGAACTTACTCGCTCGAGCGGACCCATGAGGTCTGCAAAAGTACTAGTTATGTCATTTTTATGCTCGAGCATGGAACTGGGATGCTCGAGCGGAAGTCCATCTTACATAGCTCCCCGCTCGACCGTGAACTTCCCCGCTCGAGCGGATATCATGGTCTACAGAAAATACTGGGAGCACGAAATTCACGTTCGAGCGGCGATTTCCCTGCTCGAGCGGACATCAAATTTCTAGGTTTTCCAGAATGTGTTCTTGAGCTCAAATTCGTCATTCCAACCACATTCCTTGCTTATTATGGCTCCAATTTCATATATACTTGTATTAACATGGTACCAACACTAAAACACATCAACATGAAGCTCAATTTCATGACTCAAACACATGCATGGCTCATTTTCCACCAAACTCATTACCAATATAACAATTTCATGCATTCAACACTTACACCCTTGTAATTTGCACATGCATGTGGTATATTATTCTCATTCTCAACTCATATGATGAAGAGGTGGTCAAGAACATAATCTTCAAGTAAAAACTCACATAGATCATGCATTTGGTGCTCAAATACGCAAATTCAAAGCAACTACATACATGCATGCAACATTGACCATCAATTCAACATGATCAACTCAATTTCATTTCAATTCTTGTTCTTGACCATTAATCAACTTTGAACACACAAGATTACACATTACACTCATGAATTCAAGAATCAATTGCTTACCTAGTGGCTCAATTTTTCCAATCAATAGCAAATTCTTGAA
This sequence comes from Camellia sinensis, assembly GCF_055761805.1. NCBI lineage: Eukaryota > Viridiplantae > Streptophyta > Magnoliopsida > Ericales > Theaceae > Camellia > Camellia sinensis. The sequence goes on along the minus strand of NC_138969.1, from coordinate 40,187,465 downwards.
TAATCTTCAAGATCACCAAGCTTTGAGCTAAATTGCACAATTCTCTCCCTTTCTCTCTCTCTACGACCGACTCTCCTTTCCTCTCTTGGAGCCCAAAATCAGCCAAATGATAAGGAGGGATTTTGAGTGTATAGTGCCTTTTTACAACACTCTCCACTAATTTCATTATAATAATAATAACAATTGGGCACTAATTCATTAATTTAATCAACTTAATCTGGTCTGAATCAATTTTTTAATTAAACTTCACCGCATGCTCTAAAAATTATGCCAATCACAATGGCGTAATCAATTTCGGGTTTTGTGGCCGATAAGGCCTTCAATTTAATTCCCAAAGCAGGTAAGCAAACAGATATTCCTACGGTGAACAGATAGAAATCCAAAATCACACATTTTCACATAATGGCACACAAAATCATATTAAACATATAATCAAACTCATAATAAGGACCAATTAGCTAATTACGAAATAGGGTTATCACAATGAGGTTGGTGACCATGTGTTCATCCGTGTATCTCCGATGAAAGGCCAAGTCAAGTTTGGAAAGAATGGCAAGTTGTCGCCCCGTTACATTTGGTCGTTTCAGATTCTGGAAAGGTTTGGCCCAGTTGCCTATAGTGTGACACCTTGAATGTTTAATTAAATACCACATAAATGTTTATAGTTATATAATTATGGGTATATGCGATATATATTATTAAATAATTACTAATAAATACAGAATCTAATTTAGCACGGGGTTATATGGGATTAATTAGGGATTTTTATTTAGGGCTAAAGGACCAGAAATATGAAATTCTAATACTAGTTAGGTCAAATTAAAGTTAAGGATAGTAAATAAATAAATAATAATAACAATAATATATGGAATGAAAAGAATAATGATGGCAATAATAAAATGAATAAGTTATATGTGCTAAGTAAATTAATTTATCATTATGGTTATTAAATATATGACACAGAAATTTATTAAGATAAATTAAATATCAATTTTATTATTAAATACTAATTTTAGTTAAGATATATTACTTGTGTAGATAAAAACAAATCAGTGGCTATCAAATACAATCTTGCCATATTATCCAAACAGATCAAGGACCATTAATGAGTTAGATTACAAATCTACCGAAGGAGAAACGGAGAAGCCACCTGGACACTAGACTCGGATAGAGGGAGTGAGTACCTGGAGCTTAGGGTGTTGAGTCATCACTTATATTGTGTATAAATAGGGGTGGTAGTGCTGCATGTGAAGGAAAGGAAGTAGAGAAAGAAAAAAAAAAACGAGAGAGAAAGAGACTCGTCAGTTGAGCGTAAGAAACTCATACTAGGAGTGTTTTTTTTTTAAAAAAAAAAAGTAAGGCTAAGGGTTATAATTAAGGTGAGATATGTTATACCTTGATTTACCATTATATGTTTTACAAATGTTTTGAGTTATCATAGCTTATTTATTTCAAGTTACATTTATTAAGTTATATAAATAAAAGTTATGTCTATAAATATTTTAGTTACGTGGGTTACTTTCTAAACTCCATTTACGTAAAAGGAAACCCATGGATATGTTAGTTTAAATTTTAGTATATATTTGACTATAACCTTATAAACAATTATGTTTTGTAAGTACCACCACGGGAGTCCCACGCCTTGGGCGACTTAAATAACCACTGGCCTCTGTTTGACCACTTTGTGGTCCTCTGTTTGTCATGGATCCATTGACCTCTGTTCTGACTGTCACTTCTGTGACCTCTGTTCTGTTCTGTTTTATACCGTGGTTATGATTATTTATTTACATGATTTCTGTATTCTGCCACTTTAAATAAATTGTCATTTTAATTTAAATTTTACAAATGTTTTAGCCTAATTAATTATCCATGGATATTTTGTATTCTCTACATTCTTGGCATAGTATTTCTCACTCTGCTGTGTGCTTATAGCTGTTACCCTTTCAGGTGACGAAATGTAAGGAAAATCCTTAACCCCACGAAATGGAATATGCTTATGGATTGTTGTTAAACTACTATTTTATCCTTCTTTTTTTATATTTTTGCTTCCTTTGTCTCTATTCGGGGCTGGTCACTGAATAATAAAATAATGAAAGCCCTAGAAATGTATTTCTTTTTTTTTAAAATAGCAGTATGGAATAAAATTTCTGTCTAAGTATATTTTTTTTTCTTCGCTTGTGCAGTTTAATTTGTTTTGAATAAGAATAAGTTAGTAAGTCACGATTCCAACTCTAAGCCTCTAGGGTTGGGTCTTGACATATAGAGTTGCTTTGCCACCGGGATTCGAACAAATCCATAATGTGTTTCATGTGTCGATGTTGAGGGGTTACCTCCGAGACCCGTTTCATGTGATTGATTATCACCGGGTAGCTATTGATGAAAATATGGAATACGCCGAATGGCCGGAACGAATTGTTGATCGGCAAGTGAAACAATTGAGAAGTAAGTCCATCCCAATGGTGAAAGTGGAATGGAAAGAACATTATGAGACGAATGCTACATGGGAAAAAGATGAGGAAATGCGACTACGCTATCCACATTTGTTTCTCGACGAAGGTAAAATAAGTTTGGAGGACCAAACTTCCTAAAGGGGGGAAAATTGCGATATTCTTGTTCCATAATATGTTAATTGGTCCTTAATATGAGTATGATTATGTGTTTAATATGATTTTGTGTGCCATTATGTGAAAATATGTCTATCTGTTCACCGTAGGAATATCTGTTTGATTATCTGCTTTGGAAATTAAATTGAAGGCCTTATCGGCCACAGAACCCGAAATTGATTGCGCCATTGTGATTAGCGTAATTTTTAGAGCCTACGGTGAAATTTAATTGGAAATTGATTGGGATCAGATTAAATTGATTAAATTAGTAAATTGGTGCTCAATTATTTTTAATATTGAGAATTTTGATTAAAAGAGCTTTTAGTGAGCCACTTTCACTCAAACTCCCTCTTTAGTTTATTTTGGCTGATTTTTTACTCTAAGAGTAGAGAGAGTGTCAGCTAGAGAGGGTGAGAGAATAAGAATTGTGTTTGGCTTAAGTTTGTGAAGAATTTGAGGATTAAACTCAAGATTTTGCTATAGATTGGGAGAATTAAACTCCTAGGTGAGTATTTCATGGATTCTAGTTGTAATTTTGTGTATTCAAGCTAGTTAGGTAATCAAGAGTAAGTTTGACATGAAATTGGGTTAGTTTTGTTGAATTGAAGGTCAATGTATGCATGCATGTGTGTAATTGCTTTGGATTTGTATGTTTGACCACAAAATGTATGATCTATGTAAGATTTTGGTTAGAATTCATGCGTGTGATCACCATTTGCACCACTTGAGTTGATAAGGAGAGTTATATCTCACATGCATGTACAATTTATAAGAATATGAGCTTGAATGCATGAAATTGTTATGTTGGAGGTGAATTTGGTGTAGATTGGGACATGCATATGATTAATTGGTGAGATTGAGCTTCATTAGGTTGTAATTTGGGGTTTATGCCATGTTAGTACAAGTGTATTTGAAGTTTGAGCTATTGCATGCAAGAAATGTTGGTTAGAATGTCGAATTGAAGCTCAAGAACATGTTCTAGATTTTTCAGAATTTTGATGTCCGCTCAAGCGGGGAAACCACCGCTCGAGCGTGAATTTCGTGCTCCCAGTACTTTTGCAGACTTGGATGTTCGCTCGAGTGGGGAAGTTCATGCTCGAGCGGGTAGCTATGTAGACAGACCTTCAGCTCGAGCGCCAGACTTCACGCTCGAGCATAATTTTGATACATCCAGCACTTTTTGCAGGCATGGTGTTCGCTCGAGCGAGGTAATTTCACGCTTGAGCGTGGAGCCATGTAGTGAGGCCTTCCGCTTAAGCGCTAAACTTCAAGCTCGAGCATAAATTTGGTGTATCCAGTACTTTTGCAGGCCTCAAGGGTACGCTCGAGCGGGGAAGCCTACACTCGAGCGGGACCCTGTTTCCTGAAATTTTGAAAAGACATTCTGTGTTTCACTTTTTGTTCTCTTTCACTTCCAAGTACTCTTAGGCATGCATTGAGCATTGTAATTGAGTTAAAGAGATAAGAATGAAGCCTGAAGAAGAAAACGTGAATTCGGAACGAATTGAATTGTTTGTGACCCTTTTGTGTTCATGGAATGTGTAGGGTCAAGCTCCAGAGCAAACCAACCAACCAATCACTGTGAGTAATATCTTAACAAAGATATCTGAAATATGTTGTTGTCCAATTGCTTACTTCTATGTAAGTTTTATAAGTTCATTGATTCGATTGGTGGACAATGTTTGTTATACCAAATGAGTGGGCTAGAGGCCGTTTTGATATGAATGGATGGGCCAGAGGCCGTTTTGACATGAATGGATAGGCCAAAGGCCGTTTTGACATGAATGATTGGGCCGGAGGCAGTTTTGACACGAATGAATGGGCCGGAGGCCGTTTTGACATGAATGAATGGGCCGGAGGCCGTTTTGACATGAATGGATGGGCCAGAGGCCGTTTTGGCATGAATGAATGGGCCAGAGGCCGTTTTGACACGAATGAATAGGCTGGAGGCCGTTTTAGGTCAGCCTTGTCACCACCCAAACCCGCCCTTACAAGTTTAGCATCGTAACCAACCTGTAATCTTCAGATTACCAAAGGCCTCTGACCTAATTAGCAAATTATAAGGGGCTAGCGAAAGCGAATATAGAAACATACATAGTCCATTGAGCTGTGTAGACATATATCAGACAGAAATTTCAAACTTTATATACATACACGTGATGTTATAAATACCATAGTCTTATGTCACATTCATTACAGATATAGCCAAAAAGGGACTTGGCCTAGTATACAGATAAACAGAAAACTTGTACATATTCTAGAAAGAAAACAAAGTCTTATATGTTCACAAAACATGACCATATGACATTCAGAATCTCCTCGGGAGGCACAATGGCTGGCTGACAAATCAAACTCTAGGTCATCAACTCCAAGCCTGGTTACGCGCCTGGTCACCTGTATACATAAATAATAAAATGAGAGGAAGCCCAATGAATAATAACAGAGTAAAGGGTTTTAATTGAATGATGTCCCATGTTAGATTCAGAAAACAAGTTTTATACCAGAAGCAGATTCGTATTCTTCTATAGAAATTAGAGTTCATACTTAATCATACGTGGTACATCCATTAGCATTAACAGAATAGATACAAACAGATACAGACAGATGTAGAATAGATGGTGGTTATGTATAACCAGCTCCATAAAGGAACCTCCGGATCTGGGTAACAGATAATGAAACCTCTGATACCGGGTAATAGCTAACAGATATCACATGGTGCTAAGGATACCACGAATACATGTCAGAAATTGGACAATTATTCATTGTACTAAACATATATTTCAGAAAACAGATCTTATTTTATCATATAGAAAATAAATAAAGTTGAACATAGTTTTAGTAAGTTATTACTCACAGATGGCTCCGAAAGTAGATAGACAGAGCAGACAAATCAGATATCTTGTGGTGCGTTATCTACACAAACATAACATACACACACATTAAAACACACCCTCGGATAGTACTTAACGTACTTCATTTCGTTCTTAGTGTATTTCTAAGTCTTATCCTCATTACTATGTCTTAATTATGGCCTAGGAATGCCTAGGATGCAATGAGAATGCCAAAATGCGCTTGAAAACACTTAATCAAATTTGTTGAAACAGGGTCCTTGCTCGAGCATAACTTCCTTCGCTCAAGCATAGGTCCAAAAATATGAATATTCGCTCGAGCGCAACTTCCTCACTCAAGCGATCTGTAAACTCTGCAAAAGTACTAGTTGTGTGATTTTTCCGCTTGACGTACGCTCGATAGTCGCTCGAGTGTGAGACTGAGGTCTTCGTTCGAATGCAACTCTTGTCGCTCGAGTGGTCTGCAAAATGTGTAAACTTCTAAGAGCATGCATTATATGCTTGAGCCAACTTTTTGTTGCTCGAGCGGGAGTGCAAAAACACAAAGTAGTCGCTCGAGCGGAGAGGCAGAATTTTGGAATTTCCAAATTTGCTCCCAAGCTCAAAACTCGAATTCAAAACCTTAAAATGCAACCTTTGGGTCCCAAAACTTGAGAAAACATGTTTAAACTTGTAAAATATTAAGAACTAAAGATCATTTCGCAAAATTAAGGCCCAAAAGCTTGCCAATTCTTTCAAATTCAAACTTGAAATTGATGAACAATACATGCATGTAATGCTATGAATTCAAAACTTCCAAAACATGTATAGATGAAGTGTTGGAGTATAAAACCATGGTGAGTTCTCATAATCTAACAAAGATAAGCTCTTGCATGTATGAAATTGGTGGAATTAAACTCAAAATCCATGAATTATGCATGCATGCATGGAATGATCCTGCTTTCTAATTCATTAGCTCAATTCTTGCATAACTTAGCTTAATTCTCTAGAATTCATGTATTAAAGTCTTGATTACAAAGCTTAAGGACAAAATTCTTACCTAGAGTCTTAAATTCACAAGTGTAGAAGCTTAAACTCCCAAATTTTCTTCAATTCTCCAACAATTCCTAACAATTCTCCCTTTTCTAGCTTTTGATCTCAATTTTCTCCTTTCTCTCTCTCTCCCACATTTTGAGCTCAAGGATGAGGGAATAAGAGTGTAGTGGGAAGTTTTAGCACCAATTTAGCCTTATATAGGATTCACTAATTAAGCTAGTTTAGTTAGCTTAATCAATTGATGAGTAATTAATCTAATTATGTGATTCTGAATCTAATTTTAATTGACCCTACCATAATTTCCCTAAAATTCCGATTAAAACATAAACCAAGTCAATTTCGCGATCGGATGCCGATAAGGCCTTCAATTCGCAGAACAAAATAGAAACATAAACAGATATTTCTACGATAGATAGATACAAATACAAATAATGCAGCACACATACAATTAATTCATAATTTCATCTTAATTACTTATTAGGCACCCTTAATCATGGTTTAACAGTTAATCATAGGTCGGGGTTATTACAAGCCTGTCTTTTCTATATTTACATATAAAATTCTGCACAAACTCAATTTCAATTATAACAACCAATTTTATATGGACTTTATTTGAGAAATACTTATTTTCTATGCATTTTTCATCGTATATTTAATTTTTTCATTGTCAGATTTCTTTAGGAGATTTTTTTAAGGTCCTGGTATTAAGATTTTACAGCATAAAAGGCATCCAATATTTTCATAATATCTAAGGTCTCTCAACATCAATCTAGAGAAAATTTGATCTAGAGAATTTCTCTAGACTTCCTAGTGGATTTCTTCCCAGAGAATTTCTCTAGATTCCAGTCTAAATATTTTCTCTAGATTTCTAGAGAATTCCTTTAGTTTTCGCAAGAATTTTTCTGGGTTCAAACTAGAAAATTTTTCTTCCTTCCTAATCACAATGTGCAATACGCAAATCAATCACCCAAATAAGTAGCAACAATAATCAATATACATATATATATATCTAGAGAGAAAGAGAGAGACTCACTGAAAGGAGAATTTCTCTAGGTTCAAGCTTGAGAAATCCAAAGAAAATTGAAATTTCTCTAACTTTGTTAACAGAGAATTTCTCCTTGTTCATCTCCTTTTAACCCAATTACAAGTACAAGTCCCCTCCCTTCCCTAGAACATGCATGTATGAGGCAATATAGATGTTATAGCATCAAGTGAGTGTATTCCTGACTTAGAATCACTAAAATAACTATTTCATGTTTTGAGTCTGTATGTGCTAGTTTGACTATCAACTATAGTTTATCAAGGCAGCACTATTGTTGGTTTAGCTACAATTACATATTTTATTTTATTTGTTTATTTATGATTATTTGCTGTAAAATTGTGATTCCCTACTTTGCCAGATATCATGAAAGCATCCATTGTATTTATACTTTATCTTATTCCCTTGATAGCTTATACCTCTTACAGTACTCTAAAAAGGATATAAGTTACAAAATGTATATTAAGGAAATAGAGGATATACACAACGTATTTTGCAAGTCTGCAATCTGCATTACATTAATAATTTCACAAAGAACTATTATTCAATCTATTAGAGGCTCCATGGAGTGTACACTGCTGTGTTTTCACATGGCTTTCTGGTTGTTGATAACTGTTTTTGGCAATAGCAGAATCTGTAACAGATGCAACACAATGAGAAATTCTATTTCAGAACTTTATAGACCCACTTGTAACCAACTATTGATTCCTAAATGTAATAATTGAATATCTCATTTTCTTTCTAGCTAGAGGGGAGCCTTTTTTTTCGTATTTGAAATTTATTTCTTTGACTTGTTTTATTATTTATTAGACAGATTTGGACTAAATGTGTCCCAAATTTTATTATTGTATTTTTCTAATTATCATCCAGGTAAGGGATAAGAGCAATTTCAAGATAGCAACTGATGATGAGATCGAAGTTGCACATTCAAAACAGTATCTTCTAAATCTCCCTATAACAGCTGATGAATCTAAGGTTTGTAATAGCTCGTGTGTTTGAAGTGAAAACGAACATCTGAGTTCTCTAGATATGCTTGTTTGCGCGCGCACACACACACACACATATATATTAATGTCTAATATCAATTCTACCTTTTTGAATGTAGCTTAATAAGAAGCTTTTCAAGAGGTATTTTGTAGAGACAGAGATGAGAGAAAGCGAGAGAGATGAGAAGAAGAGAGAGAAAATGAGAAAATAGGTGTTAGGGTTAAATAGGACTTATTGTGGGTGGATGAGATATATGGGGGTAGGTGAGGGACCGGAACCTTAGAAATTATAAAATAATATTGTGGACCTGTCCTATTACTAAAAATGAGAGACGAACCTTAGACTAATTTTTTCTTTCTTTTATATAGTTGATATTTTAATTTAATTATTATGATATTTGGAAAAATTTATCTCGATATACAAATAAATAAATAAATAAGATAGAATATGCTTAATTATGTGCATCACACTAATCAAATTAATTTTCTTTTATATATATTTTTTATTTTTTTATCTATATTATTGATGTCTTAATATTAATTTATATTTAATTTTTTTATTTAACATGAAATTATTTATTATAAAAAAATTATAATTAATTTAAATTTTATATACCTATATACAATATGTATGAATAATTCAAAAAAAAAAATATTAAAGAAAAAAATCAATACATTACATAACTAATTTATGTATTTTTTTTCTTAATCCAATAACAACATATTTATATTTAGTCTTTTAAATAAATTTTTTATAATTCTATTTCTACATATTTTTATTTTCTAAATAAATATAAATTAAAATTAAATCATTAGAATTACTTTTAGTGTTATATTACTAAATTCTCTTTCTAATTTGACTATTATTTTTAATATCTAAATGAGTGTTTATTTTATTATCTTATGATTTAATATATATCATATTTATACCACAAAAGAACTAAAATTATAAAAAAATAAATAAATAATTTAACTAAAGTTAAGTATTCATATAACACTTTTATAAAACGATTAAGCTAAGATTATTATATAAATAATTTAAATTAAAATTATGGTAAATTACACTAACACCTCTTAAGGTTTGGTCCAATTACATCCCACTCCTTGACATTCTGGAAATTACATTCCTACCCCTGTCGTGTAGCTCGACGTTTTCGCGCCCCTTTCGGAAGCTCGAAATGAAGCCCTACAGTTTGGACTCCCATGGTTCTGAATCTAATCTTACAATCGCAATATGAAACTGATAAACACCAAAGAGTCCAAATCTGGCAAATCGTTTTGGAAAATTGATTTTAGGATAAAAAAATGCCAAAATTAGACTGTTTTGCCAGATACAGAGTCGCCACCTAAATATTTTATTTTTGGAAAAATTTAGGAAACCCATGACTCGTGCCAAAGGCCACGTGTCCGTCATTACCAAAGTTGCCTCGGCTCGAGAATTTAGGTACGAGAGAGGAAGGTCATGAATTGAGCACCCACGCTCGCACGATCAAAGATCGGCCTCTACTAATCATGATTTGATTTTTTATAAACATTATGTGCTCTTGTTCCGGTTATTAGGCTAGCTTTACTACGTGATGCGCACAATCAAGTATAGACTAGTTTGTTCAATTTAGAATAATTCAACTCATGTTTGTTTGAATTTGCCACCTCAAGTGGGCTTAAAGTTTGCGGATTTGCCACCAAACATAGTGGGCTTTAAAAAATGATTTGACACTCAACAAAGTGGGCTTAAAACGCACATTTGTTGAATCGTTCCAATTCAAACAACAAGCCTTCATCCACAGACATTCAAGCAGTTTAGCAAGTAAGCACATAGCCTCATGGCAAGCATGCTAATCATGGCAACATTCACATTCATGCAAGTATTCTAAAGCGTAAAAGCTCACCTAGTACTCCAAGCCAAGATAAGACAAAGTTAGAAAAATATGCATGATTCCTAACTATGCCAAATGTCTAATGCAACACATGTAATACGTAATTAATAGGCTCGGCTACTAATATGGCATATGGATCGATTTGATAACATGCGATTAAACATGTATTCAAAGATTTATTGAAATTGCAATGCAGTTTGAATGATGCTTCGAGCCTTGGCGCATGCATGCAATACAAATGAATGGGTGCAAGCATAAAGTACAAGGTATGCTAATTGAAACATGTCCCTAATCTAACCATCAAAAGTGATTAAATAAAAGGGAGAAAGACGTGGGGTTAGAAGACATACACACATGCACGCACACTTATTACAACATTATGCCCTCGCGAAGGAGGGTCCAAATGAATAAGCTAAGTAGCTAATCAAGCTAAGCTAAGCTAATTAAGCTAATTATTACAAAACTCGAATGAATAATTAACTAACTATCTAAGCTAATTAATTAAGAATTAACTAGGCTAAGCTAATTAAATATTACAACATCAACTAATTAGCTACAACTAATTAGACTAATTAAATATTACAACGCGATTTGCTATGCTAATGAAATAATTAAATAACAAATGCATTTGATATGAGCATGACGGAAGATGGATGAAGGTTGCATGCGCATCACCTGAAAGCTGCTTTGTCTACCCCAGACCGCCTCTGTTTCACCATCAACCACTGCTTCTGTTTCTGCAAAATTGCACTGCTAGCCACACACCAAGGACCGGCCGTGCATTACTGATGGCCGGCCAGGCCTATAGAGGGCCGGCCGTGCATTGATTTGGTGCAAACTCTGTTTTTGTGCTCTGAGGTGAAATCAGTGCAGATAAAGCATTTTCAATCTCTGTTTGTCTTTCCTTCCTTCTCTGTTATAGGAAAACCTCAAGAGAAGGTTGGGATTGACTCCAAAACCATCAATGAGCAATATGATCGCTTGATGATCTCGGAGATCATCTTGGACCAAAAATCAATAAATGTAATGCAAATAGACCACCCTTCCCTTTTTGTCGTGGGATGAACTTAAAAAAGGAAGTTGAGACACTTCAAGGACATCAAAAACACCACGAATTGATGCTTTATAACCCTTAACACAAGGAACTTGGCATAACGTCCGGCCAAGTTCAAGCTATTTAAGTCATTTTCTTTAAGTGTGTTGATCCAAATTTTAAACCAATTGTTTTAGGCCTTGCCATTCATTAGTCCATTTCTCCAAATGTGGTGTAAATGTCCTGTAAACGAGAAGTGATGTCAAACAAGAGGTCCTTCCAAGACATGAGAAGGAGATTACACCGTTGACGATGAATCTCCGAAGAAATTAAGCCATTAAGTGTAGGTCTCCTTTACATGCATTGCGCAACCTCAATTGATTGAAACCATTCTCATGAATGAAAGATGTGGAATAATATATTGATTAGCAAACTTAAGCCCAAAACATGGAAAATGAACAAAGAAAGCATGTTAAACAACAAGTATGCCAACTAATGAGACCTCAAGTGTATCAAACAAGGCATGAACCAATTGGAAAAACTTAGACAACCTCAAAACAGTCCTAAATACATGAAAATCAGAGGTGAAACATGCATGAAAAGGGGTTAAAAAGCTAAACAATAAAGATGAGAATTAAGGCTAGTAAACAAGGAGGAGGAGGGGTGGCTAACCCCTTCATTTTTGAAGCTTCAAAGCATGGTTTTCAGCCTTTTCAAACCTCTGAAAATCAGTGTAAAAACCAAAGAAAAAGAGTGAAAAGGAAAAGGTTTGAGTTATGAATAAAGGTGCAGATAGAGCAAGCTCTCTCTACCCTTTTGGTAACCCTTGAAACCCAACGCCAACACTTCAAACAAACTCAAAACCAACCAAAACAGCAAGAATAATGAAGTAAAGGATATAAATGAAGGCAAGAAAAGAGAAAACAAGCTTATACATTTCAAGAAGTAAACTTGTTCTTGGAGTTTCAAACTTGGTTTCAATGCACTCTCAAGCTTGAATTACACTTCCTCAAGATTAACCAAGGCTTTAGGATGGTAAAGCAAGGTTGTATATGATGTATATAGGTGGTGTAAGCAAGCTAGGTTAGCCCCAAGGTAACTTGCAATGGAAGAAACAGAAGCGAAGTGCTCTCAAGGTGTATATATCTCTTCTTGAATTTTTTTCAACCCTCAAAATAGTCCCAGAGCTTTGGTTTTATACAATTCGAGCTGAAAAGGTGATAAATATCTTCAAAAATGGACAGCTGGTGGCCTCCTACCCAGAACAGTGTTTATCGCCATCGAAAGTCGGCCGACCATTCATAGCCACGGTCGGCCATCACTAATGCACGGCCGGGCCTTGATAGCCTCCCCTATTTTTTTGGTTCAAACTCACCTCAGGGTGAGAAATGGTCCAGAAATGAAACCCAAGGGTTCAAACAAGGTAAATGTTGAAGAAGTGAGGTTATTTCGGAAGCCTGACTGATTCCAAATTGCTGTGGATTCACAATTCAACTTTCATCATTGAGTGCATTGAACCAACTGTCTGAGTCTTACGAATGATAAAAAATAGGGTTTCTACATATGGTTAATAGTTTTATTTCACGAACCCCTTGCTTATATAAAAGACAACAACCCCAAGTAAAAAAACATATGAAATTACATTGAAAAAAAAATTAAAGCAAAGGAAAAGGAAAAAATAAATAAATAAATAAACAGAGAAAGTAAAGCAAAGTAAGAAAAGAGAGAGTGCATGAGTTCAATGTCTTCATTCCATCTAAATAATTATAATGACAGGGGGTTAGTGTAATTTCCCAAACGTCAGAGAATGATATGTATTAAATCCAAATCTCAGGGGATGTAAGTGTAATTTACCCTAAGAAAAATGACCTACTACAACAAACAGATCTTTTTATGTGATTAGTAATTTTTTTTAAATGTTTTCAATAGCTAAAAGCAATTTATATAAAACGTTCAAAAAAAAAAAAAACTATATAACAGTCCAAAGGTCAGGTTTAAAAATTAAGTTGTGATCATATGTCTTTTCTTAAGGAAATATTTTTTCTTTTTCTTTTTCTTTTTTTGAACTTGGATTGGAGGTGAAAACAGTGTAACATTTTTTAAAAATCTATAGGATCTTGGCTTGGCTTGCCTAAGCTATGTTACACGGTTTTGGGTGTGGGTGCCATGTTCGAGTATGGGTCAAGTGGCAGATTTGTCTATTCTTAAAAAATGAGGGTACGCGAACTCAGTTTAAAAGTGTCCGAAAAATAAATACAGATACAAAGACACGATACATGAAATATTCAAAGGAACTTCTAACAAAATATTCACAAGGGCCTCCTAATTTAGCTAGAACAAACAACTACACCCAAAATAAATCCCAAGACATACAAATTAGCTTTTTCTAGATTCTATTGGTATTTTTCCATAATAATACCAGAAAATATATAAAATAAAATTAAATAGAAATGATAAAATAATAATTATTTTTTTTATTAAAGAATGAAATACAAAATAAATTACAGAACTAAGTATATAGGAATGAATTAGATTACATCATGGAACATATTATAAGACGGATTCACATAGACATACAAAATAATATACAAGAAATAGTTTAAATCTAAAAGTTTGAATAACAAAGGATAAGAGAAGCAAATTAAAACCTGCGTGATACCACAGTTACCTTAAAATAGATTCACCGCCTCTCAATGGGTGTTGGAGGTATGCCAGCATCTGTCTCTCAGGATACAACGGTTGAAACTGGCTTATGCAGAAGCACCTTTCGAATAGTTTCGGCGAACTTGACAATGGCAGCACTCTCTCTCTAACAAGAACCAAATAAGGGGCTAGCACAAAGAAGATAGAAAAAATTCCTTTAGTATAAAAATCATCTCAAACTTTATTATCTCAAAACACCATCTCATTTCCCATACAAAAATCTCTCCAAAATTATTCTACTAAATTTGAGGGGAAAGCATCTATTTATACTTGTAGGGGAGAACCTTAGCCATGAAGGCTAACATCAATAGGATCATCAAATTGCCACTAACCAAGGCCATCAAAAACTCATGGCCACTAATATGGTCATCAATTCTATCATTAAAAATGAGAGTTACAAAAGTTTAAAAATTTCATGTGCTTAATAAATACAAATAAATATGTATATAATGATATTTGAAAAATTCAAATAGATGGGTCGCAAAATGGATACAGGTGTCGGATCACAACTCGATCCAAGCCCAATCTCAAACACTTACACAAGCTAAGCCCAACACAACACAGTCCAAACCAAGCTCAAGATTAAGTCAAAGTTTAAGTCCAAGACTAAGACCAAACCCAGCACATGCACAAGTACAAGCCTATGCCTAGTCTAAACTAAGACTAAGTCCAAATCTAAGCCCAACTTTTATTGATGCCCACTTTATGTGACAATTCTTATTCACAACCTAATAGTTTCGGCTCATTATTTTTATATTGTAATCTTCTCACTTAAGAGAATACAACCCTACTCGAACCCACCTTAACTGACAAATGTGACCCACTTTAATTTTGAATTAAAGTTGTCGAAAAATCATTATTTTCCAACAATCCCCTGCATTAATAAAATTGGCTGAATAAAGAAAAACAAACAACGCTTAACAACAAAGACTCGAAGAGAGAGCACATAGAATAACCCTACATCAGAAAAGGTAGCTGTTGGCCTTGAACCTTTCGTAGTGAAAGCCTATCAAATTTACCAGCTGACCAGGAGTCACTCCAACCATCGTTCTGTCCTCACTGTTGTGTCCTGTTTGGCCCTGGAACACTTTCTTGGTTCAGTGAATGTTTTTAAAGAATTCAGCCTTGTTAATTCTTAAAAAAGTGGCCTCACTTTGCACTCACATAGGCGACCTACATAAGGTATCTGGTTATACTACGGTTGACAATTCATAGCACTTACGCCATTAAAAGTATTAGCTTAACCTTCCACCCCATAGGGTATCACTGTATAAAGGAATAGGCAAAATGATTTACCTCTTCAATGACTCACCCATTGCACGTAATTAGGTTGTCCCTTTAAACCTAGATCTTGGGATCTCCAGTCAACTAGGTTGGGTTTTCTGTTTCAGTAACATTTGTTAAAGGCCTTAACCTCATTCCTTTTGACGAATTCTTACTAACTCTCGATTTAACCCTTAGGTTAATGGATCCGTGATATTGCCCTTAGACTGTATATAGTCTATAGTGACTACACATGAGAGTAGTCATCCTATGGAACTATGTCTTCGACGAAAATGTCTAAACCTCATGTATGTGCCCTACCAATACTTGATTGGCTGTCACAAAGTATACCAAATTGCTAGCACAAGTTTTGAGCAACATAGAAACATGGAATATCCTCAAGAAAATGGCAAAGCCATTCAACTACTTCAGCAGCTTTATCTAAAGCACTAAATTCTGATTCCATCATTGATCTCATGATACACATCTGCTTGAAAGATCTCCAAGACACAGTTACAGCTCCAATAGAGAAAAACACATCCACTAATAGATTTGTAGTCTTTATATCAGATATCTAGTAGGTGCCTTTGTACCCTTCCAGTACGATTAGATATCAAGTTTTACGCAACCCATAATCCCAGCTTCATTGTAAGTACATTAGTACCCGCATAAATGCCTTCTAAAGATAGACATTGGGATTACTCGTATATCTACTTACCCTGCTAACTGAGTATGCTATACTCGGCCTTGTACAACTCATTACATACTTTAAACTTCCAATGACCCGAGAATATTCTAATTGAATTATACTTCAACTATTATTCCTGGCCAAATGTAGACTCAAGTCTACTGTAGACACCCCATTTTTGACCGTCCTCAAGACTTGGACGTCATCGTTTGAACACTCGATGATCATCCATGCCCGTGTTCGTTTTGAGTTTCTGAAGGTCTCGGCTGTGTGCCTTGCCTTGGAGCCTCTCAACTTGTCTATTTTGTGCTTGGTTATGGACCAAGAGCTTGTGACTTTGTTTATGAGGGAAGAGGGTGGCCTGCTAGCCATCCCTACAACCCATCGGCCAGGCCCCATGCCTATCGGCCATGCCCTCTTTCCATCGGCCATCAGTGGTGGCTGGTCGGCTTCACTGATCGCCGGTCGGCACATTTAATGGCCGGTCGGCCATACTTTTTGGCTGAGGCCCTTTTTCTTGCTTTTGCAGATATTTTTATTGACAGCTGTGCCAGCCGGTGAGCATAGAACTCATCCTCCATACACGTGCATAGAGGGATTGATACAAGCCTCTAGCTTGTCCAACAAGCTTGAGACTTGGATTTCTATAAGAGGGGAGGTCCCTCTCCCTTTCCAAAGGTTCAAAAATTTGAGATAAAAAACATATCCCTCTCTCTCTATATTTCTCCATCTCTCTCTATATTTGCACTTGTTTGTGCCTTAAAGTGGTTTTTCTTCACACTTTTGCACTAAAGCACCTAGTGAAACACCTTCACTCTTGAGCTAAGGTTCTTGGAGGTTTCATTTGAGTGGTTTTAGCTTGGTTTTTGCCTCTGAACTTGTTGTTATTGTTGTGCTTCAAGGGTGAGTCCTATATCTTCTTTTAAGCTTTGTTTTTGCTTAGGTATTTAGCCACCTTTGCATGCTACTTTTGGCTTAACTTTTAACTACAAAAAGCTTCATTTTTAAATATTAAAAATGGTTGTTTGAGGCTTGGTTTGAGTTAGGGGTGGTCTACCCCCTTTGGTGGCTTGTTATGCTTTGTGTTGTGCCACCTCTTTGGGCCTTTGAGATCACCTTCTCTTGGCCTTTTAACCACTGAATTCTAGAGAAATTTCAGTGGTGGAAAGTGTGTTTTGAGGCCTTAAATAGGAGGGGGTTGTCCTCCCTCCTCTTCTCTTGTTTGCTTGTGTTGGTGGCTCACCAAAAGGGCATGTATTTCTATCTTCTTGAGGCTTTGTTTAAGCACTTTTTTGTGATTTTTTAGACCTTGCATGACTCTATTTTTGGTTGTCTTGGTCACCTCTTGCATGCTTCTTGTACTTGTAGTATAATCCTACTTGTAGCTTTGCAAAGTAGCATGTCTTTCTAGCATGTTGGGGCTCTATCTTAGCATGTTTTTGTGACTTTTCTAACATGTTATAACTCTATTTTGGGTTGGTTTGATCGCTTGTTGCAAGCTTCATGTACTTGTAGTGCAATTCTCCCCATAGCCTTAACATGCATCATGCTTTGGACCATCATTTTAGCATGATTTTAGCTCCACTCTAGGAAGCTTTTACTCATGTTTTTCCATGCTTAAGCTCTATTTTAAGTTGTTATAGTCATGCATTCCTTTCTTTGTATAGCCATAGTGCAATCTTGCTCACTAGCTTTGAGTTTCATAGTCTCTAGCATGGCTTACTTGAGTTGTTTGCATGCTTTGGCCTCTTTTCTGCCTTGATTTCAGTGTATGAAGTGTGGTCATACTCTCTCATGTTTCGCTCTTTCAATGCTTTTGGAGAGTTATGATTTATGCCTTAAACATGAGCCAATATGTATGCCATCTTGTCTAAGCTTTTAGGCTACCATTTCAATGTGTTTTGGATCTTATTTTGCCGTGATACGACTCTGTTTTTGGTTGGTTAGAGCATCCCTCATTTGCTTCTTACATGTGTAGTGTAATCCTCCTCATTAGCCTTGCATGCTCCATGCTTCACGTCTCTAATTTTAACATGTGTTGGATATGTTCAAGCATGTTTTTGGCCTTGTTTTGACCAACCTTGGGACTGTTTTGAGTCACCTTGGCCCTTTGGGGCTTGCTTGATATGGCTATGGTGCAAGTACCTTTGCTAGCCTTAAGCTTTGAGCCTCCTAGCATGCCTTATTTGTCATATGTGCATGTTTTGGCATCATTTGGAATGATAGGTCAGAGCATACAGTGTTGTCACACTTCCATGTTTTTCACTCTTTAAGTGCTCTTAAAAGGTGCACCTTTATGCCCTATTCATGGGCTAATGCATGAGCATGCATTTTCTTACTTTTAATGCTAGCATTTCGGAGCATTTTGGCCACTGTTTTGGCATGCATGAGGTTTGTTTGTAGTTGGTTTAGCCACTTAAACTTGGTATTGCATGCCTCTTGTGAGATGCTCTTTCCTAGCTTTAATGCCTTAAGCTTCTAAACTTGCCATGCATGCATTGTTCACATGATAGAATCCTGTGCATGCCATTAGCATTGATAGGATGATCATGTTGTATGTGTTGCATTGTGTTTGGATCGAGCGTTGATCCAAACACAAGGAATGCGGCACGTTTCGTACTTGAAGTGATGAAACGTGTTGCGTTTCTTGGTCGCCGACCCTCTTGATCAATCATGATAGAGGTTAAGGCCATTATGTGTTGTTTGTGCATTCATCAACATTGTGCAAGCTTGACTTGTTGGCCATCATGCATTAAGATGCGTGATTGATGGCTCGAGAGCCAAGCACTACACTCCTTTGAGCTTGAGATATGATAAGGAGTGTGGTTGCACACACATTTCCTTGTAAATACACTGCCATTCCTCTATTTGTGCTCTGTTGCAACCAAAAGAGAAATTGCAGGAAGCAGTGGCCGACCGGCCATCAGAGCTGCCGACCAGCCACCAAGGCTGCCGATTGGCTATCAGAAGTGGCCGATGGCCATCAACTTTTCCTGATGGCCATCCCTCTGGGCCGACCATCCCTCAGCATGTTCCTAAGGTGGGTCAGAAGTATCTTGGAAGTTGGCACAATTTTCCGAAGTCCAAAAGAGTGCAAACAGAGGCATCATGAGGCACGGTAGTGGATTTCTGAGCGAAGCCGACCGAGCATGCATATCTCTCTCCCCTCAAGGCCATTTTAACTGCTTTGTTTAGCTAATTAATTTGCTGATTTTGTAATTAATTAGTTAATGTATTTAGCTAATTTATTTCATCTTTGTAATATTCTAATTAGCTTAATATAGCTAGCTTCAATTCGGTTTGTAATTAATTAGCTTAGCATAGCTAGTTAGTTGATTTATTTGGACCCTCCTGCGAGAGGGCGCACTGTTGTAATAAGGGTGCGTGCGTGTGTGCATGTCTTCCAACCTCCATTTCTTTCTCCTTTTTACTTAACCGCTTACGATGGTCAGTTTTAGGGCATATTTCAATTAGCATCCTTATGCCTGCATGCGTGCATCATTCATTCGTCTTACATGCACCGGGCTCAGCGCATCATTCAAACCGCATTGTATTTCAATACTTACTTGAATACGTGTTTCAAAGCATGTTATCGAGTGTTGCATTCATATGCCATTCTAGATAGCCGAGCCTATTTAGTTGCATTTTTGCATGTGTTGTTTTAGGCATTTAACATAGCTAGGATCATGCATTGATTACTAACTAGCTTCTTTTTTGGCTCGGAGTACACTGTGAGTGTTTACGCTTTAGCATCCTTGCATGTGTGTAAGTGATTGCCATGATAGCATGCTTGCCATGAGGCTATTTGCTTAACTGCTATAACTGCATGAATGCCTGTGGGTGAAGGCTTGATTGCCTGAATTGGAACAACTCGATGATTGTGAGTTTTAAGCCCACTTGAAGTGGCAAAATCATGTTTTTCTAAGCCCACTTGAGGGTGCCAAATCCGCGCTTTAGCCTACTTGGGAGTAGCACTTTCATACCACTTTCGAAAACAAACATGAGTTGTTTTGTTCCAATTCGCATGATCGAGTCTATACTTGTATGTTATACGAATCACATAATAAGCTAGCTAATAAACCAGAAAAAGAACACATGTGTTTCCAAAAACAACATATCATGTTTAGTAGAGGCCGATCCTTTGATCAGGCAGCGCGGGTGGTCATTTCATGATCTTCCCCCCTCATACCCAAGTTCCCGAGCCGAGGCAACTTTGGTGATGACGGACACGTGTCCTTAGGCACGAGTCAGGGTTTCGTAAATTTTCCCAAAACAAAATATTTACGTGGTAACTCTGAAATCTGGCAAAGCAGTCCATGTTTGGCGCTTTTTGATTCAAAATTGATTTTACAAAACCAATTGCCGGATTTGGACTCTTTGGTGATTTATCAGTCTTACATTGCACTTTGTGAGATTAGATTTAGAACCGGGACAAGAGTTCGAACTATAGTAGCTAGAACTACAATTCGCGCCCTCGCGCGCGGAGCAGAGTTCGGGCGGTCTACATCTACCGGTGTCTTCAACACACTTTTACTTGATTTACTAAATTTCTCAAGTATCTTATCAACATAATAAGACTGAGAAAGTACAATACTACCAGATGTTCTAGTAATCTTAATACTCAGAATCACATCTGCAAGGCCCATATCTTTTATGTTAAACTTAGAGTATAACAATTTCTTGGTAATTTTGAACATCATTTCATAATTACCAAATGTACAAACATAAATTGACATATCTATTTGTCAATGTCTTTGACATCCACACAATGTTTAATACATGTTTATCTAAAACCCACTTGACAACATTGTGCCATCAAATTTCACATGCCAATGTTACGATGCTTGTTTCAAATCATTTAATGATTTTCCAAGCTTATAGACTTTCCTAGTCCTGGAACCGACAAACCCTTCATATTGTTCCATAAAGATTTATTCAACTAAATCTTCATGTAGGAAAGTTACCTGAACATCTATCTTGATATATCTCCAGACTTTGCACAATTGCGATCACACTCACCATAACTGATGATCACGTATCAAAGTAATCTAGGCCTTCTATTTTCTCGGTATCCTTTGATAACAAGCCTGTCTCATCGGCTTTCATTAACTTACATCTCAAGGCTTACTACCCGTGCAAAATAAAGTTAAATTAATATCTTTTTTTCTGGAGAAATCACAGCTTCAAAAAAACTTTTAGCCTTACTAGCCACCATATAGGTTTAAGAAGTTTAAATAGAAAAACTTTAAAGTCCTAACATTTCAACATCTTCTAGGCTCATCTCATGAAAATCGCTTCCTCAATTCCATGATGGTATGTAAAATGACTAAATTATTTGATTAATAAAAACAAGTGCATATAAAATGACTAAATTACCTGTGCACTAAATTACCTGTAAATATGAATCTTATTTACATTATATGTTCTTGTTCCAGTTTATTAGGCTAGCATTACTATGTGATGCGCACGCACACAAGTATAGACTAAGAATTGGAACATTTCGATTCATGTTTGTTTTGAAAATTGTTTTGAATATGTACCACTTGAAAAAGTGATCGCATATGAACATTACTCAAATTATTCCAATTCAAGCAACTAGCTTTCATCCACAAGCATTCAAACAGTTTATATCACTTAAGCAATTAGCCTCATGGTAAGCATGCTAAACATGGCAACAATCACATGCGATATGCTAAAGCGAGTAAAGGCTCACCTAGTACTCCAAGCTAAAAAAAGAAAGATGAGTTAGAAAAATGCATGATCTTAACTTATGCAACATGACTAATGCAACACATGGGATATGCAATTACTAGGCTCGGCTACTAATGTGGCATATGAATCAATTAAATAACATGCGGTCTAAGCACGTATTCAAAGAAGCATTTAAACTAACAATGTGAGTTAGAATGATGAACCGAGCCTCGGTGCATGCAAGACAAATGGATGCAAACATGAAGTATGCTAAACAAAACATGATATCCCTAAACTAACCATCATAAGCTAGTAAATAAAAGGGAGAAAGATGTGGGGTTAGAAGACATACATGTTATTACATTGCGCTCTCACGAAGGAGAGTCTAAATAAACTAACTAGCTAACTAATTAAAGCTAAGCTAATTAAGCTAATTATTACAACAAATTAATTAACTATTCTAGCTAATTAAAATAATTACAACACTTAACTAGCTACAACTAATTAATTACAACAAATATTTAAGCTAAATATTTAAACTAAACAGGCTCGATAGCCACTGTTTTGCTTCCAGAAGGCCTCTGTTGCACAATAGTGAACTTTGCCCACTTCCAGAATAACTCTGCTTTGCTCAAACAACACATTGCTAAATTTTGCATCAGTGGCTGGCCGGACAGGAGTGAGGGCCTGCTGGCCACTAGTGATTGCCGGCCGGCCATCAAAGGTGGCCTGTTAGCTATGGAAAGTGGCATATTGGCCACTGTTGCCCAGTTCATCTTGTTGCAACAGAGAACAAATAGAGCATGCACAGGGTATTCTCAAGGGTTGTCTGCACAACTCACCCCTCCTTTTCATGAACAAATCAAAGGAGAGACAAAACTTGGTCCACAAACTATCAACTCAAGCAATTTCATTGCATAATGGCTCATGAACCAAAGTGTGCAAGCTCAATAAATGCTACAAAGTAAGACTCAAACCTCCTCCCTGATCAAGGGAAGTGGTGACCTTGGATACTTGAACCATTTCATCACTAATAAGTATGACATGCCTCAAGCTTCCATGTGTTCAATTAATGTCCGATTGAACACAAAACCAATTATTATCTTGCACCATTTTAGTCCCATTTTAATTACTTCATTTTAATTACCAACCATCCTTTGATTTATTGAGTCCAATGGTGAGTTTAAGTCCTTTAATGGAAAGAAGGCTCAAACCAACTGTTGTTTTAGGCATGAAAGAGACATCACACCATTGGTAATGAACCCCAAAGGGATTAAACCATTATGCATGACATCTCAATCTCATGCTTTAAACAAACAAGTTGCTTGAAACCACTTTCAAAGCAAAACAAAAGCCAAAAAATGAGATAGGTTCCAGAGATGATTAAAAGTGATCACAAGTATGGAAAGCCATAAATAAATATAATCAACTCAAACAAGATGGTGTCTAAGGCCTAGAACACCAAACTTATGAGGACAATTACACTATAAGCATGCAAAACAAAGTTCAAATGCAACTATCAACCAAAAACAATGCTTAAATAGTCCTAGAACATGGTGGACTTAAGACAAAAATAGCTAGATTAATATGCTAAAACATGGCACAAACTAAGCTAGTAAGCAAGACACAAGAAGCGAGGTCTAAACCCTCCAAATTTGGACTTCAAAACATAATTTTGGCCACTGAAATAACTTTGAAAAACAGTTCTTAAAAGCTCAAAAATAGATAGTAAAAGGATGGGAAACACAAGGGAAAAGGCCTTTAAAACAAGATGCAACGAAGGGTGGAAAATAACATTATAGTTGGAAAATAACAAATAAAACAAAGCAACAAGCAAAGCCTTATACCTCTTGAAGAGAAGACCAATTCTGGCAACAAATCATGACAACACACCCTTCAAGAACTCAAACCAAGCTCAAAAGTACCTCAGCTCAACGATGAGAAGGTTTGGTTAAGGGTGTATAGGCAAAGGTTAAGGATATGCAGGCAAGAGTGTAGAAATTTGGAAGAGAGAGAGGAAAAATTTTGCGCTAAAATTTTTTTAACCTTAAAACATGAGAGGAAGGCCCTCTATATATAGAAAACATGAATTTCCCTCAAGAACATCCAGCCCTACACGTGGGAGCAGATGCAAGCATCTGAGCAAATAGTTGGCACAGCTGTCACAAAATATCTACAAAAGATAATGGTGGTCGGTCGGCCATCATTGGTGGCCAACAGGCCACATCAGTGGCCGACAACCAAGAGTGATGGCCGGCAACCCAAAGAGGTGCCCTGAAGCTGCAAGCTTGAAAAATCAAGATTTGGTCCAAGAATGAGGCAACAAAACTACAAGGTTTGAAAGGCTCAAAGCTGTGGCATTCCGTTGAGGACTTCGAGCACTTGATAAGCATATAGACTCATCATTGGGTGTGCATGTGATGGCATCCAAGTCATAAGGGCTGTCAAAAATGGGTTGTCTACAGTTGCCCCTCTTTGACAGAACTCAGAGTCATGAAATGACGTGAGTGAATGTCAAAGCCCGAAGACGACCCATTTTGACAAGGCCATAAGACTTGAACAAACAATCAAGACAGAAATAAAAGGTTGCGCCCACAGGCAGCCTACGTATCCCTTTGCAAGGAATCAAACCAGCGTAGTTCTGGGGCAAGATGCAAATGATATGCACAATACAACTTTGAAAGCAAGACTAACACGCTTCGCGACGCCGGCTATTTTGAAAACTCATGATCATGCGAGATGATACGATAAGCAATAACAAATGCAATAATCAAGACAATGAAATAATAACATATGAATGAGAAGCTTCAAGCTTAGAACCGACACAGGTTCCATGCAAAAAATTCTAAAACACACTCTGACCATGCCAAAACAAGAGACAAGGAAAGAAAACACCGCTCAGGGTTACACTTCACACATTCTAAGAAACTGAGAACAAAAATCTCTCGGGGTCGTGTTTCATGTGTCCCAAGAAACAGAGGAACCACTCAAGGTTGCATTTCACGCATCTTGAGAAACAAGAACGACAGCTCGGGCTCGGGCTCTGCGCATCTCGAGAAACAAGAGAACCCACTCGGGCTCGCTCTTCACGCGTCTCGAGAAACAAGAAAAATCGACAGAGCTCGCGCTTCATGCATCCCGAGATAAAACACGCCTAGAGCCACACATCACGCGTCCTGAGATTCAAGAAAAGTCATTTGGGCCTGCGCTTCACGTGTCCCGAGATGAAACACGCCCAGGGTCGCACATCACACGTCCTGAGATACAAAAAAAAAGCCGCTCGGGCTTGCGCTTCACGCGTCCCAAGATAAAACACGCCCAGGGCCACGCGCCATGAGTCCTGAGATACAAAAAAACCGTTCGGGCTCGCGCTTCACGCGTCCTAAGATGAAACATGCCCAAGGCTGCATGTCATGGGTCCTGAGATACAAAAAACAAGCAGCTCGAGCTTGCGCTCCACGCGTCCCGAGATGAAACACGCCCAGGGCTGTGTGTCACTCGTCCTGAGATACAAAAAAAGTTGCTCGGGCTCGTGCTTCATGCTTCTCGAGATGAAACACACCCAGGGTCGTGCGTCACGCGCCATGAGATACAAAAAAAAAAGCCGCTCGGGCTCACGCTTCACGCGTCCCAAGATGAAACACGCCTAGGGCTGTGCGTCACGAGTCCTGAGATACTAAAAAATTGCTCAGGCTCATGCTTCATACGTCCCAAGATGAAACATGACCAAGGCCACACGTCACGCGTCCTAAGATACAAGAGAAAATCGCTCGGGCTCGCACTTCATGGGTCCCGAGATGAAACATGCCCAAGGCCGCGCGTCACGCGTCTTGAGATACAAGAGAAAATCACTCAGGCTCGCGCTTCACATGTCTCAAGATGAAACACACCTAGGGTCACGCGTCACGCATCCTGAGATACAAGAGAAAGCTGCTCGGGCTCGCATTTCACGTGTCTCGAGATGAAACAGAGAGGTGTGCGATAGATGCACAAACCAACTGACGTATGATATTAATTGAAAACATGTTCTATGCAAGAAACAAAAGCATATTCTATGTATGAAATAAGAGCACATTCCATGCAAAATTGATAGCGTGTTCTACACATGAAGCATAATTGATGCAAGACATGCATGCAGTATGCATATACGGGAAATACACATTCTATGCAACGAAAGAGAGCAAAGGCGTAAAACAAATAAAACAATACTCGATGGCACCTCCAATTTAGATCTCGGAGGAATTGCAACATGTTCAAAAGGATACACCTTGTTTAGAGTAGCAACTGGGACATGTTCACACACTGGAACACAGTTGCAAGCTTCCAAAACAGAACCTTCCACAAACCATTCGGAAAGAAGAAGCCCCAAACAACATAAGGACACAGAAGAGGGCTGCTGGCCATCATAAAGCCTTGCCGGCCACTAATGTGGCTTGCCGGCCACCGATGGCAGATTCGGGGCAATTTGGTCCTTTTGCCTCGAGTTTTTAAATATGCTTTACAAGGGTTCATTTCCTTACAACCCTAGGTCCGAAAATCTTCTCTCTCTCTCTAGACACTTTACCTCTCTAGATCCGAGCTTTACATGTGTTTTTCAACGTCCCACGCAAACTTTATTCGTTAAACCCTCTTAGTTCTCTTCCTTTTGAACCGATCAAAATTTGTTTTCAACGCTTTTTCTCATTTTCACCCCTCTAGGCTTATTCTCCTCGAGTTTCTCTCGGGTTTCATAAACTTTTACGGGCTTTGACTTTTTCTCGCATTTTCTCTCTCCTAGGGTTAACTTTTTCTAAGTTTACCTTATTTTCCTCATTTTTCTTTACTTTTCACCTACTTTTCACCCATTTTCTAGATGGCAAATAATTTTCCACATGGTGGGGCTCCTCCAGAGATTCCCCCCATATTCCCACTCATTGCCGAGGCAGAGGAGCAGGTCATTGCCGAGGCCAGTGAGGCGGCCGAGGGCATTAAGGCCGACCTCAAGGCGAAGTTTGAGCCTTAGCTTGAGCCGGAGCCGCTACCATTGAGGGTATGACCTTTTGATCTAGTAAGGTACCATCCCTGCATGCATATCTTGCCACCCGGAGGCATTAGGCTCTTCAGCGACTTCACTCGCAATGTACCAGAGAACTTCCTGTTAAGGGAGCCGGCCTCCCACCTTTCATCCAGCGCCACTGAGGTATATATTCTATTTTCATGCATTCATGCCTGTCTTTTAAACTACATTTCTTGCACTGCCTTTCATTTGATTGCACTTTTGTCACTGCTTTTCATCTGATTCATTTGTTCTTTGCCATAGGGAGAGTCCTGTGTTTATAGGGGGTACGGAGCTACGATTGTGAGAGATTGGTACGATGAGCTCCCTGTAGGAGTCCGTGACATTGTCAACGAGACCGACTTTTGCCTTTTCTGCTCCGGCCTGACACGGGTCATTGCCAGTCGTCCTCTTCTGGGAGCTTTAGTGGAGAGGTGGTAGGACAACACCAAGTCCTTTCACTTCTCTACCACTAGGGAGATGATGATGACTCCCTATGACTTTGCCATGATCATTGGCTTAAGAGTAGGGGGTGATCTGATCCCTTTCGACACCGACATGGAGAAATGGGAGGCAGCCTAGATCGAGCTATTAGGAGCACGCCCACCCTTGTACTGGCCAGCTATGGTTAGATATAGTTGGTTCACTGAGCAGTTCTGAGGAAGCAAGCCAGAGACAATGGAGGAGATGGAGCAGTACACTAGAGGCTTCCTGATGTTTGTCCTCGGTACCACCTTGTTTTCAAACAGGTGGAACACCGTAGCCTTATATCTGTTGAGCGCCCTGGTGACCCTTCCCCGAGTACACTTCTATAACTAGGGAAGAGCTGGCCTCGCCACCCTGTATGGCTATATGAGCTCTACATCCCGCCTGAGGGGAGAGCTGATCGAAGGCTACTAGCAAGCCTGAAAGGTATACATTTCAGTTTCCTCTTTGCACTTTACTTTTTCTGCTTCGCATTTTCTACTTTACATCTATTCAACACCTATGCTTTTTCCTTTGCACTTTCTACATCTGTTCATACATTGTACTTTCTGCTTTGCACTTTCTACATCTACTCATACATTGTGCTTTCTGCTTTGCACTTTCTGTATATGTTCATGATGTATGCTTTCTGCTTTGTACTTTCGGCATCTGTTCATACATTGTTGATTACATATTACTGCACGTTTCTTACAACTGTGGGTTTATGCATATTTTCCAACTCTTACCCCAGAGCCCATGGAAGAGCTCCCATTGGTGGTCTCTTACTCAAGATGATATGATGGCAGATGTCAGCGCAGGAGCCGCGAGTTTTTCGCCATTACTTTGATACTGTGGCCGCCCACAAGGTAACCCAAAACAGTCATTTTTGATTTACAACTATTCAGGTTCACACTTTAGCAACTGATAGTAGCTAACAATCTGTACACTCTCTATTTGTAGATCTTGTGGCCACCTTGGGCCATGATGCCGGTTGGGCTGCAGGACCAGTACGCAGGGGACTAGGCCACTTCTCGTTTTTGGATCCTACTTGAGGGCCCAGTCTGCCAGGCCTGGTTCTTGAGTGAGCGGTTCGTCCGCCAAACCGTGGGCTTGCCGGATCCGATCATTCTGATGCCACCGCCAGAGTCCATGAGGACTGCAGACTGCGTTGATATAGTTACACAATTCATGGTGGGCTTGGATGTTGATTACCTCAGAGTAGAAGGAGACTATGTGACCTTTATTCAAACACACCTCTTGCCACCTCTGACAGGTGCTCGCGAAGGCGAGGAGGCGAGGGCTCTAACAGCAAAAGAGGTGACTAGAGCAATCAGGGTGACCAGGGCCTATGCTAGAGGGGTTCCCCCTAAGGAGTAGAGCACTCGTTGGCCAGAGCTTCCTACCTCGCACACATGCTGGTGGCATACTAGGGCTACTTATCAGATCCCGATTGAGCCTATAATGGTTGGGCACAAACTTGTCGGGATTCAAGGCTTGACTTAGGTATGGACCACACTTTATGATTTACACCCCCATTTCATTTCAAATATGTTTATTGCAGACACTGATCATCCAAATGCATTTGCAGGAATCCATAGAATACACGGGGAGATGTCTCGAGCTAATAGCCTCCTTGATAGGTATGCTACAGAGGAGGGAGATGCTGCTCAGTCTCTATGGTATCTAGGTAATTTCCTTCAATTTGCACTTCATGCTATCAAATTTCCACTAATACACTGGCATTTTAGCTGTAATCTTTCCCAAACTACACCGATACACTGCATTCACACACTATACTCACAATGTATTTGATTTCTGCATACCACTTATATTTGATACACACACTGTAACTGATATGTTGACAACTGTCTTTTCTAGATCCTACTTGTACCGATTACTCCAGCAGTGACAGCAGCACCAGCACCAGCACCAGCACCGGCAGTACCTCTTCTAGTTACAAGGAGGAGAAGCAGAGATAGGGACACCCAAGGCTAGAGGAGTCCTCTAGAGTCCATCTTGAGCGATGATTATATTGAGACCAGTGACTCCGAGGAGGTAGTGAGTCAGCATTCCGAGTCGTCGGAGAGCAGAGACAATGATACTGGCTCGAGTTCCGAGAGTAGAGGTGTTGCCGAGGAGGGTTCTGGTACAAAGAGCAGAGACGATGTCGGCTCTGGTTCTGGCTCAGAGACTAATTCAGACAACGGTGCTAACGGAGATAGTGGCCCAGAGTCTTCTCCTTCGAGGAAGAGAACGAAGAGGGCCTCTTGGGCCTGAGGCGACTGCGTTGAATTTTTTGATTTTTTGCTTAGTTTCTTTTTGTTTGGTAGCATTAGCACATGTATAGTTTCAGATAGGTTTATTTTCTCTTTGAAACTTGTACTCCTCTTTTGTAAAAACCACGATCGAAATAAAAACCTCGCAGTTTTTATAAAATGTGTTGTTATATTTGCATTATGAGCACCATATTTGCATGAAAAAGGATACGAAATCGAATTGGCCGACGGAGCATTTGATTAAAACAATGTTCTTAATCGGGTAATGAGCCAACCAACAACTAAAATACAAAATACAAAATACAACTCGATAAACAAAAAAACAACAACTCAAATATAAATAAACAAACTTGCTAAAACCAAAAAGACTCAAAATAATACCTTAAAACACTTGAAGAGCAAAATAAAACACAAGTTTCCAGCACTGCTCAACACACAGGTCGATGGCAGGCCTGAGAAAAAGGCTACCAGCCATAGAGAGTGGCCTGCCGACCACCTGTCGGCCATCAAAGGTGAGAATCGCCAGATTGTTGACAACTGGCTTCCACTCGCAGCCTTATCTTCTACAAAAGGTTCAGCTTCATGAATTCTTCTCCAGAACTTCATTTCAGCTGTAATTTATTTCACAAATAGAGCCATTTTTTTCCAAAATGCTCTCAAATTGGATAGTGACTTTAGATGGCTTGAAAAAGGTAAATTTCCAGGCTTTTGGTATAAATGCACTTTTTTCGTTGAGCCGAACGTCACTTTGTTTTCCATTCCTTCATGCCGCAGCCTAATGCTGGGACCTGATTACACGCATCTTTAGCTTCAGGGGACGAGAAATATGCCCGACAATTGAAGAATTTCAGGCACTAATAGAATCTCAGCGCGATGAGAAGATCATGCCTCAGCCCTGTTTTGGCCACGCCCAAGCTTTAGGACAAATATGTGGGCTTACTTTGCACAGGGCTCAATCTCTGGCGCACAACGGAGAGCTAGACATTCCCAGCTTGATTCATCGATTTTCCAACGTTGGTGACAGAGGCGACCTTTTCTGGCGAGGTTTTCAGCAACATGCCCTCTGCTTGTAAATGCTTGCACATTGCCTTCTTGCCCCTAATTTCGGCAGGTCCAACATTCGGTTAATCGAAGTGGCCCAAGGTTTGAAAGAAGACAAGAGTTGCGTTAGTATGGCACTGGCCGAGACCTTGATGGGCTTAGATGCCTTTCATCAACGAGAGACTACCAGATTAGCGAGGAGTTCACTACTTTTTCAGGTATTGTTTCCCAACCTTGCTCATATGTGTTTCTCACATCGTTCGGCACTCATGTTCTATTTTTCTCTCAAAACCCGTTTCTCACTTTTCTCTCAACATGCATCTCTCTATTCTTTAATCTCTTTTCTTTCATCCCTTCCCAGGTGTGGCTTATGGATAAGCTGAAGGTAGTGGACTCTTGCCCTGAGTACTCAGCTCGAGGCTATTTCTTCCGCCACCGACTAGTGGATTTCCCGAATGAGGGATGGTGGTGTAACTGGATGTGCAACAGGTCTACTGTTGACATTGCTTGGCGTTGCCCCTGGTTTAATCTGATCGAGATGAGTTACAACATGGTTCAGTAACCTAGCATACAGTTGATTGGCCTCACATACTATGTGTTCTACTTCCCTTTCTGGTTCAGACGTTAGTTCGGGCATGATCAAACCTGCCTAGAGGAGGGGGTAGAGTACATAGTTTCATTTCCTATCTGTGGTTCACACTTGGCTAGGTACCTCACTGCTTGGAAGACGAGAGAGCCACTGGCCCCTGTCTCTAGTTTCAATTGTGCCCTTTCTGATGAATGCTTGGCTTGGCTTAAGGATAAGGCACAAACCGAGCCCAGTTTGTCTTCAGAAGCTTCCACAAGAACAAGCAGGGGACGTAGGAGCACGTGACTCACCTATGCCCCTAGTTTACTACTTTGACTTTTCTTTTCAAGTTTTTTTGATGTAATAAAAGAAACTTTGATTTATATTAGAGAGTTGGAGAACTTTATGTTGAAATCAATGAAATTAAAGTTGTGAGTACTAAAAATTTTCCTTTTGGTCCAAAAGTGCTCTAAGTTGTAAAAAAGTAAAATTTGAACAAAATCAACTTTTATCAAAATTTTCCAAAACCATTTTCAAAAAAGATCACCACTTGACACACACGAAATTAATCCTCAAGATGTACAACCCCGAATCAAAAGATCATGACTACCCTTTGATTGAATATGCTACTCTGCATTGTAACCAGCTCTTCTCTCAGAGTAAAGATCATAACCGAACTCTTAGGTAAAGAACAGACAAAAACGACTTGATCAAACACATGGACATGACAGTTGAGTTGGAGGTGATTACAGTCGAACTTCAAGATAAAGTTGCCTACGTATCCCAAAGATGGGAATCAGGCCTTACGTAGTTCGGTTTAGGTTCACTCACATATTAATTCTCTCCTTTTGCGCTCTAACTTTTGCCAAAATTGCCCTTTTGGGTTTTCAACCTTGCAAGCTTAGTTTTTCTTTATTTCTAATTTTTCATGCTCTAACTTTTTCCTAGGTCGCTTCCGGGTTTTCGGCCTAGCGAGCCTCTCAAGGATAGTATTTCTTCAACTGTCAATGTTGATCGATTGTGAAAGTTCCAGGCCATCTAAGTCCATGAGAATAACTGCTCCACCCGACCAGATAGTTTTGATGATGTACGAACCAATCCAATTGAGTTTAAACTTGCCCCTAGGGTCATGAATGGGAGCTCGGTTGTCTTTCAGCGCCATATCTCCCTCTTTGAGATTTCAGGACTTAACTTTCTTGTTAAAAGCCCTAGCAATTCTGCGTTGGTAGCCCTGAACATAATACAATGCTTTCAACCTTCTTTCATCAAACAACATCAGCTCCTCAAAACTGTTATGTTGCCAATCCGCCTCTACTATCTACCATAACTCGTAGCGGTGGGGCTTCTATTTCAATTGGTAGAACAACTTCTATCTCATAGACGAGAGAATAAGGAGTTGCCCCTGTAAACGTCCAGATTGAAGTTCTATAGCTCCAAAGTGCAAATGGCAATTTATCTAGCCAGTCCCTGTAGGTCTCAACCATCTTCTGCAAGATATTCTTGATGTTCTTGTTGGCATCTTCAACAGCTCTGTTGGTTTGTGGCCAGTATATAGATGACTTATGGAAAGCCACATTGTATTTCTCCAACAAGCCTATCACCTCTTTCTTGAAGAGAGAGCCATTATCTGATATGATCTCATTTCGGACTCCATATCGGCAAATGATATAGTTTCTGATAAACTTGGCTACATGCAATGCTTTCAACACTGCATAGGACTAGGCTTCCATCCACTTTGTAAAGTAATCAATTGCCACCAAGATGTGTTCATGCCCATTCGACCCTTTTGGTGTGACTATGCCGATAACATCGATTCCCCAGACTGAGAAAGGCCATAGGGAAGTCATGTTGTATAGTTTTGACGGGATGTTCATGCGATTGGCATGAATTTAGCATTTGTGACATCGCTGAACAAAACCAATACAATCCTTCTCCATGGTGAACCAGTAGTAACCTTATCTGAGAATCTTTCAAGCTAACATCACTCCGTTCATGTGCACTCCGCACTCTCCCCCATGGATGGCCTCCATCAGGCGCTTTGATTCCTCTTCTTCGACACACAACTTGTGCATTCCCAGATGACCTCTTTTATATACCTCTGCAGATTATAAATTGGACGTCCATTCGCCGTATTCCCCATTTGTCCTTGGTATTTGCCTCAGGTGGATAAACCTCATTTTCCAAGAAATTCCAAATATCATATTACCAGGGGTTTTTGTCTTGCACTTCATCTATTGCAGCGATAGTTTCATAAGCCGGCTTGTATTTCTGCTCAACGATAATCGAACACATCCGGACTCCAAGTGAGATGTCTACCATAGAAGATAGAGTTGCTAGAGCATCAGTGAACCTGTTGTTCTCTCTTAGTAGATGCGTGAAAGTCATCTTTTCAAACCAAGGAATCAGCACGTCCAGGGTCTGGTGATAAATCTTCATCTTTTCTGCTTTGACTTTCCAGTCTCCATTTGCTTGAGAAACAACTAAGTCCCCGATAACATCCAATCTTTTTGCCCTTAGTTCCAGGGCGGCTTCTAAACCAGCAATACACGCTTCATATTCTGTTTTGTTGTTGGACACCTTGAACTGGAGTTTGAAGGTTAAAGGTATATGGGAGTCATCGAGTGCTATCAGCAACACACCTATTCCATAACCATTCTGATTGGACACTCCATCAAAGTACATTGTCCAAGTCTTTTTCTCAACTTGCAGAATGGCTTCATCTGGGAGCAAGTACTCCACTGTTTCATCCCCCTCTATTGGGTGATCTGCCAGGAACTCTGTTACAACTCTCCCCTTGACCGACTTGCAAGTAACATACTTAAGATCAATTCGAAGAGGAGAAGCAACCAATGGGCTAGCTTACCCGTAAGTGTTGGTTTCTCAAAGAGATATTTGATGGGATCTAATCTCGAAACCAGAATTATGGAGTGACCTAACAAGTAGTGCCCCAACTTCTTGGTAGCCCATACTAAGGCTAGGCAAGCTTTCTCCAACGGAGTGTAGCGGGTCTCATAATCTAGCATTTTCTTGCTCAAATAGTAGATGGCTATCTCCACCCTATCCTCAGATTCCTGAGCAAGCATGCATCCCATTGTGGTGTATGTCATTGACAGGTACAGAATCAAAGGCTTTCCCGGCTTTGGCGGTGATAACACCGTCAGATTCTAAAGGTACTGCTTAATCTGCTCAAAAACGAATTGGCATCGATCATGTCATTGGAATTTCATTCCTTTCTTCAAGAGACCAAATAGTGGTTCACAAGTCAAGGTTAATTTAGAAATAAATCGTCTTATGAATTGCACTTTACCCAGAAAGCCTCGCACCTCCTTTTCAGTCCTTGGTGGTGGCATTTCTAGGATGGCCTTGATTTTGGAAAGATCTACTTCGATGCGCCTCTGTGTGATAAAAAAGCCTAGCATTTTCCTTGTTATTATGCCAAGAGTACATTTCTGCGGATTCAACCTCAATCTATATTCTCTGATCCGTTGAAAGAATTTCTTCAAGGCGGTATAGTGGCCCTCTCTTTCCTTGGACTTGACAATCATGTCGTCCACGTACATCTCGATCTCTTTATGGATCATGTCATGCAGAATGGTGGTTGCAGGCCTTTGACAGGTAGCCCCGGTATTCTTCAGCCCAAACAACATAACCCAATAGCAATAGGTACCCCACGGTGTAGTAAATGCAGTTTTCTCTCTGTCCTTGGGCGCCATCAGAATCTGGTTATACTTGGAAAAACCCGTCCATGAAGGATAGCAATGCATGGCCCGCAGTGAAGTTCACTAACTCACCAATGTGCAGTAAAAAAAAGTCGTCCTTCGGACTGGCTCTGTTCAAATCTCGAAAGTCCACACACACCCGGATTCTACCATCCTTTTTCGGTACTAGGACAATATTGGCCAACCAAGTCAAATATTCAGACACTAACAAGAAACCTGCCTCGATCTGCTTGGTGACCTCTTCCTTAATCTTTAGTGCCCAATCCGGACGGATCCTGCGCAACTCCTGTTTGACGAGACGGGCCTTGGGGTCAAGAGGGATCCGATGTTGTATAATCTCATGATTGATTCCAGGCATGTCTTCGTAGGACCACACGAAAACATCTTTGAAATCTTTTAATAATGCTACTAAGCGCTCACGTTCCTCCGAAGACAACATGGACCCGATCTGGACCAGACGCGTATTGGTCTAGAGATGAACATAGTTGAGAATATCTTCGTTATGATAAAGAGTGACCTCTGTTATGGAAAGATGCGAACTGTATGCTTAAAGGGACAATTTCTTCTGTGTTTCTGTATTTGAGAATTAATAACGTGGAAT
This sequence comes from Camellia sinensis, assembly GCF_055761805.1. NCBI lineage: Eukaryota > Viridiplantae > Streptophyta > Magnoliopsida > Ericales > Theaceae > Camellia > Camellia sinensis. Next base: position 40,151,993 of record NC_138969.1, on the reverse strand, counting down.
TTACTCACAGAAAAGAATTGGGAATATAAACCTCACCTACTAAGAATATAACATTTTGAATATTCTATGATGAATCACCAAAATGGATAGTCGGATAGAACTATGGATAGTACTATAGTAGTACGTTTTGCCTACTATTAATAGGTATTATTAACGTTCTGTTATTTGTAAGTTAACTTTATTAATTCATAGTGAACAAATGGAACAATGATGCTCGTGTATCTGGAATCATTCTGTTTTGCCAATGATAGGTCGAGACTGTTATGAGGTAAATTGTTCTGTCCCTAGTGATCATACTGTAATGACACATGTGTCTTCCGTTAAGGAGTATTGTTAACATTTTGATATACGTAAGATGATTATGTCAACTTGTAATGAACCATGGGGTAATTTATGTACACTATTGTGTGACGGTATTCTTATGAATCCGGAATTATTCTGTTCTGTTAATCCATTCCGTTTATGCTATGACATAATATGAATTGTTCGGTCTTTGAGACCTATTGACCTCTGGTATGGAACAAAGTACTGTACGGAACTAAGTGCTGCAGTATGAGTCACCTCTAGAATCCGTGCGAGACACCTCTTGGGTCCATACATAATTGAACTGGGCTTAAAGCTGATCTGTTAATATCTGGGCTTAACGTTGATCTATTAATATCTGGGCTTAACACCAATCTGTTAATATATGGGCTTCAAGCCGATCTGTTAAAATCTGTTAGGCCTATGGCCCATCTGTAAAATCTATTAGGCTTAAGGCCGTTCTGTATACTTTTGGGCTTAAAGCCACTCTATTTAAAGACTGGGCCCAAGGTCGTTCTGAAAATAATTATAGAATCAAATTAATCATATGTATTATGCAATTATATACGCATTGATATGGATCATAATTCAAGTTGATTATGGAATTATTTAGGTACTATTATTCACTGAGTCTGGCTCATTCTATGTTTTGTCTACTTCTGTAGGTAATCAAACTAGAGGTCAGTCTTAACCCTTGAGGGTCGTCTCTCTTTTGTCAACCCCAAGGTGTCTAGGCACTTAGATGAAGCCGTGCATTATGTGAAGTTTTGCTAGGCTTTTGGCCTTGTACTTTATTTGTCTGCGTAAGGTTGTTATGTATATAACCCCTCCATCCCCGTTGTTTTTGTTATATGTCCAATTATGGGACTGGGTCTATGTATGTGTATGTATGTAACTGAAGCTCAAGTGTAAGTTTTCTGTATATTATCTACTTGATGTAATGTTTGTGATCCTGGCATATTAGTGGTAGCTCAATGGATATTGTTTTATGTTATTTTATATCATTAAGTGCTTCCATTCAGGCCCCATATTTTATATATCGAAATTGGTGTCTGTTTCTGAAGTGTTCACACCTAAACTTTTAGGGATGGGTTTGGGGCATGACAAGTGGTATTAGAGCACGAGTTGCTATCTCACATATGAATCCATTGAGCCTTAGGATGTCTAGAAAAGACTTAGGCATCATGCATAACATTCTAAAAGCACATAAAAAGACTGATGACAACGTTAATTGCACATGCACTACTTGCTAACCCTAATGATTATGATTCACGTCCGTGTATATTTTTTGTGTATGTTGTGATTGATTGTTATGCAGAACATCGCGGGAATGAGGATGGAAGATCCGGAGGATTCTACCTCCGCCTGGCTGGACAGAAAGGAAAGAAAAACTGTATAACATATGTAACGTGAATTACGGAAAAATTAAACAATAAATAATAAATAATTATGAGAACTCTTTCTTCTGTTTATCTTATATAGAGTGGTGGACAATGCAAGATATGCAGATGGGATTAAATTGACAGTATTGCACTACGGAAGCGTGGTGAGGGTTCAAGCTAATCGGTAAGACAATTTATATGCAACTGATTAGATGAAATTTGTGTTATCAGTTGATAGTCACCTGTGGGAAATTATGATAATATAGTTATGTTTCTAGCGTCTGTTTAGGGGAATTGATTAAACTCTGAGTATTGAATATATTTTTAAGATGCGCTGATTAAATGAAATGATATGTGTAGTGCTCCAACTTTATGACATAGCCATGTCTTCCTTGCCATAGCGAAGTTTCGACCATAGATTTTGAGAAGTTATTGTGTTTAGATATTTTGTTAAGCTGTGTTTTGCATAATAATTTGAATTGTATTGAGTATGACTGGCGATGAGAAGAAGTTATGCTTATAGTGATCCCTCTTAGAATTGTGTAAGAAGTTAATTGAATGTGATTTTGTTTTCCACTGACTGTATAAACGGATAAGGGAATGACTTACACATTAGCTATGCTTGGAAGTTAATTATTGACCTTGAAACAGCATATAATTAATGTGATTTCGTGAACCGAGAAAATTCTTGACGACTTGGAATGGGGAACCGAGGGAATTATCGATGGTGTCGAATGAGCATTGTTTATGTGTAATCGGGATTCGATTATAGGAATCTGTAATCATAATTGTGTCTGCTCATAGTTAAGAAATCTACAATCTATACTCTGTACTCTGACATTTGTAATCTATAATCTGAAATCTGTAATCTATAATCTGTTTGCTTATGTGTAATCTGTAATCTGTAATCGGGATTTCTTATAAGAACAGTCAAATGACATGAAGAATCCCACCCATATTATGTGTTTGCTCATATGACACTCGTAGAAAGATAGGTAGTTATTGATTACTTTGAGACTGAACTAAATGATTGGTAATCTGACAATTTATCGCAAGAACGAAAATTCTGCGTAGGTGTGTGAGTGACTTAAGATTAAGGAATCATTTTTGTGATATATTTCTGTGTAGATATGCAAATGTTGGATATTGCAAATTGCCAATCTAGTCCTCTATTTTCATGGTGGGTTAATGGTATGTATTGAGCATTTTCTTTCTCTTGTGTGCTTATACAGATTTGTACAACACTCACTATATGATTACGAACTAATTTATTATCATATTGAATTAACCTTACCAAGAATTACTAACTTTGATATTAGTTGGTCAAATTATTCTTTTGCTATATCATTGCATATTTTGTTTTGACAATTATGGAATCTGGAAGGATACGATTATTATGGTTGTTGTAGATTTAATGAGATTTATGACCCTATGAACGGATCTGGTAGAACCTACGTAGATGGAATAACTGGATACTCTGCTTATGTTACATGACTAAGCCACATGACTGGTATGTGATTTCGGTATGACTGATTGTAGATACGGAACAATGTGGCTGGCCTTGTGCCCTACAGTTGGAAAAGGAAAAGTTATATGCACAATAGAATACTGAAGTGATAGAAAAAAATGGGGGAATCGAATTACTTTTTATCGTAACAAGAGGAAGTGCTTAATAAGGGGGAATGTACTACCTTACCGTTATGACTGGTTAATTATATACGATTCTAAGCTTAATCTCTAACTTTATCTTTGAATAACTCCCTTTGCTCAAATGATGGTTGTTATATCCGTATCTATTGCTCAAATCCGAACTTAAGATAGTATGACTAAGTGTCTATAATGATATGTCTGTATGAATTTGCAAACCTGTATGATGTTTGCTTTGATATTATCGTAACTGTTGATTTGGAGCATGGTCCACTTTGTGTTATTGTACTTAGAAGTAATGCTATGTGGAATTAATGAAGTTTACTAGGATTCTTCTTCCTATTGCTCTGATCTTGTCAAGAACTAGTACGCATGATTGTGGACCAATATAATGGTATGACTTTGATATGCTTTCAGAAATAGAGGAATACTAGGAATAAATTGTGAAGCTAGTGACAATGTACCTTAGCGACTGATTTGTGACTACTGGAATGAAACATACCTTGTTAATTGGACAGAACCTTGCTTGGTAGACTGTGGCGCTTGACTCAATTAGGTATAATCAGATTTGAATCTAACCACGTAATTGATTTCTTTGGAAACTATATATAACCTTGATTGACAACTCATCTGTGAGTGAATTGCAATGTACGGTTTACCCAAGGAACTACTTAACTGGGCAAAGTTTGAACATGCACCTTCTAACAAAAATTGTATATGACTTATTAATGCTGGATTGACCTGGTTATGAACATAGTGGAGAGTGTCTTTATTACGATAGAAATTGACCTATGCTATGGGAATATATGAAGTATGTGCTTAAGGGAATGGGTTTCTATTGTGTTTTTTATTTGGGAATTAACGTTATGGAACTTGTTGGCACAGGAAGATATTGTGATTATAAACCATGTCAACTGGGGATGATATATCTTGTATGTCCTATGATGGACTCTTATGGCCTTATTTTATCCGACACGTGATCCTCTGAAATAAACGCATGAAGTTTTCTTTATATGTTGATAGCTTTTGTGTAATCGTAAGGAATATCTGATTGACCTGTGAACTATTCAAACTGAAGAAAAAATTAGATATCTGTAACGAAACTGAACAAGGGTATGAGACCGAGATTTCTAATTTTGTTACATGGTAAAAACAAGTTTGAGGGACCAAACTTCTTTAAGGGGGGGAGAGTGTAATAACCCAATCCTCGTACATGTTCTCTGGTATGCTTTCAGTTCCCTATTCTATACATTTGTATGCTTATTGTGAAATTTCATGTGAAATTAAGTTGAATCAAGCGAATCTTATGATTATGGATTCATATCTGTTGAACAAAGAAAAATCTGTTGCAATTATAATGTTTAGATCAGAAATTGGAACCCTTAGAAGCTTAATTATCTGAAATTGACCTTATATTGGAGATCAACATAATTTTTAAGTCATAATAAGCATTTTTGTGAAAATCTGATTTGGAATGACTAAACTGATTAAATTTTGTTTTATTCACATTTAGATATATATATATATATATATATATCTATGTTCCTTATATATTTGACCTAGAAGTCATTATTCAAAATATCTTCTAAGAGAGAGTGGTGAGGTTGAGAGAAAGAACCATGGGAGAAGAGTTCTTCAAGGAAGAAGATTAGGAAATTGAGAAGGTTCATGGAGATCCCAACTCAAGGAGAGCTTAACCCACCTAGTTCAACATCTTTCTTGTATTTGAGTAAGAATTGCCTTTTGTTTGTGAGATTTAGGGTTGTAATTGGAGTTGTGTGTGTGTTACTTGTTGAATTAGGAAGATGTTCTTACCACTTGGTTGGTTAGAAGTAATTGAGTTTTATGGAAGGAATACAAATTCACATGGTTGTCCTTATATATTATGTATATGTGTATCAAATATAAGGGAATTGAATTGTTACATGAAATTGAAGGGAGATTGCTCTTGTGGAACTTGTATTCATGGTTAGTGTGATGTTATACACTTGTGATCTATGTTCTTGTGATGTTGAGTCATAACATTGAATTAATTTCCCTTATTTTATATTTTGTATTGAATTTGGCAAGTTGAAATGTTGCTTGATTTTGGACTGCACAAACAGAGCAGAATCGTCGCACGTGCGGGGCTCACAGCCGCACGTGCGGGAAGCACTGCCACACGTGCAGGGCTCACAGCCACACATGCGGAAAACAAGGGGAAATTTGACTTGCATTCTGAAAAATATGCACGTACGGGACCTCACAACCGCTCATGCGGGAACCCTTGCCGCACATGCTGGGCTCACAGCCGCCTGTGCGACCCACGTTTTACATGCTTAACCCTCTGACATTTTTGAAATCTGTATTTGATGGTTTTTGATGCTTGTAAATTCATTCGAATTGAAACGAGTCAGAAAATGACTTAATAAGGAAAAAGAACTAACTTATGAATTGTACACGTGCGTAGGGCTCAATCCAGGAGGAACTGATGCTCCACTGCAGCACAATGAGTAATAGTCTTATAGTACTATATTCTGTTTACTGTTACTGGTTATCGTTAATGCTCTGCTCTGTTACTTGTAAATCACCTATATCTCCGTATGAGAATGGCATGTGAACTATTAAAACTGGATTGGTCTAGAGATGAACATAGTCGAGAATATCTTCGTTATGATAAAAAGTGACCTTTGTTACGGAAAGATGTGAATTGTATGCTTAAAGGGACGATTTCTTCTGTGTTTCGGTATTTGAGAATTAATACCGTGGAATTTACTCACAGAAAAGAATTGGGAATATAAACCTCACCTACTAGGAATATAACGTTTTGAATATTCTATGATGAATCACCAAAATGGATAATCAGATAGAACTACGGATAGTACTATAGTAGTACGTATTGCCTACTGTTAATAGGTATTATTAACGTTCTGTTATTTGTAAGTTAACTTTATTGATTCATGGTGAACAAATGGAACAATGATGCTCGTGTATCTGGAATCATTCTGTTTTGCCAATGATGGGTCGAGACCATTATGAGGTAAATTGTTCTGTCCCTAGTGATCATACTGTAATGACATATGTGTCTTCCGTTAAGGAGTATTGTTAACGCTCTGATATACGTAAGACGATTATGTCAACTTGTAATGAACCGTGGAGTAATTTATGTACACTATTGTGTGATGGTATTCTTATGAATCCGGGATTATTCTGTTCTGTTAATCCATTCCGTTTATGCTATGACATAATATGAATTGTTCGGTCTTTGAGGCTTATTGACCTCTGGTATGGAACAAAGTACTGTACGGAACTAAGTGCTGCAGTATGAGTCACCTCTAGAATCTGTGCGAGACACCTCTTGGGTCCATACATAATTGAACTGGGCTTAAGGCCGATCTGTTAATATCCGGGCTTAATGTCGATCTATTAATATCTGAGCTTAATGCTGATCTGTTAATATCTAGGCTTCAAGCCGATCTATTAAAAGTTGTGAGGCCTATGGCCAATCTATAAAATCTGTCAGGCTTAAAGCCGTTCTGTATACTTTTGGGCTTAAAGCCACTATGTTTAAAGACTGGGCCCAAGGCCGTTCTGAAAATAATTACAGAATCAGATTAATCATATGTATTATGCAATTATATACGCATTGATATGGATCATAATTCAAGTTGATTATGGAATTATTTAGGTACTATTATTCACTGAGTCTGGCTCACTCTATGTTTTGTCTACTTTTATAGGTAATCAAACTAGAGGCCAGTCTTAACCCTTGAGGCTCGTCTCTCTTTCGTCAACCCCAGGGTGTCCAGGCACTTAGATAAAGCCGTGCATTATGTGAAGTTTTGCTAGGCTTTTGGCCTTGTACTTTACTTGTCTGCGTAAGGTTGTTATGTATATAACCCCTCCATTCCCGTTGTTTTTGTTATACGTCCAATTATGGGACTGGGTCTATGTATGTGTATGTATGTAACTAAAGCTCAAGTGTAAGTTTTCTGTATATTATCTACTTGATGTAATGTTTGTGATCCTGGCATATTAGTGGTAGCTCAATGGATATTGCTTTATGTTATTTTATCTCATTAAGTACTTCCGTTCAGGCCCCATATTATACATATCGAAATTGGTGTCTGTTTCTGAAGTGTTAACGCCCAAACTTTTAGGGGCGGGTTTGGGGCGTAATAGTCCAGCTCTTCAGTTATAACCGACTCAAAAGTAAAAGAAAAAGAGGAACTGGACAAGACTTTAGCATCCGGGTTATCACCCCCAGGAATACCAAACTTGGACTCAGAAGAACCAGAATCTGATTCTGACTTCACAGACTCTATGGAATCAAATTCTAGCTCATCACCCGATTCAAAATTTGACAAGTAGCCCTCCTCCAGCTACCAAATAAGAGATGGTGCTTTAGATGCATCCAAAATGTTGCTGGATGGGTTGACACCCGGTTGATCCCCGATCATGGAGATGGTAAGGTTATCCCCCAAATTCTTTGAGTCAGCCGGAGGATCCGTAAGGAGACATGCCAGTGCTGCCCCTAATCCAAGATCGCTGTTGTCTGAGTCATTTTCCATGCTCTATTCAGCTTCAGTACTTGGTTCAACCTTTTCCTTGGCATCACTATCTTGCAGCTGCAAGTCAAAGAAGATTTCGAATCCAAGAACACGCTGCTTCGCAGAATTCATCCAAGGCTCGGGAAAACCGCAAAAGGGGAAATCTTCTCCCTCCCGAACGAAGTGGCCATTCAGCGTTCCCTGGATCAGCCTATGAATGAGTTTATAGTGTTTCTCGACCTACTTGGCTCTGGCTCTCCCTGTTATCTATTCTTTTTTCCTAATCTAGTCCTCTTTGGTGGGTACATACCCCAGACCAAAGGCATGTGGATTATGCGGCACATCAGCCATTGATGTGATGCATTTTCGGCTACTTTTTCCAAGTCACATTCCTGGCACATGCTGCAGTTTGTTCATAACATAGATTGATTGGGCGCTGACATACATGCCCTTATCAGCGGCCAAGATGGTATGCACTACCCAGGCCTCAGTGAGCGTAAACCCTGAAAGGAATACATTCTCCTTGCCATGAACGATTTCCAGCACTGGTGTAGTTACCTCTAGCGGGGGATGGATGGATGGATGTGTTCCTCAAAACAATCGCCACTCTTTTCCCGTGAGGGTACTTTAGCATTTGATGGAGGGTAGAGGAGACTACTTTCACCAGATGCAACTAGGGTCTCCCTATCAGTAAGTTGAAGGTAGTCGGGACATCTAGGACATGGAACTCAACATGCTGCTGAGCTGGACCTACTTGGACTCTAATTTGCACCGTGTCCATAACCTCCCTGCATGTATTATCATATGCCCGAATCACTTGGGTTATGGGCACGAAGTCTGCTGGTTTAAGGCTGATGGCATATGCTTTGCGGGAAGGACAGACATTGATAGCTGATCCGGTGTCTATCAACACCACCAGTACCCATTTCTCCCTACACTCAACAGATATGTACAGGGGTTTATTATGAGCTGAGCCTTCTGGTGGTAGTTCTCTGTCAGAAAAGGTTAGGGTTGGCCCGGCACCACCTGGGAAGACCAATCCCACAAGTTGTTCAGGGGTAATGCCAATGGACAATTTGGCTTTGTCCATTGCTGAGTCGATGTACCCGGGAGGCCACAAGAAGACCCCAAATTGAGATGTCGGCTTGGATTTTCTTCAGTTGCTTCAACACTGCCTCTTTTTCTAGCTGCTTCTCTTTCTGTCCTTCAACGTCTCTATCTTTCCCAGATGCCTCAGCTTGATCTAAGTGCGGTGGCTTGAAGTACTGTCCACTTCTTGTCATATGATCTATCTCTTCCACGTACCACATGTTATCTGGAAGGCACTCACCCAGTCTTCGTTGGTGTGAGCCAGAAGTAGATCGTCATCCTCCCACCATACACCTCCAGTAGCCGACAAACAGTTGTCCGACTCCGTTTGAATCACTTTCACTTCACAGGCATTCCCCACAGGATGTTGGGCCATTATAGCTTCCTAGTTGTCTTTAACCCTCTCTTGTGCAAACTGCTTCAGTGCAGCTTCCTGTTCTGTGTCGACAGTACTCACAGTGCCCAGTTCCTGAGCTAAATTTTCTACGCCAGTGTTCTCCGGCAATTTCCCCTTTTCATCGGCCATTCTGGTCACTACAGCAATTCCTATTTTCTCCAATTTTGTTTTAGTTCCTTCTTCCATGCCCGATTCATCACTCAACCACCCAGAGTTGTCCGTTAGTCCATTCAAATCAAACTAGTCCATCTGCACATCCCCTTGATCCTGTTCGTCAAAGAACTGCAAGTTGTCTAAGCCCTCTTCAAGTTCTGCCAAACCATCCAAACCTTGGCTCGAGCCATCATCCCTAACCATATTGACCTCCACTACAGTTGGCAATACCATTTTCGACTTGACTTGATCAGTTGGAAAAATGTAGCAGCTTGGATCGTACTCCCCCTTAGACAAGTCCTCAGAGCACTCAAGCAACGGACTCGTATTTTCCTCTAAGGTCAACCTCCATTGTACTGCAATTGTCATCACCACAGGCTTAGGTTGAAGTGCAGACGAGACCATCATGCACAAATCTGTGCTTTCAAGAATGAACATTGTTAGTATGGGTAGGTAGAAAGGGGTAATATACATGCTAGGGTCGTAGAGGATGGCCAGTGTATGGATTAGGTTTAGATTTTTAGGAGGGGAAACTTGATTGTGGACTGGGAGAGGGTTTGTAGTTACATTTGGTTTTTGGGGTGGTGCAATCACCATATTGTCAATGAGGTCTTGAATCTCATGACGCAGTCGGAAAAATTGATCGGTGTCGTGACCATGCTGTTGGTGAAATGCACAATACTTAGTTGGGTTGTGTTTGGGTGGAAGAGGATCAAGTAGTAGGCGAGGCTCTAATTGTGATACCCCTGTTTCGTGATATGTTAACTGGTCCTTAATATGAGTATGATTATGTGTTTAATATGATTTCGTGTGCCATTATGTGAAAATATGTGATTTTGAATTTTTATCTATTCACCGTAGGAATATCTGTTTGATTATCTGCTTTGGGAATTAAATTGAAGGCCTTATTGGCCACAAAACTTGAAATTGATTACGCCATTGTGATTAGCGTAATTTTTAGAGCCTACGGTGAAGTTTAATTGAAAATTGATTTGGATCTGATTAAATTGATTTAATTAGTGGTGTTATGCTCAAATTATATAATATTAAAAATTGGGACTAGTTGAGACATATGTAGAAAGGGCACTATGCACTTAATCCTTATGCTTGAGTTCAAAAATCTGATATTGTGCTCTAAAGAGAGGGGGAGCCGAACCTAGAGAGAGCAGGGGCTCAAATTAGAGATTTTGCTAGGAAACTTGGTGATCTTGGAGCTACACTCAAGAATCAACAATAATTTGTGGGAATTAAGGCTCCTAGGTGAGTAACCCACCCTTGATTCATGGATTGTGTTTGTAAATTGTAAATTCAAAGTTGAATTTGATTGAGCATGATGTAATTGAATTGGTTTTGTTGAATTGAAGGCCAATATGTGCATGCATGTAAGAAATTGTTTTGAATTCGCATGTTTGAGCTTGAAATACATGATTCATGTAGAGTTTTGGTTAAAGCTCATGTTATGATCACCATTTGTACCATCTAAGTTGAGAATGAGAGTAATACATCACATGCATGTACAATTTATGAGGATAGGAGCTTTGAATACATGAATATGTTATGATGAAAATGAGTTTGGTGTAATTTGAGCCATGCATGTGATTATTTTGTGAAATTGAGCTCCATTATGTTGTAATTTAGTGTTTGTACCATGTTAGTACATGAATATGTGAAGTTTGAGCTGAGATTATGAGTTTGGAACCTTTGGAGGTCGTTTTGAGCTCAAGAACACATTCTGGAAAAGCCAGAAATTTGATGTCCGCTCGAGGGGGGAAACCGCCACTCGAGCGTGGATTTCGTGCTCCAGGTATTTTCTGCAGACCATGATGTCTGCTCGAGCGGGGAAGTCCACGCTCGAGCGGGGATCTATGTAGGATGGACTTCCGCTCGAGCGTCCAAGTTCCACGCTCGAGCGTAAAAACGACAAAACCAGTACTTTTGCAGATCTCATGGGTCCGCTTGAGTGGGGGCCCTGTTTTTTGAAATTTTGAAAATGCATTCTGAGTTTCATTCTCCGTCCTCTTTCACTTCTAAGTACTCTTAGGCATGCATTGAGCATTGTAATTGAGTTAAAGAGATAAGAATGAAGCCTAAAGAGGAAAATGTGAATTTAGAGCGGATTGAATTGTTTGTGACCCTTTTATGTTCATGTAATGTGTAGGGTCGAGCTCCAGGGCAAACCAACCAACCGATCACTGTGAGTAATATCAATATTTGAAAGCTTGTTATTTGTCCAATTGTAGACAAATGTCTGACAAGAAAGAATGGATGGGCCAAAGGCTGTTTTGACATGAATGCATGGGCCAAAGGCCGTTTTGACGTGAATGGATGGACCAAAGGCCATTTCGACATGAATGGATGGGTCAAAGGCCGTTTTGACATGAATGAATGGGCCATAGGCCGTTTTGACATAAATGAGTGGGTCAAAGGCCATTTTGACAGTAATGAAAGATAAATGGGCCAAAGGGCAGTATGTTTGAAACCACAGTCACTTGACTTAAATTGTGTATATTAATGTTTAAATATAAATTTGAATTAGGCCCAAGGCCGTTCGGAGTATGTTGTTCTACATATCGTTTGTATCTTCTTATTTGATATTATTCACTGGGCTATTGCTCACACTCATTCATGTGTCTATAGGTAAGCCAAGAGAGGTCCAAACCCAGACCCAGCCCCAGTGAAGTCTGTGTGGAACAACCGAGTTTTGGAGGGTCGGCCCTAGTGTCTCACGCACGAGACTCGTCTTCGCCTTTTTGCCATGCTATGTTATTTTTGTCATGTTGGCGAGGACTTTGCATATGTCTGTATATAGTTTTCATGGGTTGACTTAGCTTTTGGATGATCCTGTTTGTACAGAACTTATGCTACTGTATTTCTGTTGTGAGTTATTACTGTATATATGTTTGGTTGTTTGAATGTGCCATGTAAGCACAGCTCTATGGACAATGTTTTGAACTGCTTCCATTTGGCCCCCATTAACTCTGTTAAAATACATTTGTTTTAGTTTGAGGCCGTAGGTAATCTCATGATTACTGGCCAGTTATGTCCTTAACCCACGAGGGCGGGTTCGGGTCATGACAGAGTGGTATCAGAGCACGAGTTAATAACTCACACACTTGTCCAAAAGAGCAATAAGCGTCTAGAAAAGATATAGGATGCATTCATGTGATAAGTATGACTTTGATAGTATCGAGAATGCATCTGAATGTTTCGATGTGAACAACTATGTGTTATAAGTTTGTGATTTGCTTGCCTTGCAAATTATTTTGGATATGTATGCTTTTTAATAAATGCATACTTGTAAATCTTTTGTATGAAGTATAATGTAAGTTTAATCAGATGGTGAGAACAAGAGGTGATGGGATAGAGGAATCCTCTACTGCCAGAATGGACAGAATGGAAAGACTGATACAGGAAATGGCAGAAGGTTTGAGACAGTAACAGGAGTGGCAACAACAGTGGCAGCAACCACACCCGCCACCTCCACCTCCGGCACCACCCGTGCCAGATAATCAGAATGATGATCGGATAATAGATCTCACCAAAGAATTCAAGAAGATGAAACCACCACAGTTCCATGGTGGATTAGATTCGTTGAAAGCCGAAGCATGGGTTCTCGGCATTGAGAAATTGTTTGAAGTGTTCCCTTTCTCGGAGACCCCGAAAGTGCTTCTAGCCACTTTTGTACTAGAAGACGAGGCAAGAACATGGTGGATGTTAATGCGGGAAAATCACAAGGATGTTGACTGGGTGAAATTTTTGGAAATTTTCTACGACAAGTACTTCTCACAATGTGTTCGAGATAGGAAAGTAGCAGAGTTCATGGAACTGAGGCAAGACAGTATGACTGTAGCTGAGTATGAGGCCAAGTTCACTAAATTGGCCAGGTTTGCGCCACACGTGATCGATACTGACTATAAGAAGGCGAGACACTTTGAAGGTGGGCTTCGAAGTGACATATTAGAAAGGGTGAATGCCTTGAAGCTAGAAACCTACATCGGGGTGCTAGACAGGGCCATAATATCAGAGGCTAACATAGCCAGACAGGCTAAGCCAACAACAGAATGGAAAGACAACAAAAGGCAAGGCTTCTTTTCAAAGAAGAAATTTTTGAAAAAGAAAAATATGGGCTCCTCAAATACTTCAAATTCTTCCCAAGACACTGCTCCCATGTGCAATATTTGTAGCAGAAGGCACCGTGGTGTCTGTTAACGTGTGTTAAGAGCCTGTTTCAAGTGTGGGAAACCAGGGCATATGGCCCGAGATTGTAATCAGAACAGTGGGAAACTAGCTGCTAGCTCAACTGCATCGATCCCGAAGCCGGGAAATACTTTGAGACCTGCTACCACCGGGGATACCGTGAGACAGGGGAGAGTTTTTGCGCTTGTTCCAGGCGATACACGGAATGCCAATGCAGTTGTCTCAAGTACTATTTCTATATGTAATCAAGATGCTTTTGTAATAATTGATTCTGGATCCACACACTCTTTTGTGACATATGCATTTGCATCTAGACTGAATAGACCTTTAGAATTACTGCCATATCTGCTATGTGTGTTGGCTCCATCTGGGAAATCTGTATTGTGTGAATCCATATACCGGTTTTGTGATATGCGTGTTGAGGATGCTATCCTATATGTGGATTTGTTGCCCTTGAATTTTAGACATTTTGATGTAATTTTGGGCATGGATTGGTTGACCGAGTATTGTGCCACCATTGATTGTGTGACAAAACGAGTTATATTTAAATCACCAGAACATAAAGAGATTGTATTTGTGGGTAATGGGGTAGTGCCTCCACCTTATTTGATATCTGCAATGAAAGCATGTAAACTGATCAGGAAGGGGTGCCAGGGTTATTTGTGCTATGCGTTGTCTAAACAATCTGTAAATGTTGAATTGAATGATATCCCTATTGTTAGAGAATTTCCGGATGTGTTTCCAAATAAATTACCAGGGGAATTGGTAGATAGGGAGATAGAGTTCACTATTGAGACTGTGCCAGGCACCCAGCCCATTTCTAAGACTCCCTATAGAATGGCTACTGCTGAAATGAAAGAACTGAAAGAACAGTTGCAAGTCCTGCTTAACAAGGGGTTTATTCGACCCAGCACTTCGTCTTGGGGTGCACTAGTATTATTTGTGAAAAAGAAAGATGGAACCCTACGCCTGTGCATCGATTATCGGGAATTGAACAAGGTAACAATAAAGAACAAATATCCCCTACCCCGTATTGATGACTTATTTGACCAATTGCAGGGATCACAGGTGTTTTCTAAGATTAATTTGAGGTCCGGGTATCATCAGCTGAAAGTTAAGGCAGAGGACGTTGAGAAAACCGCATTCAGAACGAGGTATGGACATTTTGAGTTTCTTGTTATGCCATTTGGAGTGACTAATGCTCCGGCAGCATTTATGGACTTAATGAACCGAATTTTTAAAACCTACCTTGACGAATTTGTTGTGGTTTTTATTGATGATATTTTGATATATTCTAAAGATAGACTTGAACATGAACAGCATTTGAGAACTGTCCTGCAAATACTTAGGGAAAGGAAATTGTTTGCTAAACTAAAGAAATGTGAGTTTTGGTTGGATGAAGTTGTTTTCTTAGGGCATGTGATCAACAAGGAAGGGATTTCAACGGACCCACAGAAAATAGAGGCAATTGTGAATTGGCCTGCACCGACCAACGTAACAGAAGTCCGTAGTTTTATGGTTTTAGCTGGGTACTACAGGAGGTTTGTGAAAGATTTTTCAAAAATAGTTGTGCCCCTTACCCAGCTGACACGCAAAGGGCAACCTTTTGAGTGGAACGATGAAAGAGAATCAGCCTTTCATGAATTGAAAACAAGATTGACCACCGCACCGATTTTGACACTACCATCAGGTACGAAAAATTTTGTAATTTTCAGTGATGCGTCTTATAACGGTTTGGGTTGTGTGTTAATGCAGAACGGAAAGGTTATTGCTTATGCCTCCCGACAGTTGAGGCTACACGAGAAGAATTATCCAACACATGACTTAGAATTGGCCGCAGTCATTTTTGCTTTCAAAATCAAGCGGCATTATCTATATGGGGCAAAATGTGAAGTCTACATGGATCACAAAAGTCTGAAATACTTCTTTACGCAGAAGGAGTTAAATATGCGACAGAGGAGATGGCTGGAATTGATAAAGGATTATGATCTAGAGATTCAGTATCACCCCGAGAAAGCTAATATAGTTACTGACACCTTGAGTAGAAAATCAACGGGGAGTATGGCTTGTTTGCTTACTGAACAGAAAGAGATCTTGCAAGATTTTGAGAAGTCTGAAATTGAAGTGGTAATGTGTGAACATGGTGGATTGATAGCCGCTATCTTAGCTGAACCGGCAACCCTTGAAAAAATTAAATAGAAACAAAAAGAGGACAAATTCCTCAAGAAAGTGATTGATGAATTTGACACAAGTCCGAAGGCAGAGTTCAGTGTTGAAAATGAAATGTTGAAATTTCGAAACCAAATGTGTGTCCCAAACATTCCGAAACTAAAGAAGAGGGTTTTAGATGAAGCCCACAGATCTGTATTTGCTATGCATCCGAGTAATAATAAAATGTATCGAGATTTGAAACAAACCTATTGGTGGCCCAAGATGAAGAAAAAGATTGCAGAATGTGTGTCCAAATGTCTTCAGTGTCAGCAAGTTAAAACTGAATATCAGAAAGCAGGCGGTCTACTTCAACCTCTCCTTATTCCTGAATGGAAGTGGGAGCATGTGACTATGGATTTTGTTGTTGGCCTACCTCGGACTTCTCGAGGTATGGATTCTATTTGGGTTGTAGTTGATAGACTGACTAAATTTACACATTTTCTGCCTATCAAGACTACATTTAATGCTTATAGATTGGCTACCATTTATGTTCCGATATCTATTGTGTCGGATAGAGATCCAAAATTTGTATCTAGATTGTGGAAGAGTTTACAGGAAGCTATGGGGACAGAACTAAGATTCAGTACTGCATTTCATCCACAGACAGATGGGCAATCAGAACGAACAATACAGACTTTGGAAGATATGCTTCGGATGTGTGCTTTGAATTTTTAGGGGAGTTGGGAAGACTATTAGCCACTTGCAGAATTTGCTTATAATAATAGCTTCTACTCTAGTATCGGTATGGCACCATACGAGGCTTTGTATGGTAGAAGGTGTAGATCACCTAATTGTTGGACAGAAGTCGGGGATAGAGCTTTACTTGGGCCTGAAATTGTGCAAGACAGTTCTGAGAAAATCAAGATTATTTGGCAAAGGCTCAAAACAGCTCAGGACCGACAAAAGAATTATGCAGATGTTCAAAGAAGACCTCTTGAGTATGAGGTTGGTGACCATGTGTTCATCCGTGTATCTCCGATGAAGGGCCAAGTCAGGTTTGGAAAGAAGGGCAAGTTGTCGCCCCGTTACATTGGGCCGTTTCGGATTCTAGAAAGGCTTGGTCCAGTTGCCTATAGAGTTGCTCTGCCACCGGGATTCAAAAAAATCCATAATGTGTTTCACATGTCGATGTTGAGGGGTTACCTCCGAGACCCGTTTCATGTGATTGATTATCATCGGGTAGCTATAGATGAAAATATGGAATACGCTGAATGGCCGAAAAGAATTGTTGATCGGCAAGTGAAACAATTGAGAAACAAGTCCATCCCAATGGTGAAAGTAGAGTGGAAAGAACACTATGGGATGGATGCCACGTGGGAAAAAGAGGGTGAAATGCGCCTGTGATATCCACATTTGTTTCCCGACGAAGGTAAAATAAGTTTGAGGGACCAAACTTCCTAAAGGGGGAAAGACTGTGATACCCCTGCTTCGTGATATGTTAATTGGTCCTTAATATGAGTATGATTATGTGTTTAATATGATTTTGTGTGCCATTATGTGAAAATATGTGGTTTTGAATTTCTATCTGTTCACCATAGGAATATCTGTTTGATTATCTACTTTGGGAATTAAATTGAAGGCCTTATCGGCCACAGAACCCAAAATTGATTACGTCATTGTGATTAGCGTAATTTTTAGAGCCTACGGTGAAGTTTAATTGAAAATTGATTTGGATCTGACTAAATTGATTTACTTAGTGGTGTTATGCCCAAATTATATAATATTAAAAATTGGGACTAGTGGAGACTTATGTAGAAAGGGCACCATGCACTTAATCCTTATGCTTGAGTTCAAAAATCTGATATTGTGCTCTAAAGAGAGGGGGGAGCCAAACCTAGAGAGAGAAGGGGCTCAAATTAGAGATTTTGCTAGGAAACTTGGTGATCTTGGAGCTACACTCAAGAATCAACCATAATTTGTGAGAATTAAGGCTCCTAGGTGAGTAACCCACCCTTGATTCATGGATTTTGTTTGTAAATTGTAAATTCAAAGTTGAATTTGATTGAGCATGATGTAATTGAATTGGTTTTGTTGAATTGAGGGCCAATATGTGCATGCATGTAAGAAATTGTTTTGAATTCGCATGTTTGTGCTTGAAATACATAATTCATGTAGCGTTTTGGTTAAAGCTCATGTTATGATCACCATTTGTACCATCTAAGTTGAGAATGAGAGTAATACATCACATGCATGTACAATTTATGAGGATATGAGCTTTGAATACATGAATGTGTTATGATGAAAATGAGTTTGGTGTAATTTGAGCCATGCATGTGATTATTTTGTGAAATTGAGCTCCATTATGTTGTAATTTAGTGTTTGTACCATGTTAGTACATGAATATGTGAAGTTTGAGCTGAGATTATGAGTTTGGAACCTTTGGAGGTCGTTTTGAGCTCAAGAACACATTCTGGAAAACCCAGAAATTTGATGTCCGCTCGAGCGGGGAAACCGCCGCACGAGCGTGGATTTCGTGCTCCCAGTATTTTCTGCAAACCATAATGACCGCTCGAGCGAGGAAGTCCATGCTCGAGCGGGGAGCTATGCAGGATGGACTTCCGCTCGAGCGTCCAAGTTCCACGCTCGAGCGTAAAAACGACATAACCGGTACTTTTGCAGACCTTATGGGTCCGCTCGAGCGGGGACCCTGTTTTTTGAAATTTTGAAAATGCATTCTGAGTCATTCTCCGTCCTCTTTCACTTCTAAGTACTCTTAATGCATGCATTGAGCATTGTAATTGAGTTAAAGAGATAAGAATGAAGCCTAAAGTGGAAAATGTGAATTTAGAACGGATCGAATTGTTTGTGACCCTTTTGTGTTCATGTAATGTGTAGGGTCGAGCTCCAGGGCAAACCAACCAACCGATCACTGTGAGTAATATCGATATTTGGAAGCTTGTCATTTGTCCAATTGCTTATTTTCTTATAAGCCTTATGCCTTATGATTTGCTAGTTTGAATTGTGGACAAATGTCTGCCAAGAAAGAATGGATGGGCCAAAGGCCGTTTT
Source organism: Camellia sinensis (assembly GCF_055761805.1). Lineage (NCBI taxonomy): Eukaryota > Viridiplantae > Streptophyta > Magnoliopsida > Ericales > Theaceae > Camellia > Camellia sinensis. Next base: position 40,133,076 of record NC_138969.1, on the reverse strand, counting down.
GACATGAATGGATGGGCCAAAGGCCGTTTTGACGTGAATGGATGGGCCAAAGGCCGTTTTGACATGAATGGATGGGCCAAAGGCCGTTTTGACGTGAATGGATGGGCCAAAGGCCGTTTTGACGTGAATGGATGGGCCAAAGGCCGTTTTGACATGAACGAATGGGCCAGAGGCCGTTTTGACATAAAAGAGTGGACCAGAGGCTGTTTTGACAGGAATGAAAGATAAATGGGCCAAAGGCCAGTATGTTTGAAACAACAGTCACTTGACTTAAATTGTGTATATAAATGTTAAATATTAATGTGAATTGGGCCCAAGACCATTCGGAGTATGTTGTTCTACATATCGTTTGTATCTTCTTATTTGATATTATTCACTGGGCTATCGCTCACGCTCATTCATGTGTTTGTAGGTGAGCCAAGAGAGGTCCAGACCCAGACCCAGCCCCAGTGAAGTCTGTGTGGAACAACCGAGTTTTGGAGAGTCAGCCCTAGTGTCTCACGCACGAGACTCGTCTTCGCCTTTCTGCCATGCTATGTTATTTTTATCATGTTGGCGAGGACTTTGCATATGTCTGTATATAGTTTTCATGGGTTGACTTAGCTTTTGGATGATCCTGTTTGTACAGAACTTATGCTACTGTATTTCTGTTGTGAGCTATTATTGTATATATGTTTGGTTGTTTGGATGTGCCATGTAAGCACAGCTCTATGGACAAAGTTGTGAACTGCTTCCGTTTGGCCCCCATTAACTCTGTTAAAATACATTTGTTTTGGTTTGAGGCCGTAGGTAATCGCATGTTTACTGGCCGGTTATGTCCTTAACCCACGGGGGCGGGTTCGGGTCATGACACTAATGGTTTAAGGTGCCCCTTTTTGACTAACACTTTCATGGCTTGAGATAGGGTCATACAGAGTTGGGTAAAGGTCCTCGGGATCCGGCAGGATTGTTTGAAATTTGTGGTGTTGTATCGGCAAAGGGATTTGTGGTCTTGGTTGTGGTGGTAACAACACTCACATCCGACGGCCGCACAACTGTGCTACCACTGGTGGTTGAATTGGAGCTGCACACAAAAGGCCTCTTTGCCTGCTCTTTCTCATTAGTAATCAGCCCTTGTTTCATGGCATCTTCAATTTGAACCTCCATCTCATGGAGCTCGGTGAATGTGAACGGAGGTAGGACGATCATTTTCTAAAGTAACTTCCCGTGTAGATTGTGGACTACCATCCTTATTTGATCTTTCTCGGAAGGCCGTGTGGTTATCATTGAAGCCTTAGCCCTCCACCCTGTCAAAAATTCTGAGATGCCCTCCTTCAGCTCCTGGTGTGTTGTCTCGAGATCACAAGTTGTGACCTCGATTTGTGTGTTATAGGAGTACTGAGCAACAAAGGCCTCGACCATTTCCTCCCAACTCTGCTTCACAGAATCCTCCAACTTTGCAGACCATATAGTTGTTATTCCTGACATGGTCGAGCCAAAGAATGAGAGCTTCTGCAATCTGGTCAGGCCGATCGGCCGCAGGATGTCTAAGAATAGCCGAAGATGAACTATGGGATCTCAAGAGCCGTCAAATCTATCGATGTGCGGCATTTTGAACTGATCTGGCAATGTCACTGCCGAGTCTGTATATCCATCTTCTATGTCGAGGATAGAATTAACACCTTGTGCTCGCTTGAATACCTTTTCCAGCTTGTTGACCTTAAGCACAGTCGGGTCAACCTCAAACTCAAATGGAGCCTCAATTTGATACACAGGTGCTTTGGAGGCTTGTAGTGGGATCAGTTCTGCCAGATTATCCTGATTCTCGACATGGGTTGTGGCTCCAGGTACTGGATACCCGTAGGAGGTGTATGAGATGCAGAAGTTGTTGCTGGATGTGGTTGTTGTTGTTGCAGCCTGTTTATTACCTCAGCCTGACGTGCTGTGACCTCGGCCTGTCGAACAGCATCTTGCTGCATGGTTTCAACTGCTTGCTGAAGGTGGTGGATTAATTCCTCCATGCTGACTAGGGGATACTGTGCCATCGGGATTGGCCAGTGATCTCATACTGGACTAGATGTAAAAGACTGTCCTTGAGCCTGACTAGATGCAGGTAAAGTGAAGGGAGACTGCTGTAGAAATTGGACTGATGAACTCTGCCTGACTCTCCCCCGTCTAGTAACCAGTGGGAGTGAAGTAAACATGGGTTGTCCCCTAACAAGTTCTCCGGCTTTACAAAGCCTTCTGACACAGGTCCAGAGCACTTGGGAGATATCCAAACTTTCCGAAGCTATGGTGTTATACCACCTAGCAAAAAGAAAGCAGTAATCAAAAACTGCACAGCACCTCAGCTCAGATGTTAACAACACACAGATGTAATCAAAGCTGTAAGACTACACTCAACACTGAATTCTGCCCCCAAATCAGATACCCAACTTGTAACTGGTACGCATATTCCTGTACAATTTCACTGTAAAGCACATACCAATTAAGTGAGAGCCAAAACACCCTTATGAGGGATTAAGGTTACCCTGTCCTAGTTTCATCAGGAACTAGGGTTCACTATTCAAACAAAGCGGTTTCACGCAATCCTGCATTCGGGTAAGCATCATGTCCTAGTTTGGAACAATCTCTAAGGTTTTCGATATGCAACTAGGCCAAATGGTCAAAAGGGTACCTCAGCAAGACTACCTAATATACCTCTCACACCTAATGCCGAGAAGTGAAAGAATGATCAAATGGTGCAGCGGTAGTCCAGATCCAAGGGTTGTGTTCCCATTATGGCAGAGCTCGTGACTGGTTAGCCTTTTGGCAAGCTTTTGGGCAAGCCTCCGGCAAACCGTCCAGGAATAGCAGATGGCAAACACAGTGACTTAAATGCACCAGTGCAAATGAAAATGCAAAGAAACATATAAATGCAAATAAAATTTCAAATCATGAATTTCAAGTCAAGTTCTCTAATTCCCCAGCAGAGTCGCCAGACACTGTAGCTCGACTTTTTCGCGCCCCCTTTCAGAAAATGAATAAGCCCTACAGTATCGGACTCCCACGGTTCTGAATCTGATTCCACAAGTGCAATGTGAAATAGATAATCACCATAGAGTCCCAATCCGGCAAATCTTTGGGAAAATTGATTTTAAATCAAAAATGCCAAAAATGAATTGTTTTGCCAGATACAGAGTTGCCACCTAAATGCATATAGTATTTTAAGATGTGGGGCCAAGTTATGACTTGTATGTAGGATTATGTTTTCAAGACAAGTGTTTTAGTGAGATCCTTTTGTTAACATGGAATGTGTGATAATCTTGTCCCGTATTATGTTAATTAGTCTTAATTGTGATTGTGATTATGTGTTTGATATGATTTGGTGTGCTATTTGTACAAATATATGTGGTTTTGAATTTCTATCTGTTCACCGTAGGAAAATCTGTTTGGCTTTGCTTTGGAAATTAAATTGAAGGCCCTATCAACCGCTGAACCCGAAATTGATTATGCCATTGTGATTGGCATAATTTTTAGAGCCTATGGTGAAATTTAATTGAAAATTTATCCGGGTCAAAATAATTAGATTCAGAACGATTAATTAAGTGCTCAATTATTTAATATTAAAATAGTGTGTTGAGTAGGTGCATATAAATGGGTTACTTTCACTCAATTTCCTCTCTTTTATTGATTTGGCTGATATTAACTCTTAAAAGAGAGGGTGAGGGTCAGTTAGAGAGAGAGGGAGCTCAAAAATTGGAGTTTTGATCTTGAAGCTTGGGAATCTTGAAGATTGCTCAAGAATTTGCTATAGATTGGAAGAATTGAACCTCTGGGTGAGCAATTGAACATGAATTCATAAGTATAAGTTTGTAGATTTGTGTATTCAAGCTAGTTGGGTAATAAAGAGCAAGAATTGAAATGGAATTGAGTTGGTCTTAGTGAATTAGAGATCAATGGATGCATGCATGTAGGAAATTATCATGAATTTGTATGTTTGAGCTTGAAATACGTGATCCATGTTAAATTTTTTATTGAAATTCATGTTTTTAACCATCTCTTCATCATCTAAGTTGAGAATGAAGGTTATATCTCACATGCATGAACAATTCATGAGAATATGAGTTTGAAATACATGGAATTGTTATGAAGGAAACAAGTTTGATGTAATATGGAACATGCATGTAAGTAATTCATGGAATTGAGCTCCATAATATTGTAATTTGGTGTTTGTACCATGTTAGTACATATTTATGTGAAGATGGAGCCATAATATGCAAAATATGTTGATTTGAATGTTAAATTTGAGCTCAAGAGCAATTCTGGATTTTCCAAAATTTATAATGTCCGCTCGAGCGGGGAAGGCGCCGCTCGAGTGGGAAATACAAGCTCCCAATATTTTTACAGTCATGGATGTCCGCTCGAGCGGGGAAGTTCACGCTCGAGCGAGGAGCTATATGGAATGAACTTCAGCTCGAGCGCCCGACTTCACGCTCGAGCGTAAAAACGATGTAACCAGTACTTTTGCAGACCTCATGGGTCCGCTCCAGCGGGATACCCCTATTTCTGAAATTTTGAAAATGCATCCTGTGTTTCGTTTTCCATTCTCTTTCACTTCTAAGTACTCTTAGGCATGCATTGAGCATTATGAATGAATTAAAGGAAAAAGAAAGAAGCCTAAAGAGGAACATGTGAATTATAAACAAATTGAATCGTTTATGACCCATATGTGTTATGTACTGTGTAGAGTCAAACTCCAGGGCAAATCAACCAGCCGATCACTGTGAGTAATATCTTAATGAAGATATTTTGAGATATACTGTTTGTCTAACTGCTTATTTTCCTATAAGTCTTATGAGTTTTCTGAGTTGAATTGTGGACAAATGTCTGCTATGCCATATAGTTGGGCCTAAGGTCGTTTGCTATGAATGAATGGGCCAGAGGCCGTATGACGCGAATGAATGGGCCAAAGGCCAGTTCTACATGAAAGAATGAATGGGCCAAAGGCCAGTTTGACATGAGAGAATGAATGAGCCAAAGGCCAGTTTGACATGAATGAATGAATGGGCCAAAGGCCAGTTTGACATGAAAGAATGAATGGGCCAGAGACTAGTTTGACACGAATGAATTGGGCCCAAGGCCGTATGATGTGTTTGGAAACGCAGTCACTTGACCTGTATCTATATATATATATATATGTTAGATAGAATATGAATTGGGCCCAAGGCTGTTTGAAGCACGTTGTTCTAAATACCGATTGTGTAACTTCTTTATTTGATATTATTCACTGGGCTTTCGCTCACGCTTATTCATGTGTCTGTAGACGAGCCAAGGGAGGTCTAAATCCAGCCTCAGTGAAGTTTGTCAGCCTTTATGTCTCGCATACGTGACACGTCTTCGCCCTTTTGCCATCTTGTTTTATTTTGTCATATTGGTGAGGACTTCGACCTATGTTTCTATATAGTTTTGATTGGCTGACCCAGACTTAAATGATCATGTCTGTACAGAACTTTATGTCACTGTGTTTTGATGTGAGTTATTAATATGTATATGTATGGTTTGTTATGATGTGCCATGTAAGCACCGCTCTATGGACAAAGTTTTAAATTTTGCTTCCGTTTGCCCCCTTTACTCTAATGAGTTATGTCTGGTTTGGTTTGAGGCCGCAGGTAATCCCTCGATTACTAGCCGGTTATGTCCTTAACCCATAAGGACAGGTTTGGGTCATGACAGAGTGGTATTAGAGCACGAGTTAATAACTCACACACTTGTCCAAAAGAGCAATAAACGCCTAGAAATGATCTAGGAAGCATTCATGTGATGATTATGAATTTGGAAGCATCAAAAATATGCTTAAACGTTTTGATATAAGCAATTATGTGCTATAAGTTTGTGATTTGCTTGCATTGCAAATTGTTTGAGTATGTATGCTCTCTAGTATATGCATACTTGTGAATCTTTTGTATAAAGTATAATGCAAGTTTAATCAGATGGTGAGAACAAGAGGTGATGAGATAGAGGAGTCATTTACTGCCAAAATGGATAGAATGGAGAGATTTATTCAGGAAATGGTAGAAATATTGAGGCAACAACAACAGTGGCAACAACAGTGGCAGCAACCACATCCTCCACCTCCGCCTCCAGTACCACCCGTGCCAGATAATCAGAATGATAACTGAATAATAGCTCTCACCAAAGAGTTTAAGAAAATGAAACCACTGCAGTTCCATGGGGGATTAGATCCGTTGAAGGCCGCAGCATGGGTCCTCGGCATTGAAAACCTGTTTGAAGTGTTCCCTTGTTCTGAGACACAGAAAGTGCTTCTAGCCACTTTTATGCTAGAAGACGAAGTAAGAAGATAGTGGATGTTAATGCTTGAAAATCATAAAGATGTTGACTGGGCGAGATTCCTAGAAGTTTTCTATGATAAGTACTTCCCGCAATGTGTTCGGGACAGGAAAGTATCGGAGTTCATGGAACTTAGGCAAGACAGTATGACTGTAGCTGAGTATGAGGCCAAATTCACTGAATTGGCCAGGTTTGCACCACATGTGATTGATACTAATTACAAGAAAGTGAGGCATTTTGAAGGTGGGCTTCAAAGCGACATTTTAGAAAGGGTGAATGTCTTGAAGCTGGAAACCTACATTAGGGTGCTAGACCGGGCCATAATATCCGAAGCTAACATAGCTAGACAGGCTAAGTCAACAACTAACTGGAAAGGCAACAAAAGGCAAGGCTTCTTTTCAAAAAAGAAATTTCTAAAAAAGCAAAACACGGGCTCCTCAGGTACTTCGAATTCTTCCCGAGATACATCTCCCATGTGCAACATTTGTAGTAAAAGGCACCGTGGGGTTTGTTACCATGTGTCGAGAGCATATTTTAAATGTGGAAAACATGGGCATATGGTCCGAGATTGTAATCAGAGCAATGGGAAGGTAGTTGATAGCTCCATTGCATCAATCCCAAAGCTGGGAAATGCTATGAGATCTACCACCACCGGAGATACTGTGAGGCAATGGAGAGTTTTTGCGCTTGTTCCGGGTGATACACGGAATGTCAACGCAGTTGTCTCAGGTACTATTTCTATATGTAATCAGGATGCTTTTATGTTAATTGACTCAGGATCAACACACTCTTTTGTGACATGTGCATTTGCATCTAGACTGAGTAGACCTCTAGAATTATTATCATATCTGCTCCATCCGGGGAATCTGTGTTGTGTGAATCTGTATATCGTTTTGCTGACATGCATATTGGAAATGCCATTCTATATGTGGATTTGTTGCCCTTGAACTTTAGGCACTTTGATATAATTCTGGGCATGGATTGGTTAACCAAATATTGTGCCACCATTGATTGTCTGACAAAACGGGTTGTGTTTGGGTTGTGTTTAGACCACCAGAACAGGAAGAAACTGTATTTGTGGGTAATGGGGTAGTGCCTCCACCTTATTTAATAGCTGCAATGAAAGCATGTAAACTGATCAGGAAAGGGTGCCAAGGTTATTTGTGTTGTATGTTGTCTGAACAATCTGTAAATGTTGAATTGAATGATATCGATATTGTTAGAGAATTTCCAGATGTGTTTCCAAATGAATTACCAGGGGAATTGGTAGACAGGGAGATAGAGTTTACAATTGAGATTATGCCAGGCACCCAGCCTATTTCTAAAGCTCCCTACAGAATGGCTACTACTGAAATGAAAGAACTGAAGGAACAGTTGCAAGACCTGCTTGACAAAGAGTTTATCCGGCCTAGTACTTCACCATGGGGTGCACCGGTGTTATTTGTGAAAAAGAAAGATGGAACCTTGCGTTTGTGTATCGACTATCGAGAATTGAACAAGGTAACAATAAAGAATAAATATCCCTTACCCCGTATTGATGACATGTTCAACCAGTTGCAGGGCTCACAAGTGTTTCCAAAGATTGATTTGAGATTCGGGTGTCATCAGCTGAAATTAAAGGCAGAAGACGTTGAGAAAACCGCATTCAGAACGAGGTATGGTCACTTTGAATTTCTTGTTATGCCATTTGGAGTGACTAATGCTCCGACAGCGTTTATGCACTTAATGAACCAAATTTTTGAAACATACCTTGACGAATTTGTTGTGGTTTTTATTAATGACATTTTGATATACTCCAAGAATAGACTTGAACATGAACATCATTTGAGAACTGTCCTGCAAATACTTAGGAAAAGGAAATTATTTGCTAAACTAAAGAAATGTGAGTTTTGGTTGGATGAAGTTGTTTTCATAGGGCATGTTATCAACAAAGAGGGGATTTCAGTGGACCCACAGAAAATAGAGGCAATTGTGAATTGGCCTACACCGACTAATGTGACAGAAACTTGCAGCTTCATGGGTTTAGCTGGGTACTACAGGAGATTCGTGAAGGATTTCTCAAAAATAGCTGTACCTCTTACCCAGTTGACACGCAAGGGGCAACCATTTGAATGGAATGACGAAAGAGAATCTGCCTTTCATGAATTAAAGACAAGACTGACCAATGCACTAGCATTGACATTATCCACAGGTACGGAAAACTTTGTAATTTTCAGTGATGCATCTTATAAAGGTTTGGGTTGTGTACTAATGCAGAACAGAAAGGTTATTGCTTATGCCTCTCGACAGTTGAGACCACATGAGAAGAACTACCCAACACATGATTTAGAATTGGCCGCAGTTGTTTTTGCTTTGAAAATCTGGCGACATTATTTGTATGGGGCAAAGTGTGAAGTCTACACGGATCACAAAAGTCTGAAATACTTCTTTACACAGAAAGAGTTGAACATGCGACAGAGAAGATGGCTCGAGCTGATAAAAGACTATGATCTTGAGATTCAGTATCACCCCGGGAAAGCTAATACAGTTGCTGATACCTTGAGCAGAAAATCAACGGGAAGTATGGCTTGTTTGCTTACTGAGCAGAAAGAGATCTCGCAAGATTTTGAGAAGTCTGAAATCGAAGTGGTATTGTGTGAACAGGGCGGATTGATAGCCGCTATTTCAGCCGAACCGGCAATCATTGAAGAAATTAAACAGAAACAGAAAGTGGATGAACTCCTCAAGAAAGTGATTGACGAATTTGAGACAAGTCTGAAAGCAGAGTTTAGCATTGAAAATGAAGTGTTGAGATTTTGGAACCGAATGTGTATTCTAGATATTCCGAAACTAAAGCAAAGGGTTTTAGATGAAGCCCATAAATCAGTGTTTGCTATGCATCCGGGTAACAATAAAATGTATCGGGATTTGAAACAAAGCTATTGGTGGCCTAAAATAAAGAAAGAAATTGCAGAATATGTGTCCAAGTGTCTTCAATGTCAGCAAGTTAAGGCTAAACATCATAAACCGGGCGGTCTACTTCAACCTCTCCCTATTCCTGAATGGAAGTGGGAGCATGTGACTATGGATTTTGTTGTGGGTCTACCTCGGACTCCTCGAGGTATGGATTCTATTTGGGTTGTAGTTGATAGACTGACTAAACCTACACATTTTCTACCAGTCAAAGCTACATTTAATGCTTATAGATTGGCTACAATATATGTTGATAAGATTGTCCATTTACACAGAGTTCTGGTATCTAATGTGTCGGATAGAGATCCGAAATTTGTATCTAGATTGTGGAAGAGTTTGCAAGAAGCTATGGGGACAGAACTGAGATTTAGTACTGCGTTCCATCCGCAGACAGATGGGCAATCAGAACGGACCATACAGACACTAGAAGATATGCTAAGAATGTGTGCCTTGGATTTTCAGGGGAGGTTGGAATGTAAAGCAAGTATATTAAGCATGCAAATGGGTACAAATCCGGCCAAAAACAGAGATCACATATGACCTAAAACACCCAAAAAACTTCTGAAATGAGGCCAAAAATGATCAAGCATGCATGTTACCCTTTTAAGCCAAAATACAAGGAAACAAGACGATGAAGGGAGAGGGGTGTCCCTCCCCTATGCAAGACTTCAAACCACCTTCCTCACCACCGAAAATCCACTGGTTTTTAGTGGTGAGAAGATCAAAACACTTAAGCAAACAAAGCCTTACCAAAGAGGCAACAAAAAGGCCAAATAAGGCCTAAGAGGGTGAGTTTGAACTCAAACCATGAAAGACTCTTAATGAAAGTTCTTAAGCATGAAAATACAAGCCTTTTTTATGTTATGCACAAAAACTAAATCAGCAAGTATGATAGGTAAAAGGCTAGTGCAAGTTTGGGGAAACTAAAGTAAAATGCTCACCCTTGAAGCACACTTCAAGAACAGCCAAGGTAGCCTCCTTCTTTTGATCAAAAACAGCCTAAAAACTCAAGAATCAACTCTCAAAGTCCTCAATCTCGGAGCAAGGTGTAATAGTGTGTGTATTGGTGCCAAAGTAAGGTAAAATCACACTTTTAGGCCAAAAAACACACACAAAGGAGGAGAGAGGGAGATATAGAGATAGGGTGTATCTATATGTAGAAGCTCTGGTTTTGCCTTCAAAATCTCTAACCTAGAGCAAAGAGGAGGCTTGTCCTCTTATAGAACTCCCTCTTGCAAAGCTTATACAACAAGCTTGGTTAGAGGGCAATCCCTCCATACACGTGTATGGAGGGAAGCAGAGTTGGTGCCAGCTATCACAGCTGGCACAAAATATCTACATAAAGTAGATGAACAGTGGTCGGCTGCCCAAAAATGTCATTTTGACAAAAAAGAGTGCCGACTGGCAACCAAATATGCCGACCGGCAGAAAAGATTGCCGATGGAAGCAAAAACCAGCCGGTAGCCTCTAGCCACTGCCGGTGGTATGTGGGGATGCCTCACAAGGCATTCCCTGCCCCTCCAAGGCAAAACACAAGTGTTTGGTGCAAAACCAGACACAAAACGGTCAAGTTCGGAGATCCTGAGGCAGGGCGCGTAGCCGAGACCTCCGGGAACTCCAAACGAACACAAACATGGATGATCACCGAGTGTTCAAGCGGTGACGTCCAAGTCTTGAGGACGGTCAAAAATGGGGTGTCTACAATTAGATTCAGAACCACAGGAGTCCGAACTGTGAGGCCTTTTCATTTCAAACCTTCCGAAAGAGGGCGCAGAAAAAGGCGAGTCCACAGCCACCCATACATTTTCGGGGCAAACTTGCCATTTTGCTTTGGGTCTTTATGAATACACATCAAGGCTTCACTTTTCACACACCCATACATCCAAAATCATCATCCCTCTCTCTCTAGGTGCTTCCTCTCTATGGATCTGTGCTTTATACGCGTTTTTCAATGCCCCACGCGAACTTTATTTGCGAAACCCTCTTGATTCTCTACACTTTGAACCGATCAGATTTTGATTTCGTTGTTTTTCTTGAGTTTTCACCAGTTTAGGCTTGTTCTTCTCGAGTTTCTCTTTGGTTCTGTGAATTTCTCGAGTTTTGACTTTATCTCCCATTTTCTCTCTCATAGGGTTGACTTTTTCCAAGTTTTCCCTTTTTTCTCCATTTTTCACTCATTTTCACCCACTTTCCAAATGCTGGATGATGTTCCACATGATAGTGCTCCTCCTGAGGTTCCACCTCCACTATCACCCCCTGCTGAGCTTAAAGAGCCGGTGATCGCCAAGACCAGCGAGGCGGCGAAGGGCATCACAGCGGATCTTGAGGCGGAGTTCGCTCCAGAGCTCGAGCTTAAGCTACTACCACTAAGGGTACGGCCCTTTAATCCCGTGACTTATCATCCTTGCACACACATAATGCCGCCTGGAGGCATCAGGCGCTTCAGCGATTTCGTTGGTGGCATGCCAAAGGACGTTTTACTGAGGGAGCCGAACTCCCATCTCTCCTGCAGCACCGCTGAGGTACGAACTCTATTTTCATGCTTTCCTGCCTTTCCTTTAATTGTATTTCTTGCACTACCTTTCATTTGAATGCTCTTTTATCACTGTCTGATTAACTCTTTTTTCTGCCATAGAGGGACTCTCGCTCTTACAGGGGGTATAGGGTAACGACTGCGAGAGATTAGTACTATGAGCTCCTTCCAAAGGTCTGCGACCTTGTTGACGAGGCTGACTTTGGCCTATTTTGCTCCGGACTTTCACGACACATAGCTAATCGAGCTCTTCTCGGAGCGTTGGTGGAGAGGTGGTGGGACACCACCAACTCTTTCCACCTCTCTTCCACTAGGGAGATAACGATGACTCCCTACGACTTCACCATGCTTAAAGGCTTAGGAGTAGGGGGTGATCCGATCCCCTTTGACATGGACATGGGTGAGTGGGAGACATCATTAATCCATCTGCTTGGAGTGCATCCACCTCTGTCAAGACCAGCGATGGTGAGGTACAGTTGATTCACTAAGCACTTTCGCGGGAGCGAGCCTGAGACACTGGAGGAGGTAAAGTAATATGCCCAGGGCTTCTTAATGTTCACCCTCGGTACCACCTTGTTTGCAAACAAGTGGAACACTGTAGGCTTGTACTTACTAAGCGCTTTCGTGACCCTGCCCCAGGTCTGATTCTACGACTGGGGTGGAGTTGCCCTCACCACTCTATGGCTACATGAGTTCTACTTTCCGCATGAGGGGAGAGCAGGTCAGAGGCTACTGGAGAGCCTCGGAGGTATGCACTACACATTTCTACTTTCGCACTTATGCTTTCTGCTCCATATTTCCTACTTTATCACTATTCAATATCTGTTCATGCACTGCACTTTTTGCTTTACACTTTCTATATCTGTTCATGCATTGTGTTTTTTGCTTTGCACTTTTTGTATCTGTTCATACATTGTGCCTTCTGCTTTGCACTTTCTATATCTACTCATATATTGCTGATAACACCACTGCCCTTTCCTTGCAGTTATGAGTTTATGCCTATTTCCCAACTTTGGCTCCAGAGCCTGTAGATGAGATCCCCCCGTAGTGCCTTCCTCACGACGATATGACAGCCAATGCCAGTATCGGAGCCGTGATGATATGGCATTCACCTTCTACAGTCGATACTTCGACACAGTGGCTGCCGATGAGGTAACCTGAAACTCACAGTCATTTTTGCTTTACTATTGCTTTGCTTCATATTTCGACATCTAACAGTAACTAACGATCTATACATTCTCTATTTGCAGGTCATATGGCAGTCTTGGGTGACGATGTCGGCTTGTGTGAGGGACTAGTATACCGGGGCTTGGGCCACATCCCAATTTCAGATTTTGCTAGAGGACCTAGTCTGTCGGGCCTGGTTCTTGAATGAATGATTGGAATGCCAGACCGTAGGTTCGCCCGATCCGGTTCTTCCCATGCCACCTCCAGCGTCCATGGGGACAACAGATAGCCTCCCAATTAAGGCGATTATCCAATTTATAGTGGGCCTAGATGTTGACTTTTTCATAGCGGAGGGCGACTACGCGACGTTTGTCTAGACTCATCTCATGCCCTCCTTGATGGCGTTCGTGCGAGCGAGGCAGCAGATGCTCCTGTGGCGAGTGAGGCGACTCAATCGACCAGGGCTGATACTAGAGAGGCCCCTCCCATTGGGTAGATTACCGGTTGGCTGGAGATTCCCATTGTGCTTACATGTTGGCAGCCGACCGGGACAGTCTACCAAATTCCGATCGAGCAGGCAGAGGCAGGGCACTGGAATGTAAGAGCTTGAGGCACACCTCAGGTATGGACCACACTTTACAATTTGCACTCCACATTTTCCATTTTAGATATTGATCATTCAAATGCACTTACAGGCACTCACGGAGTATACAAAGAGCCTCTTCGAGCTAGTTACTTCTCTGATTGGCATGGTGTAGAGGGGAGAGACGTTGCTTGGTCTCCACGATATTCAGGTAGTTTCCTCTATTTCAGCATGCATTTCACTACTAACTCTGTTGTGTACCACACTATCATATTCCCATTGATACATTGGCACTTCCACTGTAGTCTTCCTCAAACTGCACTGATACACTGTATTGGCACACTGTACTCATACTATATCTGGTTTCTGCATGACATTCATTCTGCATACTATGCCTGTATCTGATACACACACTATAGCTAATATGTTGACAACTATTTTTCCAAATTCCATCTATACCAAGGGCACCAGTGGCCGCACCAGCACCAGCACCAATAGCACCTCCTCCAGCAGTAGGGAGGAGAGAGAGACAGGCCCCAACTCGTAGCCGAGATGTGTGCCACGGTCGAGGCAGGGATAGGGGTATTTGAGGCCGATGTAGTCCCTTGGAGCCTCTTTTTAGTGATGATGATGTCGAGACCAACGACTCCGAGGAGGCAACGAGTCGTCATTCTGAGTTGTCTGAGAGCGGGGGTGATGATGCTGGCTCGAGGTCTGGGAGCAAAGATGACACCGTGGCTGGCTCTGAGGCAGGGAGTAGAGATGATGAAACCGGCTCTAGCTTAGAGTTTGATTCTGATAGCAGTGCTAACGGAGACAGTGCCCTTGAGTCCCCTCCGAGGAAGAGGACGAAGAGGGCCTCTCGAGCTTAAGATGACTAGCGCCGACTTTTATACTTTTTGCTTAGTTTCTTTTATTTTGGTAGCTTAGCACATGTATAGCTTCAGATAGGTTTTGTTTTTGCTTTTGAAACTTGTACTCTCTTTTGTAAAAAACCATGATCGAAATAAAACCTCACAGTTTTTATGAAAATTGTTTTTGTTTTTGCATCATGAGCACCATATTTGCATGAAATGTAGAGCTGAATTTGAGACCAAAAAAATCAAAACTTGTATTGGCACGGTGTTCTTGATCGGGTAATGAGGCAACAAACGACCAAAATACAAAATACAACTCGATAAGCAAAGCAAAAACAACTCAAACACAGATATACACACTTGCTAAAAACAAAAGACTCAAAACAAGACCTCAAAACACAAAGATCAAGACAAAACCAGGCTGTCAAAACTGCCCGGCCCACAAGTGGACAGCCGGCCACTATTAGTGGCCTGCCAGCCACTAATGTGAAAAACCACCAAAAAACTAATAGCTGGCCTCCACTCACAGCCCTATCTTCTACAAAAGGTCCTCCTTCTTGATTTCTTCTCCAGAACCTCATTTTAGCTGTTGTTTCTTCCACAAATGGAGACATTTCTTGCTGAGAAGCTCGCGGATTGGATAACCCCTTTAGACGACACAGAAAAGGTAAATTTTTGGGGTTTCGGCATAAATGCCCTTTTTTCGTTGGGCCGTACTCCACTTTATTTTCCGTTCCTCCATACCACGGCCCGATGCTGGGACCCAATTATGCATGTCTTTCACTTTAGAGCACAGGAAATATGTCTGACCCTTGAAGAATTTCTGGCACTAATAGAATCCCAGCGCGATGAGAAAATCATGCCTCAGCCCCGTTTTGGCCATGCCCTAGTTTAGACCCGCCCAAACTTCCTCTGCGCGCCCCTCTTTTCATAAAGGGCGCGAATTAGGTCCCAACTACTACAGTTCGGACTCCTGTCACGGTTCTGAATCTAATCTCACAAAGTGCAATGTAAGACTGATAAACACCAAAGAGTCCAAATCAGGTAAATCGTTTTCGAAAATCGATTTTGAGTAAAAAGCACCAAATATGGACTGCTTTGCCAAATTACAAAGTCGCCACCTAAATATTTTATTTTAGAAAATTTAGGAAACCCTGACTCGTGCCTAAGGCCACGTGTCTGTCATCACCAAAGTTACCTCGGCTCGAGAACTTGGGTACAAGTGCGGAAGGTCATGACATGAGCACCCCCGCTCGCCCGATCAAAAATCAACCTCTACTATCATGATATGTTGTTTTATAGACACATGCGCTCTTATTCCGGTTATTAGCTAATCTTACTATGTGATGCACATAGCATACAAGTATAGACTCGATCACGAGAATTGGAACAAAACAACTCATGTTTGTTTTCGAAAATGGTTTGAAAGTGCTACTCGCAAGTAGGCTAAAGTGCAGATTTGCCACCCTCAAGTGGGCTTTAAAACATGATTTTGCCACTTCACAAAGCGGGCTTAAAACTCACAATCATTGAGTTGTCCCAATTCAAGCAATCAAGCCTCCACCCACAGGCATTCAAGCAGTTAAAGCACTTAAGCAAATAGTCTCATGGCAAGCATGCTATCATGGCAATACTCACACTCATACAAGTATGCTAAAGCGTAAATACTTACATTGTAATTCGAGCCAAAACAGAAAACTAGTTAGAAATAATGCATGATCCTAACTATACAAGATGCCTAATGCAATACATGCAACAATGCAACTAAATAGGCTCAGCTATCTAAGATGGCATATGAATGCAACAACTTGATATATATATTCATAGAAGTATTGAAATACGATGCAGTTTGAATGATGCGCCGAGCCCGGTGCATGCAATACAAATGAATGATGCAAACATGCAAAGCATAAGGTTTGCTAATTGAAAAATGCCCTAAAACTAACCATCGAAAGCGGTTAAGTAAAAGGGAGAAAGAAGTGAGGTTGGAAGACATGCATACACACACGCGCACGCTTATTACAACAATATGCCCTCGCGAAGGATGGTCCGAATAAATAAGCTAACTAGCTACGCTAAGCTAAGCTAAGCTAATTATTACAGACCAACTAATTAACTATTCTAGCTAATTAATTATTACAAACCGAATTGAATAACTAGCTAATCTAAGCTAATTAGAATGTTACAACATGAACTAAGCTAAATTAATTACAGCACATGTAATTAACTACATCTAGCTAATAAAGCGATAAGGATGGCCTCGCGAGTGAGGAAGGTATGCATGCTCGATTGCTTCCTCCCGAAAATCCATTGCCTCGCCTCTAGATGCCTCTGTTTGCACATCTTTGAACCTTTGAAAATTGTGCCAACCTCCAGATTGCTTCTGTTTGATCTCAAGAGCACACTGATGGCCGATCGGCCATGGTTGGTGATCATCCGCCAAAACTGGTGGCCGGTCGGCATATTTGATGGCCGGTTGGCCACTGCTTCCCTGAATTTCCTCCTTTCGCTGCAACAAAGAGCAAACAGAGGCATGGCAATGTATTTGCAAGGAAATGTGTGTACTGCCACCCTCCTTATCATGTCTCAAGCTCAAAGGAGTGTGGCACTTGGCTCTCAAGCCACCAACCAAGCATTTTCAATGCATGGTTGCCAAAGAACCAAGCTTGTACAAGCTCAATGAATGCGCACATAAGACTTAAAAGGCCTCCATCCTATCATGCACAATCAAGGGGGACGGCGACTAAAAAATGTGACACGTTTCATCACTTTGAGTATGATACGTCTCACATTTCTTGTGTTTGGATTAACGTCCGATCCAAACACAAGCAATGCAAATAACATGTAAACACTTCATGTATAACATGCTAAGGGTCAAATACAATGAAACTAGTGAAGGACACAATACTGGAGACATGCAATACAATGCTCAAATGATCAAACCAACTCAAGATAGAGCTACATCATACCAAAATAGTGGCCTAATCATGCTGAAACTTAGGCACAAAAAGCAAGAAAAACATGCTCGCATGTTGGCTCACAAATAAGACACAAAGCATAGCTCTCAAAAGCATTGAACGAGTGAAATATGTGAGAGTATGACAGTGGTATAAGCTTTGAAATTACATTCTAAATGATGCCATATCTTGCAAATAACTCAAACAAAGCATGCTAAGGGCCCCAAAACACAAAGCTAGCAAAGCCAACTATACCATGGCCATACAAGGCAAGCCTCAAGGGACCAAGACCACTCAAAATAGAGCTAAAACATGCTAAATTAGAGCCAAAAACATGCTGAGTCTAGGTCACAAAAGAGTAGAAAGATAGGCTAACTCATTAGGCATGTTAGGCTAGTAAGCAAGATTACACTACAAGTGCAAGATGCAAGCAACCAATGACTAAACCAGCCAAAAACAAAGTTTAAACATTTTAAAATATAGCCAAAAACATGTTTGAACTAAACTAACATAAGCCATAAAAACATGCTACTTTGTAATGCTAACAAGGCATGGCATAAAGACACAAAGATGGGAGGCCACCGCCCCCATTTTGGACCTCAAGACAAGCTTTTTACCACTGAAATTTCCCTAGAATTCAGTGGTTTAAAGGCCAAAACAAGGTTGTTTCAAAAGCTTTAAAAGGTGCTACAAAACTTAGCAAAGAAGCTATAAAGGAGGGTGAATCATCCTTAACTCCAAAAACACTTTAAACCACCATTTTTAAGCCTCAAAAACAGAGGTTTTTGCAGTTGACAACTTGGCCAAAACAACATGCAAAGGTGGCCAATCCAATATACAAAAGCAAGCTTAAAGGGGGCGAGGGGCTTACCCTTGAAGCACAGCAGTAAAGGACTACAACTCTGAGCTAGAACCAGCTTTTTGAGCCCAAATAAGACCTTCAAGCACCTCAAAAACAAGGTGGTGGTGTTTGGCTAAGGGGTTGTGTGCCAAAAATGCAAAGAACACTCACTTTCAAGCAATATATATATATATAGAGAGAGAGAGAGAGTTCTAGGGAGAGAGTGAAAAATTTCTTCTAAATTTTCAGAACCTCTAAAAAGGGGGAGGGACCTCCCCTTATATAGACAAAGCAAGCAAAAGCTTGCTTGACAAGCTAAAAGCTTGTTTCCATCCCTCCATACACGTGTATGGAGGATGGCTTCAGTGCTCAACAGCTGGCACAGCTGGCACACAAAATATTTGAAAAAGCACAAAAAAGGCCGCCGCCCATTATCAATGGTCGACTGGCCATTAACAAGGCCGACCGACCATCAGTGTGGCTGACCGGCCACCACTGATGGCCGATGGACATAAGCCCTGGCCGAGAGGCCACCCTCTTCCCCCAGAAACAAAGCTACAAGCCCTTGGTCCACAACCAAGCACAAAACAGACAAGGTGAGAGGCTCCAAGGCAAGGCGCTCAGTCGAGACCCTTAGGAACTCAAAACGAACATGAACATGGATGATCATCGAGTGTTCAAATGATGACGTCCAAGTCTTGAGAATGGTCAAAAATGGGGTGTCTACACCTAGCCTTGGGACAGATGTGTCGGCTCACTTTGCACGAAGCTCGATCTTTGGCTCATGATAGGGAGCTGGATATACTAGGCTTGGTTCACTGATTTTCTGACATCGGAGACAGAGGCGACCTCCTCTGGTGAGGCTTTCGATAACATGCCCTTTGTTTATGTATGTTGCGCATTTCCTTCTTGCCCTTAGTTGCAGTGAAGCCAACATCAAGTTGATTGAGGTGGCCCAACGCTTGAAAAAGGGTAAAAACTGCATCGGTTTGGCCCTGGCCAAGACCTGATGAGTTTAGATACTTTTCATCGATGAGTGACCACCAGATTTGCAGGGAGTCCACTACTGCTTCAGGTATTGTTTCCCACCCTTTCTAATATATGCCTCTCATATCACTCGACACTCATGCTCTATTTTCTCTCAAAGCCCTCTCTTTACTTTTCTCTCCACGCACACCTCTCTATTCTTTAATCTCTCTTATTTTTCATCCCTTTCTAGGTATGGCTCATAGATAAGCTGAAGGTGGTAGACCCTTGCTCTGAGTATTCAGTTCGAGCTTATTTCTTCCACCAATGACTAGTGGACTTTCCCAATGAGGGTTGGTGGTGCAACTGGATGTGCAGCAAGTCTGCAACTGACATAGCTTGGCGTTGCCCCTGGCTCAATCTGACTGAGATGAGTTACAGTATGATTCGGCAGCTCGGCATACAGTTGATTGGCCTCACGCACTGCATGTTCTACTTTCCATTTTGGTTTAGACGCCAATTTGGACATGATCAGACCTGCCCAGAAAAGGGAGTAGAATACCCGACTTCATTCCCGATTTGTGCTTCATACTTAACTTGGTATCTTGCTGCATGGAGGACGAGAGAGCTTCTGGCCTTTGGCCCTAGTTTCAATTATGCCCTTTCTGGCAAGTGCTTGGCTTAGCTCGAGGATAAGGCACAAGCCGGGCCCACTTTGGCTACAAAAGCTTCCGCAAGCACGAGTAGAAGACGCAGGAGCACCTAACTCGCCTATGCCCCTAATTTATTGCTTTGACCTTTCTTTTCAAGTTTTATGATGTAAAAGAAACTTTAATTTATATCGGAGAGTTGGAGAACTTTATGGTGAAATCAATGGAATTAAAGTTGTGAGTACTAAAATTTTTCCTTTTCGGTCTATAAATGGTCTAAGTTGTAAAAGGTAAAATTTTGAACAAAATTAACTTTTATTAAAACTTTCTAAAACCATTTTCAAAAATGAACACCACCTGACATGCACAGAATCATTCCTCAAGATGTACAACCCAAAATCAAAAGATCATAACAACCCCTAATTGCATATACCAGTTTTTCTACCCGAACTGCAGATCACTACCAAGCTCTCAGATAATGGACAAAGGTGACCTGATCAAACACATGGACAAGATAGTTTAGTTGGAGATGGTTACAACCAAACTATAGGATGAAGTTTGCCTATGTATCCCAAATATGGGAATCAGGCCTTACGTAGTTCTCTTAAAGTTCACTCGAGTGTTAACTCTCTCCTTTTGCGCTCTAACTTTTGCCAAATTTTCCCTTTAGGATTTTCAACCTTGCGAGCTCAGTTTTTCTTTATTTTTAATTTTTCTTGCTCTAACTTTTACCTAGGTCGCCCTTTCGGGTTTTCGGCCTAGTGAGCCTCTCAGGGGTAGTATTTCTTCAACTTGTCCATGTTGATCGGATGTGAAAATTCCTGGCCATCTAAGTCTATGAGAATAACTGCCCCTCTTAACCAGATAGCTTTGATGATGTAAGGACCAGTCCAATTGGATCTGAACTTGCCCCTAGGGTCATGGATGGGAGCTCGGTTGTCTTTCAGCACCATATCTCCCTCATTGAGATTCCGAGACTTAACTTTCTTGTTAAAAGCCCTAGCAATTATGTGCTAGTAGCCCTGAACATGATACAATGCTTTTAGCCTCCTCTCATCAAACAGCATTAACTCCTCAAATCTGCTTTGTTGCCAGTTCACCTCCGCTATCTGACACTCAGCCAAAACTCGCAGTGACGGGACTTCAATTTTAATTGGCAAAACAACTTCCATCCCATAGGGGTTGCCCCTGTAGATGTCTGAATCGAAGTTCTGTAGCCCCAGAGTGTGAATGGTAATTTATTTAGCCAATCCCTGTAGGTCTCAACCATCTTCTGCAAGATGTTCTTGATATTCTTATTGATAGCTTCAATAACTCCATTGGTTTGTGGTCTGTATACAGATGACTTATGAAAAGCCACGTTGTACTTGTCCAACAAGTCTATCACCTCTTTCTTGAAGTGAGAGTCATTATCTGATATGATCTCGTTCGGAACTCCATACTGACAGATGATATTGTTTTTGATAAATTTGGCCACATGTGATGCCTTGAACACTGCATAGGATTGAGCTTCCACCTACTTTGTAAAATAATCAATCGCCACCAAGATATATTTATGCCCATTCAACCCTTTTGGCAAAACAGCACCAATAACGCCCATCTTCCAGATTTAGAAAGGATATGGCGAAGTCATGTTGTAAAGCTTTGACGGTGGAATTTTCATGCGATTGGCATGAATTTGACATTTGTGGCATTGCCGCACAAAACTAATACAATCCTCCTCCATGGTGGACCAGTAGTAACCTTGCTTGAGAATCTTCCAGGCTAGCATCACAACATTTATATGCACTCTGCATTCTCCACCATGGATAGCCTCTATAAGGCGCTTCTATTCCTCTTCCTCCACACACAGTTTATGCATTCCCAGATGACCTCTTTTATACAGCTTACCCCCGCAGATAATAAATTGGACGGCCATATGCCATATTTCCCGTTTTTCTTTGGCATTTGCCCTTGGTGGATACATCTCCTTTTCCAGAAAGTTCCAAATATCGTAATACCAAGGGTCTTTGCCTTACACTTCATCTATCGCAGCAATAGTTTCATAAGCTGGCGTGTATTTCTGTTCGATGATAATCGGATGCATCCGGACTCCAAGTGGGATGCGGGATGTCTACCATAGAACATAGTGTTACTAAAGCTTCAGCGAGCCTGTTGTTCTCTCTTAATAGATGCGTGAAAGTTAGTTTTTCAAACCTAGGAATCAGAACATCCAGAGTCTGATGGTAAACCTTTATTTTTTTCTTCTTTGACTTTCCAGTCTCCATTTGCTTGAGAAACAACCAAGTTCGAGTACCGGATGACATCCAACCTTATTGCTCCTAGTTCCAGGGCAGCTTCTAAACCAGCAATACACATTTCAGCAATACACGTTTAATATTCTATTTCATTATTAGACACCCTGAACCAGAGTTTGAAGGCCAAAGGTATATGGGAGTCGTCGGGTGCTATCAATAACACACATATCCCATAACCGTATAGATTGGACGCTCTGTCAAAGTATATCATCCAAGTTTCCTCTTCAACTTGCAGAATGCCTTCATCTGGGAACAAGTATTCCACTACCTCATCTTCTTCTACTAGGTGGTCAGTCAGGAACTCCGCTACAACTCTTTCATTGGCCGACTTGTGGGTGACATATTTGAGATCAAATTAGGAGAGAATGAGCAACCAACGAGCCAGCCTACCCGTAAGCGTTGATTTCTCAAAGAGATATTTGATGGGATCTAATCTCGAAACCAGGATTACAGAGTGAGCTAACAAATAGTACCTCAACTTCCTGATAGCCCATACCAAGGCAAGGCAAGCTTTCTCCAACAGAGTATAGCGGGTCTTGTAATCCAGCATTTTTTTGCTTAAGTAGTAAATGGCTTTCTCCAACCTATCTTTAGATTCTTAAGCGAGCATGCATCCTATAGTCGTGTTTGTTACTGACAAGTATAGAATCACAGACTTTCCCAGCTCTGGCGGCGATAACACAGGCAGATTCTAGAGGTACCGCTTAACTTGTTCAAAGGCGAATTGACATCAATCATCTCATCGGAATTTATTCCCTTTCTTCAGGAGACTGAATAGTGGTTCAGAAAGCCTCGCACATCCTTTTTAGTTCTTAGTGGTGGCATTTCTAGGATGGCCTTGATTTTGGAAAGATCTACTTCAATGCTTCTCTGTGTGATCAGAAAGCCCAGCATTTTTCCTGTCGTTACGTCGAAAGTGCATTTATGCAGGTTTAAGCTCAATCTGTATTCCCTAATCCGTTGAAAGAATTTCTCCAAGGCGGTGTAATGGTCCTCCCGTTCTTTGGACTTGACGATCATGTCATCCACGTACACCTCAACCTCCTTGTGGATCATGTCATGCAGAATGATGGCCGCAGCCCTCTGATAGGTAGCTCCAGCATTTTTCAAACCAAACGACATAACCTGGTAGCAGTAGGTACCCTACGGCGTAGTGAATGCAGTTTTCTCTCTGTCCTCGGGCGCCATCAGAATCTGGTTGTACTTGAAAAATCCATCCATAAACAATAACAATGCATGGCTCGCATTAAAATCCACTAATTCATCAATGTGCAGCAGAGGAAAGTCATCCTTTGGACTGACTCTGTTCAAGTCCCAGAAGTCTACACACACCCGGATCTACCATCCTTCTTCGGCACTGGGACAATGTTAGCCAACCAAGTCGGGTACTCAAATAATAACAAGAAACCTGCCTCGATCTGCTTGGTGACCTCTTCCTTGATTTTCAGCGCCCAATCCGAACAGATTCTACGCAACTTCTGCTTGACCGGTCGGGCCTCGAGGTCGAGAGGGATCCGATGTTGTACAATCTCAGGATCGATTCCAGGCATGTCTTCGTAGGACCACGCATAAACATCTTTGAAATCTTTTAACAAAGCGATTAAACGCTCGCGCTCCTCCAATGACAACGTGGACCCGATCTGGACCAAGCGTGAATCCTTCTCAGTGCCCATATTAATGGCAATGATTTCATCAGCATAGGGTTTAGCAAACCCCTCCTCCTCTTGATCAATCAAGTTTTTCAAAGCAGGGGAATTTCTTTCCCTTCGTTTTTATTAAAATTCTGAAAATCTTGGTCATGACAATAAACCAACAGCACAGAAAAGTACACAAAATCTTTAGAGTTTTCATTCAGAAGGTCCAGATCTTCGGTTACAAACTCAAAAGAAAAACTGAATGAAGACCTAGACAGGACTTTGGTATCCGGGTTACCACCTCCAGAAATACCAAACTCAGACTCAGAAGTACTTAAATCTGATCCCAACCCCATAGACTCAGTGGAATCAGATTCTAGCTCATCACCAGATTCAGAACTAGACAGATAGCCTTCCTCCAGCTGCCAGGTAAGAGATAGTGCCCTTGATTCATCTAAAATGCCACTGGTTAGGTTCATACTCGGTTCTTCCCCGATCACAGAGATAATAAGGTTATCCCCCAAGTTCTCTAGGTCAGCCACAGGATCTATTAGGAGACTAGCCAGTGCTGTCCCTACTCCGAGTTCGCTGCCATCTGAGTCACCTTCCATGCACTGTTCAACTTTGATACTTGGTTCAGCCCTTTTCTCATCATCATTGTCCTGCAGCTACAAATCGAAGAAGATCTCGAACCCGGGAACACGTTGCTTTGAGGAATTCATCCAAGGCTCGAGAAAGCCACAAAAAAGGAAATCTTCTACCTCCTAGACAAAGCAGCCATTCAGTGTCCCCTAGATTGGCCTGTGGATGAGTTCCTAATGTTTTTCAGCTTGCTTAGCCTTCGCTCTGCCCTTCATCTCTTCTCTTTTCCTGATCCAGTCCTCTTTGGTGGGCACATAGCCCAATCCAAAGGCATGTGGATTGTATGGCACATCTGTCAGTGCTGCAACACTTTTTCAACCACTTCTTCCGAGTCTCATTCCTGGAACATGTTGCAGTTTGTTTATGAAATAGATAGATTGGGCGCTGACGTACAAGCCTTTGTTTAAGGCCAAAATGGTCTGCACTACTTGGGCTTTAGCCAGAGTGAATCCCGAGAGGAATACATCCTCTTCACCAATGATTGATCTCCAACACTGGCGTAGTTACCTCTGGCGATAGATGGATGGATGAATTCCCAAAAACAATCGCCACTCCTTCCCTATGAGGGTACTTCAATATCTGGTAAAGAGTGGAGGAGACAGCCTTCACATGGTGTAACCAAGGCCTCCCTAGCAGCAAATTGAAAGTAGCTGTAGACACCCCATTTTTGACCGTCCTCAAGACTTGGATGTCATCGTTTGAACACTTGATGATCATCCATGTTTGTGTTCATTTTGAGTTCCTGAAGGTCTCGGCTGAGCGCCTTGCCTTGGAGCCTCTCAATTTGTCTATTTTGTGCTTGGTTGTGGACCAAGGGCTTGTAGCTTTGCTTCTAGGGGAAGAGGGTGGCCCCTCAGCCAGCCCTACAACCCATCAGCCAAGGCTTATGTCCATCGGCCATCAATGATGGCTGGTCGGCTACACTAATGGCCGGTCGGCCACTGATAATGGTCGGCGGCCTTTTTTGTGCTTTTTCAGATATTTTATATGCTAGCTGTTGAACACGGAAGCCGTCCTCCATACATGTGTGTGGAGGGATGGAAACAAGCTTCTAACTTGTCAAGGAAGCTTTGGCTTGCATTTTCTATATAAGGGGAGGTCCCTCCCCCTTTCAAGGGGTTGAGAAGCAAAATCTTACTCTCTCTCTCGATATATATTGTGTTTGAAAGTGTATTTTCTTCACATATTTGCACTAGAACACCTAGTCAAACACCACTACCTTGGATTTGAGGCCCTTGAAGGTTTGTTTGGAGCTCAAAAGCTGGTCTTGGCTCAGAAAAAGACCTATCTTGCAGCTGTTCTTCAAGGGCAACAACTTGTCCCTCTTAAGCTTTGTTTTGATTAAGTGTTTGATCACCTTTGCATGCAATTTTAAGGCTGGTTTTAACCTCTTAAAAACTCTGATTTTAAGGCTTTAAAATGTTGATTTGAGTCTTATTTGGTGAGGGGGTGTTTCCTCTCTTTTTCTCTTTGGCTTGTAAAGCCTCTTGAGCCACCTTTCTTAGCCTTTGTAATCACCTATGTTTGGCCTTTCTACCACTGAAACTTAGAGAAATTTCAGTGGTAGAAAGTTGGTTTTGAGGCTCAAAATAGGAGGGGCTGGTCCCCTCTCCTTGTATCTTGTTTGTATGCATAGATGGCCTACCAAGCGAGCATGCTTTTCTACCCTTTTGAAGCTTGGTTTAAGCATGTTCTTGTGACTTTTTGGACCTGCTATAACTCTGTTTTAGGCTGGTTTAGTCATTGGTTGCTTGCTTCTTACACTTGTAGTGTGATCTTGCTTAATAGCCTTGAATGCGTAAAGAGTTAGTCCATCATTCTAGCATGTATTAGCTCTGTCTCAGCATGTTTTTACTAATGTTTTAGCATACTTTAACTCTGTTTTGAGTGGCCTTGGTCCTTTGAGGCTTACCTTGTACGGTTGTAGTATAAAGGGCCTTGACTTGCTTTGAGTTTTGAGGCCTTTAACATGTTGTGTATGTGATGAGTGCATGTTTTAGCATCATTTAGCATGTAATTTCAGTGTATATAGTGTAGTCACACTCTCACATGTTCCACTCTTTCAATGCTTTTGAGAGTTGTGCCTTATGCCTTGCTCGTGAGCCAATTTGTATACATGTTTGTCTAAGCTTTTGGACTTTAATTCCAGCATATTTGGGCCATTGTTTTGGCATGATTAAGCTCTGTTCAGAGATGGTTTGATCATTTGAGCATTGTATTGCATGTCTGTAGTGTTGTGTCCTTCACTAGTTTGATTGTATTTGGCCCTTAGCATGTTATACATGAAGTGTTTACATGTTATTTGCATTGCTTGTGTTTAGATTGGATGTTAATCCAAACACAAGAAATGTGAGACGCTTCATACTCAAAGTGATGAAACGTGTCACATTTCTTAGTTATCGTCCCCCTTGATTGTGAATGATAGGGTGGAGGCCTTTCGAGTCTTATGTGTGCATTCACTAAGCTTGTACAAGCTTGGTACTTTGCCTACCATGCATCGAAAATGCTTGGTTGTAGCTTGAGAGCCAAGTGCCACACTCCTTTGAGCTTAATACATGATAAGGAGGGTGGCAGTACACATTTCCTTGCAAATACATTGCCATGTCTCTGTTTGCTCTCTGTTGCAACAAAAGGAGGAATTTCAAGGAATCAGTGGCCGACCGGCCACAAGTACTAGCCGACCGGCCATCAAATCTGTTGACCGGCCACCAGTTTTGGCCGATGATCACCAACCATGGCCGATCGGCCATCAGTGTGTTCTTGAGATCAAACAGAAGCAATCTGGAGGTTGGCATAATTTTCAGAGGTCCAAAGATGTGCAAACAGAGGCATATAGAGGCAAGGTAGTGGATTTTCGGGGCGAAGCCAAAAGAGCATGTATATCCCCCTCGCTTCCCGAGACCGTTCATCTGAATTGTTTAGCTGCTTAGCTCAGTAGCTTAATTGTTTTGTAATTAATTAGTTAAGTGTTTAATTAATTAATTCGATTGTAATTAATTAGCTTAGTGTAGCTAGTTATTCCATTCAGTTTTGTAATAATTAATTAGCTAGAATAGTTAATTAGTTGGTCTGTAATAATCAGCTTAGCTTAGCATAGCTAGTTAGCTTATTTATTCGGACCCTCCTTCGCGAGGGCGCAATGTTGTAATAAGTGTGCGTGCGTGTGTGCATGTCTTCTAACCCCACGTCTTTCTCCCTTTTACTTATCCGCTTTCGATGGTTAGTTTAGGGCACGTTTCAATTAGCATATCTTATGCTTTGCAAGTGTACATCATTCATTTGTCTTGCATGCACCGGGCTCGACGCATCATTCAAACTACATTGTATTTCAATACTTATTTGAATACATGTATCAATTGTTGCATTCATATGCCATCTTAGATAGTCGAGACTATTTAGTTGCATATTGCGTGTGTTGCATTAGGCATCTAACATAGTTAGGATCATGCGTGATTTCTAACTAGTTTTCTGTTTTGGCTTGGAGTACACTGTAAGTGTTTACGCTTTAGCATACTTGCATGAGTGTGAGTGTTGACATGATAGCATGCTTGCCATGAAGCTATGTGCTTATGTGATTAACTGCATGAATGCCTGTGGGTGAAGGCTTGATTGCCTGAATTCGGACAATTCATCAAATGCGAGTTTTAAGCCCACTTTGCGAAGTGAAAAAATCATGTTTTCAAGCCCAGTTGAGGGTGGCAAATCCGCGCTTTAGCCTGCTTATGAGTAGCACTTTCAAACCATTTTTGAAAAACAAACATGAGTTGTTTTGTTCCAATTCTCGCGATCAAGTCTATACTTGTATGTTGTGCGCATCACATAGTAAGTTAGATTAATAACCAGAATAAGAACATATGTGTCTATCCAACAACATATCATGCTTAGTAGAGGTCGTTCCTTTGATCGAGCGAGCGAGGGTGCTCATTGCATGACCTTCCCCTCTCGTATCCAAGTTCTCGAGCCGAGGCAACTTTGGTGATAATAGACACGTGGCCTTTGGCACGAGTCAGGGTTTCCTAAATTTTCCAAAATAAAATATTTAGGTGGTGACTCTGTAATCTGGCAAAGCAGTCCATGTTTGGCACTTTTTCATTCAAAATTGATTTTTCAAAACCAATTGCCGGATTTGGACTCTTTGGTGTTTATCAGTCTCGCATTGCACTTTGTGAAATTATATTCAGAACCGTGACAGGAGTCCGAATTGTAGTAAGACCAAATTCGCACCCTCTCCGAAGGGGGGGCGCAAAGAAAGTCGGGTGCTACAGTAGCCCGCACATCCAAGATATGAAACTCAACCTCTTCGTCAGCTAGGCCCACCTGGACTCTGACCTGCACTGTGCCCATGACCTCTCTACTCGTGTTATCATATGCCCATATTACTTGGGCTGTGGGAACAAAATCTTTTAGTTTAAGGCTAATTGCATGGACGGTGTGAGAAAGACAGACATTGATGGTCGAACCGGTATCTACCAATACCACCGGTACCCATTTCTCCCTGCATTTCACAGATATGTACAACGGTTTATTGTGAGCCGAACCCTCTGGCAGTAGCTCTTTGTCAGAGAAGGTAAGAGTTGGCCTGGTACCACTTGGAAAAACCAAACCAACCAGCTGCTCAGGCGTGGTGTCAATGGACAATTTAGCCTGGTCTATTGCTGACAACACTGCTTGTTAGTGTACCTGGGAGGCCATGAGAAGACCCCACATGGAGATGTCAGCTTGGATTTTCTTGAGCTGTTTCAATACTGTCTCTTCTTCTAATTGTTTCTCATTCTATTTCTCGGCCACTCTGTCCTTTCCAGATGCCTTTGCTTGATCCAGGTGTGGTGGCTTAAAATACTGCCCATTGGCATACCACGTATTGTCTGGAAGGCACTCACTCCAGTCTTCGTCGATGTGGGCCAAATGCAAATCATTATTGTCCCGCCATTCAACCTCAGTGACCGACAAATAGTTGTCCAGCTCTGCTCGTATCACCTTTCAATCATAGCTATCCCCTACAGGGTATTGGGCCATTACAATTTCCCGGCTGTCTTCAATCCTATCTTGTTCAAACTGCCCCAGTGCACTTTCATGTTCAGTATCCACAGTGTTCACAGTGCCCACTTCCGGGGCTGGGTTTTCCACACCAGCACTCTCCAGCAGCTTTCCTTTCTCGTCAGCCCTTCCGGCTACTGCAGCTATCTCTACTTCATTTCCCTTTGGTTTCATTCCAGTTTTTTCCTCTTTGTCTGGCTCATCACTCAACCATCCAGTGTTGTCAATTGATCTGTTCAGGTCGAACCACCCGATCTGTACATTTCCCTGATCCTACTTATCAAAGAATAGCAGGTTGTCCAAATCCTCCTCGAGTTCTGCCAAATTATCCAACTCCTGGCTCGGGCCATCTTCCTTGACCACATTGATGTCTACCAAGGTTGGCAGCACCAATTCAGGCTTGATTTGACCAATTGACACAATGTAGCAACTTAGATCATACACCCTATCAGGTAGGTCCTCTGGACACTCTAGCACCGGACTAGTACCTTCCTCTAAGGTCGACTCCAGACTTGGGTTAAGGGTTGGACGTGTCCATCATGCACAGATCTGTACTTTTTGAAATGAACAACGTTAGTTTTGGTAGGTGGGAGGGAGTAATATATACGTTGGGGTCATAAGGGGTGGCCAATGTATGGATTAGGTTGATATTTCGGGGTAGAGGGACTTGTTTATGGGCTGGGAGTGGATTTGTGCTCATGTTTGGCTTCTGAGGTGGAGCGATCAGCTTGTTGTCAATGAGATCCTGAGTCTCATGACGCAATCGAAAAGCACTAGTCGGTGTCATGACCATGCTGTTGGTGAAATGCACAGTATTTTGCGGGGTTATGTTTGGGTGGAAGATGATCAAGCAATGGGCGGGGTTCTAAGGGTTTGAGGTGCCCTTTCTTGACAAGCACTTTCATGGCTTGAGAGAGAGTCATGTATAGTTGGTTGAACGTCCTCTGGGATTAGGTAGGGTTGGACGGTGTTTGTGAGCTTATGTTGGCAAAAAGGTCAGCAGTCTTGGTTGTGGTGACAACACTTACATCTGACATCCTTGCAGTTGTGCTACCACTGGCAACATTGGAACTGCGAACAAACGGCCTTTTTGCCGACTCCTTCTCATTTGTAATAAGCCCCTGCTTCATGGCATTCTCAATTTGCACTTCCATTTCATGGACTTCAATAAATATGAACAGAGGTAGGACAATCATCTTTTACAGCAACTTGTCATGTAGATTCTGGACAACCATCCTGATCTGATCCTTCTTGAAAGGCCTCGTGGTCATCATCAAGGATTTAGGTCTCTACCTTGTCACAAATTTAGAGAAGCCCTCCTCTTTCGGCTCTTGGCATGTTTCCTCGACATCACAAGTTGTGACCTCGATTTAAGTATTGTACGAATACTGAGCAATGAAAGCCTCGATCATCTTCTCCCAATTCTGTTTGACAAAGTCTTCCAACTTAGCATACCAAATGGTTGTTATACTAAACATGGTGCAACCAAAGAGAGATAGCTTCTGTAGTCTAGTCAAGCCCATCGGCCGTAAGATATCAGAAAATAGATGCAAGTGGACCATTAGATCTCCGGAGCTGTCGAATCGATCGATGTACGACATTTTAAACAGAATCAGTATACCCGTCCTCTATGTCCGAGATGGAGTTAACCTCTTGTGCCCTCTTGAATAACTTTTCTAGCTTATTGACCTTGAGTACAGTTGGGTCAATCTCAAACTCGAACAAAGCCTCGATCTGATAAACAGTGGTTTTAGAGGCTTGTGCTGGGATTGGCTCTGTTGGATTGCCCTGGTTTTCTTGGACATTGGCAGTATGAGTGGTGGCTTTAGGTGCTGAGATACCCGTGGTAAGTGCATGGGATGCAGAGGCCGCAGCCAGCTGGGGTTGCTGGTGTTGTAGCATGGTTATAACCTCAGCCTAGCGGGTAGCATCTTACTGTAGGGTCTCAACTGTCTGTTGCAGATGATGTATCAATTCTTCTATACTGACTGGGGAATACTGTGCCATTGGAATAGGTGAGTGATCTCGTGCTGGACTAGAAGTAGATGACCGTTCCCGAACCTAACTGGACACAAGTCAGCTAAAAGGTGACTGCTATAAAAATTGAATTGGTGAATTCTTCCTAATTCTCCTTTATCTTGTAACAGGTGGGAGTGAAGTCAACATGGGTTGTCCCCGAACAAGATCCCCGACTTTACAAAGTCTTTTGACTTGGGTCCAAAGTACTTGGGGGATATCCGAACTTTTCTGAATCTATGGTTTTAAACTACCTAGCAAAAGAAATAAAGCAAAAAGAATAGTAATCAAAAACCGCAAAGCACCTCGGCTAAGATATTATCAACACAGACATGATCAAAGCTGTAGGACTATACTCCACACTAAATTCTACCCCCAAAAATAGATACCAAATTTGCAGCTCCTATGCACATTCCTATACAGTTTCACTGTAAAACACACACCTGTTAAGAGAGAACCAAAACACCTCTATAAAGGAATAGGGTTGCCTTGTCCTAGTTTCATCAGGAATGAAGGTTTCACTAGTCAATCAAGCAGTTTTCACACAATCCTGTCCTAGTTTGGATCAGTCACTAAGGCTTTACTATATGCAGTAGGACAAATGGTCAAAGAGGGTACCTTAGCAAGACTACCTAACATACCTCTCGCACCTAACACCGAGAAGTGAAAGAAGGATCAAACGGTACAGTGGTAGTCCAGATCCAAAGGTTGTGTTTCCATGATGGCAGAGCGCACGATCGGTCAGCCTTTTGGCAAGCTTTTGAGCAAGCCTCCGGCAAACCATCCAGGAATAGCAGATGGCAAACACAATGACTTAAGCCCACCAATGTCAATGCAAATGCAAATCCAAAGAAACATATAAGTGTAGACGCGCCCGCGTGGGCCTCACTACAGTTGGGACTCGATTTGTGTCACGGTTCTTAATCTAAACCAAAGAGTCCAAATCTGGCAAATCGTTTTAAGAAAACAGATTTTTAGAAAAAAGTGCCAAACATGGACTGCTTTGCCAGACACAGAGTCGCCACCTAAATATTTTATTTTGGGGAAATTTAGGAAACCCTGACTCAGTCCCAAAGGCCACGTGTCCGTCATCACCAAAGTTGCCTCGGCTCGGGAACTTGGGTACGATTGGGGAAGGTCAGCTATGAGCACCCCCTCTCGCCCGATCAAAGATCGGCCTCTACTAACCGTGATATCTTGTTTTGAAAGCATTACGTGTTCTTATTCCAGTTATTAGCCTAGAATTACTATGTTATGCGCACAGCAAACAAGTATAGACCAAATCGCCTAAATTGGAACAAAACATTTCATGTTTGTTTTGAAAATGGTTTGCTACTCGCAAGTAGACTAAAATGCAGGTTTTGCCACCCTCAAGTGGGCTTTTAGAAAAGATGGTTTTGCCACTATCTAGTAGGCTTAAAATTCACAGTTTTAATGCGTTATCCCAATTTAAGCAATTCGACCTCCATCCACATGCATTCAAGCAGTTATATCACATAAGCAGCTAGCCTCATGGTAATCATGCAATTATGGCAACACTCACATGCATGTGGCATGCTAAAGCATAAAAGCTCACCTAGTACTCCAAGTCAAAACATAAACTAGTTAGTAATCACATGCATGATCCTAGTTCATATTTGAAATGGCTAATGCACCACATGCAAAGATGCAATCCAAACAGGCTCGGCTATCTTAAACATAGCATATGAAATGCTGCAACTAACAAATACTCAACTTGGAATTGAAATACGAGTGCAGTTAGCATGATGTACCGAGCCTGGTGCATGTAAGACAAATGTATGGATGCATGCATGCTAAGCATAAGGTATGCTAATTTAAATATGCCCTAGTCTACCATCATAAGCGGGTAAATAAAAGGGAAGAAAGACGTGGGGTTGGAAGGCATGCACACACGCACCCACACTTATTACAAATTTGGCCTCGCTCGGAGGGACTAAAAGAATAATACAGTCCGAATAACAAATCAACTATCCTAACTAATTAATTATTACAGACCCTTAATTAATTAACAAAATAAACGCAGAAAGAAGGTGGCCGCGACCGTGCCTCGGAATGCGCGAATGATGCATGCTCGGTCCATTTTGCTCGGAAACCCATACCATACCACTGCTGCCTCTGTTAATGCTGCCCTGCTCCTCTGAAAATTGCCAAAGTCTCAGGGTATCTTCAATGAGCACTACATAACACCACCGGCTGAGTGAAATGACCACCGGCCATGGGGAATGATCACCGGCTGCATTTTGATATATCGGCTGCAGATTCCTGGCCGGTCGGCATTCTACAGTGCCGGTCGGCAAAAACTTCCTGCAGAAGCTGGTTTTTTACAGCAACAAGGACAGACAGTGTATGGCATGGAATTTCAAGCAAGTGTATGCATGGCTACTCTCCCAATCATGTAACGGACTCAAGGGAATATGGCCCTTGACCCTCGGGCTTATCAATTGTGCATTTGATGCATGATAGCCTAAGGAGCCAAGGTTGCAATTCAATGTAAAAATGCATGCAACACACAAATGAGGACCAAGATCCTATCATGCTAAAGTCAAGGGTCTCGGTGACCGAGGGTTGAGGTGTGTTTTGTCACTCGAAGTACAAACACCCCTCATCCTTCAAGTTTGGTTTGACACCCCGAACCAAACAATGTAATGCATGTATGCACTTGTGATTCAAGTTGTGCAACATGAGGCTAAGTAAACAAACATGCCAAATGCACAATGCTAGGCATGCAAGGTGTAATGCGATGCATTCAAACGTGTGACCTAAAACATGACATGCAACTTAGCCAATAATATGCAATCATGCAAATAAGATACCATAGGTAACATGAATCCTATGCAACATGATCATGCGATGGTGGATCCAAACCACAAAGGGGGGGGGGGGACCTCAGCCCACCCAAAACAGTGACCAAAAATGTCCAAAAAAAAGGTGGACAAACACCCAATGCAAACAAGCATGCCAATAGGCCCAAGGACTAAGGCACAGAGTGGAGCACTTTGTTACCACTAACAAGGCCACTCGTGGCATGAACTAAGCAACAAAAAAAGGTTTTTAACATGTGAAATGAGTCCTCGCGGCCCCATGATATGGCAGCCCAAATGCTTAAGCATGGTAGCATACACAATGACCACCCTTTAAGGTGCAAAACTACAACACTTCAAGGCAATGAATGAGACGCAAATGATAATGTAAGATCACATTATATGGACTGAAACATGATATTAAATGATGCCGAATGATGATAACAAGCTTATGCTAAGCATGTTGGTGACCCATACAACCAAGGCTTACAAGCCAAAATGCAAAGCAACTATATCAAGCATGCCAAACATGACAAAATCAGTGGCCAACAGACTTTAAGCATGACAAAACATGGCCAAATACTTCACAAGGTTAAGTCAAAACAAGAGGATATGCTAGGCTAAACACATAGCACACTTCTAGGCAATATGGAGAATTACAAAGCAAGTATAAAATGCATGCTCAGGGCCAACAAACCACCATTGGACAGAGATATAATATGACCCAAAACACCCAAAAAACTTCTGAAATGGGACCAAAAATAATCAAGCATGCATGTTGCCCTTTTAAGCCAAAACAAACGTAAAAGAAGGACAAAGGGGAGAGGGGTGTCCCTCCTCTACACAAGACTTCAAAATCACTCCATCACCACTGAAAATCCACTGGATTTCAGTGGTGAGAAGACCAACACAACAAAGTAAACAAAGCTTAAAGAAAAGGGCA
This sequence comes from Camellia sinensis, assembly GCF_055761805.1. Taxonomy (NCBI): domain Eukaryota; kingdom Viridiplantae; phylum Streptophyta; class Magnoliopsida; order Ericales; family Theaceae; genus Camellia; species Camellia sinensis. The sequence continues at coordinate 40,097,870 of NC_138969.1, read as the reverse complement.
CCAAAATAGGCCAAAAGAGGCCTAAGGGGAGGAGTTCGACCCCCAATGCCAAAACACCCTTAATGAAAGATGTTAAGCACAAAAATACAAGACTTTTTCATGTTAAACACAAAGCCTAAATCAGCATGCAAGACAGGTAGAAAACTAGTGCAAGATTGGGGAAACTAAAGCAAGTGTCTCACCCTTGAAGAAGCCTTGAAGAACAGATGATCCAGCCACTCTCTACTGATCAAAACCAGTCCAAAACCTCAACAAATAACCCTCAATGCCTCTCAATCTCGGAGCAAGGTGTAATGGTGTGTGTTTTAGTCCAAAAGTAAGGTCAAAATGCACTTTTAGGCTTCCAAACACACCCTAAGGATGAGAGAGAGGGAGATATAGAGAGAGAAGATAATATATCAGATATATAGATACAAAAGCTCTGGTTTTTTGGTTCAAAAGCTCTAACCTCTCCAAAGGAAGAAGAGAGGTGCTTAAATAGGCAAAGGGCCATGACTTAAGCTTCTCATGGAGGCTAAATGAAAGGGGCAAAGGGTGTAAAGGAGTCTTGGCTTCTTGGAGAAGCTAAAACAGCTGGCCAAGCTTCCCCAAGAAGCTTGGCCAAAGGGTTCAAGCTTCTAGAAGGAAAGGGGGTTCAAAGGCTCACACCAGCCAAAAACTGCATGGGGAGGAGTGATGGTGCATTCCAGCTAGCACAGCTGGCATGCACCATGCCTCAAGGGTGCAAAGGAGTCACACTGGCCAGCAAAAGAGGTCGCCGGCAGAATAAAGTGCCGGCCGGCCAAATATAGTGCCGACCGGCCATTGATTTTAAGAAACCATGGCCGGTGGCACCCATAAACAGCCGGTGATGCTAGGGGAAGGCCGGTGGAATGTGGGGATGGCCAACAAGCCATTCCCCACCCTTCAAGGCAAAAACAGAAGTGTTTGGTGCCAAAACCAAACACAGAACAGTCGAGTCGAGAGATCCTGCGGCAAGGCGGGCTACCAAGGCTTCCGGGAACTCAAGACGAACACAAACATGGATAATCACCAAGTGTTCCAATGGTGACGTCCAAGTCTTGAGGACGGTCAAAAATGGGGTGTCTACAGTTGCCCCTCTTTGACAGAACTCGAAAGTCATAACAATGACGAGAGTGAATGTCAAAGCCTAGAGACGACCCATTTTTGACAAGGCCGAAGACTCAGACAATCATGCAAGACAAACAAGATATGCGCCTGAAGGCATGGGCAAAATGCAAGACAATGCACAGAGCCGGACATAACTTATGATCATGCAAAGAAAGCTGTAATGAGGCATACATGCGACAATTTTAAGCTAGCATACACCGAACTACACTACAATGCAGAAAGGATGTAAGAGAATTATGCAATTCTCAATACGTCTCACTCAGAGGATACAATACCTGTGCGGCTCGTCTGGTTGCACCAGCCTCAAATGAACCGTACATACAATATCGTGCATGCAAAAAAAGCAAACTTAACAGGTGCAATATCGTTAGCAACATGCATAATAATGTACTCGAAATGCGCGACAACGCAAAGCGAGTGGGAAGCATATCTACACTGTGAAGGTACAGACATGAAAGTGGAGCACGCGGTCTATGCAGGCAACGAAATTGATCACGAGCATGCGGTCTACGCAAGTAATGAAATTGATCATGAGCATGCGGTCTACGCAAGTAAAACATGCGGTCTACGCGGGTAATGAAATTGAACACAGGAATGCGGTCCATGCAAGCAAAATATACGGTCTACGCAAGCAAAACATGCGGTCTACGCAAGTAATGGAATTGATTATAAATATGCGGTGTACGCAAGCAAAACATGCGGTCTACGCAAGTATTGGGTTTGATTGCAAACATGCGGTCTACGCAAGCAAAACATGCGGTCTACGCAAGTAATGAATTTGAACAAACATGCGGTCTACGCAAGCAAAACATGCGGTCTACGCAAGTAATGGGTTTGATTGCAAACATGCGGTCTACGCAAGCAAAACATGCCGTCTACGCAAGTAATGAATTTGAACAAACATGCGGTCTAAGAAAGCAAAACATGTGGTCTACGCAAGCAAAACATACGGTCTACGCAAGTAATGAAATTGAACAAATATGTGGTCTACGTAAGCAAAACATGCGGTCTACGCAAGTAGTGTGTATGAGAAGAGTTGAATGTACACACTTAAGTAGAAACATGTTATTCACGATGTTGGAATGTAAAGTACTGTAACACAGCATAATTGAAACGATTTGTGGAATTCACAAGATATGAAAAGGATACGGGACGGGATGTTCTTCGTATGTATCGAGCGTCGCCCGCAGAAGTTGTGGCCTGAGGTCAACTCGAAGGTTCACGTTTCAAAAGTATGCTTTCCCGCATTGTTTCGAGTGATGAAGGTGCCAAACCATGTAGTTGACCCAAACAAAGGTGCGGAAGGCGTGTTGATCGCAAGGGGAGTTTTACTGGTATCAATTCCGACACTTTGCTACCCTGCCATTCTATGCTTTACTTTCCTTTTTACTGGTAATTTAAGCACATTGCACTGCCTCGGGTAGGTTTTATTCTTTCTAAAAATTACACATTTTGCAAAACACGTGATGGGAATGAAACAACCATTTTGTTCAAAAGATGTTGCATTTATAAACTTTCTATGCATCGCATCGCAAGGTATCACACCACAATGTGAACGAAATTGAACCTTTTTTGAACACTGAGTATTTGCATCGTAATAATCAGGTATTGAACCGACTTACAACTCGATAAGCAAAACAAAGGCATGATATAACCAAACAAGTGCGAGTACAACTTGATAAACAAATCAAAAACTCAAAGAGAGTGAAATACAACTCGATAAGCAAATGTACAATAACTTGATAAGCAGACAGGTGTGACTCCGCAAGAATCGATCACCGGGGGAGGGATCGGAGGTGGTGGAGTTCCCCAATCCCTAGCATAAACAGCTCAGGGAACCAGGAAGAAGCCCATCGGCCAGGGGTAGAGGCCATCGGCCACAAGGAATGGCCATCGGCCAGAAATTTGTTCGGTCGGCAAAAGGTAATGGCCGGTCGGTAGAATATTTGGCCGGCCGGCTATGAATGAGGGAATCACCAGAATGTTGACACCTGTCCTCCACCCAACCTTATCTCCTACAAAAGACCCCAGCTTTGTAGTTTTTCTCAATTCCACACTGATTTACTCTAATGGAAGAGTTTCTTGCTCAAAATCTCACAGCTTGGATTGCTAGCTTGGATGGCTCGAAAAAGTTAAATTTCCGGGGTTTCGGCATAAATGCACTATTCACTCTGGGTCATACCCCATTGCACCTTCCGTTTCTCCATGCCGCGGCAAGGTTTTGGAATCCGGTGACGCATGTCTTTAGCTTCGCTGGGCAAGAGATATGTCCTACCTTTGAAGATTTTCGAGCCTTAATGGAGTCCGAGTGCGACGAGGAGCTCCTGCCCCAACTTAATTTTTGCCATGCCTAATCCTTAGGGCAAATGTGTGGACTCAGTATGCGTGACGCTCGATCTCTGATTTGTGACGGGATGCTGGACATTCCAAGTTTGACCGATCGGTTTTCTGATGCTGGTGATCGCAACAACCATCACTGGCAAGGCTTCCGGCGAAACGCCCTCTGTTTGTGCATGCTATCTCATTTTCTATTTGTCTCAGGCTCCGGAGGGTCTAGTGCCCGGCTGACCGAGGCTGCCCAAGGCTTGAAGGAGGGCAAGAGCTGTATTGCCATGACTCTGGCTGAGACGTTGATGGGCTTAGACGCCTTTTATCGTCATGAGACGACCAGATTAGCAGGGAGTCCACTACTACTACAGGTAATGTTTCCCACCCAATCTCAGATATGCATTGCTCACATCACTCGGCCCTCAAGCTCGGTCTTTTCTCACAAAACCCTATTCTCACTTTTCTCTCCTCGTACATCTCTCTATTCTTTATTCTCTCATTTTTCATCCATTCCCAGGTATGGTTGATGGACAAACTGTAGGTTGTGGACTCTTGCCCAGCATATTCAGCTCGCGGCTACTTCTTCCGGCACCGTCTAGTCAATGCCCTTGATGAGGGATGGTGGTTCGCTTGGATGTGCCGCTTGTCCGCAGACCATATTGCTTGGCGGTGCCCTTGGCTGAGCCTTCCGGCAATGAGTTACAATATGTCTCGGCAGACTGGGATTCAATTGATTGGTCTCACTCACTGTGTATTCTACTTTCCATTTCGGATTCGACGCCAATTTGGTCATGATCAGAGCTGCCCGCCAGAGGGGATAGAGTATCTTGCTGCATTCCTAGCCCGAGGCGCACAGCTCGCTTGGCAGGCCGCTGCGTGGAGGACGAGAGAACTCCTGGACCCCGCTCCTACTTTCAGTTGCACTTTGTCTGATGAGTGCTTGGATTGGCTTAATGAGGAGGCACAGGTCGGGCCCACCTTGGCGTCAGAGGCTTCGACCAGCTCTAGGAGGGGGCGCAGGAACACCTGACTTGACTATGTCCCAGATTTATTGCTTTATTAGTACTTTCAAGTTTTCTTTATGAATGTAATAAAAAGCAACTTCGATTGTATGCAAGAGTAGGAGAACTCTGTTTTGAAATTAATGGAATTGAAGCTTATGGCACTGAAAATTTTCCGCTTTGGTGGTCTTAGTCGTAAAAACATTAATTTGAACAAAGTCAGCTTTTATTAAAACTTTTCAAAAACATTTTCGATGTGGATCAAAACCGGACATGCCTGAGATCTGTCACTGAGATGCACAACCCCGGATCCCTGCAACTGGAAAATTGCCCCTAGTCTGAAGAGTACCGCAGCACTATGCAGCAACGGAAAGTTGCCCCTAGTCTGAAGAGCACTGCACCCGAGATCATAACCGAACCCTTGAATGCTGAATAGACAAAGATGGCCGAGACGATCAAATGGACAAAGTTGATCGGGGAAAAGGGTTATGGCTGAACTTCAGGATGAAGCTGCCTACGTATCCCAAAGATGGGAATCAAGCCTTACGTAGTTCAGGCTCAGGTTCACTCGAGTATTTACACTCTCCTTTTACGCTCTAATTTTTGCCAAGACCGCCCTTTGCGGGTTTTCAACCTTGCGAGCTCATTTTTTATATTTTCCAATTTTCTGTGCTCTAACTTTTGCCTAGGTCGCCCTTTCGGGTTTTCGGCCAAGCGAGCCTCTCAGGGGTAATATTTCTTCAACTTGTCCATGTTGATCGGTTGAGAAAATTCTAGGCCATCTAGGTCCATCAGGACCACAGCTCCACCTGGCCAGATAGCTTTGATAATGTAGGGACCAGTCCAATTAGGTCTGAACTTGCCCCTTGGGTCGTGGATGGGAGCTCGGTTGTCCTTGAGCACCAAATCTCCTTCCTTTAGATTCCTGGACTTGACTTTCTTGTTGAAAGCCCGGGTAATTCTACGCTGATAACTTTGAACATGGTACAATGCTTTCAGTCTTGTCTCATCAAAGAGCATGAGTTCCTCAAACCTGCTCTGCTGCCAATCTGCTTCGGCTATTTGACACTCAGCCAATACTCGTAATGACGGAACCTCAATTTCGACAGGTAGAACGGCCTTCGTCCCATAAACCAATGAATACAGAGTCGCTCCGGTAGAAGTTCTAATAGAAGTCCTGTAGCCCCACAGAGCAAATGGCAGCTTATTTGGCCAATCCCGGTAGGTTTCCACCATCTTCTGCAGTATATGCTTGATGTTCTTGTTGGCGGCCTCAACTGCTCCATTGGTTTGCGGCCGGTATGTGGACGACTTATGAAAAGCCACGTTATATTTCTCCAACAAGTCAATTACTTCCTTCTTAAAGTGGGAACCATGATCCGAAATAATCTCGTTTGGGACCCCGTAGCGACAGATGATGTTGTTTCTGATAAACTTTGCATTGTGCGACGCCTTCAACACGGCATATGATTGGGCCTCGACCCACTTTGTAAAGTAATCTATCGCAACTAGGATAAACTCATGTCCATTCGATCCCTTCGGAGTGACAGCCCCGATCACAGCAATTCCCCAAACTAAAAATGGCCATGGCGAAGTCATGTTGTACAGTTTTGACGGCGGGATGTTCATGCGGTTTGCATGGATCTGACACTTGTGGCATCGCGAAACAAAACTGATGCAATCCTCCTCCATGGTGGACCAGTAGTAACCCTGTCTGAGGATCTTCCGTGCTAGCATTACTCCGTTCATGTGCGCACCGCACTCTCCTCCATGGATGGCCTCCATCAGGGGCTTCGATTCTTCGGCTTCGACACATAGCTTGTGCATTCCCAGATGGCCTCTCTTATACAGCTTACCCCCACAGATGATGAACTGAATGGCCATTCTTCTGATTGCCCTTTTATCCTTGGCTTTTACCCCTGGCGGATATGCTTCCTTCTCCAAAAAGTTCCAAATGTCGTAATACCAGGGGTTTTCGTCCTGAACTTCGTCTATGGAAGCGATTGATTCATACGCCGGCACAAAATTCTGATCAATGATAACCGAACGCATCCGGACTCTAGGCGAGATGTCTATCATGGAAGATAGAGTTGCTAGCGAATCTGCGAACCTGTTGTTCTCTCTTACTAGGTGAGTGAAAGTTAGCTTCTCAAACCGAGGAATTAACAAGTCCAAGGTCTGGTGGTAAATTATCATTTTTTCTTCTTTGACTTTCCAGTCTCCTTTTTCCTGAGACACAACAAGGTTTGAGTCCCCGATGACGTCCAACCGTCTTGCCCCTAGTTCCAGGGCTGCTTCTAGACCGGCGATGCATGCCTCATATTCTGCTTCGTTGTTCGAGACTTTGAACCGGAGCTTGAAGGCTAGAGGGATACGGGAATTGTCGGGTGCTATCAGCAACACTCCTATCCCATACCCGTATTGATTTGACGCTCCGTCAAAGTACATCGTCCAATAGTCGTCATTGATGTGCAAAATGGCTTCATCTGGGAATAAGTACTCAACTGCTTCACCCCCTTCCACTAGATGATCGGCTAAGAACTCTGCCACTGCTCTTCCCTTGACTGACTTGCGCGTCACATATTTTAGATCGAATTCGGAAAGAAACAGCAACCAACGAGCTAGCCCACCCGTAAGTGCCGATTTCTCGAAAAGATATTTGATGGGATCGAGTCGTGAAACCAACATTACGGAATGAGCTAACAAGTAGTGCCGTAGCTTCCTGGTAGCCCATACCAAAGCTAAGCAAGCCTTCTCCAACGGTGTGTAGCGAGTCTCATACTCTAGCATCTTCTTGCTCAGATAGTAGATGGCTCTCTCCACTTTGTCCTCTGATTCTTGCGCAAGCATGCAACCCATCGTGGTCTCAGTCACCGAAAAATATAATATCAACGGTCTACCCTGCTCTGGCGGCGATAACACGGGCGGGTTCTGTAAATATTCTTTGATCTGTTCAAAAGCAGCTTGGCATCGGCCGTCCCATTGGAATTTCTTGCCTTTCTTCAGGAGACCAAAGAGTGGTTCACAAGTCAAGGTTAATTTCGAGATAAACCGTCTTATGAATTGCACTTTACCCAGAAAGCCTCGCACCTCCTTTTCAGTCCTTGGTGGTGGCATTTCTAAGATGGCCTTGATTTTTGAAGGGTCGACCTCGATGCCCCTTTGTGTAATCAGAAATCCCAGTATTTTTCCCGCTGTAACACCGAACGTACACTTCTGAGGATTTAGCCACAATCGAAATTCTCTGATCCTTTGGAAGAACTTTTACAAGGCGGTGTAGTGGCCTTCTCTTTCTTTGGACTTGACAATCATGTCATCCACGTACACCTCAACCTCTTTGTGGATCATATCATGCAATATTGTGGTCGCAGCCCGTTGATATGTGGCTCCAGCATTCTTCAACCCAAACGGCATCACTCTGTAACAGTATGTCCCCCACGGGGTGGTGAAAGCAGTCTTCTTCCGGTCTTCGGGTGCCATTACTATCTGATTGTAGCCTGAGAAACCATCCATAAACGAGAGTAAAGCATGCCCCGCTGTAAAATCCACCAACTCATCAATATGTGGCAAGGGAAAGTCGTCCTTCGGACTAGCTCTGCTCAAATCCCTGAAATCCACGCATACTCGGATCTTGCCATCCTTCTTTGGCACTAGAACAATGTTGGCCAACCAAGTCGGGTATTCGGATACTAATAGGAAGCCTACATCGATTTGCTTGGTGACCTCTTCCTTCATTTTGATGGCCCAGTCCAGACGAATCCTTCTGAGCTTCTGTTTGATCGGTCGGACCTCGGGGTCGATAGGGATCCGGTGCTCTACAATCTCAGGATCGATTCCAGGCATGTCTTCGTAGGACCACGCGAAAACGTCTTTGAAATCTTTTAATAAAGTGACTAAGCACTCGCGTTCCTCCGAAGACAACGTGGACCCGATCTGGACCAGCTGCGGGTCCTTCTCAGTACCAACATTCACAGTAGTGATTTCATCCATTAAGGGTTTAACAAATCTTTCCTGCTCTTGATCAATTAATCGTTGCAAAACCGGAGGAATTTCTTCCTCGTCGTTTTCATCAAAATTTTGAAAATCCTGATTTAAGCAATAAATCAAAGGCACAGAAAAATACTCAGAAACCGCATCCACATCATTCTCATTAAATACTTCCAAGCCGTTCGATTCTTCTGTTACAACAGACTCAAAAAAGAAAGAAAACGACGACCTAGATAGGACTGTGGCATCCGAGTTGTCACCCCCAGGAATACCAGACTCGGACTCAGTTGAGCTGGAACCTGATTCCGACTCACAAGACTCGGTGGAATCAGATTCCGGCTCACTACCTGACCCGGTGTTGTTTGATAAAAATCCCTCTTCATATTGCCAGACGAGAGAGGGTGCGATGGATGCATCCAAAATAGTTGATGGTAGGCCCGCAGCCGTTTCATTCCCGATCATGCATACCGAGAAGTTGTCCCCCAAGCACTTCTGTTCGATCGGAGGATCTGAAAGTAGACATTCCAATGCTACCCCCATTTCATTTTCAGCGTCCTAAGACTGCACTTCCTTACTTTGCTCAGCCTCGGCTAATGGGTCTGTCTACTCTTCAGCAATGTCATCCCCAGGTAACTGTAGATCAAAGAAAATCTCAAACCCTGGCACGCGCTTCCTTTCCGCGTTCAGCCACGGCTCTGGGAAGCCACAGAACGGAAAGTCCTCCCCCTCCCGGACGAAGCGTCCGTTTAGGGTACCCTGAATGGGCCGGTGCATTAAGTCAAAGGGCTTCCCCATCTGTTTCGCTCTGGCTCTTCCGGCCATTTCCTTTCCTTTCCTTATCCAGTCCTCTTTGGTAGGTAGATAACCCAATCCGAAGGTATGAGGGTTGTGTGGCACTTCGGCCAATGCTGCGACACCCTTCCTGCCGCTCTTCCCCAATCCCATCCCGGGGATGTGTTGGAGCTTGTTCATAAGATAGACTGCTTGAGCACTGACATATACCCCTTCATTAGCTGCCATGATGTCCTGTACAACCCGAGCCTCAGCCAAGGTAAAACCCAATATGAACACATCTTCCATACCGTGCTCAATTTCTAGAACAGGCGTAGATACCTCCGGCGGCGGATGAATCGATGAATTTCTGAAGACCATGGCTACTCCCTTCCCATAGGGGTATTTCACCACTTGATGTAGGGTGGAGGAGACTGCCTTTACCTAATGCAGCCACGGCCGCCCCAAAAGCAGGTTGAAAGTTGCAGGAACCTCCAAGACATGGAAATCTATCTCATGCTGTCCCGGCCCAACCTTTGTTTGAATCTTAACTGTTCCCATTACTTCCCGGCTTGTGTTGTCATACGCCCGAATCACCTGGGCCGTTGGCACAAAGTCCACGATTTTCAAACCGATCGCGTAGGCTGTCCTTGCCGGACAGACGTTGATGGCGGACCCTGTGTCGACAAACACCACGGGTATCTATTTATCTCTGCACTCTACGGAGATGTAGAGTGGCTTGTTATGGTTCACACCCTCGGGTGGCAGTTCTTTGTTAGAAAAGGTCAACATCGGGGTAGCTTCTCCCGAAAAAACTAGGCCCACTAGCTGTTCGGGCATGGTGTCTATAGAAAGCTTGGCTTTGTCCATGGCTGAAAGGACAGCCTGTCTATGTACTCGAGAAGCCATAAGCAGCCCCCAGATGGAGATGTCTGCTTGTATCTTTTTCAATTGTCTCAATACGGCCTCATCCTCGAGTTGCTTTTCTTTTTGGTTCTCTGCCTCCCTACCTTTTCCAGACGCCTCTGGTTGATCTAGGTGTGAAGGCTTGAAATATCGTCCACTCCTAGTCATGTGATCGACTTCGCCGATATACCAGGTATCATCTGGTTGGTCACTCCCCCAATCTTCGTCTGTGTGGGCAAGACATAGATCATCGTCTTCCCACCACATTCCATCTGCAGCCGACAGGCGCCTGTCCGGTTCTGGCATGATTGTTCTCATACTCGCAGTACCTTCTATCCTTATACTCGTGGCATTCCCCATTTCTGTGCTTATGGCAGTCTCAGTGCCCACATGGGCTTTTGCCTTCCTGATTCTCTCAGAATCTTCGAATCTTTCCTGTTCCGACTGTGTCAATGCAGCCGACTGTTCAATAATCCCCGTACTCGAAATGCTCCAATCCCGAGCGTAATTCTTGACACCGGCGCTCTCCGGCGATGCACTCTGCTCTCCAACTCTTCCGGCTGTCACTGACATTCTTGCCCCTGCCCGGCCTTGCTGTGGCTGGAACTCTTCCAACGCATCTGGTTGATCATCCAACCATCCCGTAACCTCTGTTGATTCCTCATAATCGAACTAGTTGATGGCTAAGTCCCCTGGATCTTGGTTACTGTAAAACTGGAGCTTGGCAAGGTCCTCTTCCACAGCCGTTACATCATCCGTTCCCTGTCCCAGACTGTCCCCTTGGATCACACACAGCTCCCCCTCTGTTGGTAGTTCCATATCTGGCCTGTCCTGGCTTATTGACATAATGTAGTCACCTGGACTATAGGCATTCCCAACACCACTCCCAGATTCCACAGACTCTGGCTCAACAACCCCCTTCTCCTTTGGAGTCTTCTCTCCTGTTCTCGATAGTCACCACCATTGGCTTAGGTTGGGTTATGGAGATGTCCATCATGCACAAATCGGTGCAATCGGGAAGGAACACTTCCGGCTTAGGCAGGTGGAAAGGAGTGATGTAGATGCTAGGATCGTAAGGCACGACCCCAACTTGGATGAAGTTGACTCTTTTGGATGGTGGAGTTTGGTTATGTGTGGGGAGAGGGTTTGTAGTAACGTTGGGTTTCTCGGGAGGCAAAATCACCCCATTATCGATGAGATCTTGAATCTCATGACGCAATCGGAAGCACAGATCGGTGTCATGACCGTGCTGTTGGTGAAATGCACAATATTTGGCTGGGTTGTGGGCAGCGGGGAGTCTTTCTGGTAAGGGCCGCGGCTCTAGGGGCTTCAGATGCCCTTTTCTGATTAAGACCCCCAAAGCTTTGGACAGGGGCATATAAAGTGGAGCGAAGGTTCTGGTGTTTTTGGGTGGGTATTTGACTGTTTGTGGGTTGCTTCCGGACGCACCGGAGAATGGTGCGGCTGCCATAGTTCTTGAGGGAGGGTTGGGGGTGACCATACTTACTTCGGAGGTCCTGGTAGTTATAGCGCCACTCGGGCCTACATTAGTGTTACGATTGAAAGTTCTGCAGGGTTGCTCCCGGTCATTATCAATCAATCCTTGCTTCAAGGCATCCTCAATCTGCACCCCCATTTCATGTAGATCAGAAAAGGTAGGGAAGGGGAGTACAATCATCTTTTGCATCAACTTCGGCTGAAGATTGCGCACAATCATTCGAATCTGGTCTTTGTCTGTGGGCCTTAAGGTCATCATCGAAGCCTTAGCCCGCTATCTGGTTACGAATTCCGAGAAGCTCTCTTTGGGTTCTTGCCTCGTTGTCTCGAGATCCCGGGTCGTAATCTCGATTTGTGTATTGTATGAGTACTGCAAGATGAAGGCCTCAGCCATCTCGTCCCAACTTCTCTTGACGTCATCCTCCAATTTGGCATACCATATGGCCGCTACACCCGACAGGGTCCGACCAAATAGAGACAGCTTCTGCAGTCTAGTGAGGCCCATTGGCCTTAGGATATCTGAAAACAACCTTAGGTGCACCATGGGGTCTCCGGCATTTTGAATTTGTCAGGCAGCGTCACGGCTGCGTCGGTGTACCCATCTTCGATGTCAGGGATGGTCTTGACTCCCTGGGATCTTTTGAACAACTTTTCGAGCTTGCTCAGCTTTAATGCTGTGGGATCTGTCTCGAACTCGAAAGGAGAGTCCGGTGGGTTGGTGGGTGTTTTGGATAACTGGGGTTGGATTTGGGGTAGGATCGGGGGTAGAGGTGGTCCAATGGGAATGTCCGTGTCATTCTGAACATTAGCTGTCTCCCCGAGGGTAGGAATTCCAGGCGGGAGAGGAACTTGTTGCGAGGCTGATGCTCCGCTTTGCTGTTGTAACCTCACGATTAACTCTGCTTGTTCATTTATAACCGTGGCTTGCTGCTTGGCGAACTCTGCGTGCCGGACAGCATCCTGTTGCATCACTTTCATGCTTTCTTGGAGTTGGCACACCATCTCCTCTAAACTAGCCATACTGTTCTATTCTGACTGTATTATCGGTGTATGTTCCCTCTCTGTGGGTGAAACAGAACCCTGATCCTACTGTACACAGGTGGGGTAGATAAAGCCCTCAGTACTGACTGTTGAACTGATGCCCTCTGCCTAGCTATCCTCCGTCTAGTAACTGGGGGTAGAGAGTGGTACACTGGTTGTCCGTCTACCAGATCCTCAGATCGATGGAGCCAACGACATCTAATCCAGAGTGCTTGGGGAATATCTACCGGGTTGGAAGCAATGGTGCTAAACTACCTAGCAAAAAGATAAATAAAGCAATAAATAAACAAACAATCGGACAGCACAACGGCGTAAAATAAACACATACAACGCACAGTTGGGTATTCATAATACACAGTTGGTAAGCCGAACACACTGTTCCTCGATACTGATCATTGTTCCCCAGAATCACTGTCCCCAAAATCAAACTTGATATCCGCGGATAACCGATTCCTCAATAACACTGATACTGGTGCCTTCGGGCCTAATACTCAATCTTGCAAACTGATATGTACGTTCCTGTAGAGATACACTCTAAAAGCATATAGCAAGTAAAGAGAGGCAAAACACCCCTATGTTGGGGTAGGGTTTCCCTGTCCTATTTTGTCAGGAGCTAGGGTTCCACTATGCACGCAGCAGTTTTCAAACAACCTAACATCGGGTAAGCAACCTGTCCTAGCTTGGAATGGTCACTATGGATTTCGATATGCACTAGGTCGAATGGTCGAAAAGGGTGCCCCGGTAAAACCGGGGTTTGTGTTCCCATACTGTCAGAGCCCATAACCGGTCAGCCTTATGGTCATGCCTTGACAAGACAAGCCTCCAGCAAACCGTTCAGGAATGGCAGATGGCAAACACGGTGTCCTAGGGGCACCAATGCAAATGCAATGCAACGAGACACATAAATGAAATCAAAACAGGATATCACGAGTTCGAGTCAAGCTCTCTAAATCCCCAGCAGAGTCGCCAGAAACTGTAGACGCGCCCGCGTGGGTCTCACTACAGTTCGGACTCGTTTTGTGTCACGGTTCTTAATCTGAACCAAAGAGTCCAAATCTGGCAAATCGTTTTAAGAAAACAGATTTTTAGAAAGAAGTGCCAAACATGGACTGCTTTGCCAGATACAGAGTCGCCACCTAAATATTTTATTTTGGGGGAATTTAGGAAACCCTGACTTGGTGCCAAAGGCCACGTGTCCGTCATCACCAAAGTTGTCTCGGCTCGGGAACTTGGGTACGATTGGGGAAGGTCAGCTATGAGCACCCCCTCTCGCCCGATCAAAGATCGGCCTCTACTAACCGTGATATCTTGTTTTGAAAGCATTATGTGTTCTTATTCCAGTTATTAGCCTACAATTACTATGTTATGCGCACAGTAAACAAGTATAGACCAAATCGCCTAAATTGGAACAAAACATTTCATGTTTGTTTTGAAAATGGTTTGCTACTCGCAAGTAGACTAAAATGAAGGTTTTGCCACCCTCAAGTGGGCTTTTAGAAAAATGGTTTTGCCACTATCTAGTAGGCTTAAAATTCACAGTTGTAATGCGTTATCCCAATTTAAGCAATTCGACCTCCATCCACAGGCATTCAAACAGTTATATCACATAAGCAGCTAGCCTCACGGTAATCATGCAATTATGGCAACACTCACACGCATGCGGCATGCTAAAGCATAAAAGCTCACCTAGTACTCCAAGCCAAAACAGAAACCAATTAGTAATCACATGCATGATCCTAGTTCATATTTGAAATGGCTAATGCACCACATGCAAAGATGCAATCCAAACAGGCTCTGCTATCCTAAACATAGCATGTGAAATGCAGCAACTAACAAATACTTAACTTGGAATTGAAATACGAGTGCAGTTAGCATGATGTACCGAGCCTGGTGCATGTAAGACAAATGTATGGATGCACGCATGCTAAGCATAAGGTATGCTAATTTAAATATGCCCTAGTCTACCATCATAAGCGGGTAAATAAAAGGGAAGAAAGACGTGGGGTTGAAAGACATGCACACACGCACCCACACTTATTACAAATTTGCCCTCGCTCGGAGGGACCGAAAGAATAATACAGTCCGAATAACAAATCAACTATCCTAACTAATTAATTATTACAGACCCTTAATTAATTAACAAAATAAACGCAGAAAGAAGGTGGCCGCGGCCGTGCCTCGGAATGCGCGAATGATGCATGCTCGGTCCATTTTGCCCGGAAACCCATACCATACCACTACTGCCTCTGTTAATGCTGCCCTGCTCCTCTGAAAATTGCCAAAGTCTCAGGGTATCTTCAATGAGCACTACATAACACCACCGGCTGAGTGAAATGACCACCGGCCATGGGGAATGATCACCGGCTGCATTTTGATATATCGGCTGCAGATTCCTGGCCGGTTGGCATTCTACAGTGCCGGTCGGCAAAAACTTCCTGCAGAAGCTGGTTTTTTACAGCAACAAGGACAGACAGTGTATGGCATGGAATTTCAAGCAAGTGTATGCATGGCTACTCTCCCAATCATGTAACGGACTCAAGGGAATATGGCCCTTGACCCTCGGGCTTATCAATTGTGCATTTGATGCATGATAGCCTAAGGAGCCAAGGTTGCAATTCAATGTAAAAATGCATGCAACACACAAATGAGGACCAAGATCCTATCATGCTAAAGTCAAGGGCCTCGGTGACCGAGGGTTGAGGTGTGTTTTGTCACTCAAAGTACAAACACCCCTCATCCTTCAAGTTTGGTTTGACACCCCAAACCAAACAATGTAATGCATGTATGCACTTGTGATTCAAGTTGTGCAACATGAGGCTAAGTAAACAAACATGCCAAATGCACAATGCTAGGCATGCAAGGTGTAATGCGATGCATTCAAACGTGTGACCTAAAACATGACATGCAACTTAGCCAATAATATGCAATCATGCAAATAAGATACCATAGGTAACATGAATCCTATGCAACATGATCATGCGATGGTGGATCCAAACCACAAAAGGGGGGGGGGACCTCAGCCCACCCAAAACAGTGACCCAAAATGTCCAAAAAAAAAAGGTGGACAAACACCCAATGCAAACAAGCATGCCAATAGGCCCAAGGACTAAGGCACAGAGTGGAGCACTTTGTTGCCACTAACAAGGCCACTCGTGGCATGAACTAAGCAACAAAAAAAGGTTTTTAACATGTGAAATGAGTCCCCGCGGCCCCATGATATGGCAGCCCAAATGCTTAAGCATGGTAGCATACACAATGACCACCCTTTAAGGCGCAAAACTACAACACTTCAAGGCAATGAATGAGACGCAAATGATAATGTAAGATCACATTATATGGACTGAAACATGATATTAAATGATGTCGAATGATGATAACAAGCTTATGCTAAGCATGTTGGTGACCCATACAACCAAGGCTTACAAGCCAAAATGCAAAGCAACTATATCAAGCATGCCAAACATGACAAAATCAGTGGCCAACAGACTTTAAGCATGACAAAACATGGCCAAATACTTCACAAGGTTAAGTCAAAACAAGAGGATATGCTAGGCTAAACACATAGCACACTTCTAGGCAAGATGGAGAATTACAAAGCAAGTATAAAATGCATGCTAAGGGCCAACAAACCACCATTGGACAGAGATATAATATGACCCAAAACACCCAAAAAACTTCTGAAATGGGACCAAAAATAATCAAGCATGCATGTTGCCCTTTTAAGCCAAAACAAACGTAAAAGAAGGACAAAGGGGAGAGGGGTGTCCCTCCTCTACACAAGACTTCAAAATCACTCCATCACCACTGAAAATCCACTGGATTTTAGTGGTGAGAAGACCAACACAACAAAGTAAACAAAGCTTAAAGAAAAGGGCACCAAAATAGGCCAAAAGAGGCCTAAGGGGAGGAGTTCGACCCCCAATGCCAAAACACCCTTAATGAAAGATGTTAAGCACAAAAATACAAGACTTTTTCATGTTAAACACAAAGCCTAAATCAGCATGCAAGATAGGTAGAAAACTAGTGCAAGATTGGGGAAACTAAAGCAAGTGGCTCACCCTTGAAGAAGCCTTGAAGAACAGATGATCCAGCCACTCTCTACTGATCAAAACCAGTCCAAAACCTCAACAAACAACTCTCAATGCCTCTCAATCTCGGAGCAAGGTGTAAAGGTGTGTGTTTTAATGCAAAAGTAAGGTCAAAATGCACTTTTAGGCTTCCAAACACACCCTAAGGATGAGAGAGAGGGAGATATAGAGAGAGAAGATAATATATCAGATATATAGATATAAAAGCTCTGGTTTTTTGGTTCAAAAGCTCTAACCTCTCCAAAGGAAGAAGAGAGGTGCTTAAATAGGCAAAGGGCCATGACTTAAGCTTCTCAAGGAAGCTAAATGAAAGGGGCAAAGGGTGCAAAGGAGTCTTGGCTTCTTGGAGAAGCTAAAACAGCTGGCCAAGCTTCCCCAAGAAACTTGGCCAAAGGGTTCAAGCTTCTAGAAGGAAAAAAGGCTCACACCAGCCAAAAACTGCACGGGGAGGAGTGATAGTGCATTCCAACTGGCACAGCTGGCATGCACCATGCCTCAAGGGTGCAAAGGAGTCACACCGGCCAGCAAAAGAGGTCACCGGCAGAATAAAGTGCCGGCTGGCCAAATATAGTGCCGACCGGCCATTGATTTTAAGAAACCATGGCCGGTGGCACCCATAAATAGCCGGTGATGCTAGGGGAAGGCCGGTGGAATGTGGGGATGGCCAACAAGCCATTCCCCGCCCTTCAAGGAAAAAATAGAAGTGTTTGGTGCCAAAACCAAACACGAAACAGTCGAGTCGAGAGATCCTTTGGCAAGGTGGGCTGCCAAGGCTTCTGGGAACTCAAGACGAACACAAACATGGATAATCACCAAGTGTTCCAATGGTGACGTCCAAGTCTTGAGGACGGTCAAAAATGGGGTGTCTACAATAAGTATAGATGAAATTTCACATTATGAGGTTCGAGTCAAGTTCTCTAAACTCCACAGCGAAGTCGCCAGAAACTGTAGCTTGACTTTTCGTGCTCCTTTCGGAAAATGATAAGCCCTACAGTTCGGACTCTCGCAGTTCTGAATCTAATCTCACAAGTGCAATGTGAAATAGATAAACACCAAAGAGTCCAAATTTGGCAAATCTTTTAGAAAATCGATTTTGAATCAAAATGCCAAAAATGGACTGCTTTTCCAGATACAGAGTCACCACCTAAATATTTTTGAGAAATTTAGGAAACTCATGACTCGTGCCAAAGGACACGTTCCATCGTCACCAAGATTGTCTTGGCTCGGGAACTCAGGTACGAGAGGGAAAGGTCATGAATTAAACACCCCTGCTCGCCCGATCAAAGAACGGCCTCTGCTAATCATGATGTATATCTTATTTACATTATATGCTCTTGTTCCGATTTATTAGGCTAACTTACTATGTGATGCGCACACAAGTATAGACTATTTTGCTAAAATTGGAACATTTGATTTCATGTTTGTTTTTGAAAAGAGTATGTGAATGTGCCACTTGAAAAAGTGGGCTCAATTGTACATTAATCAAACTATCCCAATTCAAGCAACTAACCTTCATCCACAGGCATTCAAACAGTTTATCACTTAAGTACTTAGCCTCATGGCAAGCATGCTAGTAATGGCAACAATCACATGCATGCGATATGCTAAAGAACAAAAATGCTCACCTCGTACTTCGAGGCGAGCAAAAAAAAAGTTAGAAAAAATGCATGTTCCTAATTAATGCAACATGGCTAATGCAACACATGCAATGATGCAACTAATATTCCCGGCTACTAACTATGACATGTGAATCAATTTCATAGCATGCAGCCTAAGCACGTATTCAAGGAAGTATTAACTAACAATGCAAGTTAGAATGATACACCGAGCTCAATGCATGCAAAACAATGGATGCCAAGCATGAGAGATGCTAAACAAAAGATGATGCCCTAAACTAACAATCATAAGCAGGTAAATAAAAGGGAGAAAGACATGGGGTTGGCAGACATACACATTATTACAACTGTGCCCTCACACAGCAAGGTTTTTAGCAACATGCCCTCTGTTTGTATATGGTTGCACATTTCCTTCTTTCCCCTAGTTACGACAGTTACAGCATTCAGTTGATCGATGTGGCCCAATGTCTAAAAGAAGGTAAGAGTTGTATCGGTTTGGTGCTAGCCGAGACCCTGATGGGCTTAGATTTTCATCGGCAAGAGACCACCAGATTTGTGGGGAGTCCACTACTTCTTCAGGTATTGTTTCCCACCCTTTCTAATATATGCCTCACATATCACTCAGCACTCATGCTCTATTTTCTCTCAAAGCCCTTTCTTTACTTTTCTTTCCACACACATCTCTTTATTCTTTAATCTCTCTTATTTTTCATTCCTTCCCAAGTATGGCTCATAGATAAGCTGAAGGTGGTGGACACTTGCTCCAAGTATTCAGCTCGAGCTTATTTCTTCCGCCAACGACTAATGGACTTTCCCAATGAGGGTTGGTGGTGAAACTAGATGTGCAGCAGGTCTGCAGCTGACATAGTTTGGCGTTGCCCCTAGCTCAATCTGACTGAGATAAATTACAGCATGAGTCGATGGCCTGGCATATAGTTGATTAGCCACATGCACTGCATGTTCTACTTTCTCTTTCGGTTTAGACGCCAGCTTGGACATGATCAAACCTGCCCAGAGGAGGGAGTAGAATACCCGGCTTCATTCCCGATTCATGGTCCACACTTGGCTAGGTACCTCGCTACTTAGAGGATGAGAGAGCTTCTGGCCCCTGTCCCTAGTTTCAGTTTTTCCCTTTCTGGTGAGTGCTTGGCTTGGCTTGAGGATGAGGCACAAGTTGGGCCAACTTTGGCTACAGAAGCTTCAGCAGGCACAAGTAAAGGACGCAGGAGCACCTGACTCACCTATGCCCCTAGTTTATTGCTTTGACCTTTCTTTTCAAGTTAATGATGTAAAAGCAACTTTAATTTGTATTAGAGAGTTAGAGAACTTTATGTTGAAATCAATGGAATTAAAGTTGTGAGCACTAAAAATTTTCCTTTTCGGTCCAAAAAATGGTCTACGTTGTAAAACGAAAAAATTTGAGAGAAATCAATTTTTATTAAAACTTTTCAAAACCATTTTCAAAAATGATCACCACATGACACGCGCAAAATCGATCCTCAAGATGTATAACCTCAAATCAAAAGATCATAACTGCCCCTGATTGAATACCGGCTCTTCTGCCCAAACTGAAGATCACAACCAAGCTCTCAGATAATGAATAAAGATGTCCTGATCAGACACATGGGCAGGATAGTTGAGTTGGAGATGGTTACGGCCGAACTTCAAGATGAAGTTGCCTACGTATCCCAATGATGGGAATCAGGCCTTACTTAATGCAGTTCAGGTTCACTTGAGTATTAACTCTTTCCTTCTGCGCTTTAACTTTTGCCAAAGTTGCCCTTTAGGGTTTTCAACCTTGCGAGCTCAATTTTTCTTTATTTCTAATTTTTCATGCTCTAACTTTTGCCTTGGTTGCCCTTTCGGGTTTTCGGCCTAGTGAGCCTCACAGGGGTAGTGTTTATTCAATCTGTCCATGTTGATCGGTTGTGAAAATTCCAGGCCATCTAAGTCCGTGAGAATAACTGCCCCTTCTAACCAGATAGCTTTGATGATGTAAGGACCAGTCCAATTGGGTCTGAACTTGACCCTAGAGTTATGGATGGGAGCTTGGTTGTCTTTTAGCAACATGTCTCCCTCCTTGAGATTCTGGGACTTAACTTTCTTGTTAAAAGCCCTAGCAATTATGTGCTAGCAGCCCTGAACATGATACAATGCTTTTAGCCTCCTCTCATCAAACAACATTAACTCCTCAAATCTACTCTGTTGCCAGTCCGCCTCCGCTATCTAACACTTAGCCATAACTCACAGCGACGGGACATCAATTTCAATTGGCAAAATGGCTTCCATCCCATAGACGAGAGAATAAGGGGTTGCCCCTATAGATGTCCGGATCGAAGTTCTGTAGTCCCAGAGTGCGAATGGCAATTTATCTAGCCAGTCCTTGTATGTTTCAACCATCTTCTGCAAGATGTTCTTGATATTCTTATTGGCGGTTATAATAGCTCCATTGGTTTGTGGCCTGTATGTAAATGACTTATGAAAAGCCACGTTGTACTTGTCCAACAAGTCCATCACCTCTTTCTTGAAGTGGGAGCTGTTATCTGATATGATCTCGTTCGGAACTCCGTACCAACAGATGATATTGTTTCTAATAAATTTGGCCACATGCGATGCCTTCAACACTGCATAGGACTGAGCTTTCACCCACTTTGTAAAATAATCAATCGATACCAAGATATATTCATGCCTATTCGACCCTTTTGGCGAGACAGCAGCAATAATGTCGATTCCCCAAACTGAGAAAGGCCATGACAAGGTCTTGTTATAAAGCTTTGACAGCAGAATATTCATGAGATTGGCATCAATTTGACATTTGTGGCATCGCCACACAAAACCAATACAATCCTCCTCCATGGTGGACCAGTAGTAACCTTGCCTGAGAATCTTCCAGGCTAGCATCACACCATTCATATGCATCCCGCATTCTCCGCCGTGGATAGCCTTTATAAGGCGCTTAGATTCCTCTTCTTCCACATACAACTTATGCATTCCTAGACGACCTCTTTTATATAGCTTACCCCTGCAAATGATAAATTGGATGGCTATTTGATGTATTCCCCGTTTGTCCTTAGCATTTGCCCCTGGTGGATACGGCTCCTTTTCCAGAAAGTTCCAAATATCGTAATACCAAGGGTTTTTGTCTTGCACTTCATCTATCGCAGCAATAATTTCGTAAGCCGGCGTGTATTT
Organism: Camellia sinensis; assembly: GCF_055761805.1. Lineage (NCBI taxonomy): Eukaryota > Viridiplantae > Streptophyta > Magnoliopsida > Ericales > Theaceae > Camellia > Camellia sinensis. Next base: position 40,076,312 of record NC_138969.1, on the reverse strand, counting down.
CTGTTCAATGATAATCGGACGCATCCGAACTCCTAATGGGATGTCTACCATAGAAAATAGAGTTGCTAAAGCATCAGCGCACCGGTTGTTCTCTCTCAATAGATGCGCAAATTTCAGTTTTTCAAACCTAGGAATCAGAACATCCAGGGTATGATGGTAAACCTTCATTTTCTCTTATTTTACTTTCCAGTCTCCGTTTGCTTGAGAAGCAACCAAGTTCGAGTCCCCGATGACATCCAACCTTATTGCCCCTAGTTCCAAGGCGATTTCTAAACCAGCAATACACGCTTCATATTCTACTTCGTTGTTGGACACCTTGAACTGGAGTTTAAAGGCTAAAGGTATATGGGAGTCGTCAGGTGCTATCAACAACACACATATCCTATAACCATACTAATTGGACGCTCCGTCAAAGTACATCGTCCAAGTTTCCTCTTCGACTTGTAGAATGTCTTTATCTGGGAACAAGTATTCCACTGCCTCATCTCCTTCTACTGGGTGGTTTGCCAGGAACTCTGCTACAGCTCTTCCCTTAACCAACTTGCGGGTGACATATTTGAGATCAAATTCAAGAGAAAAAGCAACCAACAAGCCAGCCTATCCATAAGCGCTGGTTTCTCAAAGAGATATTTGATGGGATCTAATCTCGAAACTAGGATTACAGAGTGAGCTAACAAGTAGTGCCTCAACTTCCTGGTAGCCCATACCAAGGCTAGGCAAGCTTTCTCCAAAGGGGTGTAGCGGGTCTCGTAATCCAGCATTTTCTTGCTCAAGTAGTAAATGGCTTTCTTTACCCTATCTTCATATTCTTGAGCGAGCATGCATCCCATGGTCGTGTCTGTTACTGACAAGTATAGAATCAAAGGCTTTCCTAGCTCTGGCAGCAACAACACAGGCAGATTTTGGAGGTACCACTTAACTTGCTCAAAGGCAAACTGACACCGATCATCCCATCGGAATTTCTTCCCTTTCTTCAGGAGACCAAATAGTGGTTCACAAGTCAAGGTTAATTTGGAAATAAACCATCATATGAATTGCACTTTACCCAAAAAGCCTCGCACCTCCTTTTCAGTCCTTGGTGGTGGCATTTCTAGGATGGCCTTTATTTTGGAAGGATCTACTTCAATGTCCCTTTGTGTGATCAGAAAGCCCATCATTTTTCCTGCCGTTACGCCGAAGGTGCATTTCTACGGGTTTAACCTTAATATGTATTACCTGATTCGTTGAAAGAATTTCTTCAAGGCGATGTAGTGGCCCTCTCATTCTTTGGACTTAACAATCATGTCGTCCATGCACACCTCAACCTCCTTGTGGATCATGTCATGCAGAATGGTGGTCGCAGCCCTCTGATAGGTGGCTCCAACATTTTTCAAACCGAACGACATAACTCGATAGTAGTAGGTACCCCATGATGTAGTGAATGCAGTTTTCTCTCTATCTTCGGGCACGATCAGAATCTAGTTGTACCTAGAAAACCCATCCATAAATGATAGCAATGCATGGCCCACGATGAAATCGATTAACTCATCAATGTAGGCAGAGGAAACTCATCCTTTGGATTGGTTCTATTCAAGTCCCGAAAGTCCACACACACACGGATTCTACCATCCTTCTTTGGCATTGAGACGATGTTGGCCAACCAAGGCGGGTACTCAGATACTAATAAGAAACTTGCCTCAATCTGCTTAGTGACCTCTTCCTTGATTTTTACTGCTTAATCTGGATGGATTCTCCGCAGCTTCAGCTTGACCAGTCGGGCCTCGGGGTCAAGAAGGATCCAATGCTGTACAATCTCAGGATCGATTCTAGACATGTCTTCGTAGGACCACGCGAAAACATCTTTGAAATCTTTTAACAAAGCAATTAAACACTCGCGCTCCTTCGAAGACAACGTGGACCCAATCTAGACCAGGCACGGATCCTTCTCAGTACCCACATTAATGCCAATGATTTCATCAGCATAAGGTTTAGCAAACCTCTTCTCCTCCCGATTAATCAAGTTTTCAAAGCCAGAGGAATTTCTTCCCCTTCGTTTTCATTAAAATTCTGAAAATCTTAGTCAATACAATAAACCAACGGCACAGAAAAGCACACAAAATTTGTAAAGTTTTCATTCAAAAAGTCCAGATCTTCGGTTATAGACTCAAAAGAAAAGCTAAATAAAGACCTAGACAGGACTTTGGTATCCGGGTTACCACCCCCAGAAATACCAGACTCAGACTCAGAAGAATTTGAATCTGATCCCAACCCCACAGACTCAGTGGAATTAGATTCAAACTCATCACCCAATTCAGAACCAGACAGATAGCCTTCCTCCAGCTGCCAGATAAGAGATGATGCCCCTAATGCATCCAAAATGCCATTGGTTGGGTTCACACCCGGTTCTTCCCCGATCATGGAGACAGTAAGGTTATCTCGCAAGTTCATTAGGTTAGTCGCAGGATTTATCAGGAGACAAGCCAGTGTTGCCCCTACTCCAAGCTCGCTGCCATCTAAGTCACCTTCCATGCTCTATTTAGCTTTGATGCTTGGTTCAGCCCTTTCCTCATCATCACTGTCCTGCAGCTACAGATCAAAGAAGATCTCAAACTTGGGGACACGCTACTTCGAGGAATTCACCCAAGGCTCAGGAAAATCGCAAAAAGGGAAGTTTTCTCCCTCCCGAAACAAAAAAACCATTTAATGTCCCCTGGATTGGCCTATGGATAAGTTTATAACGTTTCCCGGCTTGTTTGGCCTTGGCTCTGCTTCTCATTTTCTCTCTCTTCCTTATCCAGTCCTCTTTGGTGGGCACATAGCCCAGTCCAAAAGCATGTGGGTTGTATGGCATATCTATCAGTGTTGCAACACCTTTTCGGCCACTTCTACCGAGTCCCATTCCTGGAACATGCTGCAGTTTGTTCATGAAATAGATAAACTGGGCACTGACATACATGCCTTCGTCTGTGGCCAAAATGGTCTGTACTACCCGGGCTTTAGCTAGAGTGAATCCCAAGAGGAATACATCCTCCTCGCCATGGTTGATCTCCAGCACTGACGTAGTTATCTCTGGCAGCGGATGGATGGATGAATTCCCAAAAACAATCGCCACTCCTCCCCCATGAGGGCATTTCAACATCTGATGGAGAGTTGAGGAGACGGCCTTCACATGATGCAACCAGGGCCTCCCTAACAACAAATTGAAGGTAACAGGCACATCTAAGACATGAAACTCGACCTCTTGCTTAGCTGGACCCACTTGGACTCTGACCTGCACTGTGCCCATGACCTCTCTGCTCGTGTTATCATAGGCCCGTATTACTTGGGTTGTGGGAACAAAATCCGCTGGTTTGAGGCCAATTGCATAAGCAATGCGAGAAGGACAAACATTGATGGCCAAACCAGTATCTACCAACACCACTGACACCCATTTCTCCCTACATTCCACAGATATGTACAACTGTTTATTGTGAGCCAAGCCCTTTGGCGGAAGCTCTTTGTTAGAGAAGGTAAGGGTTGGCTTGGCACCACTTGGACAAACCAAACCCCCAAACCCACAAGCTGCTCAGGCGTGGTGTCAATGGACAATTTAGCCTTGTCTATTGCCGACAACACCGCATGTCGGTATGCCCGAGAGGCCATGAAAGGACCCCAGATGGAGATGTCAGCTTGGATTTTTTTGAGTTGTTTCAACACTGCCTTTTCTTCTAGTTGTTTCTCTTTTTGTTTCTCGACCTCTCTCTATTTTCCGAACACCTCTGCTTCATCTAGGTGCGGTGGCTTAAAATACCGCCCACTTCTCGTCATATGGTATATTTCTTTAGCATACCATCTATTGTCCAAAAGGCACTCGCCCCAGTCTTCGTCGGTGTGGGCCAGATCAGATCATTATCATTCCACCATTCACCCTCAGCAATCGGCAAACAGTTGTCTGGCTCTGCTTGTATCACCTTTACATCATAGGTGTCCCTCATAGGGTGTTATGAATTCACAGTTTCCTGGCTGTCTTCAATCCTTTCTCGTTCAAACTGCCTTAGTGCAGCTTCCTGTTCAGTATCCACAGTGCTCACAACACCCAGTTCTTGGGCTGGGTTTTCCACACCTGTGCTCTCCGATAGCTTTCCTTTCTCATCAGCCCTTCCGACTACTATAGCTATCTCTGTTTCCTTTCCTTCTAGTTTCATTCCAATTTCTTCCTTTTTGTCTGGCTCATCACTCAGCCATCCAACATTGTTAGTTGATTCATTCAGGTTGAACCACCCAATCTGCACATTTTCCTGATCCTGCTCGTCAAAGAACTACTGGTTGTCCAAATCCTCTTCGAGTTTGTCCAAATCATCCAACCCCCTAGTTCGGGTCATCTTCCCTAGCCACATTAATGTCTACCAAGGTTGGCAGCACCAATTTAGACTTGATTTGACCAGCTGACACAATGTAGCAACTTGGATCATACAACCTATCAGGTAAGTCCTCAAGACACTCTGACAACAGACTAGTACCTTCCTCCAAGGTTGACTCCCCTTCCACTGTAACTCTCATTACCACAGGCTTGGGTTGAGGGTTGAACGTGTCCATCATGCACAGATCAGATTGAGATTTCGAGGTGAGGGGATTTGATTATGGTCTAGGAGTGGATTTCTGGTTACGTTTTGTTTTTTAGATAGAGCGATCACATTGTTGTCAATGAGATCGTGAATCTCATGACATAATCAAAAGCATTGGTCGGTATCATGACCATGTTATTGGTGAAACACACAGTATTTTGTGGGGTTGTGTTTGGGTGGGAGAGGATCAGGAAGTCGGCGAGGTTCTAAAGGTTTGAGATGCCTTTTCTTGACTAGCACCTTCATGGCTTGAGAGAGAGTCATGTAAAGTTGGTTAAAGTTCCTCTGGGATCGGGTAGGGTTGGACGTCAGCAATCTTGGTCGTGGTGACAACACTTACGTCTAATAACCTCACAGCTATGCTACCACTGGCAGCATTGGAACTGCGAACAAACAGCCTTTTTGCTGGCTCCTTCTCATCTGTAATAAGCCCCTATTTCATGGCGTCTTCTATTTGCACTCCTATCTCATGGAGTTCTGTAAATGTGAACAGAGGTAGGACAATCATCTTTTGCAGTAACTTGTCATGTAGATTCAAGACAACCATGCTTATCTGGTCCTTCTTGGAAGGCTTTGTGGTCATCATTGAGGCTTTAGCTCTCCATCATGTCATAAATTCAAAGAAACCCTCCTTCGGATCTTGACGTGTTGCCTCGAAATCACGAGTTGTGACCGTGATTTGAGTATTGTACAAATACTACCCAATGAAGGCCCCGGCCATCTCCTCCCAATTCTGTTTAACAGAGTTTTCCAACTTAGCATACCATATGGCCACTATACTAGACATCGTACGGCCAAAGAGAGACAGCTTCTATAGTCTAGTTAAGCCCATTGGCCTTAAGATATCAGGAAACAAATGCAAGTGGACCATTGGATCTCCGGAACCATCGAATCAATCGATGTGCGGCATTTTAAACCGATCTGGTAATGTAACTGCAAAATCAGTATACCCGTCTTCTATGTCTGGGATGGAGTTAACCCCTTATGCCCTCTTCAATAACTTTTCTAGTTATTGACCTTGAGTACAGTTGGGTCAACCTCAAACTCGAATTGAGCCTCGATCTAATAAATAGGGGTTTTTGAGGCTTGTATTGGGATTAGCTCTGTTGGATTGCCTTGGTTTACTTGGACATTGGCAGTATGAAAGGTGGGTCTGGGTGATGGGATACCCGTGGTAGGTACATAAGATGCAGAGGCCACAGCTGGCCGAGGTTGCTATTATTGTAACATGGTTATAACCTCGGCCTGACGAGCTGTGACCTCGGCCTAGCGGGCAGCATCTTGCTGTAGGGTCTCAACTGTCTACTGCAGATGATGTATCAATTCTTTCATACTGACTGGGGGATATTGTGTCATTGGAATAGGCAATCGATCTTGTGCTAGGCTAGAAGTAGATGACTATCCCCGAAACAGACAAGACACAGGTGAGTTGAGGGGTGACTGCTGTAAAAACTGAGCCGGTGAATTCTGTCTGATTCTCCTCCATCTTGTAACCGGCAAGAGTGAGGTAAACACAAGTTGTCCCCGAACAAGATCCCCGACTTTACAAAGTCTTCTGACTCAGGTCCAAAGTACTTGGGGGATATTCGAACTTTCTGAAGCTATGGTTTTAAACTACCTAGCAAAAGAAATAAAGCAAAATAGTAGTAATCAAAAACCACACAACACCTCAGCTAAGATGTTATCAACACAGACATGATCAAAGTTATAGGACAGTACTCCACACTGAATTCTGCCCCCCAAACAGATACCAAATTTGCAACTGCTATGCACATTCCTGTACAGTTTCACTGTAAAACACATACTAGTTAAGAGAGAGCCAAAACACCCCTATGAAGGGCTAGGGTTACCCTGCCCTAGTTTCCTCAAGAACTAGGGTTTCACTAGTCAATCAAACGGTTTTCACACAATCCTATATTTTTGGGTGAGCATCCTGTCCTAGTTTAGATCAGTCACTAAGGCTTTACTATATACAGCTAGGCCAAATGGTCAAAGAGGGTACCTCAGTAAGACTACCTAATATACCTCTCACACCTAACACTAAGAAGTGAAAGGAAGATCAAACGGTACAGCGACAACCCAGAACCAAGGGTTGTGTTCCTATCATGGCAGAGCCCACTATTGGTCAGCCTTTTGGCAAGCTTTTGGGCAAGTCTCCAGCAAACCGTCCAGGAATAGCAGATGGTAAACACAGTGATTTAAGCACACCAATGCAAATGCAAATGCAAAGAAACATATAAGTGCAGATAAAATTTCACATCTTGAAGTTTGAGTCAAGTTCTCTAAATTTCCCAGTAGAGTCACCAGAAACTATAGCTCGACTTTCCGTGCTCCTTTCGGATACGACTAGCCTTACAGTTCGGACTCCCACGGTTCTAAATCTGATCTCACAAGTACAATGTGAAATAGATAAACACCAAATAGTCCAAATCCGACAAATCTTTTAGAAAATTGATTTTGAATCAAAATGCCAAAAATGAACTGCTTTACCAAATACAGAGTCGCCACCTAAATATTTTTGGAAAATTTAGGAAACCCATGACTCATGCCAAAGGCCACATGTCTGTCATCACCAAGATTGTCTCGGCTCGGGAACTTAGGTACGAGAGAGGAAGGTCATAAATTAAGCACCCCACTCGCCCGATCAAAGATCGACCTCTACTAATCATGATGTGATTTTTATTTATAATATATGTTCTGGTTTCAATTATTTGGCTATTATTGCTATGTGATGCACACAAGTATAGACTAATTTGTAAAAATTGGAACATTTGATTTCATGTTTGTTTTTTAAAAGAGTTTGTGAATATGCCACTAGAAAAAGTGGGCTCAAATGTACATTAATCAAACTATCCCAATTCAAGCAACTAGCCTTCATCCACAAGCATTCAAACAGTTTATCACTTAAGCACTTAGCCTCATAGTGGACATGTTTTGACATGGTAACAACCACACTCATGCGATATGCTAAAACAAACAAAAGCTCATGTAGTACTCCAAGCCAAAAAAGATGACAGAGTTAGAATAATGCATGATCCTAACTATGCAATATGACTAATACAATGCATACAATATGCAATTATTAGGCTCGGCTATTAATATGGCATATAAATCAATTTGATAGCATGCAGTCTAAGCATGTATTCAAAGAAGTATTAACTAACAATGCAAGTTAGAATGATGCGCCGAGCTTAATGCATGCAAGACAATGGATGCAAGGAATGAGAGATGCTAAACGAAACATGATGTCCTAAACTAACCATCATAAGCAGGTAAATAAAAGGGAGAAAGACGTGGGGTTAGAAGACATACACATTATTACAACTGTGCCCTCGCACAGGAGGGTCGATTCAGATTCCGGCTGTGGTCTTGACATCCTTCCACTGAATAAACTAACTAGCTAAGCTCATTTACTAGCTATTACAAAATGAATTAACTAATTATTACAAATCGAATAAACTAACTATGCTAGCTAGTTATGACAAAGCCAATTAATTAATTAACTATTCTATGGAACTAACGCTAATTAATTAATTACAAATTAGAATTAACTAATTAATTACGACATGAATACAACATGAAAGAAGTAACTAAGCCAACTAATCGGCCCCAAGAAGCGAGAGATGCTCATGCATGCGCGGATTTCCACCCAAAAAGCCCACTCTTCTGCTACCAGAATGCCTTTGTTGCACAGTTAGAACATCTTTTCACCTCAGCCTCTACTTTGTTTTGTTCCAAAAAATTGTTGCTCAATGTGACAAAGGTGGCCAGCAGGCCAGAAGTAGTGGCCAACCAGCCACAAATGGTAGCCTGCCATCCAAAAGAAGTGGCCTGCCGGCTAGAAAAAGTGGTTGGCCGGCCACTGAAGTTTGGTTCCTCCTGCTGCAACAGAAAGCATACATAGCACAAACAAGGTATTCTCAAGGTATATTTGTACACCTCACCCCTCTTTATCATCAAACAGCTCAAAGGAGTGGCAAGCTCAATTTGCAAGCCATCAATCGATGCAATTTCATTGCATGATGGCCTATGAACCAAGGCGTACAATTTCAATAAATGCACAATAAAAAGACTCTCAAACCTCCTTCCTATCATGGATTGATCAAGGGAAGTGGTTGACCTCGAAAACTTGAACCATTTTATCACTAGCAAGTATGAAATGCCTCAAGTTCCCATATATTCAATTAACGTCCGATTGAACACCAAATTACTTATTATTTTGCATCATTTTTAGTCCCAATTTTATTACTTCATTTTAATTACCAACCATTCCTTAGTTCATTAAGTCCAAAAGTGAAGATTAAGTCCTCTAATGGAAAGGAGTACCAAACCAAGTGTTGTTTTAGGCATGAGAGAAGTGTCATGATGTTGGTAATGAACCCCAAAGGGATTAAACCATTAATCACAATACCTCAATCTCAAGCGTAAACAAGCAAGTAGTTTGAAACAACTTTCAAAGCAAAGAAAAATCCAAGAAATTAGGGAGGTTGCGGAGATAATTAGAGATGAATACAAGTATGGAAATCAAGAAATAAACACTATCAACTCAAATAGGTTGGTGGCTAAGGCCTAAACCACCAAGCCAATGAGGACAATTACACTACAAACATGCTATACAAAGCTCAAATGCAATGAACAACTAAAAGCAGTCCTAAAACAGTCCAAAAAAGTGCTGGAATTAAGCTAACAATAACTAGAACAATAAGCTAAAACATGGAGCAAGTTAAGCTAGTAAGCAAGCACAAAGAGGGGAGGCTACCCCCTCCATTTTTGGGACTTCAAAAAATGGTTTTAGCCACTAAAAAAGCTCTGATATTCAATAGTAAAAAGCTTTAAAAAATAATAGAAAGGTAGAAAACAAAAGAGCAAAGGCCTAAAAAGTTAGGTGCAAAGAATGGTGATCCACTCCTCCACCCTTAATGGCCTTAAACCACAAGTTTCAACCAAAAAATACAGAATATAAACAGTTCAAAAACAGTAGGAAAAATAGCAAATAAATCAAAAAAACAAGCCAAGACTTATACCTCTTCAAGAGGAGAACCCTTTCTAAGTGACAAATCAACACTTACACACCCTCAAGAGCTCAAAGTAAGCTCAAAAGTACCTCAGCTCAAATACCAAAAGATTTGGTTTAGAGTGTATAGACAAAGGCTTAAGAATTTGCAAGAAAAAGAGGGAATTGTAGAGAGAGAGAAATGTTTTTGCTCCAAAATTTCCAACCCTCAAAAATGGAAGGGGAGGTCTTCTATTTATAGAAAAACATGAAACTCCCTCAGAAATATCCATACATACACGTGTAGGCAGATACATGCACCTATGGAAACAGTTGGCACATCTGGCATAAATATTTTCAAAAACACACAAATGGCCAGCAGCTCACATTGGTAGTCGGCAGCCCACATTGGTGGCCAGCAGGTCACAGGGTTTTTAGGCTTGAAAAACTGTTGTTTTGGTCCAAAACAAGGCAAAAGGTGTGTAGGGTTTGAAGGCTCAAAGCTGTGGCATTTTGTTGAGGACTTCAAGCACTTGACAAGCATATACAAATTCATCATTAGGTGCGCAAGCGGTGATGCCCAAGTCATAAGGGTGGTAAAAAATAAGGTGTCTATAGGGGGTGGCATCGACGTCGACGCGGATCCGAAACCGGAGGTGTGTGGGTTACAGTGGTGATTAGTGGTGGTGTATATGTGTATTGAGAAATTATGGTTTGGAATTTTTTCTAAAAAAGTAATTTAGCTGAGGGACATAATTGTAATAAAAAAAATGAGAAATTGTGGATATTGAGCAAATGAATGGTGTATAAATAGAATTACCCAAAAATTAATAGATAACAGAGGTAAAATGATATGAGGCAAATTTTAAAGGTAAAATGTAATTTACTCTTTACTTTATTTATGTAATTTTTTTTTTAAAATTTGTTGCCCATCACCCAATCACACTTGTGTACATAACATTTTGATTTATTTTCAATCTAAACTATATTTTTTTATTAAATAAAACTGATAACAAAGGATAATTTAGTAATAAAAAGCAATAAAAATGATATTTTAGATATTTTATGTACATCTATATTGAGTTTAATGACTAAAATAGCAAAAAAAAAATGATGCTAATTTGACTTAATAAAAGTAAACGATGATTTAGATTTTAAAAAAAATAGTGTTTAAATTGACCCAAAAAAAACAAATTTATTTTGTTATAAGTGTCAAAAAAAATTGATTGAAATTTCTTCATAAAAATTAAAAAATTTAGAGACTAAAATATACAAAATTGATATAGTTTTAAAATGAAATAAGAAAAATAAAAATAATTTTAAGGGATAAAAAGTGAAATTAACCCTTTATTTTACTATTTACATTAAAAAAAAAAAGGGGAATTTTTTTTTTCAAAGATCCTTGATATTAAGATCTTAAAGGATAAATGACATGTAATATTTTCATAGTGGTTGGGGTCCCTCAACATTTTTTCAAAGAAATTTCGATCTAGAGAAATTTCAAACAAGAGAAATTTCAAAACACAGAGAAATTTGTCCGAAATTTGTTTGATTTTTTCTATGTTTTCAAATTTTCTGTGTTTTGAAATTTCATTAATTTGAATTTTCTCTGATTTACTCACAAATTTCTTTGTGATTTGCTCACAATTTTTTTCATATTTTGACCAATTTTCTCTAATTTACTTATAATTTTCTCTTATTTGTATGTCTATAATTTAATTTTAAAGTAGTGCACAAAATGTATTTAATACATTGAATAAGAACTTTTGATACAATGGCACTGACAACACACTTTAAAGCACAAAAATTAAAAATTTGGATACAAAGAATTCGGTGGTGAGTGTCAGTATTCAAAACAAATATGGTTACTACGCTATGGTGGAACTGTACATATATCTAATCTTGAAAAATGGATGGAAACTAATGGTTTCTGTCTCATCACTCTCTCTCTCTCTCTCAATCGTCTGATTCATCAACAATGGGCGACATTGATGGATGAATTTTACACTCAGATCTATTTCTACTTAACATCCTTTTCAACGAACCACTCAGTGTCATCGTTACTTGTGATGACAATAAAGAAGAAGAAGAAGAAGACGATGAACATATCGACAATGAATCACTCATTATCATCGCTCCAATTCCACTCTCATTATTCTCAACAGAATTCGAAACTTCAATCATAATCTCCGATTCCTCTTCTCTCGTTGCATCGGCCATTGTCTGAGCCATCATCACCTGCCTCGACAACGATTTTGGTAGATATGGGTATGGATATGGGTGTGGGTGTGGGTGTGGGTAAGGCGAGTGAGAGAAGAGTTGAGAAAAAATGAGAGGGTGGATGTGATATATAGGTGTGTGTGAGAGACTTTAATCTACCCAAAAAAAAAGAAAATATTATAGATCTCTTCCATTAGTAAAAGTTTGAGAAAGATATTAGATTAAATATTCCAAAAAAAAAATTAATTTGTTGCCCGCACCTAATCATTTCCCTAAACAAACAAATGGAAATAACCTGACAAGAAAAAAATAATAATAATCGCTCTGCTTAGTTTTGGTTTCTAGAATTCATTTTTCAGAAAATTCTACTTTCTTATTTTTCGTATTTTTGTTTTTTGTTTTCACTGAATTTTTTTAATATTTTAAGCAATTTTTTTTTAATTTTTAGGCACACCTAATAAAAATACACTTAAAAATTATAATTTTGGTGAATTTTTTTTTTAAAAAAATTTACTAAATACCAAAAATATTAAAAAAAATACAAAAATTTAGTATATTTTTCATTTTTTGTGTATTTATTAATTTTTTTTAAAATATTTTTTTATAAACATTTTACTTTTTAGATACATCTAAGTAAGGTACATCTATAAAAAATTGTTTAAAATTTTTAAAATATTCATTAAAAACAAAAAAAAAAAAGCAAAAAACAAAAAATTCAATTTTTAAATAATTAAATTCAAAAAATTGAAACCAAATATACTGAATAATAATTATTAAAAAATAAAAAATATTATAAGAGTGGTGCTATTAGCACCCCATCTATTATTTGGACCCCTCATTTCTTTGAAACCCTTAAAATTTATTTTCCTCCCCCCAAATAATACCAAAATTATCTTTGTGAAAACATTCACCTATTCAATTAAATGCACGCCCCTCGCACCCCCAAAAAACCTCTCTTCCAAAAACCCTAACAAAACCCACGAAGAAGAAAAAGAGCCAAGTGTGATTACTGTCTCTGCCGCCTCATCATTTTCTTCGGTTTAACCATTATCACAGTTGGTATGCTCTTTCTCTCTCTCTCTCTCTCTCTCTGCCACCTTATCATTTTCTTTAGTGATTAATGTTCGGTTACCTATTTCTGAACAAATAATAAATGGTCGGTTACCGGTTCCTCGAACAAATAAATAATGTTGTGGCCTGTATTCCTGAATTTTAGTCATATGTTCGAGAATTCAGTCCCGAAAAAATGACGAACATATTTTTTTATTTTTGTCATTTTTTTTAAGAAACTACCTTTACAAGGCCAATCTCCTCCGAATTAAGAACACCATCAAAGTTATGAACCTCCTCTGAACTTTTATTGTTGTACTCCTCTCGTCTCATGAAGATGTGGTTGCCGAAAAAACTTTAACTCATTGTCATTGTCGGAGAAGTGTAGGTAATCAAATGATTGCTACCATTACCGCCAGAATGTTGCTGCCAAAGGGTTTTTAAGGTTTTGAGGGTGGGTTAGTTTTGAATGTGGGATTTGGAGAAGATGAATGAATGGTGATGGAGGTGGATGCTCTCACAAACCCTAATTCATGATGTAGTGGATATGTGAGTTTAATTGTGAGTGGGTTTAATTGTGCGATGAGGTGTCCCAAAATTAATGATGTCCTTTTTAATAATTTTATTTGAAGTTATTATTGTAATAAAAAAAAGTTAAAAATTAAGGGTCCAAAATAATTCATAGGATGCTAATAGTAGCACTCTATTATACATAATAATAATTAAAATTATAAAACTTTCTGTAATTATTTACACTTCCACCACTATAGTGTAGTTGTCACTACAAACAAACCCTATGTGGACGTTAGCCCACCTAGCCAGCCAGCCAACCAAACATATCATATCAACCTCCCCCCTCCCTCTGCTCAACACGCCTAGCCCTGAGATTTTCGGGGCCCAAAGCCGATAATCAGCTAATATATTTCTAGGGTCCTTCACATTTTTTTTTTCATTGAATAAAAAAAAACTGAAGGTAATGGACAAAAGATTTGTGTCAAAATCACAAAAAAAATACTTAGCATTACATTACAACAACTAATAAGTATCACTTGATCCTCTCTTTTCTTGCATTTTTAGAAGCAAATAAATCAATCATACTTGCATAATCTAGCTTTTTTGCAAACTCATTTTCAATAAATAACAATGCTAATCCATTTAATCTTTCTTGTGACATGATTGATCAAATGTAATTTTTTTATCATTTTCAACTTTGGAAAACTTCTTTCCCCCGATGCAACTGTAACCGGAATAGTCAAAAGTATCCTGTAAGCAATCCATGAATTTGGCAAACAATTTGCTATCAACTACAGATGATTGAGCACTTCAATTGGTTTATGGACTTCTTTTGGAAATCTATCTTTCAAAACTTTTAGCTCCATCAATATCGAAAATCTCACCATGTTTTAAAAATTCTTCAAGGTTCACACACCCCGCCTTCAACGATTCATTGTTGCACTTTTTCAAGTCAAATAAAAAGCCAAAGTTTGCCTCATATACTTTGAATCATTCGAACCTATTTTTGAGTGAACAAAGGGCTAGTTCAACAAAATAGAAGAAGTAACCAACTCTAAATGATTCTTCAATCGACTAGGTCACCTCTTCGCTAACATTCTCATCAAATTGTTTCTTTCTAGAAATGATGTGCTTTTCAACAAATGTAGGTTCAATTCCCAATTCACTTGCCATTTCTTTAGCTTCAACCATAGCCTCCATGAAACTTACTTCTCTATACATTGTAACATACTTAACAAGCCCATTTAACAGCTTTACAGCAACTGCTATATCCATATCTTCACTTTGAAGAAGCTTGCTAACAGGGTTCACATGAAATAACAAATTGTACCAAATTAGAATACTAAAACAAGAACTCAAAAGTCTCAAGTTCATGAGTTACCAAGGATTTAGCTTCACTTTTTGCAATCGAATCTGTGGTAGGATTGTTGTACAAGTCAACTAAAGCATCTCTTATTTCTTAAGCATGGTATCTTAGTGGTTTAACACTTTCAATGCGACTTTCCCAATGCATTTGCAACAACGACTTAACCATGAGGCCTTCCTTTAGATTATCTTTAAAAATTGCCCAACATTGAACGGAAGGTGAAAACAATACATATATGCATTGTACCAAACCAAAAAAAGTTTTTGCTTTAGAGCAAGAGTTGACCATATCATAAAGCTCATGGTTAAGACTATGACAACCACACGGCATATAGAATGCTCTAGGATTTACTTGAAGTACTCTTGTTTGAACACCTTTGTTTTTACCTTTCGTGTTAAAGCCATTGTCATATCCTTCACTACAAAAAAAAATTATTTTTTGCGATAGCAAAACGCCATCGCAAATACCCCAAATGCCATCTCAAAAGGTTTTTGCGACGGTAAAATGGCTTTTTGCGACGGCAAGTGGGGGTCGCAACAAAAGGGGTTGCAAAAGGGTTTTAGCGACGGCACTTGCTTTTGCGACAGGAAAATTCCTTTTTTGTGACGGCAAATTTCTATCGCCAATAATGGATGAAAATCTGAGTTTTTTGCAATGGCACAGTATTGCCGTCGCTAAAAGGGTTTTTTGCGACGGCAAAAATACCGTCGCTAAAAGTCTATTTGAGACAGCAACCTAAACCGTCGCTAATGACTATTGTCGACGGCTATGATACCGTCGCTAAAGGCCTTTTTTTCAATTATATTCCCTACCTTTTGCGACAGTATAAATGCCGTCGCAAAAAGCCTGTTTCAATTTTCTTTTTGAGACGAGGTGTTCTGCCATCTCAAAAAAAATTTTAAAAAAAAACAAAAAAAAAACGTATAATAAAATTATTAAAAATATGAAAATGACATGTATTAAATGAAAAATAACTATAAAAAAACCAATAATTATATAATAATATAAAAAGTCCAAAATATAAATAAAAATTCATCCATAATTAAAAAGCAAGTTATATTAACAATTCCATCTTCTAGTCAAATGTAAAGTACCACTGAAACACTACAACATAAAAACAAATCCAAGGACAAAAAAAAAATGGAAGAAAAAAAGATGTACATAAGATGGTCACTAGCTACATTAATACTAGAATTGCTTTAATTACATATCATATAAGATTAACCCAATCCATGCTGTGATTGTAATTGTTTTCTGGCACATAAAAAATATTTCCAAACCCTTCCATCCCAAACTCCCCTAGAAAAGGAGGTGGATCCATGGCTTCCATGGAGAACAATGAAGCCGGGCTGTTGCTTGAAACACCATCGCATCTCTCCAGTAGCCTCTGTATCTCCTTTTGTGCCTCGAAAAGCTGTTCCTTGAGCTTCATTACCTGTAAATTAACCAATAATTTGTTATAAGATTGTGATGGTTACTTGATTTGGTTTCCAAACCTTAGGAGTGGGGAATTATAATAAAAACCCATGAAGTGGTTGGTGGGTGTGAAAATGTAGAGTAATGCTAGACATTTTTTTAATTGTAGAAAATAAAATATATAGACCAAAGATTCATTAATCTACATCTTACATTTTATTTTTGTGGACACTTTTTCTAGGTTTGTGGTTTATCTGGAAAGAGTTTTACTACGAATCTAGAAACCAAATACATGAATGAACACAAAAATATTCAGGAATTGACTAGATTTTACAAAATTTATTGGTGCACCCACTTCTAAAAAATTTGTCTCTCATATAAACCCATCATTCCTGAAGTGGCAAATTGAGTTGATGAAGAGTTCATACCTTAATTCACTGATAAAAAGGCAAACATAATAATTCAGCTGAAGCATCATACAAATGATGTAATAGAAATTATGCAAAATTGCATCAACCCACAATGAAAGAAGATGTCTCAAAGAAACAAAACTTGACAAAATAACAGAACTCTAGGCAAAGCCCACCAATCACAGCCTTCTAATTACATCTCTTACTACTGTCATTTGATATATAGTATTAGGCAGTCTATTTGTCAAGATTTTAAAATTTAAAAATGAAAAAAGAAGGGAAGAAAAAAAGTTATTCTGACAAGAATGTGAGGGAGAATGCTTATTCGCTGATATATGATTACATGACATACATATGCACGATGAGGCCTCCACTGTGGGACAGTATATGAATTATTTTGGGTTCTCGAAAACAATTATGGTTCTAAATACTTTTTCTGTAATAGATAAGTGACGCATCCATCCCTAATGACGTCAAGAAAGGCAAAAAATGATATGCTAAGAAATTCGGAGAATTAAAGCTGCATGATTGTATTTACAAATATAACAAGTTATATCATTAAAACAACACCCCGAGCCACCAAACGAGACACAAACTCGATCACCGAAGAGCTTGAACAACAAATCATGTACTAATTCTTAGAAGGACAAGCAATGAATTGATATGATTCTATGATTTGAACTTGAGCAAAACTATGAAAGCAACAAACACCATATTACAGAAACAAAAGCAAAAACACAAACACTTGGCGTAGATGATATCATTTGCAGCATCAAGTCCTCATAGTGAAACCAAAAACTAATTCAATCCCTCCAAACTAATGGAAACAGCAAAGAAAGAAAATTTGAGAGAATTGCAAACAAATACAATGATGTATATGAATTGATTAAGAGAGACTAACCTATTTATGTGGGTTAGAGTTGGATTGTGCTAGAAACCCTCCCAACCCAAAGCAAGCAGCAGAAAAGCCGCTAGTTTCTCGGTCATGAATACCATTCAACAAAAGTACCTATAAAGGAAGTAAATGCATTAATACAACATAACAATGTTGAAAACCCTACATAATAAGAGCCACAATAGGTGTTTAATAGCTAGAATCTTCGAATATAATTAATGTCATCCGAACATCAAAGGAATTAAGGGCCTCAACTGAATATTTTCAGCAGAGCCAATCACAAAGGAATTAGTAACTTCCTGAACTATCAACCAAATTTACAACAATTACTCGACAGACTCTTTTCTAGTCAAAGAGCATACACATGATGCCTTGATAGGAGATTACCTTGGGGCAAGACCTTGAAGCAATGATCTCCCCAATGCCAAGTAAAACCTATGTATAGAGAATGATCAGTACAAGATAGAAATTAAAAACTTTCTTTTGTTTTCCCAATTAACAAACCACTGATGACAACTATTTCATATCAACAGAAAAAACAAGATTAGAGAACCATTACCCACAACAGTGATCAAAGTAAGGCAACAGAAAGAGTTCCAAGAACATATTTTCATTCAAATTTTAGATTAGTAGATAAGCTTAGATATACAATGCATAATTAGTACAACAAATAATTTAAATAAGGTGAACATAAGAATATGCCTCTGTTTATTTATGGATTCCAAGTATCTTTGTCAATAATAGTTTCGTTGAATTGATTAACTGATAGATGAACAAATTAAAACATGGAGTAGATAAGCCACCAAACCTCCAGCATGTTATAGGAGTATGACATAGCAAGTAGCAACCATAGAGATTAAAAATCCTTTAAATGACTGATAAGTTTTAACAAGAGAGCAAAGAAGCACTGTTCATGTATTTTCAACTGCTTTAATAGCCCAAGACTCACGTTTCTATAATAACCCCATAATAGCCCAAGAATCAGGCACAAGTAGTGGTGATTCAATCAGCGTCATCTGGACAAGCTAATGAAAAAAAAACTGAATAAAATGGAGCTTATAATGCTTTTTCACCACCAAATTTTGAGGAAAGTGAAACAAACATGAATTTAGAAGTATTGTATTTTATCGAACAACTGGATCTTATTTAACTAAACAAGGAATTCAACTGGTCTTGCTTGAGCCTTAATTATTTTATTTATTTTTCTTTAGTGCCAAGATATTGAAATACTGGGTCTCAAATTATGGTAGACCAACCAAACAGAGAACAATTAAAGAACAAGTTTCAATCAAAAGACTTCATTACATAATTCTTAGTTCCAACCACTTATAATTGGTAGTGAAGTGGGCACAAACAATAAGCAATAAACCACCACCATTGGGATATTAAACACTCCAACTAATTGCAAAATCATATGATAGGATTTAATTTGAATACATAAAAATCTCAAACCTGATAGAGACCCTCCAGAGAAATGATGCCCAACAATATGTGCCATGAGAAGACCAATCCAAGATCCTCAAAGCTCCCAATTTAGAAAAAAAAACCTGGTTCTGTAATAGAGGCCGATGTTGTGTTGGAGGAGACACTGACTCAACTCAACTAACTACCAAAACCAACCAACAATCAATAAGTAATCTATATAACTCCAGAAATATAATTGGGAAGATCATTAATGCAATAGATGACTTCTTAGAACAGCAATTAAAGACCTCAAATACTTAGAAAGTGTTAGTTACTCTACACTTTCTGTCCTTAAATGCAGCAAAAGAAGTTTGGCTATTCTGTGATGTCCCAAGACACAGTTCACCCAAAAAGCATGACACTTTTAACTCCTTGGAAAAAAGAAAAATCTTTGCAAAGTAAAAATCACATGTTCGTTAACACATCCCAGCAAAAAAGCAAAATTGGGTAACTTTTCAAAAAGCTTAGATGCATAAATATATATATATTTATATATATATACATATATCGATCCATATATCTGTTGTCTTAATTGGGGAAATTACAATTTAGTGGAGTTTTCACAAAATAATTACATATTCATGAAAAAGTTCAAGACTTTGACCAGTAAAATTTATAAACTTCAACTGAATTGAAATTTCCCCTTTAATTTAAAGGGTATAAGATCGATGTAAACCTTGGAAATCGATTCATTTTCGACACAACGAAGATACAAAAATTCAAATCCAGTACAAGATCAGCAAAAACAGTAAAGGACGAATCAAAACGAAACAGAAAGGTAATCGAAAAATGAAAACGAAACAACAATTCAACAAAATAGTCAAGTTACCTAAGAAATTCAACGGATTCGGGTCATGATTGAAACCCTAGAAGAATCGGCTGTTTCTGTAGAGAAGAGAAGGTTGGAAGATTGAGCGACGAGCGGTGGATCGGAGGCAGAAATTAGGGTTTGAAGAGGGTGAAAATGAGAGAGAAAGAGAGGGCGGGGAGGAGACGAGATCGATGATCTACAAGATCGATGATCTTTTCTCTCTCTCTCTCTTTTCTTTGCCTGGTTGCCCCATCAAAGACTGAACAGATTGGGGATTTTGGGTTTTTGGGGGGAAGGGGAGGGAGGAGCGGAATGGAAAACAAGAAACAGATTGGGGATTTTGGGTTTTTGGGGAGGGGGGAGCGGGAATGGAAAGAGAGAGGGGGGAACCGGGCGGGAATGGAAAAAATGAGGGGATGGAAATTTTTTTGGATTACTTTTATTTTTACTTTCATTACAAATAAATATTTAAATAATAAAATGACTTTTTTTTTTTGCAATAGAGGATGTCATTACTAAAAAAAATTATTTTTTATTAAAATAATTTTTTTATAGTTAATGAATTTTTATTTTTATTTTTTCATTTAGTAAGGTTGAAAATTTATTTGTTTCATATTTATTTTAATGAATAAAAAATTATTATTATTTTTTTATTTGGTAGAAGTAGGGATAATATTTTCCATTAAAATAAAGTTAAATTTTTGTGGTCAATGTGGCATTTGCAGTGGTAGTAGTGGTAATAATGGAATGGCATTTGCAGTAGTGGTGAATGTGGTAGAGAAGATGGGTGGTGAGAGAGAGATGAGTGAGAGACAAATAGAGAAGAGAGATAGAGAGACAGAGAGAGAGACAGACAGACAGACAGAGACAAAGTGATGAGCGAGAGAGAGACAAAGTGGTCGCTAAAAGTGCATTTTCTTGTAGTGGAGAGCTCGGTAAATAAAGAAGAGATGAAGGAGAGAGTGAGCAAGGTGAACACAATGGAGGAGAGAGACAAGCAGACAGACAGACAGACACATAGAGAGAAAGAGAGAGAGAGAGAGAAGAGCGAGAGACAGACAAACAGACACAGAGAGAGAAAGAGAGAGAGAGAAGAGTGATGAGTAAGAGAGAGAAGAGAGGTTATATTTTGTGGTAGAGAGGAGGAACCGACAGTAGTGGTGAAGGTGGTGGATAAGAGATGATGGTGGTGGTGGTAGTGGTGGTGATGATGACGAAGGAGATTAGTGGTGAAGTTGTGGTAGTAGTAGAGTAGATGGAGTAGCAGGGGTAAAAGAGAGGTAATGGTAGTAGTAGTAGTAGTGGCAATAGTGGTAGTGGTGGTAGTGGAGTGGTGGCGATGGTAGTAGTAATGGTAGTCGTAGAGGTGAAATGGCGACCGTGGTAGTAGTGGTGGTAGTGAAATGGCGTTTGCAGTAGTGGTAAAGGTGGTAGAGGAGATGAGTGGTGAGAGAGAGAGAGAGAGAGAAAAAAAAAAGAGATGAGAGAATAGATAGATGAATGAGAGACGCAGAGAGAGAGAGACAAATAAACAGACAGAGAGAGAAGAGTGATGAATGAGAGAGAGAAAGAAATAGAGAGAAAAAAGATGAAAAAATGGGTGAAAAGATATAGAGAAACAGAGAGAGAGAGAAAAAAAGAGCGAAAAGAGATAAACGAGAGAGAGACAAAAAGAGATGAGCGAGAAAGCAAGAGAGAAAAAAAGAAAAGAGAGAAAAGAGAGACAGAGAGACAAGATAGATGAAAGAGATAGAGAGAAGAGAGATGGACGAGAGACACAGAGAAAAAGAGAGACAGACAGACAGACAAAACAGAAAAGAGTCAGAGAGAGAAGAGAAATGGGTGAGAGAGATAGAAAGATAAGAGAGAGAGAGAAAAGAAATGAGAGAGATAGAGAGAAGAGAGATAAGCGAGAGAGACAGAGAGAGAAAACAGATGAGAGAGATAGAGAGAAGAGAGATAGGCGAGAGACACAGAGAGAAAATGAGAGAGAGAAACAGACAGACAGAGAAAGAAGAGTGATGAGTGAAAGAGATAAAGAGAAGAGAGAGAGATAGAGAACGAGACACATGAAGACGAAAAAATGAATGAAAAGAAATATGTTACATCAAAAGAGTAAGAACACATTGTTTTTTTAATTTTTTTTTGCAACAGAAAAAAGTACTAGAATTTATTCAAACCATTTTGTGACTGTATATCTATGAAGCTGTCTCAAAACCACAATCACTATGCTAGGTTAGAGTTTTCCAAAAACTCTTTTGAGAAAATTATACTTTCTTGTTTTCTGTGTTATATTGTTTTTACTGAATTTTTTTAATATTTTAAGAATTTGTTTTTAAATTTTTAGACACACCTAACATAAATACACCTAAAAATAAAAAAAATTGTAAAAAAAATCTTTTAAAAATTCACTAAATACCAAAAATACAATAATTCAATACATTTCTTTTTGCATTTTTATGTATTTATTAATTTTTAAAAATAATTTTTCATAATGTTTTTTTAGATACATCTAAGTAAGGTGCATCTAAAAAAAATATTTAAAATTTTAAAAATATTCACTAAAAATTAAAAAAAAAACACGAAAGTCACTTTTTTGCTACGGCAGAAAATGCCGTCTCAAAAAAGCAGAGTATTTGCGACGGCACCATTTGCTGTCTCAAAAAAGAAGAGCATTTGCGACGGCACAATTTGCCGTCTCAAAAAAACAGAGTATTTGCGACGGCAGAAAATACCGTCGCAAATGCTCTCATTTTTTGAGACGGCAAATTGTGCTGTCGCAAATGCTATGCTTTTTTGAGACGGCAAATGGTGCCGTCGCAAATACTCTGTTTTTTTGAGACGGCAAGTGTGCCGTCACAAATAGTCCCGTCTCATATACCCACTTTTCTTGTAGTGCTTGCTCTCTTAAGTCACCAATATCAAGTTAAAGGTTAACTAATGCTTCTGGAAGTTTTTCAAAAAGTCTCATTCCCGATGTATTATCCACATTTAAGAATTCCAAAAAAAAACTCTTTCACCGTAATTGGAATTATTGAAACATCCACACATCATACAGCAAGAGACATTTGTTCTTGATGGCTTATATCCGGAATACAATCAAGTAGGACTGAAAAGTATTTTGCCAGTTCGATTATAGACAAAATTGCACTTTTGACTTCCTCGGCCAACATTTTTATCACAGCGTTTTGAATTTTGTGACTCAAATAATGGTAATGAATCTTATAATTTTCTATCTACCGCAAGTGCTGTTCCATCGTTGGATCAAACTCACCAATCATTTCATTTATGCTTAAAAAAAGTCCGTGGCTCTCTTCATAAATCTTCTCATGGCTTCCACGAAAAGGCAAATTATTCTTAGCAAGTGTTTTCACAATTGTAATTATCATCAATAAAACCCATCTCAAGTGCTCTCTTTCTTTGTTAACTTGTTCTTGTATACTTTTATCTATTGTTTGATGCTTTCCCAATCTTTCCTCTAACTTCCATTTGCTCATGCAAGTAATGTGCTCGTTACCACATTCATGTCCTTTAAGTTTCTCACCAACATTTTGCCAGTCTTTGAATCCTTCGATAGCCAATTGAGTCTTATTTCCCTCTTGCTTAAACAACTTACAACAATAGCAAAATACTCTATTCAAAAGTTCTGAGTATATTAGCCATGTCCTATCAAAATTTTCTCCATTTGGTAAATGCCGAATGTAATGAACATGTGAGAAATGCCTATGCCTAGAAGAATCATCCTTAGGGAAGTTGAACTCATAATTTCTTCTCAAAGGACCTTTTTCAACTAAAAAATCTCATAAATTCTTGTTAATTATTTTCCAAGTTCCCAATTCATCTATATTTGAATGCTTACATTCCACATTCATCTCATCATCTTGATTGGCTTCTACACTCCCAATTCCCCATTTCCTTCTTCATCCACCAAATTTTCATTCTCATTATTCACCAAAGTTTCAAATTCTTCATTATTCAAGTCTTCAACTGATTGTTCTGCTTGTTTGTCACTTGTAAAGAACTTATCAATAGCTCTTGTTTGACACTCGACCAATTTTTTGACTCTTTGCTTCTTTTTCCTTTTTGCAAATCCAGACAGATAATTTCTTTTAAGAGTCATGATGAGCTGAGATCAAAATACTTTTTTAGATCAAAATTCAAAACAAATAGCATCACCACCACTTAACAAAACACAAAACTTTTAAATTATGTGATGTGAACTTTTAAATTAAGTTTAAACTTTTAAATTAAACTTAAACAAATTCTTCTTGATGATGTAATTACCAATATTATAATAGAAATTAAGAAAAAGACAATACAAATATTTAATTAATTGAATAGAAAAAAAAAAACCTACTTGTGCTTGTTGTGCTGCTGCTGCTCCGTGTGCTCTGTTTGTGTGTTGCTGCTCCGTTACTTTGTTGGGCTGCTTGCTGCTGTCAAACTGTTGAAAAATTAGATTAAGAGTAGTTAGGGTTAGGAATTAGATAGGTAGAGAGAATGTGTCATTTTAATTTTAAATGGGCTCTTCAAATTTTTAATGGATCAATTTATTTTAAGTTAATTTAAGTTTTTTTTTAATTTATTTTAAATTTAAAACATACCTAATATATAACATTAAATTAAAGTAAATTAAGGCCAGGTTTCGCATCAACTAAATAATACAAAAAGTCAAAAAGTTACTATCCTATTTAAATCACATCATCTTATTTAAATCATATCACCTCTCTAACACATCACATCAAACCCAACCCAAACCCAACCCATATAAGTCAATAAGTCAAAAAGTGCACTTTTTTAGAACATCTCAAGCCAACCCTAAAGTACGAGTCCTTTTTTGAAGTACCCTAACCCATGGCCTAAGGGCCTATGTCAGCGTTGGTCCTGCTGCTCAGGTTAGGGTTGTAGTGTAGTGTAGTGAAGTGAGTAAGCTATCTGTCTTGTCTCTACGACTAGGAGATTTATATCAGAAAAAAAAAATGGAGATATCGCAAGAAGAGATTGGGTTGGCAAATCAGATTTCGGAACTGGAGAAGCAAAACGAGGCTATGAAGAAATCGAATTTCGAACTTATACATCCAGATTTGAGTGAGGATCGGAAAACATTTTCGGAGATGAAGTTGAGAAAGGAAATTCAAGAGATCAAGTTGGGGAAGAGTTTACTCCCGGAAGCTAGGGAATTTGATTTCAAGACTCAGCAATCTCAGTATAACAAATTAGAGGCTCAAGTTGCAGGCACTCGGATTAGAGTGCGCCAGGCTTGCATAGTTACCGGAAATAAGCTGCAACTAGACCTAAATGTACAAGACGACAAAAATCATTTGACTTCTGAACTTGTGAGTTATTTTGTCTCTCATTTTGCTCCTTTGTGCTTTGGTTTTGTAGGAAATATAAGAAATATTATGCCTCAAAAATAAACGGATTTGATATAACTTTTCATTTAAACCAAATCCATAGATCATATGTGTTTCTATTGATATTTTTGAATAATTCTTAGCAATGGGGTAGATCTATTAGAACTATCCACACTGGTCGCTGTACAAAGGGCTATTATGTGTTTTTATTGATATTTTTAAATAATTTTTAGCAATGGAGTAAAACTATTAGAACTACTCACACTCGTCACAGTACAAATGGCTATTATGTGTTTTTATGGAGAGAGAAAGAAGAGAGTCTAGTAGAGAGAGAAAACATATTAAATTCTTATTCTTCCAAATATAATACGTATATTACGTGGGAGAGTTACACTAACTATCTAAAAGCACCCTACCCTACATTAAATGCATGTCGTAGTCAGTACATTCTACAGCATTTTTTTTTTGCAAGCTGTTAATGTTTTGTCAATAACAATATACGTACCATGTAAGTCATTAATTCATATATTTATAGCATGCAAAAGTATGCCGTAAAAAATGTATGTTTTTACGACTTACAAAAATATGTCGTAAAATATTTACACTTAAGACGACATACATTTCATGTTATAAAATATTATAACTTTACACGGCATGCATTAACATATCGTGAAAGCTTTTGCAAAAAAAAATAAAAAAATTCAATATGAATTTTTTTTTATGGCATGCAAAAGTATGCCGTAAAAAATGTATATTTTCATGGCATATAAAAATATGTCATAAAATATTTGTACTTAAGACGACATACATTTCATGTTGTAAAATATTATAACTTTACACGACATGCATTAGTATGTCGTGAAAACTTTTATTAAAAAAAATTTCAATCCGAATTTTTTTTATTTAAAAAAGCAATTTTAACCAAGCTTCTCACCTTACATTTTCCTAATTGAGGACAATGTAAAAAAATAATTTATACGTTATTTTATAATTTAGTGTCTCTTTTGAGGGATAATTGCACCCAGTGGGATTTTGCGATAAAAAATTACATATTCATAAAAAAGTTTATAATTTTAATAATTAATATTTATTTGGCTTCTCATTAATTTGTAATTATTTTTTTTAAATTACCTTGATTTGATATTTTTCCTTCTTTTAATAATTTATTTATTTTTTACTTTTTAGATGTGCCTAATCTGAATACAACAAAAAAATAAAATATTTGTAAAAAAATATAATAAAATGTAATATATATGAAATGTATTAAATTTTATATTTTTTTTGAATTTAGTGATTTTTTTAAAAAATTAAAAAATAATTTTCTTTTAACTATATGTAGATTATTTGAATTTAAAAAGAAAAAAAGAAATTATTTATAATATTTAAAAACTTGCTCAATTAACATTGCCCCGTTACTCTCTCACTAGAGATGGTAATCGGAACCCGACCTGATAGGGACCCGATCCTCCGACTCCGAATTAAACAGTTATTTCTCAAAAAATACTCCCAACAGATCAAAAATAGTATTAAAAATTAAATCTCCGATGATATTCGGGCCGGGATACATGTTTCACCCCAGCCCCGGCCCCGGCCCCTATCCCCCTCCTGGCTGCCCGACGTAAATTTACTATTTTGCCCCTGCCCATATATAATAACATTAACATATGTGCGTATAGGGTTTTGGCTGAGACCACTCACACACAACACACAACACATACAGACAGCCGCTCTGCTCTCTCTCTCTCTCTATCTATCTATCTAGGGTTTCGCCTTTCTCTCTCTTTCACACTCCGACGGCGCCGATCCTCCGCCAATCCTCCCTCACCGCCGCTCGAACCTTTCTGTCGATCCTCCTCCCTCACCGCCGCTGCTGGTTAGAACTTAGAGCTTCGCCTCCGCCTCTCTCTCTCTCTCTCACACACGACGGCTCCTCGCCCCTCACCGCCACTCCTCCCTCGTCGGCGATCCTCCCTCACCGTCGATTTCAATGGGTATCTCTCTCTCGGGATTTCGATATTGGGGGGTTTACATACACACACATATATATGTATATGTGTGTGTATATAGTATCTCTGTTCTTTGATTCGATTCGATTTTTTTTTTCATAGTATCTCTGTTCTTCGACCTCTGTTTTTTTTTTCTCTCTAAATTTATTTATTTTAAATATATATATATATATATATGATATGGTTTTTAATCTTTAATAATCTTTAATTTGAATCTTGCACATATCTGTTTTGAATCTTTAATAATCTTTAATTTGAATCTTGCACGTGAACTGTATTATTAATCTTTAATTTGTTGAATCGTGCACATATCTGTTATTATTAATTACCTGAGGCTGAACTGTATTATTGATTTGAATATTTGACAGATTTATTCCAGCTGCACCATTACTACTCTTCCATGATCCATTATTGATGCTGCTGTGTTTCAATTTGATGCTGCTGTGTTTGAATTTTGAAGCTGCTGTTTGAATTTTGATGCTGCTGTTTGAATTTGATCCATTTTGATGCTGTGTTTGAATTTGATCTATTTTGACAGATTCATTGATGCTGCTGTGTTTGAATTTGATGTTTATAGAATTTTTTTAATTGGCAAATATGTTGACAAATATATTTCAATAGGATTAGGATGTGTACAGATTTTTACAGATCAAAAAAAAAAAAAAAAACCACCGGGGATTTTTCGGGGTCGGGGATCCCCGATCGGGGGCGGGGATGGGGCTGGGCTATGGGTCCCCGTCGGGGATTGGGGGCGGGGACGGGGAGTATATCACTTTTGGGGATTGGGGACGGGGAGTGTAGTCCCCAGCCCTGCTCCGCCCCGTTGCCATCCCTATCTCTCACTCACTCTCTGGGTCTCGATCTCTCTCTCTCTCTCTCTCTCTCTCTCTCAACCCTCTCCAAACCCTATTCTTTCTCAACCGATCGAATCAACCTTCTTCAACCCCGTTTGATCTAATCTCAGAGTGATTGGTGATTCATCTCAGATCCAATCTCAGAGCGATTTACAATTTCGATTTTGAGATTTCGAAGCTCCCCTACCTCCACCATCTGCACCGGCGATAGGAGCGAGCACCATCGTCTACGAAGGTGAGCACTACCGTCTCTCTCTCTCTCTCTCTCTCTCTCTCAGTTTCATATTTGTCTTTCTCTCTCTCAAGCTCTTCCTTCCTGTCGAGTTTGGTCAGATAACGAAACCAGTGCATTTTATTTAAGAATTTCTTTGTTTGAGCAATTTGCTGTATAATAATTTGTTGATGGAATCTAAATTAAATTCCACTCCAGTTTTCCTGTTTCATGTTCATACTTCTTGATGGAATCTCAATTAGTTGTATTTTGTGTGTAGAGGATTACTATTTGTGACTAGATATTTGGAAAATGATATTCATCAATTCTGTTTTGCGTTCACTTCAATGTAATTGTAATTTAAAGCTTCAATTTGTCTCTCTCTCTCTCTCTATCTGTACCCATTTGGCGTTGTCTGTTGCGTCCAAGTCACAGCAACCTCTTGATTTGCCTTTCGGTCTGGTTAGTTAATTATCTGATGAAATTCTTGAAATTCTGCTAAGTAGAGGACTAGTCCTGAAATTCCAAGAATTTTGCAGAGGTTCACAGAAAAATTATCTGATGAAAATTTGCAGAACTTGACAGAAGTTGTTGAAGAGTTCATGGTGAGGATAATGGAAACAATATGTTGAAGAACTAGATGGGAATGGGATAGAATCAATCCGTAGGGACTTGTATATGTCTTGACTTTGTTGTGAAGAATCATTGTACACAAATTTATTGTAAAGAAAATTAATGTAATTTCTTGAAAATTATTGAACTGACTATAATATATTCATTAATATGAGTTTGCAAATTAGGGGATGAAGTGTGTGCTTGAAGTACTAGTTACTCTTATAATTGCTATCTATTAGTTAATAAGAAGGTCAAACATGAACAAGTCCATCTCAACAAGCATCAATGCATCATGTGATAAATTATTTATGAAGCTGATAATCCAATCCTACTCAATTTTATTAAATTATTATGAACCAAAAAGTCATACAAAGTCAGCTCATGTCACCCTTTGCGTGTAAGAATTTTCTATGAGCCCATGGAATCTTATAATTACGTAGATGAGGCGGTCCACGGCGGTGAGAGTGGTGCTAAGGAGCTTTAGTGTTGGGATGGGGAGGATTGATGAAGAGAGGCCTTGTGAGTTTGGGGATAACAATTACAACGGTGTTAATGTTAGGAAGGAGTTGTTGGTGTATCCTAGAAGCAGAAGTTATGTTGTCACAAAAGTGCTGTTGCCTTTTGATCCTTTTCTTCTCTCTGCCATTTTTCCTTTTGCCCTTTTCTCAATTTAATTTTTTTTGTTTAAAAAAAAAAACTTAGAATTTTAACATTTCAAATTCTGAGTATTTTTTTAAATATATATATATATATATATATATTTTGGGGGGAATGTAGGATATAAATATGGGGGGATTGAATAAATCTTCTTTTCTTTACCTGATTGTTTGTTTGTTTTTTATGTCTATGAAAGCTGGTTGTTGTTAATACAAGTGAAATGGGGTCCTAGCTCCACCATATCTGTTGTATTCTTTCTTAGGATTTCAATGTTGGTTTTCTGAATTCAATACATGTATCTAGGTTGCTTATATTTCAATTTTGCAACTGTAGGGATCTCATTGAAGCTAGGGATTCTGAATACAAGGCATGGGCTCATGTTCAGACCTTGAAGTCCTCTCTTGATGAGCAAACTCTGGAATTACAGGTTAAAATATCAATTGGAGCTGAGGCCATCTCTCATGTTCAGTTATTTTATGGTACAGTTTGATATGTCAATTGTTTCATCTATATTACCCTTTTGGTACTAACTTAAGTTCTTATGGATGCAGAGCATTGGCATTCTTTAGTTCATTTTATATGGGTGCTACACATGATTGCAATCCTTTATTTTTATTTTGGTTTTGTTTTGTTCTCTCCAGCATGATATATATATATATATAAGAAACCTGAAGACATATTTTTATCTATGCTATTTCGGGGAAAAGTTCGGGCTTCTAGATATCTTGAAATCCAAGCATGAGGAAAATGAAGCCTACATATTTGAATTAGAGGTTAGGTTTCTGCTCTGTTATATGGGAGAGCATTTTGTCTTCAATGTGTTTGTGAAGTAGGCCAGAGGTTATTGGTATTGTTTCTCTTCATGTAAGGCCTGAGATTATCATTTTCACTTTTGTCTTCGTTATCTTTGAGGCAAAGTATAACTGGGATCAACCTTTTAATAAATATTTCACTAGATTAGGGCATAACTTCCTAAAAATTTAATAAATATTTCATATACTTTACATATGATTTAATTTTGTGTAAATTCCTAAAAGAATCATAACATAACGGGTCAACTTTTTTAAAGCAAAAGTAAGTATGGGGGACATTGGCAAGTGTAAATTCAGGCTTCATATGTATAACATTGAACTACCACTACAAGTAGTTTAAATTCCTAAACTTTTGAAGCTTCAACAAGCCAAAAGTAGTTTCATATGCAAGTTGATCTACCACCAAACTTGTTGGAAATTGGGTCGGGTTTAAAATCCATTCCTGATTGGATCGCTCATGGTAGCATGACCTAAGACCCATAAAGAGAGACCTAGTCGAAGCTACTTTGGGAGTAAGCTATCTGTCTTGGTCAGCGTTGGTCCTGCTGCTCAGGTTAGGGTTGTAGTGTGGTGCAGTGAAGTGAGTAAGCTATCTGTCTTGTCTCTACGACTATGAGATTTATATCTGAAAAACAAATGGAGATATCGCAAGAAGAGATTGGGCTGGCAAATCAGATTTCAGAATTGGAGAAGCAAAACGAGGCTATGAAGAAATCGAATTTCGAATTTATGCGTCCAGATTTGAGTGAGGATTAGAAAACATTTTGGGAGATGAATTTGAGGAAGGAAATTCAAGAGATCAAGTTGGGGAAGAGTTTACTCCCAGAAGCTAGGGAATTTGATCCCGGGACTCTGCAATCTCAGTACAACAAATTAGAGGCTCAAGTTGCAGGCACTCGTATCAGAGTGCCCCAGGCTTGCATAGTTACTGGAAATAAGCTGCAACTAGACCTAAATGTGCAAGACGACAAAAATCATTTGACTTCTGAGCTTGTGAGTTATTTTGTCTCTCATTTTGCTCTTTTGTGCTTCGGTTTTGTAGGAAAAATAAGAAATATTATGCCTCAGAAATAAATGGATTTGATATACCTTTTCATTCAAACCAAATCCATAGATCATACGTGTTTCTATTGATATTTTTGAATAATTCTTAGCAATGGGGTAGATCTATTAGAACTATCCACACTCGTCGCTGTACAAAGGGCTATTATGTGTTTTTATTGATATTTTTAAATAATTCTTAGCAATGGGTTAAAACTATTAGAATTACTCACACTCGTCACAGTACAAAGGGCTATTATGTGTTTTTATGGAGAGGAAAAGAAGAGAGTCTAGGAGCGAGAGAACATATTAAATTTTTATTCTTCCAAATATAATACGCATATTATGTGGGAGAGTCATAACTCTATCTCGTCAAGCGATGAGATAGTGGGTTAATCCAAGCGTACTTTGACTAGGTCTCTCCTTATGGGTCTTAGGTCATGCTACCATGAGCGATCCAATCAGGAATGGATTTTAAAATTCCTAAACTTTTGAAGCTTCAACAAGCCAAAAGTAGTTTCATAATTTTAAAATCCATTCCTGATTTGATTGCTCATGGTAGCATGACCTAAGACCCATAAAGAGAGACCTAGTCGAAGTACGCTTGTGTGATTAACCCACTATCTCATCGCTTGACGAGATAGAGTTATGGGTGTTATAACTCTCCCACATAATATACGTATTATATTTGGAAGAATAAGAATTTAATGTGTTTTCTCTCTCTTAGACTCTTGTTTCTCTTTCCATAAAAACACATAATAGCCCTTTGTACTGTGACAAGTGTGCGTAGTTCTAATAATTTTACTCTATTGCTAAGAATTATTTAAGAATATCAATGAAAACACATAATAGCCCTTTGTACTGTGACGAGTGTGGATAGTTCTAATAGTTCAACTGTATTGCTAAGAATTATTCAAAAATATCAATAGATACACGTATGATCTATGGATTTGGTTTGAATGAAAAGGTATATCAAATCCATTTATTTCTGAGGCATAATATTTCTTATTTTTCCTACAAAACCAAAGCACAAAGGAGCAAAATGAGAGACAAAATAACTCGCAAGTTCAGAAGTCAAATGATTTTTGTCGTCTTGCACATTTAGGTCTAGTTGCAGCTTATTTCCGGTAACTATGCAAGCCTGGCGCACTTTGATACGAGCACCTGCAACTTGAGCCTCTAATTTGTTATACTGAGATTGCTGAGTCTTGGGATCAAATTCCCTAGCTTTCGGGAGTAAACTCTTCCCCAACTTGATCTCTTGAATTTCCTTCCTCAACTTCATCTCCCAAAATGTTTTCCGATCCTCACTCAAATCTGGACGCCTAAGTTCGAAATTCGATTTCTTCATAGCCTCGTTTTGCTTCTCCAGTTCCGAAATCTGATTCGCCAGCCCAATCTCTTGTTGCGATGTCTCCATTTGCTTTTCAGATATAAATCTCCTAGTCGTAGAGACAAGACAGATAGCTTACTCGCTTCACTACACTAATGGCCTATGTCAGCGTTGGTCCTGCTGCTCAGGTTAGGGTTGTAGTGTAGTGCAGTGAAGTGAGTAAGCTATCTGTCTTGTCTCTACGACTAGGAGATTTATATCTGAAAAACAAATGGAGATATCGCAAGAAGAGATTGGGCTGGCAAATCAGATTTCGGAACTGGAGAAGCAAAACGAGGCTATGAAGAAATCGAATTTCGAATTTATGCGTCCAGATTTGAGTGAGGATTCGAAAACATTTTGGGAGATGAAGTTGAGGAAGGAAATTCAAGAGATCAAGTTGGGGAAGAGTTTACTCCCAGAAGCTAGGGAATTTGATCCTGAGACTCTGCAATCTCAGTACAACAAATTAGAGGCTCAAGTTGCAGGCACTCGTATCAGAGTGCGCCAGGCTTGCATAGTTACTGGAAATAAGCTGCAACTAGACCTAAATGTGCAAGACGACAAAAATCATTTGACTTCTGAGCTTGTGAGTTATTTTGTCTCTCATTTTGCTCTTTTGTGCTTCGGTTTTGTAGGAAAAATAAGAAATATTATGCCTCAGAAATAAATGGATTTGATATACCTTTTCATTCAAACCAAATCCATAGATCATACGTGTTTCTATTGATATTTTTGAATAATTCTTAGCAATGGGGTAGATCTATTAGAACTATCCACACTCGTCGCTGTACAAAGGGCTATTATGTGTTTTTATTGATATTTTTAAATAATTCTTAGCAATGGGTTAAAACTATTAGAATTACTCACACTCGTCACAGTACAAAGGGCTATTATGTGTTTTTATGGAGAGGGAAAGAAGAGAGTCTAGGAGAGAGAAAACATATTAAATTCTTATTCTTCCAAATATAATACGTATATTATGTGGGAGGGTCATAACTCTATCTCGTCAAGCGATGAGATAGTGGGTTAATCCAAGCGTACTTTGACTAGGTCTCTCCTTATGGGTCTTAGGTCATGCTACCATGAGCGATCCAATCAGGAATGGATTTTAAAATTCCTAAACTTTTGAAGCTTCAACAAGCCAAAAGTAGTTTCATAATTTTAAAATCCATTCCTGATTTGATCGCTCATGGTAGCATGACCTAAGACCCATAAAGAGAGACCTAGTCGAAGTACGCTTGTGTGATTAACCCACTATCTCATCGCTTGACGAGATAGAGTTATGGGTGTTATAACTCTCCCACATAATATACGTATTATATTTGGAAGAATAAGAATTTAATGTGTTTTCTCTCTCTTAGACTCTTGTTTCTCTTTCCATAAAAACACATAATAGCCCTTTGTACTGTGACAAGTGTGCGTAGTTCTAATAATTTTACTCTATTGCTAAGAATTATTTAAGAATATCAATGAAAACACATAATAGCCCTTTGTACTGTGACGAGTGTGGATAGTTCTAATAGTTCAACTGTATTGCTAAGAATTATTCAAAAATATCAATAGATACACGTATGATCTATGGATTTGGTTTGAATGAAAAGGTATATCAAATCCATTTATTTCTGAGGCATAATATTTCTTATTTTTCCTACAAAACCAAAGCACAAAGGAGCAAAATGAGAGACAAAATAACTCGCAAGTTCAGAAGTCAAATGATTTTTGTCGTCTTGCACATTTAGGTCTAGTTGCAGCTTATTTCCGGTAACTATGCAAGCCTGGCGCACTTTGATACGAGCACCTGCAACTTGAGCCTCTAATTTGTTATACTGAGATTGCTGAGTCTTGGGATCAAATTCCCTAGCTTTCGGGAGTAAACTCTTCCCCAACTTGATCTCTTGAATTTCCTTCCTCAACTTCATCTCCCAAAATGTTTTCCGATCCTCACTCAAATCTGGACGCCTAAGTTCGAAATTCGATTTCTTCATAGCCTCGTTTTGCTTCTCCAGTTCCGAAATCTGATTCGCCAGCCCAATCTCTTGTTGCGATGTCTCCATTTGCTTTTCAGATATAAATCTCCTAGTCGTAGAGACAAGACAGATAGCTTACTCGCTTCACTACACTAATGGCCTATGTCAGC
This sequence comes from Camellia sinensis, assembly GCF_055761805.1. Classification (NCBI taxonomy): domain Eukaryota; kingdom Viridiplantae; phylum Streptophyta; class Magnoliopsida; order Ericales; family Theaceae; genus Camellia; species Camellia sinensis. The sequence continues at coordinate 40,041,529 of NC_138969.1, read as the reverse complement.
GTTGGTCCTGCTGCTCAGGTTAGGGTTGTAGTGTAGTGCAGTGAAGTGAGTAAGCTATCTGTCTTGTCTCTACGACTAGGAGATTTATATCTGAAAAACAAATGGAGATATCGCAAGAAGAGATTGGGCTGGCAAATCAGATTTCGGAACTGGAGAAGCAAAACGAGGCTATGAAGAAATCGAATTTCGAATTTATGCGTCCAGATTTGAGTGAGGATTCGAAAACATTTTGGGAGATGAAGTTGAGGAAGGAAATTCAAGAGATCAAGTTGGGGAAGAGTTTACTCCCAGAAGCTAGGGAATTTGATCCTGAGACTCTGCAATCTCAGTACAACAAATTAGAGGCTCAAGTTGCAGGCACTCGTATCAGAGTGCGCCAGGCTTGCATAGTTACTGGAAATAAGCTGCAACTAGACCTAAATGTGCAAGACGACAAAAATCATTTGACTTCTGAGCTTGTGAGTTATTTTGTCTCTCATTTTGCTCTTTTGTGCTTCGGTTTTGTAGGAAAAATAAGAAATATTATGCCTCAGAAATAAATGGATTTGATATACCTTTTCATTCAAACCAAATCCATAGATCATACGTGTTTCTATTGATATTTTTGAATAATTCTTAGCAATGGGGTAGATCTATTAGAACTATCCACACTCGTCGCTGTACAAAGGGCTATTATGTGTTTTTATTGATATTTTTAAATAATTCTTAGCAATGGGTTAAAACTATTAGAATTACTCACACTCGTCACAGTACAAAGGGCTATTATGTGTTTTTATGGAGAGGGAAAGAAGAGAGTCTAGGAGAGAGAAAACATATTAAATTCTTATTCTTCCAAATATAATACGTATATTATGTGGGAGGGTCATAACTCTATCTCGTCAAGCGATGAGATAGTGGGTTAATCCAAGCGTACTTTGACTAGGTCTCTCCTTATGGGTCTTAGGTCATGCTACCATGAGCGATCCAATCAGGAATGGATTTTATACCCGACCCAATTTCCAACAAGTTTGGTGGTAGATAAACTTGCATATGAAACTACTTTTGGCTTGTTGAAGCTTTAAAAGTTTAGGAATTTAAACTACTTATAGTGGTAGTTCAATGTTATACATATGAAGCCTGAATTTACACTTGCCAATGTCCCACATACTTACTTTTGTTTTAAAAAAGTTGACCTGTTATGTTATGATTCTTTTTGGAATTTATACAAAATTAAATCATATGTAAAGTATATGAAACATTTATTAAATTTTTAGGGCCGTTATGCCCTAATCTAGTGAAATATTTATTAAAAAGTTGATCCGAGTTATACTTTGCCTCAAAGATAACGAAGATTTGAAAAGGGTATTATTGTCTTAAAAATAATAAAAATCAGTATTGTTGTCCTAAAAAATTAATAAGTGTGTCATATGCTTCACATATGATTTGATTCGATTTAAATTCGGGACAAAATTGTAATGGGAGGTGTCAAGTGTTATAGTATAATTGTTCGAGGTGGTTAACTTTTGTGTTTGGTAGTTCAAGGGCAAAGTGCAAATGAGTCATAGTTTAAGAGAGTTGTAATCGCTCCATAATCAATTTGTAAGGACGGTTTGTTGGGTTAGGCCGTTATTACAACTGTGTCAAAACCTATGGGTTGTGCTGCATAATCAACTATCTATTTTTAGCACCTTGTGTCTCCAAAATCAATTTCCATGCTTAGAAAATTACCCCACATGCCTGTAATGCATGATAGAGAAATCTATAATTTGTAGTTGCAACGGCTGTTGTAAGGAGCTATCCATTTTACTCTGTCTTTTATAGGCGAGGACGATAAGGCTGTCTCATAATGAGTGAGAGAGTCTAGGGTGCTTTTAGATTAGGGAATTGTTTACTTACCCTTGGGTTCTTGCCGACCATTCATCCCAACCCGACAAAAGACACAAAGCACTGATTGTTTTATCCTCAACTCAATGGTTTAATCAATTCTTGAGGTTCACGATGACGTTTGTGCTTTCCTCAAGTGCTTTAATATTATTACATAAAGAGCTTATTGTTTGCATTTATTATTTTTACTTATTTTAATGTTAAGCTTGAGTGGAAGTGTATTTTCAGTTCTATAGCTTGTAAGTGATTGAGACAAGAGTGTTACCATACTTTAAGTCAGTCCAAGAAGACGGTACATTTAAAGAGAAAAGTAGGATTTAAATTAATAAATGTGTGGTTATCATAGTTGTTTTTTTTTTTTTTGGGTTTTGTTCCGTACTTATTTAGAGCATGTAATTTCATAGAAAGTAAGGTGAGAAAGAGCAGGGTCTATACTTGTGCATGTGTAGTAGTTTCATTTTAATGTTTGAATTCGTTGTGAGTTGTTTTATTTTGATGTCTGAATTAATTGTGCGTTGTTATATTTTTGTCTCTACCTTGTTTGGGAACAGGCTTTTTTAGTAACTTTTTGATTTTTTGGCTAAAATATGATGTAAAAAAAAAAAATTAGTATGTTTGAGATAACTTTTTGATTTTTTATGAAAAGATATGCAAAAAGTAGAGAGAAAAGAGAATCTTTAACTTTTTGATATATGTTGTTGGCTTTTTGGTTTTTTTAGTGACTTTTTGACTTTTAGGCTAAAAATGTTACTTCCTAAACGAGGCTGATTTTCCTTTGGTTTGCTTTGCTTTGTGGTTCTGAAATCATTATCATTTTGTCAATTTCCATCTTTGTGCTTTGATTTGGTTTGGTGGTAGATAAACTTGCATAATGAAACTACTTTTAGCTTGTTGAAGCTTTAAAAAAAATTAGTTTGTGTTTTTTTAGTGGTAGTTCAATAATGTTGTACATATCAAGCCTAAATTTGCACTCGTCAATGTCCCCCATACGATACGATATGAACTTTTTCTTTAAAAGAGTTGACCCCTTTTGTTAAGGATTTTGTTAGGTATTTTACACAATCAAATCATATATAAAACATATCTGAAACATTTATTAAATTTCTAGGGTAATAATGCCCTTTTCTAGTGATCCCGTTTGCATTCTACCACTAAGATAAGGAGAGACAAAATGCAAACGAGATCACTAGATACGGGTATTACTATTTAAAATAAAATCAAAAAAATTAATAAAGGTGTACTATTGTCCCAAAAAAATTAATAAGCGTGTCATATGCGTCACATATGATCTGATTCCCTTTAAATCTAGGATAAAATTGTAATGGAAGGTGTTAAGTGTTACAGTATAATTGTTCGAGGGGGTTAACTTTTGCGTTTGGAAGTTCAGGGACAAAGTGCAAATGAGTCTTAATTTAAAAGAATTGTAGTAATCACTCCATAATCAATTTGTAAGGACGGTTTGTTGGGTTAGATCATTATTACAGCTGTGTCTAAACCTCTGGATTGTGCTGCACAATCCAGTATCTGTTTTTAGCACCTCGTGTCTCCAAAATCATTTTCCATGCCTACAAAATTACCCCACACCACATGCTTGTAATGCATGATAGAGAAATCTATAATTTATAATTGCAACGGCTATTGTAAGGAGTTCTACATTGTACTATATTTTTTTAGAGGGGAGGACATTAAGGCTATCTCATTATGAGTGAGAGAGTCTAGGGTGCTTTTATATTAGGGAATTGTTTACTTACCCGTGGGTTCTTGCTCACCATCCATCCCAAACCCAACAAAAGACACAAAGCACTGACTGACTGTTTTTTATCCACAACTCAGAGGTTCAATCAATTCTTGAGGTTCATGATGACGTTTGTGCTTTCTTCAAGTGCTTTAATGTTATTACAAAGAGTTTATTGTTTGCCTTTAATATTTTTGCATCTTTTAATGTTAAGCTTGAGTGGAAATGTATTTTCAGTTCTATAACGTGTGAGTGTTTGAGAGAGGAGCGTGTTCTTACCAAAATTTAAGTCAGTCTTCAAGATAGTGGTTGGCCAACCATCTGATTGGCTTGGGGAAGACTTCTCAAAGTATTACAAAGATTTCACTGAGGTGATTTGTTCGTTTTAGCTCTTTATTTTCTTTATGTTTTTAGATGGACTTTCCAACAAAAGACACAAAGCACTGACTGACTGTTTTTTATCCACAACTCAGAGGTTCAATCAATTCTTGAGGTTCATGATGACGTTTGTGCTTTCTTCAAGTGCTTTAATGTTATTACAAAGAGTTTATTGTTTGCCTTTAATATTTTTGCATCTTTTAATGTTAAGCTTGAGTGGAAATGTATTTTTAGTTCTATAACGTGTGAGTGTTTGAGAGAGGAGCGTGTTCTTACCAAAATTTAAGTCAGTCTTCAAGATAGTGGTTGGCCAACCAACTGATTGGCTTGGGGAAGATTTCTCAGAGTATTACAAAGATTTCGCTGAGGTGATTTGTTCGTTTTAGCTCTTTATTTTCTTTATGTTTTTAGATGGACTTTATGCTGTGAATATTCACGGAATCTATGCTAACCTTTCATGTGTCACAGACTTTTGATGGATTATGGACGAGTATAACAAGAAAAAAGAGCTAGGAATAATTTCTAGTTTAAATATTAAAATAAAGAGCACTCGGTCCATAAATTCAATTTTGGATTTTCTTTGTCCAAAAGTTCACACTCTAGAATACTGTCTATAAGGACAAGTTTCTACAAAATGACCAAATTACCCATGTGTATATATTGTTTCCTGAACCAAACTGTTCTCTCTCTCTCTCTCACCGCTCCATCTCCCTCCGCTAGCGATCTCCCTCCTCCACCTTCTTCAGCCGCCGATCTCCTCCACTGTCGCCTCTCTTTCCTAAACACCATCGAGAGGAGGTTGCAACACCTCCTTCCGCCACAGAAATCAATGAGAAAGACCACCACCACACAGATTTGAGTGAGACCTATGTTTCCAACTCTACTATTCTCTCTCTTTCTCTGTGTGTTTGTGTATATATATATATATGTGTGTTTTGTTTTTTAGATGTGTTTTCTTTAGATTTGTGTTTAGATCTTACTATTTGATTTATATGTGTTGATCTGTGTTTTCTCTCAACATACAGATTACTATTGTTTGATGGATCGATATATTTCACATTTAGATGGCTAATATTAAGCTACTCTTCACCTTAAATCCTAATCTATTTGTTATAAATATGATGTGTGTGTATATGAATCGGATTCTATGATTTTGATGATGATAAGTAAAATATATTAATTGAATACAAAATTATTGCAAATAAATATAAATGGCGGCGAAGGGGAACAAAGAGACGACGTTTGCGAACGGAGGGGGTTTGATGGCGAGGCCGTGGGCAGCAGAGGAGCGGTAGACGGAGGAGTTGAAGGTGGGGATGGCGGCGGAGGTTAGGGTTTCAGCAGCGGCGGCTATGGAAGGGGATCTCTCCCCTCACCAATCTCTCTCTCTCTATCTACTTATGTTTCGGCTATTGAATTTTTTTTTTTTTTTTTTTTTTTTTTGTTGGGAAATGTTTAGAAAACAGAGGAAGCAAAAACAAAAGGAATCAAAAACAACTATCAGTAGGATTTTGGATGTTTTAGATATTTTTTCGGCTGTTGAACTTGTTGGTCAGTAGGATTTTAGATGTTTTTGGGGAATTTTTTAAGGTTTTGATGATTGGGATCTGTTTGGTTGTTGAGAAAATTGGGAGGAGTTTTGTTCAGTTTTTCTCATGCTATGTTTGAACAGGCAAATTTTGACAGATAGTGGGAGATGGCTTAGATCTGAACAGATATGTTAAACATTTAAGGAAAAAAAAAGTTAAAAAAATTAAACAGATAAAATAGATTTGAATAGATAGTGGTTTATGGAGAGAGATTTGAACAAAGTTCAACAAATAAGAAAAAAATAGGTTAAAAAATTCAACAGATGAAAAAAGATTTCAACATGTAGGTTAAAAAAATAAAATTGGAAACAAAATGTCTTCCAAAATAATAAATGGACTTCTCATTACAATATTTTACAGAGAGTGGACTTAAAATACCCATAGAACCTAATGCGTTATACCCTTATTAGATTGGATTTTTCAACAATTTTCTCTAAAATAAATGCCTTGCGGTTCTTCAACCCATTAATAGGGAAATGGCTTAAACAAAATGATATTAACACATGTAACAGAGTAAAAATATGTCCTCAAATGAAGTTGGCTGCATGAATCATTTTTTCACCGTTCTTTTTTATCAAGGGCGACATACTCAGTTAAATTTAATAAATTCATATCTTTTCATACTGTCGCATCTCATATTAGTTTAGGTCTTTCCCTCTTGCTAATATCTTGATGTGACACTTCTATTCAGTTAGAATTTGACTCCATCATGTGTCTTGGGTTGTGCAAAAAAATCGAATTAACCGCGCACCCGCCTGACCCGCTATGGCTACAGACAATTTCGACCACTTCAACGGTTGACTGTAGTTCTATTTTGAAAATTGTCATCTATGTTCGGTCGGTGGTCAAACTGAAATAAAAAAAATATTATTATAACTGACCGACCGACCGAATTATATACAAATATATATTTACTTTCGTCAGAACACTGATAACTTTAGTGGGGGCTGAGTTAAGATAAACATACCCACTACTCAAAATATAAATATGTTTTTAATAAAAAAAAAACCCTTCCCAAGACAAATAACACTTCTCCCGAGTACATAGACATTGACGTTTCACCTACCACCTTGTCTCCCTCTCTTCTCAGTTCTCTCACACCCACTCTCTCTCCTCTTCTCCATTACTTCTGTCTCTCTCCCCCAAAAGATTGTAAAATATAGGGGTGTTTTGGGAAGTTTGTAAAACGTGGCTTTTTGGCTTTTTTTACTTATTTTATCTTTTTGTGGATAAGTTATATGAGAGGTGATGTGACCCAAAATTGGTAAAAAGCTGGAAGTTGGTTTTTTACCAGCTTCCAAAAGAGCACATATATCTCTCTTTCTCACCGACTGATATCCCCATCCCTCTCTCTTCCCAAATGAAGGCTCTCTCTCGTCTCCTCCTTTCCCTCAACTCTCGTCTCCATCTCGTCTCTCTCTCTCTCTTCCTTCTGTTTCTTTCTTTCTCTCTCTCACCCTCTCTCTCCGATTTACCTAATTGAACACTAAAATCCTCATCTTCAACTTATAAATCTACCGAATCTGATACCATTCTCACAAAAGAGAGACAATTGAAGAGATGAACGGTGGGTAAGGATGATGGTGACATTGTGCCATGGTAGAAAGGTAAGTATCTCCTCTCTATTTTCAATTTTGTCCACTGTTTTCTATCATTTTTAGTGTGTATGTAAGAGAGGCAGATTTGTATAGTATGTGTTATGATTTTGTTGTGTGTATATTTGTTTGGTATTGATTTTCTAGATGAGAGGAACAGAAGCCATATATAACTGAAATGGTGAACGAAAATCACTCGATCGAAAACTGCTCGTTAAACCGGACACCTGATGAGCACGGTTTCAATCATTACCCCGGTCGAAATCGGATGAACATTTCTCTACCCGAAACAGGTTGGTTCGAGTGACAGTTCTATGATAAAACCGAGCCGACTTGACCCGTGCACACTGTAGACTGCCCGAACTACCTCCGCCCGCCCCCCCTTTCGGAGAGGGCATGGATTTGTCGGATCATGCTACTACAGTTTGGACTCTTGTCACGGTTCTGAATCTAATCTCACAAAGTACAATGTAAGACTGATACATCACCAACAAGTCCAAATCCGGCAAATCATTTTGGAAAATCGATTTTAATCAAAAAGCGCCAAACATGAACTGTTTTGCCAGATTTTAGAGTCACCACTTAAATAATTTGTTTTGGGAAATTTAAGAAACCCTGACTCGCGCCAAAGCCCACGTGTCTGTCATCACCAAAGTTGTCTCGGCTCGGGAACTTGGGTACGAGAGGGGAAGGTCCTGAAATGAGCACTCCCGCTCGCCTGATCAAAGGATCGGCCTCTACTAAGCATGATATGTTGTTTTCATAAACACATGTGTTCTTATTTCGGTTATTAATCTAACTTACTATGTGATGCGTACAGCATACAAGTATAGACTAAATCACTCGATTTGGAACAAAACATCTCATGTTTCTTTTTCGAAAATGGTTTGAAAGTGCTACTCGCAAGTAGGCTAAAGTGCGGATTTGCCACCCTCAAGTGGGCTTGAAAACATGATCATTTGCCACTTTCAAGTGGGCTTGAAACTCACTTTGATGAATTATTCCAATTCAAGCAATGAAGCCTTCATCCACAGGCATTCATGCTGTTATAGCAGTTAAGCAAATAGCCTCATGGCAAGCATGCTAACATGGCAACATACACATCTCATGCAGTATGCTAAAACGTAAACACTCACAGTGTACTTCGAGCCAAAACAAAAAAACTAGTTAGAAATCAATGCATGATCCTAGTTATGTTAAGATGCTTGATGCAATGCATGCAAAAAATGCAACTAAAATAGGCTCGGCTGTCTAAGATGGCATATGAATGCAACAATTGATAACATGTTGTTAAACACGTATTCAAGAAAGTGTATTGAAATAAGATGTCGTCTGTATGATGCACCGAGCCCGGTGCATGCAAAATAAATGAATGATGTATACATGCATAGCATAAGGTATGCTTACTCGAAATATGCCCTAAACCAACCACCAAAAGTTGATAAGTAAAAAGGAAAAAGAAATGGGATTGGAAGACATGCACACACACACGCACACTTATTGCAACAATACGCCCTCGCGAAGGAGGGTCCAAATGAAATGAATGCTGACTAGCTACGCTAATTAAGCTAACTATTACAAATCATAACTAATTAACTATCTAGTTAACTAATTACAAACACAAATGAATAGCTAAACACATTAATTATTTAAATACAGAACCAACGAATTAACCATATAAGCAAAACAGTTAAAAGGGCCTCGAGGGCAAAGGATGCATGCATGCTCGATCGGCTTTCTCCCGAAAATCCGTCGCTTTGCCACCGGTTGCCTCTGTTTGCATTCGCCTTGATCCCGAACACCGTACCATTCTCCAGGTTGTTTCTGCTCCAGAACCAGAACAACTTTGAACCACCTTCAAGTTGGTGGGCTGTCGGCCACCAAGGGAAGCTGTAGGCCACTTTTCTTTCCAGAATCCCAACTTTGCGGCAACAGAGATCAACAAAGGTATAGCAATGCATTTGCAAGGAAATGTGTGTGCAACTACTATCCTTATCATTTCTCAAGCTCAAAGGAGCATAGTACTCGGCTCCCAAGCCACCAATCACGTATCTCAATGCATGATGGCCAAATAGCCAAGCTTGCGCAATGTTATTGAATGAACAAACAAGACTCGAAGTGTCGTCACCCTATCATGCATGATCAAGGGTGACAATGACCAAGAAACGCAACACGTTTCATCACTTTGAGTATAAAACATGCCACATTCCTTGTGTTCGGATTAACGTCCGATCCAAACACAAGGCAATGCAAACAACATGCTTATCTTTCCATGCTAAAGTGGCATACACAAGACTCTAAGACCACGGCCTTATCATGAGTGATCAAAGGCAATGGAGACAAAGGGGATTGGCTCACTTTCATTACTTTGAGTATGGAGTGGACCAATCCATTTTGTGTTCAACATAACGTCCGGTTGAACACGATGCAATGCAAACAACATATGTAATGCATGCTCAGATGCCCAATACGTTAAGTCAAGCTAGTAAAGAGCATCATTTAGAAGGCATGTATTATCAATCTCAAATAACTAAACCAGCCATGGATAGGGCTAAACCATGCCAAAATAATAGTCCAAACATGTTGAGGTCGAAGCTCAAAGGCCCAGAGAACATACACACATGCTAGCCCCTAAGCAAAGCATAATACACAACCCTCAAAAGCAATGAAGAAGTGAAGTATATGAGAGCATGACTACACTATATGCACTAAAATTACATACTAAATGGTGCCATACCATGCAAACATCACATGCATATCATGTTGAAGGCTTCAAAATCCAAAGCTAGGCAAGGCCCTTTACATTACAACCATACTAAGCAATGCTCAAATGACCTTAACCATTCAAAACAGACCTAAGGCAGGTCAAAATAGTAGCAAAAACATGCTAGACTCACAGCATGGATGGCAAGAACAGTATGCTCATGTGTTAGCTCACAAACAAGGCATAAAGGCACAACTCTTAAACACAATGAAAGAGCGATAAATATGAGAGTACGACAGGAGTTTATGCTCTGAAATTACATGAGAAGTGATGCCATATCATGCACATATCATAAATAAGGCATGCTAAGGGTCTCAAAACTCAAGACTAGTGAAGCCAACTATGCCATAGCTATACAAAGCAAGCCCCAAGAGGCCAAGACCACTCAAAACAGTCCTAAAGCATGCTAAAACAATGCCAAAAACATGATGGAGTGAAGCCAAAGCAAGCTAGAATGGTAAGCCAAATCACCAAGTATGCTAGGCTAGTGAGCAAGAATGCACTACAAGTGCAAAAACCAAGCAAGAGGTGACCTCACCAACCAAAATCAGAAATAAAGCATGCTAAAACTAGAGTAAAAGCATGTGAGAGCATAACCAAAATAAGCTAGAATGATGAGCCAAAGTAGCAAGCATGCAAGGCTAAATAGCAAGATTACACTACAAATGTAAGAAACATGCATGATGTGACTCAACCAAGCCAAAACAGAGTTATGCCATGCTGAAATAAGGCCAAAAATAAGCTGAGAACAAGCCAACACATGCTAGAAAAACATGCTCAATAATTAGGCCAACAAGACAAGCAAGCAAGACAAGAGGAGAGGGGACCATCCTCTCCTATTTGGGGTCTCAAAACCACCTTTCCACCATTGAAATTCCTCTGGAATTCAGTGGTTAAAAGGCCAAAAAGAGATGATCTCAAAGGCCTTAAGAGATTGCACAAAGCAAAGCAAAATAAGCCATAAAAGGGGGTAGACTACCCCTAACTCAAACAAGGCTTTAAACAACCATTTTTAACACTAAAAAACAAGGGTTTTTGTAGTTAACAACCAAGCGTAACAGAGCATGCAAAGGTTGCTAAGAGAGTATACAAAAACAAGTTTAAAAGGGGAAAAGGCTTACCCTTGAAGCACAGCAACAAAACCAGCAACTTCTGAGCCAAAACCAACTTTTGAAGCTCCCACAAGACCCTCAAGCACCTCAGCAACAAGGTAGGAGTGTTTGGCTAAGAGGTTGTGTGCAAAAATATGAAGAAAACTCACTTTCAAGCACTATAGAACATAATATAGAGAGAGGGAGAGAATTCTAGAGAGTCAAAATTTGCTTCTCAAAATTCTGAACCCCCCCTAAAGGGGGAGGGAGCTCCCCTTATATAAGCAATGCAAGCAAAAGCTTGCTTGACAAAGCTTGAAAATTGCCTCCATCCCTCCATACGGAGGATGATTCAGTGAGCCACAGCTGGCCCAAAAGATCTGAAAATATCTAAAAAAGAGAAAAAGTGATTGCCTGCCAGTTAAGGTGGCCGGCCGGCCACTTGAAGTGGCCTACAAGAGGGAAAAGTGGTCGGCAAGGCCCTCTTCTCCTCAAGGCAGGAGGCAACAAGGTTTGGCCCAAAAACCAAGGCCAAAACACAAAGGGTTAAGAGGCTCAAAGACAAGGGGCACCCAGCCGAGACTTTCGGGCGCTCAAAACAAGCACCAACATGTGAAATCGTCGCGTGCACAAATGATGACATCTGAGTCTTAAGGTCGGTCAAAAATGGGATGTCTACACACACCCTGTGTCATCATATGGAATATCATAGTTGGTTGAGTGGTTAAGATTCTTAACTGCCCCAGATGGGAGGTGAAACAGTTTTGCTAGTCAGCTTGCACTTGTGCAGGAACAGTAGGTAATTTAAGAAAATATGCTCCAAAGTCAATGGTCACTGTGGAGGGTCTACATCCATACATATTTTTCCAGTTTGGAAAATGAATATTCTACAATTTTGAGATAAGAAAATACCATCACTTCATCCTCATCACAAATAAGTTGTTATATACTGATTTGTGTCAAAGATCAAATATATTGTGGGACACGTGTGACAAACCAGTCTTAATTGGTTTGCAAGAAGGTGGTGGACACACGTAGCACATGTTTTGCATTTGTAATGCTTTGCATAGCTGAATCTCCAATATTTGAAAATGTTTGAAACTGGTCCTTTCATAGTTCTTTGTACTTATCAATAACCTCGTGTTTCTATATTCATACTTGTCAAAGAATATTCTTCAACTGGTGTACAAGGTTCAGAATTTCGGGGACAACTGGAAGGACTGGTGGTGTCTTTGATGCTCATATACTGTCTTCTTCATTGCACTTAAATAGAAGACCTGTTTCATTGAAACTTAAAAAACTGCTTTATTGATTTCAGTTCAGACAAATTTGGTGAGATGATGATCACAAGCTGAATCCACCAGTCAGAAAAACTTTGTAAACTGATGTCTAGGGGCAGTGGTAATATGTGGAAGCTATTGTGGAGCGGACGCCAGGGTTCAAATCCCGTTGACTATCCAAAAAGAGATAACTTCAGTAACGTGTTCCTGGAACGTAGGCACATATTTAAGGTGGACCATACTAGGATGGTAGAGCCGTTTGGAGTTTTTATGTTGGACTGCTGGTTTGTCAAAACAAATTGTCAGTAGAATTGGAGAGGAAGCAATGCCACAGTAATGCTCCAGAGGGAAAACCAACGGGGAGGGTAAACCCAAAATTTGGAACATCTTTCAAAGTTCTATATTAAGTTTTCTACTCATTAGTGATTCAGCATGGTAACCTTGCACATTATTAACTGCATGCTCTCAACGCTCATAAATATTGGTGGTGATGGCTTTTGTTCTAAAAGTTGTGGCCTACTTGGGGTTTGTTGAGTGGGATCCTATCTTTCCTTTCAGGTCTATTGTGTGGTAATCAAAGTGTGAAGTTCTTTTTTCTTGTCCTTTGTTATCCAGCAGTCCGTTGTTTTTGTGGTGCATTAAACATGGTGTTTACATTTTCTACATTCATGTTTCGCTTCTTCCCTTTGCTGGATATCTTTTCCCTCTCACCCCACCTTGGGATCTATCACTGATATATCTCCCGTCACTATTCTTCTTCCCCATTTATATCTGCTGCAATATTGTAGATCTCTCATTCAAATATCTCGCAATCTTTTAAAGGACAAACATTGATTCATGGGTCTTCTAGCATGAAGAATGAGACTTTGGTGAAGTAATGAGTGCAAGAATTTTTTGGGGCGTTAATGATACCCTCTGGTTGTGACCAGCTAGGGATAATGATGAGGTTTATTTAGCAAGGTTCAGGTGACTGTTAAGCTAGGGGAGAGTTTGGGAAAAACACAGCCCAATTTGGGATTGATTTGGTATCAGTTTCACTTTCAGTTTCCTGCCAAAAGCCTGTCCCAATATTTTAACTTTTATCCTTGGCTGCCTAAATTGGATAGTTAAGGGATTAGAGGTGGTTTTTGATCCAATTCCTACGCTGCTTGCATCTATCTAGCAGGTGAGTCGCCTTGCTAATCACTATTAGATTCCTTAGCTAGATTTCTGGACTCTGTAATCTCTCATGGTGGTTTTCATTGGCAAAAGGGGTAATTGCCAATTGAGGAGAAAGCTGCCCTTAACCATGATCGACATTAGAATATCATCAATCATCATGAACTCTTTACTTTGCATGATTGAAGACTCATCTGTGATCATGGTTGACAGCATTTTGTCAATTTTTATTTTTGGAAATTTGCCGTAAATCCAATTGTTTGGTATATTCAATGGGAGAGGAAAGATGGAAAAAAAATTAAGCATCATTCTGTCCAAGCTGAACCATCTCTACCTTGTTGGGTTTTCTATAATCAGTCGGCATCAGGATGGGGCTGTGCTGTTTCGTGCTTACACATTTACCGTCTCTACTAGCCAATGCATGGAGTGATGGGTGAATGAGATTGTGAGATCTAATAAACAGTACGTTCAACATTATTTTATTATCCTTAAGAACATGTGCAAGTTTCTATCCAACTTATGCAACAGATAGTATCAAATTGACTTGCAGTGTCCTATTATTTGATGTAGAATGCAGTTGAAAAGTGTTCTCTATTTCTAATGAGGCATCTAGGATCTGGTTTTTTTTTGTACAGGTTACTCATAGGGGTGACCATTGGTTTTGGCCTAATAACCTTGAAGTTATGGGTTCAAGTCTTGGGACCTCGCTTTGTTCTTATGCCAAAAGTTAAGTCTCAATCTTTCCCCTCCCAAACACACATTAATGTGTACATAATGGGCGTTGTTTTTTTTTTTTTTTGACACTCATAGTTGCAACCATCCATTTTCCATTTTTTTTAGTTTTTATTTGTAGCCTGGAGAATTCAGTTGAAATTTATTCTTGGTTTATGAGACAGGTTAAGTAGCATTGAAGAGCTAGCCAGGGCTACAATCATGAAGTTAACTCAGCGTATGACTGAGCACAACAAAGCAATGGCTTCTGCTAAATCTGATGAAGCAAAGGCTAGCGTTGTGAGTTTATCTTGGAGAGCTTTCTTTAATCTTCTGTCAATCTTTGGGTTTTACGTTGAATTTAACTGACAAAGATGATTTGCATAATTTGCAGAAAGCTCAAAAGCAGAATACTACCACTGGACTGCAAACCTGCAATAATATTTTGGCAATGACACAGGTCTGAAATTGATTAGTATTATTATTATTTTTGTTTGTAAATACTTGTTCATAGAACAGAATGGCTATAAGGATTCATGTAGTCAACCTCACACCAACCCTACTGAAGTGGGACAAAATGCTTGGTATGTAAATACTAGTTCATGCACTCAGGACTGAATTTTCTTACATTGTTTGATAACTCAGCTGCATGCAAAATCACCTTCATTCATTGGCGATAAGAGAATCAACCTTTCCTGGAAAGAAGTAGCAAAAGCTTCGGCACCTTACCGGTGCTGGGTATGTTGAAAACCTCTTATTCTTCTCCTGTAAAACTCCCCTTTTTGTTGATATGTGAGTTCTGCATGACACTTGTATATGCTGCAAGGATTTCAGGTAATTCTGGAGCGTGTTGGGAATGGGGGTCCATCTTTTATTGGAGTAACCGTAGCTTGCACCCTATAATCTTATAACTTGCATTTTCTCCCTTGTAAAATTAACAGATTTTGCTTTAGACCTTATAATTTTGTAAAAGTTGCACTTTGCACTTTTCATTTAAAATATATATATGTATATATATTGGGGAATATAGTAAAAACTAAGCGTGCAAAGTGCAACTTCTATAAAAATAAAAAAAAAACAAAAAAAAAAACTATAGGATGCAAAGTACATTTATTTATTTATTTTTTAATGTAGTTGTTGGATTGTTGTATGAAATTACAATGAGGCCAAATGAATTACAATCATAATCAAGATCAAATACAACACATAATTAATACAAACAAAACTCTCAAAAGTGGGAGAGGGACATCCCAAACAAATGTACGGGGAATAAGACCCACACGTAGGTGGAAAGTTTTGAATCACTGACCTCCTAGTGAGGTGTGAGGGTGCAGCATTTTATTTTATAGGGTGCAGAGTGCAACTTTTAATTTTATGAGGGGCATGGAGAAACTTTCACAAAACTTATAGGCGGTAGCAACGTGCCATTAGCCCTTACTTTTATTTGAGTTTTATAGTTGTATCGGCTTTCTTTTTGTCATTTTATTATTGTTATTATTCTTATTTATTGATTTTTCTGCAGAGGGAAACGTCTTGCAAGTGCCACTAATGTCATGAACAACAATGCATCAAAAAAAAGTTGTGGTGGTGGTGGCGGTGGTGGTGGTGGTTTACCGAACCAACTTGTTAACACGGCATTTCAAGGTCTATCGCATGGATGAGGAAGAAGTGGTGTGAGGGGTAGAGGCAGGGGCTGGGGTGGACGTGCGAGAGGAACGAGCTACCAGTAAGCTTTGGTTATGTGATGATCGGTGCGTATTTTGCCTTGTTCTACTGGGTTATGTTGGATTTATCTTCGTTGAAATGTTGAATTCCAAAGTGTGGTTCAGTCAACAGTTGAGTTTGTTGTTTTTGAAAATTTTTCTTTAAAAATTTTCGTCCTTGTTCGTTTCAAATTTCGAGTTTTCACTTGTCCCAGAGGGTGTGAGGTCAACTCCGGAGTGTCGGGAGAGAAGCCGAGGTTTTTTCGGGGCTGGAAGGCCAGAGCTGCACGTGCGGGGCCTTGGGCCGCAAGTGTGGGAGAGGGATCGCATGTGCGGGGAGTGAGGCCGCACGTGCGGGAAGCAGGGGAAGGCTGTGTGCACAGTGCAATATATGTAGGTACGGAGAGAAGGTGCGAGGGAGGACCCACACATGCGGGGGTGAGAGCCGCACGTATGGGAGGACGTTCCGCACGTGCGGGAGAAGGCGCTGCACGTGCGGCCAGGCGCGTGATTTGTCTTGTTTTTGTGCTTTTCAGCTATGTATAGCTCTTTTTGTCCCCTTTTCATCCATATATGAATGTACCTCTCTCTCTCTCTCTCTACAATCTCTTTTTCTCTTATCTCTCTTTATTCAAAACCTTAAAAGCATTGTATTTTCTTTTGATCCGAAGAATCCATTGAGATTTTGGTGCTAGTCCCTTATACCAAAATGATGAGCATATCGATGGCTTCGTCTTGACCGGTGGAGATCGAATTCTGGCAAAGTTGATTTTTGGGCTTTTCTCCTCTTCTCTCTTGGGGCAGGGATTTCTTTCATCTTTTTCAATACCTCTTTTATAGATAGACATGTATGTTTTTATTGCATAAAAACCATGTTGTTATGGATTTTTCTTTGAAAATCATGATAGGGGATCTAAGGTTTGATGTTGAGGTTGAGATTTTGTGAAATAAATTGTTGTTGGGTTAATTTGGGGAGTGATTTAACATGTTCATGTTCAGTGAGAGGTGAAGACCTAATTTTCTTTTTATATAATACCTGATAAATAAAAAGGGTTAAAATTGTGAAATAATCATGTTATGAATTGAGGAATTTAATAATGAGTTGGTAATTGATTTGAGATTAAATTGGATCTTATGATCTTGGTATTTACCTTGTGTTGGGTTAATTATATTTGAATATAACGAATGGATAATTTGTTTAGTGTTAATGAGGAGTTAACCATGAGATTAGGAATTTTGGGCAACGCCCTTGTTGAGTTGAAATTGAGCGGATTATGGCTTTGTTATCTATGGGTTGAGTTTTTAGTTAAATGAATGAAATGAGTCTCTTTTATTGTATATATACATGTATATTAAATTGGTGTATTGCGAATTGAAAATTTTGGAAATTGACTTGGAAAGATAGAGGTGATTGTAACTCTTTTGCAAATTAAGAAAGAACCTTGGTGTTAGGTTTTTATTCTTGGCAACCCCGTTTGACAAAACTCCTTTCAGATGTATTTTTTTTTTCGCACTTTTATTTCAGTGAGGCTATGAGTTTATTAGATGCGAATCCAAACCCGAATCGAACCATGCAGAGAATTTTGTGATGTTAATGCTTTCAAGATTGCCACTTCGCTGATTATTACGGGGGTCGAGCTGACCGGTCAGCTCGCGGCCGAAGCAAATTGCAAAATTGCATTCAAAATTGCATGTCCGCCCATGTTCGCTCGAGCCAAGGAGTTCTTGCTCGAGCCAAGGATTGTGTCCATACAAAAACCTGAAAGAGTGTATTCCTCGCTCGAGCCAAGGATCCGTCGCTCGAGCCAAGGCACTAGTAGAAATCATGAAAAATACACTCCTCGCTCGAGCCAGCAAATCTTCGCTCGAGCGAGCCTCAGAATCTGGATTTTTCAAGGAGTTTGTTTTCTTCCAAATCTAGGATTGCTTTGGTTCTCTATAAATACTTGGTTTTCTCCCAAAACTAATTTTTTTGATTGAAGTTCTCCAGATCTTATTTTTTGGATCTTAAGGTTTATATCTGGAGATATTTTGTTTGTTTTCTTTGATGCTTCTATTAAGTCTTATTTAAAGAGAGTACATCAAAGGTTTGTTTGTTATACACAAAAGAGAGAGTTATTCTTCAGTTGTGGATTCTGAAGAATTCGAGCCTGAAGCTTTGGTGGAATCCGGAGTGGCTCATCAGAAAGACAATTCCGTGGTGAAGATGGGGTTGGAAGAGGCACATAGAGGTTGGTTCAATTAGGCGTTGTGGATTCGCTAGGTAATTGAGAGTATACCTGTGTAATTCCTTTAAATCTTCTTAGTGGATTGTTCTTGTGGCTGTTGCCCGTGGTTTTTTTATCACAGTTGGTGGTGTCCAATTGTGGTTTTTTCCACGTTAAAATTGTTGTGTCTCTTTGTCTTGATTGTTTGATTGGGATTGTTATATTCTGCTTAAAATTGATACATAATCACAAATCAACATCTAGAGGATTTCTAGATTTTTCACTTGGTAAAAGTTGAAAACCTTGGAACATCATTGTTGTTGTTGGACCTAATGCCTCATAAGAATTGGATGATTGTATTTTATGCATTTAATACATATTGCTTAGAGGTTTTGTCCTTGGTTATAGGTGGAGGATGACATTATGAATATTGAAATGGTTATGTGTCTGTAGTACACTCGAGTATTTTATGATTGTTATATAATGTGATGGTTGGAAAAATGTGTAATGCGCTGAGAATGAGAGGGTACCATTACGTTTCAGCTAGCGCCTGGAGAATTGGCTACGCTGAGAATGAGAGGTACCATTACCTTCCAGCTAGCGCCCGGAGAATTGGCAGATGTACCATTACCGTCCAGTCGGTGTCTGGTAAATTGGCATTTCATTGTGGAGAGATGTATCATTGGCTTACCACGCTTTAGGCAAGTAGAGCAGAGCTTATTTATTATTGTTGTGTCAGTTTGACTGTGTGTCATGTATTATGATGATCATGTTTCAGTAAGGTTGAGTTGTCTTATATGTTGAGTAGATGTGTATATGTATATTTAGACGTGTTAGAGAATGGTTGAAGGAGTTTCCTACCATAAATTAGTTATTGAAAGTATCTTTTTAGCCTTGAGCTTAAGGTCGAAAATGTGATGAACGTGTGGAGACGGACTTTGGTTATGTATTGGGTTATAAATAATGCGAAGAAAATTGGGTTTTGTGAATGTGTTTAAAACGGATGTTATGTGGTATTTTGCTAAAAATGAAAAAAATGCGGTTGTCGTGTGATATTTGTTAAAATGGAAAATGAGAGGTAAAAGCGGACCTTTGTGTTGAATAAACTAGATGATTTTGAGAAAAGTATTTATGTAAGTATACTTTAGTTATAAATTGTTACATTGTTATATAATATGAGACTAAGTATTCATGATCATAGCTATCTATAGGTTATTGTTGAGGATCATGTTGAGATTCCTACTGGACTATATGTTCATCCCACGTTGCTAATCTTTACAGGTGAACATGGAGAAATGTTTCAAGGCTATGGATCTTCCTTATCTGTTAGCCACGGGGCTTTATATTTGTGGGCGGAATGCCATTGATATAAAAGGGTTAAGTCATTTCTTTGCCTTCTAAGATGTAAGCCTTCGGGCAATTTATTTGGATGTATTCCTGTTGCATTCATTTTGTATTCGAATGAGAGAATCATTATTTATATATTCCTTGTAAATATAACGAGTTTCTGTATGCTATCTCTAAAATTGAATTTATAATAATGGTTTTGGTAATAGAATCCGAGTAATAAAAAGTAGGGCGTGATAAGTTAAAATCCACGGTAACACAAGGTTGAATTTTGTACCAAGTTATTATTAACCAGATGAATACGAGCATAGAATCATGGAATGTTTTATTATTATATCTTATCTACTGTAACAAATTTTGAAAATTGTAGCAGATGAGGTTTGGATTATGGACCGGCACTAATTCTTCTCTCTGGAGCTTCATCTGATTGTTCTGTTGCCTTAAGGTTTGATGCTGAGTGATTTTTCAATTCGATTTGGTGAATTGAAGCAATTCTGTTGGAAGTTTACTCTTAAGAAAGAAAGAAAAGTTCTAAATTTTATATATTTAATTTATTTTTATTATTTTTATTTTTATGTTTTTTGTGGGGAGCAAAATTCTCAGGTTGGTATTGCATTATAAAAAGATGGGGGTGTCGTTACAAAATTTTATAAAATAAGTCATAAAATGATTTAGTTTTTCACCAAAAAGAAATATTTAACTTTTTATTCATCACAAAAATTACAACTTGAATAACTTGAATATTGTCTTTTAAACTGTAACTTTAGTTCGGAGAATAAAGTGCTTTACCCAAAAAAATAAATAAATAAATAAAAAATAAACACTAAAATTTGGTTTAGCCCTAGCTGGTAATTCCTTGAAAAGAAAATTTGTGTGGGTTCATTGTATCAATGTTGATTGAATAATGTTATATGTATCAATTTGTACACTAACTATTATACCAATTGATGATGTGACATAATTTAAGAGGTTTTTGGTATTTGTAATGTGATTAATGAATAGGGTCAATAATAATGTTATAATTAGTGTTGATACATTAATTAGCATACTTACACCCTCATAGTGATGATACATTAATCAACTATACACAACATGCGTCTATAAATTGATAAAAATATTAAATATTTCACGACACAAAAAATTAATCATTAAAAATTATACTTTTCACGACCCACAAAAAATTAACCATTTAAAATATTACACTTTCCATAATACACAATGCTATCCTAAAAGATGTGACTAAAAAAAATAGCACCAAAATAAAATTTCAGAGTGTCAAACACTACCTAGCATTAGCACTCTCTGTGTCTTTCTGTCTGTTTGTTTCTCTCCATAGCTTTCGTCTCTCTCTCTCTCTCCATCATTTTTTCTTTGTTTCTTCTCCAGAACGACCAGCACTACAACCACAAACCCTAGATTCTCCACCGTCCGCTTCTCTAACCCCAACCCTCTTTCTAGTCAAACCCTTACCTCCGACATCTGGCAAAGATCAGTCCCAGTTGGAGTGCTCCATCTCTATCTCACCATCTCTCTATCTCTATCTCTATCTCTATCTCTGCCTCACCTTCGCTCTCAATCTCTGCCTCACTATCTCTCTCAATCTCGATCTACCCTTTGAAACCCTCCCAAACCGAAACCCCAATTCAAACCCTCGATGAGTTCTACATAAGGCGATCAGATGATGAGTTATATATATGACAATCCACTCTCACAACCGATGATGAGTTCTCTGCTTTATCAGCTAAAATTTTAAAACCAAAAAATGATTGATGAAGGGTTTAAATAGTCATCTAGAAGGCCCTAATTTGTTGGGGTTCAAGATCAATTCCTAGGGCTGGTTGATTTTTGATGGTCACGACAGTAATATGGCATCATTTGTTTCTTGATCAGCTGAGGTTAGTTTAGTTGGTCTACATTTTTTGCATCTCATTGGAATTAGATTTCAGATTGAATAAAAAATAAAGCTTTTATTGCTTCCTCTAGATATCTATCTTCCGTTTAGTCATGCGCGTACATAATTATGAATAAATCTGTAACACAGATATCAATTTTGTACAATTTGACACAAAATGTATATGAATGAATAAGATTTTTCATAAATAGAGTCCCATAAGATCTTTCATCCTAACAGTCGTATGTTCTTTGCTGGAATATGGACTGTCACTTGAGAGGTGAGTTGCTTTCTATTATGGATTTTAAATATGGGAAGCTTCCTATGAGGTATTTGGGGGTTCCTCTTGTCTCTACTAAGTTGTGTAAAATAGATTCTGATCAATTGGTTGCTAGGATTACTAAGAGGATTCAATCGTGAGTTAATAAAGTGTTGTCGTATTCTGGTAGAGCCCAATTGATTAAAAGAATTTGTATTAATAGAATTCTTAATTTTAATATATAATAGAATTTGTATTTGTTCAATTCCACTCTCTTAATAGAATTTGTATTTGTTCAATTCATTTCTTAATGGGTTTGAATTTTGTTTTTTTGTAATTATAAATAAATCTTTGGGTTTAGTGTTATTATTGGATTAAAAAAAAGGTCAAATGATGGTGTTTGACTACAATTCTAGATTCTAGATTATTTGATTTTTTTTAAGCTTATTTAACTCCAAAAAAAGTGAGATTACTTGTAATTGTTTTCAACTTAAGAATGTGCCTGAATTCATTAGAAGCTAAATAGTATAATGCTAGTAGAAAGAAATGAGATAAAGAGAGATTATTTTTAATTAAATTCCATGTATATATAATAATTTAGTTGCCATTTTTTTTTTTAAAATATTAGCAAAGATCTGTATCAATACTAACATTGAGAACACCAAGAAAATGAAATCTTAGAATACCACCATAGTGTATTTGCTAATCATTTTTCACATTGGTGGAGGTTGTGCCTCTTTGGGTTGGTTCAGACCATGGTTGTTTTGTTGTGGTTATGCCTCTAATTTGGTTGCTTCAAGCCATTATTGTTTAGTTTGGTTGTCAGGTGGCATGAGAGGTGTCACACTCTTCATGGTTTTCATGAAAATGTTGTTGGCTTTAGAATTTCATTCTTAATTTTTTTTTTTTAATACAATTCCCAAAGGATGTAGCCATGGCTAGAACTCTGTTTTTGTGTATATAACCAACTCTACTATACAGCTATATCAATATGATATGGAATAAATGATGGGCATGACAACCCAATACTACACACACATGAGGCAAAGAAGATTTCATTCCTATGAGGTATTAGTAAGTTTGTTGTCCCCTAGTACATGGGACTTGTAACGCCCTCAAAATAATAACTTTAAACCCATTAAATAAGACATGCATTGATATTCAAAAGCTTCACAATCTTTCATTTATCAGAGTTTCATTACAAAAAGTATTACATGTTAACAACAAAAGCAAATGCCCTATGGGCTTACAGCTTTCCAAGTTAACACTTGGTTACAACAAAAGAGTACTAACTCAAACACGTTAAGCCCTTGGCTTGAATTTACATGTAATACATCAAAAGTAAAACAACAAAAAGTCCGCCTCTGGCCTCCCAAGCTACGTCCTTGGAGGTGGCATGCTACCTGTACCTGAAAATGATATTCCCATATAGGGTGAGCCACAGCCCAGTAGAAATACACTAAACCAACCATGAACAATGACTAAAAGATTAGCAACTGATAAATGGTCAACACTGACACTTCCATTTACATCTCCCTACGTTACCATGACAGCCAAGTCTATATTACAATTCACTTTTCATTTTTGTTCAACTTTGAGTTTGAAAACAAGGCTCAGTACTCTGGCCAGAACGTTTGATGAGATTATAGTTCATCACTAGAACACTTTCGAAATCCAAGGCGGATACACATTATGGTGTTGTATCAATAACACATAAACTACTCCCATACTTCGCAAACAATGATGATATACATTTTAGTGCTATATCAAATCAAACAAACTTTTCAATAGATAAGCATATGAGCTATATCACTACTACAACAGATAAGCATATGAGCTGTATCAACACTTCAACCGATAAGCATATGAGCTATATCAACATTCCAAGAACCGGTTTAGAGGTACATCCCCCATCTTCCCCTAAACCATTAACCGGTTTAGAGGTACATCCCCCATCTTCCCCTAAACCGTGGAGTACATCCCCTATCTCCTCCCATACACAAGTAATGCATATAAACACGGAATCACATATACAATCAATCAATACATAAAATTAATGTATTCTGTCAACCGACATGCTCTATGACACATCCAATTGATTAGTTTTAGTTTGTCTAATCATCAAGCATTGTCTACAACAATCAACACTACCCTCCACCGGTAGCCCAAAGCAATTATTTCTAAGCAGGAAATAAATGCACAATGGATATTCAATCGACATTTCAATTCGGTGAGTGATAAATAATTCAACTACACCCTTTAACCCCATGCACTCCCAATCTCAACAATTCCATTTCATTTCCTCATTTCCCACAATTAATTATCTCAATTAATTAAACAATGTAATTAGGTCATTTTCCATAATTACCATTACCACCCTTAGGTCCCATTTTCATCAATGATTCAACATTTATTCCATTTCTCTATACCAAACATGCATCTAGGTTTATTACAAATAAAACCCCAACTTTTGTAAAATAACACAAGTGGCCCAAACTTTCACAAAATTACCAAACCAACCCCAACATCTCAAATTACCAAAATTTAAAGACAAAATCCATAGAGAGGAGTAGGATATCCCTACCTCAAATTCAGAGCTCCAAGGGAGAAGATGAGTAAAACTCAGAAGTGCTCCAAATCCCAAATTTCTCAG
Organism: Camellia sinensis; assembly: GCF_055761805.1. Lineage (NCBI taxonomy): Eukaryota > Viridiplantae > Streptophyta > Magnoliopsida > Ericales > Theaceae > Camellia > Camellia sinensis. The sequence goes on along the minus strand of NC_138969.1, from coordinate 40,017,305 downwards.
ATCTCAACAAAGCCCTCGACGATCAACACACTTCTTACAAAGGCCCAAGGTGAGGAAAACACTCTAGGTAGATCAATCCTAAGAGAGAAGTTCGGTTTTAGAGTGAGGTGCTCTCCAATGGAGGTTTTGAAAAAGTAAGAGAGAGAAAGGAAATCAAAAAGTGATCAAAAAGGTGGTTTCACGAACTGATATAAAAGCAGGTCCGCTCGAGCGTACAACACCCCGCTCGAGCGTACAGACACAGGTTCACGCTCGAGCGTCCAAAGATCCGCTCGAGCGCCGGGTGCACTCTCCCAGAATTTTCTACAGACGACCAAAATGCTGAGAGAAGGAAATTCACGCTCGAGCGTCCAAACTGCCGCTCGAGCGTAAAGGCAGCAACAAAAGCTCGCTCGAGCACAAAACCGCCGCTCGAGCGGAGAGACCAAAACCTGGGCAAAATTTCAAAGCTTTAAAACACAACCAACTAATTCCCAACTTGCCCAACACAACCCAAAACTCTAAAACAAAGAGTAAGGGATAGAAATGAGGATAAGACAACAACGAATCTACGAAACTGAGTCCAGATTATAGTTATACAACAACAGGGAATACCGGGATCGCTATAACCTCCCCCCCTTAAAGAATTTCGTCCTCGAAATTAAAGATACATCAAAACACAAGGCCAAATGATTATAGAGCATTCAACAACCGAACCCCAAGGAAAGAAATTACTTTCAAAACAAGCCTCCGACTCACTCTACCAAGGAAAAGACCAACCAAGGGAACATATTCTAAATAACACCACCTTAGGTGCGCAAGTCTCAACAAACCAAACCTCCCCCGAAACAATTCACCAAAAACCGACTAGTGCTCCAAGCTTAGTCACTACTCAACAACACGACTAAAACAAATCTTAAAGTAGATAATAAGAAAACATTTTCTTGTTCAAGAGGCATTTCTCAAAGATTTTTAAATTTTCAACGTTAACGTTCCAGGATAAATCTTGCATTTTCCATACGAAAACTCAAAAGCTTTGTAAACATTTTTCACAAATACGCTGTTACCCAAAACGCAGAGTTATCCACAGTTTATTTGCCCAAAAGAGTAATCTGGAATTCTAAAAAAGAAAATCCTTTAATTAAATCAACTTTTCAACAACGCATTTAGATGACCCCAAACACTAGGAAAATTTTGTTTTCCATTTCTTTCCAAATTAACACTATCAACAACCATCACTCACGTAGTGATGACACAACCAACACGGAACACAACATTTCTATAATGATAATTAATAGAAATAACAACCGTACTATCAACACATAAGGTATAAGAAATTCATGGTTTTGCAATTTTATCCCGCCTCCCTTTACTTAACCACTTTATAATCATAAACACGGCTCAGAAACACACAAATGATACACATTATAGTGTTGTATCAACATCAAACTAGACACCATACATTCATAATGTATAAAAAGCCAATCATTCACAATGATCAATCAATACATATATTAGATGTATTATTCCAACCGTCAGACTCAACGACAAAACATGTTCGATTAATTTCAGTTTTCCTTAATCAACATACGTAGTCTACAACGAACGAGACTAAACTCAAGGTGACCAATGCCACCCCAACACCCGATACTGACAAGCTGACTAGTCAACTCAATAAACTCTACACTCAGTAATCCACACACTGATGTGCTACTCAGACCACTAACCCCAACCACAGAGTTCTCTACACGAACCACAAATTTTGGAATCTCATCGGATTTCCTAAAATTTAACCGCCTCAACATCGCGTCTAAGGGAATCACCATCCCCCGCCATGGTTATCTAGCAAGCCTGCTCACTTCCTTGACCGAAGACCGACATGGTCAACCTCAATCACAACATCCCGAATACGAAGGACTACTTTGACCCACGCTATATTCATTACTTTAGAACACGAATTGCTCTTAATTCAAAGAATGCTGGCAGCATCCACTCATAACCCACACCCAACAATGGATAACCAATCACAATATGAACACTACCCCTATACAACCAAGGGGGTCACCACAGACTCACTATCTAGCAAGGCCCAACACACGAACCAGCATACAGGTACCATTCCCACTAACTCGAGATACAAATCTCACGTTCCCTCGAACATTCTCATATAGTCTTGTCAACACCGCGCAACTCTCGAAACCATCCCATCTAACACATTCAACCGTACTAGGCAAAACCTCCTTATTTTGCAAGCCCTCTTACTCCTACACCGAATCCTCCAATAACTCATAGGGTCCACTCGTTACTCTATATCTTACTTGTCACTCATCTCGAGAGTACCATCAAGAGGCCCGGCCTCCGTGCTAAACCACTAGTCCACACTACCGCTAGGCAACCATCATGAACCAAACCCCGACACCGTCACAAGTCGCCGATAGGGCTTCCAAAGATTCACTCTTCTAACTTTCCAGAGGGGTAAAAGTCCTCGCCTCCCTCGTCATTAACCCACATCTTCATCCGCAAACACCATACCACTGTGACTCCACCCACGGGTCACACTCTAACCATGGGCTATATACCCAATTAACGCTTCTGATAATATCCTCTGACTTGACCAGTGCTAAGGTACGAACTTATCACATTCAATCCAAATAAAGAAATTTGAAAACTTAGGGAGACATCCATTATACTACAGCCCGAGGTATAGTACCAGCTACTCACAACACATCGCTCCCGATACAACAATCACAACCTAATATAGGGACTGACATCCCTTCACTTGAAACGGCCAATCAGTACACCTGCAATCTTGACAACGTTACTTACCACGAAGGTACGAGTCCAACCTTGACAAAATTATGTGCCATGCCCCCGTAGGACACCATATTAAATACGTGTTACATCTAGTATTAATCGTACACTTCACGTCCTCTCAAGTTCACTCGACAGTAGATCAAAAACTATACCACGCACAAAACTTTAAATGGGTCGTACCCATGTAATTCCACACACTCGGCAAGTAAAACAGTTCTCGCTCCAATATTACCTTGGCTAGGACACGTACCCCTCGGTGGTTCTTCCAAATTTTGAAAACATGGCTCTCTAGCCCTCATCCTCCCCAAATCAAATCACAAGCATAAATTTTTTTTTTTTTTTTTTTTTTTTTTTTTTTTTTTTTTTTCAACTTTATACATTAATAAAATTTTAGAGCTACGACATGCTCCAATTCACCCACTCTAGGGAAATTAACAAACAAAGCATATATGTATATATATAGATAAACAAACAGTTTAGATGTTTCAAACTTCCCAAAACACATTGGTTACACAACGGAACCCAATGATCACAAAACAATAATCCACTGATTACAAAACGGATTAGTCAAAACAAAACCATCCCATCAGTATTACTACTACTACCGTCCCTTGTTGGACCGCCGAAGTTGGTCATCCCCGAACATAAGGCAACCTACGAGCTTACAAGTCACGGACAAGAACCACTGGTATGCCCCCTCTGCCCACACCTGGAACAATTACAAACTTCCCTAGCTGGGGCTTGGGAACTCGACTCTACTGAGGCCCTCGCAATCTGGCCTGCTAGTCCCCCAAAACGATACTGTTCCTGCCCAGTCGAAAGAAACTGAGCCTGGCTAGGTTGCAAAACCCCTAAAGAAGCTCCCGACTGAGTACAAAAACGTCGAATATGACCCGGCTGATTACACACCCAACAGGTAGGCGGTGCCTGAGCACGAGATTGGTTCAGAATCTGGGCCGATGAAGACCCCAACAACTGCTTCCCCACTGAGCATTTAATCGGTCCAAAACCCGGCTGGTTGGATGATCCTGGTGGTACAACTACTGGTTGAACTGCTAACCCCACCCCTTTCTTCTGTGGGCAAACCGAAACCCTGTGGCCCAGCAGACCACATCTGAAACAAACGATGGCCCTCTGCTTATTTTCCCCCGAACCCAAATCTGACACTGGAAGGGCAGTTCTAGCCCGTCCTTCCTGTTGCGAGTTTAAAACCCTCTGCCTCTTAAAAGGCCTACCAACACCCTGAGTCACAGGAGTCGCCGAGATGGCTTCCTCCCCACTCTGCCCCATTGCTAGCACTGCAGCCTCTACATGGGCGGCCGCCTCAACAAGCGCCCTATATCTTTTATGCCAAGACCCCGCTATCCTTACACGGATGTCGTCACGCAGCTTACTCTCAAACTCAAAACAACGTAAGTCCTCTGTCTCCACCAATTCTGGAGCAAACCTCGACAGATTAGCAAACCATCTTTCGAACCGCACCAAAGGTGTAGTACCTTGGCGTAATTCCACAAATTGTTTCCGCAGCTCTTCCCGAGCGGAAGGAGGGAAATCGCAACTTCCTCGCCTAGGCATCCTAGTAAAAGTAACGGAGACACGTTAGCACACTCATACATGTGCCGAAGCTAAACACTTACATCCTAACACATGGACAACTGTAATTCACTCCACATAAGTACATAAACATGTAAGCACTTACGAATTTCATTTCCAGATAATGATAGTCCCGAGGCGTTACTAGAGTTCCGATCAGAAACAGCATTGATCAAGTGCCTTTCCAACTGGACTCCCAGAAACCCAAGGATCCAATCAACATCCAAGAAACTACATTCCATACCCAAATAGTCACATAAACATGTTATCACAAAAGTACGTAACATTACGTCTAAGTCTCTAACAAGCGAGAGAAACCCATTGTGATACTAATCACTTCCCACGTACCCAAGGTATTCGAACCAGGTACGCTCTGATACCAAGTTGTAACGCCCTCAAAATAATAACTTTAAACCCATTAAATAAGACATGCATTGATATTCAAAAGCTTCACAATCTTTCATTTATCAGAGTTTCATTACAAAAAGTATTACATGTTAACAACAAAAGCAAATGCCCTATGGGCTTACAGCTTTCCAAGTTAACACTTGGTTACAACAAAAGAGTACTAACTCAAACACGTTAAGCCCTTGGCTTGAATTTACATGTAATACATCAAAAGTAAAACAACAAAAAGTCCGCCTCTGGCCTCCCAAGCTACGTCCTTGGAGGTGGCATGCTACCTGTACCTGAAAATGATATTCCCATATAGGGTGAGCCACAGCCCAGTAGAAATACACTAAACCAACCATGAACAATGACTAAAAGATTAGCAACTGATAAATGGTCAACACTGACACTTCCATTTACATCTCCCTACGTTACCATGACAGCCAAGTCTATATTACAATTCACTTTTCATTTTTGTTCAACTTTGAGTTTGAAAACAAGGCTCAGTACTCTGGCCAGAACGTTTGATGAGATTATAGTTCATCACTAGAACACTTTCGAAATCCAAGGCGGATACACATTATGGTGTTGTATCAATAACACATAAACTACTCCCATACTTCGCAAACAATGATGATATACATTTTAGTGCTATATCAAATCAAACAAACTTTTCAATAGATAAGCATATGAGCTATATCACTACTACAACAGATAAGCATATGAGCTGTATCAACACTTCAACCGATAAGCATATGAGCTATATCAACATTCCAAGAACCGGTTTAGAGGTACATCCCCCATCTTCCCCTAAACCATTAACCGGTTTAGAGGTACATCCCCCATCTTCCCCTAAACCGTGGAGTACATCCCCTATCTCCTCCCATACACAAGTAATGCATATAAACACGGAATCACATATACAATCAATCAATACATAAAATTAATGTATTCTGTCAACCGACATGCTCTATGACACATCCAATTGATTAGTTTTAGTTTGTCTAATCATCAAGCATTGTCTACAACAATCAACACTACCCTCCACCGGTAGCCCAAAGCAATTATTTCTAAGCAGGAAATAAATGCACAATGGATATTCAATCGACATTTCAATTCGGTGAGTGATAAATAATTCAACTACACCCTTTAACCCCATGCACTCCCAATCTCAACAATTCCATTTCATTTCCTCATTTCCCACAATTAATTATCTCAATTAATTAAACAATGTAATTAGGTCATTTTCCATAATTACCATTACCACCCTTAGGTCCCATTTTCATCAATGATTCAACATTTATTCCATTTCTCTATACCAAACATGCATCTAGGTTTATTACAAATAAAACCCCAACTTTTGTAAAATAACACAAGTGGCCCAAACTTTCACAAAATTACCAAACCAACCCCAACATCTCAAATTACCAAAATTTAAAGACAAAATCCATAGAGAGGAGTAGGATATCCCTACCTCAACTTCAGAGCTCCAAGGGAGAAGATGAGTAAAACTCAGAAGTGCTCCAAATCCCAAATTTCTCAGATCTCAACAAAGCCCTCGACGATCAACACACTTCTTACAAAGGCCCAAGGTGAGGAAAACACTCTAGGTAGATCAATCCTAAGAGAGAAGTTCGGTTTTAGAGTGAGGTGCTCTCCAATGGAGGTTTTGAAAAAGTAAGAGAGAGAAAGGAAATCAAAAAGTGATCAAAAAGGTGGTTTCACGAACTGATATAAAAGCAGGTCCGCTCGAGCGTACAACACCCCGCTCGAGCGTACAGACACAGGTTCACGCTCGAGCGTCCAAAGATCCGCTCGAGCGCCGGGTGCACTCTCCCAGAATTTTCTACAGACGACCAAAATGCTGAGAGAAGGAAATTCACGCTCGAGCGTCCAAACTTCCGCTCGAGCGTAAAGGCAGCAACAAAAGCTCGCTCGAGCACAAAACCGCCGCTCGAGCGGAGAGACCAAAACCTGGGCAAAATTTCAAAGCTTTAAAACACAACCAACTAATTCCCAACTTGCCCAACACAACCCAAAACTCTAAAACAAAGAGTAAGGGATAGAAATGAGGATAAGACAACAACGAATCTACGAAACTGAGTCCAGATTATAGTTATACAACAACAGGGAATACCGGGATCGCTATAGGACTAACTAAGGATGTCATTTACATACTTTTCTAAACACAGACAGCATAGGATATCCATATGTATAAAACATTTCAATAGAGTCACTACTACAATAATGGTTAAAAGTCATACTTTTCAGATTGAATTTAGATAAGAATCATGCTTAAAAGTAGCAAATTATGAGTACAAAACTCTAAAATTTTGCTCAAAGCATGCTTTAGTCTGAATTTGTGTTCAATGTTAAAGAAGTATAGATGAGGAACATGAGGTTGCTCCTTCCATGCTCCATTCTACAGACTTGATGTATAGATTTTATAGCTTTCTTTTGTTTTATTTTAAAGCTATTAAATATATTTTATAGTTTTTTTTTAAATGTTAATTTTTTTTTTTTAAATTTGACAATTCTAGTGTCTTCTCTGAGCTGTGTTTGCATTGCTGAATATATCTATTGAATTGTGGTTTTAATTTTGCATATCTAAACATCATTTATAATTTTTAGATTAGATATCACTCTCTTGAAGAAGAAATAGCCTTTGGACCTGGTTGTTGGTTGTGGGATTATTTAAGAAGTGGGGCTTCTAGTTTTCTGCATCCACTTTCTAGTGGTGCTGGGTTCTAAGGCACATAAGGGTTATGTTTACAAAATTGGAATTGTACGTGGTGTTTTTATATTATTTTTGTTACTCTATCAATGACATTTTATTTTGCATGTTGGCCAGCTCTTTGGTTTGGTGAACACACTTTTGGAAAATTCTAGAAACGCTGCAGAGAAGGATCTTTCTATTCAAAGATATGTTGTCATTCCATTGTCTCCAAAAAGCGGATTAATAGGATGGATACCAAATTGTGACACCCTGCACCATCTCATTCGGAGTAAAGAGATGCTAGAAAGGTCCGCTAAGGTTCATTTGATGCTCTATGTGTGTGTGTGTGTGTGTGTGTGTGTGTGTGTGTGTACGCGCACGCGCATTTCGTCTAATTTTTTGTGCATGTTTCTGGTATATAGATCACCTTAAATCTAGAGCACAAACATATGCTTAATTTTGCTAAAGATTATGACCATTTGCCACTTATAGCTAAAGTGGAGGTGTTTGAGTATGCTCTGCAAAATAGTGAAGGAAATGACCTGGCAAGGGTATGTTTTCTTCAAGAAATATGCTGCATCTTTGGCTCTCTCCTGGGAATTCTTTTCTCAAGTTAGTTACATTGCCTCTTGATAGGTGTTTTAGTTAAAAAGTTGCACTTTTGAGAATTGGCTGGACAGGAGGACAAATTATACTAGAAGCTTGGCTGTCATGAGCATGGTATCATTATTCTTCTCGTATTATTTAGATCTTTTTCTTAAGACCAGCAAGATCCGGCTATATATGTTTCCACAAAATCAACACAATATGGCTCCCATGTATGATCTTATTTGTCAACCTTTTATGCTTTAGAAATGTTTAGATAAGAGAATGTTTCGAAGTAAATGTATGTTATTTGATTATACTTTTCTTTCTTTGGTTAGAATGATATACTAAGAAGGAACTCTGCAAATCACTAACTTAATTTGTGAATATATACCCAATACAATTGTGTGATTAGGTGTCTAAAGTATTTGAATGCTTGTGTACATATCTTTCATTGTGTAGATATATGATTTTTTGTGTACTGATATTCTTTTCGTTGTATACAGGGATTCTTTGTTATTCTTTCATGGATGCCTATATATTTTAAAACAGTAAGGCCATAGCTAGCCTAAAAGTTGTAGTTTATTATCACATACTCAACAAGTGTACTGATTTTATGAGAAAGATGAAATACATGTCTCTTTGTTATAGATATATCACGTCCACCTCAGACAAGCAGCTTGGTCTTTCAAAAAAGTAAAAACATAACCAAAGACAACTTCTATTAATTTTGTTTCCAAAATGTATTTACTAGTAGTCATGGTCCACGCAATGGACTCATGAACATCATGTATGGTTGTCCAATTTTTTATTTTTTAAAATTTCTTTCTAATTTTGATTCAAACAGGCAATAAACAATCATTGATGCTGGTTTCACAAAATTGCATGTAACCTGGAAAACTAGAAGTTTGAATTGAAATATTTCTGTCTACATTTGTTTCTCTTGTTTTACTTTTGGATTTTCCTACTAATCATGTGATACAGTAAGCATCAGGTATATCCTTACTTGCAGTCAATTGGTTTTGTTGGTCCTGGGATTGCGCTCAATGGTCTAACCATGGCAAAGCACACGTCAATAGCATCTGCTTGGCTTACTTTAGCTGTTGGGCTAAAATCATTTAGTCATTGTGGGTTCCTTGCGAATCTTCAGGTTAGTGTACTCAGAAAAAAATCACTTGAAATTAAGAACAGCATAAATTCTGTTTTCACCCACGTCTGACCTTATTTTCATTCTTTTCTATGAAGCAAGGTTTCTTAAGAAGTAAGGTTTCAAAGGACAATTTAAAGGAGGAGGTATCCCATGAACTCGTAGATCGCCGTTTTGGTAAGTCCCGCTTGTTTTATGTTTTTATTTTTCTAATGTTGGTTAGTATATACTAGTTAAAGCACAACAATTTCACTAATTATTAACTAAGATTTAACAAGTTTGAAGATGTATTTAATGAAAATAGATTCATTAGTTACTTCTTACTTAGCATGACCCTTATTAAAATACACATTAACCAAAATAGAGACAAAACTACGTGTATATTTTTTTGAGTATTTTTGCTAGGTAGTGTTGGAGTTGCTCTAATTTAGTGATGTGATTAATAGGAGCTTGCCATGATTAATTGATAATATTTTAATATTTTTTTTGTTGTTTATTTTCTTTGTAGATTGGTTTTTGATGACGTTTGGAAGCATACTTGCAAATCAAGATCAAGTGTTAAATTTTTTTTTCCTGAACTGATACTTGGTTCTAGTTGCAAATCAAGATTGAATGCTGATTTTTTTTGTGAACTCCATGTTAGTTCATTTTTGGATTTGCTTTGATGGTTTTTTTGTTATACTTAATGGATTATTATTAAATTTGTTTGATGGATATATTTTGATTTATAATATAAATTTTTTGGTGAATTTTTTTTATGGAGTGGTATATAATAGCTAGTGGATTTCTTAGTACATTTAAAAGGTTATTGGGATATGAATAGGGATATTTGTAAAATAATAATTTAAATTGAAATACAAAATATGGGACAAATATGGGACAAGTTTAGTGACGAATTGTTTTCGTCATTTGTATTTGTTATTATGACAAAGTGACTATTTGTCACCAATAAATATTTTTTGTGACAATTTACTATAGTTTATATATGAAGGTTTTCATTAATTTTGTTGTTTGGTGATTAAAAATTTCGTCATGTATATATATATTTCGTCACCCATGTATGATATTTGGAGATGAAAAATTTTGTCAACTTTACATCTTACTGTGACGAAATTATTTCCTCATCAATGATCAACATGCGTGACAAATTTATTCGTCAACTAAAGTTATAAATGTGGTACTAAAAAACTATTTGGTGACGAAAATGAGGATTTTTGGGGACAAAATGTTGTTTTATTGGTGACAAAAAGTTTCATCACTAAAGTAATTTCATTGGTGACGAAATTATTTTTCGTCACGATGCTTTTTAGTGACAAACATTCAATGACGAACCCGGTGACGAAAATATTTCCTCACAAATATCTATAGTGACGAAATTAGCTCTTTGGAGATGAAAAAAATTCGTCATCCAAGACCCAACTTGTTGTAGTGCACCTCCCTATCATGAAAGATCGAGGGAAGTAGTTGACAATGAATCTTGAACTGTTTTCATCACTAATGAGTATGAAACGACTCAAGACTCAAGGGCTCAATTAACGTTCGATTGAACCCAAACAAGTTATTAACTTGCACCTTTTTTTTAGCCTCAATTTTATTACTTCATTTTAGATTACTATCCATTCTTCAGTAAATTGAGTCCAAAAGGTGAATTTAAGTCCTCTAATGGAAAGAGGGCTCAAACCAAAAGTTGTTTTAGGCATGAAAGAGACTTCATAGCATTGGCATTGAACCTCCAAAGGGATTAAACCATTAAGCATGACATCTCAATCTCATGCTTAAACAAACAAGTTGTTTGAAACCACTTTCAAAGCAAAACAAAAGCCAAGAAATAAGGGAGTTGCAGAGGTGATTAGGTGCGATCACAAGTATGGAAAGCCATAAATGAATGCAACCAACTCAAATAAGATGGTGTCTAAGGCCTAAAACACCAAACGCATGAGGACAATTACACTACATGCATGCAAAACAAAGCTCAAATGCAACAAACACTTAAAGACATTCCTAAAATAGTCTAAAAATAGTCTTAAAATATGCTAGAATTAAGACAAAAAATAGCTAGATTAATATGCTAAAACATGGAGCATGTTAAACTAGTAAGCAAAACACAAGGAAGAGAGGCTAACCCCTCCAATTTTGGACTTCAAGCTATGATTTTGGCCACTGAAATAGCTCTAAAAATCAGTGTTTAAAAGCTAAAAAAAAAGATAGTGCAAAGGTGGGAAACACAAGGGAAAAGGCCTTGAGAACAAGGTATAAAGAAGGGTGAACCACCCCTCAACCTTTATTGACCTTAAAACCCAAGCTTCAACCCAAAAACACAGAGTTTTTATAGCCCAAAAATAGTTGGAAAACAGCAAGAAAAAGAATAAATACAACAAGTAAAGAGGCAAAGCCTTATACCTCTTGAAGAGGAGAACCAATTCCAAGCAATAAACCAAGGCAAACATACCCTCAAGAGCTCAAACAAGGCTCTAAGATAACTCAGCTCAAAGATGAAGAGGTTTGGTTAAGAGTGTATAGGCAAAGGTAAAGGGTATGTAAGCAAGGGTTAAGAAATTTACAAGAGAGAGAGAGCATCGTAGAGAGAGAGTAAAAATTTTGCTCCAAATTTTTTTCTAACCTTAAAATATGAGGGGGAGGTCATCTATATATAGAAAACAAGAATTTTCCTCATAAATATCCAACCATACACGTGGGAGCAGATGCAAGCATCTATGCAAACAGCTAGCATAGCTGTCACAAAATATCTGCAAAAGACATTCGTGGTTGGTAGGCCATCACTGGTGGCCGGCAGCCCAAAGAGTTGGCCGGTAGGCCACCAGAGGTTGCAGGCTTGAAAATCATTAGGTTTGGTTCAAAACAGGGAAACAGGGGTACAAAGTTTAGAAGGCTCAAAGCTGTGGCATTTCGCTGAGGACTTTGAGTGCTTGACAAGCATATAGACTTATCATTGGGTGTGCAAGCGATGATGTCCAAGTCGTAAGGGCCTTCAAAATTAGGGTGTCTACACCTATTCTAACCATTGTAAGTGAGTAAGTAAAAGAGAGAAAGACGTGGGGTTAGAAGACATACAACTTATTACAACATTGCCCTCGTGCAAGAGGGTGCGAATCAAAGTCCAAAAGTCTGAATTAAACTAATTATTACAAAACCGAATGAATAAATAAGCGAGGCTAATTAACTAGCTAACTATGCTATTAACAACAAAGATAACCAAGATAAATAAACTCGCTATTTAAACTAATTAACTACAACAATTACAAAGGGACAATAATAATAATTACAATACTTAATAATTAACGAGACTAATTACAATAAGCAATATTAAATTAATTAATTACAACAACGATCATAATGTAAGCATAAGGATTGCATGCACGCGCATGCACAATGTTAGAGAATAGCTCTGTTTGCTCCAGGCTTACTCTGTTTCACCTCAACCACTGCCCTATGTTTTCTACAAAAATACACTACTGACCAAACATTGAGGACTGGCCAACCCATAATGAAGCCCGGCCGTGCCTCAATTTTGTGCAAAACACTGTTGTGTGTTCTAAAGTGAAAATATTGCAAACAGAGTTGTTCAAGCTCTGTTTGTCCCTTTCTTCCTTCTCTGTCATAGAAAAGCCTCGAGAGAAGGTTAGAATCGTTTCCAAAACCATCAATGAGCAAATTGATTGCTTGATGATTTCGGATACAATTTCAAACAAGAATCAATGAATGTAATGAATATGGCCACTCCTTCATTTTTATCATGGAATGAACTCAAAAAAAGGAAGTAGAGACTGCAGACACCCCATTTTTGACTGACCTTAAGACTCAGACGTCATCGATTGAGCGCTCGATGATGGTTCATGTTGTGCTCGTTTAGAGGTTCGGAGTTTTGGCTGAGAGCCTTGCCTCCGGGCCTCTGAACTCTTTCGTGCTTCGGCTCAGTTTGTGGACTGAATCTTGTTTTCTCTTCTTGGAGGAAGGGAGAGGTCTTGTAGGCCATCTCTTTGTGGTCGTAGGCCACTTTTCCCATTTGGAGACTAGTTTTCGATTTTTGGAGCCTTCGGCCGCATGCCTTGTCTCGGGACCGCTTAACGTTCTCCGTTTGGCGTGGTTTTCAAACCACACCTTGTTGCCTCTGCCTAGAGGAACACTGTGGTCCAGGAGACCACTTTTGTGGTTGCATACCACTTTTGGTGCTCGTCAGCTACTTTTCGGGGCTTTCGGCCGCGTGCTTTGCCTCCTAATCTCTCGTCTTGCATCTGTTTTGGTTTGTTTTTGGTACAAACCTTGTTTTCCTTGTTTGGAAGGTGGTACAAAGATGGGAGACCACTTTTTCTCCTTGGAGACTACTTTTCCTTCTGCTAGCCAGTTTTCTGGTCGGATAACTGGCTTGCTTGGTCTTTGGGCCACATTTTATGGTCGGCCACCACACCACTAGCTTTCTTTCATGCCCTGGGCCCTCTCCCACCTTGGTCGACCAGTTGTTGCTCTGAGTGACCACTTAAAGTGGTCGGCCGACCACTTCAGGTGGTCGGCTACCTTTTGGCACCTTTTTAGAGATATTTTCCTCCAGCTGGCACAGCTGGAGGGCATTTGGGCTATCCTCCATACACGTGTATGGAGGGATTTGTTGGAGGCTTAGCTTCTCCAAGAAGCTTTTCCTTTTAGTTTCTGTAAGAGGGAGGCTCCTCCTCCCTTCTCTAGGTTCAAAAAATGGAGGCTTGAGTGATACATATAACCTATATCTATACTTCTTCATTTTGCTCTTGTTTTGTGTTCAAAAGTGTAGTTTTGTCTTGCTTTTTCACACAAACACACACTCAAACACCATCCTTTTGCTACTGAGGTGCTTAGGAGCTGGTTTTGGTGTTCTTGGGTTGCTTTGAGCTTGGAAAAGTTGTTGGAGTTGCAACTTTAAAGAAGGTCTTCAAGGGTGAGTCTTTGACCTTTAAAACCCCTATTTTTGCTTAAGCTTTTGGACCCTTTTGCATGCTGTTTTGAGCTTAACTTCCTACTGAGAAAAGTTCTGTATTTAAGTTCTTAAAATAGTTGTTTAAGGTCACTTTTTCGTTTGGGGTGATTTACTCCCTCTTAGGCCTTGTTAGGCCTTATTTTGAGCCATCCCTTTAGGCTCTTGTTGAAGCCTTTGCATGACCTTTCTACCATTGAAATCCAAAGGATTTTCAGTGGTGGAAAGGTGGTTTTGGTGTCCTAAATAGGAGAGGGTCATCCCCTTTCCTTGTATTGTGTTTACTAGCTTCATATGCCTCATGTTTGAGCACCTTTTATAAGCTTGTGTTAGCTTTGTTCTTAGCTAGTATTTGTGTTTGTTTTGCTGAGGCAAAACACTGTTTTTACTTGCTTTTGTCACTCCATGCATGGTTAATACACTTGTAGTGTAAATCACACAAACTAGTCTTGTATGCCTCATGTTTGAGCATGTCATTCTAGCTTGTTTTCTTTCCATTTCAGCATGTTTTTGGTGATGTTTTTCCAATTCATGACTCTGTTTTGGTTTGGTTTGGTTAGCCTTTGCATGTTCCTTGCACTTGTAGTGCAATTCCATGAAATAGCCTAACATGCATCATGTTGTAACATGTCATTCTAGCATGCTTTTGGCTTAACTTCATGAAGCTTTTGTCCATGTTTTAACATGCTTTAGCTCTAATTTTGGTTGTTGTGGCCATGCTTGACTTGCTTTGTATAGCCTTAGTGCATTCTAGCTTGTTAGCTTTGTGCATCAAGTCCATTAGCATGCTTTATTTGGACTCTTTGAATGATTTGGCATAATTTATTATGTGATTTCAGTCCATGTGTCATGGCCATGCATCCACATTTGTCATTCATTCAATGCATTGGAGGGTTTGCCCCTTTATGCCTTAACATGAACCATTGTGTATGCCTTCATGCCTTAGCTTGCGAGCCATCATTTCAGTGTGCTTTTGGGGTTATTTTGCCATGATATAACTCTGATTTTTGTTGCTTAAGTCATCCCATGCTTGGTCTTCATAGGTGTAGTGTAATCTACCTTATTTGCCTTGTATGCATCATGCCTTATGCCCCTCATGCTAGCATGTTTTGGCTTCCTTACATGCATGCTTTAGACTCATTTTGACATGTTCTAGGACTGTTTTAGGTTGCCTTGGTCACATGCTTCATGTTTTGTATACTTGTAGTACAAATGCTCTTGCTTGCCTCAAGCTTTGAGCACCATTGCATGCTTTATTTGTGTTGTGTACATGATTTGGCATCACTTAACATGACATTTCAGAGCATTTAGCATTGCCATGTTCCTACCTCAATCATGCTTTAAGTGCCTTTGAGTGTTATGCATTGTTGCCTAGTTTATGCCTTAGCTCGTATGCTTGCATGCCTAGGTCTTTGAGCCCGCGTCTCAGCATGTTTAGGTCCTTATTTTGACCTACTTGAGCTCTGTCCATGCTTAGTCCATGCGTTTGTGCCATGTATTGCATGCCTCATGTGTAGTCCTCTTTGTTTGTCTTAAGCTTTAAGGACCATTGCATGCCATGTTTGCATTGATTAAGTGATTTGGCATCATTTCTTGTCTAATTTCAAAGCTTAGAGTGTTGTTACACTCCCATGTTTGTCACTCTTTGAGCACTCTTGAGAGTTGTGCTCTTTAGCCTAATTGGTGAGCCAATTAGCATGCATGTTTGCATGTATTTTCGGTGCCTTCATTTTGGCATTATGGCCTCTGTTTTTGGGCATGGTTGAGGTCTACCCACATTCGGTTTAAGCCCACTGAGCATTGTGTATGCCATGTCACAGCGCATCATGCATGTTATGTTGTTGTCTACATTGCGCATGCCATGTTCTTGATTCACATTGTGTATGCCATTATCATATTGCATTGAGTATGCCATGTTAGTCATTGCATTGTGTATGCTAGTTACCATTTGCATTGTGTATGCTAGTTGTCATGAGCATTGTGTATGTCATGTAGTTCATTCACATTGTGTATGCTAGTATGTTAATTGCATGTTTGCATGCTGTAGTTGCATTGCATGTTTGCCATGCTTTTGTTGCATTGTGTTTGGAATAGGTGTTAGTCCAAACACGGGAAACGAGGGACGTTTCATACTTAAAGTGATGAAACGTGCCTTAATTCCTGGTTGCCAATGCTCTTGATCATACATGATAGAGTTTTAGGCTTTATGTGTTTACTTGTGCATTCATTTTACATTGAATTGTGCAACTTCACCTCTCGGCCATCATGCATTGAAATGCGCGATTGGTGGCCCGAGGGTCGAGAACCACACCCTCTTGAGTTCATGACATGATAGGGAGGGTGGTTGTGCACACATATCTTGCAAATACATTGCCATGCCCTTTCTTGCTCTCTGTTGTAGAAAGCTGGAGTTTGGCAGCAACAACTAGCCGGCCAGCCAGAAAAACTAGCTGGCCGACCACTTTTCTAGTTTCTAAACAACCAAAAGTGGTCGGCAGGTATCTGGAGAGACCAAAAGTGGTCGGCCACCTTCCCACAGGTTTCCCTAGGTAGAGTTTCGTCTTTCTGGAGCTTGGTGCAAGTTCCTGAGAACAAATAAAAACAGAGGCAAATCGGGGCATCGCATTGGATTTCCGAACGAGGCAAACTTGCATGCATTCCTCTCCCTCTGAAGCTCCTGCTTTTACTGCTTTCCTTAGCTGCCATGCTTAGATAGCTTGCTTTTGCTTTGGTTTGTACTTTTAATGCGTTTAGCTATTTCAATTTGTTTTGTAATAATTAGTTAACTAGGATTGGTTAATTAATTTGTTTTGTAATAATTAGCTTAATTAGCTTAGATTAGCTAGTTAGCTTCTTATTCAGTCCCTCCATCGAGAGGGCGCAATGTTGTAATAAGCGTGCGTGTGTGTGATGCATGTCTTCCAACCCCCATTTCTTTCCTCCTTTTACTTAACCGCTTATGATGGTTAGTTTTAGGGCATATTCCGTTTAGCATACCTTATGCTTCACATGCGTGCATCCATTCATGTGTCTTGCATGCACCGGGCTCGACGCACCATACTAACTGCATTGTATTTCAATTCCTATTTGAATACATGTATCAAAGTTGCCTTTCACATGCCATTCTAGAATAGCCGAGCCTATTTTAATTTTATTTTTCGCATGTGTTGCATTAGCCATCTTAACATGAACTAGAATCATGCATGATTTCTAACTAGTTCTTTGTTTTGGCTCGGAGTACACTGTGAGTGTTTTCGCTTTAGCATACTATATGCGTGTTAATGTTGCCATGTTAGCATGCTTGCCATGAGGCTAATTGCTTATGTGATTAACTGCCTGAATGCCTGTGGGTGAAGGTTGGATTACTTGAATTGGAACAATTCATCAAAATCCTCATTTTAGCCTACTTGCGAGTAGCAAACTTCAAACCATTTTCAAACAAATGGATATGCGATGCTTTGTTCCAAATTAGGCGATCTAGTCTATACTTGTTTGCTGTGTGCATCACATAGTAAGACTAGCTAATTAATCGGAATAAGAGCACACGTGTTTTCAAAAACAAGATATCATGCTTAGTCATTGCATGACCTTTCCCTCTCGTACCCAAGTTCCCGAGCCGAGGCAACTTTGGTGATGACGGACACGTGGCCTTAGGCACAAGTCAGGGTTTCCTAAATTCTCCAAAAATAAATATTTAGGTGGCGACTCTGTATCTGGAAAAACAGTTCATGTTTGACACTTCTTTCTTAAAAATCAATTTTCCAAAACGATTTGCCAGATTTAGACTCTTTGGTGATTTATCGGTCTTGCATTGCACTTTGCGAGATTAGATTCAGAACCGTGACATTTGAGTCCAAACTGTAGTAGCTCAGAACAAAATGAGATTCGCGCCCTCGCAGGCGCGGATGTCGGGGAGTTCCCGGGAGCGCGTCTACAGAGACTCTTCAAGAATCATCAAAACGCCATGAATTAGCATATGACCACTCTTGACTTGATAAACTTGGCATAATGTCCAGCCAAGCTTAAGCAAGATGACTCATTTTCTTTATGTGTGTTGGTTGCTTTTAAACCAATTCTTTTAGTCATTTCCATTCTTTAGTCCATTTTTCCGAAGTGATGATTAAGTCCTCTAAAAGGAGAGAAGCGTCAAATGGGAAATAATTCTCAACATGAAAGAGAGATCATGCCATTGACAATGAATCTCTGTAGAGATTAAACCATTAAGTGTGAATCTCTAGTTCATGTGTTGAATAACCATCAACTGATTGAAACAATTCTCAAATGAAAGAAAGGAGTGGCAAGTTAATTCTTAAAATGAGGTCATTAACATGAAAGTTAGACAAACAAAAACTAAGAACAACAACAACATAATACAAGCTATGTATAAAGACCAATGCTACAACAAAGGAACTAATCAAAGCTTGAATCAATTAAATAGATTTGGATAGCCCTAAAATAGTCTCTAATAAGCCAAAACAGTGGCTGAAAATGCAAGAAAAGAACTCAAAAAAAGCTAAACAAAAGTAAAGACACTAAAGCTATGTAAGTAAAAACAAGGAGGGGTAGCCAATCCCTCCAATTTCAAGACTTCAAACCATGTTTGGTATTAGTTCAACTCTGAAAATCAGTTCAAAAATCAAAGAAAAAGAGTGTAAAGGAATCAAGGGTTGAGCTATAAAAATAGGTACAAGTAAGGGTGGTAACCTTACCACCTTTGGTAGCTTATCCAAACAAAAGTTCCAACACTTAGAATGGATGCAAAACAGCCCAAGATTATAAGAAATAGGTAGAAATGAAGTAAGCAAAAGCAAGAACAAAATTTACAAGCTTATACCTCTCAAAATAGAGTAAGCTTTGATTGGTGATCAAACTCACTCTTGACACAGTCTCAAGCTTGAATTATGCTTCTCAAGGGTCAACCAAGGGTCCAAGATGATCAGTCAAGGTTGTGTATGGTGTATATAGATGATACAAGGAAGGTAGGTTAACTCAAAGGTAGCTTGCAATGGAAGAAGGAGGAAGAAGGAGCTCTCTCTATATGTATAGGCTTTCTCTCAATTGCTCAACCCCCAAAACAGAGGCATATGGTCATATTTATAGAATTTGAGCAAGAAAGGTGATAAATATTTTCAAAAATGGACAGTTGGCAGCCTCTTGCCCAGAACAGTGTTTCTCGTTATTGAAGCCCGGCTGGTCCTCAATGAGGCACGGCTGAGCCTCAATGAATTCCCCAGTTTTCCTGTTTCAGCCTCAACACGTGGTGGCACAAGGTATAAAAATAGATTTCTTGGGTATGATCAATGAGAATATGGAAGGTTTGGGGTTGTTTTAAAGCTTAAATAAGGCTCATTCGTTGAAACCTGGAACTACGCATAATACCACTTTCATCATCGAGTGTTCTGAGTAAAGTGCTCGAGCCTTGTGGGCAGCCAAAAATTGGGTGTCTACACCAAGCTGCATCATCAGTTGGCATCGTCTGTGGGAATCTATTTTCGTTGACAGTTGTGTTCATTGTTTTCAGAAACGGTTCCCTTCTCACCCATCTTCAACGTTGGAGTGAATGGTTACGATGCAATCCATGGCTTCACAACATACCACTAAAAATCCTCAAGCTGAGCCCTCAAACCCAAATAACCCACCTCCATACTTCACAGAGCTTACCAATAACATTAATCGTTTGGTTGAACAAAACCAGGCCTTAATTAATGCCTTACTTCAGCGTGATATACCCGCTCCTCCTCGTCCACCACCACAAAACATTCTTTCAAACCAAGATCAAACCTAACATTACCATTCTCATCAACAACATGCATCTCAGTGACCGTTCTTTCCTCCTATTGCCTCGCAAACTTAACCACCAAATCCAAATGGCTTACCTATCCCTCATCAGGGCTCACATTCTAATCTGAATCACCGTCAGCCTTTTCAAAACCGCCCTCAACAACAACACACTGCCACCCATGAAGGCAAAGCCAGCAGTGTTCAACCCCTACCCTCGACCAGAGGAGAAAATGCCCCCGTTTGGAATGAAGAAATACGAGCTGTTAAGCTTTAGCTACATGGGGTCATGCAAAACATATAGAACAAAGACTCCTCTACCATCAACTTTCCCTTCACCGTTTGTACCAAAGATAAACCCTTACCCCCTAAGTTCAATATGCTGTCAATCGACCCCTTCGACGGCACCACTAACCCTGTTGATCATTTGAAAGCCTACAAAACACTGATGATCCTTCACACCTTTCTGATGATATCATGTGTCGCGCTTTCCCGATCATTCTCAATGGTTCATCGCGACTCTGGTTTAGTTAGCTGAAGCCTGACTCCGTCACTTCTTTTGATTAGTGAAGCAAGCAATTCTTGAGTCATTTCATTGGTGCTCAGCATTAACGACGCCCAGCGATTCAGTTGTTAAACATTTAGCGAACGGAAGGAGAATCCTTACGTAGTTTCGTCACTCGCTTCAACATAGAAGCCTTACAAGTTGAGGAGAATGACAATAAGGTCTTCTTAACAGCTTTCATGGCTGGCCTACGCCCATCTGACTTCCTTTTCTCCCGTTCTAAAACTCCTCCAACCACCATGGAAGCCCTCCTAAACAAAGCCCAGAAGTATATGAATGTTGAAGATTCTTTGGCGGCTCGTCAAGACTCCACATCTAAAGCCTCACAATCCAAAGAGAAAAGACAAGAGCCCATACCTGGACATTCTCAGTACTCTAGTCGACCCCCCTAATATTTAGACCGACCTCCATGCTTAGACCAATCGGCTCCATCTCGCCCATCTGGTTGGTTCGAGTGGTATACCCCTCTCAACTCCCCCATGGAGTAAGTCTTGAACCAAATCTAGCATGATTATGACCTCAAATGGCCCCAACCATTGAGAACCTCCTCTACTAAACGAGACCAGTTCAAATATTATCACTTTCATTGCGACCATGGCCACAACACTGAAGATTGTGTTAATCTTAAGGATCAAGTAGAGGGGTTGATCTGCTAGGGTCATTTAAGCCGGTTCACCATGGCCCGACCTCATCCGAGGGCTAGAGCCGACCCTCGAATGTGGAATGATAGATGAACACCCTCTACGCAAGCCTACCTGCCTAGGAGTGATGATGACAGAGCTCAACAACAACGTCCAGCTCATGGCGGCCCCCTACTACCTTTGGGTGAAATCAGAGTCATAGCCGGAGGACTCACATGTGGCGGACCCTCGCGGTTGGCACAATGAACTGAACTTAGGAAAATCCGACAGGGGTCGGACAAAGAAGTGACAACTGTTGACCGACCCTAAAAATAGTTCGAGTAGCGGTTGGAACCCATTACTTTCACGAGCGCATATTGTGCAGGGGTCTGATACCTCTACGATGATCCGCTCGTTATCTTTTCCCTTGTCTCTAATCACAACATTCAACGAGTGTTTGTTGATAATGACAGTTCATCAGACATCATCTTCTTTAATGCTTTTAGGAACTTAAGATTAGAGAAGAGAAACTATCACCCTTGCAAACCCCTTTGGTTGGTTTTACAAGCGATCGACTAGCCTCTATATGGTCAATTGACCTCCCAGTCACCATTAGAGAGTACCTCAGGCAATCCACGATGCTTCTTACCTTCTTGGTCATAGATTGCCTCTCTCCTTATAATGTCATACTTGGGCGAATAGCTTTCAATGCCTTTCAAGTCGTGACGTCCACCTATCACGTAGCGATGAAGTTTCCAACTGACTATGGAGTCAGCACTGTAAGAGGAGAGCAACTTGTTGCTAGAGAATGTTATGTTGCATTATTGAAGGAGGTTAAACTGAAGGAGGCCATGATAGAAGAAATGATTCGGGGCGAGCCGGTTGAAGAATTAATCGAAGTATCTATTAATCCCACAGACCCAAGATGACAGCCAAGATTGGCAGCCAACTAAGCCCTCAAGCCAAAGCTGCTCTTACAGCCCTCCTCATCGAGCACAAGGACATTGTTTTCTGGACCCACGAGGACATGCCAGGAATTGACCCTTCCATCACCACTCACTGTCTTGGCATTGAACCTCACTTCAGACCAGTTTGTCAAAAGTAGTGTATTTTTCACCCGGAGCGTAACAATCTCATTGCAGATGAAGTGGACAAGTTATTGAGAGCCAGGTTTACCAAAAACGTGGATTATCCTAAATGGCTATCTAACATGGTCTTAGTTCGCAAAAGTAATGGCAAGTGGAGGCTTTGCGTCGACTACTCAAACCTTAACAGAGCGTGTCCAAAAGGTAGCCACCCTCTTCCCAGAATAGACCTGGTGGTTAATGTGACTACTCAAACCTTAACAGAGCATGCCCAAAGGATAACTACCCTCTTCCTATAGACTTTCGGCCAATTGGACAGTGTGAATGGACAAGGGAATGATTGGTAAGAGATATAGGGAGGTTATTGGAGGACATTTGGTAACAAGTCATCTTCTCACTCTCTCATTCTACTCTACGCTCAATTCTTCCTAAGCTCTCTTTCCTTATCTATACACTTAACTAACTTGATCGTTGGAGGGTCTTCAGGAAGGAATCACCCTCGTCTAGGAACCTTCATGTTGGACTTCTTGTATATGCTGCTGAGGAGACGAAGGCTAGCCAACCCGTAGAATACCTAGATCTTGTCTGCTCCATTTTTTGTTGATCAAACTGGATCATCATAATATATAATAGAAAATTCTCTAATATACACCCCTAGTTATGATGTTGTTAGTTTTTGGTTATAACTTGATTATAACTTGGTTATACATATTGTGGTGTTAGTTATGATTCATATTGATTATGACATCATTTTAGTTATGATTCAAAAAGTCTGGAGTTATACCAACTGTGGTGTTTGGCTATGGTTCATTGTGATATTGATTATGACATTATTTTAGTTATGATAAAAAAATCTTCAACTGTGGTGTTTGCTTATGACTCATGTTTTTTTTTTTTTTTTGTTATGACTCTAAAATGATTTAGTTATGAAATTTGTGGTAACTAACCCTACAAATGTCATTATTGCATATGGTACACACCCTTATACATATATTAAAACTATATTATATATGAATCATGCTATGGTACACACCCTTGTGCAAGTTATGGCAAGTTATGACATTTATGGGTTGAATATCAATGTCCTAACTAGATCATTCCTAGTCATAAATAAATAAAAAAAAACCCTCATAACCAAACATCACATAGGTCTCATTTGTTTGGCAGATTAGGTTGGGAGATTATGAGTACGATGAAATTGAGTAAGGAGATTATTAGTGTAGTGGTATTAAGTTGGAGATGTAAAATAAAGTGTGTTTGTTTGTATGATAGTGTGATGGTGTTAGTTAGTTAGGATTAAATCTACTCCCTCCGACCCAATGTTTGTCTATTATAGAAAATCTAATTTATTAAGGAGTCATGCAATCAATACTTTTTATTTTAAACTAGTAGTTGACCCGTATGATGCACAAGTTAATTTTTTATTTTAAAAATAATATTTTATGTTATAATATATGTATTATAAAATAATAATAATATTAATTTACATTTAAAAATAAAATGTTAATCTAATTATTTATTTTGATAATTTGAGTCATATTGTTCTATAGAAGTGTTATTTGCATACTTATGTATAATAATTTTAGTTAAATTATTTATGTATTTTGATAATTTTAATCCTATCGTGTTATGAAAGTGTTATCATCATATAATAATTTTATATGATATATATTAAATTATAAGATAATAAAATAAATACTCATTTTGATATTAAAAATAATAATTAAATTGAAAAGAGAATTGGGAACATAAAATTAAAATGATTTTAATTATTTAATTTTCTTTTATATTCATTTGGAAAATAAAAATACGTGGAAATAGAAGTTATGCAAAATTTATTTAAAAAATTAAATATAAATATATTGTAGTTGGAATAAGAAAAAATGCATAGATTAATTATAGGGAGACTTATTTATAAGTCCTTTTTCAGACACTTATGGTAGGCTAAGTCCGGTGTAATTTCTTATAGAATCTCAAGTCCTATTTAGATAGGAATGTATACCACAAGATCCTACATAAACGTGACGTGACACTTACATAAACGTAACGTAACGTGACACCTATATAAACGTAACGCAACGTGACACCTACATAAACGTAACGTAACGTGTCACGTTACGTTTCGCAAACTTAATAAGTTTTTATTTTTTTAAATTGAATGTAAAAATGTTATTGGTTTATGTTGGTGTCACGTTATGTTTCATATAAATATGATCTATCGTAACATTCAATTTCCTATATAGGAAATTGAATGTTGCCATAGATCATAGGTGTTACGTTACGTTTATGTAGGTGTCACGTTACGTTACGTTTATGTAGATATGATCTATGGTAAACAGTCAATTTCCTATATAGGAAATTGAATGTTACCATGGATCATATTTATATGAAACGTAACGTGACACCAACATAAACCAATAACATTTTCACATTTAATTTAAAAAAATAAAAACTCATTAAGTTTGCGAAACGTTACGTGACACGTTTCATCATATATGATGGTAAACAGTCAATTTCCTATATAGGAAATTGAATAGGAAATTGACTGTTTACCATAGATCATAGGTGTCACGTTACGTTTATGTAGGTGTTACGTTACGTTACGTTACGTTTATGTAGGTGTCACGTTACGTTTATGTAGGTGTCACGTTACGTTATGTTTATATAGATATGATCTATGGTAACATTCAATTTCCTATATATGGTTTTACTATTATTTATGATATTAACAACTAATATTGAGGGTAAATATGTCAACAAACTTCCCACAGGACTTATGAGAACATAAGTTTTTTAGTAGGACCATATATAACATAAGTCTCCCTAATAGGACTCATAAATAATTTTCCCTAAATATTAAATATGTTGTGATTGGATTAAGAAAAAAATGCCAAAATTAAATATGTAGTGTATTGATTTTTTTCATTAATATTCTTTTTGAATTATTCATACATATTGTATATAGGTATATAAAATTTAAATTAAATATAAATATTTTGTAATAAATAATGTCATGTTAAATAAAAATTAAATAAAAATTAATATTTAGACATCAATAAGATAGACAAAAAATAAAAATATAAAAAAATTAATTTGATCCATGCGATGCACATAATTAAGAACATTCTGTCTAATTTATTTGTATATCGAGATAATTTTTTTTTTCAAATATTATAATAGTTAAATTAAAATATCAATTATATAAAAGAAATTTAACAACGACAAAACGAAATGCATGATGAAAAATATATGGAAAATAAGCATTTCTCAAATATAGTCCATATAAAATTGATTATTATAATTGAAATGTAATGCCCCCAAAATAATTAACATATAATAATCCAGACTTAATTCTATACAGGTGATTAAACATGAACTCCAGTCAACATCAAGCAATTCAAATCTCTTTGGTTGTATTTCCTTAACATGTGAGAGATTTACAAAGGGGTCCACATGCAATACATATTCAATCTTCACGAAATATGAATTTGTAACATGTGAGACTGTTCATACAAAAGAAATAACACAAAAGAATGCCCCATGGGTTACAATTTCCAAGGCTTAAGTCCGGTTACACAAAAATAGTTATCAGAATCCATACATTTAAAGTCCTTGCCAACAAAAGAAGAAGAGGTTCATGCGCTAAAAAAAAAAACACATCTTACGCCTTTAGTTAGGCAGAATCACCACATCCTTTGCTATACAAATTCACTAGGGGTGAGCACAAAACTTAGTAGGAAGATCTTAACAAAGTATATATATTTAAGCAGTCTTATAACATGAGTTCTATGTAATGCCATACTTCAAAATTCATATATTTGTCTCTTTTGAAACCACATGTAGTGCTCTTTTCAAAATACGTTATCTCAGTAAATTCAAAATACACAAATGGGGCTGTAAATATGATTTAGGTAATCCTTAAGTTCGAATCTGCAAGTAGGCATAACAAACACTACCAATCCCCACTTTACCAGCTCCTCACCGGAAGGCACGCGGTACTTACTCTGTGCGTGTTTTCGATCTTTCACCCTAAAGACTCAAGCCAACTTAAAAAATACCAAACTGCACCCTTTATCCGGACTTACCAACGTATTTATCCCAAAACATTTCAAGATCACCAATTGTTTTCTCAAAACAATACTCAATTTCCAATACATAGTCATAATAAGTGAATATTCAAAAGCTCTACAAATGAGTAAAGTGAAATGCAATAATATAAATCAATTGCACATTTTCCACAATTTTCAACATATACCCAATATGAAGTATAATATTCTATATTTCCCAATTCTCAAATAACAACCAACATCCATACACATGTGACATATGACATAATTTTCATATTCACAATTTACATAACTATCAAAATTTTCATGCATCAAGTATCCTCAATATACTATCCATCGCAAATTTTTCAACAAAAGTTCATCCATTGAATAGATGATTTCAACAATATAATAGCATATAATTCTCCTCATTTTTCTTAACAAATTCTCATGATCTCATTATTTCTTGTGATGTAGGCCGAAAGATACCACATTGAGGCCACTTAAGTTGCATTTTTAGTCTTTTAATTTTGTTTATTTGGTGGAAATGATGTGTTTCATGCACTTGTACAGATTTGGCAGGAAATACGTAACTTCAATAAAAAAGGGCGCGAAAGCAGATCCTCCGTGCGAGAAGTGAAAAATTTGAGCTAGCCAGACCATCGTACGTGCGGCCAAGCTTCACTACACGTGTGGCCCATCACCGCTTGAGCGGTCCACCTAGGGATGAGTGCACAGAATTTTGGGTGTGTTTTGCTGAGAATAAAAGAGAAAAAATAGGCTAACCTAGGGTTCAAAATTTATTCTAAGGAAAGAGAGGCTAGGGTTTTGAAAAAGGTGATTTCTCCTCAATCTTGAAGGACAACTTCCATGGGGGCTTCTTCCTCATCCTCTTCCTCTTCCCACTCCTCCATGAGTGGCTAGGTTATTCTTTTCTAGGGTTTTGATGAAACCCTATCCATGTGTAGGCACCCTATTTTTGACTGTCCTTAAGACTTGGGCGCCACTGATTGCTTACTTAGTGATGCAGGCTATGCTATGCAAAGGTTCGATTTCTTTGGCAAGGAGAACTCCAAATCCAAACCTCACACCCCATTGTTGGACCAAAAAGATTTTAGATCTTAAAACCCTCTCTTTCAAAATATTTTGAAAAAGGTTTCTGCGATGCTCCGAGGCTCACATTTCGTTAAATGTTGCGCTTTTCGATAAACCGAGAAAGGACAAAGCGGAAATGAATGAAGGAGAGGTGAACTCTTTGAAAAGAAATCTTTAAAACATCTTGTTTAGGGGTTTGGAGTTGAAGAAAAGAAGAGGAGAGGGAAGAAACCCAGTTGGGGAAGGAGTTGGGCATGAATCGTTAAGAGAGAGTCGAGCAGCCCTCGCTAAATCGGGCCTATCTATCTATACTCTTGGATTTAAGCTATGAGGCACCACTTTTGGAAAGAATACTTCCGGAGCTTCATTTTTCACTCAAGAATCTCCTAAAGCCGAGTCTAGATGAGGGAGATATGGTTGTTGGAAGTTGGGCATCAATCCGTTATGATCAAAACTGAGCAGTCTTCACTAAAAGAGGCATAACTCTTTTCACAGTTGGAATTTAGATGTGAAGTTTCCACCATTGGAGAGATTACTTCCGAGGCTTCAATTTGGACACAAGAATGACCTGAAAAGGAGTCCAGATGAAGGAGATATACCCATTTGAAGTTGGACCTGCAGAGCAGAATTTGCAGTCGGCCACAGAAGTGGCCGGTCGGCCATCATTAGTAGCAGGTTAGCCAAAAAGATGGCCGGTCGGCCAAAAATATCCAAAAAACTCAGAATTTGAAGATCTTTTCCCTCCAGCAGTTCCACACAACCTCCAGTTATCCCATATTCAGGTATTTTCAACTTGAAGCTTTCCTTTTGCTATATATGGATGCCATATCTATTGTTTTAAGGGGTTAGAACATTTTAAGGGGTTAGAAAATTTGGGAGCTTCTCACTCTAGAATCCTCTCTCTCTAGAAGGTTTGTGAGCAAATTCTCCCCTCTCTCTAGAATTCTCTTTTTCTCCTCTTGTTTTAGGCTTAGAAGTGAGAATTTCCTACACTCTTGCAAAGAGACCCTAGACCAAACACCTCTACCTTTGGGCTGAGATTCTTGGAGGTCTTATTTGAGCTCTCAAAGCTGGTTTTGGTTCAGATTTTGGACCTGTGTTGCAGCTATGCTTCAAGGGTAAGAACGCTCCTTCTTTTAGCTTATTTTGCATGCTTGCTTCACCATCCTTTTTCCATTGTTTTGGGCTATTTTGGGGCTGGTTTTCAAATACAAAAAACTCTATTTTTATGGTTTAAAAATGGTGGTTTAAGCCTTGTTTGGCTAGGGGGTGTTTCCTTCCTTTTGCTCCTTGGCTTGTAAAGCCTTTTGAGCCAGCTCTCAAAGCTTTTCAAACAACCTCTTTTTGGTCTTTTAACCACTGAAATCCAGGGGATTTTGAGTGACAAAAAGCTTGTTTTGAGGTCCCAAATAGGAGGGGATAGCCTCCCCTCCTTGTCTCTCCATGCCATGCCTTGTTAGCACTATGAAGTAGCATCTTTTTGTGGCCTATGTTAGCTCTTTTCAAGCATGTTGTTGTGAGTTTTAGGACCTGATATAACTCTGTTTTTGGCTGGTTTGGCCTCTTCTTATGTGCTTTTTGTACTTGTAGTGCAATCTCACTCATTAGCCTTGTATGCTTAGCATTTTGGCCTATTGTTCTAGCTCGATTTAGCTCTATTTCAGCATGATTTTGGCCTTGTTTTAGCATGCTTAAACTCTATTCCAAGTGGTCTTGGTCATGTATGGCTTGCTTTGTATAGCTATGGCATAGTAGGCTTTGCTAGTCTTGTGCTTTGAGACCCCTAGCATGCCTTATTTGTGATATTTGCATGATATGGCATGATTTGGCATGGTATTTCAGAGCATATACTTCCATCATACACTCATATATATCGCTCTTTAAGTGCTTTTAAGAGTTGAGCCTTATGCCTCGTTTATGAGCCAACGCATGAGCATGCATTTCTTGCCTTTCATGCTATCATCTCAGCACATTTTGGCCACTGCTTTGACCTATCTTGGGTCTGTTTAGGGCTGGTTTAGTCTTTTGAGCATTGTGGTGCATGCCTATAGTGTTATGCTCTTTGCTAGTTTCAATGCTTTCAACTCCAAGCATGTCTTGCATGCATCATTTTCATGCTTTGATGTCATTTAACATCCTATTTCAGTGATGGAATATGTGCCATTGCATCCCATCTTTGATTTGTTTTGTCACTTTTGAAAGAGGTCTTAAGCCCTTTGTTGGTTTGAGCACGAAATTGAAGCGTTCATGCCTAATGGTTTTAGCCTTCTCTCGAGGGTTCCTACTAACCAACGGCATGATGCTTCTTTCATGCTCAAGACACTTGTTGCTTGGTCCGTCTTTCCAATTAGAGGACTTCTCACTTTTGGACTTAACCGGTTAAAGGATTAATCGGTAATCTAAAATGAGTAAACAAAATGAATCAAAGTAAAACATGTCAATATAACATGTTTGTGTTGCATTGCATGTGTTTGCATCGGACGTTAATCCAAACACGAGAAACGAGGGACGTTTCATACTCAAAGTGATGAAACATGCCTCATTTCTTAGTCGCTGACACCCTTAATCGTGGATGATAGGGTGGAGGCTCATCGAGTCTATTTGTGCATTCATTGACTTGTACAAACTTGGCTTCTCGGCCATCGTGCATTGCGATGCTCGGTTAGTGGCCTGAGAGTCGAGTACCACACTCCTTTGAGCTTGAGATATGATAAGGAGTGTGGTGGTACACACATTTCCTTGCAAATACACTGACATGCCTCTGTTTGTGCTCTGTTGCAGCAAAAGGAGGAAATTCATGGAAGCAATGGCCGACCGGTCACATCTCCTAGCCGACCAGCCACCAAAGCCAACCGACAGACCATCATTACTGGCCGATGGCCACCATCTCTGGCCGATGAGCTCTCAGAGTGTTCTTGAGATCAGATAGAAGCAATCTGGAAGTTGGCACAATTTTTAGAAGTCCAAAAGAGTGCAAACAGAGGCATTTAGAGGCAAGGTAGTGGATTTTCGAGAGGACGCGACCGAGCATGCATGTCTCTCTCGCCAGCGAGGCCATTTATCGCTTTGTTAACTAGATGTAGTTAATTAACTGTGTTGTAATTAACTAGTTTAAAATGTTGTAATATTCTAAATTAGCTTAGCATAGCTAGTTTTCAATTCGGTTTGTAATTAATTAGCTAGAATAGTTAATTAGTTGGTTTGTAATAAGTAGCTTAGCTTAGCTTAGCCTATTTATTCGAACCCTTCGTCGAGAGGGCATAATGTTGTAATAAGTATGCGTGTGTGTGTGAATGTCTTCTAACCCCACATCTTGCTCCATTTTATTTACCAGCTTTGGATGGTTAGTTTTAGGGCATGTTTCGATTAACATACTTATGCTTTGCATGCATGCATTCATTCATTTGTCTTGCATGCACCGGGCTTGGCGCATCATTCAAACTGTATCGTATTTCAATACCTATTTGAATACATGTTATCAAGTGTTGCATTCATATGCCATCTTAGATAGCCGAGACCACTTAGCTACATTTTTGCATGTGTTGCATTAGGCATCTTAACATAGCTAGGGTCATACATGATTACTAACTAGCTTTTGTTTTGGCTCGGAGTACACTGTGAGTGTTTACGCTTTAGCATCCTTGCATGTGTGCAAGTGACTGCCATGATAGCATGCTTGCCATGAGGCTATTTGCTTAACTGCTATAACTGCATGAATGCCTGTGGATGAAGGCTTCATTACTTGAATTGGAACAATTCATCAAAATGTGTGTTTTAAGCCCACTTTGCGGAGTGGCAAAATCATGTTGTTTTCTAAGCCCACTTGAGGGTGGCAAATCCGCGTCTTAGCGTACTTGCGAGTAACAACTTCAAACCATTTTCAAAAACAAGCATGAGACATTTTGTTCCAAGTTGAGTGATTTTGTCTATACTTGTGTGCTACGCACATCACATAGTAAGTTAGCCAATAAACTGGAATAAGAATGCATGTGTTTTCAAAAACAACATATCATGTTTAGTAGAGGCCAATCCTTTGATCGGGCGAGCGGGGGTGCTCATTTCAGGACCTTCCCCTCTCGTACCGAAGTTCCCGAGCTGAGGCAACTTTGGTGATGACAAACATGTGGCCTTAGGCACGAGACAAGGTTTCCTAAATTCCCCAAAACAAAATATTTAGGTGGCGACTTTGAAATCTGGCAAAGCAGTCCATGTTTGGCGCTTTTTGATTCAAAATTGATTTTTCAAAACCAATTGCCGGATTTGGACTCTTTGGTGATTTATCAATCTTACATTGTACTTTGTGAGATTAGATTTAGAACCGTGACAGGAGTCTGAACTGTAGTAGCTAGAACCACAATTCGCGCCCTCGTGTGCAGAGTGGAGTTCGGGTGGTCTACACCATGTAATAGGATTTTTCATAAGCTTTGATTATGATTCAGTTTGAATCAATGTATGGATGTTTTAGAAGTTTATAATAATTATCCTTTTCATCTCTTCAAGTATTTTACTCTCTGTGTTTGTTTAATTCTTTCCACACATTAGTTTTCTTTGTGTTTGTGTTCAAAGTATGAGACGAGTCATCCTACGAGAGACGGGTTGTGTTGCTACCGTAGTTTAGAGCACACACCTCATGCTACTCAGGATGACTCGTGCCTGTATGTTGAATGCAACAACCCTCTTAATCAATATTTCAAACTTGTAGTTGTGAAATATTTGGGTATTTCAAACTAGATTGCAGTTGATAGCCGATGTTTAATCTCGTTTATATGGTTAGTGGTGAATTCTTTGCCCTAGGATTTTTCCCAAAAGTTAATATCTCAAACCCTAATTTTAATTGTCAATTTAATTTCTCAATTTCATCTAATTCCTTTTTAGTCATAAAATCTCTCAATCTTTTTAATCAAAATTAATTTTGGAATTTAGCAATTAACTTAGTCTAATTTCACAATTTTCCCAGTGGAACGACACGTGAACTTGCCATTATTCTAAAAGAATTTGGTATAGTTTAGTGTTTAATTTTGGTGTGTGTAATGACCCATCAAATTTTGGCACCGTTGCCAGGGACTTCTGGTGAAATTGAGTAATTTAAAGTTATATTCCTATTTTAATTTTTATTTTAGAATTATATATTTTTTCGTGTTGGTAAGTGTGTAGAGCGTTTGAAAGTGGAGCTATCACTGAAGTGTAAGCGGGGCGTAATCGAGCTCTAAAAAAAAAAAAAAACCACAGCACTAAAGTGCTAAAAAATGAAGCAAACACTCGCAAGTAAAGCATCAAAGTGCTAAAAAGAAAGACAAAACTCAATTGGAGGTTGGAGACAACGCCTACACGTCAAGCACCCGCAAGACGAGTAAAGCGTTTGCATTAAATTGCTGTGAGTATTTCTCTCTTTGGTATTTTGCTTTCATAACTTAGTGCACAAAGTCGGAACTTAGTGTGTGTTTATGTGAGTAGTGTATGCACGGGCATCATTCTTGTCGCCCTGAATTGTGGAGTTTGGACCTTGAACCTGAAAGGACTCTTAGGAAATTTAGAACCTTTGCCCGTGTTCCTAGGCTTGAATATTCATATCCATACATTGAACCAATAGAGATGGAAAACCCGAATGGCCTAAATGGGCCCAAGCAGACCCTAAAGGATTACTTCACACCACTGCATACACATCATCATCATGCATCCAATTACCCGACACCACTGCTACTCATTATGAGATAAAGTCCAGCACCATACAAATGCTCCAATTATTCCATGGACTAGCTCATGATGATCCTTATAAACATTTAAATGAATTTCTAGAAATTTGCTCTACAGTGAGGATCCAGAATTTCACAAATGAGGCCTTAATGTTGTGATTGTTCCCATTCTCATTAAAGGACAAATCCAAACACTAGCTGAACTCCTTACCTACTAATTCTATCACAATTTGGGACCAATTATAGCAAAAGTTTCTGGAGAAGTACTTTCCCATAGGTAAGACCAACCAACTTTGGCGAGCCATCACCAATTTTGCTTAAATTGATGGCGAGCAATTTCACGAGACATGGGAGAGACTTCGTGACCTTCTCCAACAGTGTCCCCACCACCAAATGCCTGATTGGCAACTTGTTCCGACTTTTTACTATCGCTTAACTGAGTCTCACCGCCAAATGGTGGATTCATCTTGTGGTGGGACATTCATGCCCAAAAATGACGCCGAGGCATGACAATTATTTGAGAACTTAAGTGATAATTCCCTTTACCATGCCTCTGCAACCCGGCAAGTCCGGCAACCAGTAGTTGGAGCCCTGAAAAGAGGGGGCATTTATGGGGTCGGGCAAAACCTAGAGTTAGCCCAACAAGTAGAGGCATTGTCCCACAAAATGGACCAATTATTAGCTACGGGACATGCCCCTATTCAGCAAGGTTAGCCTCAATTTCACAAGGCATGTGCTATTTGTGTAAGCCTTGCTCATGACTTGAGTGAGTGCCCTTCGGCATTACAATTTCCGAAATTAGTCCAAGAGCATGTGAATGCGGCTCAAGGATTCTCCAACCCGGGTAATGAGCCATATTCCAATACATATAATCTGGGATGGAGAAATCACCCTAATTTTTCATGGAGACCTCCTTCACAAGGTACTTCTTATAACCCTCCACCACCAAGGCAGAATTTTAATAATTTTGCCAACCAATATTCTTACCGACCACCACAACCTCATTGACCCCCACAACCTTACCGGCAACCACAACCCCCACCTATTCCTCAAGGCAACTCTGTCTTTGAGACTCAGGTATTAGAAGTTCTCTTAGAACTTAAGGGGTTAGCACCAGTAGTTCACTCCCATACTCACTCCATTGCCAAGCTAGAGGCCTAATTGGGTCAAATGGCTAACAACATTAAAAAAGAGAGGAGGGAAAATTACCAAGTCAGACTATGGCCAACCCTAAGGGTCAATATGGGGCGAAGGGTTTGGGTGGGAATGGAAAGCACCATGAGTAGGTGCAAGCGGTGATTACTTTGAGAAGCGGGAGGGAGTTAGAGACTCAGCCAGTTGCGTCTGATGCAACTAAGGCTAAGAAGGGTGACCACAGTGGTACACCTAATGAGAGAAAGGGTGAGAGAGAAACACCTAAGAGGGATGGCTTAGTCCCTAGCACTTCACATGAGACTAAGGCACCATATGTGCCTAGGGAACCCTTTCCCCAATGCTTTGATACACTGTCCCCTTTTAATAAGGCAACATCCATGGAAGCGATGATGGAGGTCTTTAAACAGGTAAAAATCGACCTCCCCCTGTTGGAGGTGCTTAAGCAAGTATCCTCCTATGCTAAATTTCTGAAGGACCTTTGTATACAAAAGCGTAAATCTAGGACACATGTGTCCCAAAAGGTCATACTCACGGAGCAAGTAAGCTCCATTTTGTTGAATGACACACCCCCTAAGCTTAAAGACCCAGGTGCCCCAACCATTGCATGCATTACAGGGGACCATTTCATTGATAGGGCCTTGTTAGATTTAGGGGCTAGTGTCAATTTGTTGCCGTACTTTGTGTACGAGGAATTTGGGCTTGGTGAGTTGAAGCCCACTACTATTATTCTCCAATTGGATGATCGGTCCCTCAACGTGCCGTGTGGCATTGAGGATGTGCTAGTAAAGGTCAATAGGTTTTATTTTCCTGTTGACTTTTTGGTATTAGATATGGAACCAGTAGCCAGCTCTAGGAAGCAAATCCCAATGATCTTAGGTCAACCTTTCTTGGCTATGGCCAATGCGTGCACAAATTGCCGTACCGGGGTTATGGAAGTCTCATTTGGGAATATGCAAGTGAAACTTGATGTTTTCCAAGCATCCTAACAACCCCATGAGGGGAGGAGTGCTTATTTGTGGATGTTGTGGATGGGATTGTGGAGGAAGCTTTACCCTCCATTTTTGTAGATGACCCTCTAGAGGCTTGTCTAGCTGATTTTGGGTTTGAGAATTTTGATATTGACAGGTCGGTTGAGGAGGTGAACGCTCTACTTAATTCTTCATCTACATTGAATTTTCCTCCGTGGAGAGCCCGGTTTGAGTCACTTCCTTCTCTGTCTAGAGAGCTCGCCATACCATCTTTAGTCACACCACCTACACTTGATTTGAAGCCACTCCTGACCACACTCAAGTATGCATTTTTAGGGCCCCAGGATCCTTTACCAGTCATCATTGCATCTGACTTGACTGCAGAGCAGGAGAGTTAGTTAATGAGTGTTTTCGTGGCACATCAGAGTGCTATAGGGTGGTTGGTGGTTGATTTGAGAGGGATAGATCCCTTCGTGTGCATGCATTATTGTAGCTCGGCTTTTTCGCGCCCCCCTTTTAGAAGTTTTGAAAAGAGCCCTACAGTTCAGACTCTCGCGGTTCTGAATCTAATCTCACAAGTGCAATGTGAAATTGATAAACACCAAAGAGTCCAAATCCGACAAATCTTTTGAAAATTTGATTTTGAATAAAAAAAATACCAAAATTGGACTGCCTTGCCAGATACAGAGTCGCCACCTAAATATTTTATTTTGGGGAAATTTAGGAAACCCATGACTCGTGCCAAAGGCCACGTGTCCGTCACCACCAAAGTTGCCTCAGCTCGAGAACTTAGGTACGAGAGGGGAATGTCATGAATTAAGCACCCCCACTCACCCAATCAAAGATCGACCTCTACTAATCATAATATGATTTTTATCAACATTATATGCTCTTGTTCCAGTTATTAGGCTAGCATTACTACGTGATGCGCGCATATAAGTATAGACTAGTTTGCTCAAATTGGAACAACTCAATTTCATGTTTTCTTTTCGAAAAGGGATTTGAATTTGCCACTCAACAAAGTGGGCTTAAAATTTGCGAATTTGCCACTCAACAAAGTGGGCTTAAAGCTGTGAATTTGCCACTAGACATAGTGGGTTTAAACGTACATTCGTTGAATCATTCCAATTCAAGCAATAAGCCTTTATCCACAGGCATTCAAGCAGTTTTACAAGTAAGCATTTAGCCTCATGGAAAGTATGCTAGTCATGGCAATCACTCACACTCATGCAAGTATGCTAAAGCACTAAAAACTCACCTAGTACTCCAAGCCAAGAAGATATGAGTTAGAAAAATATGCATGATTCCTAACTATGCCAAATGTCTAATGCAACACATGCAATATGCAATTAATAGGCTCGACTACTAGTATGGCATATGGATCGATTTTAATAACATGCGGTTTAAGCACGTATTCAACGAAGTAATTGAAACGACAATGTAGTTAAAATGATGAACCGAGCCCCGATGCATGTAAGACAAGATGAAATGGATGTAAGCATAAGGTATGCTAATTGAAATGTGATGCTCCTAAACTAACCATCAAAAACAGTTAAGTAAAAGGGAGAAAGACGTGGGGTTGGAAGACATACACATTATTATAACACGCTCTCATGAAGGAGAGTCCAAATGAATAAACTAGCTAACCAAGCTAAGCTAAGCTAATTAAGCTAATTATTACAACACAAATGAAACTAGCTAACTACTTAACTAATTATTACAACACTTGATTTAATCAACTAGCTATAACTAATTAATTAAATAAGTACAACACTTGAATAAAAATCGTCTAGCTATTGCTAATTAATTACAACAAAATTTATTCACAACTACGATGATAATACTAATGAAACAATTAATCGCATTTGATAAGAGCATAATGGAAGATGGATGAAGGTTGCATGCACAGCGCTTGAAAGCTACTCTGTCTGCCCAGGCCGTCTCTGTTTCACCTTCAGCCACTGCCTCTGTTTCTACAAAATTGCACTGTTGGCCACACACCAAGGGCCGACCGTGCATCACTGACAGTCGGCCGGGTCTACAGATGACCGGCCGTGTATCAATTTGGTGCAGAGAATTGTTTTTGTGTTCTGAGGTGAAATCAGTGCAGATAAAGCATTCTCTAGCTCTGTTTGTCCTTCCTTCCTTCTCTGTCATTGGAAATCCTCGAGAGTAGGTTGAAATTGATTCCAAAGCCATTAACGAGCAATATGATTGCTTGATGATCTCGGATTCAATTTTGGACAAAAGTTAATAAAATGTACAGAGTAAGACCACCCCTCCCTCTTGTCAAAAAGAAAGGTTGCAACGCTTCAAGAATCATCAAAATGCCATGAATTATCATGTGACGACTCTTGACACAAGTAACTTGGCATAACGTCTGGCCAAGTTGAAGCAATTTAAGCCACTTTCTTTATGTGTGTTGATCCAAGTTTTAAACCAATTTTATTAGGCCTTGCCATTCTTCACTCCATTTGTCCATGGTGATGTTAAAGTCCTCTAAACAAGAAGTAATGTCAAACAAGAGGTTCTTCTAAAGCATGAGAGAAAGACCACACCGTTGGCAATGAATCTTCGAAAAGATTAAGCCATTAAGTGGGAACCTTTCTTACATGTTTCGAACAACCTCAATTGGTTAAAATCATTCTCAAGTATGAAAGAGATGAATGATGGATTGATTATTAAACTTAGACTCTCAAATATGGAAATGAGTAAAAAAAAGCTATATAACAAGCAACAAGTTACATATGCTAACTTATGAGATCACAAATGTACTAAACAAGGCATGAACCAATTGAAAAGGCTTGGAGAGCCTCAAAACAACCCCTAATACATGGAAAATAGAGGTAGAACATGCATGAAAAGAGCTTGAAAAGCTAAAAAATAAAGAAGAGAATTAAGGCTAGTAAGCAAGAATAAGGAGGGGTGGATAACCCCTTTGATTTTGAAGCTTCAAAACATGATTTTTAGCCTTTCTAAAACTCTGAAAATTAGTGTAAATATCAAAAGAAAAGAGTGAAAAATGGAAGGTTTGACTTATAAGTAAAGGTATAGAAAGTGCAAGCTCTCTCTACCCTTTTGGTAACTCTTCAAACCCAACCCCAAACGCTTCAAATATTCTCAAAACAATTCAAAATAACAAGAACTATGAAGCAAGTGATGGAAATGAAAGTAAGAGAAAAGATAACAAGCCTATACCTTTTAAGGAGTAAGCATATTGTTGATGATCCAAACTTGGCTTCAATTCACCCTCAAGCTTGAATTATGCTTCTCCAAGATCAACCAAGGCTCTAGAGTGGTAAGACAGGGTTGTGTATGGAGTATAGAGATGGTATAAACAAGCTAGGTTAGCTTAAAGGTGACTTGCAATGGAAAAATGAGGAGGCAAGAGCTCTCAAGGTGTATATATAGTTTCTAGATTTTTGTTCAACCCTTAAAAGAATCCCAGAGCTTCATTTTTATCAAATTCAAGTTCAAAAGGTGATAAATATCTTAAAAAATGGACAGCTAGCGACCTCCTGCCCAGAACAGTGTTTATCGCCATCGAGGGCTAGCCAGCCATCCATAGCCACGGCCGGCCATCACTGATGCATGGCCGGGCCTTGATGGCCTCCCTTGTTTTCTTGGTTCAAACTCAGCTCAGGGTGGGAAAAGGTCCAAAAATGAAACTTACAAGTTCAAACAAGGTAAATGTTGAAGATTTGAGGTTATTTCAAGGGCTTGATTAAATCTAAATCATTGCGAATTCAAATTCAACTTTTATTATCGAGTGTATCGAACCAAGCGCCTAAGTCTTGCGGGCAGTCAAAAATGGGATGTCTACAATTATATACATCTAGAGGAGGAAACCAAACCTTCTTGTGAAATGCAATGGAGGTTTAATCCTGTTAGATGCGGGTATTACATACCCCATCTCGGATAGCAAGTGGGTAAGTCCCACACAAGTGGTGCCCAAGAAATCAGGCATCACTGTTGTTTAGAATGAGTGAGGAGAGTTGGTCCCCACACGAACGACTACTGGTTGGCGAGTGTGCATTGATTATAGGAGACTGAACTCTATGACTAGGAAGTATCGTTTTCCCTTTCCTTTTATTGATCAGATCCTATAGCGGTTAGCAGAGCAGAGCTACTACTGTTTCCTTGATGGCTATTCTGGTTACAATTAACTTCCTGTGTATCCGAATGACTAGGAAAAGACCACTTTCACATGTCTTTTTGGCACTTTTGCCTATCGTTGAATGCCCTTTGGGTTTTGCAATGCATTGGTGACCTTTTAACGGTGCATGATAGCTATCTTCTCTGACATGGTGGAAAGATTCGTAGAGGTCTTAATGAATGACTTCTCTGTGTTTGGGCCGTCTTTTGAGGAATATCTCCAGAACTTAACTAAAGTCCTTATTCATTATGTGGAGACAAACTTGATTTTGAGTTGGAAAAAGAGCAATTTTATGGTTCGCGAGGGTATAGTGTTGGGACACATTGTGTCCCCTCGAGGTATAGAGGTTGACAAAGCTAAGGTTGACCTCATTGTAGGCCTTCCTCCACCCACTTCAGTGTGTCAAGTTAGGTTGTTCCTAGGGCACGCAGATTTTTACCATCGATTCATCAAGGATTTTAGTAAAATATCCCATCCTTTGTGTAGTTTACTTGCTAAGGACGCACCTTTTGTCTTTGATGAGGCATGTCTTAAAGCCTTTGAAACACTACAAGCGGCCCTTTCTACTTTCGTTTCGAAATCATGTGCGATGCATGTGATTATGCCCTCGGCACCGTCTTGGGCGAAAAGGTGAATAAAGTGCCCCATGTCATATCCTATGCTAGTCGTACTCTTTCTGATGCTCAATTAAACTACACTACCATTGAGAAAGAGTTACTAGTTATTGTCTTTGCACTTGATAAGTTCCGATCCTACCTCTTAGGGTCTAAAGTCATTGTGTTCACTGACCATGCTGCTTTGTGGTACTTATTGTCTAAAAATGAGACTAAACCTAGGTTAATTAGGTGGATTCTACTCTTTCAGGAGTTTGACCTAGAAATCTGGAACAAGAGGGGATTCGAAAATGTAGTTGCGGATCATCTATCTCGCATCTTTATTGAGCACACGAGTGATCCCTTAGCTTTGCACGACTCATTTTCTGACGAGAAACTTCTTGCAGTATCACACATGACCCTCCCGTGGTTTGCCCACATAGTGAATTACTTGGCAGTTGGTTAAATTCTGAAAACTTGGTCTGAGCAAGACAAAGACCGATTTTTCTTACAACGATCTCGGTTTTTTCCATCATTTATTGTATTTCAGACTCGGGTTCCGTGGTTGTTTGTTATCATCTATATCTGGTTTCCATCCTTTAATTTCTTGTATTTGAGTTTTAGGATGTGTTGAGTGAGTTTGGAATAGGTTGGTTGGTAGTTGGTCTAGAACCTTGTTGCCCAGAATTTTGGTGTTTCGTTCGAGTGGGATTTCTTGCGCTCGAGCGGGGTTTACAATCCTTCAGTACTTTGTGCGTCTGCAAAATTACTGCAGAAGTGTTTTTCACGCTTGAGCGGAGTTTCTTACGCTCTAGTGGGTCTAAGCTCGAGCATCTGCCTGAAGTCTGTAAAAATACTGGACGAGTGTATTCTATACTCGAGCGGGTAGTGCCTTGCTGTTGTGTCTTGGCACTTGAGCGGCCTTTATTGCGCTCGAGTGGGTCTAATTTTTTGTGTCTGACACTCGAGCATCAAACTCTCCGCTCGAGCGGACTGTACGTATATCAGATCGCGAAAGTGACTTTTTAAATCACTTTTTCGGCTTTCTTTCTCTCTCAAACTTTCCAAAACCCTAGATTGAGACCTTCTCTTTCTAAAATACACACTCTTTCGACATTTTGGCCTTGATCTAGTGATTCCCAACCCTTATGTCTTCATTAAAAAGTTGGAGCTTCTCAAGATCTTCTATTTGATTCGAATAAAATCAAGTTTGGGCGTCGTTGAGGTTTCTCCACTTCTCCTTTGAGCTTCTACACTTCAGGTAGGGATAATCTACTCCTTAATATGAGTTTTGACATAAATATTGATCATTTTGTATAAATGATGAGATTTGAAAAGTTTGGGTAAAGTTAGGGTTTGAGTTTGAATGTTTAAAAGAGGGGTTTCCTATTGTTGGGTTCCATTTGTATGTGAGGACTTGAAAATGGGGTTTTTTTTTTTTTTTGTGTGTAATGGGTGAGATTTGACCTTGGGAGCAATATTTGAGAAAAGGGGGAAAATGCTCTAATTTGAACTATAAAAGTTATTTGCATAAATGATGATAATGATGTGGAAATATAAAAATTGGTTTGAGAATCATGAAATTGGAGGAAATTGTAATTGAATGGTGTAGTTGGATTGGTAAATCACTCAACTATAGATAAGTTGATACGCTATCTGTTCGATAAATTATTTATCTGTTTAGAAATAACTATTTTGGGCTATCAGTGGAGGATAGCCATGATTGTTGTATAAACTACATGATGATTAGGTAAATTAAAACTAATCAATTGGATTATGTCATTGAATATGACGGTTGGATATAAACATTGAATATGTGATTGAATTGGCCAT
Organism: Camellia sinensis; assembly: GCF_055761805.1. Taxonomy (NCBI): domain Eukaryota; kingdom Viridiplantae; phylum Streptophyta; class Magnoliopsida; order Ericales; family Theaceae; genus Camellia; species Camellia sinensis. The sequence continues at coordinate 39,975,531 of NC_138969.1, read as the reverse complement.
TGTATATGACGACGTGTTTAAATACATTGTATATGTATCTTTGTTTGGGAGGAGATAGGGGATGGACTCCATGGATAATTAAGTTGGCCAGAGTGTCCAGGGTGAAAGTCCCGAAATTTTATTTATATTTGGGTGCCGGTTCCCTCGGACGAAGTTTCGTAAAATGGCAAGATATGAAAGTGTATGATTGATGTTTGTGATTGAAGTATTGATGAATGAGTTGTAGTCTCATTTTGAATTGTTTATAAGATAATGAATTATGTCAATGAATTGACTTGGGTAAATAACTGGAAGTGAATTGAAATATGGGTACCAATGTTGATTGATTATGGAAAAGGTTTAAGATGGTTTATAAGTGTTAAACATTTATCGAATGCCAATGTTGTAGTTAATTCTCATATACTGCTTTGCATATCTCTACTGGGCTTTGGCTCACCCTACTTGGGACATCATTTTTCAGGTACAGGGGACATGTCTCCTCCAAGGTCTTAGCTTGGGAGGTTTAGAAGTTGAAGACTCCATTTGTTATTTATATTTTGTGTTAAATGTAAATCCAAGCTGAGGGCTTTTATGTATAGAGTTAGAACTCTTTTCTTATTGTAACCAAGTGATAACTTGGAAAGCTGTAAGCCCGTAGGGCATTTACTTTGTTGATAACATGTAATATCTTTTGTAAGGAAGACTCTGATGAATGAAAATGTATTCTTTTTCCTTATGTTTATGGAACTTGTGAATGAATGATTTATGTCTCAAATTGAGGACGTTACATTTCTCACAAGTGAAGCACTATTTCTAGGAAGACCCAAAATTGTTCAAGTATTGTCCGGATGAAGTGATTCGTCGTTGTGTGCCTGAGAGTGAAACCCATAGCATTCTCACCTTTTGTCACTCTCATGCATGTGGCGGCCATTTCAGTGGGCAGAAAACAGCTGCCAAAGTTTTACAATGTGGGTTCTACTGGCCCTCTATCTTCAAAGATGCCCATAACTTCTGTAGAGCTTGTGAGCATTGTCAACGCATGGGTTCTATATCACGGCAAGATATGATGCCGATGACCCCTATTTTCATTGTTGAGATTTTTGATGTTTGGGGCATTGAATTTATGGGCCTCTGTCCACCATCTTTTGTCTTTGAATACAATTTGGTAGTTGTGGATTATGTCTCCACGTGGGTGGAGGTAGTGGAAACCAGAACAAATGACGACAATGTTGTGGTTAAATTCCTCTATGAAATAATTTTTTGTCGTTTTGGGTTCCCACGTGCCATAATTAGTGACGGTGGCAAACATTTTTGCAACCGATTCTTCGAGGCATTGGTGTGCAAATACATGATCACTCACAAAGTTGGCACTCCCTACCATCCCCAGATTGGTGGTCAGGTAGAGGTTTCTAATAAGGAGGTTAAACACATCCTCGAGAAAACTGTGAGGCCCGATAGGAAAGATTGGTCCACTAGGTTGGTTGATGCACTTTGGGCCTATCGTACTGCATATAAGACACCCATCGGGATGTCTCCATATAGGATTGTGTTTGGAAAACTGTGCCATCTCCCTGTTAAGTTGGACACTAAGCTTTGTGGGCCATCAGGAAGTTCAATTTTGATATGGCCAAAGCCAGTGACCATCGAAAACTTCAACTCAATGAGTTAGAGGAGCTCCGCAATGATGCGTATGAGAGCTCTAAAATTTACAAGCCTAGGACTAAGGCATTTCATGATAAGCATATTTCTCATAAGTCCTTCGAGCCTCACCAAAAAGTGTGGCTGTTCAATGGCAAATTGCAATTGTTCCCGGGTAAACTTCGGTCTCGATGGGATGGCCCATAGAAGTCTTTCCGCATGGGGGGGTTAAAATTAAAAATCCACAAAATGGTACGACCTTCAAGGTTAATGGCCAAAGATTGAAACACTATGTGGATGGTATTGAGAAAGGGGAGATGATTGAGGTTGTCCATTTGATGGACCCAATATATCTTCCATAGTGATTACTTTGTGTCTAGGAGGCTTTAAATCCTCTAAAGATGAAATTCCTTTGGTGGTAGCCGTGCCCGAACAACATCTGACGGTCTGGTATAGCCATCTAACTGTGTTTGTAGTGAGTTCCTAGGAGACCAACGTAGACGGTGGAAATTAGAGTTCAAATGGCAAAGCCTAGAACGTAAAGGTTTAGAATTTCTGAGACTAGAGTCCGGTTTAAATACCCAGGGGTGTGGAGATTGCTTCAAAACCACCCCGGCTTGAACTCTGTATGCCAGCTCCATAGGTCGAGTTAGCTTTATGCGCCTCAATTCTGGATAACGAATCAACCTAGTCTGTCACCTTGTTGGAGAATAGAGAAAGTTACAAACACTGTTAGGGAGAAAAGTAGTACCCATGGTTTTTGCGTGAAGATTATACATGTGTTGCGCATTTTAGTATTTTCGATGTTCTATTTTTTATTTCAGATGTGCATTGACGGTAGAAATGCTTTAAATTTTTATTTGGATTGTGATTGGGTTTTTATTTAAAATAAATTTTTTAAAAAACAATTGGTTATACTTGGTTTAAAAAAAAAATACAACAGATTGTGCATGCGGCCAAAATTGGTGCACGTGCGGAGAGACCAAGCATGGGCGCACAAGTGGCCTAAGCCAAATTGGCTACTGCTCTAATGTTGCAGGAGTGGCCTAGTTCCGCTGCTGAAGCGGCCCAAAAATAGGCGCTCGTGCGGCCCCAATGGGCTCATGAGCGGTCTAGTCAAAAAAAAATAAAAATAAAAAATATATTCACAGCAAGAGCGGAGGCTTAGACCACACAAGCAGCCCAGGTCCAAAAGCATTCTACTTTCACGCCGCAGGAGCGGCCCAAAGCGGCCAATAAATCAGCGCTCATGTGGCCGAAATGGGTGCACGAGTTGCTCCCCCCCCAAAAAAACTTGCAGATTTTATTTTATTTTGTTTATTTATTTACTTATTCCTAAAAAAAAAAGTAATTAAAAAAATTACAAATAATAAATAAATAAATAAATTGTGTAGTTTCTTTAATTACTTTTTGTTTATTTAATTCTTACTTATTTTATTTCTCTTTAAAAAAAATAATAAATACATATATATATATATTTAAATTAAAACTTGCAGATTTATTTTATTTATTTTAATTTTTATTTATTTTATTTTATTTTTATTTCTTCTTTTTCTTCTTCTTCTTCTTAAAAAAAAAAAAAAAAAAAAAAAAATCTTGAGAAAACCCTAGACCACTTATTGACCCTCTTCACTTTCCCAAGTACACTCTCTCTAACTCTCATCTTCTTCTTCTTCTTCTTCTTCTTCTTCTTCTTCTTCTTCTTCTCTCTCTCTCTCTCTCTCTCTCTCTCTCTCTCTCTCTCTCTCTCTCTCACAACCCCACACAACCACAAACTCCATCCAACCCCACCATCACTAACTCCTTCTTCCTTCACCTTTCACCCCACCTTCGTTTCAAAACCACCTTCCACCGGAACACCACCATATTTTCCGACCGACAACTTTCCGGCGACTATTTTTTTTGGCGGATCTACATCATCTTCTTCATTTCTTTTCTTCCTTTTTTTTTTTAAGGTAATCACCCTCATTTTGTTTTGATTTCTTAAGTTTTCCATAAAATGTAGTAATTTAATAGTTGTTGTTGAGGCTTTGTTCATCATGCTTGTACCTACCATCATCTCCACCATTGTCCATGATCTGTACAACACCAAAAAAATAAAAATAAATAAATAAATAAATAAATCACATAATAATAATAATAATAATCATTTACTTTATTGTAGCTTATTTTTTTATTTTTTATTTTATTTTTTTTATAATGTAGCTTAGTTTAATTGTTTAGTTAGTGGTTCTCGTTAGTTTAATTGGTTAGTAGATTGTTGTTATTTTTGTTTTCCTTGTTTAGTTAGTGATTTTGTTTTATTTTTATTTTGTGATGTACTTGTTAGTTTAATTGTTTAATGGTTTAGTTTTTATTTTATTTTATTTTTATTTATTTATTTTCTGAATTTTGATTTGATTTGATTTTGTTTTCTTCTACTAACTTAGATTATTTTATTTTATTTTCTTATTTATTTATTCATTGTAGTTCATATGTGTGTTTGTCAATTTGTCTCATGCTAACTTAGTATAAGTTAATTTTTGTAGTGTATATATATATATAACAAAAAAAAAAATTGAAATAAAAGAAATCCGGGAGTGTGATGGCAATGAGGATTCGCATGATTTGTGCATACATGTGCTATTTGATGCGGTCTAATATAATGTTTCCATGTTTTTGGTTGTGCTGGTTGTCTTATTTTGTGAAGGAATGGCTTCATCATCTCGCCGAGCACCCAAACAGCCTCACAATGCTAACATTGCATTTAGGGAAATGCCAACATTGCATTTAGGAATGTGCCAACCTACGCTTGGGCCAACAAACCAGTTGCCTATGATACATCCTTTGATATGGAATACTTTCGACGCCATCAACTCACTGCGTAGAGTGTCCGGCAACTTGAAGATCGGGGCCTCTTGGGAGTCTGCACCATCACTGAACCGGCGTATCTTCGCATTGTGCGAGTCTTTTATCAAAATATGTACACCAATGACGAGGCCCCAAAAGCTCTTTTGTCCCTTGTTGACGGGGTGGAGTTAGCCATCACACCAGCTTTCATTGCTGAGGTCCTCCATTGTTCCATGGACACTATCAATGCAGAACAGTTCTCAGTATTCACTTGGGAACTCACCATCCCGGCACTCGTAACTGAATTTTATGAGGGGCGACAGGATGATAACAACCGTACTAGCATCCGGCGGGCTAACTTACCACGCCACATTCTCTTCCTTGATGTGGTTCTAAAAAAGAATGTCATCCCTCTTGGGCACAAGGAAGAGCGGCGAGGGGACTTCCTCTGTGCCTTGCACCGATTTGACTTCGGGTTTTGGGTTGACATCCCTACTTTGATCTACAACCAAATGCACCGAATCCTTAATGAAATCAAAGTGTGCAACACCCGGGGCAATTCTACATGGGCTCTCTCTTTCGCTAACCTCATCACTGAACTCATAAAAACCCAAGGGACATACCCACTCGAATCCAATGAGGTTCAGCTTCTGCCGCTCACACTTTATGGAAAAACCCACTGGCGCCAAACCACTACTCGCCTGCCATCTCTACTACTCCTCTCCGATGCCCCGGCCAATCCTAATGATGCTCCAATAGAGCCCGCCGCCGTGCCAGCACCAGCGCTAGCTTCATTCCGTATGACGAGGGCGCAATATCAGGCTTTTTGGGGTAATCAAGCTGCTATTCAGCAATCGGTGGTTGATCTCCAGGCCAACTATCAGGCCTATCGAGATTACTCACATGCGGCATTTGATGGGTATTAGCAGTCAGTTGCATCTCTGCAAACTGACTTCTATGCATACCGGGACTCGAGCGAGCAACGGTTTGATCAGCTTGGTGCTAGGGTTCATGATGAGGCGTTCGAGACTCGGACACTGATGCATGCCCTATTTGAGCAACATTTCCCACCACTGCCGGATCCATATCAGTGATATCTGTATATTTTCTTTGTTTCATTTATTTATTTATTTTTGGTTTGTTTTGTTTTGTTTTTCTTTTCCTTTTATACTGTTGTAGATACCCCATTTTTGACCGTCCTAAAGACTTGGACGTCATTGTTTGAACACCCGATGATTGTGCTCACTCGTGTTTGTTTTGAGTCCCTAAAGGTCTCAGCTGAGCGCCTTGCCTCAGAGCCTCTAATCTTGTTTGTTTTGTGCTTGGTTGTGCGCCAAGAGCTTGTTGCTTCACTTCTGGAGGAGAGGGTGACCTGTCGGCCATCCTCTTAGCCTGTTGGCCATGACTTGTGCCTGCTGGCCATCAGTGGTGGCCGGTCGGATACATTGATGGCCGGTCGGCCACAAATGATGGCCAACGACCATTTTTCTCCTTTTTTAGATATTTATTTGCTAGTTGTGCCAGCTGTTGTTCACTGATGCTTATCTCCATACACGTGTATAGAGGGATGAATGCAAGCCTTTGGCTTGTATTTCTATATAATGGGGGGTCTCTCCCCCATTTGAGAGGTTAGAAATTTTTATAAGCAAATTTCCTCTCTCTCTCTCTTGAATTCTCTCTCTCTCTTTCTCTCTCTCTCTCCCTATTTTGTGCTTGAAAGTGAGAATTTTCTACACTTTTGCAAAGAGACCCTTAGCCAAACATCTTCATCTTGGAGCCGAGGTTCTTTGAGGCTTTGTTTAAGCTCCTAAGGCTGGTTTTAGCTCAGAATTATGGCTGTTTAAGTGTTGTGCTTCAATGGTATAAGAGTTACCTTGTAAGCTTTGTTTTAGTTGTTTGCTTTGCCATGTTTTTACACTATTTTGGCCTGGTTTTCAACTACAAAAAACTGTGATTTTTGTATCTAAACATGTTGGTTTGAGATCACTTTGTGTAAAAGGGGCTGTTTACCCTTCTTGTTATTTGTTTGTGTGAGTTTTTGTGTCATCTTTTAGCATATTAAAATCAAACTTTTTGGCCCTTTTTACCTATGTTTTGAAGTCCAAAAATGGAGGGGGTGGCCTCCCCTCCTTGTGTGTCACTTCCATGCCTAGTTAGCATCCTATGGCAGCATGTTTTTATGGCTTAACCTAGCTTAATTCAGGTATGTTTTAGGCTCTAATTTGGCATGATTTGGCTCTATTTTGGGCTTCTTTGATCATGTGAACCATGTTTTGTATAGCTATAGTGAAAATACCTTCACTAGCTTAGTGTTTTAAGGCCTCTAACATGTTTTGCATGAGATGGTTGCATGTTGTAGCATCATTTTACATGTGATTTTAGTGTATATAGCTCTGTCACAGTCTCACTTATTTCACTCTTTCATTACTTTTGAGAGTTGTGTTTTGAGTCTTGTTTGCAAGCTAACACGTGAGCATGTTTTTCTAGCTTTTTATGCTTCAGTCTCAGCATGTTTTAGCCACTGTTTTGGCATGATTTAGCTCTGTCTAGAGCCGGTTTGGTCATTTGATATAGTGATCCCGGGTTTTTTCCCTTTATGTACAGTGTTCCGGACTTATGTTCCGTAGTATTGGCTGTTGTTATATCTTGTTGTTATCCTTTAATTCCTTATTTATGAGTTGTAGGATGCGTTGGGCAGGTTTGTTATAGGTTGGGTGTAATTGGGAGCAAATGGTTGCTGCCCAGATTTTGGTGTCTTCGCTCGAGCGAGGACTTTGTCGCTCGAGCGAGCTCTTTTTTTTAGATCCTTCGCTCGAGCTAGGGTTAGTTCGCTCAAGCGAGAGTTGAGTTTTGTATCTGGTGGCTCGAGCGAGAAGTCCTTCGCTCGAGCTTGCGTCTGCGTCTGATTCTGGACCTGAGAGCGGTGTTTCTTGGCTCGAGTGAGCTTTCCTTCGCTCGAGTGAGCGAGGTGTATGTTTTGAGTTTCTTCACTCGAGCGAGCATTCTGTCGCTCGAGCGTGCTTCTGGGTTGCAGACCTGAACCTTCGCATTCTTGGCTCGAGCGAGGCTTTCTACGCTCGAGCAAGAATTCTTTGTGTCTGGTCGCTCGAGCGACCAATCTTTCGCTCGAGCGAGCCTGTGTTATATCAGTAGGCAGCAGTGGGTAAACACTTCACTTTTTCATCTCTTTCATTTTCAAAACCCTAGAACCGACTCTCCCCCTCTCTCTACATATCTTCTCTCTAGGGATTGATCTACATAGAGTGTGTTTCTATCCTAAGTTCTTTGTAAGAAAGGTAGAGGGTTGTGTGGGCTACATTCTAATTTGAAAAATCTTGGATTTGGAGCACTTTGAGTTTTCATCATCTTCTCCTTTGAGCTTCTAATTTTGAGGTAGGGATAACCTACTCCATCTTATGAGCTTTGTCTTTAAATTTTGGCATTTTGATATGTTGGGGTTGTTGGGTAATTTTAGAGAAGTTAGGGTTTGTTATGTAATTTAAGGAAGAGGGGTTTTCAAATTATTGAAGCCTATGTGTTTGTGAATTGTTGAAAATGGAATTAATAGTGTTACATTGGTGAAATCAAACCTTAGGGTGGATTTGTGAAATAGGGAAAATGCCCTAATTGTTATGATAAATTAATTTGTATAATTAATTTTGGGAAATGAGAAATTGAGTTAGGAATAATGAAATTGGGAAATTTTGGGCTATCGGTGGAGGCTAGTCTTGATTGTTGTAGATACTGCATGTTGATTAGGGAAAACCGAAACTAATCACATTGAATATGTCATCGAATATGACCGTTGGTATAATACATCAAACTTATGTATTGATTAACCGTGTATATGATACGTGTATATATGCATTGTGTTGTGTAGGAGGAGATAGGGGATGTGCTCCACGGTTTAGGGGAAGATAGGGGATGGACTCCTAAACCAGACATCGTTTGGGAGGAGATAGGGGATGTACTCCATTGATACAGCAAATATGTGTATCTATTGAAGCATTGATATAGCAAATCTGTATATCATATATGACGTATGGAAGTGTTTGTTTGAGATTGATACAACAATTATGTGTATCTATTGTGAAGTAAGAAGTGTTTAATACAAGTTGTTATTAAATTACCTGGCCAGGTTCTGAGCCACATTTATGAAATGAATTGATAAGTGAGGGAAAATGGAATGTAACGTGGACACATGTGTCATGGAACTGTATTACGATATAATTGGTTTATGAGTGTTAACCATCTATCAAATGCTACTGTTTTAGTCATTGCTTATATTTGGTTTAGTATATCTCTACTGGGCTGTGGCTCACCCTATATGGGACATCATTTTCTGGTCCAGGTGATATGCCACCTCCAAGGACATAGCTTGGAAGGTCTTAGGAGTTGAAGACTCTTCTTGTTATTTTGTTATCTTTTGTGGTGTTACATGTAAATTCAGGCCAAGGGCTTAATATGATGTGAGTTAGTGCTCTCTTTTGTGTAACCAAGTGTTGACTTGGAAAGTTGTAAGCCGTTGGGCATTTACTTTTGATGTCAACATGTAATACATCTGTAAGGACTACTCTGATAAACGGAAAGTGTTTATTTCTCTTATATCAATGCTTGTCAAGAATGTGGGGTTGTATGTATTTTTTTGAGGGCGTTACAACTTGGTATCAGAGCGTATTGGGTTCGAATACTTTGGGTACGCGGAAAGTGGTTAGCACCACAATGGGTTTGTCTCGCTTGTTAGAGACTTTTGTATGACATTATGTGTTTATTTGATAACATGTTTATGTGACTACTTGGGTATGGGATTTAGTTTCTGGGATGTTGATTGGATTCTTGGGTTTCTGGGAGTCCTATTGGAAAAGCACTTGATCAATGCTGTTTCTAACTGGAACTCTAGTAACGCCTCGGGACTGTCATTATCCGGAAATGAAATTCATAAGTGCTTATGTGATTATGTGCTTATGTGGAGTGAATTACTGTTGTCCATCGCATTAGGATATGAGTGTTATAGCTTCGGCACATTTGTGAATGTGCTAATGTTCTTCATTACCTTTATTAGGATGTCAGGACAAGGACGTGGTGGTAGGCGAGGTAGGCCTAGAAGGTAGGAGATGCCTTTACCGGAGGAGATTCTGGCACAGCGTGAGGGTGTTGGCTAGGCCAATGTGGCCGAGCTAGTGGGTCAGTAGGCTATGGGTGGCTTAGCTCGCGAGATAGCAAGAGCATTTAGGGAATCCATAGGCATCCTCAGAGCTGAGAATCCAATTCAGGCTCCAGTTCAGGCCCAGGTTGTTGATGCAGGGCCTTCCTTTCTGAAGAGGGAGTTTTTTCGGTCTAATCCAGACGAGTTTTTGGGGGATCTGAAAGAGCCACTTAAAGCTGATGAGTGGTTGGAGCAGATGGCTAAGGCGTTTGAGATGCTTGGCATCGAAGATGGGGTTTTGAAGGTGACCTTGGCGTCTTTCCAGCTAAAGGGGGATGCGGGTCAGTGGTGGAAGTTCACGAGGGGTAGCATTGTTGGCACTTGGGAGGCTTTTGTAGATGCTTTCCAGGAGAAGTTTCTGTCTCCCGCTGTTAGGGAGAAGTTGAGAGACCAGTTCTGCCCGCTAAAGCAGCTGAGTTCATCAGTGGCCGAGTTTGAGGCCGCGTTTACTAGTCTGTCCAGGTTTGCTCCTGAGCTTGTGGCGTCAGAAGAACGTCGCTGCCTCGAGTTTGAGAGGAAACTGAGGCACGGGCTCAAGATGAGAGTTGGCGGGTCTATGACTCGGGAGTATAGGCGCCTTGTGGATGCAGCTGCACATATGGAGATTATGATGCATAAGGAGGAGGAGAGATTGAGGGGCTCCAAGAGGAGTCAGGATGGCCAGGGTGATGGCAGGAGGTAGAGGGGTTCTAACCCTCAGTAGTCTCAGGGTGGTTTTGCCAGATCTACCTTTCCAGTGCTGAGTGCAGGTTCTGGGAGAGGCAGTCAGGGAGACGTGACTTGTTACAAATGTGGTCAGCTAGGCCACAAGTTTGCAGCTTGCCCGCAGAGGGGAGGAGGTTAGAGAGCTGCTTTATCTTCGGCTCGACCTCAGAGCCAAAGCCAGGGCAGAGGTCAGCCATTGTCTTGTTATCAGTGTGGTCAGCCGGGGCACCTGAAGAGGTTTTGCCCACAGTTGAGTGCCACATCAGGTCTGTCTGGGTCGAGACAGACGTAGAGTTTTTAGCCAGCACAGTCAATTCAGGCCTCGAGGGCCAATCTGGGAGCTTCGTCGTCCCAGTCTGTGCAACAGTCTTTTGCTCCTAGGGGTGAGCAGGTTGATCAGAGACCTTCTGGGCGTGTGTATGCTGTTACCGCGCAGGATCTTGTACCTGCTCTATCTGTTGTGAGAGGTACCTTCTTGTTTTGCAACTCGGTTGCCAATGTATTGATTGATACGGGTGCATCCTATTCTTTTATATCTGCTGCATTTGCATCTGCTTTGGGGCTGGAGTTGGCACAGTTAGCATCTCCTATATGTGTTGTGTCACCTATTGGGGTGAGTTGATTTTGAAGAAAGGGTGTCGGGACAGATCAGTGGTCTACCCCATTAGTGAACAGTTAGGCTGAGGTCTTAGTTTCTATTACAGGGACAGTTATATCGGTTATTCAGATAGATCCGTACAATATGGCAAGCTTAGAAGAGATAGTGCGTCACCTCCAAGAAAGCATGAAAACTATGCAGCAGGACGTTGCCCTTCAAGCAGAATCTGCCAAACAACAGGCCACGATCGTGACCCAATAGGCAGAATTAATCACTAGGCTATAGGAACAAACTGGAGCATCTGCTTCACACCAGGCTCCTCCCCCACCAAAAGTTCCCATACTCAGGGAGACAACTAATGTCCAAGATGATACGGACATTCCAATCGGGCTGGCTCCGCCCCCAGTTTTACCCCAGCTGTCCAAAACACCCACCAACTTGCCAGATTCTCCCTTTGAGTTCGAGACGGACCCCATAGCACTGAAAGTAAGCAAGCTTGAAAAGCTGTTCAAGAAGTCTAAAGGGGCTCATTCCATTCCGGATATTGAGGATGGGTACACCGACTCGGCTGTGACACTGCCGGACCGTTTTAAGATGCCACATATTGACCGCTTTGACGGGTCAGGGGACCCTATGGTACATTTGCGGCTGTTTTCAGACATTCTAAGCCCGATGGGCCTCTCTAGATTATAGAAGCTTTCCTTGTTTGGCCGGACCTTGTCAGGTGTATCGGCCATTTGGTATGCAAAATTGGAAGATTCCGTCAAGAGGAGTTAGGAGGAGATGGCCGAAGTCTTCATAGCTCAATACTCATACAATACACAGATCGAGATTACGACCCGTGATCTTTAGATAACCAAGCAGCAGCTGAAGGAGAGTTTCTCAGATTTTGTAACCCGGCGGAGGGCCAAAACCTCGATGATGACCATTGGGCCAGTTGACAAAGATCAAATACGGATGGTTGCGCGCAACCTCCAGCCCAAGCTTATGCAGAAGATGATCGTTCTCTCCCTCTCCACCTTTGCAGACCTACATGAGATAGGGGTGCAGATCGAGGATGCTATGAAACAGGGTCTGATTGACCAAGACCGAGAGTAGCCTAAGAGGGCATTCAACCGTAGTTCAAATGCAGGCACAAGCAGTGCTGCAGCTGGTAGATCTTCAGATGTGAGTATGGTTACCACCACCACCCCGAGAACCCTTGCAGCTACGCCATTCACCGGTGCGTCCGGATATAGCTCACAAACAACCAAGTATTCCCCTCGAAGCCAAAGAACCTTCACCCCACTATACATGCCCCCGTCCAAAGCTCTGGGGGTTTCGATCAGGAAAGGGCACTTAAAGCCCCTAGAGGTGCGACCGCTACCAGACAGACTCCCTGCTTCCCATAACGCGGCCACGTACTGCGCCTATCACCAGCAGCATGGTCATGACATCGACCAGTGCTTTCGATTACGTCACGAGATTCAAGATCTTATCGACAACAGGGTGATCATGCCCCGGGAAAAACCAAATGTCACAACCAACCTTGTCTCACCACATAACCAAGCCTTACCTCCAAACGCATCAATTTCATCCAAACTGGGGTTGCGTCATACGACCCCAGCATATATATCACCCGTTCTCACCTACCCAAGCCGAAGGTGTTCATTCCTGACAGCACTGACTCGTGCGTGTTGGACATCTCCCAAACCCAACCAGAAACGGTGGTGGTAACTATCAGAGATGGAACTGAGTCAACTGTGAGAACAGACGAGGATGAGCAGTCAAAACTTGATGGGTCTGCGAGTTTCAAGTACAATCCGAGCGGTTACATTACATCAGTAGGCCAGGCTAGGCCGAATGTGGAATCGTCAATAGGGGCAGAGATTTGTGTAGCACGAGAGGATGGACTTGATCAAGGTCTAGATGACCTAGTGGATCTGGAAGAAGACCTTGTAAATCTGCAATTCTTTGAAGAGCAGGATTCAGGGGACGTGACAGTCAATTGGTTTGATGGGTCAGCAGAAACTACTGGATGGCTTGACGACCAACCAGATATTGTGGAACAACCTCAGTTAGAGCAAAGTCTGCCAGGGACGGAGACATCAACAATGGCCGGAAGGGCCAGGAATTAGAATGCACTGCCAGAGAGCACCGGTGATAATATTTTTGCTTAGGACCAGAGCATTTCGAGTACAGAGGACATTGAACTGCAAGCCGCACTGAAACAATTCAAGCGAGAAAGGACCGAGGATTCTGAAAGAGTCAGGAAAGCCAAAGCCCCTGAGGGGACAGAATGTGTTGTGAGCACGGGAATGGAAGGTACTGTGGGTACAGGAATAGTTGTAACGGAGCCGGACAGGTGCCTGTCAGTTGCCAATGACATGTGATGGGAAGATGACGACCTACGTCTTGCCCACATAGATGACGACTAGGGACAAAGCCAGCCAGATGATACCTGGTATGTGGGCGAGGCAGACCACATGACTAGGAGGGGGCGATATTTTAAGCCCCCGCACTTGGATCAACCAGAAGCGTCCGAGAAGGACAAGGAGGTGGAGAAACAAAAAGAAAAGTTCCTTGAAGAAGAGGTTGTGCTGAAACAGCTGAAGAAGATACAGGCAGACATCTCCATCTGGGGACTGCTTATGGCTTCACGAGTTCATAGACAGGCTGTCCTTTCGGCAATAGACAAGGCCAAACTCTCAATAAACACCACGCCTGAGCAGTTGGTAGGGCTGGTCTTTCCGGGAAGAGCTTCCCCGACATTGACCTTTTCTGACAAAGAGCTGCCGCTTGAGGGCTCAGATCACAATAAACCACTCTACATCTCTGTGGAGTGTAGGGACAAGTGGATATCGGTGGTTCTTGTTGACACGGGATCCGCCATTAACGTGTGCCCATCAAGGATAGCATATGCAATCGAGTTGAAACCCGCAGACTTCGTGCCAACTACCCAAGTGATAAGGGCCTACGACAATACAAGCAGAGGGGTAAAGGGGATTGTGCAGATTCAGGCCAAGGTTGGTCCAGGACAACACGATGTTAACTTTCAAGTCTTGGACGTTCCCGCAACCTTCAATCTACTCCTAGGGTGGCCGTGGCTGCACCAGGTGAGGGCAGTCTCTTCCACCCTGCATCAGATGTTGAAATATCCGCACGGGAAGGAGGTAGCTATTGTTTTTGGGAATTCGTCAATTCATCCACCACCAGAGGTGTCCATGCCGATTTTGGAAATCAAGCATGGCACGGAGGATGTGTTCCTATCAGGGTTCACCTTAGCCAAGGCCCAGGTCGTTCAGAACATCTTAGCTACTGATGAGGGATTGTATGTCAGCGCACAGTCAGTGTACCTCATGAACAAACTCCAGCACATCCCCGGGATGGGACTAGGAAGAAATGGCCGGAAAGACATTACAGTATCGGCCGAAGTGCCGCACAACCTGCATACCTTTGGCTTAGGCTATTTGCTTACCAAAGAGGACTGGGTAAGGAAAGACAAAGAAATGGCTGGAAGAGCCAGAGCCAAGCAGACCGGGAAGCGTTTTCATTTGATGCATCGGCCTATTCAGGGTACCCTGAACGGACGCTTTGTCCGAGAGGGGGAAGACTTTCCATTCTGCGGCTTCCCAGAGCCATGGTTGAACGCAGAAAAGAGGCGAATGCCGGGATTTGAAATCTTCTTTGGCTTACAGTTATCCAAGGATGATGAGGCCGAGGAGCAAACAGACCCATCAACTGAGATTAAACAGTGTTAGGAAGTGGATTTTGAGAACACCGAGTTTGAAATGGGGGTAGCATTGGCCTGTCTACTATCAGATCCTCCAATCGTCCATGAGTGCTTAGGGAATGATCTCTCAGTGTCTATGATTAGGAATGAAACGGCTGCGAGCCCGCCTTCAAACATTTTGGATGCATCTGTCTCACCCTTTCTCGTCTGGCAATACGAGGATGGATTCTTATCGAGCAGCACCGGGTCAGGTAGTGAGCCAGAATCTGATTCCACTGAGTCCGTAGGGTCGAAATCAGGTTCCAGCTCGTCTGAGTCTGAGTCCGGTATTCTTGGGGGTGATAACCCAGATGCCACAGTCCTGTCTAGGTCATCTTTTTCTTTCCCTTTTGAGTCTGTTGTAACAGAAGAATCAGATGGACTGGATGAAGTGATTAATGAGAATGGAATAGCTATGGCTTCTGAGTACTTTTCTATGCCTTTGATTTATTGTACTAATCAGGACTTTCAAAATTTCGATAAAAACGACGAGGAAGAAATTCCTCCGGTTTTGAAATATTTGCTTGAACAAGAGCAGGAGAGGTTTGTAAATCACTGGTTGATGAAATCACCCAAATTAATGTTGGTATTGAGAAGGACCCGCGGCTGGTCCAGATCGGGTCCACATTGTCTTCGGAAGAGCGCGAGCGCTTAGTCGCTTTATTAAAAGATTTCAAAGTTGTTTTCGCGTGGTCCTACGAAGACATGCCTAGAATTAATCCTAAGATTGTACAGTACCGGATCCCTCTCGACCTAGAGGCCCGACCTGTCAAGCAGAAACTCAGAAGAATTCGCCCCGATTGGGCTATCAAGATTAAAGAGGAGGTCACCAAGCAAATTGACGCAGGGTTCCTGCTGGTATCCGAATACCCAACTTGGTTGGCCAACATAGTTCCAGTGCCAAAGAAGGACGGCAGAATTTAGGTATGTGTGGATTTCAGGGATCTAAACAAAGCCAGTCCGAAGGACGACTTTCCTCTGCCGTATATCGATGAGTTAGTATATTTTACCACAGGGCATGCATTGCTCTCATTCATGGATGGCTTCTCAGGCTACAATCAGATTGTAATGGCACCCGAAGACTGGGAGAAGACTACCTTTACCACCCCGTGGGGGACCTATTGTTATAGGGTAATGCCGTTTGGGCTGAAGAATGCTGGAGCTACATATCAACGGACTGCAACCACAATATTGCATGACATGATCCACAAAGAGGTTGAGGTGTACGTGGATAACATGATTGTCAAGTCCAAAGAAAGAGAGGGCCACTACACCGCCTTGCAAAAGTTCTTCCAAAGGATCAGAGAATTCCGGTTGCGGCTGAATCCTCAGAAATGTACGTTTGGTGTTACGGCAGGAAAAATGCTAGGGTTCTTGATCACACAAAGGGGCATCGAAGTCGACCCTTCCAAAATCAAGGCCATCTTAGAAACGCCACCACCAAGGACTAAAAATGAGGTGCGAGGCTTTCTGGGTAAAGTGCAATTCATAAGACGGTTTATCTCAAAATTAACCTTGACTTGTGAACCACTTTTTGGTCTCCTGAAGAAAGGAATGAAGTTCCAATGGTACGGCCGATGCTAAGCTGCTTTTGAACAGATTAAGCAATATTTACAGAACCCACCTGTGTTGTCACCACCAGAGCCGGGGAAACCGTTGATCTTGTACCTTTCAGTGACTGAAACTACAATGGGCTGCATGCTTGCACAAGAGTTTGAGGACAAAGTGAAGAGAGCCATCTACTATCTGAGCAAGAAAATGCTGGATTACGAGACCCGCTACACTCCGCTGGAGAAGGCTTGTTTGGCCTTGGTATGGGCTACCAGAAAGCTACGGCACTACCTATTAGCTCACTCTGTAATGTTGGTTTCAAGATTAGATCCCATCAAATATCTCTTCGAGAAACCGGCACTTACGGGTAGGCTAGCCTGGTGGTTGCTTCAGCTTTCCGAATTTGATCTGAAGTATGTGACGCGTAAGTCAGTAAAGGGGAGAGCGGTAGCGGAGTTCGTTGCCGATCACCCAGTTGAAGGAGATAAAGCAGTTGAGTACCTATTCCCAGACGAGGCCATTCTGCACATTGAAGAAGAATTTTTGACGATGTACTTTGACGGAGTATCAAACCAATACGAGTATGGGATAAGAGTGTTGCTGATAGCACCTGACAATTCCCGTATACCCCTAGCATTCAAACTCTGGTTCAAAGTATTGAATAATGAAGCAGAATATGAGGCATGCACTGCTGGTTTAGAAGTTGCCCTAGAACTAGGGGCAAAACGGTTGGATGTCATCCGGGACTCAAACCTTGTTGTATCTCAGGCTAAAGGAGATTGGAAAGTCAAAGAAGAAAAAATGAGAAGTTACCACCAAACCTTGGACTTGCTGATTCCTCGGTTTGAGAAGTTGAATTTCGCCCATCTGCTAAGAGAGAACAACAGGTTCGCAGATTCACTAGCAACTCTATCTTCCATGATAGACATCTCTTTGGGAGTTCGGATGCGTCCGATCATCATTGACCAGAAATTTGTGCCGGCCTGCGAGCTGATTGCTGTCATAGAAGAGGTTCACGATGAGAACCCCTGGTATTATGACGTTTGGAACTTCTTAGAGAAAGAAACATATCCACCAGGGGCAAACGCCAAAGATAAGAGGGCAATACGAAGAATCGTTGGTCAGTTCATCGTCTGCGAGGGTAAACTGTACAAGAGAGGTCATCTGGGAATGCATAAGCTGTGTGTTGATGCTGAAGAATCGAAGCGCCTGATAGAGGCCATCCACGGAGGAGAGTGCAGAGCACACGTGAACGGGGTGATGATAGCCCAGAAAATCCTTAGACAAGGTTACTACTGGTCCACCATGGAGAACGATTGTATTGGCTTTGTCTAGCGATGCCACAAATGCCAGATCCATGCAAACCGCATGAACATTCCGCCATCGAAGCTATACAACATGACTTCACCATGGCCATTTTCAGTTTGGGGGATTGATGTGATCGGGGTTGTCACTCCGAAGGGTTCCAATGGGCATGAGTTCATTCTGGTAGCGATAGACTATTTTATGAAGTGGGTTGAGGCCTAATCTTCTGCGATATTGAAGGCTTCACATGTCACAAAGTTCATCAGGAATAACATCATCTGTCGCTACGAGGTCCCAAATGAGATTATTTCAGATAATGGTTTCCACTTCAAGAAGGAGGTGATCGACTTGTTGGAAAAATACAACGTGGCCTTTCACAAGTCATCTACATATCGGCCACAAACCAATGGAGCAGTTGAGGCCGCCAACAAGAACATCAAGCATATCCTGCACAAGATGGTGGAGACCTACCAGGACTGGCCAGATAAGCTGCCATTTGCTCTGTGGGGCTACCGGACTTCAATTCGTACTTTTACTGGAGCAACTCCATATTCCTTGGTCTATGGGATGGAGGCTATCCTGCCTATTCAAGTTGAGGTTCCATCTTTGCGAGTATTGGCTGAGTGTTAGATAGCTGAGGTAGATTGGCAGCAGAGCAAATTTGAAGAACTCATGCTGTTTGATGAAAGAAGGCTAAAAGCACTGTACCATGTTCAGGGTTATCAACGCAGAATCGCCAGGGCTTTCAACAAGAAAGTTAAGTCCAGGGATTTGAAAGAAGGAGATTTGGTGCTCAAAGACAACTGAGCTCCCATTCACGACCCTAGGGGCAAGTTCAAACCTAATTGGACTGGTCCTTACATCATCAAGTCTATTTGGTTAGGTGGAGCTGTAGTTCTGATGGACCTAGATGGCCTAGAGTTCTCCCAACCGATCAACATGGACAAGTTGAAAAAATATTTTCCCTGAGTGGCTTGCTAGGCCGAAAACCCGGAAGGGCGACCTAGACAAAAGTTAGAGCACAAAAAATTTTGAAATTACAAAGACTGAGCTCGCAAGGTTAAAAACCTGCAAAGGGCGGCCTTGGCAAAAGTTAGAGCGCAAAAGGAGAGAGTAAATACATGAGTGAACCCAAGTCGAACTACGTAAGGCTTGATTCCCATCTTTGGGATATGTAGGCAACTTCATTCCGAAGTCCAGCCATAAACACTTCCCCGATCAACTTTGTCCACGTGATCGCCTTGGTCATCTTTGTCTATTCAGCATTCAAGAGCTCGGTCATGATCTCTGGTGTAGTGTTACTCAGACTAGGGGCAACTTTCCAGTTGCTAGGATCCGGGGTTGTACATCTCAGTGATAGATCTTGGGCATGTCTAGTTCTGATCCATATCAAAAATAGTTTTGAACAGTTTTAATAAAAGTTGATTTTGCTCAAATTAATCTTTTTACAACTTAGACCATTTTTGGACCAAACGAAAAATTTTCAGTATCCACAACCTTCAATTTCATTGATTTCAATACAGAGTTCTCCTACTCTTGAGTACAAATTGAAGTTGTTTTTTTTATTACATTCATAAAGAAAACTTGCAAGTTATGATTAAAGAAAATAAATTCGAGGCATAAGTCAGGTGTTCTTGCCTCCCCTCCCAGAGCTTGTGGAAGCCTCTGACGCCAAAGTGGGCCTTACCTGTGCCTCTTCATTGAGCCAATCTAGGCACTCATCAGAAAGGGTGCAGCTAAAAGCGGGAGCAGGAGCCAGAAGCTCTCTTGTCCTCCAGGCTATGGCATACCGAGCTAGCTGCGTGCCTCAGACTGGAAATGCAGCAGGGTACTCTATCCCCTCCTCCGGGCAAGTCTGATCATGTCCAAACTAGCGCCAAAATCAAAACGGAAAGTAGACCACGCAGTGTGTTAGGCCAACCAATTGAATCCTGGGCTGACGGGTCATATTCTAACTCATTGTTGGTAGATTGAGCTAAGGCCAACGCCAAGCAATGTCAGTAGCGAATAAACTGCACATCTAGTTAAACCACCATCCCTCATCCGGGGCATCAACTAGACGTCGTCGGAAGAAGTAAATGCGAGCTGAATATGTGGGGCAAGAGTCCACAATCTTCAATTTGTCCATCGACCATATCTGGAGAGGGATGAAAAATGAGAGATTAAAGAATAGAGAGATGTATGTTGAGAGAAAAGTGAGAAAAAGGGTTTTGAGAGAAAAACCGAGCCTGAGGGCCGAGTGATGTGAGAAACATATGTGAGAAATGATGGGAAACATACCTGTAATAGTAGTGGACTCCCCACCAAGCTAGCTGTCTCCCGGCGATGAAAAGTGTCCAAGCCTATCAACGTCTCAGCAAGCGTCATGGCGATGCAACTTTGCCCTCCCTCAGGCCCTCAGCAACTTCAATCAAATGAGTGCTAAGCCCACCGGAGCCTGGAGCAAGTAAGAATTGAGATAACATGCACAAGCAAAGCGCATGTCGCCGATAACCCTGCCAATGATGATCGCCACGGTCACCGGCATCAGAAAACCGACAAACCAAGCTCGGAATGTCTAAATCTCTATCATGAATCAATGATCGAGCATCATGCAAAGTGAACCCACACATCTGCCCCA
This sequence comes from Camellia sinensis, assembly GCF_055761805.1. Lineage (NCBI taxonomy): Eukaryota > Viridiplantae > Streptophyta > Magnoliopsida > Ericales > Theaceae > Camellia > Camellia sinensis. Next base: position 39,955,349 of record NC_138969.1, on the reverse strand, counting down.
ATGCTTGGACGTGGTCAAAGCGGAATTGTGGCAAGATTTCTTCATCGCGCTCGGATTCCATTAAAGATTGAAAATCTTCAAAAGTGGGACAGATCTCTTGCTCGCCAAAGCTAAAGACGTGTGTCACCGGATTCCAAAACCTTGCCGCGGCATGAAGAAATGGAAAACGCAGCGGGGTGTGACTTAACATGAATAGTGCGCTTATGCCAAAACCCCAGAAATTAAGCTTTTCCGAGCCATCTAAGTTCGTAATCCAATTTGTGAGGTTTTGAGCAAGGAATGCTTCCATTTGGTGAAAATTTGAGCTGAAATGAAGAGAATCCCGAAGCTGGAACTCATATCGAAGATAAGGCAGTGAGTGGAGGACAGATGTCAACATTTCGGAGAGTCTGCCATCGATGGCCGACAGTGGTTCATCAGTGGGCGGCAGTGGCACACTGATGGCTGGCAGGACTCCATCGATGGCCGGTAGCACCTCTCTCATTCTCACTGACCTTCTTGTTGAAAACCCAGTTGTTTGCTGCAGAGAAGTCCTGTTACCTAGGTCTTTTAAGGTCTTGTTTTGTCCTGTTGGAATCTGTCGTGTCTCGTTCAAGACGTATTAGTTTCTTTTTTGTGTCAGGTTGTGATCATCTTCCTTTCATTTATCGAGTTGTTGTAATTTGCTTATTGAGTTGTAAACTTGTTAAGACTTTGTTTTGCTTATCAAGTTGTTTTATTCTTAGTTGGTTCACTACCTGATTAGTGTAATTCGAGTGTTTGGTTTTCAAAACAAAAGTTTGAACTCATTTACATTGTTGTGTAAAATGATGCGATGCGATGTATAGTATTCTACGGGATATCAAGTGAAATCAAATGACTGTACAGAAGAAAAAGTATAGCACATACCGGGGTCAAGCCGTAAACTCTGACAAGCTCATGACTAGCTGGAGGAGGAGCGAAGGGAATATGATAAGTCTCTCCAGCCCGCCCTTGGCATGTCATAGTAGCAGGCAGCACGAGCCATGCAGTCCCCTGTCTTCCTTCAGGACCTCTCCTCCTACGAGACCTAGTCGCTCCGTCTCTCCCTCTCGCAGCTGGAGCCCTCGCTCTCTCTCCTCCTCGCACACTGGACAAAGGAGGCATCAAATGTGTCTGAATAAAGGTCGCGTAGTCGCCCTCTGCACGGAAATACTCAGTCTCCAGTCCCACCATGAACTGAATCACCTGGTCGGCGGACAACCTGTGTGTCTCCCTCATCGATGGTGGAGGTGCCATCGGCACAAATGGAGCAGGCGCTCCCAAAGTCTGACGCATGAAGGGCTCACTCAAAAACCAAGAACGACAGATTGGACCCTCGAACAGAATGTAGTACTGAGACATAGTCCGGGCAGTGTGGTACTGATCTTGGAGTCCTGACGGGATCGCATCCCATGGCTGCCATGTAATCTGAGAAAAGAAAACCGACAAGATGACCAGTCGTTAAATAACTAATCAAGATGCATCGGATTAATTGAAATAATCTTATTGCAGACTTACCTCACGCACTGTGATCGTGTCGAAAAATTACCGGAAGAACATGAAGCTCTCTCGGGTCCTACAACGGAGCTGGCCATAGTATACATCAGAAAATAGGATGGCCGTTGGGGTCTCCTCCATAGGCTCCGGAGCAAGTGTCGGGAAGTATGCGTACACCCACAGCTGTGAGAAAGATGTGATCAGTACAGTGTATGAATAGATTGCAGAAAATAAAACGCAGTACAATGAATAAAGGTTGCAGGCCTAGAGTAAATATTTGATTGTGTGTGTGCAGTGTATGGTATGTAGTGTGCAGCATGTATGGTGTAAAGAAAATCCAAAGCAGAAAGCATACAGTGCAAGAGCAGATACAGACAATACAAAAAGTACAAGTGATAAACAAAGCAAAAGTACAAATGCTGAGTAAAGCAATGAAAAGGGAAAACTAGGTTGTGTACCTCCCAAGCTCGCCAGTAGCCGCCGATCAACCTCCCACGCATCCGAGAGGTGGAGCTTATGTATCCATAAAGAGTGGTGAGGCCGGCCGCACTCCAGTCATAGAAACGGACCCGCTGGAGTACCACCAGAGCGCCTAAGAAGTATAAACCTACGGTATTCCACCTGTTCGAAAACAAGGTGGTACGGAAAAAGAACAAGAGAAAGCCCTTGGCATACTGCTCTGCCTCCTCATCAGTATCGGGATCCCCCCTCCTGTAATGTTCCTTGAACCAAGAGTATCTAACCATGCCTGCTCGAAGTATCGGTGGACGTGTCCCAAGCAATGTGTCCAATGCAGCCACCCACTCTCCAATGTCGGGATCGAGGGGAATCGGATCACCTCCTACGCCCAGGCCGGTGATCATGGCGAAGTCGAGAGGAGTCATGGTCATCTCTCCCTCCATTGAGAAGTGGAAAGAGTTGGTGGTGTCCCACCACCTCTCCACAGGAGCCCCTAGGAGAGGGCGACTCGCTGTAACCCGCGTTAAGCTGCAGCAAAATACGCCAAAGCCGGTCCCATCGATGATTCGGCTAATCCTTGCGGGAAGTACATCATACCAATCCCTAGCGGTCGTAGCGCCATAACCCCTGAATGAGCGGGATCCATCCTGCAACAATAAATGGAGTTCAGATTACATCAGTCATGTATTGAAAATGCAGTTCACGTCAGATTAGCGATGTACAGTAAATGCAGTTCAGAAAAGATCAGTGATGTATTAAAAATGCAGGTCAGATGAGATTAGTGATGAACAGTAAATGCAGTTCAGATCAGATCAGTGATGTGTCAAAGATACAGTTGAATTCAGAATAGTGACACCTAAGGTGCGCTCGTATACGGTACATATAGGGCAGTGATGCACGAAGTACAGTTCAATGCAGAGCAATAATGTATGAAATACAGTCAGGTCAAAGCATGTGATGCGATCAGATTGAAATAGTGCAAGAAATGCAAATAGTTGAAAGTAATACTGCAGAAAAGCAGAGTTCGTACCTCTACAGCAATGGCCGACAAATGAGACATCGGCTCCCTCAGTAAAAGGACGTCTAGCGCACCCTCATCAAAATCAGTAAAAGTGTGGATTCCTCCCGCCACCGGTATAATGTGAGTCTCCGGGTGATACCTCGCGGGGTCAAAGGGACGAATGCTCAATGGTAAAGGCTGAGGCTCAACCTCTGGCTTAGCCGCAAAGTCCGCCGCCAACTCTACTGGAGGGAGTGCGGGGAAGCCCTCATCATGTGGGACATCGTCAGCCATCTGAGATAGATGCAAAAATGAGCAAATGATGAAGTTTTGAACAAATCAAATCCTAAGAAAGAGAAAATTCAAGAAAAGTTGAAAACCAGAGAAGAGTGAACTAACCTCGAAAGAAATCCGGGGGAAATGATCCTTGAATGGGGGAAATGACAAAAGAGGCCTCAGATGCAATTTCTAATCGATTCAAATCGAAGAAAACCAAGAGGTTTTAACGATTCAAGATTGTTTAGGGTGTTGGGAAACGCGTAGAATGAGCGAATCTAGAGAGAAGGCACACCTAGAGGGCAAGGAAAATGATTTCTTTGCAAGGGTTTGTGAGGAAATGGGTTAATTTTGGGTCTATTTAAAGACCTATGGCCGAAAAGACCATTTTGCCCGAATCTGCCACTGATGGCCGGCAGGGGCACATTGATGGCCGGCATAACTCTATCGATGGCCGACAGTGGCCAATAACGGCTGGCAACAGTCGGCGGCTCTCCCTGATGGCCAACAATCCTCCACCAGCTTCCTCTGCCTATTTGATCTTGGTATGCGTCCTTGGGTTCCAACAATCCCGAGGAATGCTCAAGATTTGATTCAAAACGCCTCCGTGGAAACCTGGGAATCATATCCTCAATGTACGGTGGTCGTCGTCCATCAACGCGCACAAGGTGTATCCTTTTTGACGCATCACAAACCTTCCGGGAAGTAAAACCGGAAGTCCCCTTTTAAGATGTCTTCATTAAGCATGTTTGTTTTTTGTTGTTGTCACCTTGCATTCGCTTATTAAATTAAACACCCATTCTTTATATTTGCATTGTCTTGCATCTAGTTCGTATTTGCATTGTCTTGCATCTAGTTCATATTTGCATTGTCTTGCATCTAGTTTATATTTGCATTGTCTTGCCTCTAGTTCATATTTGCATTCCTTTGCATCTAGTTCATATTTGCATTGTCTTGCATCTAGTTTATATTTGCATTGTCTTGCATCTAGTCAAATATGCATTGTTTTGCATCTCATCCAATTTGCGTTGTTTTGCATCTAATCCAATTTGCATTGTTTTGCATCTCATCAAACCTGCATTGTTTTGCATCTCATTAAACCTGCATTGTTTTGCATCTCATTAAACTTGCATTGTTTTGCATCTCACATTACTCCTTTAACTTGCGCTGTTACACAGGTTATGTGCGCTGTTACGCACTTCTTATCTTAACTTGCGCTGTTACGCAGGTTATGTGCGTTGTTACACACCTCTTTTCTTAACTTGCGCTGTTACACAAGTTATGTGCACTGTTACGCACTCATTATCTTAACTTGCGCTGCTACGCATGTTATGTGCGCTGTTACGCACTTCTTTTCTTAACTTGCGCTGTTACGCAGGTTATGTGCGCTGTTACACACCTCATTATCTTAACTTGTGCTGTTACGTAGGTTATGCACGCTGTTACGCACTTCTTATCTTAACTTGCGCTGTTACGCAAGTTATGTGCGCTGTTACGCACTTCTTTTCTTAACTTGCACTGTTACGCAGGTTATGTGCGCTGTTACGCACTCATTATCTTAACTTGCGCTGTTACGCAGGTTATGTGCACTGTTACGCACTTCTTTTCTTAACTTGCGCTGTTACGCAGGTTATGTGCGCTATTACGCACTTGTTTTCTTATCTTGCACTGTTACGCATGCTTATTTCTTTAACTTGCGCTGTTACGCATGTTTTATTCCCTAAACTTGCGCTGTTATGCATGTTTATTTCTTTTAACTTGCGCTATTACGCATGCTCTCCTTATTTTAACTTGCGCTGTTACGCATGTTCACTTCTTTAACTTGCGCTGTTACGCATGTTTATCTCTCTATCCTGCGTTGTTACGCATACATCTCTACTTGCGCTGTTACGCATGTTTATGTGTTTTACTTGTGTTGTTACGCATATCTATTTCTTTACTTGCGCTATTACGCATGCTTTATCTTGCATTGTTACACATACTATCTTTACTCGCACTGTCACGCACTTCTCTTTTACTTGCGGTGTCACACATGCTTTACTTGCACTGTTATGCATGTTTACCTTTTAACTTGCGCTGTTACGCATGTTTTATTCTCTTTAACTTGCATTGTTACACAGGTTATGTGCGTTGTTACGCATGCTTATCTTCTTTACTTGCGCTGTCACGCACGCACTTCGTTACTTGCATTGTTTCGCATATTTTACTTGCACTGTTACGCATGTCTTATTTGCGCTGTTACGCACCGTCTTTATCTTGCGTTGTCACGCATGTTCCACCCGTGTTGTCTCGCACCCTCAAGATTGCATTGTCTTGCACCCCTTTACTTGTGTTGTCACGCACTTTTCACTTGCATTGCTATGCATGTTTCTAACAATATTGTACCTGTTGAGTTTCTTTCTCTTACAGGCATGATATTGTATGTACAGTTCATTTGGAGTCGGCACGACCAAACGAACCGGACGGTATTGTATGCACTCCATGATAGAGGTGGTGAGAATTGCATAATTTTCTTACATTCTATCTATTGAAATATGTAGGACTGTTATTCATACGCTTAAAATGTTACATTTATTTTGCATAACTGCTTCATTACAGTTTTCCTTTGTATAATCATAAGTTATGCTCTTGCATCTTGCATATCATTTGCATTATGCCCCAGCCTACGGGCGCATCTCATCATGCTTACATTGAATGTCTGCCTGAGTCTTCAGCCTTGTTAAAAATGGGTCGTCTCAGGGCTTTGACACTCACTCCCGTCACTTTGTGATTTTTGAGTTATGTCAAAGAGGGGCAACTGTAGACACCCCATTTTTGACCGTCCTCAAGACTCGGTTGTGCTTGCAGGTACATCCGGACACAAGTTCGATTGCTCGTCTGGTATTCGACTTTTGTGGCGGAACGTCACAGGTTCAAGCTTTTCAAACCCTGTATCCTTTCTGTCCCATTCTTGGACCATGACTTGGTCCTTTCAGAATGAGTTTCTTGGTGCACTGCCGGCCACCTTTTGGCCCTGTCGGCTTTCACTTTGTTGCTTCCAGCCATTGATTGAGCCTACCGGCCATCAATGAGCCACTGCCGGCCATCAGCAGCACCCTTGTCTCAGCAGGTTTCACTCCACATCTTTTGAGCCAGCTGGAATCCTTTTATCTGCCCTCCGTACACGTGTATGGAGGGTGAAGCTCTTGCCAAGCTTCTTGAAGAAACTTTGCATTGCTTTTGTTCTATATAAGGAGAGAGCCTCTCTCCTTAGCAGAGGTTCAACATTTTTTAGAAGAAATATCTCTCTCTTTTTCTATATTGTTATTCATTTGTGCCTTGAAGTCCATTTTCCTTGCACTTTCACACTACAACACTTAGAGATACACCACCATCTTTGGGTTGAGGTTCTTGGGAGGACTTCTTGAGCTCTGAAAGTGAGTTTTTGGCCCTTGAGGTTGCTAGTTTCGAAGTTGATCTTCAAGGGTGAGCTTCTTCCCCTTTTTAGCACTTTTTTGTACCTCATTTTGGCCATCCTTGCATATTGTTTTAGGCCTTGCTTTCAATTGAAAAAAATCTTGTATTTAAGTGATTTTGAAGTTTGTTTAAGGTCTTTTGGCTGTTGAGGGTCTTTAACCCTCTTGTTGGCCTTGTTTGGCCTTGTTTCGAGCCATGCCTTAAGGCCTCCGAGCTAGCCTTGGTTTGGCCTTCTAACCACTGAAATCCAATGGATTTTCAGTGGTAGGCATGTGGTTTTTCGGCCACAAATCAGAGGGGGTGGCCTCCTCTCTTTTGGTTTTTGTTTGCTTGCATTTTTGTCCTTCCAAAGGAGCATGCCTCTCTGTACTTTTGAGGCTTGGTTCAGGCCATTTTTTGTGACTTTTAGGACCTTCCTTGGCTCTGGCCATGGCTGGTTTGGTCACCTTTTGTATGCATCTTGTATGTGTAGTGTAATCCCATTTGTAGCTCATCAAAGTAGCATGTTTGCCTAGCTTGTGTTGAGTCCATTTCAGTAGGTTTTTGGTGATGTTTTACCATGCCTTAGATTTTTTTTTAGGTTGGTTTTGTCACTCCATGCATGTGCAATACACTTGTAGTGTAAATCTCATAAACTAACTTTATATGCTTTTTGCTTTAGCATGTCATCCTAGCTTATGTTCAGTCCATTTCAGCATGTATTTGGTCATCATTTGGCATGTCATGACTATCTTTTGCTGGTTTGGTCATATTTTGCATGCTCCATATACTTGTAGCACAAATCTTGCTTACTAGCTTTATGTGCATGATGCTTTGACTCGTCATCCTAGCATATTTTGGCTTTGCTCCAGCATGATTTTGTTCTTATTTTGAGGTGTTCTAACACTGTTTTGGGCTGCCATGGCCATATCACCCATGCTTTGTATAGCTATAGTGTAAATGCTTAGGCTAGTCTTGGGTTTTGAAGCCCCTACCATGCCATACATGTGATGTTTGCATGCTTTGCCATCATTTCAAATGTTATTCCAGTCCATGAAATGTAGTCATACACTTGCATTTGACATGCTTTTAATGCCTTGGAGGCTTGGCTCTTTATGCCTCAAGAATGAACTTTTGTGCATGCTATTAAGCCTAAGCCTTTGGCTCATCATATCAGTACATTTTTGGTCTTGTTATACCATGATGCAACTCTGTTTTATGTTGTCCAAGTCATGCCATGTTTGGTTTTAATAGGTGTAGTGCATTGCCTCTTTTGTAGCCTTGCATGCTCCATGTTTTTGGCCTTGTGTTATAGCTGGTGTTGGCTAGCTTCGAGCTTGTTTTTGGTCTTGTTTGGACCTGCCTTGGGACTATTTTAGGTTCCCTTAGCCCTTTGAGGCTTGCCTTGCATGGCCATGGCTTAAATCCCTTAGTTAGTTTTGAGCTTTGAGCTTTCTAACATGCTATGCTTGCATTGTTTAGTTGATTTAGCACCAATTTACATGAGATTTCAGAGCATGTAGTATTGTCATACTTCCATGCATGTCACCCTTTAAGTGTGCTTAAGAGTTGCATCTTTGTGCCTTAATCCTTGAGCCAATTGGCATACATGTTTGCCTTGCCTTTTCATGCTTTTCATGCTATCAATTCTACACTTTTGGCCACTGATTTTAGGCATGGCTGAGGCCTATCCATCTTTAGTGTAAGCCCATCTTACCATGTTGTCACATGCTTGTCCCACTTCGTATGTTGTTGCATACTTGTTTGCCTTCACATGCCTTGCATGTTTGTATGTTCATGTTGCATTTTATCATGTTGTTCAAGGTTGTTACCTCACAGCATGCTTATATGCCTATTGCATGCTCGGGTTATTACATTGCATGTTTGCATGCTTAAGTCATATTGCATGTTTGCCATGCTTTCTTTGCATTGTCGTTTGGATTAAAGTGTTAATCCAAGCACGAGAAACAAGGGGCGTTTCATACTTCAAGTGATGAAACGTATCTCAATTCTCGGTTGCCGACGCTCTTGATGATCCATGATAGAGTTCTAGGCACTTATGTGATTTTCTTGTGCATTCATTTCATATTGATTTGCACAAGTTGGATCTTTGGCCATCATGCATCGGGATGCGTGATTGATGGTCGTGGATCCGAATATGCCTCTCCTTTGATGTTTCGAGGTGATATGGGGTGGCATAGTGCGTACATACCCTTGGGAGACCCTCCATTTTCTCTGCTTTGTGCTCTACTGCAGCTTGGTCTCCCAGCACATCAGTGGCCGGCAGTGCCTTGCAGATGGCTGGCAGTGCCTTGTTATTGGCCGGCACCCCTTTCATTTTTTATCGGCAGTGGTTCCCATGGCCGGCAGGCCACTGATACACTCCCCAGCATGTTTTTGGTAAGGTTCAGCAGGAATTCCTTGAGGACACCTTGCAGGCAGAGCCTCTAAAGAGCAATCGGAGAGCGTTTCGAGGCGAGAAACCGAATGCGAGCATGCATACCCTTCTGCTTCTGTGAACAGAGCTGGAGCGGCTTTATTTGTTACTTTTCATTTGTAGTTAATTAATTTGTTAATTAATTAAGTGTTGTAATAATTAGTTGTAGCTAGTTATTCAATTTGGTTATGTAATAATTAATTAGCTTGTTAGTTAGTTAGTTGGCATGTATTATCCATTCGGACCCTCCGTCGAGAGGGCCAATTTTGTAATAAGTGTGCGTGCGTATGTGCATGTCTTCCAACCCCACGTCTTTCTCCCTTTTACTTAACCGCTTTTGTTGGTTAGTTTTAGGTCATTTTTCAATTAGCATACTTATGCTTTGCATGTTTGCATCCATTCATTTGTCTAGCATACTTATGCCTGCATGTTTGCATCCATTCATCTATCTTGCATGCACCGGGCTCGGCACATCATACTAACTGCATCATATTTCAATTATAATTTGAATACACGTTATCAAGTTGCATCTCATATGCCATCTTAGAATAGCCGAGTATATTTCTAGTTGCATTTCGCATGTGTTGCATTAGCCATCTTAACATGGACTAGGATCATGCATTGATTACTAACTAGTTTCTGTTTTGGCTCAGAATACACTGTAAGTGTTTATGCTTTAGTATCCTTGCATGAGTGTGAATGCTGCCATGATAGCATGCTTGCCATGAGGCTAACTGTTTATGTGATATAACTGCCTGAATGCCTGTAGGTGAAGGTTGGATTACTTGAATTGGAACAATTCATCAAATCCGCATTTTAGCCTACTTACGAGTAGCAAACTTCAAACCATTTTCCAAACAAACGGATATGTGATGCTTTGTTCCAAATTAGGCGATCTAGTCTATACTTGTGTGTTGTGCGCATCACATAGTAATTCTAGCTAATTAACCGGAATAAGAACGCATGTGTTTTCAAAAACAAGATAACATGTTTAGTAGTGGCCGATCTTTGATTGGGCGAGCAGGGGTGCTCATAGCTGACCTTCCCCAATCGTACCCAAGTTCCCGAGCCGAGGCAACTTTGGTGATGACGAACACGTGGCCTTAGGCGCGAGTCAGGGTTTTCTAAATTTCCCCAAAAATAAAATATTTAGGTGGCAACTCTGTATCTGGCAAAGCAGTCCATGTTTGGCACTTCTTCACAAAAATTAGTTTTCCAAAACGATTTGCCAGATTTGGACCCTTTGGTGATTTATCAATCTCACATTGCACATTGTGAGATCAGATTAAGAACCGTGACAATTTGAGTCCGAACTGTAGCACGAGGCCCTCGGCGTCTACAGCACCTCACTGAGAGATTGAGTTCTCTATTGATTTAGTGTCTGGCACGACATCGATTTTTATAGCACCATATTGGTTTGCACCTGCTGAGTTGAGTGAGTTGAAGGTTCAACTCCAGGAATTGTTAGATAAGGGTTTTATCCGCCCTAGTACTTCGCCTTAGGGAGGACCGGCTCTCTTTGCTAAAAAGAAAGATGGAACGTTTCGACTTTGTATTGATTATCGGAAGTTGAACCTAGAAACTATTAAGAATAAGTACCCAATGCCTCGTATAGATGATTTGTTTGATTAGTTGATGGGGTCTTGTTGTTTCTCTAAGATAGACCTGAGATCAGGTTATCATCAGTTGAGGGTAAGGGAGGAGGATATCCCGAAGATGGCATTCTGTACGCGGTATGGCCATTACAAGTTTCTAGTGATGCCTTTTGGGCTAACCAATGCACCGGCTGTGTTTATGGATTTGATGAATCGGATCTTCAGTGAGTTCCTAAACCGTTTTGTAGTCATCTTTGTGGACGACATCCTAATTTATTAACCCTCTAACGAGGAACACGAGGAACACTTACGGGTAGTACTTGAGTTACTTAGAGCCCACAAGATGTATGCTAAGTTTGGGAAATGTGAGTTTTGGCTGAAAGTGGTGAAGTTCTTAGGCCATGTGGTATCTGGAGAAGGGGTGACTGTAGACTCATGCAAGATAGAGGCAGTTCAAGATTGGGAACAACCTAAGAATGCTTTCGAGATTCGTAGTTTCTTGGGGTTGGCTGGGTATTACCGTCGATTTATGAAGGATTTTTCTAGACTAGCCTTACCTTTGACTAGATTAATGAGGAAAGGAGTTAAGTTTGTGTGAAGTGAGACCTATGAGAAATCATTCCAAGAGCTTAAGGTTAGACTTACCACTACTCCAGTTTTGATTATTCCGGAGAGGGGTTTTGGCTATTTGGTATATTGTGATGCCTCACGGGAAGGTTTGGGTTGTGTTTTGATGCAAGAGGGAAATGTAGTATGGCCTACGGCTTGCGGCAGTTGAAAACATATGATAGGAATTACCTTACTCACGACTTAAAGTTAGCGGCAGTGATCTTTGCCTTAAAGATTTGGAGGCATTACCTTTATGGTGAGAAGTTTGAGGTATTTTCCAATCACATGAGTCTGGCGTATCTGTTTACACAGAAAGACCTGAATTTGAGACAGAGGAGGTGGATAGAGTTCATAAAGGACTATGATTTTGAGTTGCATAATCATCCGGGAAAGACCAACGTTGTGGTCGACGCCTTGAGTTGGAAGTCAATTAGCAGTGTGGCTTGTATTGCAGTTCGAGAATGGGAGATGTTGGGTACTCTGGGTGAGTTTGACTTGCATCTGGACGAGTCTATTGAGTCTGTAGCCTTGTTTTCAGTGGTTACCCAACCTACACTTGTGAATTGAGCATTAGAAGCACAGAAGGGTGACCTTGAGACGAAATCTCTCCGGGAGAAGATCTCTAATGGGAAGGCAGAGAAGGGCCTGAATGTGTATCCCGACTAGAGTGTGAGATATCCTGACCGTTTGCTTGTACTAGAGTCTTGCCGAGAGGAAGTACTCAGAGAGTTTCACCATTTGCGCCTTGTGGTGCATCCGGGAGGCACAAAGATGTATCATGACCTTAGTCGTCAGTTTTGGTGGAGGGGCATGAAGAGGGATGTAACTGTGTTTGTGTCAAAACGTCGTACTTGTCATCAAGTGAAGGTCGAGCATCAGAGGCCCGTTGGTTTGTTGCAACCCTTGCCTAGAGCCGAGTGAAAGTGGGAGCATGTCACGATGGATTTTGTTGTGGGCCTTTCGTGGACTCAACGAGGTAGTGATGCCATTTGGGTGGTAGTTGATCGGTTAACTAAATCTGCACACTTCATAACTATGCGCGTGAGTGATTCGATAGACCATCTTGCCGACTTGTATATTAAGGACATAGTGAGGTTACACAGGATCCCTATGACAATTGTTTCAGATAGAGATCTGCGATTCACAGCTCAATTGTGGCAGAGGTTGCAGAGTGCCTTGGGCACTAGATTGACCTTTAGCACCGTGTATCATCCTCAGACTAATGTGGGAGAGGCACTTGCCCTTAATGGAGTTTACCTATAACAATAGCTTCCAATCGAGTATTGGCATGGCACCATTTAAGGCCTTGTATGGCCGACTGTGTAGGTCCCTTGTGTGTTGGGCCGAGGTAGGAGATGCACCTTTGTTGGGTCCAGAGTTGGTTCGGGAAACGATGGAGAAAGTGACACTCATCGGTAAGCGGTTAGTTACGACCTAGAGTCATCAAAAAAGTTATGTTGACTGTAGGAGGAGAACTTTGTGTTTTGAGGTGGGAGATTATGTCTTTTTGAAAATATCACCTAGGAGGGGTTTGATGAGGTTCAGAAAGAGTGGGAAGTTGTCCCCTCGATTTATTAGGCCATTTGAGCTCCTTGAGCGAGTTGGACATGTAGCTTATCGTTTGGCGTTGCTGCAACAACTTTCTGGAGTCCATGATGTGTTTCATATTAGCATGCTTCGGAAGTATGAGCCACATCCATCGCATGTATTGGATTGGACCGACTTAGAGGTAGACGAGGATGTCTCGTATGAGGACAGACTGGTGAGGGTCCTAGCTAACCAAACATAATACACTCATAACACACTCATTTCACGAACATAATACACTTATTTCAAGTCTAAACATGATAAACTTTCTACTAAGCCCATGTGCGCAACATGTTCTTAAAAGAGCTTAGGTGTGAGACTTTTAGTTAAAGGATCTGCTAACATGAATGTAGTGCCAATATGAGAGATGGAAACAGTCTGATTCAGAACCCTTTCTTTAATAACTATGTCACACCCCAAACTCGAGTATGACCGGCCGTGGCCCACAGGGCCTTAGCCGAAGGCACACGTAAGCCTAACCACTAATCCATAATCACATTGAACAACTATACAAAAGTCTAGTAATAAATAACCAAACTCAATCCAGTGACATGCCGCAAGTATAAACGGCAAAGCCAATCGTAATCAATACCATGTAAACTTATGGGGTATAAACAGCCCACATATCAAAATAATCCTAAATGAACATCAATAAGAATAAAAAGCAATATGCACAAACTTGACATAACAATCTAAAACAAAATAAATGAATGTCCTGCAGGTTCATGCAATTGAGTCCCGCTACGCCATGAGTTCACTGTAAGTTCTTCTAACACCTGCAAATGATAAACAACTAAGTCAGGTGATAGCTCAGTGAGTAACAACATGGATAGTATATACAGTTTTCAAAACAAGGATCAATTCCAAAATAAGATATATATCACATAAACTAGATTGGCATACAGTTTTGATGAAGATAATCTATTTCAAAAAGAAGGTTCCACAGTTCAATAGTTAAAATACTCATGCTTCTCAAAAACATGATAAATGACATTTTCCACTTAAAACAGGTTACAACATGAACACCAATAATTTTCTGGATACCAAGAATAACAAGTAACATGCCACATAGTTCTCAAGGCAATAAGCCCATTGGATCCAATATCGAACCAAGAGTCATCCTCAAGGTGGCAACCCGGGCCTTTTCTCTAAGACGATCCGATTGAAGGTCACATATCCTAGCCTAGCCTAGGTCTTTTCCTTATAATCATTGAGCACTAGAGTCATCACAGCCCAACCTGGATCTGTTTCCTAGTGGCCAGAGTCACCACACACAGTAAAATAATTTTCCTGGATTAAAATACACAAATGGTACCAATAATCAATACACATCAGTTTCGCAAAACATGGTAGTTCACCATTATAAACATGAGACCGTAACAAATAGTTTACAGTATGCCAAGTTTACACATGTTTTAGAAATAATTTAATTCCATCGATAATATAATAATTTATCAAAAGTTTAGTCCTGAAACAACAATTTGATTTTCTAACAGTTTAGGATAAGGGAACATTTATAAAAATATGTAGCATGCAACTACTCACCTGAAAATGAAATAATATAATCCTTGAATAGTATATAAAAGTCCAACTAGTTCCCTGAACCTAGTATGAAGACTACACGTCACTACTAATTTAAAAATACTAAAGAGAATAATAAATTAAGTAACCCCGAACTAAAGCGCACTAACACGGCTCAACCCAACTCACCGTTACTCTTAAATAATACCTAATTTCATGTTCTTCAAGGTCTAAAATTACCCAAGACATGGGTTCCGATCGAAACTTAACTAAAAGTAACTTTAACATAAGACAGAATTTTAAACAAGTTACTTTTAGAGTTGTTGAGCACCAATGTTGTCAAAAGTTTCTCTCAAATCTCCCTCTCTCTCTCTCTCTCTCTCTCTCTCCCTCACGGCTGCTGTGAGGAACAAATAAGAAGGTAGGGTTTTGTGTATATTATATTTAATACTAGTGGTTGGGTTCACCTAAAGCATGTGTAGGTCAAAGAAATAAATAATATACAAAATGTTTAAATATATTGTAAGCAACTCAAATGGTAAGATCATTATTTATCAAATTGTGGTCTAGAGTTCAAGTCACACCCTCTTCTCTATTTATTTATTTTTTTAATAATAATTCTTGCCTCTAAATTAAAGACTTTTACAATAAAATTATTTTAGGTTTTAAAATCAATTAAAAGATCGTCCAATAATATTTAGTTTGCACTTAAAGATTCACAAGCAAAATATTTGAGATTGTAAAATAATTATTACTTAATTATTTATTTGATTTGTATGTTCGGGTTCTCACAAACGCTTGATATCAATATGCTTTGATCCTCCTAAAGTTTTGTTATTATTGGAGAACCGAACAGCAGCATCATTATCACAGTAAATCTGTAAGGGTCTCCAAATTGAATCGACAAGTTGTAATCCATATATGAAATTCTTTTAGTCATACTGCATGACATGTGGCTTCGTAACATGCTCTGAACTCTGCCTCCATAGTGAAAGAGGTTGTCAGAGACTGCTTATGACTCTTCCATGAAATGGGTCCATTAGCAAGCATAAAAATGTACCCAGAAGTGGACTTTTCGAGTGTCTTTATATCCAGCATAATCAGCATCTGAATAACCAATTACTTTAAGGTTGTTTGTTCTTCGATAAGTGAGCATGTAATCCTTAGTGCTTTATAAATATCGCAACACTTTCTTAACTGCTTTCCAATGATCAAGTCCGAGATTGCTTTGGTATCGACCAAGCGTACCAACTACAAATGCTATGTTCGGACGTGTACAAACTTGAGCATACATAATGCTCCCAACTACAGAGGCATAAGGAATTTCTTTCATTTGTTCCCTTTCTCAATTATTTCTAGGACACTGAAATTCACTAAATTCATTACCCTTAACTATAGGGGCAACACTACTTGAACAGTTATGCATGTTGAACCTTTTAAGAACCTTTTCAATATAGGCTCTTTGGGACAATCCTAAAATACCACAAGACCTATCTCGATGAATTTCTATCCCAATGACGAAAGAGGCTTCACCAAGATCTTTCATTTGAAAATTTCTTATGAGATATTGCTTTGTCTCATGTATCATTCCCAAATTATTGCTAGCAAGCAATATATCAACAACATACAAAAATATGATGTAGATATTACTCCCACTGATTTTAAGGTAGACACATTGATCAACCACATTATCCTTAAAATCAAATTTGGTGAGAACTTCATGAAATTTAAGATACCATTGTTGAGATGCCTACTTTAGACCATACATGGACTTCTTAAGCCTACAAACCATATTTTCCTTGCTTTCATCATGAAAACTTTCAGGTTGGTCCATGTAGACCACTTCATGCAAGTCACCATTTAAAAAGACTGTTTTAACATCCATTTGATGTAACTCTAAATCATAATGAGCTACTAAGGCCATGACTATTCTCAAGGAATCCTTATTAGAAACAGGAGAATAAGTTCCTTTATAATCCATCCCTTCTCTTTGAGTGTATCCTTTAGCAATTAATCTGGTCTTATATCTTTCAATATTGCCTTTAGGATCACGCTTGGTTTTAAAAACCCATTTGCATCCAACAGTTTTGGCTCCCTTAGGCAATTCTACAAGATCCCAGACATTGTTGTCTCTCATGGATTTTAACTCATCTTTCATGGCATTTAACCATTGAGTTGCATTTCTATTTTTCATGGCTTGGGCATAAGAAAAAGGATCGTTCTCCAAGCCTATATCACACTCCTTTAGGTAAATCTCATAGTCATTTGATATGGCTAGTTTATTTTCTCTTTGTGATCTGCGTAAAAGTTGTTCTGCAATTAGGACAACTTCTTTTTCAATGTGAGAAATCTCTTGAGCACCAACATTATCCATAATAGGTTCAGACACTTCATTTTCTTGGATAATCGTGGAAGGCGTAAAAGCACGATTTTCCTCCAAAGAAACATTTTGAGATTCATTCTCCCACTAATGTTTTCATCCTCTAAGAACACAACATTTCTAGTTTCAACAATTCTTGTGCTATAAGTGGGACAATAGAATCTAAAACCCTTTGATCTCTCAGGATATCCAATGAAATAACAACTTATAGTTCTAGGGTCTAATTTCTTTATTTGTGGGTTAAATTTTTTTTCTTCAGCTGGACAACCCCATACATGTAAATAAGTCAAATTAGGTTTCCTACCAACCCACAACTCGTAAGGAGTTACAAGCACAGCCTTACAAGGAACCCTATTAAGAACATTTACAACAGTTTTTAAAGCTTCACCCACAAGTAATCTGGCAAAGAAGAGTTACTCATCATGGTTCTCATCATGTCCAAAAGAGTACGGTTTCGTCACTCAGCTACACTATTTTGCTTAGGTGTACCGGGCATTGTGTAGTTAGCAATAATACCATTCTCAGCTAAAAATAAAGCAAAAGCACTTGGATTTTGACCTAACTCAGTGAATCTACCATAATATTCACCGTCTCTATCAGATCTTACACTTTTAATTCATCTACCAAGTTGATTTTCAACTTAAGCTTTATAGAGTTTGAATATATCTAGTGCTTCTGATTTTTCACAAATAAGATACACTTAAGTATACCTAGAAAAGTCATCAATAAAAGTAACAAAATATTTATGTCGATAAATAGTTGGAACAGTAAAGGGACTACATATATCAGTATAAATTGTGTCTAATAATTCAGTAGTCCTACCAGCACCCTTTTTCTTTGTCTTTGTGTATTTTCCTTAATGCAATTCACACAAGTACTAAAATCAGAAAAATCAAGTGAACTTAAAATTCTGTCTTTAATAAGACGTTCCATCATTTCTCTTGATATGTGGCCCAAGCGCTTATACCACAACATTGATGAATTTTCATTCACTCGCTTTCTCTTTTTATTTATCAAGTCGCTTACATGAAAGGATAAAAGAGATTGTGCATAAGTGGAATCTAAATTCAATGAATAAAGATTACCATTTAAAGTACCAGAATCAATCGTATGAGAATTGTGGAATAAAGAGACTATTATTTCCAAACTTAAATTCATGACCACAGGAATCAAGTTGTAAAACAGAAATTAGGTTTCTAGTAAAAACGAGAACATAAACTGTGTTTACTAAATCTAAAATGAAACCAGAGTCTAAAATTAGACAGAGGGTGCCAATAGCCTCAACATCCACTTCTATTCCATTCCCAACCGTAATGGTTCATTCTCCTTTATGTAGTTTCCAACTTGTAAGGTATCCCTGCATGGAATTTGTTATGTGAATACTTGCACCAGTGTCAATCCACCAAGAATTTGGTGGAACATCTACCAAAAAGGATTCATAAGACATAAAGCATTGAGTGTTACCTTTCTTATTCAACCAACTTTTAAAACCTGGACAGTCTTTTGTTATGTGACCTTTCTTTCGACAGAAATGGCATTGAATCTTATTTTCTTTATTAGCTTTGTGAGTTTCATCATTTGCGTTCTTTTTCTTCTTCTTACTTTTGATTTTCTTGAAAATTTTTTTGGTTGAACCCAAGGTGGTAAGATGAGCCATATCAGGCTTTTCAGCGTTAAGCGTCTCTTCTTCTTGAACACAAATGGCAATTAACTCGCTCATCTTCCACTTATCTTTCTGCATATTATAATTGATCTTGAAAAGACAAAATTGTGCAAGAAGAGAAGTCATAATTAAATGAACAAGAAAACCTTCAAAAATTTCCATGTCCATTCCCTTTAATTGAGAGGCCATGCCATTCATCTTTAAGATATGTTCACGAACACCACTCAAACCATCATATTTCATTGTCATCATTTTAATCATGAGAGTACTAGCAAGGGATTTGGAAGTTCCAATGAATTGTTCTTCAATAGATTTCGTATGGCTCACTGCACTTTCAGAAACAAGGATTGCACCTTGAATTGCACGCGTAATTGAGCCTTTCATAATCATTAGACTTAAGCGATTAGAGTGTTTCCATTTTTCATATAAAGCCATATGTTCCGTAGAACTTTTATCATTAGGCTTTGTAGGTGCTGGCTCTCTTAATGCATAGTCTAAATCCATAATTCCCAAAATCATTCTAATTTGTTCCTTCAATTTTTTAAAATTAGTTCCACTCAAAGCTTCAATACCAAAAAAGTAACTATTAATTGCAGTAGGATTCAATGCTGCAAACACATAATATCCATTACATAATATAATCAAGAAAACTACTTTTCACATGTCATGAATAAAAATAACACCACGAGTTAAATATATCTAACTAGAAAACAAAATTAGTTAGATACGAAATCAAGTTATCCTTCCGTTGGGCTGAATAACAATATATTTTAGCAATTCATAAAAGTAAGATGATTAATAAAAATAAACAACATAAAATAAAACAAAATAATCATTAAGACCGTAACAAGTTTATCACCGTTGGGCAGAAAAACTCAATGTCTTATATTATTTTATTAACTAAAGCACATGAGAAGTTTATCACTGTTGGGTAGAAAAACTTATTGCCATATTTATTATACTAATCATCTCAGTTGTTCAAACATACATAGTGTCGAATCTCCGTTGGACTGATCAACAATCTTTCAACTCATAAGGTGTGTAGTAAAACATTATAAGTGCATAAGACATTATCTTAATTACCACTTGTTCAATAATTTTCAATTTTTTTTTAATATCAATAGAATAAAAGATTGGCTAAAAATAAAAATAAAATTGGACAAGTGTATATCAAGGTTATGCACTTGTTACACAAAACATCATCATAAAATGAAATTCATACTTATACGTTTCATGCATCAGAATTGAGAACCATGCTTTGATACCAATTGATAGAAAACTTTGTGGAACATAAACTAAAAACCATTAAGGATTCAATTCTATACATGAAAACTATATGAATTTCAACTATACAAAATAAGTGTATACGTACCTTGATCCATGGTAGTATGAAAACCTCTTTTGAGAAAGAGAAACCTTGAATAGAAGACCTTAATCTTCAAGTTCTTTATTTGTCTAAGATCTTCAAACCACTTCTCTCACTACAACAAAAATAGTATTTAGATACAAAAACTAATAACGAAAATAAATTTTGTCACGAAATACGTACCTTTTAATGATGAAAATAATATTTCGTCTCCAAATGTACCATTTTTAGAGATAAAAATAAAATTTCATCACAAATCTAAATACATAATTTAAAATTAGGTGACAAAATTATTTTTCATCATTATTTATATTTTTTTGTCACCGAAGATTTTCCTTGCTAATTTTTTCGGAGAGTGCCAAAATTTTGAGACTTTTGGTGAGGAAAAAATTGGTCACCAATTATAAAATTATTAATGACGAATATATTTTCGTCACCAATGAATTTTAATATTTTAATATCATTTAGCGACAAAACTATTTTGTGGCCAATATTTTTATCTTTGGTGAAGAAATAATTTTGTCACCAATAAATGGTTTAGCTACTAAATATTTTAGAGGGAAATAAAAATATATTGGCGCCTATAGAAGCAAATACATCAATCGGTTCTCCTTCTCACATAGATATTTGACCACCAAACCTCACCCTACGTCACCTCATCTCAGCGCAGCGCAGACCACCAATGCCGCTCGCCATCGCAACCGCCGCTCGTCACCGCCACCGTCGCATCCTCACAGGTACTCTCTCACTCTCGGTCTGTCTCTCTCTCACTCACGGTCTGTATTTCTCTTTGTTTCTTGCTTTGTTTACCTCGTTCACTCTCTCTCTCTCTCTGTCCCCCTTTCTCTATTTCCTCCTTTCTGAATCTTGCTCTAGGGTTGTTATGATTTGTCAATTTAATTTGGTGTTGATTGGAAAAAATGGGTTTGGTTGATGTGGTCTAGTTAGTTTTATTTTTGGATTTTATTGAGATTTGATTTGCAGGTAAATTTGATTTGAGGTGAATTCTTTTGTAGATATCTGTTTGGATGTTGGACTTAATGTTTTTCTTTTTAGTTAGCAGTATTCAAAATTTATTTATTAAAGACCTGATTTTTTGCGTTTTCTTTGGGGTGTTTGGGTTTAATTTGGGATTTTGTGCCTATTTGTCTCTCAATTTTGTTTTGTATGTGAATTTGGTTATTACAGAATAATGTGAACCTTGTGGGTGAATTTGATCATGTTATGTATTGTAACTTATGTCATCCTATGTTCAAAGCATATAAGTAGACACTGGAGTTATGTTGTGTCAGAAAATATCGATTTTCCTTGAATGTTCTATTATTTTGTTTAGATGAGAATAACCTTATGATGAAATAATGTAGTGTAGCTGAAAATTGTCTTGGCCAATAGGTTGATGGACTTTCCAGGAATATCAAAAGAACTGATAAGCTACATGAATTTGTGGAGAATACTAGGAATTTTTTGATGAAGCTTAGGGACAATTGAGTATGTAAGTGTAGCACTAAGGTATTGATAGTTAAAAAAGGAGGAGAATAAACTATTTCAGCAGATACCATTGTGAAGATCAGTGTGTACAGCAACTAGCGTAATGTTTCATGAGGTAATTAGAGGGACATGAAATTTTCATAAACAAAGTAGTAGACCTTTGTGCCTAGCATAATTGTTTTTGTGTGAGAAACAGACTTTTGTTAGTATTCAGTTTGATTAGTTGCTTAATTTAATTTGAAGATTATAGAACACTGTACACTTGGTGATTTTTGTTGATTTTTTAATGATCTTTTTTGGTAAAGATGTGTTAAAATTAATAATGACCATTTTTGTTAGTTTTTATTCATTGCTTGCATATAACCTTAGAACTTGTATAAGAATCTTCATTAAAGATCTGGACATATTTTTGGTGAAGCTCTTATTGAATTCTTCAATTTAATTAGTTCATAAATACAAGTCTACATTATACTATATTGTTCCTAATCTTTCATTTTTGATCAAACATGGATAAAAGTTGGATTGCCCTATATAGGACGACTGATGAAAGGATGAGTAAACCATATAATGATGGGGTCAAGTTATTTCTTCAATTTGCAATGGGGGTTTTAGACCATAATGGTAATATTTTGTACCTATGTATAAAGTGTGTGAATGTCTATAGACAAAATCTTCAAAATGTGGAAATTCATTTGCTCCACTGTGGGATTATGCAAACTTACACTATATGGCACTAGCACGGGGAACCCCGTGTTTCAAATGAGGCTTACCATGGTGATGAGATGCGACTTGATGGCGATAAAATTGTAAGTGGTATTGAAGCCTTTGTGGAAGATCAAATAAGGGGGGAATTGACTGATACAACCCAAGGAGAGGAAGTGAGAACTTTTGATCATTTGTTGACTGATGCTAAGCATGAGGTGTTCCCAAATTGTACAAATTATACTTTGTTGAAGTTTGTGATCAAGGTGCTTAAAATGAAAGTAACAAATCATTTGAGCAATAACTCAGTTGATATGATGCTAGAGTTTTTAACCGAAAGAAAATTTGGTTCCAAAATCAACTTATGAAGCTAAGAAAATCCTATGTGACTTAGGCTTGTCATATGAGCTCATTGATGTTTGCATAAATGATTGTGTATTATTTTGGAAGGAGAATGCAACACTAGATAAATGTCCGACTTGTAAGACATTTAGATACAAGATCAATCGTGGAAGGGGTAAGAAGATCCCCCATAAAGTATTGTGGTACTTTCCTTTGACACCAAGGTTGAAAAAATTGTACAAGTCAAGGAAGAGGGCTGAAGACATGAGATGGTACAAAGATAAACAAGTAGACGACGAGATATTGAGGCATCCTGCTGACAGTGATGAGTGGAAGGATTTCGATACACAGCATCCCGAGTTTTCCTTGGAGCCTCGAAATGTGAAGCTAGGGTTGGCCATTGATGGGTTTAACCCTTTTGGGAACATGAATAACTCTTACAGTTTGTGGCCCGTCATACTCATTCCATACAACTTGCCACCTTGGTTGGTTATGAAGGATCCATTTTATTTGATGTCATTACTTATTCCTGGAGAATCGCAACCAGGGATTGATATTGACGTTTACATGCGACCATTGGTGGATGAGTTGAATGAGTTATGGACAAATGGTGCATTAACTTACGATGCCTCCACTAATGAGACTTTTCAAATGCATACAGATTTGTTGTGGACAATACACGATTGGCCTGTATTTGGTGACATAACTGGGTGGAGAACAAAGGGTCATTATTCTTGTTACACTTGCAATGATGAATCGTATTTTGAATCTTTAAGAAGTAAGACGGGGAACACTAACCATCATTGTTACTTGCTTGAGGACCACCCAAAAAGGCGAAAGAGTAGGGCTTACAATGGTAAGATCGAGAAATGGAAGAGATCCTTGGAGTTTCTAGTGGAAAAGATACAAGACCAACTGGACAACGTGACAGGTGTCATATATGGAAAGCATCCAAGTAATAGAAAAAGGCCTCGTCAAGCACCTAATTGGACAAAGGTAAGCATCTTGTATGAGTTACCCAATTGGAAGAAGCGAAAACTTCGACACAACATTGATGTCATGCATGTGGAGAAAAAAATTAGTGAAAATGTTTTCGGAACTATGTTAGGCATTGATGGAAAGAAAAAGGACACAGACAAGGCACGGTTAGACTTGGAAGATATGGGTATAAGGAAAGAGCTATGGCTAACACAATGACCCAATGGGTCATATGTCAAGCCTCGAGCAAGCTTTTCATTGACACCTACAGAGAGGGAGGATTTCTTTGAATTTTTTAAAACTATCAAATATCTAGATGTGTATGCGGCAAACATATCCAAATCAGTGAATGCAAGAAATGGTAGACTAACAGGCCTAAAAAGCCATGAATGCCATGTATTGATACAAAGAATTCTTCCCATTGGAATGTGTGGTTACGTGGATAAAGAAATTAGCATAACACTTTTTGAGTTTAGCAATTTCTTCCAAGACCTATGCTCTAGGACACTAAGGTGGAGCGAACTGGAGAAATTAGAGGAACGTATAATACACATTTTATGCAAGCTTGAAAAGATCTTTCCTCCAGCCTTCTTCGATGTGATGATCCACTTGGCCATTCATTTGCCTCGTGAGGCTATTCTTGGAGGACCCGTACAATATCGATGGATGTACCCAATTAAAAGATATTTTTTACACTTATACTTGTAAATGAGATTTGTGTAAGTGTGTTGCATGTGTAACTATACTCCTAATTCGTTCTCTGTTGAAGGTTTCTTAGAGCATTAAAAAAAATATGTGACTAACTGAGCTTGACCAGAATGTTCAATGGCCGAGGCTTACAATGTCAAAAAGTGCATTACTTTTTGTTCAATGTATGTTGATGGGATTGAAACTGTGCATAATCGACCAAAACAGAATGAAAAATCGTGGTGAACGTCAACAAGGGTTGACAGTATTCACAGAAACTACACGTCCAATTGGTCTAATCACACGGGATGCTGAAATGTCTCAAGAAATTCGTGATATTGCTCATTGGTTTGTGTTGTATAATAGCCCAGAGATAGAGAAGTATTTGGAGTATGTATTTTATTGAATTATGTTTATGCTTAGCTTTTTTATTTTTGGAACTACGTAGTAATCACTTTTTTTTTTTTTTTTTTTGTTGTGTAGGGAACACAAAAATCTATTACAAACTCAAGCTAGACATGACATAACCCACATACAACGACAAGAATTTCCCAAGTGGTTCAAAGAGAGGGTAAAATATTTATAATTTTTCGACATTTACAACTTAAACAAAATTAAAGTTTTATAAAATGTCGTCATTTATAAATTATTTACTTATTGTTTGTTACAGTAATTGTAGATAAATAGATTGAGAGTGGAAGAGTCAATAGAGGCAATTGATGAATTATGGTCATTAGCAAATGGTCCTAATTTGCTAGTGAAAAAGTACTCAGGTTGCATAATCAATAGCAGTCGGTTCCATACTTGAGATCTAGACAACCATTGTACGAGTCAGAATAGTGGTGTGCTTACACAAGGGGCTCATGAAGGAAAATTGCATGACTTCTACGGTCACTTGTGCAAGGTTTTGGAATTTGACTACATATGTGATAAAAAGGTTGTTTTGTTCCAGTGTGAATTGTACAACACCAGTAACACTGGCAGAAACAGAACAATACAATTCGATACATATTGCACAAGCATTGACGTGAAAAGTTGGTGGTACCAATCTAACCTATTTATCCTACCTAATCAAGCTAAGCAAGTCTTCTATCTGAATGATACCAAATTGGGTAAACCTTGGAATGTCATACAAAGGGTGCAACATAGAGGTGTCTTTGATGTTCCAGAAGCTAGTGATGGAGAATTATTGGATCCTTCAGAAAATAATAATGTGTTCTAACAAGAAAACATTATTGATAT
This sequence comes from Camellia sinensis, assembly GCF_055761805.1. Lineage (NCBI taxonomy): Eukaryota > Viridiplantae > Streptophyta > Magnoliopsida > Ericales > Theaceae > Camellia > Camellia sinensis. The sequence goes on along the minus strand of NC_138969.1, from coordinate 39,930,085 downwards.
TGTTCTAATTGACATTGACCCAATTGTTCGATATTGTAGGGATGAGGTTGAATTCAATGTTATTTCGGAAGTAGGGTCATTGGATGAGATAATGGAAGAGAATAGAGATGATGAAGGAGATGAAGAACATAACATTCATGATGTTGATATGGATCCTGATATGGATTATGATATGTAATTTTTATTTTATACTTTATTTTCGAACAGATGTTATTAATTAATGTAATTTTTACTTTATATGTTTATGTTACTTTCTTTTTCTTCTTTTATTTAATGGTGCATGATGATATTGTTTATATTTTTCAATTAAAGTTGAATTATGTTATATAGTTGTAGAAAATGGTCCGAGGCAAAAAACAATGGTTGAAACCAGGTGATTTGAGAACTAAGAAGCTAACAGAATACGAGAAACAAAGAAACAAGCGAATCAAGGAGAATTGTGAGATAATGAACAATCTTGGAGTGAAGAATATTACAAATTCTTTAGTGAGTGCGGTTCAGCCCAAATGTGCAAATGCAAGGGAAAAGGGAATTAGGGTTGAGGTAGATGATGATGTTGAGTATAACCCTTCAGAGAGTAAGGATGACAATGATGATGAGCCATTGGGTTCCTTTGACCGCGAGGTATTATACACATTATTTTATATTTGTGTGTGAACATGTCTTTTACTATTTACATTTCTTCTTCACATATCTTACACATCATATCTTTTTTAAAATATATCTTATTTGTGTTAAATATCATTTTTACTATTTGATTGTGTTATTTTAGGAACAAAAGATGCCATTAGGACTCCGTTTACAGTCTCATTCAAGGCCATTAACTCCCACCCCAGACGAAATGATGGATCCCCCAAGTTAAGAGGTCGGTACCTAACCCTTACCACCTCATAATGTGCAACCTGAGCAAGAGGTGACTGCATCTAGCATCATTGGTAAGTTTGCAAAGTTGTTTTTAAGGTTTAACTTGCATTTGTTTACTTACTAACTTAATTAATACTATGTCCTTACAGCATCACATGACAGACGTGGTCGTGGCCCGACACGCGGCATATAGGCCCATCGCATTGTCGATAAGGATGGGAAGATGTTAGTTCCTATACCTAAACAATTTCGTGCACTAGTAGGAGATAACACCTCTAAGCTGGTCTCCAAGATTGGTATAGAGGTTAAAACGCAGTTACCAGACTTGAGCGTTCGTAGGTGGAAGAAGGTAAATGCTACTGATAAGGAGCCAATGATCCAACACTTAGCGGTAATTATTAACAAACTCTTGTCTTTGAAGTTGTAGCATTGCTTGTGATAAGGCTGCAAATAAAAGGATATGACTGTTCATTTCTTGATTTACACTTTATTTTGAACATATTGTTTTGGACTATTGTTTTGATTTATACTTTAATTAGTTATGGTTTCCATGTTTAGGCTCTGGTTCTTTTTTATTTTTATTTTTATTTTTATTTTGCAGGATCAGTTTGATCTACAAAGCAATTGGACTGATGTAGCAAAGGCTTTAGACGCATAGTTTGGTCGGCGATTGAGTGGTTTCACTTATAAGTTGCACAAACAATACAAGCAACTTAAGGATGCAAGAAGAGAGGATTGCGCGAGAAGCCACCCACCTGCAATAGTTACTCTTAATCAGTGGACATCTCTAATTGACAAGTGGAATAGTCAAAATTTCAAGGTAAAATGTTTTATATATGTTAATTGTCAAAAATTAAGTTTCTTCTTACTAATGTTATCTTTTCTTGTTTTTATTGGTGTTTCAATTGTGTAGGAACAATCACTAGCAAATGTGAATAATAGGATGCAAATGAAAACAAAACATCGATGTGGATCAAAATCAATCCCGGTTAGGATACATAGCTTGGGGCGTTCTACTAATTTATTTTATTAGATTAGTAGGCTTTGTTATTTAAATATTTGAAATAACATTGAAAAACAAATGAAGCAGATAATTGCAAATGGCAAAGTGCCCAATTTAGCAGAATTTTACAAGTCCATCCACTATAATTCGAACACGCATGAATGGATTTCATCGGAGAGCCAAGTTAATTATGCATGTACAAGGCAATGTCTTTCGATTTTGATATAACTATTTACTGTGTAGGGTAGAATAACTAATAATTGTTTGATGTATTTCAAATTAATAGGACAACATGATATAGACGCAGGCAGAACACCTCTCGGAGACTAGTGCGATCCCCTTAACCCTAGAGGTGTTGTTAGTCAAGGTGCTTAAGCCAAGGTCAGGTTATGTGAAAGGAGTCGGCATGAGGCCTTCTTCTCTGTGAATACAGCTGTTGCACCTACTGAAAATAGCGACTATGTTCAACGCCTTGAGATGCAAATAGCACAACAAAATGATTAAAATTGCAAGGTTTGAAAAGTCAGAGAAGAAACAAGGCAAGAAGATACAAAGTATCATATAGTGTTTGAGGCAGAAAGGTATCACGAGAAATTTTGAGAGTGGGGAAAGTTCAGATTCTGATGGACAAGCTTCTTGGTTAGTATATTATATTTCTATGTTAATTTATTAGAAATTTCTTCTTCAACTAAGATAGAATAAAAAAATACTTCAACATGTAGGCGCAAAAGGTCTTGGGAAAATAGTGAAATATGCATGTAAAGGCCCCGAGAAACATCACAAACACTGAAATATGCACATGGTTCCCAATTAGAAAACTATTATGAAATTTGCACTATTCCAACATGTAGGCATGAAACTAAGTCAAAAAATAAACTTTTCTAACGCTTAAGCTTGAAAATAAACCATCGGGGGCCAAAATCGTGTAAAAACCATGAGACGGCCAGGGGAACACATCAAACACCTTAGGAGGGAACAATGTAAGTTGTGGAAACTTACGAAACTAGCACGGGGCTCCCAATTTGAAAACTAAGTCAAAAAAATGCATTTTTTTCCCACTTAAGCTTGAAAATAGGCCATCAGAGGCCAAAATCGTGTAATAGTCATGAGACGGCACTGGGAACAACTCAAACACCTCAGGAGGGACCAATGTAAGTTGTGGAAAGTTACGAAACAAGCACGAGATGCCCGGTTTGTAAACTAAGTCAAAAAATGCACTTTTTTCACACTAAAGCTTGAAAATAGGCCATCGGGGGCCAAAATCATGTGACAGTCATGAGAAGCCCTGAGAAACACCTCAAACACCTCAGGAGGGACCAATGCAAGTTGTGGAAACTTATGGAACTAGAACGGGACTCTCGATTTGAAAACTAAGTCAAAAAATGCACTTTTTCACACTTAAGCTTGAAAATAGGCCATGGGGAGGACCAAAATCGTGTAACAGTTATGAGAAGGCTCAGGGAACACCTCAAACACTAGGAAGGGACAAATGTAAGTTGTGCAAACTTACAGAACTAGCACGGGACTCCAGGTTTGAAAACTAAGTCAAAAAATGCACTTTTTTTCACACTTATGCTTGAAAATAGGCAATTGGGGGCCAAAATCGTGTAACAGCCACGAGATGGCTAGAGGAACACCTCACACACCTCGGGAGGGACCAATGTAAGTTATGAAAACTTACGGAACTAGCATGGGACTCTCGGTTTGAAAACTAAGTCAAAAAATGCACTTTTCGAACATTTAAACTTGAAAATAGGCCATCGGGTGCCAAAATCGTGTAACAGTCACAAGATGGCCAGGAGAACACCTCAAACATCTCGGGAGAGACCAATATAAGTTGTGAAAACTTACAGAACTAACATGGGACTTCCGGTTTGAAAACTAAGTTGAAAAATACACTTTTTTCACACTTAAGCTCGAAAATAGGCCATTGGGGGCCAAAATCGTGCAACAGTCACGAGAAGGCCCAGGAAACACCTCAAACACCTTGGGAGGGACCAATGTAAGTTGTGAAAACTTACGGAACTAGCACAGGACTTCCAGTTTGAAAACTAAGTCAAAAAAGCCACTTTTTTCACACTTAAGCTTGAAAATAGGCCATTAGTGGCCAAAATCGTGTAACAGTCATGAGAAGGACCAAGAAATACCTCAAACACCTCGAGATGGACCATTTTAAGTTGTGAAAACTTACGGAACTAGCACGGGTATCTGGTTTGAAAACTAAGTCAAAAAACGCACTTTTTCACGCTTAAGCTTGAAAAATAGGCCATCAGAGGCAAAAATCATGTCACAGCCATGAGACGGCCCGAGGAACAACTCAAACATCACGGGAGGGACCAATATAGTTTTTGAAAACTTATGGAACTAGTACCAGACTCCCGGTTTAAAAACAAAGTCAAAAAATGCACTTTTTTCACAGTTACGCTTGAAAATAGGCCATCGAGGGCCAAAAACGTGAATCATCCATGAGATGGCCGGGGAAACACCTCAAATACCTCTGAAAGGACCAATGTAAGTTATGGAAAGTTACGGAACTTGCACAGGACTCCCGATTTGAAAACAAAGTTAAAAAATGCACTTTTTTCACACTTAAGCTTGAAAATAGGCCATCGGACGCCAAAATCGTGTACCAGTCACAAGAAATCCTGGGGAACATTTCAACACCTCGGCAGGGACCAACATAAGTTGTGGAAATATACAGAGCTAGCACGGGACTTCCGGTTCGAAAACTAAGTTGAAAAAAGGCACTGTTTTCACGCTTAAGCTTGAAAACAGGCCGTCATGGGTGAAAATCATGTAACAGTCACGAGAAGGACTGGGGAACATATCAAACACCTCTGGAGGGAACAATGTAAGATGTGAAAACTTACGAAAGTAGCACGGGACTTCCGGTTTGAAAACTAAATAAAAAAAGGCACTATTTTCACACGTACGCTTGAAAATAGGCCATCGGGGGCCAAAATCATGTAATAGTCATGAGGAGGCCCAAGCAACACCTCAAATACCTTGGGAGGGGCCAGTGTAAGTTGTGAAAACTTAAGGAACTAGCACGGGACTTCAGGTTTGAAAACTAAGTCGAGAAGGCACTTTTTTTCTCACGTAAGCTCGAAAATAGGCCATCGGGGGCCAAAATCATGTAACAGTCATGAGAAGGCCCGAGAAACACCTCTAACACCTCGAGAGGGGCCAATGTAAGTTGTGAAAACTTACGGAACTAGCATGGGTATCCGGTTTGAAAACTAAGTCAAAAAATGGATTTTTTTCACACTTAAGCTTGAAAATAGGCCATCGGAGGCCAAAATTGTGTAACAGTCACGAGACGGCCTGGGGAACACCTCAAACACCTCGGGAGGGACCAATTTAATTTGTGAAAACTTACGGAACTAGCACGAGACTCCAAGTTTGCAAACCAAGTCAAAAAATGTACTTTTTACACTTAACTTGAAAATTGGCCATCAGGGGCCAAAATCATGTAACAGCCATGAGACGACCCAAGGAACACCTCAAACACCTCGGGAGGGACCAATGTAAGTTGTGGAAACTTATGGAACTAGCATGGGACTCTAGGTTTGGAAACTAAGTCAAAAAATGCACTTTTTTCACACTTAAGCTTCAAACTAGGCCATCGGGGGCCAAAATCGTGTAACAGTCATGAGAAGGCCCTGGGAACACCTCAAACACCATGTGAGTGACCGATGTAAGTTGTGAAAACTTACGGAACTAGCACGAGACTACCGGTTTGAAAACTAAGTAAAAAAAAGAACTTTTCCCACACTTAAGCTTTAAAATGGGCCTTCACGGACCAAAATTGTGTAACAGTCACTAGAAGGCCCGCAAAACACGTCTAACACCTCGGGAGGAACCAATGCAAGTTGTGTAAACTTACGGAACTAGCACGGGACTTCCGGTTTGAAAACTAAGTCAAAACATGGACTTTTCAAACACTTAAGGTTGAAAATAGGCCATTGGTGGCCAAAATCGTGTAACGATCACGAGAAGGCCCTGGAAACAACTCCAAGACCGCGGGAGGGACCAATGTATAGTTTGGAAACTTACGGAACTAGCACAGGACTCCCGGTTTGAAAACTAAGTCAAAAAAATGCACTTTTTTCACACTTAAGCTTTAAAATAGGCCATCAGGGGCCAAATATGTGCATCAATCACTAGAAGCCTCAGAGAACACCTCAAATACCTCAGAAAGGACCAATGTAAGTTTTATAAACTTATGGAACTAGCACGGGACTCTCAGTTTGAAAACTAGGTTAAAAAATACATTTTTCTAACACTTAAGCCAGAAAATTGGCTATCGAGGGCCAAAATCGTTTGACAGTCATGAGATTTCCCGGAAAACACCTCCAAGACCTCGCAAGGGACCAATGTAAAGTTTTGAAACTTATGGAACTAGCACGGGACTCCCGGTTTGTAAACAAAGTCAAAAAATGTACTTTTCCAACATTTAAGCTTGAAAATAGGCCATCGGGGACCAAAATTGTGTAACAGTCACGAGAAGGCATAGGGAACACCTCAAACACATCGGGAAGGACCAATCTAATTTGTGGAAACTTACGGAACTAGCATGGGACTCCAGGTTTGAAAACTAAGTCAAAAAATGTATTTTTTTCACACATAAGCTTCAAAATAGGCCATTTGGGGCAAAATTGTGTAACAGTCGTGAAAGGTCTGGGGAACACCTTAAACACCCTGGGAGGGACCAATGTAAGTTGTGGAAATTTATGAAACTGGCACGGGACTCCCGATTTGAAAACTAAGTCAAAAAAGGCACTTTTCTAACCCTTATGCTTGAAAATAGGCCATCGGGGGCCAAAATTGTGTAACAGCCACGAGAAGGGCCGTGGAACACATCAAACACCTCGATAAGGACCAATGTAAGTTGTGGAAACTTATGGAACAAGCACGGGACTTCCGGTTTGAAAACTAAGTCGAAAAAGGCACTTTTTTCACACTCAAGCTTGAAAATAGGCCATCAGGGGCCAAAATCGTGTAATAGTCACGAGAGGCCCGGAGAACACCTTAAACACCTTGGGAGAGACCAATATAAGTTGTGGAAACTTACGGAACTATCACGAGACTTCCGGTTTGAAATCTAAGTTAAATAATACACTTTTCAAACATTTAAGCTTCAAAATAAGACATTGGGGGCCAAAATTGTGTAACAGTTGCTAGAAGGCCCGGGAAACACCTCAATCACCTTGGAAGGGACCAATGTAAGTTGTGTAAGTCTACGGAACTAGCACGAGACTCCCAGTTTGAAAACTATTAAAAAATGCACTTTTCTAACACTCAAGCTTGAAAATTGGCCACCGAGGGCCAAAATCATATAACAATCGCAAGAAGGCCCAGGAAATACCTCAACCACCTCAGGATAGACTAATGTAAGTTTTTGAAACTTACAGAACTAGGACGAGACTCCCAGTTTGAAAACTAACTCAAAAAATGTACTTTTCCAACACTTAAGCTTGAAAGTAGGCCATCGAAGACCAAAATCGTGTAACAGTCACGAGAAGACTTGGGGAATACCTCAAACACCTCAAGAGGGATAATGTAAGTTGTAGAAACTTACAGAACTAGCTCGAGACTCCAGGTTTGAAAACTAAGTCAAAAAATGCACTTTTTTCACACTTCAACTTGAAAATAGGCCATCGAGGGCCAAAATCATGTAATAGTCATTAGAAGGCCCACGGAACACCTCAAACACCTTGGAAGGGAACAATGTAAGTTTTGATAACTTACAGAACTTGCATGGGACTACCTGTTTGAAAACTAAGTCACAAAAGGCACTTTTATCACACTTAAGCTTCAAAATAGGCCATCGGGGGCCAAAATTGTGTAACAATCACGAGAAAGCCTGTGGAATACATCGAACACCTCGGGAAGGACCAATGTAAGTTGTGAAAACTTACGGAACTAGCACGAGACTTCCGGTTTGAAAACTAAGTCGAAAAAGGCACTTTTTTCACACTTAAGTTTGAAAATAGGCCATCGGGGGTAAAAATTGTGTAAAAGTCACGAGGAGGCCTGGGGAACACCTCAAACACATCGGGAGGGACCAATGTAAGTTATGAAAACTTACGGAACAAACACGAGACCCCCAGTTTGAAAACTAAGCCAAAAAATGCACTTTTCGAACACTTAAGCCTGAAAATAGGCCATCGATGGCCAAAATTGTGTAACAGTCACTAGAAGGCCCGGGAAACACCTTAAACACCTCGGGAGAGACCAATATAAGTTGTGTAAACTTTTGGAACAAGCACGGGACTCCCGGTTTGAAAACTAAGTCGAAAAAGACACTTTTCTAACACTTAAGCTTGAAAATAGGCCATCGGGGCCAAAATCGTTAAACAGTCACGGGAAGGCCTGGGGAACACCTCCAACACCTCAGGAGGGACGAATGTAAGTTGTGTAAACTTACGGAACTAGCACGAGACTCTGTGTTTGAAAAGTAAGTCAAAAAATGTACTTTTCCTACACTCAGCTTGAAAACTGGCCATCAGAGGCCGAAATCGTGTAACAGTCGCGAGAAGGCCCAGAGAACACTGAAAACACCCCGGGAGGGACCAATGTAAGTTGTGGAAACTTACGGAACTAGCACGAGACTCCCAGTTTGAAAACTAAGTCAAAAAATGTACTTTTCCTACACTTAAGCTTGAAAATTGGCCATCGGAGGCAAAAATCGTGTAACAGTCATGAGAAGGCCCAGGAAACACCTGCGAAGACCTCTGGAGGGACCAATGTATGGTTTGGAAACTAAGGCCTCGTTTGGGAGCAGGCTAATTTAGTAACTTTTTAGCTATTTGGCTAAAATATGAGCTAAAAAAAACTAGTATGTTTGGGATGACTTTTTGATTTTTTACGAAAAGATGTGCAAAAAGTAGAGAAAAAAGAGAATCTTTGACTTTTTGGTATGGGTTGTTGGCTTTTTGGCTAATTTAGTAACTTTTTGGCTAAAATGAAGGCTTCCCAAACGAGGCCTAAGTCAAAAAATGTACTTTTCCAACACTTCAGCTTAAAAATAGGCCATCGGGAGCCAAAATCGTGTAACAGTCACGAGAAGGCCTTAAGAACACCTCAAACACCTCGGAGGGACCTATGTAAGTTGTGGAAACTTGTGGAACTAGCACAGGAATCCAGGTTTGAAAACTAAGTCAAAAAATGTACTTTTTTACACTTAAGCTTCAAAATAGGCCATCGAGGGCCAAAATCATGTAACAGTCTTGAGAAGGCCCGGGGAACACCTCAAACACCTTGGGAGGGAACAATGTAAGTTGTGGAAACTTACAGAACTAGCACGGGACTGCCGGTTCTGAAACTAAGTCAAAAAAAGCACTTTTCCCACACTTAAGCTTGAAAATAGGCCATCGAGGGCCAAAATTGTGTAACAATCATGAGAAAACCAGTGGAACACATAAAACACCTTGAGAGGTACCAATGTAAGTTGTGGAAACTTACGGAACTAGCACGGGACTTCCGGTTTGAAAACTAAGTCGAAAAAGGTACTTTTTTCACAATTGAGCTTGAAAATAGGCCATCGTGGGCTTGAATCATGTAACAGTCATGAGAAGGCTTGGGAAACACCTCAAAAATCTCAGGGGGGACCAATGTAATTTTGGAAACTTATGGAACAAGCACGGGACTCCCGGTTTGAAAACTAAGTAAAAAAATGTATTTTTCTCATACTTAAGCTTGAAAATAGGCTATCGGGGGCAAAACTTGTGTAACAGTCACTAGAAGGCCTGGGGAACACCTCAAACACCTCGGGAGGGACCAATGTAAGTTATGTCAACTTACGGAACTAGCACGAGACTCCCGGTTTGAAAACTAAGTCAAAAAATGCACTTTTCTAGCACCTAAGCTTCAAAATTGGCCATCGGGGACCAAAATCGTGTAACAGTCATGAGAAAGCCTGGGAAACACCTCCAAGACCTCAGGAGGGACCATTGTAAAGTTTTGAAACTTACATAACTAGCACGAGACTCCCAGTTTGAAAACTTAGTCAAAAAATGTACTGTTCCAACACTTCAGCTTTAAAATAGGCCATCAGGGGGCCAAAATCGTGTAACAGCCATGAAAAGGCCCGCGGAACACCTCAAACACGTCGGGAGGGACCAATGTAAGTTATAGAAACTTACGGAACTAGCATGGGACTCCAGGTTTGAAAACTAAGTCAAAAAATGCACTTTTTTCACACTTAAGCTTCAAAATAGGCCATCGGGGCCCAAAATCGTGTAACAGTCGTGAGAAGGCCCAGGGAACACCTCAAACACCTTGGGAGGGACCAATAGAAATTGTGGAAACTAACAGAACTAGCACGGGACTCCGGTTTGAAAACTAAGTCAAAAAAAGCACTTTTCTCACACTTAAGCTTGAAAATAGGTCGTCGGGGCAAAATTGTGTAACAGTCACGAAAAGGCCCGTGGAACACATCAAACACCTTGGGAGTGATCAATGTAAGTTGTGGAAACTTACGGCACTAGCACGGGACTTCTGGTTTGAAAACTAAGTCTAAAAAGGTATTTTTTTCACACTTCAGCTTAAAAATAGGCCATTGGGTGCCAAAATCGTGGAACAGTTGCGAGAAGTGCCAGGGAACACCTCAAAAACCTCTGGTGGGACCAATGTAAGTTGTGGAAACTTACGGAACTAGCATGAGACTCCCAGTTTGAAAACTAAGTCTAAAAATGCACTTTTCAAACACTTAAGCTTGAAAATAGGTCATCGGGGGCCAAAATTGGGTTACAGTCACCAAAAGGCCTGCGGAACACCTCTAACACCTCGAGAGGGACCAATGTAAGTTATTTAAACTTACGGAACTAGTACGGGACTCCTGGTTTGAAAACTAAGTAAAAAAAATGCACTTTTCCAACACTTAAGCTTGAAAATAGGCCATCAAGGGCCAAAATCGTGTAGCAGTCATGAGAAGGCCTTGAAAATACCTCCAAGACCTCGGGAGGGACCAATGTATACTTTGGAAACTTACGAAACTAGCACGCAACTCCCAGTTTGAAAACTAGTCAAAAAAATGTACTTTTCTAACACTTAAGCTTGAAAATAAGCCATCGGGGGCTAAAATCGTGTAATAGTCACTAGAAGGCCCGGGGAACACCTCAAACACCTCGGGAGGGACCAATGTATGTTGTGTAAACTTATGGAACTAGCACGGGACTCCCGGTTTGAAAACTAAGTAAAAAAATGCACTTTTCTAACACTTAAACTTGAAAATAGGCCATCAGGGGCCAAAATCGTTAAACAGTCACGAGAAGGCCTGGGGAACACCTCCAACACCTCGGGAGGGACCAATGTAAGTTGTGTAAACTTACGGAACTAGCACGGGACTCCCGGTTTGAAAACCAAGTCAAAAAATGTACTTTTTCTACACTTAGCTTGAAAATTGGCCATCAGAGGCCAAAATTGTGTAATAGTCACGAGAAGGCCTGGGGAACACTATAAACACCTCGGGATTGACCAATGTATGTTGTGGAAACTTACGAAACTAGCACGAGACTCCCGGCTTGAAAACTAAGTCAAAAAATATACTTTTCCTATACTTAAGCTTGAAAATTGGCCATCGGAGGCCAAAATCGTGTAACAGTCGCGAGAAGGCCCAGGGAACATTGCAAACACCTCGAGAGGGACCAATGTAAGTTGTGAAAACTTACGGAACTAGCATGGGACTCCCGATTTGAAAACTAAGTCAAAAAAGTACTTTTTCAACTCTTAAGCTTGTAAATAACCCATCGGGGGCCAAAATTATGTAACAGACACGGGAAGCCCAGGGAATACCTCAAACACCTCGGGAGGGACCAATGTAATTTGTGGAAACTTATGGAACTAGCACGGGACTCCCGATTCGAAAACTAAGTCAAAAAAATGCATGTTAAATTGTATATTTAATTGATAAGATAATAATTGTCTAATTTGCATTCTTTTTTTTTGTTTTGTTTTGTTTTGTTTTGTTTTTTTTTTTGTGTTTCATTTTGTTGCAGATTCGAGATTAGATATGGACATGTTTGGTAATTTGGAGAGCAGAAGATAGCTCATTTTGTGTTTTTGTTCATATTACCTTACATGTATTTTGGTTATGTTGTAAATTTTATATTTTTGTTGGTATTACACGACATGTTTGGTAATCCGCACTTGATATTATATTTTTGTTGATATTAGTAAACATGTTTTTTTGTGGATATTAGGAAATGTGTTTGGTAATCCACATGCGGTTGATATTGTATTTTTGTGGATATTAGTAGACCTGTTTTTTGTGGATATTAGGAGACATGTTTAGTAATCCACATGTAGTTGATATTGCATTTTTGTGGATATTGTGCTGAAATTCAATTGTGATGTTTATGAAAATGAATAAATTTTTGTATTAATTTGTAATAGATATTTTATTGAACAAGTTATTGAAATGCGTAGGGAATTTTTAGTGACAAGAAAAATTTTAATTTGAAAATAGTACCCCCATTTAAAAAAAATTAATTATTATTAGTGACGAAATAAAAAATGTCGCGAAAAGAAAAATTTTCATAGTTGGCTAGATACCCAACTGCCACAACAGTCTGAAACAGGTAACGAACACTTGCATTGCCACAACAGTCTGAAACAGGTAACGAACCAACCAACAATTGAAATTCTAAATACAACATACAACTCAATTATAGCAACATTAACAATTTCAATAAACAAAACTAAACAACTCGATATGCAACAAAACAACTTGAATACAACTCGATGAGCAAAACAAGGCAAATACAACTCAATAAACAAAACAAAACATACAGACCTTAACAAGCATGCTAAGGCCTAAAAAGACTAAAAAACACACAAAGAACTGAATAAGGCTCATGTTACCAGCACTTTCCAGCATAAGAATGACAGCAGGCTAGAGTGGGAGGCCGTCGGCCACGACTAGAGGCCATCGGCCATCAATAGTGGCCGATCGGCCACCAAAGTGGTATGTCGGCCATCACTAATGGCCGATCGGCCATCAATGCAAAGAACCTCCAGAATGTTGACACCTAGCTTCCATTCACTGCCTTATTTTCTACAAAAGGTTTGAACCTCGTAGTTTCTTCATTTCAGCTACAAATTCTTCACAAATGGAGCCATTCTTTGCCTAAAAACTCTCGAATTGGATTGCAACCTTAGATGTCTCGGAAAAGCTGAATTATTGGGGTTTTGCCATAAATGCACTATTCCTGCTGAGTCGTTCTCTGCTTTGTTTTCCATTCTTACATGCCGCAGCTAGATGTTGGAACCCGATTATGCACGTCTTTGACTTCGGGGGACAAGAGATATGCTCGACAGTCGAAGAATTTCAAGTGCTAATGGGGTCCCGATGTGATGAGGAAATCTTGCCTCAGCCTCGTTTTGGTCACATCCAAGCTTTGGGAAGGATGTGTGGGCTCACTTTGCATGAGGCTCGATCCTTGCTTCACAATGGAGAGCTGGACATCCCTAATTTAATTCATCGATTTTCTGATGCCGGTGGCCGAGGTGATCTTTTCTAGCGGGGTTTTCAGCAACACGCCCTTTGTTTGTGCATGCTAGCACACTTTCTTCTTGCCCCTAGTTTTGGCAGGTCTAGCATCCAGCTAGTTGAAGTACCCCAAGGTTTGAAAGAGGGCAAGAGTTGCATTGGTTTGGCATTGCCCGAGACTTTGATGGGCTTAGACGCCTTTCATCGACGAGAGATAACCAAATTCACGGGAAGTCCACTACTTCTTTAGGTAATGTGTCCCACCCTTTCTAATATGTGTTTCTCACATCTCTTGGCACTCATACTCTATTTTTCTCTCCCTTTTCTCTCTCTTTTCCCTCAACATACATCTCTTTATTCTTTAATGTCTCTTTTCTTTCATTCCTTTCCAAATATGGCTTACGGACAAGCTGAAGGTAATGGACTCTTGCCCCGCATACTTAGCTTGAGCATACTTTTTCCGCCAACAACTAATGGATTTCCCGAATGAGGGGTGGTGGTGCCATTGGATGTGCAATAGGTCTGCTGTTGACATTGTTTGGTGTTGCCCCTGGTTTGATCTGGCCGAGATGAACTACAGCATGACTCGACAACCTGGCATTCAGCTGATTGGCTTGACACGCTATGTATTGTACTTTCTGTTTTGGTTCAAGCGTCAGTTTGGACATAACCAAATTTGCTCAGAAGAGAGGGTAGAGTACCCGGTTTCATTCCCTATCCAAGGCTGACAATTGGCTAGATACCCCATTGCATGGAGGACGAGAGAGCTTTTGGCTCCTGCCCTTAGTTTCAATTGTGCACTTTCTGGCGAGTGCTTGACTTGGCTTGAAGATGAGGTGCAATCCGGGCCCACTTTAGCATCAGAAGCTTCCACAAGCACAAGTGGGGGACGCAGGAACACCTGACTCAACTATGCCCCAAGTTTATTTTTTTGATCTTTCTTTTCAAGTTTTATACATGTAATAAAAAGCAACTTTGATTTGTATCAAGAGTCGGAGAACTTTGTATTGAAATCAATGAAATTGAAGTTGTGGGCACTGAAAATTGTCCTTTTGGTCCAAAAATGGTCTAAGTTGTACAAAGATTAATTTGAACAAAATCAACTTTCGTTAAAACTTTTCAAAACCATTTTCGATAAGGATCACAACTTGACACACATGGAATCTATCCTTGAGATGTACAAACCCCAAATCCAAAAATGGAAAATTGCCCCTTGTCTGAATGGCACTGCTCAGCACTGTAGTCAGCTCTTCTCTAAGAGTAAGGATCACAACCGAACTTTCAGATAATAGAAAAAGATGACCTGATCAACATATGGACACAGTTGATTTGGAGGTGTTTACGGCTGAACTTTAGGATGAAGTTGCCTACGTATCCCAAATATGAGAATCAGGACTTACGTAGTTTGGTTCGAGTTCACTCGAGTATTAACGCTCTCATTTTACGCTCTAACTTTTGCCAAGGCCGCCCTTTCTGGATTTTCAACCTTGCGAGCTCAGTTTTTCTTTTTGTTTTTTTAATTTTTTGTGCTCTAACTTTTGCCTAGGTCGTCCTTTCGGGTTTTCGGCCTAGTGAGCCTCTCAGGGGTAATATTTCTTCAACTTGTCCATGTTGATCGGTTGGGAAAATTCTAGGCCATCCAAGTCCATGAGAATAACAGCTCTACCCCACCAAATAGTTTTGATGATGTAAGGACCAGTCTAATTGGGTCTGAACTTGCCTCTAAGGTCATGGATGGGAGCTCAGTTGTCTTTCAATACCAAATCCCCTTCCTTAAAATTCTGAGACTTAACTTTCTTGTTAAAAGCCCTGGCAATTCTGCGTTGATAGCCTTGAACATGGTACAGTGCTTTCAGCCTTCTCTCATCAAACAGCAAGATCAGTTCTTTGAACCTGCTCTGTTACCAGCCTGCTTCTGCTATCTAGCACTCAGCCATAACCCGCAATGACGGAACCTCTATCTCGATCGGCATAATAACTTACATCCCATAAACAATAAAGTAAAGAGTTTCCCTAATAGATGTCCGAATTGAAGTTCTGTAGCCCCAGAGAGCAAGTGGCAATTTGTCTGGCCAGTCCCTAGAGGTCTCAACCATTTTCTATAAAATGTGCTTGATGTTCTTGTTGGCAGCCTCAACAGCTCTATTGGTTTGCGGCCGTTATGAAAAGTCATGTTGTATTTCTTCAACAAGTCGATCACTTCTTTCTTAAAATGGGAGCCATTGTCTAAAATGATCTCATTCGGGACTCCATAACAGCAAATGATGTTGTTTCGAATGAACTTAGCCACATGCGCTGCTTTTAACACTGCATAAGACTGAGCCTCCACCCACTTTGTGAAATAATCAATTGCCACCAGAATGTATTCATGCCCATTTGACCCTTTTGGTATAACTGCCCCAATGACGTTGATTCACCAAACTGAGAAAGGCCATGGTGAAGTCATGTTGTACAACTTCGACGGCAGGATATTCATGCCATTAGTATGAATTTGGCATTTGTGGCATCGTCGAACAAAACCGATACAATCCCCCTCCATGGTAAACCAGTAGTAACCTTGTCAAAGAATCTTCCGGCTAACATTACTCCACTCATGTGCGCTCCGCACTCTCCTCCACAGATGGCCTCCACTAGGCACTTTGATTCTTCTGCATCGACACATAACTTGTGCATCCCCAGATGACCCCTCTCATACAGTTTACCTCTACAAATGATAAATTGAGCGGCCATCCGCCATATTGCCCCTGGCAGATAAACCTCATTTTTCAAGATGTTCCAGATATCATAAAACCAAGGGTTTTGATCTTGCACTTCATCTATTGCGGCAATTGACTCGTAGGTCGGCATATATCTTTGCTCAATAATGATCGGACGCATCTGGACTCCAAACGGGATGTCTATCATAGAAGATAGAGTTGATAAGGTGTCAGCGAACCTGTTGTTCTCTCTAAGTAGATGAGTGAAGGTTAGCTTCTCAAACCTAGGAACCAGAACATCCAGGGTTTGGTGATAGATCTTCATATTTTCTTCTTTGACCTTCCAGTCTCCATTTGCTTGAGACACAACTAGGTTCGAGTCCCCTATGACGTCCAACCTTTTTGCCCTTAGTTCCAGGGCAGCTTCCAAACCAGCAATACACGCCTTGTATTCTGCTTCGTTGTTAGATACCTTGAACCAGAGTTTGAAGGCTAAGGGTATATGGGAATTGTCAGGTGCTATCAGCAACACCTCTATTTTATAACCATATTGATTAGATGCTTCATCAAAGTACATTGTCCAAATCTCTTCCTCGATTTGCAGAATAGCTTTATCTGGGAACAGGTATTCTGCCGTTTCATCCCCTTTCACTGGGTGATCTGCCAGGAACTCAGCTACCGCTCTCCCCTTGATAGACTTGCGAGTGACATACTTCAAATCATATTCGGAGAGAAGAAGCAACCAACGGGCTAGCCTACCCGTAGGTGCTGGTTTCTTAAAGAGATATTTGATGGGATCTAATCTCGAAACTAGAATTACGGAGTGAGCTAACAGGTAGGGCCTCAACTTCCTGGTAGCCCATACCAAGGCTAAACAAGCCTTCTCCAACGAGGTGTAACGGGTCTCATAGTCCAGCATTTTCTTGCTCAAATAGTAGATGGCTTTCTCCATCCTATCTTTAGATTCTTGAGCAAGCATGCATCCCATTGTTGTGTCTATTATTGACAGATACAGAATCAAGGGCTTCCTCGGCTCTGGCAGTGACAACACAGGTGGATTTTGTAGGTACTGCTTGTTCTACTCGAAAACGAATTGACATCGGTCATCCCATCAGAATTTCTTTCCTTTCTTTAGGAGACCAAGTAGTGGTTCACAAGTCAAGGTTAATTTAGAAATAAACTGTCTTATGAATTGCACTTTACCAAGAAAGCCTCGTTCCTCCTTTTTAGTCCTTGGTGGTGGCATTTGTAGGATGGCCTTGATTTTGGAAGGATCTGCCTCGATGCCTCTCTGTGTGATCAAGAAACCTAGCATTTTCCCTACTGTTATGCCAAAAGTACACTTCTGTGGATTCAACCTCAATCTGTACTCTCTGATCCGTTGAAAGAATTTCTTCAAGGTGGTGTAGTGACCCTTTCTTTCCTTGGCCTTGACAATCATGTCGTCCACGTGCACGTCGACCTCTTTATGGATCATGTCATGCAAAATTGTGGTTGCGGCTCGTTGATAGGTAGCCCTGGCATTATTCAGCCCAAACAGTTTCACCTTGTAGTAGTAGGTTCCCCACGGCGTGATGAAAGCGGTTTTCTCTCTGTCTTCGAGTGCCATCAGAATCTAGTTATACCCGAAAAATCCATCTGTGAAGGAGAGCAACGCATGGCCTACGGTGAAGTCCACCAATTCGTCGATGTGTGGTAGAGAAAAGTCATCCTTCAGACTGGCTCTGTTTAGATCTCTGAAGTCCACACACACCCAAATTCTGCCGCCTTTCTTTGGCACCGGAACAATGTTGGCCAACCAAGCTGGATACTCAGATACTAGCAAGAACCCTGCGTCTATCTGCTTGGTGACCTCTTCTTGAATCTTTAAAGCCTAATCCGGACGTATTCTCCGATGCTTCTACTTGATGGGTTAGGCCTCGGGGTCAAGAGGGATCCGATGTTATACAATCTCAGGATCGATTCCAGGCATGTCTTCATAGGACCACGCGAAAACATCTTTGAAATCTTTTAATAAAGTGACTAAGCGCTCACGCTCCTCCGAAGACAACGTGGACCCAATCTGGACCAGATGCGGATCCTTCTCAATACCCACATTAATTGAAATGATTTCATCAATAAGGGGTTTTACAAACCTCTCATCCTCTCTATCAATCAAATGTTTCAAAACTAGAGGAATTCCTTCCTCATCGTTTTCATCAAAATTTTGAAAATCATGATCAATGCAATAAACAAGAGGCACAGAGAAGTACTTAGAATCTGCATTGGTATTCTCATTCAAAAGGTTCAGCTCATCTAATTCCTCGGTTACAACTGACTCAAAAGAAAAGAAAAAAGATGACCTGGACAAAACCTTGGGATCCGGGTTATCAGCCCCAGGAATACCGGACCCAGACTTAGAAGAATCGAAATCTAATTCCGACTCCACAGACTCTGTGGAATCAGATTCTGGTTCACTACCTAACTCAGAACTGCTAGACAGGTAGCCCTCTTTCCAGCTGCCAGGTGAGGGATGGTGCGTCAAATGCATCCAAGATATCGCTAGAAGGGTTCGCACCCCGTTGGTCTTCGATCATGGAAACGGTTAGGTTATCCCCCATGCTCTCTGAGTTGATCTGAGGATCCGAAAGGAGACATGCCAATGTTGCTCCTACTTCAAGTTCACTACCATTGGAATCACTTTCTGTGCTCTTTGCAGCCTCAACAGTTAGTTTAGTCTGTTCCTCTATATCACTATCTTACAGCTGTAAGTCGAAGAAAATCTCAAAGCCGGGAACCCGTTGCTTCTCAGAGTTGAACCAGGATTCGGGGAAACCACAAAATGGGAAGTCTTCACCCTCCCGAACAAAATGACCATTTAGGGTTCCCTAGATTGGTTGGTACACAAGCTCGTAGCGATTTTCGGTTTGTTTAGCTCTAGCTCTTCTTTCCATCTCTTTTCCTTTCCTCACCCAGTCCTCTTTGGTAGGTGTATAGCCAAGACCAAAGGCATGTGGGTTATGTGGCACATCGGCCAATGTAGTGATGCCCTTCTAGCCACTTCTTCCTAATCCCATTCCGGGCATATGTTGTAGCTTGTTCATGAGGTATACAGATTGGGCGTTGACATATAGGCTCTCATCAACAGCCAAGATATTCTGTACTACCCGAGCCTCAGCCAAGGTAAACCCCAAAATGAAAACATCCTCTTCGCCATGCACAATTTCCAGCACAGGTGTAGTGACCTCTAGCGGAGGATGTATAGATGAATTCCCAAAGACTATGGCCACCCCTTTTCCCATGGGGGGGTACTTCAGTATCTGGTAGAGGGTAGAAGAGACAGTTTTCACTTGATGCAGCCAGGGTTGCCAAAGTAGTAAGTTGAAAGTGGCCGGAACATCTAGGACATAGAACACGATGTCCTGTTGAGCTGGGCCAACTTGTACTCTAATCTGTATCATTTCTATCACCTCTCTGCTTGTATTGTCATAAGCCCAGATCACCTGGGTCGTAGGTACAAAATCAGATGGCTTCAAACCAATAGCATATGCTGTGCGCACAGGACAGACGTTGATTGTTGAGCTAGTGTCAACTAATACCACTGGTATCCACTTTTCTCGGCACTCTACGGATATATATAGAGGCGTGTTGTGTGCAGAGCCTTCCGGCGGTAATTCCTTGTCTAAAAAGGTCAAAGTTGGAGCAGCACCTCCCAGGAAGACCAATTCAACTAGCTGTTCAGGAGTAGTTTCGATGGACAATTTGGCTTTATCCATCGCCGACAGTACGGCTTGTCTGTGCACTCACGAAGCCATAAGCCGACCCCATATAGATATGTTAGCTTGAATCTTCTTCAACTGTTTTAGCACAGCCTCCTCCTCTAACTGCTTTTCCTTTTGTTTCTTAGCTTCTTTATCCTTCCCGGATGCCTCGGGTTGGTCCAGATGCAGTGGCTTGAAATATCAACCACTTCTTGTCATGTGGTCGACCTCTTCCACATACCAGGTGTTGTCAGGAAGGTCCTTACCCCAGTCCTCATCAGTATGGGCCAAGTGCAGGTCGTCGTCATCCCGCTAAATTCCTTCGACAGTTGACAAGCAGTTGTCCGGCTCCGTTTGAGCCATCTTCTCATCACAGATTTCCCTCACAGGGTTTTGGGCCTGTCCAACCTTCTATTTGTTTTGATCCACTTCTTGCTCAAAGCGCCTCAGTATAGCTTCTTGCTCTGTAGGTACAGTACTAACTATGCCCAACTCCTGAGCCACTCGTTCTACACCGGTGTTTTCCAGTAGCTTACCTTTTCCATCAGTCGTTGCGGCCATTGCAACGGTTCCCTTTTTCTATTCTTCAAGCTTTGATTTAACTCCCTTATCTATATCTTAGCCACCCTGAATTGTCGGTCGACCCATTCAGATCAAACCAATCAATATACACGTCCCCTTGATCATGTTCATTAAAGAACTGCAAATTGTCCATATCCTCCTCCAGGTCGGCTAGATCATCTAATCCTTGACTGGGGCCATCTTCACGAACTACATTGACCTCCATCCCAACTAGCAACACCACTTCCGGGTCTGCTTAATTGATTGGCACAATATAGCAGCTCGGGTTATACACCCCATCAGATAAGTCCTCAGAGCCCTCAGGCAACGGACTGACATTCTCCACCAAGGCTGACCTCCCTTCCTCTACCACCATCAACACCACAGGTTCAGTTTGGATTGTTGACGTGTTCATCATGCACAAGTCTGTGCTCCTAGAGATGAACAATGTCGGTTTAGGTAGGTGGGAAGGGGTGATATATATACTGGGGTCGTAAAGGGCAGCCAGTGTATGGATGAGGTTTATATATCGGGGTGGAAGGACTTGGTTATGTGGTGGGAGAGGATTTGTAGTGACATTGAGTTTTTGAGGAGGTGCTATCACCTTACTGTCAATGAGATCTTGAATCTTATGGCGCAATTTGTAGCACTGATCAGTGTCATGACCATGCTATTGGTGAAAAGCACAGTATTTAGTCGGGTTACGTTTAGGTGGGAAAGGATCGAGCAGTGGGCGATGTTCTAACCGCTTAAGATGCCCTTTTCTGATCAGGACCCCTAGGGCTTTAGATAAGGACATGTAAAGCGGGATGAAGACCCTCTGGCCTCTAGCCTGATGGCTTGAGGTTTGTGAAGTTGGGTTGGATGTACCGGCAAAGGGGTTGGCGGTCTTGGGTGTGATGGTGACCATACCTACGTCTGAAGGCCTTGCAGTTGCGCTACCCCTAGTAGTCGCATTGGAACTGCGTGTGAAAGGCCTCTTGGGCTGCTCCTTCTCATCATTTATCAACCCTTGTCTCATTGCATCGTCAATATGAACTCCTATCTCATGGAAATCAACAAATGTGAACAAGGGTAAGACAATCATATGCTACAACAATCTCCCCTGCAGGTTACGGGCTATCATTCTGATTTGATCTTTTTCGGATGGCCGGGCAGTCATCGTAGAAGCCTTGGCCCTCCATCGAGTCACAATGTCCGAGAAACCCTCCTTTGGTTCTTGACGGGTCGCTTCAAGATCACAGGTAGTGACCTCGATCTGGGTATTGTAAGAGTACTACACTACAAAGGCCTTGGTCATTTCCTCCAAATTTCTCTTCACATAGTCTTCAAGCTTGGCATACCAGATGGCCGCTATACCCGATAGGGTCTAGCCAAAAAGTGATAGCTTCTACAGTCTGGTGAGAACCATTTGTCGTAGGATATCTGAAAATAATCGTAGATGGACCATAGGATCCCCGGAGCTGTCAAACCGGTCTATGTGCGGCATCTTGAATCTGTCGGGCAAAGTCACTGCCGAGTTAATGTAGTCATCCTCAACATTAGGGATTGAATTTATGCATTGTGCCCGCTTGAAAAGCTTTTCCAGCTTGTTGACCTTCAATGCAGTAAGGTCGACCTCAAATTCAAATGGCGCCTTTGTCTGGTAAACTGGTGCCTTGGAGGTCTGAGGTGGCATCGGATTTGCTTGAATGCTGACATTTTCTTGGACATGTATTGTAACCCCGGGTGCTAGAATTCCCGCTGGGGTTGCATGGGATGCAAAGGCTACTACCAGTTGTGGTTGTTGTTACTGTTGCTGAAGTCTATCTATCAATTCTGCTTGACAGGCTGCGACCTCAGCTTGGCGGGCAGCATCTAGCTGCATAGTCTCGATAGTCTGTTGGAGCTGATGAAGCATATCTTCCATGCTGACTGAGGTATGTTAAGCTATCAAAACTGGTAAATACTCTCTTTCTGGAGTAGAAGTAGAAGGTTGGGCCTGACTAGGCACAGGCGAAGTAAGCAGTGACTACTGAATTGGTGAGTTATGCCTAACCCTCCTCCGTCTGGTAACTGGTGGGAGTGAAACAAACACTGGCTATCCCCTGACAAGATCCCCGGATCTACAAATCCTTCTTACTCGGGTCCAGAGTGCTTGGGGGGTAATTGAATTGTCAGAAACAATAGTGAAAAACTACCTTGCAGAAAGAAAATAAAGCAAAAAGAAACAAAAATCAGAAATCGTCCAGCACCTCAGCTTAGACATAAACAACACGCAGTTGCAATCATAAGTTGGAAAATTGTACTCAACACTGATTTTTGCCTCAAAACTGATACCCAGACTTGCAACTGATACATACATTCTTGCAGAGTTTCACTCTAAAAACACATATCAAGCAAGTGAGAGTCAAAACACCCCTATGATGCGGTAGGGTTACCTTGTCCTAATTTTGTTAGGAGCTAGGGATTCACTACGCAAAACAAGCAGTTTCATACAATTCCAGCATTCGGGTAAGCAACCTATCCTAGTTTGGAACAGTCTCTATGGTGTCCGATATTCAACTAGGTCGATTGGTCAAAAAGGGTACCTCAGTAAGAATATCTAATATACCTCTCACACCTAACACCGAGAAGTGAAAGGAGGATCAAATGGTACGGCGGTAGTCTAGATCCAAGGTTTGTGTTCCTATCGTGACAGAGCCCGCAATCGGTCAGCCTTTTGGCAAGATTTTCCAAGCAAGCCTCCAGCAAACCGCTCAAGAATAGTAGATGGCAAACACTGTGACTTAGGCGCACCAATGTAAATGCAAAATGCAAGAAAACATAAAAGTGTAGATAAAACAACATATCATGAGTTCGAGTCAAGTTCTCTAAGTTCCCAGCAAAGTCGCCAGAAACTGTGGCTCGCCTTTTTCGTGCCCCCTTTCGAAAGGTTTGAAAAGAAAGGCCTCATAGTTCGAACTCCCAAGGTTCTGAATCTAGTCTCACAAGTGCAATGTGAAACTGATAAACACTAAAGAGTCCAAATCCAACAAATCTTTCTGGAAAATCGATTTTAAATCAAATAATGCCAAAATTAGACTACTTTGCCAGATACAGAGTCGCCACCTAAATATGTTTTATTTTTTGGGAAAATTTATGAAACCCTGACTCGTGCCGAAGGCCACGTGTCCGTCATTACCAAAGTTTCCTCGGCTTGAGAACTTGGGTACGAGAAGGGAAGGTCATGAATTGAGCACCCCCACTCGTCCGATCAAAGATCAGCCTCTACTAATCATGATATGATATTTTATAAGCATTATGTGCTCTTGTTCTGATTATTTAAACTAGCTTTACTATGTGATGCGCACAAGCAAGTATAAACTAGTATGCTCAATTTGGAACAATTCAACTCATGTTTGTTTGTGAAAATGGTTTGAATTTGTCATCTCAAGTAGGCTTAAAGTTTGCGGATTTGCCACCAAACATAGTGGGCTCAAAACACACATTTGTTGAATCATTCCAATTCAAACAACAAGCCTTCATCCACATGCATTCATGCAGTTTAGCATTTAAGCGCATAGCCTCATGGCAAGCATGCTAATCATGGCAACATTCGCATTCATGCAAGTATGCTAAAGCGTAAAAACTCACCTAATGCTCCAAGCTAAAACAAAACCTAGTTAGAAAAATGCATGTTCCTAACGATACAAAATGTCTAATGCAACGCATGCAATATGCAATTAATAGGCTCGGCTACTAATATGATATATGGATCAATTTAAACAACATGCGATTAAAGACGTATTCAAAGAAGTATTAAAATGACAATGATGCGCCGATCCCCGGTACATGCAATACGAATAAATGGATGCAAACATACGATATGCTAATCGAAACATGCTCCTAATCTAACCATCAAAAGCGATTAAATAAAAGGGAGAAAGATATGACGTTGGAAGACATACACACAAGCACGCACACTTATTACAGCATTACGCCCTCGCGAAGGGGGATCCGAAGAAATAGGCCAACTAACTAGCTACACTAATTAAGCTAAATAATTATTACAACACTCGAATTAATTAACTATTCTAGTTAACTAATTATTACAAATCGAAATCGAATAACTAGTTAAACTTTCTAATTATTTACAACACTTAATTAGCTGTAACTAATCAATTACCACACGTATTTAAGCTAGATATTTAAGCATTAAATAAGCTTGAAATGCGAGAGAGGCTCATGCACATGCTCATTTTCCACCCGAAAAGCCGTTGTTTTGCTGCCGCAAGCCTCTATTTGCACATTTGGTCACTGAAAATGTTGCCCACTTCCAGAACATCTCTGTCCCATCTTACCAACACACTGATCAATTTTCATTGGTGGCCGACAGGGGGCCGGTCGGCTACCAATGGTGGCTGGTCGGCCACTAGTGATGGTTGTCGACCACCACTGGTTTGAACTTCCTTGCTACAACAGAAAGCAAAATAGTGTATTTCTCAAGGGTTGTTTGCACACTTTGCCTCTCGTTTTCATGGGGAAATCGAAGGAGGGACAAGCTTTGGTTCACAAACCATCAATCAAGCAATTTTATTGCATGATGGCTTGTGAAACCAATTGTGCAAGTTCAATAAATGGACAACAAGACCAAAATGTCCATTACCCTATCATGCATGATCAAGGGCAATGGAAACCAAGGAAAATGGCACATTTCATCACTTTTGAGTATGAAATATCTCATTTTCCTTATGTTCAAATTTATGTCCAATTTGAACACATGCAATGCAACATAAAGAATGCTTATCTTGCCTCTTTTACTTGCCAATTTTGTTTACTCATTTTAATTATCAAATCATTCATTAATCCATTAAGTCCATTGGTGAGTGTCCTCTAATGGAAGGAGGGCTCAAATCACAAGTTGCTTTGGTCATGAAAGAGGCATTACACTATTGGTAATGAACCCCCTAAGGGATTAAACCACTAGGTGTATCACCTCCATTTCACAATTAGGCAAGTGAGTGGTTTGAAACCACTTTCAAAGCAAAACCAAAAAGTGAAGAAATGAGGGAGATTGCAGAGATTATAAGTGCTGAAATGAAGTAGAAAAAGCACTAACACATGCAATCAACTTACACCAATGAGGGTTAAAGCCTTAAAACGCTAAGTTAGTGAATGAATTAACACTACAACCATGCCATACAAGGCTCAAATGAAACAAATAACCAAAAACAAAGGCAACATAGCCCTAAACATGGTCTAAAACATGCTGGACTCAAGTCACAAAAAGCCAAAACATTAAGCTAATACATGGGGTTACACTACAACTATGCAAAACAAGACTTAAACAAACTAACCGGCCCAAAACAGAGCTGAAACAGGTTATTTTAGAGGCTAACACATGCTAGACTTGAGCTAAGTTAAGCTAAAAAAACATGCTAGCATGTGAAGCTAACTAGGCATGCAAACAAGACACAAGGAGGGGAGGCTAATCCCTCCCAATTTGGACTTCAAAATGAGTTTTTTGCCACTGAAAAACCTCTGAAATTCAGTGGTTGAAAGGCCCAAAAAAGTTGATTTGAAAGTGATGAATAAAGGCACAAAAGCTTTACAAACTAATAAGCAAGAATGGTGAACCACTCCCTAACTAAAAATAGGCCCAAACGAACACTTTTAGGTCACAAAAATAGAGTTTTTTTGGGTTCAAAACCAGCCCCAAATAGTAAGAAAAGATGGTAAAACAAAATTGCAAAACAAAGTAAACAAGGCAAGTAAACTACCTCTTGAAGAAAAGGCCAATTCTAGGCACAAAACCAAGCTAAAACCACCTTCAAGAGCTCCAAGAAAATCCCAAATAAGAGAGAGAGAGAGAGAGAGAGAGAGAGAGAGAGAGAGAAATGTAGAGAAAACAAGCAATTAGGCACAAAATTGTAAGAGAGAAAGAGAGAGATTTTTGCTCTAAATTTTTTAACCCTCCAAAATGGGGGAGGAACCCCCATATATATAGAAAAACATGCCTTGAGCTTAGAAACATCCTACCATACACGTGTAGGGAGATGCAGCTCAATGTGCTAACAGCTAGCACAGCTGTCAACAAATGTCAATGAATATGTGGAAAAAGAGACCGGTGGTTGTCGGCCACCACTGGTAGCCAATCGGCCACACCAGTGACCAACAAGCACAAGCCATGGCCGACAGCCTCTGGTGGTGGCCGGCAGGTCACCACAAGGCTCCAAGGACCAAGTTTTGATCTAAAACAAGGCACAGAAAGGACAAGGTCTGAAGGCTCAAAAACAGGGCATTCCACCGAGGACTTCGGGCGCTCAAAACGAATATAAACGAACATAATCATCAAATGCACAAGTGATGACGTCCCAATCTTGAGAACGGTCAAAAATGGGGTTTCTACAGAAGGCTGCAAATCGATCCTCAGAAAGGAGAGCTTTTAAATGCCTCGCCATTCGAGATGAAATGAAAACAGCGTGTAAAAAAACAAAAGCAAAAACACGCAAGGAAACTAGAATGAAGAATAGAATAAGAAGATAGAGGGAACTTACAGGATGAGGAAGGAGACGAATAGTAAGAAGCGGGGTTGCAGAGGTCTAAAAGGAAGTTGATATGAAGGATGCTCGAAGGATGTCAATAACTTTGCAATTCAAAAGTATACGGAGGTACAGATTTCAAAACGCATTAAATGAATGTCGAATACGAAGGGGCGGGAAGTTTTAATGATTCAAGTAGCGCGTCTGTTCTGATGGCTCTGACGAATCAATACAAAAAGGAGTGCAACCCGTCGTATCTGTCTTTCGAGGGTTTTTGCTTTGATTGGCCGAGAAACCAAACATGCCGAGTAAACATTTTATTCGGATGTTTGGGGGGCAATTGTTGGGGCCGAATAATTGTATATTCAGAAGAGGTTCAAATAGAATGACGAGAATGCAGGTAAGGCTAACTCGGCATGACCAAACCCATCCGAACAAGAACAAAACTGAGTAAAATCCAGCCTGTGGACCGAATATGCAGAAAAGCTTATGACGTACCTTGGGGGTCTCAAATATGATGATGAATGGTAATGGAAAAAAGGTAGGCCCTTGGAGAGCAATATAAAAATGAGAAGTATCAGCCAAAGAGAGGTATGTGAGAATATACAAGATAACTTGAAATAGAAGTAAATTAGAGAGAATATTGACTTGTCCGTCAGAGTGCTAATTCCGGCACCCCCTACTGGACTGTTCATCCCTTTTTCAGGTAGCAATCAGAGGATCAAGAGCGTCTGACTGGATTCAAGAGTATTTCCAAACCACATCACCACAATGATTTATATTTATAATAATATCACTATCACAATATTTTTATGATATTTTTTTGTATAAATTTTTATACATGAATATAAATTTTTTTTTATTTTGACTATTATATCTAGATTAGAACAATTTAATTTAGATATATATAAAAAGTATAAAATTTGTACAAAAAACTTTTAAAAAAAAAACATTGAATATAACAAAATAAGATAATGTAATGAATTTTTGTATTTTTTATATTTTTTTGTATTTGGTGATTTTAAAAAAAAAATACAAAATATTATGCTTCTTAAGTATGTCTTTAAAAAATAAAAAAATTGCTTAAAATATTTAAAAAATTCAGTAAAAATAAAAAACACGAAAAATTTAAATAAAAAAAAAACACACACACACAATTTTTTGTGTGAATTAAACCTATAGCAGATGATTCTTATTTCCCTTGAAATGATATGAACAATGTATTATTTTATATGTATAAAGGTTAAGGGACAAATATATCATTTCAATATGACAGGAGGTACGTATAATTTTTCAAATATGAGGGGGATTTGTATTAAACAGAAACCTCACGAGGTGTCAATGTAATTTATCCAAAAAAAATTCAGTGTGTTTGATTTCAATTTTCTAGAAGTTGAGTTTTTTTATTTTTCGTGAATATTTTTAAAATTTTAAGCAATGTTTTTACTTTTTTTAGATGCACCTTTAAATGTATTTAAAAAGTAAAATATTTGTGAAAAAATATTTTAAAAAATTATTAAAAAATATACAAAAATATGAAAAATGTGAGGAATTCTCATTTTTTTTTTCTATTTTTGATATTTAGTAAATTTTGTAAAGATTTTTTTCATAAATATCATAGTTTTTTAAGTATATTTATGTTAAGTGTGTCTAAAAATTTTTAAAATGTTTAAAATATTAAAAATTTCAATAAAAAAACATGAATAAAAAAAAGTAGAATTTCTTAAAAAGTAAGTTTTTAAAAACCAAAACCAAACAAAGTGAATCCCTCCCCTTCGGCGTACTCCCTCGCTTGTATCTTCTCTTTCATCCCTGTTCGGCTACTCTCTCCAGCAACTCCCTTCCTCTCTCCCTTCGCCCATTGGCACTGGCATCACCGTCATAAAACCCATCGCGACCCTCTCTTTCTCCCTCCCTCCCTTCTAACTGTGCTCTCTTCTTAGTTTCCGACGACAAGATCGGACCTCCTTTCTCCACTTGAATGATAAAACTAAGCAAGCAAATTATTCAATTACACAAACCCACTTCAAAAGAAAAACTCAAACACAGTATCATGCGTCACCAGTTGGAGCTTCAATACAAGAAACAAAGGAGAAACAAAAAGCTGGAGAACTTCTTCTTCAGTTTAGGAAAGATCTTCTCTTCCAAATACTTCTTCAAAGCATCAACACTCACAATCCAAGTTGATAACATAACCAAGAAAATCAATCCAAAAAAAAACATTAAAATATATATATATATGTATATATATATATATAGAGAGAGAGAGAGAGAGTTGATTAGATCACCAAGGAAGAACTTTTTGATGAAACGAAGGATGTTGCAGCCTTGTTTTTCTCTGCCTTGGATATTGAAAACATCAAACTTTTGGATCAGAAGTTCTTGATCAAATTGAGAGGCATGAGAAGACATTGTTTCTTCTATCTTGCTTTGGTTAAAGAAATGTATGATCTTGCTTGTGCTAAATATAGAGGGAATTGATTCTAGAGAGAAAGGAAAAGGAGTTGATATTGAGATTGGACATTGTTAATAGAGATATGCTTAGCAAATTAATGGATAACAAGACAAATAGTGTTTATCTACTCGCAGTAGGCGGATAGAGAAAGAGAGAAGAAACAAAAAGCAAAGAAGGAGAAGGAGAGAAGGGAACGGGGGAGAAGGGTGAGGATAGAGGGCTTGGCGGGGTAACGCCGACCATCAATGGATGAAAGTGGAAAGAGGGTTGTTGCTGCCGGCAATTATAGTAAGTTTAAATATTTCTAGAGAGAGAAAGTAGAAGGATGCCAGAGAATGAGAGACTCGCCAGAGAGGGATTTTCGGAGAGGTAGAGACTCACCGGAGAGGGATGCAAAGAAGAGGGTTTGAGTTGGATCAAGAGAGGAGTGAGAGAGACAGAAAGAGATTGGACAGTTTTGAAAGAGAAAGTGGAGCGTGATTCTCTTTTCACGTGGGGCTTTCTACATCAGTGGTGGTACTATATCATCTATCGTGGTCTCCTGTCGCGGTCTCCTGCAATGCTTCCTGTAGTAGTTCCAAATTTGCAAGGTTTTTTTTTTTTTTCCTTTTGTCCTTTCCCCCTCTTTTCTTTGCTCTCTCATTTGTTGAGAACCCTAAACCATGAAACGAGAGAGGTGAACAGAGACAGGTTGAGGATGACGGAGATTCTATGGAGGCGAAGCGAGGAGCTTGAAATGTAGTTGGGTGAGATCCCTCATGCAACATCACTCAATCTTCATCACCCACAAAGCAATGTTCATCATGTTCACAGTTTTGTAATCCAATGAATGGCATGATCTATGGTAAATATGATGATGACCCCTCAAGTCATTACAATAATTCATGTCCCTCTCCTGTTAGTCAGTTCTCTCTTCAATCTGATTGTTCATCCTCAGTGGTTTTAGAAACCCATTCACCCAAAAAAAAGGTTCTAGAAACCCAAAATATAAAACCAGAAATTAACCCAGAATTTCAAAGCAAATGACCAAGTCTATTTATGAGGTGATTCAATAAAAGAGAGTTTAAACACACACCATAGATATAGAAATCTAGGCAATTTCATGGTCCCAAATTTTGGGACCATAGATTTTTTCAGTTCATTTTTATGCTTGTCAGGATTGCAATGTGGTAGATTTCAACCCCACAAAACTCAAGAAATCAAACCCACTTAAACCAAATCCATTTACAATAACAAGAAATCAAACCTCACCTCGCCTCGCTGCTGCCGTTTTGCCTCCCCGACTTTACTCCTTCAGCTTTTGGTTCAGTCGGGTTAGGGTAGAGAGGGAAAAGAGAGCACGAAAAAAAAATTCAAAACAACGTCGTTTTGAAATCACCGCAAAAAGTATTGCAGGTAACCACGATAGATGATCTGTATTCGTACTATAAGGGGTTCTTAGTTGGTGGGACAAACCATTTTTGGGTTGATCATAGCCTAATTGATGGAATATGTTCTTCACTCATTTTTTGCGAATATGTACTTTGGAGTTTGAACAATCACATGTATGGGTTTACGAGTTTTTTTTTTATATAAATATTCTATAAAAAAAATTAAAGAATTGATCCACTTTTCAAATTATTTTAGAAATTAACTTGCATTTTTAAATCGCATTTTGAAGATACAATTTTAAATTGAAATTGCTCTTTTAACATGCAATTTCACCTTGAAATCACATGTTGAAAATGCAATTTATGATGACAAGAACTTCACTAAGATATATTACATTTTTAACATGCGATTTTAAGATAAAATTGCATGTTGAAATTATAATTTCAATTTCAAAATCGCATTTTCAAAATGCGATTTCAAAAAATAGGTTAGTTTGTCAAATAGTTTGAAAAGTGGGTCTAAATTGTTTTTTTTTTAAATAAATAAATAAATAACTCATGGGCTTACCTGCTTAAAGATGGTTTATAGATATGATCATGTCATTGCAGTTAATATATATTGTGGGTCAATCTTAAATGAATTGCTCAATAATAATAATAATAATAAACTTAATAATCTAACAAGTTAATAAAAATAAACTAAATAAAAAGAGATGGAAGCAGCACATAAACTTAATAATCTAACAAGTTAATAAAAATAAACTAAATAAAATATTTATACTAACAAGTTAATAAATTTAAATTAAAACAAACAAGTTAAATAAACTGAATAAAATATTTTAAATAAGAATAGATAAGTAAATTAAGCTCACAATATTAACTTACAGTTGGTTACTGGAAGTAATCAGAAAATACAGAATTGTTTACTGGAAGTAACTGGAAAATATAGCTTCTACTTGCATCCTTAAACACTGAATTTTAAAACAAACTTAAAATTTTGCAAAGACTGACAGAAATTGCGAAAGAAAATTGTGAACTCCTTTTTTTTTTCTCCTCTAGCTTGGTCTTGACTGAGGAGCCTCTTTTATAGGCAAAGTGGATAACTGTTGAGCTTGTGAAACTTGGAACTGTGAGGCCTATGATTGGAGCTGTGAGGCTTGTGACTTCAAAAGTTGGAAAATACTATGAGACTTGTGACTTCTGAAAAACTTGAAAATAAGAGGTACATAAATGTAGTGAGCATCTTTCCGTGACCAAGAAATTTTTTACCTTTTTTTTTTTTTTTTTTTACTTATGGTGAGGGAACGTGACTGCATAGTTGATTGATGAGAAATCAATATATATATATATATCAGCAGCTTTTCTCAAAGTAAGAGTAGTGACTGAAGTTGATTTATACATATATAGAATCTAATGGCTGACTGTTTAAGCATATGGATCTTGAGCATCTTGAAACTGGGGCCCATAAGAATCATTATTGGTTGAAACCTCAAAGGAACTCGATTCTTCAGACTGTGACTTGGCTTAGGCCATCAATAGCTTGGCCATCTGGATCAATTCACCACTGGATGACTTGGTCTTAGCTTTGGGCTTTGATTGAGTTGACTTGGATTTGGATGATTTGGGCTTGGAAGAGCTGGTTGTTGGGCTTCCAAGTCTAACTGGTGGAATTAGGCTTCCTTGAGTTCCTTGGGTGACTGAAGCAGTTGGGTTCTGCTGAACTTTGACCATTGCAGGTGTTAGTGCATGGAGATTGACTAGGAATTCTTCTTGAACCTGATCAGTTATGCATTAGGGTTTAAAATTATCCCACCATGTAACAAAGTGTTAACGAATAACCAGGTTATCAAAAATAGCATATTGCCATTTAAATAGCCAGGGGACTTTGTATTTGGATAAAAAATGAGTAACGAAGGAAATTGTTTTTGTTGTTGACTGAGTTTAAAAACAGAAGAGAAATAATTTACTTGTTCAATTAAAATAGAGGGGAAGATTTCAGGAATAGCACCATGCTGAGTCCACCATCGAAGAAACCAAGTGGGAAATTCTTACTTGAATTTATGGTCAAATTGGAGGAACTAGGAATGACTGTATAACTCATTTTGGTACAAAAGAACTTTAAACCAGGCATCCATATAGTCATAATAACTATATTGGATTGTATGACCAGGTAAATCTTTGAGTTGAAAAGAAGAACCCCATTCATCATGAGAAACTATATTGTGGATGTAAAGAGAATGGTAAACAATTTAGTAGTATATGTATGATCATAGATGGGTTTAATGACTATTGACTGATGATGAAAGAGAAAATCTTTGTAGTAAGTAATTGACTTTTTTGGATGGAGAGGAACAAAATGCCATCCAGGAGGGAAATAAGATTTAACTAGATCAAGAACATTATGGGTATTCTTGTGAATAGGTTCTTTGAAAAAGAAATTAGTTGATTGAAATTTGACATAATAAGATCGGACTGATTTGACTAGGTTATGAGAGTAAAGAGTGAGTGACTGAGAAGAAGAAACGAATGGATCTGAAGCAAGAGTGGATGTATAACTAGGTTTTGGGATATTACCAAGAACTTGGTAACGGTTGATAGTGTCAATAGGATGATATATGGTGACTAGGTCAATAGGAGGAACAACAATGGATTTACTAATTTGAATATTAGTATTATTATTTGTTTTTTGAGAACTGCTCAATATTATTTGTTCTTACATTGCTCTTTTGTTAAGCATGCATGTGAGACCCCTAACTTTTTTAAACCTTATTAGGTCCCTAAATTTTGAGTTATTATAATAAAGCCCTTAATTTGTTGATTGTTCACAAATTAAACCCTAGAACCGAAAACGCATCACAGACGAACCCATACAAAGCCTAATCGACCCTAGAAGCTTAGAAATCATTTCTAACACTCTAATATTAATTATTTAACTCTCAAATTTTAGATTAATCGCTCTAAGCCTTAACTTTCGGTTTTCAAAGCAAGGTAATACAAACTGAATTATTTTTTCTAACACTATTTTATAACTCTACACTTGAAATAGATACTTTAATTGAGCCCAAGCCCTCACATTTTTATTAAATCACAAATTGACCCCAAACAAGTACCATTATATATTTATATATACACTTGTATCCCAAAATCTTTTTTTAAAATATTTTATTTTACAAATTCCAACAATTGTACAAATATATATATATATATATATAAAACAAGTCCATCAATTCATCATCACATGGCTAGCCATCACCATTGTAGGTGTAATGAATGTACTATGAGACAATTTTCCATGATTTAAGAAAGAAAATTTTTTGACTTGGTACAAACTTTTATATATATGTATCTATGCAACTAGGTTGGTTTTATTAGGAGGAAAACCCTAACTAGATCATATTTAGGAACCTAATTAAGACCTTTTATCCTCCACTATTCCATTGAATTCAAACTAAATCCAACCAATACAATCCAATTTCAACCAAGGGGCATTTAGGACCTTTTGCACCAAATTCATTATATAAACAACCCATTCCTTAGCATTTTACATACAAGAACAACACTTATACACACTATATTCAGCTGAGAGAGAAGAAAGGAAGGAGGGTGAGCTTGGTAGAAGAGAGGAGAGGAAGAAAAAGTTTGCTAGCAATTCCAACAACCCTCAAGTAAGCCACGACACAACTCTCTCTTCCATTTTCCTTTTTCAAATACATGTTATTAGAAGTTTAAAATGGTATTTTCAAATGTGTTATAATGGTATTCTTGTGTCAAAAATGAAAGGAGTTGAGCCTTGATTTTACCCTTTTTCTATTTCTTTTAGTCGGTATAAGACTGCATTTTTCCCTATCAATCTCTCAAAATTTTCAAAGGCACAACTTCACCTTAAATTTCTGAGGTTAATACATATTATTTAGCATGTTTTCATCGTAAGATAAGTGGAAAATTTCCCCTAGCTGACCTCTTTTCTCACCAACTTTCTATTTTCAAGAACTGTGCCAGAAAAATCTGTTTTATAGCCACCTTACGAAAATTTTAGAAAAATGTATAAAAATATTCTGAACCTCCATTTTATGTCAAAATCTTTCTTAAGGAGTTATCTTTCAAGTAAAATTGGTTTCATTGAAAACGAGTGACCAGTTTGTGAGAGAATCTGATTTTCGTAACGGTCAACGAATCTGGATAAAGCTAGAGTATTTCTGAAATAACTACAAATCTGGTAATGCTATTCCATTTCCAAATAATGTTCTGAAAACTAGATAAAATTCTGTATGAACCATAGGAAGGCCGAGCTTTGAAAAAAATCTGAAATAGCCCTTTTGTTCATAATCTTTAGGTAGTACTGAATCTGGAAATTCTATTTTCATTAGTGTTTTATGCTCTTGTGTTCATGAATATGCTTATTAATTTATGATCATGTCTCGATATGATATTTCACATGTCATAGATTTATGTATTTTATTTTAATCCTTCGATGGTGCTCACACTTATGCAAATCTGGAAATTATATTCATGTGCGAATTTATTCCCTTAACTACTTGAATATGCCAAGAGCTACTTGTGCCTATCTTCATATGTGAATCTCATATGTTGTAACCTTATTTCCTTCTATTTGTACTATTTAGTTGTTCAAACTTATGCAATAGATGTTGTTTCAAGAGCATGTCCTAACTCTGACTTAAATTATCTAACTCAAACGAGAAACTTAATGGGTGGTAATGGGTTGTGAATTTTTGGACAAGATTACTAAGATATTGATTGGTTGACAGGACGCGTTCCCTATTTGGAAGTTAAAATCTGGCGCAAGTGGTTTTTAGAACCCTTGAACGGAGCGGTTGTATTCGGACCCTATGTATTTGGTATAAGGAGGGATTTGGGCAAGGCCCATTATTACCATCTCTTTTGAGGCCCTGTAGTTGGCGCTATGCGGTATATAATCATTGGTAGGCATCCGAGGTTAATTCCGTAACAAAACAGCAAAAGGGGGGGGCATACCGAATAATCCGCGTCTAATTCTTGTGGTTGAGAGGACGAAGTCTCTTTGGGGGATTTCTGATTCTAACATCTAACCTTGTAATCCTTTATTATTGAATGATTATTATGCTTCATTACTTGCTTTTTATAATTGTGATGGCAAACACGGTGTCCTAGGCGCACCAATGCACATGCAATGCAAAGAGACACATAAATGAAATCAAAACAGGATATCATGAGTTCGAGCCAAGCTCTCTAAAATCCCCAGCAGAGTCGCCAGAAACTGTAGACGCGCCCGAATGCCCCGGGAGGGTGAGTCCCGTTCTGTTCGTTATTGGGCTCACTACAGTTCAGGACTCTCAAATTGTCACGGTTCTTAATCTGAACCAAAGAGTCCAAATTCGGCAAATCGTTTTGGAAAACAGATTTTTAGAAAAGAAGTGTCAAACATGGACTGCTTTGCCAAATATAGAGTCGCCACCTAATTTTTTTTTTTAATAGGGGAATTTAGAAAACCTTGACTCGTTTGCCTAAGGCCACGTGTCCGTCATAACCAAAGTTGCCTCGGCTCGGGAACTTGGGTACGATTGGGGAAGGTCAGCTATGAGCACCCCCTCTCGCCCGATCCGAAGATCGGCCTCTACTAACCATGATATCCAATTTTGAAAACGTTATGTGTTCTTATTCCTGTTTAATTAGCTAGAATTACTATGTGATGCGCACAGCAAAACAAGTATAGACTAGATCGCCTAATTTGGAACAAAGCATCGCATATCCGTTTGTTTGGAAAATGTTTTCAAATTTACTACTCGTGAGTAGGCTAAAACACGGATTTTTATGAGTTGTTCCAACTCAAACAATCCAACCTTCACCCACAAGCATTCAGGCAGTTCATATCACATAAGCACATAGCCACATGGCAAGCATGCTGTCATGTTAATATTCACATACATGCAAGATGCTAAAGCATAAACACTAACAGTGTACTCCGAGCCAAAACAAGAAACTAGTTAGTAATCATGCATGATCCTAGTTCATGTTAAAATGACGAATGCATCACATACAGAATGTCACTAGAATAGGCTCGGCTAATCTATGGATGTCATGTGAAATCCACAGATAACACGTATTCAACTTGGAATTGAAATACAATGCAATTAGTATGATGTGCCGAGCCCGGTGCATGCAAGACAAATGTATGGATGCAGGCATGCATAGCATAAGGTATGCTAAATTAAATATGCCCTAATACTAACCATCAAAGCAAGTAAGTAAAAGGGAGAAAAAAGTGGGGGTTGGAAGACATGCACACACGCACCCACACTTATTACAAATTTTCCATCGCTCGGAGGGACCAAAAGAATAATACAATTAACTAACCTACAAGCTAATTAATTATTACAGACAAATTAAACTAGTTAAACTAGTTAAGCAAATTAAATAATCTATGAAAGCAGTAAACAGCCTCGGGAAGAGGGCCCAATGCAATGCGTGTTCGGGTTTGCTCGAAAATCCAACGCCATGCACAAGTTTGCCTCTGTTTTCCCTGCTCTGCTCCTCTGAAAATTGCACAAGTCTCAGGGAGCACTCTATGGACACTGTGGAACACCACCGGCTAAGACAGAACACCACCGGCCATGTCCGGATGGTCATCGACCATCTGTAAAGCCACCGGCCAACAATGGATGGCCGGTCGGTAGTATAGATGGCCGGCCGGCCAAAGCTTTCTGCAGAACCTGTTTTGACAGTAGCAGAAGGCAAAACATGGCATGGCAATGCATTTCAAGCAAATGTGTGCACCAATCACACCCCTTATCATATTCATGACTCAAAGGGATATGATTCTTGATTCTCGGACCACCAATCCCGCATTTCCATGCATGATGGCCCAAGGAACCAAGTATGCATTTTGATATGGAATGCAATGCATATAATCAAGCAAAGGGGGCTCAACCTCTATCATACTCAACTCAAGAGGTGAAGCATGCATGCCAATGTAATGCATCCTAGGTATGGAGGCTAGTATGCAACATGGCAATGCAATGTGTAATGTAGGTTAGGCACACAACCTAAACATATAAACAAATATGGCATGCAACAACATGCGATGATGGACTTAAACCAACATGGATAGCTCGCAAGCATGCCAAAATCAATGGCCATAATGATGCAAGTGAGGCAACAAAATACATGGAATGCATGCACAATGCATTAACCAAGCTTAAGGCACAAAAATGCAACTCTACCAAAGCATGGCAAGGAGGGAATATGGCGTACAATGGTGCATGTTCCAGATCTGAAATGGCATGCCAAATGACTCCAAAATGACTCGAAAGCATGCAAACACTCATGTAATGCATTGTTAAGGACTCAAGCACTAAAGCTAGTGAAATGTAATACACTATAAACATGCAAAGCGATGCTCGAATAATGAAACTAGCCCCAAACAGTCCCTATGCAGCCCAAAATAATGCTAAAACATGTATGAAATGTAGCCAAAATAAGCTAGCATGCTTGGCCAAAACAAACATGCAACATAGGCTAGTAAGCATGGTTTACACTACATCTATATGAAGCATGTGAGGGCTCATCAAACCAGCTAACAACAGTAACATGGTATGTCAAATAATCCCCAAAAACCCATGGAAACAAGGTCCATGCATGCAAGAAAGACGTGTTCCTTTGAAAGGCCAAAAATGCAAGTAATCAAGACAATAAGGAGAGGGGATGGCCCTCTCCTTCTTAGGACCTCAAACCACCATCCTCACCACTGAAATCCCTCAAGATTTCAGTGGTGAGGAGGCCCAAACAAGGTGGTCCCGAAGCTCACCAAAAATAACACAAAATGGGTCCAAACAAGGCCTAAGAGGGGGTAAACGACCCCAAACACAAAAGTGACCTTAATGAAGTATCTTAAGCACAAAAAAATAGAACTTTTTTATGTTATACACGAAGCTCAAAACAGCAAGAAAGATAGGATAAAAGTGTGTGCAAAAACGGGGAATAAAGAGGGAAAAGGAGTTACGTTTGTAGCCAAAAGAGGACAGCAGCCTCTTGGTCCAAAAAACAGTCCCTTAGCCTTTGAAAATGGACTCCAAGCTCCTTAGGTTGATGATGGAGGTGTTAGGCCAAGAGTTGTAGTGTAAATGTGCAAGAACTAGACCCTTTTGAACCCTCTAACCCACACAAATGTAGAGAGAGAGGGAGATATAGAGAGGGAGTGATATATCTATCCTATATATCAGATTTTTCTAACCCTTAAAAGGGGAGGAGAGGCCCTCTTTTTATAGAGAAACCAAGGGGGCAAAGCTTCTCTTAGAAGCTTTGAGCAAAAAGGCCAAGCTTCTCTTAGAAGCTTGTAGCAAAAGGGCCAAGCTTCTTGGAGAAGCTAGGCAAAGGGGTCAAGAGGTTCAAGCTTCTTCAAGAAGCTAAAAAAAGGATCAAGCTTTTTGGAGAAGC
Organism: Camellia sinensis; assembly: GCF_055761805.1. Lineage (NCBI taxonomy): Eukaryota > Viridiplantae > Streptophyta > Magnoliopsida > Ericales > Theaceae > Camellia > Camellia sinensis. Next base: position 39,890,969 of record NC_138969.1, on the reverse strand, counting down.
TAAAAAAGGGTCAAGCTTCTTGGAGAAGCTAAAAAGGCTCAAAAGATTCAAGCTTCTTGGAGAAGCTAAAAAAAGGATCAAGCTTCTTGGAGAAGCCAAGAAAGGATCAAGCTTCTTGGAGAAGCTAAAAAGGTTCAAGCTTCCTCAAGAAGCAAAAAAAAAGGTTCAAAAGGGTCAAGCTCCCTCAAGAAAAGGTCTCGGCCAGGAAAAGTGGCCGATTGATCAGAAACAGTGGCCAGCCGACCAAACACAATGCCGACCGGCCATCAATAGTGCCGACCGGCCATCACCAATGGCCGGTGGCAAGGAAACAAGGCCGGTGGCCTCAAGCCATGGTCGGTGAGGTGTGAGGATGGCCTACAAGCTACTTTCCACCCTCAGAAGCAAAACCACAAGTGTTTGATGCAAAACCAAACACAAAACAAACAAGTCGAGAGGTCTTGAGGTAAGGCGCGTAGCCGAAACCTCCGAGAACTCAAGACGAACACAAACAAGGGTAATCATCGAGTGTTCAAACGATGACGTCCAAGTCTTAAGGACGGTCAAAAATGGGGTGTCTACAGCAATCAATCTCATTAATTGTAATGGGCACAATGCACGCGGATCCCTCACTAGTTTATCTTAAAATATAAATTAAAATAAAATTCAATCTTAAAGGCTAGTGTAATTGTGTTTGTTTATAGGATAAATTACACTTTGCCTTTTTATATTTAGTCACTTTTTTACTTTGACCTTTAAAATTTATTTTTTTTATTTTGGTCTTTTGTGTTTCAAGTTTTTCATAATTTAACTAATTTTTGTTAAAAACTAGACAAAAAATAACATTTTAATAACTATGCGACATAAAAATATTTTATTATAAATAACTCACATCTCTAACATAATTTTAAATTTTGATATAATAATATTTTTTTATATTATATGATAGTGTACGTGGAGCAAATATTCCGCGGAGCCCGTACTCCTTTCGTCCAAGCTCCTTGTCTATCCGATCGACCTGCGAGCACAACGGCGGTGAGCTACCCGGCGGTGTGTGGCCGGAAAACCCCTCCGATGGTCAAGTTAGCACACACACTCAGGGAGAGAGAGAGGAAGAGAGAGATATATCACAATGAGTGTTTCTTACCAAATGATGTTCCATCAACAGCATGGAGGGCGCAGTCATGCTTGTATATTTCTGCGTTCACCTCTGCACCCATTCGTCTATTGACACGTGGAGCTGCTCTCCCATCTATCAGCACAAATCCAGCTAAACACCAGCTAATCAAACAGCCAGACAACATTAGCGGCAACGAACAGCCCGGCAGCACCATCCCGGCATCCTTCGACCATGCTGCCTAACTAGCCCAACAATGCTCCTCACCGAGCACCATCACTACCAAGCTCAGCAGCACTCCGATGCGACTATGCTCCAGCCAAGTTTGGCTGGTCTGCGGCAGATCACGATCACCGAGCTAAAACGAGCGAACAAGAGAAGACAAGCTCGCAGAGGATCATCTCGGCCAACTCTGGTCTGGACTTCGGTCGAACAAGCTTTCTCTCGGCACGGCTTAGCCCAGCTCGGCCCAAATACGCTTGGACCACTTTCAGCCCGGCCAGAACCGCGACCCAAGCCGAGATTACGGAAATATCCCTCTCAATTCCTCCTTAATTCCGTCTGCATTTGCGTGATCGGAATTACATTACAAGGCCGGGCTTGACGTTTTGCACGGTGGTTCACTTTGCTTGGTTTAGAAACTTCAAAGTTGGCAAGCAAAGTCAGCTCGGCAACTTGCTTCTTGGTGAATAAAATCAAATCAGCAACTTGTTTCTTGGCAAGCAAGATCAGCTCGGCAAAGAACTCCAAGGTCGGCGAGCAAGGTCAACTCGGTGACTTTCTTCTTAGCGAGCAAGATCAGCTCGGCAAGGAACTCTAAGGTAGGCTAGCAAGGTCCGCTCTGCAACTTGCATCTTGGCGAGCTAGATCAGCTCGACAAGGAACTCCAAGGTTGGGAGCAAGGTCCGCTCCGCAACTTGCTTCTTGGCGAGCAAGATCAGCTCGACAATGAACTCCAAGGTCGGCGAGCAAGGTCCGCTTCGCGACTTCCTTCTTGGCGAGCAAGATCAGCTCGGCAAGGAACTCCAAGGTCGGCGAGCAAGGTCATCTCGGAGACTTTCTTCTTGGCGAGCAAGATCAGCTCGGCAAGAAACTTGAAGAGCGGGAGCAAGGTCAGCTCGGTGACTTTCTTCTTGGTGAGCAAGATCAACTCGGCAAAGAACTCCAAGGTCGGCGAGCAAGGTCAGCTCGGCGACTTTCTTCTTGGCGAGCAAGATCAACTCGGCATGGAACTCCAAGAGCGGAAGCAAGGTCCTCACTGCGACTTGTTTCTTGGCGAGCAAGATCAGCTCGGCAAGGAACTCCAAGGTCGGCGAGCAAGTTCCGCTCCACGACTTCCTTCTTGGCGAGCAAGATCAGCTCGGCAAGGAACTCCAAGGTCGGCGAGCAAGGTCAGCTAGGCGACTTTTTTCTTGGCGAGCAAGATCAGCTCGGCAAGGAACTCCAAGGTCGGTGAGCAAGGTCCGCTTCGCGACTTCCATCTTGGCGAGCAAGATCAGCTCGGCAAGGAAATCCAAGGTCGGTGAGCAAGGTCAGCTCGTCGACTTTCTTCTTGGCGAGCATGATCAGCTCGACAAGGAACTCTAAGAGCGGGAGCAAGGTCCGCTCCGTGACCTTCTTCTTGGCGAGCAAGATCAGCTCAGCAAGGAACTCCAAGGTCGGCAAGCAAGGTCCGCTCCGCGACTTTATTCTTGGTGAGCAAGATCAGCTTGGCAAGGAACTCCGAGGTCGGCGAGCAAGGTTAGCTCGGCGACTTTCTTCTTGGCATGCAAGATCAGCTTAGCAAGGAACTCCAAGAGCGGGAGCAAGGTCCGCTCTGCGACTTGCTTCTTTGTGTGAAAGATCAGCTCGGCAACGAACTCCAAGATCGGCGAGCAAGGTCCACTCCGCGACTTCCTTCTTGGCGAGCAAGATCAGCTCGGCAAGGAACTCCAAGGTCGGGGAGCAAGGTTAGCTTGGCGACTTTCTTCATGGCGAGCAAGATCAGCTCGGCAAGGAACTCCAAGGTCGGCGAGCAAGGTCCGCTCCGCGACTTCCTTCTTAGCGAGCAAGATTAGCTCGGCAAAGAACTCCAAGGTCGGCAAGCAAGGTACGCTCCGCAACTTCCTTCTTGGCGAGCAAGATCAGCTCGGCAAGGAACTCTAAGAGCGGGAGCAAGGTCCGCTCTGCGATTTTCTTCTTGGCGAGCAAGATCAGCTCGGCAAGAAACTCCAAGGTCGGCGAGCAAGGTTAGCTCGGCGACTTTCTTCTTGGCGAGCAAGATCAGCTCGGCAAGGAACTCCAATGTCGGCGAGCAAGGTCCGCTCCGCGACTTGTTTTTTGGCGAGCAAGATCAGCTCGGCAAGGAACTCCAAGGTCGGCGATCAAGGCCAGCTCGGCGACTTTCTTCTTGGCGAGCAAGATCTGCTCGGCAAGGAACTCCAAGGTCGGCGAGCAAGGTCCGCTCCGCGACTTGTTTCTTGGCGAGCAAGATCAGCTCGGCAAGGAACTCCAAGGTCGGCGATCAAGGCCAGCTCGGCGACTTTCTTCTTGGCGAGCAAGATCTGCTCGGCAAAGAACTCTAAGAGCGGGAGCAAGGTTCACTCCACGACTTGCTTCTTGGCGAGCAATATTAGCTCGGCAAGGAACTCCAAGGTCGGCGAGCAAGGTCAGCTAGGCGACTTTCTTCTTGGCGATCAAGATCAGCTCGGAAGGAACGCCAAGGTCGACGAGCAAGGTCCGCTCCGCGACTTCCTTCTTGGCGAGCAAGATCAGCGTGGCAAGGAACTCCAAGAGCGGGAGCAAGGTCCGCTCCCCAACTTTCTTCTTGGCGAGCAAGATCAGCTCGGCAAGGAACTCCAAGATCGGCGAGCAAGGTCAGCTCTGCGACTTTCTTCTTAACGAGCAAGATCAGCTCGGCAAGGAACTCTAAAGTTGGCGAGCAAGGTCCGCTCCGCAACTTTCTTCTTGGTGAGCAAGATCAGCTCAGCAAGGAATCCCAAGGTCGGCGAGCAAGGTCAGCTCGGCGACTTTCTTCTTGGTGAGCAAGATCAGCTCGGCAAGGAACTCCAAGGTTGGCGAGCAAGGTCCGCTCCGCGATTTCTTTCTTGGCGAGCAAGATCAGCTCGGCAAGGAACTTCAAGAGCGGGAGCAAGGTCCGCTCCGTGACTTTCTTCTTGGCGAGCAAGATCAACTCGGCAAGGAACTCCAAGGTCGACGAGCGAGGTCAGCTTGGCGACTTTCTTGTTGGCGAGCAAGATCAGCTTCACAAGCAACTCCAAAGTCAGCAGGCAAGGTTCGCTCCACGACTTGCTTCTTGGCAAGCAAGATCAGCTCAGCAAGGAAGTCCAAGGTCGGCATTCAAGGTCCGCTCCGCGACTTCCTTCTTGGTGAGCAAGATCAGCTCGGCAAGGAACTCCAAGGTCGGCGAGCAAGGCTAGCTCGGCGACTTTCTTCTTGGCAAGCAAGATCAGCTCAGCAAGGAACTCTAAAGTTGATCAAAACCATCAACAAATCTCTCGCCGAACAAAATCTGCCAGGTAAGGAATTCCAAAGTTGAGTAAAACACCAACTTTCATCTTGTCGTGCAAAATCAGCCTGGCAAGGAATTCTGATTTTTTCATCAAAATGATTGTCAATTGCCCCTTTTCCTCAGCCTTCTGACTGACATCTTCCAAAACCAAACTCCCTAGATCTCTTCCATGGTTGTTTTCACCGCCATCCTTTACGTTTCTCGCCGGCGAGTGTGCTCCTCCAACACATCCCTTAGGTCTTTCAAACGGTTGTAGTGTGAATATCCCGACGCTGTCGTCGGACGTAAGAGGTAGTAACTGCTGTCCCGCGTACGAGATGTCATCGTCGACGTGACATAGTCTTCAGCTCTGAAGCTTCTCGTGATGAAGAGTGAAAGGGTGCGGCGTCTATTCTGACTGCCGGTGCGACGAGAGTGGGCGTGCTCACTATGGTTTCTCACTCTTGTGACGCCCTTTCCCTTCATCTGGCATCTCATGGTCTCCACCCTCGTTGCCATTTTCTTAATGATGGCATCTTGGTCTCTCAACTTGTCTTCCAGGTGTCGTGTGTATGAATCTCGCTATCGGCGACGCTCTTCTGCACCGATAGAGCGCCTAGAACTCCTTGCGTGCTCGTTTCGCACATCTCTGGGAAGACCTTATGCGGAGGTCTCCAAATTAGCCATCGTTGGAATGGCAGACGGGCCATCTCTGTGCCGAACGGACTCTGGCGTGATGCCATCAATGGCGAGTAACGGAATGTCGTCGTGGTTTGCCATAAAAGATGACCGGAGAAGCTTGGAGGACAAGGTTTTGTCTGTCAACTTCCCACAGACGGCGCCAATTGTACGGGGAGCAAATATTCCACGGAGCCGGTACTCCTTTCGTCCAAGCTCCTTGTCTATCCAATCGACCTACGAGCACAATGGCGGTGAGCTACCCTGCGGTGTGTGGCCGGAAAACCCCTCCGACAATCAAGTTAGCACACACACTCAGGGAGAGAGAGAGAGAGAGAAAAAGAGAGATATATCGCAATGAGTGTTTCTTACCAAATGATGTTCCATCAACAGCATGGGGGGCGCAGTCATGCTTGTATACTTTCTGCGTTCACCTCTACACCCATTCGTCTATTGACACGTGGAGCTACTCTCCCATCTGTCAGCACAAATCCAGCTAAACACCAGCTAATCAAACTGCCATACAACATTAGCGAGAACGGACAGCCCGGCAGCACCATCCCGGCGTCCTTCGACCATGCTGCCTAGCGAGCCCAACAATGCTCCTCGCCGAGCACCATCACTACCGAGCTCAGCAGCACTCCGGTGCGACTGTGCTCCAGCCAAGTTAGGCCGGTCTGCGGCAGATCACGATCACTGAGCTAAAACGAGCGAACAAGAGAAGACAAGCTCGCAGAGGATCATCTCGGCCAACTCTGGTCTGGACTTCGGTCGAACAAGCTTCCTCTCGGCACGGCTTAGCCCAACTTGGCCCAAATACGCTTGGACCACTTTCAGCCCGGCCAGAACCGCGACCGAAGCCGAGATTACAGAAATCTCCCTCTCAGATAGTTATTACGACATTTTCTGTCTAATTTTGTATAAAAATTAATTTTAAGAGTAAAATAAAAATAAAAATAAAAAACTTAAAACATAAAAAGTCAACGTGAGAAAAAGTAAATTTTAAGAATCAAAGTGAAAAAGTGATAAAAGTCATGAAATATAAAGAGAGCAACATATAATTTACCCTTCGTTTATAGTGCAAAACAATGTGTGTTGGTTTGTAGGCAACGATTGGTAATGCAAGTGGCTGAAGATGTGACACGTCTGTAGATGCAAGTTTATGCTATGAAGGATATTTTGGGAACTGACAAAAAAAAAATAGAAAACAATCAAATCAAATTGTTCCGCCTTTCTAAAGTAATTTTAGATTAGATTTAGATAAGAAAATTGTTTGAAGGCTCAAAATCGTTTGCTCGAATTTGGCTCGAAACCCAAAATGACGTCGTTTTGGGTTTCATTTTTTTTTTCTTTTTCTTCATTTTCTTGGTTTGGAACACAAACACAGAGGCGAGAGACAGAAGAGAAGAGGAGAGGAAGAGGAAGAGGAAGAGGAAGAGAGGAGAAAGAGGAAAGATGGGGAGAAGAAGAAGGAAGAGAAGAAGACAGTGGCGGTGATGGCAAAGGAGGAATGTCACGCCCCACTTTTTATTACTCGAAATCATTACCAAATTTATTAACTTAATTCAATTTCAGAGATAACATGCGGAAATAAACTCAAATGTTCGACTAGTAGAAATGAATAACAATTCTCTCATTCGTATGCAAATTAAATACAACATGAGCATACCAAATAAATTGCCCTTGGGCTTACATCATTAAAGAGTCATGAAGAAGGGTGTAACCCTTTTACATAAATGGCATTCCGCCAACACAAAAGAGGTCCCGTGACCAACAAATATGAAGATCCAAAATCTTGTAGCACATCCTAATTATCACCTGAAAAAGATTCAACAACGTGGGATGAACATATAGTCCAGTAGGGATCTCAACATGATCCTCAACAATAACAACTTACAGATAGCTATGATAATGAATGCTCAATCTCATACTAGAGTAGTAATGTGGCAGTTTATACAAAATATACATAAGTATGAACTTTTCTCGAAAAACAGCCATTTCATTCAACGCTATAAGCGGTTCATGTTTCTTTCCTTTTCATTACTGCTTTTTCCACAAACTTTCATTTCAATAACAATTCTAGAAAACAGTTTCACCAATCCCATTACTTTCCCCCATTTTCCGTTCTTACAACCAATTTCCCTTTTTCAAAACATATTCAGAAATATTCAATTCCTTCCAACTTTCCAAAATAACATAAAATATTTTTTATGTCGGTTCCCAACACATTTACATCTATACATGCATGCCTTTAGTAAAAAGGGAAATAACAAATCATCAACATGTGTATAATCAACAATTGAGGCAACTCGGCCTTTTCAAAACTGTAACCATCATAACCCATAACATACTCAGACACACTGAGACGGTGATAATAAAAGCTCTACTCTACCTGCCATAAGCACAGTAAATTAAGGATACACCTTACAACAAATGACTAGCCAAATTCCCCAAACACAAGCTGAAAGATAATGGTACCTAGTCCACATTCTCCAGACACAGGCTGGAAGGTAATGGTACCTAGTCTAAGTTCTCTAGGCGCTAGCTGGAAGGCACTGGTACCCCTCATTCTAAGCGCGGTATATAACACCGACCATCTCAATATAACAAAGCACAACCAATAAGTGTAATACATACACAATGATTCAACACAACAATGTCATCCTCCACCGATGACCAAGGACAAAACCTCTAGATGCATGTATTCAGTACACCTACTAAAAGAGACTCAACTCTCAAGCGATCTTAAACCCAACAACGACACTGGTACGATAGTTAGAGATAAAAACCCCAAATGTGTGTATTCAACACTCATGATACAATAGTTCAATACTCATATTTATTTTCCAAGACTCACATAGAGTTAACATTTCATCTTCCATTTTCATGATCAACTTTCATAATTTTCCAAGTCAACGTGTTCCACCACTTATTCCAAAAACACTTTTCCCATTTCACAAAACCAAATCCATTCTTTTCATTTTACAAAACCAATTCCATGGATAATAAAGCCATGACTCATCTCATTCCAATACACTCATTTCAAAATAACCCCAATGACATAGTTAATCCCTAAGCCATTAACACTTTTATACAACCCACTTTAACAATAGTGATTTACAAATATTGTTCAATCATCCTCACTCTTTAATTTACCAAATCAAAATATAATTTAGGGCTTTCTCTTCTTTCAACAATAATCATGCTAGATTACTTCTCAATTAGCCCACACAACAACCAATGTTAACAAACTCATATTTAAACAACCAACCCTAGGTTTTCCCTTCATGATTTTCAAACAAATCCAACATAGATATGATTTTCATGCAATACAAAACTACCACATGTCTATCTATAGACGGAGTATTGAAAAAGAACAAAGAAATCCCTACCTCAAATGGAGAACCCAAGGAGAAGAAGAGAGAAACTCGAAAGTGCTCCAAACCCAACCTTTCTTGGATCAAAACGAAGGCCACGCCAAACTCCACCTTTCTTACAAAGAAACTAGGCTAGAAACACACGAGAGCTAGATGGATTTTATAGAGAAGTTGTAGTCTAGAGTGAGAAGCTCTCAAGTTATTCATTCAATGAACTCCATTAAATAGATTAGTGTATCTCATGCATTCATGATACATAATGCATCTTCTATATTAATGAATTCATTAGATAGATTAATGTATCTTACATATTCATAATGGATACATAATACATCTCTAAGATTCATTCATAATGAATCCATCACATTCAATGTATTAGCATTAGTCTTCTATACATTGTATATATAGTTGCATTCATCAATAATTAGTCACCTTCTAATTAATGAACATGTATCTTACTTAATGAGATGAATCTTGTATAATCATGCATAAGCTTTGAAAAGTTAGAGAGAGAGATTGGCCCAAAAAAGTGATCCAAAAGCTATTTTTCGGACTGATATACAAACAGGTCCGCTCGAGCGTCAAGCCCAAAATCTGGACATCAACCCTTGGTTTCCAAACACAACCAACCTATTTCAATCCTGCCCAACACGACCCAAGACTCATATACAAAGAGTAAAGGACGGAAACGGGAATAAGACAACAACACATCCACGAAACTGAGTCCGGAATACAATTAAACAATGAAGGGAAAACCGGGATCGCTATAAGGAAGAACGATGGTGATGGCGGTGATTAGAGCTGGAGTTGAATTTGAATCGGATCTTTTTTTTTTTTTTTTGGGCTGATGATCTGAATCTTTTTTTTTTTTTTTTTTGGTGATGATGATGAAGATGTTGTTATTGATGAAAATGTTGTTGATATATATATATTTTTTTTTCTACTGGATCTTGGTGAAGATATTGATGATGTTGATGAAGATGTTGAGGAAGATGTGGGCAGTTGATGATCTAAAGATGTTGATGATGTTGATGAAGATGTTGGCTACTGGATCTTCTTCTTCTTCCTCTCCTTTTCTTCTTCTTCTTCCTTTCTACTTCTGCTTCTGTTCTCTTTTTCATCTTTAAAAGAGAAAATTCCAAAACGAAAGAAAAAAGAAAAAAGAAAAAAAAATCCAAAACGACGTCGTTTTGGATTCGGGGCAAATTCGAGCCTGAAAATTTTGGGCCCTGTAGCAGCTTTGTTTAGATAATAGTTAGAATAAAACACCAATAAAAGTTCCTTTTTTTTTTTTGTTTCAAACATTATTTTAGTGTAACCCAGTTAAAAATAGGTAAAATTTCTTGATCATATATTTTTTTTTTCAAATTATTTTTATTCAATTTCAAAATAAAATTTTAAATCATTGTCTAAGATCCCGTTTGTTTAGAGAGTTAGAAAGGAGATTGGGACTGGTAATGAGGTGGGATCTATTAACATTGTGTTTGTTTTGAGAGATGGAGAGGGGATTGATAATGAGCTTCGGATTATGAATTCCCTTGGGGAGGGGATTCTGATGGGCCTCCAAAACTTGGTATTAGAAAAATAGTCCGCCAGACTAGAAATTTTTTTATTTTGTTTTTTACATGTTGGACATTTTTTTTTGAACATTAATGTTTAATTTTTTGTTAAGTAAAAATCATTATTTTATTTTATTTGTTAAGTAATTTTTTTGGTATTAGAAAAATCATTATTTTATTTTTTTCTGGAAATTTTTTATTTATTTTTTATTTTTTAAAATTTTTTTACAAGTTAGGGATTTTTTTAAAAATATTAATGTTTAATGTTTTGGTATTTTTTTATGGGGAATTGATTCATAAATCCTAAAAGGTGGAATTGTAATCTAATCAGTCCCATATTTAATTTGTTACACCCAAAGGTCCCATTAATTGGGGGTGGACTGTTTTGCCCATGTATGTACTGTTTTCTGATTTGTGATATTATGTTGTAATGGTGTGGGTGTATGTAACGTTTTGGAAAAGCTTACTATAGAGCTTTATGGGTTTAGTAGTGTCTTTTGGGGGTCCACTTTTTTTATGACGCACACGTTGGTGGGCCAAAACATTTTGAAAGCCCACGTTTGGGAAACACACATCATTTTCCATAACCACAAATTGGTGGACCACATCAGTTTGGTGAACCACTTTTTTATGGCCCACATCAATTTGCTGAACCACATTTTTGGTGGCCCACATCGTACTGCAAGTCTATCCTGTGACCCACACGTTGGTGGGCCAAAACATTTTGGAAGCCCACGTTTGGGGAGCACACATCATTTTCCATAACCACAAATTGATGGACCACACCATTTTGGTGAACCACTTTTTGATGGCCCACATCAGTTCGCTAAACCACAATTTGAAAAGTGTTTGACGAGTGACGTTTCGATTCTGAAGTGTGACCCACTGCGACTGAGGATTTCGACGGCAACCATCGTGTGGTGATAGTATTGTAGGGTTTCACGATGAATTTGTGTCGCAATTGTGATGATGTTTGTTTGGCCCTAGATATGTAAGTTTGTTGTTTCCAAAGTCGGAGGTTGAAAATATGAGTTTGGAAAGTCGCGTATTTGGCGTAATCAGATCCCACAATTGACGGTGGGAATATTGGGTTTAACCGTTTGCGATTGAGTGATTTACGTCAATGAATACCCCAAATCCCACCAAATCTGAAACGCAAAACAGACACCCCCAATTTGGTGCGGGTGGATTTGTTTTCTTTTGTTAGGTTTATAAGTTGGGATCCTTACTAATATTTAAGTGTGGCCGCTGTGGTTTCAACAACTGTTATACACTGCGTTGTGCTTGTAAAGATCCCTACAACTGATGACGACTCCGCAAAACAGTAAGTTTTCTTATATCTGAAAAGAGTTTTGTGAAATCATATTATGTTAGTGTGTGTTGTGATGTCTTTTTTTGTTTGGTTTTGTTTTGGGTGTACTCTTGGTGCAATGTTAGCATGCGATTTGACAATGTGTTTTGTAAAATCAGTGTTGTGAAATCAGTTTTGTGAAATCAATGTACATGTTGATGTTTGAGTATGTTTTTGGGATACTGTTGGCGCGATGTTCGAATGTGGTTTCACAATGGGTGACCGCTGTGCGGGATTGCCCAACATTCCAATATGTGGGGGGTGTGGGTGATTACTGGTCTTGGCAACATTGGGGTAGGGGAAAGCTCTGACAGGTTGTTTGGGGTGATTGTTTTGTTGGTTTGATTGGTTATGCAGTGTATATTTGGAGTTATGATTGTGTAGGTTAGACTGTTATTGTCGTCGTGGGTTTTTGTGGTGTGGGTGGGTTTTTTTTAATTTTTTTATGCTTGGTAGGCTGTGGGATTGGTGTGGTGGTCATATGTTTGATGTAACATATATATTGTTTTGTGACTTGGTTGGGGGTGTATGGGAATAATAGTGATTGTTGTGTTATGTTTGTTAGTATTATCATAGCGCGCTCTGTGATTGTTAGACATGGTGAGGGTGTGGGGTGAATGTGTTGTGGTCGAGTGGCTTTTGTAGTTGTAATGTTTGTGTAGTACATGACTGTGTTATATGCATAATATTGATTAGGTGACATATGAATAATATGTTACACGTATTTGGATTTATGACGTGTGTATGGTGTGGTTTTGTATGTACGTTATTGTGATGATTGTTCGAGCTTGTTTTTTTGACGTAGGTTTTGGTTTGGAAAATGATGGTTGTCTGTTTTTTGTGCTGCAGAAGGTGTAAGGACGTCGAGCCCGTGGACAAGATCAAGAGAGACGTCTCGGCTGTGTGTTATTGTTGGTTCACCATCGAAAAAAATTAGGCCAAGAATCCAAGGACGAATATTATTCAAACAGGTTAAACCCGTAAGAAGTGTGCCGCGGAGTCCGAAACGTAAAAAAAAATGCGCTTAAATTATCGGTCGAACATTGCAGGAATTGTGAAGATTGTGTCCACATTAGGTTTGACAGAGGCCCACCATGTCCATATGAAGAAAACACCATTCTAGTTATTGTTTGAAGCAATTTTGGAACATGATCTATATAGCGATCCCGGTTGTCCCTTTACTGTTCTGTTGTATTCCGGACTCGGTTCCGTGAAGTTGGTAGTGGTGTCTATCTTGTTGTCGTCCTTTAATTCCACTTGATTGAGTTTTAGGATGTTTTGAGCAGGGTTGTTACAGGTTGGTTAGGCCTTGGTTTCAATCCTTTGTTGTTCAGTTTTTAGACGGTCCGCTCGAGCGGGTCTTCTTGTACTCGAGCGAGGATTGCACAACTCCAGTATTTTGTGTTCCTGCAAAACTTCTGCAGGTGTGATTTCTACGCTCGAGCGGATTTCTTTACGCTCGAGCGGTGGCGCTCGAGCAGGTTCCTTGACGCTCAAGCGGTGGCGCTCGAGCGGGTTCCTTGACGCTCAAGCGGGTAGTACTTTCTGGGTATAAGTTCTGGGAGAGGGGAATCTACGCTCGAGCGGACTGGTTTTCGCGCTCGAGCGGAAGTGCTTTATTCTTGTGTCTTGGAGCTCGAGCGGGCCTTATTGCGCTCGAGCGTGTCCAGATTTTTGTTCTTGGCGCTCGAGCGTTGTGTTCTCCGCTCGAGCGGGTCATGCGTATATGAGTTATCCGCTGGGTGATTTTAAATCAATTTTTGTTTTTCTTTCTCTCTCCTACTTTTTCTAAAACCCATTTTTGAGAGCCCCTCTCTCTAGAAACTCCCTTCTCTCTAGGGTTTGATCTAGTTAGAGTGTCCTCCTTCTCTTCAGCCTTTGTAAAAGTTGTGTTGATCGTCGAGGGCGTCGTTTTGATCCGAAAATCTTGGTCTTTGGAGCACTTTGGTTTTGGCCTCTTCTCCATCCGAGCTCTAACTTCGAGGTAGGGATACCCTACTCCTCTTTATGAGCTTTGTTTTAAATTTTTGCATTTCAATATGTTGGGGGTTGTTGGGTAATTTTGAGAATGTTTGGGCCTTTGTGTAATTTTATAAAAGTTGGGGTTTTTATTTATATAAAACCTAAATGCATGTTCGGCGTGGAAAAGTGAAATTAATGATGAGACATTAATGAAAATGGAACCTAAGGTTTGTAATGTTAATTATGGAAAATGCCCTAATTACATTGGTTAATTAATTCGTATAATTAATTATGAGAAATGAGGAATTGGTTTGGAAAGGTACGGGATTAAAGGGTGTGGTTGGATTATCTATCGCTCACCTAGTTGAAATGTTGATTATATATCCGTTGTTGCATTTATTTTCTGTATAGAAATAACTGCTTTGGGCTATCGGTGGAGGATAGTCTTGATTGTTGTAGACAATACATGATGATTAGGCAAACTAAAACTAATCACTGGAATGTGTCATTGAATATGACGGTTGAAAGAATACATTAAATTTATGTATTGTGTGATGATGTGTATAATTGTTGGTTATAAGCATTGTGTCATGTTGGAGGAGATAGGGGATGTACTCCACGGTTTAAGGGAAGATAGGGGATGGACCTCTAAACCAGATGTTGTTGGGAGAAGATAGGGGATGGACTCCATAGATAGAGCTCATATGCTTATCTAGTAATGTGTTGACAGAGCTCATATGCTTGTCCTTGAAAGTGTGATAGTGCTCTTATGCATATCTATGGAAGTGATGATATAGCTTGTATGCTTATCTGTTGGTGTGTGTGATATAGCTAGTATGCTTATCTGTTATGAAATGGGAAAGTGCTTAATATGAGTTATTGCCTCATATAAGTTGTTTGGCCAGGTTCTGAGCCATGGTTATAAATTGAGAATTGAAAAGAATTGGAAAATGGATTGTAACATGGACTTGTATGTCATGGAACCGTAAGTGTGATAAGGGAAAGTATCAGTGTTGGCCATCTATCAACTGCTAATCTTTTAGTCATTGTTCATATTTGGTTTAGTGCATTTCTACTGGGCTGTGGCTCACCCTATATGGGAATATCATTTTCAGGTACAGGTAGCATGCCACCTCTAAAGACGTAGCTTAGGAGGCTAGAGGCGGCCAGACTTTTGTTGTTTAGTTTCTTTGATGTATTACATGTTGTAGACACCCCATTTTTTACCGACCTTAAGACTCAGACGTCACCGATTGAGCACTTGGTGATGTTGCATAATGTGCTCGTTCAGAAGTTTCAGAGTCGCGGCCGTGAGCCCTGCCTCCGGACTTCCGAACCCTCTTTTGTACCTTGCCTCGGTTTGCGAACCAGGCTCGATTTTCTCGGTTTCTTTTCCTGAGGGAAGGGAGAGGTCCCGTATACCATCTCTCAGTGGCCGCGGGCTACATTTTGTGGTCGTAGGCCATTTTGCCCATTTCGGAGTCCGGTTCCCGGTTTTCGGAGCCGTCAGGCCGTGTGCCTCGGTTCGGGACCGCCTAACCATCTCCGTTTCTTCTGATTTTTAGCATACTTCCTTTATACTCCCTTTTGAGGAACACTGGGGGTTGAGAAACCCACTTCGAGGTCGAATGCCACTTTCGGTGCTTAACAGCCCATTTTCGGGACCTCGAACTGCGCGTTTTGGTCCCCGAGCATTCGTTTTGCAACGGTTTTCGTTCATTTTTGGCAGGTACCTCTGTTTTATCACCGGGGAGGTCACTGAAGGGTGGGAGGCCAGCAATTGTTGCAGCAACCAGTTATACATCCTCCGACGCCCTCCGGCGCCCGTTTTTCGCACTTCCGGGCTAATGTTGAACACCTTGGGGTCACATTCTTGAAGTTTGAACCACATATTTGTGATGTACACACTTGAGAGGATCCTAAAAAGTGGTGGCCGGCCAGTAATTCAATTTGACCCTTTTGAACCCCTCCTTCCGGGCTAATGTTGAACACATTAGGGCCATTTTCTTCGAACCCAAACCACATATTTGTGATGTACACACATGGGAGGACCCTAAAAAATGGTGGCCGGCCACTAATGTTGCTTGACCCTTTTGAACCCCTCTTTCCGGGCTAATGTTGAACCCCTTGGACCCACATTCTTGAACTTTGAACCACATATTTGTGATGTACACACATGAGAGGACACCATCATGTGGTGGCCGGCCACTAAATCTGCTTGACCCTTTTGACCCCTAGCCGGCCGGCTAGGGGGTGTGGCCGGCCGGCCACCTGCAGCAAAAGTAACTGGCCGGCCGAGTTCCTTGCACTGTTCACTTTACAGCTGTATAGCTTTATCCCCCAGAAAATATCAAGATCCGGGGGATATTTTGTGGGGGAAAGTTGCCCTCCTTTTCCCCCACCTTTACAACCCCTTTTTGGCCCTTACAACCAGCAAGCTATATCACATTCAAGGGTTAGAAAATTTGTTCTTCAAGCTTCCATACACAAATCCCTCTCTATACCTCTCATTTTCTAAAAAACTTCCAAGTCCCTAATCACCATTTCTTCTACACCATCAAGCTCTACCATCACCACTTCATTTCCAGCAACAAGGAGGACTTCTCAAAGGCTAAAGGAGCTGCAAATTGGTCCAAGAAGCAACAAAAGCTTTAGTCTTCAAGGGTGAGTGTCATTTCTCCTCTTTGACCCTTTTTCTTGATCCATTTGTAAGCCCCATATGCTTTTTGTTTCAAGCTCCGGACCTAACTGAAAGGGGCCCTCTTTTGAGCTCATTTCACTTCTCATTAAGGGCTCAACCCTGTTTGAGCCCTCCATGATGCACTTGCTTCATTGATCCTCTTATATGTCATAATCTTGCATGCTATTTTTGGCCCATGAGTAATCTGTTTTTGAGCATGATGTAATCTGTAAATATGCTTATCTTAGGCCCTTCTTCAACATTGTTGAAGGGCCCCTCACCATTTTGTGCCTCCATGTGTCACTTGTAGTTATATCCCTTATTTGGCCCCATTTTTGCATAAATTGGCAGCCCCCTTTGCTTCTGTTTTTGGACCTTGGTCCGAACTGAAAGTGGCCTTATTTTGGCCTATACTTCATGTTTCATTAACATTTTCTTTCTGTTTGGTGATTATTTTGTATACTTCATGTTATAGCACCTTTTGAGCCTCAATCTTGTGCCTCTTTTTAGCATATTTGTATATTGATTTGAGGCTTGTCATATACTGTAAACATTCATATTTTTGGTCCCTCTTCAATGTTGTAGAAGGAATTTTTTCAGTTTGGATTTTTCTTATATCACTTGCTTCATTACCCCTCTCTTGGCCCCTATTCTTGCATGCCATTTTTGCCATACCTATGCTTGCTGTTTGGCCATGTTTATAACTGTGAAAATGCCTTTCTTGGGACTGTCTAGCTTCTGTATTGGCATTGCATGTCCATATTGTGCATGTTTGGCATAGCTATAGGCCATTCCGGGTACCTAATTCGCATTTCGGGACAGTTCCATGCATTTAGTGTCATTTCGCCTCATTTCGGGACTGTTATCCCCCATATTTTAGTGCTGAAATTCTATTAGAATGTTTGCATATCATGTTTCCATGTCATTGCATCGCATTTTTGCATCGCCTCGGTTTGCGTGCCCGTGTGCACGCATTTCGAGGCACTCCATTTTTATCCGTCGGCATCCTATGTGAGTGTGGCTGAGGCTCACTCATGTTGGTATAAACCCATATCACGTTTCCATGTCATTGCATCGCATTTTTGCATTACCTCGGTTTGCGTGCCCGTGTGCACGCATTTCGAGGCACTCTATTTTTATTCGCCGGCATCCTATGTGAGTGTGGCTGAGGCTCACTCATGTTGGTATAAGCCCATATCATGTTTCCATGTCATTGCATCGCATTTCTATCATCGCCTCGGTTTGCGTGCCCGTGTGCACGCATTTGGAGGCACTCCATTTTTATCCGTCGGCATCCTATGTGAGTGTGGCTGAGGCTCACTCATGTTGGTATAAGCCCATATCATGTTTCCATGCCATTGCATCGCATTTTCGCATTACCTCGGCTTGCGTGCCCGTGTGGACGCATTTCGAGGCACTCCATTTTTATCCGCCGGCATCCTATGTGAGTGTGGCTGAGGCTCACTCATGTTGGTATAAGCCCATATCATGTTTCCATGTCATTGCATCGCATTTTTGCATTACCTCGGTTTGCGTGCCCGTGTGCACGCATTTCGAGGCACTCTATTTTTATCCGCCGGCATCCTATGTGAGTGTGGCTGAGGCTCACTCATGTTGATATAAGCCCATATCATGTTTCCATATCATTGCATCGCATTTCTGTCATCGCCTCGGTTTGCGTGCCCATGTGCACGCATTTCGAGGCACTCCATTTTTATCCGTCGACATCCTATGTGAGTGTGGCTGAGGGTCACTCATGTTGGTATAAGCCCATATCATGTTTCCATGTCATTGCATCGCATTTTTGCATTACCACGGTTTGCGTGCCCGTATGCACGCATTTCAAGGCACTCTATTTTTATCCGCCGGCATCCTATGTGAGTGTGGCTGAGGCTCACTCATGTTGGTATAAGCCCATATCATGTTTCCATGTCATTGCATCGCATTTTTGCATTACCTCGGTTTGCGTGCCCGTGTGCACGCATTTCGAGGCACTCTATTTTTATCCGCCGGCATCCTATGTGAGTGTGGCTGAGGCTCACTCATGTTGATATAAGCCCATATCATGTTTCCATATCATTGCATCGCATTTCTGTCATCGCCTCGGTTTGCGTGCCCATGTGCACGCATTTCGAGGCACTCCATTTTTATCCGTCGACATCCTATGTGAGTGTGGCTGAGGGTCACTCATGTTGGTATAAGCCCATATCATGTTTCCATGTCATTGCATCGCATTTTTGCATTACCTCGGTTTGCGTGCCCGTATGCACGCATTTCAAGGCACTCTATTTTTATCCGCCGGCATCCTATGTGAGTGTAGCTGAGGCTCACTCATGTTGGTATAAGCCCATATCATGTTTCCATGTCATTGCATCGCATTTCTGTCATCGCCTCGGTTTGCGTGCCCGTGTGCACGCATTTCGAGGCACTCCATTTTTATCCGTCGGCATCCTATGTGAGTGTGGCTGAGGGTCACTCATGTTGGTATAAGCCCATATCATGTTTCCATGTCATTGCATCGCATTTTTGCATTACCTCGGTTTGCGTGCCCGTGTGCACGCATTTCGAGGCACTCCATTTTTATCCGTCGGCATCCTATGTGAGTGTGGCTGAGGCTCACTCATGTTGGTATAAGCCCATATCATGTTTCCATGTCATTGCATCGCATTTTTGCATTACCTCGGTTTGCGTGCCCGTGTGCACGCATTTCGAGGCACTCCATTTTTAACCGTCGGCATCCTATGTGAGTGTGGCTAAGGCTCACTCATGTTGGTATAAGCCCATATCATGTTTCCATGTCATTGCATCGCATTTCTGTCATCGCCTCGGTTTGCGTGCCCGTGTGCACCTATTTCGAGGCACTCCATTTTTATCCGTCGGCATCCTATGTGAGTGTGGCTGAGGGTCACTCATGTTGGTATAAGCCCATATCATGTTTCCATGTCATTGCATCGCATTTTTGCATTGCCTCGGTTTGCGTGCCCGTGTGCACGCATTTCGAGGCACTCCGTTTTCATCCATCGGCATCCTATGTGAGTGTGGCTGAGGCTCACTCATGTTGGTATAAGCCCATTTGTCATTTCCATGTCATTGCATCGCATTCTGTCATTTTCTCGGTTTGCGTGCCTGTGTGCACGCATTTCGAGGCACCTCATTTTTACAGCATAGTGCATACTAGGTTGTATCTTAGATTGCATTCTGTCATTTTCTCGGTTTGCGTGCCCGTGTGCACGCATTTCGAGGCACCTCATTTTTACAGCATAGTACATACTAGGTTGTATCTTAGATCACATTCTGCCATTGCCTCAGTTTGCGTGCCCGCGAGCACGCATTTCGAGGCGTCTCATTTTTATAGCATTGTGTATGTTAGGATTGTATCTTAGTTGCATTTCATGCATGTCATGCATATTGCATCGTGTTCGGAATAGGAGTTAGCCCGGGCACGGGAAACGAGGTGCATTTCGTACTCCGAGTGACGGAATGTGTCTCAATTCCCCAGTCACCGACACTCCGGATTATCCATGATGGAGTTAGGTTTTAGTTGTGTTTCATGTGCATTCATTCTATATTGAGTTGTGCACTTCGACTCCTCGGCCATCATGCCTCGGTATGCGTGATTGGTGGCGCGAGGATCGAGACATGCATATATTTGTGCAAATACATTGCTATGCCCCTTTCCTACTCTCTGTTGCAGCAAAACGAAGAATCAGCAACCTTTTGGGGCCTGGCACGCATTTCAAGAACAGGTGTAAACAGAGGCTAATTGGGGCATTCTGGTGGATTTCCGCGCAAGACAACCCGGACATGCATCATCTATCAGAAGCAAGGCAGTCCCTGGCTTGCATGCCAGTTTTATTCATTTTCTTAGTTAATTTGTTAATTAATTAGGATTTTGTAATATTTTGGACTGTACTATTCTTTTATTCGGGACTGTAATATTCGGACTGTACTATTTATTCGGACCCTCTGCGCGAGGGCATAATTGTAATAAGTGTGGGTGAGTGTGATGTATGTCTTCCAACCCCACGTCTTTCTCCCTTTTATTTATCCGCTTATGATGGTTA
Source organism: Camellia sinensis (assembly GCF_055761805.1). NCBI lineage: Eukaryota > Viridiplantae > Streptophyta > Magnoliopsida > Ericales > Theaceae > Camellia > Camellia sinensis. Next base: position 39,870,712 of record NC_138969.1, on the reverse strand, counting down.
GATTAGGGCATGTTTCAATTAGCATACAGTATGACAGCATGTTTGCATTCATTCATTAGTTTTGCATGCACCGGGCTTGGCGCATCATACTAACTGCATTGTACTTTCAATTCCAAATTGAATACATGATAGTTGTAGCATTTCATATGCCATCTTAGAATAGCCGAGCCTGCTATAATTACATTTTGCATGTGTTGCATTAGGCATTTCTGTATACTTAGGATCATGCATGATTTCTAACATAGTTTCTATTTTGGCTTGGAGTACTCGGTAAGTTCTACGCTTTAGCATCCTTGCATGCGTGTGAGTGAATGCCATGAATAGCATGCTTACCATGAGGCTAATTGCTTATGTGATATATCTGCCTGAATGCCTGTGGGTGAAGGTTGGGTTACTTAAATTGGAATAAATCATCAAATGTTTCAAGCCTACCTGCGAGTAGCAAACCATCGTTCAAAAACAAACATGAAATGTTTCGTTCCAATTCAGGCGACCCAGTCTATACTTGTATGCTGTGCGCATCACATAGTAACCTAGGCTAATAACCGGAATAAGAACTCACAATGTTTTCAAAAATAGATATCATGGTTAGTAGAGGCCGGTCTATGACCGGGCGAGCGGGGGTGCTCACGAAGTGACCTTCCCCAATCGTACCCAAGTTCCCGAGCCGAGGCAACTTTGGTGATGACGGACACGTGGCCTTTTGGCACCGAGTCAGGGTTTCCTAAATTTCCCATAAAAAATATTTAGGTGGCGACTCTGTATCTGGCAAAGCAGTCCATGTTTGGCACTTCTTTTCAAAAAATCAGTTTCTGAAAACGATTTGCCGGATTTGGACTCTTTGGTTCAGACTTAGAACCGTGACTACGCAAAGTCGAGTCCGAGCTGTAGCGAGGTCCCCCGCGGGCTTGTTACACATGTATATTCAAGCCAAGGGCTTAATATGTAAATGAGTTAGCACTCTTTTATTGTAACCAAGTGTTAACTTGGAAAGCTGTAAGCCTTTAGGGCATTTGCTTTTGTCGTTAACATGTAATACTTTTGGTAACGGAACTCTGATGAATAGAAGAATGTGGAGCTTTTATATATCAACGCATGTCTATATTGATGGGTTTAATGTTATTATTTTGAGGGCGTTACAATCTAAATCAACAAGATTTCAGAAAATGCGGTGAGTTAGTATTCAAGCTGATTGAAACGTACGTGTCGAGCAGTGGGTTGTTTCGGATTTGAAATGGCATGGTGACGCTGAGGGACAGTGACGTAAGGTTGATATTTGGGCTATAATGTGGTGATCAGCCGTTGGTGATGGCCTCCGGGCCCCGACCACCTTCGGACTTCATTCAGCGGAGGTGTGGGTCTAGTCGTATTAGTTCGAAGCTCATGAAAACACCGTTCCTTGACGCAGTTCATGGCACTTCCCCAAAGGATGTTGAAGATGCCATGAAGCTGTTAACGTTGTACGTATGTGTGAAACTTTTCTTTTCTACGTCAGGCGAATCTGTGAGCTGGACTTTTATTCGACTGATAAACAGATTGAGTTATATGAAACTTTACAATTGGACTGCTGCGATACGGAGCACACTGATGGGGTCAATTAAAGAGTTCCATCGTACACCTGAAAAAGTAACTGGATGCGTCGTTGTACTGCTGGTATGTGTGATGTTGAGATTTATGTTGTTCGTCGCGTTTGTGTTTGCCGCTAACGTTATAATGCGTTTATTGAACTTGTTGTGTTTGTTTTGTAGTATTTCCTGGGTGAACACATGACATTAGTGGATGCTGCTAACCCCGACGTGTTCCCTAGATTTTTGAAATGGAATGTTAGTTCTTTGTTAACGAAGATGTGTACTGTGACGTTGTCGGATGGTGATGCATTTGAGGTAACCATTTTACATTTAAGTATAAATATTTAGATGTATGAACTATATGTAAATGCAAACGTTGATGAACGCATATGTGTTTAATTGAGTGATTATGGCATGGTTAAACATGTCAATCCAGGCATATTACAAGTGACGCCATATGAGAGGGCACAACTAACAGGGGAATGTAACACGATGGACTTGGTTGACGACGACTTTGTTGATGTGAATGATGTGCATACAGTGGGTAATGGGGAATGTGAAGCAGGTGGTGGAACTGTGAATGATCCGAATGTTGCATGTGGTGTGTTTGGCGATGGAGTTGGCGTTATTGTGGGCGAACAATTAGTATACGAATAGCGAAGTGGTAAATCAGTTGGAGTGGATGAAATGGCAGAAGGTAATGTACGGCGTTGCCCAAGTGTTGATGGTGTACTCATCGATTCCACCACTGAGCATGCACAGAGAAGAATGATTGTTCTAGAGGCTGAGCAGAAAGCCAAAGATTTTCTGATTGCCAAATTGGAGGGCCATGTTGCAAAACTAATGAAGGCACTTGAGCAGCAAGCATCCAACTTGTTTGTTGGGTTTAATGATTGCCTGAAGGTGAAAGAAGATGAAATAGCATGGCTAACAAATGTTATCAATGATTTGAGGAAAACCATAACTGTTCTTGAGGTGCAAATTGGAGCAAACGCTGGTTGTACTGTTGCAGCAAGTCCGCATGCGAATGCTGGAGGGAACGATTCGGATTCATTTGCATTTGTTGATGAAAAAAATGCAGAGGAAGTGATATATGATGTGACGTAGAATGCTGTGGTGGCAATTCAGCTTTGGGAGTCAAGCAAATGTGGTTGCAGACGTGGTTGGGGTTAGACATGTATTTACTAGAAAGTGTGCAACCGACAACGTAGATGTACCAAAAGTACAACTTGTTGGGGGACTGGAAGATGAGGTGTTGCCCGGCACTTCATTGCAAAATTCATTTGTCCGAAACATAAAAGGGAAAATGAGACGAGAGTGAAAGTTACCAGAATATAAGTACCCTATGTCGCGTAGGCAGCTTCGTAAAGTGGGTTCAAATGATCGGCAGCTTGTTACAAGCGATGGTGAAGGCAATTATGAGATTATGTTGTGTGATAAGGTGATAAATATTGATGGGATTGGCGAGCATGAGAAGAAAAGTTCGGGGTTTGGGTTAAATAATCGTCTCGCTGTGTGGAAATTAGTGAATAAGGAAGTGAAACGTAAACTTAGCAACGCATACGACCGAGATGGAGACGAGTAAGAAACGTGCCACATTTGCAGTATTTGTGTTGTGTTTTATCCAACATTAACTAGTGGGTGGTACTTGTGCAGGGCCGTTGTGTGGACTAGAAAAAATGGGGATATATTTGTTTACTTCTCAAACATCAAAAATTTAGTACGTCAGTCTGTAATAAGGGGAAATGCATGTGGTAACTAATATGATATGATTAAAATGCATTTTTAAATTTTCTCCCCACCCCCAAACTCCCCCCTTCAATGCACACAGTTGTGTTACCATGCTTGTTTCCGTGAAGTATATGTTTGTATTGCGTTTTGCTGATGTGTTAAATGGTTTGATGGCAGGTTATAGACGCATGTACTGAGCTTCTAGTGAGGAAGCAGAATGTGTTGTCTGGCGGAGTGGATTTTCCACAAAAGTCATACTTCTTTAGTAGCATCTGTTTGGTAAGTATTTGGGAAGAACATGTTTGTGGTTGTGGGTAATGGGTAGTTAAGTGTTGTTGGTTGATATAAGTGTGAACAATCTAAATGACAGGGAATGGTGAATAACGTAAGCAAAACAACAAGGGATCGGTATCTCGAGGCCAACATGTGCACATCAGTTGGTTACAGGTTCTTGCATTTCCCCATCTGCCACAAATCACACTGGACCTTAGTCGTTTACGACAGAGAAGTTGGCAGTTGGAAGCATTACAATTCAATTAGGCCACGACCCGGGTCGGAAGACACACATTACAACGAGGCGTTGGCGCTGGTAAGTTGTGTTTGAAAATTTAAGGTTGTAAATTTATGGGTGGCGTGTGTTTTTCCAAAGTTTTTATTGTGTGTGTTTTGGTAAGCGTGTGTGATGGTACGTGACGTTTTATTTTTTTTGCTATGTGGCAGAAAGAAAATATGGTTAAGTTTATCAGAGAGAAGCAACTGTCAAGCAATGGCGGTGACGTGGTGTTTACGTAGGATAGTGACTCTATGCTGGAAGTAGTAACTGACTCCCCACAACAGCGGCTAGATTTGTACATTTCGTTTGTAATTTTAATTTGTTACGCACTTGTTGCAATTTCCAGTTATTAAATTCTGACATATTTGTTGTTGTACGTGGTGTTGTTGTCCACAATAGGCCTGATTGCGCTATCATCGTCTGTTATGTGATGCGACAATATGTCCACCACATGGAGATCAAAAAAATGATGGAAGGTACGAACTGCGTGAAAGCGAGGGCGACGATGGTGGAAGCTTTTGTAGATGACCATACCAGAGGAATGAAAAACGTGGCAAACGAAGAATATGGCTGAATATGGCTTGTGCTGTTTGGTTTTTGTTTTTGTTCTTTGTTATTTTTTTTTTCGTGGTGGGTAACTTAGGTTTTGCTTGGAATTGTTTGGAATGTCGTTGATGTTGACTTTGATGGTATGATTTTTGTGGCATGGTATTGTCGTGCACGACCTGTTTTTTAGAGGCCAGCGCATTGCGCCCAGCATTTTGGTTTGAGTAATCCGAACTCGAATTATGTTTTTTGAGGGCTATTGAATTACAAATATTGCATTATAAATAGGGTGCAAGTTTTTTCGTAATGGAATCATATTGATGTGGTGTCATGTTTGACATGTGAAACATGCATTCAAGGTGGATGACATTGGAACATTAATGCTCCCGTTCATTTTTGTTTAATTGTACAATTTGGTTTGTTTAGATATTGGTAGGTTGTGTTGATTATGTATTTTGAAGTGACTTAGAAGATATGTTGTGCTGTACTCGTAATGTCATGATGGTATGTTTTTACATCTGGTCGCAATGCTTCTGGGAATTATGTGCAAGAATTCGAAAGAGGAAAACTATTTAGGTGGGCTGATTTGCTGAAAGGTCTGTGTTACAATTGTAGGATGGGTTTTCCAATAGCACAATGTCCTTACTTTGTGTTGTTTTGGTGGAAATATGAAAGGACAGGTTGTTGTGTTGTTTGTGGTGTGAAAGTTCATCAGTAGTTGTGGGATAATGGTTGTGGGGTTTGATTACGTAATTTTGAAGTTGGCACATTGTGGAAGGGGAACGGTGTCGTTAGACGGTCATGTGGTCGAGTCGATGAGTTGTATGTTAAATGAGTTCAATGAATTTGTCATTTAAGTCATGTGAAGAAATTTGAATGTAACACCCAATTCACGACACATTGTTTATTCTTTTAAAACATGTTAAAAATTCTTGAAACATAGCACAAATAGTATGGTCTAAAATTTGAACATAACAACAAATGTGAAAATGCCAAATATTGTAAAACAAAACGCAGACCATGAAATGAATCTTCAAAACATAACACCAAATGTTAAACGAACTGACCAACTTTATTGTAGCTTGACATTGAAATTGAAATATGTTATTGCATATGACTAAACTAACATCAAACATTAAACCTTGTAGAAATAGTTTGAAATTAAACGTGGCAACGCACAATGGTTGGGACTATATTGGTTCATTGCATGTCTTCTTGTTATGGTTCCCCATACGGCCACAACGGCCACATCGAATCTGTTGCAGTTCTTCACCTTTAGATGGTATCCGTTTTTTCTTTGGCCTGCCAGGTGGTCGTCGCACTACCGATGGAAGAATAACATAATTTTCCGGATTAGCATGTGGTTTCTCAATTGTTGGGATTGGATATATGGTGTGGGAGTATGATAACTGAAAGGTTGACACGTGAAAATAAGGTTCAACCAATGCATTCAAGTCACTGCCACTGTTGCGGATGGCAACCATTGCATGTTCACAAGGAAACCCATTGATTTGCCATTGGAAGCATGAGCATGTACACCTGGCAATGTCCACCAACACTGATGGGTGTGAGTGGACCTCATACACGTCATTATTTGACTGACTGACTATCCACGACCTTTCCTCTTTGTATGCCTTGTCCAGTTTGGACTCCATCGTCGGACATATGGCACAAGCCCACGTACCTGACACTTCCCTATGTTCAGACATCTGATTCATTATCTGGGTCCTGATTGCATCAACCAATCGAGTAATTGGTAAATTGCGTGCTTCTTTTATCCAATTGTTAAATGATTCAGCGGCGTTTGAACACATCTCGCCGTAACGTTTGCCCTTGAAAAAAATGGGTGGTGAAAATGGGTGTGTGACATAGCAACAAAATCACAAAACATAGACAGTGTAAGGTTGTGTAAAATAATGAACTTATAATTGTTGTCCCTCACCTGAAATACGCGTTGGCCCATCGATGCGGCTCTAAATCCTTTAAAAAATTTATGGCGATGTGCCGACCGGACTGTATGAATACATCTATTTTTTCATTGAAATCAGTGACGGTCAGTGCATATGCATATGCACGCAACTTACTTACCATTCCAATGTGGTATAATTTGTTTACATATTTCACCTTGTCTTTCAAATTCCTCTGTAAATGTTGCATGCAGAAAGTGTGGTGGGCTGTTGGGAAGACAGTAGGCATGGATTCCATTTTGCCAACACGACGATCCGAAACAAACGTCAAAACCCGATTCTCATCAACAACGTTAGCTAGGTTCTGTAAGAACCAAGCCCAATTCGCGGCGTTTTCTGAATCGACAATTGCAAAAGCAACTGGGAACAAACCTGTGTAAGTAACATAAAAATAAATTACCCACGTCTGATATGTAATCCCAACCGTCTGGGAACAAAAATAACCAAATATATGAACCATGAAACACATAACATGCACGATGAGTATATTACCTTGATTTCCATCTTTTGCGGTTGCCGCAAGTAAATTACCCTTGAATCTCCCCTTCAGAAATGTACCATCCAAAAACAATAACGGGCGACATTGGTTAAACCCATCAATACATGCTTTGAATGATATGAAAAGCCTATTAAAACGACAGGTGTTGTGTTCATCAAAATCAAGATTAATATAACTCCCCGGATTATATTCCATTACGGCATTGGTATACCAACGCAGTTGGTCGAACGACATCGAATGATCACCGTAAAGTCCTCCTCTTGCTTTTTCGACCCCCAACCAAGCTACACGGTAACTAATTTGCAACTCGTATTCTTTTTTGAAATCATATTTGACATCGGTTAGGCGAGTCAATGGTTTGTCGTGTACACGTTCTGCAATAACATCAGCAACTAGTTCGGACCCCATCCTCGATTTCTATCAGTACGCACAGCGACCCCACAAGTGTGCTCACGGTGCCATTTTTTGAGGTAAAAATATCCATTCGCATTCAACACCCTCACATGGATGGACCATGGACATCCCCTTGACTCCTTAAACATGCATTCCGCCGTAATTCCAACTAAGTCGTTCTTTATGAACTTAAATTGAAACCCACATTCGATGGCGTACTTGCTGAGTACCTTGTGAAATTCCCCCGCCCCACCCTCAAAACATTGTTCGATATTAGTTATGCTATATACCCAATCCGCAGACAATAACACTTTGCCAGTGTGTTGGCAAAAATTAGGTAACAAATCAGCCCCCTCATCAATATATGCTGCCATTTCCCCCCCCCCCATTAGTAACTATGTCGTCGAGCACGTCGTTTACCCCATTGCGACGTTTGATCCCCCGCGACGCACCACGCTGTTCCATATGAATGTCGATATGATCCAATCCAAATGATCTAGCGAGGCATACCATGTTCTCAAAATCGGAATCGTTTTCCATCTTGAAATTATTGTACCCAGGAATCTTAAATGACATCGACGCCGAATCAGTATAGAGGCCACCAAATCGTTTGCAAATATGATCAACCAACATACTAAAAGTGTAATCAGTATGGAATAGAACCGCAACATTCTCAATCCCGTATGAACACAACAACATGATACTGTCTGCCATTCCTGCAACAAGACCGAACGAAAAATGAAAATTAAATATGAAAAATCAAGTTCTTTGCTTCCGCTTTGTAAGTACACTACATATATCACACTGAAAATGTATACAAAAACATACAACCCTTATGCTTTCCGCAAGATAGGTATCGAACACATCGGTTATTTATGGGGGGTAAACATCACAATATGATTCATGCAATGCTACGAACAAAGTGTCAACGTTTACACCCCCAAAGTAAAACCATTAACGTAACGAACAAATACCACAACATTATCGTCGCCGCAAATGAAGAACCCAACACGACACCCTACAACGTTGAAGAAGACAACTGTGTACACTAGTACACAACTTGCACACCTTAACCCCTCCCCTCCCTCCCACGCAACATTCAAATAATCATGACCCTCATCATCCCTAAAAATTTGGCCGCATTAGAGCTTTCCATATACTGCACACCGAAATCAACGTAATGAATATAATTCAAACATCCTTCCAAAAAACATTTCAAACCACATAAAAGAAGGGTACATAAGTTAGAAAACCCATCCCATAATTACATAATGGGATCCTACAGATCACATTACCAAAAAAATAGGACTGGGACGTGTATTAAATTTTAAAAAGGATCTACTAGACTATAACTCTCCAAAATGGGAGTTTCCAATAATTTCCCCTTTTTTTATTTGTTTTATTATTTTATATTTATTTTATATAAAAATAATTTAACAATCCCTACACTAACAACTATCATTAAAACAAACACAATTTTATTTAATCCCTTCACTATCAATCTCCTCATTATGAATTCCCTTCATTCAACATTGAAAACAAATGGGGGCTAAAATCGTACCTAACACAAGTTTTGCGTGAATACAGATATAGATATATACACACCTGAACTCATCCGTGGAAATTGGATCTGCCATTGCTCACTGACAATAGGAGACGTGCCTCATATGACCTCATCGATCAGATTCCACAAGAATTAGTGTCCAACCGGTGAGCAACAATCCTGAACCATTAACCCTTTTGGCTTTTTTTTTTAATTCCCGATTTAAATAACTATGATGTTTTGATACATTATGTTTTCAAAGAAACCTAATTATTTAATTTGAAGGAAAAAAAAAAGGAGGAAGGCTTTTTTTTTTTTTTTTTAGATAGGAAAATAGGGGTGAGCATGGTTTGGATTGGATCGGATTGGGATAAAATCAGGACCAATCCGTTATCTACGGTTCCTAAAAAATTAAAACCAATCCAATCCGTTTAAATCGTGGAACCAATCCATTTAAACACAGATTGGATTAGTTTAGGACCACGAATTCACATAATTAAATAATAAAAAAATATATATAACACTTTAATTTCATAAAAACATAAACATAACACAATATTAGCTCCACAATAGTAGCGCGTCTTCCTATAATAGCGATATACTGTTTTAGAATGTAAACAACTATAAGAAAACTGGTTCTACCATAAGTATTTAGATTATTACAAATCAAAACTAAAAACTAACAAACAAAAGTAATTAAAGAAAATATTATGCGGGTTTAGGTTTGTGTTTAGGTTTTATATGGAATAAGAGAAGATACTATGTGAGAGGGTATATAATAAAAATATAGACTATTTGTATACGGTTCGGATCGGTTCCAATCCGAAACCATGGGGTTCAATCCAGAACCAATCCGTGAACTATGGATTTTTAATACTTCAATCCGGAACCGAACCACAGATTCAAAAAACCAATCCAAACTTACCGGATTGGACTGAACTGGATTAGATTATGGATTTTACGAATTCCTTACTCAGCCCTATAGGAAAACCAGAAAGGTTAATGGCCCAACAATCATCATGCAAGCGGTTTAAACAGATGCAAACAGCATAAATAATATCAATTCAAAAAATAAAATAAACAAAATGATAACCAAAAATGAACAAATAATGAAACATAAAATAAATGAGAGCCCAACATCATTAACAAAATCAGGAAACCGAACCATACCAAACACAATAATTCCAATTACCCCCTGTTGGCTACACATTTTGTGCTAGCCAGTGACAATTCGACGCGTGGCAAAGTAAGGGTAATATGGGGAGACCAGGCAGGTCTTCGATGCTGATCATACACGTGGCAGTTAATATTGGTTGTTATAAGATCTGAGTAGTAGCGGATCAACAAAGAAATGTACGGTGACGTGGCTTCAACGGTTGCTCACATTCAAATTCGAATATAGGAGGGAAGCCTAAACTGCAAGTGAGGGCGTAGTGGAACTACTTATAAGGTAGCATGATCAGCGATCACGGAGGAGCAGTTCGACGGTTTGAAGTACAATTCGATGGTTATCTTCAGAGAGTATAAATAGCAAGAAGGACTTCAGAAAAGGGGACGAAAAAAGATCAAAAGAAAACCAGTCTTACTTTACATATTCCAGTGTTATTTCCTGTCATTTACATTTCTGTACTTTAAGTTCTTGCGCTGCACTTCATTTGTAGGAGTAGTTTTCGAGTATATTGCCGCTGTAATTCTCTACGGAACTAAGATCATTGTAAGTTTTTCATACTAATGAAATGCTTCAGTTTATTTAACTGTTCTTATGCTCAAGTTCTCTGAAGTCAAATTACCAGTAAGCCACCAGTAAAAGTCCTCTTTATTGAGGCTAAAAGAACCATAACACAATCGTCTGAATAATTGTTTGGCAATTACAATTCTGTAAGGACTGATTGATCCTTGCTGGCACGCTCATAATTACAAAAATAACCTTCGAAAGCCAAAAAGCCAACATATATTTTTGGCACGCCCAGTGGGACCTTTTAAAAAATGGCTAGACGTAGGAGACAAGGAGAGAATGAATGATTGGAAGAAGGCGTGGAAGGAGAAGTGGAGACATCCAATCCAGAGGATAATGTGATAACACATCCTGTGGAGACTCCTATTTTATCAGAACCCATGGTCGAACAGACCAATACTTCAGAGCAAATACCATTTGTTCGTAATAGTGGACGAGACCAAGGAATTGGACCATCTAGTGTCCCATCTACCTAGCCAGTCAACCCGTGGGGCGGCTTAGTAGATGCTATGGGACATCAATTAATAAACACAATGGAAAGGTGGGCAGTATCCTTTTTGGATCGAATGAATAACCACCAACCAACAAATGTAAGACACATGGAGGAAGTAAATGTCCCTCAACAAAGATTGGCTAGACAGCCTATGCAAGCTAATAGACATTCCAATGGTCAAACCAGTAATCAGATTCATGAAAGATTACCACCTCAGTCTTGGTATGAACCCATTTCGAGGCCTGAGGCAGGCCAGAATGCCTCAATGTTTAACAGTGAAGCCATGCAAATTGGTGGATCTGGCCCAGTACAAGAAAATGGCATAAGAATGGTTCCAAATCCCACATTCGAAGCCTTACCTGGCACTAGGGGGTACAATAATCCCTTATTCGAATTTGTACACGGGGGGTTGGAAGGTTTCCCTACAAGTGGAAGGGATACAATACCTGTTCCAGCACCTTTCGTGGGTCCTTTCGTAGGACAGGCTCAAAGAGGTTACTTACACCCCCAACAGCAGCCTGTACCACAGGGACAGCCAGTCCCGAATGTGCCACCTTATGGACCAAGGGGACCACAAGCACAAGCTTGTCCGCCAAATCCTGTGTTTGTTCCCCCAGTAGTGGTTCAGCAGGCACAAAATATGGTCCCTAGGGACCAAATTACTGAGATAGTTAGGGAGTTATGTGGACCAATGGCTCGGGGGGTCCAAACTCCTGTGTATAGAAAACCATACCCAGAATGGGTCGATAGGGTACATGAATATCCAAGAGGTTTCAGGGTACCAGATTTTGTCCTCTTTCATGGGAACGGAAACCAATCAACAGTAGAGCATATTGCTAGGTTTGCCGCTCAATGTGGTGAATTTACCAATCATGACTATATGAAATTGAGACTATTCCCGAATTCTTTAACTGGGGGAGCGTTTGTATGGTACATTAATCTTCCACCTGGCTCCATCCAGACTTGGCAGCAAATGGAAGAGGCATTTCATGCCTAATTCTTCCAATCTGAGCCAGAAGTTTCCATGGCAGACTTGGCAAGATTGAGTCAAAGGCCTGAAGAGAAGGCTACTCAGTTTATTTCTAGATTTAAGAGGGCTCGAAATAAATGTAGAGTAATCTTGCCAGAAACGAAATTCGTAAGATTGGCTCAAAATGGCCTAGAGTTCAGGCTTCGAAAGAAGTTTGATTCAACAGAGTTTAGAGATTTAGTGGAACTGACTTATAAAGTATCTAGATATGAAGCATTACTAGAAGAGGAACAGGATCGAAATAATGCATCATATAGGACATACTACAAAGATCCTAATTATGAGATTGATGCCGCAGAGATTGTGGGAAAAGAGCCTATGATCTGTGAAGCATTAATTCATAAAGATACGACAATTGACCAGCAGTTTAAAAAGAAAGATCTCCACAGGAAATATTCTTTCGATTTAACTAAGGCAGATGATATTTTTGATCATTTGCTTGCGGCCAACTTCCTTAAGTTACCAAAAGGGGTTAAAATTCCATCTCTTGATGAACTTAAAGGAAAAATATATTGTAAATGGCATAATTCTTGGTCTCACTCGACTAAAAACTGTGTTGTTTTTTGAGACAGGATCCAAGAACAAATTCGGAAAGGGAGTTTGAAGTTCCCAGCCAAAGCTGAAAAAGCCATGGGGATCGATAGCAATCCATTTCCAGAAATTGGAGAGATGGCAGCCAATGTCATTATGTCAGACTTTCAGAACCTGTCTGTGAAAGAATTGGAGGAAGTCAATGTACAGATGCATGTGGCCAACCAGACAGCAACCAAAAAAGACATTAGAAGTCCACCAGCTATGGGACGAGATTTCTCACATCAGAGGGAAGACTCTGATGAAGAAGCATTGGATGATGATTCCTTAGAGGCAGCCGTAATGCAAAGAATGTGTCCCAGGTGCAGACTGAGTTATAAGTGGTTGAAAGGCCTTCCAGTTGATGGGAAGCAGTATTACAGGGATGTGCAGAGGCGTCCCAAACCAACCAATGCTTATAATAAAAGGCCGTATCCGGCTAATGTTAGGCGGCAGCCATTAGTGGTTGAACCTGCAGTTGATAAGATGCATGCTAAAGGCAAGAGGCCCTTATATAAGGCCAGGTCACCTAACTATTACAGGATGGAGAGCAGTCATTCTGAAAGAAGACTGGAGAAGAGTTCAGGTTTTAGGATCAAAGCCAGGAATTGGCCCCCTGGGCCAGCTTCACGAAGGACAGAAAATGATCACCATCATCGAGAGCCTAAATCAGGCTCAAAGCTTGGAGACAGGGCCAAACAATTGTCTTCACAGCCAGCCTCGAAGGTGACCTCGAAAGAAGAAAGAGGCAGTTCAACGTCTGGGTCAGTAAGTTCGTGGGTACCTGGAGTCCCAGATTGGTTTGTGATGCAAAACAAACCTAGGGAAATGCCTACCCAAAGGAATTTTGGAAATCAAAGTAGGATGGTTAAGCCTCCTTTGGTGGCCCCCAACAACTGGGTATTGCTGAAACACCCAAGAACGAGGGAACCAGATATGGTCCCCGTTATTTCCAGATCACAAAGGAGGAAAATTCAGCGTAGGTACACCCAATACCAGAAAGACCTGAAAGAAAGTGGAGAGATTTCTTCGTTGATCCAGACTGGAGAAAAGAAGAATCGAAAGTCAGACCGTAATCCAAAGCCAGTTATACAAAACGAGATGGATCGCAGTAGAGAACAGTTGGCCAAGGTTCATTCTGAACTGAAAGTCAGAGAGACGGAAAGCCTAGCAGGGTTGGAGAAAGCTCTGATGGAGAGTGGTAGCGAAACGGAAGAAGATATTGGCGTAAGCCAGAAGAATGAAATGGTGGAAGAAGAAATGTTCAAAGCTTTCATGGCCGAGCAAACATTTCTGGTTGGAAAACCAGCCGAGGAAAATCATTCGAAGGAACCCATTAGCAATGAAATACCAGAATGCAGCATGCAAGATGTTCTGAGGTAATTGACCAAGGTGACCAAGAGGGGAAACAGGTACAGCCAGCCATCTAGTTTGGCTCGTTTCCCCCGGTATCAGTGAACATGGTACACATACTACCACAAGAATTCCAAGCTGGAGATGAGAATCAAGAGGGGCAGGAAGCTGATCCAATTCCGATCTCTAGTGAAGATCCACAAGTGAGTATGGTACAAGATAATTTCGGAATGGTTACCCCAATGGAAGCTGAATATGAGAGCGAAGAAGTGGTAAGCATTAACCTCTCGTATCCATTCGAATATCCCTCGAATTCCACGACGCAGCATGTTAAGCCTTTGTACATTAAGGCCTTCTTCGATGGGATTCAGTTAAATCGAGTCTTGGTGGATAATGGAGCGGCGGTGAACTTATTACCGAAATCCTCCCTGAAGAAATTAGGGAAGAGGAATCCCAGGTTGATCCCAACCAGTACAACCATCACTGGTTTTGCTGAAGACAAGCAGATGGCCCAGGGAATTCTACCCATCAACCTGAGTGTGGGAACCAAGGACTGCATGACGGCATTTTTCATCATCGATAGCAATGCCAAGTACAATGCTTTACTTGGTAGAGATTGGATCCACACTAATAAATGTGTGCCTTCCTCTTTGCATCAGAAAATGATAATAGCTCTAGGCAATGGGAAGACGGAGGAAATTAATACAGATCCTCAACCTTTCATAGCCTGTGCAGATTTCGCAGAAGCTAAGTTGTATATTGATGGCGTGGCACCGCTCAGTATACTGATGGAATTCGATGGCTCAGCCGAAGTAACGGCTGATGAGGAAGTAGCACACCTGAAGCATTTAGTCCAGGAGAGTGCTGGTGAAGAGCTAGTGGTTAAAGATGACAATGATGCCTGGTTATAGGCAGCAAGATGAAGCACCATAAGCCAGGTCTTTGGCTTTAATCAAGTTTTCAACATTGGATATAAAGTCAATAGTCCAGAAAGTACGAGAGCAAGAGAAAGAAGTCATGACGATTGGCTGCAAGCAGCAGCAGCAACAAGCCAGAGTTTTGACCCTTGATAAATACTGTCCATTGGACATAGAAACAAAAGTCCAAGAAATACAGGAAGAAGAAACCTTGTGGACAGACTTTGTCTATGAGGAGGAGAATAAAGAGGAGGAATCAAAAAGCCTGGAAACAGAACACAGCAAGGAGACTTCTGCGAAGTCGGAGAAGATCAAAGAAGGAGTTCCAGTAAGTACTCAGATACAAGACCCCTTAGAAGAAATAAATTTAGGGGAAGATTTTGTACAACAACCCATTTATATAAGTGCTTGGTTGAATTCTCTTGATAGGGACCAGTTATTGGTTATTCTGAGAAGATATAAAGATTGTTTTGCATGGTCATACAACGAACTACCAGGATTGGATAGGTCATTAGTGGAACATAGGCTTCCCATGAAGCCTAACTTCAAGCCATACAAACAAAAACCAAGAAGAATGGGTTCAGAAGTGATCCAGAAAGTCAAGGAAGAAATTCTTAGACTACTCAAGGCAGGCTTTATCAGAACAGCCAGGTATGTTGAGTGGCTATCTAATATTGTACCTGTAGTCAAGAAAAATGGCAAAATGAGGGTATGCATCGATTTTAGAAACCTAAATCTAGTAACTCCAAAAGATGAATATCCTATGCCTATAGTAGATCTGCTGGTGGATAGCTCAGCAGGACATCACATTTTATCAATGATGGATGGGCACTCAGGCTATAACCAAATCTGCATTGCGGAGGAAGATGTTCACAAGACAGCATTTAGATGCCCTGGAAATATCGGGACCTTCGAATAGGTTAAAATGCCGTTTGGCCTAAAGAATGCCAGGGCCACATATCAGAGGGCTATGAACACTATCTTTCATGACCTTATTGTGGGTATTTAGAATGTTATATTGACGACATTGTGGTTAAATCTCAATCCATGGAGGAACATCTGTTTCACCTAGAGGCAGCCTTTGAAAGAATGAGAAGGTTCAAATTGAAGCTTAATCCTCTTAAGTGTGCTTTTGGCGTATCATCTGGAAACTTCTTGGGCTATGTAGTACACAAGAAAGGAATACAGATCGACCAGAATAAAGCCAAAGCCATCATTGAAGCCAGACCTCCATCAAGTAAGAAAGAATTACAAAAGTTCCTTGGACAGGTTAATTTTCTTCGAAGATTCATTTCTAACACTGCAGGGAAAACTAAAATTTTTTCTTCTTTATTAAGACTGAAAGATGAAGAGGAATTTGTGTGGACAACGGAGCATCAAAGTGCTTTCGATGGAATCAAAGCCTACTTGGCCAACCCTCCAGTACTGATGCCACCAAATGGCGTTAAGCCGTTGAAGTTGTACATAGCCGCAGCAGAAGATTCATTGGGAGCTTTCTTAGCCCAAGACAATGAGGAAGGCAAGGAGCAAGCTGTTTATTACCTTAGTAGGTTTTTAAATTCTTGTGAATGTAAATATTCAGCTGTAGAAAAGCTTTGCCTTGCGCTGTATTTTGCTGTAATGAAATTAAGATATTACCTTTTGCCTACGACTGTCTTGGTAATTGCAACCACAGATTTGGTTAAATACATGTTATCTAAATCTATGTTGAGGGGAAGAATTGGCAAATGGGTATTAGCCTTGTCAGAATTTCACTTAGAATATGTGCCCTAAAGGGCAGTGAAAGGACAAGTTTTAGCCAATTTTTTGGCAGACCATCCATCTCAAACAGAGAGTCAAGAAATAATGGAACTCAGTATGGCTAGTGTCGAGCCATGGCAAATGTGGTTCGATGGATCGAAAGCCAATGGCCTAATTGGAATTGGTATAGTAATCAAGTCACCACAAGGAATAGAAACCACACATGGTTTCAGAGTAGATGAAACTGCTTGTTCTAATAATCAAGCTGAATATGAAGCTTTGATAGTGGGATTGGAAATTCTTATTGGATTACAAGTACATGCAGTTGACATTTTGGAGATTCCCAATTGGTCGTTAACCAAGTAAAAGGGATTTTCAAGTGTCAAAGTATAAGTATGCTGCCATATTATGTCGTCGCATTACATTTGCTCTCTCAATTTGAAATAGTAAATGTAACTTATGTTCTGAGATTCTTGAATAATAGAGCTAACGATGTGACGCAAAAAGTTTCGAATTTCAAGAGTAAAGATGGTACCCAGTGGGATGTGAGCCAAACAACATACCAAAAACCTATACCACCTTTAAGTAAGAGGAACATGGTCCTGGAAATCAATTATAATGATCTGCAGGAACAGGATTGGAGACATCCAATAATACAATACTTGGCTGGCCCATCCTCAAAAGCCAGTAGAAAAGTTAAATTGCAATCTGTGCAATACATCATATACAACAATGATCTCTACAAAAGAGGGGGAGATGGTCTATTGTGAGAATGTTTAGGGCCAAAAGAAGCATTAATAGCTATGGCTGAAGTTCACGAAGGCATCTGTGGTGCACATCAGCCTGGTGTAAAAATGAGATGGCTGCTTCGAAGACATTCCTATTATTGGCCGACTATCCTTAAAGACTACATAGAATATGCAAAGGGCTACTAGGCATGTCAAAAGCATGGTATAATAAGGCATGTGCCCATAACTGATCTACATGCAGTAGTAAAGCCTTGGCCATTCAAAGGATGGGCCATGGATATGATGGGGAAAATACACCCTCCCTCTTCGAAGCATCATTGTTTTATTTTGGTAGCTACTGATTATTTCACCAAATGGGTCGAAGCTAAACCATATAAAGCTGTAGATCAGACGGAGGTTATTGGGTTTATTAAAGATTTGATCCATAGAATTAGCATCCCACAAACGATAACGGTCGATAATGGGACTGTTTTTGATGGGAAAATGGTAAAGTCTTTTGTGGCTGAGTTCGAGATTAGCCTTGTTAATTCCACTCCATATTACGCACAAGCCAATGGTCAAGCTGAGTCATCTAACAAGTCCTTAAAAAAGGGAATACAAAAGGTTGTGGAAGATAATCCTAGAGATTGGCACAATTTATTGTTAGATGTATTGTGGGCTTATAGAACTTCCCCAAGGTCAAGCACAGGAGTCACTCCTTATGCTTTAGTTTATGGGCATGATGCAGTGTTACCAGTGGAGATCAATGTTAAATCCTTAAGGGTAAGATGCCAAGACCAGTTGGATCCTGAGCAGTACTGTCAGAGTATGTGCTTGGAGTTAGAAGATATAGATAAAGCTAGAATTTTGGCATTAAATAGCATTCTCTTTCAGAAGAAGAAAGCAGCCAAAAATTATAACAAGAAAGTCAAACACATTGGCTTCGATGAAGGTGATTTGGTGTGGAAGACAATACTCCCAATGGGGATTAGAAGCCATAGATTTGGCAAATGGTCACCTAATTGGGAAGGACCATATCAAATTCATAGAGTTTTGCCTTTTGGGGCATACCATTTGAAAATTTTGAGTGGTTATGTGCATCCCAAAAAGATTAATGGCAGATATTTAAAACTTTATTTTCCAACTATTTGGGAAACACAGGGAATAAAATAAACACTGAGTACAAGAACATAAAATAGTAAACAAGGAAATGTTTTATAAAGAGTCAAGTACATTATGCCACAAGTTGGCCCAAAAATCATTACAATGTTTTAGCTGTTTTTGTACAACAGATTTCCTATTGGTAAACGACAAAAACAATTGAATAGCTTCAGCCATATCTTTCTTTTGATTAGTCAGTCCTTGATTGGTGATTTGCAGTTTGAGGTCAGTTCAGAGTAAGGCCTGATTCACTGCAGAAAGCTCCTCTTCGAGTTGAGCTTTCCTCTCCAGCAGTTGAGTTTGAAAGTGAGAGGCAGAGGAGTGTTGTTCCTTAAGCGTCGATACTTCAGTATGCACTTGAGAAACAAAACTTTGATCTCTAACCAATTTCTCATCTGCGGCCTTGGCAGCATGACAGATGCTGATGTAAAAATCGATGGTAGCTGCTGCCTGGGATAGGTGATTAGAGACATCCATACCAGACTGCTCAGCAAGTTTGCAGCATTGAAGAAACCCGTTTTTAATTATAGGCCTTTGTAGAGCCTCGAAGGGAATCCTCGAAAAAGAAATTAGCAGGTCCAGACAGGTGTCCAAGTCTATCAAAGGCACAGAAGGTTGGCTGCTGGAGGAAGGAGAGCTCTCAAAAATTTCCAGCGAAGAATCAGCCAAAACTAATGGCTCAGCCTCCTCATCGAATGTCGGAGAAGTAGAAGTGATGTTAAAAAGACTAGCTAATCTTGCTTCAAAAATATCAATCTCATTAGTAGACATGAGGGGCGCAGAGAGAGTTGCCATGGGAGACACAGAAGATTGCATAGGGATAGGAGAAATGGGTGGAGCATCTTTAATGGTCTCCATGGTCCTAGTCACCAATGAATCTAGAGAAGGAGGGCTGAAGCTAGGTAAAGGTAGTAAGTCATGAATTGGAGAGCTGTTAGCACCCATCAGAGACAAGGTAGCAGTTGGAATCTCCTTGGAAGGAGAAAGAGGAGCAAGACTTGGCAAAGAAGTAAATTGAGGAAAGTCAAGAGTCAAGTAAGAAAGATATGGAGTCAAACCAAGAGGAAGAGGTGCAGGAATGCTTGACCTCAAGAAAAGTGCAGAAAATGTAGACCCTAAAAATGGAAGTATGGTCTGAGTAGTCCTTACATCCTGCATCTGATCAACCTCGAGTGAAACTGAGAGAGGTCTCATCGGAAAGATGAACTCAGAAGTTGCCGCTGCAAGAGGAAGAAATGTAAGGCAATGTTAAACCTCGATACCAAAGGCTAACAGAGGAAAAATCGCAGAAGCATAAAAATTACCTGCTCCAGAAGTATCGGCTATAATGGGGGAACTACGAAGGGTGTAATATCTGGCAGTCTGTTGCTTTCTTACAGTTTCCCTTTGTAGTATGTCAGCAGCAGCGGATTCATCTCTCAGAAATTGTTGCTGTCGTCTCTTCTCAACTCTCTCGAAGACAATCATGGCTTTAGGATGTTCTTGCTCTATTGTCTTGACGGCTGCTTCATGGATGGTATCTTCAACTGAGACAGGAGCGGAAGCAGACATCTTTTTTCTCTTCTCTATGGCTTTGGAAATTGTCTCAGAATCAGAGTCTTCGACCATATCAGAAGGAGAGACAGTCACCTTTCTTTTCCTTTTCCTCTGTATTGGCAGGGTCTGCTCTTTCTCAACTTTTCCCTCAAGTTCTTCAAGCTGCGATCTGGATTCCAAAGAGATGAATTCATCTTCCGACTCTCTGGCAGTTGTCTCATCCCTAGCCGAGTCGGATGAAAAGACGATCGCTTTCTTCTTTCTTTTCAAAAATAACTCTTCCTTTTCATCTGTTTCTTCCTTTTCTTCCCCTTGAATATTGGATGTTCCCTTCTCGAGTTCAAAGAGCCTCCTTTTCTTTTGTGATTGACCACCTCCACAAAAGAAGAATTAAAGATAAGGTAAAATGCATTATGAAAGACAAAAGGAGAAGAGACAAGGGTATACCTTTCTTCGAGGCAGCCCGAGTGACTCTGGGAGAAATTGAAGCAGCAGGAGCAGCATGTGCTATATCTGAAACAGTGGAAGAAGTGACAACCCCAGTTTCTTTGGGCTTGGTCATATCTAACGCCGTTAGTAGGTTTAAAGGTGAAATGGCCAAATAAATCTCCATAGTAGTCACCCACCAGTTTTGGTACCTCTTCAACACGGTACCTTGAGGAATGAAAGGGGTGTACTCAAAGTTGGCTAAGTCATCTACAAATTTCAAAGTTGCCTCTTCTAGCCTGGATTTCCGGACTTTCAGATCCCTTCTGGTAAGGCTGAGGTTTGTGTTGCTACAGAGAGGTATTGGGACCCCTTGTGTGAGGCCAAATTGTCTAGCAAACTGAGCTGGACAGTAAGGTTCAGCAATGCATTTGTAGGCCTTCGGGTTCAAAGTCCCGATAAATAACTCTCTAGGAATCAGAATGGAAGCCCATATATCCTTGTGAATAAGTGAGGTACAGGACTGGTCACTTAGAAAATTCCTCAACCAAGATGGACCAATGGAAGGTTCGAAGGGACGAAAGCGGTAAGTAGGAAGGGAGGCTGGAAGCTGGTGAAAGAAAGAGAAGTAAAAAGCAAAGGTAGAAGGGTAAAGTGAAGCATTGGCCATCCTTATGCCGTGAGTAAGAGGGTTTGGCTCGGAAAATTTAAGGCATTTGGATTGTAACTCAGTAAAATAGATGAAAAGCCAAAACTGAAGGATCCAGAATGGCCCCCCTTGATTAGCATCTAAGGGTTTCTCACAGAAAAGAGAGCAGACTCTATATACGTGCCCTAGAACATATGGGGCTAAGGCTACCTTTTTCTGTAAAACAAAGGCTTTGGCAAGAGGGGCAAATTCAGGCATAATTCTCTGAGAGGAAGTGCAAAAAAGGAATTTGCAAAGCCAATACAATAAGAAAGAAAAGAATTCCCTATCAGTCATAGGGCCCTCTCTTTTATTCTCAGCCCTAGCGAAATCACTATAAGATGAGTTAAGGGAGGGGAGAGAGAAAGGGACTGCTAAATCAGGATAATCTGGTCCAAAAGGGGTGCCAATGAGAGATAGTCCCAGTAAATGGCAAATATCAAGAACAGTAGGGGCCATCATCCCACATCTAAATTGGAAAAAGTTAAAGACAGGATTCCAAAAACATAGGGCAGCAGGAACAAGGAAAGGGTCCTCTGAAATAGTTACCCTAGATAGTCTGAGAGCATCGAGAAGGCAGAGTTCTTGAAGGTCCAGGGTCCTAGCAGGAATAACTCGATCATACCATTCTTGCCACTCTGGTCTCACCGTGGGCCAGCATCGGTGGGGGCGATTTATCCTCCAGTTCCTCCAGTCAAGACCACCTTCATAGAGAAGACATTGGTTTTCCAGTCGGGGATACAGGGCTGGGAGCTCAGTAAGGACCTCTTTGAATATGGGTCCGAGCACGTAGTCTAACTGCACATGACGACGAGGGACAAAGATGCGTCCATCAATAGCGCTTTTCTCCCCAGCTTTGTACTTTTCACATTCTGCATCAATAATCCTCTTCAGGGCCACAGATGGGCTCGTACGCTCTACGACTGATACTGAAGGAGAAGCCATTGACGGTATGCTTTTCTTGACAATGAAACCGGGAAAGGAAGTAGAGAGAAGCCGACGATCGGTAATAAGAGGGGTTTGTGCGATTAGAAGAGCAAGTGATTTCAGAACACGAAACAAAAGGGTTTTTAAAGCCCTCGTATTTGAAAATATATTACATGAGCTGTTAAGTATTAAAAGTACGAATACAAAAGCTTCCTTCAATATTGATGCTTTTGGAGGGAAAAACAAAGCCCAGTTGTTAAGGCTAGCTTCGAAGTAAGATATTTTTCTTCGAAGCCAAGTCAAAACGGCTTCGAAACAGAGAAGCCGGCTTCGAAGCAGGTTGCCATACCCAAAAATAAAAATACTCGAGTGTTTATTTCACTTAAAAAAGTTTAAAGACCTGTTTTTAGGTTTTTTAACAAAGGTAATGTCCTTCAAGGCAAAACTTGAGATTCTTTAAGGATGGGATTTGGTGTTTGAAACATCAAAAGCAATAATGACAATGACTAAATGTTGACTATGGTCAAAACAGGCTTTAAGTGTAAGATTGCCAGATTTGAAGCACTGTTTCCAATTGAAAATCAGCCAAAACTTTATTCCACAAATTGGAAAGGTTTACAATTGGCTCATTTAGTGTTTCATTTAAAACAATTAAGTCCAGATTCAAAGGATGAAATTGTTCGAAGTTCGAAGCTCTGAGTTGACTTTTAAAACACAAGTGAAAACACAAGTGAAGACAGGGTCAAACAAAGACAAATGAAGAAGAATTTTGTTTATATTAAGATCAGAGCGATTACATCAGCTGACCCTATCTCGGTATGAACTCGAGCTCATAAAAATAAGGAATCGAATAAATAACAAGATCATGAAATTTAGTCCAACAATGATCAATGAACTTTTGTTCTTTCCTTATTCTATCTTCTAAATTTTCTAGCATTGGCTGCATAAGTTGATGTGCTCTCACTTCATAGTAGAGCTCTTCAGCCTTTATTTCGAAAGCCACCTCTCTTAATCCTTGTTCCAATTCATCAATGTCTAAGTCATCCCAATACGCAGAATCTTTATTCTTGAAATCATTGAATTCTTCAATAAAGTTCTCTGCTTCGTACTGAGCATGAATTCGAGGAGACGAAAGTTGGTCTAGAGATTGTGTGGTAGCTACAGAATTTCGATGCCAATAAAGGAGCAATGGAAGTTGGTCCAGAAACATATGAAGCTCTGCCTGAGCAAGGGGATTAAGGACATGGCCCCTAGTCAGAATATCACAAGCCCATCGAAGGTTCTTGAGAGGGACTTCGTCCTCGAGTACATTAAAAGGCAAGTGAGAGAAGGCTGCAAGCAGAAGTTGAGCCTGTTTCCGCTCAGCTGGGGTAGGAGGAGGTAGAGGTTTATAAGGTGGGAAGACATTCTCCATGGATAGGGCAATCTTCAGTTTCTCTGTCCAGGAAAGAGTTGGTGGGGGAGAAGGTATGTCAATTTCGGGAGACGAAGAAGAAGGTGTGGACGCTTCTGTTTTCGGGGATGATACGGGAGCAGAAGGAACAAAGGCATTAATATAATCAAGCCAGTCAGAAGAACATATCTTCGCCTTTTGGGCTAAGAATGATGGGTTATACCCTTGTGCTTCTTCTGGGCGGGGGGCAGCGTGCACTATTTTTGTAGGCATGGAGGATGTATACCATGCTACAAGAAGATTCTCCTCCAGACTACGCCGATGGTCAATGGGCACATAGGGATAAACAACTGAACTTCGAGTATAGGAAGGAAACTCTAAAGGGTCAGTGAACTCAATAAAATGGTGGTTGATTTGCTCCTTCAAATCATAAGTCTCAGGTATTGACCAGCTTGTCCAGTCAGAACCCCCAGAAGAGGAAGAAGTTGCAGCTTTATCCCATACAGAAATTTGCGAAGAAGAGTTGCTCAAATCCATATTTGCAATTTTCTGAATCAAAGGTTTGAAAGTAGTTTGTTCGAACTGTAAAGGTAGGTCAGAGGGAAAAATTCTTATGTCTATGTTTGTAGCTTTCTGAATCGAAGGATTAAGAGCAATGTGTTCGTAATCCAAAGGTCGGTAATTTGCAAAGGCATCCATGACCTGAATATAGAAAGGTGGGTAAAGGTGGCTAATAAATGCATGCTTTCGATGAGAAATAGCATCGACATATGACTCTTCGTATGCTTCATCACTGGAGGAAAGAATTAATTTGGCCATGAAATGTATCAGTCTGTTCGAATAATAAGACAGTGAAAATACTTAGAGGATCAAGACGAAAGTATTAATACAGATGGTGAGTGACAGTTGCATTTCTGGGAAGATGCAAAACCCATGCACGTTCTAAGACGTGGGAAAAAGGACCCTGATCCACTAATATCACCAAGTCTTGGGCATATTAGTGCGGGGGGTAATGTTGGCTACACATTTTGTGCTAGCCAGTGACAATTCGACGCGTGGCAAAGTAAGGGTAATATGGGGAGACCAAGCAGGTCTTCGATCCTGATCATACACGTGGCAGTTAATATTGGTTGTTATAAGATCTGAGTAGTAGCGGATCAACAAAGAAATGTATGGTGACGTGGCTTCAACGGTTGCTCACATTCAAATTCGAATATAGGGGGAAAGCCTAAACTGCAAGTGAGGGCGTAGTGGAACTACTTATAAGGTAGCAAGATCAGCGATCACGGAGGAGCAGTTCGACGGTTTGAAGTACAATTCAATGGTTATCTTCGGAGAGTATAAATAGCAAGAAGGACTTCAGAAAAGGGGACGAAAAAAGATCAAAAGAAAACCAGTCTTACTTTACATATTCCAGTGTTATTTCCTGCCCTTTACATTTCTGTACTTTAAGTTCCTGCGCTGCACTTCATTTGTAGGAGTAGTTTTCGAGTATATTGCCGCTGTAATTCTCTACGGAACTAAGATCATTGTAAGTTTTTCATACTAATGAAATGCTTCAGTTTATTTAACTGTTCTTATGCTCAAGTTCTCTGAAGTCAAATTACCAGTAAGCCACCAGTAAAAGTCCTCTTTATTGAGGCTAAAAGAACCATAACACAATCGTCTGAATAATTGTTTGGCAATTACAATTCTGTAAGGACTGATTGATCCTTCCTGGCACGCTCATAATTAAAAAAATAACCTTCGAAAGCCAAAAAGCCAACACCCCCACAAACATAAGTCCACAACACAACAATATAGCAGAAGTTATTTAGTAGGTTACGTAGAGCACGTGTTCATGTGCCCAACCAATGAAATGGTATAATTTGCCCACCATTTCATTATTAGGGCGATGTATTCATTTAGTCCTTTGCTAAAGTGTATAAAGTCCCGTTTGTTTTCAAAGGTAGAATGAAGGAGATTGTTAGTGAGAAGACTATTAGTGAGGGGACTACTAGTGAGGGGATTAAGAAAAATTGTATTTGTTTGATAACCAATGGAGTAGTAATAGTTTATTTTTGTTTTGAGAGATGGGGATGAGATTAACCATGTGAAATTTCACAAATACCCTTTTTGCATATTTTCAAATTTAGACTTATACTAAGTAAAGAATAAATAAATTTTTACTCAATATTATTCTTTTTCTTTTTTTATTTTTTTAAATATTAAAGAATCTAATTATCAAAAAAATTATTTATTCAATGTTTTTTTTTAAAATATTAATGAATCCAATAGCAAAGCAGATTTGCCATCCAAATAGTAGATTTGCACCCCATTTGATACCTCATTTGATAGAAATTATAATAAATTTCACAAATCCAACTTCGACAGTGCAAAATACAGGGCAAGTGCGACATATTTCTAATCCCCCACAATGGTCACATACTAATGTTGTTTTCATAACAAATTTCACTAATTCTTTTAATCACAAGTTTGCCATTTAAATTGCTCTTATAAAATAATAAATAAATAAATAAATTAGCTCTTCTTATATTATTTTAGAGGGCATCATTTTAAATTGTAAAATTTTGTTATTGTATTGTATATGTGTAAAAAAAAAATTAGTGAGATTTGTTAATTTATTAACAAAAAAATTCTTATCAATTATGGGGGCGCAAAAATGAAATACACCTTTAACAAAAATTCTTATAAATGTAATCCTGCTGAGATTATGCATTTTTGTAGTACTATTTGCACCTATTTTTCTCATAAATGAGTGTCACCGAGCTTAATAGGAGGTAGCAAAATTCAAGTCCAAAGCTTCATGATTTCCTTTTTCAAACAGTTGCAATTCAATCCAAACCACCAGGCTGCTATACCATCCAAATTTTTTGGGCTTAGCCATGAAGATCCCCACAATTAGATAAAAGCACTCACTCCATACATTCCAAGCCCTGCTGCATAACAACAAGAATACATGAACTGCAAATTTTCTACTGCCAATACTTAACACACAAATACTAGATGTATGTATCAGGAGGGATGATGTGCATTCACAGTAATAAATCCCTAGTTACAATTTTTTCAAGTAGAACACCAGAAACTTTGGTGGTATATAATTTTTCTATAGAATTCTAGTAAAATTCTTTTTGAATCCCAAAAATTTCTCCACCTTGTTGTCCAAAGAGCTTACCGAGATAAGAACTACCCAATAGATAAACAAATAAACATTAAAACAGCCTAATGGATAAAATAGAATTTTATCAGATACCGATTGTCTAGCCAAGCAATTGGTTCAAGACAAGAATTCTCGTCAGGCCAAGGAAACAAGCTGTTCAATATGTCGTTCATTGTATATTTTTGAGCATCAAAGTCAATTTTGTACAGGTTCCTCCACTCACAACTCATGGGATCAGACAAGACAAACATGGGACAATATATATATATATATATATATGAAGATGTAACTCACTAAAGAAGCAAAAAAACAGATTGCAGCAGTAGCAGAGAGTAGCATACAAGACAATATATTGTAGCCCAACACGAGCAACCTATAAACAAATTGCAAGTTACAAAAACCAGTCTTAACCAGCCTAACACAGGAGAAACATTTACTCAACAAAAAGACCATCATACTTTTGCAGCAGATAAAGTATTACAGCAGCAGAAAATACCTAGCCTATAATATTTATGCATCACATAATATATTACAAGTCATGTGGGAAACAAAAAGACCATCATACTATAGATGCCACATTCAAATATGACCTTTCAATAGCAAAGAAACCCACTCCATCTTGTAATTTAATGCTAATAGTAATTTGATGCTCTGCCACATATGCGGTTCCACTATGTCAATTTGTTTTTTCTATATCAAACCTTAACGAGGGACACAATGATACCTCAACATTTAGTAGAAAGTATAGCAAGAGTTACTAGAATGTCATTTCAGGTAACATTTTTAATTTTTTTTCCCTCCTTGTAACAGCAGTTAGAACTAATTTTCTAATTCTTTAATATTTTTATGTCCTAAGCCACATTTGTTTCTCTGGCATAAAAAATATTAGTTTTGCTTTCACGTCACTTCTACTTCATCATGTCTCTTCTTCTTCTTTGGGGAATATGCATAATTCCCTTTAGTTCAACTTAGGTGAATGTTTTGTGCAGGGTGTATACTTCAACAAAATTATGAGGATGAATTGTTTACAACCATATTGGTGAAATAGGTGAAAGTGCTCTTCTTCATGTCATTCAACCCTGCAAAAATATGCATAATTTCCTTTAGTTCAATTGTGAGGATGAATTATTCATGTCACTCTGCCCTGGTGCAATCTGATGCATAATTTGATTTAGTTCAACTCATGTGAACTTTTTGTGCTGGAAGTATACATAAATCAAGGATAAATTGTTCACAGCCATATTGGTGTGTGAAATTATTTGTGAATAAGATAAATAGATAGGATAGGTTGATGAACTCAACAAAGCCTTTATCCAAAACTGGGTAGGATACATAGTTATTTTATTTTATTTTATTTTAACATTTGTCCCCATCTAGAGCTATTTTAGATGGGAAGATAGATTAGTGGAATGAATTCTAGAAAAAACACTATGTTCAAGGGCTGCCTCCTTGATTGTTATCAACTATTTGACGTGCCAACTAAAAAGAAGACTGAATGGATAAAGAACAGAGAAGCATAGTAACAAAATAAAATCCTAAAATACATTTTATATAATATTGCAAATTCAACTATTGCAAATTCACAAATTGAATGACAAATAAGAGAACTTGAAGTGATTCAATGGGAAATTCAACGAATCTTCAAGGGTTCGGATCAGATTGAATAGTGATTATGATTTGATAGATCTGGTAATTAGGGCAAGCATCTAGCTTCAACTAAAAAGAACACTAGAATTGAAATAGGAGACCCCTAGTTTGAAACTAAATTCAATTTCCCAAAAACTCAATTGCACAAAAAAAAATGCAACTCCAGACTGAAACAAATAACTTAAAAATCCACAGAATTATAATAACAAATCATATCAGATTCTGGGCAAAACACAAACCTTCCTGAAAAATTAATGGGATTTGAAACGCAAACTCTGATTTAGAAAGAATAATAACATGAGGGAATATTAAACTAATGATAACCGAATAATTCTATTCAGAATTCTTAATTTGCCCAACCAATAGAACCAACTGATATATATATAGAAATCAAACCAATATATATATATATAGAAATCTGTATATATATATAGAAACCAAACCCAACTCCAATCGAGATCAAACCAATATATATATAGAAATCCGTATATATATAGAAATTCGTATATATATATATATATATATATATAGATAGATGAAGCTGCCAAACCCAACACCCATCAGGATGAAGCCAATTTACAACATATATACACATTTAGATATAGATGTGCATATTTGTATCCAGAATGTACCCTCTCCATTGTCCCATTAGTCAAAACCAAATCTTTTCATAAAACCCAATATATGAATTCAAAACAATTACAATCAAACTACATCTATATACATTTTTAAATAAAAAAAATCTTATTTTTCAAATTCCCACAATTAAGAAATTCACTCTAATCCCTCATTTCAATTAATTTATTTGAAAATCAAAAGCGAAGAAAATAGCAAAACAATAATGAGAACGAATACTTCGATTCCAATAACAGTAAAACAATTTGTGTATATATGTATATATATATATATATATATATATAAATAATACGAAAGATTGAGATGTGGATATAAAAAGCAAACCTTATATATATATAGAAAACAAAAAAGCTTAGATGAGTTTGAGATTGTGCAAATTGCATTCACATCCCCAATGAGGTTTGTAATAAAAAATAATTACTTAACAAAAAAAAAATTACCAACAGATGCTCCACAGAATTTGAAGATCGAAGATCTAAAGATGAGAGAGAGTTAGGGCACACTGTAAAGTAGAGAGAGCCTCTTTTTGCCTCTCCTTCTTGCTGTTGTTGCTTCCAAGGATGAGTAGGGCAGACTTCAGATCAAAAATCTAAAGAAGATGAGAGCTTATCTTTGCCTCTCCTTCCTCCTGCTGTTTCTTCTTCAAGGATGAGCTAGGGCAACGATGGGTAAATAAGTAATCACACTCCTAATACCAACGGACTAAATTTCAATACCAAGTGTTGGAGCAGACTATGAATTCTGTTAGCAAGGCCCATCTTTAAGCCTCCGGCTTATCAATCCGTTCTCCAACCCTACAAACAAACAGAACATTAAGTGGGCACCATCTCTATCCTAATCCCCTCCCTTCTTCTACACCCCAAAACAAACAGGGCCTAAAAGTCCTACTAGACACGAAGCTTGAGAGCTTGTGGCCTCCAGAATTTGGAAACACTACTTATAAAACCCCAAACACTGCCCTCACAAGTCTTTCCAGCTTGTCTTCTAATGAGCTTCAATAGACCTAATAAAAAAAACAATAATTAAAAAAAGATACGTGATTTGCAAATAAACCAAACCAAATCAAGCCTTAAGCCCCATCAAATAGGGACATGATTTGCAGATACAAAAAAATAAAATAAAAAAATTGCTACTTTACCTTCTAAGAACACATTAAATCTTTTGCTACTCAAGCTAGCATTCCATGCATTTTTGTTATTGTCCAAGCTGTTGCTTTGGAAATCCTTCAATAAGTGGAGAGAGAGAGAGAGAGAGAGAGAGAGAGAACATAATAATAAACTTCAGAAACAAAGGGGGAAAAAAAAGTATGCACTTTAAATAAATTTAAAAATAAAAAAACAAAAATAGAAAAAAGAAGGTTGAAAATTTCTTGGGGATTGTTAACATCAAGATAATTAAAACATGCTCCAAACAATTTTACATTTTTTTTCTCTCACACATGGATTACTAAGAAACAAACCAGGCTATATAGATTATAACAAACAATTCTACTTTCTAAAAAAGAAATATAAAATTCCGTTTAATAGTTTTTAAATCATGATTTGAGTTTTAAATTGTATTTTGAGTTTTAAATTTTTGAAATGAGTTTTGAAAAGGAAAAATTTGCTGAGAAAATTATTTATAAGCCCTATTTGGAAGACTTATTTAATGTGAAGCCGTATGAATATATTTTTAGAGATTGAAATCCTATTTAAATAGGAATGTGTTCCATAAGGTCCTATGAGTTGTAAATTAATGATATTAGTGTATTATTATACCCATAATTTGTTTTCATATTGTACATTATTTTCTCATTCATCATATCACATTTCGGTAGGCGTGTGTGTATTTGACATTGTGATGGTTGATGCGTTTTGATATATTTGATGTGTGGGTGGTGTGTATGAGTTCGGGGTTCGGTTGGGGATATTTGATATTGGTTGTTAATTGGATATCGAATGTGAACCACGTCATAGGATGGCAATTGTACATTGGGACCTGGATGATCGTGTTACAATGCATATTACATTTAGTGTGTAACGTTAATCCACATACATCATGTAGTAGATAACATTTGTGTGTTTGTTCGATTGTACAAGTGTTTGAATGTGTATCGTGTCTTTGTTGTAATTAGTGTTTACATATACATGTCACAGTACATTGCGCAAAATTATTGAGGATTTGGGTTTGTAATTGAATGTGGATTGAATCCCATTACTCGATGTTAAAGTTACGCTGGGTTGGGTAGGGCTGAGCAAGGAATCCGTGAAATTCGTAATCCGATCTAGTTCAGTCCAATTCAATAGGTTTGGATAAGTTTTCTGAATCCATAGTTCTATTTCGGATTGAAAAATTAAAAATCCGTAGTCCACGGATCGTTTCTAGATTGAACCCCACAGTTCTGGATTGGAACTGATCCTAACCATAGACAAATAAATAACCTATATTTATATTATACACCCTCCCGCATAGTATCTTCATTTATTCCATATAAAACATAAACCTGCTTGGTATCTTCTTTTATTGCTTTTGTTTGTTAGGTTTTAGTTTTAATTTGTAATGGTTTAAATACTTATGTTGGAACCAATTCTTTTTATGGTTATTTAAATTCTAAAACGGTATGTCGCTATTATGAAAAGACATATTGCTATTGTGGAACTAATATGATACTATGTTTATGTTTTTATGAAATTAAAATGTTCAATTTTTTTTTTTTTTACAATTATGTGAATCCGTGTTTAAATGGATTGGTTTCATGATTTAAACGGATTGGATTGGTTCCAATTTTTCAGGAACCGTAGATAACGAATTGGTCTTAATTTTATCCCAACCCGGACTAATCCAGACCATGCTCACCCCTAGGGTTGGGAGTGATGATGGTTCAATACATAGGTTGGGTTGCGATGTTCCATATTACATTTAGGAAGTTACATTATTTATAATTCAACGGAGGAGTATTGGAATGTCACGTTGGGTTTGAGATTTACGTTAGATTTTGGATGAGAAACATATGAGAATATCACATTGGGTTTAGAAATGTAACATTGGGTTTGGGATGTTACATTTATGTTTTGAATTTCAAATTTATTATCAATCTATGGTAACATTGGATTTCCCACATATGAAATTGCCATTAATCAAGTTATTTTGAATTTCAGAAGCATATAGAAATGTCACATTTGGTTTGGGAATGTCACGTTGGGTCTGGAATGTTACATTTATGTTTTGAATTTCAAATTTCCAACCATATAGATATGATTACAATCTATGGTAACATTGGATTTTCCATATATTGTATTGCCATTAATTAGATTATTTTGAATTTCGCAATCTATGGTAACATTGAATTTTCCATATATGATATTATCATTAATCAGGTTATTAATTAATGAAATTTGGGGGTATATATGTCCACAATAAAACCATAGGACCTATTGGATTATAAGTTTTTTCATAGGATCATATTTTGTATAAGTCTTCCAAATAGGACTTAAAAATAAAATAATCTACCCAAATTTGTTTGGTTATGAATTTTGGAGAAAAAAAAAATTTGAATTGTATTTTAAATTTTGAGTTTTTGAATTGTATTTCAAAAATTTTTAGGTTTATTTTTTATTAAAATATTTAAAATTTTTCTTAATTTTATATTTTTTTAGGGCAACTATTTTTTATTGTAAATATTTATTCATTTATTTTAATATGTAGTGCATTTTATTTTTTTCAATATTTAAAAATTTTACAAAAATTATTTTAATTTTAAAGATACAATTTAATTTTAAATATTTTTTTTTTGTTAATTTAAAAAAAAAAAATAGATTGCCCATATATCTCGAAATCACAACAAACTACTTGGCAAATACTTAAAAAATAACAAAATATTTTTTTCAAAAGAATAAAAAATATATTTCTTCAAAAATAAAATAAAATAAAAATATTTTTTCAAAAATATAAAAAATAATTTTAAAGAATAAAATATAAAAATAACTTCTTTTTTTTAAAAAAAAAATAGAGTTTTAAAAAGAGTTTGATTATAAGTTTTAAATTTAGTTTTGAATAGTGTATTTGATTATGAGTTTTAAAAAAAAATTATCCAAATCATTATTTGAGTTTTAAACCAAATGCTACCAAAAATACCCTCCCCAGATTTTTTTTTTTTTTTTTTTTGAACAGAAATACCTTTCCCAGATCAATTTCAAGTTCTTCAAGCACGCACAGCTTGCCAAGTTTGAGGATGGGCTCATTTATTGACAAATCTTCCTGTTACAAACCAGGTTATAGATATGATATAACAAACAATTCTACTTTCTAGAAAAGAAAAATAAAAATACCTTTCGTAGATCACATTTAAGTCCTTCAAGTGAGCACAGGTGAAGAAGTTTGCAGATGCGCTCATCCATAGACAAATCTTCTTGTTCTATAATCGCAATTATTTCGTCTCCCAAAGAAAAAAAATTTCTCCCAAGCTCTAAGAACATAATTGCTAAAAACAGGTGTTCAAGTTGTATTTTGTCAACACCTGCAGCAAATTCATGAAAAGCATACACATCAAAAGATTGAACCTACTATTTTTCATAATCGAACACCAAACCAAGTCAAACCAAGCCAAGCCTTA
Organism: Camellia sinensis; assembly: GCF_055761805.1. Taxonomy (NCBI): domain Eukaryota; kingdom Viridiplantae; phylum Streptophyta; class Magnoliopsida; order Ericales; family Theaceae; genus Camellia; species Camellia sinensis. The sequence goes on along the minus strand of NC_138969.1, from coordinate 39,837,181 downwards.
AGTCCCATCAAATGGGTTAGCTACATAAATTCTTCTTCTCTACTCGACTCTATTCAAGGCCATTTCGTAGTCAAATTAAGGAGATTAATAAGTGCATTTGGTAAGATTTTTTTATTTACAAGTCAAATTTCAAATGATAAAGATGCCTTTATCTAGAAGTGCATCAGTAATTGAATTTGGATGTAAAGCAAAAGCATTCTTACCAGCTAAACACTGTGCTGTCCCGTATATGCGATACCTAGGATTTCTCGCAGGTTCCTCAAGAGCTTGTCGTAACTGCACAAACTTCAAGACACTTCCTCTAATCCTTGTGCGAAGCAGGCCCAATAAAAGATGATGTGAGCCAATAAAACGATGTCCTTCTGACCTTCTTGCACAGTCAGCATGTCCAACAACCTCAATTACCTCTTCCGTACAATTTCCAAAGACACCTGACCGCAAGGGAAATGTAGCTGATTTCATGGACTTGTGTAACTGCAAAAGGAGAATGGAAAATGGAAAATTGCAATGGTGCAAAGAATTCATAATCCACCATAGAAAACTTTCACACAAAGCACAATAATTCTGCAAAACCCACAAAAGTAGACAAATATTGCAACTACTGGGCCACTATTAAGTGATATCCTAAATTTACAATATACTCATTTTAAGTGAAATATGCCATCTGATATGCAAATAATCTGCCACATCAAATGGGAAAACGCCAAAAAAAACTCTTGCATGTAACAGAGCTATACTCATCGGTTATACATTAAAAAAATGTGTGCTAAGGATTATGGCACCGGCAGCAATATTTGCCACAAGCAAAACAAATTACCTCAAGTCCTTTCCATTCTATTAACTGGTCCATGGCTTCAAATATTTGACAAGCAAGTACATCAAGCCCAACAAATTTGACAGGCGGCTCAAGCCTACGCAGCTCCAAGAAATCAAAGCACCCCCAAGGCTCCAGCAATAGAACATCAGTGATACCACGACACTTCTTTTGGGTCAATTCCATCATTAGGTGCATTGCATAATTTCTCTGGTTTAAAAGAGAAAGAAATTAAAAATAATCGATAATATTATATAAGCAAAACCGTTCATAACTATATGAACTCAAAACTCTTAATCCAATTTTTCTAGATTTTTGAATTAACAAAATACAAAAATACATGTGCCATAAAATCATTGGCTCTTCAACTTTAATTATAATTATTGGATTTTTTATTATTATTGCAATACATTTCAAATTTATTAATTCCTACCTTCCAAATTACTTGATTTATGGAAATAAATAAATAAAAGAGAAAAATATATATGACAAATAACTTTTTATTTATGACATTATTATAGAAAATTAATCAAAAATTTAATTTTTTATTTTTTTATTTTTAAAAGAGAAGAATATATATGACAAATAACTTTTTATTTTTAAAAGAGAAGAATATATATGACAAATAACTTCTTTCTTGAAACAACTTCTTTATCTCTTAATTTCTTTCTCTCTCTCTCTCATATTCTAACTTCTGATTTTCTATCCACCTTTTTGTGTGATGATCCTCATATTTATAGAGGGTCATCCAGGTGATAAGAAGGCCCCATCCTCAATTTGAATCGTATATTTGATTAACCGTATTGACCCTTTGGACTTCTTCCTGTGTGGTGTCCTTACTATAGGCTCTACAAGTGTCATCTTCTGTAGGCTCCATGTGTCACTTGAATATCCTGAATAACATCACTGAGATTCGATGTCGTTTTATTTATACATTTCAACGGATCAAGTTGATCATTTTAGGAAGTGATTACCAATAACAATCCTATCATAGGCTCTATGTGTGTCATTAACTGATTGACCGTATTTGAAATTTGAACATAAATTTAGTTGAAATTTGTATGCCAAGCATGTCATAACTATTAGGATATGGGCCCAGCAATACCCTATCAGGCTATCCAACAATCTAGATATGAACAGAAGGTGTATTTTTCTCCACAAACAAACATCTTAATTTCAAGCAGGTTATGCACACAAGAACCGAACCAAGGTAGCAAAATGTATTTTGCCTAGTTCATAAGTGACTAAAAAGACGAGGTCTTTTTTGTCAATTTACAACTGTCATTAATAGGACTTATTTTCTAACATTTGGGGTAATCTGCACATGGGTAAACCAAAAGGGGGCAAAGTGAAATTTTTCGTTAAATTAATGACAGTAGAAAAAATGAATAAATAAACAAGGTAAATAGTTAAAATCATCGATATGATCCATTTCACATGGATAACATACTCCTCTCTTTTTCTTTTTTTCTTTTTTGTTAATTGCTAATTGTTAATTTCTTGTTCCATAGATGATAGTTCAAAGCTGACTTCAGGATGATAAATGAAATATCCACTTTACACGGAGACATTAATTTGAGCAAGCCGCAAATGCAAAGTGAACGGTACATTTAATTGCAAAGACGAGGGACAAACATATATAACAATCCTAAACTTCAATACAATATTTTGGTAAACTTTTTTTAGTAATTTATCAACAGTTCTTCGGTGTTAATACCTTTGAGTGATCTAATTGTGAAGTAGCAGAAAATATTATATTAAGAAACATATCCAAAGTGATTCACACTTGTACCTTCAATGGTCGAAACTGCTTCATAACAATCATCGTACATTGGATTAAGAGTTCAAACATACGCACATCCTACATCAACATAAATCATATTCAAAACATTGCATAACTAATCAATTATGATAGATAAGTGTACTTAATTGAACTACGGAAAAACAACAACGAAAGGAGAAAAACAAAAAAATAAATACACATATATAATTACTTAGTAATGCCATTTAAAGTTCAAATAAAAAAATACTGTTGTTTGATGCCTCAAACGATCATCTACGATTCTCAAGCATGCATACCCATACCAAGAAAAATGAAGACAAATTAAACACATCACAATAACCAATTTTGCAGCTATGAGTCAGAACAAAAGGAGATTAATAACAAGAAGGCTAGGGATTACAAGGGCAACAACATAAATAAGGACTAAAATAATGTGTTACCTTATGGATCAGCAAGTCTGGTGGTGTTGGCTGTTGCTGCACAAGTACATTTTTCTGTGGATATATTATCCCTGAATAAGTGACTGCAGCTGTTACAAAGACTAAAAGCAATGTCACACAGTGACATGTAATTGTAACAGTTACCTCTAAGATGCTATTAACATCATACTCATGAAGAAGGATAAAATCATCCAACTTCATCTCCCAGTGAGCAATGGCTAGAATAGCTTCGTTCGTAGTCTATAAAGTAACAAAAAAAGTTGCACCATCAACTTGTTTACAATATCAATTTCAGTTATCAAGCTAGACAAACCAATAAACTCAAAATCAAACTTATATTGAACTCAGAGGCACACAAACCTTGTGCAATCTGAATAAATCAAACATAAACTTATTGTGCTCAGCATTCAACTCTTCCTCGTAAGCAATTCGAATAAAATCTTCCTGAAGAAAAAAAAAAAAAAAAAAAAAAAAAAAATGAGATGATCAATGCAAGTGTTTTCCATGAAGAAATGAATAGGCATCAGCCGTAGTCAAAGCATTATGTTGACATATTTTGAGCTTATTTCTGTCCAAATTTTTAAAATATATATTTATACATACACAAAGAGAAACCCAAAAAAGGAAAGAAAATAAAATAAGGAGCATCTACATGAACAAGTTACTTTGTGATTGTATAATGATACAATTACAAGAACTAAAAAAATGACAAAAGAAGGGAACAAGGTTTAGGTTAATAGCATGTAAAAGTGAAGGGACAAAGAGAGACTAGAAAAGAACACAATGCCAAATACAATCACCAACACAAGAGAGCGAAGATGTCAATGACAAGGGAAAGGTCTTGACATAATTGACAAAACGAGTAATCTGACCACCCAATTTATGTACTGGGTGAAAAATGTCATCACATTTGGTCAAACTACAAACACATTCTAAGCAATTATATAAATAAAAAGCACTGTGTGAATCGGTGTTTTAAAAAGCACGCCTAGGCGCTAAGCGAGGCAAGGCACAAGGGCCGCGCTTAGGGCTTAGGCACAAGCTAAGCGAGGCGAGGCCTAATTGAAAGGCACAAGGGCCGCGCTCTCTTGGTGAAGCACACAAAGATGTCGATGACAAGAGGCGAGGCGAGGCGAGTTGCGAGAAGCGCAGAGCGCCTTTCAATTAGGCTCAAGGCACACGCTTTGTGTGCTTCACCATCAAATGATCTGTTTTGTGTTTGTGTACTAGCCATCAACTGATCTGAGCTTCAACATCGACTGGACTCGTCTTCTTCAGGTTCATCTCTGCTTCTTCTTTTCTCTCTTTGCTTTTCTTCTGCTTCGTCTTCTCTCCTCTTCTCCTCTCTTCTCTTCTCCTCTTCTTTCATCGTCTTCTCTCTCGTTTCTGTCTCGCTCACGATCGCTCTCTCTTGCCTTCTCTCTCTCTCTCTCTCTCTCTCTCTCTCTCTCTCTCTCTCTCTCTCTCTCTCTCTCTCTCTCTCTCTCCATCTTCTTGATTCCTATATATATATATATAATATTATATAATACCTATTATATAATATATAATATACTTATAGATAATATATATAATTATACATAATAAAAAATAAATAAACACATGTATGTAAAATAAAAATAAAAAAATTAATTGAAACACATTGTTTAAAAAATATAATAAATAAATAAAACAATATATATATATATATATATTAAAAAAATTAATTATTTTTTTTTCTTCTCTTCTCTTCTTATTAAAAAAATTAATATTATACATATTAAATATTTGCTTATGCTGAAAATTGTGCTATATTAATATTCTGCTTAGCTTCTATAACTTGCACCTCGTTTTGGTGAGGCACGCCTTGATACTTAGGCTCTAGGTGACCTTGGCGCCTCGATGTGCCTAAAACTTTTTAAAACACTGGTGTGAATGCAATATGGAATAATCTAAGCAATCTATGTATAGTAAATGATAAAGAATTGTGAATCTCAAACTTGCTTAGCATCAGCCAGAGCAATTACCATATCATAAACACTTAATACAAGAATCATAAGAGCTTTCAAAACCTCCCACTGCACATGTGTTAATGCATCAGGGTCTTCCGAAAACACTTCGTCCTCCACTCTAGTCCAACTAATACAAGAAAAACTATTATGTGCTAAGAATGCAGCCCCCTTGGCAGCTGTGAAGACCCGGTCCTCACCTCCTCTATCTTTAAGGCTCGAGAACATTGAATTCCTCAAAAAATCCTGGGACAAAGTAGTTCAAAAAGTTTGTGAAAGCGAGAAGACAAACCTAACACAGAACCTGAAGAGCATAACAAGCTAAAAAATATACCATTGATACAGCATGATACAACATTACATAAGAAACATTTATAATCTTATTTTTAAGGGTTAATTACAGCATAGTGAGACAGAGAAAAAAAATTACAAAAAATGTTGGGTGTAAATGATTTTGTCATGGGGTACAAGTGAAAAGCCGTCTCCATGTTTGTGTAAAAAAAAATAATAATAATTTGTCCCACTGGGATGTAATTCCCCCTATTCTTAATTACTTCTATAAACACAATAATTAAATGACCCTCCAAAAAAAAATACATACACACAAAATAGTCAATCACTTAAATATCATCATATACAAGCAAGCAACACATTGTACTAACTTTTACAGATGATTCTAAAACATTACAAGTTACAACTTAACAGCTATGAAGCATGGATACTCTAAAAAACATCTCGTACCTGTACCGAATACTTACTGGCAGATGGTACCTCGTATAGTACTTCTGCATACCTACCGAGTACACGAAATATGTACCCAAATTTTTTCTTCTTAATTTTTGGCGTACCCAAACGTACCTAGTATATACCCAAGCCGTATCATACCTCAGTTGAAATAATATTTTCTTCTACTACAGTGATAAAAACTCCTTTCACTAGACTTCTTTTTTATTTTTAGTTTTATGCTTAGCATGATTTTAAAATCAAACTATGGCTTGTAAGTTATTTAATATATTAACATTTAATTTTGATTTATACCTTAACTTTTGGCATTAAATGTTAATTATAAGTTGGATCTTAACAAATTAAACTATTTAATTAATTTTTGCATCACTCTAAATTGAAAATAAATATTTTTTTACAAGCGTACCAAGCCCAAGCCGTACCCTAACCCTCCTTTTTGTCTAAATTTTACCGTATTGACGTATCCGTATTATATCAATAACAGTATGTACCTGTGCTTCATAGCTTAACAGAAAGAAGAAGAAGAAGAAGAAGATAAAAGTAAAGGAAAGAAGGACCATTCATTTCAAGTAGACCTTGCAAATTCCACGCATAAACCCAATGCCAAAAAGATAAGAAATAACATAATTGTGACAAAAAAAATTACAGTATTTTTTCAATATAAGTTATGAAGAAGCAAATCCAGTCCTGACAGCCGGGAGGGGGAGGGGGAGGGAAAGATTGGGTAAAGACATAACCTTTGGCATTATTTTCATATACCTAATTTTTCAAAACATATAATTTCCAAAATAAAATGGCGCTCTCCATGAGAAGGACCGAAAATGTGCAAGTAACATAGTTTTACAACCAAGGTTGCAAAAACAATAATAACGTAAATAATAAAAAATAAATAAATTACATTTTTTTTTTTTTTTTTTTTGTGTGTTGTTGATGATGCCAAATTACGTGACAAGCATATATCTAGTATAGATAAAAACCAGAAGAGCAGTGCAGAACGAACAGAACCTTCCGTTCTTCTTCTTGTGATGCCACTTTTGCAATCTTTTCTAGCATAGCTTCAGGAATACCCCTGTTCCAGATCAAGTGATGTGAGTTCCGTGAGGAAGCACTCAAAGAAACCACAAGGGGAAAACAAAATAAAATTAAGGAGGGTACTTTTCTGTCACGGTTTGGCCACTTTGACCAAGATTATCATCTCTATGTTTTGTAGATCTACCGGGTGAACTTGGACAATCTTTGACCAATTCGACTCCTGGGAACATTAATTCATCCATTCGCCAAACTGTGTTGCAAAAAAAAAATAATAAATAAATAAATAAATAATTTACGTATTCCAACCATACTAACAAAACATTAGGAAGTGGTAAACTTGGTGGACCTGATTCTTCTTTTATTCAACTTTTAGGCATGAAGAAACCAAACAACATATTGCATGATATTGTCTACTATTACCTCGCAGTTCTTCTCAAGTTGAGATGGATTTGGGTGTAACTTCTCTCTACAATGAGAAACCCTGAATTATTTTTTTGGAGAGTTGGTATAGGTCTATTAAGTAGACTTATTTTTCAACGGGGGTTATAATAATTAATGATATTTTTTATTATACATTATTAAAAAAAACGTTACTTTTTGGAGAGTTAGTATAGGTCTATTAAGTAGGCTTATTTTTCAATGGAGGTTATAATAATTAATGATATTTATTATTATACGTTACTAAAAAAATATTATTAATTATTAATTTTTAATAATAGTTTAAAAATTTTATTACAAAAAATGTTACTAATTATAAGTTTTAGCGACAGTTTAAAAAAATCATTAAAATATGTCACTAATTTTTAATTTTTAGTGACAGTTTAAAAAATTCGTCATAGAAAAACGTCACTAATTGTAAGTTTTAGCGACAATTTATAAAATCGTAACAAAAAAAAGTCATTAATTGTCAATTTTTAGCGACAGATAAAAAATCATCACAAAAAATTATTTTTAGCGACGATTATGCTAAGACTTATTTTCAATAGAACTTGATAGGAATTAAGTATAACTATTAGGACTTATTGGTAATTTATATTTATTTTATTTTTATTTTTTTTGTTCCTTTCGGGGTTGGGGAGTAATTACCTGCTATGCTCTAAAATGTGCGTTTTGAATGCTCCAAGAAAAGTTATCTTCGCTCAAAACGCCGTCGTTCCTTTGTGGAAACTTTAATTGAGGTCTTGTTTGGGAACCGACTTTTTAGTAATTTTTTGGATTATTGACTAAAATATGATGTAAAAAAAACTAGTATTTTTGGATGACTTTTTGATTTTTTTACGAAAAAATGTACAAAAATGAGAGAGAAAATAGAATATTTGACTTTTTAGTATAGATTATTGACTTTTTAATTTTTTTAATGATTTTTTGACTTTTTAACTAAAAAAATCACTTGCTCAACGAGGCCTAAGTTTCGTCCTTTTGAATGCTTGAACAAAAGAGCTCATTCTATTCACACTGAAATAGTAAATTAGTAAATTAGTGCCCTAATTAAAAATTTTAAATTTTAATTTTTATTATATTTTAATGTAAATTTATTAATAAAGATAATACATATTAAATTTAAAAATATATATATATTTTTTTTCTTTCTGATTCACCTTAATCACTTATACATATTCTTTTTTTCATCTTATTTCTTAAATTTTAGGCTTCGTGTGGGAAGATGATATGGACTAAAATAGCCATATAAGACAAAATAAGTTATTTTAGTCAAATAGGAAAAAATGTCACATCTAACTCATAATCATTTTATTCTTTCTCTCACAAAAGTCAAAAAAACTCAAAAGTCTATCACAAACGAGATTTTTTAACCATGGGCTAAAATAGCCCAAAAAAATCAAAAAGCCAACCCACATATTAAAATTATCCCGTACATAGTCAAATTGTTAAATATTTTTATTTAGCACGCACTACAACATTTTCTTAGTTTACTAACATCTAAAAGTGTCACTAAACTACTCTTTCAGTGACATTTTTTAGTTTTGTGGCGTTTTGAACAAGTGTCATTTATACCCATGCTTGATATCATGTCCTAAAATTTTCTAAATGGCCATCTTGTCATTTTTCTTATAATTTCTTCTTCCTATCATCATGACTACGTTTTACAATTTTCTATCATTAAATTCTACCTGAACATATTCTTATTAGTAATAATATACAAACATAAATTTTATATAGAATTTTCAAATATAATGATATAGCTTAATGGTGACATTTCATTTTGAAACAAAACATTCATAAATATGATTTATATTTATAATAACATCACTATCACAACATTTTTATGATTTTTTTTTGTATAAATTTTTATATATGAATATAATTTTTTATTTTTATTTCTACTATTATATTTAGATTAGATCAATTTAATTTAGATATATCTAAAAAGTATAAAATTTGTACAAAATTTTTTTTTAAGAAAATCATTGAATATAATAAAATAAGATAATGTATTGAATTTTTGTATTTTTTATATATATATATATATATTTTGTATTTGTTGAATTTTAAAAAAAAAAAATACAAAATATTATGCTTCTTAAGTATATCTAGATTAGATATATTCAAAAAAAAAAATTTCTTAAAATATTTAAAAATTTTAGTACAAATAAAAAACACGAAAAATTTACAAAAAAAAAAAAAAAAAAACACACGCACGCACACACAATTTTTTGTGTGAGTTAAACCTATAGCAGATGATTCTTATTTCCCTTGAAATGACATGAACAATGTATTATTTTATTATTTTATATGTATAAAGGTTAAGAGACAAATATGTCATTTTAGTCTGACAAGAGGTAAGTGTAATTTGTCAAATGTGAAGGGGGATCTGTATTAAACAGAAACCTCACGAGGTGTCAGTGTAATTTACCCAAAAAAAATTTAGTGTGTTTGGTTTCAATTTTCTAGAAATTGAGTTTTTTTTTTCGTGAATATTTTTAAAATTTTAAGCAATGTTTTTACTTTTTTAGATGCACCTTACTTAGATATATTTAAAAAGTAAAATATTTGTGAAAAAATATTTTTAAAAATTATTAAATAATACACAAAAATATAAAAAATGTACTGAATTTTCGTATTTTTTTTGTATTTTTGATATTTAGTAAATTTTGCAAAGATTTTTTTTATAAATATTATAGTTTTTTAAGTATATTTATGTTAAGTGTGTCTAAGATTTTTTAAAATGTTTAAAATATTAAAAAAATTCAATAAAAAAAACACGATTAACAAAATGTGTAATTTCTTAAAAAGTAAGTTTTAAAAACCAAAACCAAACAAAGTGAATTCCCTTTCCTTCTACGTATTCCCTCTCTTGCATCTTCCCTTTCATCCTTGTTCGGTTGCTCTCTTTGGCAACTCCCTCCTCTCTCTCCCTTCACCTATTGGCACCGTCATCATCGTCATAAAACCCATCGCAACCCTCTTTTTCTCACTCCCTCCCAACTGTGCACTCTTCTCAGTCTCCGACGACAAGATCAAACCTCCTTTCTCCTCTTGAATAATAAAACTAAGAAAGCAAATTATTCAATTACACAAACCCACTTCAAAAGAAAAACTCGAACACGGTATCATGCATCACCAGCAGAAGCTTCAATATAGCGATCCCGGTTTCTAACTCGACTTTTTTTGGTGTTTCAGACTCGGGTCTTGTGGTTTAATGTTGCTGTTATGTCATTTCCTCTTCTTACCCTTTGAATTTGGGTTTTTGAATGTCTTGGGCGTGTTCAGAACAGGTTGGTTGATTGTTGGTCTAGAACTTTATTGCCCATAATTTTGGTCTTCTGCTCAAGTGGGGTTTGCAACCTTTTAGTACTTTATACATCTGAAAGAAATACTGCAGAAGTGTTTATCACGCTCGAGCGGGTCTAAGCTCTAGCAGCCACTCTGGCGTTTGAGCGACTGTCTGAAGTCTGTAAAATACTGGACAAGTGTATTCTACGCTTGAGCGGGTCTTATTGCGCTCGAGCAGGTAGTGCCTTGCTGTTGTGCCTTGGCGCTTGAGCGGCCTTTATTGCGCTCGAGCGGGTATAATTTTTGTGTATGACACTCGAGCGTCAAACTCTCCGCTCTAGTGGACTACGTGTATGTCAGATAGCGAAAGTGGCATTTTAAATCACTTTTCTTGTATTTTCTCTCTCTAAAACTTTCCAAAACCCTAAGTTGAGAGCCTCTCTCTCTACATGACCTAGATCTAGTGATCTTCTCACCCTCCTTCCTTTGATAAAAAGATTGAGCTCTTCAAGATCTCCATTTTCATCCGAGTAGAAGTTGATTTCGTCATCCTTGGAGTTCATCCCTTGCTTGGCCCATCTTCTGTAACAACCCTCATGCTGTTTACTGATTAATGACTGATTGATTACCAATAATCACCGATTACTGCTAAATGGAACTGATAATGACTGATAACTGACTGATAATTGAACTGATTAAAGTACTGAACTGATTGACTGAAATTGGAAACCGAATTGATTGAGTATATGTTAGTTAAATTGCATTCTATCTGTTTGACTGTATGATTATCTGTTCATGCTTATATGTTTAAACTGCTAATTGAAGGCCTTATCGGCGGCCGAATTAGAAACCGACTGATGTTCTATGACCCTCGTAATTAATGTGATTTTATGGTGTATTTACCTGAAAACTGATTAGGTATGATTAAATTAGGTTAAAATAAGCTAATTAAAGAGTTTGACGTAATTACACTTTTGCCATCTAGTGGGGCCTTTGTTTACTCATATTTGAAGCCTTGTGTATGCTTTATCAAAAACATTTTCCTCAGTCTTCTTCTTGTTCTTGCCGACCTTGAGGGGGAGAGGGAGAGAATAGAATTGTTCTTGGAGGTTTGGCTTAGTCAACTTGAAGAATTGCTTGAAATTGAAGTGTATCTGCCTATTTGAGCTCCCTCACTTCTAATTCTACACCTAAGGTAGATCATTCATCATCTTAATGGTGTCTTTGAGTTATTCTTGCATGATTCATGCTTCATTGTAGAACTAAGTCATGAATTGGTTCATTGCTGTTGAATTGAAGCTTAATTGTTGCATGCATGTACATATATTGAAGTATTGAGGTTGTAGTTCATAATTCCTCACATGCATGTTCATAATTTTGTAATGGTCCATGTTTTCAACTTGTTTTTGGATCAATTGGCTCCCTAGAGCATCAAATTGAAGCTTTAAAATGATTTAAAGATCATGCATGTCATGTTTGAGGATTGTCCTTGGAAAATGGTTTGAAATTGGGTTTGAATAAAACACCCTTGGGCTTTGATTTCTCAAATTGAGTTTTGAATCATGTTTAACTATGAGTTTACATGTGTTTTCTGGAAATTTAGCCCAAGAGGTCGAGTTTTGATGCTTTTGAACTTGGTTTTGGAGCTTGGAGGTGCAATCTGGGTTTTCCAGATTTCGCACTTCCGCTCGAGCGGGGGAAGTGCCGCTCGAGCGTGGAATCCGAGCATCCAGCATCTCTCTGCACTGTTTTACAGTCCGCTCGAGCGGAGGATTGGGCGCTCGAGCGGAGTCTTGTCTCAAGCTCGAGCGGGCGTCGAGCGGAGATTTCACCCATCCAGTACTTTTACAGTACGCTCGAGCGGGGAAGTTTACGCTCGAGCGTGTACCTTTGTTGCATGACCGCTCGAGCGGGGAAACGTGCGCTCGAGCGGGACTCTGTTTTTCTGAAAATGCTTTTAAATGTGCATCTTTGCATCCTCATCCCGTTCTAGGCATTCTTAGGCCTAGTTTAAGGCATCTTGTTGAGGATATAGATGTAGAACACACTGAGGCATTAGGGATTAAGTTGTTATCTTTCCCAACTGTGTAGCTTAGTGTGTGTTCAACCTGTGAACTGTGTAGGGTTGGCGACTGGGGAGGCACACTCTAGCATACTGTAGCCCAAACTCTGTGAGTAACAATTGTGTAAAGATATGTTCAACTGATATCTTTTGAATACTGAACTGAACTGTTTACTGAACTGGTATTACTGAATGAATGTATGTCCTTTATTTCTGAACTGTACTGTGGCATCCTTAGTACCTACTGTTTACTGTTACTGTTACTGTTACAGAGATCTCTGTCGGTTCCCTCGTGGAACCACTACTGTTTACTGACTGATGGCCATCATTACTGTTCGGTCTTTTAAGACCTACTGTCACTGTTATGCTAATGGATGTACCACATATGACTGTTTACTGTACTAAACAATTGAAATACTGATTGAATTGAACTGTTTTTATTACTGTAAGGACATTCATTCTAAACCCCTTTACGCTTTATGTTATTCACTGGGCTTTAGCTCACTGTTTATATATATATATATAGGTGCTCAGCCACCAGATCGGAGCTAGGAGCGTGGGTTAGACTCCAGTTTTGTCAAGCCAGCCTTTGTGCCTCACTGCGAGGTTCCGAGTTGCCATGCTATGGCTTTGGGGTGTTTTGTTTGTTTCCCCCATCTGTCTCCATACTGTTTGGATTACTGTATAGACTGTCAGTTGCTAACTGTACTGTTATCAAGGGATTAGGTCCTTGTACTGTGTGACTGTAAATTCTGTATAGACTGTACTGTTTGTGTATGTATGAATACATGAAAAATCTTTTTGGCATACAGACTGTCACAGCTCATTGGACATTGTTTAATTACTGTATTGGCTTCCGTCAGGCCCTGTACTCTGTTTTACTGTGTTACTGTTCTGCAGGCCTTTGGTAATCTCGGATTACTGGCCGGTTACGGTGCTAAACCCATAGGGCCGGGTTTGGGTCGTGACAGAGTGGTATCGGAGCGATACTTACCACGAGTTATACCGCACACACGTGTCCAAATGAGCTATAGGGTGTCCTAGAAAAGTTATTAGGGCATCTCATGAGCATGATAAGTGTGTGGTTATGTTATGACTGAATACATGCTAATGTGGTAAACTGTTAAACAAATGACTGCTTATGTTTAAAACTGTTATAACTGCTTATAGTGAAATGGACAATGCAAATGGACCTGAGTCCTCATCTACTGAGGCAAGAATGGAAAGAATGGAAAGAATGATGGAACTGATAACTACTAGACTTGAACAACAGAACCAACAGCCTCCTCCTCCTCCGGTACAACCGGAACCTAATGTGAATGTGAATGATGGGGATATTATTGCTCTCACCCATAAATTCAGCAAGATGAAACCGCCATCCTTTCAGGGAGGCCTCGAACCGTTAAAGGCTGAAGCTTGGGTGCTTGAAACAGAAAAATTATTTGAAGTGTTTCCGTGCTCGGAAGCGAATAAGGTATTGCTAGCTACCTTCACCCTACAAGAAGAAGCTAGAAGGTGGTGGATGTTGATCCGCGATACAAGCACTGTTATGACTTGGGCTCAGTTCAAGGAGTCCTTCTTTGAAAAGTACTTCCCTCAGTGTGTCAGGGATAGAAAAGTGACTGAATTCGAACAGCTGAAGCAGGGCACAATGTCCGTTGTAGAGTATGAAACCAAATTTACTGAACTTGCCCGTTATGCACCGCACATGGTGGATACTGATTATAAGAAGGCCAGAAAATTTGAAGGTGGCCTTAATGTGGCAATACTTGACCGGATAAATGTTTTGAAACTACCGACTTTTGTGGGTGTTCTCGACCGGGCATTGATGGCCGAGTCGAACATTGCAGCAGTGAAACAATCTGAAACACCAACAACTGAATGGCATGGTAAAAGGCAGGGTTTCAAATTCAAGAAAGGCAAGCACAACCCGGCCAACAAGAAACAGAACATGGGATCGACGACTAGCCCCAGCCAAGGGAGTGGGTTCATACCACCCTGTCCTGAGTGTGGCAAGAAGCACAAGGGGGTCTGCTACAGAATATCTGGAGCCTGTTATAGGTGTGGCAAGGTGGGCCACATGGTTAAAGACTGCCCCTCTGCTTCACAAGCCAGTAGTAAAGCTGCACCAAGCGCAGCAGCATCAACTGTAGCACCAAAGCCTAACTCCAAAGCTACCGGGAAGGAGCCCATGAGGCAGGGCCGAGTGTTCGCCCTAGTACCGGGAGACGTGCAAAATACTGAAACCGTTGTGTCAGGTATCCTCTCTATTTGTGCACAAAATGCATATGTATTAATTGATTCGGGGTCTACGCATTCTTATGTATCGCATGCTTTCTCACGAAAATTGAATAGACCCTTAGAACCCATGAACTATCTGCTAGCCGTATCATCACCCGTAGGAGGGTCCATGACATGTGCTTATATGTACCCCGCATGTGAAATCATTGTTGGGGATATGCATCTGTTTATTGATTTACTGCCATTGAATATTGATCATTTTGACATAATATTGGGGATGGATTGGTTACAAAAATATCATGCCACTATTGACTGTGTGACCAAGCAAGTTGTTTTCCGTCCACCTGGTTCGCCTGAATTTGTGTTTAATGGGAGTGGAGTAGTACCTCCTCCGTATCTGATTTCATCTGTGAAAGCTGTTAAATTAGTTAGAAAGGGGTGCAAAGGATATCTGTGTTCTGAACAGACTGTACCTACTGATGATAATGCTAACGTGAACTGTATTCCTATAGTCAGGGAATTCCCAGATGTATTTCCAGATGATCTGCCAGGGGATTTAATTGATAGGGAGATTGAATTTACCATTGATGTGATTCCGGGTACGCAGCCGATATCGAAAGCTCCTTACAGAATGGCCCCAACTGAACTGAAAGAACTGAAAGTGCAACTGCAGGAACTGCTGGATAAGAAGTTTATCAGGCCTAGCACTTCGCCGTGGGGCGCTCCTGTTTTGTTTGTAAAGAAGAAAGATGGCTCGCTGAGACTGTGCATTGATTACCGTGAATTGAACAAGGTAACTGTGAAAAATAAATACCCATTGCCGCGCATTGATGATTTATTTGATCAGTTATAGGGTGCACAAGTGTTTTCTAAGATTGATCTCAGATCGGGGTATCATCAACTGAAGGTTAAACCGGAAGACATTGATAAAACTGCTTTCAGAACGAGGTATGGCCATTATGAATTTTTAGTTATGCCATTCGGCGTCACGAATGCCCCTGCTGCATTTATGGACCTTATGAACCGAATTTTTAAACCATACCTTGACAATTTTATTGTCGTATTTGTTGATGACATATTGATTTACTCCAAGAGTATAGAAGAACATGAACATCATCTGAGACTTGCCCTACAAACCTTAAGAGAACAAAAACTGTATGCTAAACTGTCTAAATGTGAATTTTGGCTTGACCATGTTATGTTTTTGGGGCATGTTGTTAGCAAAAATGGGATTTCTGTCGATCCACAGAAAATTGAAGCTGTAGTGAACTGGCCTAGACCAACAAATGTGACTGAAGTCCGAAGCTTTTTGGGATTGGCTGGATATTACAGAAGATTTGTCAAAGATTTCTCCAAAATTGCCCTACCATTGACTCAGTTAACTCAGAAGGGGACATCATTTGACTGGACTGACCAAAGAGAATCTGCTTTTCAGGAGTTGAAAACTCGATTAGTGACTGCACCGGTTCTTACCTTACCTTCAGGTACGGATGGTTATACTGTATTTAGTGATGCTTCTCATAAGGGTTTGGGATGTGTTTTAATGCAGAATGGGAAAGTTATTGCTTATGCTTCCCGTCAACTGAGACCGCATGAGAAGAACTACCCGACCCATGATCTGGAACTTGCTGCAGTAGTATTTGCACTGAAAATCTGGCGTCACTATCTGTACGGGGTGACATGTGAAGTATACACCGACCACAAGAGTTTAAAGTATTTCTTCACACAGAAAGAACTAAACATGAGACAGCGAAGATGGCTGGAACTGATTAAAGACTATGACCTACAGATATTGTACCATCCGGGAAAAGCCAATACCGTTGCCGATGCATTGAGCCGGAAATCGATTGGAAACTTAGCCTGTTTGCTTACAGGACAGAAAGAGTTGCTTTGTGACCTTGAAAAATCTGAAATCGAAATTGTTTTACGAGAACAAGGTGGAATCTTAGCTGTTATTTCTGCTCAACCGGCGCTGATTGAGGAGATTAAAGAGAAACAGCAACTGGATGACTTCTTGAAAAAGATCATCGAAGAAAGAGAATCTAAACCGAGACCGAGATTCAAATTTGAGAATAATGTACTGAAATTTCAAGAAAGACTGTGTGTACCAAATGATACTGAACTGAAAAGAAGAGTTCTGCAAGAAGGCCACAATTCGAAATTGTCTATCCATCCAGGGAATACGAAAATGTACCAAGATCTGAAACAGAATTTCTGGTGGCCGGGAATGAAGAAAGAAATTGCTGACTTTGTGTCCAAATGTCTTCGTTGCCAACAGGTCAAAGCTGAACATCAACGACCCGCAGGCTTATTACAGCCCTTATCCATACCAGAGTGGAAATGGGAGCATATCACCATGGATTTTATTGTGGGATTACCTCGCTCCAGAAAAGGTATGGATTCAATTTGGGTTATTGTTGATAGACTAACCAAATCTGCTCACTTCTTACCTATCAAGACGATTTATAATGCGGACAAATTGGCTGTTATCTATATTGATGAAATTGTTAGACTGCATGGAGTGCCTGTGTCTATTGTTTCTGACAGGGATTCGAAGTTTACATCGAGGTTTTGGCAAAGCCTACAAACTGCACTGGGTACTGAACTGAGACTGAGTAGTGCCTATCATCCTCAGACAGATGGCCAATCAGAAAGGACCATCCAAACTCTGGAGGATTTACTGAGAATGTGTGTCCTTGATTTTCAGGGAGACTGGGAAAGTCGCCTGCCATTAGTTGAATTCGCCTACAATAACAGCTACCATTCGAGTATTGGTATGGCACCTTTCAAGGCATTGTATGGCAAAAAATGTAGATCTCCGATTTGCTGGGCAGAAGTTGGAGATGGGCCTTTGCTTGGGCCCGAGATTGTTTATGAAACAACTGAGAAAGTGAAACTGATACAACAGAGACTGAAAACTGCACAGAGTAGACAGAAGAGTTATGCTGATATCAGAAGACGAGACAGAGAATACGAAGTGGGTGATCACGTATTTGTGAAAGTGACACCAATGAAAGGCCAGACTCGTTTTGGAGTCAAAGGCAAGTTAGCACCAAGATACGTCGGACCGTATGAGATTATTGAGAAAATTAATCCAGTGGCGTATCAAGTTGCGCTCCCTCCTGAAATGGAGCATATGCATAACGTCTTCCACATTTCCATGTTGAGAGACTACCTCCGGGATCCCTTCCATGTGATTGAGCCTACTCGGATAGTGTTGAGTGATGACTACACTTACGAGGAACGGCCTATACAGATTGTAAACTGACGGATCAAGAAACTGAGGAACAAAGAGATCCCGCTAGTAAAAGTTGACTGGCAGAACCACGGTGGCGTGTATGCCACTTGGGAAAGGGAAGATGACATGGCCAAAAGATATCCTGAACAGTTTCCACTGAATCCTGTTTTCTTCCAGAATGAAGGTAACTCGAGTTTAGAGGACTAAACTCTTTATAAGGAGGGGAGACTGTAACAACCCTCATGCTGTTTACTGATTAATGACTGATTGATTACCGATAATCACCGATTACTGCTAAACGGAACTGATAATGACTGATAACTGACTGATAATTGAACTGATTAAAGTACTGAACTGACTGACTGAAATTGGAAACCGAATTGATTGAGTATATGTTAGTTAAATTGCATTCTATCTGTTTGACTGTATGATTATCTGTTCATGCTTATATGTTTAAACTGCTAATTGAAGGCCTTATCGGCGGCCGAATTAGAAACCGACTGATGTTCCATGACCCTCGTAATTAATGTGATTTTATGGTGTATTTACCTGAAAACTGATTAGGTATGATTAAATTAGGTTAAAATAAGCTAATTAAAGAGTTTGACGTAATTACACTTTTGCCATCTAGTGGGGCCTTTGTTTACTCATATTTGAAGCCTTGTGTATGCTTTATCAAAAACATTTTCCTCAGTCTTCTTCTTGTTCTTGCCGACCTTGAGGGAGAGAGGGAGAGAATAGAATTGTTCTTGGAGGTTTGGCTTAGTCAACTTGAAGAATTGCTTGAAATTGAAGTGTATCTGCCTATTTGAGCTCCCTCACTTCTAATTCTACACCTAAGGTAGATCATTCATCATCTTAATGGTGTCTTTGAGTTATTCTTGCATGATTCATGCTTCATTGTAGAACTAAGTCATGAATTGGTTCATTGCTGTTGAATTGAAGCTTAATTGTTGCATGCATGTACATATATTGAAGTATTGAGGTTGTAGTTCATAATTCCTCACATGCATGTTCATAATTTTGTAATGGTCCATGTTTTCAACTTGTTTTTGGGTCAATTGGCTCCCTAGAGCATCAAATTGAAGCTTTAAAATGATTTAAAGATCATGCATGTCATGTTTGAGGATTGTCCTTGGAAAATGGTTTGAAATTGGGTTTGAATAAAACACCCTTGGGCTTTGATTTCTCAAATTGAGTTTTGAATCATGTTTAACTATGAGTTTACATGTGTTTTCTGGAAATTTAGCCCAAGAGGTCGAGTTTTGATGCTTTTGAACTTGGTTTTGGAGCTTGGAGGTGCAATCTGGGTTTTCCAGATTTCGCACTTCCGCTCGAGCGGGGGGAAGTGCCGCTCGAGCGTGGAATCCGAGCATCCAGCATCTCTCTGCACTGTTTTACAGTCCGCTCGAGCGGAGGATTGGGCGCTCGAGCGGAGTCTTGTCTCAAGCTCGAGCGGGCGTCGAGCGGAGATTTCACCCATCCAGTACTTTTACAGTACGCTCGAGCGGGGAAGTTTACGCTCGAGCGTGTACCTTTGTTGCATGACCGCTCGAGCGGGGAAACGTGCGCTCGAGCGGGACTCTGTTTTTCTGAAAATGCTTTTAAATGTGCATCTTTGCATCCTCATCCCGTTCTAGGCATTCTTAGGCCTAGTTTAAGGCATCTTGTTGAGGATATAGATGTAGAACACACCGAGGCATTAGGGATTAAGTTGTTATCTTTCCCAACTGTGTAGCTTAGTGTGTGTTCAACCTGTGAACTGTGTAGGGTTGGCGACTGGGGAGGCACGCTCTAGCATACTGTAGCCCAAACTCTGTGAGTAACAATTGTGTAAAGATATGTTCAACTGATATCTTTTGAATACTGAACTGAACTGTTTACTGAACTGGTATTACTGAATGAATGTATGTCCTTTATTTCTGAACTGTACTGTGGCATCCTTAGTACCTACTGTTTACTGTTACTGTTACTGTTACAGAGATCTCTGTCGGTTCCCTCGTGGAACCACTACTGTTTACTGACTGATGGCCATCATTACTGTTCGGTCTTTTAAGACCTACTGTCACTGTTATGCTAATGGATGTACCACATATGACTGTTTACTGTACTAAACAACTGAAATACTGATTGAATTGAACTGTTTTCATTACTGTAAGGACATTCATTCTAAACCCCTTTACGCTTTATGTTATTCACTGGGCTTTAGCTCACTGTTTATATATATATGTAGGTGCTCAGCCACCAGATCGGAGCTAGGAGCGTGGGTTAGACTCCAGTTTTGTCAAGCCAGCCTTTGTGCCTCACTGCGAGGTTCCGAGTTGCCATGCTATGGCTTTGGGGTGTTTTGTTTGTTTCCCCCGTCTGTCTCCATACTGTTTGGATTACTGTATAGACTGTCAGTTGCTAACTGTACTGTTATCAAGGGATTAGGTCCCTGTACTGTGTGACTGTAAATTCTGTATAGACTGTACTGTTTGTGTATGTATGAATGCATGAAAAATCTTTTTGGCATACAGACTGTCACAGCTCATTGGACATTGTTTAATTACTGTATTGGCTTCCACCAGGCCCTGTACTCTGTTTTACTGTGTTACTGTTCTGCAGGCCTTTGGTAATCTCGGATTACTGGCCGGTTACGGTGCTAAACCCATAGGGCCGGGTTTGGGTCGTGACATCTTCTCTTCTTGAGGTAGGGATAATCTACTCATTACTATGAGTTTTAACATAAATATTGGTCATTTTGTATAAATGGTTGGTTTGGGTAAAGTTAGGGTTTGAGTTTGGAATTGTGAAAGAGGGTTTTCTTGTTTGGGCTCCATATGTGTATGTAAAACCTTGAAAATGGGGTTAATGGTGTATAATTGTTGAAATGGTGAGATTTGGCCTTGTGTGCACTATTTGAGAAAATGGGAAAAAATGCCCTAATTTGAGTTATAATGGTTATTTGCATAAATAATGAAAATGATGTGGAAGCATGAAATTGGTTTGAAAATCATGAAATTGGAGGAAATTATGATTAAATAGTGTAGTCGGATTGATGAATCGCTCACTTATGGAAAATGTGATAAATTATCTGTTGAGAAATTTAATTATCCGCTTAGATATATCTGTTTAGGGCTATCGGTGGAGGATAGCCATGATTGTGGTAGAAAACTGCATGTTGATTAGGTAAATTGAAACTAATCAATTGGATTATGTCATTGCATATGTCAGTTGGATGTAAACATTGTATATGTAATTGAATTGGTCATTGTATATGACAACGTGTTTAAATACATTGTATATGTATCTTGTTTGGGAAGAGATAAAGGATGTACTCCATTGTGTAGGAGAAGATAGGGGATGGACTCCATTAATAATTAAGTTGGCCGGAGTGTCCAGGGTGAAAGTCTCGAAATCTTATATATATTTGGATGCCGGTTCCCTCGGATGTAGTTTCGTAAAATGACAAGTTATGGAAGTATATGAATGATGTTTATGATTGAAGTGTTAATGAATGAGTTGCAGTCTCATTTTGAAGTGTTTATATGATGATGAATTATGTCAATGAATTGACTTGGGTAATAACTGGAAGTGAATTGAAAATGTGGGTACCAATGCTGATTGATTATGGAAAAAGTCTAAGATGGTTCATAAGTGTTAAACATTTATCGAATGCTAATGCTTTAGTTAATTCTCATATGTTGTTTAGCATATCTCTACTGGGCATTAGCTCACCCTACTTGGGACATCATTTTTCAGGTACAGGTGATATGCCACCTCCAAAGTCTTAGCTAGCTTGGGAGGTTTAGGAGTTGAAGACTTCGTTTTGCTATTTATATTTTGTGTTAAATGTAAATCCAAGCCGAGGGCTTTTCATGTATAGAGTTAGAACTCTTCTTTTGTTGTGACTAAGTGATAACTTGGAAAGCTGTAAGCCCGTAGGGCATTTACTTTGTTGATAACATGAAATATTTTTGTAAAGAAGACTTTGATGAATGAAGGTGTATTCTTTTCTCTATGTTCATGAAACTTGTGAATGAATGATTTATGTCTTAAATTGAGGGCGTTACATTCAATACAAGAAACAAAGGAGAAACAGAAAGCCGGAGAACTTCTTCTCCAGTTTAGGAAAGATCCTCTATTCCAAATACTTCTTCAGAGCATCAACGCTCACAATCCAAGTTGATAACATAACCAAGAAAATCAATAAAAATAAAAATAAAAACTTTAAAAAATATATATATATAGAGAGAGAGAGTTGATTAAATCACCAAGAAAGAACTTTTCGATGATACGAAGGATGTTGCGGCCTTGTTTCTCTCTGCCTCGGATATTAAAGACATCAAGCTTCTGGATCAGAAGTACTTGATCAAATTGAGAGGTGTGAGAAGACATTGTTTATTTTATCTTGCTTTGGTTGAAAACAATGTATGATCTTGCTTGTGCTAAATATAGAGGGAATTGATTCTAGAGAGAAAGAAAAAGCAGTTGAGATTGAGATTGGACATTGTCGATAGAGATATGCTCATCAAATTAATGGATAACAAGCATAGTTCTAAATATCGACCGATACGTACCGTACCGGCCGATTCGTATCGGAAAATCATAGCACCGATTCGGATATCGACCGGTATACCGGTGAGAATAAAATTCGCAGCCATAGCGTCCGAGTCCCGGTACGAAGCGGCCTGAAACCGATACATTGGGTGATACGGTCCGATATAGCTTGGTTATCGCTGGTACAGATGAAAATCAGTGCAGAGAGCTGCTCATGGCTCCAATGTTGTTTCTGGTTTTGGATTGCTGGTCTTCACTAAAGTGGAAGTGCAACTATGAGGTTCACGAGGAGGTCGTGATGTCCTTTGTTGGCTTCCGGCGTGTTTCAGAATGCTTTCTTGGTCGTGTGCTGTTGAAGCTTTGAGGCTACAGTAGCAACCTAGGTATTGAGTATATCTTTTATATTTATACTTTATATAAATGTATATTGATAGTTTTGGGCCAGAATATTTTACTCAAGACAGTTGGTGGGTTGTTTTGGGCAATCTTGGGCCCATATGTTTCTTTAACCAACTCGTGGGTCTAGTTGGTATACTGTCTAGTTGGTATACTATTGTGGATTTATTTTAAATTGTAGATAATTGAAAGTTATAATTGAGACTAAAATAAATATATATTATTTAGTTAAAAATGAGTTAAAAGTTCTCTTATATATCAAAATTTTGATTAAAATGTGACAAATTAAGGTTAAAAGAGTCCAAAAAAATGTATAAAATTGAGTTTCAGAAGGATTGTTAATGATTTTTAAAATTTCGCGGCTGTGACACCCGATTCCCGATACGTACCGGCCGATACTACCGATACCGATACTCCGCAATCGATACCATTACGTTACCTGATACCGTGATTTAGAAATATGATAACAAGACAAATAGTGTTTATCTGGTTGCAATGGACAGACAGACAAAGAGAGGAGAAACAGAAAGCAAGGAAGGAGAAGGAGAGAAGGGAACGAGAGAGAAGGGTGAGGATAGGGGGCTTAGTAGGGTAGCGCCGGCCATCAATGAGTGAAAGGGGAAGGGGGGTTGCTACCGGCGATTATGGTGAGTTTAACAGTTTCTAGTGACAAAAAGTAGAAGGATGCCGGAGAGGGAGAGACTTACCGGAGAGGGATGCCGGAGAGGTAGAAACTCACCAGAGAGGGATGCAAAGAAGAGGGTTTGATTTGGATCAGGAGAGGAGTGAGAGAGACAAAAAGAGATTGGACGGTTTTGAGAGAGAAAGTGGAGTGTGAGTCTCTTTTCACATGGGGCTTTCTACGTCAGTGGTGGTACTATATCATCTACCGTGGTCTCTTGCAACGCTTGCTGCGGTAGTTCCGAATTTGCAAGTTTTTTTTTTTTTTTTTTTTTCCTTTTGTCCTGTCCTCCTCTTTTCTTTTCTCTCTCATTTGTTGAGAACCCTAAACCATGAAACGAGAGATGTGAACGGAGATAGGTTGAGGGCAACGACAATTCTGTGGCGACAAAGCAAGGAGCTTGAAATGTAGTTGGGTGAGATCCCTCGTGCAGTATCACTCAATCTTCATCACCCACAAAGCAATGTTCATCATGTTCACGGTTTTGTAATCCAATGAATGGTGTGATCTATGGTAAATATGATGATGACCCATCAAGTCATTACAATTATTCATGTCCCTGTCCTGCTAGTTGGTTCTCTCTTCAATCTCATTGTTCATCCTCAACACCCAAAAAAAAAAGGTTCTACAAACCCAAAAATGTAAAATCAGAAATTAATCCAGAAGTTCAAAGCAAATGACCAAGTTTATTTATGAGGTGATTCAATAAAAGAGAGTTTAAATTAAACACACATCATAGATATAGAAATTTGGGCAATTTCATGGTCCCAAATTTTGGGACCATAGATTTTTCCGGTTCATTTTCAAGCTTGTCAGGATTGCAATGTGGTAGATTTCAACCCACAAAACTCAAGAAATCAAACCCACTTAAACCGAATCCATTTACAACAACAAGAAATCAAACCTCGCCTCGCCTCGACGGCACCGTTTTGCCTCACCAACTTTACTCCTTCAGCTTCGTCTCTCTCTTCTCCTCTGTTTTGGTTCAGTCGGGTTAGGGTTCTGATGGATGAGAGAGAAAGGAAAAGAAAGAGAAAGGGGAGTAGGAAAAAAAATTTAAAACCACGTCGTTTTAGAATCACCGCAGGAAGTATTGCAGGTGACCACGGCAGATGATCCGTATTCGTACTATAAGGGGTCCTCAAGTGGTGGGACAAAGCATTTTTGGGTTAATCATAGCCTAATTGATGGAATATGTCCTTGACTCATTTTTTGCAAATATGCACTTTGGAGTTTGAACAATCACATGTATGGGTTTACGGTTTTTTTTTTTTTTTTTTAATATTCTATAAAAAAAAGAAAAAATTTAAAGAATTGATCTACTTTTCAAATTATTTGGGAAATTAACTTGCATTTTAAAATCACATTTTGAAAATACAATTTTAAATTGAAATTGCACTTTCAACATTTAAAATGTAATTTATGATAATATGAACTTCACTAAGATATATTGCATTATTAACATGTGATTTTAAAGTGAAATTGTATGTTGAAAATGCAATTTCAAATTTAAAATCGCATTTTCAAAATGCGATTTCAAAAAAAGTTAGTTTCCCAAATAGTTTAAAAAGTGTGTCAATCTCTAAATTTTTTTTTAGAATATTAAAAAAAATAAAAAATAAAAAATAAAAAATAAAAAATAAAAACTCATGGGTTTACCTGCTTAAAGATGGTTTATAGATATGATCATGTCATTGCAGTTAATATATATTGTGGGTCAATCTTAAATGAATTGCTCAATATTATTATTATTATTTGTTTTTTTAGAACTGCTCAATATTATTTGTTCTCACATTGCTCTTTTGTTAAGCATGCAATCAATCTCCATTAATTGTAATGGGCACAATGCACGCGGATCCCTCACTAGTTTATCTAAAAATATAAATTAAAATAAAATTCAATCTTAAAAGCTAGTGTAATTGTGTTAGTTTATAGGATAAATTACACTTTGCCTTTTTATATTTAGTCACTTTTTTATTTTGACCCTTAAAATTTATTTATTTTTATTTTGGCCTTTTGTGTTTCAAGTTTTTCATAATTTAACTAATTTTTGTTAAAAATTAGACAAAAAATAACATTTTAATAATCATGTGATATAAAAATATTTTATTATAAATAACTCACATCTCTAACACAATTTTAAATTTTAATATAATAATATATTTTTATATTATATGATAGTTATTAAGACATTTTCTGACTAATTTTATATAAAAATTAGTTTTAAGAGTAAAATGAAAAAAAAAAACCTTAAAACATAAAAAGTCAAAGTGAGAAAAAATAAAATTTAAGAATTAAAGTGAAAAAGTGATGAAAGTAATCAAATATAAAGAGAGCAAAATATAATTTACCCTTCGTTTATAGTGCGGAACAGTGTGATGCAAATTTATGTTATGACGGATATTGTAGGGAAAAAAAAAATGGTAGAAAACAATCAAATTATTCTGCCTTTTTAAAGCAATTTTGGATTAGATTTAGATAATAGTTAGAATAAAACACCAATAAAAGTTTCTTTTTTTTTTTTGTTTCAAACATCATTTTAGTGTGACCCAGTCAAAAATAGGTAAAATTTCTTAATCATATCTTCTTATTTTTCAAATTATTTTTATTTAATTTCAAAATAAAATTTTAAATCATTGTCTAAAATTGTACATAACACAAGTTTTATGTTAATATAGATATATATTACGTTTGGAAAGTTGGGTTTGGGGATTTTTTGTCTAAAATAGTCACAAAAAATAAAATAGGCTTTTTAGTCCAATAAAATAATACATCACATCCAACCCATAATTATTATATTCTTTCTCTAAAAAAAAAAGAAATCAAAAAAATCAAAAACCTTTCACAAACCAAGTTTTTTAACACCAAGCTAAAATAATAAAAAAAAAAGTCTAGAAATCAAAAAAATTAACTCACTTTTCAAACGAAGCCATAGATATATACACACCTGAACTCAGCCGTGAAAATTGGATCTGCCATTGCTCACTGACAATAGGAGCCGTGGCTCATATGACCTCGTCGATCAGATTCCACAAGAATTAGTGCCCAACCGGTGAGCAACAATCCTGAACCATTAACCCTTTTAGATTTTTTTATTTATTTTTATTTTTTTTTAATTCCCGATTGAAATAACTATGTTGTTTTGATACATTCTGTTTTCAAAGCAACCTAATTATTTAAAATGAAAAAAAAAAGAAGAAGAAAAAGAGAAAGGTTTTTTTTTTTAGATAGGAAAACCAGAAAGGTTAATGGCCCAACAATCATCATGCAAGCGGTTCAAACAGATGTAAACAGCATAAATAATATCAATTCAAAAAATAAAATAAACAAAATGATAACCAAAAATGAACAAAATGATGAAACATAAAATCAACGAGAGCCCAACATCATTAATAAAATCAGGAAACCGAACCATACCAAACACAATAATTCCAATTACCCCACAACAATACAACAACATATCAGAAGTTATTTAGTGAGTCCAGTAGAGCATGTGTTCATGTGCCCAACCAATGAAATGGTATAATTTGCCCACCATCTCATTATTAGGACTATGTATCCATTTAGTCCTTTGTTAAAGTGCATAAGAGGAGGGATAACGGATATATCGATCCGCTGTATTTTGAACTGTTATGTCATAACGAGTGAACAATTGCGAATTAATTTTTTTCAATCTGCCTAGTTTTGGACGAATGATGAGTTTGAAGTTCCTTTGGCCGTAACCGAATCGCCAAACCGCGAACACCCCTAATAATTTATAAAATTTTGTATTTTCAATTTGTTTAGATATTCTGATTGTATTTTCAATTGACAAATAGTTTAAATATTTTGTTGAATATATTCTGTTAAAAAAGAGTTTTCAATTTAAATATATTTTTTGAATTGAAAAAAATAAATGTATTATTTATCTATATTTTTTAGTTTTTAAATCTAATTCTAAAAATTATAAATAGAAAATATGATATATGCTGGTTGGTTTTTCTTTTCAAAAACAGATATAGATGTAACAATATAGAGGCACACAATCTCTATTACTACTTTATTTATGGTTTTGATGGTTTGAATTATTTTTATATTTTAAGAATCACAAATTGTAATACTTTATGTAGATGAAGAAAAATGAATATAATATGTGGATGAAGCATGCAGTGATTATAATATTCTAAATTTTCAAACTTTCTTTCTTTGGATGAGACATGCAGTGATTGTAATACTTTTTTAAGTCATTGACTATAATAACTTTTTTTTTTTTGAGGAAGTGCACAAGTTGAATTATGTTGAAAATTTATAAAATTTTAAACCGCCAAACCGATTCGCATCCATCTGCCAATCCACTCAATCTACATCCGCCGAATTGGCGAACGAATGCGAATTGATTTTCTCTAATCTGCCAATCTGATGGACAGATGGTAGATTAGAAGTTCCGTGACCATAACCGACCCGCACCCACTCCTACATAAGTCCTGCTAGACACGAAGCTTGGGAGCTTGTGGCCCCTAGGATTTGGAAACACTACTTATAAAACCCCAAACACTGCCCTCAGAAGTCTTTCCAGCTTGTCTTCTAATGAGCTTCAATAGACCTAATAAAAAAAACAATAATTAAAAAAAAGATACATGATTTGCAGATACAAAAAATAAAATAAAAAATTTGCTACTTTACCTTCTAAGAACATTTGTGTTTGAGAGATGTGTTTTAGAGATAAAAAGTACGAAAAGTTGTTTGGTTTGATTTTTTTCAAAAGATGTTTTGGAAAATTATTTTGAGAGAGAGTTTTGAAAAAAGTGATTGATTTGATATGTGTGAGAGAGAGATTTGTTTGGAAAACTTGTTTGGTTTACAAGTTTTGAGAAATTTTTTTGAGAAAATTTGTTTGGTTTGATTACTTTTAAAATTTTATTTGTAGAGAAAATTTCCCAAAATTTTTTCACAAATACAAACCAAACGAACCCTAAATCTTTTGCTACTCAAGCCAGCATTCCATGCATTTTTGTTGTTGTGCAAGCTGTTGCTTTGGAAATCCTTCAATAAGTGGAGAGAGAGAGAGAGTGAAAGAACATAAAAATAAACTTCAGAAACAAATAGTTGTATTGAAAAGATAGTTAAAAGTTATTTTTTAATTTTTTTTTGACTTTTTTGTAAGAGAGAGAAGTCGATTAAAAGCTGAGAAATGATTTTTAATCCACTTCCTAAAATAGGCCAAAGGAAAAATATATATATATATATACTAGCATTTTAAATAAATTTAAAAATAAAAAACCAAAAACAGAAAAAAGAAGAATGTTGAAAATTTCTTGGGGACTGTTAATATCAAGATAAATAAAACATGCTCCAAACAAATTTACATTTTTTTTTTCTCACACATGGATTAATAAGAAACAAACCATGCTATATAGATTATAACAAACAATTCTACTTTCTAGAAAAGAAAAACAAAATTCCGTTTGGTAGTTTTTAAATCATGATTTGAGTTTTAAATTGTATTTTGAGTTTTAAATTTTTGAATTGAGTTTTGAAAAGGAAAAATTTGTTGGGAAAATTATTTATAAGTCCTATTTGGAAGACTTATTTAATGTAAAGTCTTATGAACATTCTTTTAGAGTTTGAAATCCTATTTAAATAGAAATATGTTTCATAAGGTCCTATAAGTTGTAAATTAATGATATTAGTGTACTATTATACCCTTAATTTGTTTCCATATTGTATATTATTTTCTCATTCATCATATCACATTTGGACAGGCTTGTGTGTATTTGACATTGTGATGGTTGATGCGTTTTGATATGTTTGATGTGTGGGGGTGGTGTGTATGAGCAAGATTTTAAAAACCGGACTTGACCGACCGATTCGACTGGTTGAACTATCAACTGGTCAGGGTTCAGGTCCAGATACACCCACTAAACCGTTCGATGTAAAAAATCGACCTATTTTGAGAGAACCGAGAAAACCGGCATTGAACCGCCAAACCAGTCGACCCGAGGGCGGTTCACCAGGTCAAGAAAATCAAATTTTTGTTTTGTTTTGTTTTTTCTTTCTTTTCTTTCTTTCTTTCATAATATATATATATATATATATATATATAAATTTTAATTGGAAAATCTCTTTTAAGGGTCTCCTCTTATGAGGAATCCAACTGAGAGCTTAAAATTATTGTGAAAGCTTCTACCTATTTATAAGAAAAAGCTTCTTCCAAAAAAACTCAAAAAATCTATGTGAGATTCAATCAAATTTATTTGAGAGAAACTTAAAATTTTGATATCCTTCCAAATTTTTACTCTTCTTTCAATCAAATTATTTGAATTAAAATCATATGGAGAAACTATTGAATATTTGATTTCTTCTTCCAAAATTAAAATTAATAATATTTTAAAATATATTTTTATGTTTTTTAGTAAAAAAAAAGTATTAGGAGAAATATTTAAGATTATTTAATTTTTTTAATTTATAATTTTATTACTTATATTTTTATTTAAATATAATTTTAATATGTTTAAGACGTCACGGTTCGATTCCGGTTCAACCCGACGGTTGAACCGGTGACCCGTCCACCCGATTCTTTTTCCGGTTCACTCACCGATCTGGTTTTTAAAACATTGTGTATGAGTTTAGGGTTCGGTTGGGGATATTTGATCTTGGTTGTTAATTGAATGTCAAATGTGAACACGTCATAGGATGACAATTATACATTGAGACCTAGATGATCGTATTACAATGCATATTACATTTAGTGTGCAACGTTAATCCACACACATCATGCAGTGGATGACATTTGTGTGTTTATTCGATTGTACAAGTGTTTGAATGTGTAACGTGTCTAATTAGTGTTTACATACATGGCACAATACATTGTGCAAAATTATTGAGGATTTGGGTTTGTAATTAAATGTGGATTGAATCCCATTACTCGAAGTTAAAGTTACGTTGAGTTGGGAGAGATGATGGTTCAATGCATGGGTTGGGTTGCGATGTTCCATATTACATTTAGGAAGTTACATTATTTATAATTCAACGGTGGAGTATTAAAATGTGACGTTGGGTTTAAGATATTACATGTTACATTTACGTTGGATTTGGGATGAGAAGCATATGAGAATGTCACATTGGGTTTAGAAATGTAACATTAGGTTTGAGATGTTACATTTATGCCTTAAATTTCAAATTTCCAACCATATAGATATAATCACAATCTATGATAACATTAGATTTCTCATATATGATATTGTCATTAATCAAGCTATTTTGAATTTCAGAAGCATATGGAAATGTTACATTTGGTTTGGGAATGTCACGTTGGGTTTAGGATGTTACATTTATATTTTGAATTTTAAATTTCCAACCATATAGATATAATCATAATTTATGATAACATTGGATTTTTCATATATGGTATTGCCATTAACTAAGTTATTTTGAATTTTAAATTTCTAACTATATAGATCTGATCACAATCTATAGTAACATTAAAATTTTCATATATGATATTATTATTAATCAAGTTATTAATTAATGAAGATTGGGGGTATATGTGTCCACAGTAAAACCACAGGACCTATTGGACTATAGTTTTTTCATAAAACCATATTTTGTATAAGTCTTCCAAATAAGACTTAAAAATAATTTACCCAAATTTATTTGGTTATGAGTATTGAAAAAGAAAAAAAATTAAATTGTATTTTTAAATTTTGAGTTTTTGAATTGTATTTTGAAATTTTTTAGGTATATTTTTTATTAAAATATTTAAAATTTTTCTTAATTTTTTTTTAGGGCAACTATTTTTTATTGTAGATATTTATTTATTTATTTTAATATGTAGTGCGTTTTATTTTTTTTAAGTATTAAAAAAATTTTACAAAAATTATTTTAATTTTAATTTTACATTTTTTTTTATTTTTTGATTTTAAATATTTTTTTTTGAATTTTTTCTAATTTTTTTTTAAATTTAAAAAAATTTTAGATTGCCCATATATCTCTAAATCACAACAAATTATTTGAGCAATACTTACAAAAATAACAAAATATTTTTTCAAAAAAAAAAAAATATTTCTTCAAAAATAAAAAAAATATTTTTTAAAAAATATAAAAAATAATTTTAAAGAACAAAATAAAAAAATAATTTTTTGATTTTTTTTTTTTAAATAGAGTTTTGAAAAAAGTTTGGTTATAAGTTTTGAATTTAGTTTTGAATAGTGTATTTGATTATGAGTTTTAAAAGCAAAAATTATCCAAATCATGAGTTGAGTTTTAAACCAAACACTACCAAAAATACCTTTCCCAGAATTTTTTTTTTTTTTTTTTTTGAACAGAAATACCTTTCCCAGATCAATTTCAAGTTCTTCAAGCATGCACAGCTTGCCAAGTTCGTGGATGGGCTCATTTATTGACAAATCTTGCTGTTACAAACCAGGTTATAGATAAGAAAAATAAAAATACCTTTTGCAGATCACATTTAAGTCCTTTAAGCGAGCACAGGTTGCCAAGATTGCGGATGCGCTCAAAAAATATCTTAATTATTTCTCCTTCCAAAGAAAAAAAAATCCTTCCAAGCTCTAAGAACATAATTGCTAAAAACAAGTGTTCAAGTTGTATTTTGTCAACACCTACAGCAAATTTATGAAAAGCACACACATTAAAAGATTGAACCTATTATTTTTCATAATCGAACACTAAACCAAACCAAGCCTTAAGTCCCATCAAATGAGTTGAATTTTTCTTCTCTACTCGACTCTATCCAAGGCCATTTTGTAGTCAAATTAAGGAGATTAGTAAGTGCATTTGGTAAGATTTTTTTATTTACAAGTCGAATTTCAAATGATAAAGATGCTTTTATCTAGAAGTGCATCAGTACGAGAATTTGGATGTAAAGCAAACGCATTCTTACCAGCTAAACACTCTGCTGTCCCGTATATGCGATATCTAGGATTTCTTACAGGTTCCTCAAGAGCTTGTCGTAACTGCACAAACTTCAGGACACTTCGTCTAATCCTTGTGCGAAGCAGGCCCAATAAAAGATGATGTGAGCCAATAAAACGATGTCCTTCTGACCTTCTTGCACAGTCAGCATGTCCAACAACCTCAATTACCTCTTCCGTACAATTTCCAAAGACACCTGACCGCAAGGGAAATGTAGCTGATTTCATGGACTTGTGTAACTGAAAAAGGAGAATGGAAAATGGTAAATTGCAATGGTGCAAAGAATTCATAATCCTCCATAGAAAAGTTTCATACAAAGCACAATAATTCTGCAAAACCCACAAAAGAAGACAAATATTGCAACTACTGGGCCACTATTAAGTGATATCCTAAATTTACAATATACTCATTTTAAGTGAAATATGCCATATGATATGCAAATAATCTGCCACATCAAATGGTAAAACGCCAAAAAAATTCTTGCATGTAACAGAGCTATACTCATCAATTATACATTAAAAAAATGTGTGCTAAGGATTGTGGCACTGGCAACAATATTTGCAACAAGCAAAACAAATTACCTCAAGCCCTTTCCATTCTATTAACTGGTCCATGGCTTCAAATATTTGACAAGCAAGTACATCAAGCCCAACAAATAGGACAGGCGGCTCAAGCCTATGCAGCTCCAAGAAATCGAAGCACCCCCAAGGCTCCAGCAATAGAACATCAGTGATACCACGACACTTCTCTTGGGTCAATTCCATCATTAGGTGCATTGCATAATTTCTCTAGTTTAAAAGGGAAAGAAATTAAAGATAATCGATACTATTATATAAGCAAAAACGTTCATAACTATATGAACTCAAAACTCTTAATCCAATTTTTCTAGATTTTTGAATTAACAAAATATAAAAATACATGTGTCATAAAATCATTGGCTCTTCAACTTTAATTATAATTATTGAATTATTTTATTATTGTTGCAATACATTTCAAATTTATTAATCCCTACCTTCCAAATTACTTGATTTATGGAAATAAATTAATAAATAATCCTTAATTTATGACATTATTATAAAAAATTAATCAGAAATTTAATTTTTTATTTTTATTTTTAAACGAGAAGAATATATATGACAAGTAACTTATTTCTTGTAACAACTTCTTTAGCTCTTAATTTCTTTCTCTCTCTCTCTCTAATATTTTGATTTCTGATTTTCTATCCCCCTTTTTGTGTGATGATCCCTCATATTTATAGAGGGTCATCCAGGTGATAAGAGAGCCCACCCTCAATTTGAATTTCAAATTTCAAATTGAATGATAACGCTATTTGAATTTTGAATGATAACGTCATCTGAATTTGGGTATAACCATATCTGATTAATCGTATATTTGATTAACCGTATTGACCCTTTGGACTTCTTCATGTGTGGTGTCCTTACAATAGGCTCTACAGGTGTCATCTTCTGTAGACTCCATGTGTCACTTGAATATCCTGAATAATGTCACTGAGATAACGTGTTACCTTATGGATCAGCAAGTCTTGTGGTGTTGTCTGTTGTTGCACAAATACATTTTTCTATAGATATATTATCTCTGAATAAGTGACTGTGGTTGTTACAAAGACTAAAAGCAATGTCACACAGTGACATGTAATTGTAACAGTTACCTCTAAGATACTATTAACATCATATTCATGAAGGAGAAAATCATCCAACTTCATCTCCCAGCAAGCAATGGTTAGAATAGCTTCGTTCGTAGTCTATAAAGTAACAAAAAAAGTTGCACCATCAACTTGTTTACAATATCAATTTCTGTTATCAAGCTAGACAAACCAATAAACTCAAAATCAAACTTAAATATGAATGTCAACTATGTAATTATAATTTGATAGGTCCATGGCCACAATCCACTAACTTAAATATGAAACCGGGTGGTATACTTCAACCTCTCCCTATTTTTGAATGGAAGTGGGAGCACGTGACTATGGATTTCGTTGTTGGTCTACCTCGGACTCCTCGAGGTATGGATTCTATTTGGGTTGTAATTGATAGACTAACTAAATCTGCACTTTTTCTACCTGTTAGAACTACATTTGATGCTTATAGACTGACTACTATATATGTTGATGAGATTGTTCGTTTACACGGAGTTCGGGTATCTATTGTCTCGGATAGAGATCCAAATTTTGTGTCTAGATTGTGGAAAAGTTTGCAAAGGGCTATGGGGACAGAATTGAGGTTTAGTACCGCATTCCACCCACAGACAGACGGACAATCAGAACAGACAATACAAACTTTGGAAGATATGCTAAAGATGTGTGCCTTGGATTTTCAAGGGAGTTGGGAAGATTATTTGCCACTCGCAGAGTTTGCATACAATAACAGCTTCCACTCCAGCATCGGTATGGCACCATACAAGGGTTTGTATGGTAGAAGATATAGATCACCAATTTGTTGGACAGAAGTCGGGGATAGAGCTCTGCTTGGGCCTGAAATTGTGCAAGACACTTTTGAGAAGATCAAAATTATTCAGCAAAGGCTCAAAACAGCTCAAGACTGACAAAAGAATGATGTAGATGTTCGAAGAAAACCTCTCGAGTATGAGGTTGGTGACCATGTGTTTATCCGTGTGACTCTGATGAAAGGCCAAGTCAGGTTTGGAAAGAAGGGTAAGTTATCGCCCCGTTACTTTGGGTCGTTTCAAATTCTGGAAAAGCTTGGTCCAGTTGCTTATCGAGTCATTTTTCACCGGGATTCGAACAAATCCATAATGTGTTTCATGTATCAATGTTGAGGGGTTATCTTCGAGACCCGTTCCATGTGATTGATTATCACCGGGTAGCTCTTAATGAAAATATGGAGTACGCCGAATGGCCGGGACGAATCATTGGTCGGCAAGTGAAACAATTGAGAAGCAAGTCCATCCCAATGGTGAAAGTGGAATGGAAAGAACACTATGGGATGGATGCCACATGGGAAAAAGAGGATGAAATGCGACTATGCTATCCACATTTGTTTCTCGACGAAGGTAAAATAAGTTTGGAGGACCAAACTTCCTAAAGGAGGGAAGACTGTGATAACCCTGCCCCGTATTATGCTAATTGATCCTTTTTACGAATGTGATCATGTGTTTGATATGATTTTGAGTGCCATTTATATGAATATATGTGGTTTTGAATTTCTATCTGTTCACCGTAGAAAAATCTGTTTGATTATGTGTTTTAGAATTTAAATCGAAGGCCTTATCGGCCACATAAATCGAAATTGACTACGCCATTGTGATTAGCGTAATTTTTAGAGCCTATGGTGAAATTTAATTAAAAATTGATTCGAATCAAATAATTAGATTCAGAACGATTAATTAAGCTTTATTATTTAACTCTAATCAATTTTATTAAGAGAAAGACTATAAAAAGGGCCAATTTACTCTTATTTCATTTTGTTTGAGCTGAAATTGAAGTCTCACTCTAGAGGGAGAGAGAGAAGACGACTCTAGAGAGAGAAAGAGAGAGAATTGTGTATCTTAGCTCAAGTTTGGGAATATGGAAGCTTAACTTCAAGAATTGACCATAAATTGGGAAGATTGAGCTTCTAGGTGAGTAATTGGTTATGAATTCATAAGTTTAATATTGTAATTTTATGAATTCAAGGCTTGATGGTGATCAAGAACATGACTTGAGTTGAATGTGAAGTTAGAATGTGCATGCATGCATAGAATTATCATGAATTGGCAAGAATTGTATAATCTAACATGTAGCTTGTTAATTATGAAAAATTGAGTTGTTGGATCATACATGCAAGCATGATTTGGATGAGTTTTATGTGTGTAAGCATCACTTGAGCCATTTGAAATGGAATTGGAGTTAAAAGATTACTTGCATGCTTGATTAATGAAGACATGGAGTTAATATGAAGTTGAGTACACATGTTTTGAAACTATGAAGAGAAATGTTGGTTAATTTGAGAATTTGATCATGGTTTTGAACAATTGGTCCCAAATCTCCTATGCTCTTATGCTATGTATGCATTTCTCATGTTTTTGGTACCTAAATTCGAGCTTTGGAGCCTTTGGATATCAAGTTTGAGCCTCAAGAACAATTCTGGATTTTCTAGAATTTGGCATGTTCGCTCGAGCGAGCAAAGCGCCGCTCGAGTGGGAAATAGCTCCCAGAAGTTTTGCAAACATGGGTGTCCGCTCGAGCGTGGAGATTCACGTTCGAGCGGGGAGCCATGTAGTGAGACTTTTAGCTCGAGCATTTGAATTCACGCTCGAGCGTAAAAATGAGGCAACCAGTACTTTTGCAGACCAAAAGGGGTCCGCTCGAGCGGGGAACCCTATTTTTGAAATTTTGTAAAGTTGAATTGAGTTTCATTTTCTGTTGTCTTCCATCTCTAAGCGCTCTTAGGCATGCATTAAGCATTGTAAATGAGTTAAAATGATAAGAATGAAGCCTAAGAGAAATATATGAATTAAGAACGGAATGAATCGTTTGTGACCCATTATGTTCATGAAATGTGTAGGGTCAAGTACGAGGGCAAATCCATCGGCAGATCACTGTGAGTAATATCTTAATAAAGATATATGAAGTATGTTATTTGTCCGATTGCTTACTTTCATATAAGTCTTGTAAGTTCGTTACATTGAATTGGGGACAAATATTTGTTATGCCATATGGTTGGGCCAAAGGCCGTTGGATACAAATGAATGGGCCAAAGGCCGTCTGACGTGAATGATAGTCTGACATGAATGATAGTTTGACATATGAATGATTGGGCCAAAGGCCGTCTAAGATGAATGAATGGGCCAAAGGCCGTCTGACACGAATGATAGTCTAACATGAACGATAGTCTGACATATGAATGATTGGACCAAAGGCCGTTTGACACGAATGATAGTCTGACATGAATGATAGTTTGACATGAACGATAGTCTGACATATGAATGATTGGGCCAAAGGCCGTCTGACATGAATGAATGGGCCAAAGGCCGTCTGACACGAATGATAGTCTGACATGAATGATAGTCTGACATATGAATGATTGGGCCAAAGGCCGTCTGGCAGGAATGATAGTCGGATATGAACGATTGGGCCGAAGGCCGTCGGATCTAAACGATTGGGCCAAAGGCCGTCGGATACGAACGATTGGGCCAAAATGCCATTAGACATGAATGGATAGGCCAAAGGTCGTCATGTATGAGTTAATTGGGCCCGAGGCCGTTTGATGCGTCTAGAACTAAAGTCCATTGATACATTAAATAGAAACATAATTGGGCCCGAGGCTGTCTGATGTAATTGTTTCAAAGATTGTTCATGTATCTTCCTTATTTGATATTATTCACTGGGCTTTCGCTCACGCTCATTCATGTCTATGTAGGTGAGCCAAGGGACGTCTAAACCCAGCCTCGGTGAAATATGTGAGAAACAGTCAAGGTTTTGGAGAGTCAGCCCAAACGTCTCACGCATGAGACTTGTCTTCGCCTCTTTTGTTCTTTTGATATAGTCTTGTTATATTGGCGAAAACATCGGATTACTATATATATAAACCTTGGGTTTGACTGACTTAGACTTGAATGATCCTTGTATGTACAGAGCTTTGTGTTATTATCCTTTTGATGTGAGTTATTAACAGGAGTATATATATGGATTGTTATGATGTGCCATGTAAGCACAGCTCCATGGACAAAGTTTTTAAATTTGCTTCTGTTTGGCCCCTTTACTCTGATGAGTTATGTCTTGTTTGGTTTGAGGCCGTAGGTAATACCTCGATTACTGGCCGGTTATGTCCTTAACCCATAGGGGCGGGTTTGGGTCATGACAGATAAAGAGACAGAATAGAAAAGAACACAATGCCAAATACAATCACTAACACAAGAGAGCGAAGACGTCAATGACAAGGGAAAGGTCTTGACATAATTGACAAAACAAGTAATCTGACCACCCAATTTATGTACTGGGTGAAAAATGTCATCACATTTGGTCAAACTACAAACAC
The DNA here is from genome assembly GCF_055761805.1 of Camellia sinensis. Classification (NCBI taxonomy): domain Eukaryota; kingdom Viridiplantae; phylum Streptophyta; class Magnoliopsida; order Ericales; family Theaceae; genus Camellia; species Camellia sinensis. The sequence continues at coordinate 39,798,581 of NC_138969.1, read as the reverse complement.
ATACTAAGCAATTATATAAATAAAAAGTAGTGTGTGAATGCAATATGAAACAATCTAAGCAATCTATATGTAGTAAATGATGAAGAATGTGAACCTCAAACTTGCTTAGCATAATTTTCTAGCCAGAGCAATTACCATATCATAAACACTTAATACAAGAATTATAAGAGCTTTCAAAACCTCCCACTGCACATGTATTAATGCATCAGGGTCTTCCGAGAACACTTCGTTCTCCACTCAGGTGCAACTAATACGAGAAAAACTATTATGGGCTAAGAATGCAGCCCCCTTGGCACCTGTGAAGACTCGGTCCTCGCCACCTCTATCTTTAAGGCTCGAGAACATTGACTTCCTCAAAAAATCCCGGGACAAAGTAGTTCAAAAGTAAGTGAAAGCGAGAGGACAAGCCTAACATAGAACCTGAAGAGCATAACAAGCTAAAAAATATACCTTTGATACAGCATGATACAACGTTACATAAGAAACATTTATAGTCTTATTTTTACGGGTTAATTACAACATAGTGGGAGAGAAAAAAAAAATTACAAAAAATGTGGGGTGTAAGTGATTTTGTCATGGGGTACAAGTGAAAAGCCGTCTCCATGTTTGTGTTAAAAAAAAAAAATTGTCCCACTGGGATGTAGGGGGTGTAATTTTGGCCTGCGGCTCGTGGGCGGCCCAAAGCTCGCCTGCGGCCCGAGGTGGGCCCGGCCCGTTAAGGCCTGAGCCCAAGCCCAGCCCGAGGCCTTGGGCCAAGGCCTGGGCCATCGTTTTGAAGCCGGCCTGGCCCATGGGCCCACTCAAGGCCCGTCCAAAAGCCCAGCCCACTCGAGGCCCAGTGTTCTTTTTAATGGAAAATAATAAAATTTTGGTGGAAAAAATTAAAAAAAAATGTTTAGGCCCGCCTAAAGCCCGAGCCCAAGGGCCCGGCCCATTGGCCCGCCCAAAGCCCGAATACCCCTGGGCCTGGGCTTGGGCTTGGGCCTAGTTTTCTGGCCCGTGGACCAGCCTGGCTCGATTTTTTGGCGGGAACCCACAAGGCCCGACATGGGCCGGGCCCGACCTAAGCCCGAATGGGTCGGGCCGGGCCAAAAATACACCCTTAGATGTAATTCCCCTATTCTTAATTACTTCAATAAACAAAATAATTAAGTGACCCTCAAAAAAAAAATACATACACACAAAATAGTCAATCACTTAAATATCATCATATACAAGCAAGCAACACATTGTACTAACTGTACTAATGATTCTAAAACATTACAAGTTACAACTTAACAGTAAGAAGAAGAAGAAGATAAAAGTAAAGGAAAGAAGGACCATTCATTTCAAGTAGACCTTGTAAATTCTACGCATAAACCCAATGCCAAAAAGATAAGAAATAACATAATTGTGACAAGAAAAATTACAATATTTTTTCAATAGAAGTTATGAAGAAGCAAACCCAGTCCTGACAGCCGGGAGGGGGAGAGGGAGGGAAAGATTGGGTAAAGACATAACCTTTGGCATTATTTTCATATACCTAATTTTTCAATACATATAATTTCTAAATAAAATGGCACTCTCCATGAGTAAGGACCGAAAATGTGCAAGTAACATAGTTTTACAACCATGGTTGCAAAAACAATAAGAACGTAAATAATCAAAAATAAAATAAATAAATAAATTACATTTTTTTTTGGGTGTGTGTGTGTTGTTGATGATGCCAAATTACGTGACAAACATATATCCCACTTTTGCAATCTTTTCTAGCATAGCTTCAAGAATACCCCTGTTCCAAATCAGGTGATGTGAGTTCTGTGAGGAAGCACTCAAAGAAACCACGAGGGGGAAAAAAAAAATTAAGGAGGGTACTTTTCTGTCACTGTTTGGCCCCTTTGACCAAGATTATCATCTCTCTGTTTTGTACCGGGTGAACTTGGACAATCTTTGACTGATTCGACTCCTGGTAACATTAATTCATCCATTCACCAAACTGTATTGCAAAAAAAAAAAAAAAAACGTATCCCAACCATACTAGCCATAGATTTCGCAGAAACAAAACATTAGGAAGTGGTAAACTCGGTGGACCTGATTCTTCTTTTATTCAACTTTTAGGCATGAAGAAACCAAACAACATATTGTGTGATATTGTCGAATATTACCTCGCAGTTCTTTTGAAGCTGAGATGGATTTGGGTATAACTTCTCCCTACAATGAAAGAAACCCTATCGACTTCCTGAATTATTTTTTGGAGCCTTTCGTACTAACTAGACTTATTTTTCAATACGTTTTATTATAATTAATGATATTTTTTAATACTTTTTCAGTACGTTTTATTATAATTAATGATATTTTTTTATTATACACTATTAAAGAAATGTCACCAATAGCTTTTTTTTTTTGGTGAAACAGAGAGCATAAATTAAGAAAGAGTAACAGAAACAGTCCTGGGGTATGAAGCCCCTACACCATCATCAAGCAACTGTTTAGATAGACAAGGAGGAGCAGAATTAAAAACAACAAAACTATCTATGGCATAACTGCCTTGATTTGCTAAACTGTCCGAACACTTGTTGGCTTCCCGAAAGATATGCTCAACCGTTGAGATTCTCAGCTGCTTCATGAGATACTTCCAATCACATAGGAGATTACTATAATGGTGTCGACTAGATGGTTCATGTAGTAGTAAATTGATCATTTCTTTTGTATCTGATTCAACATGAATTTCCAATAAATGTAAGCCTGCTGCTAGCATCAATCCGTCTCGGAGAGCCCATAACTCAGCCTCTAATGCCGAAGATGTGCCTATATTCCTCATGAATCCTGCTACCCACCTGCCCAAACTATCACGAATAATGCCACCTCCTCCTGCTTGGTTAGGGGCTGTTTTTGAAGCTCCATCAAAATTTAACTTGAACCGACCTTCCCAAGGAGGCTTCCATCCGATTGAGACAGTGTGTACAACTTTGGATAGAAGATTTTTTTCAGTGACATGCTGCCATTCAAGAGCTCGAGCCACCACCAATGTTGCACTAAAAGGGGATGGGTTGGGTTCGAAACAAAAAACATTACGGTGCAGCCAGATTTCCCAACACACAAAGGGGAAGATTATGGCCCAATTTACAGAACATGGGTGAACAAATTTAGCTTGACAGTTTAGTTTGATCCAAAAGGGAAGGTCAGAAGAGAAATAAAGGAGTGCCGTTGGGGGGATACCAATATGAGACCAACAATGGGCTGCAAAAGGATAGTCCCTAAGGACGTGAATAGTGGTCTCGGGGAATTGTTTACACAAAGGCCAAAGGTCATCCTGTACAATGTGTGTCATGACCCGAACCCACCCCTATGGATTAAGGACATAACCGGCCAGTAGTCACGAGATTACCTACGACCTCAACCAAATAAAACATATTTCAACAAAGTTAAGGGGGCCGAAACGAAAGCAAATTTAAAACTTTGTTCATGGAGCTGTGCTTACATAGTATAGCAATATCATTCCAAAAGTGTTTCATAATAGCTCACACATACTTATAGAGTTAATCTATGTCTAGGAACTTTCAATTATGTAGCCAGCCAAACAAAACTTCATATACAAAGGTGATTCAACGTTTTCGCCAACATAGCAAAAATATACAAAAGAACAAAAGGGTGAAAACAAGTCTCGTCTGTGAGACGTAAGGGCTGACTCCTCAAAACTCTGACTGTCTCTCACATCACTGAGGCTGGGTTTGGACATCTCTTGGCTCACCTACAGACACGTGAATGAGAGTGAGCGAAAGCCCAGTAAATAATATCAAGTAAAGAAGATACGTGAATGGAATTTGAAATAAATACATCAGAAGACCTTGGGCCCAATTCATGTTTTTATTTGGTGTATCAAGTGACTACAAATCCAGACGTATCAAATGGCCTCGGGCCCAATTCATTCATATCTGACTGCCTTTGGCCCAATCGTTCATGTCAAATGGCCTTTGGCCCAATCATTCATGTCAAACAACCTTTGGCCCAATCATTTATATCAAACGGCCTTTGGCCCAATCATTCATGTCAAACGGATATTTGTCCATAATTCAAATTAACAGACTTATGAAACTCAAATAGGAGTAAGTGATGGGACAAATAGCACACTCCAAAATAACCTTACTAAGATATTACTCACAGTGTTTTGGTGGTGGATTCGCCCTTGTGCTTGACCCTACACAATACATAACACATTATTGGGTCACAAGCTATTCAATCCATTCCTAACTTATACATTCCTCTTAGGCCTCTTTCTTATCTTCTTGATTCATTTACAATGCTCAATGTATGCCTAAGAGTGCTTAGAGATGAAAGAGAACGAAAAACAAAACATGAAACCACTTTTCAAAATTTCTGAAACAGGGCTCCCCGCTCGAGCGCAGTTTCTGTCGCTCGAGCGGACCCCCTTGGTCTGCAAAAGTACTGGTTACCTCATATTTACGCTCGAGCGTGACTTCAGACGCTCGAGCTGAAAGTCAAATTACGTGGATGGGTGCTCGAGTGTGACTATTTATGCTCGAGCAGACATCGATGTCTGCAAAAGTTCTGGGAACTAACATTTTATGCTCGAGCAGCGCTTTCCTCGCTCGAGCAGACATGCCAAATTCTGGAATTTCCAAAATTGTTCTTGAAGCTCAAACTCGATGTTCCAAGGTTCAAAACTCACGTTTTTGATACAAAAGCATGGAAGGACATCTTATAACACAAGAACATGTGTAATTTGGAACCAATTGACCAAAATCATGGTTCACCTCATAAATTATCTTGAATTCTTTTCATAATTTTCCAAAATCCATGTACTCAACTTCATACAAATTTCATATCCTTATTTATCATGCATGCATGTCAATTCTTGACTTCATCTCTATTTCAAATGATACAATTGATACTTATAATTATTGTAACGCCTTCAAAATAATAACATTAAACCCAACAAATAAAACATTCATTGACATACAGAATATCCACATTCTTCTATTCATCAGAGTTTCATTACAAAAGTATTACATGTTAACAGCAAAAGCAAAATGCCCTATGGGCTTACAGCTTTCCAAGTTAACACTTGGTTACAACAAAAGAGTGCTAACTCATCTACACATTAAGCCCTTGGCTTGAATATACATGTAATACATCAAAAGAAACTAAACAGTAAAAATCTGCTCGCATCTAGCCTCCCAAGCTATGTCCTTGGAGGTGGCATGCTACCTGCACCTGAAAATGATATTCCCATATAGGGTGAGCCACAGCCCAGTAGAAATACACTAAACCAACCATGAACAATGATTAAAAGATTAGCAATTGATAGATGGCCAACACTGATACATCCACATAAATCACATTTTATGTCATACGACTTATGAGTCCAAGTTACTTTTCATTTTCCCCTTTTCAACAGATAAGCATATTAGCTCTATCATCATCTCAACAGATATGTATAAAAACTATATTCCACATTCACAGATAAGCATATAAGCTATATCCACACTCTCAACAGATATGTATAACAACCATATCCCACATTCACAGATAAGCATATAAGCTGTATCTACACTTCACAAAGATAAGCATATGAGCTCTATCTTCACTTCTCTAGACAAGCATATGAGCTGTATCTACGGAGTTCATCCCCTATCTTCTCCCAATACTATCTGGTTTAGAGGTACATCCCCCATCTTCCCCTAAACCGCGGATAGGGCTGGGCAACAAACCCACCCGCCCGCACGAACCGCCCGACCCTACCCTACCCGCAGTGCTTTGGGCGGTTTCGATGTAGGTAGGCGGGCGGGTGCGGGTCAAGAAATTGGCAAAAGATCGGGTTCGGGTCGAACCCGACCCGCCCGCAACCCGCAGTTTTTTTTTTTTTTTTTTTTTTTTTTTTTTTTTTTTTTTTAAAGAAAAAATAACTAGTTATTATTATTATTTTTTACATTTTGGATGGATGGAGATAACTAGTTATTATTTTTATTTTTACAATTTAGATGAAAGTAAAATTTATTATATGGGCACTTATATACATTATCATGATCTAATGATATTTAAATTAGTGTTACTAGTTTGACTTTTATTTATACATATAAAAAAAAATCATTATATTCTATTAGTCTAGTAGACACAGTTAAATATGATATTTTGAATTGTCATTCTATTATCACATTATTGCATATTAAAAGCTAAACAGTGAAGATTAATCCACTATTAAAATTAATGTTACTAGTTTGACTTTTAAGGGTTTGTTTTTGCATATTTAAATTAGTGTTACTAGTTTGACTTTTAAGGGTTTGTTTTTGCAAGCTAAGGAGGAAGATTAATTACTATCCTCAAACATGGTTCCATATCATCTTATCTAACATGTAGACTATTTATTATGATCATGAATTGTATATCTTGTAATTTAATTTATAACTCTTCTAAAAAAAAAAAAAAAGTGTTTAGAAAGTAACAAAAAATGTCAAATTTTCTTAAGTTAAAAAAAAAAAAAAAAAAAAAAAAAAAAAAAAAAACCTAAACCGCAAACCGAACCGCACCCGCCCGCACAAACCGCGAACCGCATCGCGGGCGGTTGCGGGTCCATTTTTCCCCAACCGCATAAGTGCGGGTCGGGTCGGTTTTGACCCGCACCCGGCCAAAACCGACCCGCGAGCAGCCCTAACCGCGGAATACATCCCCCATCTCCTCCTCTACACATAACGTATACAAACACATTGGTTCTATATACCATCATTCAATACATACAATTAATATATTCTATCAACCGTCAAATTCCATGACACGTTCCATTGATTAGTTTTCGTTTGCCTAATCATCATGCATTGTCTACAACAATCACGACTATCCTCCACCGATAGCCCAAAGCAGTTATTTATAAACAGAAAATAAATGCACAAATGGATATTCAATCAACATTTCATTTCGGTGAGTGATAAATAATTCAACTACACCCTTTAACCCCATACATTCCCAATCTCAACATTCCTATTTCATAACCTCATTTCTCACGATTAATTAACTCAGTTAATCAAACAATGTAATTAGAGCATTTTCCATAATTAACATTACAACCCTTAAGGTCCCATTTTCATCAATGATTCAACATTTATTCCATTTCTCTATGCCAAACATGCATCTAGGTTTATTATAAATAAAACCCCAACTTTTGTAAAATTACACAAAAGCCCCAAACTTTCACAAAATTATCAAACCAACCCCAACATCTCAAAATACTAAAATTTAAAGACAAAATCCATAGAGAGGAGTAGGATATCCCTACCTCAAATCCGGAGCCCCAAGGGAGAAGATGACAAAACCCAACGTGCTCCAAATCCCGAAATTTTCAGATTAAAATGTAGCCCTCGACGATCAACAACTTTTTTGTAAAGGCCAAAGATGAACAAATCACTCCTACTAGATCAAAACCTAGAGAGAAGGTAGAGTTCTAGAGTGAGAGGCTCAACAATGGTGTTTTTGGAAAAGTAGGAGAGAGAAGAGAAAGTGAAAAAGTGATTTGAAAAGTCAAAACTCGGAACTTAAACCCAATCACCCCGCTCGAGCGTCGAAACCCCCGCTCGAGCGGCACTCACAGACTCCCGCTCGAGCGGCCAAACTGCCGCTCGAGCGCCGGATGCACTCTCCCAGCATCTCGACACAACAGGTACTCGCTCGAGCGCTCGAAGACCCGCTCGAGCGTCACTCACAACCTCCCGCTCGAGCGGCCAATCCCCCGCTCGAGCGTCCAACACTTCACAGGAAATACTGGATGGGTGTATTCCCCGCTCGAGCATCAGAACCCCCGCTCGAGCGGACAGGCCAAAATCTGGGCAACTAGTTTTTGTTTCTAAACTCAACCAACCTGTAACAAACCTGCCCAGCACATCCTATCATTCAACTACAAGGTAAGAAAGGATGTAAACAAGATAATGATCAACTACCAACATCCACGGACACATGTCCGGATCACTATACAACAAGGGTAAATCCGGGATCGCTATAACCTCCCCCCCTTAAAGAATTTCGTCCCCGAAATTAAGCACAAGTTTTCAAAAACAGGTTTTTCTCCATTTTTAACAATGTTATATTTTAACATTCAAAAACTCGACCCATTACCGGTCATCCCATCTCTTATGAAGAGGTATTTCACAATATGTAAACAACATATATACTTTCAACATGCATCAACATTACGCACTTCCTTTCCAATTTCAACAATATAGTTCAACATATGTAACGTTACATTCAACTTCCATATGAGGCAAGTTCCAAAACGTACTTTCAATAAATCAAAACATTTTCAATGTTTCACAACTTAAGACATATACAAAAGCTCTTAAGTTCAACAATAATCCTATAGCGACCCTGGTCTTTTCCCATTTGATTATTGTATCCGGACTTAGGTTCCGTAGATTCTGTCATTGTATAATTGTTGTTGTTGTCCCTTATTTTCTCATTTGGACTTATAGGATGTGTTGGGCAGGGTTGTTTCAGGTTGGTTGGGTTTAGAAACCAAGTGTTGCTGTCTAGAATTTTGGATCTTCGCTCGAGCGAGGAGTTTGTCGCTCAAGCGAGATGTTATTTTTGGTTCTTCGCTCGAGTCGGGGTTTGGGTAGCTCGAGCGAGAGTTTGCGTCTGTTTTGGACCTGTAGCTTTGCATTCTTGGCTCGAGCGAGCTTTTCTTCGCTCGAGCGAGTTAGTTCGTTCTTCGCTCGAGCGGTAGTTCCTTCGCTCGAGCGTGTGTCTGGTTACAGACCTGAGGGTTTGAGTTCTTCGCTCGATCGAGTTTTCTTTCGCTCGAGCGAGCTTTTGGGTTGTTGGCTCGAGCAAGGCTTCCTTGGCTCGAGCGTAGCTTCTCTGTGTCTGGTCGCTCGAGCGACCAAGTCTTCGCTCGAGCGAGCCTGTCCAGTTTATATACACAGCAGCGGGTTTTGATCAGTCTTTTTCATCTTCTTTTGATTCCAAACCCTAGGTCCGACTTCTCTCTCTCCCTACTCACCTTCTTTCTTAGGTTTGATCTATTTAGAGGGTGTTTCTACCCTAGTTGCTTTATTAAAAATATAGAGGGAGTCGAGGGCTTTCATTTAATCTGAACATTTGGCGATTTGGAGCACATTGGTATTTGGGCACTCATCTCTGTCTTCACCATTTGGGTTGTTTTCTTCGAGGTAGGGATTTCCTACTCCATTTATAGGTTTTGTTCTAAGTTTTGGTATTTTGATATGTTGGGGATACTTTGGTAAATTTTGGGAAAAACCCTAGTTGTATTATTAAATTAATTTGTATAATTAATTCATGGAATTGGGAAAAGATGGTTAAATTCATGGAATTGGGGAATTCATTGATTAAATGGCGTAGTTGGATAATTTGAATCATTTGTCTATTGAATTGTTGATATATTTATTTCCAGTCTAGAAATAACTGTATTGGGCTATCGGTGGAGGATAGTCGTGATTGTTGTAGACATTGCATGTGAATTAGGAATAACTGAAACTAATCACATTGGTTAAGTCATTAATTTTGACTATTGCATTGATACAGAAAATACGTGTATTGATTGAGCATTGCATTTGCATACATTGTTTTGTGTGGGAGGAGATAGGGGATGTACTCCACGGTTTAGGGGAAGATAGGGGATGGACCTCTAAACCGGATTTTGTTTGGGAGGAGATAGGGGATGGACTCCATTAGCATCACTTTTATGTGTGCTTATTTATATAGAAGTGTTTTTACTGATACAGCACTAAAATGTGTATCAATCTGGAAGTATGAAGTGTTTTGATTTGAGCTTGAGTCTCATTTGTTTGTTGATATTGGAAGGATGTGAATATGATATATATATATATATATATAATTCACTGTTGTAAGTTTGGCCAGGTTCTGAGCCATGTTGATAAAGTTGGAAAGTAAAACGTATCTTAGACAATAGTGTCATGAGACTGTAAAATGAAGTAATTGATTATCTTGGTTAACCATCTGTTGAATGCTATTGCTTTATTCATTGCTTATATGTGGTTTAGTATATTTCTACTAGGCTGTGGCTCACCCTTTATGGGAACATCATTTTCAGGTCCAGGTGATAAGCTACCTCCAAGGACTTAGCTTGGAAGGACTTGGATTTTGAAGACTATTTTTAGTTATTTGTTTTTCATTGTTAGTACATGTAAACACTCAAGCCTGGGGCTTTATTTATATTTGAGTTAGAACTCATACTTTGTGTCCAAGTGTTGGCTTGGAAAGATGTAAGCCGGTAGGGCATTTACTTTGATGTTACATGTAATACTTTTGTTTAGTAAGACTCTGATGGATATTATAACGAATTATTAAAGTGTTTTCCTTAAATAATGCATGTCAATGATATATATAATGAGTATATTTTTGAGGGCGTTACAAATCCAAAATGTGAATACAAGATTATACAACAACAAACAAGTCCGGATATTTTTCGCGGACCTCAAACTCACATTCCCAAGTGGCCTCCTCCACTCCGTGATGTTTCCACAAAACCTTCACTAAAGGGATGGTCTTGCCACGCAGGACTTGATCCCGTCTATCCAAGACCCGAACTGGTCTCTCCTCACACGAGGCATCCTCATCTACCTCTAAGTCGGTCCAATCTAATACATGCGATGGATCCGGCTCATACTTCCGAAGCATACTAACATGAAAGACGTCATGCACTCCGGACAACTGCGGCGGTAAAGCCAAACGGTAAGCGACTTCCCCAATCCTCTCAAGGATCTCAAAAGGGCCAATAAACTGAGGGGATAACTTCCCACTCTTCCCGAACCTCATCAAACCTCGCCTAGGTGATATTTTCAAGAAAACATGATCACCTACCTCAAACGCCAAAGGCCTCCTCCTATGGTCAGCATAAGATTTCTGACGACTCTGGGCTGTAACAAGCCTCCTACGGATAAGTTCAACTTTCTCCGTCGTCTCCCTAACCAACTCCGGACCCAACAAAGGTGCATCACCCACCTCGGCCCAACAAACTGGAGACCTACACGGTCGGCCATACAAGGCCTCAAACGGTGCCATACCGATACTAGACTGGAAGCTGTTGTTGTAGGCAAACTCCACCAATGGTAAGTGCCTCTCCCACGTCCCACTAAAGTCAAGGACACAACCCCGAAGCATATCCTCAAGGATCTGAATAGTACGCTCGGACTGCCCGTCAGTCTGCGGATGATAAGCCGTACTAAAGGTCAACTTAGTGCCCAAGGCACTCTGCAAACTCTGCCACAACCTAGCAGTAAAACGAGGATCTCTATCCGAGACGATCGTTACTGGGACCCCGTGCAATCTCACTATGTCCCGAATATGCAAGTCGGCAAGATGGTCTACCGAATCTCTCACGCGCATAGGAATGAAGTGCGCCGACTTAGTCAACCGGTCTACAACCACCCAAATGGCGTCACTACCCCGCTGAGTCCTCGGAAGACCTACAACAAAGTCCATAGTGACATGCTCCCACTTCCACTCGGCAATAGGCAAGGGTTGCAACAAACCCGCTGGCCTCTGATGCTCGGCCTTCACTTGCTGGCAAGTAAGGCACTTCGATACGAAAACAGCCACATCTCTCTTCATACCCCGCCACCAAAACTGGCGACCCAAATCCCGATACATCTTAGTGCCTCCCGGATGCACAGCAAGACGTGAATGGTGAGACTTTCGGAGTACTTCCTCTCGGCAAGACTCCGGCACAAACAAACGGTCTCCGTATCTCACACTCTGGTCGGGATACACCGTCAAACCCTTCTCAACCTTCCCACCTGAGATCTTCTCTCGGAAGGATTCTACCTCAAGGTCACCTCTCTGTGCCTCTAACACCCTAGTCACAAGTGTAGGCTGCGCAACAACAGAAAACAAGGCCGCAGCCTCAACAGATTCGCCTAGTAGAAAATCAAACTCGCCAAGAGCTCCCAACATCTCCCATTCTCGGATGGCAATACAAGCTACATCACTAATGGATTTCCTACTAAGGGCATCGGCCACAACATTGGCCTTTCCCGGGTGATAATGTAACTCAAAGTCGTAGTCCTCAATGAACTCCATCCATCTCCTCTGCCTCAAATTCAAGTCTCTCTGTGTAAACAGATACTTCAAACTCTTGTGGTCCGAGAACACCTCGAACTTCTCACCATAAAGGTAGTGCCTCCAAATCTTCAAGGCAAAGATCACTGCTGCTAACTCTAGGTCGTGTGTGGGGTAATTCTTCTCGTGAATTTTCAACTGACGTGAGCCATAAGCTACCACTTTTCCCTCTTGCATTAACACACAACCCAAACCCTCTCGTGAGGCATCACAATAAACCGCATAACCCAACCCTCTCTCCGGAATAATCAAAACCGGAGCGGTGGTCAATCTACCCTTCAGCTCTTGGAACGACTTTTCACAAGTCTCACTCCACACAAACTTGACCCCTTTCCGCGTCAATCTAGTCAGTGGCGAAGCTAGCCTAGAGAAATCCTTCACAAACCGACGATAATACCCAGCTAATCCCAGAAAACTGCGGATCTCAAACACACTCTTAGGCTGTGTCCAATCTTGCACTGCCTCTACCTTGGATGTATCAACAGACACCCCTTCCCCGGATACCACGTGGCCTAAGAATTTCACCTCTCCTAGCCAGAACTCACACTTCCCAAACTTGGGATACAGCCTATGGGCTCTAAGCAACTCAAGCACCACTCTCTAGTGTTCCTCGTGCTCCTCCTCTGAAGGCGAATAGATAAGAATGTCGTCCACGAAAACGACTACGAATCGATCCAAGAATTCCCGGAAAATCCGGTTCATCAAGTCCATAAAGACTGCCGGTGCATTGGTAAGCCCAAATGGCATCACCAGAAACTCATAATGGCCATACCGCGTACGGAATGCCGTCTTAGGAATATCCTCCTCCCTGACCCTCAACTGGTGGTAACCCGATCTCAAGTCTATCTTAGAGAAATAACGGGAACCCTTCAACTGGTCAAACAAATCATCTATACGGGGCATAGGGTACTTATTCTTGACCGTAGCCCGATTCAACTTCCGGTAGTCTATACACAATCTCAAGGCACCATCTTTCTTTTTAGCAAAGAGGGCCGGTGCTCCCCACGGTGAAACACTAGGGCGAACAAAACCTTTATCTAGCAATTCCTGGAGTTGAACTTTCAACTCAATCAACTCTGCTGGAGCAAAACGATAAGGTGCCATAGAAATCGGCGCCGTGCCGGGCACTAGATCAATAGAAAACTCTATCTCTCGGTGAGGTGGCAAACTAACAAGGTCTTCAGGAAAGACATCCGAATAGTCACAAACGACCCTTGGCAATACAAGCCGGGTCTCACCACTCTCACCACTCTCAAAGCTAGCAAGTAGACCACTAAGCTCACTTCGCCCTCGCGAATCATACCCCGGTGGCAAAACGCTACCAACCCGGTCTCCCAAGAAATGGAACCACTCCCCGCTCAAGGTACATAACGTGACCCTTTGGCGGTAGCAATTGATAACAGCCCGGTATGACGATAGCCAGTCCATACCCAAAATAACATCAAAGCCCTTCATGGGCATGACAACAAACGGAAAAGGAAGCCTATGGTCGGCGACCTCTATATCACAACATCTAACCCCTTGTTTCAGGATCAGTTCACCCCCAAGAGGTGACACTACACAAATAGGAGATGCTAACTGTGCTAACTCCAATTCCAAAACAGATGCAAATGCAGCAGATACAAAAGAATGAGATGCACCCGTGTCAATCAACACACTAGCAACCGAGTTGCAAAACAGAAAAGTACCTCTCACTACCGATGGAGCCGGTACTAAATGCTGCGCGGTAACAGCATACACGCGCCCAGTAGGCCCTTGATCTACCTGCTCACCTCTAGGAGCATACGACTGCTGCACTGACTGGGACGACGAAGCCCCCGAATTGGCCCTCGAGGCCTGCACAGACTGAGCTGGCTGAAAACTCTACGTCTGCCTGGAACCAGACGCTCCCGAAGTGGCACTCAACTGCGGGCAAAACCTCTTCAGGTGCCCAGGCTGTCCACACTGATAACAAGACAAGGGCTGCCCCCTGCCCAAACTCTGACTCTGCGGTCTAGTTGAAGAAGAAGCAGCTCTCTAACCCCCACCCTTCTGCGGGCAAACAGAAACCTTGTGACCCAGCTGGCCACACTTGTAACAAGCAAACTCCCCCTGATTGCCTCTCCCCGAGCCTGCACTCGGCATTGGAAAGGTCGATCTAGAAACTGCACCCTGAGGCTGCTGAGGGTTATAACCCCTCTGTCTCCTGCCATCACCGTGACCATCCTGGCTCCTCTTGGAGCCCCTCTGCTCTTCCTCCTCTTCCTGCATCATAATTTCCATATGAGCAGCAGCATCTACCAGGTGTCTATACTCTCGGATGTAAGACCCACCAACTCTCAACTTGAGGCCCCGCCTCAACTTCCGCTCAAACTCATAGCAACTGCGTTCCTCGAACGCCACCAGTTCAGGTGCAAACTTGGACAGACTGGTAAAAGTAGCCTCAAACTCGGCCACTGACAAGCCCTGCTGTTTAAGCCGGCTAAACTGATCCCTCAGCTTCTCCCTAGCTGCTGCAGACAAAAACCTCTCTTGAAAAGCATTTACAAACGCTTCCCATGTACCACCAACACGAGCCTTCTCGTACTTCCACCATTGACCCGCATCTCCCTTCAATTGGAAGGATGCCAAGGTCACTTTCAGTGCTCCGTCCTCGATGCCAAGCATCTCGAACGTCTTACTCATTTGCTCTAGCCACTCATCAGCCTTCAGTGGCTCCTTCGGGTCCCCGATAAACTCATCCGGATTAGACCGAAAAAACTCCCTCTTCAAGAAAGAAGGCCCTGCCTCAGCTACCTGATTCCTAGCTCTAAGAATACCCAAAGCTCCTGCTATTTCTCTAGCCAAGGCACCCATGGCCTGCTGACCCGCTGGCTCGGCCACATTGGCCTGGCCAACTCCCTCCTGCACTGCCGGATTCTCATTCGGTAAAGGTACTTCCTGCCTCGCAGGTGTACCACGCCTAGCACCTCTTCCTCGTCCTGACATCCTAATAAAGGTAGCACTGAACGTTAGCACACTCATAAATGTGCCAAAACTAAACACTCACGTCCTAATGCATGGACAACTGTAATTCACTCCACGTAAGCACATAAACACATAAGCACTTACGAATTTCGTTTCCGGATAATGATAGTCCCGAGGCGTTACTAGAGTTCTGGTCAGAAACGGCATTGATCAAGTGCCGTTCCAACGAGACTCCCAGAAACCCAAGAATCCAATCAACATCCTAGAAATTAAATCCCATACCCACATAGTCACATAAGCATGTTATCAATTAAACACATAGCATGCAACACTATTCCGAAGTCTCTATCAAGCGAGACAAACCCATTGTGATACTAATCACTTTCCACGTACCCAAAGTATTCAAACCCGGTACGCTCTGATACCAAGTTGTAACGCCCTCAAAATAATAACATTAAACCCAACAAATAAAACATTCATTGACATACGGAATATCCACATTCTTCTATTCATCAGAGTTTCATTACAAAAGTATTACATGTTAACAACAAAAGCAAAATGCCCTACGGGCTTACAGCTTTCCAAGTTAACACTTGGTTACAACAAAAGAGTGCTAACTCATCTACACATTAAGCCCTTGGCTTGAATATACATGTAATACATCAAAAGAAACTAAACAGTAAAAATCTGCTCGCATCTAGCCTCCCAAGCTATGTCCTTGGAGGTGGCATGCTACCTACACCTGAAAATGATATTCGCATATAGGGTGAGCCACAGCCCAGTAGAAATACACTAAACCAACCATGAACAATGACTAAAAGATTAGCAATTGATAGATGGCCAACACTGATACATCCACATAAATCACATTTTATGTCATACGACTTATGAGTCCAAGTTACTTTTCATTTTTCCCTTTTCAACAGATAAGCATATTAGCTCTATCATCATCTCAACAGATATGTATAAAAACTATATTCCACATTCACAGATAAGCATATAAGCTATATCCACACTCTCAACAGATATGTATAACAACTATATCCCACATTCACAGATAAGCATATAAGCTGTATCTACACTTCACAAAGATAAGCATATGAGCTCTGTCTTCACTTCTCTAGACAAGCATATGAGCTGTATCTACGGAGTTCATCCCCTATCTTCTCCCAATACTATCCGGTTTAGAGGTACATCCTCCATCTTCCCCTAAACCGCGGAGTACATCCCTCATCTCCTCCTCTACACATAACGTATACAAACACATTGGTTCTATATACCATCATTCAATACAAACAATTAATGTATTCTATCAACCGTCAAATTCCATGGCACGTTCCATTGATTAGTTTTCGTTTGCCTAATCATCATGCATTGTCTACAACAATCACGACTATCCTCCACCGATAGCCCAAAGTAGTTATTTCTAAACAGAAAATAAATGCACAAATGGATATTCAATCAACATTTCATTTCGGTGAGTGATAAATAATTCAACTACACCCTTTAACCCCATACATTCCCAATCTCAACATTCCTATTTCATAACCTCATTTCTCACGATTAATTAACTCAGTTAATCAAACAATGTAATTAGGGTATTTTCCATAATTAACATTACAACCCTTAAGGTCCCATTTTCATCAATGATTCAACATTTATTCCATTTCTCTATGCCAAACATGCATCTAGGTTTATTATAAATAAAACCCCAACTTTTGTAAAATTACACAAAAGCCCCAAACTTTCACAAAATTATCAAACCAACCCCAACATCTCAAAATACTAAAATTTAAAGACAAAATCCATAGAGAGGAGTAGGATATCCCTACCTCAAATCCGGAGCCCCAAGGGAGAAGATGACAAAACCCAACGTGCTCCAAATCCCGAAATTTTCAGATTAAAATGTAGCCCTCGACGATCAACAACTTTTTTGTAAAGGCCAAAGATGAACAAATCACTCATACTAGATCAAAACCTAGAGAGAAGGTAGAGTTCTAGAGTGAGAGGCTCAACAATGGTGTTTTTGGAAAAGTAGGAGAGAGAAGAGAAAGTGAAAAAGTGATTTGAAAAGTCAAAACTCGGAACTTAAACCCAGTCGCCCCGCTCGAGCATCGAAACCCCCGCTCGAACGGCACTCACAGACTCCCGCTCGGGCGGCCAAACTCCCGCTCGAGCACCGGATGCACTCTCCCAGCATCTCGACACAACAGGTACCCGCTCGAGCGCTCAAAGACCCGCTCGAGCGTCACTCACAACCTCCCGCTCGAGCGGCCAATCCTCCGCTCGAGCGTCCAACACTGCACAGGAAATACTGGATGGGTGTATTCCTCGCTCGAGCATCAAAACCCCCGCTCGAGCGGACAAGACAAAATCTGGGCAACTAGTTTTGGTTTCTAAACTCAACCAACCTGTAACAAACCTGCCCAACACATCCTATCACTCAACTACAAGGTAAGAAAGGATGTAAACAAGATAATGATCAACTACCAACATCCACGGACACATGTCCGGATCACTATACAACAAGGGTAAATCCGGGATCGCTATAATTATGAAACTCATAAAAATTATACATACATGTGGAAATTGGTGCTCAATTCTTCATGTTCTACATGATTCATGCTTGAGTATGTAAGATCATGGCAATTCTACACATGCATATGCATATAGACTCTAAATTCATCATAATCAATTCAATTCATGCTCTTGATTACCACTTAATTTTGAATTCACAAAATTACAAACTTAAATTCATGAATCTATGCTCAATTACTCACCTAGGAGCTTCAATCCTCACAAATGTAGTTAAATCTTGAGTGTACCTTCCAAATTCACAAACTTTGAGCCAAAATGCACAATTCTCCCTCTTACTCTCTCTAGAACCGGCCCCCCTCTCTTTCTCTCTGGAGTCTAACTTCAGATTTTGAGTTCAAGCAAAATGAATATAAGTGTAATGGGGCCTTTTTATATGCTTGCCTTAATCAAATTGATTAAGGTTAAGTAATAGTGCTTAATTCAATTAGTTTAAACTTATTATTTTGATCCGAATCAGTTTCTAATTAAATTTCACCACAGGCACTAAAAATTACGCTGATCACAAAGGAGTAATCAATCTCAGTTTCTGATGCCTCTAAGGCCTTCACTTTAAATCTTAAAGCAGAAAATTAAACAGATTTTTCTACGGTGAATAGATAGAAATACAAAAACACATATAATCACATAAGACCATATTAAACACATAATCACAATCATAATTAAGATCAATTAGCATAATACGGAACAGGGTTATCACAATCTTCCCTCCTTTAGGAAGTTTGGTCCTCCAAACTTATTTTACCTTTGTCGAGAAACAAATGCAGATAGCGTAGTCGTATCTCATCCTCTTTTTCCCATGGAGCCTCCGTTCCATAGTGTTCATTCCATTCCACTTTCACCATCGGGATGAACTTGCTTCTCAATTGTTTCACATGACGGTCAATGATTCGTTCTAGCCATTCTGCGTATTTCATATTTTCATCAAGAGCTATCCATTGATAATCAATCACATGAAACGAATCTCAAAGATAACTTCTCAACATTGATACATGAAATATGTTATTGATTTGCTCGAATCCTGGTGGTAAAGCAATTCTATAAGCAACTGGACCTAGTTTTTCTAGAATTTGAAATGGCCCAATATAACGGGGCGACAATTTTCCTTTCTTACCGAATCTTACTTGGCCCTTTATCGGAGTCACATGAATAAACACATGGTCACCAACCTCATACTCAAGAGGTCTCCTTCGAACATCTGTATAATTCTTTTGTCGACTTTGAGCCGTCTTGAGCCTTTGCTGAATAATTTTGATCTTCTCAGAAGTGTCTTGCACAATTTCGGGCCCAAGTAAAGCCCTATCCCCGACTTCTGTCCAACAGATTGGTGACCTACACTTTCTACCATACAAAGTCTCGTATGGTGCCATACCGATGCTGGAATGGAAGCTGTTATTGTATGCAAATTCTGCTAGTGGAAAATAATCTTCCCAACTCCCTTGAAAATCCAAGGCACACATTCTTAGCATATCTTCCAAGGTTTGTATTGTCCGTTCTGATTGTCCGTCTATCTGTGGGTGGAATGCGGTACTAAACCTCAATTCTGTCCTCATAGCTTTTTGTAAACTTTTCCACAATCTAGACACAAATTTCGGATCCCTATCCAAGACAATAGATACCGGAACTCTGTGTAAACGAACAATCTCATCAACATATATAGTAGCCAGTCTATAAGCATCAAATGTAGTTCTGACAGGTAGAAAATGTGCAGATTTAGTCAGTCTATCAACTACAACCCAGATAGAATCCATACCTTGAGGAGTTCGAGGTATACTAACAACAAAGTCCATAGTCACATGCTCCCACTTTCATTCAGGAATAGGGAGAGATTGAAGTAGACCGCCCAGTTTCTGATGTTCAGCTTTAACTTACTGACACTGAAGGCACTTGGACACATACTCTGCAATTTCTTTCTTCATTTTGGGCCACTAATAGCTTTGCTTCAAATCCCAATACATTTTTTTATTACCCGGATGCATAACAAACACTGATTTATGGGCTTCATCTAGAATTCTCTTCTTTAGTTCTGGAACATCTGGGACATACATTCGGTTTCGAAATCTTAACACTTCACTTTCAATACTAAACTCTGCTTTCGGGCTTACCTTAAATTCATCAATCACTTTCTTGAGGAACTCATCCTCTTTTTGCCTTTGCTTAATTTTAGTAATTATTGCGGGTTCAACTAAAATGGCAGCGATCAACCCGTTTTGTTCGTGTAACACGACTTCGATCTCGGTTCGCTCGAAATCTAGTAAAATTTCTTTATGTTCAGTAATCAAGAAAGCTAAATTCCCCGTCGATTTCCTGCTCAAGGCATCGGCAACTGTATTGGCTTTCCCGGGGTGATACTGAATCTGAAGATCGTAATTCTTTATCAATTCAAGCCATCTTCTCTGTCACATATTTAGCTCTTTCTATGTAAAGAACTACTTTAGGCTTTTGTGATATGTGTAAACTTCGCACTATGCCCCATACAAGTAATGTCGCCAGATTTTCAAAGAAAATACAACCGCGGCCAATTCTAAATCATGTGTTAGGTAGTTCTTCTCATATGGCCTCAACTGCCGAGAGGCGTAGGTAATCACCCTTCCATTCTGCATTAATACACAACCCAAACCTTTATAAGATGCATCACTGAAAATTACCAAATTTTCTGTTCCTGTGGGCAATGTCAACACCGGTGCAGTGGTCAGTCTCATTTTCGGCTCATGAAAGGCAGATTCTCTTTCGTCATTCCATTCAAATGGTTGCCCTTTGCATGTTAGTTGGGTAAGAGGCACAATTATTTTCGAAGAGTCTTTCACAAACCTTCTGTAATACCCAGCTAAGCCTATGAAACTACAAACTTCCGTTACATTTGTCGGTGTAGGCCAATTCACAGTTGCCTCTATCTTCTGTGGATCCATTGAAATCCCCTCTTTGTTGATGACATGCCCTAAGAAAATAACTTCATCCAACAAAAACTCACATTTCTTTAGTTTGGCAAATAATTTCTTTTCTCTAAGTATTTGCAAGACAGTTCTCAAGTGGTGTTCATGTTCAAGTATACTCTTAGAATATATCAGGATATCATCAATAAAAACCACAAAAAATTCATCAAGGTAAGTCTTAAAGATTCGGTTCATTAGGTCCATAAACGCTGCAGGGGCATTAGTCACCCCAAATGGCATAACAAGAAATTCGTAATGACCATACCTTGTCCTGAACACGATTTTCTCAACATCTTCTACTTTCACCTTCAACTGGTGATACCTGGATCTCAAATCAATTTTTGAAAACACTTGTGATCCCTGCAACTGGTCAAACAAGTCATCAATACGAGGTAGAGGGTATTTATTCTTTATTGTCACCTAGTTCAATTCCCGATAGTCAATACACAAGCGTAAGGTTCCATCTTTCGTTTTCACAAACAACAACGGTGCACCCCATGGTGAAGTACTGGGTCATATAAATCCTTTGTCAAGTAGATCTTGCAATTGTTCTTTCAATTCTTTCATTTCAGTAGTAGCCATTTTGTAGGGAGTTTTGGAAATAGGCTGAGTGCCTGGCACAATTTCAATAGTAAACTCTATCTCCCTGTCCACTAATTCCCCTGGTAACTCACTTGGAAACACATCTGGAAATTATCTAACAATAGGGATACTGTTCAATTCAGCATTCACAGATTGTTCAGACAGTACACAACATAAATAACCCTGGCACCCTTTCCTGATCAATTTATATGCTTTCATTGCGGATATCAAATAAGGTGGAGGCACCACCCCGTTACCCACAAACACAATTTCTTCCTGTTCCAGAGGTCTACATACAACTCGTTTTGTTACATAATCAATGGTGGCACAATATTTAGTTAACCAGTCCATGCCCAGAATTATATCAAAATGTCTAAAGTCCAAGGGTAGTAAGTCTACATACAAAGTAGCATTCCCAATACGTATATCACAAAATCGACATATAGACGTACACAACACAGATTCCCCAAACGGAGCAGATACACACAACAAATATGGCAATGATTCTAGGGGTCTACCCAATCTAGATGCGAATGCATATGTCGCGAAAAAGTGTGTTGATCTAGAGTCAATTAACACAAAAGCATATTGATTGCATATAGAGATAATACCTGAGACAACAGTTTCGGCATTCCATGTATCGCCCGAAACAAGCGCAAAAACTCTTCCTTGCCTCACTGTATCTCCAGTGATAGCAGGCCTTGCAGTAGTTCTTGGTTTTGGGATTGATGCAGTTGAGCTAGCAGTTAACTTTCCACTGTTCTGATTACAATCTCTGGCCATATGCTCTGTTTTACCATATTTAAAGCAAGCTCCTGACACACGGTAACAAACTCCGCAATGCCTTTTACTACAAATATTGCACATTGGAGATGTATCTCGGGAAGAATTTGAAGTACTTGAGGAGCCCGTATTCTTCTTCTTCGAAAATTTCTTCTTCAAAAAGAAGCCCTGTCTTTTACTACCTTTCCAGGAATTTCGTCCAGCCAACGTCTTTATGATTCTCATGCATTAACAACCACCATCTTCTTGCTTCATCTTGTAGCATAAAGGCGGCTGGAAATACTTTTTGTGTCTCTGAACAAGGAAACACTTCAAATAGCTTTTTGATTCCGAGAACCCATGCTTCAGCCTTCAACGGACCTAATCCCCCATGAAACTGTGGCGGTTTCATCTTCATAAACTCTTTGGTGAGAGCTATTATTCGGTCATTGTTCTGTAAGTTTGGCACAGGTGGTGCCGGAGGTGGAGGTGGAGGATGTGGTTGCTGCCACTATTGTTGTTGCCTCAATGTTTCTTCCATTTCCTAAATCAATCTTTCCACCCTATCCATTATGGCAGTAGAGGATTCCTCTATCTCATCACCTCTCGTTCTCACCATCTGATAAGACTTGCATTATTCTTTATACAAAAGGTTCACAAGTATGCATATACCAAGGAGCATACCTATTCACATAATTCGCAATGCAAGTAAATCACGAACATATAGCACATAATCATTTATCTCGAAGCATTTAAGCACATTCTTAATGTTTACAGATTCCTACTTATTACATGAATGCATCCTAGATCTTTTGAAGATGCTTATTGCACTTTTGGACAAGTGTGTGAATTATTAACTCGTGCTCCCTATGGGTTAAGGACATAACCTGCCAGTAATCACGAGCTTACCTGCGGCCTCAACCAAATAAAACATATTTCAACAGAGTTAAGGGGGCCGAAACGGAAACAAATTTAAAACTTAGTCCATAGAGCTGTGCTTACATGGTATAGCAATATCATTCCAAAAGTGTTTCATAATAACTCACACGTACTCATAGAGTTAATCTATGTCCAGGAACTTTCAATTATGTAGCCAGCAAAACAAAACTTCATATACAAAGGTGATTCAACGTTTTCGCCAACATAGCAAAAATATACAAAAGAACAAAAGAGCAAAAACAAGTCTCGTCTGTGAGACATAAGGGCTGACTCCTCAAAACTCTGACTGTCTCTCACATACTTCATTGAGGCTGGGTTTGGACATCTCTTGGCTCACCTATAGACACATGAATGAGAGTGAGCGAAAGTCCAGTGAATAATATCAAGTAAAGAAGATACGTGAACGAAATTGGAAATAAATACATCAGACGGCCTTGGGCCCAATTCATGTTTCTATTTAGTGTATCAAGTGACTATAGATCTAGACATATCAAACGGCCTCGTGCCCAATTATTCATATCCGACGGCCTTTGGCCCAATTATTCATATCAAACGGCCTTTGGCCCCATCGTTCATATCAAACGGCCTTTGGCCCAATCGTTCATGTCAAACGGCCTTTGCCCAATCATTCATGTCAAACGGCCTTTGGCCCAATCATTCATGTCAAAGAGCCTTTGGCCCAATCATTCATATCAAACAGCCTTTGGCCCAATCATTTATGTCAAACGGATATTTGCCCATAATTCAAATTAAAAGACTTATGACACTCAAATAGGAGTAAGCGATGGGACAAATAGCACACTCCAAAATAACCTTACTAAGATATTACTCACAGTATTCTGCTGGTGGATTGTCCCTTGTGCTTGACCCTACACAATACATACCACATTATTGGGTCACAAGCTATTCAATCCGTTTCTAACTTATACACTCCTCTTAGGCCTCTTTCTTATCTTCTTGATTCATTTACAATGCTCAATGTATGCCTAAGAGTGCTTAGAAATGAAAGAGAACGAAAAACGAAACATGAAACCACTTTTCAAAATTTCTGAAACAGGGCTCCCCACTCGAGTGCAGTTTCTGTCGCTCGAGCGGACCCCCTTGGTTTGCAAAAGTACTGGTTACCTCATATTTACGCTTGAGCGTGACTTCGGACGCTTGAGCTGAAAGTCAAATTACGTGGATGGGCGCTCGAGCATGACTATTTACACTCGAGCGGACATCGATGTTGGCAAAAGTTCTGGGAACTAACATTTTACGCTCGAGCAGCCCTTTTCCCGCTTGAGCGGACATGCCAAATTCTTGAATTTCCAAAATTGTTCTTGAAGCTCAAACTCGATGTTCAAAGGTTCAAAACTCATGTTTTTGATACAAAAGCATGGAAGGACATCTTATAACACAAGAACATGAGTAATTTGGAACCAATTGACCAAAATCATGGTTCACCTCATAAATTATCTTGACCTCTCTTCATAATTTTCCAAAACCCATGTACTCAACTTCATACAAATTTCATATCCTTATCTATCATGCATGCATGTCAATTCTTAACTTCATCTCTATTTCAAATGATACAATTGATACTTATAATTATGAAACTCATAAAAATTATACATGCATGTGGAAATTGGTGCTCAATTCTTCATGTTCTGCATGATTCATGCTTGAGTATGTAAGATCATGGCAAGTCTACACATGCATATGCATATAGACTCTAAATTTATCATAATCAATTCAATTCATGCTCTTGATTACCACTTAATTTTGAATTCACAAAATTACAAACTTAAATTCATGAATCTATGCTCAGTTACTCACCTAGGAACTTCAATCCTCACAAATGTAGTTAAATCTTGAGTGTACCTTCCAAATTCACAAACTTTGAGCCAAAATGCACAATTCTTCCTCTTTCTCTCTCTAGAACTGGCCCTCTCTCTCTCTCTCTCTCTCTCTCTCTCTAGAGTGTAACTTCAGATTTTGAGTTCAAGCAAAATGAATATAAGTGTAATGGGGCCTTTATATATGCTTGCCTTAATCAAATTGATTAAGGTTAAGTAATAGTGCTTAATTCAATCAGTTTAAACTAATTATTTTGATCCGAATCAGTTTCTAATTAAATTTCACCATATGCACTAAAAATTACACTGATCACAAAGGAGTAATCAATCTCAGTTTCTGATGCCTCCAAGGCCTTCACTTTAAATCTTAAAGTAGAAAATCAAACAGATTTTTCTACGATGAACAGATAGAAATACAAAAACACATATAATCACATAAGACCATGTTAAACACATAATCATAATCATAATTAAGATCAATTAGCATAATACGGAACAGGGTTATCACATTGTTCCTATGGAAAAGTTGAGTTTTGGCATTGAGCTTTTGATGAAGAGCACGCCAAAGGAAATGAAGGACTCTCGGGGAGGCCGAGACTACCCACAGCCAAGACCAATTAGGAAGAGGCGGTGATGCCTAAAAATCGCGAGTTAAAAAATAGGCAGAATTGCTTTTGAAGTTCCCATCAGTGGAGTGTTTCCAAACTCAAATGTTTAATTCCGACTCAAACCAAGAGGAAGATAAGCTCTTAATGGACCCAACAATGTGAGGAGGAAGAATGAAAGAATGGGTTGAAACATCCCAATGATTACTCACCCAACAGTCCCTGACAAGCAAGGAAGATTTGTTAGAATTTAACGGGCCCTGAATGCAATTCCTAATTGGTCCACACTTAGCCCAATCGTCTAACTATAAGCAAGTGTTTAAACCACTTTTCACAAGCATATTAGAGCCTTTCTCAAGGATATTAAGACCCTTCCTCATACTCTTACAAACAGGTGATGTCCTATTTCTATCACCCCCCACATGACTATATTTAGACTTAAGGGTTCTAGACCACAACGCGTTGTTATCATGAATCATACGCCAATTCAACTTGGCCATTGACACTTTGTTTATTAAGCTGGTTTGCCTAATACCTAACCCTCCAAAAGTTTTTGGTTTGGTGATCGTGTCCCATGCTACCCCATATACAACCCTATGTTCCATCGAGGAACCCCATAAAAAATCACGATTGAGTTTATCAATGGTATTGGCAACAGATTTGGGAATAAAAGTACATTGCATTATGTACGCAGGAATGGCCGCATTAACTGATTTGATGAGCATAGCTCGACCCGCAAAAGATAGCATTTTACTTTTCCATCCTGTGAGCTTACATTGAACCTTGTCAATCACAAATTAGAAGGACTCTCTATTAGGCCGAGAGTGGTGGATCGGACAACCCAAATACTTACCAAGGTTTCGACTAGTAGGAATACCTAAGGTATGAGAAAGGTGCTGTTGCAAGTCTTCATGTACATTGGCCGAAAAGAACACTTTGGACTTGTTAAAACTGATGTTTTGGCCAGATAAGGAACACAAGTCTTGCAAAATGGACGAGATGATAAGACAATTGGGTTCCGAAGCTTCTCCAACTAAGATGAGATCATCAGCAAAAAATAGATGTGATAAAAGGGGGCCCGCCCTAGACACACGGATATGAGACCACTCATGATTTTGGCAGGCTTCGGTGATACGAGCTGAGAGATATTCCAGGCAAAGGATAAAGAGATATGGAGAGATGAATTTATAAATGGTGTTACAAAGGCCTATAGGACGGAATTGGGTTATGGATTCCGGACTAGGGACTTTAGGGATGAGACAGATTAAGGTTTTATTGATCTCCGGATTGATATAACCAGTCTCAAACGCACATGAGATTATTTCACAGATCGAGGGGGCAAGTAAATGCCAAAACTTTTGAAGAAAGATGGGGTGGAGTCCACAGGCCCAGGGGCCTTCCAGGGTTTGAACGTCCACAGAACTCGCCTAATCTCTTCAAGTGAGGGAGGGGCTGAGAGGGAGGGATGAAGAGACAAGTCAATAGTGGGTAAGAAAGGGAAAGCAGGTTCGTCACGATGGGACACACTAAGTGAATAGGTAAACAACCTTCTAAAGTGATCCACAACATTGGATTTGATGGTATCAATCTCATAAACCCAGGTATTATCCGGATTTTTAAGAGCGAAAATTTTATTATGTTTACGATGAGAGATGGTCGTTTGGTGTAAAAAATGAATGTTTCTATCCCCAGCTAAAATACGGTTCACTCGACTTTTGAGACTCCAGAACTCTTTCTCCAAACTAAGAACATGGTTATAGTCAGCAATAAGGGACTATTCTAGTTGTAGAAGAAAAGGAGATGGTCCAGAATCAAGAGATTTTTGAACACCAAGGATCCTATTGGCAAGTTTCTTTTTGCGGAAGAAAATTTTACAAAGACATTTTTGTTCCAAACAGATACTTGATCTACAAAAATCTTAGCCACTTGAGTGAAACTGGCGTTGGACCAACTGTTAGACACAACGGTAGAAAGAGATGGATCCGACAACTAGATAGTTTCAAAGCGAAAAGGACGAGCAGTCCTAGAAGGGAGGATAGAGTGGGTATGCAAAAGGATGGGGCAATGATCCGAGTGAAGTTTGGGCAGGTGTAGAACTTTATTATCTGGGAAGAGTTGGGTCCAAGCTCCATTGCAGAGGCATCGATCCAGTCTTTCATTGATAAAGCTGCCGACTTGTCTTCAGTTATTCTAAGTGAAGTGTGGGCCAGAAAAACCCTTATCAATCAACCCACAATGGTCCAGACAGTTATTGAATAACATTGCTCTTCGATGGTTAATAGGCTGTCCTCCAAATTTCTCTATACTAGTCAAAACCTCATTGAAATCTCCCATTAAAAGCCAAGGCAAATTATGAACATTAGCAAAATTTTTAAGGTTATCCCAAAGTATTTTTCTAGTATTGAAACAAGGGCTAGCATAAATAGCTGAAAACAACCATGAAGCAGGTGAGGAGAGTACCTGGATACATGCGTAGATTTCTTGCTGCATGATCGAGATGACATCACAATGGATCTCTTGACCATTCCAAAGCAGCAAAATACCCCCAGCAAAACCAATTGGTTCTGAAATGTGAAAATTTGGAAATCCCAAACTCTTGTAAATAGTCATGCCCTCATCCCCACCAATGTGAGTTTCCATAATAACAACTAACTGTGGGTGGTGTTTTTCCAGTAAACTGTGAAAATGCCTGCAGAAATGGGGGTTGACCGCCCTACGGCAGTTCCATAAAAGCACTTTCGTTGGAGCTCTAAACAGTGGTAGTGGAGGGAGTGCAAACTTCTCCTTGTTCAGCACTTCCTCTTTTGGAGAGTTCCATTCGGGCCCCAGAACTAAGGCTTCGTTTGAGTGAAGGTATGGATACAATTGAATCGTGTGTTCGAATGCCCTATTTCCTTGCATTGTGCAAAAGTTTGCGGTAACGCGTAGTCGTTGGAGTTTCGGAGATTGTTCTACCACTATTGCTTGACTGAGATGTCCCCTGAGTGTGAACTCCCAGGGTATTGTATCCATTTGCATGAACTCCGATGATAGTAGGGGTGGGGCAGGGAGAAAAGTTTCCTCGATCAGCGGTTAGAGCATCTACTGAAAATTTGGAAGCAGGTTTGAGGAGGGAATGATCACTTGGTTCAACTGTATGATTTGGTGGAGAGAGTCCTACGCATGGGTAAATGGAGTGGACAGGTAGTTGATAATCACTGTCGAGCGATGAGGCAGCGGGGATGGTAACGGTAGAAATAGAGATAGGTTCATCCACATATTCATGATCTCGTTGTCATACCAACCCAAGATGTGAGTTGGGTCTCGTTGAATCATCTCGATCAGTTCATCGCCCATCCTCGAGTGTCCTCTCAAAGTCTCCATGAACCAACCTTGTTGGTTCTGGCATTCCACATTGTTCAGGCGAAATGGGAGAGCTGGGTCTGCCACTGGCCTTCGAGGATGGCTGGAGTTGGTGTGAGAGTTGGTGTGGTGATATTTGGGATTTTGGCGAGGCATGGTCTGGTTGAGAGTGGGGGAAAGATGGGGTTCTAAAGCTTGGTTTTTTCTGAGGAGGCTGTGGGTTTGAGGAATTTGTAGAAGCAGTGGCTATAGGAGGTAGGTTAATGGTAACATAAGACAAAGTAGAAGGTGTAGAAGGAGCACCAGGGTCAGAGATATTAATGGCAGATTGGAGAATATCGGGTGATGGGTTTAACAAAGGACAGGGCCCTAAATCAATGTTAGAAATACTAGGAGGATGTAACGAGGTGGTAGGGCTATCACTAAGACAAACAAAAGGGTTACTAAGGGACACCCCAGGTATTGTGGGGTCACTATCAACAATTAAGGTGGTAGAGGAAGGGGTCAACAAAGTGATAGGTTGTGGCTGACCATTAGGCGCCAAAATTTGAATTTAAGTCTTCTTTTTCACCCAAACCTTTCGTGGTTGAACATTGGAGTGGCTTGCCGGTTCCGGCTTCTTAGAGCTTTTGGAGTGTTTCTGAACTGACATCCAGGGGCCAAAAGGCTCACCATCTGTTAGAGGAGTATTTGGCTGGCTCTCCATTGGATTAATCTTATTTGAAGTACCATTGCACTCCCCCATTCTGTGCCCAATTAGTCCACAAAGGAAGCAAACAGTGCTCAGACCTTCATAGTCTACCTTAACTAAACTAGACCCCATTGTGATCTTAGCTATTAAGGGCTTAGCTAAATCAATTTGGATACACAAACGCGCAAATCGGTCCCTATCTCCATTGACTGTATTAATGTCCATTTTATGGAGCTTACTCAGAGTATTCCCAATTTTTTGGAGGATAAATTGATCATAGTATTCAATAGGAAGACTGTGAAGTCTAGCCCAAACTATGGTGGTAGATAAACTTGCCTTGGTTGGTTAAAAATCTAGCTCTCACCGTCGAACTGAGAGGAAATTGTTTCCTACGAACCAAGGACTGTCAGTGAGGACATTGTTAAGATCTGATGCTTCGTTGAACTTAACGAGATAAAAGTGATTCCCAAGGTCAATACCATGAAAGGTACTAGTGGGTTTCCAGATACTCTTCAGCATAGACATGAAGAAATTATATCCCAGATTTCAACCCGCTAATTTGACAATCAGTGTGCTTCGCTAGGGATCTCTGATCCTATAAATCTCGTCTTTAGAGAGAGAAATGATAGGTATTGTGGTCTCTGCATTTGAAGCCTCTATTGTTGCTGCCTCAAGATCTAGCAGTTCCAAGCCATCTTTCATGGAGAAAGGATGAGTAAGGGCTTCCTTAAAAGAGTGATGTTGGACTTTGGTGTCACCCACCAAATCTTTCATCTTTCGATGATGACGCTATAACAAGTCTGCCTCCTCCACTGAGCGTGCTGAGTCATTGTCCTCGCCGCCGTGGTCTTGCTGGGGGCTTGCTACCGTGGAATGGATCTTCGTCCCTGTGAAGTCTTCTGGTCGCCGCGCTGGAGCTCTGCCATGTTCCATAACAACTCTTCCTTATCACGTCACCAATAGTTATACACTATTAAAGAAATGTCACCAATGGTTAATTTTTAATAATAATTTAAAAATTTTGTTACAAAAAAATGTCACTAATTATAAATTTTAGCGATAGTTTAACAAAATCATTAAAAAATGTCACTAATTTTAACTTTTAGCGACAGTTTAAAAAATTCGTTACAGAAAAACGTCACTAATTATAAGTTTTAATGAAAATTTATAAAACCATAATAAAAAAAGTCATTAATTATTAATTTTTAACGACATAGGTAAAAAATTATCACAAAAAATTATTTTTAGTGACGATTATACTAGGACTTATTTTCAATAAAACTTAATAGGAATTAAGTCTAACTATTAACCTATTGGTAGTTTATCCTTATTTTTATTTTTATTTTTTTGGGGTCTTGACGAACCCTTCCTTTCGGGGTTTGGGAGTAATTATCTGCTCTGCTCCAAAATGTGCTGTTTTGAATGCTCCAAGAAAAGCTATCTTCGTGCAAAACGCCATCGTTCCTTTGTGGAAACTTTAACTGAGTTTTGTCCTTTTGAATGCTTGAACAAAAGAGCTCATTCTATTCACACTCAAATAGTAAATTAGTAAATTAATGCCCTAATTAAAATTTGGAAAATTTAATTTTTATTATATTTTAATGTAAATTTATTAATAAAGATAATACATATTAAATTTAAAATAATTTTTTATTTTTATTTTATGATTCACCATGATTCACCTTAATCACTTATACATATTCTTTATATTCAAGTTTTTTCATCTTCTATCTTAAATTTTAGGCTCCGTGTAGGAAGATGATTTGGGCTAAAATAGCCATATAAGACAAAATAAGCTATTTTAGCCAAATATGACAAAATGTCACATCCAACCCATAATC
Source organism: Camellia sinensis (assembly GCF_055761805.1). NCBI lineage: Eukaryota > Viridiplantae > Streptophyta > Magnoliopsida > Ericales > Theaceae > Camellia > Camellia sinensis. The sequence continues at coordinate 39,767,423 of NC_138969.1, read as the reverse complement.
ATTTTATTCTTTCTCCCACAAAATTCAAAAAAGTCCAAAAGTCTATTCCAAACGAGATTTTTTAACCCAAAACTAAAATAGCCCAAAAAAATTAAAAAGCCAACCCACATCTTAAAATTATCCCGTACATAGTCAAATTGTTAAATATTTTTAGGGCAAATTACAAATAAAACCCCAGGTTTAGCCTGTTTTGCAAATTAAACCCCAGGTTTTTAATTTTGACAATTTGAACCTTGTAATTCATTCCGTGTCACAATGTAAGCCCCCGTCCATCTCCGTTTCTTGAAGTAACAGAGAAAGCCATTTTTGGCACCTAAACCAACCCAAAACGACGTCATTCCTTATTGGACCCATATAAAAGCCCTCAAATCCCGAATTTCACCAATTAGGGCTATAATTTGCCCCAATTTCCCCCAATTTCTTCAATCTCATTGATTTTGGGCAAAAGGGTTGTTGCGATTTGGAAGAAAATCTGGACCAAAGTTTGAAGTACTGCTGGTTACTATTACTTGGAGTGTTGGTAAGTGATTTATATGATTTGTTTTGTTTCTTTCTTGTAATTTGTATACGAAGTTTTGTTTTTTCTTTTTCCGATTCTGTGAATAAAGTAATGGCAAACTCTGTGTTTGTATCTTACTTTATTGCATGGGTATGTGTGTGTGTTGGTTACTTTAATGTCTTGGATGCTTTTTGAGATTTTTTATCTTCATTGATGGACCACTGCATTAACTGAGTGGTTGAACCACTGCATTGATTGAGTTATGGACTACTGATTTATCAATTTTTTTTATCTCCATTTTTGGTCCCATGCCACTTGTTCAGTCCACTGATTTTTGAGGCATTTTTTTTTTGTTTGTGATATATTTGTTTATTTGTGAATGCATCAATGGATGATATAAATATGAAATTGGTTTTACATCATAATGGGTATTTTGTAGATAGTAATGGTGGGCCTAGGAGTTACTTTGGGGGTAAAGTACATGTGTTTGATACTGTTTATGCTAATACATTTTCTGTGCCTGAGCTGATATATATGGTGAAGAAGTTGGGGATATGTGATTTCCAACAAATTTTTTATAGGATTCCCATAGAAGATCTGATTAGAGGGTTAAGAAGATTAGGTACTAACCAAGATATGTTAGAAATGTTTCAATATCTAGGCTCTGCAAACACATTAGAATTATTTGTTGAGCATCATGTGCCACACAATGTGTACACCCCTCAACCTGTTTTGTTCCTTACTGATGTTCCTGTAAATGATGTTGAAAATGCTCAACATCCTCAGTCTCATGACTATGAAGATGAAGCAAACAGTGAAGATAAGGAAAATGATGACTCATCAGATAGTGATTTCTTAGCTAGTAGTGAGGGTAAGGATGACGCTACTGATGATGATATCATGTGTGATGGTAATGTAGAGAGGGAACCAAATGGAGAAGGAGGCAATGCATTTGAGGAATATGTTGTGAATGATGAGGATTCATCCGAGGAGGAATTATTAACCTCTGAAGGATCTGATGAGGAGGGTAATGAGAAGCCAAAGTACCCTTAATTTAGGCCTGAGGTTGATAAGGCTAATTTTGAATTTAAAATTGGAATGTTATTTAATAATGCCATTGAATTTAAGGATGCTGTGAGGGAATATGCAGTGAAAGGGGGCTATAATGTCAAATTCACTAAAAGTGAGACATGGAAGGTTCAAGTCAACTGTAGTGATGGGTGTGAGTGGAGGCTTTATGCCTCTAAGATGAGTGGAGAGAACACATTACAAATTAAGACATGCAAGATCAATGGCCCAAGACAGGTTCTGAGCCTTTACTTCCTTCTAAATTGAAAAAGCCAACTGGTAGGCCTCAAAAGCAGAGAATTAGAGACCCAGATAAGCCTCAGAACCCATTCAAGTTGTAGAGGAAGTGTACCAGCCTGAAATGCTCCAAGTGTGGTGTACATAGTCATAATCAAAGAACATGCAAGGGGCTTATCAAGGGTAAAAAGGATGGAGCTACAAGTTCATCAAAGAATGTAAGTAATGTGTTGGTCTCAAACTGTGGTTTAACAATTTTTTGTTAGCAGGTGAGGACTCGACAAACTTTCATGGGATTCAGATCAGATGCAATATTTGGGGAAGCATTAACTGGTGGACAACAATAGTAGCCACCACAGAAGGCATCAACTGGTGGACAATAGCAGCAGCCACCACAAAGGGCATCAACTGGTGGACAACAGCCACCACAAAAGGTATCAACAAGGAGGACATCAACACCGGCAGCAACAATGAGAAGGGATGAAGTTGAACAGGTCTTACGTAGTCAGGCTAGTGTGAATAGAGACATAGTCAACTGAATGTTGAAATTATGAATTGTTTTTTTTTTTTTTTTTTTTTTTTTGTGTAATGGTCATGTGACCTGAAGAAAAATTATGGATGGTGAACTGCTTCTTTTTGTAATGATGAAAGATGTATATTGGTTTGGAGTAATATATGGATGGTTATTATACATGGTTGACATCAATGATGTACCCAATTGGATGGTTATTATATGTGCTTGGAATGTGTTGTATATTTGTTTGGAGTAGGTTGAACAATGCATACTAATCTGTTTTTGACATGCTTGGTTTTTTACATGCTTGGAACAATGATGTCTATTGGTTTGAAACAGGTTCAACAATGGCTTTTAATCTGTTTTTACAAGGTTGTAATATGTTTTCCCTTCACTTGGACATTTTGTCAAACACATTCAGACCATCATTTATCATCCAAACAAACAAAATATATACAATCAAACAAACATTACCACAATCAAACAAACATTACCACAAAATATATACAACCAAACAAGCATCATTTCATTCAAAATTATACATTAAGTTCACATTAGCAAGTGCATAGTTGCATTACATTTCCTAAACCAGAAATGCTAACTACCTAGCTAACTAACTAACTAACTAACCTACATTCCCTAACAGCTCACTATTAACATTCCAATTACAATCACTGTAACAATCAATCCACCTACAATCCATTTCTATCTACGGCGATAAGTTTAAAAATTCTCCTTTAATCTTGCAATCTCAGTTACTATTTTCTCTAAGCTTGCAACCTTGTCCACCAACTTCGGCAACACTTGTCTACCACGAGGTGGAGTGGGTGGATCATACCAATATAAGAAGCCACAAGCCTCATTTTTCTGGAAAAAAAAAAATTAAATTAAATAAATAAAGCACATAAATTACAAATTTCATATTATTCATGGGATTGGGAAAACTTACTCCATAATTTGGACAACCAAGAAACCTCCTAGCTTGGTTCGGATGGGTCCATGAAGTTCGGATTCTTGCCCTCATTCCACAGCTGCAACGAGTTGATTCACCCCAATTGTTTCCACCTCAGTTGTTTCCATCACTCATATTTCATAATGGCTGAAATGAAGATTCATTTAGCAGTGGATTCATCGTTCGTATTGCCCTAAATCGATGAGATTGAAGAAATTGGGGCAAATTGGGACAAATTGTAGCCCTAATTGGTGAAATTCAGGATTCGGGGGCTTTTATATGGGTCCAATAAGAAACGACGTTGTTTTGGGTTGGTTTAGGCGCCAAAAATGGCTTTCTCCGTTACTTTAGGGAACGGAGATGGACGGGGGGCTTACATTGTGACATGGAATGAATTACGGGGTTCAAATTGTCAAAATTAAAAACCTGGGGTTTAATTTGCAAAACACACTAAACCTTGGGGTTTTATTTGTAATTTTCCCATATTTTTATTTAGCACGTTTTTAAATCACATAAATGATTTAACTATTTGGCTATGCACAGTTTATTGAGTTAAATAATAAAATAAATTTATTTTATTTTATAAAACAATTTGTAGTTAAAATTAAAAAAATTCTCTCCGTGCAGATTGATTGATAATCCAAATAAATTTATTTTAATATGTGATAAATAATTAAAAAAATCATTTAATTTCTTTGCTTTAATATGTTACTTACGGATCACAACATGGCACACACATCTATTAGCTATTACTTAAATAAAATATCAATCATAACATAATTAAAATACGACTTTAGTGTAATTTAAATGAAAAACAACTCATTCACATAATTTCACTTATATTTTTTCTTTTAAATTTTAAAATAATTTTTTAATTAATAATTTAAGACCGCGCATAGCACAAGTTTTATGCTAGTAACTTATACATAAATAATGCTATTGGTTGTATTTGGTTTAATTTTTAGAAACATAGAAAATAAAAATATGATTTATCTACGGCACTCGGTTGATAAATCTAAATTTGAATTTTCCTTGACCAAAGGTTTAGGCGCTAAAATACAAGCTTAATGAAAATGACCAAAATACCCTCACTACCTCCCTCCCGCATTATTTTTCTCACTCTCTTAAGATCTCAGCTTATCCTCTTTCTCTCCTCAGTCTCCTCAAATCTCTCTCTCTCTCTCTCTCTCCTCCTCACTCTGATGAATCAAAAATGGCCATAACCAGAGAACCGCCACCACAACACCTTTTCCTCTCCCCTCCCTCCACTGCCTCGCAAAATCGCCGCAACACCGCATTCTCTCTCTTTCTCTCTTCATCTTTTCTACTCCAAAACCCTCATCCTTCTTCGACACCCGCAACATCGCTCTCACCTCCAACGTCAACCCCTAAATCTACACCAATTCGTTGTTGGCTCAGCCATTGGTCTTCGATCGAAGTTTTATCCCCTCTCTCTCTCTTCCCTCACCAAAACCCTACCCTTTTTTGCCGCTTACAACCTCATCTTCTACCTCACCTCCTCCTTCTCTGTCGTCCCCATCAAAGCCCTAGTGTTAGGTTTTCGCGACGCCTACATCGTTTGTAAGAGATGGCATGACCTTGAGAGGCTAAGCCTCGACACTATCCAATTTGCACCTCTGACAATGCTGATTCGCTGGTTCAAATGGCCCCATTATCGAAGACGGTGCATAGCAAATCTCTTTACAATGCCTATCAATTCTACGATTACCAGACATTACTACAAAATCATAAATAGATCACACTTTTTATGTGTGATATTTGTTATTTAATTAAACGTTTTAAGTTTTGTCAAAGTGTGATCTTTGGGAGTGTGATTAAAAAGTGTCATTTTTAATCACACATTTTAAGTGTCATTAAAAGATGATTCTATCACACGTTATGTGTGTGACAATAAATATTTAGATCACACATTTTACGTGTGATAATAAACATTTAGATCACACTTTTTATGTGTGATGTATAACTAATAAAACATGTGATTTATAATGAGATAAGATCACACGTTATATGCATTTCTTATCACAGTTAATGTGTGTGATAAAAAAATAAAAAATAAAAAAAGGTTCGACATATTTTGAAGAATAATCAATATTATTTTTGTACATATTTGAAGAATGTAATACACAATATATATATACACTATCTTTCGAATCACAACCACATATTGAATGAAATAACGTCATATATTTCATAAATAAAAGTTGAATATTCAAAAGTATATACAAATGAATTAATAAAAAAAATTTAACTGTGATTATATATATTGAAAAAATGAAAAAACTTGAAGCACAAAGTCCTTGAATTCTTTGACTATATTTTGCATCTCTCCAAGTAATTTCTGACCTAAAAAATGAAAAAATAAATTAATTCAGAGGCAAAATTAGCCTCTTCTTTAGAAATTATGAATGCATTTAAACCAATAAAACAATGAAACATAACAAAGAAAATCCATGAGCATCAAATCATTCATCTTGTTGTGCCCTTGGGTCAATATCCACTTATCCACATGTAGGGGGAAAAAAATCTCCCACGTGCAGGAACAAATTTGGTAGTTCATACCGAAACTGATGGCATGACAAATATGGTAAAAAAATTTCTTATTTTTTGAAAACATGACAAATCTCGTAGTCCATGGCGAAACTCATAGTACACCCAATCCTACATTCCTAAACATGTATCAGTGCCCACATTAAGAAAAGCATAACAATTGAAAGGATAACAAACTGAGTGAATATTAAATTAAATTCTTATGGAAGCACGGTTGATAGTATGTATATTGTTTTGTGTCCTATACATGGCATGTTATGTTGTATGGTAAGATAACAAACTTAGTGAATATTTATATACAAATTAAACACCGTATAAATTAAAGCTCCATCTCTCTATTTCTTTCTCTAAAAAGAGGTCATCTCGCCAAATGGTTCAACAATTTTCATCAATTTTTGCCAAATGGTTTAGCAATTAGAAACTAACTTCTCTGTATCTCATAATGGTTCATCAATTTTCATCTCTCTCAAAGCCCAGGTTTCCACTTTTCCCTTTGTTTAGCTACTCTCAGAAGATAATAACTAAGATGGGTTTGCTCACCTGAATAGTCTTTCTACCAGATTCTTCCTTTGTTGAGCTACAGACACATGACAAACCACTCCAAACACTTAAATTCCTCTTGATTTAAGCTTGTCCACTGCCTCATCTACATTTTTCTGCAAAACAATCAAAACCTAGCACACAAAATGAACTCACCAAAAAATCAAAGTATGAAAAAGATATCAAGAAATTGATATTTTAAGATTGAAGGACACAAACCTAGAAAAATTTGAAAAAAAATCAATAAACCCAGATAAATTGAGGTTTTAGTATCCTAAAAAAGAAGACTAAAAAGATTGGGACATAAACAAAGATTAACCTTTTTGCAAAGTCGTAGAAGGTCATTACACTTTTTCACAACATAATTTTGTATGCTATAGAATGTTATTTTTAATATATTTTTGGTGGATTTTGTATGCTGTATATAATCTTTTATGCCATTTTCTTGCATGTTATACTGTAGACACCCCATTTTTGACCACCCTTAAGCCTTGGGTGCTACTGATTGTTTACTTGGTGGTGAAAGTTGTGCAGTGCAAAGGTTTGATTTCTTCGACAAAAGGAGCTTCAAATCCCAAACTTCATACCCCATTTGTGGACCAAAACCATTTGGACCAAAATGATTTTAGACCTTAAAACCCTCTCTTTCAAAACATTTTTGAAAAAGTTTATACGATGTTCCGAGGCTCGCATTTTGTTAAAATTGTGCTTTTCGGTAAACTGAGCAAGGATAGAGTAGAAATGCATGAAAGAGAGGTGAACTCTTTGAAAAATATTTCAAAACACCTTATAGGGGTTTGGGGTTGAAGAAAATTGGAGGAGAGGGAAGAAACCTAGTGGGGAAAGAAGATGAGCATGAATCGTTAAGAGAGAGTCGAGCGGCCCTCGCTAAATCAGGCCTATCTTTTTGTATACTTGGATTTCAGCTATGAGGCCACCACCGTTGTAAAGAAGACTTCCGGGGCTTCATTTTACACTCAAGAATATTCTAAAGCCAAGTCCGGATGGGGGAGATATGGTTGGTTGAAGTTGGGCATCAATCCGATTAGGACCGAAACTGAGCAGTCTTCACTAAAATGAGCATAACTTTTTTCACACTTGGAATTTTTATGTGAGGCTGCCACCATTGGAAATATTACTTCCGGGGCTTCAATTTAGACACAAGAATGACCTGTAAAGAAGTCCAGACAAAGGAGATATGCTCGTTTGAAGTCGGGCTTGAAAGTTGATTTTTGGTGGCCGGCCGGCCACCATCAGTGGACGACCGACCACCACAAGTGGATGACCGTCCAGAAAAGTGGGTTGTCAGATACTAAAGTGGTCAGTCGGCCACTAGTGTCCCAAACTCAGATATTTTGCAAATCTTTTCCCTCCAGTTGTTCTACACAAGCTCCAGCTGTCCCATGTTCAGATATTTCGACCAAGGCTTGTATTTTTGCTATATAAGGAGGCCATATGTCTTGTTTTGGAGGGGTTAGCAATTTTGGGAGCCTCACTCTCCAAAAAATCCTCACTCTCTAGAATTCTCTCTCTCTCTCTCTCTCTCTATATATATATATATATATATATTGTGCTTGAAAGTGAGTGTTCTCTACATATTTGCAAAGAGACCCTTGATCAAATATCCCTATCTTGGAGCTGAGGTTCCTTAAGGCTTGTTTGGAGATCCTAAAGTTGGTTTTGGCTTAGAAAAGTGCCTGTTTTGCTACTGTGCTTCAAAGGTATAAGCTTACCCTCTTAAGCTTGGTTTCATTTACTTGCTTGGCCACCTTTGCATGCTATTTTTGGCCAAGTTTTCAACTACAAAAACCTCTGTTTTTAAGGTTTAAAAATGGTGGTTTAAGGCCCTTTTGGAGTTAGGGGTAGTCTACCCTCTTTTGTTGCTTGTTTGCTAAGAATTGTGCTACCTTTTAAAGCTTTTCAAACAAACTCTTTTTGGCCTTTTAACCACTGAAATCCAAGGGATTTTCAGTCGTAGAAACTTGCTTTTGAGGTCCAAAATAAGAGTGGGTGGCCTCCCCTCCTTGTGTTTTCTTTGCAAGTGTTGATGGCCCAACATGTGAGCGTGTTTTTCTACCATCTCATGGCTTGGTCTCAGCATGTTTTTACTAATTTTTTGACCCGCTTTAGCTGTGTTTTTGGTTGGTTGGGTTACTTGTTGCTTGCTTCTTACACTTGTAGTGTAATCATGCTTACTAGCTTAGTATGCCTAATGAGTTAGCCTATCATTTTAGCTTGTGTTAGCTCTATCTCAGTATGCTTTTGCTCATGTTTTGACATGCTTTAACTCTATTTTGAGTGGTCTTGGTCATATGGCTCATGCTTTGTATAGCTATAGTGTAAATACCTTCACTAGCTTTGTGTTTCAAGGCCTCTGACCTGCCTTTCTTGAGATGATTGCATGCTATAGCATCATTTAACATGTAATTTAAGTGCATATATCTCTATAACACTCTCACATATTCCACTCTTTCATTGCTTTTGAGAGTTGTGCTTTATGCCTTGTTTGTGAGCCAACATGCGAGCATGTTTTTCTTGCCTTTCGTGTCTAAATTTCAGCATGTTTTGGCTACTAATTTGGCATGTTTAAGCTCTGTCCAGAGCTAGTTTGGTCATTTGAGCTTGATATTGCATGCCTCTAGTGTAGTGTTCTTCACTAGCTTTAATGTTTTTGGCTCTTAACATGTTGTACATGAGTTGTTTACATGTTATAGTCTTATTTAGCATGCCATTTTAGCACTGAAAATTCTGTAACCTTACTCATTTCTTCACTTTTAATTTACTTTGAGGGTTGGTTGGCCTCAAGGTTGTGTTTAAGCATGAGATAGAGCTTGTGCCCAATGGCTTTAACCCTCTTTTGAGGGTTCCTCCTAGCCAAAGGCATGATTTCTCTTATGTCTTAAACCATCCTTTGGTTGACCCCTCTCTCATTAGAGGACAATCACATTGGACTTAACCGGTTAAAGAATGGCTCGGTAATGTAAAATGTGTAAACAAGAATTGGACAAGTAAAACATGAACAAGATAAGCATTTGTGTTGCATTGCATGTGTTTGGATCGAACGTTAATCCAAACACAAAAAATGTGGGATGTTTCATACTCAAAGTGATGAAATGTGTCACATTTCGTGGTCGTCGTCACCCTTGATCATGCATGATAGGATGGCGGCCTTTCGAGTCTATTTGTGCATTCATTAAGCTTGTGCAAGCTTGGTTCTTTGGCCATCATGCATGAAAATGTTTGATTGGTGGCTTGAGAGCCAAGTGCCACACTCCTTTGAGCTTGAGAAATGATAAGGAGGGTGGCAGTACATACATTTCTTGAGAAATACATTGCTGTGCCTCTGTTGTTCTCTGTTGCAGCAAAAATAGAAGCTTGGAAAAATGGGTGGCCGACCGTGCACTTGCACTAGTCGACCGGCCAGGTGAGGTAGCCGACCGGTCACTTGCAGTAGCCTACCGGCCACCAGTTCAAAGGTTGTCCAATGTGTTCATGTGTTGGAGCAGAGGCAATCTGGAAGTTTGTACAGTGTTCAGAGGTCACGGCGAATGCAAATAGAGGCAGCCGATGGCAAGGTGATGGATTTTTAGGAGGACGCAACCGAGCATGCATGTCTCCCTCACCCGCTAGGCCACTTTATCGCTTTTTTTAGCTAGTTGTAGCTAATTAATACATGTGTTATAATTAACTAGTTTAATTTGTGTTGTAATAATTAATTAGCTAGAATAGTTAATTAGTTGTTTTGTAATAATTAGCTTAGCTTAGTGTAGCTTAGCTTATTTATTCAGACCCTCATTCGAGAGGGCGCAATGTTGTAATAAGTGTGCGTGCGTGTGTGCATGTCTTCTAACCCCACGTCTTTCTCCCTTTTATTTATCCGCTTTCGGTGGTTAGATTAGGGCACGTTTTGATTAGCATACCTTATGCTTGCATGTTTGTATCATTCATTTGTATTGCATGCACCGGGTTCGGCGCATTATTCAAACTGCATTGTATTTCAATACTTCTTTGAATACGTGTATCAAATTGTTGTATTCATATGCCATCTTAGATAGCCGAGCCTATTTAGTTACATTATTGCATATGTTGCATTAGGCATCTTGTATAGTTAGGATCATGCATTGTTTCTAACTAATTGTTGTTTTGCCTTAGAGTACACTGTAAGTGTTTACGCTTTAGCATACTTACATGAGTGTGAGTGTTGTCATGATATCATGCTTGCCATGAGGCTATTTGCTTAAATGCTAAACTGCATGAATGCCTGTGGATGAAGGCTTTATTACTTGAATTGGGACGATTCATCAAATGTGAGTTTTAAGCCCACTTTGCGAAGTAGCGAATCATCATGTTTTAAGCCCACTTGAGGGTGGCAAATCCGTGCTTTAGCCTACTTGAGGGTGGCACTTTCAAACCATTTTCGAAAACAAACATGGGTTGTTTTGTTCCAATTCTCGTGATTCAGTCTATACTTGTATGTTATGAGTATCATGTAGTAAGGTTAGCTAAATAACCAGAATAAGAACACATGTGTTTATAAAACAACATATCATGCTTAGTAGAGACCGATTCTTTGATCGGGCGAGCGGGGGTGCTCATTTCAGGACCTTCCTCTCTCGTACCCAAGTTCCTGAGCCGAGGCAACTTTGGTGATGACGGACACGTGACCTTTGGCACGAGTCAGGGTTTCCTAAATTTTCCAAAAATAAAATATTTAGGTGGCGACTCTGTAATCTGGAAAAGCAGTCCAGTTTGGCATTATTTGATTCAAAATCTGATTTTTCAAAATGATTTACTGGATTGGATTCTTTGATGTTTATCAGTTTCACATTGCACTTTGTGAGACTAAATTCAGAACCATGACAGGAGTCCGAACTGTAGGAGACCAATTCGTGCCTCTCCGAAAGGGGGGTACACGAAGAAAGTCGAGTCTATAGTTTCTGGCGACTCTGCTGGGGATTTAAAGAACTTGACTTGAACTCATGATGTGTTGTTTTATTTACACTTATGTGTTTCTTTGCATTGCATTTGCATTGGTGCACTTAAGTCACAGTGTTTGCCATCTGTTATTCCTGAACGGTTTGCCGGAGGCTTGCTTGGAAAAGCTTAGCACAAGGCTGACCGGTATGGGCTCTGCCACGATGGGAACACAAACCTTGGATCGGGATCACCGCTGTACCATTTTCCTCCTCACACTTTTTGGTGTTGGGAGTGAGAGGTATATTAGGTGGTCTGGCTGAGGCATCCTTTTTGACTAATCGACCTAGTTGCATATCGGAAGCCATAGAGACTGTTCCAAACTAGGATAGGTTGCTCACCCGAATGCAGGATTGTATGAAACCGCATGCGTGCGTAGTGAATCCCTAGCTCCTGACGAAATTAGGATGGGGAAACCCTACCCCATCATAGGGGTGTTTTGGCTCTTAATTAACTGGTATGTGCTTTAAAGTGAAACTGTACAGGGATTCGCATATCAGTTGTCAAGTTGGTATCTTCTTTTGGGGCAGATTTCAGTATAGAGAGCACAGTCATTCAGCTATGCTCATATCTGTTATGGTGAAGTTGGGCTGAGATGTTGCCTATTTTTCTCTTTTGCAAGGTAGTCCTGGAACCATAGCTTCAGAAGGCTCTGATATCCCCCGGGTACTCTAGACTTATTTCGATAGACTTTGTCAGGTCGGAATTAGTTCAGAAGCAACCTTTGTTTACCTCACACCCACCGGTTAAAAGACGAAGAAGGTTGAGGCAGAATTCACCAGTGCAGTTTTTACAGCCGTTACACTTCAATTCACTCGGGTCTAGTCTGGTCAGGGAACAATTGTCTGCATTTAGCTCAGCACGAGATCAATCACCCATTCCCATGGCTTAGTATCCCCCAGCCAGTGTAAAAGAACAAATACGACACCTGCAATAGACAATCGAGGCATTGCAACAGGACGCAGTTCGTCAGGCTGAAGTCATGACTCGTTAGGCCGAAATGATAACCTGGCTACAACAACAACAACCATAGCCGGCCGCGGCTTCTGCATTTCATACACCTCCCATAGGTAACCCGACAGCCGGAGCCACTGCCCATACTACTAATGTCCAAGAGACTCAGGGCAATCCAGCTAAGCCAATCCCAGAACAGACCTCTAAAGCTCCTGTCTATCAAACCGAAGCTCCGTTTGAATTTCAGGTTGACCCAACGACACTTAAGGTTAATAAACTAGAGAAGTTATTCAAACGAGCACAAGGAGTGAACTCCATCCCAGATTTAGAGGACAGGTATACTGAATCTGCAGTTACCTTACCAGAGCGGTTTAAAATGCCGCATATTGACCGCTTCGATGGCTCTGGAGACCGAATGGTACATCTCTGTAGACGCGCCCTTGGGCTTTTGCTATTACAGTTCGGACTCAAATGTCACGGTTCTGAATCTAATCCCGCAAAGTGCAATGCGAGACCGATAAATCACCAAAGAGTCCAAATCCGGCAAATCGTTTTGGAAAACTAATTTTTAAGAAAGAAGTGCTAAACATGGACTGCTTTGCCAGATACAAAGTCGCCACCTAAATATTTATTTTGGGAGAATTTAGGAAACCCTGACTCGTTGCCTAAGGCCACGTGTCTGTCATCACCAAAGTTGGCTCGGCTCGAGAAGTTGGGTACGATTGGGGAAGGTCATCTATGAGCACCCTCGCTCGCTTGATCAAAGATCGGCCTGTACTAAACATGATATCTTGTTGTTGAAAACACATGCGTTCTTATTCCGGTTATTAGCTAGAATTACTATGTGATGCGCACAACACACAAGTATAGACTAGATCGCCTAATTTGGAACAAAGCATCGCATATCTATTTGTTTGGAAATGGTTTGAAGTTTGCTATTCGCAAGTAGGCTAAAACACGGATTTCAATGAATCGTTCCAATTCAAGTAATCCAACCTTCACCCACAGGCATTCAGGCAGTTATATCACATAAGCAATTAGCCTCATGGCAAGCATGCTGTCATGTTAACATTCACATACATGCAAGATGCTAAAGTATAAACACTTACAGTGTACTCCGAGCCAAAACAAGAAACTAGTTAGTAATCAATGCATGATCCTAGTTCTTGTTAGAAATGGCTAATGCAACACATGCAAAAGGCAATTAGAGTAGGCTCGACTAATCTAAAATGGCATATGGGATGTGACAATTTGATACATGTATTCAAGTAGGAATTGAAATACGATGCAGTTAGTATGATGCGCCGAGCTCGGTGCATGCGATACAGATGAATGATGCAAACATGCATAGCATAAGGATGCTAAATGAAATATGCCCTAAAACTAACCATCGTAAGCGGTTAAGTAAAAGGGAGAAAAACGTGGGGTTGGAAGACATGCATCACACACACGCACGCTTATTACACAATTGGCCCTCTCGACGGAGGGACCGAAAGAATAATACAAATGAACTAATTAACTAACTAACAAGATAATTAATTAATTACAAAACCACTTAACTAGTTAAACAAATTAATTAAGCTTTGAAAACAGTAAATCAGCCTCGGGAAGAGGGACAAATGCATGCTTGATCGGCTTTGCTTGGAAATCCATCACCATGCTACATGTTGCCTTTGTTTGCATTGTTTTGCACCTCTAAAAACTATGCCAACTTTTGTGACACTTCTGAACTACCTTGGGGACATGCTGAGAGTCCATCGGCCAAGGAAAACTGGTCATCGACCAAAAATTAGGCTCTTGGCCAACAATTTGTAGCCGATCGGAATTTAGCATTGTCGGTCGACCATTTCTTCCTGCAGAATGCTATTTTTGCTGCAACAGAGGACAGATAGAGCATGGCAATACATTTGCAAGACAATGTATGCACAACCACCCTCCCTATCATGTCATGAGCTCAAGGGAGTATGGTTCTCGACCCTCGGACCATCAATCACGCATTTCAATGCATGATGGCCAAAGGTGCCAAGTGTGCAATTTATATCAAATTAAATGCACACAGCACATAAGGGACCCCAACCTCTATCATGCTTGATGAAGAGGCAAGGGATGCAGGCATAATGCTATGCAACCTAAGCATGCAAGCAAACTAATGCAACATGAGCATGCAAGTAAGCAATGTGCAATAGACATACAACCTAAACAAGTAAACATGCAAGGCATGTAACAACAATGCCAATGACAAACATGCAACAACATGTGATGCAAACATGTGACAACATGTAAAGGGACAAGTATATTTAGACCAATGTAATACATGCGTGATGAACATAACAAAGTAGCATAATCATGTAAGCATTACAATGTAATAGGCATGCAACAACAATACCAATGATAAGCATGCAACAACATATAATGGGACTAGCATGCAAACATGCAAAGCAACTAAACAAAAAGCATGCCAAATGCAATATAACTCAAGTATACAACAACATGCAATAGGCCAAGTATACAACAACGTGCAAGGCAAGCATGAAACAACATGAGAAAATGGACTTAAACTAATATGGACGGCTTTCAAACATGCCCAAATCAGTAGCCAAAATGCTAAGAAATGAGGGATAAAAGCATATACAAACAAGCATGCTAATTGGCCTATCACCTAGGCAAGAAGACACAACTCTTAAGCACACTTAAAAGAGTGAAAAGCATGCAAGTGTGACAACACTACATACTCTGAAATGATGTTAGAAATGATGCCAAATCACACATATAATCATAATTATAGCATGCCTAAGGTTTGAAGCCTAAGACTAGTAAAGGGATTTGAACCAAAGCTACACAAAACAAAGAGCATATGGCAAGTATAACCCAAAATAGTCCTTAATCATGTCAAAAAGAGCCTAAAACATGCATTGGCCAAGGCTAAAACATGCTAGAAAGGTGGGTTCAAAACATGAGGCATGCAAGGCTACAGAAGGGGTGTTACACTACACCTATCAAAACCAAACATGGCATGACTTAAGCCAATAAAATCAGAGTTATGACATGTTAGAATGAGCCCAAAAATCCACTTAGATGGCATCCCAAAGGCCTAAATATGATGGCTTACACAATGACACATTCATGAGGCATAAAACACAAACCCTTTAAAGCATTAAAGGAGTGATAAGTGTAAGCATGTGAGCATGAAACATGGACTGAAATAGTATAACAAATGATGCCAAATCATTGAAATGGTCCAAGTAAAGCATGCTAGTGACTTGGACACTCAAAGCTAACAAGCTAGATTACATGGTGGCTATACAAAACAATGCAAGCATGACCAAGACAAGGCAAAATAGAGCTCTAGCATGGTAAAACAAGGCTAAAAGCTTCATGGAGTTGAGCCAAAATCATGCTAAAATGATATGTTACAACATGATGCATGTTGAGGCAAACAAGATGATTGCAAGGCAAGTATATGAAGCATATAAGAGGCCATCAAACCAACTTGAAACAGAGGTATATTATGGCAAAACAAAGCCTAATACACACTGAAATAAAGCTAAAACAAGCTAAGCATACAAGCCACCAACATAAGCCATTTATGCAAGCATTCAAGACAACAAGTAGAGGGGATGACCTTCTCCTATTTAAGACCTTAAAACCACCTTTCCACCACTGAAAATCATCTGGATTTCGGTGGTAGAAAGGTCATGCAAAGCTAAGAACAAGGGCCAAAAGGGATGGCCTAAAACAAGGCCTAACGAGGCCTTGGAGGGGGTAAACAACCCCAAACCAAAAAGAGACCTTAAACAAAGGTCTAAAGCAAGTAAAATCAGAACTTTTATTAGTTAAGAGTTAAGCTTAAACCAATAAGCAAGATAGGATAAAAGCTTAAGCAAGAATGAGGTATTAAAAGCAAGAATGCTCACCCTTGAAGAACACTTTCAAGAACAAGGCTCCAACAAGTTTTCCAAGCCTAAACCACCCCAAAAACTCTGAAATCAACTCCCTAGTGCCTCAGCAACAAGAGGATGGTGTTCTAGTGTGTGTCTGTGTACAATAGTAAGACAATACTACACTTTAGAGCACAAATACACACACAAATGTAAAGAGAGGGAGATATAGAGATAGATAGATACAATTCTTCTAACCTTAAATTTCAGAACCTCTGAGAAGGGAGGAGGAGGTCCCTTCTTATAGAAGTCCAAATTCTAAGCTTCCTAAGCAAGCTAAGGCAAGGGACAAATCCCTCCATACACGTGTATGGAGGGGGTGAATTGTGGATGCCAGCTATGCTAGCTGGCATAAAATATATGCATAAAGCAGATGAACAGGGTTTGGCCACCAAAAATGGCCGATCGACCAACACAAGGGCCGAACGACTAAAAAGAGTGCTGATCGGCCAACATTTTAGCCGATGACAAGAAAACAAGGCCGATAGCTTCATGCCTTGGCCGATGGGTTGAGGGGATGGCAAACAAGCCACTCTCTTCCCTCAGAAGCTAAAACACAAGTGCTTGGTCCACAACCAAGTACAAAACAAACAAGTTGAGAGATCTTGAGGCAAGGCGCGTGGCCGAGACCTCTGAGAACTCAAAACGAACACGAGCATAGATAAGCATCGAGTGTTCAAACGATGACGTCCAAGTCTTGAGGACGGTCAAAAATGGGGTGTCTATAATTGCCCCTCTTTGACAGAACTCGAAAGTCATAACAATGACGGGAGTGAATGTCAAAGCCCAATGACGGGAGTGAATGTCAAAGCCCAGAGACAACCCATTTTCGACAAGGCCGAAGACTTAGACAAGCATACAAGAAGCAAAGATATGTGCCCAAAGGCGGGGGCAAAATGCATAGGACATGCACGATGCCAAACATAACTTATGATCATGCAAAGAAAGCTGTAATGAAGCAGAACATGCAACAGCTTTAAGCAGGCGAACGCAAATCTTACTACATTACATGCAGAAAGGATGTAAGAGAATTATACAATTCTCGCTACGTCTCACGTGGAGAATATAATACCGTCCGGTTCGTCTTGTCTCACCAGCTTCAAATGAACCGTACATACAATATCGTGCCTGCAAAAGAAAGAGACTTAACAAGTATAATATCGTTAGAAACATGCATAGCAATGCAAGTGAGAAGTGCGTGACAACGCAAGTGGAGGGGTGCAAGAAATGCAACCTAAGGGTGTAAGACAATGCGGGTGGAAGGGTGCAAGACAATGCAACCTAAGGTGCGAGACAACGCGAGAGAGATGCAAGACAATGCAACCTAAGTGTGACGCATAACAATGCAGTGAAAACAAGCATAACAATGCAAGTGAAGTATACATAACAATGCAATGCACTAACAAGTGCAGGTAAGGTGCACAAAATAGCACGAGCAATGCACTAACAGGTGTAGGTAAAGTGCGCAAAATAGCGCGAGCAATGCAATAACAGATGCAGGTGGGATGCGCAAAATAGCACGAACAATGCACTAATAGGTGCAGGTGGGGTGCGCAAAATAGCACAAACAATGCACTAACAGGTGCAGGTGAAATACAATGCGCAAAACAGCGCGATGCGCAAAATAGCGCGAAATGAAATGCAATGCAATATGCACTAATAGGTGCATATGGGGTGCGCAAGATAGCGCGATGCGCAAAATAGCGTGAAATGCAATGCAATGCAAAATGCACTAACAGGTGCAAATGGGGTGCGCAAGATAGCGCGATGCGCAAAATAGCGCGAAATGCAATGCAAAATGCAAAATGCACTAACAGGTGCAAATGGTGATAGTATAGATGCAAAGGGTGACAAACTCCAACCATGCTGGAATCACGAGAGGAAGAAAAACAGTCAATCTGGCGCGTATACAACGCAACCTGAGACAAATTCCAAACACGCTGAAATCGTGTGAGGAACGGGACACTCAAACCACGCTGAATTCGTGAGAGGAGGTCCGAAACAACCCACCCAGGCCCGCGCGTCACGCGTCCTGAGATAACTTCCAAATACGTTGAAATCGTGTAAGGAACGGGACACTCAAACCATGCTGAAATCGTGAGAGGAGGTCCGAAACAACCCGCCCAGGCGTGTATACAGCACAACCTGAGATAAAACCCGCCCAGGCCCATGCGTCACGCATCCTGAGATAACTTCCAAACATGCTGAAATCGTATAAGGAACGGGACACTCAAACCACGCTGAAATCGTGGGAGGAGGTCCGAAACAACCGGCCCAGGCCCGCGCGTCACGCATCCTGAGATAACTTCCAAACACGCTGAAATCGTGTAAGGAACGGGACACTCAAACCATGCTAAAATCGTGAAAGGAGGGCCGAAACAACCTGTCCAGACGCGTATATAACGCAACCTGATATAAAACCCGCCCAGGCTCGCGCGTCGTGCGTCTTGAGATAACTTCCAAACACGCTGAAATCGCGTAGGGAACAGGACAAATAGAGAAACATAGGGACATATCCCCGTGTTTCGAAAAGAGGGGGGGAAACATAGGGACATATCCCCGCTGTTTCGAAAATAAGGAAAACATAGGGACATGTCCCCATGTTTCGAAAAGAGGGGGAAACATAGGGACATATCCCCGTGTTCCCCGAAAGAAAGAGAAGCATAGGGACGTATGCCCGTGTTCCCCGAAGGAAAGAGGAACATAGGGACGTATCCCCGTGTTTCCCGAAGGAAAGAGGAACATAGGGACGTATCCCCGTGTTCCCTGAAAGAAAGAGAAACATAGGGATGTATCCCCGTGTTCCTCAAAGGAAAGAGGAACATAGGGATGTATCCCCGTGTTCCCTGAAAGAAAGAGAAACATAGGGACGTATCCCTGTGTTCCCCGAAGGAAAGAGGAACATAGGGACGCATCCCCATGTTCCCCGAAAGAAAGAGAAATATAGGGACGTATGCCCGTGTTCCCCGAAGGAAAGAGGAACATAGGGATGTATCCCCGTGTTTCCCGAAGGAAAGAGGAACATAGGGATGTATCCTCGTGTTTCCCGAAGGAAAGAGGAACATAGGGACGTATCCCTGTATTCCCCAAAAGAAAGAGAGACATAGGGACGTATCCTCATGTTCCCCGAAGGAAAGAGGAACATAGGGACGTATCCCCGTGTTCCCCGAAAAAGAATGCAAAACAATGCAATCAAGAGGAAAAGTACACCTCCCAGCGTATCACATGCCAGAGAGGAAAGGCAAAACCTCTCAGTGTATCACACGCGAGAGAGGAAAGGTAAGCTTCTCAGCGTATCACACGCAGCAGAAAAAAGGTAAACCTCTCGGCGTATCACACGCAGGAGAGGAAAGGTAGACTTCTCTGCGTATCACACGCAAGAGAAGTAAGATACCAGTCAAATTGAACCGGAACTACTCTGAATGAGCCATACATACAATACCGTTCATGAAAGAAACCTGATAGGTAGAATGCAATACAATGCATGATGTTTAAGGAAAGCAATAAACAAACGAAGCGGCGCTTTAGAAAGCACCTCACGGGGTGAGTGGCGGAAAACCGCTCTACTCCGATTGGGATCTCCCATCGTGTTCCTAGAACACTTACCTTCAACTAGTAGTATAAAGGCGCTAAAATGCTGACAAGGAATGACATCTGCTGGTGAAACCACGGATGTCACTTTTCTTCCTGATCATACTCACAACTTTCCCTATTCTTCAACGGGGTGACTGACTAGGTTAGATCAGTATCCAGAATCGAGATGCATACCTGCTACCTCAATCTATGGGGCTTCCATATAGATTTCAAGCCGGGGATACACCCCTGGGTATTCAAATCAGACTTTAGTCTCGGAAATTCCAAACCTTTGTGTTCTAGGCAACAACCATTCGAACTCTAGTTTTCACCATCGCAATTGATCTCCTAGGAACTCATCGCAAACACAGCCAAGGTAACTCTGGCGGGGATTGGTACCCAAGGAGAGCACTTCTGATTGCCATTCTGGCATGAAAAGAGTTGACACAGTATTCGATTCACTGTAAACACACAGCTCGCGCAACACGCTGCTCATTCTAAACACACAGCCCGTAACACAATACTCTATTTATTTTGAGCACACGGCTCATGCAAGACACTGCTGATTCTAAACACATAGCCCATTCTGAACACTGCTCATTCTGAACTCACAGCCTATAACACAGTATTCTGTTCATTTGGCACACAGCTCATGTAGGACACTGCTGATTCTGAACACACAGCCCATAACACAGCATTCTGTTCATTTTGAACACACGGGATGCAAATACGGAGTTTGCAAAAGTCGAAACAAACTCAGATGCTCCGAATTCTCCCTCTTTTCTTTTGCATCGCAGTCTGGAACCTATAGCTTCAGATAGGTCCTGGTTTTACTATTCTAACATGACCTGGGTTAAACTCTGCGGTTTTACAGAAGAACAAATCATGTTTTGCTCAAATATAGAGAATGACACAGCACTCTGAGCACAAAATGATTCATTTTTGAAATTGTAATGAGAAATGAGTTTTTGATCGGGTATTGAGTCTACGACTGAACACAGCACACTACGACTCAACAAAAAAAAACAAAAGGTAAACAACCTAAACACATCGAGAAGCACTCGAAATGACTCAAAACAAGAATCGAGACAAAACAAAAAGACACGACACTCAGACGTATTCGAATGGCTAGAGACCTCTCGGTTCACAGGGAGGGAGTTTCTCAGGGTATTGTTTCCCACCCTTTCTTATTTGAGGTTCTCACATCACTCGACCTCAGGCTTTGTTTTTCTGAAAAAGCCCTTTTTATCATTTTTTCTCTCCACGCACATCTCTCTATTCTTCAATCTCTCATTTTTTATCCCTCCCCTGGGTGGTTGATGGATAAGCAGGAAGTTGCAGGCTCATGCCCAATATTATCAGCTCGCGGCTTATTTCTTCTGGTGACGTCTAGCCGATGCCCCGGATGAGGGAGTGGAGTATCTTGATCCATTCCAATTCGTGCTTCGCACTCGGCTTAATACCTCGCTGCTTGGAGGATGAGAGAGCTTTCAGCCCTTTGCTGTTGGCTTCAGTTGTGCCCTTTTTTTGGCAGACAGAGTGCCTTTTCTGGCGAGTGCATTGATAATGGGGAAAAGACAGAAAACCTGACTCGACTGTGCCCCTAGTTCATCATTTTGACCATTTTTTGTTTTGGCTTTCTACTAAAACAATTTTGACCAAGATGAGAGTTAGATTAACATACTTATTCAACTTTCTGATTTGAAATCATGCAAGTTCATTTGTGAGCACTGAAAATTTTCCTTTTTTGGGTCCAAGAAATGGTCCAGTTTTGGAAAAATGAAATAATTTTCAAGAAAATTAGTCAACCTCAGTAAAAATTTTCAAAAACTATGTTTGCAAACGTCCACTGCTCAACGAGCACGGAACCTACTCTTGAGATGCACAACCTTGGATTCATAACAATGAAAAACTACCCCTTATCTGAAGGACACTGCATGGCAACGGAAAGTTGCCCCTTGTTTGAATAGCACCGCAGCACATTGTAGGGCAATGGAGAGTTGCCCTAGTCTGAATGGCACCACGGAACATTGTAATCAGTCTTCAGAGTGACGAACACAACCAAACTCTCTCGGATATAGAGAAGGCAAAGATGATGAAAACCATTACATGGGCACCATCAATTTGGAAATGTTTATGGCTGAACTTCAGAATGAAGTTGCCTACGTATCCCAAACATGGAAATCACGCCTTACGTAGTTCCGGTTAATGTACACTCGGGTATTTAACCTCTCCTTTTATGCTCTAACTTTTGTCAAAGCCGCCCTTCCGGGTTTTCAACCTTGCGAGCTCAGTTTTTCTTTTCTTTTCAATTCTTTTAATTTCTTTTTGTTCTTTTTTCATTCTTTGCATTTTTCTCTCTTTTTTTTTTCATTTCTTTTTTCATTTTCTGCATTTTTCTATTTTTGTTCTTTTTCTTTTCATTTCATTTGCTCTAACTTTTGCCTGGGTCGCCCTTCCGGGTTTTCGGCCAAGCGAGCCTCTCAAGGGTAAAAGTGTAGCTTTGTCCATGTCAAATGGTTTTGAGCTCTCGAAGCCATCTGAATCCTGGAGAGTGGATATTATTCGCTGATGATGTAGGAGTCCATCCAATGGGGGGCTAAATTGCCCCCAGTGTTGTGGATAGGAACTCGGTTGTTCTTCAACAAAACTTTCTTCTTTCTTCCCTTCTGGGATTTGGCATTCTTTCCAGTCTTCCCTGGTTTGCAGAAAATACTCATCTTTGACTCTTCAAGCGCATCTGACATTTTGCCCCTAGCTCAAAGGCTGCTTCAAATCTAGCCACACAGGCCTTACATTGTAGTTGACGGTTGAGCATTCTGAATCCAAGTTGAGGGTATTCTGAATCAAGGGGCAAGCCGGGAGAAGGGTTGTCATACCAGAAACACCCCTTTCAGCTCCAATCCTACACTCGGAAGAGATCAGCAAACCCAGTCAACACCTGCCAACCCTTTCGCCGGTCCATCTAACACATCCTCACAAACCTCGAACTACCCACCCCGAGGCCAGAGGGTCTTCACCCTGCTTTATATGTCCTTATCCAAAGCCATGGGCGTGTTGATCAAAAAGGGCCATCTCAAACCCCTTGAGCCTCGGCCTCTCCCGGATCACCTTCTGGCCAAGTATGATGCTGCCAAGTACTGTGCCTTCCATCAACAAACTGAACATGGCAGTGATAGTTGCTTTCATCTTCGCCATGAAATACAAGATTTGATTGATAACAAGTTCATCGTCGCACCAGGCTCTGCAAAGTCTATTGGCACTAGATCAGTGAACTTCAGGGGATAATGTGATCATTTGATCGGGGAATGAACCACCTGCTGATGGCGCTCAGTTTACTGCAGATTTGGGGGTGGCACGCACTATTTTGAGCAATTTGCGAATGCTGTTTATTTTAGTTTCTGACTTGGGTATTAGGTTAGTCTTGTTATGTTGTATTGAGTCAGTCTTTTTGTACTGAGTCAATTGAGTCTGTCTTGTTGTATCGAGTCAGTCCTGTTATGTCAAAGTTAGGTGATTTCGGAGTGTTACCTCAGGTATCACTATCTTGTTTTGTGTTTGTCTTTTACACTCTTTCTTTTGCGTCTGTTTCTGCCATTGAGCCAGTTGCGCCAGAAGATCTAAACGAAACAACAGTGATTTTCACCCTTTTGTGTCTGTTTCTACTTTTGAAGCTAGTTGTGCCAGAAGATCTGAATGAAACGGTAGTGCTTTCACCTACTTTTCTGTGCCTTGAAGTCATTGCATTGACCTAAGCTTTTCCAAACTTTTCGAACACTGTGATAAAAACAAAGAGGAAGGAATTCCTCGGGATTTGCAAAAATTTGACCAATTGAGAAGAAGAAAGGCGTGCTAAGCCCTTAATGAATAAGATCATGTTTGTTAATGTGAGTACTGAGAAGGATCCTAGCTTGATCCAGATTGGTTTTACACTATCTTCATGAGCAACTAGTCGCTTTCTTAGAAGATTTCAAAAAAATATTTTGCGTGTGTAGACTCGAATTTCTTCGCGCGCCCCCCTTTCGGAGAGGCGCGAATTTGGTCTTACTATAGTTCGGACTCCTGTCACGGTTCTGAATCTAATCTCACAAAGTGCATAGTGCGACTGACAAACACCAAAGAGTCTAAATCCGGCAAATCGTTTTGGAAAATCGATTTGGAAAATCGATTTTGAATAAAAAGCGCCAAACATGGACTGCTTTGCCAGATTACAAAATCGCCACCTAAATATTTTATTTTTGGAAAATTTAGGAAACCCTGACTCGTGCCAAAGGCCACGTGTCCGTCATCACCAAAGTTTCCTCAGCTCGGGAACTTGGGTACGAGAGGGGAAGGTCCTGAAATGAGAAACCCCGCTCGCCCGATCAAAGGATCGGCCTCTACTAAGCATGATATGTTGTTTTATAAACCATGTGTTCTTATTTTGATTATTAATCCAACTTACTATGTGGCGCACACAGCATACAAGTATAGATTAAATCGCTTAAGTTGGAACAACTCAACTCATGTTTTGCTTTTCGAAAATGGTTTGAAAATGACACCCTTATGGTAGGCTAAAGCGCGGATTTGCCACCTCACAAGATGGGCTTAAAACATGATGTGCCACCTCGAAAGTGGGCTTAAAACTGACAGTCATCGAGTTGTTCCAATTCAGGCGATCAAGCCTTTACCCACAAGCACTCAAGCAGTTAAACATTTAAGCAAATAGACTCATGGCAATCATGCTATCTTGGCAACACTCACACTCATGCAAGGATGTTAAAACGTAAATACTTATAGTGTACTCCGAGCCAAAAACAAAAGCTAGTTAGAAATATGCATGATCCTAACTATGCTAGATGCCTAATGCAACACATGCAATAATGCAACTAAATAGGCTCGACTATCTAAGATGGCATATGAAATGCAACAATTGATACATGTATTCAAATAGGTATTGAAATACAATGCAGTTTGAATGATGCGCCGAGCCCCGTGCATGCAGTACAAATGAATGATGCAAACATGCAAAGATAAGGTATGCTAATCAAAATGTGCCCTAAAACTAACCATCGAAAGCGGTAAGTAAAAGGGAGAAAGACGTGGGGTTGGAAGACATGAACACACGCACGCACACTTATTACAACATTACGCCCTCTCGCAGGAGGGTCCAAATGAATAAGAGCTAAGCTATTCTAAGCTAAGCTAACCAACTAATCTAATTAAACTAATTAGACTAACTATTACAAACCAATCGAATAACTAGTAAACTACTTACGAATTATTACAACAATTAACTAATTAACAAATTAATTAATTAAATTACAAATTCAAGCTAACTAACAAATAAAGCTTTAAACTATGCTGCCTCAGCTCTGTTCGAAGAAGTAGAAGATGCATGCTCGATTTTCGCCTCGAAAAGCCCACCGGTTTGCTCTTGAGAGGCTCTGTTTGCAGGGTCACTCCAAGAACTCTTTGCTGAACCTTACCAAACCAATGTTGGGGAATTCACCAGTGGCCTGCCGGCCATGAATGGTGGCTGTCGGCCAAGGATGTGTTTTGCTGGCCAAGGATAAAGTGATGCCGGCCATCAGTGTGGCACTGCCGACCACTGGTGTGCTGGACCACCATTCCGCAACAGAGCACAAATAGAGGAAAATGGAGGGTCTCTCAAGGGTATATTTGTACTGTGCCCCTCCTTATCATCTCAAAACATCAAAGGAGTGGCACTTCTTGGATCCAAAACCACCAATCAAGCATCTCAATGCATGATGACCAAAGATCCAACTTGTACATATTCAATAAATGCACAAAGACAAGACTCTTAGACCACTACCTTATCATGAGTAATCAAAGGCGATGGAGACAAAGGAGATTGGCTCATTTTCATCACTTCAAGTATGAAATGGACCAATCTACCTTGTGTTCAATATAATGTCCGATTGAACACAATGCAATGCACACAAAACATGTTTATCTTTGTCGTGTTTTACTTGTCCAATTTTGTTTACATATTTTAGCATTTACCAAGCTATTCATTAACCGTTTAGTTCAATGTGAAAGTCCTCTAATGGGAAAGATGGCCTCAGCCACAAGCACCTTGAGCATAAAAGAAGCCTTATGCTTTTGGTTAGTAGAAACGCTCAAGAGAAGGCTAAAACCATTAGGCATGAGAGCCTCAATTCCATGCTCAAGCTAACAAGGGGCTTAAGACTACTTTCAAAGCAAATGAAAGAGTGAAGCATGGAGGAAGATTATAGAAATTCAGTGCTGATATGGCATGAGAAATAAGACTATAACATGCAAACAACTCATGTACATGTTAAGAGCCAAAAACATCAAAGCTAGTGAAGAGCATAACACTAGAGGCTGCAACACAATGCTCAAAAGGGACAAACAGTCTAAAACAATCCTAAAATATGCTTGAAATAAGCTAAGAATAGCTATATTAAGAGGCCAAAACAATAACACATGCTAGGCAATTTAGCACAATTGCACTACAAGCATACAAAGCAAAGCTCATGTGACTAAACCAGCTCAAAACAGAGCTTAATCATGCCAAATCAGTGGCTCAAACATGCTGAAATGGAAGTATAGATGGCAAGAAAAACATGCACACATGTTGGCTCACAAACAAGGCACAAAGCACACCTCTCAAAAGCAATGAAAGAGTGGAATATGTGAGAGTGTGACAATGATATATGCTCTAAAATCACATGTAAAATGATGCTATGGCATGCAAATACCTCAAGCAAAGCATGTTAAAGGCCTCAAAACACAAGCCTAGTGAAGCTAACTACACTATAGCTATACAAAGCAAAGCACGTATGACCAAGACCACCCAAAATAGAGCTAAAGCATGCTAAATTAGTAGCAAAAACATGCTGGGGTCAAGCTAACACATGCTAGAATGATAGGCTAAGTCATTAAGCATGTTAAGCTAGTAAGCATAATTACACTACAAGTGCAAAAAGCAAGCAACAACTGACCCAACCAGCGAAAAACAGTGTTAAAGTAGGTCAAAATAGGGCCTAAAACATGCTTGAATAAAGCTACAAAGAGGTAGAAATAAATGCTCACATGTTAGGCCATCAACACATGCAAACAAGATACAAGGAGGGGAGGCCACCCCCCCCCCCCCCCCCCCGCATTTGGGACCTCAAAACCAACTTTCTGCCACTGAAATTCCCTTAGAATTCAGTGGTTAAAAGGCCAAGAAAAGGTTGTTTAAAAGGATTTAAAAGATGGCACAAAACTTAGCTAACAAGCTACAAAAGGGGGTCAACCACTAAAAAGGGCCTCAAACTACCATTTTTAGGACTGAAAAATAGAGGTTTTTACATTTCAAAACCACCCCAAAAACATCACAAAAATATGGCAAAGGCAAGTATGAAAACAAGCTTAAAAGGTGAAAATTATACCTCTTGAAGCCAAGCACACTTTGAGGCAACAAAACCAAGTCAAAACCACCTTAAGGAGCTCCAAGATGTCCTTCTAGAACCTCAGCTCAAAGATCAACAACTTTGATCAAGGATGTATAGGCAAAGAAGAAGTGTAACCAAGCCTTTAAGCACAAATGCTCAAGAGAGAGAGAAATCTAGAGAGAAAGGTGTTAGAGAGAGAGGCTCCCAAATCTTTGCTAAATTGTTCTAACCCTAAAACCATAGAGAAGCCTCTCTATATATAGCAAAACACAAGCTTTTAGTTGAAATATCTCCAAAAGGGACAGCTGGAACAGTTGGACAACAAATATCTGCAAAAATCTGCCTTTTTTGCATCAATGGCCGGCACTGCTTCATTGATGGCCGGCACTACATCATTGTTGGCCGGCATGGGACACTCTTAGATGGCAGGGGGCCGGAACGTGGCCAGAAAGTCCCATTTATGGTCAGCATCCTTCACCTCTGGTTGGCCAGAAAAATCTACTTTTTGGGCTCGACTTCAACCAGACATAACTCCTTCATTTGGACTTATTTGTAGGTCATTCTTGAGCCTAAATTGATACTCTGGAAGTCTTGTTTCCAATGGTGGCAGCCTCACATCAAAATTCCAACTGTGAGAAAAGTTATGCCTCTTTGAGTGAAGACTACTCAGTTTCGATCCTACCCGGATTCATGCCAAACTTCTCCTCATCTAGTTTTCTTCTCTCCTCTCCTCTTTTCTTCAACTCTAAACCCCTAAATAAGGTGTTTTGAAAGATTTTTCAGAGAGTTCACCTCTCTTTCATTCATCTCCACTTTGTCCTTGCTCGGTTTACCAAAAAGCGTAACATTTAACAAAATGCGAGCGTCAGAACATCTTAGGAACTTTTTTTTTTTTCAAAAATGTTTTGAAAGAGAGGGGTTTAAGATCTAAAAATCATTTTAGTCAAAACGGCTTTAGTCCAAAAGGGGGTGTGAAGTTGGAATTTGAAGCTCCTCTTGCCAAAGAAATTGAATCTTTGCACTGCACATCTTTCATCACCAAGTAAACAATCAGTGGCGCCCATGTCTTATGGGCGGTCAAAAATGGGGTGTCTACAGCGTGGTCTTGCAAAGACATGCGTGGAATTGATCTTGAGATTGTGCAGCATAGGATCACTTTCGGCCTCGAGACTTGACCCCTTTTGCTTTCAAACCTTGAACTTTGATTCAGAATGTTCAACGAGAAATCACAATGTAAGGCTTGCATGGCCGGATCAGAAGCAACCCTTGAACTAGGGGTAAGAAGGTCAGATCAAGAAGATCAGATGTTATCAGAGGAAGCTTGCGAAGCTAGATCAGAAGTAGCTCTTGAACTAGGAGCAAAAAATGTCAGATGTGCTCAAAGATTCAAAAGATGGGTCATTCCGCAAACTAATGAAGACTGAAAAGAAAGCCAAATTCCAGAAGCTGGAAAAAGAAATTTATTGCTAAAAGGACAATTGAGTTCCCATCCACAACACTAGGGGCAAATTCAGACCCGATTAGATGGACTCCTACATCATCAACGAACAACAACCATTCTCCTGAATTCAGATGGCTTCGAGATCTCAAAATCGACAAACATGGACAAGTTAAACCTTTTCTATCCTTAAGAGTCTCGCTGGGCCAAAAACCCAGAAGGGCGACCCAGGCAAAAGTTAGAGCAGAGAAAAAGAAGAAAAAGAACAAAAATGAAGAAAAGAAAAAATGAAAAAATGAAAGAAAGAAAAGTGAAAGAAAAAAAAAAAACAGAGCTCGCAAGGTTGAAAACCCGAAAGGGCAGCCTTGGCAAAAGTTAGAGCGCAAAAGGAGAGTGTTAAAACCCAAGTGAACCTCACCCGGAACTACGTCAGGCCTAGTTCCCATGTTTGGGATACGTAGGCAACTTCATTTTGAAGTATAGCCCCAATTATTTTTCAACCTGTTGGTCTCATCCATGTTGATTGGTTTATCCTTGTTCAATTCGGCTATCTTATCCATGTGCGAATTAGCTCATCGTCGTTCAAACTTGGTTGTCCTATTCCGTTAGAAGATTCAGCTACAAGACATTTCAAGTTCAGATCTGAGGTTGTGCATCTCAAGATTAGATTCTGTGTTGGTCAAGCTGTGGCCATTTACAAAAACAGTTTTGATGATTTTTAATGAGGTTGACTAATTTTCTCGAAAATTACTACATTTTTCCAAAACTAGACCATTTCTTGGACCCAAAAAAGGAAAATTTTTAGTGCTCATAACCTGACTTGCATGATTTCAAATCAAAAAATCGAACAAGCGTGTTAATCAAACTCTCATATTGGTCAAAATTGTTTTAGGAAAAGCCAAAAACAAAAAAATGGTCAAAATGATGAACTAGGGGCACAGTTGAGTTAGGTTTTCTGTCTTTTCCCCGTTGTCAACATACTCACCAGAAAGGGCACCATATTTGCCGGAAAGGGCACAACTGAAGCTAACAGCAAAAGGGCTGAAAGCTCTCATATCCTCCAAGCAATGAGGAATCAAGCCAAGTGCGAAGCACAAGCTAGAAGGGATTAGGATATTTCACTCTCTCATTTAGGTAGGTCTGATCACATCCATACTGGCCAAGGGCGTCATCAACCGATGTCAGTTACGGGTCTGTTGTACATCTGGTCGCACCGAAACCTCTCTGTGGGAAAGTTCACGAGTTGTGAGCGAAAGAAGGAGAATCTAGTAGAATACTAGGGGCACGAGCCCACAACCTCCTGCTTATCCATCAACCACCCAGGGGAGGGATAAAAAAAGAAGAAGAGAGATTGAAGAATAGAGAGATGTGCACTGAGAGAAAAAATGAGAAAAAGGCTTTTCAGAGAAAAAGAGATTGAGTGCCAAAGTGATGTGAGAATCACAAATGAGAAAGGGTGGGAAACATTACCTGGAGAAGCTGTGGGCTCCTTGTGAACTGAGAGGTCTCTCACCTTTATAACACATCTGAGTGTTATGTGTGTGTTTTTGGTTTGTCTCGATTCTTGTTTTGAGTCATTTCGAGTGTCAATAGATGTGTTTAGGTTGTTTTACCTTCGTTTTCTCTTTGTTGAGTCGTAGGCTCAATACCCGGTCAAGAACTCATTTCTCAATTTTAAAAATAAATCGTTTTGTGCTCATAGTGCTGTGTCATTCTCCGTATTTGTACAAAACAGCATTTGTTCTTTCAAAAAACTGCAGGGTTCAACCCAGGTCATATAAAAACAATAGAACAAGCACCTAATTGAAGTTATATAGGTTCTAGGCTGCAAAGCAAAAGAAAAGAGGGAAAATATGAAGCATTTGAGTGTGTTTCACCTTCAGCAAATTTTGAGATTACATTCGGGATGTATTTCCTCAGGCCTTGTGAATGCGCCGAAGTATGAGTGTACCTCAAGCTCAAGCTCAAGCTCAAGCCAAGCCTGCTTCAAGCTAGAATGGCGATTAGAAGTGCTCTCCCTAAGCACCATTCTGTGATATCCCTGTTCTGTAATATATTAAATGGTCCTTAATATAAGTATGATTATGTGTTTAATATGATTTCGTGTGCCATTATGTGAAAATATGTGGTTTTGAATTTCTATCTGTTCACCGTAGGTATATCTGTTTAATTGTCTGCTTTGAAAATTAAATTAAAGACCTTAGCGGCCACAGAACCTGGAATTGATTACGCCATTGTGATTGGCATAATTTTTAGAGCCTACGGTGAAATTTAATTGAAAATTGATTCAGATCATATTAAACTGATTTAATTAAGGAATTAGTGCCCAATTACTTTAGTATTATTTTAATAGAATTAGCGGAAATTGTTGTATAAGGGCACTACACCCTCAATTCTCCTCCTTTGTTGCATTTTGGCTGATCACAAACTCAAAGAAAAGAAGAGAGGGTCGGCTTAGAGAGAGAGTGTAGGAGATTGAGGTTTTGGTCTTGAGGCTTGGAGATTTTGGAAGATTACCCAAGAATTTGCTATAGATTGGAAGGATTGAACCTCTAGGTATGCACTTGACCCTGAATTCATAAGTTTGAAATTGTGATCTTGTAAGTTCAAGGGTTGTTTGTGATCAAGAGCATGTATTGAGTTGGTTTTGTTGAATTGGAAGACTATATATGCATGCATGTATATAATTGTCTTGAATTTGCATATTTGAGCTTGAATTGCATGATTCATGTTGAATTTTGGTTGAGATCCATGTATTTGACCATCTTCTTATCATATGGGATGAGAATGAGGGTTATATGTCACATGCATGTACAATCCATGGGAGTAGAAGCTTTGAATGCATGAAGTTGTTATGTTAGTAATGAATTTGGTGGAAAATGAGCCATGCATGGGTTTGATTTATGAAATTAAGCTTCCAAAATGTTGTAATTTAGTGTTTATACCATGCTAGTACACATATATATAAAGTTTGAGTCAAAATCATGCATTTGGAGCCTTTGAATTCAAAGTTGGAGCTCAAGAACACATTCTAGATTTTCCAGAAATTTGATGTCCGCTTAAGCGTGAATTTCGTGCTCCCAATATTTTTGTGCAGGCATGATGTCCGCTCGAGCGGGGAAGTCCACGCTCGAGCGAGGAGCTATGTAGGATGGACTTCCGCTCGAGCGCCAGAATGCACGCTCGAGCGTAAAAATGCCATAACCAGAACTTTGGCAGGCAGCATGGGTCCGCTCGAGCGGGGAAGTCCACGCTCGATCGGGGACCCTGTTTTCTGAAATTTTGTTTATGCATTCTGAGTTTTGTTCTTCGTCCTCATTCACTTCTAAGTACTCTTAGGCATGCATTGAGCATTGTAATTGAGTTAAAGAGATAAGAATAAAGCCTAAAGAGGAAAATGTGATTTTAAGAACGGATTGAATTGTTGGTGACCCTTTTTGTGTTCATGGACTGTGTAGGGTCGAGCTCCAGGGCAAATCAACCAACCGATCACTGTGAGTAATATTGATATTTTGAAGTTTGTCAATTGTCCAATTGCTTATTTCTTTATAAGTTTGCTAGTTTGAATTATGGACAACCGATTGACATGAACGATTAGGCCGAAGGCCGATTGATAAGAACGATTGGGCCGAAGGCCGATTGATAAGAATGATTGAGCCGAAGGCCGATTGATATGAATGATTAGGCCGAAGGCCGATTGACATGAATGATTGGGCCGAAGGCCAATTGATATGAATGATTGGGCCGAAGGCCGATTGATCTAAGTGATTGGGCCAAAGGCTGTCTGCTGTAACTGTTTCAAAGATTGCTTATGTATCTACCTTATTTGATATTATTCACTGAGCTTTCGCTCACACTCATTCATGTACATGTAGGTGAGCTAAGGGACGTCCAGAACCAGTCTCGGTGAAATTATGAGAAACAGTTAGAGTTTTGAGGAGTCAACCCAAATGTCTCACGCACGAGACTGTCTTCGTTTTTGTCCTTTGTTCATAGTTTTGTTATGTTGGCGAAAGCATTAGACTACCTTTGTATATGAGTCTTGGGTTCGACTGACTTAAACTTGTATGATCCTGTTTGTACAGAACTTATGCTACTGTATTTCTATTGTGAGTTATTAATGTATATATGTTTGGTTGTTTGGATGTGCCATGTAAGCACAGCTCTATGGATAAAGTTTTGAACTGCTTCCGTTTGGCCCCCATTAACTCTGTTAAAATGCATTCGTTTTGGTTTGAGGCTGTAGGTAATCTCATGATTACTGGCCGGTTATGTCCTTAACCCACGAGGGCGGGTTCGGGTCATGACAGAGTGGTATCAGAGCACGAGTTAATAACTCACACACTTGTTCAAAATAGCAATAAGCGTCTAGAAAAGACCTAGGATGCATTCATGTGATAAGTATGAATCTGAGAGCATCAAGAATATGCTTAGTTGTTAAATGTGAACAACTATGTGTTGTAAGTTTGTGAATTGCTTGCATTTCAAATTATTTGATTATGTATGCTCTTTAGTATATGCATACCTGCGTATCTTTTGTATAAATTATAATGCAAGTTTAATCAGATGGTGAGAACAAGAGGTGATGAGATAGAGGAATCTTCTACTGCCAGACTGGATAGAATGGAAAGACTGATTCAGGAAATGACAGAGACATTGAGGCAACAACAAGAATGGCAACAATAGTGGCAGCAACCACATCCTCCACCTCCACCTCCGACATCTCCTGTGCCAGACAATTAGAATGATGACTGAATCATAGGTCTCATCAAAGAGTTCAAGAAAATGAAACCACCGCAGTTCCATGGTGGCTTAGATCTGTTGAAATCCGAAGCTTGGGTTCTCGGTATCGAGAAATTGTTTGAAGTGTTCCCCTGCTCGGAGACCCAGAAGGTGCTTCTAGCCACTTTCATGCTAGAAGACGAGGCAAGAAGATGGTGGATGTTAATGCGAGAAAATCACAGGGATGTTGATTGGGCGAAATTTTTGGAAATTTTCTATGACAAGTACTTCCCGTAGTGTGTCCAAGATAGGAAGGTGGCAAAGTTCATGGAACTGAGGCAAGACAGTATGACTGTAGCCGAGTATGTGGCCAAATGCACTGAATTGGCCAGGTTTGCGCCACACGTGATAGATACAGACTATAAGAAGGCGAGACATTT
Organism: Camellia sinensis; assembly: GCF_055761805.1. Taxonomy (NCBI): domain Eukaryota; kingdom Viridiplantae; phylum Streptophyta; class Magnoliopsida; order Ericales; family Theaceae; genus Camellia; species Camellia sinensis. The sequence continues at coordinate 39,733,603 of NC_138969.1, read as the reverse complement.
TGAAGGCGGGCTTCGAAGCGATATTCTAGAGAGGGTGAATGTCTTGAAACTAGAAACCAACATTGGGGTACTAGACAGGGCCATAATATCGGAAGCTAATATAGCTAGACAAACTAAACCGACAACTGACTGGAAGGGTAGTAAAAGGCAGGGCTTCTTTTCAAAGAAGAAGTTTTCAAAGAAACAAAATACGGGCTCCTCGAATACTTCTAATTCTCCTCGAGATACAACCCCGTTGTGTACCGCTTGTGGTAATAGGCATCGTGGGGTTTTTTACCGTATGGCAGGAGCTTGTTTTAATTGTGGTAAACAGGGGCATATGGACAGAGATTGCAAACAGAACAGTGGGAAATTTGCTGCTAGTTCGACAGTATCAGTCCCAAAACTAGGAAATGCTACGAGATCTACTTCCGCCGGAGATACCATGAGACAAGGGAGAGTTTTTGCGCTTGTTTCGGGTGATACGCGGAATGCCAACGCAGTTTTCTCAGTTACCATTTCTATATGTAATCAGGATGCCTTTGTGTTAATTGACTCCGGATCAACGCACTCATTTGTAACTTATGCATTTGCATCTAGACTAAATAGACCTTTAGAACTACTGCCATATCTGCTATGTGTGTCTGCTCCATCTGGGAAATCTGTATTATGTGAATCTATATACCGGTTTTGTGATATGCGTGTTGAGGATGCTATCCTATATGTAGATTTGTTGCCCTTGAACTTTATGCATTTTGATGTAATTATGGGCATGGATTGGTTGACCAAGTATTGTGCCACCATCGATTGTGTGACAAAACGAGTTGTTTTTAAACCACCAGAACATAAAGAGATTGTATTTGTGGGTAATGGGGTAGTGCCTCTACCTTATTTGATATCTGCAATGAAAGCATGTAAACTGATCAGGAAAGGGTGTCAGGGTTATTTGTGCTATGTGCTGTCTAAACAATCTATAAATGCTGAATTGATTGATATCCCTATTGTTAGAGAATTTCCAGATGTGTTTCCAAATGAATTATCAGGAGAATTGGTGGACAGGGAGATATAATTCACTATTGAAACTGTATCAGGCGCCCAGCCAATTTCTAAAACTCCCTACAGAATGGCTACAGCTGAAATGAAAGAATTGAAAGAACAGTTGCAAGACCTGCTTGACAAGGGGTTTATCCGACCTAGCACTTTGCCTTGGGGTGCGCCAGTTTTGTTTGTGAAAAAGAAGAATGGGACTTTGCGTCTATGCATCGATTACCGGGAATCGAACAAGGTAACGATAAAGAACAAATACCCTTTACCCCGTATTGATGATTTATTTGACCAGTTACAGGGATCACAGGTGTATTCTAAGATTGATTTGAGATCCGGGTACCATCAGTTGAAAGTAAAGGCGGAAGATGTTGAGAAAACCGCATTCAGAACGAGGTATGGACATTTTGAGTTTCTTGTTATGCCATTCGAAGTGACTAATGCTCCAGCAGCATTTATGGACCTAATGAACCGAATTTTTAAAACCTACCTTGACGAATTTGTTGGGTTTTTATTGATGATATTCTGATAAACTCTAAAGATAGACTTGAACATGAACAACATTTGAGAACTGTCCTGCAAATACTTAGGGAAAGGAAATTGTTTGCTAAACTAAAGAAATGTGAGTTTTGGTTGGATGAAGTTGTTTTCTTAGGGCATGTGATCAACAAGGAAGGGATTTCAGTGGACCCACAGAAAATAGAGGCAATTGTGAATTGGCCTACACCGACCAATGTAACAGAAGTCCGCAATTTTATGGGTTTAGCTGGGTACTACAGGAGGTTTGTGAAAGATTTTTCGAAATTAGCCGTGCCTCTTACCCAACTGACGCTCAAAGGGCAACCTTTTGAGTGAAACGATGAAAGAGAATCAGCCTTTCATGAATTGAAAACAAGATTGACCACTGCACCAATTTTGACACTACCATCAGGTACGGAAAATTTTGTAATTTTCAGGGATGCGTCTTATAAAGGTTTGGGTTGTGTGTTAATGCAGAATGGAAAGGTCATTGCTTACGCCTCCCGACAGTTGAGGCCACACGAGAAGAATTATCCAACGCACGACCTAGAATTGGCCACAGTTGTTTTTGCTTTGAAAATCTGGTGGCATTATCTGTATGGAGCAAAGTGTGAAGTCTACACGGATCACAAAAGTCTGAAATACTTCTTGACACAGAAGGAGTTGAATATGCGATAGAGGAGATGGTTGGAACTGATAAAGGATTATGATTTAGAGATTCAGTACCACCCCGAGAAAGGTAATACAGTTGCTGATGCCTTGAGCAGAAATTCAACGGGGAGTATGGCTTGTTTGCTTACTGAACAGAGAGAGATCTTGCAAGATTTTGAGAAGTCTGAAATTGAAATGGTAATGTGTGGGCAAGGCGGATTGATAGCCGCTATTACAGTCGAGCCGGCAATCATTGAAGAAATCAAGTAGAAATAGAAAGAGGAATGTGTATCCCAGATATTTCGGAACTAAAGAAAAGGGTTTTAGATGAAGCCCACAGATCCGTATTTTCTATGCATTCGGGCAATAATAAAATGTATCGGGATTTGAAACAAACCTATTGGTGGCCTAAGATGAAGAAAGAGATTGCAGAATATGTGTCCAAATGTCGTCAGTGTCAGCAAGTTAAAGTTGAACATCAGAAACCAGGCGGTCTACTTCAACCTCTCCCTATTCCTGAATGGAAGTGGGAGCATGTGACTATGGATTTTGTTGTTGGCCTACCTCGGACTTCTTAAGGTATGGATTCTATTTGGGTTGTAGTTGATAGACTGACTAAATCTGCACATTTTTTGCCAATTAGAACTACATTTAATGCTTATAGACTGGCTACCATTTATGTTGATGAGATTGTCCGTTTACACGGAGTTCCGGTATCTATTGTGTCGGATAGAGACCCGAAATTTGTATTTAGATTGTGGAAGAGTTTGCAGGAAGCTATGGGGACAAAACTAAGATTCAGTACTGCATTCCACCCACGGACGGATTGGCAATCAGAACGAACAATATAGACTTTGGAAGATGTGCTTCGAATGTGTGCTTTAGATTTTCAGGGGAGTTGGGAAGACTATTTGCCACTTGTAGAATTTGCATACAATAACAGCTTCTACTCCAACATCGGTATGGCACCATACGAGGCTTTGTATGGTAGAAGGTGTAGATCACCTATTTGTTGGACAGAAGTCGGGGATAAAGCTTTACTTGGGCCTGAAATTGTGCAAGACACTTATGAGAAAATCAAAACTATTCGGCAAAGGCTCAAAATAGCTCAAGACCGACAAAAGAATTATGTAGATGTTCGAAGAAGACCTCTTAAGTATCAGGTCGGTGACCATGTGTTTATTCGTGTGTCCCCAATGAAAGGCCAAGCCAGGTTTGGGAAGAAGGGCAAGTTGTCGCCCCGTTACATCGTGCCGTTCCAGATTTTGGAAAGACTTGGTCCAATTGCCTATAGAGTTGCTTTGCCATCGGGATTCGTACAGATCCATAACGTGTTTCATGTGTCGATGTTGAGGGGTTACCTCCGAGACCCATTTCATGTGATTGATTATCACCGGGTAGCTATAGATGAAAATATGGAATACGCTGATGTAGACGTCCCCCGAACGCCCCGGGAGGAACGAGTCCCCGTTCCGTTCGATATTGGGCTCACTACAGTTCAGGACTCTCTAATTGTCACGGTTCTAAATCTGAACCAAAGAGTCCAAATCCGGCAAATCGTTTTGAGAAAACAGATTTTTTTGAAAGAAGTGCCAAACATGGACTGCTTTGCCAGATACAGAGTCGCCACCTAAATATTTTATTTTGGGAAAATTTAGGAAATCCTGACTCGTTTGCCTAAGGCCACGTGTCCGTCATCACCAAAGTTGCCTCGGCTCGGGAACTTGGGTACGATTGGGGAAGGTCACTTCGTGAGCACCCCTGCTCGCCCAATCAAAGATCGGCCTCTACTAACCATTATATCTATTTTTGAAAACATTATGCGTTCTTATTCCGGTTATTAGCCTAGATTTACTATGTGATGCGCACAGCATACAAGTATAGACTGGATCACCTGAATTGGACCAAAACATTTCATGTTTGTTTGTTTGAAAATGGTTTGATGGTGCTACTCGCAAGTAGGCTAAGACGTGGATTTGCCACCCTCAGGTGGGCTTAGAAAACATGATTTTGCCACTATCTAGTGGGCTTAAAACTCACAATTAATGAATTGTTCCAATTCAAATAACCCAACCTTCACCCACAGGCATTCAGACAGTTATATCACATAAGCAATTAGCCTCATGGTAAGCATGCTATTCATGGCAGTCACTCACACGCTTGCAAGGATGCTAAAGCATAAAACTTACCGAGTACTCCAAGCCAAAACAGAAGCTAATTAGAAATCCATGCATGATCCTAATTATACGGAAATGCCTAATGCAACACATGCAAAAATGCAACTATAGCTGGCTCGGCTATTCTAAACATGGCATATGAAATGCTACAGCTAACTTGTATTCAACTTGGAATTGAAAATACAATGCAGTTAGTATGATACGCCGAGCCCGGTGCATGGAAAATAGATGAATGAATGCAAACATGCTATCATACTATATGCTAATTGAAACATGCCCTAATCTAACCATCATAAGCGGGTAAATAAAAGGAAGAAAGACGTGGGGTTGGAAGACATACATCACACACACGTACACTTATTACAACATTGCCCTCGCGCAGAGGGTCTGAATAAATAATATACAGTCCCGAATAAATATTACAATCCAAATAATTACAAAACCCCTAATTAATTACCAAATTAACTAAGAAAACAATAAACTGGCATGCAAGCCAGGGACTGCCTTGATTCTCCTTCAGATGATGAATGATGCATGCTCGGGTTGCCTTTGCACGGAAATCCACTGCGATGTCCCAATTAGCCTCTGTTTTGCAATGATTTCTTGGAAAGCGCGCCAAGCCCCAGAAGACTGCTGATTCTTGATTTGCTGCAACAGAGAGCAGGAAAATGGCATGGCAATGTATTTTCACAAATGTATGCATGTCTCGATCCTCATGCCACCAATCACGCATCTCAATGCATGATGGCCGAGGAATTGAATTGTGCAACTCAATATAGAATGAATGCACATGAAAACAAAACAAGACCTAAACTCCATCATGGATAATCCGGAGTGTCGGTGACAGGGAATTGAGACACGTTCCGTCACTCGAAGTACGAAACGTCCCTCGTTTCCCGTGCTCGGGCTAACTCCTATCCCAAGCACGATGCAATATGCATGATATGCATGAAATGCAACTAAGATACAACCTAACATACACAATGCTATGAAATGGCATACACGATGCACGAGATAACATGGCATACACAATGCGCTAACATACAACCTAGCATACGCAATGTTATGAAATGAAATGGCATACACAATGCATAATGGACTTACACCAACATGAGTGGACCTCAGTCACACTCACATAAGAGGCCATGAGATGAAAATGAGACACTTGAGATGCGTGCACGCATGCACGCAAATCGAGGACCGATCCTAAGGCACCGAATGCCACTCTAACAAGACATGGCAAGGCATGGAATATGGTATGTTAGCGTACAAATTTTAGCGCTAAAATATGACCCAAAATAGCCCCGAATCATGGAAACATGGCACCCGATGCACGGAATGAACCCGAAACACGAATCTAGGCATATGCATTGGCGTATAGCTATACAAAACATGCATTATTTGAACATGGAATGTAAATACAGAGTCAAGACAGCCCAAAAATAAGCACATTTACAGTTCTAAGCAAGGTCAAAAAGCAAATGCAAATGGGGCTAAACTAGCATGCAAAAATGGCCCCGAAAGCAAGCTAATGAAGCAAGTGACAGCCGCTGACCCCAAACAGAGAAGGGACCTTCTGCAATGTCGAAGAGGGGCCCAAAATATGGTATTTTACAGTTTATAACCAGACCCAAAACAGTGCACAAGCATGCTCAAAATGCTATGCAAAATAAGGCCAAAAGAGAGCTATAACACAAAGTATAAAAAGGATGCCTCAAACAGTAAAAGACCCTTAATGAAACATGAAGAGGAGATCAAAATAAGGCCACTTATAGTTCGGACCAGAGCCCAAAAACAGAAGCACAAGAGGCTAACAAATCATGCAAAAATGAGGCCAAAAGAGGGATATAAGGGCAAGTGGAAGATAGAAGCCTCAAACAGTGAAGAGACCTTCAACAATATTGAAGAAGGACTCAAAATAAGCCACTTTACAGTTTGTGAAATGCCTCAAAACAATTTATACATGGGCCAAAAATACTACACAAGAAAATGGCATACAAGGGAGGTAATGAAGCAAGTGCAACAAGGAGGCCTCAAACAGTGAGAGGCCCTTAAACAAACATGAAAAAGAGCTCAAAAAAATGCTATTTTCAGTTAGGGTCGAAGCCCAAAAGTGTAAGCCAGAATGGCTAAGAAAGCATGCAAAAATGAACTCAAAAGAAGGGAAAAGAGGCTCACCCTTGTAGACCAATCTTTGACAACCTCTTGGCACAAGAAATGGTGCTCCTCCGCTCTAGAAAGCAGCTCCAAGTGGCTGGAATGGAGGTGGTGGTGTGGTGCTAGGTGGTGGTGTAGAAATGGGGTGTAGGAACTTAAGGGTTTTGAGGGTTAGGATGTAGAGAGGGGGAGATACAAGGCAAAAGGCTTGAAGCAAATTTTTGTAACCCCTAAAACCAGCTGGGAGTGCTGGTTATATAGACAAAAAGGGTGGACAAGAGGGGAAAAATGGGGGGGAAAACAATTCAAGTTTTCCCCCAAAAGGCCAAACCCTCGGACATAAGACCTAGAGGAAAACAAAATTCACTTCTAGGACACACTTGGGGAGGGGGTTATGGCCGGCTAGCTAAAAAGGGCAAAAAAGTCATTTCACCAGCTAGGTGGCCAGCCTGCTAGATTTTCTGGCCGGCCTGCTACTTTCAGGATAAAAAAAAAGGCTGCTGGAAAGAAAAGTGGCCGGTGGGTGGTAGGGAGGTCCAATGGTGGCCGTTCAAGTGTCCAAATTGAAACCCCGGAAGCTAGCTTTCCAATGGCGCAAACCTTGCATTAAAATTCCTCCTGTGAAAAACGTTTTGCCCTTTTTGGTGAAGCCGCGCAGATTTCGGTCCAACCGGAGTGATGCCCTACTTCAATCAACTATATCTTCCCCGTCCGGAATTGGATTTCGGAGATTCTTGAGTGAAAAATGAAGCCCCGGAAGTATTATTTCCAACGGTGGTGGCCTCATAGCTTGATTCCAAGTATGCAAATGAATAGGCCCGATTCGGCGAGGGCTGTTCGACTCTTTCTTAACGGTTCATCCCCATTTTCTCCCCCAGCTGGATTTCTTCCCTCTTCTCCTCTTTTCTTCAACTCCAAACCCCTAAGTAAGGTGTTTTGAAAGTTTTTTCAAAGATTTCATCTCTCTTTCATTCATTTCCACTTTGTCCTTGCTCGGTTTACCGAAAAGCGCAACATTTGACAAAATACGAGCCTCGGAACATCGTAAAAACTTTATTTCAAAAGCGTTTTGAAAGAGAGGGTTTTAAGGTCTAAAATTTTTTGATCAAGATTGTTTTGGTCCAAAAAGAGGTATGAAGTTGAGCTTTGACTCTCTCATTGCCGAAGAAACTGAACCTTTCCCCTGCACATCTTTCAAAACCATCAGTCGCGTCCAAGTCTTAAAGGCGGTCAAAAATGGGGTCTCTATAGCTGAATGGCTGGAACGAATTGTTGATCGGCAAGTGAAACAATTGAGCAGCAAGTCCATCCCAATGGTGAAAGTGGAATGGAAAGAACACTATGGGACGGATGCTACATGGGAAAAAGAGGAGAAAATGTGACTACGCTATCCACATTTGTTTCCCGACGAAGGTAAATTAAGTTTGGAGGACCAAACTTCCTAAAGAGGGGAAGACTGTGATATCCCTGTTCCGTAATATGTTAAATGGTCCTTAATATAAGTATGATTATGTGTTCAATATGATTTCGTGTGCCCTTATGTAAAAATATGTGATTTCGAATTTCTATCTGTTCACCGTAGGAATATCTGTTTAATTGTCTACTTTGGAAATTAAATTGAAGGCCTTATCGGCCACATAACTCGGAATTGATTGCGCCATTGTAATTGGCATAATTTTTAGAGCTTATGGTAAAATTTAATTGAAAATTAATTCAGATCATATTAAACTGATTTAATTAAGGAATTAGTGCCCAATTACTTTAGTATTATTTTAATAGAATTAGCGGAAATTGTTGTATAAGGGCACTACACCCTCAATTCTCCTCCTTTGTTGCATTTTGACTGATCACAAACTCAAAGAAAAGAAGAGAGGGCCGGCTTAGAGAGAGAGAGTGTAGGAGATTGAGGTTTTGGTCTTGAGGCTTGGAGATTTTGGAAGATTACCCAAGAATTTGCTAGAGATTGGAAGGATTGAACCTCTAGGTATGCACTTGACCCTGAATTCATAAGTTTGAAATTGTGATCTTGTAAGTTCAAGGGTTGTTTGTGATCAAGAGCATGTATTGAGTTGGTTTTGTTGAATTGGAAAACTATATATGCATGCATGTATATAATTGTCTTGAATTTACATATTTGAGCTTGAATTGCATGATTCATGTTGAATTTTGGTTGAGATCCATGTATTTGACCATCTTTTTATCATATGGGATGAGAATGAGGGTTATATGTCACATGCATGTACAATCCATGGGAGTAGAAGCTTTGAATGCATGAAGTTGTTATGTGAGTAATGAATTTGGTGGAAAATGAGCCATGCATGGGTTTGATTTATGAAATTGAGCTTCCAAAATGTTGTAATTTAGTGTTTATACCATGTTAGTACACATATATATAAAGTTTGAGTCAAAATCATGCATTTGGAGCCTTTGAATTCGAAGTTGTTGCTCAAGAACACATTCTGGATTTTCCAGAAATTTGATGTCCGCTCGAGCGTGAATTTCGTGCTCCCAGTATTTTTGTGCAGGCATGATGTCCGCTCGATCGGGGAAGTCCACGCTCGAGCGGGGAGCTATGTAGGATGGACTTCCGCTCGAGCGCTAGAATGCACACTCGAGCGTAAAAATGCCATAACCATAACTTTGGAAGGCCTCATGGGTCCGCTCGAGCGGGGAAGTCCACGCTCGAGCGGGGACCCTGTTTTCTGAAATTTTATTTATGTATTCTGAGTTTCGTTCTTCGTCCTCATTCACTTCTAAGTACTCTTAGGCATGCATTGAGCATTATAATTTAGTTAAAGAGATAAGAATAAAGCCTAAAGAGGAAAATGTGAATTTAAGAACGGATTGAATTGTTGGTGACCCTTTTTGTGTTCACGGACTGTGTAGGGTCGAGCTCCAGGGCAAATCAACCAACCGATCACTGTGAGTAATATCGATATTTTGAAGTTTGTCAATTGTTCAATTGATTATTTCTTTATAAGTTTGCTAGTTTGAATTATGGACAACCGATTGACATGAATGATTTGGCCGAAGGCCGATTGATAAGAATGATTGGGCCGAAGGCCGATTGATATGAATGATTGGGCCAAAGGCCGATTGATAAGAATGATTAGGCTGAAGGCCGATTGATATGAATGATTGGGCCGATGGCCGATTGACATGAATGATTGGGCTGAAGGCCGATTGATATGAATGATTGGGCCGAAGGCCGATTGACATGAATGATTGGGCTGAAGGCCGATTGATATGAATGATTGGGCCGAAGGCCGATTGATCTAAGTGATTGGGCTAAAGGCCGTCTGCTGTAACTGTTTCAAAGATTGCTTATGTATCTACCTTTTTTGATATTATTCACTGGGCTTTCGCTCATGCTCATTCATGTACATATAGGTGAGCCATGGGACGTCCAGAACCAGCCTCGGTGAAATTGTGAGAAACAGGCAGAGTTTTGAGTAGTCAACCCAAACGTCTCACGCACGAGACTGTCTTCGCTTTTGTCCTTTGTTCATAGTTTTGTTATGTTGGCGAAAGCATTAGACTACCTTTGTATATGAGTCTTGGGTTCGACTGACTTAAACTTGTATGATCCTGTTTGTACAGAACTTATGCTACTGTATTTCTATTGTGAGTTATTAATGTTTATATGTTTGGTTGTTTGGATGTGCCACGTAAGCACAACTCTATGGACAAAGTTTTGAACTGCTTCCGTTTGGCCCCCATTAACTCTGTTAAAATACATTCGTTCTGGTTTAAGGCCGTAGGTAATCTCATGATTACTGGCCGGTTATGTCCTTAACCCGCGGGGGTGGGTTCGGGTCATGACACAATTCCTGCCAGGGGCATCTTGGCTGTGTTTCCAATGAGTTCCTAGGAGACCAACTGCGATGGTGGAAACTAGAGTTCGAATGGCGATGCCTAGAACGCAAAAGTTCGGGATTTCCGAGACTAAAGTCTGGTTTAAATACCCAGGGGTGTATCATCGGCTTGAAATCTGTATGGAAGCCCCATAGATTGAGATAGCATGTACGCACCTCAATTTTGGATATTGAACCAACCTAGTCTGTCACCTCGTTGGATAATAGGGAAAGTTGTGAATATGATCAGGAAAACAAGCGGCATCCGTGGCTTCTACATGTAGAGGTTACCCCTTGTCAGCATTTCAGGACCTTTGAACTGTGAGTTGTAGGTAAGAGTTCGAAGAACATAAAGGGAGATCCTTGTTAGAGTAGAGTGGTTCATCACCACTCACCCCGTGAGGTGCTTTCTAAAGTGCCACTTTGATTGTTTATTGAATTTCCTAAACATCATGCACTACATTGCTTATAACATGTATCATATCATCGCACTTATTGCATTTATTTGCATCTTGTGTTATCTTGTATCATTTACCCTTTTATGCTGAGCAGCATTTAGGATCGTTGTCCCCCGGGGCTTTTCTCAAGTTGCGCATGAGTGCGCTCTTGATTGCTTTTCTTCGAACCTCTTCTCACGATTTCAGCGTTGGTAGAGTGTTCCTTTCCTCGCCCGATTTCAACGTGTTTGGAAGTTATCTCAGGTTGCGCATGAGTGTGCTCCTGATTGCTTTTCTTCGGACCTCTTATCACGATTTTAGCGTGGTTAGAGTGTTCATTTCCTCACACGATTTTAGTGTATTTGGAATTTATCTTAGGTTGTGTGGAACGCACCTGAGCGGTTGTTTTCAGACCTCTTCGCACGATTTCAGCGTGGTTAAAGTGTTCTGTTCCTCAAACGATTTCAACGTGTTGGGAAGTTATCTCAGGTTGCACATGAGTGCACTCCTGATTGCTTTTCTTCGGACCTCTTCTCATGATTTTAGCATGGTTAGAGTGTTCATTTCCTCACACAATTTCAGCATGTTTGGAAGTTATCTCAGGTTGCGCATGAGTGCGTTCCTGACTGCTTTTCTTTGAACCTCTTTTCACGATTTCAGCGTGGTTAGAGTGTTCCTTTCCTCACACGATTTCAGCGTGTTTGGAAGTTATCTCAGGTTGCACATGAGTGCGTTCCTGATTGCTTTTCTTCGGACCTCTTCTTACGATTTCAGCATGGTTAGAGTGTTTTTTTTTCTCACACAATTTCAGCGTGTTTGGAATATATCTCAGGACGCGTGCAATGCGCCCCTAGATGGTTTCTTAGAACCTCTTCTCAAGATTTTCAGCGTGGTTTGAGTGTCCCCTTCCTCACACGATTTTCGCGTGTTTTGGGATTTGTTCTTCCTCCTCTCACGATTTCAGCGTGGTTGGAATATGTCATCCCTTTGCATCTATTGTACTATCTGTTGCATCTACTACATCGTATCTGTTTTATCGCCTGCATCCTTTCCATGTTAAGCTTTGTTTGGCATGTGCTCATACATCTCCTTCGTTGAAGCATGGTTCTGTGATAATGTGTACGTGCCTATTCCACTAAGATAATTATGGGCTGAAGGTGTTGGCACCTTTTTTGTCTTAGACGTGGTCTAGTTTGTGTCCATACATTTTCTAGATAAAATGTGGTTTGGCCGCGTGCCTTATTCACTACATCCATTGCATCCATTGCATCCATTGCATTGTAATTTGTTTTGTTGTATTCAGCATGCAGGATCACGATCTTTTCTCAGCAGATCATTCCACACTTATATCATCCCACCCAATTACTTGTATTCTTTCTGCGAAACACACAGTTCTGCATGCGCACATGCCTGTTCGACTAAGAGAATTGTGGTTTGAGGATTCTGGCACATTTTCTGTGTTAAACGTAGTTTGATTTTGCATCTCCATCCCTTAATGATATTTGTGTGATTTTGCACTGCTTGTGGTTTGACAATTCAATTACATTGTATATAATGTGCATTGTTTGGTTGCATTGCATATCGTTTGTTTATTTTTTTTATATTGTGTATCATTTTGCATCCTGCCCCTGAACTACGTTGGTTTGATTCCTTGCAAAGGGATACGTAGGCAGCCTGCGGACGCAACCATTTTTTTTGTCTTGTTTGTTTGCCCAAGCCTTACAGCCTTGTCAAAAATGGGTCGTCTCTGGGCTTTGACATTCACTTACGTCTCATCATGACTTTGAGCTCGGTCAAAGAGGGGCAACTATAGACACCCCATTTTTGACTGCCTTTAAGACTTTGGTGCTACTGATTGTTTACTTGGTGGTGAAAGTTGTGCAGTGCAAAGGTTTGATTTCTTCGACAAGAGGAGCTTCAAATCCCAAACCTCATACCCTATTTGTGGACCAAAATGATTTTAGACCTTAAAACCCTCTCTTTCAAAACATTTTTGAAAAAGTTCCTACGATGTTCCGAGGCTCGCATTTTGTTAAAATTGTGCTTTTTGGTAAACTGAGCAAGGACAGAGTGGAAATGCATGAAAGAGAGGTGAACTCTTTGAAAAATCTTTAAAAACACCTTATAGGGGTTTGGGGTTGAACAAAATTGGAGGAGAGGGAAGAAACCTAGTTGGGAAAGAAAATGAGCATGAACTGTTAAGAGAGAGTCAAGCGGCCCTCGCCAAATCAGGCCTATCCTATTGTGTACTTGGAGTTTAGCTATGAGGCCACCACCGTTGGAAAGAAGACTTCCGGGGCTTCATTTTAAACTCAAGAATATTCTAAAGCCAAGTCCAGATGGGAGAGATATGGTTGGTTGAAGTTGGGCATCAATCCAGTTAGGGCCGAAACTGAGCAGTCTTCACTAAAATGAGCATAACTTTTTTCACACTTGGCATTTTGATGTGAGGCTTCTACCATTGGAAATATTACTTATGGGGCTTCAATTTAGACACAAGAATGACCTGTAAAGTAGTCCAGACAAAGGAGATATGCCCGTTTGAAGTCGGGCTTGGAAGCAGATTTTTGGTGGCCGGCCGGCCACCATCAGTGGACGACCAACCACCACAAGTGGACGGCCGGCCAGAAAAGTGGGTTGTCGGCTACTAAAGTGGCTGGCCGGCCACTAGTGTCCCAAACTCAAATATTTTGCAGATCTTTTCCCTCCAGCTATTCTACACAAGCTCCAGTTGTCCCATTTTTAGATATTTCAACCAAGGCTTGTATTTTTGCTATAAATGGAGGCCATATCTCTTGTTTTGGAGGGGTTAGCAATTTTGGGAGTCTCTCTCTCTAAAAAATCCTCTCTCTAGAATTTTTGTGAGCAAAAATTCTGCCTCTCTGTAGACTTCTCTCTATCTATATATATATATATATATTGTGCTTGAAAGTGTCTTCTCTACATATTTGCGAAGAGACCCTTGATCAAATATCCCTATCTTGGAGCTGAGGTTCCTTAAGGCTTGTTTGCATATTCTAAAGTTGGTTTTGGCTCAGAAAAGTGCCTGTTTTGCTGCTGTGCTTCAAAAGTATAAGCTTACCCTCTTAAGCTTTGTTTCATTTACTTGTTTGGCCACCTTTGCATGCTATTTTTGGCCGAGTTTTCAACTACAAAAACCTCTATTTTTAAGGTTTAAAAATGGTGGTTTAAGGCCCTTTTGGAGTTAGGGGAGTCTACCCTCTTTTGTTGCTTGTTTGCTAAGAATTGTGCTACCTTTTAAAGCTTTTCAAACAACCTCTTTTTGGCCTTTTAACCACTGAAATCCATTGAATTTTCAATGGTAAAAGCTTGGTTTTGAGGTCCAAAATAGGAGGGGGTGGCCTCCCCTCTTTTTGTTTTCTTTGCAAGTGTTGATGGCCCAACATGTGAGCATGTTTTTCTACCATCTCATGGCTTGATCTCAACATGTTTTTGCTACTTTTTGACCTGCTTTAGCTCTCTTTTTGGCTAGTTGGGTCACTTGTTGCTTGCTTCTTACACTTGTAGTGTAATCATGCTTACTAGCTTAGTATGCCTAATGAATTAGCCTATCATTTTAGCTTGTGTTAGCTCTATCTCAACATGGTTTTGCTCATGTTTTGACATGTTTTAACTCTGTTTTGAGTGGTCTTGGTCATATGGCTCATGCTTTGTATAGCAATAGTGTAAATGCCTTCACTAGCTTTGTGTTTCAAGGCTTCTAACATGCTTTGCTTGAGATGATTGCATGCTATAGCATCATTTAACATGTAATTTAAGTGCATATATCTCTGTCACACTCTCACATATTCCACTCTTTCATTGCTTTTGAGAGTTGTGCTTTATGCCTTGTTTGTGAGCCAACATGCGAGCATGTTTTTCTTGCCTTTTGTGTCTAAATTTCAGCATGTTTTGGCTACTAATTTGGCATGTTTAAGCTCTGTCCAGAGCTGGTTTGGTCATTTGAGCTTGATATTGCATGCCTCTAGTGTAGTGCTCTTCACTAGCTTTAGTGTTTTTGGCTCGTAACAGGTTGTACATGAGTTGTTTGCATGTCATAGTCTTATTTAGCATGCCATTTCAGCACTGAAAATTCTGTAACCTCCCTCATTTCTTCACTTTTAATTTACTTTGAGGGTTGGTTGGCCTCAAGGTTGTGTTTAAGCGTGAGATAGAGCTCGTGCCCAATGGCTTTAACCCTCTTTTGAGGGTTCCTCCTAGCCAAAGGCATGATTTCTCTTATGTCTTAAACCATCCTTTGGTTGACCCCTCTCTCATTAGAGGACAATCACATTGGACTTAACCGGTTAAAGAATGGCTCGGTAATGTAAAATGTGTGAACAAGAATTGGACAAGTAAAACATGAACAAGATAAGCATTTGTGTTGCATTGCATGTGTTTGGATCAGACGTTAATCTAAACACAAGAAATGTGGGACATTCCATACTCAAAGTGATGAAATGTGTCACATTTCTTGGTAGTCGTCACCCTTGATCATGCAAGATAGGGTGGCGGCCTTTCGAGTCTATTTGTGCATTCATTAAGCTTGTGCAAGCTTGGTTCTTTGGCCATCATGCATGAAAATGCCTGATTGGTGACTTGAGAGTCAAGTGCCACACTCCTTTGAGCTTGAGAAATGATAAGGAGGGTGGCAGTACATACATTTCTTGAGAAATACGTTGTTGTGCCTCTGTTGTTCTCTGTTGTAGCAAAAACAGAAGCTTGGAAAAATGGGTGGCCGATCGTGCATTTGCACTAGCCGACCGGCCACTTGCAGTAGTCGACCGGCCACCAGTTCAAAGGTTGTCCAATGTGTTCATGTGTTGGAGCAGAGGCAATCTGGAAGTTTGTACAGTGTTCAGAGATCACGACGAATGCAAATAAAGGCAGCCGATGGCAAGGCGATGGATTTTCAGGGGGACGCAACCGAGCATGCATGTCTCCCTCGCACGCCAGGCCACTTTATCGCTTTTTTTAGCCAATTGTAGCTAATTAATACATATGTTGTAATTAATTAGTTTAATTTGTGTTGTAATAATTATTTAGCTAGAATAGTTAATTAGTTGTTTTGTAATAATTAGCTTAGATTAGTGTAGCTTAGCTTATTTATTCGAACCCTCCTTTGAGAGGGCGCAATGTTGTAATAAGTGTGCATGCGTGTGTGCATGTCTTCCAACCCCACGTCTTTCTCCCTTTTATTTATACGTTTTCGGTGGTTAGATTAGGGCACATTTTGATTAGCATACCTTATGCTTGCATGTTTGCATCATTCATTTGTATTGTATGCACCGGGCTCGGCGCATCATTCAAACTGCAGTGTATTTCAATACTTCTTTGAATATGTGTATCAAATTGTCGTATTCATATGCCATCTTAGATAGCTGAGCCGAGCCTATTTAGTTGCATTATTGCATGTGTTGCATTAGGCATCTTGTATAGTTAGGATCATGCATTGTTTCTAACTAGTTGTTGTTTTGCCTTGGAGTACACTGTAAGTGTTTACGCTTTAGCATACTTGCATGAGTGTGAGTGTTGCCATGATAGCATGCTTGTAATGAGGCTATTTGCTTAAATGCTAAACTGCATGAATGCCTGTGGATGAATGCTTTATTACTTGAATTGGGACGATTCATCAAATGTGAGTTTTAAGCCCACTTTGCGAAGTGGCAAATCATCATGTTTTAAGTCCACTTGAGGGTGGCACTTTCAAACCATTTTCGAAAACAAACATGAGTTGTTTTGTTCCAATTATCGTGATTCAGTCTATACTTGTATATTGTGCGCATCACGTAGTAAGGTTAGCTAAATAAGCGGAATAAGAACACATGTGTTTATAAAACAACATATCATGCTTAGTAGAGGCCGATCCTTTGATCGAGCGAGTGGGGGTGCTCATTTCAGGACCTTCCCCTCTCGTACCCAAGTTCCCGAGCCGAGACAACTTTGGTGATGACGGACACGTGGCCTTTGGCACGAGTCAGGGTTTCCTAAATTTCCCAAAAATAAAATATTTAGGTAGCGACTCTGTAATCTAGCAAAGCAGTCCAGCTTGGCATTATTTGATTCAAAATTTGATTTTCCAAAATGATTTTCCAGATTGGACTCTTTGGTGTTTATCAGTTTCACATTGCACTTTGTGAGACTAGATTCAGAATTGTGGCAGGAGTTCAAACTGTAGGAGACCAATTCGCGCCTCTCCGAAAGGGGGGCGCGCGAAGAAAGTCGAGTCTACACATACATCATTACACTTTTCACGACATAATTTTATATGCTGTAGAAGGTTATTATATAATTTTTAATGCCATAGAAAGTTATTTTTAACAAAATCTAGCATGTCCTCTCCAACCTTGTTTCAGTCGCCAGAACCATATCCACCATGCACTATCTAATATAATTGTTTATCTATTCCTGCCAGTGTTATTAAATATGTGTGTGAAAGAATCCAAGTACATGCAAAACATTATTACTACAACGTTTACAAACTTCTACATGAACTGGCATTTATACAACTTATATTTATTCAAGTTCTGCTCCATTTGGAGAAGTACACACAAAAGTATAATCCATTAATTTTTTGTAGAACACTTGAATATGAACATTTGAATTAAAAAATAAAATAAATAAATAAATAAAAAGTCATACCTGAGAAAGTGTGGATGAATCAGATTCCATAGATGCAGTTTTTCTCTATTTTTCCAAAATCTAGGCACAAATCTGTCTCTTAGCCTTCACCATTTGGTCAGTTTCATCTTTAAGTTGCTTGATATCCAAATGAGCTACATTAATACATACAACTTCAATAACAAGTGACTATTCTATGCTAAACATTGTAACGATTTTTAAGTTTCTGTGAAGTAAATTCAACAATGAAATAATAGATAGGCACACAATTTCCATAGAAGGACAAGAAGAAGAAGAAGAAGAACAAGAAGAAGAACAAGAAGAGAAAACCTAAATCAAGGTCTTTCTATAGGGTTTGAATTGTAGTAATCTGCATTTGCTCTTCAACTGAGATCTTCGCCACTTGATCCTCCATATCTTCAATTCAGTACCAAATATTTTGCAAATTAATTAGAAATCACAAAACTCAAAATCATCAATAGCTCGAGATACAACAAAGTTGAGCACTTGTAAAGGATTTTAGGGTGTAGTGTAGGCATTCCCAATGATTGCAAGATGTTCTACCCAATACCTAGTTCCTATCTATTTTAATATGAAAGCCCATATTATAACAATTTCAATATCAAAGTCCCAACTTACATGAGCATGTAAATTCCATAAGAAAATAGAAGGACGGTTCAGAATTTTGGGAGTTGTGCCTCTACCTACTCCCACCTCACTTATAGTGTCAATGTCTCAATGGAAGACCAAATTTGAAGACAATTATGGTAACAAGATGAAATAGAACAATACCTTTGTATTTTGAAATAGCCTGTTAACTTTTTAAACATGTATTAGAAACAAACCTCAGTTGTTGCTTGATCCTCCATATCTTCAATTCAGTACCAAATATTTTGCAAATTAATTAGAAATCACAAAACTCAAAATCATCAATAGCTCGAGATATAACAAAGTTGAGCACTTGTAAAGGATTTTAGGGTGTAGTGTAGGCATTCCCAATGATTGCAAGATGTTCTACCCAATACCTAGTTCCTATCTATTTTAATATGAAAGCCCATATTATAACAATTCCAATATCAAAGCCACAAGTTACATGAGCATGTAAATTGCATAAGTAAATGGAAGGACGGTTCAGAATTTTGGGAGTTGTGCCTCTACCTACTCCCACCTCACTTATAGTGTCAATGTCTCAATAGAAGACCAAATTTGAAGACAATTATGGTAACAAGATGAAATAGAACAATACCCATGTATTTTGAAATAGCTTGTTAACTTTTTAAACATGTATTAGAAACAAACCTCAGTTGTTGCTCCCTCAAGGCAATTAACACAAACAAAACAACCAAATTAATAAACTAGGTGGAAACAATCATCAACCGTTCTAAGTCAACATTGCCATTCTTGGTCAAATAGTTAACTAATGAACATTAAAGAACAAAAAATCTACAGTAGAATTTGAAATCAAGAAGAAAAAAAATTAAACCTAGATTTGAGATAAGAGAGGTGTATCAATATCCAATCTTTTGGTTTCTGAGGGGGGAAAAATGGAAAATGTGAACAAAAAAGAAATCTGAATCTTGAAATCATTGAGAGAAAAGTGAAGAAAAGAAAGAAAGTGAAAAGCAAAGGCAGAGAATGAGAGGAGAGTAGGCTGTACCTCAAGGCTAAACCTGGAGCTGGACTGAATCGACAAATCTGGTGTAGAGTTCTGATCAGAGAAGATCGAGCGGTCAATTGAACAGAAATGGAGAGAAAAATTAGGGCAAAGATGAACTGTCCATCTTCCAATTTTGTTTCCGACACATTAATATGCCTCACCGCCTGATCTTTCTCATCGCAATCAGCGCGTTCGAGATCTCCGTTCTGACGAGTCCGACTATAGTTCTTTGTAGAAAAGGTTCTGAAACATGTAAGGGACATGTAGGGTTTGGATTCGAACATAAGGCTTGTGAAGGGATTGGAGAAGATCAAAGGTAAGGTTAGGGTTTTGGAATCGACGACGAGAGTGGAGAAGACGAAACAAACGACCAATGAAGATCGGTGAAGAGAATAGGAGAAGAGAGAGAGAGAGAGAGAGAGAGAGAGAGAGATGAGGGAGGAGGTGGTGGCGGTGGCAATGGTGGTCACCGATGGCGCCACCAGAGGCGATGATGTAGGAGGCGAAAGTGATAAAGAGAGAGGAAAGTGAGAGAGGGTGAGAGGGAGTGTTAGGTTAGGGTTTAGACTCTGTATAATATATATAAGGTTAGGGTGGTCATTTTGTTTGAACTTATTCTTTTGGACAAAATATTTGAACGCTTGGATTTTTAGCCAAACAAAATTAAAAATTGAATTTTTAGAGCAGGTGCTCTTAAAATTATATATATATATATATATATATTTATGAATATGTAATTTTTTTCCAAAATCCTATTGGGTGCAATTATACCTTACAAAGAATACACTAAATTATAAAATAATGTATAAATTATTTCTTTAATTAGGAAAATTTATGGTAAGAAGTTTGGTTGGAAATTGTTAGCTTTTTTAAATTAAAAACAAAATTTGGATTGAATTTTTTTTTAATAAAAGTTTTCACAACATGCTAATACATGCCGTGTAAAGTTATAATATTTTACGACATGAAATGTATGTCGTCTTAAGTGCAAATATTTTATGACGTATTTTTGTATGCCGTCAAAATATATATTTTTTATAGCATACTTTTTCATGTCATAAAAAAAAATCATATTGATTTTTTTTTTTTTTTTTTTTGTAAAAGTTTTCACGGCATGTTAATACATGTTGTGTAAAGTTGTAATATCTTGGTGGGT
This sequence comes from Camellia sinensis, assembly GCF_055761805.1. NCBI lineage: Eukaryota > Viridiplantae > Streptophyta > Magnoliopsida > Ericales > Theaceae > Camellia > Camellia sinensis. The sequence goes on along the minus strand of NC_138969.1, from coordinate 39,713,351 downwards.
GTTTCAATGAGTCGTGGCCATCTCAATCGTGTAGAAAAGGCACAAATATGGGAATAATTATTTCACATAAAAATGAAATTGAAAAATTATATGTAATTGCACCTGGAACTGTGATGAAAATAAATATATATAATCACACTTATTTAAAATGTGTGATTAAAAAAATATTATCTCACTCATTAAATTAAGTGTGATTAAAAAATCATTTTAATTTTTTTAATCACACTTCTAATAAAAGTGAGATATTTTTAATTCTTTTTATGTGATCTTTAATCACATGTTAATTAGAAGGTGTGATTAATATATATATATATATATATCATCACACTTAATTGACAAGTGACATAAAAAATAAATATTACCACACTTAATCAAATCAAGTGTGATTAAACTATCAATCTAATTTTTTTTATCACTACTAGAAAAGCACTTTTTGCGACCGTTCCAAAACATTGCAAATAATAAAAACACAGTCACAAAAGTCTTTTTGCGACTGTCCATGCGACTGTAAATGGGGGACGCAAATGTGGGGGTAGCAAATACTTTTTGTGATGGCAAAGCAACAATCACAAATTATTTGCGACCACCTAAACTACTTATGGCGACCGTTATTTTTCCGTCACAAAAAACAAAGACAAAATACTAGCAGATTTTTTGGCGACCATTTTGTTACCATTGCAAATAGTTTTCAATGACATTTATAAATAGTACAATAATAGCTTTTTAGCAACAAATTTTTTGTTGTCGCAAAAAATTTCTTATTACAAACATCGTACATCAATTCTTGCAAGTACAAGTAGCTAACGAAGTTCTTTAAAATATCTAGATAATATAACCAAATTTACATAATATGCCTTTCATAAGCCATGATACAAGCACATGCCTCTACAAACTCATGTAACCAGATTTACATAATATGCCTTTCATATATAGGAATATTAAGTTTATAATTTGCATTCAGGCCATAGGTAAAGCTATGTTTAAACCTTTTTCGGCATTGTTTGGTTGTTTTATCCTTGAATTTTGATGCAATGATAGGCGAACTGCAAACATACATTCCAATAAAAACCATCAATTTCATTCATCAACACTGGCCTCTAATCACATCAATATGACAAAAATGAAAATTGATTAGAAAATCTATACTTTTCGGTTCCATGAATATGAATTGCTCACGAAGTATATCATCCTCCTACAAGTCAAGTAATCCATGCATTGAATATTAGACAAACCAACCAGTCAAGCAATTAAGAGAACAAAACCAAGAGAGTAAAGGAGAAGTGACCTCTTAAGACCATGAAACTATGTGGCTCTCTTTCTGCTTTGGAACATCCTCATTATTTTTACTCTTATTCTTCTTCATATTCTATATTGCTTCTTTGCTTTTTCTTCAACCACATTCCTTACTCCTCTATTGGTGTCGTGCTCTTGCATACCAAAGTGAGAGAGACTCTTTTGTTAGCTAAGTTATCTATGCCACATAAAAAAGGTTACTACCACATTTTGACTCTAATTGATCTGTACACCATTCTTAGGATTGTCCATAGTAGTCATACTTGTGTAAATTCAAAGTTTAACTTGGAAAAATTTCCTTATCAACAAAATATATAGCATCAGATTAAAGGACAGAGGGCATAACATTCAAATTTTACATTTAATAATGCACCATTGAGCAAACCCAAATCCATGGAAGCATATATTCAATCCCTTGTATCATTATTTTTCTTTTTTCTTCATTTTGCTAAAACACCAACCATGGTACTAGAACTTATGATTTTATGATTCTAGTTAAGCCAAGCGATTCAAATCACATTAGGATCTAAAAATGTGTAGAATTTTAAAACAACAACAAACCTACTAAAAAAATCATATAGAATTGTTTAAATTGTTAATGCTTTCAGTGAAGCTTACTTCAAAATAAAAATGGTATTGTTTTCACATACTATCATTACCCTTATTTTTGTCACAAGGACTACATTTTGCTAGGCTTCTATTTGAGAGTAAGATCCCAATCTTTAGGTATTGATAAAAACTAAATGAATTCACTACTTTTTAAGGTACATATATCAGAATTATTGGACCACAAATGTTCTTCCATGCTTGAAGAGATAAGAGAAATAAGGTTATCTCTAATGTGATCAATAAGAGGAACAATCTTTAGGAAGAGGCCAGATAAAAGGCTTTTAGGAGAGCCATGATTTTAAATAAACTATATCCTACACAAAGATTAACATGTTGCAAAGCCAGCCTGTCTATCCAATCTACATCCTGCAAATTCAATGTTTTCCACATAATGAATAAGAGAATAGCCTGGAATAGCAACTCAAAGTATAAAAAGAAAAAACTACCAAGAAACACTTCATTTCGAAGTGGCTGCTTCCAAAACGATCAAGAAACACTTCATTTCATTTGAAGATTGATTCAACATGTACAGATGATGGCTATAACCATACAAGAACTAAAACACAATTTCATACAAGAACTAAAATGATCATGGATTCATTTAAAAAAAAAAACGTGAGGAGATAAATAATTTTATATGACAAACCTGCAAGCCACCCTCATTGAAGATGTGAAGAAAATTAAGACTTGTAACAGCAGCTACCCAAGCAGTACCATGTGCCACAACCTTTGCTTCTTTTTCAAAACGCATAAACCACTGGATTTTCTTTAGCTAACAGTCAGCAATGGTGAAGCTCCTCCATAGTTGTTTGAAGAAGGTAATTTTACATTTGTAGATGTTGTGTCTAGTTATGAGGATGTTGATATTGAAGCATAAGAGTAAATCACAAACACAAGAAATACTATTAAAAAAAATAAAACAAATAAAAATAAAAAAGCTAGCCAACCTCGTTGTTATTTGCCCAGCTACTGAAAGTGCGATACATAAGAGTACTCATGCCCTTTTCACCCTTGCATAGATTTGCAAACACACTTTCGTTTTCGTTTAGTGCAGCCATTGTAAAACCACAGTAATCAGTCATTGATGGAACTCAGGGGCCTCTTCCGATGTCGTGAAAATCTTTCTGTTATATGATAATATTAGTAATTAATACGGGTTGTTTTGATTTGGAACACTGTGACAATTTAAGTGTGATACATCAATTCATTGCCAACAATCTCAAAGCCATCTCATAAATAGGGAAGTGAAATGGTAAATTGTCATAGCGACAGTGAAATATAAATTATAATGTACTCCTAGCACATAATATAGAATCTTTAGTAGTAGTATTGCATGAATGTGAGTGGCCTACAACAATCCATTATCGGTGTCTTATGTATAGGACAAACGTTTCACTGAATTAAAATTGAATTCATCAAGTGCACACTTGATTCAGTTTAAGATTATGTGAAATGGGATCTGACTTGATTCGATTATGAACTTAGTATATTTTAGTACATATGGTTTCTATTTAAATCCTAAGGGGTATATCACAACTAACAAGCATCAACGGAGTTATCAATACAGCTTCTCCATGCTTTCAATTTTCTCTTTACATAATACAGACTGGTTAAAATTACCTACCTTTTTTCTTGCTTCACTCATTAAACAACAAAAGCACCATAGCATCATTATTATCTATTAAAATTACAAAGACAAATGATGACATGAAACAACAGTTTGGATTCCTTAATATAGGAGTATCCGTCGTGTTCAATGGTGGTTAGGCTTCCAAGCATGTTATAACAAAGAAAGCGCCTTTTTCCAAGCTGCATGGGAGTAGAACTTGGTTGAAAAGCCTCCTGTATTTTTGACCCTGCTGAGATAATTGTGCTCTTTTGTACCTCCTTCCCCTTTTCCATTGTTTCTTTTCAACTATGAGAGGCTTTTTTTTCGGGATTTTGGAAACAAACTCAAATCATCATTAATCTCTTCATCAAAATCGCCACTATATACAAACTGTTTTCACAATCTTTTTCTGCTAGGTGGTTCAAATTCATCATGGCTATCTTCACCAAGATTACTTAAACTACCAGATATATAAGGTTTCTCTTCCTCTTTCTCTTTATCAAACAAGAGGAGACCATTATTGTTCTTTGATTGTAAAGTAGGAATACCTTTTGTAAGAGATTTCATTGATGATGGAACGGCCGATTCCCAAATACCATACTTCCCCATAGCATTAATAACAGCCAATGCATTTCTAGTTGGCTTCCATGACATACAGCATATTACATCATCAAATTTTTGCCTGTCAATGTCCAGCCTCTGATCCACATCCCAGATCAAGACCTATCTGTCTAAACCAGAAGTGGCCATATATTTCCCATTAGGTGACCAAGGCAAGAAACAAATTCGTTCCACATGATCACCTCTTAAAGAGAATAGCTTTTTAGCTGTGTCTCTATCGTACATGACAACATCATTTTTCAAACCAAGGACAGCTAACACCTTACCATCTGGACTCCAACAAAGTATATTCATGACAGAAAATCCAAACCAGTTGTCAAGAGCTATGCCTTTGAGAGTGTGTAATGCTATTCTAGATTGGAGTTCTTAATATATGATTGTCCCAACTGAATCAAGTGAACCCAAGTACTTGCTTTTAGGATCAAAAGCTAAACCAGTGACTGACCCTTTATGTCCTTTCAAAACCCTCTCAATTTAACCATCTATAGTATTGATAAGTTTAATACTCTCATCATCACCAGTGGCTGCCAACATGTTACTAGGTTTATTAAATGCAAGCACACGAATTGGCAATGTAAATTTGGTGATGTTGGTTTGAAACTCTCCACCTGACAACATTATTTATAAAAAAAATTAATCAAATTAAAAACTTAAAACAAACATAGGCTTCAATATATTAAGCTCAAAATGGAAATTTCATCCACCCATTATAGTGTTAACATGGTTTCTCACTACTGAGTTCTCTAATTAATGTTTATCATGTAAGTAAACTAGAATATGACAATTGTGATAACCCTGTTCTGTATTATACTAATTAATCTTAATTATGATTGCGATTATGTGTTTAATATGATTTTGGATGTCGTTTATATGATTATATGTGATTTTGAACTTCTATCTGTTCACCGTAGAAAAATTTGTTCTACTTACTATTATGAACTGGAAATTGAAGGCCTTATCGGCCACAGAAACCGAAATTGACTATGCCATTATAATTGGCGTAATTTTTAGAGCCTATGGTAAAATTTAATTGAAAACTGATTTGGAATGAATTAATTAGTTAAACTGATTGAATTAAACACTATTAATTAATCCTAATCAAATTTGATTAAGAGAGCCTATAAATAGGCCAACTTACACTCATATGCATCTTGCTATGAGCCCAAAATCTGAATTACACTCTAGTGAGAGAGAGGGGCCAGTTCTAGAGTGAGGATATAGCAATCCCGGTTTTCCTTTTCGATATCTGTTGTATTCCGGACTTTGGTTCTGTGGAGTTGGTAGTTGTATCTATCTTATTGTCATCCTTTGATTCCATTTGTTTGAGTTTTAGGATGTGTTAGGCATGTTTCGAGCAGGTGGGTTGAGTCTTGGTCTATAATCTTGTTGCCAGGTTTTAGGTCGTTCCGCTCGAGCGGGTCGTCTAGCGCTCGAGCGGAGATTGCACACTCCTAGTATTTTTTGGTGCTCTGCAAAACTTCTGCAGGTGTGATTTCTACGCTCGAGCGGATTTCTTGCACTCGAGCGGGTCACGCTCAAGCGAGCTTGTTGGGGCTCGAGCGGGTAATACATTTTTTGGTGTAAGTTCTGGGAGGGGGAAATCTACGCTCGAGCGGACTGGTTTTCGCGCTTGAGCGGATGTACTTTATTCTTGTGTTTTGGCGCTCGAGCGAGCCTTATTGCGCTCGAGCATGTCCAGATTTTGTGCTTTACGCTCGAGCGTCCTGTTCTCCGATCGAGCGGGAATGTCGTATATCAGAAGGCAGTTAGGCATTTTTGATTCACTTTTTACATTCACTCTCTCTCTCACTTTCCCAAAACCGATTTTGAGAGCCTCTCTCTCAAGAAACTTCATTCTCTCTAGGGTTTGATCTAGTTAGAGTGCTTCCCTTTCCTTTGGCCTTTGTAAAAGTTGTGTTGATCGTCGAGGGCATCGTTTTGAACCGTGGATCTTGGAGTTTGGAGCATTTTGGTTTTCTTCATCTCCTTCCCTTGGGCTCCGAATTTGAGGTAGGGATTCCTACTCACTTTTATGGGTTTTGACCTAGATATTGAGTTTTTGTATAAATGGTTTTGGGTTTTGGAAACTAGGGTTTCAAATGTTTAATTTTGAAAAGAGGGTTTTGTTTATTTTGGACCATAAATACGTATTTGGGTTTCAAAATGAGTATATTGATGTTGTTGGTAATATATGGATTGTTGGAGTCAATATTGGGAATCAAGGGAAAAATGCCATGTTTGGGTATTTTTGGGTCACTAGTGTAATTAATGACAAGTGTTGAGAAAATATGGAATTGAGTTGAATATAATGAAATTGGCTCATTATGAGATGGATTAGTGAAGTTGGATTTATTAATCGCTCACTTTTGGAAATATGAATAAATTATCTGTTAACGCATTTATTATCTGTTTAGAAATAATTGCCTTGGGCTATCGGTGGAGGGGTAGTCGTGATTGTTGTAGACAATGCATGATGATTAGGCAAACTAAAACTAATCAATGGAATGTGTCATCGTATATGACAGTTGAAAGAATACATTAACTTTATGTATTGTTTGATGATGTATATGATAATTGTTTATATGTATTGTGTTGTGTGGGAGGAGATAAGGGATGTACTCCACGATTTAGGGGAAGATAGGGGATGGACCTCTAAATCGGTTAATGTTTGGAAGAAGATAGGGGATGGACTCCGGTGATACAGCTCATATGCTTATCCGTTGAAGTGTTGATATAGCTCATATGCTTATCTATGGAAGTGTTGATATAGCTCATATGCTTATCTATGGAAGTGTTGATATAGCTCATATGCTTATCTGTTGAGGTGTTGATACAGCTTGTATGCTTATCTATTGCGAAATGAAAAATGTTTAATATGAATTATTATTTCATTTAGAGTGTGTGGCCAGGTTTTGAGCCACGGGTATGAATTTGGAAATTGGATAAGAAATGGAAAATGAAATGAAACATAGACATAGTGGTCATGTAATGGAAATGGTTTATGAATTGATTTATGGGAGTTAAACATTTATCGATTGCTAATATCTTAGTTACTGCTCATATTGTGTTTAGCATATCTCTACTGGGCGTTGGCTCACCCTATATGGGACATTATTTTCAGGTACAGGTAGCATGCCACCTCCAAGGACATAGCTTAGATGGTTATGGGAGTTGAAGACTCTTTTTGATTATTTTGTTTGTATTACATGTATATCAAGCCAAGGGCTTATTTTGTATAGAGTTAGTACTCTTCTTTTGTGTAACCAAGTGTTGACTTGGAAAGCTGTAAGCCCGTAGGGCATTTACTTTTGTTGTTAACATGTAATACTGTTGTAAGAACTACTCTGATGAATGGAAAGGCGTTGATTTTCTTATATTACTGCATGTCTGAATGATGGGTATTATGTATTATTTTGAGGGCATTACAACTTGGTATCAGAGCGTACCGGGTTCGAATACTTTGGGTACGTGGTAAGTGATTAGTATACAACTTGTTAGAGACTTAAATGTAATGTTATGTGCTTATGTGATAACGTGTTTATGTGATTATTTGGGTATGGGATTTAGTTTCTAGGATGTTGATTGGATCCTTGGGTTTCTGTGAGTCTTGTTGGAAAAGCACTTGATCAATGCTGTTTCTAACCGGAACTCTAGTAACGCCTCGGGACTATCATTATCTGGAAATGAAATTCGTAAGTGCTTATGTGATTGTGTCCTTACATGGAATGAATTACAGTTGTCCATGCATTAGGACGCGAGTGTTATAGCTTCGGCACATTTATGAATGTGCTAACGTTCTTCGTTACCTTTATTAGGATGTCAGGGCGAGGACGAGGTGGTAGGCGTGGCAGGCGGGGTAGGCAGGAGATGCGGTGCATCTGGGAGGCACTAAGATGTATCAGGATTTGGGTCGCCAGTTCTGGTGGCAGGGAATGAAGAGAGATGTGGCAGTCTTCGTGTCTAAGTGCCTTACTTGTCAGCAAGTGAAGGCCGAACATCAGAGGCCAGCGGGTTTGTTGCAACACTTGCCTATTGCCGAGTGGAAGTGGGAGCATGTCACTATGGACTTCGTTGTAGGTCTTCCGAAGACTCAGCGGGGTAGTGATGCTATTTGGGTGGTTGTAGACCGGTTGACTAAGTCAGCGCACTTTATTCCTATGCGCGTGAGAGATTCGGTAGATCATCTTGCTGACTTGTATATTCGGAACATAGTGAGGTTGTACGGGGTCCCAGTAACGATCGTCTCAGATAGAGATCCTCGTTTTACTGCTAGGTTGTGGCAGAGTTTGCAGAGTGCCTTGGGCACTAAGTTGACCTTTAGTACGGCTTATCATCCTCAAACTGACGGGCAGTCCGAGCGTTATGCCTTGAGGATATGCTTCGAGGTTGTGTCCTTGACTTTAGTGGGACGTGGGAGAGGCACTTGCCCTTGGTAGAGTTTGCCTACAACAATAGTTTCCAGTCTAGCATCGGTATGGCATCATTTGAGGCCTTGTATGGCCGACCGTGTAGGTCTCCAGTTTATTGGGCTGAGGTGGGTGATGCACCTTTGTTGGGTTCAGAGTTGGTAAGAGAGACGACGGAGAAAGTTGAGCTTATCCGTAGGAGGCTTGTTACAGCCCAGAGTCGCCAAAAGAGTTATGCTGACCGTAGGAAGAGGCCTTTGGCATTTGAGTTAGGTGATCATGTTTTCTTGAAAATATCACCTAGGCGAGGTTTGATGAGGTTCGGGAAGAGTAGGAAGTTATCCCCTCGGTTTATCGGTCCCTTTGAGATCCTTGAGAGGATTGTGGAAGTTACTTATCGTTTGGCTTTGCCACCACAGTTGTCCGGGGTGGGTTCATGACGTGTTTCATGTTAGTATGCTTCGGAAGTACGAGCCGAATTCGTACCATGTGTTGGATTGGACCGATTTGGAGGTAGATGAGGATGCCTCGTATGAGGAGAGACCGGTTCGGGTCTTGGATAGGCGGGATCAAGTCTTGCGAGGCAAGACCATTCCCTTGGTAAAGATTTTGTGGAAACATCACGGAGTGGAGGAAGCCACTTGGGAACGTGAGTTGGAGGTCCGCGAGAAATATCCGGACTTGTTTGTTGACGTGTAATCATGCATTGGAAATTTTGTAATCTTATTGAACCTTAAGAGCATTATATATGTCTTAAGTTGTAAAACATTGTGAATGTTTTGTTTTATGGAAGTATTGTAGAACTTGCCTTAAATTGGAAGTTTGTTATAACATTGTATATGTTGAATGTATTGTAGAAATGGAGATATATCATGAATGTGAAATATGATATAGAATTGTGAAACATATATGTAGAAATTGATGAATTTCAAGGAAAGCATGTTGTTAATACATATTGAGATATGTGGTAAATTGCCTCTTGAATAGAGATGGAATGACCGGAAATGGGTCGAGTTGTTAAATTTTGCATTTGTAATAATGCTGGGAATTGAGAAAATCTTGTTTCTGAAAAACTTGTCTTTAATTTCGGGGACGAAATTCTTTAACGGGGGAAGGTTATAGCAATCCCGGTTTTCCCTTTCGATATCTATTGTATTTCGGACTTTGGTTCCGTGGAGTTGGTAGTTGTATCTATCTTATTGTCATCCTTTGATTCCATTTGTTTGAGTTTTAGGATGTGTTGGGCATGTTTCGAGCAGGTGGTTTGAGCCTTGGTCTAAAATCTTGTTGCCAGGTTTTTGGTTGTTCCGCTCGAGCGGGTCGTCTAGTGCTCGAGCGGAGATTGCACACTCCTAGTATTTTTTGGTGCTCTGCAAAACTTCTGCAGGTGTGATTTCTATGCTCGAGCGGATTTCTTGTGCTCGAGCAGGTCGCGCTCGAGCGGGCTTGTTGGGGCTCGAGCAGGTAATACATTTTTTGGTGTAAGTTCTGGAAGAGGGAAATCTATGCTCGAGCGGACTGGTTTTCGCGCTCAAGCGGATGTATTTTATTCTTGTGTCTTGGCGCTCGAGCGAGCATTATTGCGCTCAAGCGTGTCCAGATTTTTGTGCTTTACGCTCGAGCGTCCTGTTCTCCGATCGAGCGGGAATGTCGTCTATCAGAAGGCAGTTAGGCATTTTTGAATCACTTTTTACATTCACTCTCTCTCTTACTTTCCCAAAACCGATTTTGAGAGACTCTCTCTCTAGAAACTCCCTTCTCTCTAGGGTTTGATCTAGTTAGAGTGCTTCCCTTTCCTTTGGCCTTTGTAAAAGTTGTGTTGATCGTCGAGGGCATCGTTTTGATCCGTGGATCTTGGAGTTTGGAGCATTTTGGTTTTCTTCATCTCCTTCCCTTGGGCTCCGAATTTGAGGTAGGGATTTCTACTCACTTTTATGGGTTTTTACCTAGATATTGAGTTTTTGTATAAATGGTTTTGGGTTTTGGAAACTAGGGTTTCAAATGTTTAATTTTGAAAAGAGGGTTTTGTTTATTTTGGACCATAAATACGTATTTGGGTTTCAAAATGAGTATATTGATGTTGTTGGTAATATATGGACTCTTGGAGTCAATATTGGGAATCAAGGGAAAAATGCCATGTTTGGGTATTTTTGGGTCACTAGTGTAATTAATGACAAGTGTTGAGAAAATATGGAATTGAGTTGAATATAATGAAATTGGCTCATTATGAGATGGATTAGTGAAGTTGGATTTATTAATCGCTCACTTTTGGAAATATGGATAAATTATCTGTTAACGCATTTATTATCTGTTTAGAAATAATTGCCTTGGGCTACCAGTGGAGGGTAGTCGTAATTATTGTAGACAATGCATGATGATTAGGCAAACTGAAACTAATCAATGGAATGTGTCATCGTATATGACAGTTGAAAGAATACATTAACTTTATGTATTGTTTGATGATGTATATGATAATTGTTTATATGCATTGTGTTGTGTGGGAGGAGATAGGGGATGTACTCCACGGTTTAGGGGAAGATAGGAGATGGACCTCTAAACCGGTTAATGTTTGGGAGAAGATAGGGGATGGACTCCGGTGATACAGCTCATATGCTTATCCGTTGAAGTGTTGATATAGCTCATATGCTTATCTATGGAAGTGTTGATATAGCTCATATGCTTATCTATGGAAGTGTGGATATAGCTCATATGCTTATCTGTTGAGGTGTTGATATAGCTTGTATGCTTATCTATTGCGAAATGGGAAATGTTTAATATGAATTATTATTTCGTTTAGAGTGTGTGGCCAGGTTCTGAGCCACGGGTATGAATTTGGAAATTGAATAAGAAATGGAAAATGAAATGAAACATAGACATAGTGGTCATGTAATGGAAATGGTTTATGAATTGATTTATGGGAGTTAAACATTTATCAATTGCTAATGTCTTAGTTACTGCTCATATTGTGTCTAGCATATCTCTACTGGGCGTTGGCTCACCCTATATGGGACATTATTTTCAGGTACAGGTAGCATGCCACCTCCAAGGACATAGCTTGGATGGTTATGGGAGTTGAAGACTCTTTTTGATTATTTTGTTGGTATTATATGTATATCAAGCCAAGGGCTTATTTGTATAGAGTTAGTACTCTTCTTTTGTGTAACCAAGTGTTGACTTGGAAAGCTGTAAGCCCGTAGGCATTTACTTTTGTTGTTAACATGTAATACTGTTGTAAGAACTACTCTGATGAATGGAAAGGCGTTGATTTTCTTATATTACTGCATGTCTGAATGATGGGTATTATGTATTATTTTGAGGGCGTTACAGAGGAAGAGGAAGAATTATGCAATTTGGCTCAAAGCTTGAGAATTAGGGGCTAAACTCAAGAATTAACTATACTTTGTGAAGATTGGAGCTCCTAGGAGAGTGAATTCATAAGTTTGAGTTTGTAATTTTGTGGAATCAAAGTTAGATTGTGATCAAAAAGTGTGGTTTGAGTTGTATATAGAGTTAAATATATGAATTAAGCTAAGCTTGATAAATTTGAGATCATTGGATGCATACATGTAAGGATTGACCATAATTTTGCATGTTTGAAGGTAAAGCATGTTGATCATGTTGTTTTGAGGGTTGTTTGATACATGCATGCAGGAATTTCCATGTATTGGGGCTTAATTTCAAGCTTTGAAGCTTGTTCATGCTAAATACAATCATGATTTGTGTATATATATATAATTTATGGTTTGAAAGTTGTTAAACCCATGGAATTTTAAGCTATGGTTACAAATTATCTTCAAATGTATGTTTTGGGAGTGTATCTGCATATTTGAATGCCTTATACATGAATTGGACCCTTGGGATTTTGATTTGAACTTCAAATAGAATTCTGGAAAACCCATAATTCGTCAAGCCTGCTCGAGTGGGGAATACGCCGCTCTAGCGTAAAATGTTAGTTCCCAGAACTTTTGCAGACATGGATGTCCGCTCGAGCGGGGAGAGTCACACTTGAGCGTAAGTCACATTGTTTCAACTCTCAGCTCGAGCGTCTAGGGTCACGCTCGAGCGTAAAGTTGAAGTAACCAGTACTTTTGCAAACAAAAGGGGTCCGCTTGAGCGGCGAAATCTGCGCTCGAGCGGGGAGCCCTGTTTCAGAAATTTTGAAAAATGGTTTCCTGTTTCGTTTTCTGTTCTCTTTCATTCCTAAGCACTCTTAGGCATGCATTGGGCATTGTGAATGGATTAAGAAGATATGAAAAAGGCCTAAAAAGAATATATGAATTTGGAACGGATTGAATTGCTTATGACCCATTGTGTCTATGAAATGTGTAGGATTGAGCACAAGGGCAAATCATCCAGCGGATCACTGTGAGTAATATCTTGGTAAAGATTTTTGAAATATGCTATTTGTCCAATTGCTTGCTCTTATTTGAATTTCATAAGTTTGTTAATTCGAATTATGGACAAATGTTCGTTATGCCGAATGATTGGGCCCAAGGCCGTTTCATATAAATAAATAGGCCAAAGGCCGTTGGATATGAATGATTAGGCCAAAGGCCGTTGGACATAAATGATTGGGCCAAAGGCCGTCGGATATTAATGATTTGGGCCAAAGACCGTTGGATATTAATGATTGGGCCAAAGGCCGTCGGACATGAATGAATTGGGCCTGAAGCCATTTGAGATGTCTGAATCTGTAGTCACTTGATACATTGGATGGAAACATAAATTGGGCCTAAGGCCGTTTGATGTATTTGTTTCGAATTCCATTCATGTACCTTTTTTAATTGATATTATTCACTGGGCTTTCGTTCACTCTCATTCATGTGTCTGTAGGTGAGCCAAGAGATGTCCAAACCTAGCCTCAGTGAAGTATGCGAGAGATAGTCAAGTTTTGAGGAGTCAACCCATACGTCTCACGCATGAGACTTGTTTTTGCCCTTTTGTTCTATTGTTACATTTTTACTATGTTGGTGAGAACTTTGGATCACCTTTGTACGTAAGCTTTTGATTAGTTGACTATGACCTGAATGATCCTGTTGTGCAAAGCTTATGTGTTAACCTCCTTTGTGTGAGTTATTATAGAATACTTTTGGAATGATTTTGTTATGCCATGTAAGCACAGCTCCATGGATAAAGTTTTAAATTGCTTCCGTTTTGACCCTTTTACTCTGGTGAAATGCGTTTCGTTTGGTCTGAGGCCGTAAGTAATCTCATGATTACTAGCCGATTATGTCCTTAACCCATAGGGGCGGGTTCGGGTCATGACAACAATAAGCCTTACCTAAGCACAAACCATAGTAAGTATAGCGATCCCGGTTTTCCCTTCATTATTTATTATATTCTGGACTCGGTTCTGTAGTTGATTGTTGTTGTCTGTATCGCGTTTCCGTCCTTTAACTCTTTGTATTTGAGTTTTGGGTTGTGTTAGGCTGGTTTGAAACAGGTTGGTTGTGTTTAGAAACAAATAGTTAATGCCCAGATTTTGGCCTTCACGCTCGAGCGGGTCCTTTTGCATTTGCTCCTCCGCTCGAGCGGCAGTCTGACGCTCAAGCGGGATTCTTCAGCCTTCAATATTTTTTTCGCAGGTCTGAAAATGCTGGAAGTGTGCTTTCGACGCTCGAGCGTCCATTCTCATGCTCGAGAGGGAGTCTGTGTTTGACGCTCGAGCGGGGCGTTCCACACTCGAGCGGACTGTGTGTATTTTAATCCAAGAAGAAGCTTTTTGAATCACTTTTTCGGCCCTCTCTCTCTCTCTAAAGCAACCCAAAACCCCAATTTGAGAGCTTCTCTCTCTAGAATACTCTCTCTCTCTACATTTTGATCTTGATTTAGTGAGACCCAACCCTTGTGTCTTCATTAAAGTGTTGGAGCTTCTCAAGACCTCCATTTTGATCTGAAAAGTTGTGGGTTTGAAGCACTTTCGAGTTTATTCATCATCTCCTTTGGGTCTCTTCATTTGAGGTAGGGATAACTACTCATAAACATATGGTCATTTTGATTTAATGTTGAAGTTGGGAAATTTTGGGTGTTAGGGTTTCAAAACTTGAAATGTATAAAGAGGGGTTTTGTTCCTTTTGAACTATACATGTGTATATGGGTCTTAAAATGAGGTTATTGATGTTTATTGATGATATTTGGACCTTTGGGTCAATGTTGAGAAAAGGGGGAAAATGCCTTAGTTGGGCCTAATCGGGTCATTGGTGTAATTAATGAAATTAATTATGCGAATGTGAAATTGATTTGGAAATAATAAAATTGGGAAGTTATGAGATGGAATGGTGTAGTTGGATTGATTAATCACTCACCTATGAAAATATTGATAATTTATCTGTTTGATGAATTTATTATCTGTTTAGAAATAATTATTTTGGGTTATCGATGGAGGATAGTCTTAATTATTGTAGACACTGCATGATGATTAGGTGATTTAAAACTAATCAATTGAGTATGTCATTGAATATGACAGATGGAATAACACATTGAATATGTGCTTGCTTGATCATTGTACATGATAAGTGTTTAAATACATTGCATATGTATCTTGTTTGAGCAGAGATAGGGGATGTACTCCAAGGTTTGAGAGGAGATAGGGGATGTACTCTCAAACTTGTTTGGGATGAGATAGGGGATGAACTCCATTGATAATTAAGTTGACCGAAGTGTCCAGGTTGAAAGTCCCGAAATCTTGATTACATTTGCATGACGTAGATGAATTGAAGTGTTGAAGTATTATTGATATGAGTTGTAGTCTCATTTTGAATTGAAGTATGGAAATGTTAATGATGTGAGTTGTAGTCTCATATTAAGTGATTATGATTGAAGTATTGTTAACATGAGTTGTAGTTTCGTTATAAACTGTCTGGATGAATTGAGAACCATATCTAAGAATTGGTTTGGATAATGAAACGGAAAAGGATTGATATATATATATATATATATATGTGAATATGGATTGGTTATGAAAGAGATGTACGTCTGTTTATTTGAGTTAAACATTTATCAAAAGCTAATGTTTTAGTTATCGTTCATATTATGTTTAGCATATCTCTACTGGGCGTTGGCTCACCCTATATGGGACATCACTTTCAGGTACAGGTGATATGCCGCCTCCAAGGATGTAGCTTGGGAGGTTGTAGAAGCTGAAGGCTTACTTTTGTGATTATCTTGTGTATTACATGTAAATTCAAGCCAAGGGCTTAATGTGTTTAGAGTTAGAACTCTCTATTTTTGTAACCAAGTGTTGTCTTGGAAAGTTATAAGCCCGTAGGGCATTTACTTTTGTTGTCAACATGTAATACTTTTGAACTAAATACTCTGATGAATGGAAACATGTTTTATTCTTTTATGTCTATGGATGTCTTGAATGATTGGTTTATATGTATTTTTTTTGAGGGCGTTACAGTAAGGGCCTCACACCGAGTAGGGTTCACTTTCCTCCTAAAATAGAGTGCTCAAACAAAATTAGATTTATCAGGTGGAGGAAGAGGACTTCAATCCTGAAGTAGTGTACAAAATATTGTCTTGATCTAAAATTCTTTAGATTCTAAATTCTCTCTCCACAATTCTATATTAAAGTTTACTCCTCTTATGTCATCAACTAAAACTATATAGTCTACAAATAATACGATATCCTCTTGAATGTTCTTAATAGATTCATTTATAATTAATGTAAAAAGATAAGGACTTAGTACTGATTTTTTTATGTAAACCTATTACCATTACAAATTCACATGTTTCTCCTCTGTTTAAACAATAGTTACAACTTAGATATACATATATATCTTTAATTATATCAACATATCTAACTAATACTCCTTATTTTCCAAAACTATCCACATTATATCTATCTAGCAGCTCATAATGCTATCTAGGAAGCCTATCATATGCCTTATCTAAACCAATAATCACCATATAAGGTCCTGCAAATTCAAAAACTTCCGTATCTCATGAGAATTTGTCAACAACTTTACTGCATATATTTTTTTTTCTTTTCTGGCATTTTCTCAGCAACAAAACAGAGGCAAAAACTATAAATATCATTAGAAAAATGTACAGCATAAAACTATCATCTTAATTTTCATTCTAAGGGACTAAAAATAGAGCTAAAGAATAAAACTCAATTTCTTCAATTTTAGTTTCTGACAATTTCTAAGTAGATAAACAAAGGCAAAATGGAGAAATATGACTAGACAAAACAAAAACATGCTGATTTTTCAGGCTAAGGAAGCAACAAAAAAAAAATAATTCAAAATGAAGAAATAAAATTGAATTGCATTCATCGAATAATAGAAATCATCAAATTTGAATATTGCAAGGGTCATTGTCGATCCAAACCCTAGGAGCATATTCAAATCACAAAATAAGAAGAAACGAAAGAAGATAGAAACAAAGAGAAAAACAATCGAGAGAGAGAGAGTACCTTGAACTCAATCAAAACCCTAGGTACAGATTCAAACCCGAAAACAAGAAGAAACAGAGAAAGAAACTTGAGAAAGAGAGAGAGAGAGTGAGAGAGAGAGAAAGAGAACGTACCTTCAATGATCGAGTTCGAAAGAATTGGGACAAGCTGATTGTGTTTTTAGAATATAAGAAACAAAGAGAGCACAAGATTGAGAAGAACAACAAGGAGAGAGAGAGAAAGAGAGAGAACAAGATTGAGGGACACAAAGAGAGTGAGAGATTCATACCACTGTGAGATCGATAGAGTGCAAGAACGCGTGCGAGTTTAGACACCCCATTTTTTACTGTCCTTAAGTCTCGGGTGCCACTAATTGATCCCTTAATGATGAAAGTTATGCTGTACGAATGTTCGATTTCTTCAGCAAGGAAAGCTCTAAATCCCAACCTTACACCCCATTTTGGACCAAAACTATTTTAGACCTTAAAACCCTCTCTTTCAAAATATTTTTGAAAATGTTTCTACGATGTTCCGAGGCTCGCATTTAGTTTAAATATTGCACTTTTCGGTAAACCGAGCAAGGACAAAGTGGAAATAAATGGAAAAGAGGTGAACTCTTTGAAAAATCTTTTAAACCTCTTATTTATAGGTTTGGAGTTGAAGAAAATTGGAGGAGAGAGAAGAAAACTAGTTGGGAAGTGGTTGAGCATCAAATCGTTGAGAGAGAATTAAGCATCCTTCACTAAATCAGGGCCATCCTTTTGAAGACTTGGACTTTAGTTATGAGGCCACCAACATTGGAAAGTGGACTTTTGGGGCTTCATTTTAGATTCAAGAATGACCTAAAACTGAGTCCGAATGAAGAAGATATGACCATTTGAAGTCTGGCCTAGAAGCAGATTTTTGATGGCCTGCAGGTGGGCGGCAGATGGCCGGCCGACCAGCTTTGATGGCCGGCAATGCACACTTTTGGTTGGCAGGCCATGTGCCAGCCACTACAGTAAAACCCAGATTTTTTTTTTCCCTAGCTGTTTTCACAAAGTTCTAGTTGTCCTTTTTTAGATATTTTCGACCTAAGGCTCATGTTTTCTATATATAGAGGACCTCTCTTCTTGCTTTCAAGGTTAGAAACATTTAGAAATGAGGAAATATTTTTCAAAAAATCCTCTCTCTCTACAATTCTCTCTCTCTTTTGTAACTTGCATAGCCTTTGCCCAAACACTTCAAACCAAACCTAGAGAGCTTCTTACTGGGGTGATTTGAGCTTGAATTTAAGCTCTTGAAGCACTTGAGAGTGTGAAATTGTTGATTTATGACTTAAGGGTTTATTCCTCTTCAAGAGGTAACCTTCTCTTGCTTTTGTACCATCTCTACACCACTTATTTTCTATCCTTTCTTGCTGATTTTGAAGTGTTTTTCAACTATTTTATGGGTTGAAACTTGTGGTTAAGGCTATTAAAGGTAGAGGGGTTAACCACCCTTCTTTGAATCTTGTTCTCTAAACCTTTACACTTGTGTTTCCCTTCTCTTCATCAACTTTTTTTTGAGCTTTTTACCATTGATTTTCAGAGATTTTCAAAGGCTAATAAAGTGGTTTTGAAGTCCCAAAAATGGAGGGGTTAGCCACCCCTCTTTTGACTTGTTTACTTGCTTAAATTGCTCCATGTTTTAGCTTATTATTTTAGCTATTTTTGTCTTCATTCCAGCACATTTTTGTACTATTTTTGGGCTTTTTTGGATTTTCTAAACTCTGAAATTTTGGGCTGAAACTTGTGATTTAAGGCCATTAAAGGTTGAGGGGTGGTCCACCTTTCTTTACACCTTGCTTTGAAGGCCTTTACCCTTGTGTTTCCCACCTTTGCACTATCTTTTTTTGAGCTTTTAAACACTATTTTTTAGAGTTATTTCAGTGGCTAAAATCATGTTTTGAAGTCCAAATTTGGAGGGGTTAGCCTCCCCTCCTTGTGTCTTGCTTATTAGCCTAGTTAGTACCATGTTTTAGCATATTAATCTAGCTATTTTTAGCTCAATTTTAGCATATTTTAGGACTTATTTTAGCACTGTTTTGGGCTGATAGTTGCATTTGAGCTTTTTTTTGCATGCTTGTAGTGTAATGGTCCTCATGAGTTTAATGTTCTAGGCCTTAGACACCATCTCCTTTGAGTTAATAGCATTTATTTATGCTTTTCTCACTCATTTTCAGCACTAATAATCTCTACAACCTATCTCATTTCTTGGTTTTTTGTTTTATTTTGAAAGTGGTTCAAACTACTTGTTTGTTTAAAGCATGAGATTGAGATGTCATGCTTAATGGTTTAATCCCTTAGGAGGTTCATTACCAACGGTATGATGTCTATTTCATGCCTAAGACAACTCTTGGTTTGAGCCTTCTTTCCATTAAAGGACTTAAACTCAGCCTTTGGACTCAATTGATTAAAGGACGGTTGGTAATCAAAATGAAGTAATTAAAATTGGGACTAAAAGTGAGCAAGGTAATAATTTGGTTGTGTTTAATCGGATGTTAATTGAGCACATGAAACTTGGGCTATTTCATACTTACTAGTGATGAAATGATTCGAGTTTCCAAGGTCACCACTTCTCTTGATCTTCCATGATAGGGAGGTGGCTTTGAGAGTCTCATGTCATTGCATTTATTGAACTTGCACGCTTTCATTCACAAGCCATCATGCAATGAAATTGCTTGAGTTGGTGGTTTGTGGCTTAAGCTCACTACGCCTTTGATTTGTTCGTGAAAAGGGAGGGGTGAGTTGTGCAAACAAACTCTTGAAATACCCTGTATATGCTCTGTTTGTCCTGTATTACAGCAAGGAGAACTGGGCAGCAGTGGCTGACAGGCCACTTTACATGGCCGGTAGGTGGCCGGCAGACCACCTTTGATGGCTGGCCAGCCATCACTGGTGGCCGGAAACCCTCATGACTGGCCGGGCAGCTATTGATGCAGAGTTCAACAGCATGTTTGTAAGGCAGAGCAAAGTTATTCTGAAAAGTGGGCAACAGTGTTGGTGTTCTAGTGTGCAACAGAGGCTCTCCGAAAGCAAAACAGTGGCTTTTCAGGTGGAAACTGAACACGTGCATGAGCATCCCTCGCATTCCAAGCTTGTTTAATGTTTAAATATTTAGATTAAATATTTGTTGTAATTAATTAATTGTAGCTAATTAATTTTGTCAAGTGTTGTAATATTTAGTTAACTAGAATAGTTAGTTAATTTATATGTTGTTGTAATAATTAGTTAAGTAGTTTAGCTAATTTCATTTGTTTTGTAATAATTAGCTTATCTTAGATTAGCTAGTTAGTTTATTCGGACTCTCCTTCATGAGAGCGCAATGTAATAATGTGTATGTCTTCCAACCCCATGTCTTTCTCCCTTTTATTTACTAGCTTATGATGGTTAGTTTAGAGGCATCACGTTTTGTTTAGCATGATTCATGTTTGCATCCATTTGTATTGCATGCACCGAGGCTCGGTTCATAATTCTAACTACATTGTTATTGCTTATACTTCTTGAATACGTGATTAGATAGCATGCTATTACTTGCTTTATATGCCATATTAGTCACCGAGCTTATTAGTTGCATATCTCATGTGTTGCATTAGTCATATTGCATAGTTAGGAATCATGCATTTTTCTAACTCATATCTTTTTGGCTTGGAGTACTAGGTGAGCCTTTACTCGCTTTAGCATAATTGCATGAGTTTTGATGTTGTCATGTTTAGCACGCTTGCTATGAGGCTAATTGCTTAAATGATAAATTGCTTGAATACCTATGAATGAAGGCTTATTGCTTGAATTGGAATGATTGGAGCAATGTTCATATGCGATCACTTTTTCAAGTGGTACATATTTGAAATAATTTTCAAAACAAACATGACTCGAAATGTTCCAATTCTTGCAAAGTTAGTCTATACTTGTGTGTGTGCGCATCACATAGTAATGCTAGCCTAGTAAACTGGAACAAGAGCATATAATGTACATAAGATTAATATCATGATTAGTAGAGGCCGATCTTTGATCGGACGAGCGGGGGTGCTCAAATGTATTCATGACCTTCCCCTCTTGTACCTAAGTTCCCAAGCCAAGACAATCTTAGTGATGACGGACACGTGGCCTTTGGCACAAATCATGGGTTTCCTAAATTTCCCAATAATATTTAGGTGGAGACTCTATATTTGGCAAAGCAGTCAATTTTTGACAATTTGATTCAAAATTGATTTTTCAAAAGATTTTTCGGATTTGGACTCTTTGGTGTTTATCAATTTCACATTGCACTTGTGAGATTAGATTCAGAACTTTGGGAGTCTGAACTGTAGGGCTTATTTTTGAACTTCCGAAAGGGGGTGCAAAAAAGTCGAGCTGCAGCGAGAAACAGAATGATCATTGTGAACGGCTAGGGCAAATATAAAGAGAAAAGGAAATTAAATCAAAGAAAATAAAGAATAAATTAGTTATTTGGGACTGATAATTAGGTGGTCGCAAATTATATGGTAGCAAAAGGCCATTTTTTTAGTAGTGACACTTCCAATAAAGTGAGAAATTTTCAGCTGTCAAAGTGTGATCTATTTATGATTTTGTATCAGTGAGAGTGCTTCGAAATAGAGAAACGACTAGAACCCTCTTCTTCGAGGGTTGTACTATTCTCCTTCCCGGTCCACTTCCACGAGATGCTCACCTTGCCGTGCAGTGGTGGTAGAGATCAGATTGAGATCAATTGATTTGATCGCTACAACAGTTGAGTTCATCAGAATACATATGGCTTTGTAAATGTACAGATTTGAGGCATGGATTGATTTTCAGAGATACCTTGGATCTAATCTTGATTGTTCAAGATTTAGTTTTGGTAGGTCAGAGCATATCTAGTGGTCTTTGTCCTCTTTTTTCTTTTTTCCTTTTTTTTTCATTTCTACACAGAGAGAGAGAGAGAGAGAGAGAGAGAGAGAGAGATGAAGAGTGAGAGAGAGAGATAGAGAGATGTTACTGTTGTTGTTATTGGTGATGATGATGATTATAACAGATAGTGACTTACTATATTGATTGGTTTAGTGTATTCATTTCCTCATATGTTGTTGTTGTTATTGTTTTCATTTGGATTAGGATTTCAACAGATAATACTCTTTTTTCTCTGGTTTTGCGTTCAACAGATAGGTTAAAAATAAGAAGAAAAAAATATGTGGAAAATTTCAACAAATAATAGAGAGAGAAAAGAGAAGTGGAGAAAGGAGCAGATAGATATAAAAAGTTTGAAAATGATGTGCATTTGAACATATAAAAAAATAGGTTAAAAAAATTCAACAGATAGATTAAAAAAATTTGAATAGATAGATATAAATTTAAACAGATAGTCAAAGAAAAGTCAAACAGATAAAAAAGTCAACAAATAAATTAAGGGGTAAAATTGGAAATGAAATGACCTTCTAGAACAACAAAAGAATTTTTCATCAAACTATTTTACAAAAGGTGAACCTCTCACTAACAAAAAAATACCCACTAAATCTAATGCCTTATACCCTTCCTACTTTAAAGTTTTCAACAATTATCTCTTTTTATCTATTACTACCTACTTATCTATTTTGTTTAATTTAAACCACACAGTCCAAACAGAGAGTGAATTAAATGAAGATGAATTCATTAAGCAGTATTGTATAAAATAATTGTGAATTTAAACTGCATGATAAGTATAATAAAAAAAGGCAGCCCTACATAATGGTATAATGAATGATGATTATTATAAATAAAAAAAATATAATTATTACAAATTTGTCTTACCTTACTGTATATACATGATTATAAAAGAATAATTTAAAAATATATATATATATATATATGAATTTGAATAACACAAAGATAACATAGTAGCACTAACACTTTTTTTGTTTTTTTAATCAACAAATATTAGTTGTTAGTTGTTAGATTAGCAATTATGGGAGAGAATCTCCCCACTCTTGACAAAGCACATAAGTGCTTGCACTTTCTTAATTCAACTTCCTTAAAGGGAATTAAACTCATGACCTCTTTGAAACTGAACTTTAAGGAAAGTATGGTGACCAACTAGACTAGGCCTAATTAGTTTTGTTGTAATGCTTACACTTGTAAATAGGGGTGTGCGCGGTGCGGTTCGGACAGTTTGAGAGTAAAATTACAAATCGAATGGCGAGTTAGCAGATTGACAAACTGCGGTTTGGGCGGTTTTTGGCAGATTGACGGATTGAATAATATTTTAACTAATTATCATACATTTGCATAATATATAACACTAATTTGTATAATATTTTTTTACATATATAACACAAAGTAATTTTACATAATATGTTTCATAGATATAACCACTAATTTGTAATAAATTCCATATCTTAAATCTCTCTCGCACTTATTTTTACATTGATATTTCATTGGAAGTTAAAAAATATATACGTATTAATTATAGCGGAGCGGAGCGGTTCGGTTGACGGATTATAAATTTTAAAGTTTAAACCACAGTTAACAGTTAAAACGGTGCGAATTGATACAAATCAGTGTAATTTTAACGAATTAAACAGTATTTTATACGAACCTACTTGTAAAGTTCGGAATGTTGGCTTCATAATGTTACTGTTTTCCGCGTAAAACACAAGTTCATAAACGGGTTTCTTTGTAAATTGTCTAAGTTGATCCTTATTACATCATCATGATCATGATGGCGTGATATGAATAGGTTGCTTTTGCAGAATAGTCGGAAAATTTTAGAAGTAACTTTCTCACATTCCATCATGTAAAAATATGGAAAAAAAATATATTCACTAATTTTTATTTATTTATTTTTAAAGTGATAATGCAACACAATTGAAACCATTATGTACGGACTAAAATACAACATCAACATTTATGTCTAATTTAGTAGACTAGTAGAGTGATACGACCATTTGAAGTTGTTATATGATTATGCGATGTAATTAATTTATTTAAAAATTTATTATTTTATTATATAATTTTATGCTGGAGCCAATAAGTTGTGAAGTATAGATGACTACCTCAATTTTTCTTCTTGGTTAATAATTGAAACTTTTTTTTAATGAATTTTTTATAAATTATTTGAGTTTTTTTAAACATGAATTTTTTCTTCCATTTAGAGGATTTAAAGGGATAATGGACTGTTTTATAAGGAAAAACCTAATCTTCATAATTGAATGAAAATTGGTTAAGGAAATCGATTTTTGAGAAAGAATTAAACAATAATGGGAATTTTTACTTTAAAATCTCACGATTAGGTTAATTAGATTCTACCTAATTAACCCTTGAAAATTTGGCCTTGACACAATTACTTTCTTGTCATAATTTTTTATTTAACAAAATTAATAAAATAAAATAAAATATTTAAGTACTCTCCTATACAATAATAAAATTACCTAAATTATTAATTAAAATATATTTTTGACATCATTAAAAATTAGTAATTGATTTGATAATTTATTAATAAAAACAGTCATTTGTTATTCAATTAAAAACTTAAAAGGTATTACAGGAACAATCCGTATTTTAAATAAACCTCATAAAGTATATTTATAATTTACCCTATAATATAATGATGTTGATGTTAAACTTCTGAAAATAGTCTCAAAATTATGTCAATTTTAACTTTCCCAAATCTACAACGAGTTTGTGAACCTCACACATGAAGTGAATCTTCTTCCCGTATTAGTACTAGGGTTGCAAATGAACAGAATTGTTCGTGAATAGACTCGAGCTCAATTCGATAAGGACTTGTTCGAACTCGGTTCGTTCAATTTTTATTGTATTTGAGCTCGAATTCATTAAAATCTTAATAAACAAATCTAAACATTCTAAAATTCGACTCGTTTAACATTTATTAAAAAATAAATAAATATATTATTTATATATTAAATAATGCAAAAATATGTATAAAATATAAAATAAATATGTTATTTATATAGTTTAAAATGTAAAATGTATATAATATCTAACTATATATAATACATTTATATAATAGTTGTAGTAGATATTATTATTTTGATAAAATATTAAAAAAAAGTATATTTATATATATAACATATATAATTGTATAAATTTCACTCGTTAAGACTTGTAAAGAGACTCGAGTTTAAGTCAAACCTAAATAGACTCGAGTTTAAATCAAACCTAAACCGACTCAGCTTGAGTTTGATTCATTAAATTTTTATTGAATTTGAACTCATTAAAATCTTAATAACAAGTTTAAACATATTAATGCTAGGCTCGACTCCGCTCATTTACGGCCCTAATCGGTGCTAAGGGTGTTCACGTGTCGATTCGGCTCGCGTTTTGTCCGCCGAACCAACGTATTCAGATTTGAAAAGTAGTTAGTAACTCGTGTCAACCGAACCGACGTGTTCAAATTTGAAAATTAGTTAGTAACTCGTGTTGACCGAACTGTAGCTCGAAATTGACTGAATCAAAAGTCACGGTTTAGCAATTAGTTGGGTCAATTTAGAAAAAATAATACAAATGGATTTTTTTTTTTTTTTTTTTTTTTGGAATTGAGAGTTCAAAATAGCCAATTATGCTCATGTATATATACTTAGAGATTATAGATCAGTGACAGAGAGAGTGACAAATCAAAGATTGGTAACAGATAACAGTTTACAGCTGATGTATATATATTTATGTTGTGTTTGGTTGGGAGATTTGAAAAATGATTTGGAAAAGAAAATAGAAAAAGGGGTGTGAAACTAAGTAAAATATATATATATATATATATATATTATTCATATTTCACCTATCTTTTCTTTTTCCCTCCAAATCCCTTCCTAAATCGCTCAACGAAACACAGCATTACAGATTATAGATTATCGCCACAGCCACCGTCTTCACTCATCGCAACGCTATCGCTCAGCACCAACACCATTTCGCCACACCACCATTGGAAGAAAAAGAGTAGGGATGAGCAGCGGATATACCGATCCGTCAAAACCAACCGAACTAACCGATTTGCCACATTTTGGACAGATGGGTGATGACGAGCGGACGGTTGCGGATTGATTTTCTCTAATCTGCTAATCTGGAGGACGGATAGCAGATTTGAGATTCCTTTGGCCGTAACCGAACCGTCAAACCGCGAACACCCCTAGTAATTTATAAGACTTTGTGTTTTCAGTTTGTTTAAATATTCTGTTTGTGTTTTCAATTAAAAAAGAGTTTAAATATTCTGTTGAAAAAATGTTTTCAACTTGAATATTTTTTTTGAATTGAAAAAAATAAACGTATTATTTATCTATATTTTTTGATTTTTAAATCTATCTCTAAAAATAATAAATAGAAAATATGATATATGCTGGTTGGTTTTTGTTTTCAAAAACAGATATAGATGTAACAATACAAAGACATACAATCTCTACTACTACTTTGTTTATGGTTTTGGTGATTTGAATTGTTTTTATATTTTAAGAACCACAGATTGTAATACTTTATGTAGATGAGATATGCTATGATTGTAGTATGTGGATGAGGCATGCAGTGATTGTGATATTCTAAAGTTTCAAATTTTCTTGCTTTGGATGAGGCATGCAGTGATTGTAATATTTTTTTAAGTTATTAACTGTAATACTTTTTTTTTTTTTTTGAGGAAGTGCACAAGTTGAATTATGTTAAAAATTTATAAAATTTTAAACCGCCAAACCGATTCGCATCCATCCATCAAACCGCCAATCCGCTCAATTCACATCCGTCGGATTGGCGAACAGATGTGGATTGATTTTCTTCAATCCGTCAATTTGACAGACGGATGGCAGATTAGAGATTCCGTACCCACGACCGACCCGCGTCTACTCCTAAAAATGAGAAAGAAAAAGAACGAAAATAAGAAGCAGAGATGAGAGAGAAAGAGAGATGGGGAATGGATGGGGGAGAGAAACGAAAAGGTTAAGAGAGAGAGATAAAGATGAAAGGTTTGACATAAATGAGTTGTCAAATATGTAAGAAAGGAAAAATTATTTGGCGCTTTTGGGCATCACCTAGTGGTATTTTTTATTAATCATAATTTATTATGGAGTGTTTTGAGAAATTGATTAAAAATTAATTTTTTAATTTTTTTTTAAACTTTTATATCTTTTTATAAGTAAAAAATGTAAGAGGTGATATAATCTAAAATAAGTTAAAAGTTAAAAAGTAACTTTTAACTCATTTTCCAAACGAGGCATATGTCTTATTCTATTTTTCAATCATCTAATTTAAATTTATAAATCTCGTCAATCAATCACAAAACCTTTGGAACCAATAACTTCTGGAAAGAGAGAAACGAAGATGTGAGAATAAAGGCATAAATTTTTCACGGAAAAATATGTATGGCCTTGGAAATATATATATATATATATATATCTCAAAGTTTTATTATTTTACTCGGAAATAACTGCACAGTAAAATTACAAAATTATGAAAAAATATAATATTTTAATTATTAAAATTAATATGTGACTTGTGTGATGTACAAAAATTTATTTTTAAAATAAAAAATTAATAAAGTTGTTAGTAGTTGATGAAATTTTTTTATCATTGTGTGTAATTATAATAAAAGGCTTATAAAAATAATTTCTTTACAAGTTATATACAAAAAAAAAAAAAAAAAAAAGAGTGCATTCTCAACTTGAAATCAAATCATCATTTGTGTTAATCAAATTTATCAAAAATCATGAATTATACTTGTATCTAAATATTTTTTCTGAAGAAAATAAAAAGAACAAAAAGTTCTATAATGTAAAAATTATGACTTTGTTATAACTCATGGTGTATATTATGATATGTGTTACAAATGAATAATAATAATTTTAAGGGTAAATTACAGTTACACTCTTGAGGTTTGGGTTTAATACATATCACCCCTTAAGTTTTGGAAAATTACACTAACCCCCCCTGTCATTATAATTATTTAGATAGAATGAAAATATTGAACTCATGCATTCTTTCTTTTCTTGTTTTACTTTACTTTCTCTATTTTTTTTTTCCTTTTCCTTTGCTTTATTTTTTTTCCCAATGTAATTTCCTCTGTTTTTCTACTAAAAGTTGTTGTCTTTTATATAAGTAAAAGGGTTTGTAAAATAAAACTATTAACCATAGGAGTAGAAATATAATTGCCAGAACATCAGGAAATAAAATATAATTGGACCAAATCTCAAGGTGTCAATGTAATTTACCCTTGTTCTTATGAAGGCATGTTTTTACTTGTAACTTTGTGTAACAAGATTACTTACAACTTTGCTGATCAATTTTGTATAAATGTTAAAACAACATTTTTTTATGTCATTCAATGGTAAACAAATTCATAATTTGATCTCCCTAAATGTAATGCCCTCAAAAATAAACATAATCCCATCATCTAACAGTTCTATATACATGATAGGTAAATCACATTTCCATACATACATTAGAGTTATTATTACAAAAGGGTACTTCATATAAGTTCCAAACTGTTTACAACATAACAAAATGCCCTACAGGCTTACATCTTTCCAAGTAATAACTTGGTTACAAAAAGAAGAGAACTAACTCTTTACATATAAAGCCTTTGGCTTGAGTTTACATTTAACATCGAAATAAATTGACAAAATGGAGTCTTCAACTCCTAAACCTCCCAAGCTAAGACCTTTGAGGCGGCATGTCTCATATACCTGAAAATGGTGTCCCAAGTAGGGTGAGCCAAAGTCCAATAGTGATATGTTAAACCAAATACGAGAAATAACTAAAACATTACCATTCGACAAATGGTTAACACTTGTAAGCCAACTTACACCCTTTACAAGGCTCAACAACAATTACATCCATATTTCAATCCACTTCCATTCGTTTATCCAAGTAAATTCATAGACATGGTTCATTACTTATCCAAATAATTCAAAATAAGACTACAACTCATATTATCAACACTTCAATTATCAACAATGCAAAATGAGACTACAACTCATATTATCAACACTTCAATTATCAACGTCATTCAAACGCATTTAAGATTTCGGGACTTTCACCTTGGATACTCCAACCAACTTAGTTATCAATGGAGTCTATCTCCTATCTCCTCTCAAACAGTGGAGTACATCCCCTATTTCCTCCTAAACCATGGAGTACATTCCCTTTCTCCTCCCAAACAAAGATACATGTGCAATGTATTTAAATACCTTATCATATACAATGATCAATTAAAACACATATTTAATGTGTTAATCCAACCGTCATATTTAATGGCTTAGTTCAATTGATTAGTTTTAGTTTACCTAATCATCATGTATTTTCTATAACATTCATGGCTATCCTCCACCGATAGCCCCAAACAGTTATTTCTAAATAGATGAATAAATCTATCGAACAAATAATTTAGTACACTTTCCATAGGTGAGTGACTTATCAATCCAACTACACCATTTAATCACAATTTCCTCTAATTTCACAATTTCCAACCCAATTACAAATTTCCACTATTAATTCCTTTATTTTGACAAATAATTCATTTAATCCCAATTAGGGCATTTTTTTCCCTTTCTCAAATAACAACCCTAAGGCTCAATTTCATCAATTATATACAATTAACCCCATTTCAAGGCCTCACATTCACAAAGGAGTCCAAAACCAAGAAACCCCTCTTTTATAATTTCAATCACAAGCCCTAACTTTACCCAAAACTCCCAAACACCACCATCTATACAAAATAACCAACATTTATGTTAAAACTCATAAAAAGAAGTAGTTTATCCTTAACTCAAAGTTAGGAGCCCAAAGAAGAAGATGAAGAAACCTGAAAGTGCGCCAAATCAACACTTTTTCGGATCCAAAGGTAGCCCAAGCCAAGCTCTAACTTTTATACAAAGGGACTAGGGTAGAGAATCTCTAAAACAAAGTGTATTTGTAGAGAGAGAGAGAGAGTTTAGATAGAGAGAGGGTCGGATCTAGGGTTTGGGATGTAAAGGAAATGAAAAAGTGATCTGAAACCCGTTGTTGCGAACTGATATATACGAGGCTCGCTCGAGCGAAGGACTTGTTGCTCGAGCGACCAGACACAACAAAGGACCTCGCTCGAGCGCAAGAAGCCTCGCTCGAGCGAACAATGGAAAGCTTCAGGTTTGCAACACAGAAGCACGCTTGAGCGCAAGAAAACTCGCTCGAGCAAAGAATACCAACCTTCAGGTCTTCAGACGCACGCTCGAGCGCAAGAATGCTCGCTTGAGCGAAGAGACACACCACAGAAAGCTCGCTCGAGCGCAAGAACCTTCGCTTGAGCGAAGAAGCAAAATTCTGGGCAGCAACCATTTATTCCAACCAACAACCAACCTGTTCCAAACTCGCCTAACACATCCCTAAACTTAAATACAAGGAATAGAAGGATGGAAACAAGATATAGATAATAACAGACAACCACGGAACCCGAGTTCGGAACACAATAAATAATGGGGAAGAACCAGGATCGCTATACTAAAACTTTTAAACTGTTAACTAACATGGTTGTAAATGATTATTCATTCATTTATTTCATTATAATAAAATATATTCAAAATATTTGTTATATGTTAGTAAAAAATTATGCCAAGTCTTGATCAACAGAGACTTAACAACAATTTTAACCAAACAATCAAACAGAAAATCAGACGACTGTGTAAAGGTTCTAAAATGCCTTGAAAATACAAGGACTTCTTTGTAACAATTAACAATCGAAAGAGTGAATTATTCAAATAAATAAAACAACTCTAGATAAATTATCTAAGTTTACAAGAATTACAAATCACAAATTACAGAGAAAACTACTCTTAAAAATTAAGATAATCTACTCTTAGGAATTAAGGTATTCTACTCCTAAAAATAAAGAAAACACCTTGATGAGTTTGATGATTTCTTCATCCCTTGCTTATTCCTTCTTCAGTCTATTTATAGGCTTGACATTGCCACAAACCGTTGCTAACCATGTTGTCACAAACTGCTCCACCATGACCAAACGTTGCTGCCACAAACTATGTTGCCCCACTTTCTTGGTAAATTGGTACCATGATCTTGCACCAAACGAATAATAATAATAATAATGTGGTCATAATAGGCCTTTAAAAATGATTTATGGTTGAATCGACATACTAAAATAAATAAGTCATAATCAATGAGATTAGATTTGGTCATGATCGACAGGTCACAATCAATAATATTATATTTGGCCACAATCGATAAGCCGCAATCAATAGGCGATAATCGACAAGACAAATATTTATGGTGCAAATAATGCCCCGTAACTCTTTAAGAATGAGATGACTCGAATTTTGGAAGAGTTGTAAAATTTAAACTTGGCTTATGAAGGTACTTTTTTTTTTGTTTGTGTGTGTGTGGGGGGGAGGGGGGAATCAACAATAATTTCTTTTCACATCATTGACACAGTATCATATGGCCTATAAAATTTTCAACTATCGATATGATATCTAGGCTCATAAGGTCAATTGGGAAAACAATATAAGCCCATAGTTGGCCATTTGGATTGATCGACAATGGCTTAATTTTGAAGATTTGAAGCCTAAAAAAAGAAAACATTCCAACAGTGGAAGTTTTATTACGAGTCTTTCTTTGTATAATATCTCTAAACATATTTTCCAAACAATATTGGTTCATTAACCATTTTATTAAAACCATCCACATATCCAAAAAAGATTTTGAATAACAAAAGCCATAGACGACCTAAAAAACTCATACATGTTGACATCTTGAACAATGCCAAAAATTTCAAATTCATAAACATATGGTTTTTCATCATTTTTAGCCATATTTGGC
Source organism: Camellia sinensis (assembly GCF_055761805.1). Taxonomy (NCBI): domain Eukaryota; kingdom Viridiplantae; phylum Streptophyta; class Magnoliopsida; order Ericales; family Theaceae; genus Camellia; species Camellia sinensis. The sequence continues at coordinate 39,681,641 of NC_138969.1, read as the reverse complement.
TTAAGATCACACTTCTTTTTTTCACACACTAATGGGTTAGAAACATTTTTGGAAAATCTAGAAAATATTTCTTCTTTGTGAAATTGCCCCCCTACCATGGAATTTTTATTCTCATGGTCTCTTGTTTTTTCACCCATAATAGTTGATGAATTAATTTTTTCATCATTCACAACCTTTAAAGGTGTAGGAAGAACAATTGAAAAGCCACAAATTTTGGCTTCTGTAAGAATTTTCAATGTTTCCCTCCATTGATGAATTTCGATCTCAAAATGGTCAATTTGATCACCAAGTTGACCAATCACTTTATCAAAATGATTTTGTATTTCTAAACTCAAATAATATGGCAATGACGCTATTGTTTGAGATTTTTGCCAATCAAGATAATCAATTTTTTCTTGTAAATATAAAATTTCATTCTCATGCCAGCGCATTTTATCTTCACAAAACCAAAACCTTTCATCTTGTACTTCATCTCACCTTTGAATTTTTGTCATCATTCCAAATTAGGAAGATGTCCCATCGAGCATGCCAAAAATTGTTAGTAAAAAATTATGCTAAGTCTTGATCGACAGAGACTTAGGCCTCGTTTGGGAAGTAATAGTTTTAGCCCCAAAGCCAAAAAGTTACCAAAAAAACCAAAAAGCTTATAATCTATACCATAAAGTCAAAGATTCCATTTTCTCCCTACTTGTTGCACATCTTTTCATAAAAAAAAAACTAAAAAGTTATTCCAAACATACAAGTTTTTTTTACCTCATATTTTAACCAAAAAGCCAAAAGTTACTAAAATATGTAAGATAGACTAACAATAGCAAAAAGATCGGTGTTTCCATGAGGGTATTTATCATGCAAGATGGAATTGATGATCTAGAGATAAAACAGTGCATGAATATATGTTGGGTTTCAATGCAAGCAAATGAACCCATCATGCCAACTATTTATAAGTATCTTGACCACCATTGCCAAGAGTCACCATTTGCTTTGGCAATGGTTACAATGCTTCCAAAAAGATATGAAGCATTGTGTCCTTCTAATTTAAATTCAAACACCCTCAGATCATTCCATTCCCTTGCGGGAAGGTTTGTTTGATCACATACATCAAGAATTGATTCGGTGTGAGAGAGTCTACCGTGTTAGTGAACACGTCTCATATCTTTATCTCCCACTTGAGCACACTATAATATTGGTGATAAAACCTGAGTTGGACATGTTTTGTCTTAGTACCAAAATTTTGCCTCATGTCGACTTTCATCTATGAATTTACCTCATAGATCAGCGTCTGATTGTGACTTGGCCATACATGCGTACGTTTTTGCCACCAATCTGACTGCACCCGTACGAATGTGTTCTCCCACTGACAACACATTCCAAATGACTTCAATTCACTATATTTCAAATGAACGGCATCAATTTTCAATGCTGGGTTCATAGTCCATACCCAATCACCATTGACGACTTCAACAGCACACATTCCTCATATGTCAACCTGCGCCGAAATTTTTGTTAAGTACTTCCTCTAAGGCCCATTCCTAAAGGTTTTCCTTAAAACAACCTATCAACGAATTTTTGCTAATCAAGCAGACAACATCATCTAGTCAGCACGTTGCATATCATGGACTTTACATCTCATGCCAACTATGATGTCCGTACCTTGTCATTTCCTCTATCTTATTACCTAATCGAACACATGTTTCCATACAAGATAGAGTCGCAAAACATCGGTTATCTAGGCATCCCCAGAGTCATCCGACTATGCTCTTATATAAGTAGCTAAACCACCTAACTAGGCATTTTTCAATCCCATATTAGCTACATGTTCTCTGAATTTTTTCGAAGACAACCCTTTGGTCATGGGGTCGGCCACCATCTCTTCTGAGGGTATATAGTTGACTTTAATTTCACATCTCTCCACTATGTCCTAAATATAGTTGTGATATTCCTGTTCCGTAATATGTTAATTGGTCCTTAATATGAGTATGATTATGTGTTTAATATGATTTTGTGTGCCATTTTGTGAAAATATGTGGTTTTGAATTTCTATCTATTCACCGTAGGAATATCTGTTTGATTATCTGCTTTGGAAATTAAATTGAAGGCCTTATCGGCCACAGAACCCGAAATTGATTACGCCATTGTGATTAGCATAATTTTTAGAGCCTATGGTGAAATTTAATTGGAAATTGATTTGGATCAGATTAAATTGATTAAATTAGTAAATTGGTGCTCAATTATTTTTAATATTGAGAATTTTGATTAAAAGAGCTTTTAGTGGGCCACTTTCACTCAAACTCCCTCTTTAGTTTATTTTGGTTGATTTTTGACTCTAAGAGTAGAGAGAGGGCCGGCTAGAGAGGGTGAGAGAAGAAGAATTGTGTTTGGCTCAAGTTTGTGAAGAATTGGAGGATTAAACTCAAGATTTTGCTATAGATTGGGAGAATTAAACTCCTAGGTGAGTATTTCATGGATTCTAGTTGTAATTTTGTGTATTCAAGCTAGTTGGGTAATCAAGAGTAAGTTTGACATGAAATTGGGTTAGTTTTGTTGAATTGAAGGTCAATGTATGCATGTATTTGTGTAATTGCTTTGGATTTGCATGTTTGACCACAAAATGTATGATCCATGTAAGATTTTGGTTAGAATTCATGCTTGTGATCACCATTTGCACCACTTGAGTTGATAATGAGAGTTATATCTCACATGCATGTACAATTTATAAGAATATGAGCTTGAATGCATGAAATTGTTATGTTGGAGGTGACTTTGGTGTAGATTGGGACATGCATGTGATTAATTTGTGAGATTGAGCTTCATTGGGTTGTAATTTGGGGTTTATGCCATGTTAGTACAAGTGTATTTGAAGTTTGAGCTATCGCATGCAAGAAATGTTGGTTAGAATGTCGAATTGAAGCTCAAGAACATGTTTTGAATTTTCCAGAATTTTAATGTCCGCTCGAGCAGGGAAACCGCCGCTCGAGCGTGAATTTCGTGCTCCCAGTACTTTTGCAGACTTGGATGTCCGCTCGAGCGGGGAAGTTCATGCTTGAACGGGTAGCTATGTAGACAGACCTTCAGCTCGAGCGCCAGACTTCACGCTTGAGCATAATTTTGATACATCCAACACTTTTTGCAGACATGGTGTCCGCTCGAGCGGTGCAGCCATGTAGTGAGGCCTTCCGCTCGAGTGCTAGACTTCAGGCTCGAGCGTAAATTTGGTGCATCCAGTACTTTTGCAAGCCTTAAGGGTACGCTCGAGCAGGGAAGCCTATACTCGAGCGGGGACGCTGTTTCCTGAAATTTTGAAAAAGCATTTTGTGTTTCATTTTCTGTTCTCTTTCACTTCCAAGTACTCTTAGGCTTGCATTGAGCATTGTAATTGAGTTAAAGAGATAAGAATGAAGCCTAAAGAGGAAAATGTAAATTCGGAACGGATTGAATTGTTTGTGACCCTTTTGTGTTCATGGAATGTGTAGGGTCGAGCTCCAGAGCAAACCAACCAACCGATCACTGTGAGTATTATCTTAACAAAGATATCTGAAATATGTTGTTGTCCAATTGCTTACTTCTATGTAAGTTTTATAAGTTGATTAATTCGATTGGTGGACAATGTTTGCTATACCAAATGAGTGGGCCAGAGGCCGTTTTGACATGAATGGATGGGTCAGAGGCCGTTTTGACGTGAATGGATGGGCCAAAGGCCGTTTTGACGTGAATGAATGGGCCGGAGGCTGTTTTGACACGAATGAATGGGCCGGAGGCCGTTTTGACATGAATGGATGGGCCGGAGGCCGTTTTGACAAGTATGGATGGGCCAAAGGCCATTTTGACATGAATGAATGGGCCAGAGGCCGTTTTGACACGAATGAATGGGCCGGAGGCCGTTTTAACATGAATGAATAGGCCAAAGGCCGTTTCGACATGAACAAATGAATGGGCCAAAGGCTAGTTTGTCATTTGAATGTGCCAAAGGCCGTTTTGACACAAATGAAAGTTTAAATGGGCCAAAGGCCAGTTTGTTCGAAACCGCAATCACTTGACCTAAATTGTGTATATATGTTAAATAGAAATATGAATTGGGCCCAAGGCCGTTTGAAGCATGTTGTTCTGTATATCGTTTGTATAACTTCTGTATTTGATATTATTCATTGGGCTTTCGCTCACGCTCATTCATGTGTTTGTAGGTGAGCCAAGAGAAGTCCAAACCCAGCCCCAGTGAAGTCTATGTGGAACAGTAAAGGTTTTGGAAGAGTCAGCCCTTGCGTCTCACGCACGAGACCTGTCTTCGCCCTTTTGTTAGGTATTTATATTCTGTTATGTTGGCGAAGACTTTGCATCTGTTGTATATAGTCGTGATGGGTTGACTTAGACTTACATGATCCTGTATGTACAGAACCTTTTGTAGTACATATTTTGCTGTGAGTTATTAATATGCATATGTATGGTTTGTTATGATGTGCCATGTAAGCACAGCTCTATGGACAAAGTTTTAAATTGCTTCTGTTTGACCCCCATTAACTCTGTTAAAATACGTTTGGTTTGGTTCGAGGCCATAGGTAATCTCTTGATTACTGGTCGATTATGTCCTTAACCCACGGGGGCGGGTTCGGGTCATGACAATAGTGGTAACTTACATCAATATATTTTCCCTTAGAGCTATTCACTTTACTTTTTATTAATGAGATGGCGGACTAATTGCACACAAAACATATTGACCTGTCTGGCATGTATACCTAATTGTAAACTGTCAACAAATCATTTCATCCAGACTGCATTACTCATGACTGTGTTGTAAGGTATGTATTCAGCTTCCATAGTGTACTTTGCAACATAACTCTGTTTCTTACTTAACCAAGAAACTATTGTCCACCAAACAAGAACACATGACCACTAGTAGATTTTCTATCATCTACATATCCTGTAAAATCCGTGTTAGTGTATCCTTTTATGTCTAGATCACACAAACCAAAACATAATTTCAAATTCTTAGTGCCTTTTAAATATCTAAATATTCTTTTGACTTCTTGCCAATGTTCCTTACCTGGATTGGATTGAAACCTACTTACCAATCCGATTGCATGACAGATGTCAGGTCTCGTGCTTGTCATAGCATACATTAGGCTGCCTGCTACCTGAGCATATGGGACATCTCTCATTTCCTCAATTTCAAACTTAGTTTGAGGACGTACACTTTTACTAAGACTTTGTCCTTTGCTAACAAGTATGCTTAAAGAATTACAATTATCCATATTAAATCTTTTGAGCACCTTGTATAGATATTTTTCTTGATCTAGATATAATAATTTTGAATTTTGAATTTCTATCTCTTGAAATTCTAATTCCTAGAACATAGGTTGCACCCATTCTTTCATTTCAAATCTAGATGCCAAGAAAATCTTGGTTTTCATAATCATATCTGAACAATTTCTTGCTAACAATATGTCATCCACATATAAAGACAATATTGCTAACTTGTTATCATTTTTCCATATATAAACACAGTGATCTAATGGACTCATAACATAGCCTATTTCTAAAATGGCTTGGTGAAATTTCAAGTACCATTATCTTGAAGATTGTTTGAGTTCATACAAGGATTTCTTCAACTTGTAGACTTTATTCTCATTGCCTTGGATCTGGAAACCATCAGGTTGCATCATATAAATTTCCTTTTTTAATTCTCCATTGAGAAAAGCTGTTTTAACATCTAACTGGTGCAATTCTAGATCCATCCTGGCTACGACTGCCATTAGAATCCTTATTGAGGCAAATTTTACAATAGGAGAATATGTATCGACGAAGTCTATTCTAGGTTGTTGAGTGAATCCCTTGGCTACTAACCTGGCCTTGTATTTCTCCAAACTCTCATCTACTTTGAATTTCTTTCTAAGAACCCATTTGCAACCAATGGCTTTTCATTCATTTGGGAGATCAGTTAAGTCCCAAACATCATTTTTCTTGATCAAGTCAAGTTCTTCATTCATTGCCTCAAGCCATTGTGTAGCATCACTGTTACTCATTGCTTCATTATAACTAGTAGGATCATCTACTAAGGTATTAAGTTCTTTAACTTGAAAAACATAATGATCATTTAAAAATGTAGCATGGATGTCATGCTCTCTTACTCATACTTATCTCAGGATTCGAAGTAGGTAACATAACATTATGTAGTTGTCTTTTCCTCCCACTATTAGGTGGTTCTGGGAGAACTGGTGGTACTAGGGACAAAAAAAGAAGAGAAGAATCCTGAGATACTTCGGAGAGCAATTCAATTTATTCAATAGGAGTAACAAGATCAGTGGATTCAAGAAAAATAGCATCTCCACTTTCTATTAATCACGTTCGGGATGGTAAAAATGATAATCACTCCCATTTTCAACATAACCAATAAACTTGCATTCCCAAGTTTTACTTCTCAATTTATCCTGTTAAGGTTTGGGAATAAGTACATGTGCTTTATATCCCCAAACTTTGAGATTTTGAACATTAGGTTTAGTACCATGCTAGCATTTGTAAGGAGTTAGAGGTTTGGCTTTTGTTTTGACTCTATTTAATATGTATGCAGCGGTACACAAAGCTTCCCTCCCCTCCCCCCCCAAAAAAAAAATGAATAGGAAGATCAACATGAGCCATCATAGACCTTGTCATTTCCATTAGAGTACAATTTCGTCTTTCTGCAATTCCACTTTGTTGTGGTGTGTATGGCATTGTAAACAAATGTTTTATGCCATTGTCCTTGCAGAAAGAATCCATAGCTTCATATTCGCTACCTCTATCATTATTCAAGTGTTTAATGGACTGACCAAGTTACTTTTCTACCTCTAATTTAAATTCCTTAAACTTTTCAATTGCCTCTGATTTGTGTTTAAGAAGGTAGATATGTCCATATCTTGAAAAATCATTAGTGAAAGCGATAAAGTATTCCATGCCTCAATCAGTTTTAGTTCTTAAAGGGCCACATATGTTTGAATGAATTATTTCAAGTAATTCCGATTATTTCTAATGTTTAAAAAATGGCTTGCTAGTCATTTTATCTTTGATACATGGTTCACATATATCAAAATCATCAAAACATACTTTAGGCAATAAGCCACTTTTAAACATTCGAGACATTTTATTTTTCTTAATGTGACCTAATCTTAGATGCCATAAATAAGAACTATTATTCGTAGAAATAGAAAAATAATCAGAAATACATACTTTATTATTATCAATAGGAAGAGAGTACATATCATTCACTCTTACACCTTTCACTAATACATTCCCTTTCTTAATCAACATTGTGTTAAACCTAAAATTAATTTCAAAACCCTTTTGGATTAAGACGGGAACTGAAATTAAATTTCGGCGAATGCTAGGTACATAAAGCACATCATGAAGCATAATGGAAGTTCCATTGATAGAGAATTGACAGTTGCCAATGCCCACAACATCACTATAGGAGTTATTGCCCATGTAGATTTTATGTTCACCAATCTTTTTTTCAGTAAACTCTATGAACATGTCTTTATTTTGCACAATATGCCTAGTTGCAGTAGAATCAATCCACCATAAATTCGATGAAGGTTCAAGCACCATTGCTTCAGAAACGGTCATGGCAATGGAATTATGATTTTTCTGCTTGTTCTGAGGACAAGTGGCTTTGATATGACCTTTTTGACCGCAGTTGTAACATGGGCCAATCTGATTCTTGTGATGTTGTTTTTGCCATCCTTGCTACTTTTTGTATCCTTTATGGAAGCCCTTCTTCCATTTTTTTCTTGAAAGAAGTTGTCTTTTTCTTGTGGAATGGTGTGTGGGAATTATTCTATGGTTGTAATGAAGATTGTGCCATTAACAAGTTAGATGACAAAACTTCTTTACGCCTCCTCTTCATTCTTTCTTCTTCCAAAACCAAGAGTACATGCAATGTTACCATTGAAATCTCTCTTCCGCTATGAGTTAAAGATGTGACAACATGTTCCCAAGACAATGGAAGACTATTAAGTATGGTAATTACTTGCATCTTGTCTGACAAAGGGTAATCAGTGTTGGATAATTCTTTAGCAATTAATTCCGTTTGATTAACATGATCACCAACACTATCATTATCACTCATACAAGTGTTATTATATTTGTCCAAGAGCAATTGAATTTGAGTTTCCGATCAAACTCCATACTTACTTTCTAGTGCTTCCATTAATTGTTTTGCAGTTTCATGTTCTTCAAATAGCGGAATAATGTTGTCTTTCATATTATGTAACATAATTGCCTTTGCCATTGCATCACCTTCTATCCATTTATTTTGAAGCCAATTGGAATCATCATCTGGTTTATAAGTGGATAAAGTGTGCAATGTTTTTTTTTTTTTCATGTGTAAAAAGATAAGAAATGTGGCATTTCCATGCTTGGAAATTATTTCCATTAAGCATCTGAATTCTTGAAGAATCAATAGCACTCTTAATAGCCATACTAAAAAGAAATGTGTTATAATAAAAAATACAAATGTGGATATTACAAAAATAAATAAATAAGCAAATTAAATACAACAACAAGTCTTAATAACGATAAGCCTTGCAAAAATTGTTACGAGCCCAAGAGACACAACGGTGCTTATTAAATATTTTTTCTTTGGATGCTTTACTGTGTAACACCCTTGGATAGCCTCATTTTCTAATTATTTATTCTGAAAATTTGGGCTTTTGAATGACTAAAAACGGCCTTGAAATGAGCGAGAACGAGCCAAAAAATCGTTTGAACCAAGCTGCTGCCGGTTCAAGGGCTAGGCTGAATCGGTTTCGGCTAGCTAGAGATGAATCGACTGGACACGCGGGTCAAGGCGTGGGTCTAGGTTAGCATGCGGGTCAGTGCGCTGGGCGGACTGAAGCCCTGGGCTGCTAGGCTACGTCCGTGGCCATGGGCTATGCCTGGCTTGCTTGGGTCGATGACTGGATTGGCTCAAAAAGCTTCTTTTTAATTTTTAGGCCCAAAGCTACTGACTTCCTTACTGTAACTCTAATTTTTGGTCCTTTTCTTTTAATTTTGGAAATTGGCCCAATGGATGGACTTTTCAAAACAGAGGCTTCAATGGTATTGTTGCATAGGTTGCCTTCTCCATTGACGGGAGTCGGCGACCACACACTAAAATTCAAACTTTGAGGATCAAATTTTCGCCCTCTTTCACAACAAATTTCACCGTTGTGATCAAAATTCTGAGAAGAACACGATGGTGCTAATTTGGAGATGCAATTTGAACCAAAAAATATTTTATAAAATTGCTTCCAACGGTATAATTCGGCCTCACTTTCATCAAGGTTCGGAACAATAACACCACCAACGGTTATTTTCTTTGGATAGTTTTCTGGGAATACAACACGTTGGTGATGATTAAATAAACAAACAGAATTAACCAATGCTGAAGATTGACAGTCAATAATTTTATGAATTTTTGGTAAAAAGAGTTCAGAAAATTTTCGTTCTTCCAGACTTTATTTCGACATCTGCGATAATGTGTAATCCGGTCTCTGATACCACTGTAAGATAGACTAACAATGGAAAAAAGATCGGTGTTCACGTGAGGGTATTTATCACGCAAGATGGAATTGATGATTCGGAGATAAAACAGTGTGTGAATACATGTTAGGTTTCAATGCAAACAAATGAACCCATCATGCCAACTATTTATAAGTATCTCGACCACCATTCCCAAGAGTCACTATAGGAAAAAGCACATTCGGCGACTAAATTTCCCGACCAAAAAAAATTTGGTCGCTAAAAGTATAGCTTTCAACGACCAAAGCAACATTAGTAGCCAAAAGTAAAGCTTTTTGGCGACTAAACAATTTTAGTAGCCAAAAGTCTACAATTGGCGACTAAAACTAAGTTTGGTCGCTGATTATATGCGTTTTAGTGACTAAAAAATTTTTAGTTGCCCAAAGTAAAGCTTTTTGGTGACTAAAAAAATTTAGTAGCCAAAAGTCTACAATTGGCGACCAAAAATAAGTTTGGTCGCTGATTATATGGGTTTTACCGACTAAAAAAAATTTCGTAGCCAAAAGTAAAGCTTTTTGGTGACTAAAAAAATTTTAGTAGTCAAAAATCTACAATTGGCGACTAAAAAATAAGTTTAGTCGCCAAAAGCGGTCATTTTTAACACAGGAGAACTAAAATCCTAAGGCGGGAATTAAATTTTTTGGCGACCAAAATTTTGGTAGCTGAAATGCATCTTCGGCGACCAAATCCGACTTTGGTCGGCAAAAGTTAAGTTTTTTAGCGACTAAAAAACAATTAGTAGCCAAAAGTATAGAATTGGCGACTAAAAAATATTTTTAGTAACCAAAAGTGGTCTTTTTTTATTTTGCTAGCGAATAGTGTATTTTACATAAATTATGTTCAATAAAATAATTATGTTTATACATATACTTTTATATTAATATGGATGTATGTACTATATAAATAATATATGTTGCATATATAATTATATGGTGCTATAGAGGTGTAGTGGGAAGAATGTGGTGCATAAGGTTTATGGTGTGGGAGGTTGGCGGTTTGAGTCTCCGCAAGTGCGGATCAAATTGTTCTACAATGAATTTATTTTTTTTCATTGTTGAAGCTTTTGGCGACTAAAGGTGTTGGTCGGGGATTGGTTGCTTTTGGTGACTAAAGGTGTTGGTCGGCGATTCCTTCACTATTGGTGACTAAAACATTGGTCGGTGAATGTATGATTTTAAAGAAATATAATTGACTATTGGCGACCAAAATTTTGGTCGCTAAAGACGTGCTTTTTTCCGACCAAAGGTTTTTTGGTCGGCAAAACCCTCCAAGACCTTTCCCGACAGGGTTTTGGCGACAAATGTAGCGACCAAAATTTTTGGTCGCAAAATATCATTGGCGACCAAAAAACAGACAATTGGCGACCAATATTTTAGTAGCTAAAAGTGACTTTTTTTTGTAGTGAGTCACCATTTGCTTTGGCAATGGTTACAATGCTTCCAAAAAGATATGAAGCATTGTGTCCTTCTAATTTAAATTCAAACACCCCCAGATCATTCCATTCTCTTGCGGGAAGGTTTGTTTGATCACCTACATCAAGAATTGATTCTGTGTGAGAGAGTCCACTATATCATGGTGCGAACACCTATCATACCTTTAAAATAGCATGTTCCCAAACGAGGCCTTAACAACAATTTTAACCAAACAACCAAACAAAAAATCAGATGATTGTGTAAAGGTTCTAAAATGCCTTGAAAATGCAAGGACTTCTTTGGAACAATTAACAATCGAAAGAGTGAAGTATCCAAATAAACAAAGACAACTCCAAATAAATTATCTATAAGTTTACAAGAATTACAAGTCACAAATTACAGAGAAAATTACTCCTAAAAATTAAGATAATCTATTCCTAAGAATTAAGGTAGTCTACTCCTAAAAATAAAAAAACAATAATACTTCGTAGCTCGAAAAAGTTGGCACGAATACTCAAAACGACGTTGTTTTGGGTATTCTTCTTTTCTTTTTTAGAGAGAAGAGAGAAGAGAAGAGGAAAAGAGAAGAAGGACAAAAGATGGAGAGAAGGAGGAGGAAGAAAAGAAGACGGTGATGGCAGAGGAGTAAGAGAAGGAAAATTGACGGTGATGGCGGTGTCTCTCTCTTTCTACCGGTGGGTATCGCCGATCGCCTCTTTCAGACTCTATTTTCTCTACTCTTTTTTTTTTTTCTAGTAGATCTGGATTTGGAGATGAAGGAAATTTTTTTTGTTAATGATGATGATGATGATGGTGATGTTGATGTTGATATTGATGAAGATGTTGTTGTTGATGATGATGATGTGTTGATGAAGATGTTGTTGTTAATGATGATGTGTATCTCTCTCTCTATCTCTGTCTGTGTGTGTTCCTAGCTCCCTCTTCTCTCATTCTTGTCTCTTCTTCTTCTTCTTCTTCTTCAGAAAAACGAGAAAGAAAAAGAAAAAAAAAAAATTCCAAAACGACGTCATTTTGGACTCGGGCCATTTGAGCCTTCTTATTTTCGAGCTACCAATCGGAATTAATAAAAAAAAGACTCTAATGAGTTTGATGATTTCTTCATCCCTTGCCTATTCTTTTTTCAGCCTATTTATAGGCTTGACATTGCCACAAATTGTTGCTAACCACGTTGTCACAAACTGCTCCACCATGATAACATGTTGCTGCCGTTGCGACAAACTGCTCCACTATGACCAAATGTTGCTACCACAAACTATGTTGCCCCGCTTTCTTTGTAAATTGGTACCATCATATTGCACCAAATGGATGATAATAATAATAATAATAATAATAATAATAATAATAATAATAATAATAATAATAATAATAATAATAGTGTGGTCATAATTGTCCTTTAAAAATGATTTATGGCCTGAATCGATAGACCAAAATAAATAAGTCATAATCAATTAGATTAGACTTGGTCATGATTGACAGATCACAATCAATAAAATTATACTTGACAATAATTGATAAGCCACAATTAATAAAATTAGATTTGATCACAATCAATAAGTCATAATTCAGAGGAAAAATATTTACGGTGCAAGCAATCATTCTGTGATGCGATCCCGCGCATGAAAGGAAAATGCTCCGTAGCTCGAGAAAGTGAGGGTCGAATGGCCCGAATGGTACGGAAAATATTATCTTACCGGTAAGAGAACTAAAAAACATCCTAAAACGACGTCGTTTTGGAATTTCGAGCCACGGAAAATTCGAGCTACGAATCGGAATTGCGCATGAAATTGCCAAGCTATTGTGACACCTCACAAACTCCCTTGTCAGTCTCACAATTCTTACCTTTTCTTGTTTTCCAAGTTACACTCAATGCATATGGTAACTTTTTAAAATTAATAATTATTATTTTATAAAGATATTTTTATTTTTTTGACAAATATATTATGTTTATTTATTTATTAAGGTTCGATAAATTCAATTTATCACACCAAGTGATCAGGTTAATATTTAAAATACTATAAAATATATCTTTGTGTTTAACTAATTAAGAGTTCATTGAATTATAATTAGTATAAAGATTTAATGTATTCAACTTTCTTAAAACAAGTTCATATAATATATTAAATCAAAACAAGCACTATTTAATCCAACACAATTCCTAATTGCTTATGGTATCTTTAGTTCAAAAATAGCAAAAATGACTTCCCATCTCAAAGGTGTTAAGAAAAGAATTATGATAAATAAAATATATTATGTATTTTTAACTAATTATTAATTTATAAAATACTTAGGACTTATAAAATAAAAATAAAATATTTAAAATATATTATTTTATAATTTTATGAAGATTATTAATTTAACATGTTGATCCCAAGTTAAGATGACATAATTTTATTATTTAAAAGAGATTATTAATCTATTGAGTATTAATTTAAAAATTTATACGCTATATATAAAATAAAAATAAAAAAGCATCCCAATCCTTTCTTTCTAAAACTTATCTTTCCCATGTCAGTGACATGTCACCTACTCCAATACCCCGACCTCCTCTCTTGACTCTCAATCAATCTTCTTTTCCAAGTCGGAGATATACATCCAATATTTAAGATAAAATTAAAAAAAAAGAAATGAAAAGAAAAGAAAATAATTGCACAGTAAAAAAACAAAAATATGAAAATTTTAGAGAAAATTACTGAAAAATCCTCTCTAACAATTGTCTAAGATATTTTTTTATTAGTGAGAGAGGTTCACCATTTGTAAAATAATTTAGTCAGAAGTCCTGAAAAACATTTTGCTTTCAATTTTATCCCTGGACTTTTTTTTATCTGTATGACTTTTCTTTAACTATCTGTTCAAATTTATATCTATCTGTTAAAATTTTTTCCTATCTGTTCAATTTTTTCTATATAACGTTCAAATTATTTTTATCTGTTGAAATTTATTATCTGTTGAATCTATCTATTCAAATTCTTATATGTCAAAATTTTAATCCAAATAAAAGCTATATGTTCAAATTTTTATAGATTTGTTCAATTTTTCTGTTCAAATTTTTACACATTTGCTAAAAAAAAAAAAAAAAAACCCATTTCACTATCTATTCAACGATAAACAACAACAACAATAACATCTCCTCTACAAAAACAATCAACAAAATAATAATAATAATAATGATAATTCTACAAAAGATATATACATTTACACAAACACATATGAGAGAGAAATTGAAAAAAATTATTTCCAGAACCCTTAGAAATTTGATCTTATATGTTCAACAAACACACTTTATGTCTCTATCTGTTGTATATTTATGTGCTTCTATTTCATTGTCATCATCATCATCATCATCATCAATAGAAGTGAGTCAAAGCAACATCCTTCAACAACAACAACACAAAGTCAGAACTCCAAAATTCAAAAATCTGCTATACTCTCAAAAGCCTACATGATCAGCCAATCCATAACAGTATGTCATCGTGTTCATTATGCTAAAGCCACAATTAACAACTATCTGTCACTCAAAATCCTAAGCACGTAATTTCTTTCTTGATCTAAATTCAAAATTTTCAAAATTTTCTAATACTAAGGTGCGTAAAACCCAATTTCAAAAATTTCAAGTCAAATCTAAGTATTTGGGTAGCCTTGTAAGTGTTATGCGCTGGTTGGTGGTCGTGGCAGTGAGTTCGATGATGGTGCTAGACTTCTTAGAACTAGAAGCAGCACTGCCGTCAAAGTCATGCTCTGATGGTGACGGGCGGTGGTCAGCCGCCGACGGCTTGTCGATCTGCGTCTCGACCTACGGGGGTCAGATTTACTCTAGAACATAATTGACGCCACCGTATCTCGCAGCATTAGTTAGGATTTCATGATTGAATTGTGAGAGAGAGAGAGAGAGAGAGAGGGATATGTAGGGCGAGATCGCCATAGAAGAACAAAAAACCGCACCGATCTACGGTCCTCGGTAAAAGCAGGTATGATAGAGTCCCCTCTCTGTGTATGGGATATAGAAGGATAGTACAAGTTGGGACAAGCAGTGACTCAGCGACTGTTACGATTACCACCTGCCGTGAAATATTAGCAGAAATCTAAATTTCTCTCCTATCTCCTAGAGACCGGCATTTGAAAAGTCCAAAGAGCGCAGACTAGCCACGGAGCTTGCTACCGTCAGATATTCCACTAGAAAGTTGTTTAGATTAGATAAGATAGGAAATGCGTAAGTAAGAAGAGGAAAGATGCTTCAAGGATCCGACGAATAGCACTTCTCTACTTTCCCTTCCAGCCCATCTTGACTATTCCTAAAAAGAAAGGAAGGCTCAGAAGGACTCGCCCAAAGCAGAAATCGAATATACAGATGGAATGGTTCATTAACCTGCCTCGGGAGCATGAGAGTGGGACCTTATGGGCAAATAAATAATCCTTAAAACTTGTATGTAAGGCTAACCTACCCCTGGTAAAAGGTTATTCCAATCTTTCGGATAAAACCTAACTGACGATTCATATTCTGGCAAGGCCCTTCTTATTGGGCGTCTCTCTGCAAAGGCGCTTCTTTCAGTATGAGGAAAGAGAAGATATAGAGAGAGAGAGACGGTGGTTCTAGTGGCGGATCTTAAAGTAGGTGATGAGGAGGCGCGTTGCCAAGGGGAGGGTAAGGGAGGCGGTGGTTTTGTTCTAAGTATTTTAGGGAGAGAGAGAGAGAGAGAGAGGAATGGGTTTAGAGAGGGAGACGAATGGTCTAGAGAGACATGTTGTTTGGGAAGTTGGCTATTTTAGTTTTGGTTTTTTTAATAGGTTAAAATTTTTATGTTTGGAAATATGGTTCAATTTTTTTAAATTGAATGTGATATTTCTGAGAGAAAAAATGAAATTATTATGGGTTTGATGTGACATTTTGTCTTATTGGCTATTTTAGTCCATTTTGTCTTTTGTGGATTTTAGCTATAGCAATCTCGGTTTTTCCCAGTCATTTATTGTATTCCAGACTCAGTTCCGTGGTTGTTTATTGTTGTTTATATCTTGTTTCCATCCTTTAATTCCTTGTATTTGAGTTGTGGGATGTGTTGGATAAGTTTGGAACAGGTTGGTTGTGTGTTGGAACAAATGATTGCTGCCCAGGTTTTGGCTTCTTCGCTCGAGAGAGGATTGAGGGTCTTCAGGTTTCTTTCAGACGTAGCTTTCGCTCGAGCAAGCTTTCTTGTGCTCGAATGAGGTTTGTGTTATTTGTCCCTTCGCTCGAGCGAGCACTCTTACGCTCGAGCGTACATCTACGTCTCTGTTAGACCTAAAGGATGGTATTCTTCGCTCGAGCGAGCTTTCTGGTGCTCGAGTGAGCCTTGTGTTATGTGTTCCTTCGCTTGAGCGAGTATTCTTGTGCTCGAGCGTGCTTCTGCATTGCGGACCTGAAGCTTTGCATTGTTCGCTCGAGCTAGCCTTCTTGCACTCGAGCGAGGTCCTTTGTTGTGTCTGGTCGCTCGAGCGACAAGTCCTTCGCTCGAGCGAAACGCGCATATATCATATCACAGTAGTGTGATTTTAATCACTTTTTCATTCCCTTTTTCACTCCGAACCCTAGATCCGACTCTCTCTTTCTCTCTACAAATACACTTGATCTAGAGAGTTTCTACCCTACTTCCTTTGTAAAAAAGATAGAGCATCACGTGGGCTATTCTTTGATCCGAAAAAGCTTGGATTTGGAGCATCTTAGGTTTCTCTCTTCATCTCCTTTGAGTTTCTCCATTTGAGGTAGGGATAATCTACTTATTTCTATGAGCTTTAACATAATTATTAGTCATTTTATATAAATGGTGAGATTTGGAAGTTTTGGAAAGTTAGGGTTTGAAATTTGAAATGTTTGAAAGAGAGGTTTCTTAGTTTTGGGCTCCTTTGTGAATGTGAGGCCTTGAAATGGGGTTATTTGTGAATAATTGATGAAATTGAGCCTTAGGGTTGATATTTGAGGAAGGGAGAAAAATGCCCTAATTGGGATTAAATAAATTATTTGTCAAAATAATGGAATTAATTGTGGAAATATGTAATTGGGTTGGAAATGATGAAATTGGGAGAGAATGTAATCAAATGGTGTAGTTGGATTGATAAATCACTCACTTATGGAAAAGTTGATAATTTATCTGTTGATAAATTTATTTATCTGTTTAGAAATAACTGTTTTGGGCTATCGGTGGAGGATAGCCATGATTGTTGTAGAACTGCATGATGATTAGGTAAACTGAAACTAATTAATTGGAATATGTCATTGAATATGACGGTTGGATTAACACATTGAATATGTGCATTAATTGATCATTGTATATGACAACATATTTAAATACATTGCATATGTACCTTTGTTTGGGAGGAGATATGGGATGTACTCCATTGTTTGGGAAGAGATAAGAGATGGACTCCATTGATAATTAAGTTGACTGAAGTGTCCAGGGTGAAAGTATCGAAACCTTATATGCATTTGAATGATGTCGATGATTGAAGTGTTGATAATATGAGTTGTAGTCTCATTGTGAATTGTTTGGATAAATAATGAACCATGTTAATGAATTGATTTGGTTAAATAAATAGAAGTGCATTGAAATACGGTTGCAAATGTTGATTGGTTATGGAAAACATGTACGTCGGTTTACATGTGTTAAACATTTATTGGATGCTAATGTTTTAGTTATTTCTCATATTTTGTTTAGCATATCTCTACTGGGCATTGGCTTACCCTTCTTGGGACACCATTTTCAGGTACAGGTGACATGCCGCCTCCAAGATCTTAGCTTGGAAGGTTTAGGAGTTGAAGGCTCCGTTTTGTTATTTTTGTCTTGATGATTATATGTAAATTCAAGCCAAGGGCTTTATATGTAAAGAGTTAGAACTCTTCTTTTGTTGTAACCAAGTTATTACTTGGAAAGATGTAAGCCCGTAGAGCATTTATTTTGTTGATAACATGTACTATCATTTGTAAGAAGACTCTGATGGATTAAGATATAATATTTCTTTTAGGATTATGGATCTTATGTATGATTGTCATATACTGTATTTTGAGGGCGTTGCAACTTGGTATCAGAGCGTACCGGGTTTGAATACTTTGGGTACGTGGGAAATGGTTAGTACCACAAGGGGTTTGTCTCGCTTGTTAGAGACTTCTATATAATGTTATGTGCTTATATGATAACATGTTTATATGACTATATGGGTATGGGATTTAGTTCTAGGATGTTGATCAGGTCTATGGGTTTCTGGGAATCCTGTTGGAAAGGCACTTGATCACTGTCGTTTCTAACTAAAACTCTAGCGACGCCACGGGACAGTCATTATCCGGAGATGAAATTCGTATGTGTTTATGTGATTATGTGCTTATGTGGAGTGAACTACAGTTGTCCATTGTATGAGGACTCGAGTGAAATAGCTTCGACACATTTGTGAATGTGCTAATCCTTTTGTTACCTTTATTAGGATGTCAGGACGAGGTCGTGGTAGTAGGCGTGGTAGGCCTATGAGGCAGGAGATGCCTATACCGAATGAAATTCAGGTGCAGGAGGAGGGAGTTAGTCAGGCCAATGTGGCTGAACTAGTAGGTCAGCCGGCTATGGGTGCCTTAGCCCGCGAGATGGCAGGAGCATTGAGGGAATCTATGGGCATTTTCAGGGCTAAGAATCAAGTCCAGGCCGATGTAGCTGAGGTAGGGCCGTCTTTTCTGAAGAGGGAGTTCTTCTAGTCGAATCCGGATGAGTTTTTAGGTGACCCTAAGGAGCCACTGAAGGTCGATGGGTGGCTAGAGTAGATGACAAAGACGTTTAAGATGCTTGGCATAGAAGACGGAGGTTTGAGAGTGACCTTGGCGTCCTTCCAGCTGAAGGGAGATGTGGGTCAGTGGTGGAAGTATGCGCGGGGGCGCATTGGAGTAACATGGGAGGCATTGTTGAAGCTTTTCAGAACAAGTACTTACCGGCTATGGTGAGGGAAAAGTTGAGGGATCAGTTTTCTCAGCTCAAGCCGTTGAATACACCAGTGGCGGAGTTCGAAGCCACCTTTACTAGTCTGTCGAGGTTTGCACCTGAGTTAGTGGCAACTGAGAAACGCCGATGTCTGGAGTTTGAGAAGAGGTTGCGGACTGGACTCATGTTTAGAGTTACCGGTTCCATGATTAGAGATTATGGGCGCCTTGTGGAGGTTGCAGCCCATCTTAAGACCATTATGCATGCGGAGGAGGAGAGGATAAGGGGCTCCAGGAGGAGTCAGGAAGGCCAGGGGGACGGTAAGAGGCAGAGGGGTTTTAACCCTCAACAGTCCTAGGGAGTGCATTCTAGATCTACCTTTCGAGTACCGAGTTCAGGTTTTGGGAGAGGCGGACAGGGAGACATCACCTGTTACAAATGTGGTCAGCTGGGCTACAAGTCTCCAGCTTGCCCGCAGAGGGGAGGAGGGCAGCGAGCAGTTTCATCTTCGGCTCATTCTTAGGGCCAAAGTCAGGGCAGAGGCTAGCTGCTCACTTGTTATCAGTGCGAGCAGGCAGGGCACTTGAAGTGGTTTTGCCCGCAGTTGAGTGGCACATCTGGTGCGTCTGGTTCAAGGTAGACACAGTGTTATCAGCCAACTCAGTCAGTTTGGGCCTCGAGGGTCAATTAGGGAGCCTCTTCGGCTCATTCTATGCGGCAGTCTTATGCTCCGAGAGGTGAGCAGGTAGATCAGAGACCTACAGGGCGCGTGTATGATGTTACAACACCAGATCTTGTACCGAGTCCATCTGTTGTGAGAGGTACCTTTTTGTTTTGCAACTCGGTTGCTAATGTGTTAATTGATATAGGTGCATCCCATTCCTTTATATCTTCTGCATTTGCATCTGTTTTGGGGTTGGAGTTGGCGCAGTTAGTATCTCCTATTTGTGTTGTGTCACCTATTAGGGGTGAGGTGGTTCTGAAGCAGGGGTGTCGGGGCTGTGATATAGAGGTTGCCGATCGTCGGCTTCCCTTTTCCTTTGTATTGATGGACATGTCTGGGTTTGATGTAATTCTAGGTATGGACTGGTTATCGTCATACCGAGCTATCATAGATTGTTACTGCTAGAGGGTTACTGTATGTACCTTGAGCGGCGAGTGTTTTCATTTCTTGGGGGATCGGATTGGTAGGGTTTTACCACCGGTGTATAATCCGTGAGGGCAGAATGAGCTTAGTTGTCTTCTCGCTAGCTTTATGAGTAGTGAGTGTGATGAGACTCAGACTGAGCTGCCAAGAGTGGTCTATGAGTACTCGGACGTCTTTCCCGAGGATCTTATTAGTTTACCACCCCATCGAGAGATCGAGTTCTCTATTGACTTAGTGCCTGGCACGACATCGATTTCCATGGCACCGTATCGTTTTGCCCAGCCGAGTTGAGTGAGTTGAAGATTAAACTCCAAAAGTTGCTAGATAAGGGTTTTATTCGCCCTAGTACTTCGCTTTAAGGAGCACCAACCCTCATTGCTAAGAAGAAAGATGGGGCTTTGAGGCTTTGCATTGATTACCGAAAATTGAACAGAGTTACAGTTAAGAACAAGTACCCTATGCCTCGTATAGATGATTTGTTTGATCAGTTGAAAGGATCCCGTTGTTTTCTCAGATAGACTTGAGATCAGGTTACCATCAGTTGAGGGTTAGGGAGGAAGATATCCTGAAGACGGCATTGCGTACGCGGTGTGGCCATTATGAGTTTCTAGTGATGCCGTTTGGGCTAACCAATGCCCCAGCTGTGTTCATGGACTTGATAAACCGGATTTTCTGGGAGTTTTTAGATCACTTCGTGGTCATGTTTGTGGACGACATTCTAATTTATTCACCTTCTGAGGAGGAGCACGAAGAACACTTGCGAGTGGTACTTGAGTTACTTAGAACCCATAAGCTATATGTTAAGTTTGGGAAGTGTGAGTTCTGGCTAAGAGAGGTTAAATTCTTCGGTCACGTGGTATCCGGGAAAGGGGTGACTGTAGATTCATCCAAAATAGAGGCAATGCAAGATTGGGCATAACCTAAGAATGTCTTTGAGATCCGTAGTTTTTCGGGATTGGCCAGGTATTACCATCGGTTTATGAAAGATTTCTCGAGGCTAGCTTCGTCGCTGATTAGATTGACGCGGAAAGGGGTCAAGTTTGTGTGGAGTGAGATTTGTGAAAATTCATTTCAAGAGCTTAAAGTTAGACTTACCACCGCTCCAGTTTTTGTTATTTTGGAGAGGGGTTTGGGTTATGCAGTGTATTGTGATTCATCACGAGAGGGTCTGGGTTGTGTATTGATGCAAGAGGGAAAAGTAGTAGCCTATTGTAGACGTCCCCGAACGCCCCGGGAGGATGAGTCCTGTTCTGTTCATATGGGCTCACTATAGTTCGGACTCAAATTGTCACGGTTCTTAATCTGAACCAAAGAGTCCAAATCCGGCAAATCATTTTAGGAAACAGATTTTTGTAAAGAAGTGCCAAATATGGACTGCTTTGCCAGATACAGAGTCGCCACCTAAATATTTTTTATGGGAGAATTTAGAAAACCCTGACTCGTTTGCCTAAGGCTACGTGTCCATCATCACCAAAGTTGCCTCGGCTCAGGAACTTGGGTACGATTGGGGAAGGTCAGCTATGAGCACCCCCGCTCGCCCGATCAAAGATCGGCCTCTACTAACCATGATATCTAGTTTTGAAAACATTATGCGTTCTTATTCCGGTTATTAGCCTAGATTTACTACATGATGCGCACATCAAACAAGTATAGACTAAGTCGCCGAAATTGGAACAAAACATTGCATGTTTGTTTTGAAAATGGTTTGCTACTCGTGAGTAGGCTAAAATGCAGATTTTGCCACCCTCAAGTGGGCTTTAGAAAAGATGGTTTCGCCACTATCTAGTGGGCTTAAAAACTCACATTCAATGCATTGTTCCAATTTAAGTAACTCAACCTTCACCCACAGGCATTCAGGCAGTTATATCATATAAGCTCATAGACATATAACAAGCAAGTTGTCATGTTAATATTCACATACATGCAAGATGCTAAAGCATAAACACTTACAGTGTACTCCGAGCCAAAACAAGAAACTAGTTAGTAATCATGCATGATCCTAGTTCATGTTAAAATGGCTAATGTATCACATACAGAATGCCACTAAAATAGGCTCGACTAATCTATGGATGGCATGTGAAATGTACAGATAACATGTATTCAAGTTAGATTTGAGATACGATGCAATTAGTATGATGCACCGAGCCCGGTGCATGCAATACAAATGAATGGATGCACGCATGCATAACATAAGGATGCTAATTGAAATATGTCCTAATACTAACCATCAAAAGCAGGTAAGTAAAAGGGAGAAAGAAGTAGGGATTGGAAGACATGCATCACACACACGCACGCTTATTACAAATTTGCCCTCTCTCGAAGGGACCGAAAGAATAATACAATTAACTAACCTACAAGCTAATTACATATTACAGACCAATTAAACTAGTTATCAAATTAATTAATCTAATAAAACAGTAAACAGCCTCGGGAAGAGGGCTCAATGCAATGCGTGTTCGGCCCCGCTCGGAAAGAAACTATGCAAAATATGTTAAGCATGACCAAAGCAACTGAAAACTAAGCTAAAGCACACTGAAACATACACAAAAACTCCACAAAGCTTGGCCAAAATCATGCTAGAACAAGGGTCAACACCCAAAGCATGTTAAGGCCTAAACATGGCATTACAAGACATGTATGCAAGGCATGCAAGATGTGTCTAAACCAAGTACAAATAGAGCTATATTATGACATAATAAGCACAAAAATTAGTTAGGACATGGTCAACATGAACCTAAATTAGATGCTCACACAAGAGGCTAAAATGGCCCTTTTCAAGGACAATAAGGAGAGGGGGTGGCCCTCTCCTTCTTAGAACCTCAAGGCACCATCCTCACCACTAAAATCCCTCAATATTTCAGTAGTGAGGAGGCCCAAACACAATGGTCCCGGAGCTCACCAAAAATGCACAAAAATGGAGCCTAACAAGGCTTGAGAGGGGTCAAACAACCTCAAAGCTCAAAACATTCTTAAACAACTATTTAGACTAGACAAAAACAAGACTTTTATATGTTACACACCAAGTCTAAAAATAGTTTCAAGGTAGTCAAAAAAGCTATGCAAAAATGGGGTAAAAAAGCAAGAATGTTACCCTTGAAGACCCTCTTCACAAATGGTGGACCAGCTGCTTCTTTGAGCTCAAAACCACCCAAGAACACCAAGAACAGACCTCTGGCCCCTCAGCAACCAAGAAAAGGTGTAAGACTAGGTGTTTGTGTACAATAGAAAGACTAAAACACACACAAGGCAAAGAAAGAGAGAGAGATATAGAGATAGAATGGATACAAACCCTAACCCTAATATCAAAGGTCTCTCTGGAAATCTTTTTTTGTGTAACCTAGAGGAGGGAGGAGAGGTTCCCTCTTATAGACAATCCAATCTTGTAAAGCTTCCAAAGCAAGCTAGATAAGAGGGAAATCCCTCCATACACGTGTATGGAGGGGAGCAGAGTGTATGCCAGCTATCACAGCTGGCATGAAAATATCTGCAAAAGCAGATGAATAGTGGTCGGCCAGCGAAAAATGCAATTTGGCCAAAATAGATGGCCGGTCGACCATCTATAGCACCGGTCGGCCAAACATTTGACCGATGGCAACAAAACACAGTCGGTGGCCTCAAGCCATGGCCGGTGGAGTGTGGGGATGGCCAAAAAGCCATTCCCTGCCCTCCAAAGCAAAAACACAAGTGTTTGGTGCAAAACCAAACACAAAATAGTCGAGTCGAGAGATCCTGAGGCAAGGCGCGTAGCCGAGACCTCCAGGAACTCAAGACGAACACAAACAAGGATGATCACCGAGTGTTCAAACGGTGACGCCCAAGTCTTGAGGACGGTCAAAAATAGGGTGTTTACAGTTGCCTCTCTTTGACAGAACTCAAAAGTCATAACAATGACGGGAGTGAGTGTCAAAGCCAAGAGACGACCCATTTTTGACAAGGCCGAAGACTCAGACAAAAGCATACAAGCTACAAATAAAGGCATGCGCCCGAGGGTAGGGGCAAAATGCAAGACAATGCACAAAGCCGAGCATAACTTATGATCATGCAAGAAACATAGGGATGTATCCCAGTGTTTCGGAAAGGTATAAGCATTGGAATGTATTCCAAATGCTCTTAACCAAAGAGGGAGAAACATAGGGACATATCACGGTGGTTCAAAACGAAGGAGAAACATAGGGACGTATCCCGGTGTTGCGGAATGGTGTGAGCATTGGAACGTATTCCAAACGCTTTTAACCAAAGAGGGTGAAACATAGGAACATATCCCGGTGTTTCGAAACGAAGGAGAAACATAGGGACGTATCCCAATGTTGCGGAATTGTGTGAGCATTGGAACGTATTCCAAACGCTTTTAACCAAAGAGGGAGAAACATAGGGACGTATCCCGGTGTTTCGAAAAGGAAGGAGAAACATCAGGACGTATCCCGGTGTTTCGGAAGGAAGGAGAAACATAGGGATGTATCCCGGTGTCTCGGAAAGAAGAGAGAAACATAGGGACGTATCTCGGTGTTTCACAAAAGAAGAGAGAAACATCGGGACGTATCCCGGTGTTTCGGAAAAGGAGAAGAAACATAGGGACGTATCCCGGTGTTTCAAAAAGGAAAGAGTAACATAGGGACGTATCCCGGTGTTTCGAAAAAGGAGAAGAAACATAGGGACGTATCCCGGTGTCTCAGAAAGGAATGAGAAACATAGGGACGTATCCCAGTGTTTCGAAAAAGGAGAAGAAACATAGGGACGTATCCCGATGTTTCAGAAAGGAATGAGAAACATAGGGACGTATCCCGGTGTTTCGGAAAGGAGAAGAAACATAGGGACGTATCCCGGTGTTTCAGAAAGGAATGAGAAACATAGGGACGTATCCCGGTGTTTCGAAAAAGGAGAAGAAACATAGGGACGTATCCCAGTGTTTCAGAAAGGAATCAGAAACATAGGGACGTATCCCGGTGTTTCGGAAAAGGAGAAGAAACATAGGGATGTATCCCGGTGTTTCAGAAAGGAAGAAGAAACATAAGGACATATCCCAGTGTTTCGGAAAAGAAGAAGAAACATAGGGACGTATCCCAGTGTTTCGGAATGAAGGAGAAACATAGAGACGTATCCCGGTATTTCGAAAAAGGAGAAGAAACATAGGGACATATCCCGGTGTTTCAAAGAAGGAGAAGAAACATAGGGATGTATCCCGGTGTTTCAGAAAGGAATGAGAAGCATAGGGACATATCCCGGTGTTTCGAAAAAGGAGAAGAAACATAGGGACGTATCCCGATGTTTCGGAAAGGAATGAGAAACATAGGTACGTATCCCGGTGTTTTCAAAAAGGAATGAGAAACATAGGTACGTATCCCGGTGTTTTCGGAAAGGAATGAGAAACATAGGGACGTATCCCGGTGTTTCGGAAAAGAAAAAGAAACATACAGACGTATCCCGGTGTTTCGGAAAGAAGGAGAAACATAGGGACGTATCCCGGTGTTTCGAAAAGGTATAAGCATTGGAACGTATTCCAAATGCTCTCAACCAAAGGAGGTCTAACCCGTCGCACACGCGAGGAGAAAGAACAACAATGCAAGTAAAAAGGTGTGTAACAATGCAACCAGAAAGTGCATCGCAATGCAAGCGAAATGGGTGCATACGTGTAACAACGCAAGTGAAGTGTGCATAACAATGCAACTAGAACCATGCATAACAATGCAAGTGAAGTGTGCATAACAATGCGATTGAAGCGTGCATAACAATGCAAGTAGAACGTGTGTGACAGCGCATGTTAGAGATATGGAAAACAATGCAATATAGGTACACAAGACAGTGCGAGTGAGGTGCATAAAAGAAGTGTGATAAGATGCATTTTCTATGCAAGTATGGGGGCATTTTCTATGCAATCATGGAAAGCATATTCTATGCGGAATCGAAAGCAAGCATATTCTATGCATGAATCATAACGATGCGCGGCACACATGCAACAAAAGTGTATATGAAAGTGCACATCCTATGCAATAAAGGGGCATCAAACATATACTTCAGTGCCTCCGATTTACCTCTCGAAGGACTTGGCAGCACGCTCAGCTCAAAAGAGGACACCCTGTTTATATTAGCGAGAGATAACATCTGCATGTGAAGACCACATGTGCTACTTGGACTGCCATTCTGACTTGAAGCAGGCTTACACTTGAGGTAGAGGCGTACTCATACTTCGGTAGCATTAACAAGGCCTGAGAAGGTGCATACAGAATACAATCATGGTATTTGAAACAAACTCAGATGCTCCGATTTTCCTTCTTTTCTTTTGCTTTGCAGTCTGGAACCTATATAGCTTCAGATAGGTCCTGGTTTTACTGTTCTCACATGACCTGGGTTGAACCCTGCGGTTTTTATGAAAGAACAAATCTTGTTTTGCACAAATGTGGAGAATGGCACAGCACTTTGAGCACAAAACGATTCATTTTTGAAATTGAGAATGAGTTCTCGACCGGGTATTGAGCCTACAAATGACCACAGCCAAAACGACTCAAAAAATGGAAGACAAAGGCAAAATAACCAAAACACATCGAGTCATGCTCGGGATGACTCAAAGCAAGAATCGAGACAAATAAAACAAAAGACACGACACACAGACGTGTTACAAAGACGAGAGACCTCTCAGTACGTGAGGAGCCAGTTTTTTTTTCGGGTATTATTTCCCACCCTTTTTCTCATTTGTGATTCTCACATCACTCGGCCCTCAGGCTCTGTTTTTCTGAAAAAAAAGCCCCATTTTTCTCACTTTTTCTCTCAGCGCATATCTCTCTATTCTCCAATCTCTCATTTTTTATCCCTCCCCTGGGTGGTTGATGGATGAACAGGAAGTTGCGGGCTCATGCCCCTAGCATTCTGCTAGATTTTCTTTCTTCTGCTCACAACAGTGAACTTCCTCACAATGGGGTTGTGTTACAATCAGGTATGTAGCGAATCTGCAACTGACATTGCTTGACAATGCTTTGCTGGGGAGCTTGGACATGATCAGATCTGTCCAGATGAGGGAGTGGAACATCCTGCCCCACTTCCAGCTCGTGCTTCGCACTTGGCTTGATACCTCGTTGCTTGGAGGATGTTAGAGCTTTCTTCCCTTTTACGGTTAGCTTCAGTGGTGCCCTTTTCTGGCGAATACGGTGCCCTTTTCGGCAAGTGCATTGATAAAGGGAAAAAAGACAGAAAACCTGACTCAACTGTGCCCCTAGTTTATCATTTTGACCCTTTTTTTTTTGTTTTTGCTTTCTACTAAAACAATTTTGACCAATATGAGAGTTAGATTAACATACTTGTTCACTTTTTTGATTTTGAAAATCATGCAGGTTAGGTTATGAGTACTGAAAATTTTCCTATTTTAGGTCCAAAGAAAGGTCCAATTTTTTTGAAAAAATGGAATAATTTTCGAGACAATTAGCTAACCTCTGTAAAAACTCTCAAAAACTGTTTTTGCAAACAGCCACTGCTCAACGAGCACGGAACTTACTCTCGAGATGCACAACCTTAGATCCGAAGGATAATTGCCCCTTGCTTGAAAACAACTGCATGGCAACGGAAAGTTGCCCCTTGTTTGAACGGCACCGCAGCGCATTGAATGGCAACGGAAAGTTGCCCCTTGTTGGAATGGCACCGTAGCGCACTGCAATCAATCCTCAGAGTGACGATCACAACCGAACTCTCGGATACAGAGAAGGCAAAGACGATCAAAACCATTACATGGACACAATCGATTTTAGATGTGTTTGTGGCTGGACTTCAGAATGAAGTTGCCTACGTATCCCAAACATGGGAATCAAGCCTTACGTAGTTTCGGGTAAGGTATACTCGTGTATTAACCCTCACCTTTTACGCTCTAACTTTTGCCAAGGCCGCCTTTTCTGGGTTTTCAACCTTACGAGCTTTGTTCTTATTTTCTTTTCAATTCTTTTCATCTCTCTTCCTTTTTCTTTTTCATCTTTTCTTTTCATTTTCTTCATTTTTCTTCTTTCTTTCTTTTTTTGTATTCTTTGCATTTTTCTTTTTTTTGTTCTTTTTTCTTTTTTTTTCTTTTTTCTTGCTCTAACTTTTTCCTGGGTCGCCCTTCCGGGTTTTCGGCCCAGCAAGCCTCTCAAGGGTAAAAGTGTAGCTTTGTCCATGTCAAATGGTTTTGAGATCCTGAAGTCATCTAAATCCAGGAGAATGACTGATGTTCGCTGACGATGTAGGAGTCCATCCAATGGGGGGCTGAATTTGCCCCTAGTGTTGTGGATAGGAACTTAGTTGTTCTTCAGCAGAAACTGTCTTCTTTCCTCCTTTCTGGGATTTGGCATTCTTGCCGACCTTCTTTGATTTGTGGAATGATCCATCTTCGGCTCTTCGAGCACATTTGAAATTCTTTGCCCCTAGTTCCAGGGGTGCTTCTGATCTAGCTTTACAAGTTTCTTTTGATGACATCTGATCTTCTTGATCTGACTTTCTTGCCTCTTGTTCGAGGGTTGCTTTGAATCTGGCCACACAGGCCTCACGTTGTAGTAGACCATTGAACATTTCTGAACTTAAGTCCAAGGTTTGACAATGAGGGGTCGAGTCTTGAGGCTGAGAGCGATCCTAGGCTGCACAATCTTAAGAGTGATTCCACACAGGTCTTCGCAAGATCGCGCAAAACAGTTTTTGAAATCTTTTAAGAAAGCGACAAATCGCTCGTGCTAAAGACAATGTAGAACCAATCTGGATCAAGTCAGGATCCTTCTCAGTACTCATATTAACAAGCATGATCTTGATCATTAAGGGCTTAGCATGCCTCTCTTTCTCTTAATTGATCAAATTTTGCAAAACCCGCGGAATTCCTTCCTCTTCGTTTTTATCACAATGTTTCGAAAAAAGTTTTGGAAAACATAGGTCGATGCAATGAATTCAAGGCGCAGAAAAGACACAGCTTCTAGTCAAATACTGTCATCTCATTTAGAATTTCTGGCACAATTGGCACACGGCAGAAGCAAACACAAGAGTGTGAAAATCATTGTTGTTCCATTCAGATCTGTTGGCGTAACTGGCTCCAAGGCAGAAACAGACTCAAAAGAAAGCAAAAAGCAAAAAAAAAAAGACAAACACAAAACAAGCAAGTGATGTCCGAGGTAACACCCCCGAAATCACCCGACCCTAACAAAACAGGACTGACTCGACACAACAAGACAAACCTGACTGACTCAGTATGAAAAGACTAACTCAATACAAAATGACAAGACTGACCCAATACCCAAGTCAGAAACCACAAAAACTAGCATTCGCAAAATGCTCAAAACAGTGCGTGCCATACGCCACATCCGGAGTAAACTGAGCGCCGCCCGCAGGTGGTTTATCCCTCGATCACATCACATTATCCCCCATAAGTTCACTGATCAAGTGCCGATAGACTTTGTAGGACCTGGTGCGGGGATGACCCTGTTGTCAATCAAATTTTGTATCTCGTGGCGGAGACGAACGTAACTGTCAGTGTCATGATCGATTTGTTGATGAAAAGCACAGTACTTAGTCGGGTCATGCTTTGGAGGGAGAGGATCAGGTAGAGGTCGTTGTTCTAACGGTTTCAGATGTCCTTTCCTGAGTAGGACCCCTAGGGCTTTAGACAAAGGCATATAAAGCGGGGTGAAAATCCTCTTGCCCTAGGGTAGATAGTCTGAGGTTTGGGGGTTTGGATTGGATGTACCAACAAAGGGGGTGGCTGTTCTTGGTGTGGTGGTAGCGACCATGCCCACTTTGGAAGATCTTGCAGCTGCATCACCACTGGTGGTCGCATTCGAACTGCGGTTAAATGCCCTCTTAGGCTGCTCCCTGTCATTGTCAATCAAACCCTGCTTCAAGGCATCCTCAATCTGTACTCTCATCTCATGCAAATCTGAAAAGTTGGGGAAGGGGAGAACGATCATCTTCTGCATGAGCTTGGGTTAGAGGTTGCGCACAATCATCCGAATCTGATCTTTGTCAGTTAGCCTAATGGTCATCATTGACGCCTTGGCCCTCCACCGGGTTACAAAATCGGAGAAACCCTCATTTGGCTCCTGCCTAGTCGTCTCGAGATCACGGGTTGTAATCTCGATTTGTGGATTGTAGGAGTATTGATCGACGAAAGCCTTGGCCATCTCATCCCAATTCCTCCTAACATCGCCTTCCAGTTTTGTATACCAGATGGCTGCTACACCCGACAGGGTCCGGCCGAATAAAGAAAGCTTTTGTAGTCTGGTGAGGCCCATCGGCCTTAAAATGTCTGAAAACAGCCGCAAGTGCACCATGGGATCCTCGGACCCATCGAAACGGTCAATATATGGCATCTTGAATCTGTCTGGCAGCGTCACAGCTATGTCGGTATACCCATCCTCAATGTCTGGGATGGACTTGACGCCTTGAGATTTCTTGAACAACTTTTCAAGCTTTCTTACCTTCAATGCTGTGGGGTCCACCTCGGACTCAAAGGGAGAATCCGGCAGGTTGGTGGGTGTTTTGGATAATTGGGGTAGGATTGGGGGCGGAGCCGGTCCTGTCAGAATGTTTGTATCTCCTTGGACATTTGCTGCCTCCTCGGGTGCTGGAACTCCTAGTGGGGGAGGGGCTTGGTGCGAAGCAGATGCTCCGGTTTGCTGTTGTAGCCTGGCGATTAGCTCAGCCTGCTGGGCCATGATCTCGGCCTGCTGTTTGGCAAATTCCGCTTGACGGGCAGCGTCCTGCTGCATGAGTTTCATATTATCTTGGAGTTGGCGCACCATCTCTTCTAGACCCGACATATTGTTCTAATCTAACTGAGCAACCAGTATATCTATGTCAGCAGTGGGCTCGAAAATCTCAGCCCGACTGCTCAAAGATCACTGATCTGGTAGCTGTTGTACTGGTGGTCTGTGCCTGACTAGCCTTCTCTGGCCCTGATTACCCTTGAACTAAGTCTCTGACTTGACAAAGTCTATCAGTACAAATCCAATGAACCTTGGGGGATATTGGAGCCTTCTGAAGCTATGGTTCTAGGACTACCTAGCAAAAGAAAAAAAAAAAAAGGCAGCATCTCAGCCCAATTTCATCAGAACAGGCATAGGCATAACTGAATAACTGTATTCCACTCCTGATCACTGTTCCCCAAAATCACTGCCCCAAATCTGAATATGATACCCGCAGATATAATTGATTCTCAAAACACTGATGCCTGCAGGCCTGATACCCAGACTTGCAAACTGATATATGCATTCTTGTAGAGGCCAACTCCAAAAAGCACATAGCAAGCAAATGAGAGCCAAAACATCCCTATGTTGGGGTAGGGTTTCCCTGTCCTATTTTGTCAGGAGCGAGGGTTTCACTACGTACACAGCGGTTTCAAACAACCTAATATCGGGTAAGCAACCTGTCCTAGTTTGGAATGGTCACTATGGATTCTGAATATGCACTAGGTCGAATGGTCGAAAAGGATGCCCCGGTAAAATCGGGGTTTGTGTTCCCATACTGGCAGAGCCCACAACCGGTCAGCCTTATGGCATGCTTTGACAAAGCAAGCCTCCGGCAAACCGTTCAGGAATAGCAGATGGCAAACACGGTGTCCTAGGTGCACCAATGCACATGCAATATAAAGAAACACAGTGTAGTCAAAACAAGATATCATGAGTTCGAATCAACTTCTCTAAAGCCCCCAGCGGAGTCGCCAGAAACTGTAGACGTCCCTGAACGCCCCGGGAGGATGAGTCTCGTTCTGTTCATATGGGCTCACTACAGTTCGGACTCAAATTGTCACGGTTCTTAATCTGAACCAAAGAGTCCAAATCCGGCAAATCGTTTTGGGAAACAGATTTTTGTAAAGAAGTGCCAAACATGGACTGCTTTGCCAGATACAGAGTCGCCACCTAAATATTTTTTTGGGGGGAATTTAGGAAACCCTGACTCGTTTGCCTAAGGCCACGTGTCCGTCATCACCAAAGTTGCCTCGGCTTGGGAACTTGGGTACGATTGGGGAAGGTCAGCTATGAGCACCCCCGCTCGCCCGATCAAAGATCGGCCTCTACTAACCATGATATCTAGTTTTGAAAACATTATGCGTTCTTATTCCGGTTATTAGCCTAGATTTACTACGTGATGCGCACATCAAACAAGTATAGACTAAGTCGCCTAAATTGGAACGAATCATTGCATGTTTGTTTTGAAAATGGTTTGCTACTCGCGAGTAGGCTAAAATACAGATTTTGCCACCCTCAAGTGGGCTTTAGAAAGGATGGTTTTGCCACTATCTAGTGGGCTTAAAAACTCACATTCAATGCATTATTCCAATTTAAGTAACTCAACCTTCACCCACAGGCATTCAGGCAGTTATATCACATAAGCACATAGCCATATGACAAGCATGCTGTCATGTTAATATTCACATACATGCAAGATGCTAAAGCATAAACACTTACAGTGTACTCCGAGCCAAAACAAGAAACTAGTTAGTAATCATGCATGATCCTAGTTCATGTTAAAATGGCTAATGTATCACATACAGAATGTCACTAGAATAGGCTCGACTAATCTATGGATGGCATGTGAAATGCACAGATAACATGTATTCAAGTTAGATTTGAGATACTATGCAATTAGTATGATGCGCCGAGCCCGGTGCATGCAATACAAATGAATGGATGCATGCATGCATAGCATAAAGATGCTAATTGAAATATGTCCTAATACTAACCATCAAAAATAGGTAAGTAAAAGGGAGAAAGAAGTGGGGATTGGAAGACATGCATCACACACACGCACGCTTATTACAAATTTACCCTCGCTCGGAGGGACCGAAAGAATAATACAATTAACTAACCTACAAGCTAATTATATATTACAGACCAATTAAACTAGTTATCAAATTAATTAATCTAATAAAACAGTAAACAGCCTCGGGAAGAGGGCTCAATGCAATGCGTGTTCGGCCCCGCTCGGAAAGCCACTGCCATGCACAAGTTGCCTCTGCTTTGACTGTTATCCTCCTCTGAAAACTGTACAAGTCCCAGGGTTGCTTCTCTGAGTCCTGTGGAACACCACCGGCTAATGGAATTGCTCACCGGCCAAAGGGAATGATCACCGGCCACTTGTTCAAGCTATCGGCCATTGATGAATGGCCAGTCGGCACTGGAGATGGCCGGCCGGCCAAAGCTTCCTGCAGAATCTGTTTTTGACAGTAGCAGAGGGAAAAACATAGCATGGCAATGCATTTCAAGCAATGTATGCACTAACCACACTGCTTATCATATTCATGACTCAAAGGAGGATGGGTTTCGATTCTCGGACCATCAATCGCGCATTTCAATGCGTGATGGCCCAAGAAATCATGTATGCATTTTGATATGGAATGCAATGCACATAATCAAACAAAGGGGCTCGACCTCTATCATACTCAACTCAAGAGGTGAAGTATGCATGTAAATGGAATGCAACCTAAACGTGGAGGCTAAGTATGCAAAATGAGCATGCAAGGCATGTGACAACTATACTAGTGGCAAACACGCAACAACATGTAAAGTGGACTAAGAATAGGAACAATGCAAAGTAACTTGACCAATGAAATACATGCCAAATGCATCATGATTTCAAGCAAGCAACATGTAATAGGCCAAGTATGCAACAATGCACGAGGCAAGCATGCTATAACACATGAAGGATGGACTTAAACTAATTTAGGCAGCCCTCAAACAAGCCTAAAACAGTGGCCATAAACTATGGAGATGGGGCCAAATGCACATACAGAATGCATGCATACATGATCCACTTCCTAAGCATCAAAAGGCAACTTTTAAGCACACTTAAAAGAGATGATCATGGACAATTAGCATGCAATGTAAGCTCTGAAAATCATGAAAGAGAGGTGCCAAATCAAATAATCAAAACAAGCAAAGCATGCAATAATGGTCCAAGCACTTAAGGCAAGCCAAGGAGGCTTAAACCATGGCTAAGTCAACCAAGCTTCACAAGGCTAAGAGGGCATAAAACAAGTCCAAGGCAGACCTAAACAATGCTAAGGGTGCACCTAGATGGCATCTAAGTAGCCTAAACATGCAAGTGTACACAAGGGCCTAAGCAAGGGGCATAAGACAACAACCTTATAAAGCATTAAAGAGGCATCAAATGCGAGCATACAAGCATGCTATGAGGACTGAAATGATGCTCGAAGTGGTGCCAAACCACTGGAACAAGGCAAGTAAAGCATGCCACATACTCACATACCTAAGGCTAACAAGCCAAAATGCAAAGAAACTATGCAAAATATGTTAAGCATGACCAAAGCAACTGAAAACAGAGCTAAAGCACACTGAAACATACACAAAAGCTCCACAAAGCTTGGCCAAAATCATGCTAGAACAAGGGTCAACACCTAAAGCATGTTAAGGCCTAAACATGGCATTACAAGACATGTATGCAAGGCATGCAAGATGTGTCTAAACCAAGTAAAAACAGAGCTATATTATGACATAATAAGCACAAAAATCAGTTAGGACATGGCCGACCTGAACCTAAATTAGATGCTCACACAAGAGGCTAAAATGGCCCTTTTCAAGGACAACAAGGAGAGGGGGTGGCCCTCGCCTTCTTAGGACCTCAAGGCACCATCCTCACCACTGAAATCCCTCTGGATTTTGGCGGTGAGGAGGCCCAAACACAATGGTCCCGGAGCTCACCAAAAATGCACAAAAATGGAGCTAACAAGGCTTAAGAGGGGTCAAACAACCTCAAAGCCCAAAACACTCTTAAACAACTATTTAGAGTAGACAAAAACAAGACTTTTATATGTTACACACCAAGTCTAAAAACAGTTGGAAGGTAGTCAAAAAAGCTATGCAAAAATGGGGTAAAAAAAGCAAGAATGTTACCCTTGAAGACCCTCTTAACAAATGGTGGACCAGCTGCTTCTTTGAGCTCAAAACAACCCAAGAACACCAAGAACAAACCTCTGGCCCCTCAACAACCAAGAAAAGGTGTAAGACTAGGTGTTTGTGTGCAATAGTAAGACTAAAACACACACAACGCAAAGAAATAGAGAGATATAGAGATAGAATGGATACAAACCCTAACCCTAATATCAGAGGTCTCTCTGGAAATCTTTTTTTGTGTAACCTAGAGGAGGGAGGAGAGGTTCCCTCTTATAGACAATCCAATCTTGTAAAGCTTCCAAAGCAAGCTAGATAAGAGGGAAATCCCTCCATACACGTGTATGGAGGGGAGCAGAGTGTATGCCAGCCATCACAGCTGGCATGAAAATATCTGCAAAAGCAGATAAACAGTGGTTGGCCAGCCAAAAATGAAATTTGGCCAAAATAGATGGTCGGTCGACCATCTATAGTGCCGGTCGGCCAAACATTTGGCCGATGGCAACAAAACACAGTCGGTGGAGTGTGGGGATGGCCAAAAAGCCATTCCCTGCCCTCCAAAGCAAAAACACAAGTGTTTGGTGCAAAACCAAACACAAAACAGTCGAGTCAAGAGATCCTGAGACAAGGCGCGTAGCCGAGACCTCCGGGAACTCAAGACGAACACAAACAAGGATGATCACCGAGTGTTCAAACGGTGACGCCCAAGCCTTGAGGACGGTCAAAAATGGGATGTCTACACCTATGGTTCGCAGCAGTTGAAAACACACGAGAAGAACTACCCTACTCACGACCTAGAGTTAGCAGTTGTGATCTTTGCCTTAAACATTTGGAGGCACTATTTGTATGGTGAGAGATTCGAGGTGTTCTTGGATCATAAGAGTCTGAAGTATCTGTTTACACAAAAGGACTTGAATTTGAGGCAAAGAAGGTGGATGGAGTTCATAGAAGATTATCACTTCAAGTTGCATTATCATTCCGGAAAGGCCAATGTTGTGGCCGATGCCCTAAGTAGGAAATCCAGTAGTGATATAGCTTATATCGCTATCCGAGAGTGGGAGATGTTGGGTGTTCTTGGCAAGTTTGACTTGCGTCTGGGCGAGTCTGTTGAATCTGCAGCTTTGTGTTCTATAGTTGCACAACCTACACTTGTGAATCGAGTGTTAAAGGCATAAAAGGGTGACTTTGAAGTAGAATCCCTCCGGGAGAAGATCTGTAGTGGGAAGGTAGAGAAAGGTTTGACTACGTATCCCGACCTGAGTGTGAGGTACCGAGACCGCTTGTTTGTGCCAGAGTCTTGCCGAGAGGAAGTATTTCAAGAGTTTTACCATTCACGCCTTGCGGTGCATCCGGGAGGTACAAAGATGTATCGTGATCTGAGTCGCCAGTTTTTGTGGAAGCGTATGAAGAAGGATGTGGCGGTGTTTGTGTCAAAGTTCCTTACTTGTCAGCAAGTGAAGGCCGAGCATCAGAGGTCAACGAGTTTGTTGCAACCCTTGTCTATAGCCCAGTGGAAATGGGAGCATGTCACGATGGATTTTGTTGTGGGTCTTTCGAGAACTTAACGGGGTAGTGATGCCATTTGGGTGGTAGTTGACCGGTTGACTAAGTCAGCGCACTTTATTCCTATGCACCTAAGAGATTTGGTAGATCACCTTGCCGACTTGTATATTCGGGACATAGTGAGGTTGCACGGGGTCCCAGTGTCGATCATCTCAGATAGAGATCCGCGTTTTACTGTTAGGTTATGGCAGAGTTTGTAGAGTACTTTGGGTACTAGATTGAATTTTAGCACGGCTTACCATTATCAGACCGACAGGCAGTCCGAGCGCACTATTCAGATACTTGAGGATATGCTTTGAGACTGTGTCCTTGACTTTAAAGAGTCATGGGAGAGACACTTACCCTTAGTGGAGTTTGCCCATAACAACAGTTTCCAATCAAGTATTGGCATGGCACCGTTTGAGGCCTTGTATGGCCGACCGTGTAGATCTCCAGTGTGTTGGGCCGAGGTGGGCGATGCACCTTTATTGGGCCTGGAGTTGGTGCGAGAAATGATGGAGAAAGTAGCACTTATCCGTAAGGGGTTGGTTACGGCCCAGAGTCGCCAAAAGAGTTATGCCGACCGTAGGAGGAGACTTTTGTCATTTGAGGTGAGTGATCACGTCTTTTTGAAAATATCACCTAGGTGGGGTTTGATGAGGTTTGGGAAGAGTGGGAAGTTGTCTCCTCGGTTTATTGGCCCCTTTGAGATCCTTGAGCGGATTTGGGAGGTTGCATATCGTTTAGCGTTATTGCCGCAACTGTCTGGAGTGCATGACGTGTTTCATGTTAGTATGCTTCAGAAATATGAGTCGGATCCATCACATGTACTAGATTGGACCGACTTAGAGGTAGATGAGGATGCTTCGTATGAGGAGAGACCGGTGAGGGTCTTGGATAGACGGGACCAAGTCTTGCGAGGCAAAGACCATTCCTTTGGTCAAGGTATTATGGAAACATCACGGGATTGAGGAAGCAACTTGGGAACGTGAATTAGAAGTCCGAGAGAAATATCCGGACCTATTTGTTGATGCTTAAGCATATGTTGAGAATTTTGTTTTGTTGATAAACTCTAAGAACATTGTATATGTTTTGGATTATGGAAGTATTGAAATTGTTGAATACGTTTCGGAAATGTGAGTTTAATTTAACATTGTATATGTTGAATGTGTTTTAGAAATGCAAATACGTTATTAACATTGAATATGTTATGGAATTATGGAATATGTGTATTGAAATTAGTTGAATTTTGAAAGAATGCATGTTGATAATGTATATTGAGCTACATTTGTAAGTTGTTCTATTGAGAAGAGATGAAATGATCGGTAGTGGATCATGTTAGTAAGTGTTGTATTGTAATTATGTTGAGAATTAAAAAGACCACAATTTTAAAACCTATATAAAATTTCAAGGACGAAATTCTTTAAGGGAGGGAGGTTATAGCGATCCTGATTTTTCCCCATCATTTATTGTATTCCGGACTCGATTCCGTGGTTGTTTATTGTTGTCTATATCTTGTTTCCATCCTTTAATTCCTTTTATTTGAGTTGTGGGATGTGTTGGGTAAGTTTGGAACAGGTTGGTTGTGTGTTGGAACAAATGGTTGCTGTCCAGGTTTTGGCTTCTTCTCTCGAGCAAAACTTTTTGCACTCGAGCGAGCCTTGGGTATTTGCTTCTTGGCTCGAGCGAAGGTTCTTACGCTCGAGTGAGGATTGAGGGTCTTCAGGTTTCTTTTCAGACGCAGCTTCTGCTAGAGCGAGCTTTCTTGCGCTTGAGCGAGGTCTATGTTATTTTTCCCTTCGCTCGAGCGAGCACTCTTGTGCTTGAGTGTGCGTCTGCGTCTCTGTTAGACCTGAAGGATGGTATTATTCGCTCGAGCGAGCTTTCTTGCGCTCGAGCGAGCCTTTTTACGCTCAAGCGAGCCTTGTGTTATGTGTTCCTTCACTCGAGCAAGCGTTCTTGTGCTCGAGCGTTCTTCTGCGTTGCAGACTTGAAGTTTTGCATTGTTCGCTCAAGCTAGGCTTCTTACGCTCGAGCGAGGTCTTTTGTTGTGTCTGGTCACTCGAGCGACAAGTCCTTCGCTCGAGCGAGACTCGCATATATCATATCACAGCAGCGTGATTTTAATCACTTTTCCATCCCCTTTTTCACTCCAAACCCTAGATCTGACTCTCTCTCTTTCTCTACACAATTCTTCTCTCTACAAATACACTTGATCTAGAGAGTTTCTACCCTACTTCCTTTGTAAAAAAGATAGAGCATCACGTGGGCTATCCTTTGATCCAAAAAAGCTTGGATTTGGAGCATCTTGGGTTTCTCTCTTCATCTCCTTTGAGTTTCTCCATTTGAGGTAGGGATAATCTACTCATCTCTATGAGCTTTAACATAATTATTAGTCATTTTGTATAAATGGTGAGATTTGGAAAATTTGGAAAGTTAGGATTTGAAATTTGAAATGTTTGAAAGAGGGGTTTCTTAGTTTTGGGCTCCATTGTGAATGTGAGGTCTTGAAATGGGGTTATTGGTGTATAATTGATGAAATTGAGCCTTAGGGTTGATATTTTAGGAAGGGGGAAAAATGCCCTAATTGGGATTAAACAAATTATTTGTCAAAATAATGGAATTAATTGTGGAAATATGTAATTGGGTTGGAAATGATGAAATTATGAGAGAATTTAATGAAATGGTGTAGTTGGATTGATAAATCACTCACCTACGAAAAAGTTGATAATTTATCTGTTGATAAATTTATTTATCTGTTTAGAAATAACTGTTTTGGGCTATCGGTGGAGGATAGCCATGATTGTTGTAGAACTGCATTATGATTAGGTAAACTGAAACTAATCAATTGGAATATGTCATTGAATATAACGGTTGGATTAACACGTTGAATATGTGCATTAATTGGTCATTGTATATGACAACGTGTTTAATACATTGCATAGGTACCTTTGTTTGGGAGGAGATAGGGGACGTACTCTATTTTTTGGGAGGAGTTAGGGGATGTACTCCATTGATAATTAAGTTGATCGGAGTGTCCAGGGTGAAATTCCTGAAACTTTATATGCATCTAAATAATGTTGATGATTGAAGTGTTGATAATATGAGTTGTAGTCGCATTGTGAATTGTTTGGATAAATAATGAACCATGTTAATGAATTGATTTGGATAAATAAATGGAAGTGCATTGAAATACGGTTGTAAATGTTGATTGGTTATGGAAAAGATGTACGTTGGTTTACATGTGTTAAACATTTATCAGATGCTAATGTTTTAGTTATTTCTCATATTTTGTTTAGCATATCTCTACTGGGCATTGGCTCACCCTTCCTGGGACACCATTTTCAGGTACAGGTGACATGCCGCCTCCAAGGTTTAGCGTCGAGCGTGTCATCCATTCATGTGACTGTGGATTTTGTTATTGGCCTACCTCGAACTTCTCGAGGTATGGATTCTATTTGGGTGGTAGTTGATAGACTGACTAAATCTGCACATTTTCAACTAGTTAGAACCACATTTAATGCTTATAGACTGGCTACCATTTATGCTGATGAGATTGTCCGTTTACACGGAGTTCCGGTATCTATTATGTCAGATAAAGATCCGAAATTTGTATCTAGATTGTGGAACAGTTTGCAGGAAGCTATAGGGACAGAACTAAGATTCAGTACTGCATTCCACCCACAGACTGATGGGCAATCAGAACGAACAATACAGACTTTGGAAGATATGCTTCGGATGTGTGCTTTGGACTTTCAGGGGAGTTGGGAAGATTGTTTGCCACTTACAGAGTTTGCATACAATAACAGCTTCCACTCCAGCATCGGTATGGTACCATACGAGGCTTTGTATGGTAGAAGGTGTAGATCACCAATTTGTTGGATAGAAGTCGGGGTTAGAGCTTTACTTGGGCCTGAAATTTTACAAGACACTTCTGAGAAAATCAAAATCATTCGGCAAAGGCTCAAAACAGCTCAGGACTGACAAAAGAATTATGCAGATGTTCGTAGAAGACCTCTTGAGTATGAGTGTCACGACCCTAACCCGCCCCTATGGGTTAAGGCCATAACCGGCCAGTAATCACGAGATTACTTACGGCCTCAAACCAAATAAGACAAAACTCATCAGAGCAAAGGGGCCAAACGGAAGCAATTTAAAACTTTGTCCATAGAGCCGTGCTTATATGCACATCATAACATTCCATACATACATATGTTAATAACTCACAACAGAAAGTATAGTGACGTAAAGTTCTATATAGACAGGATCATCCAAATCTAAGTCAGCCAAAACAAAGCTATATACAGACGTACACCAAAGTCCTCCCCAACATGACAAAATAATATAGAATGGCAGAAGGGCGAAGACGTGTCTCGTGCGTGAGACGCAAGGGCTAACTTTTCAAAACCTTAGTTGTTCCATACAGACTTCACTGGGGCTGGGTTTGAACTTTTCTTGGCTCACCTACAAACACATGAATGAGCGTAAGCGAAAGCCCAGTGAATAATATCAAATAAAGAATACACATTGGAACAATATACACCGAACGACCTTGGGCCCAATTTATATTTCTACTAATACATACATACATAGACGTATATAAGTTAAGTAACTGCGGTTCCAAACACATCATACGGCCTTGGGCCCAATTCATTAGTGTCAAACTGTTATTCGTGTCAAACTAGCCTTTGGTCTTTTCAAACTTCCATATCAAACTAGCCTTTAGGCCTTGCAAACTTTCATTTCAAATTGGCCTTTAGGCCTTTCCAAACTTCCATTTCAAATTGGCCTTTAGGCCTTTCCAAACTTCCACATCAAACTGGCCTTTAGGCCGTTCAAACTTTCATTTCAAACTGGCCTTTAGGCCTTTCAAACTTTCATTCATGTCAATCTGGCCTCTGGCCCATTCATGCGTGTCAAATTGGCCTCTAGCCCATTCATGCATGTCAAACTGGCCTCTGGCCCATTCATGCATGTCAAACTTTCATTTGTGTCAGAACGGCCTTTGGCCCAACCATTTATGTCAATCGGCCTTCGGCCCAATCATTCGTGTCAATCGGCCTTTAACCCAATCATTCATGTCAATCGGCCTTCGGCCCAATCATTTATTCTTGTCAAAATGGCCTTCGGCCCATTCATTCATGTCAAAACGGCCTTCGGCCCATTCATTCATGTAGTATAACAACCATTGTCCACCAAACGAATCAATGAACTTATAAAACTTACATAGAAGTAAGCGATTTGGACAACAACATATTTCAGATATCAGATATTACTCACAGTGATCGACTCGTGGATTTGCCCTAGAGCTTGACCCTACACATCATATAACACATATGGGTCACAAACGATTCAATCTGTTCTTTAATTCACATATTCCTCTTTGGGCTTCATTCTTATCTCTTTAACTCAATTACAATGCTTAATGCATGCCTAAGAGTGCTTGCAAGTGAAAGAGAACGGAAAACAAAACACAGAACGATCACACAAAATTTTCAGAAACAGGGTCCTCGCTCGAGCGTGAACTTACTCGCTCGAGCGGACCCATGAGGTCTGCAAAAGTACTAGTTATGTCATTTTTACGCTCAAGCATGGAACTGGAATGCTCGAGCGGAAGTCCATCTTACATAGCTCCCCGCTCGAGCGGATATCATGGTCTGCAGAAAATACTGGGAGCACGAAATTCACGTTCGAGCGGCGATTTCCCTGCTCGAGCGGACATCAAATTTCTAGGTTTTCCGGAATGTGTTCTTGAGCTCAAATTCGACATTCCAACCACATTCCTTGCATATTATGGCTCCAATTTCATATATACTTTTATTAACATGGTACCAACACTAAAACACATCAACATGGAGCTCAATTTCATGACTCAAACACATGCATGGCTCATTTTCCACCAAACTCATTACCAATATAACAATTTCATGCATTCAACACTTACACCCTTGTAATTTTCACATGCATGTGGTATATTATTCTCATTCTCAACTCATATGATGAAGAGGTGGTCAAGAACATAATGTTCAAGTAAAAACTCACATAGATCATGCATTTGGTGCTCAAATACGCAAATTCAAAGCAACTACATACATGCATGCAACATTGACCATCAATTCAACATGATCAACTCAATTTTATTTCAATTCTTGTTCTTGACCATTAATCAACTTTGAACACACAAGATTACACATTACACTCATGAATTCAAGAATCAATTGTTTACCTAGTGGCTCAATTTTTCTAATCAATAGCAAATTCTTGAATAATCTTCAAGATCACCAAGCTTTGAGCTAAATTGCACAATTCTCTCCCTTTCTCTCTCTCTACGGCCGACTCTCCCTTCCTCTCTTGGAGCCCAAAATCAGCCAAATGATAAGGAGGGATTTTGAGTGTATAGTGCCTTTTTACAACACTCTCCACTAATTTCATTATAATAATAATAACAATTGGGTACTAATTCATTAATTTAATCAACTTAATCTGGTCTGAATCAATTTTTTAATTAAACTTCACCGCAGGCTCTAAAAATTATGCCAATCACAATGGCGTAATCAATTTCGGGTTTTGTGGCCGATAAGGCCTTCAATTTAATTCCCAAAGCAAGTAAGCAAACAGATATTCCTACGGTGAACAGATAGAAATCCAAAATCACACATTTTCACATAATGGCACACAAAATCATATTAAACATATAATCAAACTCATAATAAGGACCAATTAGCTAATTACGGAATAGGGTTATCACAATGAGGTTGGTGACCATGTGTTCATCCGTGTATCTCCGATGAAAGGCCAAGTCAAGTTTGGAAAGAATGGCAAGTTATCGCCCCGTTACATTTGGCCGTTTCAGATTCTGGAAAGGTTTGGCCCAGTTTTCTGTAGTGTGACACCCTGAATGTTTAATTAAATACCACATAAATGTTTATAGTTATATAATTATGGGCATATGCGATATATATTATTAAATAATTACTAATAAATACATAATCTAATTTAGCACGGGGTTATATGGGATTAATTAGGGATTTTTATTTAGGGCTAAAAGACCAGAAATATGAAATTCTAATACTAGTTGGGTCAAATTAAAGTTAAGGATAGTAAATAAATAAATAATAATAACAATAATATATGGAATGAAAAGAATAATGATGGCAATAATAAAATGAATAAGTTATATGTGCTAAGTAAATTAATTTATCATAATGGTTATTAAATATATGACACAGAAATTTATTAAGATAAATTAAATATCAATTTTATTATTAAATACTAATTTTAGTTAAGATATATTACTTGTGTAGATAAAAACAAATCAGTGGCTATCAAATACAATCTTGCCATATTATCCAAACAGATCAAGGACCATTAATGAG
Organism: Camellia sinensis; assembly: GCF_055761805.1. Lineage (NCBI taxonomy): Eukaryota > Viridiplantae > Streptophyta > Magnoliopsida > Ericales > Theaceae > Camellia > Camellia sinensis. Next base: position 39,637,850 of record NC_138969.1, on the reverse strand, counting down.
TTAGATTACAAATCTATCGAAGGAGAAACGGAAAAGCCACCTGGACACTAGACTCGGATAGAGGGAGTGAGTACCTGCAGCTTAGGGTGTTGAGTCATCACTTATATTGTGTATAAATAGGGGTGGTAGTGCTGCATGTGAAGGAAAGGAAGTAGATAAAGAAAAAAAAAACCGAGAGGGAGAGAGAGACTCGTCAGTTGAGGGTAAGAAACTCATACTAGGAGAGTTTAAAAAAAAAAAAAAAAGAAGTAAGGTTAAGGGTTATAATTAAGGTGAGATATGTTATACCTTGATTTACCATTATATGTTTTACAAATGTTTTGAGTTATCATAGCTTATTTATTTCAAGTTACATTTATTAAGTTATATAAATAAAAGTTATGTTTATAAATATTTCAGTTACGTGGGTTACTTTCTAAACTCCATTTACGTAAAAGGAAACCCATGGATATGCTAGTTTAAATTTTAGTATATATTTGACTATAACCTTATAAACAATTATGTTTTGTAAGTACCAACATGGGAGTCCCACGCCTTGGGGGACTTAAATAACCATTGGCCTCTGTTTGACCACTTTGTGGTCCTCTGTTTGTCATGGATCCATTGACCTCTGTTCTGACTGTCACTTCTGTGACCTCTGTTCTGTTCCGTTTTATACCGTGGTTATGATTATTTATTTACATGATTTCTGTATTCTGCCACTTTAAATAAATTGTCATTTTAATTTAAATTTTGCAAATGTTTTAGCCTAATTAATTATCCATGGATATTTTGTATTCTCTACATTCTTGGCATAGTATTTCTCACTCTGCTGTGTGCTTATAGCTGTTACCCTTTCAGGTGACGAAATGTAAGGAAAATCCTTAACCCCACGAAATGGAATCTGCTTATGGATTGTTGTTAAACTACTATTTTATCCTTCTTTTTTTATATTTTTGCTTCCTTTGTCTCTATTCGGGGCTGGTCACTGAATAATAAAATAATGAAAACCCTAGAAATGTATTTCTTTTTTTTAAAATAGCAGTATGGAATAAAATTTCTGTCTAAGTATATTTTTTTTTCTTCGCTTGTGCAGTTTAATTTGTTTTGAATAAGAATAAGTTAGTAAGTCACGATTCCAACTCTAAGCCTCTGGGGTTGGGTCTTGACATATAGAGTTGCTTTGCCACCGGGATTCGAACAAATCCATAATGTGTTTCATGTGTCGATGTTGAGGGGTTACCTCCGAGACCCGTTTCATGTGATTGATTATCACCGGGTAGCTATTGATGAAAATATGGAATACGCCGAATGGCCGGAACGAATTGTTGATCGGCAAGTGAAACAATTGAGAAGTAAGTCCATCCCAATGGTGAAAGTGGAATGGAAAGAACATTATGGGATGAATGCTACATGGGAAAAAGATGAGGAAATGCGACTACGCTATCCATATTTGTTTCCCGACGAAGGTAAAATAAGTTTGGAGGACCAAACTTCCTAAATAGGGGAAAACTGTGATATTCTTGTTCCATAATATGTTAATTGGTCCTTAATATGAGTATGATTATGTGTTTAATATGATTTTGTGTGCCATTATGTGAAAATATGTGGTTTTAAATTTCTATCTGTTCACCGTAGGAATATCTGTTTGATTATCTGCTTTGGAAATTAAATTGAAGGCCTTATCGGCCACAGAACCCGAAATTGATTGCGCCATTGTGATTAGCGTAATTTTTAGAGCCTACGGTGAAATTTAATTGGAAATTGATTGGGATTAGATTAAATTGATTAAATTAGTAAATTGGTGCTCAATTATTTTTAATATTGAGAATTTTGATTAAAAGAGCTTTTAGTGAGCCACTTTCACTCAAACTCCCTCTTTAGTTTATTTTGGCTGATTTTTTACTCTAAGAGTAGAGAGAGGGTCGGCTAGAGAGGGTGAGAGAATAAGAATTGTGTTTGGCTTAAGTTTGTGAAGAATTTGAGGATTAAACTCAAGATTTTGCTATAGATTGGGAGAATTAAACTCCTAGGTGAGTATTTCATGGTTTCTAGTTGTAATTTTGTGTATTCAAGCTAGTTAGGTAATCAAGAGTAAGTTTGACATGAAATTGGGTTAGTTTTGTTGAATTGAAGGTCAATGTATGCGTGCATGTGTGTAATTGCTTTGGATTTGTATGTTTGACCACAAAATGTATGATCCATGTAAGATTTTGGTTAGAATTCATGCGTGTGATCACCATTTGCACCACTTGAGTTGATAAAGAGAGTTATATCTCACATGCATGTACAATTTATAAGAATATGAGCTTGAATGCATGAAATTGTTATGTTGGAGGTGAATTTGGTGTAGATTGGGACATGCATATGATTAATTGGTGAGATTGAGCTTCATTGGGTTGTAATTTGGGGTTTATGCCATGTTAGTACAAGTGTATTTGAAGTTTGAGCTATTGCATGCAAGAAATGTTGGTTAGAATGTCGAATTGATGCTCAAGAACATGTTCTGGATTTTTCAGAATTTTGATGTCCACTCGAGCGGGGAAACCACTGCTCGAGCGTGAATTTCGTGCTCCCAGTACTTTTGCAGACTTGGATGTTCGCTCGAGTGGGGAAGTTCACGCTCAAGCGGGTAGCTATGTAGACAGACCTTCAGCTCGAGCGCCAGACTTCACGCTCGAGCGTAATTTTGATACATCCAGCACTTTTTGCAGACATGGTGTCCGCTCGAGCGAGGTAATTTCACGCTTGAGCGTGGAGCCATGTAGTGAGGCCTTCCGCTTGAGCGCTAGACTTCAAGGTCGAGCATAAATTTGGTGTATCTAGTACTTTTGCAGGCCTCAAGGGTACGCTCGAGCGGGGAAGCCCACACTCGAGCGGGGACCCTGTTTCCTGAAATTTTGAAAAGACATTCTGTGTTTCACTTTCTGTTCTCTTTCACTTCCAAGTACTCTTAGGCATGCATTGAGCATTGTAATTGAGTTAAAGAGATAAGAATGAAGCCTAAAGAAGAAAACGTGAATTCGGAACGAATTGAATTGTTTGTGACCCTTTTGTGTTCATGGAATGTGTAGGGTCAAGCTCCAGAGCAAACTAACCAACCGATCACTGTGAGTAATATCTTAACAAAGATATCTGAAATATGTTGTTGTCCAATTGCTTACTTCTATGTAAGTTTTATAAGTTCATTGATTCGATTGGTGGACAATGTTTGCTATACCAAATGAGTGGGCTAGAGGCCGTTTTGATATGAATGGATGGGCCAGAGGCCGTTTTGACATGAATGGATAGGCCAAAGGCCGTTTTGACATGAATGATTGGGTCGGAGGCCGTTTTGACACGAATGAATGGGCCGGAGGCCGTTTTGACATGAATGGATGGGCCGGAGGCCGTTTTGACATGAATGGATGGGCCAAAGGCCGTTTTGGCATGAATGAATGGGCCGGAGGCCGTTTTGACATGAATGAATGGGCCGGAGGCCGTTTTAGGTCAGCCTTGTCACCACCCAAACCCGCCCTTACAAGTTTAGCATTGTAACCAACCAGTAATCTTCAGATTACCAAAGGCCTCTGACCTAATTAGCAAATTATAAGGGGCTAGCGAAAGCGAATATAGAAACATACATAGTCCATTGAGCTGTGTAGACATATATCAGACAAAAATTTCAAACTTTATATACATACACGTGATGTTATAAATACCATAGTCTTATGTCACATTCATTACAGATATAGCCAAAAAGGGACTTAGCCTAGTATACAGATAAACAGAAAACTTGTACATATTCTAGAAAGAAAACAAAGTCTTATATGTTCACAAAACATGACCATATGACATTCAGAATCTCCTCGGGAGGCACAATGGCTGGCTGACAAATCAAACTCTAGGTCATCAACTCCAAGCCTAGTTACGCGCCTGGTCACCTGTATACATAAATAATAAAATGAGAGGAAGCCCAATGAATAATAACAGAGTAAAGGGTTTTAATTGAATGATGTCCCATGTTAGATTCAGAAAACAAGTTTTATACTAGAAGCAGATTCGTATTCTTCTATAGAAATTAGAGTTCATACTTAATCATACGTGGTACATCCATTAGCATTAACAGAACAGATACAGACAGATGCAGAATAGATGGTGGTTATGTATAACCAGCTCCACAAAGGAACCTCCGGATCTGGGTAACAGATAATGAAACCTCTGATACCGGGTAACAGCTAACAGATATCACATGGTGCTAAGGATACCATGAATACATGTCAGAAATTGGACAATTATTCATTGTACTAAACATATATTTCAGAAAACAGATCTTATTTTATCATATAGAAAATAAATAAAGTTGAACATAGTTTTACTAAGTTATTACTCACAGATGGCTCCGAAAGTAGATAGACAGAGCAGACAAATCAGATATCTTGTGGTGCGTTATCTACACAAACATAACATACACACACATTAAAACACACCCTTGGATAGTACTTAACGTACTTCATTTCGTTCTTAGTGTATTTCTAAGTCTTATCCTCATTACTGTGTCTTAATTATGGCCTAGGAATGCCTAGGATGCAATGAGAATGCCAAAATGCGCTTGAAAACACTTAATCAAATTTGTTAAAACAGGGTCCTTGCTCGAGCATAACTTCCTTCGCTCAAGCATAGGTCCAAAAATATGAATAGTCGCTCGAGCGCAACTTCCTCACTCAAGCGATCTGTAAACTCTGCAAAAGTACTGGTTGTGTGATTTTTCCGCTCGACGTACGCTCGATAGTCGCTCGAGTGGTTTGCAAAATGTGTAAACTTCTAAGAGCATGCATTATATGCTTGAGCCAACTTTTTGTTGCTCGAGCGGGAGTGCAAAAACACAAAGTACTCGCTCGAGCGGAGAGGCAGAATTTTGGAATTTCCAAATTTGCTCCCAAGCTCAAAACTCGAATTCAAAACCTTAAAATGCAACCTTTGGGTCCCAAAACTTGAGAAAACATGTTTAAACTTGTAAAATATTAAGAACTAAAGATCATTTCGCAAAATTAAGGCCCAAAAGCTTGCCAATTCTTTCAAATTCAAACTTGAAATTGATGAACAATACATGCATGTAATGCTATGAATTCAAAACTTCCAAAACATGTATAGATGAAGTGTTGGAGTATAAAACCATGGTGAGTTCTCATAATCTAACAAAGATAAGCTCTTACATGTATGAAATTGGTGGAATTAAACTCAAAATCCATGAATTATGCATGCATGCATGGAATGATCCTCCTTTCTAATTCATTAGCTCAATTCTTGCATAACTTAGCTTAATTCTCTAGAATTCATGTATTAAAGTCTTGATTACAAAGCTTAAGGACAAAATTCTTACCTAGAGTCTTAAATTCACAAGTGTAGAAGCTTAAACTCCCAAATTTTCTTCAATTCTCCAACAATTCCTAACAATTCTCCATTTTCTAGCTTTTGATCTCAATTTTCTTCTTTCTCTCTCTCTCCCACATTTTGAGCTCAAGGATGAGGGAGTAAGAGTGTAGTGGGAAGTTCTAGCACCAATTTAGCCTTATATAGGATTCACTAATTAAGCTAGTTTAGTTAGTTTAATCAATTGATGAGTAATTAATCTAATTATGTGATTCTGAATCTAATTTTAATTGACCCTACCATAATTTCCCTAAAATTCCGATTAAAACATAAACCAAGTCAATTTCGCGATCGGATGCCGATAAGGCCTTCAATTCGCAGAACAAAACAGAAACATAAACAAATATTTCTACAATAGACAGATACAAATACAAATAATGCAGCACACATACAATTAATTCATAATTTCATCTTAATTACTTATTAGGCACCCTTAATCATGGTTTAACAGTTAATCATAGGTCGGGGTTATTACAAGCCTGTCTTTTCTATATTTACATATAAAATTCTACACAAACTCAATTTCAATTATAACAACCAATTTTATATGGACTTCATTTGAGAAATACTTATTTTCTATGCATTTTTCATCGTATATTTAATTTTTTCATTGTCAGATTTCTTTTAGGAGATTTTTTTAAGGTCCTAGCATTAAGATTTTACAGCATAAAAGGCATCCAATATTTTCATAATATCTAAGGTCTCTCAACATTAATCTAGAGAAAATTTGATCTAGAGAATTTCTCTAGACTTCCTAGTGGATTTCTTCCCAGAGAATTTCTCTAGATTCCAGTCTAAATATTTTCTCTAGATTTCTAGAGAATTTCTTTAGTTTTCGCAAGAATTTTTCTGGGTTCAAACTAGAAAATTTTTCTTCCTTCCTAATCACAATGTGCAATACGCAAATCAATCACCCAAATAAGTAGCAACAATAATCAATATACATATATATATATATATATCTAGAGAGAGAGAGAGAGAGAGACTCACTGAAAGGAGAATTTCTCTAGGTTTAAGCTTGAGAAATCCAAAGAAAATTGAAATTTCTCTAACTTTGTTTACAGAGAATTTCTCCTTGTTCATCTCCTTTTAACCCAATTACAAGTTCAAGTTCCCTCCCTTCCCTAAAACATGCATGCATGAGGCAATATAGATGTTATAGCATCAAGTGAGTGTATTCCTGACTTAGAATCACTAAAATAACTATTTCAAGTTTTGAGTCTGTATGTGCTAGTTTGACTATCAACTATAGTTTATCAAGGCAGCACTATTGTTGGTTTAGCTACAATTACATATTTTATTTTATTTGTTTATTTATGATTATTTGTTGTAAAATTGTGATTCCCTACTTTGCCAGATATCATGAAAGCATCCATTGTATTTATACTTTATCTTATTTCCTTGATAGCTTATACCTCTTACAGTACTCTAAAAAGGATATAAGTTACAAAATGTATATTAAGGAAATAGAGGATATACACAACGTATTTTGCAAGTCTGCGATCTGCATTACATTAATAATTTCACAAAGAACTATTATTCAATCTATTAGAGGCTTCATGGAGTGTACACTGTTGTGTTTTCACATGGCTTTCTGGTTGTTGATAACTGTTTTTGGCAATAGCAGAATCTGTAACAGATGCAACACAATGAGAAATTCTATTTCAGAACTTTATAGACCCACTTGTAACCAACTATTGATTCCTAAATGTAATAATTGAATATCTCATATAATAATTCAATATCTCATTTTCTTTCTAGCTAGAGGGGAGCCTTTTTTTTCGTATTTGAAATTTATTTCTTTGACTTGTTTTATTTTTTATTAGACAGACTAAATGTATCCCAAATTTTATTATTGTATTTTTCTAATTATCATCCAGGTAAGGGATAAGAGCAATTTCAAGATAGCAACTGATGATGAGATCGAAGTTGCACATTCAAAACAGTATCTTCTGAATCTCCCTATAACAGTTGATGAATCTAAGGTTTGTAATAGCTCGTGTGTTTGAAGTGAAAACGAACATCTGAGTTCTCTAGATATGCTTGTTTGTGCGCGCGCGCGCGCACACACACACACATATATATTAATGTCTAATATCAATTCTACCTTTTCGAATGTAGCTTAACAAGAAGCTTTTCAAGAGGTATTTTGTAGAGACAGAGATGAGAGAAAGCGAGAGAGATGAGAAGAAGAGAGAGAAAATGAGAAAATAGGTGTTAGGGTTAAATAGGACTTATTTTGGGTGGATGAGATATATGGGGGTAGGTGAGGGACCGGAACCTTAGAAATTATAAAATAATATTGTGGACCTGTCCTATTACTAAAAATGAGAGACGAACCTTAGACTAATTTTTTCTCTCTTTTATATAGTTGATATTTTAATTTAATTATTATGATATTTGGAAAAATTTATCTCGATATACAAATAAATAAATAAATAAATAAGATAGAATATGCTTAATTATGTGCATCACACTAATCAAATTAATTTTCTTATATATATATTTTTTATTTTTTTATCTATATTATTGATGGCTTAATATTAATTTATATTTAATTTTTTTATTTAACATGAAATTATTTATTATAAAAAAATTATAATTAATTTAAATTTTATATACCTATATACAATATGTATGAATAATTCAAAAAAAAAATATTAAAGAAAAAAATCAATACATTACATAACTAATTTATGTATTTTTTTTTCTTAATCCAATAACAACATATTTATATTTAGTCTTTTAAATAAATTTTTTATAATTCTATTTCTACATATTTTTATTTTCTAAATAAATATAAATTAAAATTAAATAATTCGAATTACTTTTAGTGTTATATTACTAAATTCTCTTTCTAATTTGACTATTATTTTTAATATCTAAATGAGTGTTTATTTTATTATCTTATAATTTAATATATATCATATTTATACCACAAAAGAACTAAAATTATAAAAAATAAATAAATAATTTAACTAAAGTTAAGTATTCATATAACACTTTTATAAAACGATTAAGCTAAGATTATTATATAAATAATTTAAATTAAAATTATGGTAAATTACACTAACACCTCTTAAGGTTTGGTCCAATTACATCCCACTCCTTGACGTTCTGGAAATTACATTCCTACCCCTGTGGTGTAGCTCGACGTTTTCACGTCCCTTTCGGAAGCTCGAAATGAAGCCCTATAATTTGGACTCCCATGGTTCTGAATCTAATCTTACAATCGCAATATGAAACTAATAAATACCAAAGAGTCCAAATCTGGCAAATCGTTTTGAAAAATTGATTTTAGGATAAAAAATGCCAAAATTGGACTGTTTTGCCAGATACAGAGTCGCCACCTAAATATTTTATTTTTCGGAAAATTTAGGAAACCCATGACTCGTGCCAAAGGCCACGTGTCCGTCATCACCAAAGTTGCCTCGGCTCGAGAATTTAGGTACGAGAGAGGAAGGTCATGAATTGAGCACCCAAGCTCGCACGATCAAAGATCGGCCTCTACTAATCATGATTTGATTTTTTATAAACATTATGTGCTCTTGTTCCGGTTATTAGGCTAGCTTTACTACGTGATGCGCACAATCAAGTATAGACTAGTTTGTTCAATTTAGAATAATTCAACTCATGTTTGTTTGAAAAAATGGTTTGAATTTGCCACCTCAAGTGGGCTTAAAGTTTGCGGATTTGCCACCAAACATAGTGGGCTTTAAAAAATGATTTGCCACTCAACAAAGTGGGCTTAAAACGCACATTTGTTGAATCGTTCCAATTCAAACAACAGCCCTTCATCCACAGACATTCAAGCAGTTTAGCAAGTAAGCACATAGCCTCATGGCAAGCATGCTAATCATGGCAACATTCACATTCATGCAAGTATGCTAAAGCGTAAAAGCTCACCTAGTACTCCAAGCCAAGATAAGACAAAGTTAGAAAAATATGCATGATTCCTAACTATGCGAAATGTCTAATGCAACACATGTAATACGTAATTAATAGGCTCGGCTACTAATATGGCATATGGATCAATTTGATAATATGCGATTAAACAATTATTCAAAGATTTATTGAAATTGCAATGCAGTTTGAATGATGCTTCGAGCCTTGGTGCATGCATGCAATACAAATGAATGGGTGCAAGTATAAAGTACAAGGTATGCTAATTGAAACATGTCCCTAATCTAACCATCAAAAGCGATTAAATAAAAGGGAGAAAGACGTGGGGTTAGAAGACATACACACATGCACGCACACTTATTACAACATTATGCCCTCGCGAAGGAGGGTCCAAATGAATAAGCTAAGTAGCTAATCAAGCTAAGCTAAGCTAATTAAGCTAATTATTACAAAACTCGAATGAATAATTAACTAACTATCTAAGCTAATTAATTAAGAATTAACTAGGCTAAGCTAATTAAATATTACAACATCAACTAATTAGCTACAACTAATTAGACTAATTAAATATTACAACACGATTTGCTATGCTAATGAAATAATTAAATAACAAATGCATTTGATATGAGCATGACGGAAGATGGATGAAGGTTGCATGCGCATCATCTGAAAGCTGCTTTGTCTACCCCAGACCGCCTCTGTTTCACCATCAACCACTGCTTCTGTTTCTGCAAAATTGCACTGCTAGCCACACACCAAGGACCGGCCGTGCATTACTGATGGCTGGCCAGGCCTACAGAGGGCCGGCCGTGCATTGATTTGGTGCAAACTCTGTTTTTGTGCTCTGAGGTGAAATCAGTGTAGATAAAGCATTTTCAAGCTCTGTTTGTCTTTCCTTCCTTCTCTGTTATAGGAAAACCTCAAGAGAAGGTTGGGATTGACTCCAAAACCATCAATGAGCAATATGATCGCTTGATGATCTCGGAGATCGTCTTGGACCAAAAATCAATAAATGTAATGCAAATAGACCACCCTTCCCTTTTTGTCATGGGATGAACTTAAAAAAGGAAGTTGAGACACTTCAAGGACATCAAAAACACCATGAATTGATGCTTTATAACCCTTAACACAAGGAACTTGGCATAACGTCCGGCCAAGTTCAAGCTATTTAAGTCATTTTCTTTAACTGTGTTGATCCAAATTTTAAACCAATTGTTTTAGGCCTTGCCATTCATTAGTCCATTTGTCCAAATGTGGTGTAAATGTCCTGTAAACGAGAAGTGATGTCAAACAAGAGGTCCTTCCAAGACATGAGAAGGAGATTACACCGTTGACGATGAATCTCCGAAGAAATTAAGCCATTAAGTGTAGGTCTCCTTTACATGCATTGCGCAACCTCAATTGATTGAAACCATTCTCATGAATGAAAGATGTGGAATAATTTATTGATTAGCAAACTTAAGCCCCAAAACATGGAAAATGAACAAAGAAAGCATGTTAAACAACAAGTATGCCAACTAATGAGACCTCAAGTGTATCAAACAAGGCATGAACCAATTGGAAAAACTTAGACAACCTCAAAATAGTCCTAAATACATGAAAATCAGAGGTGAAACATGCATGAAAAGGGGTTAAAAAGCTAAACAATAAAGATGAGAATTAAGGCTAGTAAACAAGGAGGAGGAGGGGTGGCTAACCCCTTCATTTTTGAAGCTTCAAAGCATGGTTTTCAGCCTTTTCAAACCTCTGAAAATCAATGTAAAAACCAAAGAAAAAGAGTGAAAAGGAGAAGGTTTGAGTTATGAATAAAGGTGCAGATAGAGCAAGCTCTCTCTACCCTTTTGGTAACCCTTCAAACCCAACGGCAACACTTCAAACAAACTCAAAACCAACCAAAACAGCAAGAATAATGAAGTAAAGGATATAAATGAAGGCAAGAAAAGAGAAAACAAGTTTATACATTTCAAGAAGTAAACTTGTTCTTGGAGTTTCAAACTTGGTTTCAATGCACTCTCAAGCTTGAATTACACTTCCTCAAGATTAACCAAGGCTTTAGGATGGTAAAGCAAGGTTGTATATGATGTATATAGGTGGTGTAAGCAAGCTAGGTTAGCCCCAAGGTAACTTGCAATGGAAGAAACAGAAGCGAAGTGCTCTCAAGGTGTATATATCTCTTCTTGAATTTTTTTCAACCCTCAAAATAGTCCCAGAGCTTTGGTTTTATACAATTCGAGCTGAAAAGGTGATAAATATCTTCAAAAATGGACAGCTGGTGGCCTCCTACCCAGAACAGTGTTTATCGCCATCGAAAGTCGGCCGGCCATTCATAGCCACGGTCGGCCATCACTAATGCACGGCCGGGCCTTGATAGCCTCCCCTGTTTTTTTTGGTTCAAACTCACCTCAGGGTGAGAAATGGTCCAGAAATGAAACCCAAGGGTTCAAACAAGGTAAATGTTGAAGAAGTGAGGTTATTTCGGAAGCCTGACTGATTCCGAATTACTGTGGATTCACAATTCAACTTTCATCATTGAGTGCATTGAACCAACTGTCTGAGTCTTACGGATGATCAAAAATAGGGTTTCTACATGTGGTTAATAGTTTTATTTCACGAACCCCTTGCTTATATAAAAGACAACAACTCCAAGTACAAAAACATATGAAATTACATTGAAAAAAAAATTAAAGCAAAGGAAAAGGAAAAAATAAATAAATAAATAAACAGAGAAAGTAAAGCAAAGTAAGAAAAGAGAGAGTGCATGAGTTCAATGTCTTCATTCCATCTAAATAATTATAATGACAAGGGGTTAGTGTAATTTCCCAAACGTCAGAGAATGATATGTATTAAATCCAAATCTCAGGGGATGTAAGTGTAATTTACCCTAAGAACAATGACCTACTACAACAAACAGATCTTCTTATGTGATTAGTAATTTTTTTTAAATGTTTTCAATAGCTAAAAGCAATTTATATAAAACGTTCAAAAAAAAAAAAAAAACATATAACAGTCCAAAGGTCAGGTTTAAAAATTAAGTTGTGATCATATGTCTTTTCTTAAGGAAATATTTTTTCTTTTTCTTTTTCTTTTTTTGAACTTGGATTGGAGGTGAAAACAGTGTAACATTTTTTAAAAATTTATAGGATCTTGGCTTGGCTTGCCTAAGCTATGTTACACGATTTTGGGTGTGGGTGTCATATACGAGTATGGGTCAAGTAGCAGATTTGTCTATTCTTAAAAAATGAGGGTACGCGAACTCAGTTTAAAAGTGTCCGAAAAATAAATACAGATACAAAGACACGATACATGAAATATTCAAAGGAACTTCTAACAAAATATTCACAAGGGCCTCCTAATTTAGCTAGAACAAACAACTACACCCAAAATAAATCCCAAGACATACAAATTAGCTTTTTCTAGATTCTATTGGTATTTTTCCATAATAATACTAGAAAAATATATAAAATAAAATTAAATAGAAATGATAAAATAATAATTTTTTTTTATTAAAGAATGAAATACAAAATAAATTACAGAACTAAGTATATAGGAATGAATTAGATTACATCATGGAACATATTATAAGACGGATTCACATAGACATACAAAATAATATACAAGAAATAGTTTAAATCTAAAAGTTTGAATAACAAAGGATAAGAGAAGCAAATTGAAACCTGTGTGATACCACAGTTACCTTAAAATAGATTCACCGCCTCTCAATGGGTGCTGGAGTTATGCCAGCATCTGTCTCTCAGGATACAACGGTTGAAACTGGCTTATGCAGAAGCACCTTTCGAATAGTTTCGGCGAACTTGACAATGGCAGCACTCTCTCTCTAACAAGAACCAAATAAGGGGCTAGCACAAAGAAGATAGAAAAAATTCCTTTAGTATAAAAATCATCTCAAACTTTATTATCTCAAAACACCATCTCATTTCCCATACAAAAATCTCTCCAAAATTATTCTACTAAATTTGAGGGGAAAGCATCTATTTATACTTGTAGGGGAGAACCTTAGCTATGAAGGCTAACATCAATAGGATCATCAAATTGCCACTAACCAAGGCCATCAAAAACTCATGGCCACTAATATGGTCATCAATTCTATCATTAAAAGATGAGAGTTACAAAAGTTTAAAAATTTCATGTGCTTAATATATACAAATAAATATGTATATAATGATATTTGAAAAATTCAAATAGATGGGTCGCAAAATGGATACGGGTGTTGGATCACAACCCGATCCAAGCCCAATCTCAAACACATACACAAGCTAAGCCCAACACAACACAGTCCAAACCAAGCTCAAGATTAAGTCAAAGTTTAAGTCCAAGACCAAGACCAAACCCAGCACATGCACAAGTACAAGCCTATGCCTAGTCTAAACTAAGACTAAGTCCAAATCTAAGCCCAACTTTTATTGATGCCCACTTTATGTGACAATTCTTATTCACAACCTAATAGTTTCGGCTCATTATTTTTATATTGTAATCTTCTAACTTAAGAGAATACAACCCTACTCGGACCCACCTTAACTGACAAATGTGACCCACTTTAATTTTGAATTAAAGTTGTCGAAAAATCATTATTTTCCAACAATCCCCTACATTAATAAAATTGGCTGAATAAAGAAAAACAAACAACGCTTAACAACAAAGACTCGAAGAGAGAGCACATAGAATAACCCTGCATCAGAAAAGGTAGCTGTTGGCCTTGAACCTTTCGTAGTGAAAGCCTATCAAATTTACCAGCTGACCAGTGAACGTGATGTCTTGAACTGTTCTGCCGTTTATGTAAACCAAGACAATAGACCTCACACAGGAGTCACTCCAACCATCGTTCTGTCCTCACTATTGTGTCCTGTTTGGCCCTGGAACACTTGCTTGGTTCAGTGAATGTTTTTAAAGAATTCAGCCTTGTTAATTCTTAAAAAAGTGGCCCCACTTTGCACTCACATAGGTGACCTACATAAGGTATCTGGTTATACTACGGTTGACAATTCACAGCACTTACGCCATTAAAAGTATTAGCTTAACCTTCCACCCCATAGGGTATCACTGTATAAAGGAATAGACAAAAGGATTTACCTCTTCAATGACTCACCCATTGCACGTAATTAGGTTGTCCCTTTAAACCTAGATCTTGGGATCTCCAGTCAACTAGGTTGGGTTTTCTGTTTCAGTAACATTTGCTAAAGGCCTTAACCTCATTCCTTTTGACGAATTCTTACTAACTCTCGATTTAACCCTTAGGTTAATGGATCCGTGATATTGCCCTTAGACTGTATATAGTCTATAGTGATTACACATGAGAGTAGTCATCCTATAGAACTATGTCTTTGACGAAAATGTCTAAACCTCATATATGTGCCCTACCAATACTTGATTGGCTGTCACAAAGTATACCAAATTGCTAGCTCAAGTTTTGAGCAACATAGAAACATGGAATATCCTCAAGAAAATGGCAAAGCCATTCAACTACTTCAACAGCTTTATCTAAAGCACTAAATTCTGATTCCATCATTGATCTCATGATACACATCTGCTTGAAAGATCTCTAAGACACGGTTACAGCTCCAATAGAGAAAAACACATCCACTAATAGATTTGTAGTCTTTATATCAGATATCTAGTAGGTGCCTTGGTACCCTTCCAGTACGATTAGATATCAAGTTTTACACAACCCATAATCCCAGCTTCATTGTAAGTACATTAGTACCCGCATAAATGCCTTCTAAAGATAGACATTGGGATTACTCGTATATCTACTTACCCTGCTAACTGAGTATGCTATACTCGGCCTTGTACAACTCATTACATACTTTAAACTTCCAATGACCCGAGAATATTCTAATTGAATTATACTTCAACTATTATTCCTGGCCAAATGTAGACTCAAGTCTACTATAGACACCCCATTTTTGACCGTCCTCAAGACGTGGACGTCATCGTTTGAACACTCGATGATCATCCATGCCCGTGTTCGTTTTGAGTTTCTGAAGGTCTCGGCTGTGTGCCTTGCCTTGGAGCCTCTCAACTTGTCTATTTTGTGCTTGGTTATGGACCAAGAGCTTGTGACTTTGTTTCTGAGGGAAGAGGGTGGCCTGCTAGCCATCCCTACAACCCATCGGCCAGGCCCCATGCCTATCGGCCATGCCCCATGCCTATTGGCCATGCCCTCTTTCCATCGGCCATCAGTGGTGGCTGGTCGGCTTCACTGATGGCCGGTCGGCACATTTAATGGCCGGTCGGCCATACTTTTTGGCCGAGGCCCTTTTTCTTGCTTTTACAGATATTTTTATTACCAGCTGTGCCAGCTGGTGAGCATAGAACTCATCCTCCATACACGTGCATAGAGGGATTGATACAAGCCTCTAGCTTGTCCAACAAGCTTGAGACTTGGATTTCTATAAGAGGGGAGGTCCCTCTCCCTTTCCAAAGGTTCAAAAATTTGAGATAAAAAACATATCCCTCTCTCTCTATATTTCTCCATCTCTCTCTATATTTGCACTTGTTTGTGCCTTAAAGTGGTTTTTCTTCACACTTTTGCACTAAAGCACCTAGTGAAACACCTTCACTCTTGAGCTAAGGTTCTTGGAGGTTGCATTTGAGTGGTTTTAGCTTGGTTTTTGCCTCTGAACTTGTTGTTATTGTTGTGCTTCAAGGGTGAGTCCTATATCTTCTTTTAAGCTTTGTTTTTGCTTAGGTATTTAGACACCTTTGCATGCTACTTTTGGCTTAACTTTTAACTACAAAAAGCTTCATTTTTAAATATTCAAAATGGTTGTTTGAGGCTTGGTTTGAGTTAGGGGTGGTCTACCCCCTTTGGTGGCTTGTTATGCTTTGTTTTGTGCCACCTCTTTGGGCCTTTGAGATCACCTTCTCTTGGCCTTTTAACCACTGAATTCTAGAGAAATTTCAGTGGTGGAAAGTGTGTTTTGAGGCCTTAAATAGGAGGGGGTTGTCCTCTCTCCTCTTCTCTTGTTTGCTTGTGTTGGTGGCTCACCAAAAGGGCATGTATTTCTATCTTCTTGAGGCTTTGTTTAAGCACTTTTTTGTGATTTTTTAGACCTTGCATGACTCTATTTTTGGTTGTCTTGGTCACCTCTTGCATGCTTCTTGTACTTGTAGTATAATCCTACTTGTAGCTTTGCAAAGTAGCATGTCTTTCTAGCATGTTGGGGCTCTATCTTAGCATGTTTTTGTGACTTTTCTAACATGTTATAACTCTATTTTGGGTTGGTTTGATCGCTTGTTGCAAGCTTCATGTACTTGTAGTGCAATTCTCCCTATAGCCTTAACATGCATCATGCTTTGGACCATCATTTTAGCATGATTTTGGCTCCACTCTAGGAAGCTTTTACTCATGTTTTTCCATGCTTAAGCTCTATTTTAAGTTGTTATAGTCATGCATTCCTTTCTTTGTATTGCCATAGTGCAATCTTGCTCACTAGCTTTGAGTTTCATAGTCTCTAGCATGGCTTACTTGAGTTGTTTGCATGCTTTGGCCTCTTTTCTGCCATGATTTCAGTGTATGAAGTGTGGTCATACTCTCTCATGTTTCGCTCTTTCAATGCTTTTGGAGAGTTATGATTTATGCCTTAAACATGAGCCAATATGTATGCCATCTTGTCTAAGCTTTTGGGCTACCATTTCAATGTGTTTTGGATCTTATTTTGCCATGATACGACTCTGTTTTTGGTTGGTTAGACCATCCCTCATTTGCTTCTTACATGTGTAGTGTAATCCTCCTCATTAGCCTTGCATGCTCCATGCTTCACGTCTCTAATTCTAACATGTGTTGGATATGTTCAAGCATGTTTTTGGCCTTGTTTTGACCAACCTTGGGACTGTTTTGAGTCACCTTGGCCCTTTGGGGCTTGCTTGATATGGCTATGGTGCAAGTACCTTTGCTAGCCTTAAGCTTTGAGCCTCCTAGCATGCCTCATTTGTCATATGTGCAGGTTTTGGCATCATTTGGAATGATAGTTCAGAGCATATAGTGTTGTCACACTTCCATGTTTTTCACTCTTTAAGTGCTCTTAAAAGTTGCACCTTTATGCCTTATTCATGGGCTAATGCATGAGCATGCATTTTCTTACTTTTAATGCTAGCATTTCGGAGCATTTTGGCCACTGTTTTGGCATGCATGAGGTATGTTTGTAGTTGGTTTAGCCACTTAAACTTGGTATTGCATGCCTCTTGTGAGATGCTCTTTCCTAGCTTTAATGCCTTAAGCTTCTAAACTTGCCATGCATGCATTGTTCACATGATAGAATCCTGTGCATGCCATTGGCATTGATAGGATGATCATGTTGTATGTGTTGCATTGTGTTTGGATCGAGCGTTGATCCAAACACAAGGAATGTGGCACGTTTAGTACTTGAAGTGATGAAACGTGTTGCGTTTCTTGGTCGCCGACCCTCTTGATCAATCATGATAAAGGTTAAGGCCATTATGTGTTGTTTGTGCATTCATCAACATTGTGCAAGCTTAACTCGTTGGCCATCATGCATTAAGATGCGTGATTGATGGCTCGAGAGCCGAGCACTACACTCCTTTGAGCTTGAGATATGATAAGGAGTGTGGTTGCACACACATTTCCTTGCAAATACACTGCCATTCCTCTGTTTGTGCTCTGTTGCAACCAAAAGAGAAATTGCAGGAAGCAGTGGCCGACCGGCCATCAAAGCTGTCGACCAGCCACCAAGGCTGCCGATTGGCTATCAGAAGTGGCCGATGGCCGTCAATTTTTCCTGATGGCCATCCCTTTGGGCCGACCATCCCTCAGCATGTTCCTAAGGTGGGTCAGAAGTATCTTGGAAGTTGGCACAATTTTCAGAAGTCCAAAAGAGTGCAAACAGAGGCATCATGAGACACGGTAGTGGATTTCTGAGCGAAGCCGACCGAGCATGCATATCTCTCTCCCCTCAAGGCCAATTTAACTGCTTTGTTTAGCTAATTAATTTGCTGATTTTGTAATTAATTAGTTAATGTATTTAGCTAATTTATTTCATCTTTGTAATATTCTAATTAGATTAATATAGCTAGCTTCAATTCGGTTTGTAATTAATTAGCTTAGCATAGCTAGTTAGTTGATTTATTCGGACCCTCCTGCGAGAGGGCGCATTGTTGTAATAAGGGTGCGTGCGTGTGTGCATGTCTTCTAACCTCCATTTCTTTCTCCTTTTTACTTAACCGCTTACGATGGTCAGTTTTAGGGCATATTTCAATTAGCATCCTTCTGCCTGCATACGTGCATCATTCATTCGTCTTACATGCACCGGGCTCAGCGTATCATTCAAACCGCATTGTATTTCAATACTTACTTGAATACGTGTTTCAAAGCATGTTATCGAGTGTTGCATTCATATGCCATTCTAGATAGCCGAGCCTATTTAGTTGCATTTTTGCATGTGTTGTATTAGGCATTTAACATAGCTAGGATCATGCATTGATTACTAACTAGCTTCTTTTTTGGCTCGGAGTACACTGTGAGTGTTTACGCTTTAGCATCCTTGCATGTGTGTAAGTGACTGCCATGATAGCATGCTTGCCATGAGGCTATTTGCTTAACTGCTATAACTGCATGAATGCCTGTGGGTGAAGGCTTGATTGCCTGAATTGGAACAACTCGATGATTGTGAGTTTTAAGCCCACTTGAAGTGGCAAAATCATGTTTTTCTAAGCCCACTTGAGGGTGCCAAATCCGCGCTTTAGCCTACTTGCGAGTAGCACTTTCATACCACTTTCGAAAACAAACATGAGTTGTTTTGTTCCAATTCGCGTGATCGAGTCTATACTTGTATGTTATACGCATCACATAGTAAGCTAGCTAATAAACCGGAAAAAGAACACATGTGTTTCCAAAAACAACATATCATATTTAGTAGAGGCCGATCCTTTGATCAGGCAGCGCGGGTGCTCATTTCATGACCTTCCCCCCTCGTACCCAAGTTCCCGAGCCGAGGCAACTTTGGTGATGATGGACACGTGTCCTTAGGCACGAGTCAGGGTTTCGTAAATTTCCCCAAAACAAAATATTTATGTGGCAACTCTGAAATCTGGCAAAGTAGTCCATGTTTGGCACTTTTTGATTCAAAATTGATTTTTCAAAACTAATTGCCGGATTTGGACTCTTTGGTGATTTATCAGTCTTACATTGCACTTTGTGAGATTAGATTTAGAACCGGGATAAGAGTTCGAACTATAGTAGCTAGAAGTACAATTCGCGCCCTCGCACGCGGAGCGGAGTTCGGGCGGTCTACATCTACCGGTGTCTTCGACACACTTTTATTTGATTTACTAAATTTCTCAAGTATCTTATCAACATAATAAGACTGAGAAAGTACAATACTACCAGATGTTCTAGTAATCTTAATACTCAGAATCACATCTGCAAGGCCCATATATTTTATGTTAAACTTAGAGTATAACAATTTCTTGGTAATTTTGAACATCTTTTCATAATTACCAAATGTACAAACATAAATTGACATATCTATTTGTCAATGTCTTTGACATCCACACAATGTTTAATACCTGTTTATCTAAAACCCACTTGACAACATTGTGCTATCAAATTTCACATGCCAATGTTACGATGCTTGTTTCAACTCATTTAATGATTTTCCAAGCTTATAGACTTTCCTAGTCCTGGAACCGACAAACCCTTCATATTGTTCCATAAAGATTTATTCAACTAAATCTTCATGTAGGAAAGTTACCTGAACATCTATCTTGATATATCTCCAGACTTTACACAATTGCGATCACACTCACCATAACTGATGATCACGTATCAAAGTAATCTAGGCCTTCTATTTTCTCGGTATCCTTTGATAACAAGCCTGTCTCATCGGCTTTCATTAACTTACATCTCAAGGCTTACTACCCATGCAAAATAAAGTTAAATTAATATCTTTTTTTTGGAGAAATCACAGCTTCAAAAAAACTTTTAGCCTTACTAGCCACCATATAGGTTTAAGAAGTTTAAATAGAAAAACTTTAAAGTCCTAACATTTCAACATCTTCTAGGCTCATCTCATGAAAATCGCTTCCTCAATTCCATGATGGTATGTAAAATGACTAAATTATTTGATTAGTAAAAACAAGTGCATATAAAATGACTAAATTACCTGTACACTAAATTACCTGTAAATATGAATCTTATTTACATTATATGTTCTTATTCCAGTTTATTAGGCTAGCATTACTATGTGATGCGCACGCACACAAGTATAGACTAAGAATTGGAACATTTCAATTCATGTTTGTTTTGAAAATTGTTTTGAATATGTACCACTTGAAAAAGTGATCGCATATGAACATTACTCAAATTATTCCAATTCAAGCAACTAGCTTTCATCCACAAGCATTCAAACAGTTTATATCACTTAAGCAATTAGCCTCATGGTAAGCATGCTAAACATGGCAACAATCACATGCGATATGCTAAAGCGAGTAAAGGCTCACCTAGTACTCCAAGCCAAAAAAAGAAAGATGAGTTAGAAAAATGCATGATCTTAACTTATGCAACATGACTAATGCAACACATGCGATATGCAATTACTAGGTTCGGCTACTAATGTGGTATATGAATCAATTAAATAACATGCGGTCTAAGCACGTATTCAAAGAAGCATTTAAACTAACAATGTGAGTTAGAATGATGAACCGAGCCTCGGTGCATGCAAGACAAATGGATGCAAACATGAAGTATGCTAAACAAAACATGATATCCCTAAACTAACCATCATAAGCTAGTAAATAAAAGGGAGAAAGACGTGGGGTTAGAAGACATACATGTTATTACATTGCGCTCTCACGAAGGAGAGTCTAAATAAACTAACTAGCTAACTAATTAAAGCTAAGCTAATTAAGCTAATTATTACAACAAATTAATTAACTATTCTAGCTAATTAAAATAATTACAACACTTAACTAGCTACAACTAATTAATTACAACAAATATTTAAGCTAAATATTTAAACTAAACAGGCTCGATAGCCACTGTTTTGCTTCCAAAAGGCCTCTGTTGCACAATAGTGAACTTTGCCCACTTCCAGAATAACTCTGCTTTGCTTAAACAACACATTGCTGAATTTTGCATCAGTGGCTGGCCGGACAGGAGTGAGGGCCTGCTGGCCACTAGTGATAGCCGGCCGGCCATCAAAGGTGGCCTGTCAGCTATGGAAAGTGGCATATCGGCCACTGTTGCCCAGTTCATCTTGTTGCAACAGAGAACAAATAGAGCATGCACAGGGTATTCTCAAGGGTTGTCTGCACAACTCACCCCTCCTTTTCATGAACAAATCAAAGGAGAGACAAAACTTGGTCCATAAACTATCAACTCAAGCAATTTCATTGCATAATGGCTCATGAACCAAAGTGTGCAAGTTCAATAAATGCTACAAAGTAAGACTCAAACCTCCTCCCTGATCAAGGGAAGTGGTGACCTTGGATACTTGAACCATTTCATCACTAATAAGTATGACATGCCTCAAGCTTTCATGTGTTCAATTAATGTCCGATTGAACACAAAACCAATTATTATCTTGCACCATTTTAGTCCCATTTTAATTACTTCATTTTAATTACCAACCATCCTTTGATTCATTGAGTCCAATGGTGAGTTTAAGTCCTCTAATGGAAAGAAGGCTCAAACCAAGTGTTGTTTTAGGCATGAAAGAGACATCACACCATTGGTAATGAACCCCAAAGGGATTAAACCATTATGCATGACATCTCAATCTCATGCTTTAAACAAACAAGTTGCTTGAAACCACTTTCAAAGCAAAACAAAAGTCAAAAAATGAGGGAGGTTCCAGAGATGATTAAGAGTGATCACAAGTATGGAAAGCCATAAATAAATATAATCAACTCAAACAAGATGGTGTCTAAGGCCTAGAACACCAAACTTATGAGGACAATTACACTATAAGCATGCAAAACAAAGTCCAAATGCAACTATCAACCAAAAACAGTGCTTAAATAGTCCTAGAACATGCTGGAATTAAGACAAAAATAGCTAGATTAATATGCTAAAACATGGCACAAACTAAGCTAGTAAGCAAGACACAAGAAGGGAGGTCTAAACCCTCTAAATTTGGACTTCAAAACATAATTTTGGCCACTGAAATAACTTTGAAAAACAGTTCTTAAAAGCTCAAAATTAGATAGTAAAAGGATGGGAAACACAAGGGAAAAGGCCTTTAAAACAAGATGCAACGAAGGTGGAAAATAGCATTATAGTTGGAAAATAACAAATAAAACAAAGCAACAAGCAAAGCCTTATACCTCTTGAAGAGAAGACTAATTCTGGCAACAAATCATGACAACACACCCTTCAAGAACTCAAACCAAGCTCAAAAGTACCTCAGCTCAAAGATGAGAAGGTTTGGTTAAGGGTGTATAGGCAAAGGTTAAGGATATGCAGGCAAGAGTGTAGAAATTTGGAAGAGAGAGAGGAAAAATTTTGCTCTAAAATTTTTTTAACCTTAAAACATGAGAGGGAGGCCCTCTATATATAGAAAACATGAATTTCCCTCAAGAACATCCAGCCCTACACGTGGGAGCAGATGCAAGCATCTGAGCAAATAGTCGGCACAGCTGTCACAAAATATCTGCAAAAGATAATGGTGGCCGGCCGGCCATCATTGGTGGCCAACAGGCCACATCAGTGGCCGACAACCCAAAGAGGTGCCCTGAAGCTGCAAGCTTGAAAAACCAAGATTTGGTCCAAGAATGAGGCAACAAAACTGCAAGGTTTGAAAGGCTCAAAGCTGTGGCATTCCACTGAGGACTTCGAGCACTTGATGAGCATATAGACTCATCATTGGGTGTGCATGCGATGGCATCCAAGTCGTAAGGGCTGTCAAAAATGGGTTGTCTACAGTTGCCCCTCTTTGACAGAACTCAGAGTCATGAAATGACGTGAGTGAATGTCAAAGCCTGAAGACGACCCATTTTGACAAGGCCATAAGACTTGAACAAACAATCAAGACAGAAATAAAAGGTTGCGACCACAGGCAGCCTACGTATCCCTTTGCAAGGAATCAAACCAGCGTAGTTCTGGGGCAAGATGCAAATGATATGCACAATGCAACTTTGAAAGCAAGACTAACACGCTTCGCGACGCCGGCTATTTTAAAAACTCATGATCATGCGAGATGATACGATAAGCAATAACAAATGCAATAATCAAGACAATGAAATAATAACATATGAATGAGCAGCTTCAAGCTTAGAACCGACACAGGTTCCATGCAAAAAATTCTAAAACACGCTCTGACCATGCCAAAACAAGAGACAAGGAAAGAAAACACCGCTCAGGGTTACACTTCACACATTCTAAGAAACTGAGAACAAAAATCTCTCGGGGTCGTGTTTCATGTGTCCCAAGAAACAGAGGAACCACTCAAGGTTGCATTTCACGCATCTTGAGAAACAAGAACGACAGCTCGGGCTCGTGCTCTGCGCATCTCGAGAAACAAGAGAACCCACTCGGGCTCGCTCTTCACGCGTCTCGAGAAACAAGAAAAATCGACCGAGCTCGCACTTCATGCAACCCGAGATAAAACACGCCTAGAGCCACACATCACGCGTCTTAAGATACAAGAAAAGTCATTTGGGCCTGCGCTTCACGTGTCCCGAGATGAAACACGCCCAGCGTCGCACATCACACGTCCTGAGATACAAAAAAAAAGCCGCTCGGGCTTGCGCTTCACGCGTCCCAAGATAAAACATGCCCAGGGCCACGCGCCATGAGTCCTGAGATACAAAAAAACCATTCGGGCTCGCGCTTCACGCGTCCCAAGATGAAACATGCCCAGGGCCGCATGTCATGGGTCCTGAGATACAAAAAACAAGCAGCTCGGGCTTGCGCTCCACGCGTCCTGAGATGAAACACGCCCAGGGCTGTGTGTCACGCGTCTTGAGATACAAAAAAAGTCACTCGGGCTCATGCTTCACGCTTCTCGAGATGAAACACACCCAGGGTCGTGCGTCACGCGTCATGAGATAAAAAAAAAGCCGCTCGGGCTCACGCTTCACGCGTCCCAAGATGAAACACGCCTAGGGCCGTGCGTCACGAGTCCTGAGATACTAAAAAATTGCTCAGGCTCATGCTTCATACGTCCCAAGATGAAACATGACCAAGGCCACACGTCACGCGTCCTGAGATACAAGAGAAAATCGCTCGGGTTCGCACTTCACGGGTCCCGAGATGAAACATGCCCAAGGTCGCGCGTCACGCGTCTTGAGATACAAGAGAAAATCACTCAGGCTTGCGCTTCACGTGTCTCAAGATGAAACACACCTAGGGTCACGCGTCACGCATCCTGAGATACAAGAGAAAGCTGCTCGGGCTCGCATTTCACGTGTCTCGAGATGAAACAGAGAGGTGTGCGATAGATGCACAAAGCAACTGACGTATGATATTAATTGAAAACATGTTCTATGCAAGAAACAAAAGCATATTCTATGTATGAAATAAGAGCACATTCCATGCAAAATTGATAGCGTGTTTTACACATGAAGCATAACTGATGCAAGACATGCGTGCAGTATGCATATACGGGAAATACACATTCTATGCAACGAAAGAGAGCAAAGGCGTAAAACAAATAAAACAATACTCGATGGCACCTCCAATTTAGATCTCGGAGGAATTGCAACATGTTCAAAAGGATACACCTTGTTTAGAGTAGCAACTGGGACATGTTCACACACTGGAACACAGCTGCAAACTTCCAAAACAGAACCTTCCACAAACCATTCAGAAAGAAGAAGCCCCAAACAACATAAGGACACAGAAGAGGGTTGCCGGCCAGCTGCTGGCCATCATAAAGCCTTGCCGGCCACTAATGTGGCTTGCCGGCCACCGATGGCAGATTCGGGGCAATTTGGTCCTTTTGCCTCGAGTTTTTAAATATGCTTTACAAGGGTTCATTTCCTTACAACCCTAGGTCCGAAAATCTTCTCTCTCTCTCTAGACACTTTACCTCTCTAGATCCGAGCTTTACATGTGTTTTTCAACATCCCACGCAAACTTTATTCGTTAAACCCTCTTAGTTCTCTTCCTTTTGAACCGATCAAAATTTGTTTTCGACGCTTTTTCTCATTTTCACCCCTCTAGGCTTATTCTCCTCGAGTTTCTCTAGGGTTTCATAAACTATTCCGGGCTTTGACTTTTTCTCGCATTTTCTCTCTCCTAGGGTTAACTTTTTCTAAGTTTACCTTATTTTCCTCATTTTTCTTTACTTTTCACCTACTTTTCACCCATTTTCCAGATGGCAAATAATTTTCCACATGGTGGGGCTCCTCCAGAGATTCCCCCCATATTCCCACTCATTGCCGAGGCAGAGGAGCAGGTCATTGCCGAGGCCGATGAGGCAGCCGAGGGCATTAAGGACGACCTCAAGGCAAAGTTTGAGCCTGAGCTTGAGCCGGAGCCGCTACAATTGAGGGTATGACCTTTTGATCTAGTAAAGTACCATCCCTGCATGCATATCTTGCCACCCGGAGGCATTAGGCGCTTCAGCGACTTCACTCGCAATGTACCAGAGAACTTCTTGTTAAGGGAGCCGGCCTCTCACCTTTCATCCAGCGCCACTGAGGTATATATTCTATTTTCATGCATTCATGCCTGTCTTTTAAACTACATTTCTTGCACTGCCTTTCATTTGATTGCACTTTTGTCACTGCTTTTCATCTGATTCATTTGTTCTTTGCCACAGGGAGAGTCCCGTGCTTATAGGGGGTACGGAGCTACGATTGTGAGAGATTGGTACGACGAGCTCCCTGTAGGAGTCCGTGACATTGTCAACGAGACCGACTTTGGCCTTTTCTGCTCCGACCTGACACGGGTGTAGACGGCGCCCGCGTAGGCCTCGCTACTACAGTTCGGACTCGATTAGCGACACGGTTCTAAATCTGAACCAAAGAGTCCAAATCTGGCAAATTGTTTTGAGAAATAGATTTTTGAAAAAGTAGTGCCAAACATGGACTGCTTTGCCAGATACAGAGTCGCCACCTAAATATTTTAAAATGGGGGAATTTAGGAAACCCTGACTCGGTGCCGAAGGCCACGTGTCCGTCATCACCAAAGTTGCCTCGGCTCGGGAGCTTGGGTACGATCGGGGAAGGTCAGCTATGAGCACCCCCTTTCGCCCAGTCCGAAGACCGGCCTCTACTAACCGTGATATTCGTTTTTGAAAACTTTATGTATTCTTATTCCGGTTATTAGCCTAGAATTACTATGTTATGCGCGCAGCAAACAAGTATAGACCAAATCGCTCAAATTGGAATAAAAAAAAAAAGCATTTCATGTTTGTTTTGAAAAAAAGGTTTGCTACTCGCAAGTAGGCTAAAATGCAGATTTTGCCACCGTCAAGTGGGCTTTTGGAAAAGACGGTTTTGCCACTATCCGGTGGGCTTAAAATAAATATAGCTTTAACGTACTATCCCAATTTAAGCAATTTGACCTCCACCCACAGGCATTCAAGTAATTTATCTCATGTAAACACTTAGCCGCATGGAAAGCATACTATTATGGCAACATTCACACGTGTGTTGGATGCTAAAGCATAACCACCTACATTGTACTCCGTGCCAAAACAATAAACTAGTTAGCAAATGTGCGTGTCCTAGTTCATGTTATCTTGCCTAATGCAACACATACAAGATGCAATTTTAGTTAGGCTCGGCTAACCTAAATATGGCATGCGATATGCAACCAACTGATCCATGTATTCAATTTTGAAATTTGAAAATACGAATGCGGTTAGCATGATGTACCGAGCCCGGTGCATGTCAACAGATGCATGAATGCACGCATGCATGTCATAAGGTATGCTAATTTCAAAAATGCCCTAATCTACCATCATAAGCAGGTAAATAAAAGGGAAGAAAGAAATGGGGATTGGAAAACATACACACACTCACCCACACTTATTACATGTTTACCCTCACTCAGAGGGTTCGAATTAATATTACAGTCCCAAAATAATGAACAAATAAAATTATTACAAAATTCCCTAATTAATTAAAAGAAAGGAAGCAAGAGAAAGAAAAGGGTGGCCACAGCCTCTGCCTCGGGGTGCGCAGGTGATGCATGCTCGGAAATTGGCTCACCCGAAAAACCCGTACTATACTCCTGTCGCCTCTGTTTGTGCTGCCTTGTCTTTCTGAAAATTGCCAAAGTACTGGAGCAAGCTCCTTGCATCCTGCAGAGCACCACCGGCCAGACAGAATTGCCACCGGCACTTCATGATTAACATCGGCACTTTAATGGATTCATCGGCACTCCATATAGTGCCGGTCGGCACTAAATTCTGCCGGTCGGCAGAAACTTCCTGCAGAAGACAATTTGACAGCAAACAGAGAACAGACAGTGCATGGTATAGATTTCTTGGACACATGTAAGCATGGTCCTACTTCTTATCATATTTTGAACTCAAAGAAGCATGACCTTCGATCCTTGAACCATCAATGGTACATGGCGGGTCAAAGGATCGAATTTGCCATTTGATATGAAGATGTATGCAACAAACAACATGAAAACCGGGGCCTTATCAAGTTGGAGTCAAAGGTCCCGATGACCGGGAATCGAGGCACATTGCATCACTTGAAGTATGAATGGTCCTTGATTCCCACACTTAGTTTGACACCCCAAACCAAGTAAATGCAATGCATGTAATGCTCAACAAGGCTCAAATGTATCATGCCACCAAGATGTAAAGCACAACAAGCATTATACAACCAACATGACAAATGTATAATACCAAGCATACAAGGTACAAACATGATGCAAACATGGACCAAATTGACCATGGGATTGATGTGCTACAAAGCTTAATGGAACAAATATGCAACAAACATGGAGCAAGCATGCAAGAGGGCTTAAAATGGCAAAGGGGCAGGCCCTCACCCTTCTCAAAACAGTGGCCAAAAGTGCTCAAAATGATAGACAATCAACTCATGTTAACAAGCAAACCTATGGTCCCAAAGTTAAGGCACAAAAGGAGACATTTCACCCTCATTAACATGGCCACTCATGGCATGATTAAAGCAAAGCAAAAACAGAATTTGTGCATGCAAAATAGGACCCCAAAAACTCCTAATATGGCAGCTAAAATATCTCCCATGAAGCATATGCACTAAGGCTCATTCTTAGGCATAAGAGGACACATCCTCAAGGCATTAAAGAGGCCATGCATGCACACATACAAGCATGATTCTTGGACAAAAAAAAAAGGTCCTTAGATGATATTAACTCATGAGGGTAATCACAAACATACATGCTAGAGGCCATCATGCTCAAAGCTTTTAAGCCAAAATACAAAGCAACCTTAACACACATGTCAAGCATAACTAAATGGATAACCAACAAACCTTAAGCATGGAAAAACAACACTAGAAACTTCATGGAACTAAGCCAACTTACACAAGGATCATGGCCTAACCATGAGATGTATTTCTAAGCAAGATGGAGCAATACAAAGCAAGTATTACAAGCATACAAAGAGGCCCAAATCCGACCAAAAACAGAGGTTATATATGACCTAAGATGCCTAAAAAAATGCTGAAATGAAGCCAAGAGACATCAAGCACACATGCTACCCTTTTGAGCCCAAAAAGCAAGTAAACAAAGCCATAAAGGGAGAGGGGTGTCCCTCCCCTATGCAAGACTTCAAACCAACTTTTTTGACACTAAAATACACTGATTTTTAGTGATGAAAAGATCAAAATGCTGAAGTGAACAAAACCTTACCAAAGAGGCACCAAAATAGACCAAACAAGGCCTATGAGGGTGAGTTTGCACTCAAACCACAAAAATGACCTTAATGAATGTGCTAGAGCAGGAAAATTTAAGCCTTTTTCATGTTATACACAAGAGCTAAAACAGTAAACAAAATAGGTAGAAAACCAATGCAAGTTTGGGGAATAAAAAGGAAGATGCTCACCCTTGAAGAACCCTTGAAGAACAAATGGTCTAGCCTCCTTCTTTGGATCAAAACCAGTCCAAAACTCAAGAAACAACTCCTCCAAGTCCCTCAATCTCGGAGTAAGGTGTAATGGTGTGTGTAATGGTGCAAAAGTAAGGTAAAACACACCTTTTGAGCCAAGAAACACACACAAGAAGGGAGAGGGAGAGAGGTATAGATATAATATGTATCTATATCTCCAAAGGCTGGTTTTTGCTTCTGTTTTTCTAACCTAGAACCAAGAGGAAAGCCCCTCTCTTATAAGGATCCCTCTTGCAAAGCTTATTCAACAAGCTTGGCTAGAGGGAAATCCCTCCATACACATGGATGGAGGGGGGGAGAGTTGGTGCCAGCTATCACAGCTGGCACAAAATATCTCCATAAAGTGGATGAACAGTGGTCGGCTGCCCAAAAATGCTATTCCGGCAAAAAAAAAGTGCCGACCGGCAATAAAATGAACCGACCGGCAAACAAAAGTGCCGATGGAAGAGAAAGCTCATCTGGTGGCTTCCAGCCACTGCCGGTGGTGTATGGGGATGGCTCATAAGGCATTCCCTGCCCTTTCAAGGCAAAACACAAGTGTTCGGTGCAAAACCAGACACTAAACGGTCAAGTTCGGAGATCCTGAGGCAGGGCGCGCGGGCCGAGACCTCCGGGAACTCTGAACGAACACAAACATGGATGATCACCGGGTGTTCAAACGGTGACGTCCAAGTCTTGAGGACGGTCAAAAATGGGGTGTCTACAGTTGCCCCTCTTTGACAGAACTCGAAAGTCATAACAATGACGGGAGTGAATGTCAAAGCCCAAAGACGACCCATTTTTGACAAGGCCGAAGACTCAGACAAACATACAAGACAAATAAGATATGCGCCCGAAGGCAGGGGGCAAAATGCAAGACAATGCACGGAGCCGAGCATAACTTATGATCATGCAAAGGAAGCTGTAACGAAGCAAACATGCGACAGTTTTAAGCTAGCATACCAAACTACACTACAATGTAGAAAGGATGTAAGAGAATTATGGAATTCTCAATACGTCTCACTCGGAGATAAAATACCTGTGCGGCTCGTCTGGTTGCACCAGCCTCAAATGAACCGTACATACAATATCGTGCCTGAAAAGAAAACAAGCTTAACAGGTACAATATGGTTGGCAACATGCATGACAATGCAAGGATAGTGGTGTGCTCGAAATGCGTGACAGCGCAAAGCAAGTGGGGAGCATGACAATGCTGTGAAGATACAAATAGGTACGTGGAGTAAGCGGTCTACGCAGGCAACAAAATTGATCATGATCATGCGGTCTACGCAGGTGATGATATTTAGCAAATATGCGGTCTACGCAGTTGAAACATGCGGTCTACGCAGGTGATGAAACTGAACATGCGGTCTACGCAAGTATTGAAATTAAACATGCGGTCTACGCAATCAAAACATGCGGTCTACGCAGGTATTGAAATTAAACATGCGGTCTACGCAAGTAATGAAATTAAAACATGCGGTCTACGCAATCAAAACATGCGGTCTACGCAGGTAATGGAATTAAGCATGCGGTCTACGCAATCAAAACATGCGGTCTACGCAGATATTGAAATTAAACATGCGGTCTACGCAAGTAATGAAATTAAAACATGCGGTCTACGTAATCAAAACATGCGGTCTACGCAGGTAATGGAATTAAGCATGCGGTCTACGCAGGTAATGGAATTAAGCATGCGGTCTACGCAATCAAAACATGCGGTCTACGCATGTATTGAAATTAAACATGCGGTCTACGCAAATCAAGACATGCGGTCTACGCAAGTAAAGAAAGGATGTACCATTACATAACATAATTGAAACAATTCACGGAGTTCAGAAAGCATGAAAAGGATACAGGGCGGGACATTCTTCGCACGCATCGAGCGTTGCTCGCAGAAGTTGTGGCCTGAGGTCAGCTCAAAGGTTCACGTTCTAAAGGCGTGATTTCCCGTATTGTGAGGGCGTCCAACGACGTGGCTGACCCGAACAAAGATGCGGAAGGTGCGTTAACCGCAAGGGGAGTTTCACCGGTATCAATTCTGATACTTGGCTACCCTGCCATTCTACGCTTTATTTTCCTTTTTACTAGTAGTTTAAGCACATTGCACTGCCTCAGGCAGGTTTTATTTTCTTTCTTAAAATTCGCACACTTTGCAAAACATGTGATGGAAATGAAATGAATCGTTTTATTCAAAAGATGTTGCATTTGGGGATCTTCTATGTATCGCATCGCAGGGTATCACACCACAATGTGAACGAAATTGAACTCCTTTCAGAAAGTTGCCATCGTAATAATCAGGTAGTGAACCGACTTACAACTCGATAAGCAAAACAAGGACACGACACAACCAAACAAGGGTGAATACAACTCGATAAACAAATCAAGAGCTCGGAGAGAGCGAAATACAACTCGATAAGCAAATGTTCAAAAACTCGACAAGCAGACAGGCGTGGCTCCGCAAGAGTCTATCGCCGGGGGGGTTTGGAGGTGGTGAAGTTTCCCACTTCTTAGCATAAACAGCTCAGGAAACCAGGGAGGAAGCCCACCGACACGATGTAGGAACCACCGGCTGCAAGGAGTGGCTACCGGCCGTATGTCTGTTTTGTCGGCAAACTAAAATGGCCGGTCGGCACTAAACGAGGGGGACCACCAGAATGTTGACACCTGTCCCCCACTCAACCTTATCTCCTACAAAAGATCCCAGCTTCGTAGTTTTTCTCATTTTCACATTGATTTGCTCCAATGGAAGAGTTTCTTGCCCAAAATCTCACAGCTTGGATTGCTAGCTTGGATGGCTCGGAAAAAGTGAATTTCTGGGGTTTCGGCATAAATGCACTATTCACTCTGAGTCGTACCCCGTTGCATCTCCCGTTCCTTCATGCCGCGGCAAGGTTTTGGAATCCGGTGACACATGTCTTTAGCTTCGCCGGGCAAGAGATATGTCCTACCTTCGAAGATTTCCGAGCTCTAATGGAGTCCGAGCGCGACGAGGAGCTCCTGCCCCAACTTAATTTTGGTCATGCCCAATCCTTAGGGCGAATGTGTGGACTCAACATGCACGATGCTTGGTCTCTGATGGGCGACGGGATGTTAGACATTCCGAGTTTGGCCAATCAATTTTCTGATGCTGGTGATCGCAGCAACCATCACTGGCAAGGCTTCCGACGGCATGCCCTCTGTTTATGCATGCTATCCCATTTTCTATTTGTCTCGGGCTCTGAGGGGCTAGTGTCCGGCTGATTGAGGTTGCCCAAGGCTTGAGAGAGGGCAAGAGCTGTATTGCCATGGTTCTGGCCGAGACGCTAATGGGCTTAGACGCCTTTTACTGTCATGAGACGTGCAGATTGGCGGGGAGTCCACTACTACTACAGGTAATGTTTCCCACCCAATCTCGCATTTCTGTATTGCTCACATCACTCGGCCCTCGAGCTCAGTCTTTTCTCACAAAAACCCATTCTCACTTTTCTCTCCTCGTACATCTCTCTATTCTTTAATCTCTCATTTTTCAATCCCTCCCCAGGTGTGGCTGATGGATAAATTGCAGGTTGTGGACTCCTGCCCAGCATATTCAGCTCGCGGCTACTTCTTCCGGCATCGTCTAGTCAATGCCTTGGATGAGGGATGGTGGTTCGCTTGGATGTGCCACTTGTCCGCAGACCGTATTGCTTGGCGGTGCCCTTGGTTGAACTTTCCGGCAATGAGTTACAATATGCCTCGGCAGACTGGGATTCAACTGGTTGGTCTCACTCATTGTGTATTCTATTTCCCATTTCGGATTCGACGCCAATTTGGCCATGATCAGACCTGCCCGCCAGAGGGGATAGAGTATCCTGCTGCATTTCCAGCCCGAGGCGCGCAGCTTGCTTGGCAGGCCACTGCGTGGAGGATGAGGGAACTCCTAGCCCCCGCTCCTACTTTTAGTTGCACTTTGTCTGATGAGTGCATAGATTGGCTCAATGAAGAAGCACAGATCGGGCCCAGCTTGGCATCAGAGGCTTCGACCAGCTCTGGGAGGGGGCGCAGGGACACCTGACTTGACCATGCCCTAGATTTATTGCTTTATTAGTACTTTCAAGTTTTCTCTTATGAATGTAATAAAAAAAGCAACTTCAATTGTATGTAAGAGCAGGAGAACTCTGTTTTGAAATCAAAGAAATTGAAAGTTGTGGCACTGAAAATTTTCCACCTTGGTCCGAAAATGGTCAAAGTTGTAAAGAGATTATTTGAACAAAGTCAGCTTATATTAAAACTTTTCAAAGATATTTTTGATGTGGATCAGAACTGGGCACGTCTGAGATCTGTCACTCGAGATGCACAACCCCAGATTCCTGCAACTGGAAAGTTGCCCCTAGTCTGAAGGGCGCCGCAGCACTTCATAGCAACGGAAAGTTGCCCCTAGTCTGAGTGGCACTGTACCGGAGATTCCAACGAATGCTGATGAACAAAGATGGCTGAGATGATCAAATGGACAAAGTTGATCGGGGAAGTGTTATGGCTGAACTTCAGGATGAAGCTGCCTACGTATCCCAAACATGGGAATCAAGCCTTACGTAGTTCCGGTTTGGGTTCGCTCGAGTATTTTCACTCTCCTTTTGCGCTCTAACTTTTGCCAAGGCCGCCCTTTGCGGGTTTTCAGCCTTGCGAGCTCAGTTTTTATATTTTCTAATTTTTTGTGCTCTAACTTTTGCCTAGGTCGCCCTTTCGGGTTTTCGGCCTAGCGAGCCTCTCAAGGATAGTATTTCTTCAACTTGTCCATATTGATCGGTTGAGAGAATTCTAAGCCATCTAAGTCCATCAGAACCACAGCTCCGCCTGACCAGATAGCTTTGATGATGTAGGGACCAGTCCAATTGGGTCTGAACTTGCCCCTCGGGTCGTGGATGGGAGCTCGGTTGTCTTTGAGTACCAAATCCCCTTCTTTTAGATTTCTGGACTTAACCTTCTTGTTAAAAGCCCGAGTAATCCTGCGCTGATAACTCTGAACGTGGTACAATGCTTTCAGTCTTCTTTCGTCAAAGAGCATAAGTTCCTCGAACCTACTCTGCTGCCAATCTGCCTCAGCTATCTGACACTCGGCCAATACCCGTAAAGACGGAACTTCAATTTCAATAGGTAGAACAGCCTCCATTCCATAAACTAACGAATACGGAGTTGCTCCGGTAGAAGTTCTAATCGAAGTTCTGTAACCCCACAGAGCAAACGGCAACTTATCTGGCCAATCTCGATAGGTCTCCACCATTTTCCGCAGTATATGCTTGATGTTCTTGTTGGCGGCCTCAACTGCTCCATTGGTTTGCGGCCAATACGTAGATGACTTATGAAAAGCCACGTTATACTTTTCCAACAAGTCGACCACTTCTTTCTTAAAGTGGGATCCATTATCCGAGATGATCTCATTTGGCACCCCGTAGCGACAAATGATGTTGTTTCTGATGAATTTTGCGACGTGCGACGCTTTCAATACCGCGTATGATTGGGCCTCGACCCACTTTGTGAAATAATCTATCGCTACGAGGATATACTCATGTCCGTTCAACCCCTTCGGGGTAACAGCTCCGATCACATCGATCCCCCATACAGAAAACGGCCACGGGGAAGTCATGTTGTACAACTTGGATGGCGGGATATTCATACGGTCTGCATGGATCTGGCATTTGTGGCATCGCCGAACAAAGCCGATACAATCCTCTTCCATGGTCGACCAGTAGTAACCCTGCCTAAGGATCTTTCTGGCCAACATTACTCCATTCATGTGTGCACCGCACTCCCCTCCGTGGATGGCCTCCATCAGGCGCTTCGACTCTTCAGCTTCTACACAGAGCTTATGCATTCCCAGATGACCCCTTTTGTACAGCTTACCTCCGCAGATGATGAACTGAACAGCCATTCTTCTAATGGCCCTTTTATCCTTGGCGCTTGCCCCTAGTGGATACGTCTCCTTTTCCAAGAAGTTCCAAATATCGTAATACCAGGGGTTGCCGTCTTGGGCCTCATCTATGGCGGAAATTGACTCGTATGCTGGCGCAAACTTCTGATCAATGATGAATGGACGCATCCGGACTCCCGACGGGATGTCTATCATGGAAGATAGAGTTGCTAACGAATCTGCAAACCTGTTGTTCTCTCTTACGAGGTGGGTGAAATTTAGTTTCTCGAACCGAGGAATTAACAAATCCAAGGTTTGGTGATAAATTATCATCCTTTCCTCCTTGACCTTCCAGTCTCCTTTTGCTTGAGACACAACAAGATTCGAGTCCCCAATGACGTCCAACCGTCTTACCCCTAGCTCTAGGGCTGCTTCCAGACCAGCAATACATGCCTCATACTCTGCCTCATTATTCGAGACTCTGAACTGGAGCTTGAATGCTAAAGGGATATGGGAATCGTCAGGCGCTATCAGCAACACTCCTATCCCATACCCATACTGGTTTGACGCTCCGTCAAAGTACATCGTCCAAGTTTCATCCTCGATATGCAGAATGGCTTCATCTGGGAATAGGTACTCAACCGCTTCATCCCCCTCAACCGGGTGGTCGGCAAGGAACTCCGCTACCGCTCTCCCTTTCACCGACTTGCGTGTTACATACTTCAAGTCAAATTCGGAAAGCAATAGCAACCAACGAGCTAGCCTACCCGTAAGTGCTGGTTTCTCGAAAAGATATTTGATGGGATCCAAGCGTGAAACCAACATTACAGAGTGAGCTAACAGGTAGTGCCGCAGCTTCCTAGTAGCCCATACCAAGGCCAAACAAGCCTTCTCCAGTGGTGTATAGCGGGTCTCGTAATCCAGCATCTTCTTGCTCAGATAGTAGATAGCCCTTTCCACTTTATCTTCTGACTCCTGCGCGAGCATGCAGCCCATGGTGGTCTCAGTTACCGAAAGATACAATATCAACGGTCTCCCCGGTTCTGGCGGTGATAACACAGGCGGGTTCTGTAGATACTCTTTGATCTGTTCAAAAGCTGCTTGACATCGGCCGTCCCATTGGAATTTCTTTCCTTTCTTCAGGAGGCCAAAAAGTGGTTCACAAGTCAAGGTTAATTTAGAGATAAACCGCCTTATGAATTGCACTTTACCTAGAAAGCCTCGCACCTCCTTTTCAGTCCTCGGTGGTGGCATTTCTAAGATGGCCTTGATTTTGGAAGGGTCGACCTCGATGCCCCTTTGCGTTATCAGAAACCCTAACATCTTTCCTGCTGTAACACCAAAAGTACACTTCTGGGGATTCAGCCGCAGCCGAAATTCTCTGATCCTTTGAAAAAACTTTTGTAAGGCGGTGTAGTGGCCCTCTCTTTCTTTGGACTTGACAATCATGTCGTCCACATACACCTCGACCTCTTTATGGATCATATCATGCAATATTGTAGTTGCTGCCCGTTGATAGGTAGCTCCCGCGTTTTTCAGCCCAAATGGCATCACTCGATAACAATATGTACCCCACGGGGTAGTGAATGCAGTCTTCTCCCGGTCTTCGGGCGCCATTACTATCTAATTATAGCCTGAGAAACCATCCATAAACGAAAGCAAGGCATGTCCTGCCGTGAAATCTATCAGTTCATCAATGTGCGGCAAGGGAAAGTCGTCCTTCGGACTGACCCTGTTCAAATCTCTGAAGTCTACACAGACCCGAATTCTGCCGTCTTTCTTCGGCACCGGAACAATGTTGGCCAGCCAAGTCGGGTACTCAGACACCAACAGGAAGCCTGCATCAATCTGCTTGGTGACCTCTTCCTTGATCTTAATGGCCCAATCAGGGCGGATCCTCCTGAGCTTCTGTTTGACAGGTCGGGCCTCGGGATCAAGAGGGATCCGGTGCTATACAATCTCAGGATCGATTCCAGGCATGTCTTCGTAGGACCACGCGAAAACATCTTTGAAATCTTTTAACAAAGCGACTAAGCGCTCGCGTTCCTCAGAAGACAACGTGGACCCGATCTGGACCAGCCGCGGGTCCTTCTCAGTACCAACATTCACTGTAGTGATTTCATCCATTAAAGGTTTAACAAATCTTTCCTGCTCTTGATCAATTAACCGTTGCAAAACCGGAGGAATTTCTTCCTCGTCGTTTTCATCAAAATTTTGAAAATCCTGATTTAAGCAATAAATCAAAGGCACAGAAAAATACTCCGAAACCACATCCACGTCATTCTCATTAAATACTTCCGAGCCGTCGGATTCCTCTGTTACAACAGACTCAAAAGAAAATGAAAAAGACGACCTAGACAGGACTGTAGCATCCGGGTTATCACCCCCGGGAATACCGGACTCAGACTCAGTTGAGCTGGAATCTGATTCCGACGTACAAGATTCGGTAGAATCAGATTCCGGCTCACTACCTGACCCGGTGCTGCTTGATAGAAAGCCTTCTTCATATTGCAGATGAGAGAAGGTGCGATGGATGCATCCAAAATAGCTGATGGTAGGCCCGCAGCTGCTTCATTCCCAATCACACATACCGAGGAGCTATCCCCCAAGCACCTCTGTTCGATCGGAGGATCTGAAAGCAGACACGCCAGCGCTGCCCCCATTTCATTTTCAGCGTCCTCAGACTGCACTTCCTTACTTTGCTCAGCCTCAGCCGATATATCTGCCTGTCCTTCGGCGATGTCATCCTCAGGTAACTGTAAATCAAAGAAAATCTCAAATCCTGGTACGCGCTTCTTCTCCGCGTTGAGCCACGGCTCTGGGAAGCCACAGAACGGAAAGTCCTCCCCCTCCCGGACGAAACGTCCGTTCAGGGTCCCCCGAATGGGCTGGTGCATTAAGTCAATGGGCTTTCCCATCTGTTTCGCCCTGGCCCTTCCGGCCATTTCCTTTCCTTTCCTTATCCAATCCTCTTTGGTGGGTAGGTAGCCCAAACCAAAGGTATGGGGGTTATGTGGCACTTCGGCCGATGTTGCGGCGCCTTTCCTACCGCTCTTGCCTAATCCCATCCCGAGGATGTGCTGGAGTTTGTTCATGAGATAGACTGCTTGGGCGCTGACATACATCCCTTCGTTAGCTGCCATGATGTTCTGTACGACCCGAGCCTCGGCCAAGGTAAAACCTGATATGAACACATCTTCT
This sequence comes from Camellia sinensis, assembly GCF_055761805.1. NCBI lineage: Eukaryota > Viridiplantae > Streptophyta > Magnoliopsida > Ericales > Theaceae > Camellia > Camellia sinensis. The sequence continues at coordinate 39,599,477 of NC_138969.1, read as the reverse complement.
ATACCGTGCTCAATTTCTAGAACAGGCGTAGATACCTCTGGGGGTGGATGAATTGATGAGTTTCCAAAAACAATGGCTACTCCCTTCCCATAGGGGTATTTCACCACTTGATGTAAGGTAGAGGAGACCGCCTTTACCTGATGCAGCCACGGCCGTCCCAAAAGCAAGTTGAACGTTGCAGGAACCTCCAAGACATGGAAATCTATCTCGTGTTGTCCTGGCCCAACTTTTGTTTGAATCTTAACTGTCCCCATTACTTCCCGGCTTGTGTTGTCATACGCCCGAATCACCTGGGCCGTTGGCACAAAATCCGCGACTTTCAAACCAATCGCATAAGCTGTCCTTGCCGGGCAGACGTTGATGGCGGACCCCGTGTCGACAAGTACCACGGGTATCCATTTATCTCTGCACTCGACAGAGATGTAGAGCGGTTTGTTATGGTTCGCACCCTCGGGCGGCAGCTCTTTGTCAGAAAAACTCAATGCTGGGGAACTTCCTCCCGAAAAGACTAAGCCCACCAGCTGTTCGGGCGTGGTATCTATGGAAAGTTTGGCCTTATCCATGGCTGACAGGACAGCCTGCCTATGTACTCGAGAAGCCATAAGCAGTCCCCAGATGGAGATGTCTGCTTGTATCTTTTTCAATTGTCTCAATACGGCCTCATCTTCGAGTTGCTTCTCCTTTTGTTTCTCTGCTTCATTATCTTTTCCAGACGCCTCTGGTTGATCTAGGTGTGGAGGCTTGAAATACCGTCCACTCCTAGTCATGTGATCGACTTCGCCGATATACCAGGTATCATCTGGTTGGTTACCTTTCCAATCCTCGTCCGTGTGGGCAAGACATAGATCGTCGTCTTCCCACCACATACCATCTGCGACTGACAAGCATCTGTCTGGTTCTGGCACAACTATCCCGATACTTGCAGTACCTTTTATCCCTATGCTCGCAGCATCCTTCGTTTCCGTGGCGGTTTTGACCCCCACGTGGCCTTTTGCTTTCCTGATCCTCTCAGAATCCTCGAATCCCTCTTGTTCTGACTGTGTCAATGCAGTAGATTGCTCACTGATCCCTGTACTCAAAATGCTCCATTCCCGAGGGAAACTCTCGACACCGGCGCTCTCCGGCGATGTATTCTGCTCTTCGACACTCCCGGCCGTCGTTGACATTCCTGCCCCTGCCGGGCCTTGTTCTGACTGGAACCCCTCTATTACATCCGGTTGATCGTCTAACCACCCCGTGGCTTCTGCTGATTCTTCATTATCGTACCAGTTGATGGCTGAGTCTTGGTCATCGTGAAATTGGAACTTGAAAAAATCCCCTTCCATGGCTGCCAAATCATCCGTTCCCTGTCTTGGACTGTTCCCTCTAATTACACACAGCTCTCCTTCGATTGGAAATCCGACATTTGGTCTATTCTGGCCCACTGGTGAAATGTAGTCACTCGGACTGTAAGCATTCCCAACATCGTTCTCAGACTCCGCAGACTTCGGTTTGACAACCTCTTTCCTGTTCTCGATGGTCACCACCACTGGCTTGGGTTGGGTTATGGAGACGTCCATCATGCACAAATCGGTGCAATCAGGGAGGAAAACTTTAGGTTTAGGCAGGTAGGAGGGTGTGATGTAGATACTAGGATCGTAGGATGCGACCCCAATGTAGATGAAGTTGATTCTTTTGGGTGGTGGAACTTGGTTATGTGTGGGGAGAGGATTTGTGGTAACATTGGGTTTCTCAGGGGGTAAAATCACCCCATTATCAATGAGATCTTGAATTTCATGGCGTAAACGAAAACATAGGTCGGTGTCATGACCGTGCTGCTGGTGGAACGCACAATACTTGGTCGGGTTGTGGGTGGCAGGCAGTCTTTCAGGTAAGGGCCGCGGCTCTAGGGGCTTCAGATGCCCTTTTCTGATCAAAACCCCCAAAGCTTTGGACAGGGGCATATAAAGTGGAGCGAAAGTTCTGGTGTTTCTGGGAGGGTATTTGGCTGTTTGTGAGTTGCTTCCGGACGCACCGGAGAATGGCATGGCTGCCGTATTTCTTGGAGAAGGGTTGGTGGTGACCATACTCACTTCGGAGGTCCTGGCAGTCGTAGCGCCACTCGGGCCTGCATTAGCACTACGATTGAAATTTCTGCGGGGTTGCTCCCGGTCATTGTCAATCCACCCTTGTCTTAGGGCGTCTTCGATCTGCACCCCCATTTCATGCAGATCAGCAAAGGTAGGAAAGGGGACTACAATCATCTTTTGCATTAGCCTCGGTTGGAGATTGCGCACAATCATCCGAATCTGGTCCTTGTCCGTGGGTCTTAAGGTCATCATCGAAGCCTTAGCTCGCCATCTGGTTACAAATTCTGAGAAACTCTCCTTGGGTTCTTGTCTCGTTGTCTCGAGATCTCGGGTCGTGATCTCGAATTGTGTGTTATATGAGTATTGCAGGATGAAGGCCTCAGCCATCTCGTCCCAATTTCTCTTGACGTCATCCCCCAACTTAGCGTGCCACGCGGACGCTACACCCGACAGGGTACGGCCGAATAAAGACAGCTTCTGTAATCTAGTGAGGCCCATTGGCCTTAGGACGTCTGAAAACAGTCGCAGGTGTACCATGGGATCCTCAGACCCGTCAAAACGATCAATTTGGGGCATCTTAAACCGATCTGGCAACGTCACAGCTGTGTCGATGTACCCATCTCCAATGTCCGGAATGGACTTCGCACCTTGAGATTTCTTGAACAGCTTTTCAAGCTTGTGCATTTTTAACGTCATGGGGTCTACCTCAGACTCAAAGGGAGAATCCGATACATTAACGGGAGTGGGTGCCTTGGATTGTTGAGGCGGAATCGGGGGCGGAGCCGGCCCCGTTGGGATGTCTGTATCTTCTTGGACATTCCAGGCGTTTGGTGTCTCTTCGGGTATTGGAACCCTTAATGGAGGAGGGATTTGCTGCGAAGGTGATGCCCCAGTTTGCTGTTGCAATCTCCCAATGATGCTAAACTACCTAGCAAAAAGATAAATAAAGCAATAAATAAACCAACAACTGGACAGCACAACGGCATAAAATAAACAAATAATACACAGTTGGATATTCAAAACACATAGTCGATAAGCTGAACACACTGTTCCTTGATACTGATCACTGTTCTCAAAATCTCTATTCCCAATACTGAACCCTGATACCCGCAGATAACTGATTCTCTTAAAGCTGATACTGATGCACTCAGGCCTGATGCCCAGACTTACAAACTGGTGTGTTCATTTCCTGCAGAAATACATTCTAACAGCACATAGCAAGTAAAGAGAGCCAAAACACCCCTATGTTGGGGTAGGGTTTCCCTGTCCTATTTTGTCAGGAGCTAGGGTTTCACTACGCACACAGCGGTTCTCAAACAACCTAATATCGGGTAAGCAGCCTGTCCTAATTTGGAATGGTCACTATGGATCCGAATATGCACTAGGTCGAATGGTCAAAAAGGGTGCCCCGGTAAACCGGGGTTTGTGTTCCCATACTGTCAGAGCCCATAGCCGGTCAGCCTTACGGACATGCCTTGACAAGACAAGCCTCCGGCAAACCGTTCAGGAATGGAAGATGGCAAACACTGTGTTCCTAGGCGCACCAACGCACATGTAATGCAAAGAAACACATAAATGAGATCAAAACAGGATATCACGAGTTAAAGTCAAGCTCTCTAAATTCCCCAGCAGAGTCGCCAGAAACTGTAGACGGCGCCCGCGTGGGCCTCGCTACTACAGTTCGGACTCGATTAGCGTCACGGTTCTAAATCTGAACCAAAGAGTCCAAATCTGGCAAATTGTTTTGAGAAATAGATTTTTGAAAAAGTAGTGCCAAACATGGACTGCTTTGCCAGATACAGAGTCGCCACCTAAATATTTTAAAATGGGGGAATTTAGGAAACCCTGACTCGGTGCCGAAGGCCACGTGTCCGTCATCACCAAAGTTGCCTCGGCTCGGGAGCTTGGGTACGATCGGGGAAGGTCAGCTATGAGCACCCCCTTTCGCCCGGTCCGAAGACCGGCCTCTACTAACCGTGATATTCGTTTTTGAAAACTTTATGTATTCTTATTTCGGTTATTAGCCTAGAATTACTATGTTATGCGCGCAGCAAACAAGTATAGACCAAATCGCTCAAATTGGAATAAAAAAAAAGCATTTCATGTTTGTTTTGAAAAAAAGGTTTGCTACTCGCAAGTAGGCTAAAATGAAGATTTTGCCACCGTCAAGTGGGCTTTTGGAAAAGACGATTTTGCCTTAAAATAAATATAGCTTTAACGTACTATCCCAATTTAAGCAATTTGACCTCCACCCACAGGCATTCAAGCAATTTATCTCATGTAAACACTTAGCCGCATGGAAAGCATACTATTATGGCAACATTCACACGTGTGTTGGATGCTAAAGCATAACCACTTACATTGTACTCCGTGCCAAAACAATAAACTAGTTAGCAAATGTGCGTGTCCTAGTTCATGTTATCTTGCCTAATGCAACACATACAAGATGCAATTTTAGTTAGGCTCGGCTAACCTAAATATGGCATGCGATATGCAACCAACTGATCCATGTATTCAATTTTGAAATTTGAAAATACGAATGCGGTTAGCATGATGTACCGAGTCCGGTGCATGTCAACAGATGCATGAATGCACGCATGCATGTCATAAGGTATGCTAATTTCAAAAATGCCCTAATCTACCATCATAAGCAGGTAAATAAAAGGGAAGAAAGAAATGGGGATTGGAAAACATACACACACTCACCCACACTTATTACATGTTTACCCTCACTCAGAGGGTTCGAATTAATATTACAGTCCCAAAATAATGAACAAATAAAATTATTACAAAATTCCCTAATTAATTAAAAGAAAGGAAGCAAGAGAAAGAAAAGGGTGGCCACAGCCTCTGCCTCGGGGTGCGCAGGTGATGCATGCTCGGAAATTGGCTCGCCCGAAAAACCCGTACTATACTCCTGTCGCCTCTGTTTGTGCTGCCTTGTCTTTCTGAAAATTGCCAAAGTACTGGAGCAAGCTCCTTGCATCCTGCAGAGCACCACCGGCCAGACAGAATTGCCACCGGCACTTCATGATTAACATCGGCACTTTAATGGATTCATCGGCACTCCATATAGTGCCGGTCGGCACTAAATTCTGCCGGTCGGCAGAAACTTCCTGCAGAAGACAATTTGACAGCAAACAGAGAACAGACAGTGCATGGTATAGATTTCTTGGACACATGTAAACATGGTCCTACTTCTTATCATATTTTGAACTCAAAGAAGCATGACCTTCGATCCTTGAACCATCAATGGTACATGGCGGGTCAAAGGATCGAATTTGCCATTTGATATGAAGATGTATGCAACAAACAACATGAAAACCGGGGCCTTATCAAGTTGGAGTCAAAGGTCCCGATGACCGGGAATCGAGGCACATTGCATCACTTGAAGTATGAATGGTCCTTGATTCCCACACTTAGTTTGACACCCCAAACCAAGTAAATGCAATGCATGTAATGCTCAACAAGGCTCAAATGTATCATGCCACCAAGATGTAAAGCACAACAAGCATTATACAACCAACATGACAAATGTATAATACCAAGCATACAAGGTACAAACATGATGCAAACATGGACCAAATTGACCATGGGATTGATGTGCTACAAAGCTTAATGGAACAAATATGCAACAAATATGGAGCAAGCATGCAAGAGGGCTTAAAATGGCAAAGGGGCAGGCCCTCACCCTTCTCAAAACAGTGGCCAAAAGTGCTCAAAATGATAGACAATCAACTCATGTTAACAAGCAAACCTATGGTCCCAAAGTTAAGGCACAAAAGGAGACATTTCACCCTCATTAACATGGCCACTCATGGCATGATTAAAGCAAAGCAAAAACAGAATTTGTGCATGCAAAATAGGACCCCAAAAACTCCTAATATGGCAGCTAAAATATCTCCCATGAAGCATATGCACTAAGGCTCATTCTTAGGCATAAGAGGACACATCCTCAAGGCATTAAAGAGGCCATGCATGCACACATACAAGCATGATTCTTGGACAAAAAAAAAAGGTCCTTAGATGATATTAACTCATGAGGGTAATCACAAACATACATGCTAGAGGCCATCATGCTCAAAGCTTTTAAGCCAAAATACAAAGCAACCTTAACACACATGTCAAGCATAACTAAATGGATAACCAACAAACCTTAAGCATGGAAAAACAACACTAGAAACTTCATGGAACTAAGCCAACTTACACAAGGATCATGGCCTAATCATGAGATGTATTTCTAAGCAAGATGGAGCAATACAAAGCAAGTATTACAAGCATACAAAGAGGCCCAAATCCGACCAAAAACAGAGGTTATATATGACCTAAGATGCCTAAAAAAATGCTGAAATGAAGCCAAGAGACATCAAGCACACATGCTACCCTTTTGAGCCCAAAAAGCAAGTAAACAAAGCCATAAAGGGAGAGGGGTGTCCCTCCCCTATCCAAGACTTCAAACCAACTTTTTTGACACTAAAATACACTGATTTTTAGTGATGAAAAGATCAAAATGCTGAAGTGAACAAAACCTTACCAAAGAGGCACCAAAATAGACCAAACAAGACCTATGAGGGTGAGTTTGCACTCAAACCACAAAATGACCTTAATGAATGTGCTAGAGCAGGAAAATTTAAGCCTTTTCATGTTATACACAAGAGCTAAAACAGTAAACAAAATAGGTAGAAAACCAATGCAAGTTTGGGGAATAAAAAGGAAGATGCTCACCCTTGAAGAACCCTTGAAGAACAAATGGTCTAGCCTCCTTCTTTGGATCAAAACCAGTCCAAAACTCAAGAAACAACTCCTCCAAGTCCCTCAATCTCGGAGTAAGGTGTAATGGTGTGTGTAATGGTGCAAAAGTAAGGTAAAACACACCTTTTGAGCCAAGAAACACACACAAGAAGGGAGAGGGAGAGAGGTATAGATATAATATGTATCTATATCTCCAAAGGCTGGTTTTTGCTTCTGTTTTTCTAACCTAGAACCAAGAGGAAAGCCCCTCTCTTATAAGGATCCCTCTTGCAAAGCTTATTCAACAAGCTTGGCTAGAGGGAAATCCCTCCATACACGTGTATGGAGGGGGGGAGAGTTGGTGCCAGCTATCACAGCTGGCACAAAATATCTCCATAAAGTGGATGAACAGTGGTCGGCTGCCCAAAAATGCTATTCCGGCAAAAAAAAGTGCCGGCCGGCAACATATTATGCCGACCGGCAATAAAATGTGCCGACCGGCAAACAAAAGTGCCGATGGAAGAGAAAGCTCATCCGGTGGCTTCCAGCCACTGCCGGTGGTGTGTGGGGATGGCTCATAAGGCATTCCCTGCCCTTTCAAGGCAAAACACAAGTGTTCGGTGCAAAACCAGACACTAAACGGTCAAGTTCGGAGATCCTGAGGCAGGGCGCGCGGGCCGAGACCTCCGGGAACTCTGAACGAACACAAACATGGATGATCACCGGGTGTTCAAACGGTGACGTCCAAGTCTTGAGGACGGTCAAAAATGGGGTGTCTACAACGGGTCATTGCCAGTCGTCCTCTTCTGGGAGCTTTAGTGGAGAGGTGGTAGGACAACACCAAGTCCTTTCACTTCTCTACCACTAGGGAGATGACGATGACTCCCTATGACTTTGCCATGATCATTGGCTTAAGAGTAGAGGGTGATCTGATCCCTTTCGACACCGACATGGAGGAGTGGGAGGCAGCCTAGATCGAGCTATCAGGAGCACGCCCACCCTTGTACTGGCCAGCTATGGTTAGATATAGTTGGTTCGCTGAGCAATTCTGAGGAAGCAAGCCAGAGACATTGGAGGAGATGGAGCAGTACACTAGAGGCTTCCTGATGTTTGTCCTCGGTACCACCTTGTTTTCAAACAGGTGGAACACCGTAGGCTTATATCTGTTGAGCGCCCTGGTAACCCTTCCCCGAGTACACTTCTATAACTAGGGCAGAGCTGGCCTCGCCACCCTGTATGGCTATATGAGCTCTACATCCCGCCTGAGGGGAGAGCTGATCGAAGGCTACTGGCAAGCCTAAGAGGTATACATTTCAGTTCCCTCTTTGCACTTTACATTTTCTGCTTCGCATTTTCTGCTTTACATCTGTTCAACACCTATGCTTTTTCCTTTGCACTTTCTACATCTGTTCATACATTGTACTTTTGTAGACGTCCCCGAATGCCCCGGGAGGGATGGCTCCCGTTCTGTTCATTTGGGGTCACTACAGCTCAGGACTCTCAAATTGTCATGGTTCTAAATCTGAACCAAAGAGTCCAAATCCAGCAAATCGTTTTGAGAAAACAGATTTTGAAAGAAGTGCCAAACATGGATTGCTTTGCCAGATACAGAGTCGCCACCTAAATGTTTTATTTTGGGAAATTTAGGAAACCCTGACTCGTTGCCTAAGGCCACGTGTCCATCATCACCAAAGTTGCCTCGGCTTGGGAACTTGGGTACGATTGGGGAAGGTCACTTCGTGAGCACCCCCGCTCGCCCGATCAAAGATCGGCCTCTACTAACCATGATATCTAGTTTTGAAAACATTGTGTGTTCTTATTCCGGTTATTAGCCTAGATTATTATGTGATGCGCACAGCATACAAGTATAGACCGGGTCGCCTGAATTGGAACAAAACATTTCATGTTTGTTTTTGAAAGATGGTTTGCTACTCGCAAGTAGGCTTAAAATGCAGATTTTACCACCCTCAGGTGGGCTTAAGAAAAGATGGTTTTGCCACTATCTAGTGGGCTTAAAACACACATTTGATGAATTATTCCAATCCAAGTAACCCAACCTTCACCCACAGGCATTCAGGCAGTTTATATCACATAAGCAATTAGCCTCATGGTAAGCATGCTATCATGGCAATCACTCACACACATGCAAGGATGCTAAAGCATAAAACTCACCGAGTACTCCAAGCCAAAACAAAAGCTAATTAGAAATCCATGCATGACCCTAATTATACAGAAATGCTTAATGCAACACATGCAAAAATGCAACTATAGCAGGCTCGACTATTCTAAACATGGCATATGAAATGCTATAGCTAACATGTATTCAACTTGGAATTGAAAATACAATGTAGTTAGTATGATGCGCCGAGCCCGGTGCATGCAAGACAGATGAATGAATGCAAACAAGCTATCATACTGTATGCTAATTGGAAACATGCCCTAATCTAACCATCATAAGCAGGTAAATAAAAGGGAAGAAAGACGTGGGGTTGGGAGACATACAACACGCACACGCACACTTATTACAATTATGCCCTCGCACAGAGGGTCCGAATAAATAATACAGTCCGAATAATACAGTTCAAATAATACAGTCTGAATATAAACAAATTCCTAATTAATTTACAAATTAACTAAGAAAGCTATAAACTGGCATGCAAACCAGGGGCTGCCTTGATTCTGATGAATGATGTATGTTTGGGCTGCCTTGCGCGGAAATCCACTGGGATGCCCCGATTAGCCTCTGTTTTGCAATTATTCTTGGAAAGCGCGCCAAGCTCCAGGAGACTACTGATTCTTGATTTGCTGCAACAGAGAGCAGGAAAGGGACATAATAATGTATTTTCACAAACATATGCATGCCTCGATCCTCGTGCCACCAATCACGCATATCGATGCCTGATGGCCGAGGGGTCGAATTGTGCAACTCAATATAGGATGAATGCACATGAAAACACAACTAAAATCTAACTCCATCATGGATAATCCGGAGTGTCGGTGACTGGGGAATTGAGACACGTTCCGTCACTCGGAGTATGAAATGCACCTCGTTTCCCGTGCCTGGGCTAACCCCTATCCCGAACACGATGCAATATGCATGACATGCATGAAATACAACTAAGATATAATCCTAACATACACAATGTTATGGAATGGTATACACGCTGCACGAGATAATACACAACCGAGCATACACAATGCTATGGATGAAATGGCATACGCAATGCAATAATGGGCTTACACCAACATGAGAGAGCCTCAGCCGCACTCACATAGGAGGCCATCAGATGAAAACAAGACAACTCAGAATGCGTGCACGCAAACCGAGGACCGACCCTCAGGCACCGAAATGCCACTCTAATGAGACATGGCAAAGACATGGAATATGATATGCAAACATGCAAAAATCAGTAGCAAAATGAGGGGCAAAACAGCCCCGAAACAAGGCGAAATGACACCCGATGCATGGAATTTCTCCCAAAATGCAAAACTAGGTACATGAAATGGCTTACAGCTATACAAAGCATGCATAATTGGTACATGGAATGAAAAGACAGAAGCAAGGCAGCCCAAAAATAAGCATTTTTACAGTTCCAAGCATGGCCAAACAGTAAGCACAAGTGGGACTAAATTATCATACAAAAATGTGGTAGATGCAAAGCCCAAACAGAAAAACACTCTTCTAAAACACTGGAGAGGGACCAAACATATGACTACTTACAGTTTATGGCAACCCCCAAAACAATATACAAGTATGCTCAAAATGCCATGCAAGGTAGGGCCCAAAAGAGGTCAAAACACAAAGTATACAAAACATTCATCAAACAGCCAAAGACCCTTAATGAAACATGACAAGGGTGTCAAAATATGGCCACTTTCAGTTCGGACCAAGGTCCAAAAATAGAAGAAAAATAGGCTAAAAAAAACATGCAAAATGAGGCAAAAACATGGATTTCAAAGCAAGTAGCACATGAGGTATCTAAACAGTGATGAGCCCTTCTTAAATGTTGAATAAGGGATCAAAAAAATCTCACTTACAGTTTGTGACATGCCCCAAAACAGATTACACATAGGCCAAAAATAACATGCAAGATTAGGGCCTAAAGGAGAGATAAAGAAGGAAGTGCAAGATGGGGACCTCAAATGACAAAATTCCCTTAACGAATCATGAAATAGAGCTCAAATAAAGGGTACTTTCAGTTTTTGTTGGAGCTCAAAACGGCAAGTAAAATAGCTAGAAAAATGTTGCAAAATTAAGCTCAAAAAGAGGGAATTGACATTTACCCTTGAAGACCAACCCTTGGTTGCTTCTTGGCTTGAGAAGTGATGCCTCCTAGCTGCTGGAAAGCTCCCCAAGCTGCTGGAAATGGAGTAGTGGTGGTGATGCTAGGTAGTGATGAAGGAATGGTGCAAGGAACTTGGATGCTTGAGCTTGAAAGAGAGAGATGGAGGGAGATGTGTATACAAGGCTTAAGGAAAATTTTTTCAACCTCCAAACCAGCAGCTGGAGCTGCTGTTATAAAGGCAAAAAGGGGGGGAAAACGGGGGGAAAAATGGAGGGAAAACCAATCAAGTTTCCCTCCAAAATGGCAACCCCCTCCCGGATACCAAATCCGGGAAAAATGAATACATATTTGCAATGTACCAACCCTGAGGATCATGGCCGGCCAGTTATCCAAGCTGTAAGTGGCCGGCCGACTACCTCCCATGGCCGGCCGGCCAAGGGTCAAAAAGGTCAATGAGAATTAGTGGCCGACCATATGATATCGGTGGCCTCCCATGTGTGCACAACACAACCATGTGGTCAAAAACTGGAGAAAGTGAACCAAGAGAGAGAAAAGCCCACTTTTTGGAAGGGTTTAAAAGGTTCAATCAACATTAGTGGCCGACCATCTGATATTGGTGGCCTCCCATGTGTGCACAACACAACCATGTGGTTTAGGGTTCAAGAAAATGGCCCAAGGGTGTTCAACATTGGCTTTGAAGTGAGGAAAATCGGGCGACGGAGGGCGATGAAGGGATAAAGTTGGCTGACAGAACAATTACTGGCCTTCCACCCTTCTACGGCCTTCCTGCCAATGAAATAGAGGTCCCTGCCAAAAATGAACCAAAACTAATGCAAAACAAAGGTTCGGGGGGCTGAAACGCGCAGCTCGGGGCCCCGAAAATGGGCTGTTAAGCACCGGGAGTGGTGTTCAACCACGAAGTCGGTCTCTCGGACCACAGTGTCCCTCAAAAGGGAGCAAATAAGAAGTATGCCAAAAACTGAGGCAAACGGAGATGGTTAAGCGGTCCCGAACTGAGGCACACGGCCAACGATTCTAAAAAATCGGGAACCGGACTCCGAACGGGCAAAAATGGCCTACGACCATGAAATGTAGCCTACGGCCACTGAGAGATGATCTACGAGACCTCTCCCTCCCTTCGTAAAGAGAAAACAGAGAAAACCGAGCCTGGTTCGCAAACCGAAGCAAAGCATGAAAGAGTCCGGAAGTCCGGAGGCAAGGCTCGCAGCCGAGACTCTGAAACTTTTGAATGAGCACAATATGCAATATCACCAAGCGCTCAACTGGTGACGTCTGAGTCTCAAGGTCGGTCAAAAATGGGGTGTCTACAGTTGCCCCTCTTTGACAGAACTCGAAAGTCATAAGTGACTGGAGTGAATGTCAAAGCCCAGAGACGACCCATTTTTGACAAGGCCGAAGACTTAGACAAACATACAAAATAACACAGATGTGCCCGCAGGCATGCCCGCAGGCAGGGGCAAAATGCAACTGACAATGCAAGAAGCCAAAGGTAACTCAATGATCATGCAAATGCAGCAAGCTGTAATGAAGCAAGTATTCACAATAGATGCAACAGTTTTAAGCAAGAATGCAAAGCAACAACTATATCTCATGCAGTTAAGAATGCAGAGATTTATTCAATTCTCGTCGCGTCTCACACGGAGAAGATACGATACCTGCGCGATTCATCTGGTCGCACCAGCCTCAAATGAACCGTGCATACAATATCGTGCCTGATGGTGCTGGGGATTTCTCGCTTCTTCTTGGTTGAACCACAGGTACTATTTTTCTCCCTGACTATGGTCGCAGCTTTCCCTATTCTCCAACAGGGTGACAAACTAGGTTGGATCAGTATCCAGAATTGAGGTGCATACAGATGCTATCTCAATCTATGGGGCTGCCATACAGATTTCAAGCCGAGGATATATCCTTGGGTATTTAAACCAGACTTTAGTCTCAGAAATCCCGAACCTTTGCGTTCTAGGCATAAGCCATTTGAACTCTAGTTTCCACCGTCTCGGTTGGTCTCCTAGGAACTCACCGCGAACATAGGCAGGTGGCTATACCAGACCACCGGAAGTCGTTCGGGCACGACAAACACCAAAGGAATTGCACCTTTAGAGGATTTAAGGTCTCCTAGACCAGAGAGTGCACAAGACAGTGCGAAGAAATGCAAGTAAAATGCAAGTACGATGCGCAAAAACAGCGCGAATGATGATGTAGGATTTAAGGTCTCCTTAGACCAGAGGATTTAAGGTCTCCTGGATCAGGGAGTGCACAAGACAGTGCGATGCAGAGTGAATGCACAAAACAGTGCGGTACAGATAAGGTGCGCAAGATAGCGCGAATGGTACAATGCAGAAAATAGTGCGATACGCTAAGCAGCGCGATTGATTTGAAATGCACAAGATAGTGCGATGCAGGTGCGCAAAATAACGCGAATGATAAACTGCACAAAACAGTGCGATGCGTAAAATAGCGCGAATGATAAACTGCACAAAACAGTGCGATTGAGATGCGCAAAATAGCACGAATGATAAACTGCACAAAACAGTGCGATGCGCAAAATAGCGCGAATGATAAACTGCACAAAACAGTGCGATGCGGTTGAGGTGCGCAAAATAACGCGAATGTAAACTGCACAAAACAGTGCGATTGAGGTGCACAAAATAGCGCGAATGTAAACTACACAAAACAGTGCGATACGCTAAACAGCGCGAGTGATTTGAAATGCACAAGACAGTGCGATACACTAAACAGCGCGATTGATTTGAAATGCACAAGACAGTGCGATACGCTAAACAGCGCGAGTGATTTGAAATGCACAAGACAGTGCGATACGCTAAACAGCGCGAGTGATTTGAAATGCACAAAACAGTGCGATAAAATGCATCTTCTATGCAAGTATGGGGGCATTTTCCATGCAAAAGATACAGGCATTTTCTATGCAAGTATGAAAGCACATTCTACGCAATATTGAAAGCAAGCATATTCTATGGATGAAACAATCAAAGCATATTATATGCGGAATCGAAAGCAAGCATATTCTATGCATGAATCATAACGATGCGAGGCACGCATGCAACAACAGTGTATACGAAAGTTCACATTCTATGCAGTAGAGGAGCATCAAATATGTACTCTGGTGCCTCTGATTTACCTCTTAGAGGACTTTGCAACACACTCAGCTCAAAAAGGGCACACCCTGTTCATATTGGCGAGAGATAACATCTGCTGCTGCTGCTGCTTTAATTGCGGTTCTGACTTGAAGCATGCTTAAGCTTGGAGTAGAGGCACACTCATTCTTCAGAGCACTGACAAGGCCTGAAGAGGTACATATGGAATGCAATCTCAGAATTTTCTGAAGGTGAAACACACTCAGATGCTCAAAATTTTCCCTATTTTCTTTTGCTTTGCAGTCCGGAACTTATATAGCTTCAGATAGGTCCTTGTTTTACCGTTCACACTTATTGGGGGTGGACCCTGCAGTTTTATGAAAGAACAAATCCTGTTTTGCACAAATCTGAAGAATGGCACAGCACTCTGAGCACAAGATGATTTTTTTGAAATTGAGAAATGAGCTCTTGACCAGGTATCGAGCTACGACTGAACACAGCAAAACAACTCAACACGGAAATAAAAGGCACACAACCTAAACACCACTCAACAAAGGAAAAATAAAGTAAAACAACCTAAACACATCGAGACACGCTCGGAACGACTCAAAGCAAGAATCGAGACAAACAAAACAAAAGATACGACACACAGACGTGCACAGGGAGCCTATTTCACCGGGTATTGTTCCCCACCCTCTCTCATCTATGATCCTCACATCACTCGGCCCTCAAGCTCTATTTTTCTGAAAAAGCCCTTTTCTCACTTTTTCTCTCATCGCATATCTCTCTATTCTTCAATCTCTCATTTTTCATCCCTCCCCTGGGTGGTTGATGGATGAACAGCAAACTGTGGGCTCGTGCCCCTAGCATTCTGCTAGATTCTTCTTTTCCTGCGCGCAGCTAGTGAGTTCCTCTCTCAGAGGGGTTGTGCTACAACAGGATGTGTAGCAAATCTGCAGTTAACATCGGTTGATGATGCTCTGTCGGGAGTTTGGACGTGGTTAGACCTGTCCAGATGAGGAAGTGGAATATCTTGTCCCATTCTAGTTCGTGCTTCGCACTCTGCTTGATACCTCGTTGCTTGGAGGATGTGAGAGCTTTCTGCCCTTTGTTGTGCCTTTTTCTGGCGAATACAGTGCCCTTTCCGACAAGTAGGGTGCCCTTTTTGGCAAGTATTTTGACAAAGGAGAAAAGACAGAACACCTGACTCAACTGTGCCCCTAGTTCATCATTTTGACCATTTTTTGTTTTTTGGCTTTCTACTAAAACAGTTTTGACCAACATGAGAGTTAGATTAACGCGCTTGTTCGATTTTCTGATTTAAAATCATGCAAGTTAGGCTATGAGCAGTGAAAATTTTCCCTTTTTGGGGTCCAAGAAATGGTCCAGTTTTGAAAATGGAGTACTTTTCGAGAAGATTAGTCAACCTTAGTAAAAATTCTCAAAAACTATTTTTGCAAATGACCACTGCTCAACGAGCACGGAACCTACTCTTGAGATGCACAACCTCGGATCCATAGCAATGGAAAATTGCCCCTTGTCTGAAGGACACTACATGGCAACGGAAAGTTGCCCCTTGTTTGAAATGACACTGCGGCGTTTTGAATGGCAACGGAAAGTTACCCCTTGTTTGGATAGCACCGCGGCGCATTGTAGTCAGTCCTCAGAGCGATGAACACAACCAGACTCTCAGATACAGAGAAGACAAAGATGACCAGAACCATCGCATGGACACAGTCGATTTGGTTTTACGGCTGGACTTCAGAATGAAGTTGCCTACGTATCCCAAAGATGGGAATCAAGCCTTACGTAGTTCGGAGTTAAGGTACACTCGGGTATTTAACCTCTCCTTTTTATGCTCTAACTTTTGCCAAGGCGCCTGTTGCGGGTTTTCGACCTTGCGAGCTTTGTTTTTCTTTTCTTTTCAATTCTTTTCATTTCTTTTCTTTTTTGATTTTCTTCTCTTTTCTTTTCTTTTCTTCTTTTTTTTTTTTTTGCATTTTTTCTTTCTTTTTTTTTTCTTTTCTTTTTCTTCTTTTTTCCTTTTTGTTCTTTTTCTTCTTTTTCTTGCTCTAACTTTTGCCTGGGCGCCCTTCCGGGTTTTCGGCCCAGCGAGCCTCTCAAAGGGTAAAAGTGTAGCTTTGTCCATGTCCAATGGTTTTGAGATCCTGAAATTATCTGAATCCAGGAGAATGGCTGCTATATCGATTTGCAAAATGATCCATCTTCAGCTCTTCGAGCATGTCTAATATCTTTGCCCCTAGTTTGAGGGGTGCTTTTGTTCTAGCTTCGCAAGCTTCTTCTGATGAGGTCTGATCTTCTTGATCTGACTTTGGTGCCTCTTGTTCGAGGGTTGTTTCAAATCTGGCCACACAGGCCTCACATTGTGGTTGGCCATTGAACCTTCTGAATTCAAGTTCAAGGTTTGGAAGCGAAAGGGTTGAGTCTCGAGGCTGAGAGCGATCCTAGGTTGCACAATCTCAAGAGCGATTCCACACAGGTCTTCGTAGGACCGCGCAAAACATTTTGTTTTTGAAAGTTTTTAAGAAAGCGACAAATCGCTCGCGCTAAAGATAGTGTGAAACCAGTTTGGATGAAGCCAGGGTCCTTCTCAGTACTCACGCTAACAAGCATGATTTCATTTATTAAGGGCTTAGCATGCCTCTCTTTCTCTCAAATGATCAAAGTTTTGCAAATCCCAAGGAATTCATTCCTCTTTGTTTTCACCGCAGTGCTCAAAAAAGTTTTGAAAAACTTAGGTCGATACAATGATTTCAAGGCACAGAAAAGACAGAGTTCTGTCAAATACTGCCGTCTCATTCAGAACTTCTGGCATAACTGGCACAAGACAGAAGCAAATGCGAGAGCGTGAAGATCACCACTGTTTTATTCAAAAAATCTGTTGGCACAACTGGCTCCCTGACAGAAACAGACTCAAAACAAAATGAAAAGACAATCAAAAAACAAAATAATGATATCCGAGGTAACGCCCCCGGGATCACCCGACTCCTATACAACAGGACTGACTCGATACAACAAGACAAACCCAAAACAAAAGAGACTGACTCAAAACAAGAGACTGACTCAAAAATAAAACAACAAGACTGACCCAATACCTAAGTCAGAATGTACAAAAACCAGTATTCACAAATGCTCAAAACAGTGCGTGCCATACACCATATCTGAAATAAACTGAACGCCGCCCGCAGGTGGTTCATCCCTCGATCACATAACATTATCCCCCCAAATTCACCGATCTAGTGCTGATAGACTTTGCTAAGCTCGGCGGGAGGATGACCCCATTGTCAAATAGATCCTGTACTTCATGGCGAAGACGGAAGCAGTTATCGGTAGTATGGCCAATTTGTTGATGGTACGCGCAGTACTGGGTAGTATCATGTGTAGCCGGAAGAGGGTTCGGGAGAGGCCGAGGCTCAAGGGGTTTGAGATGGCCTTGTCTAACAAGGATTTGGAGAGCTTTGGACAAAGGCATATAGAGGGCATGGAAGACCCTCCGACCTCGGGGTTGGTACTTCAAGGCTTGTGGATTTTTACTGGGCGCACCAGCAAAGGGATTGGCAGGTGCTGGCCTGGTTTGCCGATCTCTTCTGAGTGGAGGATTAGAGATAACAGGATCGTCTCTGGTATGACAGCCCTTCTCCCGATGTTCCCTTTGATTCGGACTGCCCCCAACCTGAGTAGTGAAAGTGTCATCCACAGCTTTTGCAACAACTGCGAGGACTTGCTCTTTGTTCAGTCCCTCGGCTTTCAAAGCCTCAACAGCCAACAGAAGATGTTCATTGGGATCCATGTCCGCCCCTATCTTGTTCCTTCCACACGCCTCCACTTTGCCAAGGGATTGGCCTTCCTCAAATGCAGCCTGTCCCAACATCGAGGAGCCTTTTGACATGAAGTTCCCGGTATGGGTATGGTCGATGATGGAGCCAATGTCCCGGAGGCCAGATCTGTCACGGTTCTTTGAAGATCTTTAATCATTCCCATCAACTCAGAAGTAGTGGGTTCACGGGTTTGAGATGGTTGAGGTTCAGGTGCACCCATCATGCATAAGTCCATGCTTTCTGGGATAAACACCTCAGGCTTGGGTAGATAGGCCGGGGTGATGTATATGCTGGGGTCATAGGTGGATGGCAGTATGTGGATGAGATTGAGGTAGGCAGGAGATGTTTGGTCATTGGGGTCTGAAGGTGGAGCTATCGTCTGATTGTCGATGAGATTTTGGATCTCATGACGAAGGCGGTAGCAACGGTCGGTGCCATGACCGCGCTGCTGATGGTACATACAGTACTTGGCGAGGTTATGTCTGGCTGGGAGTGGGTCGGGAAGAGGTTGAGGATCGAGGGGTTTGAGATGCCCTTTTTCCATCAGGAGTTTTAGTGCGCTGGTCAGGCTCATATAGAGGGGAGTGAAAGTTCTGCCCTGAGCTTGGGCTGGGCTGGCTGGTCGTAGGCTTAGTTTGGCAAAAGGGTTGGCTATGACGACTGTATTGATTTCAGTGGGTTCGGGAATAGTGCTACTTCTGGCGTTGGTACTCCCTGCAATCGCCCTCCTTGTCGGTTCACTTGTTCTGGGAATGATCCCGCTGCTGAACGCATTCTCGACCTGAACCCCCAGTTCATGCAAACTTTTGAAAGTGAATAGCGGAGCCACTATCAACTTTTGCAACATATCATGCTTGAGGTTTCGCACCATCATCTACACTTGATCTCTCTCAGAAGGGCAACGATCTGTCATTTGTGCTGCCTTTGCTCTCCACCTCGCAACGAATTCCATAAAAGGCTCTGCTGGGTTCTGGCGGGTTGCTTCAAGCTTTTGGATGGTCATTTCAACTTGGGTATTATAAGAATACTGATCAACAAAGGCCTCAGCCAATTCTTCCCAGTTTTGTTTCACTGTATTCTCCAACTTAGCGTACCAAGTGGCTGCTACACCCGACAGGGTTCTCCCATACAGAGAGAGTTTCTGTGGCTTAGTCAGACCCATCAGCTTTAGGACATCCAAGAAAAGTCGGATATGTACCATTGGATCTCCAGACCCGTCGAAACGGTCGATATATGGCATTTTGAATCTGTCTGGGAGCCGGATGGCAGCCTCGGTGTGCCCATCTTCAATGTCGGGAATGGAGTTAAGGCCCTGTGCCTTTTTGAATTGCTTCTCAAGGTTTGCAATTTTCACTGCAGTCAGATTGAACTTATCAACATGAAAGGGTTGAGTTCTCTCATTAGGCTGCACCAGGGGTCTGAGCACCTGAGCTTGAGTCAACCTTTCTCGAGGATTCGGATACTGCAAATCTTCAACTGGCAGAATTGGGTCAAAGTTCGGCTGGGGTCCCAAAGTTGGATGTGAGGCGGATGCCCCAGATGGGCGCTGCGTTTCAATACTGGTCTCAGCCTGCATAGCAGTTCCCTGATTTAGCGTTGCTATCACGGCCACAAATTCTTCCGAACCTTGTGCCATCACGATCTGCTGAGTCTGAACAAAGGTGATGTGACTGGCGACTGACGGATTAGATGAACCGATGAGCCCTGACCGGCTTTTCTTTACCTTGCCTCAGCGAAAGAACACTGGTTTCCCTTGAATCGAACTTCTGACCTAACAAAGTCTATCAGCACTAGTCCAATGTACCCGAGGGATATCGGAGCCTTCTGAAGCTATGGTTCCAGGACTACCTAGCAAAAGGGAAAACAGAGAGCATCACAGCCTGTTTTCATGATAACCCATATGAGCAGAGCTGAATGATTGTGCCTCTACAGAATTCTGCTCGTAAACTGATACCCTCAGGTAAACTGAATCCCAAAATACTGAACTGGTGCCCGTAGGCCTGATGCCCAAACTTGCAAACTGATACATGCATTCCTGTAGAGACGCACTCTAAAAGCACATAACAGATAAGTGAGAGCCAAAACACCCCTATGTTGGGGTAGGGTTTCCCTGTCCTATTTTGTCAGGAGCTAGGGTTTCACTACGCACGCAGCGGCTTCAAACAACCTATATTCGGGTAAGCAACCTGTCCTAGTTTGGAGTGGTCACTATGGATTCCGAATATGCACTAGGTCGAATGGTCAAAAGGGTGCCCCGGTAAAACTGGGGTTTGTGTTCCCATACTAGCAAAGCCCACAACCGGTCAGCCTTATGGTCATGTCTTGACAAGACAAGCCTCCGGCAAACCGTTCAGGAATAGCAGATGGCAAACACGGTGTCCTAGGCGCACCAATGCAAATGCAATGCAAAGAAACACACAAGTGTAGTCAAAACAAGATATCACGAGTTCGAGTCAAGTTCTCTAAATCCCCAGCAGAATCGCCAGAAACTGTAGACGTCCCCGAACGCCCCGGGAGGGATGGCTCCCGTTCTGTTCATTTGGGGTCACTACAGCTCAGGACTCTCAAATTGTCACGGTTCTAAATCTGAACCAAAGAGTCCAAATCCGGCAAATCGTTTTGAGAAAACAGATTTTGAAAGAAGTGCCAAACATGGACTGCTTTGCCAGATACAGAGTCGCCACCTAAATGTTTTATTTTGGGAAATTTAGGAAACCCTGACTCGTTGCCTAAGGCCACGTGTCCGTCATCACCAAAGTTGCCTCGGCTCGGGAACTTGGGTACGATTGGGGAAGGTCACTTCGTGAGCACCCCCGCTCGCCCGATCAAAGATCGGCCTCTACTAACCAAGATATCTAGTTTTGAAAGCATTGTGTGTTCTTATTTCGGTTATTAGCCTAGACTACTATGTGATGAGCACAGCATACAAGTATAGACCGGGTCGCTTGAATTGGAACAAAACATTTCATGTTTGTTTTTGAAAGATGGTTTGCTACTCGCAAGTAGGCTTAAATGCAGATTTTACCACCCTCAGGTGGGCTTAAGAAAAGATGGTTTTGCCACTATCTAGTGGGCTTAAAACACACATTTGATGAATTATTCCAATCCAAGTAACCCAACCTTCACCCACAGGCATTCAGGCAGTTTATATCACATAAGAAATTAGCCTCATGGTAAGCATGCTATCATGGCAATCACTCACACACATGCAAGGATGCTAAAGCATAAAACTCACCGAGTACTCCAAGCCAAAACAAAAGCTAATTAGAAATCCATGCATGACCCTAATTATACAGAAATGCTTAATGCAACACATGCAAAAATGCAACTATAGCAGGCTCAGCTATTCTAAACATGGCATATGAAATGCTACAGCTAACATGTATTCAACTTGGAATTGAAAATACAATGTAGTTAGTATGATGCGCCGAGCCCGGTGCATGCAAGACAGATGAATGAATGCAAACATGTTACCATACTGTATGCTAATTGGAAACATGCCCTAATCTAACCATCATAAGCAGGTAAATAAAAGGGAAGAAAGACGTGGGGTTGGGAGACATACAACACACACACGCACACTTATTACAATTATGCCCTCGCACAGAGGGTCCAAATAAATAATACAGTCCGAATAATACAGTCCGAATAATACAGTCTGAATATAAACAAATTCCTAATTAATTTACAAATTAACTAAGAAAGCTATAAACTGGCAAGCAAGCCAGGGGCTGCCTTGATTCTGATGAATGATGTATGTTTGGGCTGCCTTGCGCGGAAATCCACTGGGATGCCCCGATTAGCCTCTGTTTTGCAATTATTCTTCGAAAGCACGCCAAGCTCCGGGAGACTACTGATTCTTGATTTGCTGCAACAGAGAGCAGGAAAGGGGCATAACAATGTATTTTCACAGATATATGCATGCCTCGATCCTCGTGCCACCAATCACGCATATCGATGCCTGATGGCCGAGGGGTCGAATTGTGCAACTCAATATAGGATGAATGCACATGAAAACACAACTAAAACCTAACTCCATCATGGATAATCCGGAGTGTCGGTGACTGGGGAATTGAGACACGTTCCGTCACTCGGAGTACGAAATGCACCTCGTTTCCCGTGCTCGGGCTAACCCCTATCCCGAACACGATGCAATATGCATGACATGCATGAAATGCAACTAAGATACAATCCTAACATACACAATGTTATGGAATGGCATACATGCTGCACAAGGTAATACACAACCGAGCATACACAATTCTATGGATGAAATGGCATACGCAATGCAATAATGGGCTTACACCAACATGAGAGAGCCTCAGCCGCACTCACATAGGAGGCCATCAGATGAAAACAAGACAACTCGGAATGCGTGCACGCAAACCGAGGACCGACCCTCAGGCACCGAAATGCCACTCTAATGAGACATGGAAAAGACATGGAATATGATATGCAAACATGCAAAAATCAGTAGCAAAATGAGGGGCAAAACAGCCCCGAAACAAGGCGAAATGACACCCGATGCATGGAATTTCTCCCGAAATGCAAAACAAGGTACAAGAAATGGCTTACAACTATACAAAGCATGCATAATTGGTACATGGAATGAAAATAAAGAAGCAAGGCAGCCCAAAAATAAGCATTTTTACAGTTCCAAGCATGGCCAAACAGTAAGCACAAGTGGGACTAAATTATCATACAAAAATAGCTCCGCAGGGAGGCATTGAAGCAAGTGGTAGATGAAAAGCCCAAACAAAAAAAGACTCTTCTACAACACTGAAGAGGGACCAAACATATGACTACTTACAGTTTATGGCAACCCCCAAAACAATATACAAGTATGCTCAAAATGCCATGCAAGGTAGGGCCCAAAAGAGGTCAAAACACAAAGTATACAAAACATTCATCAAACAGCCAAAGACCCTTAATGAAACATGACAAGGGGGTCAAAATATGGCCACTTTCAGTTCGGACCAAGGTCCAAAAACAGAAGAAAAATAGGCTAAAAAAAACATGCAAAATGAGGCAAAAACGTGGATTTCAAAGCAAGTAGCACATGGGGTATCTAAACAGTGATGAGCCCTTCTTCAATGTTGAATAAGGGATCAAAAAAAGCTCACTTACAGTTTATGACATGCCCCAAAACAGATTACACATAGGCCGAAAATAACATGCAAGATTAGGGCCTAAAGGAGAGATAAAGAAGGAAGTGCAAGATGGGGACCTCAAATGACAAAATTCCCTTAACGAATCATGAAATAGAGCTCAAATAAAGGGTACTTTCAGTTTTGGTCGGAGCTCAAAACAGCAAGAAAAATAGCTAGAAAAATGTTGCAAAATTAAGCTCAAAAAGAGGGAATTGACATTTACCCTTGAAGACCAACCCTTGGTTGCTTCTTGGCTCGAGAAGTGATGCCTCCTAGCTGCTGGAAAGCTCCCCATGCTGCTGGAAATGGAGTAGTGGTGGTGATGCTAGGTAGTGATGAAGGAATGGTGCAAGGAACTTGGATGCTTGAGCTTGAAAGAGAGAGATGGAGGGAGATGTGTATACAAGGCTTAAGGAAAATTTTTTCAACCTCCAAACCAGCAGCTGGAGCTGCTGTTATAAAGGCAAAAAGAGGGGGAAAAGGGGGGCCAAAATGGAGGGAAAACCAATCAAGTTTCCCTCCAAAATGGCAACCCCCTCCCGGATACCAAATCCGGGGAAAATGAATACATATTTGCAATATACCAACCCTGAGGATCATGGCCGGCCAGTTATCCAAGCTGCAGGTGGCCGGCCGACTACCTCCCATGGCCGGCCGGCCAAGGGTCAAAAAGGTCAATGAGAATTAGTGGCCGACCATATGATATTGGTGGCCTCCCATGTGTGCACAACACAACCATGTGGTCAAAAACTGGAGAAAGTGAACTAGGAGAGAGAAAAGCCCCCTTTTTGGAGGGGTTCAAAAGGGTCAATCAACATTAGTGGCCGACCATATGATATTGGTGGCCTCCCATGTGTGCACAACATAACCATGTGGTTTAGGGTTCAAGAAAATGGCCCAAGGGTGTTCAACATTGGCTTTGAAGTGAGGAAAATCGGGCGACGGATGGCGATGAAGGGATAAAGTTGGCTGACAGAACAATTACTGGCCTCCCACCCTTCTACGGCCTTCCTGCCAATGAAACAAAGGTCCCTGCCAAAAATGAACCAAAACTAATGCAAAACGAAGGTTCGAGGGGCCGAAACGCGCAGCTCGGGGCCCTGAAAATGGGCTGTTAAGCACCGGGAGTAGTGTTCGACCACGAAGTCGGTCTCTCGGACCACAGTGTCCTTCAAAAGGGAGCAAATAAGAAGTATGCCAAAAATCGAGGCAAACGGAGATGGTTAAGCGATCCCGAACCGAGGCACACGGCCAACGATTCCGAAAAACCGAGAACCGGACTCTGAACGGGCAAAAATGGCCTACGACCATGAAATGTAGCCTACGGCCACTGAGAGATGATCTAAGAGACCTCTCCCTCCCTTCGCGAAGAGAAAACAGAGAAAACTGAGCCTGGTTCGCAAACCGAAGCAAAGCATGAAAGAGTCCGGAAGTCCGGAGGCAAGGCTCGCAGCCGAGACTCTGAAACTTCTGAACGAGCACAATATGCAATATCACCAAGCGCTCAACTGGTGACGTCTGAGTCTCAAGATCGGTCAAAAATGGGGTGTCTACAACTTTCTGCTTTGCACTTTCTGCATCTACTCATACATTGTGCTTTCTGCTTTGCACTTTCTGCATATGTTCATGATGTATGCTTTCTGCTTTGCACTTTCGACATCTGTTCATACATTGTTGATTACATGTTACTGCACGTTTCTTACAACTGTGGGTTTATGCATATTTTCCAACTCTTACCCTAGAGCCCATGGAAGAGCTCCCATTGGTGGTCTCTTACTCGAGATAATATGATGGCAGATGTCAGTGCAGGAGCCGCAAGTTTTTCGCCATTACTTTGATACTGTGGCCGCCCACAAGGTAACCCAAAACAGTCATTTTTGCTTTACAACTATTCAAGTTCACACTTTAGCAACTGATAGTAGCTAACAATCTGTACACTCTCTATTTGCAGATCTTGTGGCCACCTTGGGCCATGATGCCGGTTGGGGTGCAGGACCAGTACGCAGGGGACTAGGCCACTTCTCGTTTTTGGATCCTACTTGAGGGCCCAGTCTGCCGGGCCTGGTTCTTGAGTGAGCGGTTCGTCCGCCAAACCGTGGGCTTGCCGGATCCGATCGTTCTTTTGCCACCGCCAGAGTCCATGAGGACTGCAGACTGCGTTGATGTAGTTACACAATTCATGGTGGGCTTGGATGTTGATTACCTCAGAGTAGAAGGCGACTATGCGACCTTTATTCAAACACACCTCATGCCACCTCTGACAGGTGCTCACGAAGGCGAGGAGGCGAGGGCTCTAACAGCGAAAGAGGTGACTAGAGCGACCAGGGTGACCAGGGCCTATGCTAGAAGGGTTCCCCCTAAGGAGTAGAGCACTCGTTGGCCAAAGCTTCCTACCTCGCACACATGCTGGTGGCATACTAGGGCTACTTATCAGATCCCGATTAAGCCTGTAATGGTTGGGCACAAACTTGTTGGGATTCGAGGCTTGACTTAGGTATGGACCACACTTTATGATTTACACCCCCATTTCATTTCAAATATGTTTATTGCAGACACTGATCATCCAAATGCATTTGCAGGAATCCATAGAATACACGGGGAGATGTCTCGAGCTAATAGCCTCCTTGATAGGTATGGTACAGAGGAGGGAGATGCTGTTCAGTCTCTATGGTATCTAGGTAATTTCCTTCAACTTGCACTTCATGCTATCAAATTTCCACTGATACACTGGCATTTTAGCTGTAATCTTTCCCAAACTACACCGATACACTGCATTGGCACACTGCATTCACACACTATACTCACAATGTATTTGATTTCTGCATACCACTTATATCTGATACACACACTGTAACTGATATGTTGACAACTGTCTTTTCTAGATCCTACTTGTACCGATTACTCCAGCAGCGACAGCAGCACCAGCACCGGCAGTACCTCTTCTAGTTACAAGGAGGAGAGGCAGAGATAGGGACACCCAGGGCCAGAGGAGTCCTCTAGAGTCCATCTTGAGCGATGATTATGTTGAGACCAGTGACTCCGAGGAGGTAGTGAGTCAGCATTCCGAGTCGTCGGAGAGCAGAGACAATGATACTGGCTCGAGTTCCGAGAGTAGAGGTGTTGCCGAGGAGGGTTCTGGTACAAAGAGCAGAGACGATGTCGGCTCTGGTTCTGGCTCAGAGACTAATTCAGACAACGGTGCTAACGGAGATAGTGGCCCAGAGTCTTCTCCTTCGAGGAAGAGAACGAAGAGGGCCTCTTGGGCCTGAGGCGACTGCGTTGAATTTTTTGATTTTTTGCTTAGTTTCTTTTTGTTTGGTAGCATTAGCACATGTATAGTTTCAGATAGGTTTATTTTTTCTTTGAAACTTGTACTCGTCTTTTGTAAAAACCACGATCGAAATAAAACCTCGCAGTTTTTATAAAATGTGCTGTTATTTTTGCATTATGAGCACCATATTTGCATGAAAAAGGATACGAAATCGAATTGGCCGACGGAGCATTTGATTGAAACAATGTTCTTAATCGGGTAATGAGCCAACCAACAACTAAAATACGAAATACAAAATACAACTCGATAAACAAAAAAGCAACAACTCAAATATAAATAAACAAACTTGCTAAAACCAAAAAGACTCAAAATAATACCTTAAAACACTCGAAGAGCAAATTAAAACACAAGTTTCCAGCACTGCTCAACACACAAGTGGATGGCAGGCCTGAGAAAAAGGCTACCAGCCATAGAGAGTGGCCTGCCGACCACCTGTCGGCCATCAAAGGTGAGAATCGCCAGATTGTTGACAACTGGCTTCCACTCGCAGCCTTATCTTCTACAAAAGGTTCAGCTTCATGAATTCTTCTCCAGAACTTCATTTCAGCTGTAATTTATTTCACAAATAGAGCCATTTTTTGCCAAAATGCTCTCAAATTGGATACTGACTTTAGATGGCTTGAAAAAGGTAAATTTCCAGGCTTTTGGTATAAATGCACTTTTTTCGTTGAGCCGAACCTCACTTTGTTTTCCATTCCTTCATGCCGCAGCCTAATGCTGGGACCCGATTACACGCATCTTTAGCTTCAGGGGACAAGAAATATGCCCGACAATTGAAGAATTTCAGGCACTAATAGAATCTCAGCGCGATGAGAAAATCATGCCTCAGCCCTGTTTTGGCCACGCCCAAGCTTTAGGACAGATATGTGGGCTCACTTTACACAGGGCTTAATCTCTGGCGCACAACAGAGAGCTAGACATTCCCAGCTTGATTCATCGATTTTCCAACGTTGGTGACAGAGGCGACCTTTTCTGGCGAGGTTTTCAGCAACATGCCCTCTGCTTGTAAATGCTTGCACATTGCCTTCTTGCCCCTAGTTTCGGCAGGTCCAACATTCGGTTAATCGAAGTGGCCCAAGGTTTGAAAGAAGACAAGAGTTGCGTTAGTATGGCATTGGCCGAGACCTTGATGGGCTTAGATGCCTTTCATCAACGAGAGACTACCAGATTAGCGAGGAGTTCACTACTTTTTCAGGTATTGTTTCCCACCCTTTCTCATATGTGTTTCTCACATCGTTCGGCACTCATGCTCTATTTTTCTCTCAAAACCCGTTTCTCACTTTTCTCTCAAAAGTCGTTTCTCACTTTTCTCTCAACATACATCTCTCTATTCTTTAATCTCTCTTTTCTTTCATCCCTTCCCAGGTGTGGCTTATGGATAAGCTGAAGGTAGTGGACTCTTGCCCTGAGTACTCAGCTCGAGGCTATTTCTTCCGCCACCGACTAGTGGATTTCCCGAATAAGGGATGGTGGTGTAACTGGATGTGCAACAGGTCTACTGTTGACATTGCTTGGCGTTGCCCCTGGTTTAATCTGATCGAGATGAGTTACAACATGGCTCAGCAACCTGGCATACAGTTGATTGGCCTCACATACTATGTGTTCTACTTCCCTTTCTGGTTCAGAGGTTAGTTCGGGCATGATCAAACCTGCCTAGAGGAGGGGGTAGAGTACATAGTTTCATTCCCCATCTGTGGTTCACACTTGGCTAGGTACCTCACTGCTTGGAAGACGAGAGAGCCACTGGCCCCTGTCTCTAGTTTCAATTGTGCCCTTTCTGACGAATGCTTGGCTTGGCTTAAGGATAAGGCACAAACCGGGCCCAGTTTGTCTTCAGAAGCTTCCACAAGAACAAGCAGGGGATGTAGGAGCACCTGACTCACCTATGCCCCTAGTTTACTGCTTTGACCTTTCTTTTCAAGTTTTTTTGATGTAATAAAAGAAACTTTGATTTATATTAGAGAGTTGGAGAACTTTATGTTGAAATCAATGAAATTAAAGTTGTGAGTACTAAAAATTTTCCTTTTGGTCCAAAAGTGCTCTAAGTTGTAAAAAAGTAAAATTTGAACAAAATCAACTTTTATCAAAATTTTCCAAAACCATTTTCAAAAAAGATCACCACTTGACACACACGAAATTAATCCTCAAGATGTACAACCCCGAATCAAAAGATCATGACTGCCCTTTGATTGAATATGCTACTCTGCATTGTAACCAGCTCTTCTCTCAGAGTAAAGATCATAACCGAACTGTTAGGTAAAGAACAGACAAAAATGACTTGATCAAACACATGGACATGACAGTTGAGTTGGAGGTGATTACAGTCGAACTTCAAGATGAAGTTGCCTACGTATCCCAAAGATGGGAATCAGGCCTTATGTAGTTCGGTTCAGGTTCACTCACATATTAATTCTCTCCTTTTGCGCTCTAACTTTTGCCAAAATTGCCCTTTTGGGTTTTCAACCTTGCAAGCTTAGTTTTTCTTTATTTCTAATTTTTCATGCTCTAACTTTTTCCTAGGTCACTTCCAGGTTTTCGGCCTAGTGAGCCTCTCAAGGATAGTATTTCTTCAACTGTCAATGTTGATCGATTGTGAAAGTTCCAGGCCATCTAAGTCCATGAGAATAACAGCTCCACCCAACCAGATAGTTTTGATGATGTACGGACCAATCCAATTGAGTTTGAACTTGCCCCTAGGGTCATGAATGGGAGCTCGGTTGTCTTTCAGCGCCATATCTCCCTCTTTGAGATTTCGAGACTTAACTTTCTTGTTAAAAGCCCTAGCAATTCTGCGTTGGTAGCCCTGAACATAATACAATGCTTTCAACCTTCTCTCATCAAACAACATCAGCTCCTCAAAACTGTTATGTTGCCAATCCGCCTCTACTATATGCCATAACTCGTAGCGGTGGGGCTTCTATTTCAATTGGTAGAACAGCTTCTATCTCATAGACGAGAGAATAAGGAGTTGCCCCTGTAAACGTCCAGATTGAAGTTCTATAGCTCCAAAGTGCAAATGGCAATTTATCTAGCCAATCCCTGTAGGTCTCAACCATCTTCTGCAAGATATTCTTGATGTTCTTGTTGGCAGCTTCAACGGCTCCGTTGGTTTGTGGCCAGTATGTAGATGACTTATGGAAAGCCACATTGTATTTCTCCAACAAGCCTATCACCTCTTTCTTGAAGAGAGAGCCATTATCTGATATGATCTCATTTGGGACTCCATATCGGCAAATGATATTGTTTCTGATAAACTTGGCTACATGCGATGCTTTCAACACTGCATAGGACTAGGCTTCCATCCACTTTGTAAAGTAATCAATTGCCACCAAGATGTATTCATGCCCATTCGACCCTTTTGGTGTGACTATGCCGATAACATCGATTCCCCAGACTGAGAAAGGCCATAGGGAAGTCATGTTGTATAGTTTTGACGGCGGGATGTTCATGCGATTGGCATGAATTTAGCATTTGTGACATCGCTGAACAAAACCAATACAATCCTTCTCCATGGTGAACCAGTAGTAACCTTATCTGAGAATCTTTCGAGCTAACATCACTCCGTTCATGTGCACTCCGCACTCTCCCCTATGGATGGCCTCCATCAGGCGCTTTGATTCCTCTTCTTCGACACACAACTTGTGCATTCCCAGATGACCTCTTTTATATACCTCTGCAGATTATAAATTGGACGTCCATTCGCCGTATTCCCCATTTGTCCTTGGTATTTGCCTCAGGTGGATAAACCTCATTTTCCAAGAAATTCCAAATATCATATTACCAGGGGTTTTTGTCTTGCACTTCATCTATTGCAGCGATAGTTTCATAAGCCGGCTTGTATTTCTGCTCAATGATAATCGAACACATCCGGACTCCAAGTGGGATGTCTACCATAGAAGATAGAGTTGCTAGAGCATCAGTGAACCTGTTGTTCTCTCTTAGTAGATGCGTGAAAGTCATCTTTTCAAACCAAGGAATCAGCACGTCCAGGGTCTAGTGATAAATCTTCATCTTTTCTGCTTTTACTTTCCAGTCTCCATTTGCTTGAGAAACAACTAAGTCCCCGATAACATCCAATCTTTTTGCCCTTAGTTCCAGGGCGGCTTCTAAACCAGCAATACACGCTTCATATTCTGTTTTGTTGTTGGACACCTTGAACTGGAGTTTGAAGGTTAAAGGTATATGGGAGTCATCGAGTGCTATCAGCAACACACCTATTCCATAACCATACTGATTGGACACTCCATCAAAGTACATTGTCCAAGTCTTTTTCTCAACTTGTAGAATGGCTTCATCTGGGAGCAAGTACTCCACTGTTTCATCCCCCTCTACTGGGTGATCTGCCAGGAACTCTATTACAGCTCTCTCCTTGACCGACTTACAAGTAACATACTTAAGATCAATTCGAAGAGGAGAAGCAACCAACGGGCTAGCTTACCCGTAAGTGTTGGTTTCTCAAAGAGATATTTGATGGGATCTAATCTCGAAACCAGAATTATGGAGTGACCTAACAAGTAGTGCCCCAACTTCTTGGTAGCCCATACTAAGGCTAGGCAAGCTTTCTCCAACGGAGTGTAGCGGGTCTCATAATCTAGCATTTTCTTGCTCAAATAGTAAATGGCTATCTCCACCCTATCCTCAGATTCCTGAGCAAGCATGCATCCCATTGTGGTGTATGTCATTGACAGGTACAGAATCAAAGGCTTCCCCGGCTTTGGCGGTGATAACACCGTCAGATTCTAAAGGTACTGCTTAATCTGCTCAAAAACGAATTGGCATCGATCATCTCATTGGAATTTCATTCCTTTCTTCAAGAGACCAAATAGTGGTTCACAAGTCAAGGTTAATTTAGAAATAAATCGTCTTATGAATTGCACTTTACCCAGAAAGCCTCGCACCTCCTTTTCAGTCCTTGGTGGTGGCATTTCTAGGATGGCCTTGATTTTGGAAGGATCTACTTCGATGCCCCTCTGTGTGATCAAAAAGCCCAGCATTTTCCTTGCTGTTACGCCGAAAGTACATTTCTGCGCATTCAACCTCAATCTATATTCTCTGATCCGTTGAAAGAATTTCTTCAATGCGGTATAGTGGCCCTCTCTTTCCTTGGACTTGACAATCATGTCGTCCACGTACATCTCGATCTCTTTATGGATCATGTCATGCAGAATGGTGGTTGCAGGCCTTTGATAGGTAGCCCCGGTATTCTTCAGCCCAAACAACATAACCCAATGGCAATAGGTACCCCACGGTGTAGTAAATGCAGTTTTCTCTCTGTCCTCGGGCGCCATCAGAATCTGGTTATACTTGGAAAAACCCGTCCATGAAGGATAGCAATGCATGGCCCGCAGTGAAGTTCACTAACTCACCAATGTGCAGTAGAGAAAAGTCGTCCTTCGGACTGGCTCTGTTCAAATCTCGAAAGTCCACACACACCCGAATTCTACCATCCTTTTTCGGTACTAGGACAATATTGGCCAACCAAGTCAAATATTCAAACACTAACAAGAAACCTGCCTCGATCTGCTTGGTGACCTCTTCCTTAATCTTTAGTGCCCAATCCGGACGGATCCTGCGCAACTTCTGTTTGACGAGTCGGGCCATGGGATCAAGAGGGATCCGATGTTGTATAATCTCATGATTGATTCCAGGCATGTCTTCGTAGGACCACACGAAAACATCTTTGAAATCTTTTAATAATGCTACCAAGCGCTCACATTCCTCCGAAGACAACATGGACCCGATCTGGACCAGACGCGTATTGGTCTAGAGATGAACATAGTTGAGAATATCTTCGTTATGATAAAAAGTGACCTCTGTTACGGAAAGATGTGAACTGTATGCTTAAAGGGACAATTTCTTCTGTGTTTCTGTATTTGAGAATTAATACCGTGGAATTTACTGACAGAAAAGAATTGGGAATATAAACCTCACCTACTGAGAATATAACATTTAGAATATTCTATGATGAATCACCAAAATGGATAGTCGGATAGAACTATGGATAGTACTATAGTAGTACGTTTTGCCTACTATTAATAGGTATTATTAACGTTCTGTTATTTGTAAGTTAACTTTATTAATTCATAGTGAACAAATGGAACAATGATGGTCGTGTATCTGGAATCATTCTGTTTTGCCAATGATAGGTCGAGACCGTTATGAGGTAAATTGTTATGTCCCTAGTGATCATACTATAATGACACATGTGTCTTCCGTTAAGGAGTATTGTTAACATTTTGATATACGTAAGACGATTATGTCAACTTGTAATGAACCATGGGGTAATTTATGTACACTATTGTGTGACGGTATTCTTATGAATCCGGAATTATTCTGTTCTGTTAATCCATTTCGTTTATGCTATGACATAATATGAATTGTTCGGTCTTTGAGACCTATTGACCTCTGGTATGGAACAAAGTACTGTACGGAACTAAGTGCTGCAGTATGAGTCACCTCTAGAATTCGTGCGAGACACCTCTTGGGTCCATACACAATTGAACTGGGCTTAAAGCTGATCTGTTAGTATCTGGGCTTAACGTAGATCTATTAATATCTGGGCTTAACACCAATCTGTTAATATCTGGGCTTCAAGCCGATCTGTTAAAATCTGTTAGGCCTATGGCCAATCTGTAAAATCTATTAGGCTTAAGGCCGTTCTATATACTTTTGGGCTTAAAGCCACTCTATTTAAAGACTGGGCCCAAGGCCGTTCTGAAAATAATTACAGAATCAAATTAATCATATGTATTATGCAATTATATACGCATTGATATGGATCATAATTCAAGCTGATTATGGAATTATTCAGGTACTATTATTCATTGAGTCTGGCTCATTCTATGTTTTGTCTACTTCTGTAGGTAATCAAACTAGAGGCCAGTCTTAACCCTTGAGGGTCGTCTCTCTTTTGTCAACCCCAGGGTGTCTAGGCACTTAGATGAAGCCGTGCATTATGTGAAGTTTTGCTAGGCTTTTGGCCTTGTACTTTATTTGTCTGCGTAAGGTTGTTATGTATATAACCCCTCCATCCCCGTTGTTTTTGTTATATGTCCAATTATGGGACTGGGTCTATGTATGTGTATGTATGTAACTGAAGCTCAAGTGTAAGTTTTCTGTATATTATCTACTTGATGTGATGTTTGTGATCCTGGCATATTAGTGGTAGCTCAATGGATATTGTTTTATGTTATTTTATATCATTAAGTGCTTCCATTCAGGCCCCATATTATATATATCGAAATTGGTGTCTGTTTCTGAAGTGTTCACCTAAACTTTTAGGGATGGGTTTGGGGCATGACAAGTGGTATCAGAGCACGAGTTGCTATCTCACATATGAATCCATTGAGCCTTAGGATGTCTAGAAAAGACTTAGGCATCATGCATAACATTCTGAAAGCACATCAAAAGACTGATGGCAACGTTAATTGCACATGCACTACTTGCTAACCCTAATGATTATGATTCACGTCGGTGTATATTTTTTGTGTATGTTGTGATTGATTGTTATGCAGAACATCGCGGGAATGAGGATGGAAGATCCGGAGGATTCTACATCCGCCTGGCTAGACAGAAAGGAAAGAAAAACTGTATAACATATGTAACGTGAATTGCGGAAAAATTAAACAATAAATAATAAATAATTATGAGAACTCTTTCTTCTGTTTATCTTATATAGAGTGGTGGACAATGCAAGACATGCAGATGGGATTAAATTGACAGTATTGCACTGCGGAAGCGTGGTGAGGGTTCGAGCTGATCGGTAAGACAATTTATATGCAACTGATTAGATGAAATTTGTGTTATCAGTTGATAGTCACCTGTGGGAAATTATGACAATATAGTTATGTTTCTAGCGTCTGTTTAGGGGAATTGATTAAACTCTAAGTATTGAATATATTTTTAAGATGCGTTGATTAAATGAAATGATATGTGTAATGCTCCAACTTTATGACATAGCCATGTCTTCCTTTCCATAGCGATGTTTCGACCTTAGATTTTGAGAAGTTATTGTGTTTAGATATTTTGTTAAGCTGTGTTTTGCATAATAATTTGAATTGTATCGAGTATGACTGGCAGCGAGAAGAAGTTATGCTTATAGTGATCCCTCTTAGAATTGTGTAAGAAGTTAATTGAATGTGATTTTGTTTTCCACTAACTGTATAAACGGATAAGGGAATGACTTACACATTAGCTATGCTTGGAAGTTAATTATTGACCTTGAAACAGCATATAATTAATGTGATTTCGTGAACTGAGAAAATTCTTGACGACTTCGAATGGGGAACCGAGGGAATTATCGATGGTGTCGAATGAGCATTGTTTATGTGTAATCGGGATTCGATTATAGGAATCTGTAATCATAACTGTGTCTGCTCATAGTTAAGAAATCTACAATCTATACTCTGTACTCTGACATCTGTAATCTGTAATCTGAAATCTGTAATCTATAATCTATTTGTTTATGTGTAATCTGTAATCTGTAATCTGTAATCAGGATTTCTTATAAGAACAGTCAAATGACATGAAGAATCCCACCCATATTATGTGTTTGCTCATATGACACTCGTAGAAAGGTAGGTAGTTATTGACTACTTTGAGACTGAACTAAATGATTGGTAATCTGACAATTTATCGCAAGAACGAAAATTCTGCTTAGGTGTATGAGTGACTTAAGATTAAGGAATCATTTTTGTGATATATTTCTGTGTAAATATGCAAATGTTGGATATTACAAATTGCCAATCTAGTCCTCTATTTTCATGGTGGGTTAATGGTATGTATTGAGCATTTACTTTCTCTTGTGTGCTTATATAGATTTGTACAACACTCACTATATGATTACGAACTAATTTATTATCATATTGAATTAACCTTACCAAGAATTACTAACTTTGATATTAGTTGGTCAAATTATTCTTTTGCTATATCATTGCATATTTTGTTTTGACAATTATGGAATCTGGAAGGATGCGATTATTATGGTTGTTGTAGATTTAATGAGATTTATGACCCTATGAACGGATCTGGTAGAACCTACGTACATGGAATAACTGGATACTCTGCTTATGTTACATGACTAAGCCACATGACTGGTATGTGATTTCGGTATGACTGATTGTAGATACGGAACAATGTGGCTAACCTTGTGCCCTACAGTTGGAAAAGGAAAAGTTATATGCACAATAGAATACTGAAGTGATAGAAAAAAATGGGGGAATCGAATTACTTTTTATCGTAACAAGAAGAAGTGCTTAATAAGGGGGAATGTACTACCTTACCATTATGACTGGTTAATTATATACGATTCTAAGCTTGATCTCTAACTTTATCTTTGAATAACTCCCTTTGCTCGAATGATGGTTGTTATATCCGTATCTATTGCTCAAATCCGAACTTAAGATAGTATGACTAAGTGTCTATAATGATATGTCTGTATGAATTTGCAAACCTGTATGATGTTTGCTTTGATATTATCGTAACTGTTGATTTGGAGCATGGTCCACTTTGTGTTATTGTACTTAGAAGTAATGCTATGTGGAATTAACGAAGTTTACTAGGATTCTTCTTCCTATTGCTCTGATCTTGTCAAGAACTAGTACGCATGATTGTGGACCAATATAATGGTATGACTTTGATATGCTTTCAGAAATAGAGGAATACTAGGAATAAATTGTGAAGCTAGTGACTACGTACCTAAGCGACTGATTAGTGACTACTGGAATGAAACATACCTTGTTAATTGGACAGAACCTTGCTTGGTAGACTGTGGCGCTTGACTCAATTAGGTATAATCAGATTTGAATCTAACCACGTAATTGATTTCTTTGGAAACTATATATAACCTTTATTGACAACTCATCTGTGAGTGAATTGCAATGTACGGTTTACCCAAGGAACTACTTAACTGGGCAAAGTTTGAACATGCACCTTCTAACAAAAATTGTATATGACTTATTAATGCTGGATTGACCTAGTTATGAACATAGTGGAGAGTGTCTTTATTATGATAGAAATTGACCTATGCTATGGGAATATATGAAGTATGTGCTTAAGGGAATGGTTTCTATTGTGTTTTTTATTTGGGAATTAACGTTATGGAACTTGTTGGCACAGGAAGATATTGTGATTATAAACCATGTCAACTGGGGATGATATATCTTGTATGTCCTATGATGGACTCTTATGGCCTTATTTTATCCAACACGTGATCCTCTGAAATAAACGCATGAAGTTTGCTTTATATGTTGATAGCTTTTGTGTAATCGTAAGGAATATCGGATTGACCTGTGAACTATTCAAACTAAAGAAAAAATTAGATATCTGTAACGGAACTGAACAAGGGTATGAGACCGAGATTTCTAATTTTGTTACATGGTAAAACAAGTTTGAGGGACCAAACTTCTTTAAGGGGGGGAGAGTGTAATAACCCAATCCTC
Organism: Camellia sinensis; assembly: GCF_055761805.1. Lineage (NCBI taxonomy): Eukaryota > Viridiplantae > Streptophyta > Magnoliopsida > Ericales > Theaceae > Camellia > Camellia sinensis. The sequence goes on along the minus strand of NC_138969.1, from coordinate 39,562,516 downwards.
GTACATGTTCTCTGGTATGCTTTCAGTTCCCTATTCTATACATTTGTATGCTTATTGTGAAATTTCATGTGAAATTAAGTTGAATCAAGCGAATCTTATGATTATGGATTCATATCTGTTGAACAAAGAAAAATCTGTTGCAATTATAATGTTTAGATCAGAAATTGGAAGCCTTAGAAGCTTAATTATCTGAAATTGACCTTATATTTGAGATCAGCATAATTTTTAAGTCATAATAAGCATTTTTGTGAAAATTTGATTTGGAATGACTAAACTGATTAAATTTTGTTTAATTCACATTTAGATATATATATCTATGTTCCTTATATATTTTACCTAGAAGTCATTATTCAAAATATCTTCTAAGAGAGAGTGGTGAGGTTGAGAGAAAGAACCATGGGAGAAGAGTTCTTCAAGGAAGAAGATTAGGAAATTGAGAAGGTTCATGGAGATCCCAACTCAAGGTGAGCTTAACCCACCTAGTTCAACATCTTTCTTGTATTTGAGTAAGAATTCCCTTTTATTTGTGAGATTTAGGGTTGTAATTGGAGTTGTGTGTGTGTTAATTGTTGAATTGGGAAGATGTTCTTAGCACTTGGTTGGTTAGAAGTAATTGAGTTGTATGGAAGGAATACAAATTCACATGGTTGTCCTTATATATTATGTATATGTGTATCAAATATAAGGGAATTGAATTGTTACATGAAATTGAAGGGAGATTGCTCTTGTGGAACTTGTATTCATGGTTAGTGTGATGTAATACACTTGTGATCTATGTTCTTGTGATATTGAGTCATAACATTGAATTAATTTCCCTTATTTTATATTTTGTATTGAATTTGGCAAGTTGAAATGTTGCTTGATTTTGGACTGCACAAACAGAGCAGAATCGCGGCACGTGCGGGTCTCACAGCCGCACGTGCGGGAAGCACTGCCACACGTGCAGGGCTCACAGCCGCACATGCGGAAAATAAGGGGAAATTTGACTTGCATTCTGAAAAATATGCACATACGGGACCTCACAACCGCACGTGCGGGAACCCTTGCCGCACGTGCTGGGCTCACAGCCGCACATGCGACCCACGTTTTACATGCTTAACCCTCTGACATTTTTGAAATCTGTATTTGATGCTTTTTGATGCTTGTAAATTCATTCGAATTGAAACGAGTCAGAAAATGACTTAATAAGGAAAAAGAACTAACTTGTGAATTGTACACTTGCGTAGGGCTCAATCTGGGAGGAACTGATGCTCCACTGCAGCACAGTGAGTAATAGTCTTATAGTACTATATTTTGTTTACTGTTACTGGTTATCGTTAATGCTCTACTCTGTTACTTGTAAATCACCTATATCTCCGTATGAGAATGGCATGTGAACTATTAAAACTGGATTGGTCTAGAGATGAACATAGTCGAGAATATCTTCGTTATGATAAAAAGTGACCTTTGTTACGGAAAGATGTGAATTGTATGCTTCAAGGGACGATTTCTTCTGTGTTTCTGTATTTGAGAATTAATACAGTGGAATTTACTGACAAAAAAGAATTGGGAATATAAACCTCACCTACTGGGAATATAACGTTTTGAATATTCTATGATGAATCACCAAAATGGATAATCAGATAGAACTACGGATAGTACCATAGTAGTACGTATTGCCTACTGTTAATAGGTATTATTAACGTTCTGTTATTTGGAAGTTAACTTTATTGATTCATGGTGAACAAATGGAACAATGATGCTCGTGTATCTGGAATCATTCTGTTTTGCCAATGATGGGTGGAGACCATTATGAGGTAAATTGTTCTGTCCCTAGTGATCATACTGTAATGACACATGTGTCTTCCGTTAAGGAGTATTGTTAACGCTTTGATATACATAAGACGATTATGTCAACTTGTAATGAACCATGGAGTAATTTATGTACACTATTGTGTGATGGTATTCTTATGAATCCGGGATTATTCTGTTCTGTTAATCCATTCCGTTTATGCTATGACATAATATGAATTGTTCGGTCTTTGAGGCTTATTGACCTCTGGTATGGAACAAAGTACTGTACGGAACTAAGTGCTGCAGTATGAGTCACCTCTAGAATCCGTGCGAGACACCTCTTGGGTCCATACATAATTGAACTGGGCTTAAGGCCGATCTGTTAATATCTGGGCTTAACGCCGATCTATTAATATCTGAGCTTAATGCCGATCTGTTAATATATAGGCTTCAAGCCGATCTATTAAAAGCTGTGAGGCCTATGGCCAATCTATAAAATCTGTCAGGCTTAAACTCGTTCTGTATACTTTTGGGCTTAAAGCCACTCTGTTTAAAGACTGGGCCCAAGGCCGTTCTGAAAATAATTACAGAATCAGATTAATCATATGTATTATGCAATTATATATGCATTGATATGGATCATAATTCAAGTTGATTATGGAATTATTTAGGTACTATTATTCACTGAGTCTGGCTCACTCTATGTTTTGTCTACTTCTATAGGTAATCAAACTAGAGGCCAGTCTTAACCCTTGAGGCTCATCTCTCTCTCGTCAACCCCAGGGTGTCCAGACACTTAGATGAAGCCGTGCATTATGTGAAGTTTTGCTTGGCTTTTGGCCTTGTACTTTATTTGTCTGCGTAAGGTTGTTATGTATATAACCCCTCCATTCCCGTTGTTTTTGTTATACGTCCAATTATGGGACTTGGTCTATGTATGTGTATGTATGTAACTAAAGCTCAAGTGTAAGTTTTCTGTATATTATCTACTTGATGTAATGTTTGTGATCCTGGCATATTAGTGGTAGCTCAATGGATATTGTTTTATGTTATTTTATCTCATTAAGTACTTCCGTTCAGGCCCCATATTATACATATCGAAATTGGTGTCTGTTTCTGAAGTGTTAACCCCTAAACTTTTAGGGGCGGGTCTGGGGCGTGACAGTCCAGCTCTTCAGTTATAACCGACTCAAAAGTAAAAGAAAAAGAGGAACTGGACAAGACTTTGGCATCCGGGTTATCACCCCCAGGAATACCAAACTTGGACTCAGAAGAACCAGAATCTGATTCCGACTTCACAGACTATATGGAATCAAATTCTAGCTCATCACCCGATTCAAAATTAGACAAGTAGCCCTCCTCCAGCTGCCAAATAAGAGATGGTGCTTTAGATGCATCCAAAATGCTGCTGGATGGGTTGACACTCGGTTGATCCCCGATCATGGAGATGGTAAGGTTATCCCCCAAATTCTTTGAGTCAGCCGGAGGACCCGTAAGGAGACATGCCAGTGCTACCCCTAATCCAAGCTCGCTGTTGTCTGAGTCATTTTCCATGCTCTATTCAGCGTCAGTACTTGGTTCAACCTTTTCCTCGGCATCACTATCTTGCAACTGCAAGTCAAAGAAGATTTCAAATCCAAGAACACGCTGCTTCGCAGAATTCATCCAAGGCTCGGGAAAACCGCAAAAGGGGAAATCTTCTCCCTCCCGAACGAAGTGGCCATTCAGCGTTCCCTGGATCAGCCTATGAATGAGCTCATAGTGTTTCCCGACCTACTTGGCTCTGGCTCTGCCTGTTATCTCTTCTTTTTTCCTAATCTAGTCCTCTTTGGTGGGTACATACCCCAGACCAAAGGCATGTGGATTATGCGGCACATCAGCCATTGATGTGATGCATTTTCGGCTACTTTTTCCAAGTCACATTCCTGGCACATGCTGCAGTTTGTTCATAACATAAATTGATTGGGCGCTAACATACATGCCCTTATCAGCGGCCAAGATGGTTTGCACTACCCAGGCCTCAGTGAGCATAAACCCTGAAAGGAATACATTCTCCTTGCCATGAACGATTTCCAGCACTGGTGTAGTTACCTCTAGCGGGGGATGGATGGATGTGTTCCTGAAAACAATCGCTACTCTTTTCCCGCCAGGGAACTTTAGCATTTGATGGAGGGTAGAGGAGACTACTTTCACCAGATGCAACTAGGGTCTCCCTAGCAGTAAGTTGAAAGTAGTTGGGACATCTAGGACATGGAACTCAACATGGTGCTGAGCTGGACCTACTTGGACTCTAATTTGCACCGTGCCCATAACCTCCCTACATGTATTGTCATATGCCCGAATCACTTGGGTTGTAGGCACGAAGTCTGCTGGTTTAAGACTGATGGCATATGCTTTGCGGGAAGGACAGACATTGATAGCTGATCCGGTGTCTATCAACACCATCGGTACCCATTTCTCCCTACACTCAACAGATATGTACAGGGGTTTATTATGAGCTGAGCCTTCTGGTGGTAGTTCTTTGTCAGAAAAGGTTAGGGTTGGCCCGGCACCACCTGGGAAGACCAATCCCACAAGTTGTTCAGGGGTAATGCCAATGGACAAGAGTCGATGTACCCGGGAGGCCACAAGAAGACCCCAAATTGAGATGTCGGCTTGGATTTTCTTCAATTGCTTCAACACTGCCTCTTTTTCTAGCTGCTTCTCTTTCTGTCCTTCAACGTCTCTATCTTCCCCAGATGCCTCAGCTTGATCTAAGTGCGGTGGCTTGAAGTACTGCCCACTTCTTGTCATATGATCTATCTCTTCCACGTACCACATGTTATCTGGAAGGCACTCATCCCAGTCTTCGTTGGTGTGAGCCAGAAGTAGATCGTCATCCTCCCACCATACACCTCCAGCAGCCGACAAACAGTTGTCCGACTCCGTTTGAATCACTTTCACTTCACAGGCATTCCCCACAGGATATTGGGCCATTATAGCTTCCTAGTTGTCTTTAACCCTCTCTTGTGCAAACTGTTTCAGTGCAGCTTCCTATTCTGTGTCGACAGTACTCACAGTGCCCAGTTCCTGAGCTGAATTTTCTACGCCAGTGTTCTCCGGCAATTTCCCCTTTTCATCGGCCATTCCGGTCACTACAGCAATTCCTATTTCTCCAATTTTGTTTTAGTTCCTTCTTCCATGCCCGGTTCATCACTCAACCACCCAGAGTTGTTCGTTGGTCCATTCAAATCAAACTAGTCCATCTGCACATCCCCTTGATCCTGTTCGTCAAAGAACTGCAAGTTGTCTAAGTCCTCTTCAAGTTCCGCCAAACCATCCAAACCTTGGCTCGAGCCATCATCCCTAACCATATTGACCTCCACTACAGTTGGCAATACCATTTTCGACTTGACTTGATCAGTTGGCAAAATGTAGCAGCTTGGATCGTACTCCCCCTTAGACAAGTCCTCAGAGCACTCAAGCAACGGACTCGTATTTTCCTCTAAGGTCAACCTCCTTTGTACTACAATTGTCATCACCACAGGCTTAGGTTGAAGTGCAGACGAGACCATCATGCACAAATCTGTGCTTTCAAGAATGAACATTGTTAGTATGGATAGGTAGAAAGGGGTAATATATATGCTAGGGTCGTAGAGGATGGCCAGTGTATGGATTAGGTTTAGATTTTTAGGAGGGGAAACTTGATTGTGGACTGGGAGAGGGTTTGTAGTTACATTTGGCTTTTGGGGTGGTGCAATCATCATATTGTCAATGAGGTCTTGAATCTCATGACGCAGTCGGAAGCATTGATCGGTGTCGTGACCATGCTGTTGGTGAAATCCACAATACTTAGTTGGGTTGTGTTTGGGTGGAAGAGGATCAGGTAGTAGGCGAGGCTCTAATTGTGATAACCCTGTTTCATGATATGTTAATTGGTCCTTAATATGAGTATGATTATGTGTTTAATATGATTTCGTGTGCCATTATGTGAAAATATGTGATTTTGAATTTCTATCTGTTCACCGTAGGAATATCTGTTTGATTATCTACTTTGGGAATTAAATTGAAGGCCTTATTGGCCACAGAACTCGAAATTGATTACGCCATTGTGATTAGCGTAATTTTTAGAGCCTAGGGTGAAGTTTAATTGAAAATTGATTTGGATCTGATTAAATTGATTTAATTAGTGGTGTTATGCTCAAATTATATAATATTAAAAATTGGGACTAGTTGAGACATATGTAGAAAGGGCACTATGCACTTAATCCTTATGCCTGAGTTCAAAAATCTGATATTGTGCTCTAAAGAGAGGGGGGAGCCGAACCTAGAGAGAGAAGGGGCTCAAATTAGAGATTTTGCTAGGAAACTTGGTGATCTTGGAGCTACACTCAAGAATCAACAATAATTTGTGGGAATTAAGGCTCCTAGGTGAGTAACCCACCCTTGATTCATGGATTGTGTTTGTAAATTGTAAATTCAAAGTTGAATTTGATTCAGCATGATGTAATTGAATTGGTTTTGTTGAATTGAAGGCCAATATGTGCATGCATGTAAGAAATTGTTTTGAATTCGCATGTTGGAGCTTGAAATACATGATTCATGTAGAGTTTTGGTTAAAGCTCATGTTATGATCACCATTTGTACCATCTAAGTTGAGAATGAGAGTAATACATCACATGCATGTACAATTTATGAGGATAGAAGCTTTGAATACATGAATGTGTTATGATGAAAATGAGTTTGGTGTAATTTGAGCCATGCATGTGATTATTTTGTGAAATTGAGCTCCATTATGTTGTAATTTAGTGTTTGTACCATGTTAGTACATGAATATGTGAAGTTTGAGCTGAGATTATGAGTTTGGAACCTTTGGAGGTCGTTTTGAGCTCAAGAACACATTCTGGAAAACCCAGAAATTTGATGTCCGCTCGAGCGGGGAAACCGCCGCTCGAGCGTGGATTTCGTGCTCCAGGTATTTTTTGCAGACCATGATGTCCGCTCGAGCGGGGAAGTCCACGCTCCAGCGGGGATCTATATAGGATGGACTTCCGCTCGAGCATCCAAGTTCCACGCTCGAGCGTAAAAATGACATAACCAGTACTTTTGCAGACCTCATGGGTCCGCTTGAGCGGGGACCCTGTTTTTTGAAATTCTGAAAATGCATTCTGAGTTTCATTCTCCGTCCTCTTTCACTTCTAAGTACTCTTAGGCATGCATTGAGCATTGTAATTGAGTTCAAGAGATAAGAATGAAGCCTAAAGAGGAAAATGTGAATTTAGAGCGGATTGAATTGTTTGTGACCCTTTTATGTTCATGTAATGTGTAGGGTCGAGCTCCAGGGCAAACCAACCAACCGATCACTGTGAGTAATATCGATATTTGAAAGCTTGTCATTTGTCCAATTGTAGACAAATGTCTGACAAGAAAGAATGGATGGGCCAAAGGCCGTTTTGACATGAATGGATGGGCCAAAGGCCGTTTTGACGTGAATTGATGGACCAAAGGCCATTTTGACATGAATAGATGGGTCAAAGGCCGTTTTGACATGAATGAATGGGCCAGAGGCCGTTTTGACATAAATGAGTGGACCAGAGGCCGTTTTGACAGGAATGAAAGATAAATGGGCCAAAGGCCAGTATGTTTGAAACCACAGTCACTTGACTTAAATTGTGTATATTAATGTTAAATATAAATATGAATTGGGCCCAAGGCCGTTCGGAGTATGTTGTTCTACATATCATTTGTATCTTCTTATTTGATATTATTCACTAGACTATTGCTCACGCTCATTCATGTGTCTATAGGTAAGCCAAGAGAGGTCCAGACCCAGACCCAGCCCCAGTGAAGTCTGTGTGGAACAACCGAGTTTTGGAGAGTCAGCCCTAGTGTCACACGCACGAGACTCGTCTTCGCCTTTTTGCCATGCTATGTTATTTTTGTCATGTTGGTGAGGACTTTGCATATGTCTGTATATAGTTTTCATTGGTTGACTTAGCTTTTGGATGATCCTATTTATACAGAACTTATGCTACTGTATTTCTGTTGTGAGTTATTATTGTATATATGTTTGGTTGTTTGAATGTGCCATGTAAGCACAGCTCTATGGACAAAGTTTTGAACTGCTTCCATTTAGCCCCCATTAACTCTGTTAAAATACATTTGTTTTAGTTTGAGGCCGTAGGTAATCTCATGATTACTGGCCGGTTATGTCCTTAACCCACGAGGGCGAGTTCGGGTCATGACAGAGTGGTATCAGAGCAGGAGTTAATAACTCACACACTTGTCCAAAAGAGCAATAAGCGTCTAGAAAAGATATAGGATGCATTCATGTGATAAGTATGACTTTGATAGTATCGAGAATGCATCTAAATGTTTCGATGTGAACAACTATGTGTTATAAGCTTGTGATTTGCTTGCCTTGCAAATTATTTTGGATATGTATGCTCTTTAATATATGCATACTTGTAAATCTTTTGTATGAAGTATAATGTAAGTTTAATCAGATGGTGAGAACAAGAGGTGATGAGATAGAGGAATCCTCTACTGCCAGAATGGACAGAATGGAAAGACTGATACAGGAAATGGCAGAAGGTTTGAGACAGTAACAGGAGTGGCAACAACAGTGGCAGCAACCACACCCGCCACCTCCACCTCCGGCACCACCCGTGCCAGATAATCAGAATGATGATCGGATAATAGATCTCACCAAAGAATTCAAGAAGATGAAACCACCATAGTTCCATGGTGGATTAGATTCGTTGAAAGCCGAAGCATGGGTTCTCGGCATTGAGAAATTGTTTGAAGTGTTCCCTTGCTCGGAGACCCAGAAAGTGCTTCTAGCCACTTTTGTGCTAGAAGACGAGGCAAGAACATGGTGGATGTTAATGCGGGAAAATCACAAGGATGTTGACTGGGTGAAATTTTTGGAAATTTTCTACGACAATTACTTCTCACAATGTGTTCGAGATAGGAAAGTAGCAGAGTTCATGGAACTGAGGCAAGATAGTATGACTGTAGCTGAGTATGAGGCCAAGTTCACTGAATTGGCCAGGTTTGCGCCACACGTGATCGATACGGACTATAAGAAGGTGAGACACTTTGAAGGTGGGCTTTGAAGTGACATATTAGAAAGGGTGAATGCCTTGAAGCTAGAAACCTACATCGGGGTGCTAGACAGGCCAATAATATCAGAGGCTAACATAGCCAGACAGGCTAAGCCAACAACAGAATGGAAAGACAACAAAAGGCAAGGCTTCTTTTCAAAGAAGAAATTTTTGAAAAAGAAAAATATGGGCTCCTCAAATACTTCAAATTCTTCCCGAGACACAGCTCCCATGTGCAATATTTGTAGCAGAAGGCACCGTGGAGTCTGTTAACGTGTGTTAAGAGCCTGTTTAAAGTGTGGGAAACAAGGGCATATGGCCCGAGATTGTAATCAGAACAGTGGGAAACTAGCTGCTAGCTCAACTGCATCGATCCCGAAGCCGGGAAATACTTTGAGGCCTGCTACCACCAGGGATACCGTGAGACAGGGGAGAGTTTTTGCACTTGTTCCAGGCGATACACGGAATGCCAACGCAGTTGTCTCAAGTACTATTTCTATATGTAATCAAGATGCTTTTGTAATAATTGATTCTGGATCCACACACTCTTTTGTGACATATGCATTTGCATCTAGACTGAATAGACCTTTAGAATTACTGCCATATCTGCTATGTATGTTGGCTCCATCTAGGAAATCTGTATTGTGTGAATCCATATACCGGTTTTGTGATTGTAGACGTCCCCCGAGCGCCCCGGGAGGGTGAGCTCCCGTTCTGTTCATATGTGGGGTCACTACAGCTCGAACTCTCAAATTGTCACGGTTCTTAATCTTGAACCAAAGAGTCCAAATCCGGCAAATCGTTTTGAGAAACAGATTTTTGAAAAGAAGTGCCAAACATGGACTGCTTTGCCAGATACAGAGTCGCCACCTAAATATTTTAAAATTGGGGAATTTAGGAAACCCTGCCTCGGCGAGGGGGAACACTAGCTATTCTGTATCAATTCTCTGGACACTCTGGACCCCTTGAAAGGAGAAACAAACAGCATTTCAGCCCAAACAGATTAAACACGGGTGTAGCTGAACAACTGTACTCTACTGCTGATCACTATTCCCAGAAATTACTGTCCCAAAACTAAACCTGATACCCGCAGATAACTGATTCTCATAACTGACACTGATACTGGTGCCCTCGGGCCCCAGGCCTGATACTCAATCTTGCAAACTGATATATACTTTCCCTGTAGAAATACACTCTAAAAGCACATAGCAGGTAAAGAGAGCCAAAACACCCCTATGTTGGGGTAGGGTTTCCCTGTCCTATTTTGTCAGGAGCTAGGGTTTCACTATGCACACAGCAGTTTTCAAACAACCTAACATCGGGTAAGCAACCTGTCCTAACTTGGAATGGTCACTATGGATTCGAATATGCACTAGGTCGAATGGTTGAAAAAGGTGCCCCGGTAAAACCGGGGTTTGTGTTCCCATACTGTCAGAGCCCATAACCGATCAGCCTTATGGTCATGCCTTGACAAGACAAGCCTCCGGCAAACCGTTCAGGAATGGCAGATGGCAAACACTGTGTTCCTAGGCGCACCAATGCACATGCAATGCAAAGAAACACATAAGTGTAATAAAAAATAGGATATCACGAGTTTGAGTCAAGCTCTCTAAATCCCCAGCGGAGTCGCCAGAAACTGTAGACGTCCCCCGAACGCCCCGGGAGGGTGAGCTCCCGTTCTATTCATATGTGGGGTCACTACAGCTCGGACTCTCAAATTGTCACGGTTCTTAATCTTGAACCAAAAAGTCCAAATCCGGCAAATCGTTTTGAGAAACAGATTTTTGAAAAGAAGTGCCAAACATGGACTGCTTTGCCAGATACAGAGTCGCCACCTAAATATTTTAAAATGGGGGAATTTAGGAAACCCTGACTCGGTGCCAAAGGCCACATGTCCGTCATCACCGGAGTTGTCTCGGCTCGGGAGCTAGGGTACGATCGGAGAAGGTCAGCTATGAGCACCCCCTTTCGCCCGGTCCGAAGACCAGCCTCTACTAACCGTGATATCCATTTTTCAAAACTTTATGTGTTCTTGTTCCATTTATTAGCCTAGAATTACTATGTTATGCGCACAGCAAACAAGTATAGACTAGATTGCCTAATTTGGAAACAAGCATTGCATATCCGTTTGTTTTGAAAAGCGCTCTGGAAATTGCTACTCGCAAGTAGGCTAAAATACGGATTTCAACGAGTTTTTCCAACTCAAACAATCCAACCTTCACCCACAGGCATTCAAACAAAAATATCACATAAGCATTTAGCCACATGGCAAACATACTGTCATGGCAACATTCACACGCGTGCGAGATGCTAAAGCATAAATACTTACATAGTACTCCGTGTCAAAACAATAAACTAGCTAGCAAACATGCGTGATCCTAGTTCATGTTAGAGTGGCTAATGCAACGCATGCAAAATGCAATTAGAGTAGGCTCGGCTAACCTAAGCATGGCATGTGAAATGCAGTCAATTGATGCACGTATTCAATTTGGAATTGAAGTACAAATGCAGTTAGCATGATGTACCGAGCCCGGTGCATGCAAAGCAAGTGTATGAATGCACGCATGCATTGCATGAGGTATGCTAATTTAAACGTGCCCTAATACTAACCATCAAAGCACGTAAATAAAAGGGAAGAAAGAAGTGGGGATGGGAAGACATACACACACTCACCCACACTTATTACAGATTTGCCCTCGCTTAGAGAGACCGAATAAATAATACAAATTAATTAACTACGCAAGCTAATTAAATATTACAAATTACCTAATTAGCTAACAAACTAATTAAGCTAGGAAAAGCAGTAAACCGCCTCGGGAGGAGAGCCAGATGCAGCGCGTGCTCGGATCTTGCTCGGAAGTGCACCGCCATGCATAGCCTGCCTCTGTTTTCCCTGCTCTGCCCCTCTGAAGACTGCCAAAGTCTCAAAGATGCCTCTCTGTATAGTGGGGTTCACCACCGGCTGAATAAAATTACCACCGGCAGTGGTATGCAGTCACCGGCACAAGATGAAGCTATCGGCAGAAGAATGATTGCCGGTCGGCAATGTACACTGCCGGTCGGCAAAGAATGCCTGCAGAACCTGCAACTCACAGCAGCAGAGCACAGAACTTGCATGGCAATACAATTCAAGCAATGTATGCACTAATCATGCCCCTTATCATGTTTGTGACTCAAAGGGACATACTCCTTGGTTCTCGGACCATCAATTGCGCATTTCCATGCGTGATGGTCCAAGTGACCAAGTGTGCACATTTTGATGTTAAGTGTAATGCAAACCAACAAACCAAGGGGGTCCAATCCCTATCACTAAGTCAAGGGACAAGACATGCATGTTCAATGCAACCTAGGCATGTTAGCTAGGGATGCAACATGGCAATGCAAGCAAGCAAGCAATGAACAAGCATACAAGCTAATGGTCATGCAAGACACGGTGCAATCAAAGCATGCGATTTGTGAGACATGTAACAACATGTAAAGATTGGACTTAAACATGATTTGGGCAACTCTAAAAAGGGCCAAAACAGTGGCCAAAAGTCAAGGAATTGGAATCAAACATACATACACACATGCAAGTAAGTTGGACCAACACTTAGGCACAAATGCTCAAGCCTCAAAGGGCTACTTCTAAGCACATTTGAATGAGGCAATCATGGGCATATGGCATGCATTATAAGCCTTGAAAACATATAGGAAATGATGCCCAATTGACCTACCAATGCAAGCTATGCATGAGTCCAAGCCTAAGGACCTAAAACATGACCAAATGACTCATGATGCAAATGACCAAATTGAATCAAAACAACCCCAAATCATGCAAAAGTAAGCCTCAAGAACCACTTAGATGGCATCCAAATGACCTAGTCTTAGAGACATACACAATGACATAAACATGAAGCATGAAACATCAATTCTTGAAACATCAAAAGAGTCATGAAATGCAAGCATATGAGCATGATAATTGGACTGAAATAACATGGTGGATAGTCCCAAACCACTAAATCAATGCAAGAATGTCATGCTATACGTTCATACACTTAAGGCCAACAAGCCGGAATGCAAAGGAGCTATACTAAGCATGCCAAATCCGACCCAAACAACTATGGACAGACCTCTAGCATGGCACTGTATGCACAAAACCTTCACAAGACTAAGCCTAAAACATGCTTGAACAAGGGCTAACAACCTAAGGCATATTAAGGCAATAACAAGGCATTACATGGTAGGTATGCTAATCATGCATGGTGTACCAAAACCAACACACAACAAGGTTATATCATGGCATAATAAGCATGGAAAACAGCCAAGATGTGATCAATACACACTCTAACATGATGCTCTCTCAAGAGGCCAAAAGGGGTTCATTTCAAGGACAACAAGGAGAGGGGGTGGCCCTCTCCTTTTGGAGACTTCAAGGCACCATCTCCACCACTGAAATCCCTCAAGATTTCAGTGGTGAAGAGGCCCAAACACCAAAGTCTCGAAACTCACTCAAAATGGCTCAAAATGGGGCCTTTCAAGGCCTAAGAGGGGTCAAACACCTCCAAACCACAAAACACTCTTAATGAACAATCAAGAGGGCCTAAAAATAGAACTTTTTTGTATTATACACCAAGCTCAAAAACGATTTTAAGGCAGGTCAAAATACAATGCAAAAATGGGGAATAAAGGTGTTAGTTTCTTACCCTTGAAGACCCCTTCAACAATGGTGCTCCAACAGCTCCTTCTAGGTTGAAAACAGCTCCAAAACTTCAAAATCAACCTCTTAGAACTTCAGTAGCTAAGTGAAGGTGAAACACTATGTGTTTGTGTGCAATAGTAAGACACAAACACAATTTAACACACACAAGAGGGAGAAATAGAGATAGAAAGTGTATGGTTTCTAGCCCTAGAACTCAAAACCCTAAAAATGGCTGTCTAAAAATATCTTAAGGCTCTCAAGTCTCTAACCCTAAAGTCAAGAGACAAGGCTCTCTCTTATAGAGCCTTTTGTCTTGTAAAGCTTGCAAGACAAGCTTCCAAGAGAGAGATCCCTCCAAAAGCAAGACAGCTGTGACAAAATTTCTGCAAAAGCAGATGCACAGTAGTCGGCCGGCCAAAGATGTCATTTTGACAAAATTTAGTGCCAACCGGCAAAATACATTGCCGATGGCAGCAAAAACCAGCCGGTGGCCTCTAGCCACTGCCGGTGGTGTGTGGGGATGCCTCACAAAGCATTCCCTGCCCCTCCAAGGCAAAACACAAGTGTTTGGTGCAAAACCAGACACTAAACAGTCAAGTTCGGAGATCCTAAGGCAGGGCGCGTAGCCGAGACCTCTGGGAACTCCAAACGAACACAAACATGGATGATCACCGAGTGTTCAAACGGTGACGTCCAAGTCTTGAGGACGGTCAAAAATGGGGTGTCTACAGTGATATGCGTGTTGAGGATGCTATCCTATATGTGGATTTGTTGCCCTTGAATTTTAGACATTTTGATGTAATTTTGGGCATGGATTGGTTGACCAAGTATTGTGCCACCATTGATTGTGTGACAAAACGAGTTATATTTAAATCACCAGAACATAAAGAGATTGTGTTTGTGGGTAATGGGGTAGTGCCTCCACCTTATTTGATATCTGCAATGAAAGCATGTAAACTGATCAGGAAGGGGTGCCAGGGTTATTTGTGTTATGCGTTGTTTGAACAATCTGTGAATGTTGAATTGAATGATATCCCTATTGTTAGAGAATTTCTGGATGTGTTTCCAAATGAATTACCAGGGGAATTGGTAGACAGGGAGATAGAGTTCACTATTGAGACTGTGCCAGGCACCCAACCCATTTCTAAGACTCCCTATAGAATGGCTACTGCTGAAATGAAAGAACTGAAAGACCAGTTGCAAGACCTGCTTAACAAGGGGTTTATTCGACCCAGCACTTCGTCTTGGGGTGCACTAGTATTATTTGTGAAAAAGAAAGATGGAACCCTACGTCTGTGCATCGATTATCGGGAATTGAACAAGGTAACAATAAAGAACAAATATCCCCTACCCCGTATTGATGACTTATTTGACCAGTTGCAGGGATCACAGGTGCTTTCTAAGATTAATTTGAGGTCCGGGTATCATCAGCTGAAAGTTAAGGTAGAGGACGTTGAGAAAACCACATTCAGAATGAGGTATGGACATTTTGAGTTTCTTGTTATGCCATTTGGAGTGACTAATGCTCCGGCAGCATTTATGGACTTAATGAACTGAATTTTTAAAACATACCTTGACAAATTTGTTGTGGTTTTTATTGATGATATTTTGATATATTCTAAAGATAGACTTGAACATGAACAGCATTTGAGAACTGTCCTGCAAATACTTAGGGAAAGGAAATTGTTTGCTAAACTAAAGAAATGTGAGTTTTGGTTGGATGAAGTTGTTTTCTTAGGGCATGTGATCAACAAGGAAGGGATTTCAGTGGACCCACAGAAAATAAAGGCAATTGTGAATTGGCCTGCACCGACCAACGTAACAGAAGTCCGCAGTATGATTTTAGCTGGGTACTACAAGAGGTTTGTGAAAGATTTTTCAAAAATAGTTGTGCCCCTTACCCAGCTGACACGCAAAGGGCAACCTTTTGAGTGGAACGATGAAAGAGAATCAGCCTTTCATGAATTGAAAACAAGATTGGCCACCGCACCGATTTTGACACTACCATCAGGTACAAAAAATTTTGTAATTTTCAGTGATGCGTCTTATAAAGGTTTGGGTTGTGTGTTAATACAGAACGGAAAGGTTATTGCTTACGCCTCCCGACAGTTGAGGCTACACGAGAAGAATTATCCAACACATGACTTAGAATTGGCCGCAGTCATTTTTGCTTTCAAAATCAAGCGGCATTATCTATATGGGGCAAAATGTGAAGTCTACACGGATCACAAAAGTCTGAAATACTTCTTTACGCAGAAGGAGTTAAATATGCGACAGAGGAGATGGCTGGAATTGATAAAGGATTATGATCTAGAGATTCAGTATCACCCCGAGAAAGCTAATATAGTTACTGACACCTTGAGTAGAAAATCAACGGGGAGTATGGCTTGTTTGCTTACTGAACAGAAAGAGATCTTGCAAGATTTTGAGAAGTCTGAAATTGAAGTGGTAATGTGTGAACAGGGTGGATTGATAGCCGCTATCTTAGCTGAACCGGCAACCCTTGAAAAAATTAAACAGAAACAGAAAGAGGACAAATTCCTCAAGAAAGTGATTGATGAATTTGAGACAAGTCCGAAGGCAGAGTTTAGTGTTGAAAATGAAATGTTGAAATTTCGAAACTGAATGTGTGTCCCAAACATTCCGAAACTAAAGAAGAGGGTTTTAGATGAAGCCCACAGATCTGTATTTGCTATGCATCCGGGTAATAATAAAATGTATCGAGATTTGAAACAAACCTATTGGTGGCCCAAGATGAAGAAAGAGATTGCAGAATGTGTGTCCAAATGTCTTCAGTGTCAGCAAGTTAAAGCTGAACATCAGAAAGCAGGCGGTCTACTTCAACCTCTCCTTATTCCTAAATAGAAGTGGGAGCATGTGACTATGGATTTTGTTGTTGGCCTACCTCGGACTTCTCGAGGTATGGATTCTATTTGGGTTGTAGTTGATAGACTGACTAAATTTACACATTTTCTGCCTATCAAGACTACATTTAATGCTTATAGATTGGCTACCATTTATGTTGATGAGATTGTCCGTTTACACGGAGTTCCGATATCTATTGTGTCGGATAGAGATCCAAAATTTGTATCTAGATTGTGGAAGAGTTTACAGGAAGCTATGGGGACAGAACTAAGATTCAGTACTGCATTTCATCCACAGACAGATGGGCAATCAGAACGAACAATACAGACTTTGGAAGATATGCTTCGGATGTGTGCTTTGAATTTTCAGGGGAGTTGGGAAGACTATTTGCCACTTGCAGAATTTGCTTATAATAACAGCTTCTACTCTAGTATCGGTATGGCATCATACGAGGCTTTGTATGGTAGAAGGTGTAGATCACCTAATTGTTGGACAGAAGTCGGGGATAGAGCTTTACTTGGGCCTGAAATTGTGCAAGACAGTTCTGAGAAAATCAAGATTATTTGGCAAAGGCTCAAAACAGCTCAGGGCCAACAAAAGAATTATGCAGATGTTCGAAGAAGACCTCTTGAGTATGAGGTTGGTGACCATGTGTTCATCTGTGTATCTTCGATGAAGGGCCAAGTCAGGTTTGGAAAGAAGGGCAAGTTGTCACCCCGTTACATTAGGCCGTTTCAGATTCTGGAAAGGCTTGGTCCAGTTGTCTATAGAGTTGCTCTGCCACCGGGATTCAAAAAAATCCATAATGTGTTTCACATGTCGATGTTGAGGGGTTACCTCCGAGACCCGTTTCATGTGATTGATTATCATCGGGTAGCTATAGATGAAAATATGGAATACGCTGAATGGCCAAAAAGAATTGTTGATCGGCAAGTGAAACAATTGAGAAACAAGTCCATCCCAATGGTGAAAGTAGAGTGGAAAGAACACTATGGGATGGATGCCACGTGGGAAAAAGAGGGTGAAATGCACCTGCGATATCCACATTTGTTTCTCGACGAAGGTAAAATAAGTTTGAGGGACCAAACTTCCTAAAGGGGGGAAGACTCTGATACCCCTACTTCATGATATGTTAATTGGTCCTTAATATGAGTATCATTATGTGTTTAATATGATTTTGTGTGCCATTATGTGAAAATATGTGGTTTTGAATTTCTATCTATTCACCGTAGGAATATCTGTTTGATTATCTACTTTGGGAATTAAATTGAAGGCCTTATCGGCCACAGAACCCGAAATTGATTACGCCATTGTGACTAGCGTAATTTTTAGAGCCTATGGTGACGTTTAATTGAAAATTGATTTGGATCTGATTAAATTGATTTACTTAGTGGTGTTATGCCCAAATTATATAATATTAAAAATTGGGACTAGTGGAGACTTATGTAGAAAGGGCACTATGCACTTAATCCTTATGCTTGAGTTCAAAAATCTGATATTGTGCTCTAAAGAGAGGGGGGAGCCAAACCTAGAGAGAGAAAGTGCTCAAATTAGAGATTTTGCTAGGAAACTTGGTGATCTTGGAGCTACACTCAAGAATCAACCATAATTTGTGAGAATTAAGGCTCCTAGGTGAGTAACCCACCCTTGATTCATGGATTTTGTTTGTAAATTGTAAATTCAAAGTTGAATTTGATTGAGCATGATGTAATTGAATTGGTTTTGTTGAATTGAGGGCCAATATGTGCATGCATGTAAGAAATTGTTTTGAATTCGTATGTTTGTGCTTGAAATACATGATTCATGCAGAGTTTTGGTTAAAGCTCATGTTATGATCACCATTTGTACCATCTAAGTTGAGAATGAGAGTAATACATCACATGCATGTACAATTTATAAGGATAGGAGCTTTGAATACATGAATGTGTTATGATGAAAATGAGTTTGGTGTAATTTGAGCCATGCATGTGATTATTTTGTGAAATTGAGCTCCATTATGTTGTAATTTAGTGTTTGTACCATGTTAGTACATGAATATGTGAAGTTTGAGCTGAGATTATGAGTTTGGAACCTTTGGAGGTCGTTTTGAGCTCAAGAACACATTCTGGAAAACCCAGAAATTTGATGTCCGCTCGAGCGGGGAAACCGCCGCTCGAGCGTGGATTTCGTGCTCCAGGTATTTTCTGCAGACCATGATGTTCGCTCGAGCGGGGAAGTCCACGCTCGAGCGGGGATCTATGTAGGATAGACTTCCGCTCGAGCGTCCAAGTTCCACGCTCGAGCGTAAAAATGACATAACCAGTACTTTTGCAGACCTCATGGGTCCGCTTGAGCGGGGACCCTGTTTTTTGAAATTTTGAAAATGCATTCTGAGTTTTATTCTCCGTCCTCTTTCACTTCTAAGTACTCTTAGGCATGCATTGAGCATTGTAATTGAGTTAAAGAGATAAGAATGAAGCCTAAAGTGGAAAGTGTGAATTTAGAACGGATCGAATTGTTTGTGACCCTTTTGTGTTCATGTAATGTGTAGGGTCGAGCTCCAGGGCAAACCAACCAACCAATCACTGTGAGTAATATCGATATTTGGAAGCTTGTCATTTGTCCAATTGCTTATTTTCTTATAAGCCTTATGCCTTATGATTTGCTAGTTTGAATTGTGGACAAATGTCTGCCAAGGAAGAATGGATGGGCCAAAGGCCGTTTTGACATGAATGGATAGGCCAAAGGCCGTTTTGACATGAATGGATAGGCCAAAGGCCGTTTTGACGTGAATGGATGGGCCAAAGGCCGTTTTGACGTGAATGAATGGGCCAGAGGCCGTTTTGACATAAATGAGTGGGCCAGAGGCCGTTTTGACAGGAATGAAAGATAAATGGGCCAAAGGCCAGTATGTTTGAAACCACAGGCACTTGACTTAAATTGTGTATATAAATATTAAATATTAATGTGAATTGGGCCCAAGACCATTCGGAGTATGTTGTTCTACATATCGTTTGTATCTTCTTATTTGATATTATTCACTGGGCTATCGCTCACGCTCATTCATGTGTTTGTAGGTGAGCCAAGAGAGGTCCAGACCCAGACCCAGCCCCAGTGAAGTCTGTGTGGAACAACCGAGTTTTGGAGAGTCAGCCCTAGTGTCTCACGCACGAGACTCGTCTTCGCCTTTCTGCCATGCTATGTTATTTTTGTCATGTTGGCGAGGACTTTGCATATGTCTGTATATAGTTTTCATGGGTTGACTTAGCTTTTGGATGATCCTGTTTGTACAGAACTTATGCTACTGTATTTCTGTTGTGAGCTATTATTGTATATATGTTTGGTTGTTTGGATGTGCCATGTAAGCACAGCTCTATGGACAAAGTTGTGAACTGCTTCCGTTTGGCCCCCATTAACTCTGTTAAAATACATTTGTTTTGGTTTGAGGCCGTAGGTAATCACATGTTTACTGGCCGGTTATGTCCTTAACCACGG
This sequence comes from Camellia sinensis, assembly GCF_055761805.1. Taxonomy (NCBI): domain Eukaryota; kingdom Viridiplantae; phylum Streptophyta; class Magnoliopsida; order Ericales; family Theaceae; genus Camellia; species Camellia sinensis. Next base: position 39,542,638 of record NC_138969.1, on the reverse strand, counting down.
GGGCGGGTTCGGGTCATGACACTAATGGTTGAAGGTGCCCCTTTTTGACTAACACTTTCATGGCTTGAGATAGGGTCATACAGAGTTGGGTAAAGGTCCTCGGGATCCGGCAGGGTTGTTTGAAATTTGTGGTGTTGTATCGGCAAAGGGATTTGTGGTCTTGGTTGTGGTGGTAACAACACTCACATCCGACGGTCGCACAACTGTGCTACCACTGGTGGTTGAATTGGAACTGCACACAAAAGGCCTCTTTGCCTGCTCTTTCTCATTAGTAATCAACCCTTGTTTCATGGCATCTTCAATTTGAACCTCCATCTCATGGAGCTCGGTGAATGTGAACAGAGGTAGGACGATCATTTTCTAAAGTAACTTCCCGTGTAGATTGTGGACTACCATCCTTATTTGATCTTTCTCGGAAGGCCGTGTGGTTATCATTGAAGCCTTAGCCCTCCACCCTGTCAAAAATTCTGAGAAGCCCTCCTTCGGCTCCTGGTGTGTTGTCTCGAGATCACAAGTTGTGACCTCGATTTGTGTGTTATAGGAGAACTGAGCAACAAAAGCCTCGGCCATTTCCTCCCAACTCTGCTTCACAGAATCCTCCAACTTTGCAGACCATATAGTTGTTATTCCTGACATGGTCGAGCCAAAGAGTGAGAGCTTCTGCAATCTGGTCAGGCCCATCGGCCGCAGGATGTCTAAGAACAGCCGAAGATGAACTATGGGATCTCCAAAGCCGTCAAATCTATCGATGTGCGGCATTTTGAACTGATCTGGCAATGTCACTGCCGAGTCTGTATATCCATCTTCTATGTCGAGGATAGAATTAACACCTTGTGCTCGCTTGAATACCTTTTCTAGCTTGTTGACCTTAAGCACAGTCGGGTCAACCTCAAACTCAAATGGAGCCTCAATTTGATACACAGGTGCTTTGGAGGCTTGTAGTGGGATCAGTTCTGCCAGATTACCCTGATTCTCGACATGGGTTGTGGCTCCAGGTGCTGGATACCCGTAGGAGGTGTATGAGATGCAGAAGCTGTTGCTGGATGTGTTTGTTGTTGTTGCAGCCTGTTTATTACCTCAGCCTGACGTGCTGTGACCTCGGCCTGTCGAACAGCGTCTTGCTGCATGGTTTCAACTGCTTGCTGAAGGTGGTGGATTAATTCCTCCATGCTGACTGGGGGATACTGTGCCATCGGGATTGGCGAGTGATCTCATACTGGACTAGATGTAAAAGACTGTCCTTGAGCCTGACTAGATGCAGGTAAAGTGAGGGGAGACTGCTGTAGAAATTGGACTGATGAACTCTGCCTGACTCTCCCTCGTCTAGTAACCAGTGGGACTGAAGTAAACATGGGTTGTCCCCTAACAAGTTCTCCGGCTTTACAAAGCCTTCTGACACAGGTCCAGAGCACTTGGGAGATATCCAAACTTTCCGAAGCTATGGTGTTATACTACCTAGCAAAAAGAAAGCAGTAATCAGAAACTGTACAGCACCTCAGCTCAGATGTTAACAACACACAGATGTAATCAAAGTTGTAAGACTACACTCAACACTGAATTCTGCCCCCAAATCAGATACCCAACTTGTAACTGGTACGCATATTCCTGTACAATTTCATTGTAAAGCACATACCAATTAAGTGAGAGCCAAAACACCCTTATGAGGGATTAAGGTTACCCTGTCCTAGTTTCATCAGGAACTAGGGTTCACTATTCAAACAAAGCGGTTTCACGCAATCCTGCATTCGGGTAAGCATCATGTCCTAGTTTGGAACAATCTCTAAGGTTTTCGATATGCAACTAAGCCAAATGGTCAAAAGGGTACCTCAGCAAGACTACCTAATATACCTCTCACACCTAATGCCGAGAAGTGAAAGAAGGATCAAATGGTGCAGCGGTAGTCCAGATCCAAGGGTTGTGTTCCCATTATGGCAGAGCTCGTGACTGGTTAGCCTTTTGGCAAGCTTTTGGGCAAGCCTCTAGCAAACCGTCCAGGAATAGCAGATGGCAAATACAGTGACTTAAATGCACCAGTGCAAATGAAAATGCAAAGAAACATATAAATGTAGATAAAATTTCAAATCATGAATTTCAATTCAAGTTCTCTAATTCCCCAGCAGAGTCGCCAGACACTGTAGCTCGACTTTTTCGCGCCCCCTGTCAAAAAATTAATAAGCCCTACAGTATCGGACTCCCACGGTTCTGAATTTGATTCCACAAGTGCAATGTGAAATAGATAATCACCATAGAGTCCCAATCCGGCAAATCTTTGGGAAAATCGATTTTAAATCAAAAATGCCAAAAATGAATTGTTTTGCCAGATACAGAGTCGCCACCTAAATGCATATAGTATTTTAAGATGTGGGGCCAAGTTATGACTTGTATGTAGGATTGTGTTTTCAAGACAAGTGTTTTAGTGAGATCCTTTTGTTAACATGGAAGGTGTGATAACCCTGTCCCGTATTATGTTAATTAGTCTTAATTGTGATTGTGATTATGTGTTTGATATGATTTGGTGTGCTATTTGTACAAATATATGTGGTTTTGAATTTCTATCTGTTCACCGTAGGAAAATTTGTTTGGCTTTCTGCTTTGGAAATTAAATTGAAGGCTCTATCGGCCGCTGAACCCGAAATTGATTATGCCATTGTGATTGGCATAATTTTTAGAGCCTATGGTGAAATTTAATTGAAAATTTATCCGGATCAAAATAATTAGATTCAGAACGATTAATTAAGTGCTCAATTATTTAATATTAAAATAGTATGTTGAGTAGAAGCTTATAAATGGGTCACTTTCACTCAATTTCCTCTCTTTTATTGATTTGGCTGATATTAACTCTTAAAAGAGAGGGTGAGGGTCGGTTAGAGAGAGAGGGAGCTCAAAAATTGGAGTTTTGATCTTGAAGCTTGGGAATCTTGAAGATTGCTCAAGAATTTGCTATAGATTGGAAGAATTGAACCTCTAGGTGAGCAATTGAACATGAATTCATAAGTATAAGTTTGTAGATTTGTGTATTCAAGCTAGTTGGGTAATCAAGAGCAAGAATTGAAATGGAATTGAGTTGGTCTTAGTGAATTGGAAATCAATGGATGCATGCATGTAGGAAATCATCATGAATTTGTATGTTTGAGCTTGAAATACGTGATCCATGTTAAATTTTTTATTGAAATTCATGTTTTTAACCATCTCTTCATCATCTAAGTTGAGAATGAAGGTTATATCTCACATGCATGAACAATTCATGAGAATATGAGTTTGAAATACATGGAATTGTTATGAAGGAAACAAGTTTGATGTAATATGGAACATGCATGTAAGTAATTCATGGAATTGAGCTCCATAATGTTTTAATTTGGTGTTTGTACCATGTTAGTACATGTTTATGTGAAGATGGAGCCATAATATGCAAAATATGTTGATTTGAATGTTGAATTTGAGCTCAAGAGCAATTCTGGATTTTCCAGAATTTATAATGTCCGCTCGAGCGAGGAAGGCGCCGCTCGAGCGGGAAATACGAGCTCCCAATATTTTTACAGTCATGGATGTCCGCTCGAGCGGGGAAGTTCACGCTCGAGCGGGGAGCTATATGGAATGAACTTCAGCTCGAGCATCCGACTTCACGCTCGAGCGTAAAAACGATGTAACCAGTACTTTTGCAGACCTCATGGGTCCGCTCGAGCGGGATACCCCTATTTCTGAAATTTTGAAAATGCATCCTGTGTTTCGTTTTCCGTTCTCTTTCACTTCTAAGTACTCTTAGGCATGCATTGAGCATTATGAATGAATTAAAGGAAAAAGAAAGAAGCCTAAAGAGGAACATGTGAATTATAGACGAATTTAATCGTTTATGACCCATATGTGTTATGTGCTGTGTAAGGTCAAACTCCAGGGCAAATCAACAAGCCGATCACTGTGAGTAATATCTTAATGAAGATATTTTGAGATATACTGTTTGTCTAATTGCTTATTTTCCTATAAGTCTTATGAGTTTACTGAGTTAAATTGTGGACAAATGTTTGTTATGCCATATGGTTGGGCCTAAGGTCGTTTGCTATGAATGAATGGGCCAGAGGCCGTATGACGCGAATGAATGGGCCAAAGGCCAGTTCGACATGAAAGAATGAATGGGCCAAAGGCCAGTTTAACATGAGAGAATGAATGAGCCAAAGGCCAGTTTGACATTAATGAATGAATGGACCAAAGGCCAGTTTGACATGAAAGAATGAATGGGCCAGAGACTAGTTTGACACGAATGAATTGGGCCCAAGGCCGTATGATGTGTTTGGAAACGCTGTCACTTGACCTGTATCTATATATATATATATATGTTAGATAGAATATGAATTGGGCCCAAGGCTGTTTGAAGCACGTTGTTCTAAATACCGTTTGTGTAACTTCTTTATTTGATATTATTCACTGGACTTTCGCTCACGCTTATTCATGTGTCTATAGACGAGCCAAGGGAGGTCTAAACCCAGCCTCAGTGAAGTTTGTGTGGAACAACCAAGATTTTGAAGAGTCAGCCTTTATGTCTCGCATACGTGACACGTCTTCGCCCTTTTGCCATCTTTTTTTATTTTGTCATATTGGTGAGGACTTCGACCTATGTTTGTATATAGTTTTGATTGGCTGACCCAGACTTAAATGATCCTGTCTATACAGAACTTTATGTCACTGTGTTTTGATGTGAGTTATTAATATGTATATGTATGGTTTGTTATGATGTGCCATGTAAGCACCGCTCTATGGACAAAGTTTTAAATTTTGCTTCCGTTTGGCCCCTTTACTCTAATGAATTATGTCTGGTTTGGTTTGAGGCCACAGGTAATCCCTCGATTACTGGCCGGTTATGTCCTTAACCCATAGGGACAGGTTTGGGTCATGACAGAGTGGTATCAGAGCACGAGTTAATAACTCACACACTTGTCCAAAAGAGCAATAAGCGTCTAGAAATGATCTAGGATGCATTCATGTGATGATTATGAATTTGGAAGCATCAAAAATATGCTTAAACGTTTTGATATGAGCAATTATGTGCTATAAGTTTGTGATTTGCTTGCATTGCAAATTGTTTGAGTATGTATGCTCTCTAGTATATGCATACTTGTGAATCTTTTGTATAAAGTATAATGCAAGTTTAATCAGATGGTGAGAACAAGAGGTGATGAGATAGAGGAGTCATTTACTGCCAGAATGGATAGAATGGAGAGATTTATTCAGGAAATGGTAGAAATATTGAGGCAACAACAACAGTGGCAACAACAGTGGCAGCAACCACATCCTCCACCTCCGCCTCCGGTACCACCCGTGCCAGATAATCAGAATGATGACTGAATAATAGCTCTCACCAAAGAGTTTAAGAAAATGAAACCACCGCAATTCCATGGGGGATTAGATCCGTTGAAGGCCGAAGCATGGGTCCTCGGCATTGAAAACCTGTTTGAAGTGTTCCCTTGTTCGGAGACACAGAAAGTGCTTCTAGCCACTTTTATGCTAGAAGACGAAGTAAGAAGATAGTGGATGTTAATGCGTGAAAATCATAAAGATGTTGACTGGGCGAGATTCCTAGAAGTTTTCTATGATAAGTACTTCCCACAATGTGTTCGGGACAGGAAAGTATCGGAGTTCATGGAACTTAGGCAAGACAGTATGACTGTAGCTGAGTATGAGGCCAAATTCACTGAATTGGCCAGGTTTGCACTACATGTGATTGATACTAATTACAAGAAAGTGAGGCATTTTGAAGGTGGGCTTCGAAGCGACATTTTAGAAAGGGTGAATGTCTTGAAGCTGGAAACCTACATTAGGGTGCTAGACCAGGCCATAATATCCGAAGCTAACATAGCTAGACAGGCTAAGTCAACAACTGACTGGAAAGGCAACAAAAGGCAAGGCTTCTTTTCAAAAAAGAAATTTCTAAAAAAGCAAAACACGGACTCCTCAGGTACTTCGAATTCTTCCCGAGATACATCTCCCATGTGCAACATTTGTAGTAAAAGGCACCGTGGGGTTTGTTACCATGTGTCGAGAGCCTGTTTTAAATGTGGAAAACAGGGGCATATGGCCCGAGATTGTAATCAGAGCAGTGGGAAGGTAGTTGATAGCTCCACTGCATCAATCCCAAAGCCGGGAAATGCTATGAGATCTACCACCACCGGAGATACTGTGAGGCAATGGAGAGTTTTTGCGCTTGTTCCGGGCGATACACGGAATGTCAACGCAGTTGTCTCAGGTACTATTTCTATATGTAATCAGGATGCTTTTATGTTAATTGACTCAGGATCAACACACTCTTTTGTGACATGTGCATTTGCATCTAGACTAAGTAGACCTCTAGAATTATTATCATATCTGCTGTGTGTATCTGCTCCATCCGGGGAATCTGTGTTGTGTGAATATGTATATCGTTTTGCTGACATGCGTATTGGAAATGCCATTCTATATGTGGATTTGTTACCCTTGAACTTTAGGCACTTTGATATAATTCTGGGCATGGATTGGTTAACCAAATATTGTGCCACCATTGATTGTCTGACAAAACGGGTTGTGTTTGGGTTGTGTTTAGACCACCAGAGCAGGAAGAAATTGTATTTGTGGGTAATGGGGTAGTGCCTCCACCTTATTTAATAGCTGCAATGAAAGCATGTAAACTGATCAGGAAAGGGTGCCAAGGTTATTTGTGTTATGTGTTGTCTGAACAATCTGTAAATGTTGAATTGAATGATATCGATATTGTTAGAGAATTTCCAGATGTGTTTCCAAATGAATTACCAGGGGAATTGGTAGACAGTGAGATAGAGTTTACAATTGAGATTATGCCAGGCACCCAGCCTATTTCTAAAACTCCCTACAGAATGGCTACTGCTGAAATGAAAGAACTGAAGGAACAGTTGCAAGACCTGCTTGACAAAGAGTTTATCCAGCCTAGTACTTCACCATGGGGTGCACCGGTGTTATTTGTGAAAAAGAAAGATGGAACCTTGCGTTTGTGTATCGACTATCGAGAATTGAACAAGGTAACAATAAAGAATAAATATCCCTTGCCCCGTATTGATGACCTGTTCAACCAGTTGCAGGGCTCACAAGTGTTTTCCAAGATTGATTTGAGATCCGGGTATCATCAGCTGAAAGTAAAGGCAGAAGACGTTGAGAAAACCGCATTCAGAACGAGGTATGGTCACTTTGAATTTCTTGTTATGCCATTTGGAGTGACTAATGCTCCGGCAGCATTTATGGACTTAAAGAACCAAAATTTTTGAAACCTACCTTGACGAATTTGTTGTGGTTTTTATTGATGACATTTTGATATACTCGAAGAATAGACTTGAACATGAACATCATTTGAGAACTGTCCTGCAAATACTTAGGAAAAGGAAATTATTTGCTAAACTAAAGAAATGTGAGTTTTGGTTGGATGAAGTTGTTTTCTTACGGCATGTTATCAACAAAGAGGGGATTTCAGTGGACCCACAGAAAATAGAGGCAATTGTGAATTGGCCTACACCGACTAATGTGACAGAAATCTGCAGCTTCATGGGTTTAGCTGGGTACTACAGGAGATTTGTGAAGGATTTCTCAAAAATAGCTGTACCTCTTACCCAATTGACACGCAAGGGGCAACCATTTGAATGGAATGACGAAAGAGAATCTGCCTTTCATGAATTAAAGACAAGACTGACCAATGCACTAGTATTGACATTATCCATAGGTACGGAAAACTTTGTAATTTTTAGTGATGCATCTTATAAAGGTTTGGGTTGTGTACTAATGCAGAACGGAAAGGTTATTGCTTATGCCTCTCGACAGTTGAGACCACATGAGAAGAACTACTCAACACATGATTTAGAATTGGCCGCAGTTGTTTTTGCTTTGAAAATCTGGCGACATTATTTGTATGGGGCAAAGTGTGAAGTCTACACGGATCACAAAAGTCTGAAATACTTCTTTACACAGAAAGAGTTGAACATGCGACAGAGGAGATGGCTCGAGCTGATAAAAGACTATGATCTTGAGATTCAGTATCACCCCGGGAAAGCTAATATAGTTGCTGATACCTTGAGCAGAAAATCAACGGGAAGTATGGCTTGTTTGCTTACTGAGCAGAAAGAGATCTTGCAAGATTTTGAGAAGTCTGAAATCGAAGTGGTATTGTGTGAACAGGGCGGATTGATAGCCGCTATTTCAGCCGAACCGGCAATCATTGAAGAAATTAAACAGAAACAGAAAGGGGATGAACTCCTCAAGAAAGTGATTGACGAATTTGAGACAAGTCTGAAAGCAGAGTTTAGCATTGAAAATGAAGTGTTGAGATTTTGGAACCGAATGTGTATTCTAGATATTCCGAAACTAAAGAAAAGGGTTTTAGATGAAGCCCATAAATCAGTGTTTGCTATGCATCCGGGTAACAATAAAATGTATCGGGATTTGAAACAAAGCTATTGGTGGCCTAAAATAAAGAAAGAAATTGCAGAATATGTGTCCAAGTGTCTTCAATGTCAGCAAGTTAAGGCTAAACATCATAAACCGGGTCTACTTCAACCTCTCCCTATTCCTGAATGGAAGTGGGAGCATGTGATTATGGATTTTGTTATGGGTCTACCTCGGACTCCTCGAGGTATGGATTCTATTTGGGTTGTAGTTGATAGACTGACTAAACCTACACATTTTCTACCAGTCAAAGCTACATTTAATGCTTATAGATTGGCTACAATATATGTTGATGAGATTGTCCGTTTACACAGAGTTTCGGTATCTAATGTGTCGGATAGAGATCCAAAATTTGTATCTAGATTGTGGAAGAGTTTGCAAGAAGCTATAGGGACAGAACTGAGATTTAGTACTGCATTCCATCCGCAGACAGATGGGCAATCAGAACGGACCATACAGACACTAGAAGATATGCTAAGAATGTGTGCCTTGGATTTTCAGGGGAGGTTGGAAAACTATTTGCCACTAGCAAAGTTTGCCTACAACAACAGCTTCCACTACAGCATCGATATGGCACCATACGAGGCTTTGTATGGCAGAAGGTGTAGATCACCGATTTGTTGGACAAAAGTCAGGGATAGAGCTTTACTTGGGCCTGAAATTGTGCAAGACACTTCTGAGAATATTAAGATTATTCGACAAAGGCTCAAAACAGCTCAGGACCGACAAAAGAACTATGCAGATGTTCGAAGAACACCTCTCGAGTATGAGGTTGGTGACCATGTGTTCATTCGTGTGACTCCGATGAAAGGCCAAGTCAGATTTGGAAAGAAGGGTAAATTGTCGCCCCATTACATTGGGCCGTTTCAAATTCTGGAAAGACTTGGTCCAGTTGCTTATAGAGTTGCTTTGCCGCCGGGATTTGAGCAAATCCATAATGTGTTTCATGTGTCGATATTGAGGGGTTATCTTCGGGACCCGTTTCACGTGATTGATTATCACCGGGTAGCTCTTGATGAGAATATAGAGTACGCTGAATGGCCGGAACGAATTATTGACCAGCAAGTGAAACAATTGAGAAGCAAGTCCATCCTGATGGTGAAAGTGGAATGGAAAGAGCACTATGGGACGGATGCCACGTGGGAAAAAGAGGATGAAATGCAACTACGCTACCCACATTTGTTCCCCGATGAAGGTACAATAAGTTTGGAGGACCAAACTTCCTAAAGGGGGGAAGACTGTGATAACCCTGTCCCATATTATGTTAATTAGTCTTAATTGTGATTGTGATTATGTGTTTGATATGATTTGGTGTGCTATTTGTACAAATATATGTGGTTTTGAATTTCTATCTGTTCACCGTAGGAAAATCTGTTTGGCTTTCTGCTTTGGAAATTAAATTGAAGGCCCTATCGGCCGCAGAACCCGAAATTGATTACGCCATTGTGATTAGCATAATTTTTAGAGCCTATGGTGAAATTTAATTGAAAATTTATCCGGATCAAAATAATTAGATTCAGAACGATTAATTAAGTGCTCAATTATTTAATATTAAAATAGTGTGTTGAGTACGAGCTTATAAATGGGCCACTTTCACTCAATTTCCTCTCTTTTATTGATTTGGCTGATATTAACTCTTAAAAGAGAGGGTGAGGGTCGGTTAGAGAGAGAGGGAGCTCAAAAATTGGAGTTTTGATCTTGAAGCTTGGGAATCTTGAAGATTGCTCAAGAATTTGCTATAGATTGGAAGAATTGAACCTCTAGGTGAGCAATTGAACATGAATTCATAAGTATAAGTTTGTAGATTTGTGTATTCAAGCTAGTTGGGTAATCAAGAGCAAGAATTGAAATGGAATTGAGTTGGTCTTAGTGAATTGGAGATCAATGGATGCATGCATGTAGGAAATTATCATGAATTTGTATGTTTGAGCTTGAAATACATGATCCATGTTAAATTTTTTATTGAAATACATGTTTTTAACCATCTCTTCATCATCTAAGTTGAGAATGAAGGTTATATCTCACATGCATGAACAATTCATGAGAATATGAGTTTGAAATACATAGAATTGTTATAAAGGAAACAAGTTTGATGTAATATGGAACATGCATGTAAGTAATTCATGGAATTGAGCTCCATAATGTTGTAATTTGGTGTTTGTACCATGTTAGTACATGTTTATGTGAAGATGGAGCCATAATATGCAAAATATGTTGATTTGAATGTTGAATTTGAGCTCAAGAGCAATTCTAGATTTTCCAGAATTTATAATGTCCGCTCGAGCGGGGAAGGCGCCGCTCGAGCGAGAAATACGAGCTCCCAATATTTTTACAGTCATGGATGTCCGCTCGAGCGGGGAAGTTTACGCTCGAGCGGGGAGCTATATGGAATGAACTTCAGCTAGAGTGCCCGACTTCACGCTTGAGCGTAAAAACGATGTAACCAGTACTTTTGCAGACCTCATAGGTCCGCTCGAGCGGGGAAGTCCACGCTCGAGCGGGACACCCCTATTTCTGAAATTTTGAAAATGCATCCTGTGTTTCGTTTTCCATTCTCTTTCACTTCTAAGTACTCTTAGGCATGCATTGAGCATTATGAATGAATTAAAGGAAAAAGAAAGAAGCCTAAAGAGGAACATGTGAATTATAGACGGATTGAATCGTTTATAACCCATATGTGTTATGTACTGTGTAGAGTCAAACTCCAGGGCAAATCAACCAGCCGATCATTGTGAGTAATATCTTAATGAAGATATTTTGAGATATATTGTTTGTCTAACTGCTTATTTTCCTATAAGTCTTATGAGTTTTCTGAGTTGAATTGTGGACAAATGTTTGCTATGTCATATAGTTGGGCCTAAGGTCGTTTGCTATGAATGAATGGGCCAGAGGCCGTATGACGCGAATGAATGGGCCAAAGGCCAGTTCGACATGAAAGAATGAATGGGCCAAAGGCCAGTTTGACATGAGAGAATGAATGAGCCAAAGGCCAGTTTGACATGAATGAATGAATGGGCCAAAGGCCAGTTTGACATGAATGAATAAATGGGCCAAAGGCCAGTTTGACATGAAAGAATGAATGGGCCAGAGACCAGTTTGACATGAATGAATTGGGCCTGAGGCCGTATGATGTGTTTGGAAACGCAGTCACTTGACCTATATCTATATATATATGTTAGATAGAATATGAACTGGGCCCAAGGTCGTTTGAAGCACGTTGTTCTAAATGTCGTTTGTGTAACTTTTTTATTTGATATTATTCACTGGGCTTTCGCTCACGCTCATTCATGTGTCTGTAGGCAAGCCAAGGAAGGTCCAAACCCAGCCTCAGTGAAGTTTGTGTGGAACAACCAAGGTTTTGAAGAGTCAGCCTTTATGTCTCGTGTACGAGACACGTCTTCGCCCTTTTGCCATCTTTTTTTATTTTGTCTTATTGGCGAGGACTTCGACCTATGTTTGTATATAGTTTTGATTGGCTGACCCAGACTTAAATGATCCTGTCTATACAGAACTTTATGTCATTGTGTTTTGATGTGAGTTATTAATATGTATATGTATGGTTTGTTATGATGTGCCATGTAAGCACAGCTCCATGGACAAAGTTTTAAATTTTGCTTCCGTTTGGCCCCTTTACTCTAATGAGTTATGTCTGGTTTGGTTTGAGGCCACAGGTAATCCCTCGATTACTGGCCGGTTATGTCCTTAACCCATAAAGCCGGGTTCGGGTCATGACAAAAGGTTTTATAAAAATAAGAATGGGGTTTTGAAAGGTGTTATGGAAGCAAAACGAGAATTTGAAAGAGAAGAAATGGTTTTTATACTACGTTGTGTCAAGAGGAACTTTTTGGGAAAAACATATTTGCACGAGTATACTTTTGGATATTAACTGTCACATTACATATAAGGTGTAATTCGTGGTGCATGCATGATCATTTCTAGCTATATGTTATGATTGGTTAGGATCTTTGGGATCTCTACTGGACTTAGTGCTCATCCCACGTGTTGACAAACTTTTCAGGTACAAGGATGGAAGATTGTTCGGGACTTGAAGTCTTTTACTTTGTTAGCCACGGGGCCTTTTTATTTGTTGGCCGAGAGCCATGTATTGTATAAGGGTAAATCCCTTTCGTTTCTATTTATTGTTATTCAATGTAAGCCTAAGAGCATTATACCATGTCTTGTTTATATATCTTTATCATTGTTGTGAGGAAATGTTATTATTTATTCTTTGTTTGTGTTTCTAGATGGATGAAATGACTTAAAATGGTAATAACATAAAAGATTTTGGTAATGAATTCGAGTAATAAAAGTTGGGGTACGACAGAGTATAACTTATAAGTCAGAAAATACTTGTAATCAAACATATCTTTATAGAGTTGTTACTAATTGATAGCTCCTGAGACAGATTAGACAGAGAGTTGCGCGTGACTGATAGATTCACATTAAAACACACATTCCAAAATGATATGTGTACAATTTAATCCTCCTTAGTGTGTTTCTAACTTATGCAAAGTCAACAAAACTTCTAGATGCTGAAAATCTAGGCTTGACATGTGCGCTGAACAAAAGTAAGTTCGCTCGAGTGCACACTTGGTCCCTTGAGCCAACTACATGCAATTGCAAAAATACTGAGGGCTCGTAAAGTGTGCTTAAGCGACAAAAGCTTCACTCGAGCGATGCGACCAGATTTTGGAATTTCTAGAATTGCATCTTAAGTTCAAAAGACAAATTCAAAGTATCAAAACTTGCATGGTTGAGCCAAAACTTTATAAAAAAAACTCTTAAAAACTCATCAAAAAACATAGACACAAAGCCAAATTACAAAATCAAAGCTCAAAATCTTGGTAATTCCTCAAAAGCAAGTTTAAAACTTCTTTTCTTAACCATGCATGTAACACGGTAGATTCTTTTCCTTCAAATAATGAACATATGAGGTGTTGAGTGGAGAATTATGTAAAATCCTTTAGAATAACAAGTAAAACCCTTATGCATGTGTGAATTCCTTGGAAATCAAACTTGAAAATGATGAATTGTGCATGCATGTTCCAATTTAACTCATATTGACTACATTCATGGTGATTCTAACTCATTCTTCTCAGTTGCATGCAAATGGCCTCATAACCTCATGAATTTAACTTTTACATGGTGAATTCTACAAAAAATAAGAGTGATGATCCTACCTAGAACTTAGATTGAGAGTATTTTAGCTAGATCTTATCAAATCTCCTCCAATTCCTTTACAATTCTTCATTTCTTCTTCTCTAGCTAATAAACTCTCTCTCAAAGTGCAGTCTCTTCCTCTTTTTAAGGCTCTCCAAATAGGTTTGAGTTCAACAAAATGAGCTAAGCTCTTTACGTCACTAATCCTGTTGACCTAGTCAATTTTGGTTTCAGATGCCGTTAAGGCCTTCAATTCCCAGATTAAAACAAAATTCTTAATAGATATTCCTACGACTAGAAATGCAAATAGCATACAAAACACACAATTAACACATAATTTCACTTAAACACATGATTAACATTCATAATTACTGATTAGTGGTAGATTGCGGGATGGGGTTATTACACAAACCTTCATTGTTGAAGCTTTATTTTGTACACGATCATAAACCTTAGAGAATGAAGCTCGTTGTTGAGATTCTTGTTAATGACATATTCAGTATGTTTGGTTTTAGTTTTTTAAATTCAGTTTTTTGAAAATTGAGTTTTTATTTTTCGTGTTTTTTATTTTTATTTTTACTGAATATTTGTAAAATTTTAAACATTTTTTTTTACTTTTTTAGATGGACCTCACTTAGATGTATCTAAAAAGTAAAATATTTGTGAAAAAAATATTTTAAAAAATTAATAAGTACATAAAAATACGAAAAATATACTCTTTTTTTATATTTTTGGTATTTAGTGAATTTTTTAAATATTTTTTTCACAAAAATTATATTTTTTAAGTGTATTTATGTTAGGTGTGTCTAAAAATTTTAAAAAAAATTGCTTAAAATATTTTTAAAAATTCATTAAAAATTAAAATAAAAAAAAAAGATACGAGAAATAAAAAAAGTAAAATTTTTTAAAAAGTGTTTTCAAAAACTAAAACCAAACAAATTGATTATTATTGGGAATGAGTACAAACTATATTCAATTTTCGTTTGTGGGGGCACAACACCTCCTGTGTGGTTGATGGCTGTGTTAAGAGATGATGAATGTCCCAGTCTAGGATCTATTTTTTACTCTACCAAAGAAATTTTTAATGTAACTTTCTCATTTTAGGTATGATTTTTTTTTTTTTTTTTTGAAATTTTGTATGAAATTTTCTCATAATTTACTCAACCAACTCCATATATTTTATAAGAAAAAAATTAAACTAAGTAAATATTGTTAGTTAAGTAAGTTAAGAAAACTTACTATCAAAAATGGTTTAAATTCTAAATTTATAATATAAAAATATTTGTACTTTTTTATAATTTTATATTTAATATTAGTCTTGTTTGGAAGATTTTGTTGTGTTGATTCTAGAAATATAAATTTTATCAAAAATAAATGTATATTGTAAAAATTGTGATGTTTTGAAGTGTTTTGGCTGTATTTGGAGAAGCTTTCCAAATACATTTTCACCTATTGATTTGAGTGTGGTATTTGTTTTGGGTTTTTAAATTATAATTCCATTCTCACTTTTAAAAACTCCCTTCCAGGCAGGAAAATTTGGCTAGCCCAGATGTCCGGTCGATTGACCGAAATAGTGTTTGATTTTTTTTTATATATTTTTTTTGCACCTGTTATTTTTATATTTTAAATAAAAAAACATTTGCAGAATTTTTTTAAATTTTTTATAAGTTTTGAATAAGATTTTGGGTCTTGTGTTTGGTTATGAGCTGTACGTTTTTTAATTAATTATCATATGACACATCATTCATATCAAACTCAATTCAAAACTCTTTTCAAAACTCATAACCAAACAAATTTTTCACACTCAAATCATAATTACAAAACTCAAAAACTCAAAATACAATTCTATTCTTAAATCATATTCAGAAAACTTTACCAAACGCTACCAAAATAAATGTCACATTATCATACTCTTTAATAAATAATTATAAATAATGAACAATTAATATTTGAAGGGTAATTTTGTCTAGTAAAAATCAATGGAACCTAAAGGAGCAACAAATCTTATTTAGAACTCAATGGAGTATAAGTTCACAAATTCCGACTTGTGTATAAATACCCAAAAATTAAAACTGAAATTTGTTCAAAATCAAAATCTAACTAGTTATAAATAATAATTATTTTATGAATTAATTGTCAAAAGTTATTATGAAATTATAGGTAGAATTTTAATAAACGAAGAAGGATATTTAGAATTACAAAATTCACTTGGCATTCATAACGAAGGCTTGAAGACACTAATTAAAGTGTTGTTTTATATAATAATATTGGTAATTGGAACACACTATATGTGTAATTGAAATAGGGGGAAAAAAACAAAAAAGAATAACAAATGTATTAATATCATATTATGTACGGTTGATGCGTGTGTAATTCAAGTAATTAAAAATAAAAAATAAATAAAAAATAACAAATTTCAAGTGGTAAGGATAATCGTTACTAAATGGAAAAAAAAATATATGTTTGGTGTAACTTTTCACAATTTATTATCTTAATAAAAAACAATTGGTTAAACATAAGGCTTTTGGTCCATAAATCTAATTTTAAATTTATTTGGTCTAAAAGTTCACGCGTTCTTTCATTTTGTCCATGAGGACATCCTACTGCAAAATGACCAAATTACCCATTCACCCATCGATTACGCATGCTTCTATAATTATCAATCCACTTTTCTCTCTCTCTCTCTCTCTCTCTCTCTTATTTGTCTCCACTTTTTTCCTCTCTCTGCATATTCTCCTTCTACTAATCAAGGGTTTCATTCTCTCTTTACCTATAGAAACTCAAAGTCAATGGCAGTGGTTCCCTCTATTTTCTCTCTTTGCCATCGCCTCGACCACCACGACAATTGTTCGGTCTCGTTGTTATATATATATATATATATATATATCTCACAGATCATTGTTCTCTCTTTCTCTCCTAGGGCACCGTCACTGTAGATGGGCTTGATAGTTCCATCGTTGCCGTCCTCATCAGTCCAGGCACAGATCGACGACCTTGATCTCTCTAATGCACACTATAGAGACTCGCAACTTCACAATCTCATCATCAACGACCAAACTTGCTCTAAAATGCAATTGCAGATTTGCTAGCACCAGCAACGGTGCTCTCATCATCATCTCGCTCCCGTGTCAGAATCTAACTTGTTTGAAGCTCTGTAAAAAATCACTGGTGTAGCTCGACTTTTCATGCTCCTTTCGGAAGATGATAAGCCCTACAGTTCAGACTTCCACGGTTCTGAATCAGATCTCACAAGTGCAATGTGAAATAAATAAACACCAAAGAGTCCAAATCTGACAAATCTTTTAGAAAATTGATTTTGAATCAAAATGTCAAAAATGGACTACTTTACCCGATACAGAGTTACCACCTAAATATTTTTGAGAAATTTAAGAAACCCATGACTCGTGCTAAAGGCCACGTGTCCGTCATTACCGAGATTGTCTCGGCTCGGGAACTTAGGTACGAGAGGGGAAGGTCATGAATTGAGCACCCCCACTCGCCCGATCAAAGAACGACCTCTACTAATCATGATATGAATCTTATTTACATTGTATGCTCTTGTTCCGATTTATTAGGCTAACTTACTATGTGATGCGCACACAAGTATAGACTATTTTGCTAAAATTGGAAGATTTGATTTCATGTTTGTTTTTTAAAAGAGTTTGTGAATGTGCCACTTGAAAAAATGGGCTCAATTGTACATTAATCAAACTATCCCAATTCATGCAACTAGCCTTCATCGATAAACATTCAAACAGTTTATCACTTAAGCACTTAGCCTCATGGCAAGCATGCTAGTCATGGCAACAATCACATGTATGCTCACCTAATACTCTGAGGCAAGCCAAAAGAAACAAAACAGAGAGAAAAAATGCATGTTCCTAATTAATGCAACATGGCTAATGCAACACATGCAATGGTGCAACTAATAGGCTCGGCTACTAACTATGACATGTGAATTATTTGATAGCATGCGGTCTAAGCACGTATTAAAAGAAGTATTAACTAACAATGCAAGTTAGAATGATGCGCCGAGCTCAATGCATGCAAGACAATGGATGCAAGGCATGAGAGATGCTAAACGAAACATGTTGCCCTAAACTAACCATCATAAGCAAGTAAATAAAAGGGAGAAAGACGTGGGGTTGGAAGACATACACATTATTACAACTGTGATCTCACGCAGGAAGGTCCGAATAAACTAACTAGCAAAGCTAATTACTATGAATTAACTAACTATTACAAACCGAATAAACTAACTATGCTAGCTAGTTATTACAAAACCAATTAATTAATTAACTAGTCTATGGAACTAACTAATTAATTACACTAATTAATTAATTACAAATTAGAATTAACTAATTAATTGCAACATGAATACAACATGAAAGAAGTAACTAAGCTAAATAATCAGCCCCGGGAAGCGATGAATGTTCATGAATGTGTGGTTTCCACCCGAAAAGCCCACTGTTCTGCTGCCAGAATGCCTCTGTTGCATAGTTAGAACATCTTTTCACCTCAGCCTCTGCTCTGTTCCATTCCAAAAAGTTGCTGCTCAATTTAATAAAAGTGGCCGGCAGGCTAGAAGTAGTGGCAGATCGGCCACAAATGGTAGCCTGCCGTCCAAAAGAAATGGCCTACCGGCCAAAAAAAGTGGTCGGCCGGTCATTGAAGCTTGGTTTCTCCTACTACAACAGAGGACAAACAGAGCATCCTCTGGGGATGTTTGTACACCTTACCCCTCCTTATCACCAAACAGCTCAAAGAAGTGGCAAGCTCAATTCGTAAGCCATCAATCGATGCAATTTCATTGCATGATGGCCTATGAACCAAGGTGTTCAATTTGAATAAATGCACAATAAAAGACTCTCAAACCTCCTCCCTATCATGGATTGATCAAGGGAAGTGGTTGACCTTGGAAACTTGAACTATTTCATCACTAGCAAGTATGAAATGCCTCAAGTTTCCATGTGTTCAATTAACGTCCGATTGAACACCAAATTGCTTATTATCTTACATCATTTTTAGTCCCAATTTTATTACTTCATTTTAATTACCAACCATTCCTTAGTTCATTAAGTCCAAAACTGAAGATTAAGTCCTCTAAGGGAAAAGAGTACCAAACCAAGTGTTGTTTTAGGCATGAGAGAAGTGTCATGTTGTTGGTAATGAACCCCCAAAGGGATTAAACTATTAAGCACAATACCTCTATCTCAAGCTTAAACAGGCAAGTAGTTTGAAACAACTTTCAAAGCAAAGAAAAAAAAAAGCCAAGAAAGGAGGGAGGTTGCAGAGGTGATTAAATATGAATACAAGTATGAAAAGCTTGAAATAAACACTTTCAACTCAAATAGGTTAGTGGCTAAGGCCTAAACCACAAAGCCAATGAGGACAATTACACTACAAGAATGCTATACAAAGCTCAAATGCAATGAACAACTAAAAACAGTCCTAAAATAATCCTAAAATATGTTGGAATTAAGACAAAAATAGCTAAAATAACAAGTTACAACATGGAGCAAGTTAAGCTAGTAAGCAAGCACAAGGAGGGGAGGCTACCCCCTGTAGACACCCCATTTTTTACCGCCCTTAAGACTTGGGCACTACTGATTGCTTACTTAGTGATGCAGGCTATGCTATGCAAAGGTTCGATTTCTTCGACAAGAGGAAAGCCAAATCCCAACCTTACACCCCATTTTGGACCAAAGCTATTTTGAATGGTTTTTAGACCTTAAAACCCTCTCTTTCAAAATATTTTTTGAAATAAAGTTCCTACGATGTTCCAACGCTCGCATTTTGTTAAATGTTACGTTTTTCGATAAACTGGGCAAGGACAAAGTGAAAATGCATGAAAGAGAGGTGAACTCTTCAAAAAATCCTCAAAAACATCTTGTTTGGGGGTTCGGACTTGAAGAAAAGAGGAGAAGAGGGAAGAAACCAAGTTGGAGAAGAAAATGGGCATGAATTGCTAAGAGAGAGTCGAGCAGCCCTCGCTAAATCAGGCCTATCCTTTTGAATACTTGGATTTCAGCTATGAGGCCACCACCATTGGAAAGCTTACTTCCGGGGCTTCATTTTTCACTTAAGAATCTCCTAAAGCCGTGTCTAGATGAAGGAGATATAGCTGGTTGAAATTAGGCATCAATCCAGTTGGACTGAAACTGAGCAGTCTTCACTAAAAGAGAGATATCTCTTAGCACACTTCAAATTGTGATGCAAGGCTGCCACCATTGGAAATCTTACTTCCGGGGCTTCAATTTTCACACAAGAATGACCTGAAAAGGCATCCAGATGAAGGAGTTATGCTTGCTTCAAGTCGGGGACCAGGACTGATTTTTGCTGCAGACCACTAAGGGAGTGTACCGACCACAAATGGAGCATGCCGACCATATGCCAACCAGAAATGATCCTTGTAGACTAGAAAAAGTTGGCTGAGAGCTATACATATCATCTATCCCTATACTTCTTCCTTTCTCTCCATATTTGTGCTCAAAAGTGTAGTTTCTTCACACTTTTGCACTAAAGCACCTAGTGAAACACCACACTCTTGTTGCTGAGGTACCTGAGGGTTTTGTTTGGACTCAAGGGTTGGTTTTAGCTCAAAAAAGTTGGGAGTTACTGCTTTGAAATTGTTCTTCAAGGATGAGGAACTAGCCCCTTAAAGCTTTGTTTTTTGATTAAGCCTTTGGTCCTATTTGCATAATGTTTTAGGCTTAAATTTCTACTACAAAAACCTTCATTTTTAATTATTTGAAATGTTTGTTTGAGGCTCCTTTGGTGTTGGGGGTGGTCTACCCCCTTTTATGCCTTGATTGGCTTTGTTTTGTACCATCTTTTTAGGCCCTTGGGACCACCTCTTTTTGGCCTTCTCATCACTGAAACTCAAAGGAATTTCAGTGGTGGAAAGTGTGTTTTGAGGTCCCAAATAGGAGGGGGCCATCCCCTCTCCTTGTCTCTTGCATGCTTGTGTTAATGGCTCATCAAAGTAGCATGTTTGTTAAGATTGTTTTGGCTCCATCTCAGCCTATTTTTGGCCTTATTTTAGTATGGCATACCTCTATTTTGGCTTAGTTTAGGCCACCCTTGCATGCTTTATACACTTGTAGTGTAATCCTTACAAACTAGCCTTGTATGCTTAAGGTTTTAGCATGTCCTTCTAGCATGCTTTGGCTCCACCTTAGCATGTCTTAGACCTTATTTCAGCATACCTTAGCTCTGTTTTGAGTTGGTTTGATCACTTGTTGAATGCTTCATGTACTCATAGTGCAATCCTCCTTGCTAGCCTAACATGCTTTATGCTTTAAGCCATCATTCTAGCATGCTTTTGGCTCCACTCTAGCAAGCTTTTACTCATGTTTTTCCATGCTTAAGCTCTATTTTAAGTTATTTTGGTCATGCATGCCTTGCTTTGTATAGCCATAGTGCATGCTTGCTCACTAGTTTTGAGTTTCCAAGCCACTAGCATGCATTTCTTAGGCTATTCGCATGATTTAGCATCATTTGATACATGATTTTAGAGCATATTTCACTGCCATACACTCACATGTATCTTTCAATGTTTTTGGAGGGTTGTGCTTTATGCCTTAAACATGAGCTAATTTGTATACCATCTTGCCTAAGCTTTTGGGCCACCATCTCAGTGTGTTTTTGGTGTTATTTTGCCATGATACAACTCTGATTTTTGTTGGTGAAGTCATCTTATGCTTGGTTTTGGTAGGTGTAGAGTAATCATGCTCATTGACCTTGCATGCTCCATGCCTCATGCCTCTAATTCTAACATGTGTTGGCTATGTTCAAGCATGTTTTTAGCTTTGTTTTAGCATGCTTTAGGACTGTTTTAGGTGTCCTTGGCCTTTTGGGGCTTGCTTTGTATAGCTATAATGCAAGTGCCGATGCTAGTTTCAAGCTTTGAGCCTCCTAGCATGCTTCATTTGTGACATGTCCATGATTTGGCATCATTTAACATGTTATTTTAGAGCATATTGCATTGCCATATTCTCACTTCTTTCACTCTTTGAGTACTTTTAAGAGTTGTGCATTTGTGCCTCGCGTATGGCCTAACTTGTATGCATGCATGCCTACCTAGACTTTTGAGCTCTCATCTCAGCATGTTTTGGTCTTTGTTTTGACCTAATTGAGCTCTATCTATGGTTAGTTCAATCATTTGTGCCATGTATTGCATGCCTCTTGTGTAGTCTCTTTTGGTAGCCTGGTGCCTTAGGCCTTCTAGCATGCTATGCTTATGTTGTTTGGATGATTTGGCATCATTTCACACCTGATTTCAGAGCATATAGTGTTGTCACACTTCCATGTTTGTCACTTCTTGATCATGTTTGAGAGTTGTGCTCTTATGCTTAGTTGATGGGCCAATACATGAGCATGCATTATCTTGCTTTTCATGCCATCATTTCAGAGTATTTTTGCCACTATCTTGGCATGCATGAGATCTATTTGGGGCTGGTTTGGTCCATGGAGTATTGCATTGCCCTTGTGTTGTATCCTTCACTAGCTTTCATGCTTAAGGACTCTAACTTGACATGCTCATGTTGCATTGCATTGTTGCTTGCATGTTGTCGCATTGCATTGATGTTTGGATTGAATGTTAATCCAAACACAGGAAACGAGGGATGTTTCATACTTGAAGTGGTGAAACGTGCCTCATTTCTCGGTCGCCGACCCTCTTGATCATGCATGATAGAGGTTAAGGCCCTTATGTGTTATTTGTGCATTCATTGACATTGAATTGTGCAAACTTGGCTTCTCGGCCATCGTGCATTGCGATGCTCGGTTGGTGGCCCGAGAGTCGAGTACCGCACTCCCTTGAGCTTAAGAAATGATAGGGAGGGTGGTTGTGCACACATGCCTTGCAAATTCACTGATGTGCCCCTTCTTGTTCTCTGTTGTAACAAATTAGAGCTTGGCAGGATTTTCTGGTCGGCCGACCAGTAAAAGTGGCTGGCCGACCACTTTTTCTGGTCTGCAGCATGTGCAAGTGGTCTACAGGTGGTCTACATCATCATTAAGTGGTCGGCAACCCTCCTGGAGGTTCCCATGTTGGAGTAGAAGCTATCTGGAAGTTTGTGTAGTGTTTTGAAATCAAATGCAAATTGGGGTATAGTAATGGATTTCTGAACGAGGCGACCGAGCATGCATGCACTTCTCGCCCCGAGGCTCCTTTTAACTATCTTACTTAGTTGCTTTACTTAGTTAGCTATGTTTGACGGTTTTGTACTTAAATAGTTAATGCACTTAGCTATTCATTTGTGTTTGTAATTGGTTAACTTGTTAGTTAATTAGTTTCGTTTTGTAATAGTTAGCTTAGCGTAGCTAGTTAGCTTATTATTCGGACCCTCCATCGAGAGGGCAAATGTTGTAATAAGCGTGCTTGTGTGTGATGCATGTCTTCCAACCCCATTTCTTTCTCCCTTTTACTTACCTGCTTTCGATGGTTAGTTTTAGGGCATATTTCAATTAGCATACTTATGCTTGCATGCGTGCATTCATTCATCTGTTTTGCATGCACAGGGCTCGGCGCATCATACAAACTGCATTGTATTTCAATTCCAAATTGAATATATGTTATCAAGTTGCATTCACATGACATCTTAGAATAGCCGAGCCTATCTTAGTTTCATTCTTGCATGTATTGCATTAGGCATCTTGACATAGCTAGGATCATGTATTGATTACTAACTAGCTTTTGTTTTGGCTCGGAGTACTAGGCAAGCTTTTATGCTTTAGCATCCTTGCATGTGTGTAAGTGACTGCCATGATAGCATGCTTTCCATAAGGCTATGTGCTTATGTGTTTAAATGCATGAATGCCTATGGATGAAGGCTTCATTGCTTGAATTGGAACAATTCATCAAAATGTGCATTTTAAGCCCACTTGAAATGGCAAAACATCATGTTTTAAGCCCACTTGAGGGTGGCAAATCCGTGACTTAACTTACTTGCGAGTAGCAACTCCAAACCATTTTCAAAAACAAACGTGAAATGTTTTGTTCCAACTTGAGTGATTGAGCCTATACTTGTATGTTGCGCGCATCACATAGTAAACTAGGTAATAAATCGAAATAAAAACACATGTATTTTCAAAAACAACATATCATGTTAGTAGAGGCCAATCTTTGTTCGAGCGAGTGAGAGTGCTCATTTCAGGACCTTCCCCTCTCGTACCCAAGTTCCCGAGCCGAGGCAACTTTGGTGATGATAGACACATGGCCTTAGGCAGGAGTCAGGGTTTCCTAAATTTCCCAAAAACAAAATATTTAGGCGGCGACTCTGAAATCTGGCAAAGCAGTCCATGTTTGGCGCTTTTTTATTAAAATTAGTTTTCCAAAACGATTTTCCGGATTTGGACTCTTTGGTGATTTATCAGTCTTACATTGCACTTTGTGAGATTAGATTCAGAACCGTGACAGGAGTCCGAATTGCAGTAACTAGAACTACAATTCGCGCCCTCGCGCGCGGAGCGGAGTTCGGGCGGTCTACACCCCCTCCATTTTTGGAATTTCAAAACATGATTTTAGCCTTAAAAAAATTCTGAAATTCAGTAGCAAAAAAGCTCAAAAAAAAGATAATAGAAATGTGGGAAACACAAGGCAAAGGCTTGAGAAGTGAGGTGCAAAGAAGGGTGATCCACCCCTCCACCCTTAATGGCCTTAAACCACAAGTTTCAGCCCAAAAAATTAGTGTAAAAGCAGTCGAAAAACAATAGGAAAAATAGCAAATAAATCGAAGAAACAAGCCAAGACTTATACCTCTTGAAGAGGAGAACCCTTTCTAAGTGACAAACAAACACTTACACACCCTCAAGAGCTCAAAGTAAGCTCAAAAGCACCTCAGCTCAAATACCATAAGGTTTGGTTTAGAGTGTATTGGCAAAGGCTTAAGAATTTGCAAAAGAGAGAGAGGGAATTGTAGAGAGAGAGAAATGCTTTTGTTTCAAAATTTCCAACCCTAAAAAATGGAATGGGAGGTCTTCTATTTATAGAAAAACATGAAACCCCCTTAGAAATATCCATACATACACGTGTGGGCAGATGCATGCACCTGTGGAAACAGTTGGCACAACTGGCATAAATACCTATAAAAACACACAAGTTGTCGGCAGGCCACTAATGTTGGCCGACAAGCCACACAAATGGCCGGCAGCCTCCATTTATGGCCGGTAGCCCACACTAGTGGGCCTGCAAGTCCCAAGGTTTTTAGGCTTGAAAAACTGTGGTTTTGGTCCAAAACAAGGCAAAAGATGTGTAGGGTTTGAAGGCTCAAAGCTGTGACATTCTACTGAGGACTTCGAGCACTTACAAGCATATACAAATTCATCATTGGGTGCACAAGCGGTGATGCCCAAGTTGTAAGGGTGGTCAAAAATGGGGTGTCTATAGTTGCCCCTCTTTGACAGAACTCGAAGTGATGAAATGACGTGAGTGAATGTCAAAGCCCGAAGACAACCCATTTTGACAAGGCCGTAAGACTTGGGTAAACAATCAAGACATAAATTAAATGGTTGCGCTCGCAAACTGGCTATGTGTCCCTTTGCAAAGAATCAAACCAGCATAGTTCTGGGGTGAGATGCAAATGATATGCACAAAGATACTTTAAAGCTGGACTCACACGCTTCGCGAAGTCGGCTATTTTGAAAACTGATGATCATGCAAGATGATGAAATAAGCAATAACAGATGCAATAAGCAATAACAAGATAACAACATGTGAATGAGCAACTTTAAGCTTAAAACCAACACAAGTTCCATGCAAAAAGATCTAAAACACACTCTAACCATGCCAAAATGTAAGAAGAGGAAAGAAAACACCAGTCAAGGTCATATTTCACACGTCTTGAGAAACTGAGAAACAAAAATCACTCCCGATCGTGTTTCACGCATCCCGAGATAAAAATTGCTCAAGGTTGCGTTTCACACGTCCTGAGATAAAAAATAAAACCGCTTAGGGTCACGTTTCATGCATCCTAAGATAAAAGTAAAATCGCTTAGAGTCACATTTCACGCATCCTGAGATACTTTAATCACACTGAAACTGTGAGAAGAGGAGAAAAATCGCTCAGGGTTGCGTTTCACGCGTCTTTAGATAAAACCCGCTTAGGGCTACGTTTCACGCATCCTGAGATACTCTAATCATGCTGAAACCGTGAAAAAAGGAGAAAAACTGCTCAGGGTCGCGTTTCATGCGTCTTAAGATACTGTAATCATGTTGAAACCGTGAGAAGAGGAGAAAAACCACTCAGGGTCGTGTTTCACGTATCTTGAGATAAAACCCGGTCAGGGCCGCGTTTCACATGTCCTGAGATACTCTAATCATGCTGAAATCGTGAGACGAGGAGAAAAACCGCTCAGGGTCATGTTTCACATATCCTGAGATACTCTAATCACGCTAAAACTGTGAGAAGAGGAGAAAAACCACTCAGGATCACATTTCACACGTCTTAAGATAAAACCTGCCCAAGGCTGCGTTTCACGCATCGTGAGATAAGAGCAATAGATGCAAAGAGGAATGAGCATGTGTGATGGATGCACAAAGTGAGCTTGAGTGATAGATGCACAAAATGAACAAGTGCGATAGATGCACAAAATAAGTAAATGCGATAGATGCACAAAGTGATAAAAAATCGATAGATGCGGCTATTGAAAGCATGTTCTATGCAAGACATGAATGCATGTTTTATGATGCATGAATCATGAATGATGTAGGGCACGCATGTAACATAAGTGTATGTGAAAACACATATGCTATGCAACCGACGACAACAATATGTAATTCAACAGAACGAGCAAAAGTGATGTTCAGCGACATCCTCTGACTTACCTCTTGGAGACTTTACAACATGCTCGAAAAGGATACACCTCATTCATGTTGGCAAGTAGGGCACGCTCACTCACCGGAATGCAATTTCAAGCTCCCTAAGAATCAATTTGGACCCAAAAAGAACCTCTCATACACTGCTCGGGGAACAGAGACACAAAACAGAACCAGGCCATAGATGAGGACCGTCGGTCACCTGCCGGCCACAAGGGAGGACCGCTTGCCACTTGTCGGCCACTAGTAAGGCCTACCAGCCACTGTAGACACCCCATTTTTGACGGCCCTTTAAGACTTGGATGTTCTTACAAGTACATCTGATGGTAAGTCTGATTGCTCACCGAGCACTCGAAATCCGCGGCAGAACGCCACAGGTTTGAGTTTTCCAAACCCTGCATCCATTTTGTCTCATCTTTGGAGCATGTTTAGGTCTTTTCAAAATGAAGTTGTTGATGGCCTGCCGGCCATCCTTGAAGGCTGTCGGCCATGGCTTTTGTCCTGCCGACCATTGATATGCCTTATTGGCCATCAATGAAGCCTTGCCGGCCATCACTGATGGCTGGCTGGCCATCAGTGTTTCCTGTAGATATTTTGTGATATTTAGTGCTAGTTGTTTGTACAAGTTCATGCATCTTCCAACACGTGTACGGCTGGATATTTGTGAGGAAAATTTGTGCTTTCTATATATAGGACCCCTCTCTTGCATGTGTAGGGGTTAGAAAATTTGAAGACAAAAAATTCTCTCTCTCTTACAATTTTGTGCCTTGAAACTTGTTTTCTCTACTCTTTTGCATACACTACCTTGATCAAAGTTACTTCTCTTTGAGCTAAGGTTCCTTGAGACTTGTTTTGAGCTCTAGGAAGTGGTTTTAGCTTGGATTTGTGCCTAGAATTGCTCTTTGCTTGAAGAGGTAGTTTACTTACTTTGTTTACTTGTTTAGCATGCTTGTTTTCTCATCTTTTTAAATTGTTTGGAGGCTGGTTTTGAACTAAAAAAATCTCTGTTTTACGACCTGAAAATGGTGGTTTGATGTTTTTTTTGTTAAGGGGTGGTTCATCATTCTTGCTTGTTAGTTTGCTAAGCTTTTGTGCATTTATTCATCACTTTCAAACCAAATTTTTTGGGTCTTTTAACCACTGAATTTCAAAGTATTTTCAATGGAAAAAAATGCATTTTGAAGTCCAAAATTGGAGGGGTTAGCCTCCCATCCTTGTGTCTTATTTGCATGCCTAGATAGCTTTATGTTTTAGCCTATTAATCTAGCTTGGTTTAGCTCAAGTCCAGCATGTTTCAGTCTCTTAAATAACATGTTTTAGCTCTGTTTTGGCTGGTTAATTTGTTTGAGTTTTGTTTTGCATAGTTATAGTACAACCCCATGTATTAGCTTCATGTTTTAGCTTTTTGTGATTTAAGTCCAGCATGTTTTAAACTATAATTAGGGCTTTTTTGCCTCTCTTTTTGGTCATTTGTTTCATTTGAGCCTTGCATGGCATGGTTGTAGTGTTAATTCCTTTACTAGCTTAGTGTTTTAAGGCTTTAACTAGCATTTGTGTGAGTTGGTTGCATGTTTTGGTGCCTTTATCATTCATTTTCAGCACTATAATCTCTGCAATCTCCCTCAATGCTTCACTCTTTTGTTTGCTTTGAAAGTGGTTTTAAACCACTTGTTTTCCTAAGTGTGAAATGGAGGTGCTACACCTAATGGTTTAATCCCCTAGGGGGTTCATTACCAACAGTGTAAGGTCTCTTTCATGCCTAAAGCAAGTTATGGTTTCAGCCATCTTTCCATTAGAGGACACTAACCAATGGAAAATTGATTAAAGAATGATTTGGTAGTTAAAATGAGTAAACAAAAACGACAAGTAAAAGAGGCAAAGATAAACATGTCTTTGTGTTGCATTGCATGTGTTCAAACCAGACATTAGTTTGAACACAAGGAAAATGGGATGTTTCATACTCAAAAGTGATGAAATATGCCACTTTCCTTGGTCTCCATTGCCCTTGATCATGCATGATAGGGTGGTGGTCTTGTTGGTCATATTTGTGCATTTATTGTCATCATGCAATGAAATTGCTTGATTGGTGGTTTTGGATCCAAATGTGTCACTCCTTTGAGGTTTTGAGATGATAATAAGGGACGTAATACAAACATACTCCTAGAAAAACCTTCATTTTGCTCTGTTTGTGCTCTGTTGCAATGTAGTGACCCAGAGCGTCAGTGGCCAGCAGTGCCTCATCAATGGCCGACAAGGCTTCATTTCTAGTCGGCAGTGCACCTCTATAGCCGGCAGCAACCATCCATGGTTGGCAGGCCATTGGTGTAACCCTCAGTAAAGATTTGGTAAGTTAGAGTAGAAAGGTTCGAAAGTATACTCGATCCTACAAACAGAGCCTTTCGAGAGCAAAACGGAGGACTTTTTGGGGCGAAACCGAGTGCATGAATCTTCCACTAGCTGAGGCGGAGCAGTGGCAGCATAGTTTAATGCCTTGCATGATTAGTTAGTGTGCATTTGTTTTAATTAATTAGTTTACTAGTTAATTAAAGTGTTGTAATAATTAGTAATTAGTTTAGCTATTTATTCATTTGATTTATAATAATTAGTCTAATTAGTTTAATTAGATTAGTTTAATTAGTGTAGCTAGTTGGTTAGCTTATTCATTCGGACCCTCCTTTGTGAGGGCGTAATGTTGTAATAAGTGTGCATGTGTATGTGTATGTCTTCCAACCCCACGTCTTTCTCTCTTTTATTTAATCGCTTTCGATGGTTAGATTAGGGATCATATTTGAATTAGCATATTACATGCTTGCATCCATTCATTTGTCTTGCATGCACTGAGGCTCGGTGCATCATTTAAACTACATTGCAACTTCAATATCTTATTTGAAAACGTGTTTTATCGCGTGTAGTTCAAATTGCTTCATATGTTATATTAGTAGTCGAGCCTATTAATTGCATTATTGCATGTGTTGCATTAGGTATCTTAACATAGTTACTAACTAGTTTTGTTTTGGCTTAGAGTACTTGGTAAGTTTTTTATGCTTTAGCATACTTGCATGAGTGTGATTGCCATATTGCCATGATTAGCATGCTTGCCATGAGGCTATGTGCTTAAATGCTAAACTGCATGAATGCTTGTGGATGAAAGCTTGTTGTTTGAATTGGAATGATTCAACAAATGTAAGTTTTAAGCCCACTTTGTTGAGTGGCAAATCATGTTTTAAGCCCGCTATGTTTTGTGGCAAAATAGCATCATGAAGCCCACTTGAGGTGGCAAAATTCAAACCATTTTCACAAACAAACATGAGTTGAATTGTTCCAAATTGAGCAAACTAGTCTATACTTGATTGTGCACGTCACATAGTAAAGCTAGTTTAATAACCGGAATAAGAATGCATAATGTTTATAAAAAATCATATCATGATTAGTAAAGGCCGATCTTTGATCGGGCTAGCGGGGATGCTCAATTCATGACCTTCCCCCCTCATACACAAGTTCCCAAGCCAAGGCAACTTTGGTGATGACGGACACGTGGCCTTCAAATCAAGTCAGGGTTTCCTAAATTTCTCCAAAAATAAAATATTTAGGTAGCGACTTTATTTCTTGCAAAGTACTCCAATTTTGGCATTTTTTTCTGATTCAAAATCAATTTTCCAAAACGTTTGTCGGATTTGGACTCTTTGGTGTTTATCAGTTTCACATTGCACTTGTGAGATTAGATTCAGAACCACAGGAATCCGAACTGTGAGGTCTTTTCATTTCAAACCTTCCGAAAGAGGGCGCAGAAAAAGGCGAGTCCACAGCCACCCATACATTTTCGGGGCAAACTTGCCATTTTGCTTTGGGTCTTTATGAATACACATCAAGGCTTCACTTTTCACACACCCACACATCCAAAATCTTTATCCCTTTCTCTCTAGGTGCTTCCTCTCTATGGATCTGTGCTTTATACGCGTTTTCTAATGCCCCACGCAAACTTTATTCGCGAAACCCTCTTGATTCTCTACACTTTGAACCGATCAGATTTTGATTTCGTTGTTTTTCTTGAGTTTTCACCAGTTTAGGCTTGTTCTTCTCGAGTTTCTCTTTGGTTCTGTGAATTTCTCGAGTTTTGACTTTATCTCCCATTTTCTCTCTCATAGGGTTGACTTTTTCCAAGTTTTCCCTTTTTTCTCCATTTTTCACTCATTTTCACCCACTTTCCAAATGGTGGATGATGTTCCACATGATAGTGCTCCTCCTGAGGTTCCACCTCCACTATCACCCCCTGCAGAGCTTAAAGAGTCGGTGATCGCCAAGACCAGCGAGGCGGCGAAGGGCATCACAGCGGATCTTGAAGCGGAGTTCGCTCCAGAGCTCGAGCTTAATCTACTACCACTAAGGGTACGGCCCTTTAATCCCGTGACTTATCATCCTTGCACACACATAATGCTGCCTGGATGCATCAGGCGCTTCAGCGATTTCGTTGGTGGCATGCCAGAGGACGTTTTACTGAGGGAGCCGAACTCCCATCTCTCCTGCAGCACCGCTGAGGTACGAACTCTATTTTCATGCTTTCCTGCCTTTCCTTTAATTGTATTTCTTGCACTACCTTTCATTTGAATGCTCTTTTATCACTGTCTGATTCACTCTTTTTTCTGCCACAGAGGGACTCTCGCTCTTACAGGAGGTATAGGGCAACGACTGCGAGAGATTAGTACTATGAGCTCCTTCCAGAGGTCTGCGACCTTGTTGACAAGGCTGACTTTGGCCTATTTTGCTCCGGACTTTCACGACACATAGCTAATCGAGCTCTTCTCGGAGCGTTGGTGGAGAGGTGGTGGGACACCACCAACTCTTTCCACCTCTCTTCTACTAGGGAGATAACGATAACTCCCTACGACTTCACCATGCTTAAAGGCTTAAGAGTAGGGGGTGATCCGATCCCCTTTGACATGGACATGGGTGAGTGGGAGACATCATTAATCCATCTGCTTGGAGTGCATCTACCTCTGTCAAGACCAGCGATGGTGAGGTACAGTTGATTCACTAAGCACTTTCGCGGGAGCGAGCCTGAGACACTGGAGGAGGTAAAGTAATATGCCCAGGGCTTCTTAATGTTCACCCTCGGTACCACCTTGTTTGCAAACAAGTGGAACACTGTAGGCTTGTAGTTACTAAGCGCTTTCGTAACCCTGCCCCGGGTCTGATTCTACGACTGGGGTGGAGCTGCCCTCACCACTCTCTATGGCTACATGAGTTCTATTTTCCGCATAAGGGGAGAGCAGGTCAGAGGCTACTGGAGAGCCTGGGAGGTATGCACTACACATTTCTACTTTCGCACTTATGCTTTCTGCTCCATATTTCCTGCTTTATCTCTATTCAATATCTGTTCATGCACTGTACTTTTTGCTTTACACTTTCTGTATCTGTTCATACATTGTGTTTTTTGCTTTGCACTTTTTGTATCTGTTCATACATTGTGCCTTCTGCTTTGCACTTTCTATATCTACTCATATATTGCTGATAACACCACTGCCCTTTCCTTACAGTTATGAGTTTATGCCTATTTCCCAACTTTGGCTCCAGAGCCTGTAGATGAGACCCCCCGTAGTGCCTTCCTCACGACGATATGGCAGCCAATGCCAGCGTCGGAGCCGTGATGATATGGCATTCACCTTCTACAGTCGATACTTCAACACAGTGGCTGCCGATGAGGTAACCTGAAACTCACAGTCATTTTTGCTTTACTATTGCTTTGCTTCATATTTCGACATCTAACAGTAACTAACGATCTATACATTCTCTATTTGCAGGTCATATGGCAGTCTTGGGCGACAATGCCGGCTTGTGTGAGGGACTAGTATACCGGGGCTTGGGCCACATCCCAATTTCAGATTTTGCTAGAGGGCCGAGTCTGTCGGGCCTGGTTCTTGAGTGAGTGATTTGTATGCCAGGCCGTAGGTTCGCCCGATCCGGTTCTTCCCATGCCACCTCCAGCATCCATGGGGACAACAGATAGCCTCCCAATTAAGGCGATTATCCAATTTATAGTGGGCCTAGATGTTGACTTTTTCATAGCGGATGGCGACTACGCAACGTTTGTCTAGACTCATCTCATGCCCTCCTTGACGGCGTTCGTGCGGGCGAGGCAGCAGATGCTCCTGTGGCGAGTGAGGCGACTCAATCGACCAGGGCTGATACTAGAGAGGCCCCTCCCGTTGGGTAGATTACCGGTTG
Source organism: Camellia sinensis (assembly GCF_055761805.1). Lineage (NCBI taxonomy): Eukaryota > Viridiplantae > Streptophyta > Magnoliopsida > Ericales > Theaceae > Camellia > Camellia sinensis. The sequence continues at coordinate 39,510,006 of NC_138969.1, read as the reverse complement.
GCTGGAGATTCCCATTGTGCTTACATGTTGGCAACCGACCGGGACAGTCTACCAGATTCCGATCGAGCAAGCAGAGGCAGGGCACTGGAATGTAAGAGCTTGAGGCACACCTCAGGTATGGACCACACTTTACAATTTGCACTCCACATTTTCCATTTCAGATATTGATTTTTCTAGATATTGATCATTCAAATGCACGTACAGGCACTCCTGGAGTATACAAAGAGCCTCTTCGAGCTAGTTACTTCTCTGATTGGCATGGTGTAGAGGGGAGAGACGTTGCTTGGTCTCCACGATATTCAGGTAGTTTCCTCTATTTCAGCATGCATTTCACTACTAACTCTGTTGTGTACCACACTATCATATTCCCATTGATACATTGGCACTTCCACTGTAGTCTTCCTCAAACTGCACTGATACACTGTATTGGCACACTGTACTCATACTATATCTGGTTTCTGCATGACATTCATTCTGCATACTATGCCTGTATCTGATACACACACTGTAGCTAATATGTTGACAACTATTTTTCCAAATTCCATCTATACCAAGGGCACCAGTGGCCGCACCAGCACCAGCACCAGTAGCACCTCCTCCAGCAGTGGGGAGGAGAGAGAGACAGGCCCCAACTCGTAGCCGAGATGTGCGCCACGGTCGAGGCAGGGATAGGGGTATTCGAGGCCGAAGTAGTCCCTTGGAGCCTCTTTTGAGTGATGATGATGTCAAGACCAACGACTCCGAGGAGGCAACGAGTCGTCATTTTGAGTTGTCTGAGAGCGGGGGTGATGATGCTGGCTCGAGGTCTGGGAGCAAAGATGACACCATGGCTGGCTCTGAGGCAGGGAGTAGAGATGATGAAACCGGCTCTAGCTTAGAGTTTGATTCTGATAGCAGTGCTGACGGAGACAGTGCCCTTGAGTCCCCTCCGAGGAAGAGGACGAAGAGGGCCTCTCGAGCTAAAGATGACTAGCGCCGATTTTTATACTTTTTGCTTAGTTTCTTTTATTTTGGTAGCTTAGCACATGTATAGCTTCAGATAGGTTTTATTTTTGCTTTTGAAACTTGTACTCTCTTTTGTAAAAAACCATGATCGAAATAAAACCTCACAGTTTTTATGAAAAGTGTTTTTGTTTTTGCATCATGAGCACCATATTTGCATGAAATGTAGAGCTGAATTTGAGACCAAAAAAATCAAAACTTGTATTGGCACGGTGTTCTTGATCGGGTAATGAGGCAACAAACGACCAAAATACAAAATACAACTCGATAAGCAAAGCAAAAACAACTCAAACACAGATATACACACTTGCTAAAAACAAAAGACTCAAAACAAGACCTCAAAACACAAAGATCAAGACAAAACCAGGCTGTCAAAACTGCCCGGCCCACAAGTGGACAGCCGGCCACTATTAGTGGCCTGCCAGCCACTAATGTGAAAAACCACCAAAAAACTAATAGCTGGCCTTCACTCACAGCCCTATCTTCTACAAAAGGTCCTCCTTCTTGATTTCTTCTCCAGAACCTCATTTTAGCTGTTGTTTCTTCCACAAATGGAGACATTTCTTGCTGAGAAGCTCGCGGATTGGATAACCCCTTTAGACGACACAGAAAAGGTAAATTTTTGGGGTTTCGGCATAAATGCCCTTTTTTTGTTGGGCCGTACTCCACTTTATTTTCCATTCCTCCATACCACGGCCCGATGCTGGGACCCGATTATGCATGTCTTTCACTTTAGAGCATAGGAAATATGTCTGACCCTTCAAGAATTTCTGGCACTAATAGAATCCCAGCGCGATGAGAAAATCATGCCTCAGCCCCATTTTGGCCATGCCCTAGTTTAGACCCGCCCAAACTTCCTCTGCGCGCCCCCCTTTTCATAAAGGGCGCGAATTAGGTCCCAACTACTACAGTTCGGACTCCTGTCACGGTTCTAAATCTAATCTCACAAAGTGCAATGTAAGACTGATAAACACCAAAGAGTCCAAATTGGGTAAATCGTTTTGGAAAATCGATTTTGAGTAAAAAGCACCAAATATGGACTGCTTTGCCAAATTACAAAGTCGCCACCTAAATATTTTATTTTAGAAAATTTAGGAAACCCTGACTCGTGCCTAAGGCCACGTGTCCGTCATCACCAAAGTTACCTCGGCTCGAGAACTTGGGTACAAGTGCGGAAGGTCATGACATGAGCACCCCCGCTCGCCCGATCAAAGATCGACCTCTACTATCATGATATGTTGTTTTATAGACACATGCGCTCTTATTCCGGTTATTAGCTAATCTTACTATGTGATGCACATAGCATACAAGTATAGACTCGATCACGAGAATTGGAACAAAACAACTCATGTTTGTTTTCGAAAATAGTTTGAAAGTGCTACTCGCAAGTAGGCTAAAGTGCAGATTTGCCACCCTCAAGTGGGCTTTAAAATATGATTTTGCCACTTCACAAAGTGGGCTTAAAACTCACAATCATTGAGTTGTCCCAATTCAGGCAATCAAGCCTCCACCCACAGGCATTCAAGCAGTTAAAGCACTTAAACAAATAGTCTCATGGCAAGCATGCTATCATGGCAATACTCACACTCATACAAGTATGCTAAAGCGTAAATACTTACAGTGTAATTCGAGCCAAAACAGAAAACTAGTTAGAAATAATGCATGATCCTAACTATACAAGATGCCTAATGCAACACATGCAACAATGCAACTAAATAGGCTCGGCTATCTAAGATGGCATATGAATGCAACAACTTGATATATGTATTCATAGAAGTATTGAAATACGATGCAGTTTGAATGATGCGCCGAGCCCGGTGCATGCAATACAAATGAATGATGCAAACATGCAAAGCATAAGGTTTGCTAATTGAAAAATGCCCTAAAACTAACCATCGAAAGCGGTTAAGTAAAAGGGAGAAAGAAGTGAGGTTGGAAGACATGTATACACACACGCGCACGCTTATTACAACAATATGCCCTCGCGAAGGATGGTCCGAATAAATAAGCTAACTAGCTACGCTAAGTTAAGCTAAGCTAAGCTAATTATTACAGACCAACTAATTAACTATTCTAGCTAATTAATTATTACAAACCGAATTGAATAACTAGCTAATCTAAGCTAATTAGAATGTTACAACATGAACTAAGCTAAATTAATTACAGCACATGTAATTAACTACATCTAGCTAATAAAGCGATAAGGATGGCCTCGCGAGTGAGGGAGGTATGCATGCTAGATTGCTTCCTCCCGAAAATCCATTGCCTCGCCTCTAGATGCCTCTGTTTGCACATCTTTGAACCTTTGAAAATTGTGCCAACCTCCAGATTGCTTCTGTTTGATCTCAAGAACACACTGATGGCCGATCGGCCATGGTTGGTGATCATCCGCCAAAACTGGTGGCCGGTCGGCAAATTTGATGGCCGGTCGGCCACTGCTTCCCTGAATTTCCTCCTTTCGCTGCAACAGAGAGCAAACAGAGGCATGGCAATGTATTTGCAAGGAAATGTGTGTACTTCCACCCTCCTTATCATGTCTCAAGCTCAAAAGAGTGTGGCACTTGGCTCTCAAGCCACCAACCAAGCATTTTTAATGCATGGTTGCCAAAGAACCAAGCTTGTACAAGCTCAATGAATACGCACATAAGACTCAAAAGGCCTCCATCCTATCATGCACAATCAAGGGGGACGGCAACTAAAAAATGTGACACGTTTCATCACTTTGAGTATGATACATCTCACATTTCTTGTGTTTGGATTAACGTCCGATCCAAACACAAGCAATGCAAATAACATGTAAACACTTCATGTATAACATGCTAAGGGTCAAATACAATGAAACTAGTGAAGGACACAATACTGGAGACATGCAATACAATGCTCAAGTGATCAAACCAACTCAAGATAGAGCTACATCATACCAAAATAGTGGCCTAATCATGCTGAAACTTAGGCACAAAAAGCAAGAAAAACATGCTCGCATGTTGGCTCACAAATAAGACACAAAGCATAGCTCTCAAAAGCATTGAACGAGTGAAATATGTGAGAGTATGACAGTGGTATAAGCTTTGAAATTACATTCTAAATGATGCCATATCATGCAAATAACTCAAACAAAGCATGCTAGGGGCCCCAAAACACAAAGCTAGCAAAGCCAACTATACCATGGCCATACAAGGCAAGCCTCAAGGGACCAAGACCACTCAAAATAGAGCTAAAACATGCTAAATCAGAGCCAAAAACATGCTGAGTCTAGGTCACAAAAGAGCAGAAAGATAGGCTAACTCATTAGGCATGTTAGGCTAGTAAGCAAGATTACACTACAAGTGCAAGATGCAAGCAACCAATGACTAAACCAGCCAAAACCAGAGTTTAAACATTTTAAAATATAGCCAAAAACATGTTTGAACTAAGCTAACATAAGCCATAAAAACATGCTACTTTGTAATGCTAACAAGGCATGTCATAAAGACACAAAGATGGGAGGCCACACCCTCCCATTTTGGACCTCAAGACAAGCTTTTTACCACTAAAATTTCCCTGGAATTCAGTGGTTTAAAGGCCAAAACAAGGTTGTTTCAAAAGCTTTAAAAGGTGCTACAAAACTTAGCAAAGAAGCTATAAAGGAGGGTGAATCATCCTTAACTCCAAAAACACTTTAAACCACCATTTTTAAGCCTCAAAAACAGTGGTTTTTGTAGTTGACAACTTAGCCAAAACAACATGCAAAGGTGGCCAATCCAATATACAAAAGCAAGCTTAAAGGAGGGGGAGGGGCTTACCCTTGAAGCACAGCAGTAAAGGACTACAACTCTGAGCTAGAACCAGCTTTTTGAGCCCAAACAAGACCTTCAAGCACCTCAACAACAAGGTGGTGGTGTTTGGCTAAGGGGTTGTGTGACAAAAATGCAAAGAACACTTACTTTCAAGCAATATATATATATATATATATATAGAGAGAGAGAGAGAGAGTTCTAGGGAGAGAGTGAAAAATTTCTTCTAAATTTTCAGAACCTCTAAAAAGGGGGAGAGACCTCCCCTTATATAGACAAAGCAAGCAAAAGCTTGCTTGACAAGCTAAAAGCTTGTTTCCATCCCTCCATACATGTTTATGGAGGATGGCTTCAGTGCTCAACAGCTGGCACAGCTGGCACACAAAATATTTGAAAAAGCACAAAAAAGGCCGCCGCCCATTATCAGTGGTCGACCGGCCATTAACAAGGCCGACCGACCATCAGTGTAGCTGACCGGCCACCACTGATGGCCGATGGACATAAGCCCTGGCCGATGGGTTGTAGGGCTGGCCGAGAGGCCACCCTCTTCCCCCAGAAACAAAGCTACAAGCCCTTGGTCCACAACCAAGCACAAAACAGACAAGGTGAGAGGCTCCAAGGCAAGGCGCTCAGTCAAGACCCTTAGGAACTCAAAACGAACACGAACATGGATGATAATCGAGTGTTCAAACGATGACGTCCAAGTCTTGAGAATGGTCAAAAATGGGGTGTCTACACCTAGCCTTGGGACAGATGTGTCGGCTCACTTTGCACGAAGCTCGATCTTTGGCTCATGACAGGGAGCTGGATATACTAGGCTTGGTTCACTGATTTTCTGACATCAGAGACAGAGGCGACCTCCTCTGGTGAGGCTTTCGACAACATGCCCTCTGTTTATGTATGTTGCGCATTTCCTTCTTGCCCTTAGTGGCAGTGGAGCCAACATCAAGTTGATTGAGGTGGCCCAACGCTTGAAAAAGGGTAAAAACTGCATCGGTTTGGCCCTGGCCAAGACCTGATGGGTTTAGATACTTTTCATCGATGAGAGACCACCAAATTTGCAGGGAGTCCACTACTGCTCCAGGTATTGTTTCCCACCCTTTCTAATATATGCCTCTCATATCACTCGGCACTCATGCTCTATTTTTTCTCAAAGCCCTCTCTTTACTTTTCTCTCCACGCACACCTCTCTATTCTTTAATCTCTCTTATTTTTCATCCCTTTCCAGGTATGGCTCATAGATAAGCTGAAGGTGGTAGACCCTTGCTCTGAGTATTCAGTTCGAGCTTATTTCTTCCACCAATGACTAGTGGACTTTCCCAATGAGGGTTGGTGGTGCAACTGGATGTGCAGCAAGTCTGCAACTGACATAGCTTGGCGTTGCCCCTGGCTCAATCTGACTGAGATGAGTTACAGCATGATTCGGCAGCTCGGCATAGAGTTGATTGGCCTCACGCACTGCATGTTCTACTTTCCCTTTCGGTTTAGATGCCAGTTTGGACATGATCAGACCTGCCCAGAAAAGGGAGTAGAATACCCGACTTCATTCCCGATTTGTGCTTCATACTTAACTTGGTATCTTGCTGCATGGAGGACGAGAGAGCTTCTGGCCTTTGCCCCTAGTTTCAATTATGCCCTTTCTGGTGAGTGCTTGGCTTAGCTCGAGGATAAGGCACAAGCCGGGCCCACTTTGGCTACAAAAGCTTCCGCAAGCACGAGTAGAAGACGCAGGAGCACCTGACTCGCCTATGCCCCTAATTTATTGCTTTGACCTTTCTTTTCAAGTTTTATGATGTAAAAGAAACTTTAATTTATATCGGAGAGTTGGAGAACTTTATGGTGAAATCAATGGAATTAAAGTTGTGAGTACTAAAAATTTTCCTTTTCGGTCTAAAAATAGTCTAAGTTGTAAAAGGTAAAATTTTGAACAAAATTAACTTTTATTAAAACTTTCTAAAACCATTTTCAAAAATGAACACCACCTGACATGCACAGAATCATTCCTGAAGATGTACAACCCCAAATCAAAAGATCATAACAACCCCTAATTGCATATACCGGTTTTTCTACCCGAACTGCAGATCACTACCAAGCTCTCAGATAATGGACAAAGGTGACCTGATCAAACACATGGACAAGATAGTTTAGTTGGAGATGGTTATAGCCAAACTATAGGATGAAGTTTGCCTATGTATCCCAAATATGGGAATCAGGCCTTACGTAGTTCGCTTCAAGTTCACTCGAGTGTTAACTCTCTCCTTTTGCGCTCTAACTTTTGCCAAATTTTCCCTTTAGGATTTTCAACCTTGCGAGCTTAGTTTTTCTTTATTTCTAATTTTTCTTGCTCTAACTTTTACCTAGGTCGCCCTTTCGGGTTTTCGGCCTAGTGAGCCTCTCAGGGGTAGTATTTCTTCAACTTGTCCATGTTGATCGGCTGTGAAAATTCCTGGCCATCTAAGTCTATGAAAATAAATGCCCCTCTTAACCAGATAGCTTTGATGATGTAAGGACCAGTCCAATTGGATCTGAACTTGCCCCTAGGGTCATGGATGGGAGCTCGGTTGTCTTTCAGCACCATATCTCCCTCATTGAGATTCCGAGACTTAACTTTCTTGTTAAAAGCCCTAGCAATTATGTGCTAGTAGCCCTGAACATGATACAATGCTTTTAGCCTCCTCTCATCAAACAGCATTAACTCCTCAAATCTGCTTTGTTGCCAGTTCACCTCCGCTATCTGACACTCAGCCAAAACTCGCAGTGACGGGACTTCAATTTTAATTGGCAAAACAGCTTCCATCCCATAGACGAGAGCATAAGGGGTTGCCCCTGTAGATGTCTGAATCGAAGTTCTGTAGCCCCAGAGTGTGAATGGTAATTTATTTAGCCAATCCCTGTAGGTCTCAACCATCTTCTGCAAGATGTTCTTGATATTCTTATTGGTAGCTTCAATAACTCCATTGGTTTGTGGTCTGTATACAGATGACTTATGAAAAGCCACGTTGTACTTGTCCAACAAGTTTATCACCTCTTTCTTGAAGTGGGAGTCATTATCTGATATGATCTCGTTCGGAACTCCATACTGACAGATGATATTGTTTTTGATAAATTTAGCCACATGTGATGCCTTCAACACTGCATAGGATTAAGCTTCCACCTACTTTGTAAAATAATCAATCGCCACCAAGATATATTTATGCCCATTCAACCCTTTTGGCAAAACATCACCGATAACGTCCATCTTCTAGATTGAGAAAGGATATGGCGAAGTCATGTTGTAAAGCTTTGACGGTGGAATTTTCATGCGATTGGCATGAATTTGACATTTGTGGCATTGCCGCACAAAACTAATACAATCCTCCTCCATGGTGGACCAGTAGTAACCTTGCTTGAGAATCTTCCAGGCTAGCATCACAATATTCATATGCGCTCTGCATTCTCCACCGTGGATAGCCTCTATAAGGCGCTTCTATTCCTCTTCCTCCACACACAGTTTATGCATTCCCAGATGACCTCTTTTATACAGCTTACCCCCGCAGATAATAAATTGGACGGCCATATGCCATATTTCCCGTTTTTCTTTGGCATTTGCCCTTGGTGGATACATCTCATTTTCCATAAAGTTCCAAATATCGTAATACCAAGGGTCTTTGCCTTACACTTCATCTATCGCAGCAATAGTTTCATAAGCCGACGTGTATTTCTGTTCGATGATAATCGGATGCATCCGGACTCCAAGTGGGATGCGGGATGTCTACCATAGAACATAGTGTTACTAAAGCTTCAGCGAACCTGTTGTTCTCTCTTAATAGATGCGTGAAAGTTAGTTTTTTAAACCTAGGAATCAGAACATCCAGAGTCTGATGGTAAACCTTTATTTTTTTCTTCTTTGACTTTCCAGTCTCCATTTGCTTGAGAAACAACCAAGTTTGAGTACCGGATGACGTCCAACCTTATTGCTCCTAGTTCCAGGGCAGCTTCTAAACCAGCAATACACATTTCAGCAATACACGTTTCATATTCTATTTCATTATTAGACACCCTGAACCAGAGTTTGAAGGCCAAAGGTATATGGGAGTCGTCGGGTACTATCAATAACACACATATCCCATAACCGTATAGATTGGACGCTCTGTCAAAGTACATCGTCCAAGTTTCCTCTTCAACTTGCAGAATGCCTTCATCTAGGAACAAGTATTCCACTACCTAATCTTCTTCTACTAGGTGGTCAGTCAGGGACTCCGCTACAACTCTTTCATTGGCCGACTTGCGGGTGACATATTTGAGATCAAATTATGAGAGAATGAGCAACCAACGAGCCAGCCTACCCGTAAGCGTTGATTTCTCAAAGAGATATTTGATGGGATCTAATCTCGAAACCAGGATTACAGAGTGAGCTAACAAATAGTGCCTCAACTTCCTGATAGCCCATACCAAGGCAAGGTAAGCTTTCTCCAACAGAGTATAGCGGGTCTTGTAATCCAACATTTTTTTGCTTAAGTAGTAAATGGCTTTCTCCAACCTATCTTTAGATTCTTAAGCGAGCATGCATCCTATAGTCGTGTTTGTTACTGACAAGTATAGAATCAAAGACTTTCCCAGCTCTGGCGGCGATAACACAGGCAGATTCTAGAGGTACCGCTTAACTTGTTCAAAGGCGAACTGACATCAATCATCTCATCGCAATTTATTCCCTTTCTTCAGGAGACCAAATAGTGGTTCACAAGTCAAGGTTAATTTGAAAATAAACCATCTTACGAATTGCACTCTACCCAGAAAGCCTCGCACCTCCTTTTTAGTTCTTAGTGGTGGCATTTCTAGGATCGCCTTGATTTTGGAAAGATCTACTTCAATGCTTCTCTGTGTGATCAGAAAGCCCGGCATTTTTCCTGTCGTTACGTCGAAAGTGCATTTCTACGGGTTTAACCTCAATCTGTATTCCCTAATCCGTTGAAAGAATTTCTCCAAGGCGGTGTAATGGCCCTCTCGTTCTTTGGACTTGACGATCATGTCGTCCACGTACACCTCAACCTCCTTGTGGATCATGTCATGCAGAATGATGGCCGCAGCCCTCTGATAGGTAGCTCCAGCATTTTTCAAACCAAACGGCATAAACCGGTAGCAGTAGGTACCCCACGGCGTAGTGAATGCAGTTTTCTCTCTGTCCTCGGGCGCCATTAGAATCTGGTTGTACTTGAAAAATCCATCCATAAACAATAACAATGCATGGCTCGCATTAAAATCCACTAATTCATCAATGTGCAGCAGAGGAAAGTCATCCTTTGGACTGACTCTGTTCAAGTCCCAGAAGTCTACACACACCCGGATCTACCATCCTTCTTCGGCACTGGGACAATGTTAGCCAACCAAGTCGGGTACTCAGATAATAACAAGAAACCAGCCTCAATCTGCTTGGTGACCTCTTCCTTGATTTTCAGCGCCCAATCCGAACAGATTCTACACAACTTCTGCTTGACTGGTCGGGCCTCGAGGTCGAGAGGGATCCGATGTTGTACAATCTCAGGATCGATTCCAGGCATGTCTTCGTGGGACCACGCATAAACATCTTTGAAATCTTTTAACAAAGCGATTAAACGCTCGCACTCCTCCAATGACAACGTGGACCCGATCTGGACCAAGCGTGGATCCTTCTCAATGCCCATATTAATGGCAATGATTTCATCAGCATAGGGTTTAGCAAACCCCTCCTCCTCTTGATCAATCAAGCTTTTCAAAGCAGGGGAATTTCTGTCCCTTCGTTTTTATTAAAATTCTGAAAATCTTGGTCATTACAATAAACCAACAGCACAGAAAAGTACACAAAATCTTTAGAGTTTTCATTCAAAAGGTCCAGATCTTCGGTTACAAACTCAAAAGAAAAACTGAATGAAGACCTAGACAGGACTTTGGTATCCGGGTTACCACCCCCAGAAATACCAGACTCAGACTCAGAAGAACTTAAATCTGATCGCAACCCCATAGACTCAGTGGAATCAGATTCTAGCTCATCACCAGATTCAGAACTAGACAGATAGCCCTCCTCCAGTTGCCAGGTAAGAGATAGTGCCCTTGATTCATCTAAAATGCCACTGGTTAGGTTCATACTCGGTTCTTCCCCGATCACAGAGATAATAAGGTTATCCCCCAAGTTCTCTAGGTTAGCCACAGGATCTATTAGGAGACTAGCCAGTGTTGTCCCTACTCCGAGTTCGCTGCCATCTGAGTCACCTTCCATGCACTGTTCAACTTTGATACTTGGTTCAGCCCTTTTCTCATCATCATTGTCCTGCAGCTACAAATCGAAGAAGATCTCGAACCCGGGAACACGTTGCTTTGAGGAATTCATCCAAGGCTTGAGAAAGCCACAGAAAAGGAAATCTTCTACCTCCTAGACAAAGCAGCCATTCAGTGTCCCCTAGATTGGCCTGTGGATGAGTTCCTAATGTTTTCCAGCTTGCTTAGCCTTCACTTTGCCCTTCATCTCTTCTCTTTTCCTGATCCAATCCTCTTTGGTGGGCACATAGCCCAATCCAAAGGCATGTGGATTGTATGGCACATCTGTCAGTGCTGTAACACTTTTTCAGCCACTTCTTCTGAGTCTCATTCCTGGAACATGTTGCAGTTTGTTTATGAAATAGATAGATTGGGCGCTGACGTACAAGCCTTTGTTTGCGGCCAAAATGGTCTGCACTACCTCGGCTTTAGCCAGAGTGAATCCCGAGAGGAATACATCCTCCTCGCCAATGATTGATCTCCAACACTGGCGTAGTTACCTCTGACAGTAGATGGATGGATGAATTCCCAAAAACAATCACCACTCCTTCCCTATGAGGGTACTTCAACATCTGGTAAAGAATGGAGGAGACAGCCTTCACATGGTGTAACCAAGGCCTCCCTAGCAGCAAATTGAAGGTAGCTGTAGACACCCCATTTTTGACCGTCCTCAAGACTTGGACGTCATCGTTTGAACACTTGATGATCATCCATGTTCTTGTTCATTTTGAGTTCCTGAAGGTCTCGGCTGAGCGCCTTGCCTTGGAGCCTCTCAATTTGTCTGTTTTGTGCTTGGTTGTGGACCAAGGGCTTGTAGCTTTGCTTCTAGGGGAAGAGGGTGGCCCCTCAGCCAGCCCTACAACCCATCAGCCAAGGCTTATGTCCATCGGCCATCAATGATGGCTGGTCTGCTACACTAATGGCCGGTCGGCCACTGATAATGGCCAGCGGCCTTTTTTGTGCTTTTTCAGATATTTTATATGCCAGCTGTTGAACACTGAAGCCATCCTCCATACATGTGTGTGGAGGGATGGAAACAAGCTTCTAACTTGTCAAGGAAGCTTTGGCTTTCATTTTCTATATAAGCGGAGGTCCCTCCCCCTTTCAAGGGGTTGAGAAGCAAAATCTTACTCTCTCTATATATATATATTGTGCTTGAAAGTGTATTTTCTTCACATATTTGCACTAGAACACCTAGTCAAACACCACTACCTTGGATTTGAGGCTCTTGAAGGTTTGTTTGGAGCTCAAAAGCTGGTCTTGGCTCAGAGAAAGACCTGTCTTGCAGCTGTTCTTCAAGGGCAACAACTTGTCCCTCTTAAGCTTTGTTTTGATTAAGTGTTTGATCACCTTTGCATGCAATTTTAAGGCTGGTTTTAACCTCTTAAAAACTCTGATTTTAAGGCTTTAAAATGTTGATTTGAGTCTTATTTGGTTAGGGGGTGTTTCCTCTCTTTTGCTCTTTGGCTTGTAAAGCCTCTTGAGCCACCTTTCTTAGCCTTTGTAATCACCTATGTTTGGCCTGTCTACCACTGAAACTTAGAGAAATTTCAGTGGTAGAAAGTTGGTTTTGAGGCTCAAAATAGGAGGGGGTGGTCCCCTCTCCTTGTATCTTGTTTGTATGCATAGATGGCCTACCAAGCGAGCATGCTTTTCTACCCTTTTGAAGCTTGGTTTAAGCATGTTCTTGTGACTTTTTGGACCTGCTATAACTCTGTTTTAGGCTGGTTTAGTCATTGGTTGCTTGCTTCTTACACTTGTAGTGTAATCTTGCTTAATAGCCTTGAATGCCTAAAGAGTTAGTCCATCATTCTAGCATGTATTAGCTCTGTCTCAGCATGTTTTTACTAATGTTTTAGCATACTTTAACTCTGTTTTGAGTGGCCTTGGTCCTTTGAGGCTTACCTTGTACGGTTGTAGTATAAAGGGCCTTGACTTGCTTTGAGTTTTGAGGCCTTTAACATGTTATGTATGTGATGAGTGCATGTTTTGGCATCATTTAGCATGTAATTTCAGTGTATATAGTGTAGTCACACTCTCACATGTTCCACTCTTTCAATGCTTTTGAGAGTTGTGCCTTATGCCTTGCTCGTGAGCCAATTTGTATACATGTTTGTCTAAGCTTTTGGACTTCAATTCCAGCATATTTGGGCCATTGTTTTGGCATGATTAAGCTCTGTTCAAAGCTGGTTTGATCATTTGAGCATTATATTGCATGTCTCTACTGTTGTGTCCTTCACTAGTTTCATTGTATTTGGCCCTTAGCATGTTATACATGAAGTGTTTACATGTTATTTGCATTGCTTGTGTTTGGATTGGATGTTAATCCAAACACAAGAAATGTGAGACGTTTCATACTCAAAGTGATGAAACGTGTCACATTTCTTAGTTGTCGTCCCCCTTGATTGTGAATGATAGGGTGGAGGCCTTTCGAATCTTATGTGTGCATTCACTAAACTTGTACAAGCTTGGTACTTTGGCTACCATGCATCGAAAATGCTTGGTTGTAGCTTAAGAGCCAAGTGCCACACTCCTTTGAGCTTGAGACATGATAAGAAGGGTGGCAGTACACATTTCCTTGTAAATACATTGCCATGTCTCTGTTTGCTCTCTGTTGCAACAAAAGGAGGAATTTCAGGGAATCAGTGGCCGACCGGCCACAAGTACTAGCCAACCGGCCATCAAATCTGTTGACCGGCCACCAGTTTTGGCCGATGATCACCAACCATGGCCGATCGGCCATCAGTGTGTTCTTGAGATCAAACAGAAGCAATCTGGAGGTTGGCATAATTTTCAGAGGTCCAAAGATGTGCAAACAGAGGCATTTAGAGGCAAGGTAGTAGATTTTCGGGGCGAAGCCAAAAGAGCATGTATATCCCCCTCGCTTCCCGAGACCGTTCATCTGAATTGTTTAGCTGCTTAGTTCAGTAGCTTAATTGTTTTGTAATTAATTAGTTAAGTGTTTAATTAATTAATTCGGTTTGTAATTAATTAGCTTAGTGTAGCTAGTTATTCCATTCAGTTTTGTAATAATTAATTAGCTAGAATAGTTAATTAGTTGGTCTGTAATAATCAACGTAGCTTAGCTTAGCATAGCTAGTTAGCTTATTTATTCGGACCCTCCTTCGCGAGGGCACAATGTTGTAATAAGTGTGCGTGCGTGTGTGCATGTCTTCTAACCCCACGTCTTTCTCCCTTTTACTTATCCGCTTTCGATGGTTAGTTTAGGGTACGTTTCAATTAGCATATCTTATGTTTTGCAAGTGTACACCATTCATTTGTCTTGCATGCACCGGGCTCGGCGCATCATTCAAACTGCATTGTATTTCAATACTTATTTGAATACATGTATCAATTGTTGCATTCATATGCCATCTTAGATAGTCGAGACTATTTAGTTGCATATTGCGTGTGTTGCATTAGGCATCTAACATAGTTAGGATCATGCGTGATTTCTAACTAGTTTTCTGTTTTGACTTGGAGTACACTGTAAGTGTTTACGCTTTAGCATACTTGCATGAGTGTGAGTGTTGACATGATAGCATGCTTCCCATGAAGCTATGTGCTTATGTGATTAACTGCATGAATGCCTGTGGGTGAAGGCTTGATTGCCTGAATTGGGACAATTCATTAAATGCGAGTTTTAAGCCCACTTTGCGAAGTGAAAAAATCATGTTTTCAAGCCCAGTTGAGGGTGGCAAATCCGCGCTTTAGCCTACTTACGAGTAGCACTTTCAAACCATTTTCGAAAAACAAACATGAGTTGTTTTGTTCCAATTCTCGCGATCAAGTCTATACTTGTATGTTGTGCGCATCACATAGTAAGTTAGATTAATAACCGGAATAAGAACACATGTGTCTATACAACAACATATCATGCTTAGTAGAGGTCGTTCCTTTGATCGGGCGAGCGGGGGTGCTCATTGCATGACCTTCCCCTCTCGTATCCAAGTTCCCGAGCCGAGGCAACTTTGGTGATAATAGACACGTGGCCTTTGGCACGAGTCAGGGTTTCCTAAATTTTCCAAAATAAAATATTTAGGTGGTGACTCTGTAATATGGAAAAGCAGTCCATGTTTGGTACTTTTTCATTCAAAATTGATTTTTCAAAACCAATTGCCGGATTTGGACTCTTTGGTGTTTATCAGTCTCGCATTGCACTTTGTGAAATTATATTCAAAACCGTGACAGGAGTCCGAATTGTAGTAAGACCAAATTCGCGCCCTCTCCGAAGGGGGGGCGCAAAGAAAGTCGAGTGCTACAGTAGCCCGCACATCCAAGATATGAAACTCAACCTCTTCGTCAGCTAGGCGCAACTGGACTCTGACCTGCACTGTGCCCATGACCTCTCTACTCGTGTTATCATATGCCCATATTACTTGGGCTGTGGGAACAAAATCTTTTAGTTTAAGGCTAATTGCATAGACGGTGTGAGAAAGACAGACATTGATGGTCGAACCGGTATCTACCAATACCACCGGTACCCATTTCTCCCTGCATCTCAGAGATATGTACAACGGTTTATTGTGAGCCGAACCCTCTGGCAGCAGTTCTTTGTCAAAGAAGGTAAGAGTTGGCCTAGTACCACTTGGAAAAACCAAACCAACCAGCTGCTCAGGCGTGGTGTCAATGGACAATTTAGCCTGGTCTATTGCTGACAACACTGCCTGTCAGTGTACCTGGGAGGCCATGAGAAGACCCCACATGGAGATGTCAGCTTGGATTTTCTTGAGCTGTTTCAATACTTTCTCTTCTTCTAATTGTTTCTCATTCTATTTCTCGGCCACTCTGTCCTTTCCAGATGCCTTTGCTTGATCCAGGTGTGGTGGCTTAAAATACTACCCATTGGCATACCACGTATTGTCTGGAAGGCACTCACTCCAGTCTTCGTCGATGTGGGCCAAATGCAAATCATTATTGTCCCGCCATTCAACCTCAGTGACCGACAAATAGTTGTCCAGCTCTGCTCGTATCACCTTTCAATCATAGCTATCCCCTATAGGGTATTGGGCCATTACAATTTCCCGGCTGTCTTCAATCCTATCTTGTTCAAACTACCCCAGTGCACTTTCATGTTCAGTATCCACAGTGTTCACAGTGCCCACTTCCGGGGCTGGGTTTTCCACACCAGCACTCTCCAGCAGCTTTCCTTTCTCGTCAGCCCTTCCGGCTACTGCAGCTATCTCTACTTCATTTCCCTTTGGTTTCATTCTAGTTTTTTCCTCTTTGTCTGGCTCATCACTCAACCATCCAGTGTTGTCAATTGATCTGTTCAGGTCGAACCACCCGATCTGTACATTTTCCTGATCCTACTTATCAAAGAATAGCAGGTTGTCCAAATCCTCCTCGAGTTCTGCCAAATTATCCAACTCCTGGCTCGGGCCATCTTCCTTGACCACATTGATGTCTACCAAGGTTGGCAGCACCAATTCAGGCTTGATTTGACCAATTGACACAATGTAGCATCTTAGATCATACACCCTATCAGGTAGGTCCTCTGGACACTCTAGCACCAGACTAGTACCTTCCTCCAAGGTCGACTCCAGACTTGGGTTAAGGGTTGGACGTGTCCATCATGCACAGATCTGTACTTTTTGAAATAAACAACGTTAGTTTTGGTAGGTGGGAGGGAGTAATATATACGCTGGGGTCATAAGGGGTGGCCAATGTATGGATTAGGTTGAGATTTCGGGGTAGAGGGACTTGGTTATGGGCTGGGAGTGGATTTGTGGTCATGTTTGGCTTCTGAGGTGGAGCGATCAGCTTGTTGTCAATGAGATCCTGAATCTCATGACGCAATCGAAAGCACTAGTCGGTGTCATGACCATGCTGTTGGTGAAATGCACAGTATTTTGCGAGGTTATGTTTGGGTGGAAGATGATCAAGCAATGGGCGGGGTTCTAAGGGTTTGAGGTGCCCTTTCTTGACAAGCACTTTCATGGCTTGAGAGAGAGTCATGTATAGTTGGTTGAACGTCCTCTGGGATTAGGTAGGGTTGGACGGTGTTTGTGAGCTTATGTTGGCAAAAAGGTCAGCAGTCTTGGTTGTGGTGACAACGCTTACATCTGACAGCCTTGCAGTTGTGCTACCACTGGCAACATTGGAACTGCGAACAAACGGCCTTTTTGCCGACTCCTTCTCATTTGTAATAAGCCCCTGCTTCATGGCGTTCTCAATTTGCACTTCCATTTCATGGAGTTCAATAAATATGAACAGAGGTAGGACAATCATCTTTTACAGCAACTTGTCATGTAGATTCTGGACAACCATCCTGATCTGATCCTTCTTGAAAGGCCTCGTGGTCATCATCGAGGATTTAGGTCTCTACCTTGTCACAAATTCAGAGAAGCCCTCCTCTTTCGGCTCTTGGCATGTTTCCTCGACATCACAAGTTGTGACCTCGATTTAAGTATTGTACGAATACTAAGCAATGAAAGCCTCAATCATCTTCTCCCAATTCTGTTTGACAAAGTCTTCCAACTTAGCATACCAAATGGCTGTTATACTAAACATGGTGCGACCAAAGAGAGATAGCTTTTGTAGTCTAGTCAAGCCCATCGGCCGTAAGATATCAGAAAATAGATGCAAGTGGACCATTAGATCTCCGGAGCCGTCGAATCGATCGATGTACGGCATTTTAAACAGAATCAGTATACCCGTCCTCTATGTCCGAGATGGAGTTAACCTCTTGTGCCCTCTTGAATAACTTTTCTAGCTTATTGACCTTAAGTACAGTTGGGTCAATCTCAAACTCGAACAAAGCCTCGATCTGATAAACAGTGGTTTTAGAGGCTTGTGCTGGGATTGGCTCTGTTGGATTGCCCTGGTTTTCTTGGACATTGGCAGTATGAGTGGTGGCTTCAGGTGCTGAGATACCTGTGGTAAGTGCATGGGATGTAGAGGCCGCAGCCAACTAGGGTTGCTGGTGTTGTAGCATGGTTATAACCTCAGCCTAGCGGGTAGCATCTTACTGTAGGGTCTCAACTGTCTGTTGCAGATGATGTATCAATTCGTCTATACTGACTGGGGAATACTGTGCCATTAGAATAGGTGAGTGATCTCGTGCAGGACTACAAGTAGATGATTATTCCCGAACCTAACTGGACACAGGTCAGCTAAAAGGTGACTGCTATAAAAATTGAATTGGTGAATTCTTCATGATTCTCCTCCATCTTGTAACAGGTGGGAGTGAAGTCGACATGGGTTGTCCCCGAACAAGATCCCCGACTTTACAAAGTCTTTTGACTCGGGTCCAAAGTACTTGGGGGATATCCGAACTTTTCTGAATCTATGGTTTTAAACTACCTAGCAAAAGAAATAAAGCAAAAAGAATAGTAATCAAAAACCGCAAAGCACCTCGGCTAAGATATTATCAACACAGACATGATCAAAGTTGTAGGACTATACTCCACACTAAATTCTACCCCCAAAAATAGATACCAAATTTGCAGCTCCTATGCACATTCCTATACAATTTCACTGTAAAACACATACCTGTTAAGAGAGAACCAAAACACCTCAATGAAGGAATACGGTTACCTTGTCCTAGTTTCATCAGGAATGAAGGTTTCACTAGTCAATCAAGCAGTTTTCACACAATCCTGTCCTAGTTTGGATCAGTCACTAAGGCTTTACTATATGCAGTAGGCCAAATGGTCAAAGAGGGTACCTTAGCAAGACTACCTAACATACCTCTCGCACCTAACACCGAGAAGTGAAAGAAGGATCAAACGGTACAGTGGTAGTCCAGATCCAAAGGTTGTGTTTCCATAATGGCAGAGCGCACGATCGGTCAGCCTTTTGGCAAGCTTTTGAGCAAGCCTCCGGCAAACCATCCAGGAATAGCAGATGGCAAACACAATGACTTAAGCCCACCAATGTCAATGCAAATACAAATCCAAAGAAACATATAAGTGTAGACGCGCCCGCGTGGGCCTCACTACAATTCGGACTCGATTTGTGTCACGGTTCTTAATCTGAACCAAAGAGTCCAAATCTGGCAAATTGTTTTAAGAAAACAGATTTTTAGAAAAAAGTGCCAAACATGGACTGCTTTGCCAGATACAGAGTCGCCACCTAAATATTTTATTTTGGGGGAATTTAGGAAACCCTGACTCGGTGCCAAACGCCACGTGTCCGTCATCACCAAAGTTGTCTCGGCTCGGGAACTTGGGTACGATTGGGGAAGGTCAGCTATGAGCACCCCCTCTCGCCCGATCAAAGATCGGCCTCTACTAACCGTGATATCTTGTTTTGAAAGCATTATGTGTTCTTATTCCAGTTATTAGCCTAGAAGTACTATGTTATGCGCACAGCAAACAAGTATAGACCAAATCGCCTAAATTGGAACAAAACATTTCATATTTGTTTTGAAAATGGTTTGCTACTCGCAAGTAGACTAAAATGCAGGTTTTGCCACCCTCAAGTGGGCTTTTAGAAAAGATGGTTTTGCCACTATCTAGTGGGCTTAAAATTCACAGTTTTAATGCGTTATCCCAATTTAAGCAATTCGACCTCCATCCACAGGCATTCAAGCAGTTATATCACATAAGCAGCTAGCCTCATGGTAATCATGCAATTATGGCAACACTCACACGCATGTGGCATGCTAAAGCATAAAAGCTCACCTAGTACTCCAAGCCAAAACAGAAACCAGTTAGTAATCACATGCATGATCCTAGTTCATATTTGAGATGGCTAATGCACCACATGCAAAGATGCAATCCAAACAGGCTCGGCTATCCTAAACATAGCATGTCAAATGCTGCAACTAACAAATACTTAACTTGGAATTGAAATACGAGTGCAGTTAGCATGATGTACCGAGCCTGGTGCATGTAAGACAAATGTATGGATGCACGCATACTAAGCATAAGGTATGCTAATTTAAATATGCCCTAGTCTACCATCATAAGCGGGTAAATAAAAAGGAAGAAAGACGTGGGGTTGGAAGACATGCACACACGCACCCACACTTATTACAAATTTGCCCTCGCTCGGAGGGACCGAAAGAATAATACAGTCCGAATAACAAATCAACTATTCTAACTAATTAATTATTACAGACCCTTAATTAATTAACAAAATAAACGCAGAAAGAAGGTGGCCGCGGCCGTGCCTCGGAATGCGCGAATGATGCATGCTCGGTCCATTTTGCCCGGAAACCCATACCATACCACTGTTGCCTCTGTTAATGCTGCCCTGCTCCTCTGAAAATTGCCAAAGTCTCAGGGTATCTTCAATGAGCACTGCATAACACCACCGGCTGAGTGAAATGACCACCGGCCATGGGGAATGATCACCGGCTGCATTTTGATATATCAACTGCAGATTCCTGGCCGATCGGCATTCTACAGTGCCGGTCGGCAAAAACTTCCTGCAGAAGCTGGTTTTTGACAGCAACAAGGACAGACAGTGTATGGCATGGAATTTCAAGCAAGTGTATGCATGGCTACTCTCCCAATCATGTAACGGACTCAAGGGAATATGGCCCTTGACCCTCGGGCTTATCAATTGTGCATTTGATGCATGATAGCCTAAGGAGCCAA
Source organism: Camellia sinensis (assembly GCF_055761805.1). Lineage (NCBI taxonomy): Eukaryota > Viridiplantae > Streptophyta > Magnoliopsida > Ericales > Theaceae > Camellia > Camellia sinensis. The sequence continues at coordinate 39,489,413 of NC_138969.1, read as the reverse complement.
GGTTGCAATTCAATGTAAAAATGCATGCAACACACAAATGAGGACCAAGATCCTATCATGCTAAAGTCAAGGGCCTCGGTGACCGAGGGTTGAGGTGTGTTTTGTCACTCGAAGTACAAACACCCCTCATCCTTCAAGTTTGGTTTGACACCCCAAACCAAACAATGTAATGCATGTATGCACTTGTGATTCAAGTTGAGCAACATGAGGCTAAGTAAACAAACATGCCAAATGCACAATGCTAGGCATGCAAGGTGTAATGCGATGCATTCAAACGTGTGACCTAAAACATGACATGCAACTTAGCCAATAATATACAATCATGCAAATAAGATACCATAGGTAACATGAATCCTATGCAACATGATCATGCGATGGTGGATCCAAACCACAAAAGGGGGGGGACCTCAGCCCACCCAAAAGAGTGACCAAAAATGTCCAAAAAAAAGGTGGACAAACACCCAATGCAAACAAGCATGCCAATAGGCCCAAGGACTAAGGCACAGAGTGGAGCACTTTGTTACCACTAACAAGGCCACTCGTGGCATGAACTAAGCAACAAAAAAAGGTTTTTAACATGTGAAATGAGTCCCCGCGGCCCCATGATATGGCAGCCCAAATGCTTAAGCATGGTAGCATACACAATGACCACCCTTTAAGGCGCAAAACTACAACACTTCAAGGCAATGAATGAGACGCAAATGATAATGTAAGATCACATTATATGGACTAAAACATGATATTAAATGATGCCGAATGATGATAACAAGCTTATGCTAAGCATGTTGGTGACCTATACAACCAAGGCTTACAAGCCAAAATGCAAAGCAACTATATCAAGCATGCCAAACATGACAAAATCAGTGGCCAACAGACTTTAAGCATGACAAAACATGGCCAAATACTTCACAAGGTTAAGTCAAAACAAGAGGATATGCTAGGCTAAACACATAGCACACTTCTAGGCAAGATGGAGAATTACAAAGCAAGTATAAAATGCATGCTAAGGGCCAACAAACCACCATTGGACAGAGATATAATATGACCCAAAACACCCAAAAAACTTCTGAAATGGGACCAAAAATAATCAAGCATGCATGTTGCCTTTTTAAGCCAAAACAAAGGTAAAAGAAAGACAAAGGGGAGAGGGGTGTCCCTCCTCTACACAAGACTTCAAAATCACTCCATCACCACTGAAAATCCACTGGATTTCAGTGGTGAGAAGACCAACACAACAAAGTAAACAAAGCTTAAAGAAAAGGGCACCAAAATAGGCCAAAAGAGGCCTAAGGGGAGGAGTTCGACCCCCAATGCCAAAACACCCTTAATGAAAGATGTTAAGCACAAAAATACAAGACTTTTTCATGTTAAACACAAAGCCTAAATCAGCATGCAAGATAGGTAGAAAACTAGTGCAAGATTGGGGAAACTAAAGCAAGTGTCTAACCCTTGAAGAAACCTTGAAGAACAGATGATCCAGCCACTCTCTACTGATCAAAACCAGTCCAAAACCTCAACAAACAACCCTCAATGCCTCTCAATCTCGGAGCAAGGTGTAATGGTGTGTGTTTTAGTGCAAAAGTAAGGTCAAAATGCACTTTTAGGCTTCCAAACACACCCTAAGGATGAGAGAGAGGGAGATATAGAGAGAGAGGATAATATATCAGATATATAGATATAAAAGCTCTGGTTTTTTGGTTCAAAAGCTCTAACCTCTCCAAAGGAAGAAGAGAGGTGCTTAAATAGGCAAAGGGCCATGACTTAAGCTTTTCAAGGAAGCTAAATGAAAGGGGCAAAGGGTGCAAAGGAGCCTTGGCTTCTTGGAGAAACTAAAACAGCTGGCCAAGCTTCCCCAAGAAGCTTGGCCAAAGGGTTCAAGCTTCTAGAAGGAAAGGGGGTTCAAAGGCTCACACCAGCCAAAAACTGCACGGGGAGGAGTGATGGTGCATTCCAGCTGGCACAGCTGGCATGCACCATGCCTCAAGGGTGCAAAGGAGTCACACCGGCCAGCAAAAGAGGTCATCGGCAGAATAAAGTGCCGGCCGGCCAAATATAGTGCCGACCGGCCATTGATTTTAAGAAACCATGGCCGGTGGCACCCATAAACAGCCGGTGATGCTAGGGGAAGGCGGGTGGAATGTGGGGATGGCCAACAACCCATTCCCCGCCCTTCAAGGCAAAAACAGAAGTGTTTGGTGCCAAAACCAAACACGGAACAGTCGAGTCGAGAGATCCTGTGGCGAGGCGGGCTGCCAAGGCTTCCAGGAACTCAAGACGAACACAAACATGGATAATCACCAAGTGTTCCAATGGTGACGTCCAAGTCTTGAGGACGGTCAAAAATGGGGTGTCTACAATAAGTATAGATGAAATTTCACATCATGAGGTTCGAGTCAAGTTCTCTAAACTCCACAGCGAAGTCGCCAGAAACTGTAGCTTGACTTTTCGTGCTCCTTTCGGAAAATGATAAGCCCTACAGTTCGGACTCCCGCAGTTCTGAATCTAATCTCACAAGTGCAATGTGAAATAGATAAACAGCAAAGAGTCCAAATTCGGCAAATCTTTTAGAAAATCGATTTTGAATCAAAATGCCAAAAATGGACTGCTTTGCCAGATACAGAGTCACCACCTAAATATTTTTGGGAAATTTAGGAAACCCATGACTCGTACCAAAGGCCACGTTCTATCGTCACCAAGATTGTCTTGGCTCGGGAACTCAGGTACGAGAGGGAAAGGTCATGAATTAAACACCCCTGCTCGCCCGATCAAAGAACGGCCTCTACTAATCATGATGTGAATCTTATTTACATTATATGCTCTTGTTCTGATTTATTAGGCTAACTTACTATGTGATGCGCACACAAGTATAGACTATTTTGCTAAAATTGGAACATTTGATTTCATGTTTGTTTTTTAAAAGAGTATGTGAATGTGCCACTTGAAAAAGTGGGCTCAATTGTACATTAATCAAACTATCCCAATTCAAGCAACTAACCTTCATCCACAGGCATTCAAACAGTTTATCACTTAAGTACTTAGCCTCATGGCAAGCATGCTAGTAATGGCAACAATCACATGCATGCGATATGCTAAAGAACAAAAATGCTCACCTAGTACTTCGAGGCGAGCAAAAAAAAAAAAAGTTAGAAAAAATGCATGTTCCTAATTAATGCAACATGGCTAATGCAACACATGCAATGATGCAACTAATATTCCCGGCTACTAACTATGACATGTGAATCAATTTCATAGCATGCAGTCTAAGCACGTATTCAAAGAAGTATTAACTAACAATGCAAGTTAGAATGATGCACCGAGCTCAATGCATGCAAAACAATGGATGCAAGGCATGAGAGATGCTAAACAAAAGATGATGCCCTAAACTAACAATCATAAGCAGGTAAATAAAAGGGAGAAAGACATGGGGTTGGCAGACATACACATTATTACAACTGTGCCCTCACACAGCAAGGTTTTTAGCAACATGCCCTCTGTTTGTATATGGTTACACATTTCCTTCTTTCCCCTAGTTACGGCAGTTACAGCATTCAGTTGATCGAAGTGGCCCAATGTCTAAAAGAAGGTAAGAGTTGTATCGGTTTGGTGCTAGCCGAGACCCTGATGGGCTTAGATTTTCATCGGCAAGAGACCACCAGATTTGTGGGGAGTCCACTACTTCTTCAGGTATTGTTTCCCACCCTTTCCAATATATGCCTCACATATCACTCAGCACTCATGCTCTATTTTCTCTCAAAGCCCTTTCTTTACTTTTCTTTCCACGCACATCTCTTTATTCTTTAATCTCTCTTATTTTTCATTCCTTCCCAGGTATGGCTCATAGATAAGCCGAAGGTGGTGGACACTTGCTCCAAGTATTCAGCTCGAGCTTATTTCTTCCGCCAACGACTAATGGACTTTCCCAATGAGGGTTGGTGGTGAAACTAGATGTGCAATAGGTCTGCAGCTGACATAGTTTGGCATTGCCCCTGGCTCAATCTGACTGAGATAAGTTACAGCATGACTCGATAGCCTGGCATATAGTTGATTAGCCACATGCACTGCGTGTTCTACTTTCTCTTTCGGTTCAGACGCCAGCTTGGACATGATCAAACCTGCCCAGAGGAGGGAGTAGAATACCCGGCTTCATTCCCGATTCGTGGTCCACACTTGGCTAGGTACCTCGCTGCTTAGAGGATGAGAGAGCTTCTGGCCCCTGTCCCTAGTTTCAGTTTTGCCCTTTCTGGTGGGTGCTTGGCTTGGCTGAGGATGAGGCACAAGTTGGGCCAACTTTGGCTACAGAAGCTTCAGTAGGCACGAGTAAAGGACGCAAGAGCACCTGACTCACCTATGCCCCTAGTTTATTGCTTTGACCTTTCTTTTCAAGTTTATGATGTAAAAGTAACTTTAATTTGTATCAGAGAGTTAGAGAACTTTATGTTGAAATCGATGGAATTAAAGTTGTGAGCACTAAAAATTTTCCTTTTCGGTCCAAAAAATGGTCTACGTTGTAAAAAGAAAAAATTTGAGAGAAATCAATTTTTATTAAAACTTTTCAAAACCATTTTCAAAAATGATCACCACATGACACACGCAAAATCGATCCTCAAGATGTATAACCCCAAATTAAAAGATCATAACTGCCCCTGATTGAATACCGGCTCTTCTGCCCAAACTGAAGATCACAACCAAGCTCTCAGATAATGAATAAAGATGTCCTGATCAGACACATGGGTAGGATAGTTGAGTTGGAGATGGTTACGGCCGAACTTCAAGATGAAGTTGCCTACGTATCCCAATGATGGGAATCAGGCCTTACTTAATGCAGTTCAGGTTCACTTGAGTATTAACTCTTTCCTTCTACGCTTTAACTTTTGCCAAAGTTGCCCTTTAGGGTTTTCAACCTTGCGAGCTCAATTTTTCTTTATTTCTAATTTTTCATGCTCTAACTTTTACCTTGGTTGCCCTTTCGAGTTTTCGGCCTAGCGAGCCTCTCAGGGGTAGTATTTATTCAATCTGTCCATGTTGATCGGTTGTGAAAATTCCAGGCCATCTAAGTCCGTGAGAATAACTGCCCCTTCTAACCAGATAGCTTTGATGATGTAAGGACCAGTCCAATTGGGTCTGAACTTGACCCTAGAGTTATGGATGGGAGCTCGGTTGTCTTTTAGCAGCATGTCTCCCTCCTTGAGATTCTGGGACTTAACTTTCTTGTTAAAAGCCCTAGCAATTATGTGCTAGCAGCCCTGAACATGATACAATGCTTTTAGCCTCCTCTCATCAAACAACATTAACTCCTCAAATCTACTCTGTTGCCAGTCCCCCTCCGCTATCTAACACTTAGCCATAACTCACAGCGACGGGACATCAATTTCAATTGGCAAAATGGCTTCCATCCCATAGACGAGAGAATAAGGGGTTGCCCCTATAGATGTCCAGATTGAAGTTCTGTAGCCCCAGAGTGCGAATGGCAATTTATCTAGCCAGTCCTTGTATGTTTCAACCATCTTCTGCAAGATGTTCTTGATATTCTTATTGGCGGTTTTAATAGCTCCATTGGTTTGTGGCCTGTATGTAAATGACTTATGAAAAGCTACGTTGTACTTGTCCAACAAGTCCATCACCTCTTTCTTGAAGTGGGAGCTGTTATCTGATACAATCTTGTTCGGAACTCCGTACCAACAGATGATATTGTTTCTAATAAATTTGGCCACATGCGATGCCTTCAACACTGCATAGGACTGAGCTTTCACCCACTTTGTAAAATAATCAATCGCTACCAAGATATATTCATGCCTATTCGACCCTTTTGGCGAGACAGCAGCAATAATGTCGATTCCTCAAACTGAGAAAGGCCATGACAAGGTCTTGTTATAAAGCTTTGACAGCAGAATATTCATGAGATTGGCATCAATTTGACATTTGTAGCATCGCCACACAAAACCAATACAATCCTCCTCCATGGTGGACCAGTAGTAACCTTGCCTGAGAATCTTCCGGGCTAGCATCACACCATTCATATGCATCCCGCATTCTCCGCCGTAGATAGCCTCTATAAGGCGCTTAGATTCCTCTTCTTCCACATACAACTTATGCATTCCCAGACGACCTCTTTTATATAGCTTACCCCTGCAAATGATAAATTGGATGGCTATTTGATGTATTCCCTGTTTGTCCTTAGCATTTGCCCCTGGTGGATACGGCTCCTTTTCCAGAAAGTTCCAAATATCGTAATACCAAGGGTTTTTGTCTTGCACTTCATCTATCGCAGTAATAATTTCGTAAGCCGGCGTGTATTTCTGTTCAATGATAATCGGACGCATCCGAACTCCAAGTGGGATGTCTACCATAGAAAATAGAGTTGCTAAAGCATCAGCGCACCGGTTGTTCTCTCTCAATAGATGCGCAAATTTCAGTTTTTCAAACCTAGGAATCAGAACATCCAGGGTATGATGGTAAACCTTCATTTTCTCTTATTTTACTTTCCAGTCTCCGTTTGCTTGAGAAGCAACCAAGTTCAAGTCCCAGATGACATCCAACCTTATTGCCCCTAGTTCCAAGGCGATTTCTAAACCAGCAATACACGCTTCATATTCTACTTCGTTGTTGGACACCTTGAACTGGAGTTTAAAGGCTAAAGGTATATGGGAGTCATCATGTGCTATCAACAACACACATATCCTATAACCATACTAATTGGACGCTCCGTCAAAGTACATCATCCGAGTTTCCTCTTCGACTTGTAGAATGTCTTCATCTGGGAACAAGTATTCCACTGCCTCATCTCCTTCTACTGGGTGGTTTGCCAGGAACTCTGTTACAGCTCTTCCCTTAACCAACTTGCGGGTGACATATTTGAGATCAAATTTAAGAGAAAAAGCAACCAACGAGCCAGCCTATCCATAAGCGCTGGTTTCTCAAAGAGATATTTGATGGGATCTAATCTCGAAACTAGGATTACAGAGTGAGCTAACAAGTAGTGCCTCAACTTCCTGGTAGCCCATACCAAGGCTAGGCAAGCTTTCTCCAAAGGGGTGTAGCGGGTCTCGTAATCCAGCATTTTCTTGCTCAAGTAGTAGATGGCTTTCTTTACCCTATCTTCAGATTCTTGAGCGAGCATGCATCCCATGGTCGTGTCTGTTACTGACAAGTATAGAATCAAAGGCTTTCCTAGCTCTGGCAGCAACAACACAGGCGGATTTTGGAGGTACCACTTAACTTGCTCAAAGGCAAACTGACACCGATCATCCCATCGGAATTTCTTCCCTTTCTTCAGGAGACCAAATAGTGGTTCACAAGTCAAGGTTAATTTAGAAATAAACCATCATATGAATTGCACTTTACCCAAAAAGCCTCGCACCTCCTTTTCAGTCCTTGGTGGTGGCATTTCTAGGATGGCCTTTATTTTGGAAGGATCTACTTCAATGTCCCTTTGTGTGATCAGAAAGCCCATCATTTTTCCTGCCGTTACGCCGAAGGTGCATTTCTACGGGTTTAACCTTAATATGTATTACCTGATTGTTGAAAGAATTTCTTCAAGGCGATGTAGTGGCCCTCTCATTCTTTGGACTTAATAATCATGTCGTCCATGCACACCTCAACCTCCTTGTGGCTCATGTCATGCAGAATGGTGGTCGCAGCCCTCTGATAGGTGGCTCCAACATTTTTCAAACCGAACGACATAACTCGATAGTAGTAGGTACCCCATGATGTAGTGAATACGGTTTTCTCTCTATCTTCGGGCACGATCAGAATCTAGTTGTACCCAGAAAACCCATCCATAAATGATAGCAATGCATGGCCCACGATGAAATCCATTAACTCATCAATGTAGGCAGAGGAAACTCATCCTTCGGATTGGTTCTATTCAAGTCCCGAAAGTCTACACACACACGGATTCTACCATCCTTCTTTGGCATTGAGACAATGTTGGCCAACCAAGTCGGGTACTCAGATACTAATAAGAAACTTGCCTCAATCTGCTTAGTGACCTCTTCCTTGATTTTTACTGCTTAATCTGGATGGATTCTCCGCAGCTTCAGCTTGACCAGTCGGGCCTCGGGGTCAAGAAGGATCCAATGCTGTACAATCTCAAGATTGATTCTAGACATGTCTTCGTAGGACCACGCGAAAACATCTTTGAAATCTTTTAACAAAGCAATTAAACACTCGCGCTCCTTCGAAGACAACGTGGACCCAATCTAGACCAGGCACGAATCCTTCTCAGTACCCACATTAATGGCAATGATTTCATCAGCATAAGGTTTAGCAAACCTCTTCTCCTCCCGATTAATCAAGTTTTCAAAGCCAGAGGAATTTCTTCCCCTTCGTTTTCATTAAAATTCTGAAAATCTTAGTCAATACAATAAACCAACGGCACAGAAAAGTACACAAAATTTGTAGAGTTTTCATTCAAAAAGTCCAGATCTTCGGTTATAGACTCAAAAGAAAAGCTAAATAAAGACCTAGACAGGACTTTGGTATCCGGGTTACCACCCCCAGAAATACCAGACTCAGACTCAGAAGAATTTGAATCTGATCCCAACCCCACAGACTCAGTGGAATTAGATTCAAGCTCATCACCCAATTCAGAACCAGACAGATAGCCTTCCTCCAGCTGCCAGATAAGAGATGATGCCCCTAATGCATCCAAAATGCCATTGGTTGGGTTCACACCCGGTTCTTCCCCGATCATGGAGACAGTAAGGTTATCTCCCAAGTTCTTTAGGTTAGTCGCAGGATTTATCAGGAGACAAGCCAGTGTTGCCCCTACTCCAAGCTCGCTGCCATCTAAGTCACCTTCCATGCTCTATTTAGCTTTGATGCTTGGTTTAGCCCTTTCCTCATCATCACTGTCCTGCAGCTACAGATCAAAGAAGATCTCAAACTTGGGGACACGCTACTTCGAGGAATTCACCCAAGGCTCAGGAAAGTCGCAAAAAGGGAAGTTTTCTCACTCCCGAAACAAAAAAACCATTTAATGTCCCCTGGATTGGCCTATGGATAAGTTCATAACGTTTCCCGGCTTGTTTGGCCTTGGCTCTGCCTCTCATTTTCTCTCCCTTCCTTATCCAATCCTCTTTGGTGGGCACATAGCCCAGTCCAAAGGCATGTGGGTTGTATGGCATATCTATCAGTGTTGCAACACCTTTTCGGCCACTTCTACCGAGTCCCATTCCTAGAACATGCTGCAGTTTGTTCATGAAATAGATAAACTAGGCACTGACATACATGCCTTCGTCTGTGGCCAAAATGGTTTGCACTACCCGGGCTTTAGGTAGAGTGAATCCCAAGAGGAATACATCCTCCTCGCCATGGTTGATCTCCAGCACTGACGTAGTTATCTCTGGCAGCGGATGGATGGATGAATTCCCAAAAACAATCGCCACTCCTCCCCCATGAGGGCATTTCAACATCTGATGGAGAGTTGAGGAGACGGCCTTCACATGATGCAACCAGGGCCTCCCTAACAACAAATTGAAGGTAACAGGCACATCTAAGACATGAAACTCGACCTCTTGCTCAGCTGGACCCACTTGGACTCTGACCTGCACTGTGCCCATGACCTCTCTGCTCGTGTTATCATAGGCCCGTATTACTTGGGTTGTGGGAACAAAATCTGCTGGTTTGAGGCCAATTGCATAAGCAATACGAGAAGGACAAACATTGATGGCCAAACCAATATCTACCAACACCACTGACACCCATTTCTCCCTACATTCCACAGATATGTACAACTGTTTATTGTGAGCCAAGCCCTCTGGCGGAAGCTCTTTGTCAGAGAAGGTAAGGGTTGGCTTGGCACTACTTGGACAAACCAAACCCCCAAACCCACAAGCTGCTCAGGCGTGGTGTCAATGGACAATTTAGCCTTGTCTATTGCCGACAACACCGCATGTCGGTATGCCCGAGAGGCCATGAAAGGACCCCAGATGGAGATGTCAGCTTGGATTTTTTTGAGTTGTTTCAATACTGCCTTTTCTTCTAGTTGTTTCTCTTTTTGTTTCTCGACCTCTCTCTGTTTTCCGAACGCCTCTGCTTCATCCAGGTGCGATGGCTTAAAATACCGCCCACTTCTCGTCATATGGTATATTTCTTTAGCATACCATCTATTGTCCAAAAGGCACTCGCCCCAGTCTTCATCGATGTGGGCCAGATCAGATCATTATCATTCCACCATTCACCCTCAGCAATCGGCAAACAGTTGTCTGGCTCTGCTTGTATCACCTTTACATCATAGGTGTCCCTCATAGGGTGTTATGAATTCACAGTTTTCTGGCTGTCTTCAATCCTTTCTCGTTCAAACTGCCTTAGTGCAGCTTCCTGTTCAGTATCCACAGTGCTCACAACACCCAGTTCTTGGGCTGGGTTTTCCACACCTGCGCTCTCCGATAGCTTTCCTTTCTCATCAGCCCTTCCGACTACTATAGCTATCTCTATTTCCTTTCCTTCTAGTTTCATTCCAATTTCTTCCTTTTTGTCTGGCTCATCACTCAGCCATCCAGCATTGTTAGTTGATTCATTCAGGTTGAACCACCCGATCTGCACATTTTCCTGATCCTGCTCGTCAAAGAACTACTGGTTGTCCAAATCCTCTTCGAGTTTGTCCAAATCATCCAACCCCTAGTTCGGGTCATCTTCCCTAGCCACATTAATGTCTACCAAGGTTGGCAGCACCAATTTAGACTTGATTTGACCAGCTGACACAATGTAGCAACTTGGATCATACAACCTATCAGGTAAGTCCTCAGGACACTCTGACAATAGACTAGTACCTTCCTCCAAGGTTGACTCCCCTTCCACTGTAACTCTCATTACCACAGGCTTGGGTTGAGGGTTGAACGTGTCCATCATGCACAGTTCAGATTGAGATTTCGAGGTGAGGGGATTTGATTATGGTCTAGGAGTGGATTTGTGGTTACGTTTTGTTTTTTAGATAGAGCGATCACATTGTTGTCAATGAGATCCTGAATCTCATGACATAATCGAAAGCATTGGTCGGTATCATGACCATGTTGTTGGTGAAACACACAGTATTTTGTGGGGTTGTGTTTGGGTGGGAGAGGATCAAGAAGTCGGCGAGGTTCTAAAGGTTTGAGGTGCCTTTTCTTGACTAGCACCTTCATGGCTTGAGAGAGAGTCATGTAAAGTTGGTTAAAGTTCCTCTGGGATCGGGTAGGGTTGGACGGCGTCTGTGAGCTCGTGTTGGCAAAAAGGTCAGCAATCTTGGTCGTGGTGACAACACTTACGTCTGACAGCCTCACAGCTATGCTACCACTGGCAGCATTGGAACTGCGAACAAACAGCCTTTTTGCTGGCTCCTTCTCATCTGTAATAAGCCCCTATTTCATGGCGTCTTCTATTTGCACTCCTATCTCATGGAGTTCTGTAAATGTGAACAGAGGTAGGACAATCATCTTTTGCAGTAACTTGTCATGTAGATTCAGGACAACCATGCTTATCTGGTCCTTCTTGGAAGGCTTTGTGGTCATCATCGAGGCTTTAGCTCTCCATCATGTCATAAATTCAAAGAAACCCTCCTTCGGATCTTGACGTGTTGCCTCGAAATCACGAGTTGTGACCTTGATTTGAGTATTGTACAAATACTACCCAATGAAGGCCCCGGCCATCTCCTCCCAATTCTGTTTAACAGAGTCTTCCAACTTAGCATACCATATGGCCACTATACTAGACATCGTACGGCCAAAGAGAGACAGCTTCTATAGTCTAGTTAAGCCCATCGGCCTTAAGATATCAGAAAACAAACGCAAGTGGACCATTGGATCTCCGGAACCATCGAATCAATCGATGTGCGGCATTTTAAACCGATCTGGTAATGTAACTGCAAAATTAGTATACCCGTCTTCTATGTCTGGGATGGAGTTAACCCCTTATGCCCTCTTGAATAACTTTTCTAGTTATTGACCTTGAGTACAGTTGGGTCAACCTCAAACTCGAACTGAGCCTCGATCTAATAAATAGGGGTTTTTGAGGCTTGTATTGGGATTAGCTCTGTTGGATTGCCCTGGTTTACTTGGACATTGGCAGTATGAAAGGTGGCTCCGGGTGCTGGGATACCCGTGGTAGGTACATAAGTTGCAGAGGCCACAGCTGGCCGAGGTTGCTATTATTGTAACATGGTTATAACCTCGGCCTGACGAGCTGTGACCTCGGCCTAGCGGGCAGCATCTTGCTGTAGGGTCTCAACTGTCTACTGCAGATGATGTATCAATTCTTTCATACTGACTGGGGGATATTGTGTCATTGGAATAGGCAATCGATCTTGTGCCAGGCTAGAAGTAGATGACTGTCCCCGAAACAGACAAGACACAGGTGAGTTGAGGGGTGACTGTTGTAAAAACTGAACCGGTGAATTCTGTCTGATTCTCCTCCATCTTGTAACCGGTAAGAGTGAGGTAAACACAAGTTGTCCCCGAACAAGATCCCCGACTTTACAAAGTCTTCTGACTCAGGTCCAAAGTACTTGGGGGATATTCGAACTTTCTGAAGCTATGGTTTTAAACTACCTAGCAAAAGAAATAAAGCAAAATAGTAGTAATCAGAAACCACACAACACCTCAGCTAAGATGTTATCAACACAGACATGATCAAAGTTATAGGACTGTACTCCACACTGAATTCTGCCCCCAAAACAGATACCAAATTTGCAATTGCTATGCGCATTCCCGTACAGTTTCACTGTAAAACACATACTAGTTAAGAGAGAGCCAAAACACTTCTATGAAGGGCTAGGGTTACCCTGCCCTAGTTTCGTCAAGAACTAGGGTTTCACTAGTCAATCAAACGGTTTTCACACAATCCTATATTTTTGGGTGAGTATCCTGTCCTAGTTTAGATCAGTCACTAAGGCTTTACTATATGCAGCTAGGCCAAATGGTCAAAGAGGGTACCTCAGTAAGACTACCTAATATACCTCTCACACCTAACACTAAGAAGTGAAAGGAAGATCAAACGGTACAGCCGCAACCCAGAACCAAGGGTTGTGTTCTTATCATGGCAGAGCCCACGATTGGTCAGCCTTTTGGCAAGCTTTTGGGCAAGTCTCCAGCAAACCGTCCAGGAATAGCAGATGGTAAACATAGTGATTTAAGCACACCAATGCAAATGCAAATGCAAAGAAACATATAAGTGCAGATAAAATTTCACATCTTGAAGTTCGAGTCAAGTTCTCTAAATTTCCCAGTAGAGTCACCAGAAACTATAGCTCGACTTTCCGTGCTCCTTTCGGATACGACTAGCCTTACAGTTCGGACTCCCACGGTTCTAAATCTGATCTCACAAGTACAATGTGAAATAGATAAACACCAAATAGTCCAAATCTGACAAATCTTTTAGAAAATTGATTTTGAATCAAAATGCCAAAAATGAACTGTTTTACCAAATACAGAGTCGCCACCTAAATATTTTTGAAAAATTTAGGAAACCCATGACTCATGCCAAAGGCCACATGTCTGTCATCACCAAGATTGTCTCGGCTCGGGAACTTAGGTACAAGAGGGGAAGGTCATAAGTTAAGCACCCCACTCGCCTGATCAAAGATTGACCTCTACTAATCATGATGTGATTTTTATTTATAATATATGTTCTGGTTTCAATTATTTGGCTATTATTGCTATGTGATGCACACAAGTATAGACTAATTTGTAAAAATTGGAACATTTGATTTCATGTTTGTTTTTTAAAAGAGTTTGTGAATGTGACACTAGAAAAAGTGGGCTCAAATGTACATTAATCAAACTATCCCAATTCAAGCAACTAGCCTTCATCCACAAGCATTCAAACAGTTTATCACTTAAGCACTTAGCCTCATAGTGGACATGTTTTGACATGGTAACAACCACACTCATGCAATATGCTAAAACAAACAAAAGCTCATCTAGTACTCCAAGCCAAAAAAGATGACAGAGTTAGAATAATGCATGATCCTAACTATGCAATATGACTAATGCAACGCATAAAATATGCAATTATTAGGCTCGGCTATTAATATGGCATATGAATTAATTTGATAGCATGCAGTCTAAGCATGTATTCAAAGAAGTATTATCTAACAATGCAAGTTAGAATGATGCGCCGAGCTTAATGCATGCAAGACAATGGATGCAAGGAATGAGAGATGCTAAACGAAACATGATATCCTAAACTAACCATCATAAACAGGTAAATAAAATGGAGAAAGACGTGGGGTTAGAAGACATACACATTATTACAACTGTGCCCTCGCACAGGAGGGTCTGAATAAACTAACTAGCTAAGCTCATTTACTAGCTATTACAAAACGAATTAACTAATTATTACAAATCGAATAAACTAACTATGCTAGCTAGTTATTACAAAGCCAATTAATTAATTAACTATTCTATGGAACTAACGCTAATTAATTAATTACAAATTAGAATTAACTAATTAATTACGACATGAATACAACATGAAAGAAGTAACTAAGCCAACTAATCGGCCCCAGGAAGCGAGGGATGCTCATGCATGCGCGGATTTCCACCCAAAAAGCCCACTCTTCTGCTGCCAGAATGCCTTTATTGCACAGTTAGAACATCTTTTCACCTCAGCCTCTACTTTGTTTTGTTCCAAAAAATTGTTGCTCAATGTGACAAAGGTGGCCAGCAGGCCAGAAGTAGTGGCCAACCAGCCACAAATGGTAGCCTGCCATCCAAAAGAAGTGGCCTGCCGGCTAGAAAAAGTGGCTGGCCGGCCACTGAAGTTTGGCTCCTCCTGCTGCAATAGAAAGCATACATAGCACAAACAAGGTATTCTCAAGGTATATTTGTACACCTCACCCCTCCTTATCATCAAACAGCTCAAAGGAGTGGCAAGCTCAATTTGCAAGCCATCAATCGATGCAATTTCATTGCATGATGGCCTATGAACCAAGGTGTACAATTTCAATAAATGCATAATAAAAAGACTCTCAAACCTCCTCCCTATCATGGATTGATCAAGGGAAGTGGTTGACCTCGAAAACTTGAACCATTTTATCACTAGCAAGTATGAAATGCCTCAAGTTCCCATATATTCAATTAACATCCGATTGAACACCAAATTGCTTATTATTTTGCATCATTTTTAGTCCCAATTTTATTACTTCATTTTAATTACCAACCATTCCTTAGTTCATTAAGTCCAAAAGTGAAGATTAAGTCCTCTAATGGAAAGGAGTACCAAACCAAGTGTTGTTTTAGGCATGAGAGAAGTGTCATGATGTTGGTAATGAACCCCAAAGGGATTAAACCATTAATCACAATCCCTCAATCTCAAGCTTAAACAAGCAAGTAGTTTGAAACAACTTTCAAAGAAAAGAAAAATCCAAGAAATGAGGGAGGTTGTGGAGATAATTAGAGATGAATACAAGTATGAAAAGTAAGAAATAAACACTATCAACTCAAATAGGTTGGTGGCTAAGGCCTAAACCACCAAGCCAATGAGGATAATTACACTACAAACATGCTATACAAAGCTCAAATGCAATGAACAACTAAAAATAGTCCTAAAACAGTCCAAAAAAAGTGTTGGAATTAAGCTAACAATAACTAGAACAATAAGCTAAAACATGGAGCAAGTTAAGCTAGTAAGCAAGCACAAAGAGGGGAGGCTACCCCCTCCATATTTGGGACTTCAAAACATGGTTTTAGCCACTAAAAAAGCTCTGATATTCAATAGTAAAAAGCTTTAAAAAATAATAGAAAGGTAGAAAACAAAAGAGCAAAGGCCTAAAAAGTTAGGTGCAAAGAATGGTGATCCACTCCTCCACCCTTAATGGCCTTAAACCACAAGTTTCAACCCAAAAATGCAGAATATAAACAGTTCAAAAACAGTAGGAAAAATAGCAAATAAATCAAAAAAACAAGCCAAGACTTATACCTCTTCAAGAGGAGAACCCTTTCTAAATGACAAATCAACACTTACACACCCTCAAGAGCTCAAAGTAAGCTCAAAAGTACCTCAGCTCAAATACCAAAAGATTTGGTTTAGAGTGTATAGACAAAGGCTTAAGAATTTGCAAGAAAAAGAGGGAATTGTAGAGAGAGAGAATGTTTTTGCTCCAAAATTTCCAACCCTCAAAAATGGAAGGGGAGGTCTTCTATTTATAGAAAAACATGAAACTCCCTCAGAAATATCCATACATACACGTGTAGGCAGATACATGCACCTATGGAAACAGTTGGCACATCTGGCATAAATATCTGCAAAAACACACAAATGGCCAGCAGCCCATATTGGTAGTCGGCAGCCCACATTGGTGGCCGGCAGGTCACAGGGTTTTTAGGCTTGAAAAACTGTTGTTTTGGTCCAAAACAAGGCAAAAGGTGTGTAGGGTTTGAAAGCTCAAAGCTGTGGCATTTTGTTGAGGACTTCAAGCACTTGACAAGCATGTACAAATTCATCATTGGGTGCGCAAGCGGTGATGCCCAAGTCATAAGGGTGGTAAAAAATAAGGTGTCTATAGGGGGTGGCATCGACGTCGACGCGGATCCGAAACCGGAGGTGTGTGGGTTACAATGGTGATTAGTGGTGGTGTATATGTGTATTGAGAAATTATGGTTTGGAATTTTTTCTAAAAAAGTAATTTAGCTGAGGGACATAATTGTAATAAAAAAAAATGAGAAATGGTGGATATTGAGCAAATGAATGGTGTATAAATAGAATTACCCAAAAATTAATAGATAACAGAGGTAAAATGATATGAGGCAATAGTTTTAAAGGTAAAATGTAATTTACTCTTTACTTTATTTATGTAATTTTTTTTTTTAAATTTGTTGCCCCTCACCCAATCACACTCGTGTACATAACATTTTGATTTATTTTCAATCTAAACTATATTTTTTTATTAAATAAAACTGATAACAAAGGATAATTTAGTAATAAAAAGCAATAAAAATGATATTTTAGATATTTTATGTACATCTATATTGAGTTTAATGACTAAAATAGCAAAAAAAAAATGATGCTAATTTGACTTAATAAAAGTAAACGATGATTTAGATTTTAAAAAAATAGTGTTTAAATTGACCCAAAAAAAACAAATTTATTTTGTTATAAGTGTCAAAAAAAATTGATTGAAATTTCTTCATAAAAATTAAAAAATTTAGAGACTAAAATATACAAAATTGATATAGTTTTAAAATGAAATAAGAAAAATAAAAATAATTTTAAGGGATAAAAAGTGAAATTAACCCTTTATTTTACTATTTACATTAAAAAAAAAGGGGGGAATTTTTTTTTTTTCAAAGATCCTTGATATTAAGATCTTAAAGGATAAATGACATGTAATATTTTCATAGTGGTTGGGGTCCCTCAACATTTTTTCAAAAAAAAATCGATCTAGAGAAATTTCAAAACGCAGAGAAATTGTCTGAAATTTGTTTGATTTTTTCTTTGTTTTCAAATTTTCTGTGTTTTGAAATTTCATTGATTTAAATTTTCTCTGATTTACTCACAAATTTCTTTGTGATTTGCTCACAATTTTTTTCATATTTTGACCAATTTTCTCTAATTTACTTATAATTTTCTCTGATTTGTATGTCTATAATTTAATTTTAAAGTAGTGCACAAAATGTATTTAATACATTGAATAAGAACTTTTGATACAATGGCACTGACAACACACTTTAAAGCACAAAAATTAAAAATTTGGATACAAAGAATTCGGCGGTGAGTGTCAGTATTCAAAACAAATATGGTTACTACGCTATGGTGGAACTGTACATATATCTAATCTTGAAAAATGGATGGAAACTGATGGTTTCTGTCTCATCACTCTCTCTCTCTCTCAATCGTCTGATTCATCAACAATGGGCGACATTGATGGATGAATTTTACACTCAGATCTATTTCTACTTAACATCCTTTTCAACGAACCACTCAGTGTCATCGTTACTTGTGATGACAATAAAGAAGAAGAAGAAGACGATGAACATATCGACAATGAATCACTCCTTATCATCGCTCCAATTCCACTCTCATTATTCTCAACAGAATTCGAAACTTCAATCATAATCTCTGATTCCTCTTCTCTCGCTGCATCGGCCATTGTCTGAGCCATCATCACCTGCCTCGACAACGATTTTGGTAGATATGGGTATGGATATGGGTGTGGGTGTGGGTGTGGGTAAGGCGAGTGAGAGAAGAGTTGATAAAAAATGAGAGGGTGGGTGTGATATATAGGTGTGTGTGAGAGACTTTAATCTACCCCAAAAAAAAGAAAATATTATAGATCTCTTCCATTAGTAAAAGTTTGAGAAAGATATTAGATTAAATATTCCAAAAAAAAAAATTAATTTGTTGCCCGCACCTAATCATTTCCCTAAACAAACAAAGGGAAATAACCTGACAAGAAAAAAATAATAATAATCACTCTGCTTAGTTTTGGTTTCTAGAATTCATTTTTCAGAAAATTCTACTTTCTTATTTTTCGTATTTTTTTTGTTTTCACTGAATTTTTTTAATATTTTAAGCAATTTTTTTAATTTTTAGACACACCTAATAAAAATACACTTAAAAATTATAATTTTTGTGAAATTTTTTTTTAAAAAAAATTTACTAAATACCAAAAATATTAAAAAAAAACAAAAATTTAGTATATTTTTCATTTTTTGTGTATTTATTATTTTTTTTTAAAATATTTTTTTATAAACATTTTACTTTTTAGATACATCTATGTAAGGTACATCTAAAAAAAAAATTGTTTAAAATTTTTAAAATATTCATTAAAAACAAAAAAAAAAAGCGAAAAACAAAAAATTCAATTTTTAAATAATTAAATTCAAAAAATTGAAACCAAATATACTGAATAATAATTATTAAAAAATAAAAAATATTATAAGAGTGGTGCTATTAGCACCCCATCTATTATTTGGACCCCTCATTTCTTTGAAACCCTTAAAATTTATTTTCCTCCCCCCAAATAATACCAAAATTATCTTTGTGAAAACATTCACCTATTCAATTAAATGCACACCCCTCGCACCCCCAAAAAACCTCTCTTCCAAAAACCCTAACAAAACCCACGAAGAAGAAAAAGAGCCAAGTGTGATTACTATCTCTGCCGCCTCATCATTTTCTTCGGTTTAACCATTATCACAGTTGGTATGCTCTTTCTCTCTCTCTCTCTCTCTGCCACCTTATCATTTTCTTTAGTGATTAATGTTCGTTACCTATTTCTGAACAAATAATAAATGGTCGGTTACCGGTTCCTCGAACAAATAAATAATGTTGTGGCCTGTATTCCTAAATTTTAGTCATATGTTCGAGAATTCAGTCCCGAAAAAAATGACGAACATATTTTATTATTTTTGTCATTTTTTTTAAGAAACTACCTTTACAAGGCCAATCTCCTCCGAATTAAGAACACCATCAAAGTTATGAACTTCCTCTGAACTTTTATTGTTGTACTCCTCTCGTCTCATGAAGATGTGGTTGCCGAAAAAACTTTAACTCATTGTCATTGTCGGAGAAGTGTAGGTAATCAAATGATTGCTACCATTACCGCCAGAATATTGCTGCCAAAGGGTTTTTAAGGTTTTGAGGGTGGGTAAGTTTTGAATGTGGGATTTGGAGAAGATGAATGAATGGTGATGGAGGTGGATGCTCTCACAAACCCTAATTCATGATGTAGTGGATGTGTGAGTTTAATTGTGAGTGGGTTTAATTGTGAGATGAGGTGTCCCAAAATTAATGATGTCCTTTTTAATAATTTTATTTGAAGTTATTATTGTAATAAAAAAAAGTTAAAAATTAAGGGTCTAAAATAATTCATAGGATGCTAATAGTAGCACTCTATTATAAATAATAATAATTAAAATTATAAAACTTTCTGTAATTATTTACACTTCCACCACTATAGTGTAGTTGTCACTACAAACAAACCCTATGTGGACGTTAGCCCACCTAGCCAGCCAGCCAACCAAACATATCATATCAACCTCCCTCCTCCCTCTGCTCAACACGCCTAGCCCTGAGATTTTCGGGGCCCAAAGCCGATAATCAGCTAATAAATTTCTAGGGTCCTTCACATTTTTTTTTTCATTGAATAAAAAAAAAACTGAAGGTAATGGACAAAAGATTTGTGTCAAAATCACAAAAAAAATACTTAGCATTACATTACAACAACTAATAAGTATCACTTGATCCTCTCTTTTCTTGCATTTTTAGAAGCAAATAAATCAATCATACTTGCATAATCTAGCTTTTTTGCAAACTCATTTTCAATAAATAACAATGCTAATCCATTTAATCTTTCTTGTGACATGATTGATCAAATGTAATTTTTTTATCATTTTCAACTTTGGAAAACTTCTTTCCCCCGATGCAACTGTAACCGGAATAGTCAAAAGTATCCTGTAAGCAATCCATGAATTTGGCAAACAATTTGCCATCAACTGCAGATGATTGAGCACTTCAATTGGTTTATGGACTTCTTTTGGAAATCTCTCTTTCAAAACTTTTAGCTCCATCAATATCGAAAATCTCACCATGTTTTAAAAATTCTTCAAGGTTCACACACCCCGCCTTCAACGATTCATTGTTGCACTTTTTCAAGTCAAATAAAAAGCCAAAGTTTGCCTCATATACTTTGAATCATTCGAACCTATTTTTGAGTGAACAAAGGGCTAGTTCAACAAAATAGAAGAAGTAACCAACTCTAAATGATTCTTCAGTCGACTAGGTCACCTCTTCGCTAACATTCTCATCAAATTGTTTCTTTCTAGAAATGATGTGCTTTTCAACAAATGTAGGTTCAATTCCCAATTCACTTGCCATTTCTTTAGCTTCAACCATAGCCTCCATGAAACTTACTTCTCTATACATTGCAACATATTTAACAAGCCCATTTAACGGCTTTACAGCAACTGCTATATCCATATCTTTACTTTGAAGAAGCTTGCTAACAGGGTTCACATGAAAAAACAAATTGTACCAAATTAGAATACTAAAACAAGAACTCAAAAGTCTCAAGTTCATGAGTTACCAGGGATTTAGCTTCACTTTTTGCAATCGAATCTGTGGTAGGATTGTTGTACAAGTCAACTAAAGCATCTCTTATTTTTGAAGCATGGTATCTTAGTGGTTTAACACTTTCAATGCGACTTTTCCAATGCATTTGCAACAACGACTTAACCGTGAGGCCTTCCTTTAGATTATCTTTAAAAATTGCCCAACGTTGAACGAAAGATGAAAACAATACATATATGCATTGTACCAAACCAAAAAAAGTTTTTGCTTTAGAGCAAGAGTTGACCATATCATAAAGCTCATGGTTAAGACTATGACAACCACACGGCATATAGAATGCTCTAGGATTTACTTGAAGTACTCTTGTTTGAACACCTTTGTTTTTACCTTTCGCGTTAGAGCCATTGTCATATCCTTCACTACAAAAAAAATTGTTTTTTGCGACGGCAAAACGCCATCGCAAATACCCCAAATGCCGTCTCAAAAGGTTTTTGCAATGGTAAAATGGCTTTTTACGACGGCAAGTGGGGGTCACAACAAAAGGGGTTGCAAAAGGGTTTTAGCGACGGCACTTGCTTTTGCGACGGGAAAATTCCTTTTTTGTGACGGCAAATTTCTATTGCCAATAATGGATGAAAATCTGAGTTTTTTGCAATGGCACAGTATTGCCGTCGCTAAAAGGGTTTTTTGCGATGGCAAAAATACCGCCACTAAAAGTCTATTTGAGACAGCAACCTAAACCGTCGCTAATGACTATTGTCGACGGCTATGATACCGTCGCTAAAGGCCTTTTTTTTCAATTATATTCCCTACCTTTTGCGACAGTATAAGTGCCGTCGCAAAAAGCCTGTTTCAATTTTCTTTTGAGACGAGGTGTTCTGCCGTCTCAAAAAAAAATTTAAAAAAAAACAAAAAAAAAACGTGTAATAAAATTATTAAAAATATGAAAATGACCTGTATTAAATGAAAAATAACTATAAAAAAACCAATAATTATATAATAATATAAAAAGTTCAATATATAAATAAAAATTCATCCATAATTAAAAAGCAAGTTATATTAACAATTCCATCTTCTAGTCAAATGTAAAGTACCACTGAAACACTACAACATAAAAACAAATCCAAGGACAAAAAAAAAAATGGAAGAAAAAAAGATGTACATAAGATGGTCACTAGCTACATTAATACTAGAATTGCTTTAATTACATATCATATAAGATTAACCCAATCCATGCTGTGATTGTAATTGTTTTCTGGCACATAAAAAATATTTCCAAACCCTTCCATCCCAAACTCCCCTAGAAAAGGAGGTGGATCCATGGCTTCCATGGAGAACAATGAAGCCGGGCTATTGCTTGAAACACCATCGCATCTCTCCAGTAGCCTCTGTATCTCCTTTTCTGCCTCGGAAAGCTGTTCCTTGAGCTTCATTACCTGTAAATTAACCAATAATTTGTTATAAGATTGTGATGGTTACTTGATTTGGTTTCCAAACCTTAGAAGTGGGGAATTATAATAAAAACCCATGAAGTGGTTGGTGGGTGTGAAAATGTAGAGTAATGCTAGACATTTTTTTAATTGTAGAAAATAAAATATATAGACCAAAGATTCATTAATCTACATCTTACATTTTATTTTTGTGGACACTTTTTCTAGGTTTGTGGTTTATCCGGAAAGAGTTTTACTACGAATCTAGAAACCAAATACATGAATGAACACAAAAATATACAGGAATTGACTAGATTTTACAAAATTTATTGGTGCGCCCACTTCTAAAAAATTTGTCTCTCATATAAACCCATCATTCCTGAAGTGGCAAATTGAGTTGATGAAGAGTTCATACCTTAATTCACTGATAAAAAGGCAAACATAATAATTCAGCTGAAGCATCATACAAATGATGTAATAGAAATTATGCAAAATTGCATCAACCCACAATGAAAGAAGATGTCTCAGAGAAACAAAACTTGACAAAATAACAGAACTCTAGGCAAAGCCCACCAATCACAGCCTTCTAATTACATCTCTTACTACTGTCATTTGATATATAGTATTAGGCAGTCTATTTGTCAAGATTTTAAAATTTAAAAATGAAAAAAGAAGAGAAGAAAAAAAGTTATTCTGACAAGAATGTGAGGGAGAATGCTTATTCGCTAATATATGATTACATGACATACATATGCACGATGAGGCCTCCACTATGGGACAGTATATGAATTATTTTGGGTTCTCGAAAACAATTATGGTTCTAAATACTTTTTCTGTAATAGATAAGTGACGCATCCATCCCTAATGACGTCAAGAAAGGCAAAAAATGATATGCTAAGAAATTCGGAGAATTAAAGCTGCATGATTGTATTTACAAATATAACAAGTTATATCATTAAAACAACACCCCGAGCCACCAAACGAGACACAAACTCGATCACCGAAGAGCTTGAACAACAAATCATGCACTAATTCTTAGAAGGACAAGCAATGAATTGATACGATTCTATGATTTGAACTCGAGCAAAACTATGAAAGCAACAAACACCATATTACAGAAACAAAAGCAAAAACACAAACACTTGGCGTAGATGATATCATTTGCAGCATCAAGTCCTCAGATTGAAACCAAAAACTAATTCAATCCCTCCAAACTAATGGAAACAGCAAAGAAAGAAAATTTGAGAGAATTGCAAACAAATACAATGATGTATATGAATTGATTAAAAGAGACTAACCTATTTATGTGGGTTAGAGTTGGATTGTGCTAGAAACCCTCCCAACCCAAAGCAAGCAGCAGAAAAGCCGCTAGTTTCTCGGTCATGAATACCATTCAACAAAAGTACCTATAAAGGAAGTAAATGCATTAATACAACATAACAATGTTGAAAACCCTACATAATAAGAGCCACGATAGGTGTTTAATAGCTAGAATCTTCGAATATAATTAATGTCATCCGAACATCAAAGAAATTAAGGGCCTCAACTGAATATTTTCAGCAGAGCCAATCACAAAGGAATTAGTAACTTCCTGAACTATCAACCAAATTTACAACAATTACTCGACAGACTCTTTTCTAGTCAAAGAGCATACACATGATGCCTTGATAGAAGATTACCTTGGGGCAAGACCTTGAAGCGATGATCTCCCCAATGTCAAGTAAAACCTATGTATGGAGAATGATCAGTACAAGATAGAAATTAAAAACTTTCTTTTGTTTTCCCAATTAACAAACCACTGATGACAACTATTTCATATCAACAGAAAAAACAAGATTAGAGAACCATTACCCACAACAATGATCAAAGTAAGGCAACAGAAAGAGTTCCAAGAACATATTTTCATTCAAATTTTAGATTAGTAGATAAGCTTAGATATACAATGCATAATTAGTACAGCAAATAATTTAAATAAGGTGAACATAAGAATATGCCTTTGTTTATTTATGGATTCCAAGTATCTTTGTCAATAATAGTTCCGTTGAATTGATTAACTGATAGATGAACAAATTAAAACATGGAGTAGAAAAGCCACCAAACCTCCAGCATGTTATAAGAGTATGACATAGCAAGTAGCAACCATAGAGATTAAAAATCCTTTAAATGACTGACAAGTTTTAACAAGAGAGCAAAGAAGCACTGTTCATGTATTTTCAACTGCTTTAATAGCCCAAGACTCACGTTTCTGTAATAACCCCATAATAGCCCAAGAATCAGGCACAAGTAGTGGTGATTCAATCAGCGTCATCTGGACAAGCTAATGCAAAAAAAAAACTGAATAAAATGGAGCTTATAATGCTTTTTCACCACCAAATTTTGAGGAAAGTGAAACAAACATGAATTTAGAAGTATTGTATTTTATCGAACAACTGGATCTTATTTAACTAAACAAGGAATTCAACTGGTCTTGCTTGAGCCTTAATTATTTTATTTATTTTTCTTTAGTGCCAAGATATTGAAATACTGGGTCTCTAATTATGGTAGACCAACCAAACAGAGAGCAATTAAAGAACAAGTTTCAGTCAAAAAACTTCATTACATAATTCTTAGTTCCAACCACTTATAATTGGTAGTGAAGTGGGCACAAACAGTAAGCAATAAACCACCACCATTGGGATATTAAACACTCCAACTAATTGCAAAATCATATGATAGGATTTAATTTGAATACATAAAAATCTCAAACCTGATAGAGACCCTCCAGAGAAATGATGCCCACCAATATGTGCCATGAGAAGACCAATCCAAGATCCTCAAAGCTCCCAATTTAGAAAAAAACCTGGTTCTGTAATAGAGGCCGATGTTGTGTTGGAGGAGACACTGACTCAACTCAACTAACTACCAAAACCAACCAACAATCAATAAGTAATCTATATAACTCCAGAAATATAATTGGGAAGATCATTAATGCAATAGATGACTTCTTAGAACAGCAATTAAAGACCTCAAATACTTAGAAAGTGTTAGTTACTCTACACTTTCTGGCCTTAAATGCAGCAAAAGAAGTTTGGTTGTTCTGTGATGTCCCAAGACACAGTTCACCCAAAAAGCATGACACTTTTAACTCCTTGGAAAAAAGAAAAATCTTTGCAAAGTAAAAATCACATGTTCGTTAACACATCCCAGCAAAAAAGCAAAATTGGGTAACTTTTCAAAAAGCTTAGATGCATAAATACATATATATATATATATATATATATACATATATCGATCCATATATCTGTTGTCTTAATTGGGGAAATTACAATTTAGTGGAGTTTTCACAAAATAATTACATATTCATGAAAAAGTTCAAGACTTTAACCATTAAAATTTATAAACTTCAACTGAATTGAAATTTCCCCTTTAATTTAAAGGGTATAAGATCGATGTAAACCTTGGAAATTGATTCATTTTCGACACAGTGAAGATACAAAAATTCAAATCCAGTACAAAATCAGCAAAAACAGTAAAGGACGAATCAAAACGAAACAGAAAGGTAATCGAAAAATGAAAATGAAACAACAATTCAACAAAATAGTCAAGTTACCTAAGAAATTCAACGAATTCGGGTGATGATTGAAACCCTAGAAGAATCGGTCGTTTCTGTAGAGAAGAGAAAGTTGGAAGATTGAGCGACGAGAGGTGGATCGGAGGCAGAAATTAGGGTTTGAAGAGGGTGAAGATGAGAGAGAGAGAGAGAGGGCGGGAAGGAGACGAGATCGATGATCTACAAGATCGATGATCTTTTCTCTCTCTCTTCTTTGCCTGGTTGCCCCATCAAAGACTGAACAGATTGGGGATTTTGGGTTTTTGGGGGAGGGGGAGGGAGGAGCGGAATGGAAAACAAGAAACAGATTGGGGATTTTGGGTTTTTGGGGAGGGGGGAGCGGGAATGGAAAGAGAGAGGGGGGAACCGGGCGGGAATGGAAAAAAGGGGGGATGGAAATTTTTTTGGATTATTTTTATTTTTATTTTCATTACAAATAAATATTTAAATAATAAAATGACTTTTTTTTTTTTTGCAACAGAGGATGCCATTGCTAAAAAAAATTGTTTTTTATTAAAATAATTTTTTTTATAGTTAATGAATTTTTATTTTTATTTTTTCATTTAGTAAGGTTGAAAATTTATTTGTTTCATATTTATTTTAATGAATAAAAAATTAATTTTTTTTTATTTGGTAGAAGTAGGGATAATATTTTCCATTAAAATAAAGTTAAATTTTTGTGGTCAATGTGGCATTTGCAGTGGTAGTAGTGGTAATAATGGAATGGCATTTGCAGTAGTGGTGAATGTGGTAGAGAAGATGGGTGGTGAGAGAGAGATGAGTGAGAGACAAATAGAGAAGAGAGATAGAGAGACAGAGAGAGAGACAGACAGACAGACAGAGACAAAGTGATGAGCGAGAGAGAGACAAAGTGGTCGCTAAAAGTGCATTTTCTTGTAGTGGAGAGCTCGATAAATAAATAAGAGATGAGGGAGAGAGTGAGCAAGGTGAACACAATGGAGGAGAGAGACAAGCAGACAGACAGACACATAGAGAGAAAGAGAGAGAGAGAGAAGAGCGAGAGACAGACAAACAGACACAGAGAGAGAAAGAGAGAGAGAGAAGAGTGATGAGTAAGAGAGAGAAGAGAGGTAATATTTTGTGGTAGAGAGGAGGAACCGACAGTAGTGGTGAAGGTGGTGGATAAGAGATGATAGTGGTGGTGGTGGTGGTGGTGGTGGTGATGACGAAGGAGATTAGTGGTGAAGTTGTGGTAGTAGTAGAGTAGATGGAGTAGTAGGGGTAAAAGAGAGGTAATGGTAGTAGTAGTAGTATTGGCAATAGTGGTAGTGGTAGTAGTGGAGTGGTGGCGATGGTAGTAGTAATGGTAGTCGTAGAGGTGAAATGGCGACCGTGGTAGTAGTGGTGGTAGTGAAATGGCGTTTGCAGTAGTAGTAAAGGTGGTAGAGAAGATGAGTGGTGAGAAAGAGAGATAAGTGAGAGGCACAGAGAGAGAGAGAGAGAGAGAGAGAGAAAAGAGATGAGAGAATAGATAGATGAATGAGAGACACAGAGAGAGAGAGAGAGAGACAAATAAACAGACAAAGAGAGAAGAGTGATAAATGAGAGAGAGAAAGAAATAGAGAGAAAAAAGATGAAAAAATGGGTGAAAAGATATAGAGAAACAGAGAGAGAAAAAAAAAAGAGCGAAAAGAGATAAACGAGAGAGAGACAAAAAGAGATGAGCAAGAAAGCGAGAGAGAAAAAAAGAAGAGAGAGAAAAGAGAGACAGAGAGACAAGATAGATGAAAGAGATAGAGAGAAGAGAGATGGACGAGAGACACAGAGAAAAAGAGAGACAGACAGACAGACAGAACAGAAAAGAGTCAGAGAGAGAAGAGAAATGGGTGAGAGAGATAGAAAGATAAGAGAGAGAGAGAAAAGAAATGAGAGAGATAGAGAGAAGAGAGATAAGCGAGAGAGACAGAGAGAGAAAACAGATGAGAGAGATAGAGAGAAGACAGATAAGCGAGAGACACAGAGAGAAAATGAGAGAGAGAAACAGACAGACAGAGAAAGAAGAGTGATGAGTGAAAGAGATAAAGAGAAGAGAGAGAGATAGAGACAGAGAGACATGAAGATGAAAAAATGAATGAAAAGAGAAATGTTACATCAAAAGAGTAAGAAGACATTGTTTTTTTAATTTTTTTTTTGCGACAGAAAAAAGTACTAGAATTTATTCAAACCATTTTGTGACTGTATATATATGAAGCTGTCTCAAAACCACAATCACTATGCTAGGTTAGAGTTTTTCAAAAACTCTTTTGAGAAAATTATACTTTCTTGTTTTCTGTGTTATATTGTTTTTACTGAATTTTTTTAATATTTTAAGTATTTTTTTTTTAATTTTTAGACACACCTAACATAAATACACCTAAAAATTAAAAAAATTGTAAAAAAAATCTTTTAAAAATTCACTAAATACCAAAAATACAATAATTCAATACATTTTTTTTTGCATTTTTATGTATTTATTAATTTTTAAAAATAATTTTTCATAATTTTTTTTTAGATACATCTAAGTAAGGTACATCTAAAAAAAATATTTAAAATTTTAAAAATATTCACTAAAAATTAAAA
Organism: Camellia sinensis; assembly: GCF_055761805.1. Classification (NCBI taxonomy): domain Eukaryota; kingdom Viridiplantae; phylum Streptophyta; class Magnoliopsida; order Ericales; family Theaceae; genus Camellia; species Camellia sinensis. The sequence goes on along the minus strand of NC_138969.1, from coordinate 39,460,829 downwards.
AAAAAACACGAAAGTCACTTTTTTGCGACGGCAGAAAATGTCGTCTCAAAAAAGCAGAGTATTTGCGACGGCACCATTTGCCGTCTCAAAAAAGCATAGCATTTGCGACGGCACAATTTGCCGTCTCAAAAAATGAGAGCATTTGCGACGGTATTTTCTACCGTCGCAAATACTTTGTTTTTTTGAGACGGAAAATTGTGCCGTCGCAAATGCTCTGCTTTTTTGAGGCAACAAATGGTGCCGTCGCAAATACTTTGTTTTTTTGAGACGGCATTTTCTGCCGTCGCAAAAAGTGACGTTTTGAGACGGCAAGTGTGCCGTCACAAATAGTCCCGTCTCATATACCCATTTTTCTTGTAGTGCTTGCTCTCTTAAGTCACCAATATCAAGTTAAAGGTTAACTAATGCTTCTGGAAGTTTATCAAAAAGTCTCATTCCCAATGTATTATCCACATTTAAGAATTCCAAAAAAAAACTCTTTCACCGTAATTGGAATTATTGAAACATCCACACATCATACAGCAAGAGACATTTGTTCTTGATGGCTTATATCCAGAATACAATCAAGTATGACTGAAAAGTATTTTGCTAGTTCGATTATAGACAAAATTGCACTTTTGACTTCCTCGGCCAACATTTTTATCACAGCGTTTTGAATTTTGTGACTCAAATAATGGTAATGAATCTTATCCTTTTCTATCTACCGCAAATGCTGTTCCATCGTTGGATCAAACTCACCAATCATTTCATTTATGCTTATAAAAAGTCCATGGCTCTCTTCATAAATCTTCTCATGGCTTCCACGAAAAGGCAAATTATTCTTGGCAAGTGTTTTCACAACTGTAATTATCATCAATAAAACCCGTCTCAAGTGCTCTCTTTCTTGTTAACTTGTTCTTGTATACTTTTATCTATTGTTTGATGCTTTCCCAATCTTTCCTCTAACTTCCATTTGCTCATGCAAGTAATGTGCTCGTTACCACATTCATTTCCTTTAAGTTTCTCACCAACATTTTGCCAGTCTTTAAATCCTTCGGTAGCCAATTGAGTCTTATTTCCCTCTTGCTTAAACAACTTACAACAAAAGCAAAATACTCTATTCAAAAGTTCTGAGTATATTAGCCATGTCCTATCAAAATTTTCTCCATTTGGTAAATGCCGAATGTAATGAACATGTGAGAAATGCCTATGCCTAGAAGAATCATCCTTAGGGAAGTTGAACTCATAATTTCTTCTCACAGGACCTTTTTCAACTAAAAAATCTCATAAATTCTTGTTAATAATTTTCCAAGTTCCCAAATCATCTATATTTGAATGCTTACATTCCACATTCATCTCATCATCTTGATTGGCTTCTACACTCCCAATTCCCCATTTCCTTCTTCATCCACCAAATTTTCATTCTCATTATTCACCAAAGTTTCAAATTCTTCATTATTCAAGTCTTCAACTGATTGTTCTGCTTGTTTGTCACTTGTAAAGAACTTATCAATAGCTCCTGTTTGACACTCGACCAATTTTTTGACTCTTTGCTTCTTTTTCCTTTTTGCAAATCCAGGCAGATAATTTCTTTTAAGAGTCATGATGAGCTGAGATCAAAATACTTTTTTAGATCAAAATTCAAAACAAATAGCACAACCACCACTTAACAAAACACAAAACTTTTAAATTATGTGATGTGAACTTTTAAATTAAGTTTAAGCTTTTAAATTAAACTTAAACAAATTCTTCTTGTTGATGTAATTACCAATATTATAATAGAAATTAAGAAAAAGACAATACAAATATTTAATTAATTGAATAGAAAAAAAAAAACCTACTTGTGCTTGTTGTGCTGCTGCTGCTCCGTGTGCTCTGTTTGTGTGTTGCTGCTCCGTTACTTTGTTGGGCTGCTTGCTGCTGTCAAACTGTTGAAAAATTAGATTAAGAGTAGTTAGGGTTAGGAATTAGATAGGGAGAGAGAATGTGTCATTTTAATTTTAAATGGGCTCTTCAAATTTTTAATGGATCAATTTATTTTAAGTTAATTTAAGTTTTTTTTTTTAAATTTATTTTAAATTTAAAACATACCTAATATATAACATTAAATTAAAGTAAATTAAGGCCAGGTTTGGCATCTACTAAATAATACAAAAAGTCAAAAAGTTACTATCCTATTTAAATCACATCATCTTATTTAAATCACATCACCTCTCTAACACATCACATCAAACCCAACCCAAACCCAACCCATATAAGTCAATAAGTTAAAAAGTGCACTTTTTTAGAACATCCCAAGCCAACCCTAAAGTACGAGTCCTTTTTTGAAGTACCCTAACCCATGGCCTAAGGGCCTATGTCAGCGTTGGTCCTGCTGCTCAGGTTAGGGTTGTAGTGTAGTGTAGTGAAGTGAGTAAGCTATCTGTCTTGTCTCTACGACTAGGAGATTTATATCTGAAAAACAAATGGAGATATCGCAAGAAGAGATTGGGCTGGCAAATCAGATTTCGGAACCGGAGAAGCAAAACGAGGCTATGAAGAAATCGAATTTCGAACTTATGCGTCCAGATTTAAGTGAGGATCGGAAAACATTTTGGGAGATGAAGTTGAGGAAGGAAATTCAAGAGATCAAGTTGGGGAAGAGTTTACTCCCGGAAGCTAGGGAATTTGATCCCAAGACTCAACAATCTCAGTATAACAAATTAGAGGCTCAAGTTGCAGGCACTCGTATCAGAGTGCGCCAGGCTTGCATAGTTACCGAAAATAAGCTGCAACTAGACCTAAATGTGCAAGACGACAAAAATCATTTGACTTCTGAACTTGTGAGTTATTTTGTCTCTCATTTTGCTCCTTTGTGCTTTGGTTTTGTAGGAAATATAAGAAATATTATGCCTCAGAAATAAACGGATTTGATATACCTTCTCATTCAAACCAAATCCATAGATCATACGTGTTTCTATTGATATTTTTGAATAATTCTTAGCAATGGGGTAGATCTATTAGAACTATCCACACTCGTCGCTGTACAAAGGGCTATTATGTGTTTTTATTGATATTTTTAAATAATTCTTAGCAATGGAGTAAAACTATTAGAACTACTCACACTCGTCACAGTACAAAGGGCTATTATGTGTTTTTATGGAGAGAGAAAGAAGAGAGTCTAGGAGAGAGAGAAAACATATTAAATTCTTATTCTTCCAAATATAATACGTATATTACGTGGGAGAGTTATACTAACTATCTAAAAGCACCCTACCCCACATTAAATGCATGTCATAGTCAGTATATTCTACGGCATTTTTTTTTTTTTGCAAGCTGTTAATGTTTTGTCAATAACAATATACATACCATGTAAGTCGTTAATTCATATATTTATAGCATGCAAAAGTATGCCGTAAAAAATGTATATTTTCATGGCATACAAAAATATGTCATAAAATATTTGTACTTAAGACGACATACATTTCATGTTGTAAAATATTATAACTTTACACGGCATGTATTAACATATCATGAAAGCTTTTGCAAAAAAAAAAAAAATTCAATCTGAATTTTTTTTTATGGCATGCAAAAGTATGCCGTAAAAAATGTATTTTCATGGCATACAAAAATATGTCATAAAATATTTGTACTTAAGACGACATACATTTCATTTTGTAAAATATTATAACTTTACACGACATGCATTAGCATGTCGTGAAAACTTTTATTAAAAAAAATTTCAATCCAAATTTTTTTTTTTATTTAAAAAAGCAATTTTAACCAAGCTTCTCACCTTACATTTTCCTAATTGAGGACCATGTAAAAAAATAATTTATACGTTATTTTATAATTTAGTGTCTCTTTTGAGGGATAATTGCACCCAGTGGGATTTTGCGATAAAAAATTACATATTCATAAAAAAGTTTATAATTTTAATAATTAATATTTATTTGGCTTCTCATTAATTTGTAATTATTTTTTTAAATTACCTTAATTTGATATTTTTCCTTCTTTTAATAATTTATTTATTTTTTACTTTTTAGATGTGCCTAATCTGAATACAACAAAAAAATAAAATATTTGTAAAAAAATATAATAAAATGTAATATATATGAAATGTATTAAAATTTAGTGATTTTTTTAAAAAATTAAAAAATAATTTTCTTTTAACTATATGTAGATTATTTGAATTTAAAAAGTAAAAAAAAAATTATTTATAATATTTATTTAAAAAAAAATTATTTATAATATTAAAAACTTGCTCAATTAACATTGCCCCGTTACTCTCTCACTAGAGATGGCAATCGGAACCCGGCCTGATAGGGACCCGATCCTCCGACTCCGAATTGAACAGTTATTTCTCGAAAAATATTTTCAACGGGTCAAAAATGGTATTAAAAATTAAATCTCCGAAGATATTCCGGCCGGGATACATGTTTCACCCCAGCCCCGGCCAATTATCCCGCCTGGCTGCCCCGACGTAAATTTACTATTTTGCCCCTGCCCATATATAATAACATTAACATATGTGCGTATGGGGTTTTGGCTGAGACCACTCACACACAACACACACTAACAGCCGCTCTGCTCTCTCTCTCTCTCACTATCTATTTATCTAGGGTTTCGCCTTCCTCTCTCTCTCTTTCACACTCCGACGGCGCCGATCCTCCGCCAATCCTCCCTCACCGCCGCTCGCACCTTTCTGTCGATCCTCCTCCCTCACCGCCGCTGCTGGTTAGAACTTAGAGCTTCGCCTCCGCCTCCCTCTCTCTCTCTCACACACGACGGCTCCTCGCCCCTCACCGCCACTCCTCCCTCGCCGGCGATCCTCCCTCACCGTTGATTTCAAAGGGTATCTCTCTCTCTCGGGATTTCGATATTGGGGGGTTTACATACACACACATATATATGTATATGTGTGTGTATATAGTATCTCTGTTCTTTGATTCGATTCGATTTTTTTTTCCATAGTATCTCTGTTCTTCGACCTCTGTTTTTTTTTTCTCTCTAAATTTATTTATTTTAAATATATATATATATATATATATGATATGGTTTTTAATCTTTAATAATCTTTAATTTGAATCTTGCACATATCTGTTTTGAATCTTTAATAATCTTTAATTTGAATCTTGCACGTGAACTGTATTATTAATCTTTAATTTGTTGAATCTTGCACATATCTGTTATTATTAATTACCTGAGGCTGAACTGTATTATTGATTTGAATATTTGACAGATTTATTCCAGCTGCACCATCACTACTCTTCCATGATCCATTATTGATGCTGCTGTGTTTCAATTTGATGCTGCTGTGTTTGAATTTTGAAGCTGCTGTTTGAATTTTGATGCTGCTGTTTGAATTTGATCCATTTTGATGCTGTGTTTGAATTTGATCCATTTTGACAGATTCATTGATGCTGCTGTGTTTGAATTTGATGTTTATAGAATTTTTTTAATTGGCAAATATGTTGACAAATATATTTCAATAGGATTAGGATGTTTACAGATTTTTACAGATCAAAAAAAAAAAAAAACCACCGGGGATTTTTCGTGGTCGGGGATCCCCGATCGGGGGCTGGGATGGGGCTGGGCTATGGGTCCCCATCGGGGATCGGGGGCGGGGACGGGGAGTATATCACTTTCGGGGATCGGGGATGGGAAGTGTAGTCCCCGGCCCCACTTCGCCCCGTTGTCATCCCTATCTCTCACTCACTCTCTGGGTCTCGATCTCTCTCTCTCTCTCTCAACCCTCTCCAAACCCTATTCTGTCTCAACCGATCGAATCAACCTTCTTCAACCCCGTTTGATCTAATCTCAGAGTGATTGGTGATTCATCTCAGATCCAATCTCAGAGCGATTTACAATTTCGATTTTGAGATTTCGAAGCTCCCCCGCCTCCACCATCTGCACCGGCGATAGGAGCGAGCACCATCGTCTACGAAGGTGTGCACTACCGTCTCTCTCTCTCTCTCTCAGTTTCATATTCTCTTTCTCTCTCTCAAGCTCTTCCTTCCAGTCGAGTTTGGTCAGATAACGAAACCAGTGCATTTTATTTAAGAATTTCGTTGTTTGAGCAATTTGCTGTATAATAATTTGTTGATGGAATCTCAATTAAATTCCACTCCAGTTTTCCTGTTTCATGTTCATACTTCTTGATGGAATCTCAATTAGTTGTATTTTGTGTGTAGAGGATTACTATTTGTGACTAGATATTTGGAAAATGATATTCATCAATTCTGTTTTGCGTTCACTTCAATGTAATTGTAATTTAAAGCTTCAATTTGTTTCTCTCTCTCTCTCTATCTGTACCCATTTGGCGTTGTCTGTTGCGTCCAAGTCACAGCAACCTCTTGATTTGCCTTTCGGTCTGGTTAGTTAATTATCTGATGAAATTCTTGAAATTCTGCTAAGTAGAGGACTAGTCCTGAAATTCCAAGAATTTTGCAGAGGTTCACAGAAAAATTATTTGATGAAAATTTGCAGAACTTGACAGAAGTTGTTGAAGAGTTCATGGTGAGGATAATGGAAACAATATGTTGAAGAACTAGATGGGAATGGGATATAATCAATCCGTAGGGACTTGTATATGTCTTGACTTTGTTGTGAAGAATCATTGTACACAAATTTATTGTAAAGAAAATTAATGTAATTTCTTGAAAATTATTGAACTGGCTATAATATATTCATTAATATGAGTTTGCAAATTAGGGGATGAAGTGTGTGCTTGAAGTACTAGTTACTCTTATAATTGCTATCTATTAGTTAATAAGAAGGTCAAACATGAACAAGTCCGTCTCAACAAGCATCAATGCATCATGTGATAAATTATTTATGAAGCTGATAATCCAATCCTACTCAATTTTATTAAATTATTATGAACCAAAAAGTCATACAAAGTCTGCTCATGTCACCCTTTGCGTGTAAGAATTTTCTATGAGCCCATGGAACCTTATAATTACGTAGATGAGGCGGTCCACGGCGGTGGGAGTGGTGCCAAGGAGCTTTAGTGTTGGGATGGGGAGGATTGATGAAGAGAGGCCTTGTGAGTTTGGGGATAACAATTACAACGGTGTTAATGTTAGGAAGGAGTTGGTGGTGTATCCTAGAAGCAGAAGTTATGCTGTCACAAAAGTGCTGTTGCCTTTTGATCCTTTTCTTCTCTCTGCCATTTTTCCTTTTGCCCTTTTCTCAATTTAATTTTTTTTGTTTAAAAAAAAAAAAAAACTCAGAATTTTAACATTTCAAATTCTGAGTATTTTTTAAAATATATATATATATATATATTTTTGGGGGAATGTAGGATATAAATATGGGGGGATTGAATAAATCTTCTTTTCTTTACCTGATTGTTTGTTTGTTTTATATGTCTATGAAAGCTGGTTGTTGTTAATACAAGTGAAGTGGGGTCCTAGCTCCACCATATATGTTGTATTCTTGCTTAGGATTTCAATGTTGGTTTTCTGAATTCAATACATGTACCTAGGTTGCTTCTATTTCAATTTTGCAACTGTAGGGATCTCATTGAAGCTAAGGAATCTGAATACAAGGCATGGGCTCATGTTCAGACCTTGAAGTCCTCTCTTGATGAGCAAACTCTGGAATTGCAGGTTAAAATATCAATTGGAGCTGAGGCCATCTCTCATGTTCAGTTATTTTATGGTACAGTTTGATATGTCAATTGTTTCATCTATATTACCCTTTTGGTACTAACTTAAGTTCATATGGATGTAGAGCAATGGCATTCTTTAGTTCATTTTATATAGGTGCTACACATGATTGCAATCCTTTATTTTTATTTTGGTTTTGTTTTGTTCTCTCCAGCATTATATATATATATATATATATAAGAAACCTGAAGACATTTTTTTATCTATGCTATTTCGGGGAAAAGTCCGGGCTTCTAGATATCTTGAAATCCAAACATGAGGAAAATGAAGCCTACATATCTGAATTAGAGGTTAGGTTTCTGCTCTGTTATATGGGAGAGCATTTTGTCTTCAATGTGTTTGTGAAGTAGGCCAGAGGTTATTGATATTGTTTCTCTTCATGTAATTTTAAATAAGGCCTGAGATTATCATTTTCACTTTTGTCTTCGTTATCTTTCAGGCAAAGTATAACTGGGATCAACCTTTTAATAAATATTTCACTAGATTAGGGCATAACTGCCCTAAAAATTTAATAAATATTTCATATACTTTACATATGATTTAATTTTGTGTAAATTCCTAAAAGAATCATAACATAACAGGTCAACTTTTTTAAAGCAAAAGTAAGTATGGGGGACATTGGCAAGTGTAAATTCAGGCTTCATATGTATAACATTGAACTACCACTACAAGTAGTTTAAATTCCTAAACTTTTGAAGCTTCAACAAGCCAAAAGTAGTTTCATATGCAAGTTTATCTACCACCAAACTTGTTGGAAATTGGGTCGGGTTTAAAATCCATTCCTGATTGGATCGCTCATGGTACCATGATCTAAGACCCATAAAGAGAGACCTAGTCGAAGTACGCTTGTGTGATTAACCCACTATCTCATCGCTTGACAAGATAGAGTTATGGGTGTTATAACTCTCCCACATAATATACGCATTATATTTGGAAGAATAAGAATTTAATGTGTTTTCTCTCTCCTAGACTCTTGTTTCTCTTTCCATAAAAACACATAATAGCCCTTTGTACTGTGACGAGTGTGCGTAGTTCTAATAATTTTACTCCATTGCTAAGAATTATTTAAGAATATCAATGAAAACACATAATAGCCCTTTGTACTGTGACGAGTGTGGATAGTTCTAATAGTTCAACTCAATTGCTAAGAATTATTCAAAAATATCAATAGAAACACGTATGATCTATGGATTTGGTTTGAATGAAAAGGTATATCAAATCCATTTATTTCTGAGGCATAATATTTCTTATTTTTCCTACAAAACCAAAGCACAAAGGAGCAAAATGAGAGACAAAATAACTCGGAAGTCCAGAAGTCAAATGATTTTTGTCGTCTTGCACATTTAGGTCTAGTTGCAGTTTATTTCTGGTAACTATGCAAGCCTGGCGCACTTTGATACGAGCACCTGCAACTTGAGCCTCTAATTTGTTATACTGAGATTGCTGAGTCTTTGGATCAAATTCCCTAGCTTTCGGGAGTAAACTCTTCCCCAACTTGATCTCTTGAATTTCCTTCCTCAACTTCATCTCCCAAAATGTTTTCCGATCCTCACTCAAATCTAGGCGCATAAGTTCGAAATTCGATTTCTTCATAGCCTCGTTTTGCTTCTCCAGTTCCGAAATCTGATTCGCCAGCCCAATCTCTTCTTGTGATGTCTCCATTTGCTTTTCAGATATAAATCTCCTAGTCGTAGAGACAAGACAGATAGCTTACTCGCTTCACTACACTAATGGCCTATGTCAACGTTGGTCCTGCTGCTCAGGTTAGGGTTGTAGTGTAGGGCAGTGAAGTGAGTAAGCTATCTGTCTTGTCTCTACGACTAGGAGATTTATATCTGAAAAACAAATGGAGATATCGCAAGAAGAGATTGGGCTGGCAAATAAGATTTCAGAACTGGAGAAGCAAAACGAGGCTATGAAGAAATCGAATTTCGAATTTATGCGTCCAGATTTGAGTGAGGATTAGAAAACATTTTGGGAGATGAAGTTGAGGAAGGAAATTCAAGAGATCAAGTTGGGGAAGAGTTTACTCCCAGAAGCTAGGGAATTTGATCCCGAGACTCTGCAATCTCAGTACAACAAATTAGAGGCTCAAGTTGCAGGCACTCGTATCAGAGTGCGCCAGGCTTGCATAGTTACTGGAAATAAGCTGCAACTAGACCTAAATGTGCAAGAGGACAAAAATCATTTGACTTATGAGCTTGTGAGTTATTTTGTCTCTCATTTTGCTCTTTTGTGCTTCGGTTTTGTAGGAAAAATAAGAAATATTATGCCTCAGAAATAAATGGATTTGATATACCTTTTCATTCAAACCAAATCCATAGATCATACGTGTTTCTATTGATATTTTTGAATAATTCTTAGCAATGGGGTAGATCTATTAGAACTATCCACACTCGTCGTTGTACAAAGGGCTATTATGTGTTTTTATTGATATTTTTAAATAATTCTTAGCAATGGAATAAAACTATTAGAATTACTCACACTCGTCACAGTACAAAGGGCTATTATGTGTTTTGATGGAGAGGGAAAGAAGAGAGTCTAGGAGAGAGAGAAAACATATTAAATTCTTATTCTTCCAAATATAATACGTATATTATGTGGGAGAGTCATAAATCTATCTCGTCAAGCGATGAGATAGTGGGTTAATCCAAGCGTACTTTGACTAGGTCTCTCCTTATGGGTCTTAGGTCATGCTACCATAAGCGATCCAATCAGGAATGGATTTTAAAATTCCTAAACTTTTGAAGCTTCAACAAGCCAAAAGTAGTTTCATATGCAAGTTTATCTACCACCAAACTTGTTGGAAATTGGGTCGGGTTTAAAATCCATTCCTGATTGGATCGCTCATGGTAGCATGACCTAAGACCCATAAAGAGAGACTTAGTCGAAGTACGCTTGTGTGATTAACCCACTATCTCATCGCTTGACGAGATAGAGTTATGGGTGTTATAACTCTCCCACATAATATACGTATTATATTTGGAAGAATAAGAATTTAATGTGTTTTCTCTCTCCTAGACTCTTGTTTCTCTTTCCATAAAAACACATAATAGCCCTTTGTACTGCGACGAGTGTGCGTAGTTCTAATAATTTTACTCCATTGCTAAGAATTATTTAAGAATATCAATGAAAACACATAATAGCCCTTTGTACTGTGACGAGTGTGCGTAGTTCTAATAATTTTACTCCATTGCTAAGAATTATTTAAGAATATCAATGAAAACACATAATAGCCCTTTGTACTGTGACGAGTGTGGATAGTTCTAATAGTTCAACTCCATTGCTAAGAATTATTCAAAAATATCAATAGAAACACGTATGATCTATGGATTTGGTTTGAATGAAAAGGTATATCAAATCCATTTATTTCTGAGGCATACTATTTCTTATTTTTCCTACAAAACCAAAGCACAAAGGAGCAAAATGAGAGACAAAATAACTTGCAAGTTCAGAAGTCAAATGATTTTTGTCGTCTTGCACATTTAGGTCTAGTTGCAGCTTATTTCCGGTAACTATGCAAGCCTGGCGCACTTTGATACGAGCACCTGCAACTTGAGCCTCTAATTTGTTATACTGAGATTGTTGAGTCTTGGGATCAAATTCCCTAGCTTTCGGGAGTAAACTCTTCCCCAACTTGATCTCTTGAATTTCCTTCCTCAACTTCATCTCCCAAAATGTTTTCCGATCCTCACTGAAATCTGGGCGCATAAGTTCGAAATTCGATTTCTTCATAGCCTCGTTTTGCTTCTCCAGTTCCGAAATCTGATTCGCCAGCCCAATCTCTTCTTGCGATGTCTCCATTTGCTTTTCAGATATAAATCTCCTAGTCGTAGAGACAAGACGGATAGCTTACTCGCTTCACTACACTAATGGCCTATGTCAGCGTTGGTCCTACTGCTCAGGTTAGGGTTGTAGTGTAGTGCAGTGAAGTGAGTAAACTATCTGTCTTGTCTCTACGACTAGGAGATTTATATCTGAAAAACAAATGGAGATATCGCAAGAAGAGATTGGGCTGGCAAATCAGATTTCAGAACTGGAGAAGCAAAACGAGGCTATGAAGAAATCGAATTTCGAATTTATGCGTCCAGATTTGAGTGTGGATTAGAAAACATTTTGGGAGATGAAATTGAGGAAGGAAATTCAAGAGATCAAGTTGGGGAAGAGTTTACTCCCAGAAGCTAGGGAATTTGATCTTGAGACTCTGCAATCTCAGTACAACAAATTAGAGGCTCAAGTTGCAGGCACTCGTATCAGAGTGCGCCAGGCTTGCATAGTTACTGGAAATAAGCTGCAACTAGACCTAAATGTGCAAGAGGACAAAAATCATTTGACTTATGAGCTTGTGAGTTATTTTGTCTCTCATTTTGCTCTTTTGTGCTTCGGTTTTGTAGGAAAAATAAGAAATATTATGCCTCAGAAATAAATGGATTTGATATACCTTTTCATTCAAACCAAATCCATAGATCATACGTGTTTCTATTGATATTTTTGAATAATTCTTAGCAATGGGGTAGATCTATTAGAACTATCCACACTCGTCGCTGTACAAAGGGCTATTATGTGTTTTTATTAATATTTTTAAATAATTCTTAGCAATGGAATAAAACTATTAGAATTACTCACACTCGTCACAGTACAAAGGGCTATTATGTGTTTTTATGGAGAGGGAAAGAAGAGAGTCTAGGAGAGAGAGAAAACATATTAAATTCTTATTCTTCCAAATATAATACGTATATTATGTGGGAGAGTCATAACTCTATCTCGTCAAGCGATGAGATAGTGGGTTAATCCAAGCGTACTTTGACTAGGTCTCTCCTTATGGGTCTTAGGTCATGCTACCATGAGCGATCCAATCAGGAATGGATTTTAAAATTCCTAAACTTTTGAAGCTTCAACAAGCCAAAATTAGTTTCATATGCAAGTTTATCTACCACCAAACTTGTTGGAAATTGGGTCGGGTTTAAAATCCATTCCTGATTGGATCGCTCATGGTAGCATGACCTAAGACCCATAAAGAGAGACCTAGTCGAAGTACGCTTGTGTGATTAACCCACTATCTCATCGCTTGACGAGATAGAGTTATGGGTGTTATAACTCTCCCACATAATATACGTATTATATTTGGAAGAATAAGAATTTAATGTGTTTTCTATCTCCTAGACTCTTGTTTCTCTTTCCATAAAAACACATAATAGCCCTTTGTACTGTGACGAGTGTGCGTAGTTCTAATAATTTTACTCCATTGCTAAGAATTATTTAAGAATATCAATGAAAACACATAATAGCTCTTTGTACTGTGACGAGTGTGGATAGTTCTAATAGTTTAACTCCATTGCTAAGAATTATTCAAAAATATCAATAGAAACACTTATGATCTATGGATTTGGTTTGAATGAAAAGGTATATCAAATCCATTTATTTCTGAGGCATAATATTTCTTATTTTTCCTTCAAAACCAAAGCACAAAGGAGCAAAATGAGAGACAAAATAACTCGCAAGTTCAGAAGTCAAATGATTTTTGTCGTCTTGCACATTTAGGTCTAGTTGCAGCTTATTTCCGGTAATTATGCAAGCCTGGCGCACTTTGATACGAGCACCTGCAACTTGAGCCTCTAATTTGTTATACTGTGATTGCTGAGTCTTGGGATCAAATTCCCTAGCTTTCGGGACTAAACTCTTTCCCAACTTGATCTCTTGAATTTCCTTCCTCAACTTCATCTCCCAAAATGTTTTCCGATCCTCACTGAAATCTGGGCGCATAAGTTCGAAATTCGATTTTTCATAGCCTCGTTTTGCTTCTCCAGTTCCGAAATCTGATTCGCCAGCCCAATCTTTTCTTGCGATGTGTCCATTTGCTTTTCAGATATAAATCTCCTAGTCGTAGAGACAAGACAGATAGCTTACTCGCTTCACTACACTAATGGCCTATGTCAGCGTTGGTCCTGCTGCTCAGGTTAGGGTTGTAGTGTAGTGCAGTGAAGTGAGTAAGCTATCTGTCTTGTCTCTACGACTAGGAGATTTATATCTGAAAAACAAATGAAGATATCGCAAGAAGAGATTGGGCTGGCAAATCAGATTTCAGAACTGGAGAAGCAAAACGAGGCTATGAAGAAATCGAATTTCGAATTTATGCGTCCAGATTTGAGTGAGGATTAGAAAACATTTTGGGAGATGAAGTTGAGGAAGGAAATTCAAGAGATCAAGTTGGGGAAGAGTTTACTCCAAGAAGCTAGGGAATTTGATCCCGAGACTCTGCAATCTCAGTACAACAAATTAGAGGCTCAAGTTGCAGGCACTCGTATCAGAGTGCGCCAGGCTTAGATAGTTACTGGAAATAAGCTGGCAACTAGACCTAAATGTGCAAGAGGACAAAAATCATTTGACTTCTGAGCTTGAGTTATTTTGTCTCTCATTTTTCTCTTTTGTGCTTCGGTTTTGTAGGAAAAATAAGAAATATTATGCCTCAGAAATAAATGGATTTGATATACCTTTTCATTCAAACCAAATCCATAGTTCATACGTGTTTCTATTGATATTTTTGAATAATTCTTAGCAATGGGGTAGAACTATCCACACTCGTCGCTGTACAAAGGGCTATTATGTGTTTTTATTGATATTTTTAAATAATTCTTAGCAATGGAATAAAACTATTAGAATTACTCACACTCGTCACAGTACAAAGGGCTATTATGTGTTTTGATGGAGAGGGAAAGAAGAGAGTCTAGGAGAGAGAAAACATATTAAATTCTTATTCTTCCAAATATAATACGTATATTATGTGGAAAGAAGAGAGTCTAGGAGAGAGAGAAAACATATTAAATTCTTATTCTTCCAAATATAATACGTATATTATGTGGGAGAGTCATAACTCTATCTCGTCAAGCGATGAGATAGTGGGTTAATCCAAGCGTACTTTGACTAGGTCTCTCCTTATGGGTCTTAGGTCATGCTACCATGAGCGATCCAATTAGGAATGGATTTTAAAATTCCTAAACTTTTGAAGCTTCAACAAGCCAAAAGTAGTTTCATATGCAAGTTTATCTACCACCAAACTTGTTGGAAATTGGGTCGGGTTTAAAATCCATTCCTGATTGGATCGCTCATGGTAGCATGACCTAAGACCCATAAAGAGAGACCTAGTCGAAGTACGCTTGTGTGATTAACCCACTATCTCATCGCTTGACGAGATAGAGTTATGGGTGTTATAACTCTCCCACATAATATACGTATTATATTTGGAAGAATAAGAATTTAATGTGTTTTCTCTCTCCTAGACTCTTGTTTCTCTTTCCATAAAAACACATAATAGCCCTTTGTACTGTGACGAGTGTGTGTAGTTCTAATAATTTTACTCCACTGCTAAGAATTATTTAAGAATATCAATGAAAACACATAATAGCCCTTTGTACTGTGACGAGTGTGGATAGTTCTAATAGTTCAACTCCATTGCTAAGAATTATTCAAAAATATCAATAGAAACACGTATGATCTATGGATTTGGTTTGAATGAAAAGGTATATCAAATCCATTTATTTCTGAGGCATAATATTTCTTATTTTTCCTACAAAACCAAAGCACAAAGGAGCAAAATGAGAGACAAAATAACTCGCAAGTTCAGAAGTCAAATGATTTTTGTCGTCTTGCACATTTAGGTCTAGTTGAAACTTATTTACGGTAACTATGCAAGCCTGGCGCACTTTGATACGAGCACCTGCAACTTGAGCCTCTAATTTGTTATACTGAGATTGCTGAGTCTTTGGATCAAATTCCCTAGCTTTCGGGAGTAAACTCTTCCCCAACTTGATCTCTTGAATTTCCTTCCTCAACTTCATCTCCCAAAATGTTTTCCGATCCTCACTGAAATCTGGACGCATAAGTTCGAAATTCGATTTCTTCATAGCCTCGTTTTGCTTCTCCAGTTCCGAAATCTGATTCGCCAGCCCAGTCTTTTCTTGCGATGTGTCCATTTGCTTTTCAGATATAAATCTCCTAGTCGTAGAGACAAGACAGATAGCTTACTCGCTTCACTACACTAATGGCCTATGTCAGCGTTGGTCCTGCTGCTCAGGTTAGGGTTGTAGTGTAGGGCAGTGAAGTGAGTAAGCTATCTGTCTTGTCTCTACGACTAGGAGATTTATATCTGAAAAACAAATGGTGATATCGCAAGAAGAGATTGGGCTGGCAAATCAGATTTGGGAACTTGAGAAGCAAAATGAGGCTATGAAGAAATCGAATTTCGAATTTATGCGTCCAGATTTGAGTGAGGATTAGAAAACATTTTGGGAGATGAAGTTGAGGAAGGAAATTCAAGAGATCAAGTTGGGAAGAGTTTACTCCCAGAAGTTAGGGAATTTGATCTTGAGACTCTGCAATCTCAGTACAACAAATTAGAGGCTCAAGTTGCAGGCACTCGTATCAGAGGGCGCCAGGCTTGCATAGTTACTGGAAATTAGCTGCAACTAGACCTAAATGTGCAAGACGACAAAAATCATTTGACTTCTGAGCTTGTGAGTTATTTTGTCTCTCATTTTGCTCTTTTGTGCTTCGGTTTTGTAGGAAAAATAAGAAATATTATGCCTCAGAAATAAATGGATTTGATATACCTTTTCATTCAAACCAAATCCATAGATCATACGTGTTTCTATTGATATTTTTGAATAATTCTTAGCAATGGGGTAGATCTATTAGAACTATCCACACTCGTTGCTGTACAAAGGGCTATTATGTGTTTTTATTGATATTTTTAAATAATTCTTAGCAGTGGAGTAAAATTATTAGAATTACTCACACTCGTCACAGTACAAAGGGCTATTATGTGTTTTTATGGAGAGGGAAAGAAGAGAGTCTAGGAGAGAGAGAAAACATATTAAATTCTTATTCTTCCAAATATAATACGTATATTATGTGGGAGAGTCATAACTCTATCTCGTCAAGCCGATAGTGGGTTAATCCAAGCGTACTTTGACTAGGTCTCTCCTTATGGGTCTTAGGTCATGCTACCAGGAGCGATCCAATCAGGAATGGATTTTAAACCCGACCCAATTTCCAACAAGTTTGGTGGTAGATAAACTTGCATATGAAACTACTTTTGGCTTGTTGAAGCTTTAAAAGTTTAGGAATTTAAACTACTTATAGTGGTAGTTCAATGTTATACATATGAAGCCTGAATTTACACTTGCCAATGTCCCACATACTTACTTTTGTTTTAAAAAAGTTGACCTGTTATGTTACGATTCTTTTAGGAATTTATACAAAATTAAATCATATGTAAAGTATATGAAACATTTATTAAATTTTTAGGGCCGTTATGCCCTAATCTTGTGAAATATTTATTAAAAAGTTGATCCCAGTTATACTTTGCCTCAAAGATAACGAAGATTTGATAAGGGTATTATTGTCTTAAAAATAATAAAAATCAGTATTGTTGTCCTAAAAAATTTTAATAAGTGTGTCATATGCTTCACATATGATTTGATTCGATTTAAATCTGGGACAAAATTGTAATGGGAGGGGTCAAGTGTTATAGTATAATTGTTCGAGGTGGTTAACTTTTGTGTTTGGAAGTTCAAGGGCAAAGTGCAAATGAGTCATAGTTTAAGAGAGTTGTAATCGCTCCATAATCAATTTGTAAGGACGGTTTGTTGGGTTAGGCCGTTATTACAACTGTGTCAAAACCTATGGGTTGTGCTGCATAATCAACTATCTATTTTTAGCACCTTGTGTCTCCAAAATCAATTTCCATGCTTGGAAAATTACCCCACATGCCTGTAATGCATGATAGAGAAATCTATAATTTGTAGTTGCAACGGCTGTTGTAAGGAGTTATCCATTGTACTCTGTCTTTTATAGGCGAGGATGATAAGGCTGTCTCATAATGAGTGAGAGAGTCTAGGGTGCTTTTAGATTAGGGAATTGTTTACTTACCCTTGGGTTCTTGCCGACCATTCATCCCAAACCCGACAAAAGACACAAAGCACTGATTGTTTTATCCTCAACTCAAAGGTTTAATCAATTCTTGAGGTTCACGATGACGTTTGTGCTTTCCTCAAGTGCTTTAATATTATTACATAAAGAGCTTATTGTTTGCATTTATTATTTTTACTTATTTTAATGTTAAGCTTGAGTGGAAGTGTATTTTCAGTTCTATAGCTTGTAAGTGATTGAGAGAAGAGTGTTACCAAACTTTAAGTCAGTCCAAGAAGACGGTACATATAAAGAGAAAAGTAGGATTTAAATTAATAAATGTGTGGTTATCATAGTTGTTTTTTTTTTTTTTGGGTTTTGTTCCGTACTTATTTAGAGCATGTAATTTCATAGAAAGTAAGGTGAGAAAGAGCAGGGTCTATACTTGTGCATGTGTAGTAGTTTCATTTTAATGCTTGAATTCGTTGTGAGTTGTTTTATTTTGATGTCTGAATTAATTGTGCGTTGTTATATTTTTGTCTCTACCTCGTTTGGGAACTGGCTTTTTTAGTAACTTTTTGATTTTTTGGCTAAAATATGATGTTAAAAAAAAAAATTAGTATGTTTGAGATGGCTTTTTGATTTTTTATGAAAAGATATGCAAAAAGTAGAGAGAAAAGAGAATCTTTGACTTTTTGATATATGTTGTTGGCTTTTTGGTTTTTTTAGTGACTTCTTGACTTTTAGGCTAAAAATGTTACTTCCTAAACGAGGCCGATTTTCCTTTGGTTTGCTTTGCTTTGTGGTTCTGAAATCATTATCGTTTTGTCAATTTCCATCTTTGTGCTTTGATTTGGTTTGGTTTGGTGGTAGATAAACTTGCATAATGAAACTACTTTTAGCTTGTTGAAGCTTTAAAAAAAATTAGTTTGTGTTTTTTTAGTGGTAGTTCAATAATGTTGTACATATCAAGCCTAAATTTGCACTCGTCAATGTCCCCCATACGATACGATATGAACTTTTTCTTTAAAAGAGTTGACCCCTTTTGTTAAGGATTTTGTTAGGTATTTTACACAATCAAATCATAAATAAAACGTATCTGAAACATTTATTAAATTTCTAGGGTAATAATGCCCTTTTCTAGTGATCCCGTTTGCATTCTACCTCTAAGATAAAGAGAGACAAAGTGCAAACGAGATCACTAGATACGGGTATTACTATTTAAAATAAAATTAAAAAAATTAATAAAGGTGTACTATTGTCCCAAAAAATTAATAAGCGTGTCATATGCTTCACATATGATCTGATTCCCTTTAAATCTAGGATAAAATTGTAATGGAAGGTGTTAAGTGTTACAGTATAATTGTTCGAGGGGGTTAACTTTGGCGTTTGGAAGTTCAGGGACAAAGTGCAAATGAGTCTTAATTTAAAAGAATTGTAGTAATCACTCCATAATCAATTTGTAAGGACGGTTTGTTGGGTTAGATCATTATTACAGCTATGTCTAAACCTCTGGATTGTGCTGCACAATCCAGTATCTGTTTTTAGCACCTTGTGTCTCCAAAATCATTTTCCATGCCTACAAAATTACCCCACACAACATGCCTGTAATGCATGATAGAGAAATCTATAATTTATAATTGCAACGGCTATTGTAAGGAGTTCTACATTGTACTATATTTTTTTAGAGGGGAGGACATTAAGGCTGTCTCATTATGAGAGAGAGTCTAGGGTGCTTTTATATTAGGGAATTGTTTACTTACCCATGGGTTCTTGCTCACCATCCATCCCAAACCCAACAAAAGACACAAAGCACTGACTGACTGCTTTTTATCCACAACTCAGAGGTTCAATCAATTCTTGAGGTTCATGATGACGTTTGTGCTTTCTTCAAGTGCTTTAATGTTATTACAAAGAGTTTATTGTTTGCCTTTAATATTTTTGCATCTTTTAATGTTAAGCTTGAGTGGAAATGTGTTTTCAGTTCTATAACGTGTGAGTGTTTGAGAGAGGAGTGTGTTCTTACCAAAAATTTAAGTCAGTCTTCAAGATAGTGGTTGGCCAACCATCTGATTGGCTTGGAGAAGACTTCTCAGAGTATTACAAAGATTTCACTGAGGTGATTTGTTCGTTTTAGCTCTTTATTTTCTTTATGTTTTTAGATGGACTTTATGCTGTGAATATTCACGGAATCTATGCTAACCTTTCATGTGTCACAGACTTTTGATGGATTATGGACGAGTATAACAAGAAAAAAGAGCTAGGAATAATTTCTAGTTTAAATATTAAAATAAAGAGCACTCGGTCCATAAATTCAATTTTGGATTTTCTTTGTCCAAAAGTTCACACTCTAGAATACTGTCTATAAGGACAAGTTTCTACAAAATGACCAAATTACCCATGTATATATATATTGTTTCCTGAACCAAACCGTTCTCTCTCTCTCTCTCTCACCGCTCCATCTCCCTCCGCTAGGGATCTCCCTCCTCCACCTTCTTCAGCCGCCGATCTCCTCCACTGTCGCCTCTCTTTCCTAAACACCATCGAGAGGAGGTTGCAACACCTCCTTCCGCCACAGAAATCAATGAGAAAGACCACCACCACACAGATTTGAGTGAGACCTATGTTTCCGACTCTACTATTCTCTCTCTTTCTCTGTGTGTTTGTGTATATATATATGTGTGTTTTGTGTTTTAGATGTGTTTTCTTTAGATTTGTGTTTAGATCTTACTATTTGATTTGCATGTGTTGATCTGTGTTTTCTCTCAACATACAGATTACTATTGTTTGATGGATCGATATATTTCACATTTAGATGGCTAATATTAAGCTACTCTTCGCCTTAAATCCTAATCTATTTGTTATAAATATGATGTGTGTGTATATGAATCGGATTCTATGATTTTGATGATGATGAGTAAAATATATTAATTGAATACAAAATTATTGCAAATAAATAGAAATGGCGGCGAAGGGGAACAAAGAGACGACGTTTGCGAACGGAGGGGGTTTGATGGCGAGGCCGTGGGCAGCAGAGGAGCGGTAGGCGGAGGAGTTGAAGGTGGGGATGGCGGCGGAGGTTAGGGTTTCAACAGCGGCGACTATGGAAGGGGATCTCTCCCCTCACCAATCTCTCTCTCTCTATCTACTTATGTTTCGGCTATTGAATTTTTTTTTTAATTTTTTTTTTGTTGGGAAATGTTTAGAAAACAGAGGAAGCAAAAACAAAAGGAATCAAAAACAACTATCAGTAGGATTTTAGATGTTTTAGATATTTTTTCGGCTGTTGAACTTGTTGGTCAGTAGGATTTTAGATGTTTTTGGGGAAGTTTTTAAGGTTTTGATGATTGGGATCTGTTTGGTTGTTGAGAAAATTGGGAGGAGTTTTGTTCAGTTTTTCTCATGCTATGTTTGAACAGGCAAATTTTGACAGATAGTGGGAGATGGCTTAGATCTGAACAGATATGTTAAACATTTAAGGAAAAAAAAAGTTAAAAAAATTAAACAGATAAAATAGATTTGAATAGATAGTGGTTTATGGAGAGAGAGATTTGAACAAAGTTCAACAAATAAGAAAAAAATAGGTTAAAAAATTCAACAGATGAAAAAAGATTTCAACATGTAGGTTAAAAAAATAAAATTGGAAACAAAATGTCCTCCAAAATAATAAATGGACTTCTCATTACAATATTTTACAGAGAGTGGACTTAAAATACCCATAGAACCTAAGGCGTTATACCCTTATTAGATTGGATTTTTCAACAATTTTCTCTAAAATAAATGCCTTGCGGTTCTTTAACCCATTAATAGAGAAATGGCTTAAACAAAATGATATTAACACATGTAACGGAGTAAAAATATGTCCTACTCAAATGAAGTTGGCTGCATGAATCATTTTTTCACCGTTCTTTTTTATCAAGGGCGACATGCTCAGTTAAATTTAATAAATTCATATCTTTTCATACTGTCGCATCTCATATCAGTTTAGGTCTTTCCCTCCTGCTAATATCTTGATGTGACACTTCTATTCAGTTAGCATTTGACTCCATCATGTATCTTGGGGTGTGCAAAAAAATCGAATTAACCGCGCACCCGCCTGACCCGCTATGGCTACAGACAGTTTCGACCACTTCAACGGTCGACTGTAGTTCTATTTTGAAAATTGTCATCTATGTTCGGTCGGTGGTCAAACTGAAATAAAAAAAATATTATTATAACTGACCGACCGACCGAATTATATACAAATATATATTTACTTTCGTCAGAACACTGATAACTTTAGTGGGGGCTGAGCTAAGATAAACGTACCCACTACTCAAAATATAAATATGTTTTTAATAAAAAAAAAACCCTTCCCAAGACAAATAACACTTCTCCCGAGTACAGAGACATTGACGTTTCACCTACCACCTTGTCTCCCTCTCTTCTCAGTTCTCTCACACCCACTCTCTATCCTCTTCTCCATTACTTTTGTCTCTCTCCCCCAAAAGATTGTAAAATATAGGGGTGTTTTGGGAAGTTTGTAAAAAGTGGCTTTTTGGCTTTTTTTACTTATTTTATCTTTTTGTGGATAAGTTATATGAGAGGTGATGTGACCCAAAATTGGTAAAAAGCTGGAAGCTGGTTTTTTACCAGCTTCCAAAAGAGCACATATATCTCTCTTTCTCACCGACTGATATCCCCCATCCCTCTCTCTTCCCAAATGAAGGCTCTCTCTCGTCTCCTCCTTTCCCTCAACTCTCGTCTCCATCTCGTCTCTCTCTCTCTCTCTCTCTCTTCCTTCTGTTTCTTTCTTTCTCTCTCTCACCCTCTCTCTCCGATTTACCTAATTGACCACTAAAATCCTCATCTTCAACTTATAAATCTACCGAATCTAAAACCATTCTCGCAAAAGAGAGACAATTGAAGAGATGCACGGTGGGTAAGGATGATGGTGACATTGTGCCATGGTAGAAAGGTAAGTATCTCCTCTCTATTTTCAATTTTGTCCACTGTTTTCTATCATTTTTAGTGTGTATGTAAGAGAGGCAGATTTGTATAGTTTGTGTTATGATTTAACTGTTTGGTATTGATTTTCTAGACGAGAGGAACAGAAGCCATATATAACTGAAATGGTGAACGAAAATTACTCGATTGAAAACTGCTCGTTAAACCGGACACCTGATGAGCACGGTTTCAATCATTACCCCGGTCGAAATCGGATGAACATTTCTCTACCCGAAACAGGTTGGTTCGAGTGACAGTTCTATGATAAAACCGAGCCGACTCGACCCGTGCACACTGTAGATTGCCCGAACTTCCTCTGCCCGCCCCCCCTTTCGGAGAGGGCATGGATTTGTCGGATCATGCTACTACAGTTCGGACTCTTGTCACGGTTCTGAATCTAATCTCACAAAGTGCAATGTAAGACTGATACATCACCAACGAGTCCAAATCCGGCAAATCGTTTTGGAAAATCGATTTTAATCAAAAAGCGCCAAACATGGACTGTTTTGCCAGATTTTAGAGTCACCACTTAAATAATTTGTTTTGGGAAATTTAAGAAACCCTGACTCGCGCCAAAGCCCACGTGTCTGTCATCACCAAAGTTGTCTCGGCTCGGGAACTTAGGTACGAGAGGGGAAGGTCCTGAAATGAGCACCCCGCTCGCCCGATCAAAGGATCGGCCTCTACTGCATGATATGTTGTTTTCATAAACACGTGTTCTTATTTCGGTTATTAATCTAACTTACTATGTGATGCGTACAGCATACAAGTATAGACTAAATCACTTGATTTGGAACAAAACATCTCATGTTTCTTTTTCGAAAATGGTTTGAAAGTGCTACTCGCAAGTAGGCTAAAGTGCGGATTTGTCACCCTCAAGTGGGCTTGAAAACATGATCATTTGCCACTTTCAAGTGGGCTTGAAACTCACTTTGATGAATTATTCCAATTCAAGCAATGAAGTCTTCATCCACAGGCATTCATGCAGTTATAGCAGTTAAGCAAATAGCCTCATGGCAAGCATGCTAACATGGCAACATACACATCTCATGCAGTATGCTAAAGCGTAAACACTCACAGTGTACTTCGAGCCAAAACAAAAAAACTAGTTAGAAATCAATGCATGATCCTAGTTATGTTAAGATGCCTGATGCAATGCATGCAAAAAATGCAACTAAAATAGGCTCGGCTGTCTAAGATGGCATATGAATGCAACAATTGATAACATGCTGTTAAACAGGTATTCAAGAAAGTGTATTGAAATAAGATGTCGTCTGTATAATGCGCCGAGCCCGGTGCATGCAAAATAAATGAATGATGTATACATGCATAGCATAAGGTATGCTTACTCGAAATATGCCCTAAACCAACCACCAAAAGTTGATAAGTAAAAAGGAAAAAGAAATGGGATTGGAAGACATGCACACACACACGCACACTTATTGCAACAATATGCCCTCGCGAAGGAGGGTCCAAATGAAATGAATGCTGACTAGCTACGCTAATTAAGCTAACTATTACAAATCATAACTAATTAACTATCTAGCTAACTAATTACAAACACAAATGAATAGCTAAACACATTAATTATTTAAATACAAAACCAACGAATTAACCATATAAGCAAAACAGTTAAAAGGGCCTCGAGGGCGAAGGATGCATGCATGCTCGATCGGCTTTCTCCTGAAAATCCGTCGCTTTGCCACCGGTTGCCTCTGTTTGCATTCACCTTGATCCCGAACACCGTACCAATCTCCAGGTTGTTTCTGCTCCAGAACCAGAACAACTTTGAACCACCTTCAAGTTGGTGGGCTGTCGGCCACCAAGGGAAGCTGTAGGCCACTTCAAGTGGCCGGTCGGCCACTTTTCTTTCCAGAATCCCAACTTTGCTGCAACAGAGATCAACAAAGGTATATCAATGCATTTGCAAGGAAATGTGTGTGCAACTACTCTCCTTATCATTTCTCAAGCTCAAAGGAGCATAGTACTCGGCTCCCAAGCCACCAATCACGTATCTCAATGCATGATGGCCAAATAGCCAAGCTTGTGCAATGTTATTGAATGAACAAACAAGACTCGAAGTGTCGTCACCCTATCATGTATGATCAAGGGTGACAATGACCAAGAAACGCAACACGTTTAATCACTTTGAGTATAAAATGTGCCACATTCCTTGTGTTCGGATTAACGTCCGATCCAAACACAAGGCAATGCAAACAACATGCTTATCTTTCTATGCTAAAGTGGCATACACAAGACTCTAAGACCACGGCCTTATCATGAGTGATCAAAGGCAATGGAGACAAAGGGGATTGGCTCACTTTCATTACTTTGAGTATGGCGTGGACCAATCCATTTTGTGTTCAACATAACGTCCGGTTGAACACGATGCAATGCAAACAACATATGTAATGCATGCTCAAATGCCAAATACGTTAAGTCAAGCTAGTAAAGAGCATCACTTAGAAGGCATGTATTATCAATCTCAAATAACTAAACCAGCCATGGATAGGGCTAAACCATGCCAAAATAATAGTCCAAACATGCTGAGGTAGAAGCTCAAAGGCCCAGAGAACATACACACATGCTAGCCCCTAAGCAAAGCATAATACACAACCCTCAAAAGCAATGAAGAAGTGGAGTATATGAGAGCATGACTACACTATATGCACTAAAATTACATACTAAATGGTGCCATACCATGCAAACATCACATGCATATCATGTTGAAGGCTTCAAAATCCAAAGCTAGGCAAGGCCCTTTACATTACAACCATACTAAGCAATGCTCAAATGACCTTAACCATTCAAAACAGACCTAAGGCAGGTCAAAATAGTAGCAAAAACATGCTAGACTCGCAGCATGGATGGCAAGAACAGTATGCTCATGTGTTAGCTCACAAACAAGGCATAAAGGCACAACTCTTAAACACAATGAAAGAGCGATAAATATGAGAGTACGACAGGAGTTTATGCTCTGAAATTACATGAGAAGTGATGCCATATCATGCACATATCATAAATAAGGCATGCTAAGGGTCTCAAAACTCAAGACTAGTGAAGCCAACTATGCCATAGCTATACAAAGCAAGCCCCAAGAGGCCAAGACCACTCAAAACAGTCCTAAAGCATGCTAAAACAATGCCAAAAACATGATGGAGTGGAGCCAAAGCAAGCTAGAATGGTAAGCCAAATCACCAAGTATGCTAGGCTAGTGAGCAAGAATGCACTACAAGTGCAAAAACCAAGCAAGAGGTGACCTCACCAACCAAAATCAGAACTAAAGCATGCTAAAACTAGAGTAAAAGCATGTGAGAGCATTACCAAAATAAGCTAGAATGATGAGCCAAAGTAGCAAGCATGCAAGGCTAAATAGCAAGATTACACTACAAATGTAAGAAACATGCATGATGTGACTCAACCAAGCCAAAACAGAGTTATGCCATGCTGAAATAAGGCCAAAAATAAGCTGAGAACAAGCCAACACATGCTAGAAAAACATGCTCAATAATTAGGCCAACAAGACAAGCAAGCAAGATAAGAGGAGAGGGGATCACCCTCTCCTATTTGGGGTCTCAAAACCACCTTTCCACCATTGAAATTCCTCTGGAATTCAGTGGTTAAAAGGCCAAAAAGAGATGATCTCAAAGGCCTTAAGAGATAGCACAAAGCAAAGCAAAATAAGCCATAAAAGGGGGTAGACTACACCTAACTCAAACAAGGCTTTAAACAACCATTTTCAACACTCAAAAACAAGGGTTTTTGTAGTTAACAACCAAGCGTAACAGAGCATGCAAAGGTGGCTAAGAGAGTATACAAAAACAAGTTTAAAAGGGGAAAAAGGCTTACCCTTGAAGCACAGCAACAAAACCAGCAACTTCTGAGCCAAAACCAACTTTTGAAGCTCCCACAAGACCCTCAAGCACCTCAGCAACAAGGTAGGAGTGTTTGGCTAAGAGGTTGTGTGCAAAAATATGAAGAAAACTCACTTTCAAGCACTATAGAACATAATATAGAGAGAGGGAGAGAATTCTAGAGAGTCAAAATTTGCTTCTCAAAATTCTGAACCCCCCCTAAAGGGGGAGGGAGCTCCCCTTATATAAGCAATGCAAGCAAAAGCTTGCTTGACAAAGCTTGAAACTTGCCTCCATCCCTCCATACGGAGGATGATTCAGTGAGCCACAGCTGGCCCAAAAGATCTAAAAATATCTAAAAAAGAGAAAAAGTGGCTGCCGGCCAGTTAAAGTGGCCGGCCGGCCACTTGAAGTGGCCTACAAGAGGGAAAAGTGGCCGGCAAGGCCCTCTTCTCCTCAAGGCAAGAGGCAACAAGGTTTGGCCCAAAAACCAAGGCCAAAACACAAAGGGTTAAGAGGCTCAAAGACAAGGGGCACCCAGCCGAGACTTTCAGGCGCTCAAAACAAGCACCAACATGGGCAATCATTGCGTGCACAAATGATGACATCTGAGTCTTAAGGTCGGTCAAAAATGGGATGTCTACACACACCCTGTGTCATCATATGGAATATCATAGTTGGTTGAGTGGTTAAGATTCTTAACTGCCCCAGATGGGAGGTGAAACAGTTTTGCTAGTCAGCTTGCACTCGTGCAGGAACAGTAGGTAATTTAAGAAAATATGCTCCAAAGTCAATGGTCACTGTGGAGGGTCTACATCCATACATATTTTTCCAGTTTGGAAAATGAATATTCTACAATTTTGAGATAAGAAAATACCATCACTTCATCCTCATCACAAATAAGTTATATACTGATTTGTGTCAAAGATCAAATATATTGTGGGACACGTGTGACAAACCAGTCTTAATTGGTTTGCAAGAAGGTGGTGGACACACGTAGCACATGTTTTGCATTTGTAATGCTTTGCATAGCTGAATCTCCAATATTTGAAAATGTTTGAAACTGGTCCTTTCATAGTTCTTTGTACTTATCAATAACCTCGTGTTTCTATATTCATACTTGTCAAAGAATATTCTTCAACTGGTGTACAAGGTTCAGAATTTCGGGGACAACTGGAAGGACTGGTGGTGTCTTTGATGCTCATATACTGTCTTCTTCATTGCACTTAAATAGAAGACCTGTTTCATTGAAACTTAAAAAACTGCTTTATTGATTTCAGTTCAGACAAATTTGGTGAGATGATGATCACAAGCTGAATCCACCAGTCAGAAAAACTTTGTAAACTGATGTCTAGGGGCAGTGGTAATATGTGGAAGCTATTGTGGAGCGGACGCCAGGGTTCAAATCCCGTTGACTATCCAAAAAGAGATGACTTCAGTAACGCGTTCCTGGAACGTAGGCACATATTTAAGGTGGACCATACTAGGATGGTAGAGCCGTTTGGAGTTTTTATGTTGGACTGCTGGTTTGCCAAAACAAATTGTCAGTAGAATTGGAGAGGAAGCAATGCCACAGTAATGCTCCAGAGGGAAAACCAACGGGGAGGGTAAACCCAAAATTTGGAACATCTTTCAAAGTTCTATATTAAGTTTTCTACTCATTAGTGATTCAGCATGGTAACCTTGCACATTATTAACTGCATGCTCTCAACGCTCATAAATATTGGTGGTGATGGCTTTTGTTCTAAAAGTTGTGGCCTACTTGGGGTTTGTTGAGTGGGATCCTATCTTTCCTTTCAGGTCTATTGTGTGGTAATCAAAGTGTGAAGTTCTTTTTTCTTGTCCTTCGTTATCCAGCAGTCCGTTGTTTTTGTGGTGCCTTAAACATGGTGTTTACATTTTCTACATTCATGTTTCGCTTCTTCCCTTTGCTGGATATCTTTTCCCTCTCACCCCACCTTGGGATCTATCACTGATATATCTCCCGTCACTATTCTTCTTCCCCATTTATATCTGCTGCAATATTGTAGATCTCTCATTCAAATATCTCGCAATCTTTTAAAGGACAAACATTGATTCATGGGTCTTCTAGCATGAGGAATGAGACTTTGGTGAAGTAATGAGTGCAAGAATTTTTTGGGGCGTTAATGATACCCTCTGGTTGTGACCAGCTAGGGATAATGATGAGGTTTATTTAGCAAGGTTCAGGTGACTGTTAAGCTAGGGGAGAGTTTGGGAAAAACACAGCCCAATTTGGGATTGATTTGGTATCAGTTTCACTTTCAGTTTCCTGCCAAAAGCCTGTCCCAATATTTTAAATTTTATCCTTGGCTGCCTAAATTGGATAGTTAAGGGATTAGAGGTGGTTTTTGATCCAATTCCTACGCTGCTTGCATGTGTCTAGCAGGTGAGTCGCCTTGCTAATCACTATTAAATTCCTTAGCTAGATTTCTGGACTCTGTAATCTCTCGTGGTGGTTTTCATTGGCAAAAGGGGTAATTGCCAATTGAGGAGAAAGCTGCCCTTAACCATGATCGGCATTAGAATATCATCAATCATCATGAACTCTTTACTTTGCATGATTGAAGACTCATCTGTGATCATGGTTGACAGCATTTTGTCAATTTTTATTTTTGGAAATTTGCCATAAATCCAATTGTTTGGTATATTCAATGGGAGAGGAAAGAAGGAAAAAAAATTAAGCATCATTCTGTCCAAGCTGAACCATCTCTACCTTGTTGGGTTTTCTATAATCAGTCGGCATCAGGATGGGGCTGTGCTGTTTCGTGCTTACACATTTACCGTCTCTACTAGCCAATGCATGGAGTGATGGGTGAATGAGATTGTGAGATCTAATAAACAGTACGTTCAACATTATTTTATTGTCCTTAAGAACATGTGCAAGTTTCTATCCAACTTATGCAACAGATAGTATCAAATTGACTTGCAGTGTCCTATTATTTGATGTAGAATGCAGTTGAAAAGTGTTCTCTATTTCTAATGAGGCATCTAGGATCTGGTTTATTTTCTACAGGTTACTCATAGGGGTGACCATTGGTTTTGGCCTAATAACCTTGAAGTTGTGGGTTCAAGTCTTGGGACCTCACTTTGTTCTTATGCCAAAAGTTAAGTCTCAATCTTTCCCCTCTCAAACACACATTAATGTGTACATAATGGGTGTTGTTTTTTTTTTTTTTTGACACTCATAGTTGCAACCATCCATTTTCCAATTTTTTTAGTTTTTATTTGTAGCCTGGAGAATTCAGTTGAAATTTATTCTTGGTTTATGAGACAGGTTAAGTAGCATTGAAGAGCTAGCCAGGGCTACAATCAAGAAGTTAACTCAGCGTATGACTGAGCACAACAAAGCAATGGCTTCTGCTAAATCTGGTGAAGCAAAGGCTAGCGTTGTGAGTTTATCTTGGAGAGCTTTCTTTAATCTTCTGTCAATCTTTGGGTTTTACGTTGAATTTAACTGACAAAGATGATTTGCATAATTTGCAGAAAGCTCAAAAGCAGAATACTACCACTGGACTGCAAACCTGCAATAATATTTTGGCAATGACACAGGTCTGAAATTGATTAGTATTATTATTATTTTTGTTTGTAAATACTTGTTCATAGAACAGAATGGCTATAAGGATTCATGTAGTCAACCTCACACCAACCCTACTTAAGTGGGACAAAATGCTTGGTATGTAAATACTAGTTCATGCACTCAGGACTGAATTTTCTTACATTGTTTGATAACTCAGCTGCATGCAAAATCACCTTCATTCATTGGCGATAAGAGAATCAACCTTTCTTGGAAAGAAGTAGCAAAAGCTTCGGCACCTTACCGGTGCTGGGTATGTTGAAAACCTCTTATTCTTCTCATGTAAAACTCCCCTTTTTGTTGATATGTGAGTTCTGCATGACACTTGTATATGCTGCAAGGATTTCAGGTAATTCTGGAGCGTGTTGGGAATGGGGATCCATCTTTTATTGGAGTAACCGTAGCTTGCACCCTATAATCTTATAACTTGCATTTTCTCCCTTGTAAAATTAACAGATTTTGCTTTAGACCTTATAATTTTGTAAAAGTTGCACTTTGCACTTTTCATTTAAAATATATATATGTATATATATTGGGGAATATAGTAAAAACTAAGCGTGCAAAGTGCAACTTCTATAAAAATAAAAATAAAAATAAAAAACTATAGGATGCAAAGTACATTTATTTATTTATTTTTTAATGTAGTTGTTGGATTGTTGTATGAAATTACAATGAGGCCAAATGAATTACAATCATAATCAAGATCAAATACACCACATAATTAATACAAACAAAACTCTCAAAAGTGGGAGAGGGACATCCCAAACAAATGTACGGGGAATAAGACCCACACGTAGGTGGAAAGTTTTGAATCACTGACCTCCTAGTGAGGTGTGAGGGTGCACCATTTTATTTTATAGGGTGCAGAGTGCAACTTTTAATTTTACGAGGGGCATGGAGAAACTTTCACAAAAACTTATAGGTGGTAGCAAAGTGCCATTAGCCCTTACTTTTATTTGAGTTTTATAGTTGTATCGGCTTTCTTTTTGTCATTTTATTATTGTTATTATTCTTATTTATTGATTTTTCTGTAGAGGGAAACATCTTGCAAGTGCCACTAATGTCATGAACAACAATGCATCAAAAAAAAGTTGTGGTGGTGGTGGTGGTGGTGGTGGTGGTTTACCGAACCAACTTGTTAACAGGGCATTTCAAGGTCTATTGCATGGATGAGGAAGAAGTGGTGTGAGGGGTAGAGGCAGGGGCTGGGGTGGACGTGGGAGAGGAACGAGCTACCAGTAAGCTTTGGTTATGTGATGATCGGTGCGTATTTTGCCTTGTTCTACTGGGTTATGTTGGATTTATCTTCGTTGCAATGTTGAATTCCAAAGTGTGGTTCAGTCAACAGTTGAGTTCGTTGTTTTTGAAAATTTTTCTTTAAAAATTTTCGTCCTTGTTTGTTTCAAATTTCGAGTTTTCACTTGTCCCAGAGGGTGCGAGGTCAACTCCGGAGTGTCGGGAGAGAAGCCGAGGTTTTTTCGGGGCTGGAAGGCCAGAGCTGCACGTGCGGGGCCTTGGCCGCAAGTGTGGGAGAGGGATCGCATGTGCGGGGAGTGAGGCCGCACGTGCGGGAAGCAGGGGAAGGCTGTGTGCACAATGCAATATATGTAGGTGCGGAGAGAAGGCGCGAGGGAGGACCCACACATGCGGGGGTGAGAGCCGCACGTATGGGAGGACGTTCCGCACATGCGGGAGAAGGCGCTGCACGTGCGGCCAGGCGCGTGATTTGTCTTGTTTTTGTGCTTTTCAGCTATGTATAGCTCTTTTTGTCCCCTTTTCATCCATATATGAATGTACCTCTCTCTCTCTCTCTCTCTCTCTCTCTACAATCTCTTTTTCTCTCATCTCTCTATATTCAAACCCTTAAAAGCATTGTATTTTCTTTTGATCCGAAGAATCCATTGAGATTTTGGTGCTAGTCCCTTATACCAAAATGATGAGCATATCGATGGCTTCGTCTTGACCGGTGGAGATCGAATTCTGGCAAAGTTGATTTTTGGGCTTTTCTCCTCTTCTCTCTTGGGGTGGGGATTTCTTTCATCTTTTTCAATACCTCTTTTATAGATAGACATGTATGTTTTTATTGCATAAAAACCATGTTGTTATGGATTTTTCTTTGAAAATCATGATAGGGGATCTAAGGTTTGATGTTGAGGTTGAGATTTTGTGAAATAAATTGTTGTTGGGTTAATTTGCGGAGTGATTTAACATGTTCATGTTTAGTGAGAGGTGAAGACCTAATTTTCTTTTTATATAATACCTGATAAATAAAAAGGGTTGAAATTGTGAAATAATCTTGTTATGAATTGAGGAATTTAATAATGAGTTGGTAATTGATTTGAGATTAAATTGGATCTTATGATCTTGGTATTTACCTTGTGTTGGGTTAATTATATTTGAATATAACGAATGGATAATTTGTTTAGTGTTAATGAGGAGTTAATCATGAGATTAGGAATTTTGGGCAACACCCTTGTTGAGTTGAAATTGAGCGAATTATGGCTTTGTTATCTATGGGTTGAGTTTTTAGTTAAATGAATGAAATGAGTCTCTTTTATTGTATATATACATGTATATTAAATTGGTGTATTGCGAATTGAAAATTTTGGAAATTGACTTGGAAAGATAGAGGTGAATGTAACTCTTTTGCAAATTAAGAAAGAACCTTGGTAAAAGTTGAAAACCTTGGAACATCATTGTTGTTGTTGGACCTAATGCCTCATAAGAATTGGATGATTGTATTTTATGCATTTAATACATATTGCTTAAAGGTTTTGTCCTTGGTTATAGGTGGAGGATGACATTATGAATATTGAAATGGTTGTCTGTAGTACACTCGAGTATTTTATGATTGTTATATAATGTGATGGTTGGAAAAATGTGTAATGCGCTGAGAATGAGAGCGTACCATTACCTTTCAGCTAGCGCCTGGAGAATTGGCTACGCTGAGAATGAGAGGTACTATTACCTTCCAGCTAGCGTCCGGAGAATTGGCAGATGTACCATTACCGTCCAGTCGGTGTCTGGTAAATTGGCATTTCATTGTGGAGAGATGTATCATTGGCTTACCACGCTTTAGGCAAGTAGAGCAGAGCTTATTTATTATTGTTGTGTCAGTTTGACTGTGTGTCATGTATTATGATGATCATGTTTCAGTAAGGTTGAGTTGTCTTATATGTTGAGTAGATGTGTATATGTATATTTGGACGTGTTAGAGAATGGTTGAAGGAGTTTCCTACCATAAATTAGTTATTGAAAGTATCTCTTTAGCCTTGAGCTTAAGGTCGAAAATGTGATGAACGTGTGGAGACGGACTTTGGTTATGTATTGGGTTATAAATAATGTGAAGAAAATTGGGTTTTGTGAATGTGTTTAAAACGGATGTTATGTGGTATTTTGCTAAAAATGAAAAAAAATGCGGTTGTCGTGTGATATTTGTTAAAATGGAAAATGAGAGGTAAAAGCGGACCTTTGTGTTGAATAAACTGGATGATTTTGAGAAAAGTATTTATGCAAGTATACTTTAGTTATAAATTGTTACATTGTTATATAATATGAGACTTAAGTAGTCATGATCATAGCTATCTATAGGTTATTGTTGAGGATCATGTTGAGATTCCTACTGGATTATATGTTCATCCCACGTTGCTAATCTTTACAGGTGAACATGGAGAAATGTTTCAAGGCCATGGATCTTCCTTATCTGTTGGCCACGGGGCTTTATATTTGTGGGCGGAATGCCATTGATATAAAAGGGTTAAGTCATTTCTTTGCCTTCTAAGATGTAAGCCTTTGGGCAATTTATTTGGATGTATTCCTGTTGCATTCATTTTGTATTCGAATGAGAGAATCATTATTTATGTATTCTTTGTAAATATAACGAGTTTCTGTATGCTATCTCTAAAATTGAATTTATAATAATAGTTTTGGTAATGGAATCCGAGTAACAAAAAGTAGGGCGTGATAAGTTAAAATCCACGGTAACACAAGGTTGAATTTTGTACCAAGTTATTACTAACCAGATGAATACGAGCATAGAATCATGGAATGTTTTATTATTATATCTTATCTACTGTTAACAAATTTTGAAAATTGTAGCAGATGAGGTTTGGATTATGGACCAGCACTAATTCTTCTCTCTGGAGCTTCTTCTGATTGTTCTGTTGCCTTAAGGTTTGATGCTGAGTGATTTTTCAATTCGATTTGGTGAATTGAAGCAATTCTGTTGGAAGTTTACTCTTAAGAAAGAAAGATAAGTTCTAAATTTTATATATTTAATTTATTTTTATTTTTTTTATTTTTATTTTTTTTGGGGGGAGCAAAATTCTCAGGTTGGTATTGCATTATAAAAAGATGGGGCTGTCGTTACAAAATTTTATAAAATAAATCATAAAATGATTTAATTTTTCACCAAAAAGAAATATTTAACTTTTTATTCATCACAAAAATTACAACTTGAATAACTTTAATATTGTCTTTTAAACTGTAACTTTAGTTCGGAGAATAAAGTGCTTTACCCAAAAAAATAAAAAAAATAAAAATAAATGAACACTAAAATTTGGTTTAGCCCTAGCTGGTAATTCCTTGAAAAGAAAATTTGTGTGGGTTCATTGTATCAATGTTGATTGAATAATGTTATATGTATCAATTTGTACACTAATTATTATACCAATTGATGATGTGATATAATTTAAGAGGTTTTTAGTATTTGTAATGTGATTAATGAGTAGGGTCAATAATAATGTTATAATTAGTGTTGATACATTAATTAACATACTAATTGGTGTATGTAATATCACAGATGTTGATTTTCCATTTATTGATATTACTCCTGGTCACAGTAATGGTGTGCATTGGAGTTGTTCATAATGACTTTCTCTGAAAAATAAAGTAATTATCGTTAGTGTTATAATTTTGACATAATTACACCCTCAATAAATTTTCAATAAATTTTGATCATAGTCATTTGCTAGTCAAACGGATGAAAAATGATAATGCTATCAGTTAAATGCTTATTTAACTCTTTATCATACTTTGTGTTCAAACATTGTATGCATCCCAGCACTCATATTCCATGTCTAAATAATACACACCGGCAATGGGATGAGAGTAATTAAGTCATTGATTAGGTAAATGGAGTGTAATTATGTAATTTTACATCAATACATATTTAAATACAAAAAATATTTAAGGGGTAATATAATAATTTTATTAGTCCCGTTAAAACCGTTAAATGTTATTGTTACAGTAAGAATGGCCATATAATTTTCTCAAAACTGTGAATCATAATTTTTTCATTACTCAAGAAATCTCATTGTACTTCACTCAATTTTTGAAAATCACAAGCAATAACTACAAACCATATCTCTAAAACATTTGTTAGTATGACAAAAATCTTAATACTACAATGTATATGAAACAATTGATCCTTAATTCTATAATTTCACAATCTTCAAATTTTCTTACCGACACATAAGATCATCTTGTTCTTACAGGAATTTCAATTTCAAGTGATCATGAGATCTCAGAGTTTTCTAGAATTTCCGAGTGACTCACCAACTCCCACTTCCTAGAGCTCCACACATCCCGTGTGCCATCAATGGTTGGAGCACTCCTTGGAGTTCTAGTCCTCCATTATGGAAGTACCGCGCAAAGCTAAACATCTTTCTCCACAAACTCCTAATGCTCGGAGTAGTAGTTTTGCCTTGGCTTTCTTGAACTTGATTTCGATAATTCTTTAGTATGTGAATTAGGAAAAACATAAAACATATGGTGGAAGTGATGCCGGAGATGAGGTATAGACCCCAGAAGTTTTGGAGGTTCAAGCTATCTACTTTTGTGGCAGAATCAACATTTGAACAATTATTGGACACCTTAAACCACTTTTCTCATATTTTTTTTAGATTGCCATTCTCTGATATGATTAGAATGGCTTTGGACACATCAATGGCTATAGGAGAGCCTTTTTGGAATGCTTGTATGAATTCCAAGGATCAAAATTCTGATTCAATATGTTGTTTTTGAAAGCAAAGAAAGAGAAATATTTAAAAAATGTTTTAGCCATTTGGGTGGAAATAAATTGAATTTTTGTTCTTTGGTCATTGCAATAGTATTCTCTCTCAAATCAAAGAAACTCTACATAGGCATCATAGCGGCGTCAGGATCTTCTAGAGTGAAAACTCTGAAGCGATTTCCTAGAGTGATCTATCCAATAGCTGAAATTAAACCTCACCAAAATGTTTTGGTGAGTAATTTGAAAAAAAAAATGAAAAAAACATTCTGGGTATGTTTGGTTTGCATTTGGGAGATGAGTTTCAGAAAAAAATTTCTAAAAAATTGTTTGGTTTGAGTTTTTCTCAAAAAATTTCCAAAATCACTTTCTCTCTCTTACATATCAATCAATCACTTTTTCTCTCTCCTCTCTCATTCTCAATCACTTTTTCTCTCACACATATCTACTCAAATTCTCCAAAAATATCAAATCATCCCAAACTCACAAAAAAATAGATCTTCCAAAATATACAACCAAAAAACCAAAAAAATTTCTAAACTCTCTCCCTAATTTTTTTTTCAAAAACAACTCTCCTAAAAACAAACCAAACAAGCCCTCTATTTCTTCGTTCCTGTGACTCTGAAGCAGCATTAGAGAGAGAGAGAGAGAGAGAGAGAGAGAGAAGGGCTGAGAGAATGAGAGAAGAGGAGGATCCACATCGCCACCCCACCTTGGCCCCGATGCACTGCCGCCGCCGACACCCCACCCACCATACTCCAAAACTGAACTCATTCCACCATTACAGAACTCTAACATTCAAAATCAAACCAACGAGATAAACAAACCCAGCACAAACCCACTTGGGTACTATTGTGTTTTTTGTTTTCACCAATCCAGAGTTAAAATTCAACCTCCAAACGCGAACCCTTTCACAATAATTTCCAAACCCTGTTCTTGAAACTTTGTAAATATCAATTATATTAGGAATAATCACGAAGAAGAAGAAGAAATAATCCATTACTTACAGGAAAAAGGGAAAAAATAATCATCCAACTTAATAGGGAATGAAATTGAAGAAGCAGATGACAAAAGAAACAAATTTAACAATCATGAGAGACAAATATACGATTGAAAAACCCAACAAAAATTCAAACATGTATTGGTTTGTATGCATTGATTGAATACCTTACTGGGAAGGTGAATTGGGGTCACTGACCGTTGTGCTAAAGGCATAACAGTGACTGTTATGTCTCAATTTGAGGTGTATTATAAGCTTATTTTTATGATTCGAACCGTTGATTTTGTAGGATTTGTTGAGTACTTCATGCCTACCAAAAATCATATTAATCGGATATCAATAACTATATGATCGAATTGCATATTTTTTATGCTATTTTTCGAAAGAAAAACTTATTGTTTATTTTTTTGATTACCGATCATATAGTTGACGTCTGATTAATATGATTTTTGGTAGACATGAAGTACTCAACAAACCCTACAAAATGAACGGTTCGGATCATAAAATAAGCCCATAGTACACCTCAACTTGAGGCACAACAGTGACCCACATTCCACTGGAAGGACCCTTCGTCACTGGACATCAAACTCTTCGTTTTTGATTCCATTGAGGGAATACTTTTTTGTATACAAATATATATATATATATATATATATATATATATATCAGAATATGTATCTATAGAATTAGTCAATCCCGGTGGCAAATCGGATGGTTCGATCGAGAAAGAGAAAGAGAACAACGGTGATTTTTGGCGAGCTCGCCGACGAGAGGAGAGAGAAAATTGGCTAGAGAGAGAAGCGTACATGATGAAAAGAGTAACTTTTTAGAGAGAAAGACAGAGAAAAACTTTTTTTCTTGGCTTCTGTGGGAAAAGAAAGAGGGCTCGAGGGAGTGAAAAATAAGGCTGGGATGCAATTTTTTTTTTTTTGGGCTTTACCAAAACAACGTCGTTTTGGTAAGGCTTAATCTTAGCCGTTGGATAAATCACTCTAGGAGATCACTTCAGAGTTTTCACTCTAGAGGATTCTAACGCACCAAAGTTTTTCCTGCAGTTGGCCTACTTGTTTATCTTTAATACAAATTTTATAATATGATGAATTTCATTCGGGTAAATTATACAAATAGTCTTTGAATTTGAGTAAAATTTCACTTTAGTCCATATAGTTTTAATTTTATTAATTTAAACCTCACACTTTTGATTTCATTTCAATGTGATCCCTCTAACATTTTAGACAGAAAAACAACACGTGCAAAACTAGAGGGACTACGGTGAAATTCAAAAGAAATTATAAAGACTACCAATGTCAATTATTAATTTTTCTTTCTTGTACAAGAATTGCTAAAATTCTAACGTGAGTTGCATGTGGCATTTTTCCATCTAAAATACTGACGATACCTAACGGATGGACCACATTGAAACATAATTGGCAATTTGAAGGAAATTGAGAAAGTTCACTCAAAACTAGAGGAACCAACAGTGTAATTTACACTATGCACCCTTGTACTTTGAACTCAATCTTACCTTGCCTCCGGACCTTTTTAATTGTCTTAGTCAATTTCTTAGATTTTAAGTCAAGTTGCAATCATCATTTCGAAAAAGTGCAAGGGTGTTAAGTGTAATTAATATTATAACACGGCTATTCTATGTTGGTTTTGGAAATGACATTACACAAAAGGACCAATTGTAACTTGCCTTGAAATTTGGAAAGTTAACTAAGATAATTAAAAAGTCAGAGAGTAAAGTGAGACTGAATGTAAAACGGAAGGGTGTTAAAGTGAATTCTACCCATTACCCATTTCATTTCCATGGCATTCAAAAGTGTGAAGAAGAGTTGCAGTGAATACTCACAAAACCCCATCCTCCAAATTTATAGGTTGGCCCAGAGACAGTATATTTGTTGCAATTTTCTCTGAGGAAAATCTTCTCATAAGGGGGTTCAAGAAAAGCTGCTGTGATATTGCCACTCTCAAACTCTCCTAGGTAATTGTATTGGGAACCAACTGCCTTCATGTTATGCTCTTTGAATTGAAGAACATTCACCAAGTAATGCTTTACATATGAATCACCATCACAGCCAACTATAGCACTGGTCCTTCTTAGAAACTCAATGTCTGTCACTGTTGGCTCTAGCCTAGGGACTGTGAGCAATGATGTGAGATTGGCTGTGTAGCTTGAAGTCACCACAAACACAACAAAAAGCCACATCACAACCACCACTCTTGTGTAATTGCTATAAATCTTCTCTCCTGTGTAATTCCACAAAAAAAAGAAGAAAAAAAAAAGGGAATGTGGATCTAATTTTAACTTAGATGTTTGATAACGTTTGCAGTTTACTACTTTTTTATTTACAGAGAATTTAAACATGTTTATATTTGTTTTGGTAAAACGAAAACAAAAACGAAAACATGTTTTCAAACTCTGTTTTTGTTGAGTTTTCAAATTTTATTTTTTGAAAAAAATTCAAAAACTAATTTGGTGTAAAAAATAAGAGAAACGCTCATTGTTTCAGGTGTATATAATCAAAATATCTTTTTTGGTATTTTGATCAAACTAGTTTCTAATTTTTTTTTTTTAAAAAAAAAAATTATGAAAACTTGACCAAATAACATGTTTTCTAAAACAGGTGAGAGAATGGCTGAAAGGCAGGAGGTGATAGGCAGATGTGGCTACTGGTAGCTGGAGGAGGTGGGGGCTCATTAGCAGTGGTGGCTAGAGGTGGGGGTGGGCAGGGCCGGCCCTAGGCATGGGCCAACCAGGCCATGGCCTAGGGCCCCTCAAAATAGATCCAAAAAAGAGATCCCTTTCTATTATGATTTAGTGTGATATATTAGGTATGCTTTAAGTTCAAAAAAAAATTAAAAACTGCCCAAATTAACTTAAAATAAATTAACTCATTAAAAATTAAAAGGTCCATTCAAAAAAATTAACATTATTATCCATTGAAAATAAACCCCAAAAAAGAGTCCCCTCCTATTATAGTTTATTATAATATATTAGGTATGTTTTAAATCTAAAAAAAATTAAGAAAGGCCCAAACTAACTTCAAATAAATTGACCCATTAAAAATTTGAAAGGCTCATTTAAAATAATTAGCATTGTTATCCATTGAAAATGATTTTGCAAAAAAACTAGATTATGCAATTATGATTAATTTATTTGCGAGAAGCAAGCGACACTTATTAGTTGTTATAATATAATACTAAGTATTTTTTGTGATTTTGACACAAATATTTTGTCTTTTAGCTTCATTTTTTTTTTGCATTCAATGAAAAAAAAAAATGAAGGACCCCAAAAATTTATTAGTTGATTATCGGCTTTGGGCCCCAGAAATCTCAAGGCTGGGCCTGGGGTGGGGACTATTTGAAGTAGTGGCTAGAGGTGGGAATTTTTTTTTTCTAGTATTTATTAATTTCGAATTTTTTTTATAAACATCAAACAATTTATTTATTTATTTTTATAGTTTAATTTTTTTTTTAATTTTTTTTTTATAAATATAAACATTTTTGGTTTGGAATTTTATGATGCTTACTATGGGAGAAGAAAAGAGAAGAGAAGGTGAACCACATAGTAGTGCTGAGTTGAGTCTTCCAAGGGCCTCTAAATTCAGGATTGGATTGATGTTCCAAGAACCAAACAACAAACATTGTGTAAATCATTAGGAGAGCAGTCACAATCCACATCTCTATAGTGAATGGTTTAATGAACGTCGAAGCCTTGGCCTCTTCAGTTTTCACTAGAACTATCATTGGCAGCCCTGACGAAAGGAACGGCTGAGTGAATCTCACGAGTTTAAATCTGTCGGCTAGTATTGTTGTATCACCAACTATAGCATCGTAAGTCTTCCATCCAATTTGATCCACATAAGAAAAGAAACCAAAATTGTCACACTCTACCAAATAATTTTGGAAAGATAAAAACAAAGGCTAATAATATTTAACCAAAAATTACACTGAATTATTTTTTAATAAGATTAAATTGATCGAAACTAATACAGATGGTGCGAAAATACAAAAATAAATAGTGTAAACTATACATTTTGTGTAAAAGAGATGACAATATCATTTTTTTTATCCATATAACTAACAAATTATTGATAAAAATGAAACTAAGTGTTATATAAATTAAAATATCAAGAAAACTTAATGTAATTATGCCAAAAAATTGTGGGGCTTACAGTATTTGCTCCAAACCTCAAGGAAGGTTAGTATAATTTATCCAAAATAATATGTACTAACAGTAGCAGCTCAAATTTTTAAGGAGTATCAGGTTAAACAGTAAAATAGGAACGTATCTAATTATGCTTATGCTTTTAAAAGGTTGGAACATTCAATAATAAGAATTTTCTTGTGGGCATTAAGCGACACAATCTAAATGGCCTAAAGATTATGCCATCTCGGATAGCAATTTTTTTTTTAAAAAAATGCAAAAAATTGCCCAAAACTTGAATACAGGGTGTAGATTTGCAGTGGCTGACTTAGGAATTTTGATGAATGGGGGAGGGGGCAAAGGTAAAATTATTTAAAATTCAAGGCGCTAAAATGCTAATTTCTTGAATAAATACCTAAAATAGTAAGGGTTAGTAGCCTTTTCTTCTTTTTTTTTTAATTTCAGAGCGGCCAAAATGTTACTTTCTTATATAAATATCTAGAATAGTATAAAGTTAAATGACATTTTTTGGAGTTTGAGAAGAATCCAATTCATATATTTAAATTTTAGACATAATTCTAATATATATATTTTATTGGTTACGTATCATTGGTGATATTCATTAGTCACTTTAGTGGATTAGTAAGACAAAATATATTAAGACAAGTCGTTGAAAAAAATCTTTGAACTGATAAAAGGTGAGAAAAGAGTTCGGTGAGTTTGTAGGAAACTCCTACTTCTATAATGGGCCAAAAAATGCACAAATATTGACTTGAAAGCTTTGCAAATTATTATTTTTTTTTTCACGAAAAAAAGGGAATTTATTGTAGTTAATTTGAATTTGTTTGTTTCGTCAATTAAAATTACAATACAAGTGGTAACGACCCAATTGACATATACAAGTAGGAGAAATATTGAATTAAAATGTAACCTAATCCTTAGGTCTTAGGTAAAAGATTGGTTACGGGTTAATCAAGTATTTAAAATTTGTCAAGTTGTCATATATGGATTGGATCAACTTGTAATCATTCTTAGAATAAAGTGAGATTGACTAGAGTCTTTGATTTGAAACCTGACTCGTTGGGTCGGCTGGCAAACTTATCAAAAATTATGAACAAAAAATAGAAAAAAAAATTTAAAAATAAAACTTAAATCTTGGCCCGTTAACTCGTCCATTGGCTTGGCCTACAAGCCTATCTGGGCCGAGCCCACCCAGCAGAGTTTAGGCCTAAGGTTTTGGCCCATGGCTCGAACTGGCTAAAGCTAGCCAAAAAAAAAGCCCATCGGGATCAACGCGCTGGGCCAAGCCTACCCAACAGAGCTTGGGCCTAAGGTTTTGACCCGTGACTTGGCCTGGCTAAAGCCAACCAAAAAAACCCATTAGGCTTAGCATACAATTGGGCTTGGGCTCTACTTTCTCGAGTTGGCTTGACTCAATACTAACACTTCAACGCAGATAATATCACATGATATTGTTGGACTACTTAAAAATATTGACCGAAAAATAAAGTTAGTAGTTACCTTGTTGCCGACGCAAAGAACTAAATCATCGTATGACAAGTGGAAGGGCTCAAATTTGTAGGGTAGGTCATAACCCAAAACTTCTACATCCTTTTCAAAAACTTCAATGCAAAACCCTAAATAACTCTTCTCCCCATTTGAATGCTCAACCACCTTCACAAACATCTCAAAAGCAGTCTCAGCTAGAACTCCAATCTTCAACTTCTTTGCTTCACTGGGCATTGTCCATCCTTTTGGGACAGCATTCACTAGCTTTCCTGGCCATTACACTGAATCAACAGCCCACAATTTCATGCTATCACTAACACTTTATGATTTTGAAACTGGGAAATTGTTGCGATAGCTCCCCACCATCAAAACGAATGTCTCTACTCAACCCTTTGAAATCGCTCAATAAAATGTTTTCAAGAAGAATTTTTTGAGTCCTATTATTAATGGTACCAAGTTTTTGCATAGCTTGTATATTAGTGTCAATACTGTCATACACTCGTATAGCATGAATTCTAGGCACATAATTATATTCCTCGCGATACTCTGACCTAATTTTTTTTTGAAATTGTTGTTTAAAATTTTGAAAAAATTGATTGCTTTCGCGATAATATGCCTAAATTCCTAGAGCACCTTGCATATTGGAGATGAAAGAAATGTTAACAGAATCCAAAAGACTTGAAATTGCGTCTGTTATTATCCACACCGAGTCTCTCTCCACCAACCCTAATTGCTTAGCTTCTCTGAACAAATGAATAGCTAAAGGTAACGATAACTGAAGAATGATAAAAACCCTAGATTGTTGTTTATGCAACAAACTCGCAAATTCTTTATGAACAAACCCTTGTGGATCAGAAAGAGAAGAGAATGGCAGGAAAACTCAATCTCTGTGCCAATGCTAAGAAGTGATTCGGATAACAAAGCCAGCCCACTGGAATCGCTACCATAGGTATCGTCTTCGTATATCGCTATTACTTTTTTCCATTTGTAGGATTGAAGAATGGATGTAAAGCAATTTACTTGTTGAGAGCCATTGGTGGCTATTTGTACCAAGAAAGGCTAACGAAGGGCGGTCGATGGGGGTGAAATGGTGGCCGTTGATGCAAGTGACAGGATTGGGACTTGTTCTCGGTTGCCAATGGATGCAACTAAAGTTGCCTCATGCCATGTCTCCATCCTAACAATCACTTGTACTTCCTCTTCCTTAATCAGCTCTTCAACTACAAAAAAATTGAAAATTTTACAATTAATTATACTTTTTTAAATAAAAATAAGAAAAATTATATTCATACATTCATACAAAAAACTCCGCAATAATTATGTAACAATGTTATTTTTGTAATAAATTCATCTTGACGAATGTTTTGTTTTAAAGTGGAAAATTCACAATGAGCCACGTCATTCTGTATGAAATTTTGCATAAATTTTTATTTATACATTATTGCTCTAAAAATAATATACCAAACAATTGTTTGATATTTATTTATTTGTTTAAATGAGAAATACTGACCATATGAAACTATAGGGTAACCACAGGGTGGTTGGCCTAGTGGGTGACGACTGGGGCCTGGAGATTTGCTCTTTTCCAGGTCTCAAGTTCGAATTCCCTAACCAGCAAATGCATACCTTGGGACCATGGACCGCAGGTTGTAAGCCCTGTTTCAGAAGGCTTGTTGGGGCTATAGAAACTTAGTCTGGTATGTGTAAGCTAGCCCAAGATACCCTATATAACAAAAAACAAAAAAAGAAACTATAGAGTATATGTTTTCATTCCTATCTTACGAGTTGTGACAACATATCATGTTGATTCTTATGTTAATGCATAAACACAGAGTAATGTTATGAAAAATAGATCTTTAATTTATGTGTTAATTGTATTTGTGAATGTTTTTCTTTTTACAAAGAATTTTAGTGTTTATTGGTGATAAGTCCATATCTAATATATTTTTAGTGATAATGATATTATTAATGAAATTATTTTG
Source organism: Camellia sinensis (assembly GCF_055761805.1). NCBI lineage: Eukaryota > Viridiplantae > Streptophyta > Magnoliopsida > Ericales > Theaceae > Camellia > Camellia sinensis. The sequence goes on along the minus strand of NC_138969.1, from coordinate 39,416,206 downwards.
TGAAAAGGCTAAATTATGGTTTTAAAGGGATTTTTTTTACCCCACTACCACCAAACCACCATTGATCAGTAATCGAAAAAATGATTGAAAAAGTCGCTGAAGGTGACTAGCAGCAACGACAATTGGTGGTGGTGGTAATATAGACAGATAGATAGATTAAATAGACAAGTAGGTAACCTGTGGACAAATAAGGAATGATATGTGGACAGATAGATATGGATAATATGATTTTTCAAATTATTTTGTCCTTTTAAACCCCAAAAGAATAGACTTTGAGACTATTGTCACAAAAAATTTTAAAATTGAACTTACAAGTTCCCGTTAAATTTTATGTGTATTTTTTTTATATACTCCCTCCAATTTGTTGGTTCATTTTGGGGATTCCAACTACTTAAGGGAGTCTTGTTCAAAAAAAAAAAAAAAACTACTTAAGGGAGCATGCAATTATTACACTTAAATTTAAATTTCAAAATATTTTTGTACTAGTTCCAATCTTTTCAAATTTTTAATATATTTATAATTACTCAAAAGGGGTAGTTTTGAAAAATAAAAGGCTCAATTTAGTTTAGTTTTGAAATCAATTTTGAAAGATAAATTTTTGAAACGAGTTTTAAAAATTGAAAACTTGTTTGGTTATGAGTTTTGAAAATAATTTTGAGATAATTTGTATTTTTTTTTAATTGAATAGATGGTTATGAGAGAAAATTTGATTGATTGATGTATAGAATGTGAGAGAATAAGAGAAGAGAGAGAGAAAAAACGATCGATTGATGTATAATAAAAAAAAAGGAGAGAGGTGAGAGAGAAAAAACAAATTTCAAAAATGATAAACCAAACATGTTTTCTGATTTTTCAATCCAAAAGCTCAAATAAAAATTAAACTACACAAAGTCAAATATTTTTTACTTTGACTTTTTAAATAGGACTATCATTTTGGGATATCTTAAAATGAAATAATAAATCAACAAAATGAGATGGATGGATTATATAAAATTAACCTATAGAATGGGATGACTTGTTATAATCCTCATTTTTAACCAATGACTCTTAACTTTTGGCTCATTATTTTTAAAAAAAATGTTGCATGCATTTATTTATTTATTTATTTATTTACAGTTTTATATCACCGCCAGCTACGCGAATAGTTATGATTATTATTATTTTTTTTTTGAAAATAATCATTAAATAAAATAGTAAAGAATAATCTTATCATATATCTTGTTGATATAAAAAGTAGGGTAAATTGCACCGACCCCTTTTGGTTTAGAAAAAGAATAATAAGTCTCATAAATTTGATATTATTATATTGACTTCTTTTTTGATAAGATTAAACCGATTGAAACTAATATTGAAGGTGTGTAGACAAATAAAATTAAAAAAAAAAGTAAAAAATATATATTCCAGAATAAAAGAGCACCTAAGGAATTATTGATAAAAATGAAACTAAGTTTTATGTAAATTAAAACCTTAATATTACATAAATAGAGTTGTTGTATATAAAACATCGTGTCTATTCATATTTGTTCATTTAAAATCAAAACGCCTATCACTTTGAATCATAATTTCAAAAAATAACAGTAACAAATTTGTATACAAATTCTATTTGTATAATCATTTGAAAAAAAAACCCATTACCAGCATAAACTTGGAGGGGGTCTCTGCCAGGGTCTTTGAAGTTCTGAGCTGCAATTTCCATGTCTATTTTTTGTTCTTTGCCAATATGGGAATTCGCATCAATTATCGCTCCGATTTTCGCAGTTTTTGAACCATTAGAGCACATGTGATACGTGTAAATTAAGAAAAGAAGAAGATAAATAGTTGAAATTTTAACAAAATCTTAATTAATTTTTTCGCATTGCTATTCAAAAAATAAAAATATAAATAAAAAATCTGTTTTTTCACATAATTTTAAACAGTCTGTTGGGTATACCTCCTTATTTGAGTGTGAGACCCAGTTGGTTTGTTAAAAGAATTTTAATTAGACTTGGTTTAGGTATAATATATTTTTATATATTATATCTAATTTTGTAGACACCTAATTCAATTTGATTACAACTAGGTTTTGATAAAAATCTAAATTCACAATATATATATATATATTGTTTCTTCCGATGGGTTACGGCGAGATACACTAGATTATTCTCGGTGACTTTTCATTGCTTGGTTTTTGAAGAATTGGATGCTAAATCAATTTTATTCCGGTTTGAAACCACTGTTTGGAGCTCACATTGAAGGTGTGAGATTTGGGTTATTATTTTGGATATTTTACGATTCTAGTTTCGAAGATTTTTGTTCATCTATTTGGTGAGGTCTTTCCTCTTGTTTATTTGTGATTATTTGGAATTTACGCATGGGTGGTTTGTGAGACCATTCGTGTCTCGTTTGTAATCGTTTGGAATCTATTTGGTTGATAGTAGAATCGGATTTCGATCCCGTGGACGTACCTCACATTGAGGGAACCACGTAAAAATTATTGTGTTGCCTTTGATTTAATTTTTCCGCATTAATTTTTATTCCCATTAATTGATTTACTCACATATTTTTCCTAACATAGTCGTGGGTATTTTGGGAAACTTTTAAGGATATTCACGCCAAGTCTAATGTTGATTTTATATAAGAGTAATATTATAATTCCAAAAAAAAATTTATTCAAAAATATCAAGTGTGGTTCAGATTTATTTTACACATAGATCCAATAATACACTTTTAATCTCCATTACATACTCCATTCTTGACCTAAATCTAGGACTAATACCCAAACTTACTGTTTGTATAATAGTATAGACAATATAAATATATAGCAGATGTAGGAGAAATTATCTAATAGGTTTGGTCTATCACGTAGCTGGATGCTGATAATAGAATAGGTGATTTCTTTATAGAAAAATGGTTGGGACTCCCTTTTGGGACCCTTACAATCCTTTTGGATCTCAATCATTAATGTATCTGTAAGACCCACTCATATATGTGTGGAATCCATACCATCAATAATTGAAATCCAAAAGGAGTTGTGAGTGTCTAAAAAAAAAAAATCTCAATCATTGTTATTTCTTTATATGAAACATATGAGAAAAAAAAATAATAATAATAGTTACATGATCAATAAAATTGCAAAGATATACTTGGTAGGATATGAGACTGATATTTTTCGTAGGTGTAAGAGAATTTTTTCCACACAAATATCTGAATTTTCTCCTGGTTGCCTGGAAAAGTCAACGGTCACAATTGGGGACCAATAAGATTTTGAATAATACGACATGCACTAATTAATATATTAATTAATGGACTAACTGATAATATGATACAATTTTAAAGATTTTAAGTATTTATAATTTGTAGGTGCACTAAAATTTGGTTTAGCCTGGCTGGTAATTTCCTGAAAAGAAAATCTGTGTCAGTTCATTGTATCAATGTTGATTTTCCATTTCTTATTGATATTACTCTTGTTCACAATAATGATTGCGCATTGGAGTTGTTCATAATGCCTTTCTTTGAAAAATAAAGTAATTATAGCTAGTGTTATAATTTTGACATAATTATACTCTCAATAAAATTTTTATAAATTTTGACCAATATAGTCATTTGCTAGTCAAACTGATGAAAAATGATAATGCTATCAATTAAATGCTTATTTAACTCTTTATCATACTTGTGTTCAAACATCGTATGCATCCTAACACTCATATTTCATGTCCAAATAATACACACCGGCGGAGAATGAGAGTAATTAAGTCACTGATTAGGTAAATGGAGTGTAATTATGACATTTGACGTCAATACATATTTAAATATAAAAAACATTTAAGGGGTAATATAATAATTTTATTAGTTCCATTAAAACCGTTAAATGTTATAGTTGCAGTAAGGATAATTTCTCAAAATTTTGAATCATAATTTTTTCATTACCCAAGAAATCTCATTGTACTTCACTCAATTTTCGAAAATCACAAGCAGTAACAACAAACTATATCTCTAAAACATTTGCTAGTACCACAAAAAATCTTAATAATGTTGGACTTATTTTCTAGTGTGGCCCAATAGCCTACATATTTTACAAGTTTTATTTTATTTGGACTCGACAATTAGATAAAGCCAATATTATATATAAAGTTCAGTAATTAGAATTTTAATATAATCACTCTTCTAAGATAAGAAAGAAACCTTGATGGATTAGGAATTCTTCTAATAGAGTTTATTTGGCCCTCTTCTCTCCTTTATATAAGGATGGGTGACTCCCTTTCATATCATAAGTATTTTCCATCACTTTAAGTTTTATAGTCATTCTAATTAAGAAAGACAGAGAGAAGAAGGTGAACCAAGAATTAAAGGTTCAACTCTAAGGGGTATTTTCTCAACTTCTCTAATTCAATGGCTGACAAAGGTATGTTCGTTTTATTCTTGAGTTGTATTGAATTCAAGATCTTGTTAAGTTTAATTCCGCATTATTATTATAGTTACATGTATTATTAATAATTACATGTGGTATCAGAGCTTTAGTTTGTGAATCAATACACCTTGGAATAATAATATATTTATGAATATTATTATTATAATTATTCATCAAACGGTACATTTGTTTTTTTTTTTTTGTTTATTATTGACATTAATTTTTAAATCATATTTGGGATGTAAAGTTTTGACTAAAACAGTCGTATTAATTTTTAAAGCGGTTATTATAATATTACGTGGCTAAAACTTAAAAGATTTAAAATTGGGTCGATTAATTAAAAAAATGGGTCAGTTTATAATATGATTCAAACGTGGCCTAGTTTTATAAATCCTTGCGTCATGGTTATGCGTGCTTCGTTTTTTTATGTCTCAATTATATGTATATATGCATGTTTCGGATTATTATTAATTTTAGAGATAATAATTTTTATAATCATCATAAAATGTTATTGAATTGAGTGTATTGCTTGCCGTTATGATAAAGTGCATAGATTAAAAGCAATTTTAGAATTTTGCTGAATCGTTCGGTCTATTAAATAAATATATTTATTTGATTGTATCACATTAGAGGATTATGTTTTTTCCTTGTCTAATTATGCACATTTATTGTCTATTATTGTTAATATTTATATATTTTCATGATTTAAAATTGATATCATGATATAATTTTATGACATTAAATATTAAATATAGAAGTGGGTAATTCATATTAGGTGTAATTCTTATTAACCATTATATGAGATATTCATGATTGTTATACTACATGTTTTTGATATATAAATATTCATGTTCGTCCAGAGTTATTATTATTATTATTATATTGGTAATTGTAATCACATAAAAGAAATTTTAGAAATCATAAAATAGTAATTTCATTAAAATTGTGATTGAATTAATGATAATTAAATAACTCAAAATTAATGAATAGAGAATATTGTTGGTTAGTTCCGTATTCATAGGGTTTACTAATTTAGTAGCTGCCAAAGTGGCCTAGATTTGTAAAACTTATGAATATAGAACTACATAAAAGAATTGTTAAAAGGGTAACATTAAGGTCGATAATTTTCTCAATTGCAGTTATAATTAGGAGATTAAGACTAGTCCAAAGGAAAGTCACTTTCAAATAATTATAAACTGGGTAGGATAATGTAACTTATGTAATTTGATAGATTAGAATTGAATACCCAAAGGTAACACGACTAGCTGAAAAATTGCATAAATTACTTTAGACCTACATAAGTGATTCTTGACGAGTGGACAATAGATATACCTAAGTTTTGCCCAAAGGAAAGACTTATGTGATATCAATAGTTCATCATAATTCTCAAAGCTTTAATATGTATATTGTTTATGCCTTTTTCCATGTTACTTATGAGATCTTGTGTTAATACCTCTGAAGATCTGTCAAAAAGATAGCTTGCAATCTAAGGTGGTTGGATTTAAAAGGGAGGCTATATTGACTCCTCCGACCTTCTTGGGATCTTACTTGATTATTGACCAAAGGACTCTTTAGTGACGTTACCCTAATGCTTAAAGTAAAATTTGGTTAAAGGCTGTTGAAGATCGACAAGCCACTTGCTGGCACTATTATGGTTGAATTAACAACAATGAAATATAATGGCCACCGAGGAGTTTTAGGATCACATCCTCAATATGGCAACAAAGTTGCAAAACTTAAAAACTTTAGGGATGCAAGTTGATGAAACTTTCCTCGTGCAGTTTATTCTCATCTCACTTCCATCACAGTTCGGTGCATTCAAAATTCACTATAACACCAATAAAGATAAGTGGAGTTTGAATGAGCTGACCAATATGTGTGTTCAGGAGGAAGTGAGGTTGAGGAAGGAAGGACGTCAAACTGCATTGGCTGTAACTTATGGAGCTATAAAGAAAAAAGATGGGTAAGTTTGTAAAATCAAAGAAAAATCCACGAAAGAAAAAGAATGAACCTGGGGAAGAAAATCAGGCTCAGAATGGTTTCACTGTCAAGTGCTACTTTTGTGGCCAGAAGGGACATGTGAAGAAAGACTGCAGCAAGCGAAAGGCTTGGTTCGAAAAGAAATATAAGAAATTTTCTTTTGTTTGTTATGAATCAAATCTTGCTGAAGCATCTTCTAATACTTGGTGGATTAACTCTGGGGCCACGACCCACATTACAAATGACATACAAGGATACCTCTCAACCAGGAAACTGAAGGAAAGTGAAAGATTTGTCTATATAGGGAACCGTCTCAAAGCTGAAGTCGTAGCTGTAGGAACCTATCGACTGATCTTAGAGACGGGTCATCAGATGGATCTAGAAGACACTTTTTATGTTCCTTCAATTTCTAGGAATTTAGTTTCGTTATCCAAACAAGATTGTGTTGGATATTCAGTTTTATTTAATTGTGGAAAACTCAATTTAATGTTTAATTCAAAAGTGATTAGTTCTGGTAATTTATGTGATGGTTTATATAAAATTACCTTAAATCATGAGTTTGCACAATCATTAGTAACTCTGCATTCGAATATTGGTTTAAAACGTGGTCTAATTAATGAAAAATCCTCAATCTTGTAGCATAAACGGTTGGGGCATATCTCTAGAAATAGAATTGAAAAATTGGTGAAAAATGGGATTTTGGAAAACCTAGACTTCACTGATTTTCAGATATGTGTGGATTGCATTAAAGGAAAGCAAACCAAACACACCAAGAAAGGTGCCACAAGAAGTAATGAGCTTCTTGAGATAATTCATACAGATATTTGCGGACCACTCAACGTCCCATGTCTTAGTGGTGAAAAATATTTTATCACATTTATAGATGACTTCTCACGTTATGAAAAGTCTCAGGCTGTTGACATCCTTGAGGTGTACATAACTGAAGTCGAGAGACAATTAGATAGAAAGGTTAAAATAGTGAAATCAGACAGGGGTGGTGAATATTATGGTAAATATGATGAGTCAGGCCAAAATCTTGGCCCATTTACTAAATTCTTAGAAAAGAAAGGCATTTGTGCTCAATATACAATGCCTGGTACACCATAGCAAAATGGAGTTGCTGAAAGGCGTAATCGTACACTTGAAGATGTGGTTAGGAGTATGTTAAGTTACTCAATTGTACCTATTTCAATGTGGGGTGAAGCTTTAAAGACTGCAATGTATATCTTAAATAGGGTTCCTAGTAAGGCGGTCCCAATATCTCCTTTTGAGTTGTGGACTGGTAGGAAACCTAGTTTGAGACACTTATATATTTGGGGTTGTCCAGCAGAGCAAGAATCTTCAACCCACAAGAGAACAAGTTGGACTCAAGAACAATATCTGGATATTTCATTGGTTATCCAAACAAGTCTAAAGGGTACAAATTTTATTGTCCTAATCACAGTACGAGGATAGTGGAGACTGGTAATACTAGATTCCTAGAGAATTGTGAAATTAGTGGGAGTGAGAAAACACGAGTGGTGAATTTTGAGGAAATTAGGGTGGATGTCCCAACATTTGACCCTTATCAAAAAAATTGTTGTACCTCAGACTTTCCACAGGCTGAGGGAAATGAACAACATAGTGAAAATCCTTCACCACCTCATGTTTCACCACTTCATGAAGATACCACCTGTAGATGTCCCCGAACGCCCCGGGAGGACGAGTCCCGTTCTGTTCGTTTTGTGGGTTCACTACAGTTCAGGACTCTCAAATTGTCACGGTTCTTAATCTGAACCAAAGAGTCCAAATCCGACAAATCGTTTTGAGAAACAGATTTTTGAAAAGAAGTGTCAAACATAGACTGCTTTGCCAGATACAGAGTCGCCACCTAAATATTTTTTTTATAGGGGAATTTAGGAAACCCTGACTCGGTGCCAAAGGCCACGTGTCCGTCATCACCAAAGTTGTCTCGGCTCGGGAACTTAGGTATGATTGGGGAAGGTCAGCTATGAGCACCCCCTCTCGCCTGATCCGAAGATCGGCCTCTACTAACCATGATATCCGATTTTGAAAACGTTATGTGTTCTTATTCCAGTCAATTAGCTAGAATTACTATGTGATGCGCACAACACAAAAATATAGACTAGTTCGCCTAATTTGGAACGAAGCATTGCATATCCGTTTGTTTGAAAAACAGTTTGAAATTTGCTACTCGCAAGTAGGCTAAAGCACGGATTTCAACGAGTTGTCCCAACTCAAACAATCCAACCTTCACCCACAGGCACTCAAGCAGTTTATATCACATAAGCATCTAGCCACACGGTAAGCATGCTGTCATGGTAATACTCACACTCATGCAAGGATGCTAAAGCATGAAAGCTTACCTAGTACTCCGAGCCAAAACAAAAGCTAGTTAGTAATCAATGCATGATCCTAACTTATGTTAAGATGGCTAATGTAACACATACAAGATGTAGCTACAATAGACTCGGCTAATCTATGGATGACATATGATGATGCTACAACTAACACGTATTCAACTTGGAATTGAAATACAATGCAGTTAGTATGATACGCCGAGCCCGGTGCATGCAAGACAAATGTATGGATGCACGCATGCATAGCATAAGGTATGCTAAATCAAATATGACATAATACTAACCATCAAAAGCAGATAAGTAAAAGGGAGAAAGAAGTGGGGGTTGGAAGACATACACACACGCACCCACACTTATTACAAGTTAGCCCTCACTCGGAGGGACCGAAAGAATAATACAATTTAACTAACGAACAAGCTAATTAAATATTACAGACCCTTAATTAATTAACAAATTAATTACAAAATAAACTAAATGTGAAGCGTAAAGAGACTGCCGCAGCTCTGCCTCGGAATGCGCGAATAATGCATGCTTGACTTGCCCCGCTCAGAAACTCACTGCCATAGCAATGTTGCCTCTGTTTACACTGCCTTGCCCCTCTGAGGATCACATAAATTTTCAAAACTGCTTTGAATCACTCCCTGAGTGCTCTGGAGTGTCACCGACCAGAACAAAATGCCACCGGCCATGGGAATGGGATTATCGACCAAATCTTATGCTCTCGGCCAAACATGTTTTGCGGGTCGGCACCCAAAACTGCCGGCCGGCCAATTCTTCCTGCTGAAACCTGCAGTTGACAGCAGCAGAGGGCAAGCAGTGTATGGCATGCAATTTTCAAACAAATGTGTGCATAGCCACACTCCCTATCATGCAATGGACTCAAGGGAGCATGGCCCTCGACCCTCGAGCCATCAATCACGCATTTCAATGCATGATGGCCCAAAAGCCAAGTATGCAACTTCGATATCAAATGAAATGCAAGCACAAAACACATCAAAGGGACCCAACCCCTATCATGATTGATCAAGAGGCAAGGGATGCATGCTTAATGAAATGCAACCTAGGCATGGAGGCTAAGTGTGCAACATGAACATGCAAATGAGCAATGTATATTAGGCACGCAACCTAAACATGTAAACAAACATGGCATACAACATCATGCGATGATGGACTTAAACTAACATGGATAGCTCGCAAGCATGCCAAAATCAGTGGCCATGTGATGAAAATGAGGCAACCAAGATGCATGCAAATATGTACAATGCAATGGCTCCGAGTCTAAGGCACAAAACACAACTCCACAAAGGCATTGAAAGGACGAATTATGGCATACAATGGCATATGTTCCAGCACTGAAGTATGATGCTCAATGGTCCCGAAACATGCAAATATGCCACCCAATGCATGAAATAGCCCCCGAAACTCAAAACTATGCACATGTATTGAACTATAATTATGCAAAGCAAGCATTATTTGACCATGAAGCACAAAGACAGAGCCAAGGCAGTCCCAAAATATGCACAATACTAGTTTAAAGCATGGCCAAAAGGTGCTAACCTGTAGGGCTAAAACGATATGCAAGATTGGCTAGTAAGCATGGTTTATACCACACCTATATGAAGCATATGAAATCTCACCAAACCAGCCAAAAACAGTGAATAAAACCTGACAAAAGATGCCCAAATAACCACTGAAATGCAGCCAATACATGCAAAAATGATGAGCTCCTTTAGAGGGCCATACAAGGGGTTATTAAGTACATACAAGATAGACATGTAACATGGCAAAACCACCTCTGGAAATGAGTTATGACAGCCCTAAAACTCACCAAAAATGCCCTGAAATTAACCTAGGAAGCATGCAAATGAAAGAACCTTTGAAAGGCCTTGAGTGGGATTGTTTTACACATGCATCATAGACATACAATATGGCAAAATGAACTCCGGACAGAGCTAATGCAGACCATAAAACTCATAAAATGAGGCCTGAAACATGACTTCAATGCATGCAAAATAGAGTCCCTTTGCAAGGCCAACAATGCTAGTAAAGAGAATGAGGGGTGAGAGGGTCATCCCTCTATGATTTTGGAGCTCAAAGATACATCAAGGCCATTGAAAATCCACTAGATTTCAGTGGCTAAGAGGCCAAAACAAGGCCAATGCAAATGCTCACATGCATGGCTCAAAACATGGGGAAACGAAGCATGCAAGGAAGAAAATGACTCCAAACAGAAAAGTGATCTCAATAAAACTTAAAGAGGAGGTCAAAAAAAAACTTTCTTCAGTTTAGGTCGAGGTCCAAAAATGCTCACAAATAAGGCTAATATATCATGCAAAATAATTCCTAAAAGAGAGATAAAGCATACAAGGGGGTAGGAGACCTCAAACAGAAAAGTACTCTTAAACAAACATTAAGAGGAGCTCAAAATAAGACTATCTTCAGTTTGCACCAAGGCTCGAAAATGCTTGCAAATAGAGCTAAGGTATAGAGCAAAATAATGCAAAAAAGGGGAAAATAAGGACTTACCCTTGTAGCACAGCAATGCAGCCAACCTCGGACCAAGAAAGTGAGCTTTGAACCTCTGAAAATGAGTTCCAAGGTGCTGGAATGGATGGTGGAGGTGTTAGGCTTAGAGGTGTAGTGTAAATGGCCAAGAACAAGACCCTTTTGAACCCTCTAACACACCCAAATGTAGAGAGAGAGGGAGATATAGAGAGAGAGGGTGATATATATCATATATCAGATGTAAAGTCTGGTTTTTTGTTGAACCCCAACAAAGGAGGAGGAGGGTCTCCTTATACAGACAAAGGAATGGCTCCAAGCTTCTTAAAGAAGCTAAAAGAAGGGTCAAAGGGGCCAAGCTTCCAAGAGAAGCTAACCCAAAGGTTCAAAGGGTGAGCAAAGGTGGTACAAAGGGTGCAATCTTCTAGAGGAAGTTTGGATCAATCTTCTAGAGGAAGTTTGGATCAAAAAGGGTACAAAGGGGCCAAATCAGCCACATACGCGTATGGGGGCATGGTCTATGCACCCCAGCTGGCACAGTTGGCATGCACCATGCCTGCAAGAGTCAAAAAGGTGGTACCGGCTAGAAAAGGAGGCCATCGGCCAAATAAATGGTCGGTAGGTGGCTTCCAAGGCCAAAAAGTGGCCAGTGGGTGTCCCGATTGAAGCCCCAGAAGTTAGCTTTCCAATGGCGCAAATCTTGCATTAAAATTCCTCCTGTGCAAAAAGTTATGCCCTTTTTGGTGAAGCCGCGCAGATTCGGTCCAACCGGAGTGATGCCCTACTTCAATCAACCATATCTTTCCCACCCGGAGTTGGCTTTAGGAGATTCTTGAGTGTAAAATGAAGCCCCGGAAGTAAGCTTTCCAACGGTGGTGGCCTCATAGCTAAAATCCAAGTATGCAAATGAATAAGCCCGATTCAGCGAAGGCTGCTCGACTCTCTCCTACCCGGATTCATGCCGAACTTCTCCTAAACTAGTTTTCTCCTCTCCTTTCCTCTTTTCTTCAACTCCAAACCCCTAAACAAAGTATTTTGAAAGATTTTTCAAAGATTTCATCTCTCTTTCATTTATCTCCACTTTGTCCTTGCTCGGTTTACCGAAAAACGCAACATTTACCGAAATGCGAGCGTCAGAACATCGTAGGAACTTTATTTTCAAAACATTTTGAAAGAGAGGATTTTAAGATCTAAAATATTTTGATCAAGATTGTTTTGGTCCAAAAGGGGTATGAAGTTGGGATTTGACTCTCTCATTGCTGAAGAATTTGAAGCTTTCCCCTGCACACCTTTCTCCATCAAGTAAACCATCAGTGGTGCCCAAGTCTTAAAGGCAGTCAAAAATGGGGTGTCTACACCACCATTAAAAATATTGTAGAACAACCACAACCGGCAGTTTTGAGAAGATCTCAGAGGGAAAGAAAGCCTGCCATTCTAGATAATTACATGGTGTATCTACAAGAATCTGATTTTGATATTAGGATTAACAAAGATCCAGTCTCATTTTCACAAGCCATGAATAGTGATGATTCTTCTAAATGGGTCAATGCTATAAATGAAGAGTTAAAATCTATGGAACAGAATAGTGTTTGGGATCTCGTTGAATTGCCTAATAACTACCAAAAGGTCCGGTGTAAATGGGTCTTCAGGACCAAGCGTGATGCAAAAGGCAATATCGAACGATTTAAAGTCAGACTTGTTGCCAAGGGTTTTACTCAAAAAGAAGGCATAGACTATACAGAGACCTTCTCTCCAGTATCTAAGAAGGACTCGCTTAGAATTATCCTAGCATTGGTAGCTCATTATGACTTAAAGTTGCATCAAATGGATGTGAAAACTGTTTTTTTAAATGGAATTTGGATGAAGAAATTTATATGGAACAGCCAGAAGGATTTGCAAAGAAAGGTAAAGAACATTTAGCTTGCAAATTAAAGAAATCCATATATGACCTTAAACAAGCTTCCAAGCAATGGTATTTAAGGTTTAATGATACCATTATCTCTTTCGGATTTAAGGAAAATGCAGTTGATCAGTGCATATATCTGAAGGTTAGTGGGAGCAAGTTCATTATTTTGGTGCTATATGTGGATGACATTTTGTTAGCTAGTAATGACTTTGGCTTATTGCATGAAACCAAGGAATATCTCTCCAAGAACTTTAAAATGGTCGATATGGGTGAGGCAAACTATGTTATTGGCATAGAGATCTTTAGGGATCGATCTCGAGGATTGCTAGGACTATCTCAAAAAGGATATATTGATCGTGTTTTGGAGAGATTCAATATGTAGTTTTGTTCAGCCGGTGATGCACCCATCACGAAGGGTGATAAATTAAGTGAAAAACAGTGTCCAAGGAATGATTTGGAAAGAAAACAAATGAAGGACATTCTATATGCTTTGAGGCTACAAATCATGCTTTATGGTTGCGAAATTTCATCTCAGGACTTGGTGTTGTTGACTCAATTGCCAGGCCGCTGAAGATATATTGTGACAATACCGCAACAGTTTTCTTCTCTGAGAATGGAAAGTACTCTAGTGGTTCCAAACACATGGAAGTAAAGTACTTATTCGTTAGAGAAAGAGTCTAGAAACAACAAGTGTTAATTGAAAACTTAAGCACCTCTCGTATGATTGTTGATCCATTCACAAAGGGATTGCCACCAAAGACATACAAAGAGCATGTTATCAAGATGGGTCTTTTAAGCAACCCTTGATGTGTATGGTTAATCGTGAGTGCTTATTTTTTATTCGACACTATTTGCGCAATAATAATTTTGTTTTTATTTTTCCTGTTTCTAAAAGTGTGTGTACACATTAATTTGATTATTGATAAACAGGGAATGTCTTAACAAGACAAATTACAGGGGCCTTTCAGGCAAATAATTATATATTCCAATAAAGGACTGGGTTAGTGAAGGTTATCAATGGTGTAGTGCATAGAAGGAAATATAGCATAAATGTTATATAACCGCTATGACTCACATTGGTGATCTGAAGTAATCACAGTATTATAGTTTCTAATATATCTGAACTTATTGGCTATTTTTAAAATTCGTGATCACGTGTCAAAATTTTTAGTGTGGAATCCAATGAGTCAAATTTTTTTTATAAGTTGCATATTTTTTGGAAAAACTCATAATTGCATCATAATCGGCTTAATGGGCCAAGTGGGAGAATGTTGGATTTATTTTCTAGTGTGGCTCAATAGCTTACATATTTTACAAGTTTTATTTTATTTGGACTCGACAATTAGATAAAGCCAATATTATATATAAAGTTCAGTAATTAGAATTATAATATAATCATTCTTCTAAGATAAGAAGGAAACCTTGATGGATTAAGAATTCTTTTGATAGTAATTATTTGGCCCTCTTCTCTCCTTTATATAAGGATGGGTGACTCCCCTTTCATATCATAAGTATTTTCCATCACTTTAAGTTTTATAGTCATCCTAATTAAGAGAGATAGAGAGAAGAAGGTGAGCCAAGAATTAAAGGTTCAACTCTAAGGGGTATTTTCTCAACTTCTCTAATTCAATGGCTGACAAAGGTATGCTCGTTTTATTCTTGAGTTGTATTGAATTCAAGATCCTGTTAAGTTTAATTCCGCATTATTATTATGGTTACATGTATTATTAATAATTACAAATACTACTATGTATATGAAACAATTAATCCTTAATTCTAAAATTTCACAATCTTCAAATTTTCTTACTGACACATAAGGTCATCCTGTTATTACAATTTCAATTTCAAGTGATTGCGAGACTTCAAATTTTTTTTGGAATTTTCGAGGGACTCATCAACTTTGACTTCCTAGAGATCCACACATCCCGTGTGCCATCAATGGTTGGAGCTGTCCCCGGAGTTCTAGTTCCTCCATTATGGAAGTACCACGCAAACTTAACCATCTTGCTCCACAAACTCCTAATGCTCGGAGTAGTAATGTTGCCTTGGCTTGCTTGAACATGATTCTGATAATTCTTTAGTATGTGAATTAGGAAAAACATAAAACATATGGTGGAAGTGATGCCGGAGATGAGGTATAGAACCCAGAAGCTTTGAAGGTTCAAGCTATCTGTAGCAGAATTGACATTTGAACAACTACTGGAGGACACCTTAAACGACTTTTCTCGTATTTTTTTTAGATCGCCGTTCTTTGATATGGTTAGAATGGCTTTGGACACATCAATGGCTATAGGAGAGCCTTTTTGGAATGCCTACATGAATTCCAAGGATCAAAATTCTAATTCAATATGTTGTTTTTGAAAGCAAAGAAAGAGAAATATTTAAAAAATGTTTTAGCCATTTGGGTGGAAATAAATTGAATTTTTGTTCATTGGTCATTGCAATAGTATTCTCTTTCAAATCAAAGAAACTCTACATAGGCATCATAGGGAATAAAGTTTTTCCTGCAGTTGGCCTACTTGCTTATCTTTAGTGCAAATTTTATAGTATGATGAATTTCATTTGGCTAAATTATACTAATAATCTTTGAATTTGAGTAAAATTTCACTTTGGTCCATATAATTTTAATTTTATTAATTTAATCCTCACACTTTTTTATTTCATTTCAATGTGATCCCTCTAACATTTGAGATAGCAAAACAACACATGCAAAACTAGAGGGATTATAGTGAAATTCAAAAGAAACTCTAAGGACTACCAATGTAAATTATTAATTTTTCTTTCTTGTACAAGAATTGTTAAAATTCTCACGTGAGTTGCACGTGGTGTTTTTCCATCTAAAATATTGACGGTAACTAACGAATAGACCACATTGAAACGTAATTTGTAGTGCGAAAGAAATTGAGAAAGTTCACTCAAACTAGAGGAACCAATAGTGTAATTCACACAGCACCCTTGTACTTTGAACTCAGTCCTACAGACCTTTTTAATTGTTTTAGTCAATTTCTTAAATTTCGAGTCAAGTTACAATCATCATTTTGAAAAAGTGCAAGGTGTTAAGTGCAATTAATATTATAACACGGTTATTCTCTGTTAGTTTTCAAAATAACATTACACAAACTGACCACTTGTAACTTGCCTTCAAATTTGGAAAGTTAATTAAAATAATTAAAAAGTCAAGGAGTAGAGTAAAGTGCGACTGAATGTAAAACAGAAGGGTGTTAAAGTGAATTTTACCCATTTCATTTCCATGGCATTCAAAAGAGTGAGAAGAAGAGTTGCAGTGAAATTGAATACTCACAAAGCCCCATCCTCCAAATATATAGGTTGGCCCAAGACAGCATATTTGTTGCAATTTTCTCTGAGGAAAATCTTCGCATAAGGGGTTTCAAGAAAAGCTGCTGTGATATTGCCACTCTCAAACTCTCCTGGGTAATTGTATTGGGAATCAACTGGCTTGATGTTATTCTCTTTGAATCCAAGGACACTAATCAAGTAATGTTTTACAAATGAATCACCATCACAACCCACTATAGCATTGGTCCTCCTTAGAAACTCAATGTCAGTCACTGTTGGCTCTAGCCTAGAAACTGTGAGCATTGATGTGAGACTGGCCGTGTAGCTTGAAGTCACCACAAACACAACAAAAAGCCACATCGCCACCACCACTTTAGTGTAATTGCTATAAATCTTCTCTCCTGTGCAGGGACGGAACCATAATTTCATTACTAGAGGGGCCAAAAGAAAATTAATTTTTTTTACGATATACACAAAACACACATGTATGTATATATGATATATACATACAAAAAATTAAATACCATAGAAGCAATTTCTAATAGGATGAATAATTTTTTTTTTTTTTGGGATGTAAAATAGAAAAAGAATTTAAGATGGAAGAAGAATGACATATATATTTGTTATACTGTGAGTCATTTTATACACAAATATTTTCAAAATTCTATGCCAAATAATAATATTCACAGAAATAGGAGGCCATGACCTCCCATAGTCTTCTCCTAATTCTGTCCCTGCTCCTGTGTAATTCCCCACACAGAGAGAGAGAGAGAGAATTTATGAATTGTTTTCTTCATTAAAAGAAAAAGGGAAGATTTTGAACGTGGATCTAATTTTAACTTGGACGTTAGTTGATAACGTTTGCACTTTATTACTTTTTTATTACAGAAAATTTAAACATGTTTATATTTGTTTTTGGTTAAACGAAAATGAAAACAAAAACAAAAACAAAAACATGTTTTCAAACTCTGTTTTTGTTGAGTTTTCAAATTTATTTTTTGAAAAAATTCAAAAACTAGTTTGGTGTAAAAAAATAAGAGAAGCACTCCTTGTTTCACATGGTGTAAATAATCAAAATATCTTTTTTGATATTTTGATCAAATTAGTTTCTAATTTTTTTTTAAAAGAAAAAGATTATGAAAACTTGACCAAACAACGTGTTTTCTAAAACAAGTGCGAGGATGGCTGAAGGGCAGAGACGATAGTTAGACATGGCTAGCAGTAATGGTCAGAAGTGGGGGAAGGGATGAAATTAGGATTTCATTACCTGAGGGGCAAAAAAAAAAAAAAATTTTTTTACCATATACACAAAACACACATGTATATATATATATATGATATATAAGGGAAAATTGGTCTAAGGTCCCTGTCCAACTTTTAGTATGAGGAGAGATCCACAATAATATTTTCTGGTGTCTAAGGTCCCTCAATGTTAGTTTAGTTTATAAAATACCTATTTTACACTTTTGTATATTATACATGGTTTTCAATTTTGGAATCTGAAGATTACGTTACTATTTTTGTGAAAGATTACTTTGGGATGAACTTGGTGATCGATGGAGATTTCGATGATGCAGATTTCGTGGAAATTTTATAAGAATTTTGTAGTCGTATAGTAGTTGAGTTTCGTTGATCGTGTAGAAGTTGAAGTCGTGTTGAAGCTCGAATTTCTAGTAGAGCTGAATCAGGTAAGTTTAATAATCAGTTTAAGTTTTTTATTTTTCATTTGATTTGTATATATGGACTCCGATTTGAAATAAGTTTTTGTAGTTTATTTTGAATTAGGTTTTTATTTTCAGTTTTGATCAAAGTGATAGAAAAGCCAGCTTAGTGAATTATTTTTTGATTTTGAAGTTGATTTTTCATTCTTTGTTATTGACAATGGAGTTGATTTTTCATTTTGTGTTACATGTTTATCAATGATAAGTTTTGTTCTTCGTGTTTGGAGACCAGCTCTGTTTTTCTTCACTGTCTTAAGTTTTGTGCTCTGTTTTTTTCATTTATTCTGCACTTTTCATTTTTCTACACTTTGCTTTGTATTCCAGAGAAAATTATATGTTCATATTCCAGAGAAAATTGTATGTTTATATTCCAGAGAAATTTCTCTGCATTCTGATTTGAGTCTAATAATGCACAATCACACAAAGAAAATTATAAGCTTGTAGTCCAGTGAAAATCACAGAGAAGCTTATAATTTGATAACTAATCTTCTGTGTGATTTTTGTCTATGATTGTGTTTAATAGTTAGCATTGAATATCTCTGTGATTTTCTCTAGATTCATTAATTCTTCTGTAATTTTGTTTTTGCTATCTTGAAGGTGAATTTAAGTTTGTAAATTTCTCTGGACTTTTATTTGAGTCCAGAGAACATTATAATGTAGGTATTATAATCCAGAGAAAATTATAATTATTAGAAATTTCTCTAGACTTTTATGTTGTTCTTGTGAAGTATTTTTATATTGAACAAGTTATTTTTGATATTTTTTGTTTCAGTTTAGATGGACAGTGCAGTGTTGTTGCTGTGCAAATATGGGAATGATACTATTATCATTAATGTTTCATGCGAATTGAATTGATGATGCTATGATTTTACTTGCATTGAGTAAGAGACCAGCTGGGAGGCCAAAGAAGAACAAAATTGCTTCTACTGAAGAGTTTAAAAGGGTGATTAAATGTAGTCGATGTGATAGGATTGATCGCCATAATAAGAGGACATGCAAGGAACCTTTGTTAAATAGTTGAGGATATTACATTTATTGATTGAATAATACATCTGAGAATTACTTTGTGTATTTTGTTTTGTGAAATGTACTTTTTGGACAGTGCATATATAATACCAATCAAATTCATCCAGAGAAATTTTTTAATAGCAGTGAAAATTACTTTTTGTGTTGCTTTTTTAGAAACATACTTTGGGAGTGCCTTTATAATACCAATCAAATTGATCAAGAGAAATTTTCCTATAGCAGAGAAATTTGCTATGTGCATTGTGTTTGTTGAAATGTGCATTGCGTTTTGTGAGGTCAAATTCATCCAGTGAAATTTGTCAATAGTAGAGAAATTTGTGAGGTCAAATTCATCCAAAGAAATTTACTATGTGCATTTTGACAAATTTATCCAGAGAAATTTGCCAGTAGCAGAGAAAATTACTTTGTGCACTATGTTTTGTAAGGTCAAATTCATCTAGAGAAATTTGTGAGGTGAAATTCATTCAGAGAAATTTACTATGTGCATTGTGGCAAATTCATCTAGAGAAATTTGCCACTAGCAGAGAAAATTACTTTCTGCACTATGTTTTGTGAGGTCAAATTCATCCAGAGAAATTTGCTAATAGTGCACTGTGTTTTGTGTGCTCAAATTCATCCAGAGAAATTTACCAATAGCAGAGAAAACTACAATGTGCATTGTGTTTTTTGAATTTGATGATTGTTTCGTACCAACACAGTGCATTACAAATTACATGATCATATAGGCACCCTTTTGGTACGATACGAGTTAAATTTTTTTGTGAAATTCTGGTAACTTCATACAAGAAAAATTTCTTTAGACAATTTTCTTTGCGTGAATTGTGTTGATAATCACCACTAAATATGCATTATAAAAAAAAATATTTAACCATTGATAGTTATGAAATTTACATTAGTTAAAACAATATATATACATATATGTCAAAAACATCATTTCTTCAATGTACGAAAAAAAAATAATTGAAGGGTCATTCCTAATTACATTGTGTACATTGTCTTCATTTCACTAGTATGCTTTCACTATTATACTTTTAGTTCTTCTTTTGTTGATATTTCAATTGGTTCTGTCCATGACCGGCCAATTTCGGTCGCAAATCTCTCTATGATTTTCTGTCCTCGTGAACCTTACGTCTTGTTTTGACAATGTTGAGCTGATAGGTTCATGGTTGCTATATTGTCTCATTATGTAGCAAACGAAGAGGCCACAATCCACACTGCATACAAATTATAGGTATAGTTAGTTTTAAGAAATATTCAAATTATATTATCTTATTTATAGAGTTTCTGTTTCTTACTTGGTGTTTATGGTGTTTTGCTGCTTTTACGTTTCGTCATTTTTAGACAATGAAAACATAAAGATGTCAACATTAAATCCCAGAGAAATTTACAGACAACAAGAGAAAATGGAACATGACAAACACACACAAAGGAGAAAAGTGATGTGGCCGGAGAAAATTCAAGAATGGAACAAACTAAACATATACCAGAGAAAATTACACATGACAAGCCAGGAGAAATTACATATATGCCAGAGAAAATTAACAAGGCAAGCCAGAGAAAATATGCATTCCATAATATAAAAATCCCAGAGAAATTTACAGACAACCAAAGAAAATAGAACATGACAGACACACACAAAGGAGAAAAATGATGTGGCCATAGAAAATTCAAGTGTGGAACAAAATAAACATATCAGAGAAAATGACACATGGTAAGCCAGAAAATATTACATATATGCCAAAGAAAATTAAACAAGGCAAACTAGAGAAAATGTTCATTCCATAATATGAAAATGCCAGAGAAATTTATAGATAACCAGAGAAAATTGAACATAACAGACACACACAAATGAGAAAAGTGATGTGGCCAGAGAAAATTCAAGAATGGAACAAAATAAACATACCAGAGAAAATTACACATGGTAAGCTAGAGAAAATTAAACACGTGTGTATTCCATAATATGAAAATGCCAGAGAAATTTGCAAACAACTAGAGAAAATGGAACATGACAGAACCACACAAAAGAGAAAAGTGATGTGGCCATAGAAAATTTAAGAATGGAACAAAATAAACATACCAGAGAAGATTACACATGGCAAGCCAGAGAAAATTACATATATGACAGAGAAAATTAAATATGGCAAGCCAAAAAAAATATGAATTCCATAATATGAAAATGCCAGAGAAATTTACAGAAAACCAGAGAAAAATATGGAATAACCAGAAACAAATGGGGGAATAAACATGCCAGAGAAAATTCAAAGAAAACACAGATCAAGCAAATACCAGAGAAATTCAAATGACAGAGAAATTTACAGACAAAATCACACAAACATCTTCAAGAATAAGTTCGAAACTTAGAGAAATAACATTTTTCAAATTCATGTAGGTTTTTATTACAAAATTGAAATCCTAATTAATGGAAGGCTAGTCAACTGTGTTTCGGAGAAAAACTAGTTGGATTGGAGAAAACTTACCAGAGTGATGATGAAAACCCTAATTTCGAACTGAAATGGCTTGAGATGAAGATGCAATGAGATGAAGATGAACTGAGATGACGATGAACAATGAAAACGGGTCAGAGAAATTTGTGAGGAACGAATTGAAAAGAGTTTGGCAGAAGATAATGAAACCGTAATGGCGACAGTGAAGATGATAGTGAAACCCTAATTCTCATGTTCTCTTACTCATGAAAATGGTTGGATGTTTGGAATGAATTGAGTCGTCGGAATGCAATCGAGTTGAGCATTCTATGTTGATCTGTGAAGGGTATTTTGATCCAAAAAAAAATTAAAAACGCGCCTGTCGTTAGTGAGGGACCTGAGACATCATTCATATTTTTGGTGTCCTTTATGCTGTAAATTACTCTTATTAGGGACCTTAAAAAAAATTCCCCGATATATAAATTATATATACATAAAAAAAATTAAATACCATAGAAGTAATTTCTAATAGGACAAATAAGTTTTTTTTTTCTTTTTTTTTTAATGTAAAATAGAAAGAGAATTCAGGATGGAAGAAGAATGACATATATATTTTTTATACTGGGAGGTCATTTTATATATAAAATGATATATATATATATATATATTTAAAAGTTTTATGACAAATAATAATGTTCATAAAAACAGGAAGGCTATGGCTCCCCATAGTCTTCTCCTAGTTCAGTGGGGGAGATTGATGATGGGGATGGAAGGAAAAATTGATTATAAAATAAAAGAAATGCATTTTCTTTTTTCTTTTTTTTTTCTCGTAGTATTTATTAGAGTAAATTGCATCGTTAGTCCTTACAATTTGTTTCTTGTGTTATTTTAGTCTCTATACTTTCAGTTAGCTCAATTTTGACAATTAATTTTAGATTTCGTGTCAATTTGGTGCAATTGATGAAGCTGTTAGTGTTTTTGATGAAAAATTATTACTGGATTGGTTAAAATTAACTCCTTGAGTTGAGTATATTTATAATTTTACCTTAAAAATCATGATATATGTCACTTATGTGCATATTTTTCATTAAAAAATGTTAACAATTTTAAGCAATTGGACTAAATTGAGTTAAAGTAAAAAATTCAGGATTAAAATTGAACCAATTGAAATTATAAGGACCAAAATGACATAAAGATCAAAATACAGGGACTATCTGTGTAATTTATCCTATTTATTAATTTTGAAAATTGTTTCGATTATTTATAAAACAATTTTTTTTTCTTTTAGTTTTTAAATTTTTTTTATAAATAAATATAAACATAAACATTATGTACTAAACCATGTTTGTTTTGAAATTTTATGATGCAACTATGGGCAAAGAAAAGAGAAGAGAAAGTGAACCACAAAGCAGTGCTGAGTTGACTCTTCCAAGGGCCTCTAAATTGAGGATTGGATTGATGTTCCAAGAACCAAACAACAAACATTGTGTAAATCATTAAGAGAGCAGTCACAATCCACATTTCTATGGTGAATGGTTACATGAACATCCAAGCCTTGGCCTCGTCAGTTTTTACCGGAACTATCATTGTCAGTCCTGACGAAAGAAACGGTTGAGTGAATTCCCCGTGTTCAAATCTGTCGGCTAGTATTGATATATCACCAACTATAGCATCATAAGTCTTCCATCCACACAAGAAAAGAAACAAAAATTGTCACGCACTATCAAAAAGTTATTGAAAGATAAAAACAAAACAAAAGTCAATAATATTGAACTAAAAATCACACCGACTTCTTTTTTAATACGATTAAATGTATCGAAATTAATATAATAATGTGAAAATATAAAAATAAATAGTGTAAAATATACATTTAGTGTAAAAGATATGACAATATCATTTTTTTCATCCATATAACTAACAAATTATTGATGAAATGGAGGTTAAGTGTTATATGAATTAAAATATCAAGGAGCTCAATATAATTATGTCAAAGCAGTGAGACTTGCTGTATTTTCAAGGAAGGTCAATGTTATTTATCCAAAATATTATGTACGAAACAGTAGCAGCTCAAAATTTTAAGAAGCATCAGTTGAACATTAAAATAAGAACGTAATAATTATGCTTTTAAAAAGTTGGAACATTCAATAAAAAGAATTTGAGCAATGTTAGGGACCCCAAACGTAATAATTTGAGCAATGTTTGGTAGAAATATTGGTAAAACATTTGGGATCTCTTAGCATTTTCCAAGGCATTAAGTGACACATTTTATGGCCTAATGATTAAGCTATCACTCATACCAAATTTTTTTTTTAAAAAAAAATTCAAAAAAATTGCCCAAAACTTGAGTACAGGGTGTAGATTTGCTGTGGTGGACTTAGGAATTTTGATGAATGGGGGGAGGGGGGCAAAGGTAAAATTATTTAAAATTCAAGGGGCTCAAATGCTAATTTCTTGAATAAATACCTAAAATAGCAAGGGTTAGTAGCCATTTATTTTGAATTTCAGAGCGGCCAAAATGTTACTTTCTTGTATAAATATTTAAAATAGTATAAAGTTAAATGACATTTTTTGGAGATTGAGAAGAATCTAATTCATACATTTAAAATTTAGGCATAACTCTAATATATATATACTAGCGTATGTCCGTACCTGAAGACACGGTGTAAATAATGTTAGGATTATAATATAATTATAATCGCAACACTATTTAAATTTAAGATTAAAATATAATTATAAAAATATATTTAATAGACTAAAGCTACAATCACGAACTACACCAGACCTTTGCATGCCTATGTTACCTGATGCCACATTCACCATGTGCATCTTACAACTACAAAAAGAGTATAACATTTAGTATACTATATATATATTGGTCAGCAACGAAACGGGAATATCATATATATGTCCTCTAAATCATCATAATAAATGCTATTCATCTAGAAGTAGCGCACGTGTATAAAGAATTTGAGGATAAGATTCGCCCAAAGCAAAAAATAACCAAATTAATAGTTAGTAACATTACTAAATGCATTTAAGGTTAGCAACCAGTATATAAATGTATATACAAATTCAGACAGTTTACTTTTCAAAAACAATTTAATCCACAGATGAGTGAAATCAATATCAATGATTCAATAGTAAGAAAAACATACCAGGAAAAGAAGAAAATATTTGTGTAAGAGGAACTGATTTGAGCCCACTAAATTAATTAGGCCCAGTAGTCCAAGGTTGGTGGGTTCGAATTTATTGCAAGTCCAAGATTGGTGGGCCCGAATTTATCGCCATCAAACGGGTTGAATCGTTCTAAGCCTCGGAAGGGTTTGGATCCACGAACTTAGAGACTTACTCGGGCCCAGACTCGAAAGGGTATTGAGCAAGCCTAGAGATCCGAGGCACTCGGACTCGAAAGGGTTCGGATCCACGAACCTAGAGATCCGAAGCACTTGACTTCGAACGGATTCAAACGCAATCTAGAAGTCGCTCCGTTAATGAGTCCCAGAACACTTGCGGGCTCGGAGCTTTCCGGGATCTACGCACCAGAACCATAGGCGTAATGGAGTTCGAACAAAGGACCGAATCCCGAGGACGGTGAGTGGAGATAAATTCACTCTTCGATTAAACTAGCCTATACCCGGGTCAAGGTGGCACGATCTAGGGGGTCCCTGAGACTCGGCAATATTTGCGGCAGGTGTTCTTTTGAACTACCCCTGACCCTTATGCGGCAGGACGTCCTCTAGGACTACCCTTGACCCTTTGGGATGATTGGGGATCATTGGTTAGGTGTGGCTAAGAAGAAGGGTTCGCCGAGAGGTTGATCTCCTCTTCGGGGTTTTCCTTATCCTCGGAGAGGTCACCTCCTTGGACAAGGTGGTTAGAGAGAATATTCCCCATCTGCCTTGCACATGGGCTCCATCCTACATCATGAGGTGTCTATAAATAACACCCACCCATAGTTTTACGAGGGATGGATTTTGGAGAGATGACTCTTGGGAAAAAACTAATTTCCCATCTCCATTATCAACCTTGAGAGTAAAAGTGGGAGATCCATGGGAGAGCCTTGCCATTATTCTCTTTCTAGCTACTTTGCCTTCTTCTTCACCCAATCTCTAATCTCCATCATCTTCTTTACTCTTGTGTTCCTAAGTTGAGACCATTGAAGAATCTAAGTCTCTCATCATCTTCTAGAGAATTCGAAGTTGTTCTTCAAGGATCTTCGAAGATCTTCGAATTTTCCAACGACGTTCTTGAACCCCTCTCATACAACTTGTAGTTCAATGCCCCCACACAATTGACAACCCACACACAATGATGGTCCATTTTCAGCACACACCTCCCACCTGAAAATAATATACAGAAAAAAAAGTGTAATATATCTGATTTATTTTCTCTGAAACAATTGGAAAAGAAAACAGTCTCAAGAAGAATTGGGTATACGAACTCACAAACAAAACAATGATGGCACCGAGGTGGTTTCGGCTGGTTGCACTTCCGACAATAACAGATCCTTGGATTCACTGGGTCTGCTGACATACCACCAAATTCTGCCTCAGTCAATGGATTGGTCTCACCACAGGCCTCCAATTAGGTGGCACACTACCCGGATCAGTAAAGACAACAGCGAAGTAACTCCACAATAACATTACTGACTGCACAATTACTATGATTACATGCCTCTTTAGCTACCGTTTGCATATAAATATATCAGCTGCCACTTTTTGGTTTTTGGAAATTAAAGTCAAAACTGCATAACCCTGTTCTTGTCCGGGTCTCAATTAATTCAAGAAAAATACAGAAATCAGTATATCCCAAACTCCTAATGACATTATAGAGCTAAAATATTACTAAAATTGTCAAAGACCTTCGATCAAGTAATTAATACATAATGAAAGACAGTGATATTTTCATATGACTGATGATGAGTGAAAATTGAGAGATAAGTTCCTTCAATCAATCCAATTGTAATTAATAATTTCTAAACATAAAAAAAAATAAAAAATAAAAAATAAACCTTGTAGCCAATACATTAGCAAACACAATAAAAAAGTAACATCTTTATACTTACTTGACAATTTCTTAATGGGCTAATATTAATGGGCTAAAGCAGAATAATTGGAGTACACAGAAAATATCTCAAGCCATGGGACTCCACTATTGGCCTAAAGGATAATATCTCAACATATAAATAAGGTTCCTTACAACAGTACTCTTAACCAAAAAACACTTCCAATGAAAGTACATACACACACCAGCAACATGATCAATACAGGAATAGAATTTTAACCTTCCAGCATCTAATAGAATTTTATTTATTAAAGTTTAAGAATCAAGCAATATACCTTAAAAGCCCCAGCAGTTGCTCTCAAATCGCCAGGATCTTGTTCAAGACTTTCTGTCTTTGTAGAGCCAGACCTTGTGAGTGCATTTTCTGAGGAACTCAATGATGACTCAAGATCTATAACTGCACTTCTCTTTACAGGTGCGAGAGGAAGTGCTCTCAACATATGATTCTGCTTGCCATCCAAGGACTGGAAAGCAATAACTTGGATTTAACTGAGCAAAAGTAAGCTTCTAGCCAATCGATGCATGTAATCCAAATAAAAAGGAAAGAAAACCACCACAGAAAACATACCAACAAAGTTCACACAAAATACTATGGCCTTCATCTTACAAAATAGTGAGCCATCAAGGTTGAGTCCTACACTATAAAAGAGCTCAAAAGCATCCAATTCACAATTGATGATTCAGATGGGCATAACTCTCAATCTATGATTCGATAAGACAAAAACTTTACATAATTTATCAGTGGCCTTTTACATATGATTGATGAAAAAGACCATCAAGGAATATTTTGGTTCTACCATCATTCATTAATTACAGCCAGTTGAAAACATCATAGAGAAAAACACAAGTAAGAAAACCATTTCCCCAGCAACACAAACCTAATCAAAACAGCAGAGAATAGTTTGTACACAACTTGTGTGTGTCCACTATATACATGACAATACAACAACAAGAATCCATTATATAAACCCCTGTATTGACCTGCCTTCTATTAATTCATTTTTCAAATGTTTATAAGTAAATAAAAGCAAACAATCCAAGAACAAAAGTAAAGCTTGTAAGAGGAGCTAATTTAAGCCCACTAAATTATTTAGGCCCAATAGTCCAAGGTTGGTGGGCCTGAATTTATCGCAAGTCCAAGATTGGTGGGCCTGGATTTATCGCCATCAAACGGGCTGAATCGCTCTAAGCCTCGAAAAGGTTCGGATCCACAAACTTAGAGACTTACTCGGGCCCGGACTCGAAAGGGTATTGAGCAATCCTAGAGATCCGAGGCACTTGGACTCGAAAGGGTTCGGATCCACGAACCTAGAGATCCGAAGCACTTGACTTCGAACGGATTCAGACGTAATCTAGAAGTCGCTCCGTTAATGAGTCCCAGAACACTTGCGGGCTCAGAGCTTTCCGGGATCTACGCACCAGAACCATGGGCGTAATGGAGTTCGAACAAAGGACCCGATCCCGAGGACTGTGAGTGGAGATAAATTCACTCTTCGGTTAAACTAGCCTATACCCGGGTCGAGGTGGCATGATCTAGGGGGTCCTTGAGACTCGGCAATATTTGCGGCAGGGCGTTCTCTTGAACTACCCCTAACCCTTATGCGGCAGGACGTCCTCTGGGACTACCCCTGACCCTTTGGGATGATTGGGGATCATTGGTTAGGTGTGGCTAAGAAGAAGGGTTCACCGAGGAGTTGATCTCCTCTTCGGGGTTTTTCTTATCCTCGGAGAGGTCACCTCCTCGGACAAGGTGGTTAGAGAGAATATTCCCCATGTGCCTTGCACATGGGCTCCATCCTACATCATGAGGTGCCTATAAATAGCACCCACCCATGGCTTTACAAGGGATGGATTTTGGAGAGATGACTCTTGGGAAAGAACTAATTTCCCATCTCCATTATCAACCTTGAGAGTAAAAGTAGGAGATCCATGAGAGGGCCTTGCCATTATTCTCTTTCTAGCTACTTTGCCTTCTTCTTTACCCAATCTCTAATCTCCATCATCTCCTTTACTCTTGTGTTCCTAAGTTGAGACCATTGAAGAATCTAAGTCTCTCATCATCTTCTAGAGAATTCGAAGTTGTTCTTCAAGGATCTTCGAAGATCTTCAAATTTTCCAACGACGTTCTTGAACCCCTCTCATACAAAGCTTAGATAATCAAAACATCAGGCATTGTGCACATCTTCACTAAAACATGAAAATATCAGTCCAATGAACCTAGAATCTAGAAGTTGGGATTAATCTTCTGTTTTGGGGTTTGATCAGATAGCCACAAAGAACATCAATTTAAACCATAGAGACAAAATAAAAATAAAGCAGATTGTTTGAATAACCTGAAACCAACATTTGAATTATTACAAATTTGCCCAACTTTGCTTCTCTATGCCACAAAAAGCTTGGTTCAATTTTGGATGCTTTCAAAACTATAGCATGGTATCTGGATTGGGTGTTGACCAAGTTTATGTTCTGGGTCTTTTCTCTTGTTTCTCGTCTCGTAGTGTATCACGATAAGCCAAATGCCGCCACAACATCTGATACTCCCTTACATTTGAAATCCCAGTTGCAGTCTTCTTCACCAAGGCATTCTAATCAATCTTCACATCCTGAACATGAGCCACTTCCTGAAGCAATGTAAGCATTGTCGTCGTCTCATACCTACAAAATCACAAAAATCAAAAAATTAAAATTAAAATTCAAAAAGAATACCTTTATAGCCAAATATTAATAAACAGAAACAGAAATACAAAGGCGTGTAAACGAATCGAATCAATTAATCAAACCAGAGTGTATTAAAAAAGAAACCTTTAAAGCAGAGTGGAGATGTCCTTTTCGCTGATTGAACCCTTTTTGTGCTTCTTCGTCTCCTCAATCATTGTGATTTTTCAACTGAAATCGCATCACAAAAATCAAAAAATTAAAATTAAAATTAAAATTCAAAAAGAATACCTTTATAGCCAAATATTAATAAACAGAAACAGAAATTCCAAATGTACAAAGGCGTGTAAACGAATCGAATCAATTAATCAAACCAGAAGTGTATTAAAAAAGAAACCTTTGAAGCAGAGTGGACATGTCATTTTCGCTGATTGAACCCTTTTTGTGCTTTTTCAACTGAAATTGCATGTGCTGAAGTGAAATTTCCAGTAACCAGAGCTAGCCGAGTAAAGAATCACTTCAAAACTATCTCTGTCAATTATTTTTCTAGGTTTTCTTTTTCAAAACCCCCAAAAAGGGAAAAGAAATCGGAGGAAATGGTGGGGTAAAAAAAGGCAAAAGGGATGTAAGGGAAAGGAAAGAAGAAGTGAAATCAAAGAGCGAGAGGGGAAGAGGTAGAAAAAGAGAGAACTTACCTTGCGATGATGAGGAGCGTCGGTGGCAAAACTTGGCACACTGGGTATAGAAGAAGAACGGGAGGGAGAGAGAGATAAAGAGGGAATGGGGTGGGTGAGAACAGAGAAGGGAGAGGGATAAAGATAGAAGAGAGGGGAGACGTGGGCAAGCGGGAAGGTGAGAAGAGAGAGATAAATATAGAATAGAGGAGAGACGGGGGTAAGGAAATGTTTGGGCGGGAAGATATATATTTAGGATTGATATAAATTTAGGGGGGTTATCTGAGCCGTCCATGTGAATATACAAATGAATCATGACCCTTAAAATGTCCTAGTAGGACAAATGTTTCTAGGATAAATTCGAAAACAGTCTTGCCTTATTATATAGATATATATATATTGGTTACGTATCATTGGTGGTATTCATTAGTCACTTTCATGGATTAGTCAACAAAATATTTTAAGACAAGTCGTAGAAGAAAATCTTTGAATTGATAAAAGGTGAGAAAAGTTTTGTGAGTTTCTAAGAAACTCCTACGTACTTCTATTATTGGCCTAAAAACATTTTCGATAACGTTGACTTGAAAGCTGGGCAAATTAATTTGGATTTTTTTTATTCAGTAAAAAAATAAAAGAATTTATTAAAGTTAATTTGGATTTGTTTGTTTCGTAGATTAAAATTGCATGCAAATGGCAATGACCCAACTGACATATACAAGTAGGAGAAATATTGAATCCAAATGTAACCTAACCCTTAGTTCTTTGGTGAAACTACAACTTGGGGTTACTCTATTCTAAGATCGATTACGAGTTAATCAAGTATTTAAAACTTGTCAAATATGGATTGGAGCAACTCGTAGTCATTGTTAGAATAGAGTGAGATTGATTTGAGCCTTTGGTTTCAAAAATTATGAACAAAAAATATAAAATAAAACTTAAATCTTGGCCCATTAACCCGTCCATTGGCCTGGCTTACGAGCCTATCTGGTCAAGCCAGCCCACTAGGGCTTAGGCCTAAGATTTTGGTCCATGGCTCGGCTCAGCTAAAGCTAGCCAAAAAAAATCCCATTGGGATTGACGCACTAGTCCAAGCCTGTCCAACAAAGCTTGGGCCTAAGGTTTTGACTCGTGACCTAGCTTGGTTAAAGGCAACCAAAAAAAGGCTATTGGGCTCACCTCATGATTGGGCCCAAGCTCCACTTTCATGAGCTGGCTTGACTCGATACTAACACTTAACGTAAGTAATACTACATAATACTATTGGACTACTTAATAATATTGAACGAAAAATAGAGTTATTACCTTGTTGCCGACGCAAAGAACTAAATCATCGTATGACCCGTGGAAGGGCTTAAATTTGTGGGGTAGGTCATAACCCAAAACTTTTAAAACCTTTTCAAAAACTTCAATGCAAAACCCTGAATAACTCTTCTCACCATTTGAATTCTCAACCACCTTCACAATCTCAAAAGAAGTCAGAGCTGGAACTCCAATCTTCAACTGCTTTACTTCACTGGGCATTGCCCATCCTTTTGGGACAGCATTCACTAGCTTTCCTGGCCAATACACTGAATCAACAGCCCACAATTTCTTGCTATCACTACCACTAACACCGACAACACTCTTTGAGAATCCAAACTTGGATGACCAAAAATGGACCTCATTATAACTTTTTCCTATGACATTTATGATTTTGAAAATGGGAAATTGTTGCGATAGCTACCTACATTCGAAACGAATATCTCCACTTAACCCTTTGAAATTGCTCGATAAAATGTTTTCAAGAAGCATTTTTTGAGTCCTATTATTAGTGGTACCTAGTTTTTGCACAGCTCGTATAATAGTGTCAATATTGTCATACGCTCGTATAGCATGAATTCCAGGCTCAAAATTATCTTCCTCGCGATACTCTGACCTAATTTTTTTTTGAAAATGTTGTTTAAAATTTTGAAAAAGTTGATTGCTTTTGGGATAATATGCTTGAATTCCTAGTGCACCTTGCATATCGGAGATAACAGAAGTGTTAACAGAATCCAAAAGACTCGAAATTGCGTCTGTTATTATCCGCACCGAGTCTCTCCCCACCAACCCTAATTGCTTAGCTTCTCTGAACAAATGAATAGCCAAAGGTAACGATGACTGTGTTGTGGATCGGGGGCACACCAAGAAACACACACAAGCAATAACACAAGAGATTTAACATGGTTTGGCAAGTCGCCTACGTCCACGGGCAGCGGATTTCACTATATGGAGAAATGTATTACACACTCTGTATTCTCTCTCTCTGTAAACTCTCTTAAGCTCACCACTCACTGTATTCTCTCTGCTCTCTCTACCTCTATTTATACATGAGAAGAAAGGGAGCTGGCTGGCCTTGCACATGGCCAACTGTTGTTCAACGAAGGTGGATTGTCAACCATGGCGGCTTGTCGGTTGGTAGCCGCAATAGAGGAATGCTATGGGATGCTTTCAGATTGAAGAGCATTGTAGCAACCCTCACCTTACTCTTGTCATACTTGCATACATTCATGCATGATCTTGTCTTGTTATGTTGTTTTGCAAGTTTTGCCTCTTCTTGTTTTGTTTAAGTATTGCTTGCTTGATTTTGTTCCTTGCTTGGTGTGTAGCCGAGATCATCCTGAGCTTAGTTCACCTCTGAACCTTTGTACTTAGAACTGTTTTGGAACCACTTGGTCGACCCCCATCTTCACTCCGGGCTTGTTTGCCGAGATGTTTTTGCACTTAGTGATCCTTGTCCTTGGGCAGGTATGGCCTAGACCGAGGTGTGGCACACCCCGGCCAAGGTGTGGCACAGCTTAGTCAAGTGTCGTCCTCCCTAGCCGATGTCTTTGTTACCCTGTTGCCGAAGCTTTGACTTGAGCCGATGTCATTATATGCCGATGTGTCTTGCCCTAGCTTGCTGCATACGCTTTGTCAGAGACTTGTCTGATCAATCAATCACCTTTTTGAGTTGAACCAACCCGATAGCGCCACGTGTCCGAGCTGATTGTTAAGACAACCGGCAAACTTAGAAACAAATCATTTTGTCTCAAATCTTTGCCTTTAGAGAGAGAAGCTCTAGAGAGAAGGAGGAGAAGTTCTTGAGTGAGAATAGATCTTCCAAGCTTGATCTTCGAGGTTTGAACCGTTGGATTCGAGTTTTGAGGTTAGAATCTTAACCTACTCTTGTTGCTCTTAATGATCATCTAGCTGCATTGCACGATCGAATCTGTTTTGCATGTCATGCATCGATTTGAAGTTGGTTTCGGAAGAGAAAGATGGTATTTATGTGTTCTTGAAGAAAAGTCTCGTTTTGATCCGAAAGTTTGGAACTAGAACCATGTTTTTGTGTTTGTTCTTGCATGATCTTCTTGTATGGGTACCCAGGTCCCTGTTTTGAACTCATGGCATGAAATCGCAGATTTTTGTAACAAGTTATGATCTTGCATTCACCTTCCTCATGATCATGTTCATCATGTTCTTCATGCTCTTCAAAGGGAAACCCAGGTTTTCCCGACTTTGTTTTGAATGAGGCCATCTGGACCACACCTCGGCAAGGAGGTGTAGGACCTCGGCAAAGACTTGGTTGGTACCCAGTGTGTTTTCATGAGACGGGAGCAGTGTTTAAGCTCCCAGCATGTTTTGCTTTGATATTGACTCGGATCTGGTGAGAATGCCGGGATCATTTGTATACATATAGAGCTTGTTTTGAGAATGTGATTGCCATGTGATTGTAGGTCCTTGATCTTTGCTTTGAGCCTACACCCGAGGAGATCTATGTGAGTGGTATTTTTAATAAAGCTATGTTATACTGTTTTGATAAATCTTGCTTTGCTTGTTTTGACGAAAGTATTTGTTAAGCATGAATGAATAGCTCTGTTTTGATGTATCAAATATAAGCTTTGTTTTGATGTCATTCTCGAAAAGTCCCTTGTACTGGAGGACTCTAAACTTTTGCAGTACCAAGTATAAAAGTCCCTTATGCTGGAGGACTCTAAACTTTCGCAGCACTAAGTATAAAAGGATACGGTCCTTTCTTGGAAAGACTATCGTGTTAAAATGGGCTACGGGCCTAAGTAACACAAGACCATCGTGTTAAAAAGAGCTACGGGCTTAAGTAACACAAGTCCCTTGTGCTGGAGGACTATAAACTTTCGCAGTACCTTTGGCTAATCGATTACGAATCGTACAGTCCTTGTTTTGCCACTGACGGTTTACCGCGTGGACTTGTTTGTTCGGAAAGTTTGATTTGTGTTTTGCCGACGCCAGTGAGCATCCCTTGAGGCTTGTAAGACTTGATATGTGAATACGGTTCACCTCTTGTTTGGTAAAGTTTTGATGTGTTTTGCCTTGAAAGGATCTCGGCTAATATTCGTATGGTTTTGGCATGCTCTGTTTTGAAAGACTTCGGCTATATTCATGCAAAACCTTTATTACTAGTACCATTCACTGAGTATCCAAGCTCACCCTCTCTATATATATGTAGGTGATGAGCAGGACGTCGGCGACGCCTAGATGTGTTTTTGAAAGCTTGTTTGGATCCATGGTTTTTGTCGGCTTGTTTTGTATTAACGTCGGCGATGTCATTTCTATGTCGGCAATTCTTGAAAATTATGCTTCTTGGCTTGTATTCATTGTCATTTTGTATATGTCGGCCCGAGAAGCCTTTTGATCAAGATGTAATACGTATTTTGCTTTGTTGTATTCAAGTTGTAAAGATGTATGCCATTTCATTGGACTTATGCACTGCTCTTATGGACCACTTGCATTTTGAATTATTGCTTCCGCATTTGTGAGCCCCCTATATATATATACTCTGATTGTGTGTGAACTTTGGAAGTTGGCCTTCGCTAATTACGGATTACTGGCCATC
The DNA here is from genome assembly GCF_055761805.1 of Camellia sinensis. Classification (NCBI taxonomy): domain Eukaryota; kingdom Viridiplantae; phylum Streptophyta; class Magnoliopsida; order Ericales; family Theaceae; genus Camellia; species Camellia sinensis. The sequence continues at coordinate 39,381,338 of NC_138969.1, read as the reverse complement.
ACGGCACCAAACTACTAGGGGCGGTTTGGGGTCGTGACAAGCATCACCCCTTTCACATGGGGTGATATCAACAAATCACGCCCTCAACCCATGTAAGGTGATCTATTGCACACACTGCTGCTAATCTTGTCACGCCCAAAATTCAACTTAGTCTGCATCTCCTGAAGCTAGAGATAATACACCAGAGATACAAGAGGAGGAGGGAATCCTACATCCTCAACTCAACTCACACCGCTCTCTGATTTGGAGAGAGCCTCTGCTCCTATCTCCCACAGATCTCTTCCACGCTTCCTGTCTCAGATGTCTTCACCTGCTATGCTTGAACTTGCGTAACCAAGATATCATATACCCCCTGATTGGATGTCCTGCACCCCCTGCTGAGATGTCCTTGACTGTCATGCCTTTGCCTTCTGTCCATAGTGGTTGATCAACACTGCCTTGCACCCAAAGGTGCTTAGTTCCGAGAGATATTGACCAAGTCCAAACAATGTTGGAACTTGATCCCAGAAACCACTTTTGTGAGCATATCGGCCGAATTATCTGCAGTACTAATCTTTTGAAGCAGAATATCCCCTTCATTCACAATTTCTCGGATGAAATGGAAACGGACATCAATGTGCTTGGTGCGGGAATGATGAACCTGGTTCTTTGCCAAACAAATGGCACTTTGACTGTCACAGAACACCTCAACGTGCTTCTGAACAATACCCAAGTCCTCAATTAACCCATGTAGCCAAATAGCTTCCTTAAAGGCTTCTGTCACTGCCATGTACTCTGCCTCTGTAGTAGACAAAGCCACCATTGACTGAAGCGTTGACCTCCAACTCACCGGCCCTTTAGCAAGCGTAAATAAATACCCTGTTGTTGATCGGCGTTTGTCCAAGTCACCAGCATAATCTGAGTCCACATATCCAACCAAATTCTGTCCGAGTCGGTTATCTCTCTCGAACTTCAATCCCAGATTAACCGTGCCATGTATGTACCTTAGGATCCATTTCACTGCTTGCCAGTGATCTTTTCCTGGATCATGCATATACCTGCTTACCATACTCACAGCATGTGAGATGTCAGGCCTTGTACAAACCATAACATACATTAATGCACCAACTGCATTTGCATATGGAACTTGTGCCATATGCTTCCGTTCTTCTTTTGTGCGTGGAGACATCGAAGCACTGAGCTTGAAATGAGGGGCCAATGGTGTACTCACAGCTTTTGTTTTCCCATTTATGCCAAATCTGTCCAATACCTTTTTCAAGTATTGAGTTTGTGTTAGATGAACCATGCCCTTCTTCCTGTCTCTCTTGATCTCCATGCCAAGAATTTTCTTTGCTTCTCCCAAATCATTCATTTCAAACTCTCTTGCCAACTATGCCTTGAGTTTGTCAATCTCCACCTTGCTCTTAGATGCAATTAGCATATCATCCACATATAAGAGCAAATAGATGAAGGAACCATCTGGAAGCTTATAGAAATATACACAATGATCAAATTGACTTCTTGTGTATTCTTTCTCTATCATGAACCGATCAAATCTTTTGTACCACTATCTCGGGGATTGCTTTAACCCATACAACGATTTGTTCAGCTTACAGGCCCAATTCTCTTTTCCAGCAACTTTGAAACCATCTGGCTGGGACATGTATATCTCCTCTTCAAGATCTCTATGTAAAAAGGCAGTTTTGACATCGAGTTGGGCGAGCTCGAGATCAAACTGTGCAACCAAAGCTAGCAAGATACGAATAGACGTGTGCTTCACAACAGGTGAGAATACCTCATTGTAGTCTATTCCTTCCTTCTGAGTATAGCCTTTAGCTACCAATCTAGCTTTGAATCTGATGTTGTCTCTGCCTGGGATGCCTTCTTTCTTGGTGAAAGCCCACTTGCACCCAATTGCTTTCTTACCCTTTGGAAGTTGCACCAACTCCCAAGTTTGATTCTTGTGAAGTGACCCAATCTCTTCATCCATAGCCTCCTTCTAATTAACACTTTCTACATTCTGCACGGCTTCTTTGAAAGTGCAAGGAACATTATCTTCAATAATTGAAAGTGCATAGGCTACCATATCGGTCAACCAACTGGGTTGCTTAGTAACCCTTTTTCCTTTCCTAATTGCAATGGGTTCTGACTGCTGTGGGGCCTCTGGATCTTCATTTTCATCTGAACTCTCTTCAGAGCTATCCACTGAGACTTCTTCAGGATGGTTGATTGGCTGACTAGTCTTTGCTGGAGTCTCAAACTCCACCTACACTAACTTCTTCAATGCTTCCTCATTCTGTTGAGGATTTAGCTGCGTTAGCATTGTAGACTCATCAAAGGTAACATCTCTTCTGGTGACAACTTTCTTTGATTCAGGGCACCAGAGTCTGTATCCCTTGACACCGTCACTAAAGCCCAAGAAGATGACTTTCTTGGCTCTTGGATCCAACTTAGATTCTGTAACATGAAAATAAGCTGGACATCCGAAGATACGTAACTGATCATAATCAGTAGCTGACACTCCTGACCATACCTCCATGGGAGTCTTGCCATCTAGTGTTGCAGTAGGTAATCTGTTGACAAGATGACGAGCATAGTTCAATGCCTCGCCCCAAAATGCCTTGCTCAATCTAGAATGTGACAGCATACACCGGACTTTTTCCACCAAAGTGCGGTTCATGCGTTCTGCAACTCCATTTTGTTGCGGTGTTCCAGGAACTGTGAAATGTCTCACTATCCCTGCATTCTGGCAAACCTCAAAGAAGGGATCTGATGTGTATTCCCCACCATTGTCAGATCTGAGCTTCTTGATCTTTCTGCCTGTCTGGGTCTCAATCATCTTCTTCCATATAAGAAAGATGTCTAAGATTTCATCTTTGTGCTTCATTGTGTAAATCCAAACTCTTCTTGAGAAATCATCAATGAATGGCACAAAGTAGTCTTTACCCCCCAACGAAGCATTCTTGGAAGGACCCCATACGTCGGTGTGAACGTAGTCTAGAATCCCTATGGTACAATGAATAGCAGTACCAAACTTGATTCTTGTTTGCTTTCCCAGTACACAATGCTCACAGAACTCAAGCTTTCCTATTTTGGTGCCTTTCAATAGGCCTTGCTTTACCAACCCTTGTAAAGCCTTCTCACCGACATGCCCTAGGTGCATGTGCCAAAGTCTGGAAGTGTCTGATGCATCATATTCTGAGCTGGTGGAGATAGCCACTCTCCTTGTGACTGTAGAGCCGTCTAGGAAATATAAATTTCCCTATCGAGTACCTTTCATTGCAACAAATGCTCCTCGAACAACTTTGAGGACTCCACCTTCCATAGTTACTCTATAACCTTTGGAGTCTAAAACTCCCACTGAGATGAGATTCTTTGTTAGATCTGGTACATACCAAACATCTTCAAGAATTCTGATTGTTCCATCATGTATCTTCAGTCGAATTGTTCCAATCCCCTTTGTCTGGCAAGCTTGGTCATTGCCCATCAGCACAACTCCTCCATCGAACTCTCGTAAGCTCGAGAACCATTGCTTGTTCGGACACATGTGGTAGGAACATCCGGAATCTATAATCTATTCATCAGACTGGCCATATGATGAAACTGTGAAGGCTGCTCCTTCACAATTATCTCCATCTCATGCAACGTTTACTTTTTCTTCTTTCTTGTCTTTAATGGGACAATCTTTTGCCCAATGCCCCTTCTGGCGACAAGCAGCACACTCGTCTTTTGTAAGACGTCTTCTGTCTGATGATTTCCCTCTGGATTTTGAGCGAGACTTTCCTCGCCCTGTATATCTCCTGTTATTTGTTCTGCCTCTGACTGTCAATGCCTCGGATGCTGAGTCCCTGTTTGTAGACTTATCTTTCCTTCTGAACTCATTGTTTACCAAGGCATTTGCAACATCAACATACTTGATCTTTTCTTTACCGTACAGTAAAGTGGTAGTGAGATGATCATGAGTCAGGCAAGGAATTTAACAATAACAGTGCTTTATCTTCATCACCAATGTGATCATCCAAAATTTTCAAATCCATAAGAATTTTGTTGAAGTTGTTTAGGTGTTCGTTCATCGAAATACCTTTCTTATAGTCGAAACAAAACAACCTCTTCTTCAAGTAGAGCCGGTTCTCAATGCTCTTTGTCATGAACTTATCTTCCAGCGCCTTCCAAAGGTCCTTCGCAATATCATATTATGTGAAGGCATACTTCTCCTCATTTGCAAGGCAAAGTCGGATGGAACTGTAAGCCAGGAGATTCACATTCTTCCATTCTATCCCGTCCAGGTCATCTAGTTTGTCTCCCAGAGTGATGTGCAGGTTCATCTGAACAAGCATATCTTTAACTTCGCATCTCCACATGCCGAAGTTGCTACTTCCATCAAACTTTTCTACCTCAAACATAGCATGGGACACTAGGGTCCAATGCCTAGAGTTGCTTGTACTCGCTGGATTACTTACGAACTCAGTTGATCTGGTCTTTGTAGATTCTGCCATTAAACTATTTTTTTTTTTAGAAACTTCAATTCAAAAAACTGACCGTACAGATGTGCCCAGAATACTCCAAATAGTTGGAAAGCACTATTGGATCGTCAAAAACGGACTCTGAATGACTTCGATCGAGCCAAAATAGTGTGGACGATTCAGATCTGCAGAATCTGGTGCGTCTGAGATGCACTGGATAATTACTCTGGAACAGCGCGGTCAACGGCTTGACAGCACGGACAACGGCTCTGCGATGACGTGGCAGGACACGTGTCAGATGACGTGGCAGCCCGGCTGACGTGGCAATAACGTGTTGGACACGTAGCGCTGACGTAGCGGATGCATGGCGCTGACGTGGTGGATGACGTGGTGGCCGCATCACTCGCCTTCTTCTTCTTGCCGCGCGTGAGGGCACGTGTCTGCGGTGTGATGACGCGCCGGTTGCTGAACGGCGCGTATCGAGAGTGGGCTTCACTCTCCTTCTTCAGATGGCGCGTTAATGCTCTTCTTGGGCTGATTTTTGCTGTTCTGGACTCCTGTCTTGGAGATCTTGCTTGTGGTGTGCTCAAAAGTTGATTTCGAGCACTTCGAATCTGGGCACTTTCGGAAAAAATTTAATTTTTCACTACCCGAGCTTTGATACCAATTGTTGTGGATCGGGGGCACACCAGGAAACACACACAAGCAATAACACAAGAGATTTAACGTGGTTCGGCAAGTCGCCTACGTCCACGGGCAGCGGATTTCACTATATAGAGAAATGTATTACACACTCTGTATTCTCTCTCTCTCTGTAAACTCTCTTAAGCTCACCACTCACTGTATTCTCTTTGCTCTCTCTACCTCTATTTATACATGAGAAGGAAAGGAGCTGGCTGGCCTTGCACGTGGCCAGCTGTTGTTCAACGAAGGTGGATTGTCAACCATGGCGGCTTGTCGGTTGGCAGCCGCAATAGAGGAATGCTATGGGATGCTTTCAAATTGAAGAGCATCACCCCTTTCACATAGGGTGATATTAACAGACTGAAGAACGATAAAAATCCTAGATTGTTGTTTATGCAACAAACTCGCAAATTCTTTATGAACAAACCCTTGCGGATCAGAAAGAGAAGAGAATGGCGGGAAAACTAAGTGGTGTTCAATCTCTGTGCCAATGCTATGAAGTGATTCGGATAACAAAGCTAGTCCACTGGAATTGTTACCATAGGTATCGTCTTCGTATATCGCTATTACTTTTTTCCATTTGTAGGATTGAAGAATGGATGTCATGCAATTCATTTGTTGGGAGCCATTGCTGGCTATTTGTACTAAGAAAGACCAACGAAGGGTGGTCGATGGCGGTGAAATGGTGGCCGCTGATGCCAGTGAAAGGATTGGGATTTGTTCTCGGTTGCCGATGGATGCAACTACAGCTGCCTCATGCCATTTCTCCATCCCAACAATCACTCGTACTTGTTCTTCTTTAATCAGCTCCTCAGCTGCAAAAAAAATTGAAAATTTTACAATTAATTCTACTTTTTTTAAATAAAAATAAGAAAAATTATATTCATACATTTATACAAAAATCTCCACAATAATTATGTGACAAAATTATTCTTGTAAATAAATTCATCTTCACGAGTGTTTTGCTTTAAAAAGGAAAATTAACAATGAATCATGTTATTTTGTATGAAATTTAACATAAATTTTTATTTATATATCATTATTCTAAAAATAATATACTAAACAATTGTTTGTTTGTTTGTTTTTTTTTAAATGAGAAATAGTGACCATATGAAACTATATAATATATGTTTTCATTCCTATCTTATGAGTTGTGGGTTCGTTTGGAAAGTAGGTTGGCTTTTTGGCATTTTAGCTATTTTAGCCTGAGACTAAAAAATTTTGTTGGGGATGAGCTTTTTTGACTTTTGTGAGAGAAGAATGTAATGATTATGGGTTGGATGTGATGTTTTGTCTTATTGAGGCCAAGTTTGGCATCCTCCAAAATCCAAAAAGTCAAAAAGTCACTATCTTATTTAAGTCACATCATCTTATTTAAGTCACATCACCTCTCTAACGCATCACTTCAAACCCAACCCAAATCCAACCCATATTTCATAAAAAGTCAAAAAGTACACTTATTTAGTCTTCCCAAACTTGGCCGAGTTAAAAAGTTTATTTTGTCTTCTTGTGACTAAAATAGTCCCAAACCCAACCCAATCCAACCCAAGTTGCCGAATGAGGACAGTATATCATGTTGATTCTTATGTTATTGCATAAACACAGAGTAATGTTATAAAAAATAGATCTTTAATTTATGTGATAATTGTATTTGTGTATGTTTTTCTTTTTACAAAGAATTAGTGTTTATTGGTGATAAGTCCATTTTTTACAAAATATCACATGAGATCCAATGATTGATATGTTTAGTGATAATGATATTATTTTGCGAAAATGAAAAATTATTGTTTTAAAGGGAATTTTTTTTTTTTACCCCACTGTCACCAAACCACCATTGATCGATAATCGAAAAAATGACTGAAAAAGTCGCTGAAGGTGGGCTAGCATCAACAACAACTAGTGGTGGTGGTGATATACACAGATAGACAGATTAAATAGACAAATAGGTAACATGTAGACAAATAAGGGATGACATGTGAACAGATAGACAAATAGATATGGATAACACGGTTTTTCAAATTATTTTGTCCTTTTAAACCCCAAAAGAATAGAGCTTGAGACTATTGTCACAAAAAATTTTAAAATTGAATTTATGACTCGAGTCCCCGTTAAATTATAATGTGTATTTTTTTTATATACTCTCTCCAATTTGTTGGTTCCTTTTGTGGATTCCAACTATTTAAGGGGGCATGCAATCATTACGTTTAAATTTAAATTTCAAAATATTTTTGTACTAATGTTCCAATCTTTTTCAAATTTTTAATATATTTATAATTACTCAAAAGGGGTAGTTTTGGAAAATCAAAGGCTCCGTTTAGTTTAATTTAGTTTTGAAATTAATTTTGAAAGATAAATTTTTTAAAATTAAAAACTTGTTTTGGTTATGAGTTTTGAAAATAATTTTGAGATGATTTGTAGGTTTTTTTTTTTTAATATAATTGAATAGATGGGCATGAGAGGAAATTTAATTGAACGATGTGTAGAATGTGAGATGAGAGAGGAGAGATTTGATTAAACCAAATATATTTTTTTATTTTTCAATGCAAAAGTTAATTTGAAAATTAAACTAAACGGAATCAAATATTTTTTATTTTGACTTTTTAAATAAGACTTATCATTTTGGAATATCTTAAAATGAAATAATAAATCAACAGAATGAGACGGATGGAGTATATAAACTTAACGTATAGAATGGGACGACTTATTATAATCCTCATTTTTATCCAAAGACTCATTATTTTTATAAAAAAAAAAAAATGTTGCATGCATTTTTTTTTACAGTTTTATATCACCGCCACCTACACGAATAGTTATGATTAATTTTTTTTTTAAATAATAATTAAATGAAATAGTAAAGGAAAATCTTATCATATATCTTGTTGATATGAAAAAAGTAGGATAAATTGCACTGACCCTTTAGGTTTAGAAAAGGTATAATAAGTTTTATAAATCTGATATAATTATATTGATTTCATTTTTGATAAGATTAAATTGATCAAAACTAATATTGAAGGTGTGTAGACACATAAAATTTATATGAAAAAAAAGTAATATATATATATATATATTTCAGAATAAAAGAAAGGGCAAATTACACAAATAGTCCCTATAGTTTAAGGCTTGTGTCACTTTGGTCCTTAACTTTTCAATTGTGACACATTTGACCATGAATTTTGAATCTTGTTCCAAATAAGGACAATTGAATATATAATTAGATTTTTCAAGGGTAAAATTGTCAATTTGATAAAATATAAACTAATTTGACAAAAATAAATGTCAAACAAATATTTTTGAATTTTAAAAAATTATTTCTACCTACTAAAAATAAAATTATGTAAAATTGATAAATCTTTTAGACATTTATTTATTTTTTAACCAAATTAATTTTTACTATGTATTTGGATGATGATCATGTAAAATTAATTTAAAAAAATTAACTATGTAATTTTTATTAATTTTATATAATTTTATCATTGATGGATAAAAAAAATTTAAAAAAAAATAAAAAATATTTTTTTGATATTTATTTTTGTCAAATTAGTTTATATTTTATCAAATTGATGATTTTACCCTTGAAAAATCTAATGATATCTTCAATTGTCCTTATTTGGAACAAAATTCAAAATTCATGGTCAAATGTGTCACAATTGAAAAGTCAAGAACCAAAGTGACACAAGTCCCAAACTATGGGGACTATTAGTGTAATTAACCCTAAAATAAATGATAATACTATCCATCCATACAACTAAGGAATTATTGATAAAAATGAAAAGTTTTATGTAAACTAAAACCTTATGAGAGCTTTGTGTAATATTATAACCTTTTGAATCGAAAAAAAAGAAAAAAAAAACCTTAAGAGAACTTAGTGTAATATTATATAAATAGAGTTGTTGTATATAAAACATTGTGTCTATTCATATTTGTTCATTTAAAATCAAAACGTCTATCACTTTGAATAATAATTTCAAAAAATGACAATGAGAAATTTGTATAAAAATTCTATTTGTATAATTATTTGAAAAAAAAAAAAAAACTCATTACCAGCATAAACTGCTTGGAGGGGGTCTGTGCCAGGGTCTTTGAAATGGAGGACTAGCTTGTGCATGTTTGAAGTGTTGCTGTTGAAATTCTAAGCTGCTATTTCTATACCTATTTTTTGTTCTTTGCCAATATGGGAATTCGCATCGATGATAGCTCCGATTTTTGTAGTTTTTGAATCGTTAGATTGAGCTTCTGTGAAGGATCCATGAGACAGAAAAATAAACAGGAAGGAGAAGATCTGTGTGACGAAGAAAATGGTGAATTTTGAAGACATTCTTGACTTCAACACGGTAACAACAAGTCTTATTCATACCGTTACGAATATACTTATCGATTGTTTATATATTTGTTAACACCATAAATCTGCAATTTTTATTATTATTTATTATTTATATAATTGCAGAACACGTGGCATCCTCTTATTCATTTGGAAGTTAAAAGAAGTTATAGAGATAATGGAGAATATGAAGGACAAAGTGGATGAGTGGGAGGACAAAGTGGATGAGTGGAAGGACACATGGCAAGACAAGAATGAAGATGGAAGAAATGGGTAGTTACTAAGTAGTTATTGCTGTATTTTTTCTTCTATAAATAGCCATTAATGGCTACATTGTAAAGATCCAGAACTTAAATCAAAGACACTTGATTTCAATATTTCTTGTCATTTTCCTTATCTTAGGAGTAGTTTAACATAGATTTATATTTCGAAGCATTTATTTTCAGCATTTCCATTTCGAAGCATTTTATGCACTTTCTTTTCGAAGCATAGGAGTAGAGGTAAGTAATTATTACTTCGATTGTTCACTCAATCATCTTTCTCCGTCCCTTTTTCTTCTTTTACTTTTTCTTTTCTCTACACTTGACAATTTTGAAGTCCTCTTCGTTGAGGCAAAAGAACCGTCAACACAATCGCTTGATAATTGGCTTGAATTTAATCTGTAAGGATTTTTCAATCCTTGCTGGCACGCTCGCATTTATGATATTTTCCTTCGTAGGAAAAATAAGCCAACATTTTTTGGCACGCCCGGTGGGACTCGAAGTGTAAGAAATGACAAACAATTTGGATTTCGCCATTCGAACTTGTCAATATGAAATATATTGGCGTGAAAGAGAAATTTTGGATCTTCAAGAAGAGATCCATTTTCTTGATAAAATAAACTTTCATCCCTTACAATATTATTTGGTGGAAGAAAAAAGACACCATTTAATTGGAGAAATTCATCAACTTGATATGGAAATTCGCCAATGGAATGATGAGTTATCAACTCTCACTACCAAGTCTTTAACTGAGGCTTTAATGGTCGGAATTGTTGAATTTTTTCAGAATTTTTCCATGGTTAAAAATAGCAAAAGCAAAGAATTGATTTCATCAATGGCTCGGGGGGTTCAAGAGTTCGTTTTAAAAGAGCCAAATTATGAAATTAACACAACGAAAGAGTATGTTCTTGAGCCAAATTTGGCTAAGAATGATATTCCATGTATGACTCGAGGGGTCCAAAAACCAAATTTTAGAGAGTCAAGTCATGAAAATAATATATCTATGGGTGATTTTCATAAGCCATTAATGGCTAACATGGAAAAACAATCCACTTTGCCAAATAATTATGAAAACCTATTCGGCAAAAGTCATGTTTTTAAAACAAACATGGTCAAGAATAATGAACAAGCCACTGTTCATGAATTCAAAATTTTTGACATTTTTCAAAATGTCAAAAAGTATAAATTTTCATGGTCACACTATACCATGACTTTTGGTGTTCAAAATCCTTTTTGGATTTGTGGTTCACATCAAAATATAATTATGATGATGTGGCTAATAAAATTAACAAATTGTTCTTATGAGTTCGAAGCACTAAGAACAAGGGATGACCATTTAAAATGCATGAACTTGGCTAGAAAAAGCCTGTGCATTTAAATAAATAGCTGAGAATGGCTTATCTTTTCAAATTGATGGCCAATTGTTTGTATGTACACAATCAAAGCATCGAAGATACATTCGAAGCATCAAGAGTTGTTTCGAAGGTTGATTACTTCACATTCGAAGCTGTATAAAGCTTTGAAGATACATTTGAAACATCAAGAGTTGTTTCGAAGGTTGATTACTTCACCTTCGAAACTGTATAAAACTTTGAAAACTTTCGAAATGTGTACATCTCTTCAAATATATGTAAAATGACAATTAATTAGTTGTCGAATAATGCCTGTTTTTGGCATCATAAGTTGGCTCGAAGAACAACAGTTTTGGTGTCTTCGACGAATTAATAATTGGTTCGAAGCACAAAATTAATATTTTCATTAATTATGTGTGAACCAGAACATATAAGTTTTGAATAACCACAATGTTGGCCAAAAACAGCTTCGAAAGTCGTTTTGCCATAAGTTGCTTCGAAAGCCGTTTTGCCATAATTTTGTAAGCTTCGAAGCACTCTATCTTGCATCAACAACAGCTTCGAAGAAATAATAATGGTGGTTGTGAACCTTCGAAGCTTTGTCGAGTATTTTTGAGGATGTAATTCGTCTTTTGTCGGTTCCATCGACCTTCGAAGAATGATTTTGGTCCTCTATATCACTTTCGAAGCTTGTTACTAGTAATAATTCGAGTTATCTAGTCATAATTTCATACTCATTCGAAGCACTTTATTGGTATTGTTACATCATTCGAAGCACTTTGCTGCTTAGGTTAGTCATGTGCTTGGTTCGGCCCTTCAAAAATTCAAATAAACATCATTTTTAAGGGCCGCGGGGGGTAATGTTAGCACCATAAATCTGCAATTTTTATTATTATTTATTATTTATATAATTGCAGGACACGTGGCATCCTCTTATTCATTTGGAAGTTAAAAGAAGTTATAGAGATAATGGAGAATATGAAGGACAAAGTGGATGAGTGGGAGGACAAAGTGGATGAGTGGAAGGACACATGGCAAGACAAGAATGAAGATGGAAGAAATGGGTAGTTACTAAGTAGTTATTGCTGTATTTTTTCTTCTATAAATAGCCATTAATGGCTACATTGTAAAGATCCAGAACTTAAATCAAAGACACTTGATTTCAATATTTCTTGTCATTTTCCTTATCTTAGGAGTAGTTTAACATAGATTTATATTTCGAAGCATTTATTTTCAGCATTTCCATTTCGAAGCATTTTATGCACTTTCTTTTCGAAGCATAGGAGTAGAGGTAAGTAATTATTACTTCGATTGTTCACTCAATCATCTTTCTCCGTCCCTTTTTCTTCTTTTACTTTTTCTTTTCTCTACACTTGACAATTTTGAAGTCCTCTTCGTTGAGGCAAAAGAACCGTCAACACAATCGCTTGATAATTGGCTTGAATTTAATCTGTAAGGATTTTTCAATCCTTGCTGGCACGCTCGCATTTATGATATTTTCCTTCGTAGGAAAAATAAGCCAACAATATTGGTGGCGAGAGCACATGTGATACGTGTAAATTAAGAAAAGTTGAAATTTTGACAAAATCTTAATTAATTTTTTCGCAATTCTGTTCAAAAAATAATAATAATAAATCTGTTTTTTCACACAATTTTAAACTGTTGTAGGTATTTTGGGAAACTTTTAAGTCATATTCATGCCCAAGTCTAATATTGATTTTATATAAGAGTAATACTGTAAATTTAAAATAAAATAAAATAAATACTTAGAATATCAATGTGTGATTCGGATTATTCTACATATACACCCCATAACACACTTTCAATCCCTACTACATACTTCATTCTTAACCTAAATCTAGGTTTATATAATAATATTATAGATAGTATAAATATATAGTAAGTGTAAGAGAAATTATCTAGTAAGTCCATCCTATCACGTGATTGTATGCCCATAACAGAATAGGCGGTTTCTTTATGTGAAATATATGGGGAAAAAAAAAGAAAAATAATAGTTATATGATCAATAAAATTGTAAAAACGTAGGATATGGGGCGGATATTTTTTCGTAGGTGTGAGAATTTTATCCACACAAATATCTGAATTTTCGCCTGGTAGCCTAGAAAACTCAACGGTCACAATTTCCCCCGGATAGCCTAGAAAACTCAACGGTCGCAATTTGAATCAATAGGTTTTAAATAATATTATATGTATCAATTAGTATATTAATTAATGTACTAATACATAATATAATATAATATAATATAATTTTAGAGATTTTAAAAATTTATAATTAGTATAATTGATGGGTCAATAATAAGGAAAGTCTATATAGTACATTTTGTTCAAAAAATATACGACACATAGAAAATCAATGGCTAAGAATGAGCCACATCATTAAAAGTGACCTGCTAAATATGTCATTTTTTATAGTCATGAGCCAAAATCATATTTTTTTATAATTATAATTAAATTGATCATAACTTAGTCATAACCACATCTCATAACCAACATCATTTTGTTCATAACTAATATCACATATTTCATAACCACATCTCATAACAAACACTATGTTGTTCATAACTAATATCACATGTCTCATAACCAATACCACTTTGATCATAACAAATATGACATACCTCATAACCATTGATCACATATCTCATAACTATTACCCACATGAATCATAACCACATCTCATACCCAACCCTTTTGAGTCATAATCAATATCACATATCTTGTGACCACTAGTCACATATCTCATAACCTACACTTTTTTGTCATAACCAATATCACATATCTTATAACCACTAGTCACATATCTTATAACTAACAGCTTTTTGCTGATAACCACACCACTTTGATCATAACCAATATCACATATCTCATAGACATTGATCATATATCTCATAACTTACTACGCACATGAATCATGACCACATCTCACAACCAACCCCTTAAGTCATAACCAACATCACATATCTCATAACCACTAGTCACATATCTAATAGCCAACATCACGTATCCCATAACCACTAATCACATAACCAATATCTCATATCTCATAACTATTAACACATATAGCATAACCAAACACCATTTGACACTACTTTGCTCATAACGATTATCCGCATATCTCATAACCACTAACACATATAGTATAACCAAACATCTTTTGACACCACTTTGCTCATAACGATTATCCACATATCTCATAATCACTAACACGTATAGCATAACCAAACACCCTTTGACACCACTTTGCTCATAACCATTACCCACATATCTCATAACCATTACCCATATATATCATAACTACTAATCACATATCTCATAACCACACCACTTTGCTCATAACGATTATCCACATATCTCATAACCACTAACACATATAGCATAACTAAACACCATTTGACACCACTTTGCTTATAACCATTACCCACATATGTCATAACCATTACCTATATATATCATAGCTACTAATCACATATCTCATAACCATACCACTTTGGTCATAACCAATATTACATATCTCATAACCACTAATCACATATCTCATAACCAAACACCATTTTACTTATAACTACACCACTATGCTCATAACCAAAATCACATATCTCATAATCACTAATTATATATTTCATTACCTTTACCCACATATGTCATAATCACATCTCATAACCAGCACCCTTTATTTCATAACCAACATCACATATGTCATAACCACTAATCACATATCTCACAACCACTACTCACATATAGGGGTGCAAATTTGGTCCACGAGCTCGCAACACACCCCAAGTCCGCTCGTGCCCTGGGTAGGCCAAACCAGGCCTGAGCCTAAGCTCAACCTAAGACCCTGGGCTATGTGTTCTAGGGCCCAACTCGGCCCTGGTGTGTTATGGAGTGTGACCTATCCTATGAGCTCGGCCCGAAATTTTCTTCCCCATCAGGCTCAACCCGACCCTAACGGCTCCCTGCCTCCCCTATCACCCATGTCAGTGCAATGGTCAAAAATTTAAAACAAAAAATTTTGAAACAGTCATATAACCGTTAATTCCACCAAGAGCCAATTTTATTATTTTATTATTTTTATATATATAAATTAACCCCTCCCTCCCAAGTCTTATAAATACCACCCCTCTCACATTTTATTTTTCACAAACAAATCTGTCTCTCAAACTCTCATTCTCTCTCAATTAATTTTGAAATGTCATCCCTAAGTGACAATTGCAATTGATCACCTATCTCTATTTTAGATTTATTTTTAGTCATAGTATCATCATTAAATATAATAAAAACAATAATATACAAACGATATACTTTTAAAATATCTATATACACTTATAGACATATATATAATTTAACTAAATATTAATAAAAAATATATAGTGATTCCGGTTTTGACCAGACCTTTGTTACATTCCAGACTCGGGTTTCGTGGTTTAATATTGTATCCATGTCTTGTTTTCCTCCTTTAACTCTTGGAATTTGAGTTTTGGAACATGTTTGGCATGTTTGGAATAGGTTGGTTGTTAGTTGGTCTAGATTGTTGTTACCCAGATTTTGGCTTCTTCGCTTGAGCGAGGCTTCTTGCGCTCGAGCGAGCCTTGTGTAATTTACTCCTTCGCTCGAGCGAGAATTGAGAGTTCTCAAGTTTCTTTCCCAGACGCAGAGTTTCTGGAAAGGTGAAGTGCTTCGCTGTAGCGAGGCTTCTTGCGCTCGAACGAGCGTGTGCGTCTGTAAAACTTCTGAAGCTTTCCATTTTGTGCTCGAGCAATGCTTTTTGCGCTTGAGCGAGGTCACTTGTTATGTCTGGTCGCTCGAGCGACAACTCTTTCGCTCGAGTGAATGTCGCATATATCAGTTTGCAGCAGAGAATTTTTACATCACTTTTTGATTTCCTTTCACCTAAAAATCCTAATCCGATACACTCTCTCTCTAAAACTCTCTATCTCTCTACAAATACTCTTTGATACAAGCACCATTACCTTACTTCCTTTGAGAAAAAGGTGGAGCATCTCGTGGGCTTCCATTCCAACTGAACAAAGCTTGGTTTTGTGCATTTTTGAAGTTCTTCATCATCTCCGTTGAGCTTCTACACTTGAGGTAGGGACATTCTACACCTTGATATGGTTTTTAACCTAGGTATTTGTCATCTTGTATAAGTGGTGAAATTTGGGACGATTTGGGTGAAGTTAGGTTTTGGGTCCAAAATTTAAAAGAGGGATTTTATATTGGGTTCCATGAGCATATATATGGGGTATTGAATATGAGGTAATGTGGGTTAAAATGATGAAATCTGAACTTGGGATTGATTTTTGGAAAAGGAAGTAAATTGCCTTAATTGGTGTTAAATAATTATTTTGTATAAATAATGAAATTGATATGGGAAATATGAAATTGGGAGGATGTGTGAATGAATGGTGTAGTTGAATTTGATAAATCACTTACCTATGGAAAATTTGATAAATTATTTGTTGATGGATTGTATATCTGTTTAGAAATATCTGTTTTGGGCTATCGGTGGAAGATATCTATGATTGTTGTAGAAACTGTATGAGGACTAGGTAAATTGAAACTGGTCATTTGAATTATGTCATTGAATATGACGGTTTGATTAAATCATTGAATATGTGATTTGGATAGTCATTGTATATGACAACGCTTTTAAATACATTCTATATGTATCTTTATTTGTGAGAAGATAGGGGATGTACTCCATTGTTTGGGAAGAGATAGGGGATGAACTCCATTTTAAATTAAGTTGGCCAAAGTGTCTAGGGTGAAAGTCCCGAAACCTTATATGTGTATTTGGGTGCCGATTCCCTCAGACGAGAATTCGTAAAATGGCAAGAAGTTTGAAATGTTTGAATAATGGATGTTATTGAAATGTGAATGAATGAGTTGTAGTCTCATTTGGGATTGTTTAGATGATAAGGAACTATACTTATGCATTAATTTGAAATGAATGAATGGAAATGGATTAAGTTGTGGTCATCAGAATTGAATGGTAATGGGGAGAATATAAGTTTGCCTTGAGTATTGGACTTCTATTTGACATTTATATCTTAGTTAAATCTCATATATTGTGTTAGTTTATCTCTGCTGGGCTTTGGCTCACCCTACTTGGGAAATTATTTTCAAGTACTGGTGACATGCCACCTCCAAGGACATAGCTTGGGAGGACTAGGGGCTGAAGGCTTTGTTTTGTTGCATTTATGCTTAAATTTTAATTCAAGCCAAGGGCTTTACATGTATAGAGCTTAGGACTCTTTTGTTGTAACCAAGTGATATCTTGAAAAGATGTAAGCCCGTAGGGCGTTTATTTTGTTGTAATCAATTAGTGTTACGTGCTGTAGTTTCAGAATGAACATTTATGAATGTATAATGCATGTAATATCTCTTGTAATATAAACTCTGATGAATGAAAGTATAACATTTCTATTATGTTTATGAATCTCTTGGGTTAGATTATCCTTTTTATTTTGAGGGCGTTACAACTTGGTATCAGAGTGTATCGGGTTTGAATACTTTGGGTACGTGGGAAGTGGTTAGTACCACAATGGGTTCGTCTCGCTTGTTAGAGACTTAAGTATGGATGTTATGTGCTTATATGATAACATGCATATGTGATTATGTGGGTATGAGATTTAGTTCCTAAGATGTCGATTGGGTCTATGGGTTTCTGGAAGTCCTATTAGAAGAGCACTTGATCGTTGTTGTTTCTAATTGGAACTCTAGCAACGCTGCGGGACAATCACTATCTAGTAAGGAAATTCGTATGTGTATATGTGATTATGTGGAGTGAATTACAGTTGTCCATCGTATTAGGATGTGAGTATCCAGGGTGAAAGTCCCAAAATCTTATATATGTATGGGTGCCGATTCCCTTGGATGTGAATTCCGTAAAATGGCAAGAAAATAGAAGTGTTGGATTGATGAATGCATTGAATTGTGAACCATTGGGTGTAATCTCATTTTGGTTGATTGGATAATAATGGATTTGATAAATAGATTAATCTGAAATTGATGAATGGAAATGGATCGAGATATCTATATGGAATGGTCTTGGAAAGAATATGTGTAGGTTATGAATACTGCATATTTATCTTATGCTTATATCTTAGTTAAATCTCATATACTGTTTTAGCATATCTCTACTAGGCTTTGGCTCACCCTACTTGGGAAACCATTTTCAGGTACTGGTGGCATGCCGCTTCCAAGGACATAGCTTGGGAGGTTTAGGGGCTGAAGGCTCCACTTTGTTATTTTGTTTTGTGTTAAATGTTTATTCAAACCGAGGGCTTTATATGTATAGAGCTAGGACTCTTTCTTTTGTTGTAACTAAGTGATAACTTAAAAAGATGTAAGCTCGTAGGGCGTTTATTTTGTTGTAAACAACTAGTGTTACATGATGTAGTTTCAGAATGAACATTTATGAGAAATATAATGCCTGTAATGTCTTTTGTAATATAAACTCTAATGAATGAAGTATACCATTTTATTATGTCCATGGGTCTTATCAATGGATTATTTATGCAGTATTTTGAGGGCGTTATAGTAGATAAAAGAATTATCAATTTTATTGGTTTTAAAAAAAATTAAAATGTAAAAACAAAAAAACAAACAGAGAAAAATGCATAAACAAAAGTAACAGAGGATGATTTGGGAATGTGATCAATGACATTGCTGATTATAGATAGAATCAAAGAGAGATAGAGAAAGAGCCAATAGTTGGATTACAAATTTTGAACTTTTTCAAAGGAAAAAGCTAATAAAAAAAAAAATTAATATCAGATATTCATTCTTCATAGTTAGAGTTCTGAAGTCAAAGTGGGTACGGCTATTGGCTACAGATGTTAATTTTCATTGAGAACCAAACTTAATATCAGATATTCAATAAGGGTTAGGGTTTTCAAATCAAAAGCCCTAATGTAAATGAAGTTTAGAGTTAGAAACAAACCTAAGCTACAGAAAATATCTCTTGGAAATATTCGATTAGAATGGAAGCAACTAGTTCTTGACGTCGAGAGAGTGAGAGATTATGAAGAAAGATATCAACACTGAGAGAATGGTGGCCCCGACGCCGACGGGGCTGGTGGTCTTCGGCAATGGCTGAAGCTTTGGCTATGGCAGAAGAGAATAGGGAGGAGAAGAGAAGAGCAAGAGCGAGAGTGGGAGCCCAACTGACTTGGGACCTCTCGACTCCTTTGATTTCCTTTGCCCTCTTTTTGGTAATTGTTGCCGACAGGGTTGGTGGTCTTCGACAATCGCTGCAGCTTCGGCTATAGTGGAAGAGAGGATAGAGGAGAAGAGAAGAGCAAGAGCACGAGCCAGAGCAGGAGAGGCAGGCCAACTGACTTGGGACCGTTGGACTACTCTGATTTACTTTGTTCTATGTTTGGCAACCGGTTACATCGGTTGCCAATTCAAAATTAAATTATTAAAATAGTTTAGTTATGTGATAGTTATGAAATAATGTGGTTTATATAAATAACTAAATATAACTAAGTTATGAGTTAATATGATAATGGTTATGATTTATATGATATTAGTTATCATATCAAATCACATAACCTCATAATTGATATATGGTACATCCAAATGTACCATAGCATCATCCCCAATAATATAATCATAACATATGTTAGTATACTAATTAATATACCAATTGATAAATGTAACACAACTAATAAGTTTTTCAAACAGCCATGCTACAGACCCTAACAAAATGACCGACTAAACTACCAAAAAAACACATTTGGACATCAACTCAACAAAAGAGCCCCACTTTTGCGCTTCACTCACGTGATTCTATATACATGTTCAGATTCTCTTCTTGGTTTGGTTAAATTTATTATTATTTTTAAATCAAAAATTAATTTGATAAAAAAAATTATAAGGAAAAATTTAAGGTTGGAGTGTTGTGGCTTTGTTTGGCATATCAATTTGGAACTAAAATAACTATACAAAAATAAAATAGATTAAAAAATCAATAAGATAAAATGTCACATCTAAATTATAATTATTATTTTTTTTCTAACAAAAGTTAAAAAATTCAAAAAGCCCAACTCAAATGAACTTTTTAACTAGGCTAAAATAGCCAAAAACTCAAAAAACCAACTCACTTCCCAAACAGAGGTATAATAATCTTAAGTTTTTAATTTTATTAATTTAAATAATATTTTTTGATTTATTTTTAATTTAAATTATTTTTTATTTTCATTAAAATAAAATTGATGAAAACATATTTTTTTAATCATTATACTCAATATAATTGTGCAAAAAATGTCTAATATTTTATTTTCTTTTGAATTTAATGACTAATATTTTTGTTAGTTTTACTTAATGAAAATAGATAAATGATTTAGTTTGAAAATAAGTTAAAATATTAGGATTTAAATTGATAAAAATTAAAAATTAAAAATTTGTTTTTTTACAATACTCAAATCTTGGAAGATTGAATTTTTTTTTTGACTTTTTCATATGACTTTTTGATTTTTTTAATAGTTTTTTATTTTTATTTTTTTACTATAATAGTCTATTGCTAAACGAATCCTTAAGCTACCTCTGTCTCTAAAAAAATATATTGTAAATTACAAATACATTTTTTAATATTTGCTTAAAATATGAAGTGACCATTATATATAGTACTGAAAATTGCAAGTACCTCATTGTCAGAATTTATTATTTAACAAAATTAACAGAAAAAATAAAATTTCCAACTACTTTTCTATACAATAATAAATTACTTAATTATTAATTTAAATATATTTATGACATTATTAAAATTATTAATTGAGTTGATAATTTATTAATAAAATAACTCATCTGTTATGCAATTAAAAATTTAAAGGTGCGGCATGTAATTTTCATAATTACATGAGGCAATCTATATTTTAAATAAACCTCAAAGGTTGTATTTATAATTTACTGAAAAATTTAATTCTATCTCTTTTATTAAGCAGATACTGATAGCTATATACAGTAAATAAGAGTTTTACAGATTAAATTTTTTTGTTTTTAAAAGTAAAAGTTTTATTGTAAAAAATATTTAGGTATCAATTCTTATCTTATCATCACAATGATAGTGGGTAAGTTAGAATCCGAAAAGTTTTTTAAAAAAAAAATTAGCAACAAAGTAATTTAGTCTAAAAAAGAAAAATAAATCATAACTAAATGTCTAATTTTATTACTAAAACTACAATAATGATATTTTTTTAAATAAAAATATTTTGCCCATAAAAAATAATTTTTTCTAAATTTTTATCAAACATTTATTTGCTGTAATATTTTAATTTATTTTAAATAAATAAACAAAATATAATATAAATTTATGCAATCAAATAGTCTACTAATTGACATTGAAATGACAACCTACACTAATGGCTAGAATTGATCGTGTACGGCTCATGTAAGTTTCAATGGTATCTCACTGTAATTTTGAAGAACAATGCTTG
Source organism: Camellia sinensis (assembly GCF_055761805.1). NCBI lineage: Eukaryota > Viridiplantae > Streptophyta > Magnoliopsida > Ericales > Theaceae > Camellia > Camellia sinensis. Next base: position 39,359,819 of record NC_138969.1, on the reverse strand, counting down.
ATAATATGAATTCTCATTATTTAAATGGTTCGAATGTTTCAAAACGATGTCGTTTGAAAATATTTGAACTATTCAAACTACATAAATTCTAACTACTAAATATTTTTAAATTTTGAAATGGTGGGCCAGCCATTACATTCGGGTCATGTCACGTTAGAATTCGATAGTTTTTTAGACATTCGAGCCATTTAAACCACACAAATTCGAACTACTAAATATTTTTGAATTTTGAAATGGTGGGCCAGCCATTACATACGTGTCATGCCACATTGGAATTCGATAGTTTTCTGGGTCATGCCTCCATCATTTCTCCTTTCCAAAATCTCATCTGACTTTGCAGTTTAATGTTGGTTTGAGAATTATATGTTTTTTAGTAATTTTTTATTTTTTTACAAAAATATGTATAATTAAATAGAGAATAAGTTAATTATTTGGAGTGGTTTTTTTTGCTGCAAATTTAACTTCTCAAACAAGGCCTAATATTATATACAAACAGGAAAATAATAAGTTTGGTAGCATATAGGTTAAGTAATTATAATATTTTCTATGTTCTCCAAACATATATATATATATATATATATATATATAAGAAGCTCTATCCTGCTTATAGTTGGTCTTTTTTTAATCTTGTTTTGCTCTTTTATTTTGAATAATTTATTAATGGTCGCCTATATAAAAGTTTTTTCATAATTATGCAAACATTTCAATTATAAAACATAAATCTTTTATTTTTTAACAAATTAAAAATACACCCATAAAATGAGTTGGTCCTATAATACTAGAAATTACAATTATCGTTTGTTATAAATTTTAATTTAATACAATAATTAGGGGGGGGGGGAAAACTATTCTCTTATGCAATAATAAATTATCAAAATTGTTTATTGAAAAATATTTCTCATATCATTAAAAATTGTTAATTGATTTAATGCTTTATTTACAAACAAAATGGTTAACTGAAAAATATTTTTCATATCATTAAAAATTATTAATTTACTTAATGATTTACTTATTAATAAAATTGGTCATTAGTTATGTGAGTATGATTTATTTATTAATAAAACTGGTCATTTGTATATATATATATATATATATATATATGTATTTTTTTCTGCTTCTTTATTAGTTTAGTGAATTATTTTAGTAGTTTTTTTTAGATGGAGAAATTATCCTAACATTTGTTTTATTTTTATCTATTGAGAAAAGCTACACACCATAATTTATTTATTTTTTATAAATTCAGAATAAATGTTAAAGACTCATAAATTCACCCAAAATGATATAGTAATAGAATTGGAGTCTACATCATTGGGTGTATAACAAATTAAAAAATGATACATATACCACATAATTGTAAATCAAATTGTGTGAGCTTTTGGAGGTCTCAAACATTTTTCAACAATGTGATGAGAGAGTTGATTTTTATATCATTGAGTGTGTAACGAATTATCAAACTTAACAGAAAAAATAAAACTCCTAATTAATCTCCTATATAACAATAAAATCACCAGAACTATTAATTAAAATATATATATGATATCAGCAAAAACTATTAATGTGATGACTGGTTTCATTACGCATTGTTTCACTTTTGTCCTCTTTGAGTTTGTGGTGTTCAAGAGCTTTCCTTCAAATTCTGGTCCTTGTCTAGTTCCGAGTTGAATGACACTTGTTTCGGAGGGTGTGCGGTCGAGTCCGGAGTGTTTGGGATCAAGCTAAGAAAATTCTAGGCTGGGAGGCCAGGGCCGCACCTGCGGGAGACCAAGCCGCACGTGTGGGGAGGGGTGGCATTTTCAGCCTGCACACTGCATTATATGTAGGTGCGAAGTGAAGTACGGGGAAGGGTCACCACACGTGCGGGAAGACGCTCCGCACGTGCGGGCTTCTAGGCAGCCCGAAATTCTCTATTTTTCTTTCTTTTGGGCCTGAGTATATCTCATTTATCCTATATCTCTCTCTCTCTAAAAATATATTTCTCTCCCTTCTCTCTACATTCCACACCAAAAACACCACACGATCTTTGATTTCTCCAAACCCACACACATTTTGACCTAAGTTCCTTCATCAAAGTTAGAGAGCAAAGCAAGAGCTTCACTTTGTACGATGGAGATTGGATTTCTACACCATTTGATCCTAGGGTTTCATCAATCTCTTCATCAAACTTGAGGTAAGGAATTACTTAGAGTTATATATATGTTTTTGCAAGTTTTTGGTTGATTTTGAGAGTTCTTCTTGGTTTACATGGGTTGAGATTGATGTATTTAGTGAGGTTTTGGAAAGGGTTGAGGAAATGTTGGGATTTTTGTGAAAAACCTAGAAATTGAGGGTTTTGGGGAAAATGTGGGAATTGATGGATCTTTCTTGAATTAAATGGAAGAGTGAGTGAGAATTTATATTATTGTTGCAAATATGATAACTTCTTGATGAATGGAGGTTTTGGAGATTATACTTGAAATTATTGTTAAATGTATATATATATATATATATATATATACATGTAGTTATTAATTGGTATATTGTTGAATTCCATGGAATATGAGAGTTGTAAATCTTGGAAGTTGATGTTCCATATATTTCATATAGTCTTTAAAAATAAAAAAATAAAAAATAAATAAAAACTAAATTGTTGAGAATTGTGCAAAATGAAGAAATGTTGCTATGTGTTGATAGCTTCAATTGAGCATATGGCCAATTTGTGAAATGACATAGAGGGGAGGAAAAATGGGAATTTTGGTTGGCATTGTGTTGTTGTTGAGACACTTGAAGATCAGAATTGTATGTAGCATTGTTAATTATCGCATTACATTCCCTTTCAATTAATAATTTCGTACATTTGGAATAAGTTTGAAATGTTTGCATTGAGAAAATAATATCTTGAAATGAAATCATGGAAACGTTTATGGGGTAAATACGTTGGTAAATCCGGATAGGAGGTGTAGATGAAATTGATAAGTTGGCCTGAGTGTCCAAGGTGAAAGACCAAAAACAAGCCTGGTGGAGGTACCACTTCCCTTCCGGTTAGCAACCGATAAAGTGGAGTTTTTGGTAGTGCTAGTTAAATCTACTTGCAGACACCAACCTAGGGATTACCTGAGTCATATTTACCGCCCCATTGAATAAAATTGTAAATTTCGAATTGTTGAGATTTCAAACTATGGTTGAACATGGTGACTTCTCAAAGGCATGTAAATGAAATTTTCTTTAAATTTGGCATGGCATGGAATTTGCATTTAATATCAGAAATTTTTCATAAATGTATATACTTTGTTAAAGATTCTCTACTGGGCTTTATGCTCACCCCTATGGGATTTTGGTGCAGGAAAAGATGTGGTGATCCCGCCGAGTTGAGGGTGTGGATATATTTTGTGAAGAGTAAATGACTCTATTTTTGTTGTGAATTATTTGCTAGCCGAGGGCTTTAAATGTACGGGTTCGTGAAACCATTTTTGTGTAACTGGGCTCAAGCCTTGGAATATGTAAGCCCTTAAGGGCATTTTATTTATTTTGGAATTTGACGTTCTATATGCTATAGATTCATGTATTTCTATATTGTTGAATATATTGCATGTGGGACTTTTGTACAAACTTTATTGACTAATGATGTAAATGTTGGATGTTGGTTGATGTACTTCATTTATGTTGGTTATTTTGGGGGCGTTACAATTAACTACATTATTGGTTAATTAATGAAATTGGTCATTTTTTATGTGATTAAATATTTATAAGGGTGACATGTAAGTTTCAAAATCATAAGTCGCAATTAATGAAAGTTGAATGATTATTCAATAGTCTTCAAATAAAATGATCATTTCCTTATAATAGTGAATAAGAATCCATTTTTAATGCATTTTTCATCATAAGTGAGAATTAACATTTTAATTTATCATTTCATTCTACTTTCATTTCAGTGAACTGAACACTACTAATGAAACTCACCACATCGAATAAGTATTGAATATCAAAATGAACTAACCCAAAAGACATTTATATAAAACAAAAAATTATTGAATAATTAGTTTGGTGACTATTTGAAATTGGTATGCATTTAGATAATAGCACAAGTGGTCATGAACAAACACTTGAGCGTTAAAAATATATTAACTTATACAAATTTGATATAATTATATTGGACTCCTTTAAAATTTTAATTTACATAATAATTCGCTCAATTTTTGTTAGTAATTCGTTAGTCATATAGAAGTAAAATAATTTTTTTTATCTCTTTTATACTAAAATGTATACTTTATTTTGTTTATCTTTGTGTCTTCACACTCTCTGTAATAATTTCGGTCATTTTAGTCTTATTGAAAAAGAAAAAAGTATAATTATGTTAAAATGATAAGACTTATTATATTTTTTCTAATTGCTATTATTTATAATACAATTTATATAATTCTATCATATCTCTAATAATTTATTCTATTCAATTTCGTTGAACAATATTCTTATTTTTAAAAAATTATCAAAATATGAAATTTAAATACACTGTAATTTTTAAACTAGTATATATATATATATATATATATGGACTAAGAAGTTTTTTAAAGTGGGGTTCTATTCATAAATTTTGTATAAGGAAATTACAAATACACTTTTTAAAATTTGCTTAAAATATGAATTATCTCCTATGATTCTGAAAATTACATCCCGCCCCTGAAGTTTCTAATTTTATAACAAATGGTCCGTTTTATTAATAAACCATCAAGTTAATTAACAGTTTTTAATGAGGTTAAAAATTTATTTCCATTAATAATTCAAATAATTTTATTATTGTATAAGAGAGTAGTTAAGAATTTCGTTTTTGCAATTAATTCTATTAAATAAATTTTTTTGACAATGGGATATTTGTAATTTTTTAAATCACATGGGACAATCTATATTTTAAACAAATATCAAAGGGTGCATTTGTAATTTACCCTTTTGTATAATATTGTCAATTTATATGTATTAGAGGTGACAAATGAGCCGATTTGGTTGGATCAAAATGAGTTATGTATTTAAAACAATCCAACCCACTCCCGCCCATTTAATGAATGAGTTAAATTAAACTGAATATGGACTGAATAAATGAATCCAACTAACCCATTACTTTATCTTCTTTTCTTTTCTTTTTTTTTCCCTTTTTTTTTCTCCTAATAGAAGGCGGCAACAATAGTGATGAAAGTGGAGTGGTGGTAGGGTAGTAGTGGTAGAGAAGTAGGGGTGGCAGTAGAGATTGGGTGGTGGTGTGTTAGAAAGCTATCCTACAATAATATGATTTATTCAATAAAATGATTGAGAGATATACAATAAATAAAGCGGAGATTACAACAACAACAAAAATAAAAATAAGATTTGACTCTTGTAATAAAGTATGTCATGAATTTATAATTTTGTCAATTTAAATTTTAATCTTTTGTTCGTTTTCAATCTAAGTCGCCTCCTTATTTTTGTTAAGTAAAATTGACAAAAAAGAAAAATCTTTTAAAAATTAAATTGAACTACATAAAATATCTAAAAATGCATTTTTCTACTCATCAGAGTTTAGTTTTTATGGATAAATACATGGCCTAATAATTGGGGATAAAGTATCTGAAGCCCATTTCTTTTGCTCTTTTTGTTGGGATTCAACATAATCTCTCTCCGAAAAGTTCTAGAGAAATCCGAGAGATTCTAGGACATCGTAGAAGAATCCAAAATATTAGAGAACCTTCTACACAAATCTAGAAGGTTCCAGGAAGGTTTTAGAGTATTCTTGAATAGTATTAAAAAAAACTCCACTATGTATTAGAATAGTTTAAAGAATTTTATAATATAGTGGAAGGGTAAAAATATCCTAAAATATTCTAGAAGACTAAAAATGGCCCTTGGATCAAGTTGATCATAGCTATCCATTAAAGATTTGAAAGACTATAATGATGGCCCTTGGATCAAGTTGATCCTAACCATTCATCAGGGGGCAGAAGACTATATATAGGAAAGACCTCTCATTTTATATAGTATATAGAAATGATACAAGAGTATTGTGGTAGAGAGTATGGTGGTGTGGTGAGAAACCCACTAACCCAAGTAGTGAAGAGTTTGAGAATACATGTAAGACTATCACAGAACTGAAGAAAAATGTGCGTATTCAGAACTCTTTGAAAACTAAGTTGCAGTTAGAGAGAGAGAGAGAGAGAGAGAGAGAGAGAGAGAACGGTTTTTGAATTGAGAGAAGAGTCAGGAGGCACAAGGCAAAGAGAGTTTTTGAATCAACAAGATCTGCCGGTTGAGGTATAGAACCCAACTTGGGATGAAATATGGTAAGGAAAAGAATGTAAGCATGCCAAGATGCTGGATTGAAGGGCAACCAAATTGATGAAATCCTTCCTGTTAGAAGTACATAATGATTCTCAAGCTGGGTTAATCTGTCTGGTGTAGATACCTTTTGTTTTATGAATTCGTTTGATAATATTAAGGAAGCAAAATTGGTCCACAAAGAGTTAAACTACCTGCCTCATTCTTATTTCCCACATAGAACTCCCATAATTAACATAAATAGTGGGAGTTTTGTAGGATATGTCATCCATGGGGTAAGTGTTGCAAATTTTTTACTAAGAAAATAGAAATAGGTTCTTCGATGAATGGAATGTGGGTGAAAGTCCAAGCCTCTAATTTCTACATCTAAATAATTAGGTGAGTATGTCTTTAAATTTATCTTTTATGCCAAATGACTATGTGAGTTTGATTTTAGATTCATAGACACTTGCAACTTTTCCTTTTAGATTGGGAAAATTAGGCAACTGAGAGGAGGCATAATTTTCTCTTACATTTAGCGACTTGTATATGATTGGCCATCATCTTATTGTGTATTTTCTTTTTCATGTTTTGCTCCCCAATACTCAAGGGCATTGATCATTGCAATCGACTTGATGATGGACAAAGATATTGTTGCAGAAATTGATCAACATAATATTTTTATCGAGGAAGACAATGAAAACAATTCCCACATATCTTTTGTGAAATATCACAAGCGAGGGAGTAAGGAATTAGAAGAAAGCATAGAGGATCTACAATTTGTTAATAAACTAATATGTATGATCAACAAGATTTTGGATGCATTCGAGGATTTAATGGATCCATTTTTGAAGAAATTAGATCAATTCAACCGTTTAAAAAGGGACTTTAACATGTTGTATGAAGATCCTATATATCCTCTGATGAGTAAGGATAAAATACTATTTGTATGCGAACTTTCTTGTTTTTCTGAGGATCAAAAGTATATGGATTCAGATCAATGTAATGATGATGGATTTGGAAATTTTGATGAAATTGTGGCAAACAATGCTAGATTGAGGTTTTTTTTTTTTTTTTTTTTTTGATAAATTCTCTATCTAGTGTACTTGGAACTTGGCCAATCTTTGATGACTTCAACAATTGGGAACATTAATTCATCCATTCGCCAAAATATATCATAACATTAAGTAGTAGTAAACTTGGTGCATCTAATTCTTCTTTTAGGCATGTGTTGCATAATAATACTGTCAAAAATTACAAGCATTTAACATGAGGGGAGGAAACCAACTGGGTTAGCCTGATTGGCCAAAACTCTTGCACCGTATTAGGAGATCAGTAGTTTGAATCCCACCACTTGTGTGTGGGTCTTATTCTTATATATTAATTGGGGATAATAGTAAAAGGAAATGAAGAAAGCACAACACCATTCAGCAAATAAAATATTAAGGCTATGTTTGGTTCATGGATTTGTGTTGGAAAAAATGATTTTATAGTGACTTTAATGTGAAATTAAAATAGGTCCCAACCACCGGTTAAGGTGAGATCAAATGGATTTAGATTTTTTGTAACAAGATCTTTACACTACAAAAAGAATGACAAAAAACCATTGAGAATTGAATGAGAAAATTGTCCCATAAAGTTGGCCTCATGAATGAGGTATTGAGAATGGTGTATAATCCCTTATCCCACATTGATTGTAGAGGAAAGCGTTAATCGGTATTTAAATCCCAAGTTTTTTTTATAAGAGCATGAGCCCTTTGGAGCATCCAAATTTTCAGAAGGAAGGGAGTTATGGATGCTTTAAGGATGGGCTTGGGCAAAAACTATGGTCCAAGTTGGTTATACAAAAATTGCCACACGCATGCGCGCGTACCACCCGCCGGCTAGGACCGAGTCGGGTCCATGAATCTTGAGGTTTGGTGGCCCATCAACTTTTTCTTTTGGACTAAATATACATACATGTGTATATAGAGTGTGTAGTTTATACACTTATTCTCCATCAGTTTTGTAGGATAAATTTTACATTAGTTGGGCAGTTTGCCTGCATTTGTTGCTAGCCTTCATGGCTGGGAGTCTCCTCCTCTCTCCCTCATTGTGTATAAAAGGAGACCATCTTCTTTGATTTTGAACACAAAATTTTTTGCTCTCTAGCATTATAGTTAGTTTGCTACTACCATATAATTTTTCCTATGTGAGAGAGTGATGCCATTGTCAATTCACCGGAGCTAACTAGAAGGTACTTCTAACTTAGCGGGTTCTAACCATCGTATCCTAGGAGACAGATGCCAACACACATCTAGCATCCACAATAAGGTAGCAAATCTGTTTTAAGGAGCTTGTGGTATCACATAGGCTTTGATTTGCTTCATTTTCTTATTTCAGTATTTTCTTTTGTTACATATTTATGTTCATCAAGTTGTAGGATTTAGTCCCATGATTTCTTGTTCTATAATATCAATTTAATTAAATATGAATCTATTTATTTTGTTTAAATACACATTTTGTATAACAATTTGAAGAGAGATTTGGTAAGTGAGGTAGGTAAAATGTAAATAAAATATACCTACATTTCACCTAATTTCACACATATTTTTTCTTTTTCTTTTCAAATCCCTTCCAAAATCTTTTAACCAAACACAGTGTATGAAGTGGTAAACTTGGGTCTTATTTTTGTTTTATTTAAATTTTAAGCATGAAAGAGAAATTAAAGAACACATTGCATAATATCGTCGAATATTACCTAGCAATTTTCTGAAGTTGAGAGATGGATTTGGGAAGCATATTACTTATCCTTACAAGGAAAAAACCCTATGGCTTCTAAATTTTTATCACAGATATGAAGACCTTAAAAAATTGTGGCAATTTTTTTTTTTTTTAAGAAAAATAGTGATAAATCCAATCTGTGGAGTGTATAAGGCATTAGGACCATGGATATTTTTTTTTTTTTCCTTTTTGTGAGAAATACATTCGTTATAAGATATTATGGTAAGAAGTACATTTTTTTATTTTTTATTTTAGAAGACATTTTATTTTCAATCTTACTCCTTAATTTATTTGTTAAAATCTTTTTTATCTGTTTAATTTTTTTGAACCTATCTGTTCAAATTTTCTTTATTTGTTGATTTTTTTAACCTATCTGCTAAAAATATATATATATATATATATATTTATCGGTTTAATTTTTTTAGTCTATTTTTTCCTTATTTATTGAATTTTTTTAATGTGTTCATTTTTTTTATATGTTAAAATAATAATTCAGTGTTTTTATCTACTGAGGTCTAATTTTGAAATGATCTTTTGTTTTATCTATTGAAACAACTCTCCCTCTTCCTATCTTTTGTTATCTTTCAGTCATAGATCTTAATAATAACACCACAAAAAAGTCAAATTATTTGTTCAAAGTTGTATCAGTAATCTATCTTTTCAAACACAAGATCTGAATTAATTGCATCGATCTAACCAACACAATGGAAACTCTAGTGTTTTAGATCTAAAAATGAACACAAAAAGTTAAAAAACATCAATAGATCTGAATGAGAAGCCTCAATTAAGAGAAAAAATCAAAAAGAAGAACAAGAAATTGATCTTTTAATAACAGATCAACTACATACCTCTGTAGATCTTTCATATTCGAGTCAAGCTTTGGCCGAGGAACGATCGTGAGTCTGAGACCGAGATCGCCATTGTTGGCTCTGTGTGTGTGTGTGTGTTAGTGTTAATGTCTTTTACTTTCTTTCTCTAGTTGTTTGAGATCGACTTTGGCAGGCAAAAGAGGTTGTTATTATTTCTTAGGGCAGCCACGACATTGATGGGCTTGAGCTTGCCTGAGGGTTGACATGAGGGCATTAGAGATAGGTGGTTCCATTCCATGGGGAGGCGCTCGAGAGAGACACTAAAGTAAAGCTTGGTAGAGGAACCCAGACGACGTTGTTACAAACATCGCCACCACATGTAGCGATGATGTTTGGCCGTGGTTCAGGTAACCCGCCTCGGGGGTTAAGGTTTGCTAAAGCTCAACGCCGACGACGAGAACGCCATTATTGCTTCTTTCTCTCTCACAATGATGGAAGTAGGAAAAGACTATAGGGAGCCATGAGTACCCTATTTCTGTGAAAAATTCTATTTATCATTAACACTTTTAAAAAATATATATATATATATATCTTATTTTATAAATAAAATAGTCCATCAACAATCTTCTACTATCTCAAATTCTCTTTCTATTTTAAAACAACGTTCAAATAGTACACATTAATGTGTGTTTGGGAGGGAAAAGATTGGGTACACACCTAACTTTTGGTATAGTTTACAAAGTGGTTGCCTTGAGACTTGAACCCATAACCTCAAGGCTATTTTTTACCAAAAAAATTTCTTTATCCTATTAGAGATTAATTCTATAGTTTTTGATTTTTTTTATATGTATACAATTTATATATCATATTGTACATATATGTGTGTTTGCATATATGGTAAAAAAAATTATTTGTCTTTAATCTCTCCAATTATGAAATTTTGATTCTGTCCTTGCTCGATCACTCACTCACTAGTGTCTTTACTTTCTTTCTCTACTTTATGAAGATCTTCAATGGGTCTTGCTGATTTTTTACTCTCCCCAATTTGCACACATAAAGATCAGGTGGGTATTTTAGAGCATGTTTGGTTTGTCTTTGAAAAAATGTTTTTGAAGAAAAAAAATTTATAAATATGTTTGGTTTAAAAAAAATTTAAAAAAAAAAACAAAATCAGTTCTCTCTCTACTATACATCAATCAATCACTTTTTATCTCTTCTTTATCCTTCTCAATCACTTTTTCTCTCATACTCATTTATTCAACTACCAAAAAAAAAGAAAAAAATCATCCCAAATTTTAAAATTATTTTCAAAATATACAACTAAACAATTTTTCAAATTTTATAAACTCTCTCCAAAAAATTATTTTTGAAATAACAACCAAGCTATATTCATACAAAAACAGTGTGACAACCCTCACTCCTGTTTACTGATAATAACACTGATTAGTGCTAATCTATGATTAAGCATGTTAATTGACTGACTGACTGAAATTCTAAATCGACTGATTGATTGTGCTAGTTTGAATGCAATTCTATCTGTTGACTGTTAAATTATCTATTCATGTTTTATGCTTTAAACAGCAAATTGAAGGCCTTATCGGCGGCCGAATCTGAAATTGATCGATGTTTTGTGCTAATTAAGATTTATATGATTTTATGGTATATTTAATTGAAATGTGATTTGGTATAATTAAATTGGTTTAAATAATGTTAAATTACATTAATTGGGTTATTTTCAATATTGCCACTTAGTGGACAACTCTAGGCTATGTCTTTGATTCATTTGTTTGGCACTACCATTTCATTTCATCAGCCATTTCTAAGCAAAACCGACTAGAGAGAGAGAGAGAGAGAATAGGGAGATAGCTTGATTTCATCTCATTTTGGCTTGGAAACTTGGTAGAATTGAAAGAAATTTGCATGATTGTGCTTCCAAACTCTAGACTCAAGACTTAAGGTAGGGAGTTCTTCCTTTTAATTGTGTATTTGAGTTGATTCTTACATGGTTCATGAGCCTCTAGTGATTTAGGTCTAGAATTGGTCCTAATATGTTGAATTGAAGCTTAATTCATGCATGCACGTACATATTGTGAGGTTTTGAGGTTATAGTTCATAAATTCCACATGCATGTTCATATCTTGAGCTTAGTCCATGAATTCATCTTGTTTTTGAGGCAATTGAGCTCATTTGAGCAAGTAATTGAGCTTTGAACTTGATTGAACACATGCATGTTACATTTAAAGTATGTTCATAAAGTTTGGTTTGAAATTGGTATTTAATTGACTTCCCTTTGGGCTTTGATTTCTCAAATTGATCTTCAAAACATGTTATACTATGAGTTTTAAAGTGTTTTCCAGAAAATTAGCCCAAAAGGATCAAATTTGGTATATTGAAACTTGATTTTGAGCTTGAGGTTCAAATCTGGAAATTCCAGATTTTGGACTCCCGCTCGAGCGGGGTAAGCGGCGCTCGAGCGGGAAATTCGTGCATCCAGCACTTTTATGGTGTTTACAATCCGCTCGAGCGGGATTTTGCACGCTCGAGCGAGGACTTGTGTCACGCGCTCGAGTGGGTATCGAGCCCCCATCGAGCGTAATTTTCACACATCTAGTACTTTTGCAGTCCGCTCGAGCTGGGAAACCCACGCTCGAGCGGGACCTCTGTTTTCTAAAAATTCTAAAAATATTTTTAAAGTACATATTTGCATCCTCATTCCATTCTAGGCATTCTTAGGCCTAGTTTAAAGCATCTTAATGAGGATATTGATGTAGAACCACACCGAGGAAAATTAGGGATTAAGTTATTATTTTTCCCAACTGTGTAGCTTAGTGTGTATTCACTCTGTAACTGTGTAGGGTTGGCATCCGGAGACGCTCTAGCTTATTTGTAGCCCAGAACTCTGTGAGTAACAATGTTGTAAAGATATGTTCAATTGAGATTATTTTCTGAACAATTGACTGTACTACTTTATGAAATGACATTGTTTACTGAATGAATATTTGTCCTATTTGTGAATTGTATTCGTGGCATCCATAGCAATATATTGTTACTGAACTGTTACTGCTACTGTTACAGAGATGTCTGTCAGTTCCCATGTTTGGAACCATTACTGATGGCCATCATTGACTGCTCGGTCTGTTAAGACCTACTGTACTGTTTTGCTAATGGATGTACCACATATGACTATTATAGTTTCTGAACGACTGTTATGGCATGAAATATGAGCCACAAACTGAACAACTGTTATACTGATAACTGACTGTTTTCAATACTGAAAGGACATTCATTCTTAACCTCTTTACGCATATGTTATTCACTGGGCTTTAGCTCACTGCTCATATATATATGTAGGTGTACAGGCACCGGACCGTTGCTAGGAGCATTGGGCTAAGCTCCCGTTTTGTCAAAGCCAACCACTGTGCCTCATTGCGAGGTTCCAAGTCCTTCAAGCCAGGGCTTTTGGGGTGTTTTAGTTTCCCCATTTTTGTATCTGTTTTGTAATTACTGTATAGACTGAATGATGTTGTACTGTACTGTTCTAGTAGGGATTGAGTCCCTGTCCTGAATGAAGTATATATTGTACATACTGTTTTGGTACTGATTGTATATATATATGAAAAGTCTTTTTGCATACAGATAGTCATAGCTCATTGGACATCTTTTATTACTGTTTTGGCTTCCGCCAGCCCCTGTGCTCTGTATTACTGTCTTACTGTTAAGCAGGCCTTCGGTAATATCGGATTATTGGCCGGTTACGGTGCTAAACCCATAGGGGCGGGTTTGGGTTGTGACAAACAGTCCCCCCGACCTGCTCGATTGACGTGGCGTGGGTTGGCCAAAATAGAATCCCAATTGCTTTTGTGGTGCGTTTGTTTCACGCGACCAAACCTCTTAGCAAACACATACTCTCTCTTAAATGGACTATTGGGAAATTACAAAATATTTCCGGAGTATCACGTGTTTATACTCCCTAACCAATCATCATTTATTATACCCTCTCATATACCTCAATCACCCAACACAATACCCCACCTACCAACCTTCTCCACCAATCACAATATTATGGAGCACTACGTGTCTATATTCCAGGATTACTGAATAATTACCCCAAACCTATACCCTTCTCAAGAAACTCTCTCTATTTCTACTCTTTTCAAACAAACCACCTATCACTATCGACAACCACCACCGATGAACCAACCACCTCTTCTTTTTCCCTCTTCAGCATTTCTCCTCCTCCAACGGTGACTTTCTCTCTGGTGCGAGTCTCGGGTAAGCTTAGATTCAACAAATTAAAAAATAGATAAAGAAAGAAAAAATTAATGGCTTTGTTTACTTTCAACAATCTTTATATCAAACAAAATCAAACTTCAATCCCAATCAATTCAATTAAAAAACCCAAATTAGTTCTGAATTCAAAAGGAAAATGTGTAGTTGTTAAGTATTATTCAAATGAATGAGATTTGGTTGCCAAAAAAAAAAAAAAAGAGTTGGAAAGAGAGAGCAACGTCGGAGAGAGTGAGACAAAGTCGACACCAGAAGGCGAGTCCGCCGTCGACGATGGACAACCAGAGAGTACAATCAGTTGGGTCTCTTTTGTTTCTCTTTGAGTTGAGTCTCCTTTCTTTCTCTAGTTTTCTCACTAATGAGTGTCGGTGGTTATAGCAACCCCGGTTTTTTCCCTTCGTTGTTTAATTGTATTATGGACTCAGTTTCGTAGATGTTGGTCGTTGTCTTATTCTCATTTCTATCCTTTACTCTTATATTTGAGTCTTGGGTTGTGTTGGGCAGGTTTGAAACAGGTTGGTTGTGTTTGAAAACCAAAAGTTGATGCCCAGATTTTGGCCTTCACGCTTGAGTGGGGCTTTTGACGCTCGAGCGGGCCCTTTTTTTTTGCTTCTCCGCTCGAGCGAGCATTTTTGACACTCGAGCATGATTATTCATCTCCCAGTATTTTGTTCTGCAGGTCATCAGACGCTGGAGCGTCCACTTTCACGCTCGAGCGGGGACTATCAACTGCAAAACTTCTGGAAGTGTGCATCCAGCACTCGAGCAGCGCTTTTGACGCTCGGGCGTAAGTCTGTGTCTGACGCTGGAGCGGGGCGTTCCACACTCTAGCGTACCTGTTTGTATATTAGTCCTTGAAATCACATTTTGGATCACTTTTTCGACTCTCTCTCTCTCTCTCTCTTTCTCTCTCTCTCTTACTTTTCAAAACCCAAACTTGAGAGCCTCTCACTCTAGACTTCAACTTCTCTCTACAAAATTATCTAGATCAAGTGATCTTTTACCCTGGTCCCTTTATATAAAGTGTGGGATTTGGCTTGCTCTTCATTTTGATCTGAAAATTATTGGGTTTGGAGCACCTTCGAAATCCTTCATCTTCTCCATTTGGTCTCTCCATTTGAGGTAGGGATAACTACTCATATTTATGGTCTTTGACATAAACTTGTAGTCATTTTGATGTAATATTGAAGTTGGGTAATTTTGGGGGTTAGGCTTTCAATATATATATATAAAGAGGGGTTTTGTTCTTTTGACTTATACATGTATATTTTGGGTCTTAAAATGAGGTTATTGATGTTTAATGAAAATATTTGAGCCTTTGGGTCAATGTTGAGAAAAGGGGGAGGAAAGCCCTAATTTGTTGTTATGAATTAATTTGTACAATTAATTTGAAAAGTTATGAAAATATGAAATTGAGTTATGAAAATAATGAAATTGAGGAGTTATGAGAATGAATGATGGAGTTGGTTAAGTTAATCGCTCACCTTTGGAAATATTGATAATTTATCTATTGATGCATTTATTATCTGTTTAGAAATAATTGCTTTGGGCTATCGGTGGAGGGTAGTCGTGACTGTTGTAGACATTGTATGTTGATTAGGGAAAATTGAAACTAATCACGTTGAATATGTCATTGAATATGACGGTTAGAATAATACATCGAATATGTGTATTGATTGATCATGGTATATGATAAGTGTTTATATACATTGTATGTGTGTGGGAGGAGATAGGGGATGTACTCCACGGTTTGGGAGGAGATAGGGGATGGACTCCATTGATACAGCAAATATGTGTATCTATTGTGAAGTACGGAAGTGTTTTAATATGACATTGATACAGCAAATGTGTGTATCTATTGTGAAGTATGGAAGTGTTTTGTTATGAGTAGTTATCTCATTTAAAAAGGAAGTGCTTTAATATGAGTCATAGTCTCATTAAATTGTTGGCCAGGTTCTGAGCCATGTTACGAATTGAAAATTTGATAAGTAAAGGAAAGTGGAATGAAATATGGACATATCTGTCATGGAATTGGATTGTGTTGTACATTGGTTTGTATAAGTTAAACATTTATCAAATGCTAATGTTTTAGTTATTGCTTATATTATGTTTAGCATATCACTATTGGGCGTTGGCTCACCCTATATGGGACATTATTTTCAGGTACAAGTGATATGCCACCTCCAAGGATGTAACGTGGGAGGTTGTAGAAGCTGAAGGCTTCCCTTTTGTGATTATTTTGTGTATTACATGTAAATCAAGCCAAGGGCTTATTTTGTGTTTTGAGTTAGTATTCTCTTTTTGTAACCAAGTGTTGGCTTGGAAAGTT
This sequence comes from Camellia sinensis, assembly GCF_055761805.1. Taxonomy (NCBI): domain Eukaryota; kingdom Viridiplantae; phylum Streptophyta; class Magnoliopsida; order Ericales; family Theaceae; genus Camellia; species Camellia sinensis. Next base: position 39,343,376 of record NC_138969.1, on the reverse strand, counting down.
GTAAGCCCGTAGGGCATTTACTTTTGATGTCAACATGTAATACTTTTGTAATGAATACTCTGATAAATAGAATTATGCTTTATTCTCTTAAGTTTATGAATGTCTTGAAAGTATGATTTATGGGTTTATTTTGAGGGCGTTACAGTGGTGGTAGTTCGGCGTCGCCGTCATCGATGCTAGTGCTATGGAAAAAAAAGAGATATATATATATATATATATGTGATTTAGGAACCATTGGGTATGTGTGTGTGTGTGTGTGCGCGCGCATGTGTGTGTGTGTGTGAGAGAGAGAGAGAGAGAGAGAAAGAGAGAAGTGCAAGAAGAGAGCATGGATCTGTTTTTCGAAATTTGGAAGCCATATCATTCGAGCGGTTTTTGGGCAAAAGAATTGTGTGGACCAAGCATTTTTGTTGGAATAATATCTCAAAACAAAAATCATACAAGGCTTTATTTATTTCGCATAAACTTGTTTTTATAGACTTAGGTAAGGCTGTGCATAATACCGCCAAAACCGAATTGCTCCGAACTGCACCTTACCACCAAAAATTTCAACTTTGGCGGATGGGAAGCCCAGCACTGGCGGGTCGGTGCAGGTGGCGAGTGAAATTTCCCAACCCGCAGGTCTAACCGACCTGACCCGCATATGTTTCACAATAAAAAAATCACCTGTTATACTTATATACACACAGACCAAGTTATACTCATACACACACAATAATTCCTCAATTAAACCTAGTTGACACCGACCCATACATTTCAATTTCATCTCATTCACACACACAAAGATTCATCGTTGTTGGCCCGCTGTTGTGCACAACATTTCATTGATTCACACACACAAATTCATCACCGCTGTTGTGTCGAACGGCTTACCGTTATTAGCCTCTCCTCATCGCTGTCGTTGGTTTCTTCTCCCTTGCCGATTTGTTAGCCTCTCCTCTCCTCACCGCCGCTGTTGTGTTGATCGACCCACCACTGTTGTTAGTGTCTCTCTCTCTCTCTCTCTCTCTCTCTCTCTCTCTCTCTCTTTCTCTCGCCGCTGCTCTTTTCTCTCGATGCTCTCTCTGTCTCTCTTTTCCTTCGCTGCTCTCTCTGTTCTATATACACATATATATAATATATATCCCTGCTCTATATACATATTATATATATATATATATATCTCTATATATATATAACATCAGTGATAGTTGAGTTGGTATTAGGTAAATGGCCCGCTAACCCCTGTTTAAAAAAAAAAAAAAAAAACAATGCCCGGTTGTTCTCTCTTTGTTTGTGCTCTCTCTCTTTTATTTATAATTTTTATTTATATATACTTATTATCATTGATAATTTTTATTTATTTACTTATCATTTATATAAATTTTTTTTTTTATAATAGAGAATGGATGAGAAAAATATAAATGCTAGTGGAAATCCTACACCAATTGTAGAATCAACAATTGTTGCTAGTTCTACCACAATGCCTACCAAAAATTTTGGTAAAACTCGTCCATGCCCTAGTATTAATTTAGATAAAAAGAAATCTGAAGTTTGGGGACACTTCACTTTACTTGATGATTGTGAGCCTGATAAACCTATGGCTGCTTGTAATTATTGTGGTAAGGATTATAGTGCTCGTGGAAAACAAGATGGGACTAGTAATATGTGGAACCACCTTAAGCATCAATGTATGAAGTCTCTTATTAGGAAAGTGGACAAAAAAAAAAAATGTTCTCTTTTGTTAAAAAAGGAGAGGAAAAGGAACATGATGGTTAAAGGATTGGATCTCTCAAAGTAGTAGAATATGATGAAAAACTTTGTAGGGAAGCACTAACAAAGATGATTATAATTGATGAATTACCTTTTAGGCATGTGGAGAAGGAAGGGTTTAGAAATTTTTGTTTAGTTATGGAACCTAAGTTTCCTATCCCTTCTCGCACTACTATTGCTCATGATTGTCTGAACTTATTTCTTGATGAAAAGCAAAAATTGAAGAAAGTTCTAAGGAAACAACGAGTATGCCTAACCACTGACACTTGGACATCAACTCAAAATCTAAATTATATATGTGTCACCGGCCTAATGATTGGAATTTGCACAAAAGAATTCTTAGTTTTTATATAGTTCCTAATCATAAGGGTAACAATTGGCAAACAATTAGACAAATGCTTGCAAGACTGGGGGATTGATAAGATTTTCACTATTACAGTTGATAATGCAAGCTCTAATGATGGTGCTATTGCATTTTTGAAGAGAAGAACCAAAGATTGGCCTTCTACTATATTGGCAAATGAGTTTTTGCACATGAGATGTTGTGCACACATAGTGAATTTAATTGTTTGTGATGGTTTAAAAGAACAAAATCACTCAATTGCCAAGATTCGAAAAGCTGTGAAATATGTAAAGTCATCTCCAGCTAGGCTACAAACTTTTAAAAACTGTGTGAAGCATAAAAAGATTACTTGTAAAAGTTCGTTATGCCTTGATGTTCCAACAAGGTGGAATTCCACCTATTTGATGTTGGAGGTAGCCGAGAAATTCCAAAAAGCATTTGAGTGTTTAGAAGAGGAAGGCCCTGTAGACACCCCATTTTTGACCGACCTTAAGACTCAGACGTCATCGATTGAGCGCTCGGGGATGGTACATGTTGTGCTCATTCTGAGGTTTCGGAGTTTTGGCTGAGAACCTTGCCTCCGGGCCTCGGTACTCTTTGAGCTTTGGCTCGGTTTGCGGACCAAGTTTTGTTTTTCCTTCCCGGAGGGAGGGAGAGGTCTTGTAGACCATCTCTCAGTGGTCGTAGACTACTTTTTGTGGTCGTAGGCCACTGTTCCTGTTTGGAGACTAGTTTTCGATTTTCGAAGCCATCGATCGTGCGCCTCGGTTCGGGACCGCTTAACATTCTCCGTTTGGCACGGTTTTTGGAACACACCTTGTTTCCTCTGTCTAGAGGAACACTGTGGTTCGGGAGACCACTTTTGTGGTCATACGCCACTTTTTGTGCTCAATAGCCAGTTTTAGAGGCCCCCGGCCGTGCGTCTTGCCTCCCGAACTCTCGTTTTGTATCCGTGTTGGTTCGTTCTTGGCACAAACCTTGTTTTCCTTGTTTGGAAGTGGTACAAGGGTGGGAAACCAGCTTTTTTTTCTTGGAGACCACTTTTGTCCCTGCCAGCCGATTTTCTGGTCGGAAAACTGGTTTTCTTGGTCTTTGGGCCACATTTTCTGGTTTCCCATCCCACCATTGGCTTGCTTTCAATGTGGAGACCACCATTTCCCCTGGCTGACCATTTTTTTCCTGGGAAACCACTTTGGGTGGTCGGCCGACCACCTTTTCTGGTCGGCCCCTTTCCCTCCTTTTTTGTCAGGCTGTGTGGATGCCAGTTGTGCCAGCTGGAGGACACAGACTGTATCCTCCATAGTGTATGGAGGGATTGCATCCATGTTTAGCTTCTCCAAGAAGCTTGAACCTTTGTTTTTTCTATAAGAGAGGGGCTCCCTCTCCATTCCAGAGGTTCAGAAAAATTTCCTAAGGCACAAACACGTATCTCTCTCTCTCTCTCTCTCTCTCTCTCTCTCTCTCTATATATATATATATATCTCTATATTTTGAGCCAAAAATGTGTATTGTTCTTGACCTTTAACACCCCAACTCTTAGCCATACATCCTTACCATTGAACTGAGGTTCCTAGAGGTTATTTTTGGAGGTTAAAAGGGTGGTTTTTGGCTGAGGAACTTGCTAGTTTTGCTGAGCTTCAAGTGTAATCTCTTTTCTCTCATTTTAAGCTTTGTCTTGATGACTCTCTTAGCCATACTTGCATGCTTATTTGAGCTTTGTTGTCAACTAAAAAAAACTCTATATTTAAGTGTTTTTCATGTTTGTTTAAGGCCCTTTTGGTGCTGAGGGTCATCTTCCCTCTTGCATGCCCTATTTGGCCTTGCTTTGTGCCATGTCATAAGGCCTTTGAGTTAACCCTTGCATGACCTTTTAGCCATTGAAATCTAGTGGATTTTCAGTGGTTGGCATTTGGTTTTGAGGCCCTAAATCAAAGAGGGGTGACCCTCTCTCTTTTGGTCTTGTTTGCTTGCATTTTTGGCCTATCAAAGGAGCATATGTTTTCATACTTTCAAGGCTCGATTTAGGCACTTTTTGGTGACTTTTAGGGCTTACCTAGACTCTGTCTATGGCTGGGTTGGTCACCTTGGGTTTGCCTCTTGCATGTGTAGAGTAATCCCTTTTGTGGCTTATCAAAGTAGCATGTCATTCTTGCATGTATTGGTCATATTTCAGTGGGTTTTTGGTCATCATTTGGCATGCCATGACTTTTTTTTTGGCTGGTTTGGTAGCCTCTCACATGCTTCATATGCTTGTAGTGTAAATCATGTTTACTAGCTTATAATGCATGATGTTTTGGCCCTCTATTCTAGCATATTTTGGCCGTGCTCCAACCTGGTTTTGTTTATATTTTGGGTTTCCTTAGCTCTATTTTGAGGCCTGTTGGTTGAAAGATGCTTGCCATGCCTGCTTGTAATGTAATAGCCTTGACTAGCTTCGAGTTTTGAAGTCCCTTGCATGCTTAACTTGAGGTATTTTCATGTTTTGGCATCATTGAGCATGATATTTCAGAGCATATAGGGCTGCCATACTTCCATGTTTTCCACTCTTTAAGTGCCCTCGAGAGTTGTGCTTTTATATCCCATTTTGTGAGCCATTGCATGAGCTTCATTTTTGTGCCTTTCAAGCCATCGTCCCAACTCATTTTGCTACTGTTTTGGGCCTGCATAGGGTCTGTTTGGAGTTGGTTTGGCCATTTGAGCATTGCCTTGCATGCCTATAGTGTAATACACTTCACTAGTTTCGATGCTTGAGCCATTCAACATGCATTACATGAGTTGTTTGCATAATTCAAAGTCATTTTGTATGCCATTTCAGAGCTGAAACATGTGTCATTGCACTCCATATTTCATCCTTTCAATGCGTTTGGAAAGTTATGTTTTGTGCCTTAGACTTGGGGCAGTTGCATTGTGCATGATCGTATGTGTTTTGATGCCTTATTTCCATCATCTATTGGCTACTGATTTGGGTGTGGCTGGGGCCCATCCATTTTGGTTTAAGTCCATTTTGCATTGAGTATGCCATTGTAGTTCATAGCATTGAGTATACCATGTTGTCGCATGATTGATCATTACATGCTTGAAATGATAAAACGTGCCTCGATTCCCAGTCGCCGACACTCTTGACTACCCATGACGGAGTTATTGGTTTTAGGTGCTTGTATGTGCATTCATTTCACACTGAGTCGTGCAATTCGACTCCTCGGCCATCATGCATCGAGATGCGTGATTGGTGGCCTGAGGGTCAAGGACTACACTCCATTGAGCTTATGCAATGATAGGGAGAGTAGTCTTGCACACATGTGTTGCGAATACTTTGCCATATCCCTCTCTTGCCTTCTGTTGCAGAAAACTAGAAACCAGGGGCAGAAACTGGTCGGCCGACCAGATAAAGTGGCAGACCGACCACTTTTTTTGTTTTTCACCACAAAAGGTGGTCGGCCGGTGGTCTCCAAGGCCAATATCTGGTCGGCAGCCTTCCCACAGGTTTCCAAGGTGGAGTTTCAGCCTTCTGGAGCTTTGTGCAGTGCTCTGAGGTCAATTGCAAACAGAGGCAAGTCAGGGCGTCGCGAGGGATTTCCGAACAAGGCAATTCAAGCATGCATGCATCCTTTGTCATTCAAAGCTGAGCTGGGACAGCCCACATTCATTTAGTTTGCATGCTCATTTAGATTGCTTACATAGTTAATGTTGTGTAATAAGTAGTTGTAACTTGTTATTCATTTCGTCGTCTAATAATTAGTTTATTAGATTAGCTTAGATTAGCTAGCTGGTTTTGTATTATTTATTCAGACCCTCCGTTGAAAGGGCAAATTTTGTAATAAGTGTGCATGTGTGTGATGCATGTCATCCAACCTCCATTTCTTTCTCCATTTTATTTACCAGCTTACGATGGTTAATTTTAAGGCATGTTTCAATTAGCATCCTTATGCTCGCATGTTTGCATCCATTCATCTGTCTTGCGTGCACCGGGCTCGGCGCATCATGCTAACTGCATTGTATTTCAATTCCTGTTTGAATACATATATCAAATTACATTTCACATGACATTTTAGAATAGCTGAGCCTATCTTAGTTGCATTTTGTATGTGTTGCATTAGGCATTCTTGACATAGCTAGGATCATGCATTGATTTCTAACATAGCTTTTGTTTTGGCTCGGAGTACTCGGTAAGTGTTTATGCTTTAGCATCCTTGCATGTGTGTGAGTGACTGCCATGATAGCATGCTTGCCATGAGGCTAACTGCTTATGTGATATAACTGCCTGAATGCCTGTGGGTGAAGGTTAGATTACTTGAATTGAAACAATTCATTGAAATGCGAGTTTTAAGCCCACTTGATTATGGCAAAATCATGTTTTCTTAGGCTCACTTGAGGGTGGCAAATCCACGTCTTAGCCTACTTGCGAGTAGCATTTTCAAACCATTTTCAAACCAACAAACATGAAATGTTTTTTCCAATTTAGGTAATCCAGTCTATACTTGTGTGTTGTGCACATCACATAGTAATTCTAGGCTAATAAATCGAAATAAGAACACATGTGTTTTCAAAAACAAGATATCATGTTTTGTACAAGCCGATCTTTGATTGGACGAGCGGGGGTGCTCATAGATGACCTTCCCCAATCGTACCCAAGTTCCCGAGCCGAGGCAACTTTGGTGATGACGGACACGTGGCCTTAGGCAACGAGTCAGGGTTTCCTAAATTCTCCCAAAATAAAATATTTAGGTGGCGACTCTGTATCAGGCAAAGCAGTCCATGTTTGGCATTTCTTTCTTAAAAATCAGTTTTTCAAAATGATTTACCGAATTTGGACTCTTTGGTGATTTATCAATCTGGCATTGCACTTTGCAAGATCAGATTAAGAACCGTGACATTGAGTCTGAACTGTAGTGAGCCCAATGAACAAAACGGGATTTCCCCGGGACATTCGGGCGCGTCTACAGTTTCTGGCGACTCTGCTGGGGATTTAAAGAGCTTGACTCGAACTCATGATATCTTGTTTTGATTACACTTATGTGTTTCTTTGCATTGCATGTGCATTGGTGCGCATAGGACACCGTGTTTGCCATCTGCTATTCCAGAACGGTCTACCGGAGGCTCATTTTGAGAAGCATGCCATAAGGCTGACCGGTTACGGGCTCTGCCATGATGGGAACACAAACCCCAGTTTTTACCAAGGCACCCTTTTTTGACTATTCGATCTAGTGCATATTCGAAATTCATAGTGACCATCCCAAACTAGGACAAGTTGCTTACCCGATTATAGGTTGTTTGAAACCGCTGCGTGCGTAGTGAAACCCTAGCTCCTGATAAAATAGGACAGGGAAACCCTACCCCAACATAGGGATGTTTTGGCTCTTACTTGCTTGATTTTGTGCTTTTAGAGTTGGCCTCTACAGGAATGCATGTATCAGTTTGCAAGTCTGGGTATCAGGCTTGCGGGCATCAGTATTTTGGAATCAGTTTTACCTGAGGGTATTAGTTTACAGGCAGAATTTTGGGCAGAATTCAGTAAAGAGTACAGTCATTCAACAATGCTCAAATATGTTCTGGTGAAATTGGGCTGAGATGCTGCCTATTTTCTCTTTTGCTAGGTAGTCCTGGAACTATAGCTTCAGAAGGCTCCAATATCCCCCGAGTACACCGGACTTGTATTGATAGACTTTGTCAGGTCAGAGATTCAGTTTAAGGGCAAATCAGTGTTCCTTCGCCAGAGGCAGGGTAAAAGGGCCAAACAGGCACAGGTCATTAGTTCAACAGTCTTCGGATCAGCGGCCATTATCCATCTCACCTGTGCGTAGTTGGGTTGAGATATCTACTTTTACCTTAGGGAGATACACCTATTATTCAGCTGGACCAACACAATATGGCAGGCTTAGAGGAGATGATGCGTCAGCTCCAGGAGACTATGCAAGCCATGCAGCAGGATGCTGCCCGCTAGGCAAAAATGGCTGCACGTCAAGCAGAAGTAGTGGCCCAACAGGCAGAGTTAATTGCTAGGCTACAACAGCAAATCGGAGCATCTGCTTCACATCCACTCCCACCCCCACCTAGAGTTCTACCACTCGGGGAGACTGCAAATGTCCAGGAAGATACGGATGCCCCAATAAGACCAGTTCCGCCACCAGTTCTACCACAGATTTCAAAGGCGCCGGCCTTTTCAACAGATACACCATTTGAATCTGAGATGGACGCAACCGCCCTAAAGGTCAGTAAGCTTGAGAAGCTATTCAAGAGGGCTCAAGGTGTGAATTCCATTCCAAACATAAAGGATAGTTATACCGACTCAGCGGTGACATTGCTGGACCGGTTTAAAATGCCACATATCAACCGCTTCGATGGCTCTGGAGACCCAATGGTGCACCTTCACCTGTTTTCTGATATCCAGAGGCCAATGGGCTTGACCACGGCCCAGAAGCTATCACTATTCAGCCGAACCATGTTTGGGATGGCTACAATCTGGTATGCAAAATTAGAGAACTCTGTGAAACAGAATTGGGAAGAGATGGCTGAGGCCTTCATAGCTCAATACTCCTATAACACTCAGATCGAGGTCACAACACGTGATCTCGAGACAACCCAGCAAGAGCTAAATGAGAGCTTCTTTGATTTGTGACCCACTGGAGGGCTAAAGTCTCAATAATGACCATCAGGCCCGTCGACAAGGATCAGATTCGGATGGTTGTGCACAGCCTCCAGCCCAAGCTCATACAGAAGATGATCGTCCTCCCCCTCTCCACCTTCGCAGATTTACATGAGATCAGGGTGCAGATCGAGGACACAATGAAACAAGACCTGATTAACCAGGAGAATGAGCAGCCCAGGAGGGCATTTTGCTGCAGTTCGAATGTGACCACTAGTGGTGATGCAGCTGCAAGATCTTCAGACGTGGGCATGGTCACCACCACCACACCAAAAATAGCCACCCCATTCACCAGTGCGTCCGGAACCAGCTCACAAACAGCTAAATATCCACCCCTAGCCAAGAGGGTTTTTACCCCTACTTTATATGCCTTTGCCAAAAGCTCTAGGGGTCCTATTCAGGAAAGAACATCTGAAATCGTTGGAACAACAGCCTCTACCCGATCCTATCCCTCCAAAGCATGACCAGACTAAATACTGTGCCTACCATCAACAAATCGGTCATGACACTGACAGTTGCTTTCGTCTTCGCTAAGATGTACAAGATCTGTTTGACAACAAGGTCATCGCCGCACCAGCTCAGCAAAGTGTAGACACCCCATTTTTGACCGTCCTCAAGACTTGGACGTCACCGTTGGAACACTCGGTGATCATCTATGCTTGTGTTCGTCTTGAGTTCCCGGAGGTCTCGGCTGCGCGCCTCGCCTCAGGATCTCTCGACTCGACTTTTCGGTGTCTGGTTTTGCACCAAACACTTGTGTTTTTGCCTTGAGAGGCAAGGAATAGCTTGTTGGCCATTCCTACACCCCACCGGCTGTCCCCTCACATCACCGGTCGGCACTATATTTTGCCGACCGGCACTTTGTTCTGGCCGGTGACCTTTTTTTTGCTGGCCGGTGTGACTCTTTTGCACCCTTCAGACTTGGTGCATGCCAACTGTGCCAGCCGGAATGCACCAACACTCCTCCCCGTGCATGTAGTGGCTGTTTTGCCCCTTTTGCCCCCTTTTGGTCAAAGCTTCTTGAGGAAGCTTGACCCTTTGTCAAAGCTTCCTCAAGAAGCATGGCCAGCTGTCTTAGCTTCCTCAAGAAGCCTTGACTCCTTTGCCCCTTTCATTTAGCTTCTTTGAGAAGCTTAAATCATTTCCCTTTGCCTATTTAAGCACCTCTCTTCTTCCATTGTTGTGGTTGGTGGTTTTGAAAGAAAAACCAGAGCTTATACATATATATATCTGATATATACACCCTCTCTCTCTATATTTTACTCTCTCTCCTCCCTTGTGTGTGTTTTGTGGCCTAAAAGTGCATTTTTACCTTAGTTTTGCACTAAGACACACACTACCACACCTTGCTTCGAGTTTAAGAGACATTGAGGGTTGATTCTTAAGGTTTTGGACTGATTTTGGTCAGAAAAGAGTGGCTGGACCAACTGTTCTTGAAGTGTTCTTCAAGGGTGAGTTTCTTGCTTTATTTTCCTCAATCTTGCATTGGCTTTTGACCTATCTTGCATATTTATTTGAGCTTTGTGTATAACTGAAAAAATTCTTGTTTTTAGCTCTTTTTCAAGTTTGTTTAAGAATACTTTTGTGTTTAGGATTGTCTACCCCCTCTTAGGCCTTGTTTGGTCTCATTTTTGTGCATTTTTCGTGAGCTCCGGGACCACCTTGTTTAGGCCTCCTCATCACTGAAATCTTAAGGGATTTCAGTGGTGAGGAGGGTGTCTTAAGGTCCTAAGAAGGAGAGGGCCATCCCCTCTCCTTATTGGCTTCATTACTTGCATTTTTGGCCTTACAAAGGGGCCTATGTTTGCACACATCTTGAGCTTGGTTCAGGCATTTTTTAGTGGGTTTTAGGACCCTCAGAACTCATTTTCAGAGTTGATTTGGTCTTGCTAAATGTCTATCTTGCATGTGCTTAATAACTCCTTACATGGCCCTCTAAAGTAACTCATCATTTTTGCATGCCATGGTTGCATATCAGTGGTTATTTGGGCCTATTTTCACATGTTTTATTCACTGATTTTTGATGGTTTGGTGAGATTCCATGTGCATCATATACTTGCCATACAATCCATGTTTGCTAGTCAAAGTTGCATGCTATTTTAGTCCAACTTGCTAACATCTTTTGGCCATGTTTTGAACTAGAAATATGCATGTTTTGGGACTGCCTTGACTCTATCTCCATGCTTTGTGATCAAATAATGCATGCTTTGTATAGCTGTAAGCCATCATATGTGCTTAGTTTCAAGTTTCGGGGCTCATCTCAGGCATCGGGTGCCATATTTCCATGATTCGGGACTATTTTGTATCATATTTCAGTGCTGAAATTTGCATGTTTACATACCATATTCCATGCCTTGCCATGCTTTCGTAGAGTGGCATTTGATGCCTTAGGTTCGGTCCTCGATTTGCGTGCATGCGTGCACGCATTTCGAGTGTCTCATTTTTATCTAATGGCCACTGATTTTGGCATGCTTGCGAGCTATCCATCTTAGTTTAAGTCCATCATCGCATGTTGTTGCATGCCATGTTTGCTTACATGTTTAGGTTGCGCGCCTAGCATACATTGCTCATTTGCATGTTTATGTTGCATACTTAGCCTCCATGCCTAGGTTGCATTTCATTGAGCATGCATCCCTTGCCTCCTGATCAATCATGATAGGGGTTGGGGCCTTTTGATGTGTTTTGTGCTTGCATTTCATTTGATATCGAAGTTGCAAAACTTGGCCTCTTAGGGCATCATGCATAATTGATGGCCTGAGGGTCGAGGGGCATACTCCCTTGAGTCCATTACATGATTGGGAGAGTGGCCATGCATACATTGCTTTGAAAATTTCATGCCATGCACTGCTTGCCCTCTGCTGCTGTCAATTGCAGGTTCTGCAGGAAGTTTTGGCCGGTCGGCTACATATAGTGCCAATTGGCCAGGAATTTGCAGCCGATATATCAAAATGCAGCCGGTGATCATTCCCCGCGGCTGGTGACCATTCCCCGCGGCCGGTGGTGCTCCAAAGTGTGCAGAGAACCTATTCCAAGATTTGTGCAGTCTTCAGAGGAGCTAGGGCAGTGTAAACAGAGGCAGTAGTGCTATGGCAGCGAGTTTCTGGGCAAGACGAGTTAAACATGCATCATTCGCGCATTCCGAGGCACGGCTGCGGCCACCTTCTTTCTACATTTATTTTGTTAATTAATTAAGGGTCTGTAATAATTAATTAGCTAGGATAGTTGATTTGTTATTCGGACTGTATTATTCTTTCGGACCCTCCGAGTGAGGGCAATTGTGTAATAAGTGTGCGTGAGTGTGTGTATGTCTTCCAACCCCACGTCTTTCTCCCCTTTTATTTACCCGCTTATGATGGTAGACTAGGGCATATTTAAATTAGCATACCTTATGCTTAGCATGCGTGCATCCATACATTTGTCTTACATGCACCAGGCTCAGTACATCATGCTAACTGCACTCGTATTTCAATTCCAAGTTGAGTATTTGTTAGTTGCAGCATTTCACATGCCATGTTTAGGATAGCCGAGCCTGTTTGGATTGCATCTTTGCATGTGTTGCATTAGCCATTTCAAATATGAACTAGGATCATGCATGTGATTACTAACTGGTTTCTGTTTTGGCTTGGAGTACTAGGTGAGGTTTTATGCTTTAGCATGCCGTATGCGCGTGAGTATTGCCATAATTGCATGATTACCATGAAGCTAGCTGCTTATGTGATATAACTGCTTGAATGCCTGTGGATGGAGGTCGAATTACCTAAATTGGGATGATGCATTAAAACTGTGAGTTTTAAGCCCACTAGATAGTGGCAAAACCATCTTTTCTAAAGCCCACTTGAGGGTGGCAAAACCTGCATTTCAGCCTACTTGCGAGTAGCAAACCGTTTTCAAAACAAGCATGAAATGTTTTGTTCCAATTTAAGTGATTTGGTCTATACTTGTTTGCTGTGCGCATAACATAGTAATTCTAGGCTAATAACCGGAATAAGAACACATAACGTTTTCAAAAACGGATATCATGGTTAGTAGAGGCCGATCTTCGGATCGGGCGAGAGGGTGTGCTCATAGCTGACCTTCCCCAATCGTACCCAAGCTCCCAAGCCGAGGCAACTTTGGTGATGACGGACACGTGGCCTTTGGCATCAAGTCAGGGTTTTCTAAATTCCCCAAAAATAAAATATTTAAGTGGCGACTCTGTATCTGGCAAAGCAGTTCATGTTTGGCACTTCTTTCAAAAAAAATCTGTTTTCTCAAAACAATTTGCCGAATTTGGAGTCTTTGGTTCAGATTAAGAACTGTGACACAAATTGAGTCCGAACTGTAGTGAGGCCCACGGGCGCGTCTACAGTTTCTGGCGACTCTGCTGGGGACTTAAAGAACTTGACTCGAACTCGTGATATCCTGTTTTGATTTCATTTATGTGTCTCTTTGCATTGCATGTGCATTGATGCGCCTAGGACACCGTGTTTGCCATCTGCCATTCCTGAACGGTTTGCCGGAGGCTTGACTTTGTCAAAGCATGCCATAAGGCTGACCGGTTGTGGGCTCTGACAGTATGGGAACACAAACCCCGGTTTTACCGGGGCACCCTTTTTGACCACCCGACCTAGTGCATATCGAAATCCATAGTGACCATTCCAAGCTAGGACAGGTTACTTACCCGATCACAGGTTGTTTGAAACTGTTGTGTGCATAGTGAAACCCTAGCTCCTGACAAAATAGGATAGGGAAACCCTACCCCAACATAGGGGTGTTTTGGCTCTCACTTATCTGTTATGTGCTTTGGAGTGTATCTCTACAGGAACGTACATATCAGTTTGCAAGATTGAGTATTAGGCCCAAGGGCACCAGTATCAGGGTTGTTGAGAAATCAGTTATCTGCGGGTATCAAGTTCAGTTTTGGGAATAGTGATTCTGGGGAACAGTGATCAGTATCGAGGAACAGTGTGTTCGGCTTACCAACTGTGTGTTATGAATACCCAACTGTGCGTTGTGTGTGTTTATTTTACGTTGTTACGTTGTCCAATTGCCCGTTTATTTATTTGCTTTATTTATCTTTTTACTAGGGTAGTCGAGCACAATTGCTTCTGACCCAGTAGATACTCCCCAAGCACTCTGGATTAGAGGTCGTCGGCTCCATCGATCTGAGGATCTGGTAGACGGACAACCAGTGTACCACTCTCTACCCCCGGTTACTAGACAGAGGACAGTTAGGCAGAGGATATCAGTTCAGCAGTCAGTACAGAGGGCTTTGTCTACCCCACCCGAGTACAGTAGGGATCAGGGTTCTGTTTCACCCACAGAGAAGGAACATATACCGATAATTCAGTCAGAACAGAACAGTATGGCTAGTTTAGAGGAGATGGTGCGCCAACTCCAAGAAAACGTGAAAGTGATGCAGCAGGATGCTGTCCGACAGGCAGAGTTCGCCAAACAGCAGGCCACGGTTATGAATGAACAAGCAGAGTTAATCGTGAGGTTACAGCAGCAAACCGGAGCATCTGCTTCACAGCAAGTCCCTCCCCCACTAAGGGTTCCGATACCCGAAGAAACACCGAATGTTCGAAATATCCAAGAGAATACAGACCTTCCAGCGGGGCCAGCTCCGCCCCCGATTCCACCACAACTATCCAAGGCGGCCACGCCTGTCAATATACCGAACTCTCCTTTTGAGTTCGAAGTGGACCCCACAGCCTTAAAATTAAGCAAGTTGGAAAAGATGTTTAAGAAGTCCCAGGGAGTCAAGACCATCCCTGACATCGAAGATGGATACACCGACACAGCTGTGACGCTTCCTGACAGATTTAAAATGCCGCACATTGATTGATTTGATGGGTCCGAGGACCCCATGGTGCACCTGAGGTTGTTTTCAGATATCCTAAGGCCGATGGGCCTCACTAGACTGCAGAAGCTGTCTCTATTTGGTCGGACCCTGTCGAGTGTAGCGGCCATATGGTATGCCAAATTGGAGGATGATGTCAAGAGAAACTGGGACGAAATGGCCGAGGCCTTCATCTTGCAGTACTCATACAATACACAAATCGAGATTACGACCCGGGATCTCGAGACAACGAGGCAAGAACCCAAAGAGAGCTTCTCAGAATTCGTGACCAGATGGCGGGCTAAGGCTTCGATGATGACCTTAAGGCCCATGGACAAAGATTAGATTCGAATGATTGTACGCAATCTTCAGCCCAAGTTAATGCAGAAGATGATCGTACTCCCCTTTCCTACCTTTTTCGATTTACATGAAATAGGGGTACAGATTGAGGATGCACTGAAGCAAGGCTTAATTGATAATGACCGGGAGCAACCCCGCAAAACTTTCAATCATAACACTAATGCAGGCCCGAGTGGCGCTACAACTACCAGGACCTCCCACCACCAACCCTCCCCCAAGAACTATGGCGGCCGCACCATTCTCCGGTGCATCCGGAAGCAACCCACAAACAGCCAAATACCCACCCAAAAACACCAGAACCTTTGCTCCGCTTTATATGCCCCTGTCCAAAGCTTTGGGGGTTTTAATCAGAAAAGGGCATCTGAAGCCCCTAGAGCCGCGGCCCTTACCAGAAAGACTCCCCGCTACCCACAACCCAGCCAAATATTGTGCATTTCACCAACAGCACAGTCATGACACCGACCTGTGCTTCTGATTACGTCATGAGATTCAAGATCTCATCGATAACGGGGTGATTTTGCCTCCCGAGAAACCCAACGTTACTACAAACCCTCTCTCCACACAAAACCAAGCTCCACCACCCAAAAGAGTCAACCTCATCCAAACTGGGGTCATGCTTTACGATCCTAGCATCTATATCACTCCTTCCCACCTGCCTAAGCCGGAAGTGTTCCCTCCTAATTGCACCGATTTGTGCATGATGGACACCTCCATAACCCAACCTAAGCCAGCGGTGATGACTGTCGAGGACAGGAGAGAGAAGATTCCAAAAGAGAAGGGGGTTGTTGAGCCAGAGTCTGCGGAATCTGGGAGTAGTGTTGAGAAAGCTTATAGTCCAGGTGACTACATTTTGTTAATAAGCCAGGATAGGCCAGATATGGAACTACCAACAGAGGGGGAGCTGTGTGTAATCCAGGGGGACGGTCTGGGACAGGGAACAGATGATTTACGGCTGTGGAAGAGGACCTTGCCAAGCTCCAGTTTTACAGTAACCAAGATCCAGGGGACTCAGCCGTCAACTGGTTCAATTATGAGGAATCAACGGAGGCTACGGGATGGTTGGACGATCAACCAGATGTGGTAGAAGAGTTTCAGCCACAACAAGGCCTGGCAGGGGCAAGAATGTCAGTGACAGCCGGAAGAGTTAAAGAACAGAATGCATCGCTGGAGAGTGCCGGTGTCAAGAATTTCGCTCGGGATTAGAGCATTTCGAGTATGGGGATTATTGAACAGTCGGCTGCATTGACACAGTCGGAACATGAGAGATTCGAAGATTCCGAGAGAATCAGGAAGGCAAAAGCCCATGTGAGGACTGAGACTGCTGTGAGCACAGAAATGGAGAATGCCGCGAGCACAGGGATAGAAGGTACTGCGAGTATGAGAACAGTCATGCCAGAGTCGGACAGGTGCCTGTCGGCTGCAGACGGAATGTGGTGGGAGGACGATGATCTATGTCTTGCCCACACAGACGAAGATTGGGGGAGTAACCAACCAGATGATACCTGGTATATCGGCGAAGTCGATCACATGACTAGGAGTGGACGGTATTTCAAACCTCCACACCTAGATCAACCAGAGGCGTCTGGAAAAGATAGGGAGGCAGAGAAGCAAAAAGAAAAGCAACTCGAGGATGAGGCCGTATTGAGACAATTGAAAAAGATACAAGCAGACATCTCCATCTGGGGGCTGCTTATGGCTTCTCGAGTACATAGATAGGCTGTCCTTTCAGCCATGGACAAGGCCAAACTCTCAATAGAGACTACGCCGGAGCAGTTGGTTGGATTGGTTTTTTCGGGAGAAGCTACCCCGATGCTGACATTTTCTGACAAGGAATTACCACCCGAGGGGGGAAACCATAACAAGCCACTCTACATCTCTGCGGAGTGTAGGAATAAATGGATACCGGTGGTCCTTGTCGACACAGGGTCCGCCATCAACGTCTGCCCGGCAAGGACAGCCTATGCGATCGGTTTGGAAATCGCGGACTTTGTGCCAACAGCCCAGGTGATTCGAGCATATGACAACACAAGTCGGGAAGTAATGGGAACAGTTAAGATTCAAACAAAGGTTGGGCCGGGACAGCATGAGATAGATTTCCATGTCTTGGAGGTTTCTGCAACTTTCAACCTGTTTTTGGGGCGGCCGTGGCTGCATCAAGTCAAGGCAGTCTCTTCTACCTTGCATCAAATGGTGAAATACCCCTATGGAAAGGGAGTAGCCATTGTTTTCGGGAATTCATCGATCCATCCACCTTCAGAAGTATCTACGCCAGTTTTGGAAATTGAGCACGGCATGGAGGACGTGTTTATGTCAGGTTTCACCCTTGCTGAGGCTCGGGTTGTACAGGATATCATGGCTGCTAACGAGGGGGTATATGTCAGTGCCCAAGCAGTATACCTCATGAACAAGCTTCAACATATCCCTGGGATGGGATTGGGAAAGAGTGGCCGGAAGGGCATCGCAGTATTGGCCGAAGTGCCACATAACCCATATACCTTTGGCTTGGGTTATCTACCCACCAAAGAGGACTGGATAAGGAAGGGAAAGGAAATGGATGGAAGAGCCAGAGCAAAGCAAGCTGGGAAGCCTTTTGAGTTGATGTATAGGCCCATTCAGGGTACCCTAAAAGGACACTTCGTCCGGGAGGGGGAGGACTTTCCGTTCTGTGGCTTCCCAGAGCCATGGCTGAACGCGGAAAGGAAGAGCGTACCGGGGTTTGAGATTTTCTTTGACCTGCAGCTACCTGAGGATGACGTTGCCGAAGGGCAGACAGATCTATCAGCTGAGGTTGAGCAGAGTAAGGAAGCGCAGTCTGAGGACGCTGAAAATGAAATGGGGGTAGCGCTGGCATGTCTACTTTCAGATCCTCCGATCGAACAGAAGTGCTTGGGGGATAACTTCTCGGTATGCATAATCGGGAATGAAACGGCTGCGGGCCTACCATCAACTATTTTGGATGCATCCATCGCACCCTCTCTCGTTTGGCAATACGAAGAGGGATTTTTATCAAGCAGCACTGGGTCAGGTAGTGAGCTGGAATCTGATTCCACCGAGTCTTGTGAGTCGGAATCAAGTTCCAGCTCGACTGAGTCTGAGTCCGGTATTCCTGGGGTTGATGACCCGGATGCCACAGTCTTGTCTAGGTCGTCATTTTCTTTCTCTTTTGAGTCTGTTGTAACAGAAGAATCGGACGGCTTGGAAGTATTTAATGTGAATGATGTGGATGTGGTTTCTGAGTATTTTTCTGTGACTTTTATTTATTGCTTAAATCAGGATTTTCAAAATTTTGATGAAAACGACGAGAAAGAAATTCCTCCGATTTTGTAACGATTAATTGATCAAGAGCAGGAAAGATTTGTTAAACCCTTAATGGATGAAATCACTACTGTGAATGTTGATACTGAGAAGGACCCGCAGCTGGTCCAGATCGAGTCCACGTTGTCTTCGGAGGAACGCGAGCGCTTAGTCGCTTTATTAAAAGATTTCAAAGACGTTTTCGCGTGGTCCTACGAAGACATGCCTGGAATCGATCCTGAGATTGTACAGCACCGGATCCCTCTTGACCCCAAGGCCCGACCGATCAAACAGAAACTCAAGAGGATCCGCCCGGACTGGACTCTCAAGATTAAGGAAGAGGTCACCAAGCAAATCGACGCAGGCTTCCTGTTAGTATCCGAATACCCAACTTGGTTGGCCAACATTGTTCCAGTGCCGAAGAAGGATGGCAAGATTCGAGTATGCGTGGATTTCAGGGATTTGAACAGAGCTAGTCCAAAGGACGACTTTTCCTTGCCACATATTGATGAGTTGGTGGATTTTACAGCGGGGCATGCTTTGCTCTCATTTATGGATGGTTTCTCAGGCTACAATCAGATAGTGATGGCACCCGAAGACCGGGAGAAGACTGCTTTCACCACCCCGTGGGGGACATACTGTTACAGAGTGATGCAGTTTGGGTTAAAGAATGCTGGAGCTACATATCAACGGGCCGCGACCACGATATTGCATGACATGATCCACAAAGAGGTGGAGGTGTATGTGGACGATATGATTGTCAAGTCCAAAGAAAGGGAGGGCCACTACACCGCCTTGCAAAAGTTCTTTCAAAGGATCAGAGAATTTCGGTTGCGGCTGAATCCTCAGAAGTGTACGTTCGGTGTTACGGCAGGAAAAATGCTAGGGTTTCTGATTACACAAAGGGGCATCGAGATCGACCCTTCAAAGATCAAGGCCATCTTAGAAATGCCACCACCAAGGACTGAAAAGGAGGTGCGAGGCTTTCTGGGTAAAGTGCAATTCATAAGAAGGTTTATCTCAAAATTAATCTTGACTTGTGAACCACTTTTTGGTCTCCTGAAGAAAGGCAAGAAATTCCAATGGGACGGCCGATGCCAAGCTGCTTTTGAACAGATCAAGGAATACTTACAGAACCCGCCTATGTTGTCACCACTAGAGCCGGGAAAACCGTTGGTATTGTACCTTTCAGTGACCGAGACCACAATGGGCTGTATGCTCGCGCAAGAGTCAAAGGACAAGGTAGAGAGAGCCATCTACTATCTGAGCAAGAAGATGCTAGAGTACGAGACTCGCTATACGCCATTGGAGAAGGCTTGCTTAGCTTTGGTATGGGCTACCAGGAAGCTGCGGCACTACCTGTTAGCTCACTCCGTGATGTTGGTTTCACGACTCGATCCCATCAAATACCTTTTCGAGAAACCGGCACTTACGGGTAGGCTAGCTCGTTGGTTGCTGTTGCTTTCCGAATTCGATCTAAAATATGTGACGCGCAAGTTAGTCAAGGGAAGGGCAGTGGCAGAGTTCTTAGCCGATCATCCAATGGAAGGGGGTGAAGCAGTTGAATACCTATTCCCAGACGAAGCCATTTTGCACATCGACGATGAGTATTGGACGATGTATTTTGACGGAGCGTCAAACCAATACGGGTACGGAATAGGAGTGTTGCTAATAGCACTCGATAATTCTCGTATCCCTCTAGCCTTCAAGCTCCGGTTCAAAGTCTCGAACAACGAAGCAGAATATGAGGCATGTATTGTCGGTTTAGAAGCAGCTCTGGAACTAGGGGCAAGACGGTTAGACGTCATCGGGGATTCGAACCTTGTTGTGTCTCAGGCAAAAGGAGACTGGAAAGTCAAAGAAGAAAAAATGATAATTTACCACCAGACCTTGGACTTGTTAATTCCTCGGTTTGAGAAGCTAACTTTCACTCATCTAGTAAGAGAGAACAACATGTTCGCAGATTCGCTAGCAACTCTATCTTCCATGATAGACATCCCGTCTGGAGTCCGGATGCGTCCGGTTATTATTGATCAGAAGTTTGTGCCGGCGTATGAATCAATCGCCGCCATAGACGAAGTTCAGGACGAAAACCCCTGGCACTATGACATTTGGAACTTCTTGGAGAAAGAGACGTATCCACCAGGGGCGAATGCCAAGGATAAGAGGGCGATCAGAAGAATGGCCATTCAGTTCATCATCTGTGGGGGTAAGCTGTATAAGAGAGGTCATCTGGGAATGCACAAGCTATGTGTCGAAGCCGAAGAATCGAAGTGCTTGATGGAGGCCATCCATGGAGGAGAGTGCGGTGCACACATGAACGGAGTAATGCTAGCACGGAAAATCCTCAGACAGGGTTACTACTGGTCCACCATGGAGGAGGATTGCATCAGTTTTGTTCAGCGATGCCACAAATGTCAAATCCATGCAAACCGCATGAACATCCCGCCGTCGAAGCTATACAACATGACTTCACCATGGCCGTTTTCAGTTTGGGGAATTGATGTGATCGGGGCTGTCACTCCGAAGGGATCGAATGGACATGAGTTCATCCTGATCGCGATAGATTATTTCACAAAGTGGGTCGAGGCCCAATCATATGCGGTGTTGAAGGCGTCGCACGTCGCAAAATTTATCAGAAACATCATCTGCCGCTACGGGGTCCCAAACGAGATTATTTCGGATAACGGTTCCCACTTCAAGAAGGAAGTGATTGACTTGTTGGAGAAATACAACGTGGCTTTTCATAAGTCATCCACATACCGGCCGCAAACCAACGGAGCGGTCGAGGCCGCCAACAAGAATATCAAACACATACTGCAGAAGATGGTGGAAGCCTACCGGGATTGGCCAGACAAGCTGCCATTTTCTCTGTGGGGCTACAGGACTTCAATTAGAACTTCTACCGGAGCGACTCCATATTCATTGGTTTATGGGATGGAGGCCGTTCTACCTATCAAGATTGAGGTTCCGTCATTGAGAGTATTGGCTAAGTGTCAAATAGCCGAAGCAGATTGGCAGCAGAGCAGATTTGAGGAACTCATGCTTTTTGATGAAAGAAGACTGAAAGCACTGCACCATGTTCAAGGCTATCAGCGCAGAATTTCCTGGGCTTTCAACAATAAAGTTAAGTCTAGGAATCTAAAGGAAGGAGACTTGGTGCTCAAGGACAACCGAGCTCCCATCTACGACCCAAGGGGCAAGTTCAGACCTAATTGGACTGGTCCCTACATTATCAAAGCTATCTGGTCAGGTGGAGCTGTGGTCCTAATGGACCTAGATGGCCTAGAATTTTCCCAACCGATCAACATGGACAAGTTGAAGAAGTATTACCCCTGAGAGGCTCGCTAGGTCGAAAACTCGAAAGGGCGACCTAGGCAAAAGTTAGAGCACAAAAAATTAGAAAATATAAAAACTGAGCTCGCAAGGCTGAAAACCCGCAAAGGGCGACCTTGGCAAAAGTTAGAGCGTAAAAGGAGAGTGAAAATACCCGAGTGAACCTAAGCCTGAACTACGTAAGGCTTGATTCCCATCTTTGGGATATGTAGGCAACTTCATCCTAGAGTTCAGCCGTAACCTTTTCCCCAATCAACTTTGTCCATTCGATCATCTCAGTCATCTTTGTCTATCAGCATCCATTGGAATCTCTAGTGCAGTGCTATTCAGACTAGGGGTAACTTTCCGTTGCCATGCAGTGCCGCGATACTCTTCAGACTAGGGGCAACTTTCCAGTTGCAAGGATCTGGGGTTGTGCATCTCAGTGACAGATCTTAGGCGTGTCCAGTTCTGATCCATATCGAAAATGATTCTGAAAAGTTTTAATAAAAGTTGACTTTGTTCAAATTAATCTTTTTTACAACTAAGACTATTTTTGGACCAAAGCGGAAAATTTTCAGTGCCACAACCTTCAATTTCATTGATTTCAAAGCAGAGTTCTCCTGCTCTTGCATACAATCGAAGTTGCTTTTTATTACATTCATAAAGAAAACTTGAAAGTACTAATAAAGCAATAAATCCGGGGCATAGTCAAGTCAGGTGTTCCTGCGCCCCCTCCCAGAGCTGGTCGAAGCCTCTGATGCCAAGCTGGGCCCTTCCTGTGCCTCTTCATTGAGCCAATCCAAGCACTCATCAGACAAAGTGCAACTGAAAGTAGGAGCGGGGGCCAGGAGTCCTCTCGTCCTCCACGCGGTGGCCTGCCGAGCAAGCTGTGCGCCTCGGGCTGGGAATGCAGCAGGATACTCTATCCCCTCTGGCGGGCAGGTTTGATCATGGCCAAATTGGCGTCAAATCCAGAATGGGAAGTAGAATACACAGTGAGTGAGACCAATCAATTGAATCCCAGTCTGCCGGGACATGTTGTAACTCATTGCCGGAAGGCTGAGCCAAGGGCACCGCCAAGCAATACGATCTGCGGACAAACGGCACATCCAAGCGAACCACCATCCCTCATCAAGGGCATTGACTAGACGGTGCCGGAAGAAGTAGCCGCGAGCTGAATATGCTGGGCAAGAGTCCACAACCTGCAGTTTGTCCATCAACCATACCTAGAAAGGGATGAAAAATGAGAGAATAAAGAATAGAGAGATGTACGGTGAGAAAAAAGTGAGAATAGGGTTTTGTGAGAAAAACCGAGCTTGAGGGCCGAGTGATGTGAGCGATACATATGTGAGATTGGGTGGGAAACATTACCTGTAGTAGTAGTGGACTCCCTGCTAATCTGGTCATCTCATGACGATAAAAGGTGTCTAAGCCCATCAACGTCTCAGCCAGAGTCATGGCAATACAGCTCTTGCCCTCCTTCAAGCCTTGGGCAACCTCGGTCAGACGGACACTAGACCCTCCGGAGCCTGAGACAAATAGGAAATGAGATATCATGCACAAACAGAGGGCGTGTCGCCGGAAGCCTTGCCAATGATGGTTGTTGCGATCACCGGCATCAGAAAACCGATCGATCAAACTCGGAATATCCAGCATCCCGTCACAAATCAGAGACCGAGCGTCACGCATAATGAGTCCACACATTTGCCCTAAGGATTGGGCATGGCCAAAATTAAGTTAGGACAGGAGCTCCTCGTCGCGCTCGGACTCCATTAAGGCTCGGAAGTCTTCGAAGGTAGGACATATCTCTTGCCCAGCGAAGCTAAAGACATGCGTCATCGGATTCCAAAACCTCGCCGCGGCATGGAGAAACGGAAGGTGCAACGGGGTACGACCCAGAGTGAATAGTGCATTTATGCCGAAACCCCGGAAATTCAACTTTTCCGAGCCATCCAAGCTAGCAATCCAAGCTATAAGATTTTGAGCAAGAAACTCTTCCATTAGAGCAAATCAGTGTGGAATTGAGAAAAACTACGAAGTTGAGGTCTTTTGTAGGAGATAAGGTTGGGTGGAGGACAGGTGTCAACATTCTAGTGATTCCTTCATTCATGGACAGCCGGCCAAATATTGTGCCGACCGGCCATCACCTTTTGCCGACCGAACAAATTTCTGGCCGATGGCCATTTCTTGTGGCCGATGGCCTCTACCCCTGGCCGATGGTCTTCCTCCTTGTTCCTTGAGCTGTTTATGCTAGGGATTGGGAAACTCCACCACCTCCAACCCCCCCTCGTGATCGATTATTGCGGAGTCACACCTGTCTGCTTATCAAGTTATTGTACATTTGCTTATCGAGTTGTATTTCACTCTCTTTAAGTCTTTGATTTGTTTATCGAGTTGTACTCACACTTGATTGGTTATATCATGCCTTTATTTTGCTTATCGAGTTGTAAGTCGGTTCACTACCTGATTATTACGATGCAAGTACTCAATGTTCAAAACAGGTTCAATTTCGTTCACATTGTGGTGTGATACCTTGCGATGCGATGCATAGAAAATTTACAAATGCAACATCTTTTGAACAAAATGGTCGTTTCATTCCCATTACGTGTTTTGCAAAATATGTAATTTTGAGAAAGAATAAAACCTGCCCGAAGCAGTGCAATGTGCTCAAACTACCAGTAAAAAGGAAAGTAAAGCATAGAATGGCAGGGTAGCGAAGTGTCGGAATTGATACCAGTAAAACTCCCCTTGCGGTCAACGCACCTTCCGCACCTTTGTTCGGGTCAACTACATGGTTTGGCACCTTCATCACTCGAGACAATGCGGGAAGGCACACTTTTGAAACGTGAACCTTCGAGTTGACCTCAGGCCACAACTACTACGAGCGATGCTCGGTACGTATGAAGAACGTCCCTTCCCGTATCCTTTTCATGTCTTGTGGATTCCACAAATCGTTTCAATTATGCTGTGTTACAGTACTTTACATTCCAGCATTGTGAATAACATGTTTTTACTTTTGTGTGTACATTCAACTCTTCTCATACACGTTACTTGCGTAGACCGCATGTTTGTAATCAATTTCATTACTTGCGTAGATCGCATGTTTTGCTTGCGTAGACCGCATGTTTGTAATCAATTTCATTACTTGCGTAGACCGCATGTTTTGCTTGCGTGGACCGCATGTTTTGCTTGCGTAGACCGCATGTTTGTAATCAATTTCATTACTTGCGTAGACCGCATGTTTTGCTTGCGTAGACCACATGTTTTGCTTGCGTAGGCCGCATGTTCTGCTTGCGTGGACCGCTTTCTTATGTTCAAATTCATTACTTGCGTAGACCGCATGTTCTACGTGCGTAGACCGTACGTTTGAAACCAATTTCATTGCTTGCGTAGACCGCATGCTTATGATCAATTTCGATGCCTGCGTAGACCGCGTGCTCCACTTACATGTCTGTGCCTTCATAGCATTGTTATGCTTCCCACTTGCTTTGCGTCGTCACGCATTTTCAAGTACATTAATATGCATGTTGTTAATCACATTGTACCTGTTAAGTTTGTTTTCTTTGCAGGCACGATATTGTATGTACGATTCATTTAAGGCCGGTACAACCCGACGAACCGGACAGGTATGGTATACTCCGAGTGAGACATATCGAGAATCGCATAATTCTCTTACATCCTTTTTGCATTATAGTGTAGTTTGGTGTATGCTAGCTTAAAACTGTTGCATGTTATGCTTCGTTACAACTTTCTTTGCATGATCATAAGTTATGTTCAGCTTTGTGCATCGTCTTGCATTTTGCCCCTGCCTTCGGGCACATATCCTGCTTGTCTTGCATGTCTGTCTAAGTCTTCGGCCTTGTCAAAAATGGGTCGTCTCTGGGCTTTGACATTCACTCCCGTCACTGTTATGACTTTCGAGTTCTGTCAAAGAGGGGCAACTGTAGACACCCCATTTTTTACCGTCCTTAAGACTTGGACGTCACCGTTGGAACACTCGATGATCATCCGTGCTTGTGTTCATCTCGAGTTCCCGGAGGTCTCGGCTGCGCGCCTCGCCTCAGGATCTCTCGACTCGACTTTTCTGTGTCTGGTTTTGCACCAAACACTTGTGTTTTTGCCTTGAGAGGCAAGGCATAGCTTGTTGGTCATTCCTACACCCCACCGGCTATCCCCTCACATCACCGGCCGTTTATTGGTGCCACCGACAGTGGTTTCTTAAAACCAATGGCCGGTCGGCACTATATTTTGCCGCCCGGCACTTTGTTCTGGTCGGTGACCTTTTTTTTGCTGGCCGGTGTGACTCTTTTGCACCCTTCAGACTTGGTGCATGCCAGCTGTGCCAGCCGGAATGCACCAACACTTCTCCCCGTGCATATAGTGGTTGTTTTGCCCCTTTTATCCCCTTTTGGTCAAAGCTTCTTGAGGAAGCTTGACCCTTTGTCAAAGCTTCCTCAAGAAGCTTGGCCAACTGTCTTAGCTTCCTCAAGAAGCCTTGACTCCTTTGCCCCCTTTGCCCCTTTCATTTAGCTTCTTTGAGAAGCTTAAATCATTTCCCTTTGCCTATTTAAGCACCTCTCTTCTTCCATTGTTGTGGTTGGTGGTTTTGAAAGAAAAACCAGAGCTTATACATATATATATATATCTGATATATACACCCTCTCTCTCTCTATATTTTACTCTCTCTCCTCCCTTGTGTGTGTTTTGTGGCCTAAAAGTGCATTTTTACCTTAGTTTTGCACTAAGACACACACTACCACACCTTGCTTCGAGTTTGAGAGACATTGAGGGTTGATTCTTAAGGTTTTGGACTGATTTTGGTCAGAAAAGAGTGGCTGGACCAACTGTTCTTAAAGTGTTCTTCAAGAGTGAGTTTCTTACTTTATTTTTCCCAATCTTGCATTGGCTTTTGACCTATCTTGCATATTTATTTGAGCTTTGTGTATAACTGAAAAAAGTCTTGTTTTTAGCTCCTTTTCAAGTTTGTTTACGAACACTTTTGTGTTTGGGGTTATCTACCCCCTCTTAGGCCTTGTTTGGCCTCATTTTTATACATTTTTTGTGAGCTCCGGGACCACCTTGTTTAGGCCTCCTCACCACTGAAATCTTAAGGGATTTCAGTGGTGAGGAGGGTGTCTTAAGGTCCTAAGAAGGAGAGGGCCATCCCCTCTCCTTATTGTCTTCATTACTTGCATTTTTGGCCTTACAAAGGGGCCTATGTTTGCACACATCTTGAGCTCGGTTCAGGAATTTTTCAGTGGGTTTTAGGACCCTCAAAACTCATTTTCAGAGTTGATTTGGTCTTGCTAAATGTCTATCTTGCATGTGCTTAATAACTCCTTGCATGGCCCTCTAAAGTAACTCATCATTTTTGCATGCCATGGTTGCATATCAGTGGTTATTTGGGCCTATTTTCACATGTTTTATTCACTGATTTTTGATGGTTTGGTGAGATTCCATGTGCATCATATACTTGCCATACAATCCATGTTTGCTAGTCAAAGTTGCATGCTATTTTAGTCCATCTTGCTAACATCTTTTGGCCATGCTTTGAACTGGAAATATGCATGTTTTGGGACTGCCTTGACTCTGTCTCCATGCTTTGTGATCAAATAATGCATGCTTTGTATAGCTGTAAGCCATCATATGTGCCTAGTTTCGAGTTTTGGGGCTCATCTCATGCATCGGGTGCCATATTTCCATGATTCGGGACTATTTTGTATCATATTTTAGTGCTGAAATTTGCATGTTTACATACCATATTTCATGCCTTGCCATGCTTTCGTAGAGTGGCATTTGATGCCTTAGGTTCGGTCCTCGATTTGCGTGCATGCGTGCACGCATTTCGAGTGTCTCATTTTTATCTAATGGCCACTGATTTTGGCATGCTTGCGAGCTATCCATGTTAGTTTAAGTCCATCATCGCATGTTGTTGCATGCCATATTTGCTTACATGTTTAGGTTGCGTGCCTAGTATACATTGCTCATTTGCATGTTCATGTTGCATACTTAGCCTCCATGCCTAGGTTGCATTTCATTGAGCATGCATCCCTTGCCTCTTGATCAATCATGATAGGGGTTGGGGCCCTTTGATGTGTTTTGTGCTTGCATTTCATTTGATATCGAAGTTGCAAAACTTGGCCTCTTAGGCCATCATGCATAATTGATGGCTCGAGGGTCGAGGGGCATACTCCCTTGAGTCCATTACATGATTGGGAGAGTGGCCATGCATACATTGCTTTGAAAATTCCATGCCATACACTGCTTGCCCTCTGCTGCTGTCAATTGCAGGTTCTGCAGGAAGTTTTGGCCGGTCGGCCACATATAGTGCCGACCGGCCAAGAATTTGCAGCCGATATATCAAAATGCAGCCGGTGATCATTCCCCGCGGCCGGTGACCATTCCCCGCAGCCGGTGGTGCTCCAAAGTGTGCAGAGAACCTATTCCAAGATTTGTGCAGTCTTCAGAGGAGCTAGGGCAGTGTAAACAGAGGCAGTAGTGCTATGGCAGCGAGTTTCCGGGCAAGACGAGTTAAACATGCATCATTCGCACATTCCGAGGCACGGCTGCGGCCACCTTCTTTCTGCATTTATTTTGTTAATTAATTAAGGGTCTGTAATAATTAATTAGCTAGGATAGTTGATTTGTTATTCGGACTGTATTATTCTTTCGGACCCTCCAAGTGAGGGCAATTGTGTAATAAGTGTACGTGAGTGTGTGTATGTCTTCCAACCCCACGTCTTTCTTCCCTTTATTTACCCGCTTATGATGGTAGACTAGGGCATATTTAAATTAGCATACCTTATGCTTAGCATGCGTGCATCCATACATTTGTCTTACATGCACCAGGCTCGGTACATCATGCTAACTTGACTCGTATTTCAATTCCAAGTTGAGTATTTGTTAGTTACAGCATTTCACATGCCATGTTTAGGATAGCCGAGCCTGTTTGGATTGCATCTTTGCATGTGTTGCATTAGCTATTTCAAATATGAACTAGGATCATGCATGTGATTACTAACTGGTTTCTGTTTTGGCTTAGAGTACTAGGTGAGCTTTTATGCTTTAGCATGCCACATGCGCGTGAGTATTGCCATAATTGCATGATTACCATGAGGCTAGCTGCTTATGTGATATAACTGCTTGAATGCCTGTGGATGGAGGTCGAATTACCTAAATTGGGATAATGCATTAAAACTGTGAGTTTCAAGCCCACTAGATAGTGGCAAAACCATCTTTTCTAAAGCCCACTTGAGGGTGGCAAAACCTGCATTTTAGCCTACTTGCGAGTAGCAAACCATTTTCAAAACAAGCATTAAATGTTTTGTTCCAATTTAAGTGATTTGGTCTATACTTGTTTGCTGTGCGCATAACATAGTAATTCTAGGCTAATAACCGGAATAAGAACACATAACATTTTCAAAAACGGATATCATGGTTAGTAGAGGCCGATCTTCGGATCGGGCGAGAGAGTGTGCTCATAGCTGACCTTCCCCAATCGTACCCAAGCTCCCGAGCCGAGGCAACTTTGGTGATGACGGACACGTGGCCTTTGGCACCGAGTCAGGGTTTCTTAAATTCTCCAAAAATAAAATATTTAAGTGGCGACTCTGTATCTGGCAAAGCAGTCCATGTTTGGCACTTCTTTCAAAAAAAATCTATTTTCTCAAAACAATTTGCCGGATTTGGACTCTTTGATTTAGATTAAGAACCGTGACACAAATTGAGTCCGAACTGTAGTGAGGCCCACGGGTGCGTCTACACAAAGTCTATCGCCACTGGATCAGTGAACTTGGGGGATTGTACGAATATGTGATCAGGGGATGAACCACTTGCGGGCGGCGCTCAGTTTACTCTAGATGTGGTGTATGGCACGCACTATTTTGAGCATTTGTGAATGCTAGTTTTTGTACTTTCTGACTTGGGTATTGAGTAAGTTTTGTTATGTCGTTTTAGAGTCTGTCCCATTGTATAGAGTCAGTCTTTTCATACTGATTCAGTTGGGTCTGTCTTGTTGTACCGAGTCAGTCTTGTTTTGTTGGAGTCGGGTGATTTCGGGGGCGTTACCTCAGACATCACTTGCTTGTTTTGTGTTTGTCTTTTCATTTTCTTTTGAGTCTGTCTCTGCCTTGGAGCCAGTAATGCCAACAGATTTGAATGAACAACAGTGATTTTCACACTCTTGTGTTTGCTTCTGCCTTGTGCTAGTTGTGCCAGAAGTTCTGAATGAGATGGCAGTATTTGACTAAAAACTGTGTCTTTTCTGTGCTTTGAAATCATTACATTGACCTGAGTTTTTCAAAACTTTTTGAACATTGTGATGAAAACAAAGAGGAAGGAATTCCTCGGGATTTGTAAAAAATTTGATCAATAGAGAGAAAGAGAGGCATGCTGAGCCCTTAATGATTGAGATCATGTTTGTTAATGTGAGTACTGAGAAGGATCCTGGCTTGATCCAGATGGGTTCTGCATTGTCTTCGACGCGAGCGATTAGTCGCTTTCTTAAAAGATTTCAAAAAATGTTTTGCGTGGTTCTACGAAGACCTGTGTGAAATCGCTCTCGAGATTGTGCAGCTTAGGATCGCTCTCAGCCTTGAGACTCAGCCCCTTTGCTTCCAAACCTTGAACCTTAACTCAGAATGTTCAACGGTCAACTACAATGTGAGGCCTGTGTGGCCAGATTCGAAGCAGCCCTCGAACTAGGGACAGGGAAGTTAGATCAAGAAGATCAGATGCCGTCAAAAGAAGCTTGCAAAACTAGATCAGAAGCACCCCTCGAACCAGGGGCAAAAATGTCAAAGGTGCTTGAAGAGTCAAAAAGTTGGGATGTTTCTCAAGCTAACAAAGATCAGCAAGAATGCCAAATCTCAGAAGGGAGGAAAGAAGAAAATATTGCTGAAGGATAACCGAGTTCCTATCCACAACACTAGGGGCAAATTCAGCCCCCTATTGGATGGACTCCTGTATCGTCAGCAAACATCAGCCATTCTCCTAGATTCAGATGACTTCAGGATCTCAAAACCATTTGACATGGACAAAGCTACACTTTTACCCTTGAGAGGCTCGCTGGGCCGAAAACCTGGAAGGGCGACCTAGGAAAAAGTTAAAGCAAGAAAAAAAAGAAAAGAACAAAAAAAAGAGAAAAAAGAAAAGTGAAGAAAATGAAAAATTCTGAACAAAGAAAAAAATGAAAAAGAAATGAAAAGAAAAGAAAAACAAAGCTCGCAAGGTTGAAAACCCGGAAGGGCGGCCTTGGCAAAAGTTAGAGCGCAAAATGAGAGGTTAATACCCGAGTGTACCTTAACCCCGAACTACGTAAGGCTTGATTCTCATATTTAGGATACGTAGGCAACTTCATTCTGAAATCCAGCCATAAAACACTTCAAATTCAACTGTCCTGTCTATAAGATTGAACAGGTCATCTTTGTCATTTATGTATCCAAGAGTTCAATTGTGACCTTCACCATGAGAACTGGTTACAGTGCGCTGCGGTACTATTTAAACAAGGGGCAACTTTCTGTTGTCGTGCAGTATCCTTCAGACAAGGGGCAATTTTCCATTGTTTTTGGATCTGAGGTTGTGCATCTCAAGAGTCAATTCTACGTTGGTCAAGCAGTGGCCATTTGCAAAAATAGTTTTTGAGAATTTTTACTGAGGTTGACTAATTCTCTCGAAAATTATTCCATTTTTCCAAAACTGGACCATTTTCTTGGACCCAAAAAGGAAAATTTTCAGTGCTCATAACCTAACTTGCATGATTTTAAATCAGAAAATCGAACAAGCGTGTTAATCTAACTCTCATGTTGGCCAAAATTGTTTTAGCAGAATGTCAAAAACAAAAAAATGGTCAAAATAATGAACTAGGGGCACAGTTGAGTCAAGTGTTCTGTCTTTTTCCCATTGTCAACATACTTGCTAGAAAGGGCACCGTATCTGCCAGAAAAGGGCACAACAGAAACTAACAGCAAAATGCTGAAAGTTCTCTCATCCTCCAAGCAGCGAGGTATCAAGCTAAGTGCGAAGCACGAACTGGAATGGAGCAGGATATTCCATTCCCTTATCTGGACAGATCTAATCACGTCCAAACTCCCCAGTAGAGCATCGTTAACCAATGTCAATTGCAGATCTGCTGCACATCCAGCCGCATCACAACCCCTCTGTGGGGGAAGTTCACTGTTGTGAGCAAAAGAAAGAGAATCTAGCAGAATGCTAGGGGCAAGAGCCCGCAACTTCTTGTTTATCTGTCAACCACCCTGGGGAGGGATAAAAAATGAGAGATTGAAGAATAGAGAGATGTGTGCTGAGAGGAAAAGTGAGGAAAAAGGCTTTTTTTCCAGAGAAAAAACAGAGCCTGAGGGCCGAGTGATGTGAAAATCACAAATGAGAAAGGGTGGGAAACAATACCCAGAGAAATAGGCTCCCTGTGCACGTCTGAGTGTCGTGTCTTTTTGTTTTATCTCGATTCTTGTTTTGAGTCGTTTCGAGTGTTACTAGATGTATTTAGGTTGTTTACCTTTTGTTTTCCGTTGTTGAGTCGTAGTGCACTGTGTTCAATCGTAGGCTCAATACCCCGGTCAAGAACTCATCTCCCAATTTCAAAAATAAAATCTTTTTGCACTCCGAGTGCCGTGCCGTTCTCCACATCTGTGCAAAACAAGATTCGTTCTTTCGTAAAACCGCAGGGTTCAACCCAGGTCATGCGAGAACAGTAAAACCAGGACCTATCTGAAGCTATATAGGTTCCAGACTGCAAAGCAAAAGAAAAGAGGGAAAATGTCGGGTATCTGAGTTTGTTTCAACTTCAGTAAGTTCTGAGATTGCATTTCGTGTGTACCTCTTCAGGTCTTGCCAATGCTCCGAAGCATGAGTGTGCCTCTACCTCAAGCTCAAGATCAAGTCTACTTCAAGCCAGAATGGCGATCAAAAGTGCTCTCCCTGAGTACCATTCCCTGCCAGAGGCATCTTGGCTGTGTTCGCAATGAGTTCCTAGGAGACCAACTGCGACGGTGGAAACTAAAGTTCGAATGGTTGTTGCCTAGAACGCAAAGGTTCGGGATTTTTGAGACTAAAGTCTGGTTTAAATACCCAGAGGCGTGTCCTCGACTTGAAATCTGTATGGAAGCCCCATAGGTTGAGATAGTGTGTATGCACCTCAATTCTGGATACTGAACCAACCTAGTCTGTCACCCCGTTGGAGAATAGGGAAAGTTGTGAATATGATTAGGAAGAAAGGCAGCACCCAAAGTGTTCTACGGAAAGAACCCTTGTCAGTATTTCAGAGCCTTTGTACTGTAAGTTGAAGGTAAGTGTTCGAAGAGCACGAGGGGAGATCCCCGTCAGAGTAGAGCGGTT
Organism: Camellia sinensis; assembly: GCF_055761805.1. Lineage (NCBI taxonomy): Eukaryota > Viridiplantae > Streptophyta > Magnoliopsida > Ericales > Theaceae > Camellia > Camellia sinensis. The sequence continues at coordinate 39,310,493 of NC_138969.1, read as the reverse complement.
CATCGCCACTCACCCCATGAGGTGCTTTCTAAAGCGCCGCTAGGTTTGTTTATTGCATTCCTTAAACATCACGCATTGTATTGCATTGCACCTATCAAGTTTCTTTCTCATTCATGCACGATATTGTATGTACGGTTCATTTGAAACTGGCGCAACCAGGCGATATTATATGTACAGTTCATTCAAAGAAGTTCCATTTAAGGTCATTCACCTTAGTGTATCCATTACACTTCATTTACTTTTGTGTATCCATCACACTTGTTCACTTAGTGCATCTATCACACTTTGTGTTCACCTTTTGTGTACCCATCACACTTGTTCATTTAGTGTATCTATCACACTTCGTGTTCACCATAGTGTATCCATCACACTTGTTCACTTAGTGCATCTATCACACTTCGTGTTCGCCTTTTGTGTATCCATCACATTCGTTCACTTAGTGCATCCATCACACTTCGTGTTCACCTATTATGTATCCATCACACTTGTTCACTTAGTGCATCTATCACACTTCGTGTTCACCTTTTGTGTATCCGTCACACTTGTTCACTTAGTGCATCTATCACACTTCGTGTTCACCTTTAGTGTATCTATCATACTTTGTTCACTAAGTGCATCTATCACACTTTGTGTTCACCTTTTGTGTATCCATCACACTTGTTCACTTAGTGCATCCATCACACTTCATATTCACCTTTTGTGTATCCATCACACTTGTTCACTTAGTGCATCTATCATACTTCGTGTTCACCTTTAGTGTATCTATCATACTTTGTTCATTTAGTGCATCTATCACACTTTATGCACACCTTTTGTGTATCTATCACACTACACTCACTATGTGTATCTATCATACGCTCACTTTAGTGTATCTATCACACGCTCGCTTTGTACATCTATCACACTTTGTGTTCACCTTTTGTGTATCCATCACATTTGTTCACTAAGTGCATCTATCACACTTTGTGTTCACCTTTTGTGTATCCATCACACTTGTTCACTTAGTGCATCTATCACACTTCGTGTTTACCTTTAGTGTATCTATCATACTTTGTTCATTTAGTGCATTTATCACACTTTATGCACACCTTTTGTGTATCTATCACACTACGCTCACTATGTGTATCTATCACACGCTCACTATGTGTATCTATCACATGCTCACTTTGTGTATCTATCGCACGCTCGCTTTGTGTATCCATCACACTTGTTCACTTAGTGCATTTATCACACTTTGTGTTCACCTTTAGTGTATCTATCATACTTTGTTCATTTAGTGTATCTATCACACTTTATGCACACCTTTTGTGTATCTATCACACTACGCTCACTATGTGTATCTATCACACGCTCACTATGTGTATCTATCACACACTCACTTTTGTGTATCTATCACACGCTCGCTTTGTATATCTATCACACTATGTTCGCTTTTTGTATCTATTGTATATGTTCGTAAGAATTGCATATTTTTCTTACATCCTTTCTGCATGTATTGTAGTTTGGTTCTGATTCACTTAAATTGTTGCATTTATTGTGTATAATTGCTTCATTACAGCTTTCTTTGCATGATCATAAATTATACTCGGCTTTGTGCATGTCATTTGCATCTTGCCCCAGCCTACGGGCATATCTCTTTATTACCTTGCATGTTTGTCTAAGCCTTCGGCCTTGTCAAAAATGGGTCGTCTATGGGATTTGACATTCACTCCCGTCACTTATGACTTTCGAGTTCTGTCAAAGAGGGGCAACTGTAGACACCCCATTTTTGACCGACCTTAAGACTCAGACGTCATCGATTGAGCGCTCGGTGATGGTGCATGTTGTGCTCGTTCTGAGGTTTTGGAGTTTTGGCTGAGAACCTTGCCTCCGGGCCTCGGAACTCTTTGAGCTTTGGCTCAGTTTGCGGACCAAGTTTTGTTTTCCCTTCCCGGAGGGAGGGAGAGGTCTTGTAAACCATCTCTCAGTGGTCGTAGACTACTTTTCATGGTCGTAGGCCACTATTCCCGTTTGGAGACTAGTTTCCGGTTTTTGGAGCCATCGATTGTGCGCCTCGGTTCAGGACCGCTTAACATTCTCCGTTTGGTACGATTTTGGGAACTCGCCTTGTTTCCTCTGTCTAGAGGAACACTGTGGTCCGGGAGACCACTTTTGTGGTCATACGCCACTTTTTGTGCTCAACAGCTAGTTTTCGAGGCCCCCGGCCGCGCGTTTTGCCTCCCGAACTCTCGCTTTGCATCCGTGTTGGTTCTAGGCACGAACCTTGTTTTCCTTGTTTGGAAGTGGTACAAGGGTGGAAAACCAGCTTTTTTTCTTGGAGACCACTTTTGTCCCCGCCAGCCGGTTTTCTGGTTGGAAAACTGGTTTTCTTGGTCTTTGGGCCACATTTTCTGGTTTCCCATCCCACCATTGGCTTGCTTTCAGTGTGGAGACCACCATTTCCCCTAGCCGACCATTTTTTTCCTGGGAAACCACTTTGGGTGGTCGGCCGACCACCTTTTCTGGTAGGCCCCTTTCCCCCTGTTTTGTCAGGCTGTGTGGATGCCAGCTGTGCCAGCTGGAGGGCACAAACTATATCCTCCATACACGTGTATGAAGGGATTGCATCCATGTTTAGCTTCTCCAAGAAGCTTGAACCTTTGTTTTTTCTATAAGAGAGGGGCTCCCTCTCCATTCCAGAGGTTCAAAAAAATTTCCTAAGGCACAAACACATATCTCTCTCTATATATCTCTATATTTTGAGCCAAAAGTGTGTATTGTTATTGACCTTTAACACCCCAACTCTTAGCCATACATCCTTACCATTGAACTGAGGTTCCTAGAGGTTATTTTTGGAGGTTAAAAGGGTGGTTTTTGGCTGAGGAACTTGCTGGTTTTGCTGAGCTTCAAGGGTAATCTATTTTCTCTCTCTTTTAAGCTTTGTCTTGATCACTCTCTTAGCCATACTTGCATGCTTATTTGAGCTTTGTTGTCAACTGAAAAAAACTCCATATTTAAGTGTTTTTCATGTTTGTTTAAGGCCCTTTTGGTGCTGAGGGTCATCTTCCCTCTTGCATGCCCTATTTGGCCTTATTTTGTGCCATGTCATAAGGCCTTTGAGTTAACCCTTGCATGGCCTTTGACCCGTTGAAATCCAGTAGATTTTCAGTGGTTGGCATGTGGTTTTGAGGCCCTAAATCAGAGAGGGGTGACCCTCTCTCTTTTGGTCTTGTTTGCTTGCATTTTTGGCCTATCAAAGGAGCATATGTTTTCATACTTTCAAGGCTCGGTTTAAGCACTTTTTGGCGACTTTTAGGGCCTGCCTAGACTCTGTCTATGGCTGGTTTGGTCACCTTGGGTTTGCCTCTTGCATGTGTAGAGTAATCCCTTTTGTGGCTTATCAAAGTAGCATGTCATTCTTGCATGTATTGGTCATATTTCAGTGGGTTTTTGGTCATCATTTGGCATGCCATGACTTTGTTTTTGGCTAGTTTGGTAGCCTCTCATATGCTTCATATGCTTGTAGTGTAAATCATGTTTACTAGCTTAGAATGCATGATGTTTTGGCCCTCTATTCTAGCATATTTTGGCCATGCTCCAACCTGATTTTGTTTATATTTTGGGCTGCTTTAGCTCTGTTTTGAGGCCTCTTGGTCGAAAGATGCTTGCCATGCCTGTTTGTAGTGTAATAGCCTTGACTAGCTTCGAGTTTTGAAGTCCCTTGCATGCTTAACTTGAGGTATTTTCATGTTTTGGCATCATTGAGCATGATATTTTAGAGCATATAGGGCTGTCATACTTCCATGTTTTTCATTCTTTAAGTGCCCTCGAGAGTTGTGCTTTTATACCCTATTTTGTGAGCCATTGCATGAGCTTCATTTTTGTACCTTTCAAGCCATCATCCCAACTCATTTTGCTACTGTTTTGGGCCTGCATAGGGTCTGTTTAGAGTTGGTTTGGCCATTTGAGCATTGCCTTGCATGTCTATAGTGTAATACACTTCACTAGTTTCAATGCTTGAGTCATTCAACATGCATTACATGAGTTGTTTGTATAATTCGAAGTCATTTTGTATGCCATTTCAGAGCTGAAACATGTGTCATTGCACTCCATATTTCATCCTTTCAATGCGTTTGGAAAGTTATGTTTTGTGTCTTAGACTTGGGGCAGTTGCATTGTGCATGATCGTATGTGTTTTGATGCCTTACTTCCATCATCTATTGGCCACTGATTTGGGTGTGGCTGGGGCCCATCCATTTTGGTTTAAGTCCATTTTGCATTGAGTATGCCATTGTAGTTCATAGCATTGAGTATGCCATGTTGTCGCATGATTGATCATTACATTGTGCATGCCTTGTTCATCTCATTGTGTATGTTAGTTTCTACGTGCATTGTGTATGCTAAGTGTCATGTGCATTGAGTATGCCATTGTTAGTTTATAGCATTGTGTATGCTAGTTGCATGTTTGCATGTTATCCCTTGCATGTTTGCATGACTCAGTTGTATTGCATTAAGATTGCATGCTAGAGTTGCATTGGTGCATGCCTTGTTTGTTGCATTGTGTTTGGAATAGGGGTTAGTCCAAACATGGGGAACGAGGGACGTTTCATGCTTGAAATAATGAAACGTGCCTCGATTCCCGGTCGCCGACACTCTTGACTATCCATGACGGAGTTATTGGATTTAGGTGATTGTATGTGCATTCATTTCACATTGAGTCGTGCAATTCGACTTCTCGGCCATCATGCATTGAGATGCGTGATTGGTGGCCCAAGGGTCAAGGACAACACTCCCTTGAGCTTATGCAATGATAGGGAGAGTGATCGTGCACACATGTGTTGCGAATACTTTGCTATCTCCCTCTCTTGCCTTCTGTTGCAGAAAACCAGAAACCAGGGGCAGAAACTGGTCGGCCGACCAAATAAAGTGGCAGGCCGACCACTTTTTCTGGTTTTCACCATAAAAGGTGGTCGGCTGGTGGTCTCCAAGGCCAATATCTGGTCGGCAGCCTTCCCACAAGTTCCCAGGGTGGAGTTTCAGCCTTCTGGAGCTTTGTGTAGTGCTCTGAGGTCAATTGTAAACAGAGGCAAGCCAGGGCGTCGCGAGGGATTTTCGAACAAGGCAATTCAAGCATGCATGCATCCTTTGTCATTCAAAGCAGAGCTGGGGCAGCCCACATTCATTTACTTTGCATGCTCATTTAAATTGCTTACTTAGTTAATGTTGTGTAATAAGTAGTTGTAACTTGTTATTCATTTCGTCATCTAATAATTAGTTTAATTAGATTAGCTAGTTGGTTTTGTATTATTTATTCAGACCCTCCGTCGAGAGGGCAAATTTTGTAATAAGTGTGCGTGTGTGTGATGCTTGTCTTCCAACCTCCATTTCTTTCTCCCTTTTATTTACCGGCTTATGATGGTTAGTTTTAGGGCATGTTTCAATTAGCATCCTTATGCTCGCATATTTGCATCCATTCATCTGTCATGCATGCACCGGGCTCGGCGCATCATGCTAACTGCATTGTATTTCAATTCCTGTTTGAATACATGTATCAAATTACATTTCACATGACATTTTAGAATAGCTGAGCCTATCTTAGTTGCATTTTGTATGTGTTGCATTAGGCATTCTTGACATAGCTAGGATCATGCATTGATTTCTAACATAGCTTTTGTTTTAGCTCAGAGTACTCGGTAAGTGTTTATGCTTTAGCATCCTTGCATGTGTGTGAGTGACTGCCATGATAGCATGCTTGCCATGAGGCTAACTACTTATGTGATATAACTACCTGAATGCCAGTGGTTGAAGGTTAGATTACTTAAATTGGAATAATTCATTGAAATGCGAGTTTTAAGCCCACTTGATTGTGGCAAAGTCATGTTTTTTTAGGCCCACTTGAGGGTGGCAAATCCACGTCTTAGCCTACTTGCGAGTAGTATTTTCAAACAAACAAACATGAAATATTTTGTTCCAATTTAGGTAATCCAGTCTATACTTGTGTGTTGTGCGCATCACATAGTAATTCTAGGCTAATAAACCAGAATAAGAACACATGTGTTTTCAAAAACAAGATATCATGTTTAGTACAGGCCGATCTTTGATCGGGCGAGCGGGGGTGCACATAGATGACCTTCCCCAATCGTACCCAAGTTCTCGAGCCGAGACAACTTTGGTGATGATGGACACGTGGCCTTAGGCAACGAGTCAGGGTTTCCTAAATTCCCCCAAAATAAAATATTTAGGTGGCGACTCTGTATCTGGCAAAGCAGTCCATGTTTGGCACTTCTTTCTTAAAAATCAGTTTTCCAAAACGATTTGCCGCATTTGGACTCTTTGGTGATTTATCAATCTCGCATTACACTTTGCAAGATTAGATTAAGAACCGTGACATTGAGTCCGAACTGTAGTGAGCCCAATGAACAAAACGGGATTTCCCCAGGACGTTCGGGCTCGTCTACAGGTCCACAATTCAAGTTATTTTTCATGGAAAATGATGATGAAAATGAGAATGATGGTGGAAGAGGCAAAGGAAATGGAAAAAGATTCATTTCATATCTTAAAAAAGAAGATTGGGAGGTAGCTAGAGTCTTTGTGAAATTTTTAAGACTTTTTTATCATGTGACTTTGCAACATTCAAGATCTTTGCATGTGACATCTAATGTTTTTTTTCATCAACTTGTATCGGTGCAATCTGAATTAGTTCAATTGAGTAAAAGTGGAGATACAGTGTTGAGTAACATGGATGATAAGATGAAATTGAAATACGACAAATATTGGGAGAATCTTGATAATATTAATTTCTTGTTATATGTTGCCATTGTGTTACACCCTCATTACAAGTTGACATATCTTAAGTTTTCATTCAATAAAGTGTATGAAAATGACAAGGTAGAAATTTTAGTGGCAATGGTGAAGGCAACATTGGAGCGCTTGTTTGATCATTATATTGAAAAGAACAATGTTGCTAATGTTGCACCTTCATTTGCAAGTAAACCTCCTCAAGTGATGGAAGTTGATGAAGAGGAAGAGGAAGATGAAGATCCCATGACACTCTTTGCCTCTCAATATATTAACCATTTGGAGTTGAAAAAAAGTGTGGAGAACAAGTCAGAGTTGGAAAAATATTTGGATGATGATTGTGTAGACCCAAGAGTTCCAAACTTTGATATTTTGAATTTGTGGAAGGTTAATGGCAATAAGTATAAGGTTCTCTCTATAATAACAAAAGACGTGTTGGCTATCCCAGTTTCTACAGTGGCCTCTGAGTCAACTATTAGTACCAGTGGATGTGTGCTTGATCCATTTAGGAGTTCTTTGACACCGAAAATGGTGGAGGAGCTAATTTGTGCACAATATTGGTTACGGTCTTCATCAATTCCAATCAATCTTAGAGAATGTATGTATGATGTTGAACAATATGAAAAAATTGAGTCATGTACTTGTTTTGATTTGTGTTTATTTTAAATTAATTATTCAATATTGATTTTAGCTTTTATGTAATTTTGAATAACATTAAAAATATTTTTTATTTTTCAGAATTTTTTGCATCATCTACTACACAAGAAGCAACTATTGTTGAAGACTAATTTGTTTGCAAGTTAGTTTGGTTTTAAAATTCTTGAGGTTAGACTTAATTCTTACTCTTGAATATTATTTTGTTGTATTGTTTTTTTTATATATAATGATTTTGATGATTCTGTTTTGTTATTTATTTATGTTTTTTTTGCTTATGTCTATAGATTTGTGGGGATATATTTTCCGAGTACCAACACGTGGCCAAGGTGACGCCGACGTGTCAGCCGAGGTGCCACGTGCCCTGGTCATGACGCCGAGGTGATCTCGGCTAGGCCGAGGTTATCTCCGAAGATATCGGAATCTAGGATAAACGAATAAGGGACAAGATTCCTAGAATGAGGAGGGGACTCAGCCTGGATAAGGATAAAGCTCTGAGGGAGTTTATCTTTATCTCTTGGAAGTCCAGGATAAGCACTGAGCAGAAGCCCATTGAAGCTAAGCTTCTATGGGGACTAGGATTGAGTTAACTATAAAAGAAAGGTACCCCCGATGGGTCTAAGGTACGCAATTTATATTCTGAACAGTGAGTTTAGCATTATTGATTATCTTTGAGAGATATACTGACTTGATCGTCGGAGTGCCCTTGGGTGGATGAACCACCATCGGAATCTTCTCTTTCTGTTGCAGGTCAGTCAGGTGCCATCTATTCTGCCAATGCTCTCTGCCAATGCTCTCCAGCTGAATACTGAGTTGGCAGTGTGGTCAGAAATTCACTCACACAATTTGGCACCGTCTGTGGGGAAGAAAGGAGAATAGATGACCAGTAACGGACAGAAGGATAAGGTTGGGGACGAAATCCCTGCTGGGAACGGTAAACATGTTGACCCGAACATGGAGGAAGACGGTTGCAACGAGGAGACTCAGAACCAGAATCACAGCAAAAAAGACCTCGGCCAGGACGGCGACGTACCAAAGAAACCAGATCGAAGCGGGTACTACAACGAGGACGACCTTTAGGTGTGGAAGGATAGATGCCTGCGGAGGGATGAAGAAGTGAAAGAGATGGCAAACAAATTGGTAGACCTGCAATTGGTCGTCAATTTTATGATACAAAATAACATCATGCAGCCACTATTCCCGCTGCAGGACACGTCGATTCCAGCGGCCAATGCCCAGAAGGGAGGGCAGAAACCAATCCCAGTAGCCTCCTAACACACCAGGAGCGAAAAACACTCTCACCGGCCTTCAAGGGAGGTCGGGCGAGGAGAGTCGAGGAGGGAAGAGTCACGAAGGACACATCGCACTAAGGAAGCAGACCCCAAAGAACATCGGCATGTTCCAAGGCAGAAGTTGTGCTTCGACACAACTAACAGGGAAAGGTCGAAAAAGACCCACCACGAAGCTGAGAGTAGTATGCCGAAAAGACTGAAGTTAGGAGATAGTCGAGCTCCTGGGTGGAGCAAAGAAAACTTGAGAGATTACCTCAAGATGAAGCAACAAAATGCCGATGCCGAGGTAACTTCCCCTGTGAAACCGAAAACACCATTCTCGGTGGAATTGGACAAGTTTGAGGCTTCGAAGAGATTCAATATGTCGAGGTTCCAAATATACGATGGTAAGTTAGACCCCAACTTTCATGTTGGATTATACCTAAACTCGATGGCATTGTATAGTGGAAACGAGCCGTTGCTCTACAAAGTGTTCCCCTCATCCTTCGGGGAGCTTGCATCAGATTGGTTTCACAAATTGCCGAAGAGAAGTGTGAAGACCTGGGAAGGCCTGGTCGAGATATTCGTGGTCAGGTTCGTGACAAACAAGCTACAGCCATTAAGAGTGGACGCATTGATGGCTCTGAGAATCAGTAAGGATGAAGGCCTTAGGGCCTACGCAAAAAGGTACTATGAGGTGTTTAACCGAATACCCAAGTGCAATCAAGAGGTGGCGGTCGTATCTTTCAAGAACGGCCTAAAAGATGACTGCCCACTACGAAAGTCTTTGGCAAAGACATTGCCAAAAAGCATGGAAGAGCTCATGGCTAGAATTGAGAAGTATGCCAGAGCCGAGGAAGACACATCAGGAGCTAAGGAAACAAAGCAAGAGAAAAGTAACGGCTCGCCAAAGTGAGGCCGAGGTAACAACGGGTCCAACAAGCAAGAGATAGGACTGAGGGCTGCACAGGCAGTCACAACTGTGTTCCGAATCCCAATCCACAAAGTCCTGGACAAAATCCGATCCCAACCCTATTTCAGAGCACCAGCAAGGGTACCAAGAGAGTTCATGGGAAGGAGCCTTGGTAAGCATTGTGCTTACCATAACGAAGATGGGCATATGACTCAGGGTTACAGAGCCCTGAAAGCACACTTGGAAGACCTGGTAAGGCAAGGCCATCTGAGGGACCTTGTAGATGAGGCCAGGACAAGGGAAGAGCAGGCAAGACTGCCTCAGGCGCTAGCAGCTCTGCCTCCCCCAGCATAGTAACCCTAGGCAAGAGGACCTCGGGTAATTAATGTAATTCACTTGAAGGTCAACGAAAACGAAATTCGGGGGGAGAGCCAAAAGGTAAAGCACCTACAGCATGTCAACCAAGTCGGGGAGAAGAGACATCGGGCAGACGAGTGTTAGGGACCAGTAGTGTCCTTTACTGAAGCTGACCTTGAGATGGTGCAGCATCCACATAACGATGCCTTGGTAGTATCCCTCCAGGTTGGGGAATACTAAGTGAAGCGCATCTTAATTGACCAAGGCAGCTCTTGTGACATCATGTCACAAGGAGCTTGGACTTCACCCAGACGATATGGAGCAATCCAACGGCCCAATGGTCGGGTTCAATGGAACACCGACGTAGCCACTGGGAACAACGAGCTTGGAGGTGCAGGCTGGCACCAAGAAGATAAAAACAGAATTCACCGTAATCGACACACCCTTCCTTTACAATATTATCTTGGAAAGGCCATGGTTGCATGCAATGGGGGCTGTTCTCTCAACATTACATCAACTATTGCGATTCCCAACAGAGCATAGGATAGAGGAGGTCAGAGGAGATCAGCTGCAAGCAAAGAATTGCTCCATGGCAATAATGAAATCCACCTGCAGCATACGAGAACCAGAAAAGGCAAAGATCGAAGACGAGGACATGGAGGTCCTAGAGGATCTCGGCAAGGAGCCAGCTGAGAAGAGTGAAGAAGTACTGAAGAAAATTCTCGTCAAGGAGGGGGATGAAGAACGCTTCTTTCTTCTCGGCTCGGGCTTAGCCGAAGAAGAAGAAAAAGAGTTAGAAAATGGTTCCTGGAAAGATAGAATCATGTTTAACACTTGTTGAAACTTAAGAAAAGTTTACAAGTTAAAGTTAAACCGAGATCATGTTTAACACTTGTTGAAACTTAAAAGTTTACAAGTTGAAGTTAAACCGAGATCATGTTTAACACTTGCTGAAATTTGAGAAAAATTTACAAGTTGAAGTTAGACCGAGATCATGTTTAACACTTGTTGAAACTTAAGAAAAGTTTACAAGTTGAAGTTAAACCAAGGTCATGTTTAACACTTGTTGAAATTTGTGAAAAATTTACAAGTTGAAGTTAAACCAAGATCATGTTTAACACTTGTTGAAATTTGGGAAAAATTTACAAGTTGAAGTTAAACCGAGATCATGTTTAACACTTGTTGAAATGTGTGAAAAATTTACAAGTTGAAGTTAAACCAAGATCATGTTTAACACTTGTTGAAATTTGAGAAAAATTTACAAGTTGAAGTTAAACTAAGGTTATGTCCAACACTTGTTGAAATTTGTGAAAAATTTACAAGTTAAGGCCAAGGTTGTATTAAACTAAGTACTTATGTACTCGTCGATGTAAATCGTTGTTGGGTTTAGCCGAGGTATTTCACGTCGAGAAAATTACACAGACAAAGTGTGCTTTGAAGATATGCAAAATATTCTCAGTGTGGAATCATACAAGAGCAGTAATGAGAAGATAAAGACAAAAGCATTCAAGAAAGGAAGTCGTATTAACATTCAAAAGATGACATGTCGGCCAAAGCTTACAATTGTTCCGAAAAGAAGAAAAACAAAAATGTAAAATACAAAGGAAAAAGGACATCAAAATTAAGATTCTTCGGCAGCACCAAATGGTTGGGTTTGAAGTTCAGAAGGCTGCTGGGAGGACATCTCGGCAGCCTTCTCAACCGCGAGCTCAGCATCTATCTCTTGAAGGGTTTGATCAAAGCTCTTGTCGGCGAGAGGCACGTCTGATTATGCCTTCTCAGGGGTAGCATCCTTGGGAACCTCCTCACCCTCCTCATCTTGAGTCAAGTCTAGGACTTGCTCATTTTGAGTAGGGGACTTGGCCCCAACAGCTTCCTTGGACTTCCTCACCAAAGCCTCCTCCTCAGACTCAGAATCGTCGTCGGATTGGCTTGGAGTTGGGGGGAATGGAAGAGGAAGGACGTCGGCGTTCCTGAAGGGGGAGTCCTCGGGGACTTCGAGCTTTTTCAGCAAAGTTATCCAACCAAGGGTGAAACCCTCGTTGCATGCCTGCTTCACCTGTTTTTCGTAGTCTGAAGTGACATCGGCCACTCCCTCATTGTATCCCTTCTGATCGGCGGCCTTGAGCTCGGCGTCTTTCGTGGCCAAGGCATCCTGCAATTCTTTCTGGGCCTAGGACATCTTTTCCTCGGCCTATTTCTTTTCGGCCTCAAGAACCTTCTTAATGGCCTCTGCAGAATCTGCCTTCTCCTCAGCATCATCTTTGGCTTTGACAGCAGCCTCGGCCTGGTCTGCCAAAGTCTTCATTTTTTATTGTAAGCTTTTATTGGTCTTCTGCAGACTGGAGACCTCCCTCTTCTTGTCGGCCAGCTCCTTCCGGTTCTCAAAGGCTTGCATTGAGAAGGAATGAGCATGCTGGATGGCTTGAAAGTGAACAGAGCAAAAGTTATTAGAGAATTTTCTAAGTACAAAAAAGAAAGAAAGATTCCAAGTGTGGAGACTTACTTGAACAGAACACTGGAGCATCAAGGCAAAGTTCTCATGCTCAGTCATCTCCGCGTTTCGGTTAAGATCGCTAGGGAGAAGCAAGGCGGTACTAAGAGCGACGCCGACGTTGATGTCGTCGGCACTATCCTCAACAAAGACTGGCCTGTCCTCCAAAGTAATGAGTGGTGCCCAAGGGGCACCAGCCTTCATGGAGCCCAATGCTGTGGCAGACTCTGATCTCGGCCTTTTGGACTGAGTGGATTGAAATGGTTCGGCCTCGGTAGACCTCTTCTCAGGGACGGAGGTGGTGGTTTTCTCGCTTGAAGCCAATTTCGAAATTGACAGGGCATCCTCAGTGTCAATTTGAGTTACCGTTGCCTTTGGCTGAGCCTTCTTTATTCTTTTTTGCTTTGGCTTTGGTGGCGGTTGAGACTACGCTGGTTGGGCGTCTACGGTGGATGGAATGCTGGCCAAGAGATCTTTAGCAACTGCTTTCTGATGGCCCATCTCGGCAGCAAAGACAGTTCGTCGCCGGCGTTGGCGTTGGGATATTGGGATCAGATATGGAGCCGAGGGTGACGGCTGCTCAGCTGGATCAAAGGTCGATCCTTGATCTGGCCGAGATGTAGAGGCAGCTTGAGGAGTTGTGGCAAAAAAGGGAGATTGACTCTTTTTCTTCCTCTTTGGGACGTCAGGGAGCACTGATTTGTAGGTGGGAATGAAATTGAGTACCAGAGGAGCTCTGCGCTTGTGGACTGGTAGGTCCAGTAGCTTCTTTAGACCCTTGCTGGGGAAAAAAGACTTGCGGAAGCCTTTTTCTAGTTTTGGAAGAGCTGCAAGAAAAAACAAGACATTAGAATAAACAAAGTATTGAAGACTTTAAAAACAAGTAAGTATGAACACAAGGCTCTTACCATTACTCTCTACAAAAACTGTTCGAGGAAGAGGATAGAGGTGGAGGTCCTCATCTGGAGCGAACTCCCAGTTTCCCGAGGTAATGAAGTAATCATCCACAGCTCCCTTGTTGGAGTCTGGGAGGTCGGCAATAATTTTGTACTCTGTGGACCTCGGTTTGAGGTAGTAAACATAGCCTGTATCTTCTTTGAGGCCACACATGGTGTAGCAGTATTGGATGTCGGCTAGGGAAACTGCTAACATTTTCTTGTTTGGCTAAGGCAATTATACCATTTATGACTCGGTAGGAATTGATGGCAAGCTGCATTGGGTTCAACTTATAGTAATGGATTATCTCACGAAAAAGGATATTTAGTGGGAGCCGAAGTCCACACTCGATGAAAGCTACAATAAGGAGGGGCATAAAGTCAGCTGTGGGCATGATAGAGTCATCCTCCCCAGCCAACCTCGGATGAACGTCTGCCGGGCAGTCAAACTCTTGCCTAAAGTGCTCTAATTTGGACAGGGTGTCTACCCTATGCTTCCACATACCCATGATATCGGCTTAACTGGAGGAATTGGATTTCGGAAGGGAGTGTTTTGGAGGGTTTTACGGACCTCGGCTAAAGCCTAAAAATACATAGAATCTGTGGGGAATCGTTTCAGTTTTTCTTAAAATTCGTGGGTTCTACAAACAAATCCCAAACCTAGATCTATGGGAACGAAGATTAAAGGCACGAATCTAGAAAAGTCACAGAAAACAGAAAAGCAGGAATGCGATTCAGAGTCAAGAACAGTGATGGGTGATCAAGAAACACAAGATAAAAGTTTTCACAGGTGTGTCAAGCCAAGAACAGTGGCTACAAATCAACAAGTGTGTGAACAGTGTGTATTCAAGAAACGAATGTGGCAAAAACAGAATCATGAAACAAACATGTGGTGGAAAACAAGGTGCAAGTTGAAATATCAAAGATATGAACAAGATTGCAGAGGCAGAGCAGTAGAGTTCAGTAAAGCAAAACAAAAAAACTAAAACAAGAAGTTAAATCGAGAAGAAACGGTATCTCACCGAAGAAAAGAAGCCAGTGTTGAGTTCGCCGAAGTCAGACGAATGGTAGCAGTGGAAAAGATTAGCAAGAGCCTCACCGGAGAAGGTGAACGGCGATGGTAGCAGAGCTTGAGAGCTTGGAACAATGGAGGCTTGAGAAAGTAAGAAAGAGAGAGAGTTTGAACAAAGACGATGTAAAGTGAAAAGACGAAAGAAGAATGAAGTTTTGTCAAAAACTTGAAACGACGGCAAAAAATGCAATTTATGCACTTGAAACGACGTATACGTCAGATGGCGCACGCAAAGAAAAAATACGCCGTACAGGCGCGTATCAAGCACGATCCAGTAAGGGGAAGACACGTGGCTAAAACGGTTAAGTAATTATGCATGACAGCTCATACGCGTGAAGGAGCTCTTGGAATTCTTGTTCTTTGAAAAGACATGTCGGCCTGTATGATGATCTCGGCTGAGAAATTTGAAGCCGACATACTGGAAGGAAGTCTTGATATAGGTTCCATCACCTCAAAATGCCGAGGTAATAGAACCTAGGGGGCAGTTGTGGGGATACATTTTCTGAGTACCAACACGTGGCCAAGGTGACGCCAACGTGTCAGCCGAGGTGCCACGTGCCCTGGTCATGACGCCGAGGTGATCTCGGCTAGGCCGAGGTTATCTTCGAAGATATCAGTTATCTCAAAAGTGTGTGAAGAAGAGTTGCAGTGAATACTCACAAAACCCCATTCTCCAAATTTATAGGTTGGCCCAGAGACAGTATATTTGTTGCAATTTTCTCTGAGGAACATCTTCTTATAAGGGGGCTCAAGAAAAGCTGTTGTGATATTGCCACTCTCAAACTCTCCTAGGTAATTGTATTGGGAACCAACTGGCTTGATGTTATTCTCTTTGGATCCAAGAACAGTAACCAAGTAATGCTTTACAAATGAATCACCATCACAACCTACGATAGCATTGATCCTCCTTAGAAACTCAATGGCAGTCGCTATTGGCTCTAGCCTAGGAACTATGAGCATTGATGTGAGACTGGCTGTGTAGCTTGAAGTCACCACAAACACAACAAAAAGCCACATCGCCACCACCACTTTTGTGTAATTGCTATAAATCTTCTCTCCTGTGTAATTCCACACACACACACACACACCAAAAAAAAAAATTTTGAGAGAGAGAGAGAGAGAGAGGGGGGAGAGAGAGTGAAATTATGAGTTGTTTTCTTCGTTAAAAGAAAAGGGAAAGATTTTGAATGTGGGTCTAATTTTAACTTGGACGTTATTTGATAACGTTTGCAATTTATTACTTTTTTATTTATAGACAACTTTGAACATGTTTATATTTGTTTTTGGTAAAACGAAAACAAAAAACAAAAACATGTTTTCAAACTCTGTTTTTGTTGAGTTTTCAAATTTTATTTTTTGAAAAAATTCAAATACTAATTTGGTGTAAAAAAATAAGAGAAACACTCATTGTTTCCCATGGTGTAAATAATCAAAATATCTTAGTTTCTAATTTTTTTTTTTTTTTTAGAAAAAATATTATGAAAACTCGACCAAACAACGTGTTTTTTAAAACAAGTGGGGCGATGGCTAAAGGGCAGGAGGCGATAGCTAGATATGGCTACTAGCAGCTGCAGAAGGTGGGGGACTCGTTGGAAGTAGTGGCTGGCGGGGGGTGGTTATTAGTAATAATGGTCAAAAGTTAGCAAATTGAAACTATAACGATTAAAATGACATAAAGATCCAAATATAGGAACTATCAGCGTAATTTACCCTATTTATTAATTTTGAAAATTGTTTCGATCATCTATAAACCCCGAACAATTTTTTTTTTAGTTTTTAATTTTTTTTATAAATAAATATAAACATAAACATTATGTACTAAACCAACATATTTGCTTTGAAATTTTATGATGCTTACTATGGGCAAAGAAAAGAGAAGAGAAAGTGAACCACAAAGCAGTGTTGAGTTGACTTTTCCAAGGGCCTCTAAATCTAGGATTGGATTGATGTTCCAAGAACCAAACAACAAACATTGTGTAAATCATTAAGAGAGCAGTCACAATCCACATCTCTATAGTGAATGGTTTCATGAACATCCAAGCCTTGGCCTCTTTAGTTTTCACTAGAACTATCATTGTCAGCCCTGACAAAAGGAACGGCTGAGTGAAATCCACGTGTTCAAATCTGTCCGCTAGTATTGTTATATCACCAACTATAGCATCATAAGTCTTCCATCCAATTTGATCCACATAAGAAAAGAAACCAAAATTGTCATACTCTATCAAATAAATATTGAAAGATAAAAACAAAACAAAACTGCACGGGGAAGAGATATTCGTCGCTGTCCGTACTCCTTACGTCCAAGCTCCGAGTTTATTCGATCAACTTGGAAACACAACGGCGGTGAGTTACCTGGCAGTTTGTCGCCGGAAAACCCCTCCGACAGTCAAGTTAGCACACACTCAGAGATAGAGAGAGAGGAAGAGAGTTCAATGAATGTTAAGTTTCTCTCACCAAAATGATGTTCCATCCCCAGCATGGGGGGCGCAGTCATGCTTATATACTTTCTGCGTTCACCTCTACACCCACTAGTCTATTGACACGTGGAGTTGCTCTCCCATCCGTCAGTACAAATCTAGCTAAACACCACCTAATCAAACCGCCAGACAACATTAGCGGGAACGGGGCAGCCCGGTGGCATCACCTCGGCCTCATACGACCGTGCTACGTAACGAGTCCGACGGCGCTACTCGCCGAGCTTCATAACAACCGAGCTCAGAAGCATTCCGGTAGGACTGAGCTCCAGATAGGTTAAGCCAGTATTCAGAAGACCTTTCCCGCCGAGCTACATGTGCGAACCATGAAACCCGAGTTGGCAGATGATCATCTCGGCCAAGTTAGCTCGGCCTAAACATGGGACCTGGGACTCGACCGAGCAAAACCAACTCTGGACAAAGGACAAGCCTAAGTTAGCTCGGTCCAAACATGGGACCTGGGCCTCGACCGAGCAAAACCAACTCTGGACAAGCCCAAGTTAGCTCGGTCCAAACACACTCGGCCCTCATTCTGCCCGGCTTCTACCACTGCCTAAAGCCAGATTATGAATCTCCCTCTCAATTGCCCCTTAATTCCGTCCGCGCAAGCGTGACTGGGATTACATGATCCGACCGAGGTCGATTCTCCGCCCGACTTTGATCCGCAAGACGTTAACAGCGCTAATCCCCATGCTCGGTTTCTTGACTTACTCGATCGACACCTCAACTCGCCATCATGTCTCTTCAGTACTGACATAGCCATCATTATGGACACGCGTCCTTCGCTCATTGGTCTCGAACAGCCAACCCCGCCGTCTCTTCATATTCAAACTTTTGGCACTTTTTTCTCTCTCTTATATGCACATCACTTCCCCTTCGCATTTCTTTCTTACTGTTTCTCTTCCATTCCAGATAACCCAACGCTGCAGTGCCATCCCCTCTACCACAGCATCCACTGGGTGGATTTGGCTTTGTTATCGAAGCTCAGGAGTATTTCCGCGCTCGAGGATCCGATTCTGGCCTCCAAACCCGTAAGTTCTTCGAATCTCCTCATTGTTCTTCATTTGATATTGAGTCCAGGGCACGATAGGAGTAGTTTTTAGGATATAGCCCCCCAAAAATCACCTCAGCCCTTTCTCCCTCAACTGTTCTTCATTTTCTATGATGAACACACGTGGATCTGGGGTGGACCGGGCTCCAAGTCTTCTATTGATCCCAAAAAACATCAAAACCGAGCAAGTTACGAGTTTGCAAAACTCGTGTAGGAACCGAGGTAACAAAGTGCTGGAGCGCTCGACTGGGCTACTATCTGGTCCGCTTGAGCGGCCGAACTTCTGGGCATACCTCTATGACAGAGACGGTCTGGCACTCCATCTGGCCGAGCTAAAGTCGAGCTTGTTTTGCGTGACCGCGCTCCCACTTACACTTACACTTCCTTTTACTACAGAGTCCAAGGAGACCAAGCACCAACACCAAGGCTTTCTAAAGGCCGAGCTATCTTCGCACGAAATTTTGCCAACCTAAACCGCCGCGCTGAGACAAGCCGGCTTCACATGGGGCGTTACCGCTTCCTTGTTGACACGCCGATCACACTAGCGGCGTTCCGGGAGGAATATGGTGTCCCCGCTGACGTATATCTCGAGCTCGGTGTCGATAATACCAACCCTTGGGGCAGACTGGACCAATGCCCTTTCACCGTGCTTTTCATAATCAAAGACAGCCTTCGCTTCCCGGTTCAGCCTCTAATGTACGAGTTCCTGAGGCTTACCGGGCTAGCACCAACACAAGTTTCAACCAACACCTACCGAATAATAAACGGGATAGGCGAGCTGAACAACTGGCTGGGCCTGAACCTAGGATTAGCCGTGATTCTACGCTAGTACACCCTCGGGCATACAGGCGATGGGCTCAACTACTACTTAAAGATTAGGCCGAGCAAGGAGAAGATTGTAACCGACACCCCAGATAAAGATATGCACGACGATGACTTTTTCTGGGTGTCTGGAAATTATGAAACAGTCGACGTGCCCGGCTGATACATCAGCAAGAACTTCTGTTCGACATGTAAGCCACGCTCACTGCTCGGTCAACCCATTTTCCTTCACAGTTCTGCACTAATGCCTTTTCTTCTTTTCCTCTTTGCAGCTATCGAAGCCTTGCAGGCGAACTACTTCAACCCCAACGAGGCTGCCATCAGAACCGTACTACGGTATCGTAACCGGGATTGCCACGACCTTCTCAGCTATGTACCGAGCTACAGATACTCAGCTCCCCACCGGAGTAAAGTTACAGACTTTCTCCAAGCACCGTCTCCACCACCCAATCTAACGTTGCCGGACGTGCCCCTAATCCGGCTGACCGAAGAAGAGAAAATGGCCAAACGGAGTCGTATCAAAAATCTCATCACCGCCACATCCCCCAATCTGCCGAGAATCCCTCCCCATGCCCCGACTATCGGTCAAACATCTAGGACTGTGATAGCGTTGGCATCGACTGCTGCAACGCAGGCCGATAAAGAAAGTCACCGAGCAGGGAAAAGGCCCCAGTCTGCCGATCCGTCAGCCGAGCTCGTTGCTGAGCTAAGCACTGAGCAGCCAGCTGAAGCCTCAGCGCCAACTCCCCCATGGCAGCCACAACTCAAGCATCGAGGTAAGGAGATCCCGGCGAACGCCTCAGTCAAAAGCGACAAAGAACATCTGCTGGCCTTTGACCTGACCAAGGCTCTACTCTTTCCAAGCGACGTGTCCGGCAACAACCATGTGTCTGACCCCCGGCTAGTGAAGTCCTCGGTCAAGTCTATGACCCGGGTAAGAATTCTACATGTTTTATTCAAATTTGTTCAAGTGTTTGCACGGTTACTCTCCTTTCTAAACACTTAACGCATCCTCTTGCAGGCCATCAGAAGCAACATCTTGTGATGGACCGGATTCATAGACTCCGACAGAAGGTGACCGACGCCGCCAGCCAGGTCGAGCACCTTCAAACTGAGCTGGGACGGTCAAAGGCTTCTCTGGAGATCGCAAACACTGACAACTTCAACTTGCTCGGCCAACTTGGAGACGCCGAGAGGGAAAGGGACGCACTCCGGGCTGAGGTGGAGGCGTTGAAGTGATCAAGGAAAGATGAAGTAGATGAGGCAAACAATCAAGGTTGTAAGGAGGCCGAAGATAGCTACACCAAGCAAGTCGAGGCCACTAAGGACATATTCTTTAAGTTCGGCTGGAAGGCTGCTTGTGTACAGCTCGGCCAAGGATATGGAATCGAGATGTTTACGTCTCCCCCCGCTACCTTTCTGCCGGCCTATATAGTACCGTACACGAACGAAGTCTTCAATTCATTGCAAACGGAGGCCGAGGAAGAAGGCGGGGACGACGCCAAGGAGGATGCCGATGGAGAAAATCGCCCTAAGGAGGCCGGCCAGGTTGATTCCGGCACCCGAGAAACCACAACCACGGTCGACTTGGAGGCAGTTGCAGACGGCACCAGGGACGACTTCGCTGACCTTTCCCCCTTGGTTTAGTTCTTTTTTTTCTTTTTTTTAAGAATGTAACCGGGCTGCTTGCCCCACCTTATGTACTACAGTTTATCATCAATGAAAAGTTATCATTTTGCTTACTGTTGCACTGTTTGTACTACGTTTCATCATCTCGTTAGGAACCTTTGACCTAAGCAAAACATAAACTCCTTTAGCCGGGGTAAAGCACCTCGGCTAGAGCCTTGAGTTAAGCAAAACATCAACTCCTTTAGCCGAAGTAAATCATCTCGGCTAGAGCCTTGAGTTGAGCAAAACATCAACTCATTTAGCCGAAGTAAATCATCTCGGCTAGAGCCTTGAGTTGAGCAAAACATCAACTCTTTTAGCCGGAGTAAATCATCTCGGCTGAAATTTCAGAGTTGAGCAAATCATCAACTCATTTAGCCGGGGTACATCATCTCGGCTGAAACTTCAGAGTTGAGCAAATCATCAACTCATTTAGCCGTGGTACATCGTCTCAGCTTAAGAGGTGTTTACATCTCGTGTACTACATTACTTTAAACACAACAAAGTTCCTAAACAGAAATAGTTCATTTGAGTTGGGCAAATCACCAACTCTTTTAGCCAGGGTAAATCATCTCAGCTACAACACAAGAGTAGGCCCCTCAGACATTATATTACTTCGAACACAACAAACTTCTTCAACAAAGAGAATTCACTTCTATTACATTGACAAAAAGAGTATTACATTCAGAAGTGTAGGGAAAACAAGTCCTTCCACAAAAAATTACATAAGAACGATAAATACTAAAAATAGTACAGTTTGAGGTTAGCCGCATTCCATGGCCAGGGTACGCCTTTGCCATCCAAATCTTCTAAGTGGTATGCCCCCTTGCTCGCCAGACCGGTTATCTTGTAAGGCCCTTCCCAGTTTGCCCCTATCTTGCCTTCGCCTGGCACCAGTGTGTTGCCCATGACCTTCCTTAAAACCCAGTCACCCACTTTAAACGGTCTGGGGTGCACTGTTTTGTTATATTTCCTGGACAATTCTTGTTAGTATGAGGCCACGTGGATCAAAGCTTTTTCTCGGCGCTCATCAGCTAGGTCCAATTCCAGGGCGACTGCTTCAGAGTTTAACTTGGGCTCAAAATTTTCACTGCGGATGGTAGGCATGCCGATTTCCAATGGAATGACCGCCTCCATGCCATACGCCAGGGCAAAAGGAGTTTCCCCGATGGATTGCCTTGGGGTCATCCGATATGTCCAAAGGACACTTGAGAGTTCCTCGGCCCATTTTCCTTTGGCTTTCTCCAGTCTTTTCTTTAACCCATCGAGAATGGTCTTGTTTGATGCTTCGGCTTGGCCGTTGGACTGCGGGTAAGCCGGAATGGAGTTGTAGAATTTGATCTTCAATTCCTCACAAAATCCTCTGAATAAGCGTCTGTCAAATTGGGTGCCATTATCAGAAATCAGAATCTTGGGGACGCCAAACCGCGTTATCACATTCTACCAGACAAATCGTTTGACGTCTTTCTCTTTGATAGTCGTGAAGGGCTCAGCTTCAACCCATTTGGTGAAGTAATCCGTAGCCGCAGTGAAGAACTTTCGGTTGCCTGGTGCCATTGGGAGTGGTCCCACTATGTCCAGCCCCCACATCGCAAAAGGCCAAGGGCTTGTGAGGGGAAGAAGTTCTCTGGCCGGCTGGTGAATTTGGCGGGTGAACTTCGGGCACTTCTCACATTTTCTAACATACTTCCAAGCGTCCGCTTGCATACATGGCCACCAATATCCTTGCGAGATAGCTCGGTAGGCCAAAGATCTTCCCCCGATGTAGCTTCCGCATATGCCTTCATGAATCTCGTACAGGAAGGCCTCCATGCTGTTTGGATGTACACACTTGAGGTATGGACCGGTGAATGACTTCTTGTATTAAGCACCAGATAGAGAGAGCCAAAACCGCTCTGACTTCACCCAGACTTTATGCGCTTCCTTTTTATCGGCCGGAAGGGTCCGTTCTTTCAGGAAAAGGATAATAGGGTCCATCCAAGAAGGCCAAGCTCGGTGCAGAGTACTTATGTCTGCTCGGGTTCCTCAATACTAGGCTTTAGAAGAAACTCAATCAAGAGAGGACTGGGAGATGAACTGTCGATCATGGAAGCTAGACCGACTAACTCATCTACGTCGCCAACATCGTCCTGTTACGTAATTTTTGTTGAGCCTTCATTCGCCTCCTTGGCTGCCGCGGTGAGATCCACCGGGCATACTTGGTGAATTTCGGGCGAGAATTCAGCAACAAAATCTGCCAATGCTTGTGCTTTTATGGCTGTCTGGGGTTGAAACTTGACGTCGAATTGTCCAAATTCGACTGCCCACTTCAGAATTCGACCGGAGAAATCTGCCCGCTCAAATAAGGCTTTCAGGGGGAATTCGGTCAACACAATGATTGTGTGAGCATGAAAGTAGTGCGCCAATTTCCTAAAGGCTATCATCAACGCCAAAAAAAATTTTTCCAGCGGTAAATACCTCGACTCTATCGGTAGCAAGGTTTTGCTCACGTAACAGATAGGGAAATGCTGGATACCCTCTGACCGGACAAGCACCGCACTAACTGTATGCTGAGAAACTGCCAGATAAAGGTAGAGTTCTTCGCCGGGCTTGGGTGTCACCAATAATGGGGCAGAAGACAGATACGCCTTGAGCTCGGCCAAAGCCCTATTATATTCCTCGTCCCATGAAAACTTGGATTTCAAGGCTCGAAAGAAAGGGCAGCAGCGATCTGATGACCAGCTTATGAACCAGTTAAGCGCGGCTGCCATACCAACAAAATGCTACACGTCATTTGCCGAGTAGACTGCTTCAATTCTTGTACGGCTTTGATTTGTGTGGGGTCCGCCTCAATGCCTCGGTTTATGACTAGGAAGCCCAGGAATTTCCCGGATCCCACGCCGAAGGCACACTTTGACGCATTCAGGCGTAGCTTGTGCTATTTAAGAATGGCAAACATCTCGGCTAGGTCGGATAAGTGGTCGGCCTGCTGCCTGCTTTTGACCACCACGTCATCGATGTAAGCCTCCATCGTCCGGCCTAGCAGAGGAGCGAACATTTTGGTCACCATTCTTTGGAAAGTCGCCCCGACGTTCTTTAAACCAAAAGGCATGACTCGATAGCAGAATAGTCCCCTTAGGTAGTGAAAGAGGTTATCTCGTGGTCGAGAGCATGCATGGCGATCTGGTGATAATCACGATAGGCATCCAAGAAACTGAGCCTGTTATGCCCGGCCGTAAGATCCACTAGCTGGTCTATTCTGGGCAGAGGAAAGCTGTCTTTAGGACAAGCTCGATTGACAGTCTTGTAATCAATGCAAACTCGCCACTTCCCATTCTTCTTGGGCACTATGACCGTGTTTGAAACCCACCGAGGGTAGTGCACTTCCTGGATAGCCCTTGCTTCTAGCAAGTTCCTCACTTCCTCAGCGACCACCTCGGCGTGATGGAGAGCCGATCTCCTCGTTCTTTGAATGATAGGGCGTGCATCCGGGAAAACATTAAGTTGGTGGCAAATAAAGCTTCGATCAACGCCAATCATGTTGTACGGCGTCCATGCGAAGACTTCGATATTCGCCATCAAGAAATCTACCATCTCGGACCTTTCTTGGGCGGTCAAGCTTGACCCTAGCAAAAAGAACTTGTTTGGAATTTCGGCATCGATCCGCACTTCTACCAATTCTTCAACAGCCTTGTCATTGGCCTTGGCGCCCACGTCATCAAGGACACATTGGTCTTCCGAACCTTCAATCATTTGTATGAAGCCTTTGGCAACTCGGCTCTCATTCACTGCCACGAAACATTACTTTGATATGACTTGATCGCCCCAAATTTTCTCAACTTCCCCTATAGCTGAGGGGAACCTCATAACCTGGTGGTAAGTTGACGCTACTGCCTGCATAGCATGAAGCCATCCCCTACCTAAGATCAGGTTGTATGTGGACGGCACCTTCAATACCCAGAACTCCACCTGCTTGACAACGGATCCGGCTTTGACTAGTATAGGCCACTCCAGTTGTGAGTTGAAACCAACTAGTGGCGAAGTTGTCGGAGCCAAGTCTGTATCCCGGAGTTTGAGTTGCTTGAACGCGTCGTAGTACATAATCTCAACCAAACTTCCTTGGTCAATTAAGATGCACTTGACATCGAAGTCTCTGACGCAGAGGGTGACTACTAGGGCGTCGTTGTGTGGCGTTTGAATGCGCTCTAGGTCCCTAGTGGAGAAACTAATCACATCTTTCTCCTCGGTCTTCTCCCTTTTGATTGCAGGCTGGACTAACAAAACTTCCCTCATATGTTCTGCCTTTTTGATCATTCTTCGGAGCTCGCATACACGCGCCAGCTCCACGATGCCGTGGATCACATTGACCACTCCTTGAAGGGGCGCCTCTAAGTCATCTGAACCACTCGGATCAGCCGGGGTGGGATGTGCGGCTCTAACGCCCCTATCAATGTAAAGGTCTAAGTGACCGGCTGCTACTAACTCCTCCAAGTGTTGCTTCAAAAGCAAACAGTCCTCTGTTCGGTGTCCTCGCTCCCTATTATATATGCAGCGGTACCGCGGATTGAAGCCCTTTTGCGCATCACCCAACTTAGTAAGAAACTGGACGTAATCCTCGTCGCAGATCGCACTAAGTATGCGATAGATTGGAATCTTAAATACCGTGATAATGCCCGTCCGAGCGTTCAACCTTCTGTTAGCATCAGCTACGTCATCGCGGGGATATTCTGCTCGGTCATTGCAGCGACCTCTACCCCGGTTCCTATGATTTGGTCCACGATCAGATTTCCCGGCGTGATCATTTGAACGGTTAGTCTCCTGTCCGACCGCAAGTACCTTGCCAGCCGCCCTTTTGTCTGTTGCCACCGGATTTGTCTTCGCGATGGACGCCGCCGCGTCATCCTCTACTCGGATGTGCTCATTGATGCGTTGCATTAGTTGCTCTATGGACGTCGGCTGGTTCATTGTAAGCGAGTCCCTCAGCCTATGTCCGACCGGGAGACCGCGCTTATATTGGGTGATTACCAGGTTGATCGGGCAATCTAGGATCTCATTGAAGGTTTCCCAGTACCTGGAGTTGTATGCCTTGAGGGTGTCATTCGACTCCATCTTGACACTAAGAAGGTGGTCCACTTCCTTTGGCGTTTTGGTGATGGCTTTGAAACGAGTCACGAATGCTTCCGCTAACTACTGCCACTTTTCGATGCTTTCCTCCGACAGTCTCTCAAACCATTTTAAGCCCAACTCGCCCAAACTCGATGGGAAAATAAGGCACATGAGAGCGTCATTACGCCTGTGTCCGGCCATGACCTGCTGGAAGTGGCTTACATGCATGTACGGATCGGTTTTTCAGTCATAAAGCGTAAACTTGGGCTGGTGAAAGCCTGCTGGGAGCAGTGTGGTTTCTATCTCAAGAGAGAAGGGGGTGGCGTTCAGTCTCGCCAAATCTGTGTCCAGAGGGACAAGCACGGCTGAGCGAGGCGGCGGCGGCATTATGACCTCCTCACTGGCGTGACCCCCGTAAGATAGCCGCTAGAGCGCCGACACCCTTTGAGTCTTCCGTCGGTAAGCTCGTTCCTTCAAGACAACCCCCAAGTCCTCTGAACGAACGGAGTAGGAATATCTCGAAGTCGTCGCTGGACGTGAGGGATGATAGGTACTATCTTGCACGCTAGACTTCTCTACAGGCGTGTCTGAGTCTCCAACCCTATAGCTTCTGGTGATAGAAAGGGAGGGGGTGTGCCGTTGGCCCTCGCTGCCTGAGTGGCGTGGTTGGGTGTGCTCACTGTGGTCTCCCACTCCAACAACACCCTTCCCTTATTCTTCCATCTCTGCCGCCATTCTTCATATGACGATGTCTTGGTCCCTTAACTTGTGCTTCAGATGTCTAGCGTGCGATTCTCTTCGCCGCCGGTGTCCGTCTGGGCTCCGTGAGTGACCAAAACTTCTGGCGCTCTTATCTCGTGCATCTCTTGGAAGTCCTCCTGGGGAAGTCTCCAGGTCCGCCATGTTCGGAACGGCAGGGAGTCCATCTCTCCGTCTGGCTGACTCCGGGGTAACATCGTCAATGGCAGACAACGGTATTTCGTCGTTGTTCGCCATGGAAGGCGATCAGATGAGCTTGGAGGACAAGGTTGTGTCTGCAAAAGATTCCCACAGACGGCGCCAATTGTACGAGGAAGAGATATTCGTTGCTGTCCGTACTTCTTGCGTCCAAGCTCCGAGTCTATCCGATCAACCTGGAAACACAACGGCGGTGAGCTACCCGGCGATGTGTCACCGAAAAATCCCTCCGACAGTCAAGTTAGCACACACTTAGAGATAGAGAGAGAGAGAGAGAGAGAGAGAGAGAGGCAGAGAGTTCAATGAATGTTAAGTTTCTCTCACCAAAATGATGTTTCCATCCCCAGCATGGGGGACGCAGTCATGCTTATATACTTTCTACGTTCACCTCTGCACCCACTAGTCTATTGACACGTGGAGCTGCTCTCTCATCCGTCAGCACAAATCTAGCTAAACACCACCTAATCAAACCGCCAGACAGCATTAGCGGGAACGGGCAGCCCGACGGCATCACCTCGGCCTCATACGACCGTGCTACGTAACGAGTCCGAGGGCGCTACTTGCCGAGCTTCATCACAACTGAGCTCAGAAGCATTCCGGTAGGACTGAGCTCCAGATAGGTTAAGCCGGTATTCAAAAGACCTTTCCCGCCGAGCTAAATATGCGAACCATGAAACCCAGGTTGGTAGACGATCATCTTGGCCAAGTTAGCTCGGCCCAAACATGGGACCTGGGCCTCGATCAAGCAAAACCAACTCTGGACAAAGGACAAGCCCAAGTTAGCTCGGTCCAAACATGGGACCTGGCCCTCGACCGAGCAAAACCAACTCTGGACAAGCCCAAGTTAGCTCGGTCCAAACACGCTCGACCCTCATTCTGCCCGGCTTCTACCACGGCCCAAAGCCAGATTATGAATCTTCCTCTAAAAAACAAAGGCTAATAATATTTCATCGAAAATTACACTGAATTATTTATTAATAAGATTAAATTGATCGAAACTAATATAGATGATGCGAAAACACAAACATAAATAGTGTAAACTATACATTTTGTGTAAAAGAGATGACAATATCATTTTTTTTAATTCATATAACTAAGAAATTATTGATAAAAATGAAACTAAGTGTTATATGAATTAAAATATTAAGAAAACTCAATGCTGTGGGGCTTACAGTATTTGCTCCAAACCTCAAGGAAGATCAGTGTAATTTATCCAAAATAGTATGTACTAAACAGTAGCAGCTCAAAATTTTAAGGAGTGTCAGGTTAAACATTAAAATAAGAACGTTTCTAATTATGCTTCTAAAAAGTTGGAACATTCAATAATAAGAATTTTCTTGTAGGCATTAAGCAACACAATCTAAATGGCCTAAAGATTATGCCATCTCTGATACCAAATTTTTTAAAAAAAATTCAAAAAATTGCCCAAAACTTGAATACAGCGTGTAGATTTGCAGTGGCTGACTTAGGAATTTTGATGAATGGAGGGGGAAGGTAAAATTATTTAAAATTCAAGGGGCTAAAATGCTAATTTCTTAAATAAATACCTACAATAGTAAGGGTTAGTGGCCATTTTTTTTAAAAAAAAATTCAGAGCAGCCAAAATGTTACTTTCTTGTATAAATATCTAAAATAGAATAAAGTTAAATGACATTTTTGGAGTTTGAGAAGAATCCAATTCATATATTGAAATTTTAGACATAATTCTAATATATATATATATATATATATATGGTTACGTATCATTGGTGATATTCATTAGTCACTTTCGTGGATTTGTAAGGCAAAATATTTTAAGACAAGTCGTAGAAGAAAAATCTTTGAACTGATAAAAGGTGAGAAAAGAGTTCGTTGAGTTTGTAAGAAACTCCTACTTACTTCTATAATGGGCCAAAAACATTTTCAATGCACAAATATTGACTTGAAAGCTTTGCAAATTAGTTTTGTTTTTTTTTTTTTATCAGGAAAAAAAGGGAATTTATTATAGTTAATTTGGATTTGTTTGTTTCGTCGATTAAAATTACAATACAAATGGTAACGAACCGATTTACATATACAAGTAGGAGAAATATTGAATTCGAATGTAACCTGATCCTTAGGTCTTTGATAAAACTACAATGTGAGGTTACTCTATTCTAAGATTGGTTACGAGTAAATCAAGTATTTAAAATTTGTCAAGTTGTAATATATGGATGGATCGACTCGCCATTCTCATAGTAAAGTGAGATTGACCTAAGCCTTTGATTTGAAACCTGACTCGTTGGGCTAGCTAGCAAACTTATCAAAAATTACGAACAAAAAATAGAAAAAAATTAAAAAATAAAACTTAAATCTTGGCCCGTTAACCCGTCCATTGGCCTAGTCGGCAAGCTTGTCTGGGCCAAGCCCACCTAGTAGAGCTTAGGCCTAAGGTTTTGACCCATGGCTCGGACCGGCTAAAGCTAGCCCAAAAAAAAGCCCATTGGGATCAGCGCATTGGGCCAAGCATGCCCAACAGAGCTTAGGCCTAAGGTTTTGACCCATGTCCTGACCTGGCTAAAGCCGACCAAAAAAAACCCATTGGGCTCAACGTATAATCGGGCTTGGGCTCTACTTTCACAAGTTGGCTTGACCTGATGCTAACACTTAACGCAGATAATATCACATGATACTGTTGAACTACTTAATAATATTGAACGAAAAATAGAGTTAGTAGTTACCTTGTTGCCGACACAAAGAACTAAATCATCGCACGACCCGTGGAAGGGCTCAAATTTGTAGGGTAGGTCATAACCCAAAACTTCTACAACATTTTCAAAAACTTCAATGCAAAGCCCCAAATAACTCTTGTCACCATTTGAATTCTCAACCACCTTCACAAACATCTCAAAAGTAGTCTCAGCTGGAACTCCAATCTTCAACTTCTTTACTTCATTGGGCATTGCCCATCCTTTTGGGACAACATTCACTAGCTTTCCTGGCCAATACAGTGAATCAACAGCCCACAATTTCATGCTATCACTGCCATTAACACCAGCAACACTCTTTGAGAATCCAAACTTGGATGACCAAAAACAAACCTCATTATAACTTTTTCCTATGACATTTATGATTTTGAAAATGGGAAATTGTTGTGATAGCTCCCCACCATCGAAACGAATATCTCCACTTAACCCTTTGAAATTGCTCTATAAATGTTTTCAAGAAGCATTTTTTGAGTCCTATTATTAGTGGTACCTAGTTTTTGCACAGCTCTTATAATAGTGTCAATACTATCATACGCTCGTATAGCATGAATTCCAGGCTCAGAATTATCTTCCTCGCGATACTCTGATCTAATTTTTTTTTGAAAATGTTGTTTAAAATTTTGAAAAAATTGATTGCTTTCGTTATAATACGCCTGAATTCCTAGAGCACCTTTCATATCGGAGATAACAGAAGTGTTAACAGAATCCAAAAGACTCGAAATTGCATCTGTTATTATCCACACTGAGTCTCTCCCCACCAACCCTAATTGCTTAGCTTCTCTGAACAAATGAATAGCCAAAGGTAATGATGACTGAAGAATGATAAAAAAACCCTAGATTGTTGTTTATGCAACAAACTCACAAATTCTTTATGAACAAACCCTTGTGGATCAGAAAGAGAAGAGAATGGCGGGAAAACTAAGTGGTGCTCAATCTCTGTGCCAATGCTATGAAGTGATTCAGATAACAAAGCTAGCCCACTGGAATCGCTACCATAGCTATCGTCTTCATATATCGCTATTACTTTTTTCCATTTGTAGGATTGAAGAATGGATGCAATGCAATTCACTTGTTGCGAGCCATTGGTGGCTATTTGTACTAAGAAAGGCCAACGAAGGGCATTTGATGGCGGTGAAATGATGGCCGTTGATGCAAGTGAAAGGATTGGGACTTGTTCTCGGTTGCCAATGGATGCAACTACAGTTGCCTCATGCCATGTCTCCATCCCAACAATCACTTGTACTTCTTCTTCTTTAATCAGCTCCTCAGCTGCAAAAAAAAAAAAAAAAATTTATTCAATTAATTCTACTTTTTTAGATAAAAACAAGAAAAATTATATTCATACATTCATACGAAAAACTCCACAATAATTATGTGACAATGTTATTTTTGTAAATAAATTTATCTTCACGAGTGTTTTGTTTTAAAGTGAAAAATTCATAATGAGCCACGTCATTCTGTATGAAATTTTGCATAAATTTTTATTTATATATCATTACTCTAAAAATAATATACCAAACAATTTTTTGTTATTGATTTATTTCTTTTTAAAGGAGAAATAGTGGCCATATGAAACTATAGAGTATATGCTCTCATTCCTATCTTACGAGTTGTGACAATATATCATGTTGATTCTCATGTTAATGCATAAACACAGAGTAATGTTATAAAAACATATATCTTTAATCTATGTGATAAATGTATTTGTGAATGTTTTTCTTTTTACAAAGAATTAGTGTTTATTGGTGATAAGTCCACTTTTTATGGGTTATGACATGAGATTCAATGATTGATATTTTTAGTGATAATGATATTATTAATGAAATTATTTAGCAAAATGGATAAATTATTGTTTTAAAGGAATTTTTTTTACCCTACTGCCACCAAACCACCATTGATCAACAATCGGAAAAATGATTGAAAAGTCGTTGAATTTGGCTAGCAGTGGTGGTGGTGTTGATATAGGCAGGTTAAATAGACAAGTAGGCAACACGTGAATAAATAAGGAATAACATGTAGATAGATTGACAAAAAGATTTTAACCCCCAAAAGAATAGAGCTTGAGACTATTGTCACAAAAAATTTTAAAATTGAAGTTATGACCCAAGTCCTAGTTAAATTATTATGTGTATTTTTTTATGTACTCCCTCCAATTTGTTGGTTCCTTTTGGGGACTCCCAACTATTCAAGAAGACATGCAATTATTACACTTAAATTTAAATTTTAAAATATTTTTGAACTAGTGTTCCAATCTTTTCAAATTTTTAATATATTTACAATTACTCAAAAGGGGTATTTTTGGAAAATAAAAGGCTTCATTTTGTTTAGTTTAGTTTTGAAAAATTAATTTTTGAAAAGAGTTTTGAAAATTGAAAACTTATTTGGTTATGAGTTTTGAAAATAATTTTGGGATGATTCGTAGTTTTTTTTTTTATATAGTTGAATAGATGGATATGAGAGAACTTAGTGTAATATTATATAAATAGAGTTGTTGTATATAAAACAAGGTGTCTATTCATATTTGTTCATTTAAAATCAAAACGTCTATCACTTTGAATCATAATTTCAAAAAATAACAATAAGAAATTTGTATAAAAATTCTATTTGTATAATTATTTGAAAAAAAAAAAAAAAAAAGCATTACCAGCATAAACTGCTTGGAGGGGGTCTCTGCCAGGGTCTTTGAAATGGAGGACTAGCTTTGCATGTTTGAAGTGTTGCTGTTGAAGTTCTGAGCTGCTATTTCCATGCCTATTTTTTGTTCTTTGCCAATACGGGAATTCGCATCGATGATCGCTCCGATATTTGTAGTTTTTGAATCGTTAGATTGAGCTTCTGTGAAGGATCCATGGGACAGAAAAATAAACAGGAAGGAGAGATCTGTGTGAGGAAGAAAATGGTGAATTTTGAGGACATTCTTGGCTTCAACATGGTAACAACAAGTCTTATTCATATCGTTACGAATATACTTATCGAGTGTTTATATATTGGTGGCGAGAGCACATGTGATACGCGTAAATTAAGAAAAGTTGAAATTTTGACAAAATCTTAATTAATTTTTTTCACAATTCTGTTCAAAAAATAAAAATAAAAATAAAAAATCTGTTTTTTCACACAATTTTGAACTGTTGTAGGTATTTTGGAAAACTTTCAAGTGATATTCACCCCCAAGTCTAATGTTGATTTTATATAAGAGTAATACTATAAATTCAAAAAAAAATTTACCTAGAAATTATTCAGAAATATTAATGTGTGGTTCGAATATATTCTATACATACACCTTATAACACACTTTCAATCTCCACTATACACTTCATTCTTGAACTAAATCTAGGACTAACACACATACTTGATGTTTATATAATAGTATAGATAGTATAAATATATAGTATAAAAAATTTAGCAATATATGTATACTAATATCATAATATATTATTATACCAATTGATACATATATTACAACCGATAAAATTTTCCAAACAGCCATGCTACAGACCCCGACAAAATGGCCGACCAAACTACCGAAAAACACATTTAGACGCCAACTCCACAAAAGAGCCCCACTTTTGTGCTCCACTCATGTGATTCTCTATACATATTCAGATTCTCTTTTTGGTTTAGTTAAATTTATTATTTTTTAAAAAATCAAAAATTAATTTGATAAAAAAAAATTATAAGAAAAAATTTAAGGTTTGAGTGTTATGGGTTTGTTTGGCATATCAATTTGGACCTAAAATAATCACAAAAAAATAAAATATATTAAAAAGTCAATAAGATAAAATGTTACATTCAAACCATAATTATTTTATTTTGTTTCTCACAAAAGTCAAAAAGCCCAACTCAAACAAATTTTTTAACCAAATTAAAATAGCCAAAAAAGTCAAAAAGTCAACTCACTTTCCAAATAAAGGTATAATAATCTTAAAAAATTTTAATTTTATTAATTTAAATAATATTTTTTGATTTATTTTTAATTTAATTTTTTTTGTTTTCGTTAAAGTAAAATTCATGAAAACATATATTTTAATCATTATACTCACTATAATTGTGCAAAAAATGTCTAATATTTTATTTTCTATTGAATTTAATGACTAATATTTAGGGATCAATTCTTATCATCACGATGATAGTTGCTAAGCTAGAATCCGAAAAGTTAAAAAAAAAAAAAAAAAAAATAGCAACAAAATAATTCGGTCTCAAAATGAATAATAAATCATTACTAAGGCTTGGTTTAGCATAATAAAAAAAAAAAAAAGACAAAAAGTCACAATCCTGTTTAAGTCACATCATCTCTCTACCATATCATTTCAAACCCAACCCATATCCAACCCATATTTCATAAAAAGTCAAAAAGTGCACTTATTTAGTTTATCCCAACAACCCTTAAATGTCTAATTTTGTTACTAAAGATACAATAATGATATTTTTTGAAACAAAATATTTTGCCCATAAAAAATAATTTTTATTGTAAATTTTTATTTCAAACATTTAATTTGTTGTAATATTTTAACTTTTTTAAATAAATAAATATAATATAATATAAATTTATGCAATCAAATAGTCTACTAATTGGCATTGAAATGATAATCTACACTAATGAGTAGAAGTGATCGTGTACGGCTCACTTGAGTTTCAATAGTAGCTCATTGTAATTTTGAAATTCGATGCACTACAGGAAAAAGGGGATTTGATGGCGTTTTGTTAATGACGTTTCTGTAAACGTCACTGTTATTAGTATTTAACGACGTTTTATAAACGCCGCATATTCTATTAAGAAAAACGACACCGTTTTATAATGGGAGGCGTTTAAAAACGCCTCCGAATGCGGTAAACTACACGCGCCCCTTTTTGTGAAAACCTTATGTTGAATCAAAGCCTTAATACATACGCACAGATCTCTCAACCCTTGATACATACGCACAGATCTCTCTCTCTCTCTCTCTCTCAACCCTCTCCATCGAAGCTTAAATATTCAGATTGAACAAAACCTGATTCAGATCGAAGCTCCATCGAAGTTTCAGATCTAAGCTTCATCGAAGATTCAAATCGAAGCTCCATCGACGCGATTTCGAAGCGCCATTGCCTGCGATTTCGAAGCTCCATTGAAGCGATGTCGAAGATTTAGATCTGAACTCTCTGGCCCCTCGATTACTCGCATTTCAAGCTCCATTGAACAGTCTACTTTGTTTCTGAACTGTAATCGGTACTCTCT
The DNA here is from genome assembly GCF_055761805.1 of Camellia sinensis. Taxonomy (NCBI): domain Eukaryota; kingdom Viridiplantae; phylum Streptophyta; class Magnoliopsida; order Ericales; family Theaceae; genus Camellia; species Camellia sinensis. Next base: position 39,276,025 of record NC_138969.1, on the reverse strand, counting down.
CTCTCTATCTCGCTCTATTTGTGTTTAATTGGACGTATTGGATAAGAGTGAATTAGAATCTATCATACTTAAATTCTGAAATTGTGAATTTAATTACAATTTACTTACACATGTACCTCAAGAGTTTACTTACACATGTACAGAGTGTAATTTGCATACAATGAGAAATTGTCACAAGTCTTTTGCAAATTAGCTATGTTTTGATCCATTAGTCAATTAATTAGATTCTTTCTATCAGAGAGAGATAGTTCAAGTTGGTAAATTCTTCGATCTTTTATCTTTTATTTTTTATTTTTTGATTGAGAAAATGATGTTGTAATTAATCAGATACACAGAGCTCATGAACCCGAAGCTCAGGTTTGGCAAACTTGATAGAGTATGCCCAACTAGCTGAGGTGAGTTGAGAGCAAAACAAAATTAGAAGCAATCCCCAACCATCACTTTCAGCCTTGAATAATCTCAACTTGTCCATTTTATTTTATTATTATTATTTTTTTCGTGATGATAAGTCTTGATCATGTTCTTGTGTCAAAGAAACATGTTTGTGACCAGATTTTTTATTTTTATATTTTAATAATTTAGTATCTAATTTATTAGGCTGATTAATTCAAATATAGCAGGAATCATAAGATGTTGATTGCAACCATAAATTGGGGAGGATGAAGAATACTTACTAACAGCCAAAAACATCACCCAGAGTGATGGCTTAATGGTGGGGTTCACTAATAAGAGGAGATGAGTTGGACTCTAGAAAAGGATGAGTTGTTATTGGGTAATAAATCACACACGCAATAGTAGAAAGAACCAATTACAATTTCAATGGCAATCCCATTAAAACATTCGGTAGTTATAATATTGAATAGCATCTTCATTGAAGCTACTCTAATGTGAACACAAAAATATTAGATAATCCTATAATATTATGTCATATTGCTTACATTATTATGCTAGTTCAATCATATTGAGTTCATTGAGACTGTGCTTTCTTCTTTCTTCTTTTTTTTTTTATTTAATTTAATTTAATTTAATTATTTATTTTTAAACATATGTTGGCGCATTGTATTGGAAGTTCGGATGTAAATGGACCAAACTCATTGTTTGGTTTATAACGCTAAAACCGTTTTTGAGCTTTTTATTTTTTGTCAAGTGATTATTTTATGCTTCATTTGTTATTTCAATGGGAGTTATTATTTTATATGTTAGTTATTTTATATTTATTACAGATATTTGAATGGAAGTTGGATATTAATTGAATAAGAAACTGAATTAATGTTTCATTTTTGTTATTTGAATGAGAGTTAATATTTTATATGTCAGTATTACTACAGGTATTTTTTTAATTCAATCAAATAAAAATTAGAACAATTTCCAAAAAAAAAAAAAAAAAGAGGGGATATGACGGCGTTTCTACAAACGCCTTCTAAATTGTCAATATTAACGGTTATATTTTGAAAAAAGATACCACGGCGCTTCAAAAACGTCGCTAAATATCGCTAGTGACGTCAGCGAGTGTATAGTGGGACATTTGGCGGCGTTTCTTAAAACGCCTCCTATACTAATATCACGGCATTTTTAAAACGTCGCAAAGATACAGCGACGACCGCAGCTTCGACGTTTGGTACAAAACGCCACTAAAGGAATTAGCGGCGTTTTTAATAGATATAGCGGCATTTTTTAAACGCCACTAAAAATCTAATTTCCAGCAGTGATGGTACTACATATATCAATTAGTGTACACACTAATGTACCAATTAGTATTATGATATCATTAATAATCCTATTTATTATACAAATTATAAATACCCAAAACTTCTAAAATTATAACACATCATTTATTGATACACTAGTATATACACAAATTAATACATATAACATTACATAGTGTCATGCCACATTGGAATTCGATAGTTTTCTCTGTCATTTATTAGGGGCCTCTATCACTTCTCCTTTTCAAAATCTCATCTGTCTTTTTAGTTTAATGTTGGTTTGAGAATTAATTTTTTTTAATAATTTTTTATTTTCTTACAAAAATATGTATAATTAGATAGAGAATAAGTTAATTATATATATATATATATTTTTTTTGGCTACAATTTTGACTTCTCAAACAAGGTCTAATATTATGTACAAACAGAAAAAGAATAAGTTTGGTGGCACATAGGTTAAGTAATTATAATATTTTTTGTGCCCTCAAAAAAAAAGAAATATATATATATATATATATATATATAAAAGAAGCTCTATCCTGCTGGGTTTTTTTTTTTTTGGACACTTTTTTATAAATCCCTTTTCATCTACTTATGTTCCATTTAATTCATATTATTTTCTTATATTCCAATTAGTACTATGGGTGACATAGTTATCAAAATACTCCTAATAATATTCATATTTACAGTGTAAATGTTCCGTGATATGAATGATCATATCGACAATGTGAATGTTCACACCATTAATGTAAATATTAACATATCAATGTAAATATTCACATTGCCAATTTGAATGTTCACAGTATCAATGTGAACATTCACACGTCAATGTGAATATTCACATTGTAAAATATGAAAATTCACATCACCAAATTATTAACCGTTCAAAAAAAATATTTGTAAGGATAGAAATGTTCATAAAATATCTTAAATATTAGCATTATGATATGGTAAATCAAATGTTCAAATAATAGGACTTATTAGAATACAAGAATATCTTATGGACTAATTGGGATACAAAGACTTAAAAAAAGATTTTCTAATAAATCTCCCCCTTTTTTTTTAAATCTTATTTTGCCCTTTTAATTTGAATAATTTACTAATGATGGCCTATATGTTGAGTGAAGGTTTTTTTTTCTCGTAATTACGCAAATATTCTTGTTTAATTATGAAATATAAATCTTTTATTTTTTAACAAATTACAAATACACCCATAAGGTTTGTTTAAAATATGAATTGGTCCTATAATACTAGAAATTACAATTATCAAAATTGTTTATTGAAAAATATTTTTCAGTTAACCATTTTGTTAATAAATAAAACATAATGATATGAGAAATATTTTTCATATCACCCAAAATTATTAATTTACTTAATGATTTACTTATTAAATTTGGTCATTTGTTATGTGGGTATGATTTATTTATTAATAAAATTGGTCATTTATATATATATATATATATATATATATTTATATATATATGTATATGTATTTTCTTCTGCTTCCTTATTAGTTCAGTGAATTATCTTAGTAGTTTTTTTAGATGGAGGAATTATCTTAGCATTTGTTTTATATTTATCTGTTGAGAAAAGTAACACACCATAATTTATTTATTTTTTTGGTAAATTCGGAAAAAATGTTAAAGACTCATAAATTTATCCAAAGTGATATAGTAATAGAATTGGAGTCTACATTATTGGGTGTATAACAAATCAAAAAATGATACATATCATACCACATAATTGTAAATCAAATTGTGCGAGCTTTTGGAGGTCTCAAACATTTTATAACAATGTGATGAGGGAGTTGGGTTTTATATCATTGGTTGTGTAACAAATTATCAAACTTAATAGAAAAAAAATAAAACTCCTAATTACTCTCTTGTACAATAATAAAATCACCAGAATTGTTAATTAAAATATATTTATGATATCATTAAAAACTATTAACTGCCTTATTGGTTAATTAATGAAATTGGTCATTTGTTATGTGATTAAAAATTTAAAAGGGTGACATGTAAGTTTCAAAATCATAAGTCGCAATTAATGAAAGTTGAATGATTATTCAATAGTCTTCAAATAGAATGACCATTTCCTTATAATAGTGGGTAAGAATTCATTTTTAATGCATTTTTCATCATATGTGAGAATTAACATTTTAATTGATCATTTTATTCTACTTTCATTTCAATGAACTGAACACTACTGACGAAACTCACCACATCGAATGAGTATTGAATAACAAAATGAACTAACTCAAAAGATATTTATATAAAACATAAAATTATTGAATAATTAGTTTGGTGACTATTTGAAATCAGGGCCAACCCTGGGTATCGGCCAACCAGGCCACAACCTAAGACTCCTCAAAATAGATTTAAAAAAGGGGCCCCCTCCTATTATGGTTTAGTGTAATATATTAGGTATGTTTTAAGTTCAAAAAAAAATAAAAAAGGCTCAAACTAACTTAAAATAAATTGACTCATTAAAAAATTAAAGGCCCATTCAAAAAAATTAACATTGTTATCCATTGAAAATAGACCCAAAAAAAGGGTCCCCTCCTACTATAGTTTATTGTAATATATTAGGTATGTTATAAATTCAAAAAAAATTAAGGAAGACCCAAACTAACTTAAAATAAATTGACCCATTAAAAAATTGAAAGACCCATTTAAAATAATTAGCATTGTTATCCATTGAAAATGATTTTGCAAAAAACTAGATTATGCAAGTATGATTGATTTATTTGCTTCTAAAAATACAAGAAGAACGAGGATCAAGTGACACTTATTAGTTGTTGTAATGTAATACTAAGTATTTTTTGTGATTTTGACACAAATCTTTTGTCTTTTACCTTCATTTTTTTTCATTTTTTTTATTCAATGAAAAAAAAATGTGAAATGCCCCAAAAATTTATTAGTTGATTATTGGCTTTGGACCCCGGAAATTTGAGGGCTGGGCCTATTTGAAATTGATATGCATTTAGACAATAGCACAAGTGGTCATGAACAAACACTTGAGTATTAAAAATACATTAACTTATACAAATTTGATATAATTATATTGGACTCGTTTAAAATTTTAATTTACATAATAATTAGCTTGATTTTTATTAGAAATTCATTAGTCATATAGATGTAAAATAATTTTTTTCACCTCTTTTATACTAAAATGTATATTTTATTTTGTTTATCTTTGTGTCTTCACACCCTCTGCAAGAATTTCAGTCCTTTTAGTCTTATTGAAAAAGAAAAGAGTATAATTATGTTAAAATGATAGGGCTTATTATATTTTTTCTAATTGCTATTTTTTTATAATACAATTTATATAATTCTATCATGTCTCTAATGATTTATTCTATTCAATTTCATAGAACAATATTTTTATTTTTAAAAAATTATCAAAATACAAAATTTGAATATACTGTAATTTTTAAACTAGTATATGTGTGTGCGCGCGTGCACGCGCACTAAGAAGTTTTTTAAAGTGGAGTTCTATTCATAAATTTGGTATAAGGTAATTACAAATAAACCTCTTGAAATTTGCTTAAAATATGAATTATCCCCTATGGTTTTGAAAATTACATCTCGTTCTCAGAGGTTTATAATTTCATAACAAATGGTCTATTTTATTAATAAATCATCAAGTTAATTGGCAAGTTTTAATGAGATTAAAAACTTAATTCAAGTAATTTTATTGTTGTATAAGAGAGCAGTTAAGAATTTTATTTTTTCAGTTAATTTATTAAATAAAAAATTTTGACAATGGGATATTTGTAATTTTTCAAACCACAAGAACAATCTGTATTTTAAAAAAATATCAAGCGGCGCATTTGTAATTTACCCTTTTGTATAAGATTGTCAATTTATATGTATTAGATGTGACAAATGAGCCGATTTGGTTGGATCAAAATGAGTTATATATTTAAAACAATCCAACCCAATCCCACACATTTAATAAATGAGTTAAGTTGAATTGAATATGGACTAAATAAATGAATCCAACTAATCCATTACGTTATCTTCTCCTTCTTTTTCTTTTTTTTTTAATAGAAGGCGGCGGCAATGATGCTGAAAGTGGAGTGATAGTAGGGTAGTGGTGGTGGAGAAGTGGGGGTGGCAGTAGAGATTGGATGGTGGTGTGTTAGAAAGCTATCCTACAATAACATAATTTATTCAATAAAATGATTGAGAGATATACAATAAATAACGAGGAGATTACAACAACAACAACAAAAATAAAAATATGATTTGACTCTTGTAATAGAGAATATCATGAATTTATAAATTTGTGAATTTAAATTTTAATCTTTTGTTCGTTTTCAATCTAAGTCATCATTTTATTTTTGTTAAGTAAAACTGACAAAAAGAAAAATATTTTAATCATTAAACTGAACTACATAAAATATTTAAAAATGCCTTTTTCTACTGATTAGAGTTTAGTTTTATGGATAAATACGTGGCCCAATAATTAGGGACAAAGTGTCTGAAGCCTATTTCTTTTGCTCTTTTTGTTGGGATTCAACATAATCTCTCTAAAATCTTCCACATAAATTTAGAAGACTCCGAAAAGTTCTAGAGAGATACGAGAGATTCTAGGGCATCGTAGAAGAATCCGAAATATTAGAGAACCTTTTAGACAAATCTAGAAGGTTCCAAGAAGGTTTTAGAGTATTCTAGAATAGTATTAAAAATAATAATAATAATAATAATAAAAACCATGTATTAGAATAGTTTAGAGAATTTTATAATATAGTGGAAGGGTAAAAATATCCTGAAATATTATAGAAGACTAAAAATGGCCCATATATTAAGTTGATCATAGCTATCTATTAAAGATGTGAAAGACTGTAACGATGGCCCTTGGATCAAGTTGATCCTAACCATCCATCAAAGAGGTAGAAAACTATATAAAGGAAAGACCTCTAATTTTAGATAGTATAGGAATGATATAAGAGTGTTGTGGTAGAGAGTACAGTGGTGTGGTGAGAAACCCACTAACCCAAGTAGTGAAGAGTTGGAGAATACATGTAAGACAATCACATAACAGAAGATAAATGTGCGTTTTCAGAACTCTTGGAAAACTAAGTTGCAATTAGAGAGAGTGAGAAAACGATTGTTGAATTTAGAGAAGATTCAGGAGGCACAAGGCAAAGAGAGTTTTTGAATTAATAGGATCCGCCAAATGAGAAATGGAACCCAACTTGGGATGAAACATGATAAGGAAGAGAATGTAAGCATGCCAAGATGCTGGATTGAAGGGCAGCCAGATTGATGGAATCCTTCATGTTAGAAGTGTAGAATTGTAAGAACCTAAAACTAATTAATTTGTTAATAATAATATTAAGTCAATTAATAGTGATTATTAAATTATTAAATTATAATGTTAATAGCATCATGATTAATAATAATATTAAACTCCTTTAAATAAATTTAGTTATCTTTCTGTGATTAAATTTCTATATCTAACTATAGTTATGGAAACTAAATGAGTTAAATAAATAATGACTAAGTTAGTAAGAGGATAGTATGGAGCAAAACATCTAATGAATAGTTTATATATATATATATATTGATTTTATTTTGTACACACACAAAAAAAATATATATATGTATATATTATATATGAAATCAGATTTTTGCCAGAGGATTGTGGCCACCCTCCTTCCTAAGAAGGCTGCATAGGCATGCTAAGCATGCATACAAACCCACTTACACACTCAAGGGCTAGGAATCAAGCATGCTTATAGATAATGCTTCCTAAGTCAAGGAAAAAAAATCTGCCAAAAACAAAATAAATAAATAAAAATATGTTGCCTCCAATATGTCTGCCCCTCCTTTCCTGCACAAACATAGTTGTAGAGGAGTGATAGAGAAGGAGAGAAAGAGAAGAAGGAAAGGAAAGGAGGAGAGGAAGTGAAAGTCTCAACACCTAGCAAAATTTTTAAACACTCTTGAGGTAAGAATACTTCAACTATACACATCTTTAGATATATCATTTAACACTGAGAATGTATTATTATCAAATTACGAGAATGGAGAAGCATGTTAGAATTGTTTTCAGCTATCATATCCTTATTCAGAGAATTGTTTTCCAGCATTGTTAAAATTTCTCATGCGATTAGAGATAGTCAAATAAATTCTGCAAAGCTTATTTTGAAAGTCTGGGACCTTCCAAACATGTTCCTTGCATGGTCAAATTTTTACAAAGTCATTAGAGAGCATTTTATACCTGGAATAAATTGTTCTTCTCAACTACTACATGCAACTCAGCACAAAAAACCACTTCAAATATGTCATTTGTTTTACAGAATTTATTTTTATGCAAAACCGCTTGGGATAGTTAGATATATGAGTTATATTTCTTTTTCCGCCAATTTCACAAAAAATGGATAAGTGTAAAAAGAGAAATTGCAATTTTACTAAAATGCGACAAAATCTGTCCAATTTTCTTAACAAAATTAATTGACCATCTTCCATTGGTTTTCAATCTTCAAGCTCTTCTGTAAATGTGTTCTCAACTCAAATATCTAGCAAAAAATTCTGACCTTACCTCTTTTTGACATCGCTTGAGGCCCCTTTTAATTTTCAAACACAGATTACTTGTGCTGGAAGTTGCTGTAGTTCACTGTCCCAAAAACTAGTTTTCTTCCAAATTTATTTCTCCGTCTTAAAATCATTTTTAGCCTTGGAATTTTTCTCAAAATATTTTTCTCACTAAATGAACTAGCACTAGTTAAAATATTGTAATAATTGAACTTAGTTTTGTATGGGTTTCATTATTTTTAGTCCAATAATTCAGTGCTGAAAATAACAAGTGTGGGAAATTCTAAGAAATTTTGTGGTGACTCCTAAGACATTTCTGTAATATTCATTTTGGTTGCCATACATGGTTGTGTCGTGCTATATAAAGCTTATGTCACTGTGGTTTTCAAACTAAAACTTGCATATGTATCAAAATGTGAATTTGACAAAGAAATACGAACTTGAACCGATGCATCAAAAATTAAAAGAGATGGGTTGACCCCGGTTTAGAGTCTTGCTCGAGTGAGTTGCAAACCCTAACGTGGCACGAGAAGGTAGTTTAGCTCTTATCAGTATAGGCGATATAAGGTTGGTGGTACGGGTGTCACAACATAGATCGTTCCCTTGGAGCAGACTGTGATGTCACAACTCGGGTACGTAAGTAACATTTGAATATTTGACCAAGGGGAAGTCAGAATTGCCCATGGTCATTGCTTAGCGGTTGAGTAGAAATGGTGCTCCGTGGAGAGTTACTTAGACTTACCTGATAAACTAAACCTATGAGAATAAAAAAGAAAAGTTTGGCATTTTCCTTATGATGAATTACAGCTTCCGCTTGTCATTGTTCTTATTATCTATTGCTATCATTTCAACTGCTAGCATTCATGTTATGCTTATTTTATTAACCGCTGCTTGTTACTCTGTTACTACACAGTATTAATAATTTGTAAGTATTATTATCGGGATGGGTATTTTCGGGTTGTAGTATCTTATTGAGCTATCACTCATTGGCATTCCGTTGCCCTGACGTTTTATGCTAGGTACTGAAGAAACCGAAGAAAACGCCTAGCTTGAAGTGTGCCCAAGTCCCATGAACCCCTTTCCTGAGTTATCAAATTTTCTCTAGTTTTATATATATATATATATATATATATATATTGGTGTTTTTCTGTCATGAATGTACTAAAACCAAGCTTTAAGTTGGATTTGGAGTTGTAATTTAAAAATTTTTAATTTTTGTTAATGGATGATGGAAAACTTGGTGGCAACAATAATTAGAAGTTCTTAATTAAGAAAATTGATTTTAAGTTTTAAACCTTATTATGATGTCCTCAAATTTGGGGTGTCACGAGAATGCCTGTCAAGCTTGGGTTAACCTGTCCGGTGTAGATAGCTTTTGTTTTATGAATTCGTTTGATAATATTAAGGAAGCAAAATTGGTATGCAAAGAGTTAAACTACCTCCCTCATTCTTATTTCCCACATAGAACTCTCATAATTAACATAAATGGTTGGAGTTTTGTGGGATTTGTCAGCCATGGGGTAAGCGTTGCAAATTTTTTACAAGAAAAGAGAAAAAGGTTCTTTGATGAATAGGATGGGGTGAAAGTGCAACCCTCTAATTTCTACATCCAAATAATTACGTATGTCTTTAAATTTATCTTTTATGCTAAATGACTATGTGAGTTTGATTTTAGATTCGTAGACACTTGCAACATTTCCCTTTTGATTGGAAAAATTAGGGAGCTAGAAGGAGGCATAATTTTCTCTTACATTTAGCGACTTGTCTATGATTGACCATCATCTTATTATGTTTTTTCTTTTTCATGTTTTGCTCCCCAATACTCAAGGTCATTGATCGATGGAGTCTACTAGATAAAGGACAAAGATATTGTTGCAGTAATTGATCAATATTATATTTTTATCGAGGAAGACAATTAAAACAATTCTTACATATCATTTGTGAAATATCACAAGCGAGGGAGTAAGGAATCAGAAGAAAGCATAGAGGATCTAAAATTTGTTAATAAACTAATATGTATAATCAACAAGTTATTGGATGCATTCGACGATTCAACGGATCCATTTTTGAAGGGGACTTTAACATGTTGTACGAAGATCCTATCCTCTAACGAGTAAGGATAAAATACTATTTGTATGCGAACTTTCTTGTTTTTTTTTTAGGATTGAAAGTGGATGGATTTAGATCAATGTAATGATGATGGATTTGGAAATTTTGATGAAATTGTGGCAAACGATGCTAGATTGGGTTTTTTTTTTTTTTTTTTGTTGATAAATTCTTTATCTGGTGAACTTGAATTTGGCCAATCTTTGACGACTTCAACAATTGGGAACATTAATTCATCCATTCGCCAAACTATATCATAAGAAGTAGTAAAGTTGGTGCATCTGATTCTTCTTTTAGGGATGAATTGCATAATAATATTGTCGAAAATTACAAGCATTTAACATTAGGAGAGGAAACCAATGAGATTAGCCCAATTGGCTAGAACTCCTGCAGCTTTGTAGAAGATCAGTAGTTCGAATCTCCCCACTTGTTTGTGGGTCTTATTCTCATATATTAATTGGGGAAAATAGTCAAAGGAAATGAGGAAAGCACACACCATTCAGCAAATAAAATATTAAGGCTATGTTTGGTTCATGGATTTGCGTTGAAAAAAATGGTTTTATGGTGACTTTAATGTAAATTTAAAGTAGGTCCTAACCACCAGTTGAGGTGAGATCAAATGAATTTAGATTCTTTGTAACAAGATCTTTACACCATAAAAAGAATGACAAAAAACATTGAGGATTGAATAAGAAATTATCTCATAAATTTGGCCTTATGAATGAAGTATTGGGAATGGTGTATAACCACCTATCCCACATTAATTGTAGAGAAAAGCGTTAATTGGTATTTAAATCTCAAGTTTTTTTATAAGGGTATATGCTCTTTGGGGCAACTAAATTTTCCGAAGGAAGGGAGTTATAGATGCTTCAAGGATTGGTTTGGGCCAAAACTATGGTCCAAGTTGGTTATGCAAAAATTGCCACAAGCACGTATGCACACCACCTGCCCGCTCAGACCCGACCGGGTCCGTGGATCTTGAGGCCTGGTGGCCCATCAACCTTTTTTTTTTTTTTTTGGGACTAGATATACACACATGTATATATAGAGTGTGTAACTTACACACTTATTCTCCATCAGTTTTGTAGGATTAATTCTACATTAGTTGGGCAGTTTGCCTACATTTGTTGCTAGCCTTCATGATTGGGAGGCTCTACCTCTCTTTCCCATTGTGTATAAAACCATCTTCTTTGGTTTTGAACACAGAATTTTTGCTCTCTAGCATTATAGTCAGTTTGTTACTACCATATAATTCTTTATGTTTGAGAGAGTACTATCATTGTTAGTTTGTCGGAACTAAATAGAAAGTGTTTCTGACTTAGCAGGTTCTAACCGTCGTATCTTGAGAGACAGACGCCGATATACCTCCAGCACCCATAATGTGGTGGTTAATCTATTTATTTTATTTAAATACACATTTTGTACAACAATTTGAGAAGGGATTTGGTAAGGAAAATGTAGGTAAAATGTGAATAAAATATACCTACATTTTATCAAATTTCACACACATTTTTCCTTTTTCTTTTCAAATTTCTCTCCAAATATTTCAACCAAACATAGTCTACGAAGTGGCAACCTTGGGTGGATCTTATTTTTATTTTATTTAAGTTTTAAGCATGAAAGAGAAATGAAAGAACACATTGTATAATATCATTGAATATTACCTAGCAATTTTCTCAAGTTGAGAGATGGATTTGGGAAGTAATTTACTCAAATCTTGGAAGATTGAAATTTTTTTATGACTTTTTGAATTTTTTAATAGTTTTTTTATTTTTATTTTTATTTTACTATAATAGTCTATTGCCAAATGCACCCTTAAGCTATCTCAGTCTCTAACAAAATATATTGTAAATTACAAATACATTTTTTGAGATTTGCTTAAAATATGAAGTGCCCATTATCGTACTAAAAATTACAAGTACCTTATCGTCAGAATTTATTATTTAACAAAATTAACAGAAAAAATAAAATTTCTAACTATTTTTCTATACAATAATAAAATTACTTAAATTATTAATTAAAATATATTTATGACATTATTAAAAATTATTAATTGAGTTGATAATTTATTAATAACGTGACTCATCTGTTATGCAATTAGAAATTTAAAAGTGCGGCATGTGATTTTCATAACTACATGAGGTAATTTATATTTTAAATAAACCTAAAAGGGTGTATTTATAATTTACTCAAAAATTTAATTCTATCTCTTTTTTTAAGCAAATACTGATAGTTATATACAACAAATAAGAGTTTTAAAGATCAATTTTTTTAAAAAAAAAGTAAAAATTTTATTGTAAAAAATATTTAGGGATCAATTCTTATCATCACGATGATAGTCGCTAAGCTAGAATCCAAAAAGTTTTTTAAAAAAAATTAGCAACAAAGTAATTTGGTCTCAAAAAGAATAATAAATCATTACTAAATGTCTAATTTTATTACTAAAAATACAATAATGATATTTTTTGAAACAAGATATTTTGCCCATAAAAAATAATTTGTTTCTAAATTTTTATTTCAAACATTTAATTGTTGTAATATTTTAATTTTTTTAAATAAATAAAAAATATAATATAAATTTATGCAATCAAACAGTCTACTAATTGGCATTGAAATGACAATTTACACTAATGGGTAGAATTGCTCGTGTACGGCTCACGTGAAATAATACCTCATTGTGATTTTGAAATGGTGGGTCAGCCATTACATACGTGTCATGTGACATTGGAATTCGGTAGCTCTCTTAATCATTTATTAGGGGCCTCTATCATTTCTCCTTTTCAAAATCTCATCTGACTTTTTAGTTTCAAAAATAGCTTAGGCCCCAATTGGGGGTGTTGGGAGTGGTCCGTCATTGGGTAAAAAATTTTATTTTTTTATTTTTTGCAGCCTATTCCAGGCCCACACGTGATATTGGGAGTCGTTAGGAGTCGTCCGTACTAGGATCAGAAGCATTGTTGTTTTAGTTTTATGTTGGTTTGGAAATTTATTTTTTTAAAGTAATTTTTAATTTTTTTTACAAAAATATGTATAATTAAAAAGAGAATAAGTTAATTATTTATAGTGGTTTTTTTTACTACAATTTTAACTTCTCAATCAGGGCCTAATATTATGTACAAACAGAAAAGGAATAAGTTTGGCAGCACATAGGTTAAGTAATTATAATATTTTCTGTGTTCTCGAAATATATATATATATATATATATATATACTTATATATATAAGAAGTTCTACCTTGTTTATGGCCGGTCTTTTTGTTTTAATCTTATTTTATCCTTTTGAATAATTTACTAATGGTAGTCCAAAGGTTTTTCGGTAATTACGTAAACATTCTTAGTCAATTATGAACATAAATCTTTTATTTTTTAACAAATTTAAAATACACTCATAAGGTTTGTTTAAAATATGAATTGATCCTATAATACTAGTAATTAAAATTATCATTTGGTTATAATTTTTAATTTAACACAATAATCAGGAAAAGAAAAAAAAAAAACTATTCTCTCATGTAATAATAAATTATCAAAATTATTTATTGAAAAATATTTCTCATATTATTAAAAATTGTTAATTGACTTAATGCTTTATTTATTAACAAAATGGTTAATTGAAAAATATTTTTTATATCATTAAAAATTATTAATTTATTTAATGATTTGCTTACTATTAAAATTGGCTATTTGTTATGCAAGTATGATTTTTTTATTAATAAAATTGGTCATTTGTATATACATATGTATTTTCTTCTGCTTCTTTATTAGTTTATTGAATTATTTTAGTAGTTTTTTTTTTTTTTAGATGGAGGAATTATCTTAGCATTTTTTTTATATTTATCTGTTGAGAAAAGTTAAACACCAAAAAAAAAAATTATAATAAATTCAGAAGAAATGTTAAAAACTTATAAATTCACCCAAAATAATATAGTAATAGAATTGGAGTCTACATCATTAGGTATATAACAAATTAAAAAATAATACATATCATACCACATTATTTACAATACAATTTATATAATTCCATCATATCTCTAATGATTTATTCTATTCAATTTCATAGAACAATATTCTTATTTTAAAAAAATATCAAAATACAAAACTTAAATATACTATAATTTTTAAACTAGTATATATCTATATAATAAGGGAATAGGGTTTTTAAATTTATCCTAGAGACAATTGTCCTACTAGGACATTTTAATGGTCATGATTCATTTCTATATTTAAATAAACAATTGAGATGAAAATCTTCGCTCTCACTCTACCTTCCCGCCCAAGAGCCACAAAATTTGCAACCACCCATCCTCATCTGTCACACCTCACCTTTTCACATTTTAAATTTCAAAACACGCCTATCCACTCCAGAGACCCACGCTCATCAACCTCTCTCTATAAACTCCCCTCCTCCAGTCATCGCCACCACACAAAGAGAGAGAAAGCAAAGATGGGTGGAGGATGAGGAGATCACACACACCACGGAGATGCAGCACACGGCGGAGACTTCAGAAACAAAGTATGGAACATGACTGGTGGTTCGTACTGCAGACCCAAGCACTGGAAGCGCAACACTGCCATCGCCATGGCTGGCATCTTCCTCATCTACATCCCTATCGCCATGAAATCTGCCCAACTCGAGGTCCTCTCTCTCTGTCTTAGAACCCACATTTCATTTTGATTGTTTTACTTTGCAAGATCTGAGTTTTTATTTCAATGATACAATGTTTAATTGCAATTAGGTTTTGGGTTTTGTTCAAAAAGCTATTCTCGATTTTTCATGATTTGGGTTTTGCAATTTTTATTGTTGTTGTTATCAAAATTGATGATGAGTAAAACTTTACTGTAACGCCCTCAAAAATAAACCCATCATAGCATCCATTCACGATAAATAAAAGAATTTTCATATTATAATCATCAGAGTATTCTTACAAAATGTATTACATGTTGATAATAAAAGTAAACGCCCTGTAGGCTTACAACTTTCCAAGTCAACACTTGGTTACAAAAGAGAGTACTAACTCTACACAAATAAGCTCTTGGCTTGATATACATGTAATACAACAAAAACAACAAAAAGGGTCTACAGCCTCAAGCCTCCCAAGCTACGTCCTTGGAGGTGGCATAACACCTGTACCTGAAAATGATGTCCCATATAGGGTGAGCCAACGCCCAGTAGAGATATGTTAAACATAATATGAGCAATAACTAAAACATTAGCACTTGATAAATGTTTAACTCATATAAACCAACATACAGTACAATCCAGTTCCATAATCCTTAACTTAACAAAACTCTACTTATAAACATGGCTCAGAACCTGGCCAAATAACTGAAGTGAGACTACATCTCATGCCAACAATAGTACAAACTGCCATTTTACGAAAATTTCATCCGCGGGATTCGGCACCCATGTATTTTCATTCTCTTATGGCCATTTTACGGATATTTCATCCGCGGGACTCGGCACCCATGTATAGATATATTCGGATTGCCATTTTATGAAAATTGCATCCGCGGGATTCGGCACCCATGTATTTATATTCAAACGGCCATTTTACGAAAATTTCATCCGCGGGATTCGGCACCCATGTATTCAAATACACAACTTGATTAGTTTCAATTCACCTAATCATCATGCAATGTCTACAACAATCAAGACTATCATCCACCGATAGCCCAAAGCAGTTATTTCTAAACAGATAATAAATGCCTCAACAGATATTTAATTGACATTTTCAAAAGTGAGTGATTTATAAACCCAACTCCACCATCCTATCTCATAATGAGCCAATTTCAATATCCCCAACTCAATTTCATAACAAATGTCATTAATTACACTAATGGCCCAAATATACACAAATATGGCATTTTTCCCTTTAAGCTTAATATTGACCCAAAGGTCCAAATATTATCAACAACACCAATATTCTCATCTCTAGGCTCAAATATACATGTATAGGCTCAAAATACAAAACCACTCTTTTATACATTTTGAAACCCTAACACCCAACATCAACATTATATCAAAATGACTAAAAATTTGTGTCAAAGACCATAAGAATGAGTAGTTATCCCTACCTCGAGATGAAGAGCTCAAATGGAGGAGATGACCAAAATCCAAAGTGCTCCAAATCCAAGATTTTTCAGATTAAAAGGAAGCCCTCAACACTCTCTATCTTTCTTACAAAGAGCCTAGGTTAAAAACTCACCAGAAGTAGATCAATCCCTAGAGAGAAGTTGTTTAGAGAGAGAGAGAGTTCAGATCTAGGGTTTTTGAAAAAGAAAGAGGTGAAAAAGTGAAGTGTAATCCCACTGCTGCCTATTGATATACGTATGACCCGCTCGAGCGAAGAATAGGACGCTTGAGCGTCAGACACAAAAACTGGACCCGCACGAGCTCAAAGATACCTGCTCGAGCACCAAGACACAACTGCAAAACACACCCGCTCGAGCGCAATGGAAAAGCCGCTCGAGCGTAGATTTTCCCCTTCCAGTACTTTAACAGACAATGAACTATCTGCTCGAGCGTGAAAAACACACCTGCAGAAGTTTTGCAGAGGCACGAAACGCTGAGAGTATGTAAACCCCGCTCGAGCGCAAGAAGACCCGCTCGAGCGGACAACCAATAATCAAACTCCGCTCGAGCGCAAAGGGACTTGCTCGAGCGTACCACCAAAAATCTGGACAACAAGGAATGGGATTAAAGCTCAACCAACCTGTTCGAAACACGCCCAATACATCCTAAAACTTAAACACACAGAATTAAAGGATAACAACAAGATATAGAACCACCAACTCCACGAAACCTAAGTCCGGAACACAACAATCAAAGGAAGAGAAACCGGGATCGCTATATTTATAGGGTTAATTATCTGTTTGTGTTCGATGTCATTGTTTCAGTGTATATTGATGCAAGTTTTGGTGTATAGAAATTGGTCATATACAGAGGTCTGTTTCTGAGTAATAAAAGTCCCATGATATTGATATGAAATTACTATACACTTTCGGTTTTATTGTTATTTATAAAGATGGGTCGAATTGAAGATGGGTCGAATTTTAAAAGAATTTTAAAATGGTTACTATACACTTTCGATCTAATTGAAGATGGGTCGAATTTTAAAACAATTTACAGCAGTTTAAAAATGGTTTAGAGCAATTTCTAGATGTGAAATTTACAGTTAAATTTGAGGGGCATTCTTAGAAAATGATAAAAGTGTGACGAAGCCTCTTTTTCTGCACTGTGTGCTTTTAATAAAAGAATAGATGTGTATGATGTTATAAATGAAAATATAGCACATAACATCTCAGTGTTAGCCAACATATATTTATGCCCAGTAAACTGATTTACCAAAGAGTTAAAACACAACTTGAACTTTGTCGAAAACAGACTTGCCTGGATTCTCATGCAGGTAAATCTCCAACAATGAGAGAACACGAAGTTTGAAGAGCACAAGCTGGGATTGAGCAGTTTCACCTCCAGCCTGGTTCTTACGCTCTTTCAAAATTTTTGCAAGATAAGTATCCATGCGGAACATTGCATCATCATCTATTTCCCCATCAGAATCATCAGAAGCTTCGGGATGTTTTTTGTCAACTGCCTCAAGTCCACCTACTACTTCAGAATCATCTGTCTGCAAGTTTTATTGTTATTTATATAGATTTTTTATTTTTTTATGTAGCTTATGGATTTGGATTTAATTTTTTAAAAAGTTTTACGTCTGACATGAAAGTTGATCTTTATAAAAATGGGTTTTGATTTTTGGAATATATTTTTATTTTCAGTTTGATTTATGAAATGGATTTAATTTCTTAATGGAAAATGAGTGTTGATTTTTTATAGTTTTGAAAAAATCTTTTGCAATGGGTGTTGATTTTTTTTTTATTTAACAAAATCAAATCACAAATTTAAGATAAAATAGAGTGGAAAAAAAAATACAGAGAAAGGAAGATTGAACAAAGGAAATAAAGGGTTTGTTATTTGAGCTCTGAAAGTAAATGTAGTGTTTGTTAAGAGATGATTGAGGATGAGAGGAGGAAATGAGAAAGAGATTACACACACACACAGAATGAGTATTTTAAATATTATAGTTTTTTAGATGGTGAAATTCTATAAAATGTTTAATACAAATTTCAAATACAAATTAATATTTTAACTTAAACTTTTAGTAATGAATTTGATAAATTATATTTTAACTTAAACGAGCCGCCATTGTACGATATCTTAAACTGATTTATTATAATTGATTTCTATAACTGTGAAATTATTATCATTTTGAATTGATTTTTTTGTAAACGATGTGATACCAATATTAATAATTTATGTTAATTGATTTTTGTAAAATATATGTACCGTGCCTTCAAGCACAGGCATACGCTAGTATATATATATATATAAATATATGTGGACTGAGAAGTTTTTTAAAGTGGGGTTCTATTCATAAATTCTGTATAAGGTAATTACAAATACACCTCTTGAAATTTGCTTACAATATGAATTATCCCCTATGCTTCTGAAAATTACATCCAGCCCTTGAGGTTTCTAATTTCATAACAAATGGTCCATTTTATTAATAACCATCAAGTTAATTAACAGTTTTTAATGAGGTTAAAATTGTATTTCAATTAATAATTCAAGTAATTTTATTATTGTATAAGAGAGAAGTTAAGAATTTCATTTTTTCAGTTAATTCTATTAAATAAAAAAAATTGACAATGAGATATTTGTAATTTTTCAAACCATAGGGAACAATCTGTATTTTAAATAAATATCAAGGGGTGCATTTGTAATTTATCCTTTGTATAATATTGTCAATTTATATGTGAGTGATTCTACTTACACCATTATTTAGGCCTCGTTTGGGAACCTTCAATTTTAGCCAAAAAGTCAAAAAGTTACTATCTTAGCCAAAAAGCCAACAACCCATACAAAAAAGTCAATGATTCTCTTTTCTCTCTACTATTTGCACATCTTTTTGTAAAAAGCCAAAAAGTCATTCCAAACATACTAGTTTTTTTTAGCTCATATTTTAGCCAAATAGTCAAAAAGTTACTAAATTAGCCTGTTCCCAAACGAGGACTTAACCTCTTTACACCTTCCATCTCATTACACCACTAGAAAAAATGTAATTCTCATTACACCCCCAATATATTACCAAAACTAATCCTAAATTAACTATTTCATCTCTTTACACCACTAATTTTGGTAACACGATGCTAAATAATTTACATTATTCCGGTATTGTGCTGTCGGAAAAAATAGATCTCTCCAACATTTTGTTACTATACATTTACAAAGCCACTTTCTTTCAAACAATGATTTATTAATTTGTGGTAGGTATATTCGGTAATACAACGCTAATTAATTTGAATTACTCCAATGCCATGTTACCAAACAATATTTTTTTCCAGCATTATGTTGCCGTCCAATTAGATGATAACAAGAAATTAATTTGGGTCACTTGTGAAGTGTCTGTTCAGTGATACATTGTTATACAAATAGGATTACTCAAGCGTCATGTTGCCAAACTACAATAGAGTTGTCTAGGCCCCATCGCTGTACATTGAAAGATTTAGTTTTTCCGTGAAGCATCCATAAAAAAATTCATAAATCAAACTCGCATCCATAAAATCATACATAAAAAGTATCCATAAAATTATTCATAAAAGACATTAAGTGTACAAATATCCATAATGTATTCATAAATCTATAATTGTTTGCATCCATCAATCAAACATGTTATCACAATTTGTCTTAGTAATTTGTAGGTAATTTTTCCCTCCTTAATAGAAATAGACATCCACACTTTTAGAACCTGTCAACCTCAATCGTTCCCCCTTAATCTTTGTGTTGTCTTTGTAGTAACCACTTCTTTCACAAGCAAGTGTAAGTCATGGTTTTCTGCCATTACCTCCCACATCTGATGTCTTTATAATAATGACAAATCCAGTATTCTTCCCAACGTCAGAAGCCTATTTCATTAATGCTTCACGACTACTAAAAATCTAAAGGTAATAAATACATTTATACATCAAATTATTAATAAAACTCAATACAAATTAAAAATAAGAAAAAATTGTATTCATAAAAAAAACTTAACAAACCTCATCTGTAATGAATTCATGACTAAAGTTCACTAATATTTCAGTAGTTGCGTTGTTGCAATGAGTATAAATATAATCCTTCCAAGCAAAAAAATAAAAAAATATAAAAAAATGAAACGCCGAACAAATTAAAAAAAAATTCAGTTTGGGGTTACTAGAAATGTATCTTTTATTCGGTAGTTGGTTACCGAACTTATATTTTTTGTTCAGCAATGTGATGCTGGACTATTTTATTTTGTTCGATTTCGAACCACCGAACGAAAGTCGAACACCAGTCCAGAAAAATGAAACAAAAACCTACCGAATAAATAAAAAAACTCACCATTTTACTTTTTTGATGGTTCTTCACCACCGTTTCGTCATCCATTGTTTTATTTAATGATTAAAATATTATGATTCTCACTTTTTGAAAGAGATGTGTAAGAGAAAAGAAAAATTAATAAAGGAAAAAGGGGAGTAAGGATTGAAGACCAAGGGGTGAAAGGAGATAACAAAATATATTTAATTTTAGTGTTTTGTCCTTAAAGGTAATTTCAAACATAGATAAAATTAAGAATAAAAAAAAACTCATATGGAAGGTGTAAAGAGATACAGTAATGGTGTAAGTAGAATCACCCTTTATATGTGTTAGAGGTGACAAATGAGCCGATTTGGTTGGATCAAAATAAGTCATGTATTTACAACAATTCAACCCAATCCCACCCATTTAATAAATGAGTTAAGTTAAATTAATATGGATTGAATAAATGAATCCAACTAACCCATTACTTTATCTTTGTTTCCTTTCTTTTTTTTTCTTCTAATAGAAGGCAACGGCAATGGTGGTGAAAGTGGAGTGGTGGTAGGGTAGTAGTGGTGGAGGAGTGAGGATGGCAGTAGAGATTAGGTGGTGGTGTGCTAGAAAGCTATCCGACAATAATATAATATATTCAATAAAATGATTGAGAGATATACAATAAATAAAGGGGAGATTACAACAACAACAACAAAAATAAAAATAAGATTTTACTCTTGTAATAAAATATATCGTGAATTTATAATGTTGTCAATTTAAATTTTAATCTTTTGTTCGTTTTCAATCTAAGTCATCTACTTATTTTCGTTAAGTAAAACTGAAAAAAAAAAAAAAAAAAAAGAAGAAGAAGAAAAGAAAATTTGTTTTAATCATTAAACTGAACAACATAAAATATCTAAAAATGCCTTTTTCTACTGATCATAGTTTAGTTTATATGGATAAATACGTGGCCCAATAATTAGGGACAAAGTATCTGAAGCCCATTTCTTTTGCGCTTTTTGTTGGGATTCAACATAATCTCTCTAAAGTCTTCCATATAAATTTAGAAGACTCCGAAAAGTCCTAAAGAGATCCAAGAGATTCTAGGACATCATAGAAGAATCTGAAATATTAGAGAACCTTCTAGACAAATCTAGAAGGTTCCGGGAAGGTTTTAGAGTATTCTAGAATAGTATTTAAAAAAAACTCCACTATGTATTAGAATAGTTTAAAGAATTTTAGAATATAGTGGAAGGGTAAAACTATCCTAAAATATTCTAGAAGACTAAAAATGGCCCTTGGATCAAGTTGATCATAGCTATCCATTAAAGAGGTGAAGACTATGATGATGGCCTGTGGATCAAGTTGATCCTAACCATCCATCAAGGAGGTAAAAGGCTATATAAAGGAAAAACCTCTCATTTTAGGTAGTATAGAAATGATATAAGAGTGTTGTGGTAGAGAGTATGGTGGTTGGGTAGAAAACCACTAACTCGAGTAGTGAAGAGTTGGAGAATACATGTAAGACAATCACAGAACAGAAGAAAAATGTACGTATTCAGAACTCTTTGAAAACTAAGTTGCAGTTAGAGAGAGTGAGAAAACGGGTGTTGAATTTAGAGAAGATTCAGGAGGCACAAGGCAAAGAGAGTTTTTGAATCAACAGGATCCGCCGGTTGAGGAATGGAACCCAACTTGGGATGAAACATGGTAAGGAAGAGAATGTGAGCATGCCAAGATGCTAGATTGAAGGGCAACCAGATTGATGGAATCCTTCCTGTTAGAAGTGTAGAATGCTTCTCAAGCTTGGGTTAACCTGTCCGGTGTAGATAGCTTTTGTTTTATGAATTCATTTGATAATATTAAGGAAGCAAAATTGGTATGCAAAGAGTTAAACTACCTCCCTCATTCTTATTTCCCACATAGAACTCCCACAATTAACATAAATAGTGGGAGTTTTGTAGGATTTTTCATCCATGGGGTAAGCGTTGCAAATTTTTTACAAGAAAATAGAAATAGGTTCTTCGATGAATGGAATGTGGGTGAAAGTGCAACCCTCTAATTTCTACATCTAAATAATTAGGTGAGTATGTCTTTAAATTTATCTTTTATGCCAAATGACTATGTGAGTTTGATTTTAGATTCGTAGACACTTGCAACGTTTCCTTTTAGATTGGAAAAATTAGGTAGCTAGGAGGAGGCATAGTTTTCTTTTATATTTAGCGACTTGTATATGATTGACCATCATCTTATTGTGTTTTTTCTTTTTCATGTTTTGCTCCCCAATACTCAACGGCATTGATCGATGCAATCTACTTGATGAAGGACAAAGATATTGTTGCTATAATTAATCAATTATAGAGGAAGACAATGAAAACAATTCCCACATATCTTTTTGTGAAATATCACAAGCGAGGGAGTAAGGAATCAGAAAAAAGCATAGAGGATATACAATTTGTTAATAAACTAATATGTATGATCAACAACATTTTGGATGCATTCGAGGATTTAATGGATCCATTTTTGAAGAAATTAGATCAATTCAACCGTTTAGAAAGGGACTTTAACATGTTGTACGAAGATCCTATCCTCTAACGAGTAAGGATAAAATACTATTTGTATGCGAACTTTCTTGTTTTTTTTTAGGATCAAAAGTGAATGGATTTAGATCAATGTAATGATGATGGATTTGGAAATTTTGATGAAATTGTGGCAAACAATGCTAGATTGAGGTTTTTTTTTTTTTTTTTTTGGATAAATTCTCTATCTGGTGAACTTGAACTTGGCCAATCATTGATGACTTCAACAATTGGGAACATTAATTCATCTATTCACCAAACTGTATCATAACATTAAGAAGTAGTAAACTTGGTGCATCTAATTCTTCTTTTAGGCATGAATTGCATAATAATATTGTCAAAAATTACAAGCATTTAACATTAGGGGAGGAAACCAACGGGGTTAGCCCGATTGGCCAGAACTCCTGCACCTTATTAGGATATCAGTAGTTCGAATCTCCCCACCTGTGTGTAGGTCTTATTCTCATATATTAATTGGCGATACTAGTAAAAGGAAATGAGGAAACCACACACCATTCAGCAAATAAAATATTAATGCTATGTTTGGTTCATGGATTTGTGTTGGAAAAAATGGTTTTATAGTGACTTTAATGTGAAATTAAAATAGGTCCTAACCACCGGTTGAGGTGGGATCAAATGGATTTAGATTCTTTGTAACAAGATCTTTACATTACAAAAAGAACGACACAAAACCATTAAGAATTGAATGAGAAATTATCTCATAAAGGTGGCCTCATGAATGAGGTATTGGGAATGGTGTATAACCACATATCCCACATTGATTGTTAAAGAAAGCATTAATCGGTATTTAAATCCCAAGTTTTTTATAAGGGCATCCAAATTTTTCGAAGGAAGTGAGTTATGGATGCTTCAAGGATGGCGTGGGCAAAAACTATGGTCCAAGTTGGTTATGCAAAAATTACCACATGCATATGCGCGCATCGCCCACCAGCCTGGACCGGGCCGGGTCCATGGATCTTGAGGCTTGGTGGCCCATCAACCTAATTTTTTTGGAACTAGATATACACACATGTGTATATAGAGTGTGTAGCTTACACACTCATTCTCCATTAGTTGGGTAGTTTGCCTACATTTGGTGCTAGCCTTCATGGCTGGGAGGCTCCTCCTTTCTCCCCTATTGTGTATAAAAGGAGACCATCTTCTTTGATTTTGAACATAGTATTTTTTGCTCTCTAACATTATAGTCAGTTTGCTACTACCATAAAATTTTTACTATGTGAGAGAGTGCTGCCATTGTCAGTTCACCGAATCTAACCAGAAAGTGTTTCTAACTTAGCAGGTTCTAACCGTCGTATCCTGGGAGTCAGATGCCGACATACCTCTAGCACCCACAGTGAGGTGGGGAATCTGTTTTAAGGAGCCTATGGTATCACATAGGCTTCAGTCTGTTTCATTTTCTTATTTCAGTATTTTCTTTTGTTATATATTTATGTCCATCAAATTGTATGATTTAGTCCCATGATTTCTTGTTTTGTAATACCAATTTAATTAAATATGAATATGTTTATTTTATTTAAATACACATTTTGTACAACAAGTTGGGGAGGGATTTGGTAAGAGAATGGTAGGTAAAATGTGAATAAAATATACCTACATTTCACCTAATTTCACACATATTTTCCCTTTCTCTTTTCAAATCCCTCCCAAAATCTTTCAACCAAACATAGCCTACGAAGTGGTAAACTTGGGTGGATCTTATTTTTCTTTTATTTAAATTTTAAGCATGAAAGAGAAATGAAAGAACACATTGCATAATATCGTCGAATATTACCTAGCAATTTTCTTAAGTTGTGAGATGGATTTGGGAAGCATATTACTTATTTCTACAAGGAAAAAACCCTAGGGCTTCTGAATTTTGATCACACATACGAAGACTTTAAAAAAAAATTATCGCAATTTTGTTTTGAGAAAATTAGTGATAAATCCAATCTGTAGAGTGTATAAAGCATAAGGATCATGAGTATTTGTTTTATTCTTTTCATGAGAAATACACTCTTTCTAAGATATTATGGTAAGAAGTACATTTTGTTATTGTAGAAGACATTTTGTTTTCAATTTTACCCCTTAATCTATTTGTTGGAATCTTTTTATCTGTTTAATTTTTTTGAACCTATCTGTTCAAATTTTTTTTATCTATTATTTTTTTTAACCTATCTACTAAAAAAAAATTATCGGTTGAATTTTTTAGTCTATATTTTCCTTATCTGTTGAATTTTTTTAATGTGTTCATTTTTTTATATGTTAAAATAATAATTCAGTGTTTTTATCTGCTAAGGTCTGATTTTAAAAGACTCTTTTGTTTTATCTGTTGAAACAACTCTCTCTCTTCCTATCTTTTGTTATCTTTCGGTCATAGATCTCAATAACAACACCACAAAATTCAAATTATCTGTTCAAATTTGTATTAGTAATCTATCTTTTCAAACATGAGATCTGAATGGATTGCATCGATCTAACCAACACAATGGAAACTCTAGTGTTTTAGATCTGAAAATGAACACAAAAAAGTTAATAGATCGGAAGGAGAATACTCAATTAAGAGCAAAAATCAAAAAGAATATCAAGAAATTGCTCTTTTAATAACAGATCAACTACGTACCTCTGTAGATCTTTCATATTCGAGTCAAGCTTTGGCCTTGAGGAACAATCATGAGTCTGTGACTAAGACCGAGACTGCCATTGCTCTGTGTGTGTGTGTGTGTGTGTGTGTGTGTGTGTGTGTTAATGTCTTTTACTTTCTTTCTCTAGTTGTTCAAGATTAACTTTGACAGGCAAGAGAGGTTGTTGTTATTGCTTGGGGCAGCCACTGCATTGATGGGCTTAAGCTAGCTTGAGGGTCGCCATGAGGGCGTTAGAGATAGGTGGTTCCATGCTATGAGGAGGAGCTCGAAAAGGACGCTGAAGTAGAGCTTGGCAGAGGAACCCAGGCGTCGATGCTACAAGCGTCGCCGCTATGTGCAATGGTGTTGTTTGGCCGTGGTTCCGGCAACCCACCTGGGGGTTAAGCTTTACTGGAGCTCAACGTCGATAGCGAGAACACCATTATCCCTTCTCTGTCTCTCCCACTTACAATGATGAAAGTAGGAGAAGTCTATGAGGAGCCATGGCTCCCCGATTTCTGTAAAAAAATTCTATCTACCATTAACACTTTTAAAATATATATATCTTATTTTATAAATAAAATGGTCCATCAGTATAAAAATATATATCACAATCTTCTACTATCTCACATTCTCTTTCTATTTTAAAACAATGCCCAAATAGTACACATTAATGTGTGTTTGGAAGGGAAAAGATTAAGTACACACCCAATCTTTGGCATAATGTACAAAGTGATTGTCTCGAGACTTGAACCCATAATCTCAAGGCTATTTTCTACCAAAAAAATTTCTTTATCCTATTAGAAATTACTTCTATAGTATTTGAATTTTTTTTTTATTTAGTTATATGTATACAGTTTATATATCATATTGTACATGCATGTGTGTTTTATATATATGGTGAAATTTTTTTATTTGTCTTGATCCCTCCGGTTATGAAATTCTGATTCCGTCCTTGCTCACTCACTCACTCACTCACTAGTGTCTTTACTTTCTTTCTTTACTTTATGAATATCTTCAGCAGATCTTGCTGATTTTTTACTCTCTCCCCAATTTGTACACATAAAGATCATATGGGTATTTTAGGGCATGTTTGGTTTGTCTTTGAAAATATGTTTTTGAAGAAAAAAATTTCAAAAATATGTCTGGTTTAAATTTTTTTTAAAAAAAATCCAAAATCAGTTCTCCCTTTGCTATATATCAATCAATCACTTTTTTCTCTCTTCTCTACCATTCTTAATTACTTTTTCTCTCACACTCATCTATTCAATTACAAAAAAAATAATATCAAATCATCCCAAATTCTAAAATTATTTTCAAAATATACAACTAAACAAATTTTTAAATTTTATAAACTCTCTCCAAAAAATTACTTTTGAAATAACAACCCCACTACATTCATACAAAAATAGTCCCGTTAACCTGCCCAACTGACGTGGCGTGGGTTGGCCAAAATAGAATCCCAATTGCCTTTGTGGTGCATTTGTTTCACGCGACCAAACCTCTCAGCAAACACACAGGCCTTGTTTGGTTTGACTTTGAGAGATAAGTTTTCAAAAAATATTTTAGGAAGAGAGTTTAAAAATTTTTGTAGTTTGTTTGGTTGTATATTTTGAAAATATTTTTGGAATTTGGGATGATTTGATATTTTGTTGTAATTGAGTAGATGTATGTGAGAGAAAAAGTAATTGAAAAGGAAAGAGGAGAGAGAAAAAGTGATTGATTAATGTGTAGAAGAGAGAAAGTGATTTTAGAAATTTTTTTAGAAAAATTACAAACTAAACAAAATTTTCAAAAATTTTCTCCAAAATTTTTTTCCTAAAGCCAAACCAAACAAGACGACAGACTCTCTCAAATGGACTACTGGGAAATTATAAAATATTCCTGAAATATCACGTGTCTGTACTCCCTAACTAATCATCATTTATTATGCCCCTCATATCCCTCACCACCAATCACAATACTATTAAGTGCCACGCGTGTATATTCCGAAAAAACTGAATAATTACCCCCAAACCTATACCCTTCTGGACAAACTCTCTCTATCTCTACTATTTTCAAACAAACCACCTATCACCACCGACAATCACCACCGACGAACCGACCACCTCTTCTCTCTCCATCTCCGATGTTTCTCTCCTTCCAGCGGTTCTCTCTCTTTGGTGCGAGTCTCAGGTAAGCTTAGATTCAACAAATTAAAAAATAAATAAAGAAAAAAAATCAAGGGCTTTGTTTACTTTCAACAATCTTTATATCAAACAAAATCAAACTTCAATCCCAATCAGTTTAATTGAAAAATCCAAATCAGTTCTGAATTCAGAAGGAAAATGTGTAGTTGTTAAGTATTATTCAAATGAATGAGATTTGATTGCCAAAAAAATAAAAAGAGTCGAGGACAGAGAGCAACGTCAAAGAGAGCGAGACAAAGTCGACGCTAGAGGGCGAGTCCGTCGTTGGCGAGGGACAACCAGAGAGTACAATCAGTTGGGTCTCTTTTGTTTCTCCCTGAGTTGGGTCTCCTTTCTTTCTCTAGTTTTCTCACTAACGAGTATCGGTGATGGTAGTCGCTGTCATTGTGCTAGTGCTATAGGGGAGAGAGAGAGAGAGAGAGAGAGAGAGGGGAGTGTAAAAAGAGAGCGTGGATCTATTTTTGAAAAGAAAAATGCTTGGGAGCATTAATTAGTGCTCCCACTAATTAGGTGGCAGTGGGTTCCGTCATTAATGATGTGATATTTTGGTTTTGGAGTTGTATTTTTTTTATTTTTTTATTTTTTACTTTTTTAATGCATTAGTGCTATTAGTGGTGATGTTTTTAGTGGGATGAATCATTGTTGTTTTGAAAATTTGGAAGCCATATCATTCGGGCGGTTTCAGGGCAAAGGAATTGTGTGGACCAAGTATTTTTGTTGAAATAATATCTCAAAATACAAACCAAGTAAGGCTGTATTTATTTCGCATAAACTTGTTTTTATAGACTTAGGCTTGATTGTTTGCTTATTATGAAACGACGTGTTAAAAAATAGAGAAGTGATACAATCCAAATAAATCAATAAACTAATAAGTTGACCTTTTTTTTTTCGTATAGCCAAAAAAGGCCTTAATATTTGATCATGTAGACCTTTGATAAAGAAAATTAATTTAAATTTATCACCTGAACGTCCTTTTTTTTAATTAAAAAAAATCAACTTACATTTTAATTTGATATAGCATAAAAGGATTTAATTTTTTTTTTATTGTAAATTTTCAAGTCCATCACCCACCACTCTCATTCCATAATCTCAGCACCTTTATTGCCACTATTGCCCCTCTCATCTTTTCCCAACCTCCCTTACCCCTTCCGCTTATCCCCTTCCTCACCCTCACCTTAGCTTCCTTCCATCAACCACTCACAAAAATGAAAAAATAAATAAATAAACTTAGTTGTGTTTAGTTGGAGAATTTTGAAAGGAATTTGGAAACGAAAAGGAAAAAAAATAAGTGAAATGTGAATAAAATATACCTCTACTTTACCTAATTTCACACACTGTTTCTCTTTCTCGTTCCCTTTCCAAATTCTTTCCCAAATCCCTCAACCAAGCATAGCGTAACAAAGTGAGAAATCAAATTTGGAATTTCAATAAGAAGAGGTCACGGTAGAACTGTTCTTGTCAGTAGATTTGGTCATGATGGAGAAGATCTCAATGGTAAAGGCACGAGGGAGCCATCGCAGTGGTGTTGGTGGCAACGAGAAAAGAGGTTAGATGAGATTGTGTATTGTGATGATGCTGCTTGTTTAACCTTTTACAACATTCACCTTATTTGGTTTCAATTTTTTGAAAATTAATTTTTTTATTTTTTTATATATTTTTATTTTTAGTGAATTTTTTAAAATATTTTAGTCAATTTTTTTTTTATTACTTTTTAAATTTATCTAACTTAGATGTACCTAAAAAGTAAAATATTTGTATTTTTTTTTTTAAATATCAATAAATGCACAAGAATACAAAAAGATACTTAATTTTCATTTTTTTTGTATTTTTAATGTTTAGAGAACTTTTTCATAAATATTATACTTTTTAATTGTATTTATATTAACTGTATCTAAAAATTTAAAATTTTGCTTAAAATATTTTTTAAAAAAAAATCATTAAAAAAAATATGAAAAACAAAAACCCAAGAAATTGGAACTAAGGTCTATTTTGAGAAGTGTCTTTTTTTTTTTTTTTGGTTTATTGACTTATTATGAAAAAATGTGTAAAAAAAGTAGAAAGATAATAATCTAAATTAGCCAATAAATTAATAAATTGATTTTTTTTTTAACTTTCCAAAATAGACCTAAACAATGTGATTAGTTCGAAGAATACACTATTCCAGATCAAGTGATGTGAGCTCCATGGAGAAGAAATCACTAGAAAAATAAAAACTAAAAGGTTAAATTACACATTTATAACTCTGGTAGGTGATTGAAATTTCACTTTGATTCCTTATTTTAAATTGAATAATTTGGTCCTCACATTTTAAGTTTAATTTCGATTTAGTCACTCCGTTTAAGTTAGAGGTTTAAATTAACGATTTTGGAATAATTGTCAACCTGTTGAGGTGTACACATAGAAAAATTAATAAAAATTTGGTAAGAAGAACTAAATTGATATTTGACTTAAAGTGCATTTGATCAAATTATTTAAATTAAAATAATAGGGGTCAAAATGAAATGTTGATCAAATTATAAAAGTAAAAAGTCAAATTTACCTAAGCTAAAAACTGAGGGTTAAGGGTAACTTTGTGTTACCATTTGCGAAAATTATAGAATAGTTTCAGAATACTATATAATCATACTCTCTCACTAATAGCTATTCACTATATTCCCTCATATTTCTTAATTACTCAACACAAATAAGTAATACTCCATCTTGTCTATCAATCATACTATCATAAAGTATGACGTGACCGTACTTCCGAACTACCCAATAATCACCTACTATTTGAACCTTTTCACCAAGATTACCTCCTTTCTGTTTTGGACAACTACCGGATAAACTTGAACTTGGCTAATCTTTCAGGAATGGGACTTCTGGGAAGATTAATTCATTCATTCGCCAAACTGTACAGCAAGCATATATATATACTAGTGGTGTGGCACATGCGATGCATGTGCAATTCAGATAAATAAGCATAAAAACAAATAATAAAGAAATTAATGCTATAATATGTATATTGTCTAAATGGTAAGAGTGTTCTTAATGAAACCCAAGGTCTTGGGTTCAAATCTTACTCATGCCTTTGAATAACATTTTTTTATTTTAGGATAGAAAAATTTGCCACGTGGCAGAAGGAGAAGCTACCACACTATTAGACACCAAGTCATGTGCTCACATATATAATAGTATAGATATACACTCTTATATAAATGCACATTATTGTTAAATCGCGAATTGAATTATGACTAATTTTACCAAAACAGTGAATCTTTAATTGTATCAAATCGTAAAATTCACTTTATTTTGCATAATCTATAATTTTGTATATCAATAGACATATCAAAATTCACACAATGTTTAAAATGACATAAATGTTAGAATATAAATTGTTGATGTATATGCATATAAATCCACATATACCAATATAATTGATTAATCTCTTTTTTTTAATTTTACGAGAATATATCACAATAAATCATAGCAAATAGTAGTGAGAAACAGTACAAATTAAATTGTTTAGATTGAAACTCATATCAATCGTGTGAATCAAATTGTGAATTATAATATTCTATAATAACAACTATGTACAAAATATTTATTTTTTTTATTTTTTTGAACTGGGTAAACTTGGCACATCTTCTTTTATTCTACTTTTTTTTTTGGGGGGGGGGGGGGAAATAAAATAAAATAAAATAAAAAGCCAAAAGCCAAACTGATTAATGGCTGCATCATTGCTGTTTATGTCAAAAGTTTTCCCAAGGAAATTGTATAGAACCAAATACAGTCAATTACAAACTATAATAAATAATCTGTCAGAGTAAGATAAAAATAAGAATGAGGCATATTTATTAATTGAATCACTAATTTCACTACATCATTGATCCAATTGGTTTCCAAGAAACTACAGAAAAAGGAAAAGAAAGTCAAAAGAAAAATTCTCAAGCTGAATCTTGAAAAGCATTTCTTATATGAATTAGAATTCTAAATCTTTTGGACTCAACAGAACAATCATGATCGGTGACAGTGAGGTGAGGTTTTCAATTAAAAGAGAGATTAAAAAGAACTTTTATGCAAATGAGAGGAAGAGACAGATAGAGAAAAAATACAATGAAGAGAAGAAAGTTGCTGGGTGCGAAGCCCTCAAATTGCAGAGTATCATATAGAGTATGCAGGCTGCAAATCAACTCCATATTTATATAAACATGTAAATATGGGAACAAATCTATTCAAATTTCAATCAGAAGTGTGGAAAAGTAATCAACTCTTACCGGTAATAACAGACCAAAAGACATCGCCAATTTCCAGACGGAGAAAAAAAATTGTCTTTCCGATCATTGATGAGAACAAAGCCAAAAAATGAACTCGTAATAGGCTTGCAGGGACAAATCTTAAATCTGTCCAACAGGAAATATATGAAAACAACTGAAACAAAAGGCGAGTTTTCGACTATTCAAAAACAGCTTCTTCATGCATCTTGTCTATCTTCATACACAAATGTAGCTGCTCACTTACAAGGTATACTTCACCAGAAAATGAGTGGTGCTTATCTCCAGCAACAAACTTACATGCCTTGTCATTAACATGCACCAAACTGTAACCAGTCACCATCCTCACCCCTCTCCCCCTCACCATCCATCTCATCCTTGCTGCATCAACCCATAAGCCACCAGCCGCGTACATGCTCGACGCAAGCAAATACCCAGCTGAGTTAGATGGCTCCAATTCAAGAATGTGAGAAAGAGCACCGGAACCGAGCTCACTGTTCCCATGAGTCCTACAAGCACTCAACAATGCCCCCCACGCACTTGCACCAGGCTTTAAACCATTATTAGGCATCTTCTTGATCAACTCCATAGCAGTATCAAGCTTTCCAGCTCGAGCCAACAAGTCCACCACACATGAGTAATGTTCTAATCTCAGTTCAACAGCATGATCTTGAGCCAACTCTTGGAAAAACAAGAGCCCCTTCTCAATTAAACCCCCATGGCTACAAGCAGATAATACAGATAGTGTTGTTACTGGGTTTGGCCTTAGACCGTGGGCTCTCATTTTGTCAACCAACGCCAAGGCATAATGCGGAAGGCCATTCATGCCATATGCTGCAATCATGGCACTCCAGGACACAACATTTTTCTTGGGAATTTGGTCAAAGACCCTTTCTGAAGCTTCTATTGCCCCGCATTTGGAGTACATATCTAGAATTGCAGTCCCAACTGCGACATCTGCTTCCATGCCTCTGCGAATTGCAATGCCATGGGCTGATTGTGACCTTTTCAGATCAGCAGAAATGGAACAAGCCTCGAGAAGATTTAACACGGTAATCACATTGGGCTTGTTTTGTACTTGGTTCATCTCTTGGAAGACAGCAATGGCTTCATCAGGCATACCACAATGGGTGAACCCTGCAATCATCGTGCTCCACGTTACCGTATCTCTTCTCTTCATCTGATTGAATAAGCTCCATGCAAGTGTAATGAGATTGCATTTTGCATAGGCATCGATTAAAGAATTCATCACTAAATCATTAACTTCATAACCCCGCCGGATTATTATCAAATGAATGGATTTGAGGTGAATTGGATCCAAAAGATGCTTGCATGTTTGAAGAAGATTCACTAGAGTCACGCCATCAGCATCAATTCCTGCCTTCCACATTGAATCAAACAGCAATAGAGCTTCCAAATACTTATCATTACTAACAAACCCAGATAATAGAGAATTCCACGAGACGACATTCCTTCTAGGCATTTCCCTAAATGATTTCAAGGCAGATTCAATATCATGGCACTTCGAATACATATCAATTAAAGAGTTTCCAACAAACGAATCATAAACAAAACCTCTACGGATCACAAACCCATGGACCAATCTTCCAATGCTAATTTCCCCCAAATGAATGCAAGCCTTAATTACATGTACCATTATTTGCCCATCCATTTCGATTTCATTCTTGGTTACCATTTCTCGGAACAATCGGAAAGCAACCTCAGCTTCCTCACTTTGCACATAGGCCCCAATCATCACACTCCAAGAAATCAAATCTCTGCTAAACATTTCGTCAAACAGTTTTTGTGCAGCCTCCATTTCAATGTCCGCATACATATTCAAAAGAGAGTTTTGAACAGAAGTAATAACCCAAAAACCACTAGTAACTATGTAACCATGAATTTTCATTCCTTCATAGATAGCTTTAAGACTTCGACATGCTTGAATTACAAGCACCAAGGTGGCATTGTTGGGTTCAAATCCTGCAACCCTAGCTTGCAAAAACAACCATAAACCTTCCTTGACAGCACCCTGACCTAGGTGCCCATTAATCATTATATTCCATGAAACTGAATCTCTGCTCCTCATGCAATCAAAAACTGCCACTGAAGAATTTAAGGCCTGAGATTTCACATAAAAATCCAAGATAGAATTTCCAATTGAAGAAAATGATTCTAATCCTTGCTTAACCAAACAAGCATGGACAGACTCT
This sequence comes from Camellia sinensis, assembly GCF_055761805.1. Classification (NCBI taxonomy): domain Eukaryota; kingdom Viridiplantae; phylum Streptophyta; class Magnoliopsida; order Ericales; family Theaceae; genus Camellia; species Camellia sinensis. The sequence goes on along the minus strand of NC_138969.1, from coordinate 39,241,445 downwards.
CCATGTTTGAAGGAGAGGAATAAGCAAGCTTTGAAAATTGGAGGGAACAAGGAAGGGTCTGTGAATTGAACTCCGGTTTTCCTCGTATCGCGATATAGAGTAAACACTTCCTGCCAATTACCATTAGATGATGACTCCTTGATCCTCCAAAACCAATGGGGGAGTTTTGAACTTGAAGACATGATTGGAAAACGCATTGCCGAGGAGCTAATGCAATGACTTGGTTCATGTTAATGATCTGGAATCCCTGGAAAAGTTCACAAAAATCAGCACTGCAATAAACCAATTGGTTCTTCCAAGATTATAATTCCCAGTTTTCAGTTAGGATCATTGGGTAATATTTCAACAATAAACAGAGAATGTAGTGTTGGAGATTGGGTTTGGACTGGGATTAGTCTTAGGCATATATTAGACAGCTATATTAAGCTTAGGTGTATGTGCTTGAGATTGGATTTCATGTCAGAGAGGGAAGAATGTAGATACAAGCAAACTCAGTTCAAACAATTTATTATCAGCCAGGAATGTCAACACTAGTACAAGCAACAAAGTAATAAAACTAGACACTGAAAACAAGTAATTAGCCTAGAGAAATTAGGACTCAAAAATGGAAAATTAATTATCAAAACAATATATTATTGGAGATGGAAAATGTTTGGGACCCCACAAAAGAGATCTCCATGACCCCACTGATGTATTGACTATTGATATGTTTGAATTTTTTTTTGAAATTATGTCTGACAGTGACATAAATGATTCATATTATTTTGGAGATTGTGGAGGTTTTATTTTGTGGGAGTCGTTATCATTACTAATTGGACGACACGTTTATAATGATTGTCGTCGAAAGAGAGTTTTGATTGAGTACTTTTAATTCATTTCTAATGATGTGGAATGAATTTCATTCCTCACTCCGCACTCTTTATCCTTCCTCTCTTTGGCCTCGTTTAGAAAGTTAATTATTTTAGTACATTATTTTAATTTTTGGCTATATTAGTAAGCTAAATTTTTTGTATTTGAGAAGACGGTTAGATTTTTTTTAGTTGGATGTGGTGTCTGTGGAAAAAAAAATGAAATAATTATAGATTTAATGTAATATTTTGTCTTATTAATTATTTTACCCTATTTTATCTTTTTATAAATTTTAGCTAAAAAGAAGCGAAAAATCCACCTGCCAAACATCTCTTTCTATTTTCTCTCTTCCACCTCATTAGAAATGAATGTTCACACCGTCAATGTGAATGTTCACACCGTCAATGTGAATGTTCATGTCGTCAATGTATAGGGGCTCGGCCCATGTATAATGTGAATATTCACATTGACATGTTAACATTCACATTAATAGGAGTGTAAAATTAGTCCGCGGCCCGGAGCGAGCCTGGTGCGGCCCGTGAAAATGTGAATATTCACATTGACATATTAACATTCACATTGATAGGACTGTAAAATTAGCTCGCGGCCTGTGGGCGGCCCGAAGCCCGCCCGTTGCCGGGGCTTGACCGGCCCGTTGATAATGTGAATATTTACATTGACATGTTAACATTCACATTGATAAGAGTGTAAAATTGACTCGCGTCCCATGGGCGGCCCGAAACCCGTGGGCGGCCCGGAGCGAGCCCGGCCCGGCCCGTGACAATGTGAATATTCATATTAACATATTAATATTCACATTGATAGGAGTGTAAAATTGGCCCGCGGCCAATGGGCAGCCCAAAGCCCGCCGCTGCCCGGGGCGGGCCCGGCCTGGCCCGTGACAATGTGAATATTCGCATTGACATATTAATATTCACATTGATAGGAGTGTAAAATTGGCCCGCGACCCGAAGACGACAGCCTCGGGTCCGGCCGGTCGGCCTAGGCCTAGGCTCGAGCTTAAGCCGGGCTTGGGCAGGCCTGGCCATTTTTTTTTAATTCTTTTTAATTTTTTCTACCAAAATTTTATTATTTTTCACAAAAAAAGACATTGTGCCTTAGGCGGGCTGGGCCTCAGACCGAGCCTTGAATGGGTCTTAAGCGGGCTAATGGGTCGGGCTTCAAAATGATGGTCTAGGCCCTAGCCTAGGGTCTCGGGCATGCTCGGGCCCGGACCCAAACAAGCCTGCCCCGGGCCATGGGCGGGCTTCGAGCAGTCCACGGGCGGCAGGCCAATTCTACATTCCTATCAATGTGCATGTTAACATGTCAATGTGAATATTCACATTGTCAACGGGCCAGACCGAGCCTACTCCGGGCCGTGGGCGAGCTTCGGGCAGCGGACAAATTTTACACTCCTATTAATGTTAATGTTAACATGTCAATGTGAATATTCACATTGTCACGGGTCACCAAGCCCGCCTCGGGCTGTGGTCGGGTTTCGGGCCACCCATGGGCTGCGAGCCAATTTTACACTCTTATCAATGTGAATGTTAACATGTCAATGTGAATATTCGCATTGTCAATATGAATATTCACATTGTCAATGGACCGGGCCGGGCCCGCCCCGGGCTGCGGCCGGGCTTTTGGCCGTCTATAGGCCGCGGGCCAATTTTATACTCTTATCAATGTGAATGTTAACATGTCAATGTGAATATTCACATTGTCAATAGGCCGGACCGAACCCGCCCCGGGCCGCGCCATGGGCTATAGGCTAGTTTCGAGCAGCCACGGGGCATGGGCCAATTTTATACTCTTATCAATGTGAATGTTAACATGTTAATGTGAATATTCACATTGTCAACAGGCCGGACCGGGCCCGCCCCGCCTACGGGCCGTGGGCGGGTTTTGGGCAGCCACGGGGCGCGGGCCAATTTTATACTCTTATTATTGTGAATATTAACATGTCAATGTGAATATTCACATTGTCAACGAGCCAGGCCCGCCCCGGGTCGTGGGTGGGTTTCGGGCAGCCACGGGGCACGGGCTAATTTTACACTCCTATCAATGTGAATGTTAACATGTCAATGTGAATATTCACATTGTCAACGGGCCGAGCTGGGCCTGTTCAGGGCCGCGGACGGGCTTTTGGTCGCCTACGGGACGCTGGCCAATTTTATACTATTATCAATGTGAATGTTAACATGTCAATGTGAATATTCACATTGTCAACGGGCCGGGCCAGGCCCGCCCCGCCCCGGGCTGTGGGCGGGCTTTTGGCTGCCCATGGGCCGCAGACCAATTTTATACTCTTATCAATGTGAATGTTAACATGTCAACGTGAATATTCACATTATCAACGGCCCGAACCGGGCCCGCCCTGGGCCGCGGGTGGGTTTCACGCCGCCACGGGACGCGGGCCAATTTTACACTCCTATTAATATGAATGTTAACATGTCAATGTGAATATTCACATTGTCAACGGGCCGGGCCAGCCCCGGCTCGCAGACAAGTTTCGGGCCGCCCACGGGCCAATTTTACATTCCTACCAATGTGAATTTTTAAACATGAATGTTCATATCATAAAATTGCTAACCGTTCAAAAAATATTTATAAGGGTATCAAAATTAAATATAAGGGCATAAATGTCTAAGAAAATAGTGTAAATCAAGAAAAAAGACTTTATGGAATAAAACTATACATACATGGGACTAAATGGGTTAAAAAATTCCTTCATGGACTTCTTGGATTAAAATACTTCTAAATGTGATTTATCAATAATTTTCCCTTTTACTTTTCTCTCACAAAATTATAAAAAAGCCAAAAGTTCATATCAAATAAAACTTTTTTAGCCAGGTTAAAATAGTAGAAAAGTTAAAAAGTCAGACTAAAAAAGTTTATTCCAAGCGAATCTAAAATATTATATATAAATTATAATTATTTCACTTTTTTTCTTACAACCATCAAATCAATTATATAAAAAAATCAAAATTTATCTTCAATGCAACTTTTTTAGCCAGACTAAAATATTCAAAAAAATTAAAAAATTAGTCTAAATTAACTCATCCCAAACGAGAGCATATGTAACTATTTAAGAGAATGTTGGAGACCTTTAAAAAGCCTATCTTAATTTGACCCATAGGGTTGGTTTGAGAAGTGGGTTGGTTTTTTGGCTTTTTGATTTTTTTGACTATTTTAGCCTGAGCTAAAAAGCTTTGTTTGGGAAGGGCTTTTTGACTTTTTGACTTTTTTAACTTTTTTTGTGAGAGAAAAGTGTAATGATTATGGATTTGATGTGATATTTTATTTTTTGTGACTAAAATAGCCTATTTTGTCTTTTGTGACTAAAATAGCCAAAAAAGTCCATAACCTAACTTGCCAAACGGAGGCTATAATAGTATAATATAACAAATGTTAATTTTTAATTTTTCATACATTCAATTATATAAGGTTTCACTTGCCATATCAATAAATTTAGAGATCTAAATTATGAATTTCTAACGTTTCACAACCATTTATTAGTCTGCATCGTACTGATGCTTGATACTTGCACAACTCTTGTGCCATTTTTTCTTGTCTGAATGTAATAACAAAACAAAAATATTCACCTTATTTGGTTAATTGAAATAAATTTATGCTATTGTTAAAAATTATTAATTAATTTGATAATTTATTAATAAAAATGACCATTTATTAATAAATTAAAAATTTTAAAAAACCGGATGTAATTTTCAAAATTATAAGAAACAAATTATATTTTAATCAAATCTCAATAAATATATTTATAATTTACCCAAAATAAATATGATGTAGCATATTCATGCACATAGTTGTGACACGCTTAAAATTGCTAATCAAATCTCATCACATTTGATCAAAAAAAAAAAAAAGGTCACATATGAAATTAAACAAACATGGCTTATGGCTGGTTTTTTTAATAAAATTATTGTTAAAAAGATTTTGAATTAGTTGGATCGGTTAAAGAGTTAGAGATATTAAAGTTAAAGAGAGAACTAATAGCAAGTCTAGCAAAAGGCCAAAAAGTGCTCTTGAAATGGCTATTAAGACTTCGTTTGACAACATCATTTTTTAGTTTAAAAATCAAAAATTTATTAAAAAATCAAAAAGTCAATAACTTATATCAAAAAATCAAAAATTCTCTTGTCTCTCTACTATTTTGTATATATTTTTATAAAAAATTAAAAAATTATCCCAAATATACTAATTTTTTTATCTCATATTTTAGACAAAAAGTTAAAAAATTACTAAAATAGTATGTTTCAAACGAGGCCTAAGAAGAAAAAATATCATGGAAGTCCATTCTCAAATCATGTTAACCCAATGTATGATCTTGTTGAACAAAGTGAATTTTCTCAATCAGCGCACTTCACACCGGTATCATTATTATTATATAAAATCATTTGCCTTCTTTTTATTTTAATATGTTCTTATGTACTATAAAATAATTTGTCTTCATATTTTACAAGTGTTGTAATTGATATGTTTTCTCTCTACGGAATGATTCAATTCAAAAAAAACAATAGCAACTCAGTGCTCACTCAAGTATGGATGTTCCTACTGCGCAAACAATATTTCATCAATCGTCACAACTAATACAAACATCTCAATATAGACAGGTTAGTCTCTCATAAGTTCTCATTATTTAACTTGTGTTTTTTTATTATTTATTTTGTGCTTTGTTTTGTTTTTTTTATTAGCGGGATAATTTTTATGTTTCTTTCGTACAATTTTTAAATAAAATATGTATTAGAAAAATGATCTTATTACTTATAGTCTATTCAAAAATCAATGAGGGCCTACTAAAATAACTGATTGTTGTTCCAAAAAAAAAAAAAATGACTGATTTACTACAAGTAATTTGGTATTTCTTACATGATTTTTTTTTTCAATTTAAAAAGAATGTACCATAGGAATAACATAATTTTTGGTATTTAAAGGAACAACTACCAACACAAGGATATGATGGATTTTGCTTTAATAGCTTTCGTGACAAACATTGAAGGACCAACTTTGAAGTTTAAGGTGACAATCATGATGTAATGCCTGCAATGATAGCTTTATTTAGATGACAAAAAATTCCATCTTATCTCAAATTTCTCTTTTCTTCAAATTTGAATCCCCCCCCCCCCCCCCTAAAAAAAAAAAAAAAAAAAATCTCTAATGTTTCATCTTTTTAAATTTTCATAAAATTAAAAAAAAAAAAATTTTGATCAACAAAAAATCTGTTAAAAAAAGTCAAACAGCACTTACAAAGCTCATCCAACAAAAAAATTTATACCAAACAAAGGAAAGATATTACAAGAAGGACAGAGGAGAAAAAAAAAATGAAAATATCTAGTTGCACAACTCATGCTCGTGCTCGTACTGCTATTCATAAGAGTTTTGCAATAGAACACGCTTGAGACAAAATTCAAATTTGATAAGTTGTTAATTTGATTTTAAAAAAAAATTACTCTTCTTTGATTTGATGAATATTTTTTTGAAAGAATTTGAGATAATTTTTTGAACAAATTTAAATTAAATTAAAATTTAATAATAGAAAATGTGAAGGATTAGAGATGCTAGACTAAAAGTATGATCACCCATTACAATTCACATTCATTCCAATTAACCAAATAGATTACAAATAATATTGGTTGTCATAGGTATCTGGGTATTTCGATCATAAAAGGTGAGGTTGGGGTTTTTCATTATCAAAACAAATAAAAAAATCAAATCGTTTTTTAGCATTTAGTATTTGTTTTATTTTTTCATTTTTAGTATTTGTTATATTTTATTTATTTTAAATAAAGTAAAAAACAAACAAACTTTTTTTTTTCTCGGTAGCATTTTGGCAAGCACCAAAAAAGTCAACTTTTTAGTTTTTTAGCTTTTTTAAGTCATATCATCTCTCTATTTTTTTATATCAAAAAAGTTAAAAAGTTACAAAAAAGTCAAAAAGTTAACTATTATCAACTTTTCAAAACACTAGAAAAAAAAAGTGAATAAAATTAAGAATGCTCACAGATTTAGGCCAAGTTTGGGAAGATCCAAAAAAGTCAAAAAGTCAAAAAGTTACTCAAAAAGCTAAAAAGTTAACACTATTCACCAAAAGTCAACAATTACGGCTGCACAACTCCCAATTCAAATTTTTCCCTACAAATCAATTTTTACAATTTTTTATTACACATTTTTCAATAAAAAGTCAAAAAGTTAACCCAAACATCCATATTTTCAACCTCAATTTTTTAGTCCAAAAAGACAAAAAGTACACTTTTTTAGTTTTCCCAAACTTGGCCTTAGACTGGGTAGCCTTTTATCTATCATTTGTCCAAACATAGGTGACTTGGGAAAAAATAAATTTGCTTATGTTTGCTTAGTTAGCAGCTGCGGATTGAACGGACCTTGCAAGTTGGCAGAAGATTGGTTTGGGAATTTAGTCTTTACTATTTTTGGCATTTTTGAACTATTTTTTTTTATTATTCTAGGCCCAAAAATTTATATTCTTCATTTTTTATAATAAAAATAAATGCGCAAAATTTATATTTGATACATCGCAAATATAATTACAAAGGTCCTTTTGTTAGCATAAAAAATATAAAAATATAACATAATTTTCTTAAAAGTGTTGACGAATGAGATTGGATTGGTATGACTTCCCATCTTTCATTTATCCAAACTTGGATGAATTGAGAAAAGTATATTTGCATTAATCTACCTCAACTATTGAAATCGTTAATTTTTTAACGGGTTAATTCAGGCCATTAAGCCCTGATTTGGCAAACTTCCAAAGCTAAATAATCATAAAAAGACAAAAAAAAAAAAGTTAAAAAACCAAAAAAATTTGTCATTTCAAAGTCAAAAAATCAAAAATATAAAACAAGAAAACCAAACAAACAAAAAAATTTCTGGCTAAAAAAATAAAAAAAACTTAAAAATCAACTTAAAAAAATCATTACCAAACTACTCTTAAATTTTAATGGATCGGGAAATGCCTCCACTAGCAATCTTGATTGATCTCATAAACAAGGAATAAGGGTCGGGTCGACCCACAATCGTCTGAGAGGGTTATTGCCCTACCCTACCCGATATCAGTCTGTCAAGTGTCAAACTTCACACTTCTCAGTCTCACGGCGTTCATCGTCTGTGTGTTATTCGAGCCTCTTCTCTTCCTCTCCTTCTTCCATACCAAGAACACACATATTCATACACACACACACACACACACACACACATATATATGGCTCAATTTTGGAAACCAGGTACCGAGAGACCTCCCCTTCTCGACGATGAAGAAGGCGGCATTCTTCTCTACTCTGCCTCTCGCTCCTCCTCATCTGGGTAATCCCTTTTTTTTTTGGTTGAATTGTACATTTTTTCATGAATTGTATGTAACCCTGTGTGGATTTGTATACTGGGTTCACACAGATACAACCATGTTAGCATAGAGAAGCAAAGGCAGAGACTTCCGGTGTTCAGGTACCGAACTTCCATTCTCTATCTGGTGGAGACTCATGCCACCACCATTATCGTTGGTGAAACAGGAAGTGGCAAAACTACCCAAATCCCTCAGGTTCACTCTCCTCATTTCATAAAATTTATATATGTGTGTGTTTGTGTATATATATATATATATATATTTACTAGCCGTTGCAATCAGGGATGTAGATAGAAATTTGTTTTAGGAGTGGCCAAAATAAGTGTAGCAAAAAAAAATCTTTTAGCAAAGGGGAAATTTTATCATGTACTTTAATTAAAAAAAAAAAAAACGAATAATGAAAAAAAACAATAAATTTATAACCAAACCAAATCAAACAAAACCTCAATATCAAATAGGGTCAGCTCTATTAGCCTTTGTTCTCCACTTGATTCTATTAACGGCCATTTGATTAGTCAAAGAGACTCATATCTCTATTTATTGCACTCGCTCACTTCAATTTAGGTCTATCCCTTCTCCTAACACTTCCATATATTATCATTGTATCGCATCTCTTCAATACTGTCTCTGTTGGTGTTCGTTGTATATGATCAAACCATCTCAATCTATTTTCCCTTAACTTATCTTTCTACCCATTCACGAATATGTTCATTCCTAATTATGTATTTCTAGTCTTGTCACACATCCACCTTAGCATCCTCATCACAACAACACTCGTCTTATCAACATATTGTTACTTAGTTGTCCAACATTTCGTCTCATACAACATCGCTGGCCTAATAGCTGTTCTATAGAGTTTTCCTTTTAGTCTAGTGGGTATTCGTTTATCACACAGTACCTCAGACGCACTTCTCCACTTAAGTTACTCTGCCTTAATTCTATAGATCACATTAGCTTCAATCTCCCCAACCATTGTGATAATCGATCATATATAACAAATATGTTCATTCTTAAGTAGTTATTGGTTCTCAATTTTCACTTCTCCTCTGCTTCCATTGTTACTGTTACTAAAATTACACTCCATATATCCTGACTTAGTTCGGCTTATCCTAAATCCTTTATATTCACATGCTTCTCTCCAAGTTTTCAACTTAGTGTTAAACTCCTTCTCTAGTCTCATCCGCTAACACGATATCATCTGCAAAAAGCATATACCTTGACACATCATTCTGAATATTTCTCGTCTAGTCTCATCCATAGCACGATATCATCTGCAAAAAATAATAAATTTATATTAGTCAATAATGAAATCAAGAGGATTATCACTATTATATTAAATAATTTGGGATTATTTATGTGCATTGTGGGAGCCGAATAATGGCAGAATCAGAAGGTGCGTACCTTAGAAGACTGATATTAATCGGCTGTATCCTACGGGAATGGGAAGCCGAATATATTATATGTGCCGAATAAGTGTAGATCCTTAGAGCCGGATAAGAGAAAGGACAATGATTAAAAAGTAGGCCCTGGCCCCGAGGATCAAAAGGAACAGGTATAAACACAGGAACAATGGATTAAGAAAGGTATGTAAGAATCACTTCACTTAACTTAGTAAACAAGCTATCCTGAGTGTCTGAACTGACTTGTCCGTCGGAGTGTTAATTCCGGTACCCCCGACCGGAGTGTTTGTATATTTTCAGGTGACTAGCTGAGGATCACTAGCGTCTCCCAGGATCTGAAGAGTATTTTCAAACCACTTCTCCACAATTGGCGCCGTCTGTTGGAATACTCAAATACATCCATGGCAGGCGTGACTGAAGATCCTTCGATAGCCACTGACGAGACCGCACAGAGAGATGACCTCACTCCAGCAAATATGCTCGGAAAGGAAACCATCACTGCAAGACGCGCCTTGAACTTCGACTCACCAACGACTTCAGCGCAAGAGACAATGCAAGCGATCATGGAACAAGCAAAGTAGAATGAACAAAGGCTGGAGAACATGATCGCTGAAAATGAACGTCTCCGTCAAGATTTGGCCCTGGAAGTAGCGAAATCCAGAGAAGCCGTGCGCCAAGATCCCGAACGACCTCCAAGGGCAGGTGAACAACGACCTCGATCCCAACCAAAGGATACCGATAGCGACTCCAACTCATTACCCACGGAGCTCAACAAGAAGGGACGATCCGAAACTTCCAGCTCCTTCGAAAAGAGTCTACATACAAGGAACAAGCGCAGACGAAGCAGTTCAGACGAAGAGGACCAGCATGATCTTTTTGTCCGACGGATTGCAAGGGTAGCCCTACCCAAGAAGTTCAAAGCTCCGTCATTCACTCTTTATGACGGAAAATCAGACCCCACTGATCATATCCGTCACTACAAGTAGGCCATGACATTGCATGCAGACAACGAAGCCCTCATGTGCCGCATATTTCCCAGCAGCCTGGGGCCATTAGCTGTCAGGTGACAAGCTGGAGCCGGCTTCGATCAAAAGCTTCCATCAATTACAGAAATCCTTCAGGGCCAGGTTCATCACCAATGAGGTACAGCCGAAACAGGCCGACTCTCTTTGGGCTATGCAGATCCAGTCAGGAGAAACGCTCAGAGCGTATTCGGCGCGCTATTGGGAGTGCTTCAACCTCGTCGACGACGCTTGCAATGACTCCATGGCCATCACCGCCTTCAAAATGGGACTACATCCTGACAGTGCTCTTCGCAGTTCCCTGACCAAAAGACCCCCCAAAACAGTCTGGGCGTTGATGAAGAAAGTTGAAGAGTATTGCAAAGTGGAAGATGATGCTTTGAGAATAAAAGTCGGACAAATGTCCAACAAAACGCCCCCCTTGAAATTGCTCAACCAATAAGTTCCGTGCCACCTCCGAGCCCTGAGCCACGGCAACGCGCTAAACGAGACAAAAGGCGGGACTCTCACCGATCAAGCGATCAATGCTCCCACCGGACGAATGAACAACTGCAAGTCGACAGCAGGCGCTCGAGGCGTGCCGACAAGAAGTACACAGAGTTGTCAGAACCAATCACTGCAATAATGACCAAAGTCCAACACCTCCCATTCTTCAAATGGCCGTCAAAGATGGTGGGGCCACCCGACACGCGAAGAAGGGATAGGCGGTGCGAGTATCACAAAGATCACGGCCACGAAACCAAGAGTTGTTACGCATTAAAGGATCACTTGGAAGAACTGGTGCAAGACGGCCGACTACAACAGTACGTGAGAGAGGGAAAGCCAATCAAGGCATTAGCCTTGAGGCAGGACTCACCTCCACTTGGCGTGATCCATATAATCTACAGCCTGCCTGCATCCCCAACCGTGCACACAATTCAATCGCATCCAATCCCCCGAAAGCAACGTATTTCGACCGAATGGCCCAGAGAAGCTCCGACAATTACTTTCAATGACTCCGATCTTAGCGGCACAACAGCCTCCCACATCGATCCGTTGGTCATCAAATTACGCGTAAATCGGTTCACCATTGAACGCATTCTCATAGACCTAAGGAGTACTTCAGAGGTTATGTATTACAAAACTTTCATCAAACTCGGCTTCAACGAGCCAGATCTGTCTCCGGCGCCTCACCCATTGTTCGGCTTTAATACGAATCCTGAGTACCCGTTAGGGAAGATCATACTACCTATTCGAGCGGGCTCCAGAACGGTCGAAGTAGAATTCCTGGTCGTAAAGCTCCCTTCGCCATGTAATGTCATCATGGGGCGAACCTAGTTACATATTATGAAGGCCGTTCCAAGCACTTATCATCAGCTTGTGCGCTTCCCGACAGCCCGTGGCATTGAAGAAATCCGTGGCTCCCCGCAATCGGCACAAGCAGAGATTTTATGAAAATCCTATCACTGACCCGACCTGTGGGCTTTGATACTTGTATATATATCACTTCTGCAATGCAAACCATTTTTCTTCGTCGCTCAATTCATTTCTCAAAGCCCCCCTTTGGTGCATAACACCTTAGGGTTGACTAAGCCTCCGGATTCGGAGCCCCCTTTGGTGCATGACATCTTAGGGCCGATTAAAGTCTCCGGATTCGGAGCCCCTTTTGGTGCATGACACTTTAGGGCCGATTAAGCCTCCGGATTCGGAGCGCCCTTTGTGGATATCACGATTGGCTAAACTAAGTCTCCGGATTCGGAGCCCCCTTTGGTGCATGACACCTTAGGGCCGATTAAAGTCTCCGGATTCGGAGCCCCCTTTGGTGCATGACACTTTAGGGCCGATTAAGCCTCCGGATTCGGAACGCCCTTCGTGGATATCACGATTGGCCAAACTAAGTCTCCGGATTCGGAGCCCCCTTTGGTGCATGACACCTTAGGGCCGACTAAGCCTCCGGATTCGGAGCCCCCTTTGGTGCATGACACCTTAGGGCCGATTAAAGTCTCTGGATTCGGAGCCCCCTTTGGTGCATGACACTTTAGGGCCGATTAAGCCTCCGGAGTCGGAGCGCCCTTCGTGGATATCACGATTGGCCAAACTAAGTCTCTGGATTCGGAGCCTCCTTTGGTACATGACACCTTAGGGCCGATTAAAATCTCCGGATTCGGAGCCCCCTTTGGTGCATGACACTTTAGGGCCGATTAAGCCTCCGAATTCGGAGCGCCCTTCGTGGATATCACGATTGGCCAAACTAAGTCTCCGGATTCGGAGCCCCCTTTGGTGCATGACACTTTAGGGCCGACTAAGTCTCCGGATTCGGAGCCTCCTTTTGTGCATGACACTTTAGGGCCGATTAAGCCTCCGGATTCGGAGCGCCCTTCGTGGATATCACGATTGGCCAAACTAAGTCTCCGGATTCGGAGCCTCTTTTGGTGTATGACACCTTAGGGCCGATTAAAGTCTCCGGACTCGGAGCCCCCCTTTGGTGCATGACACTTTAGAGCCGATTAAGCCTCCGGATTCGGAGTGCCCTTTGTGGATATCACGATTGGCCAAACTAAGTCTCCGGATTCGGAGCCCCTTTTGGTATATGACACCTTAGGGCCGATTAAAGTCTCTGGACTCGGAGCCCCCCTTTGGTGCATGACACCTTAGGGCCGATTAAAGTCTCCGGATTCGGAGCCCCCTTTGGTGCATGACACCTTAGGGCCGACTAAGACTTCGGATTCGGAGCGCCCTTCGTGGATATCATGATTGGCCAAACCAAGTCTCCGGATTCGGAGCCCCCTTTTGGTGCATGACACCTTAGGGCCGATTAAAGTTTCCGCATCGAAACGCCGGTTACAGAGCCCCATCGGCGCAAGATGTCTTTGGGCCGATTAAGACTCTGAATTCGCAGCGCCTCTGAAGCGTAACACCCTAGGGCAGATCATACCTCTGAATTCGGAGCACCCTTCGGCACGAACAAAACGAAACAAAACATGCCAACATTCGAAATAAGGTGCTTAGCTAAGCATATAAAAAATCCAGAGTAAGACGCAAATGTTCGAAATAAAACTTTTTATTTGATCAAACAGTTGTTACATAGACGCAATCCGCGTTCGAACATTACAATATCTATCTTTAACTTCTAAGGCGAAAAGGGGAATTAATCACGTTGATACAGTGGAGGCCCCGAATCAATGCACGTCGTTTGGAAGGCCTTCGCGGCTCAAAATGCCTTGATACAACCGTGCCCGAATTAGCGTATCTCTGGACCTCCCTCTGACACCATTGACAATGTCAAGGCCAAGATCCAAGACAAGGAAGTTTAAGGGCAACGGTCGTTGTATCTCCTTTCGGGGCGATCTGCTTCGACGACTTGGAGGCTGATGCGCCTCCCGTTTCTTTTTTAACGACCTACCTCCCACACCGGAGAATTCTCCGCTGCGATCCATTGCGGCATCAAGCTCGGCCAAAGTTCGAGTTTGGCTGATTAAAGAAACTCTGTTTTACATCCACAATATTATAACCCCACGCAACAAATGGCGTTATATTAATGAGGTCACTGGCACGAAGAGTCCATTCCATTTATTTTTAAATGTTGGCAGTGACCTTGAGGCAATTTCATTAACGCCAAAACCCCAAGAGACGAACGTCGGTTGACATTCACCACAACCTAGGTACCCTAACAGCTTTTTGGAACACATGCACTAACTGGGACAGGGGCAGCACCATCAATCCAACCGGCCAAGCATTTAGACACCGCGCCGACTGGAATTTGCCACAGCCACTCCACGTACTGGCTTTTGGCCTCTTGAAATTACAGTGGCCACATTCAAGAATAAACGGCCATCACGATTGGGCCGACCTCGCCTATAAGCCGGCGTATCAACTATACGATCAATGTTTGTACATTCATTCAAACATCAATGTAATAAAACGAAACACGTATATACCAAATACGAACTACGACAGAATATTTATAATAGAACGTTTCTATTCAATCCAACAATAAATTACATAGTTTTTATTGCGATTTAACCTTACAATGCGTATTCTTATACGGCGTCACCCTCATCCTCACTTTTCTCGACTTCGAAAGCGGAAAACGGAAAATGTTTACTGTGGTAGAGTGGCGATGCCGAATCAATGCCCGACGCTCGAAGAGCTTCCGCGGCTTGAGATGCCTTGATCCAACCGTGCCTAAATCCACGATTCTCACATCGGCAAACCTCTTCGGCAAGCTTCTCCTTAGTCTTTTCGATTCCAACTTTTTGGCCTTCATGAAAACCTTTTTCATAGGCCCTCCCCTTCGCAGACTCCATTGCAAATATACTCGCCGTCTCACGATCGGCGAGCGCGGTACTGATGAGCCAACTGGTAACCCTTTCCTCCACAATTGGGTTTCCCTGCCCGGCGGGTTGTGCCTGAGCCGCCCTGGTCTTCCTTAACTCACGCTCAGCCGCCTCCGCGCGAGCCTCCAAACTTCGAATACGTTCCTTCTTCTTCTCCAATTCTCGACGGGCAGCACGCAGCCGCATGCCAATTTCATAGACAGTGTAAAGCCCCTTCACCGCCCTGTGAATGCCTTCGCGAAATAAGTCATAGTCCTGGCGACCTACCATTGACTGCTGAACCTCAGGAGGAAAAATTTGTCGAGCAAACTCGACCGCTACATTTGGGTCTCGAACGATCAAGTCCGCCTCTGTTATGGGTCTATTCCCCACAAATACCGCAAAGCTTAATGGCACGGACTCGCGTCAGATCCCCTCTCGACTCGGAGTTGCGGAGATCTGCCTTGCGACTGCTTGTCCCGAATGGGTGACCTGCTTCGACGTCGAGGAGACTGACGCCTCTCTCGATCCCTAGAACTCCTACTTCCTGTGCGCGAAGGTTCACCATCTCGATTCATGTCTCCGCCCAGCTCAGCTAGCGTCCTCGTTTCCCCTCTGCTGTTAAAGAAGAGTCTGTTCGACATTCACATGATAAATCTTCCTCCAAGAGCTGGAGTCAGCTGTTTACTAAGCTCATAAAGGTTGTACCTTTGTTCATTTATCCTTTACAGAGGCAGCGTCCTTGAGGCAATCTCATTAATTGAGAAAACCTCAATCGTCCGGCGCCCGAATGATCATGCACCGCCTGGGGCAAGGGCAGATTCATCAATCTATTCGGCTCAAGTGCCCCAGACGGCTCATGAATCGACTCTTCAAAATTCTTAAGGTTGTCTCATCCGGCTTCCGAATGGTCATGCACCGCCTGGGGCAAGGGCAGATTCATCAATCTATTTGGCTCAAGTGCCCCAGACGGCTCATGAATCGACTCTTCAAAATTCTTAAGGTCGTCTCATCCGGCTTCCGAATGGTTATGCACCGCCTGGGGCAAGGGCAGATTCATCAATCTATTCGGCTCAAGTGCCCCAGACGGCTCATGAATCGACTCTTCAAAATTCTTAAGGTCGTCTCATCCGGCTCAAGTGCCCCAGACGGCTCATGAATCGACTCTTCAAAATTCTTAAGGTCGTCTCATCCGGCTCCCGAATGATCATGCACCGCCTGGGGCAAGGACAGATTCATCAATCTATTCGGCTCAAGTGTCCCAGACGGCTCATGAATCGACTCTTCAAAATTCTTAAGGTCGTCTCATCCGGTTCCCGAATGATCATGCATCGCCTGGGGTAAGGGCAGATTCATCAATCTATTCGGCTCAAGTGCCCCAGACGGCTTATGAATCGACTCTTCAAAATTCTTAAGGTCGTCTCATCCGGCTCCCGAATGGTCATGCACCGCCTGGGGCAAGGGCAGATTCATCAATCTATTCGGCTCAAGTGCCCCAGACGGCTCATGAATCGACTCTTCAAAATTCTTAAGGTCGTCTCATCCGGCTCTCGAATGATCATGCATCGCCTGGGGCAAGGGCAGATTCATCAATCTATTCGTCTCAAGTGCCCCAGACGGCTCATGAATCGACTCTTCAAAATTCTTAAGGTCGTCTCATTTGGCTCCCGAATGGTCATGCACCGCCTGGGGCAAGGGCAGATTCATCAATCTATTCGGCTCAAGTACCCCAGCCGGCTCATGAATCGATTATTCAAAATACTTAAGATTCATCAATCTATTCGGCTCAGGTGTCCCAGACGGCTCACGAATCGATTCTTCAAAATTCTTAAGGTCGTCTCATCCGGCATCCGAACAATCATGAACCACCTGGGGCCAAGGCAATCCCACTAACCTATTCGGCTTGAATGCCCACAATACTCAACATATGAGTGATAAATCAATATTGTCATAAGATATTCAATCTCTGAAAGCTCAAACACAGCAATGATTTTATCCAAAGCAGTGAAAGGCAAAACATTCTTCATTAATATAACTTCACAAACTGTGTACAAGTGGTGGTGAAATAACAAGGAAATTTTCATTAATAAATTGAGCGCAAATAGTAACCAATTTATACATGAAAACTACCCTGAACCAACAAAAGTCTACCGAACAAAAACTTACATCGGAATTAAAAATACTTAATAAAATTGAAATATCTCCCAAATCAATCCTCGGGGTCAGATTCAAGTGGCTCAACGTCCACTTGCTCGTAGGGAATTGGCAAGGCCAATGTAACTCCAGCGGCAGGAAGGGCTTTGAGCCACCCATGTTTGAACCCCCGATTCTCGAATTTGGGGACTTCATCTACATATTCCGTGTTGACGGCGCTTTTTCCTGCCTCAAATGCCGCACAAGCCTCAGAATCGGCTTTTTCCTTGGCCGCCTTGAGCTTCTCTAACTGAACCTCTGCCTCGGCAAACGCCTCCTTGGCTAACTTGAGCGATTTTTCGCTTGCATCTGCCCTACTCTCAGCGTCAGAGCGGAGCTGTTCAGCTGAGCGAGCCCTCTCCTCCTCTGCTTCAGCTCGCGCACTCTCCATTGCGGCTCTCATCACTTCAAACCCGGCCCTACTCTTTTGACCGTCTGCCTCCGTTTACAAACGATCAATCCTGCCAAGGGCATTATGCAAGCGGCGGCCTAGGTCCGCGATCCTGCCAACCGTCTGCAAAACAAGTTGGGATCGTCAAATACCTTAATGAAAACAAATTCAAGAGAATTTGAGATGGTCACTTACCAGGAGCGCCGACTGCGCAGATAGGGCTACGGCCATAACATCCGGCACGGCGCGAAAGGCTACGTTGTCAGCCGGCAAGGAAATTGAAGCCGCCAGGCTCAACGCCACAGCTGGATCCTCAATGGCTGAAGCGTCAGAAGAGATCGGCGTATCTTTGATCTTTAGCCGAACAATAAAAGGAGCAACCACGTCTGACTCTTCTAAACGAGGCCGTTTGGAAGCAGGGCTAATCTCCGACCCAGCCTCTCCCTCGGCTCGGCATTACGCTTTTTGCCCTACTCCTCCAGAATCAGCTGTTCGTCAATGACCTGTTGTTCAACCTCTTTCCCTGCTTCGGCCGCAGCAACTTGAGCCGTCTTTTCAATAACCAGTACGAAAGTTTTAATCAAGGTGGGCTCAGAATGGGCGGCCTCGGCCTTCTTTCGAGCAGCCATTCGCTCGGCATTTTTCTTTCGCGCCATCTGCGCAAGGCTTTCCCCAGCCATACCTCGGAAAAATCGCTTCCCAAATTCCAAAAATATCTCTAGAAGAAAACTCTGCCCGACCTGAAGTGGACGGTGAAGGCTGGTTAAGTCCGACAGCCTCGAACGCTGAGCGTATCGCCTCGTCGACCTCTTCGGCCTCCTCAGCGTCCTCTCTGGTTGGTTCGGCAATTACCTCTACCACCGGCTCCGCGTCTTCCCCCGAATCCGAATCTTCGAGGCCAATTTGCCTAAGGCTCTTGAAGCTGGGAAAGAGAAGAGCCGAAAGGTGTTGATCGCCGGATGGAATTGGAATGCCGTCCGCGACCGAAAATGTAGTATAAGTAGGTTCGTATCGGAGGAGTATGTGAGCAGCTCTCCCTTGCTTTTGTACGTTTGGACGGCCGAAGTATCTGAGTGCAGACTTAATTTCCTCAAGGACTGCGTTGTCGGTTGAGGGAAGAATCTTCTTCAATCTGTTACCTGCAAAGAACAAGGGGTGATTAAAGGAAAAAAGCCGAATAAAAGGCAGATAAACAAACACGAGGCGTTACATGGCAACTTGGATCACCCTTCCGTTTGGGAATAGGGTCTAGGCGGTCTTCCCTTTCACCGAACTCCCAATTACCTCGGACATTGACCATTACGTCATCAACTCTCTTACCAGAACTGGCAAGCATGGTTATCAAGTGATGGTCAGTGTCCTTGGCCCTGAGAAAATATCACCCCAGCCGACCGGAAGACTTGGCCAAAGCGTAGCAATGCTGAATCGCCGGAATGCCAAGGTTGATCCTAAAGCGTCGGTTCAACTCTATCACCCCCATGATGATTCGAAAGAAATTTACATTGGGTTGAGAAGGAATCAGACTCCAATAGCAAAAGACGGCCCTAAGCAGTGGATGTAGGGGAAAACGGACTCCGCCATCCGCTATGGATAAGAGAGGGAAGACGATCGTATTTTGATCCTCCCTCTCCATATCAAGAGTACTGTCCGTTACAAGAGATAAGTGAACATCGTGGGGAATGGAAAAGTGTCGCCGGAATCCGGAAATACGACCCTCAGAGAGGAGGTCTTTCAAGTGTTTAGCCATTTTCGCGGGGATTCAAGGTTCCGCCGAAATCACAATGACAAACAGAAAATAGGATTGCAAAGAAGAGAGAAGAAGACTTACGAGGAGTAAATGGGGCAAGGATAGACGGAGAAGAATTGCAGAAAATGCGAGTCAGAGAAGGGATACCCGCTGGCGGTCCAAGAGTCTCGAATACTCGACGAAATGTGCACTCGAAAGGACTGAAATTTCAAATCGCAATAAATGCGAGACGCACGAATGAGGCGGGAAAGTGTAATGATGACCGAAAAGGTGTGCGCGTTCTGACATCTGTATTAGGGAACACAAAGCCGTCTGACCTATTTTGACTTTTTCAATTCAAGACCAAACACGCCGATTAACAACCGTCAGTGGGGAGTTCGGGGGGCAATTGTGGAAGCAGAATAATGGCAGAATCAGAAGGTGCGTACCTTAGAAGACTAATATTAATCGGCTGTATCCTACGGGAATGGGAAGCCGAATATATTATATGTGCCGAATAAGTGTAGATCCTTAGAGCCGGATAAGAGAAAGGACAATGATTAAAAAGTAGGCCCTGGCCCCGAGGATCAAAAGGAACAGGTATAAATACAGGAACAATGGATTGAGAAAGGTATGTAAGAATCACTTCACTTAACTTAGTAAACATTCTATCCTGAGTGTCTAAACTGACTTGTCCGTCGGAGTGTTAATTCCGGCACCCCCGACCGGAGTGTTTGTATCTTTTCAGGTGACTAGCTGAGGATCACTAGCGTCTCCCAGGATCTGAAGAGTATTTCCAAACCACTTCTTCACATGCATTATAATGTCTCGTTTGGCAACAGGCCGGTTTAGCCAAAAAGCCAAAAAGTTACTAAAAAAGTCAAAAAGTCAACAACCCATATAAAAAAGTCAAAGATTCTCTTTTCTCTTTATTTTTTCACATCTTTTCGTAAAAAGCCAAAAAGTCATCCCAAACATACTAGTTTTTTTTAGCTCATATTTAGCCAAATAGCCAAAAAATTACTAAATTAGCCTGTTCCCAAACGAGGCCTAAGAATACTTATGCAATATAAGGAACTAATGGAATAATTTTTCAAAAAAGTAGAGGCTATTCTATATATAATATAAAATTATCCATAACATATGGGTTTAATTGATAATTTCAGGAAAACTCATTAGGGTTGATAAAGAAGAAAAACCATTCTACTAATTATTGAATGTGACAGTTCCTTATGGGGTGGGAAGGGGTGACATTTATTGGGTGGGAAGTACATTATTGGAAAAGTGAAAAATGTGACAGCATACACCAACTCAGGTGTTTACTTTATATAATAGAATAACTATATGTGTGTGGGTGTAGATATAATGGTTATCTTATTGTCATTCAAATGCCATTATGAAAGATTTTCTATTTATTGTTCTCTGGTTTTCTCTGGCAATTGGGATATTTGGTTGTGTTTAACATAATTTATGGAAATGATTCCATCATGTTTTTATTTTTTTATTTTTTAAACATATATGTTCATTTTTGGTATTCTTGAGTTTAAAATTTTAATTTATGGTTTGCGGATTTGGCTTTATTTTATGTATGTAATCAATTTATTAATTATTAGCATGTAAAGAAACTAGAAGAAAATGGGATGATTGATGTGGGCGTGTTTGTGTGTATATAGTTAGAATTGTTGGGGCTGATTTTTGTGATTTGATACTGATCGAGAATTTTGGAAGTTAGCTTAGGAAACAAATTCTGATAAAATGTATTTGTTGTCCACTGAAATTGCAGTACCTCAAAGAAGCAGGTTGGGCTGATGGTGGACGTGTGATTGCATGCACTCAGCCAAGACGATTAGCTGTTCAGGTTATTAGCCTAAGCTGTGTTACTAATGAGTAAGACTATGAGTACAGAAACCATACATAGAATGGGACACAACCCTCTCACAAGGGGTGAGGCCCACATGTGTGAGACGCACCCTTTGTGAGAAGGTTGTGTTCCATTCTGTGTCTGATTTCTATGTTCCTAGCATTACTGGTTACTAATACTTACTCTTACTAATTTCTTCTTTGTCTATTTTATGTCTGCACTTTTCATCTCAAGTAATTGTTAGGATATTTGAGATATCTAATTAATTCAAAGGATATCTAAGTAGGCTTAAGATTGCTTTACTAGATTCTCCACGTGAAAGGATCATTCCCTCAAATTGATCAGTTTAGAAATTTTGGCACACCTTATTCTGGGCCATAATCTCTTGCAATTGGGAAGAGGAATGATTCTGAAATGGAAGCAGAACAAACATCAATGCAGCAGAGAAGTGGGAAGTTGTAGATGTGTAACGCTTGGAACCAACTCGAGTGTTGATGAAGCTTAGATGATAATGTGTTTCCTGTGAGTTTGAGAAGTAGTGCATTTCATGCTCTGCCAAGTGAGGATGGGATATATAACATGCCTCTTGAAATATCCCAAAAGGGGTTTTCTCACTGGGAGGATGCACCAGTTGGGTATTTTCTGGATAGAAAATTTTGTTTTCCCTTTGAGAAAACTCAGGCTGAGGAGAACTGGAGCAATGTTCTTGAAGATGTGTGTTAAAATGCATGTATTATTGATTTATTGATAGATACATGATTCTGTTACAATTGATTGATTATATAGATGTAGGTTAGGTGGTGGTAGGTGAGGAGTAGGTGAGTGTAGTAGGTGAGTGTGTGGTAGGTGATGGTAAGTGTGGTAGGTGAGGAGTAGGTGAGTGTAGTAGGTGAGTGTGTGGTAGGTGATGGTAAGTGTGTGGTAGGTGATGGTAAATTCTAACAGCCCCCCGCAAACTCAAGGAGGATAGAAACTAACCAACTTGAGTTTGGAGAGAGTTACAAAACAAGAAAATACATAAAAATAAAAAAGGATAGGAGACATTGGATGGTCGTGTCAGACCATTGGTGAAGACACTGTATGGTGGTGTCATAACGTTGTAGAGGACACTGTATGGGGGTGTCATAACGTTGTAGAGGACACTCGATGGCGGTGTAAGACCGATGTAAAAGACAGTTTATGGGGTCATGTCGGACCGTTGTAGCAGACAATGCTGTGACAGTTGTTGTGACAGTTTACGGAGTCTTGTTGGACCCTTGTAGAAACTAACCGGAATCAATGTCGGGACAGTTTACAGAGTCTTGTCGGACCCATAAAGGAGCTAACCGGAATCAATGTCGGGACAGTTTACAGAGTCTTGTCGGACCCATAAAGGAGCTAACCGGAATCAATGTCGGGACAGTTTACAGAGTCTTGTCGGACCCCTTAAAAAATCGCACCCTCAAAAGGTGTGCCCAATTTTGTCAAAAGGCGTGCCCAATTCATCAAAAGGTGCGCCGGACATGATGGCGAGGCACGTGGGCGCCTTGGCTTGCGTGCCCGTTTGTCGGCTGGTGGCAAGAGGCGCGCGATGCGCGTGGCTGCCTCGGCTATAAGACGGAGGCTGAGGCTGAGGCTGAGGCAGAGAAAAGCTGCGAAAAACCTCTGAAAAAAAAAAAAAACTCCGTTGTGCTGAGAGAGAGAGTCTGAAAAACTCTGTTGCGAGAGATATTCTGTATCACTCTGTTTTCTGAGAGAGAATTTTGAGAGAGATACTGTGTAACACTCTGGTGCCTAGAAAATGGCTTCATCGTCCCGTGGACTGCTCACCCTCTTTCCCGACCTCAACGAGTCAACAAGAGAGAGAACTGGAGCGGTGGCACTGGAACCTCAACCGAGTGCCCCGGAGTTTGCTCCGTTGAACTTTCCGATGCGGTCGGTGGAGCAAAAAATGGCAGTGCAAACGGATGTGGAAGCCAATCAGTATACACTGAAGTCATGTGTGGAAACCATGACTGCGGTGACAAACTTGTCGAACCGGCTGCAGAGTAGGGCAAATGAGGTGCAGCAGTTAAACTCCCAGCTGGCTCTGCTCCAACGCATGTATAAGGATGCGCGAGCAGAGATAAGCGTGCTAAGGGCTGAAAACAAGGAGCTGAAGCGGAAGGCCACCGTGATGTTCCGATTTGGAGGTCCGCCATATGCTGCAGGGGAGGAGCAGGGAGTAGTGATCATGCCCAGTGGAGTGGGAAACACGGAGGCAACAACGGCAAGGGTCGTCCAGGACGGAGGCAAGAAGAAGAGACCGGCGGCAGAGTAGAGAAGGGAAAATCCCACTGTGGGTGTGGTGGTTTTTTTGTTTTGTTTTGTTTTTTTGTTTTTTTGTTTTTTTTGTTTTTTTTTTTTTTTGTGTGATGTAAAATGGTGAACGGGGTTGTTCGCTGAGATGAATAAAATATGGGTGGTTGTGCAAATTTGTAAATTGTTTGCAATGGTGTTTGGTTTTTTTTTTTTTTTTTTTTTTTTTTTTTTTTTTTTGTAATAAGAATAATAATAATAATAATAAAAAAAAAAAAAATGGGTATCATATATTGATAAAATCTGAATTTGGAAAAATCTAAAAAATTGGAGCACCTCTGGAAAATCTGAATTTGGACAAAAGTGAATGGATGGTTGGGGATAATGTGCATGTGCAGAAAGAGAGAACATGTGGGTGTGATTAAATAAAGAAAAGAAGAATGGGTGTGGAGCACTAAGAGTAAGCGTGCTGCTCCTCTGCATCATCACTGATTATGTCGCCCAGTGGGTTGTGCAAATTTGTATTTTTTTTTTTTTTTTTTTTTTAATAAAAAAAAATGTAATGAAAAATTATTTAAAAAAGGGCTAGCGCACTACCCGTGGAAAAGGGTTTAAAATAAATAAATAAAAGAGAGAGGTGAGTGCTGGTGTGGTGGGAAATTATTTGATTCGGTTGTTCATGTGGTGGATAGAAAAAGATGGACAGCTCATGTCTGCTTAGCTCAGCTCAACAACAACACACACACACACACCTTCTCTTTTCTCTTTCGTCTCATCACTCTTCCCTGATGAGACTATCATTCTGCCCAACTAGTCTTCTCCATTATTCCACAGATTATTCCAACTTCTTGAAGTAAGGTTCGATGACCAACGCTTCGATTCCCATGGCGGCCAAGGATTTCGCCAAGAAAAAGAGGGCAAACAGATCTGCTAAATTGAAGCAGTGCAAGCTCGATGCTCGTTGTTTCGGCGTTGTTGAAGAGGTGGGCAGCAATCTCCTGCGCGCGCTGCTTGGCGAGCTGGATATCGTCGACGGGCGGAGGGACTGTGTTGTAGGAAGGAAGAGCGTTGGCGGAATCCGGCGAGTGGGAGGAGATCGGAGCAAAAAAGCCAGTGGTCCGCCGCGACGACGGCGGAGGAGTCTGGTCGTCGTACTTGCGCTTGTTGGTGGCTGAATCCGCGTACTGTACCTCTTCGGCCATGGTAATGTAGAGAGAGAGAGAGAGAAGTTTGAATTGGTTGAGACCCGGCGGGCGGTCAAGGCAAGGTTGCCGCCCGCCGGAAGGCGAAGAACACCAAAATCTTTAACCTATCGCTCTGATACCATGTTAAAATGCATGTATTATTGATTTATTGATAGATACATGATTCTGTTACAATTGATTGATTATATAGATGTAGGTTAGGTGGTGGTTTATATTGATAATGCTTTTTTCATCTTTAAGAGTGAGGCGATGGATGAAATTATTGCTGGCAACCAGGCATACAACTTTCTAAATGTGAATTTTGTAGTTTGCCTGTGGGTGAAGCTTTATGACGTCTCTTTGGAGCTTTGGACAGAGGAATATTACTAGCATCATTGGAAATCTTCTTTACTTGAATGAGCCTACATTTTTGAGGAGTAGACTTACATTTGCTTGAGTTTGTATTGATGTATCAGCAATATGGAAATTTCTAAATCGACCAGAGGACAAATTTGGGTTGTGGTGAGGCAAATGAGATCAAAATTGAAACTACCTAACTCACAAAGACAGACTAATTCTGAGACCTAAGGGCATACCTCTAAAGTCTGTCCTAAACCGTAAGAGTTCACCATCATCACGGGGTCGAAAACGGAAAATGCTTGAAGAGAAGAAGTTTTGAAGTCCGAGTCTGGGTTGGCAGAAGGTTGTCCTTGTTTGGTGATTGTTGGGCTGCTTTTTTGTGATTGTGTTTAGAATACCAAAAGAGGCTTTAGAGCATGCTTTTAGCAGTGTTGTGTGTTCTACCAGCCTCATGGGTTGTGCAAGGCTATTATTTTTCTTGCTGCATAGGCTAGGTTGCTTCCCTTGTTTTTTTAGGGTATGTTATTGTGTGTACCTTCAAGTTTGTGTCTTGGGTTGTATTGTAATAATCAAATTTTTAATAAACTTCTCTTACTCAAAACAAAGAAAAAAGAAAAAAGAAAAAAATAAGACACAAGATTAGGAAAAGCAATGCAACATTATATATTGAATGTTGTTTTGTCGGTTTTTTTTAAGTATCTTTTTTGTGTTATAGAAGAATTATGCCCTCAATTATGTTGCACTTTCTTTGATAGGTTTTAAATGACTCTTTCACTTTTCCTTCCCCAAACCCCGCCCCCCCCCCCCCCCCCCCCCCCCCCCAATTTTCTTCTGTTGGTGCCTGCTCTTTTATGATGATTCAGTTTACTTTACTACCTATAATATAACCAACTCGTCATAGTGTACTTCTTATGAACTTAAGGTTGTGCTGATGCACAGGCAGTGGCTTCAAGGGTGGCTGAAGAGATGGGTGTCAAGCTTGGGGAGGAAGTTGGTTATACAATTCGATTTGAAGATCTCACGAATAGAGTGAGAATTCTTACTTGCATATTAAGCTCTTAGATTTTTTTTTAACAGGATTATTTGTTCTTTAACAGAGGCATCTTTACTAGAAATATTGTATCTCATGTGGTATGTTATTTGATAATTTGGACAGTTATTGTCCTACTTTTGTACATTTACACCATTTCATGTGTTTATAACTTTATTTTTCATGCCATGAATGCCGGGAGTGTTATTCTTTTGGCAGCACAGGACTTAACTAGGATTAAATTTCTCACTGATGGGGTGTTACTGAGGGAGATGATGGAAGACCCCCTCCTGACCAAGTACAGGTAAATATTTCTATCTCATATTTTCTCTACTTAGTGGAAATTGATGGTCTGTGAGTCATGCAGTTGCAAAGAATCTGTTTCGTTATTCTTGGATTGATCATCTAGCTTTTATATGTCAAAAAAATATTAAAGAAAAAAAAGTTGGATGGGTCATCCAGATCTAATTATCAGAAAAAATGAAATATTGGATTGATCATGCATTAGAAGAGGTGTACTATGGTTTGAGGCCTTTGCCTGAAGAATTTTGCCGATACAATTAATACATGATGAAAGTGCTTTCTAGCATTGTGTAATATTGAAATACCAGTATGTGAAGGGAAATGATGTTAACGTAAGAAGCACGGATACTTTTAAGAAGGTGACGTATCCGTGTCGTGTCCGTATCGGACATCGACACTCTTTGAACACTTCCCTGACACGTGTCTGATACTCTTCAAAACGTATCCTATTTTTTAATATTTTTTAAAGACCCGGACACTCTTTAGACACTTGGAGAACACACGTATGTATCTCTATTGATTAGACACATGAGAAACTAATTATAAGTTTGAACAAAACAATTTAAAATACAATAATAAAACAAAAACCATATAAATTTATAGGAATTTGTATCATATTGCATTTTTTTATTATCTTTAATGATATATTCATATATATATATATATACAACATATAATAAATATATAAAACACGTGTCCCCCATGTGTCGTGTCTTGGATTTTTTAAAAATTAGCGTGTCGGTGTGTCTGTGTCGTCTCGTGTGTCTGTGTCCATGCTTCTTAGATGTAAACTAAGTCCTTGTGTTAACTAGAAATTTGGTGTGAGGTTTGCAAAAGAAGTTCAAAACAAAATGAATATGTGCTATATTGAACAAAATGTCAAACAAGATTGTTTTTTTTATGTTGAGTCAAGTAGTAACAGTAGATGTCTCTGCTAATAATACCATCATTTACATCCTTAAAGGGATCTCTTATAATCCTCAAGGATACTTTTGTTGTACTCTCACAAAGAGCTGTAGGAATCGCAAATTCCAAATGAATCTTGGAAAGAGAGTGACAATTCTGAAAGTGCAAATTACTAGCTGTGGTAAGAAGAGTGGGTAGTCAAGGAAAAGTTCGTGCCAGCAATGAAAAGGTTCCATCTCCCTGGGTTTCAGGGATTTTCACTTCCAGGGTATTCTGCCAATTAAAATAATCTCACAACTTATTCAATTAAGGAATCGAGTAGAAATCAAATTAACTTCCACTTTATATTTTGCCTTGAATAGCCATGGTGACCTTTCATTCACCTCAGAACAAGCAGAAAATCAACCATGGAAAATTGAGTTGCATTCGCATTCAATTTTTTCTCTATTGATATGATGTTTTGGAACTTCAGTTGTAGGTTGATGCTTGCTTATCCGTTGCTCCAATGTTACGCTGCATCTGAAATCCTTAACTTTTTTTATTTTAAAAATGTTTCCCATAGATTTAACAATTGCATTTGAATAATTATTCTCTACCATTAATACCACACCTTTTTTTTTTTTTTCTCTTCAATATCATCTTTTAGAACTTTTAATATTTTTCCTGAATATTGAACATTTTATCTTGAGGATGTCTCAACTAACTTAATCTAACCGTAGATGTGTTCTGGTATTATTTTTATGTATCTTATGTAGCATGACTGTAACTTTTACCATGTTCATCCAGTGTCATAATGGTTGATGAAGCTCATGAGCGGTCTATTTCAACGGATATCTTGTTGGGTCTCTTGAAGAAGGTTTCTTTTTTTAACAAATTAGCATCAATCTATGCTCATTTTATTCCGTAGGGGAAATTGTTATTGTTTTAGTTATCAATCTTCCATGTTATTTTCAAATTAATTATTGAAATTCCAGATCCAAAGGCGTCGACCTGAGCTGCGTCTGATCATCTCATCTGCTACAATTGAAGCAAAATCAATGGCTGCTTTTTTCCATAACAGGTTTTTTCTTCTCAACATTTGAATCACAGTGAATTCTAGCTTCAGTTTTTTTGGTTGCTGTTGCTGTTTTCCTATATTTGGCATGCCTTCTTTACAGAAATTTAATTGAAGGCATCATCAATTGGATAAAAAATTGACCAAGAAAAGTCCAAATTGCCCAATATTTTATTGGTGCCATTGTTGGTGTCTGCACACATCCATGCATCGTGGGTGTCCTCCATTAGTGTTGACCTGGGATCCAATACATGTTCGACTTTTTTCCTTCTCTCACTCTCTCTCTGCTTTTTTTTCTTCTATGTGAATCAGCAACCTTGATATTTGGGGTCTCATATCTCGGGGATTCATGGGTCCTCAACTCCTCATATTGCTGTTATCAGCTATCAAAAGCCATGTCGCAACTACTAAAATACAATGTTTGAGGTCTTCCTAGTAGCTGTTGGTTAAGAATATAAGTAGAATATTGTTTTTATTGTCTGTGAGGGATGCAGTTTAACATAGCCTTACTTTCTGTGGTTGCCAACTGTCCAATTTTGGTTTTGTTCGTTGCATATCAAGTTCCATAATCTATATCAAACTTCTGTTTCTTAGAACCAGATGCAAATACGTAAATAGCCAAAGCAATTAGCAGCCTTAATGGTGTGGGTAACCTGTCTCATATTCATATAATATAAGGTCTTTAAATTTTCCCTAATTTATTTTTTATTTTTTATTTTTATTTTTATTTTTATTTTTATTTTTTTTTGTGTTGCAATGCGACAAGAAGGATTTTATTAATCAAGAAAAGAGAGAACAAAGTGAGGACAAGGTGTCCTCTTAGAAGAAAAAAAGGAGAAAAACTAAGAAATCTACTGTCAAACAAATCAAAGAAAACAAAACTAAGATTGGCCAACAGCTCCCCAATCTTTGGAAATAAAAAAAGTGGAATCCTTTTAAATAAGGAGAAACATAGGCCCTTGGGGGGTTTCGACCATGGAAGGCGCCTTGAATATGGGAGGGTTGGATTTGTTTAGGAACTTCATTCGGGCGCTTCTATGCGAGTGGGAGTTTGAGGGGTGGATTCCATTCAGATCTGCGGAGGTCGGCGTTGGGCCGAAAAAAGGAATGATCCAGATTTGCTTAGGAGCTTCATTCGGGCGCTCCTTTGAGAGTGGGAGTTTGAGGGGTGAACTCTATTCAGATCTATGAAGGTCGATGTTTCGTTCGGCTCAGGCACTCTGATGTAGTTACGATGTTCGGCGACTTCATTCTAGAGGGAGTTGTTCTTGGGGAGAGCTCGGAAATTACATTCTAGAGTGAGTTTTGCTGTTCAAGTATCTGCAAAGGAGTTGGATCTTGGGTCTTTCAGCCATGGATTTTTCTTTGGCCATGAGAGGTATTGGTGTTGGTGGTTCTTAGAAGCTTTGTCTCCGTGGGAGGTGGTGTATCGGCTTGTGGAGGAAGTATTTTCGACCTTGTAGTGTTTGTTAGATCGGCCATGGAAGTGGGTGTGAGTGTTCGGCCAAAAGGTGTTTTTGCCGTGGGTGTCTCAATATTGGAAGCAAGCTTTGGCCATGGAGTGGGTGAAGTCCGGCGGAGTCCGGCGGAAATGTCAAGCGTAGGTGAAGTTTCAGCGGAAGTGTCAAGCGTGGGTAATGTACTGCAAAGGGAATAGCAGTGTTTTAAAAAGCCCTAGGCGCATCGAGGCGCCAAGGTCACCTGGAGCCTAAGCCCCGAGGCGCGAGGCGAGGCGCGTGCCTCACCAAAGCGAGGCGCAAGTTATAGAAGTTAAGCAAAATATTAATAAAGCACAATTTCCTACATAAACAAATATTTAATATGTATATTATTAATTTTTTTAATAAGAAGAAAAAAAACAATTAATTTTTTAATATATATATATTATTTTATTTATTTATTATATTTTTTAAATAATGTGTTTTAATTAATTTTTTTATTTTATTTTATATACATGTGTTTATTTTTATTTTACATAAGTATATTTTATTTTATATACATGTGTTTATTTTTAAATAATTAATGTATTTTATTTTACATATTATCTATAAGTATATTATATATTATATAATAGGTATTGTATAATATTATATATATAAATCAATTATATTTTATATATTATAAGTATATTGTATATTATATAATAGATATTATATTATGTTAAAATTGCTGTATTATTGATTGTTGTATTGATATTTATTACAATGATTCATGATTCCTATATATAGAAGAGGGTGAGTGTGTAGTAGGTAAGGAGTAGGTGAAGTGGAGGTGGTAGTGGTGTAGTGGGTTAGGTTTAGTGGAGTAGGTGAGGTGGTAGTGGTGTAGTGGGTTAGGTTTAGTGGAGTAGGTTTAAGTGGGTGAAGTAGGTGGATAGTAGGTGGATTTTAACAGCCCCCGCAAACTCAAGGGGGATAGGAACTAACCAACTTGAGTTTGGAGAGAGTAACAAAACAAGAAAATACATAAAAATAAAAGAGGATAAGAGACACTGTATGGTCGTGTCAGACCATTGGTGAAGACACTGGATGGTGGTGTCATAACGTTGTAGAGGACACTGTATAGGGGTGTCATAACCATGTAGAGGACACTGTATGGTGGTGTCATAACGGTGTAGAGGACACTGGATGGCGGTGTCAGACCGATGTAGAAGACAGTTTATGGGGTCATGTTGGACCGTTGTAGCAGACAATGTTGTGACAGTTGTAGTGACAGTTTACGGAGTCTTGCTGGACCCTTGTAGAAACTAACCGGAATCAATGTCGGGATAGTTTACAGAGTCTTGTCGGACCCATGAAGGAGCTAACCGGAATTAATGTCGGGACAGTCTACAGAGTCTTATCGGACCCATAAAGGAGCTAACCGGAATCAATGTCGGGACAGTTTACAGAGTCTTGTCGGACCCTTAAAAAGTCGCATCCTCAAAAGGTGTGCCCAATCTTTCAAAAAGCGTGCCATCAAAAGGAGTGCCCAATCCATAAAAAGGCGTGCCATCAAAAGGCGTGCCCATGTTTTCAAAAGGCGTGCCATCAAAAGGTGCGCCAGACACGCGGCGATGCACGTGATCGACAGAACGCGTGTCGACCTCTTTGTCATGGTCTTTATAAACCGAAGCGGAGGCTGAGGCTTGGAAGCAGAGACAAAAACCTGCTAGAAAAACTCTGAAAAAACTCTTCGTTTTCTGAGAGAGATTTTTGAGAGAGATACTCGGTAACACTCTGTTTTCTGAGAGAGATTTCTGAGAGAGACATTCTGTAACACTCTGTTGTCCAGAAAATGGCTTCGTCTTCCCGTGGTCTGCTCACTCTCTTTCCAGACCTTAACGAGTCAACAAGAGAGATAACTGGTGCGGGGGCCAGTGAACCTCAACCAAGCGCCCCAGGGTTTGCTCCGTTGAACTTTCCTATGCGGTCTGTGGAGCAAAAAATGGCAGTGCAAACTGACATTGAAGCCAATCAGTATACTTTGAAGTCCTGTGTGGAGACGATGACGGCAGTCACAAACTTGTCGCCCCGGTTGCAGAGTAGGACAAATGAGGTGCAGCATTTAAACGGCCAACTGGCTCTGCTCCAGCGCATGTATAAGGATGCGCGAGCAGAGATAAGTGTGCTGAAGGCGGAAAATAAGGAGCTGAAGCGGAAGGCCACCGTGATGTTCCGATTTGGAGGTCCGCCATATGCTGCAGTGGAGGAGCAGGGGGGAGTGAATGTGCTCGGTGGACGAGGAAGCACGGAGGCAGCACCGTCAAGGACTGTCCAAGACGGAGGCAAGAAGAAGAGAGCTGCAGCAGAGTAGAGAAGAAAAATCCCACTGTGGGTGTGGGTGTTTTGTTTTGGTTTGTTTTTTGTTTTTTGTTTTTTTTTTGTTGTAAAATGGTGATCGGGGTGAGCCCCAACATGAATAAAATGAGTGTGGTGTGCAGTTCTTCTTCTTCTGCGTCTTTTTTATTTTTTTGTTTAAAAATAATAATAAGAATAACATAAAATAGAGAAAGAAAACAGAGAATATTTTTGGGGGGAGGATGTGCAGGCGGTGGAATATATTATAGAGTTTTGGATGAGTGGGTGCAGAGATGAAGATTGGTTTAAAAAAATAAAAAAGGGGTATGGGTGAGACATAGTGGGAACAAAGAGAAAAAATAAAATAGAGGGTGAGGAACAAGAGGATATGGGATAAAGACCAGAAACAGTAAAGTAAATAAATAAAAGAAAAAGTAGATCGGCTTAGAGGATGAAGTTTCCGACAGCAAAGGGAATAAAGGTGTAAGGAGAAAAAGGAAAAAATCTGAAGGCAATGATGATGACGAGTGGAGAGGTGAGAGGGAAGATGATAAGGAATTAATTACAAAAGTAAGAAAGGTGCAGAGACCCAAGTACTCTACTAGATCGAAGGACCATGACAAACCCACTAAGGACACAAGAAATAATATACATTCTGTCCAAAAGCAAACTATCGGTGCTGATGATGCATCTCTTCATCACACTACCTCCTATCGATTTCTCCGATAGCGAAACCAATCCTCCCATGGCAGCAATGCTGCTTGCAACAGCACCAACATCACTGGCACCAATGTAAAGACCCCGGCTCCCAGTAGCAACAATGCTGTGTTTCTTCTCCTCTGTACTGGTCATAACAGACGGAAATACATCCATCAGCTGAGGGTTGGTCTGGCTAGAACTGATGAGCAGACGCAGAGTTTCTCTTGCACCCTTTTCAACAACAGAATCAGATTCTGGAATCAATGGATTCACAAGTTTTGGGTGTAACGGTGGAATGCTGGTCGAGATAGCAGGACCTGCACTCACAAGGTAGCCTTGGCCGGAGGAACAAACATCAATGACTGGAATATGAACAATAGGGTCACACATTAGAGGTGTGAATGTTAGGATCTGGGGTGAACTTGATCTAGATAGTGGCAACCTAACCAGTGGCTCAGGCAGCAACGTTGGAAAATCCATAGGGGGAAGATCAGACACATTAAGCGGTGACATTGGTGTCAACACACTAGAAGACCTTGTAGCTGGTAGTAAAGAAGAAAGTGGAGGTAAAGATAGTGATTCAGTGAATGACATAGGCAGTTGTGGAGGTTTGAATTGGTTGAGCTCCGGCGGGCAGTCAAGGCAAGGTTGCCGCCCGCCGGAAGGCGAAGAACACCAAGATCTTTAACCTTGCTCTGATACCATGTTAAAATTGCTGTATTATTGATTGTTGTGTTGATATTTATTACAATGATTCATGATTCCTATATATAGAAGAGGGTGAGTGTGTAGTAGGTAAGGAGTAGATGAAGTGGAGGTGGTAGTGGTGTAGTGGGTTAGGTTTAGTGGAGTAGGTGAGGTGGTAGTGGTGTAGTGGGTTAGGTTTAGTGGAGTAGGTTTAAGTGGGTGAAGTAGGTGGAGAGTAGGTGGATTTTAACATATTATATTATATATATATATATATATAACTTAGAAAATATGAGGAAGAAGAACTCCAAAAATATGAGGAAGAAGGAATATATTTCTGTTATATTCAAAACTTCTTATTTTACAAGACCAAATGACACTCCTTATATAGGAGATATTACAAACATCATTATAACCCATTATATGCCACTTACATATTATATATTACCACTATCTACCACTATCATATTATATACATGCCACTATCTACCACCAACACCACTATCATATTCTATACATGCCACTATCTACCACCAACACCACTATCATATGCCACTATCTTATTATATGCATTAACACAAATTTCCAGCACTCCCCCTCAAACTGGTTTGAAGATATCTTCCATATCCAGCTTGCTAGTCAGCTTATCAAATTGCTTCTTGTGTAGTCCCTTCGTTAGCACATCAGCTAATTGTTCACCTGTTGGAAGGTAGGTCATACAGATTATGCCAGCATTGATTTTCTCCTTGATGAAATGTTTATCCACTTCTATATGTTTTGTGCGATCATGTAGAACTGGATTATGAGCTATAGATATAGCTGCTTTGTTGTCACAATAGACCTTCATAGGTGTCGGGTGAGAAAGCTTTAATTCTTCAAGAATTCTTTTAATCCACATTACTTCACAGATTCCATGGGCAACAGCTCTGAACTCTGCTTCTGCACTACTTCTAGCTACCACATTCTGTTTTTTACTCCGCCATGTAACTAGGTTTCCACCTACAAAGGAGCAGTATCCGGATGTTGATCTCCTGTCTGTAACACTTCCTGCCCAGTCTGCATCTGTGTATACTTCAACTTGAAGATGTCCATGTTTCTTGAACAGTAAGCCTCTCCCTGGAGTTCCTTTCAAATATCTTAAGATCTTATAAACGGCCTCAAAGTGCTCTGCCCCTGGTGAGTGCATGAACTGACTTACCATGCTGACTGCAAAGGCAATATCAGGCCGCGTATGAGACAAGTAAATCAATTTCCCGACAAGTCGCTGATATTGTTCCCTCTCTTTGACTTCTTCAGCCTTAGCAGCTTGTAACTTCAAGTTAGGCTCGATCGGAGTCTCCACCATCTTACAACCAAGCATACCTGTTTCTCCAAGGAGATCAAGAACATATTTTCTCTGATTAACGAATATACCTTCCTTGGATCTTGCAAATTCCATTCCGAGGAAATACTTGAGGGCTCCCAGATCCTTAATGTGAAATTCTTTTGCGAGTTTCTCTTTGAGGGCTGCTAACTCTGCTTCATCATTACCAGTTAAAATGATATCATCAACATAAACAATCAAAATTGCAATTTTACTGTTTTTTGAATGTTTATAAAATATTGTGTGATCTGCTTGACTCTGCGAGAAGCCACAACTGATAACTGCCTTCCCAAAGCGTTCAAACCATGCTCTTGGTGATTGTTTGAGTCCGTATAATGACTTGTTCAATCTGCATACTCTGTCGCTTCCAAGTCTCTGCTCAAATCCCGGCGGTAGGCTCATGAACACCTCCTCTTCAAGATCACCATTGAGAAATGCATTTTTAATGTTAAGTTGATGTAGAGGCCAATCTGAATTTACTGCAAGAGATAACAGTACTCTGATGGAATTTATTTTAGCAACAGGAGCAAACGTCTCCTGATAGTCGATCCCATAAGTTTGAGTGAAGCCTTTAGCCACCAGTCTCGCCTTGTATCTCTCAACGCTTCCATCTGCGTTACATTTTATAGTAAATACCCATTTACACCCAACTGTTTTCTTGTCTTTGGGTAGATCAACTATCTCCCAAGTACCACTTCTCCTTAAAGCATTCATCTCCTCCATGACTGCTAATTTCCAATTCGGATCATCCAATGCTTCCTGTATATTCCTTGGAACAAACAAGTGTGAAATCCTAGATGTGAAAGCTCTATGGTTTTTAGACAGTCTTTGATAGGAGAGGTAATTTGCAATAGGATGTTTAATGCAATTTCGGACACCTTTCCTAATTGCTATAGGAACATCAAGGTCGGAAATAGAAGGAATAGGATTACCTAAAATTTCGATGCCAGAACTCGGGTGGACATTCGGGTCATTAGGATGGACATTCGGGTCATTATTCCTCAGATGAAATCGCTTCCTAGTATAAACCTGAAGTTCAGGATTTAGATCATTTTGTAGTACTTCTCCCCCTAAACAAGAATCTTCTTGACTAGGCACCATAGAACTTGGTTCTCCTAAGTGATCATTATCAGACAGATGTGGTTTTTGTGTAGGATAAATGACATTAGGGAGCGGGATAGAAATATCCAAAAAACGGTCTTCTACTCCACTTGTCTCCCCCTGAAGAGAAGTGTTGGGGAAATAGGATTTTGTTTCCACAAATGACACATCCATACTCACATGAAATTTCTTGGTTTGAGGGTCGAAACACTTATACCCCTTTTTGTTTGAGGAATAACCCAAAAAAACACATTTTATAGCACGGGGGTCAAGTTTTGAACGAAATTGACTAGGAACATGAACATAGGCAGTACATCCAAAAACTTTGGCGGGTAAATCAGAAAATAACCTCGTGTCAGGAAAAAAAGTTTTGAGACAATCGAAAGGCGTTTTGTATGTTAACACCTTTGTAGGCATCCTGTTTATCAAATAAGAGGCTGTTAAAATTGTTTCACCCCATAAATATTTAGGAACATGCATGTAAAACATTATAGCACGTGCTACTTCAAGTAGATGTTTATTTTTTCGTTCTGCAATGCCATTTTGTTGAGGGGTATCCCGACATGTAGATTGATGAAAAATTCCCTTTTTTTCCAAAAACTCACCCAACTGCTCATTGAAATATTCTGTTCCATTATCAGAATGTAAAATACCAATTTTGGTTTGAAATTGGTTTTCAATCATATTGTAAAAATTTGTGAATAAATTTTTCACGTCAGATTTTTTATTCATCAAATAAATCCAACATAAGCGGGTATGGTCATCAATAAATGTAACAAACCATCTTTTACCAGAAAGAGTAGTGATTTTAGAAGGGCCCCAAACATCACTATGAATCAAATAAAAAGGTTTGGAAGCCTGGTAAGGTTTTGGCAAATAAGTAGAGCGATGAAATTTTGCAAAAATGCAACTTTCACAATGAAAAGAAGAACAATCAATCCCTTTAAATAATTCTGGAAATAAATGTTTCAGATAAAGAAAACTAGGATGTCCTAGCCTATAGTGCCATAGCATTATTTTTTCTCGAACAGAGATTGAACTAGTACTATTAAAGCTCTGAGCTTTTTTATTACTAACAGGTACTTCATCAAAGTAGTAAAGACCTTCAAGCATCCTAGCATGCCCAATCATCATCCCCGAGTTCTGGTCCTGAAATTCACAATGGGATTCAAAAAATGTAACACGACAATTAGAATCCTTAGATAGTTTACTGACAGACAAAAGGTTACAGGCTAAGTTGGGGACGTGAAGAACAGCATTGAGATTAATTTTCTCAGTTAGTTTAATAAATCCTTTTCCTGCAATAGGTGAAAAACTACCATCGGCTATTCTGATTTTGTCATGACCAGAACAAGGGAAATAGGTACTAAATAAATGGGAAAAACTAGTCATGTGATCGGAGGCACCGGAATCTATGATCCACGGAGAGAAGTTTAGGCAAGAGAAGGCTTTAGGATTTCTACCTGTTTGTGCCAACAAAACACTAGGAGTACCGGATGAGGAGTTGGATTTTATCAGCTTTAAGAGTTGATCAATCTGCTCTTTGTTGAAGGGACCTGAATCGGCTTCATTAGCGATAGGAAAGCCACGATTCTTCTCTCCTTGTTTGCTGCTTTTCCAGTTGACAGGTTTGCCATGGATCTTCCAACACGTTTCACGTGTATGGCGAGGCTTGTTGCAAAAATCACACCAGACCCGTGGCTTATCATCAAACCTGCGCTGGTAATTTGCAGCCTTGTTGGCCGCAGCATCGCTAATTAAAGCAGAAATTTCAATTGATTCACCAGTACCTTTTTTCTTAAGCATGACGCTCCTTCGGCTCTCTTCCCTTCTGACTTCGGCAAATACTTCGCCAATGGATGGGAGAGGAGGTCTGCCAATAATTCTTCCTCGCACTTCATCGAACTCAATGTTGAGGCCGGCAAGAAACTTGTAAATACGGCTGTCTTCCACAGTTTTCTTGTGGTGGTTGCAGTCGTCAACCGATTTCCATTCGTATGTGTTGAAGATGTCAAGATCCTGCCACAACCTTTTCAACGAATTGAAATATTTGGTGACGGAATCATCTCCTTGACGAATCTCTCCCAACTTCAAAGTTAATTCGAAAACTTGAGATTGATTTCCTAGGTCAGAATACATCTGACTAACATTATCCCACAATTCTTGTGCAGTAGGATAGCACATGTAATTAGAGCTTATATCCTCCTCCATGGAATTGACCAACCATGTCATAACCATGGAGTTTTCAGCGTCCCAACTGTCGAACAGCGGATCATTAACAGCAGGAGCCTTCTTGTCACCAGTGATGTAACCGATCTTTCCTTACCCACGGATATACATCCGGACAGATTGTGACCAGCGGAGAAAATTATCACCATTTAGGCGGATGGTGGTGATTTGGACAGAGTGAGAGTTTGATGTTTTCAACGGAATGGCAGCGGCAGGGGTTGAAGTGGTTTCGGACGTGACTTCCGACATGGCTATGACGGTTTTAGGGCTGCTGTGTTTTTTGTAGCTCTGATACCAACTTAGAAAATATGAGGAAGAAGAACTCCGAAAATATGAGGAAGAAGGAATATATTTCTGTTATATTCAAAACTTCTTATTTTACAAGACCAAATGACACTCCTTATATAGGAGATATTACAAACATCATTATAACCCATTATATGCCACTTACATATTATATATTACCACTATCTACCACTATCATATTATATACATGCCACTATCTACCACCAACACCACTATCATATTCTATACATGCCACTATCTACCACCAACACCACTATCATATGCCACTATCTTATTATATGCATTAACACAAATTTCCAGTAATATATATATATGAATAGAAGATAAAGGGAGAGACAGAAGAAAGAGAGAGAGATAGATCGTCAGCGCGAGAGAGAACACGAGAGAGAGATCGCAATCGCGAACGAGACAGGAGAGAGAGATCGCGAGAGGGAAGGCGACAGAGACAGAGCAAGATAGAAGCGAGAAGAAGACAACGAAAGGAAGAAGAGGAGAAGAATCGAACCAGAGGAGAAGAGAAGAATCGAACCAGAGGAGAAGAGAAGAATCGAACCAGAAGAAAAAAAAAAAAACAGGGTATGACAGAACCAGAAGAAAGAAGAGAAGAAGAGAAGAATAGTCGAAGCAGAAGAGAAGAGAACCAGAGAAGAGAGAAGAGGAGAAGAGAGAGAGGAGAAGAGAACTTGTGTTTTTGCTCTGTTGACCCACGTTTGTATCATTTTATGATGTAAATGAGATGTTATCCCATGTGGGTATCCACACAGTAAACAAATGGGGGCTGCTGGAGTGAAAAACATTTGAAGCGCATGAAGCGCACGCCTCAGGCTTTATAATAAAGCGCGCGCTTCGTCGCCTAAGCTGCGCCTCGCCCATGTCGCCTCGCCTCGCTATGCTTGAGGCGCAAGGCTGCGCTTCATCTCGCCTTGGGCTTAGGCACGCGCCTAAGCGCGCTTTTTAAAACACTGGGAATAATGTTCCGGCGTAGGAGTTTCGGCCGTGGACGTTTCAGTGTTCCGGCCATAGAGTGGGTGAAGCTCGATGGAGATGTCAGGCGTAGGAGAAGGCCGGCAGAAGGGTCAGGAGTGGAATAGCAAGGAGTTCTTTAGGCATGCGTCTCGGTTTTGATGTTTTGGATTAGTGGGCATTAATGTTGTGGTTAATATAAAATAATCAAGAGTGCTGCTTTTGGGTTTTTATTTGCTGTAGTGTGGTTGGACTTTGGGGTTCTTGTTTTTTGTTTTTTGAGTTAAGTGCTTCTTACCTATTTGTTTTTGTTTTGGGGGATTTTTTGGTAAAAATTCGTGATCCGGCGGGTTGGTTGTATGAGTGCGAGTAGCAGTAGTAAGAGTATTTTGTACTGTCTGAACCTCTCTCGGTGCATTTCATCTTCCTGTACCTTTAATTTCATGTTTTTAATGAAATTTTTACTTTGCTGATCAAAAAAAGAAAGGAGAAACATAGGGCCAAACTGAAGGCAAATGATACACTTTATCCCACAATAAATCTGAATCCGCAACCTTGTCTTTGAAGATCCGTACATTCCTCTCCAACCAAATAATCCAAAAGATAGCAAAGACTACACAAGAGCACAATGTTTTGGCCCTCTTGTTGACACCAAAACCTCAAAAATCGATTAAAAGCATATGTGCACGCACACCCAAAGCCACCCACTGTGAGTCCCCCTAAAATTTGGACTTTTTTTTTTCTTTCGTTCCACATCTCCCACACAATGGAGAATGTGAAAAGGCCAGAGCATCTTTCCTTGCATGCTACTAATGGCAGTTTGTGCAACAATGTGAAAGGAAGCCCAAAGAGACTGTACGATAGCTGAAATAGATACAAGGATATGATGATCATGGTGCACTTGTAAAAAAAAGATGGTTACGTTGTCAATCGTGTATCTGAGATTTGAATCTTCCAACATATAAAAAACTATGTTCATGCCAGATTAGTTGGTCTGCCTTTTCTCTTATTAATATGATCTGAGTCGTATCTATTTCTTCATTTTACCATCGTTGCCTCACTTTTTTTTTTGTGAATCTATATTTATGCTCCTTTAGAGCCAAAAATATATATTATATCAGAAAGCTATAACAGGATATTTTGCAAAATTGTGGCTTTATACAAATAACCAGGTACAAATAATTACCATGGCTTGTAATACTTCAATGGTTCCATCAACTTCTTCCAACATGGTTGTGGAATCCTTTTCAAGTTCAGTTAGTTTTTTACATTATTTGTTTGTGTTTTATCTTATTAGTAAAATTCATCCGTTCAAAAAGCAACAATTGAGCCTTTTCCCTGCTAGTATCCAATGTCCATTATGAACTTAACTTTTTGCATTTGTTGAAAACTAGCAAAAAACGTCGAGGATTGGAAGGTGAAGAGCGTGGACCAAAGACAGAGCCTGCCATTCTGTCAGTTGAGGTGTGTTGTCCTGGTGATATGATACTTGTATTGAATCTTGGAAGACAACTCATATATATATATATATATATATGTATGTAATGGTGTTAATCTTTTAGTGATATTATGACTTCGTCATGGATGGTGGTAATAAGTTGATGTATTATTAATACTTAATTTCCAGGGTAGAGGATTTAATGTACAAGTCTTTTATGCTGAGGAACCTGTTCCTGACTATATTCAAGCTATCGTTTCAACAGTAATGTCAATTCATGATCAGGTATATAGAAGTTTATGATAAAATGAATTATATTGTAGTTACACTTGAAATATGCGTAGAGCAACAATTGCATAGCCTCTAATGATCCTCAGTCAACAACACTTGGGCACATTAACTTGTACTAATTTCTTAGATAACCCAGACGGTGTTTTGTCTACGGTAATTTCTGACACATTACATTTAATAACTATTGTTGTCATAAACTATGTTATTTAGTCACCTTTTTGGAGCCTTGTTTTGTTTTCCCCAAATACTGTTTCTTGTTTTCTCTTCTTCTATCTAGCCCATAACAACATGTTTAGTTAGTTGAAATTTTGTTGTTGATTGTTCCCATAGTGCTGGTTCCATTTAAGGCAGTATGGAATATAGTATGCTGTTGTTCACAATGAATATAGCTAGAATTTTGTTAGCGAAAGATAATCTTATATTGGGTATACATGTTATATTTGTTTGGTAGGAACCAATGGGTGATATCCTTGTATTCCTAACTGGTCAAGATGATATCGATACCGCTGTCCAGTTGCTTACGGAAGAAGCTCAAAATAATGGAAAGCCTTCTTCAGGTACCTTTGATTTAACATTTGTCAATTACTGATAACAAAAATGCTAATGACCACCCAATGGGTGGTCATTAGCCTTGATGTACGTGTAAAAAGTGTATAGAATTGTGTGAAAAGTGTGTAGAAACATGTAAAGGTAAAAGTGTTCGGGAATAGGTGAAAAATGCATTGGGATTGTAACTATTTGGGCATTTTCTTCACGTTAATGACAGTCCACAGGGCTGTCGTTAGCATGATCCTACAAATAATAAAGCATCTATATCTTTGACTTATAGCTGTTTACATATTTTCAAACCCAATTAATATGTGGGATTTAATTTGTCTGGCTTTGGGCTTTCATGACTTCGAAGCAATATATGGTTCATGTTATGATACATGGACACTTTTGTTTTTTAATACAGAATTTCTAAAATTTTGTTAGATAAGAAATGATTGGTGATTATTCTTTTTTCCAAGAATCTAGTTTACCATTCTTGGACCCGGAAAGCATCACCGTAATATATTTGGATCTGGGATCAACTGCCATTATATTAGTGTAAACCTGATCCAGTGCATATATCATTCTCTAACTCTATGTTGGATTACCACACATTATGGATGTCTGTTGGGTTTCCAGTTCTTATGAAACTTAATGCTTCTGCTTGAGTCCTGTCCTCATTTTTTTTTTGTTTTTTGGGTACAAGTCCTGTCCTCGTTTTAAGTCCTCTGTCTCGTGCCATTTGATATTGCAGAAATGGATGTTTATTTATTTATTTAAGGAATCTGGGGAACCAGTCCATTTAGACCATATCTGGATCATGTATTGAAAACACAAAAAATGAGGTGCATATTAGCTTGTGATGCTGATTCAATTAAGATGTTAACAAGGACATGAAAAACAGGTAACATCAACATCAACATCTTATACAATTTTCATTTATAATTAAAATGTTAAGAAAGAAAAAAGGTACATTTGATTTTCCCCAAAGAGGAAATTATGTGTGGCTGATGGATTACCTTTCGTAAAAATGTGCAGCATGAGGAAAATGAATGACTAAATAAAATGGTATGAAAAACGAAGAAAGTTTTGTTCTTACCTTGCCAAGAATCTTTGAGCCATTTTTTTTTTATCAAGTGCACTCTTGGTTGAGAGTCCTCTATGAATATGGGGGAGAATAGAGAAGGTGCAGGCTTCAGAAGGGATCCCTTTTCGCTTCTTTATTTGGTCTACCATTTCAGCAGCTCATGTTCTCTGGATCAACATTGGACTATGGCCTTTGTTTAGTCATCCCTGTTTACATGGAGCTCTTTTAATTACAATAAATGTAGCTCTTTCTTACTTTGGGAGGGAATTTTCATGTTAAAAGTTGCATTACCTTGAGCAAATATCAAATTAATTGGAGAATCTTTCCAAAAAGTTTGTTGACTTCTAATTGCATGGATGATTCTTCAATTAATGGGAAACTTTCTAAAGAGAGGATTCACATTTTTATGAAGCATTGTGAGGACCCCATCGTTTTCAGTATTTTATGGAGATGTCCTTCAAGTGGGTATTTCCATATTGACTTTTACCTTTTTGCAAGTCAAGGGAGATGACTTGCCTGACCAAAGCCTTAATTTTCATTTTCCCAAGAGGGTGTTTCTTCTCTAACCAAGTGATTGCTACTGCATTGCTATCAGAACTGTAACTACAAAGTTTACTTGGTGCCTGACATAAGTTTCACCGATCAGGAAGAGTATAAACACTGTGGTTTATGAGCATTTTATGAATGCACTCATTTATATTCTCAAATGTAAATGGGTTTGAAGATCTTCGATGAATCATTTGGTTGAGGACTATGCAGACCTCATTGTGTATTGTCTCTAATGACAAGGGCCTGCTTGGAGATACGCTTGTGGTCTCAAATGCAAGTGGGGTCAAAGATGTTTGACAAACTATTTGGTAGCGGACTTAGGACTAGGCATGCTTCATTGTGTATTGTCTATAATAACAGGGGCCTGGTTGGAGATACATGTTGGAGGTGTTTAGGGGTGAGAAAGAGATGGTACATTAATCTCCATATTTTTCATAGTTATTTTTCTTTCCTCAAATCGTACTTGGGGGATGAAAATCTAAATCAGGACTAGTGGCATGACATTCCTTTCTTATTTTGTTGGGGCACATGTCTTGACAAGAGGAATTCATTTCCGCATTATTTATTACATGAACCACCTTAATATTCCCTGTATCAATAACTATCAGATAATGCCGTACTTCTTTTCTCTGTAGTCTGTCCTCTGCTTCTTTGATTTTTTACAGTGATAAGGATTGGTGTTTATCTTCCGTGAAATCTTCTTTAATTTACCTAGCTTGCTTGACAATCATTCTGCTAAAACTTTGTTTACAGGATTGGTTGTTCTGCCTTTATATTCAGGTCTCTCACGTGCAGACCAGGTTAGTAATTTCCTAGGTTTAGTTAAATAATGTTGTGCAGATCTTTTTCCAATTTTTTTTTTTTACTTCAATATCCTTTCTGTTTTCTTTATAGGACCTCGTGTTTTCCCCCACTCCTAGAGGGAAGAGGAAAGTGGTGATATCAACAAATATTGCGGAGACATCATTGACTTTGGAGGTAACATCTTTACACAGCCTTTTTTGTCCCCTTCCCACTTCAGAAAGGTTACAAATTTAGCTGCACCAAGCAGGATATGCAGTATAAGGTCTGATTCTTTTGATTTTTTCTTGTCTGTACAGGGTGTTGTCTATGTAGTTGACAGTGGGTTCTCGAAACAGCGATTCTATAACCCGGTATCTTTACATATACACTTAAGTTTCTTTTTTACTGTTGTTTGGTTATTTAAATGGTTAATGTTTGATATTGATAACTGATTTCATTGTAGTAAAAAATTATGTTTTGGGATCATAGTGATTATGCCTATTTTGTATGACTTAAAAATACCCTGTTGAGAACATTAATAGCTACAAAAGCATCATGGCCCATGTTACACAGACTCTTCAAAATAAATCGAGTATCTGTGGCGGACACCCAACTCTTGGACAAGGGTGTGGGATATATGTCCAATACTTTCCATCAAATACTCCTTATATATTTGTTTTAACACTATCATGTTACATATATAATAGATTAAAAGTTTAAAAATATGACCTCTTTTTGACGTGATAGGTGGTGTGGTGACATTCTGTAAAAATATATTGATAGAGATAAATTGTATGTATTATTGATTAATTTTCTGTCTATTACAAATGGTTCCTTTTATAGATGTAGGTGTAGTGGATGGTGGTAGTGGTGTAGTGGGTTAGGTTT
Source organism: Camellia sinensis (assembly GCF_055761805.1). NCBI lineage: Eukaryota > Viridiplantae > Streptophyta > Magnoliopsida > Ericales > Theaceae > Camellia > Camellia sinensis. The sequence goes on along the minus strand of NC_138969.1, from coordinate 39,196,522 downwards.
AGTGGAGTAGGTGAGGTGGTAGTGGTGTAGTGGGTTAGGTTTAGTGGAGTAGGTGAGGTGGTAGTGGTGGTAGGTGATGGTAAATTCTAACAGCCCCCCGCAAACTCAAGGAGGAGAGAAACTAACCAACTTGAGTTTGGAGAAAGTAACAAAACAAGAAAATACATAAAAATAAAAGAGGATAGGTGACACTGTATGGTCGTGTCAGACCATTGGTGAAGACACTGGATGGTGGTGTCATAACGTTGTAGAAGACAGTTTATGGGGTCATGTCGGACCGTTGGAGAAGACAGTGTATGGGGTCATGTCGGACCGTTGTAGCAGACAATGTTGTGACAGTTGTTGTGACAGTTTACGGAGTCTTGCTAGACCCTTGTAGAAACTAACCGGAATCAATGTCGGGACAGTTTACAGAGTCTTGTCGGACCCATAAAGGAGCTAACCGGAATCAATGTCGGGACAGTTTACAGAGTCTTGTCGGACCCTTGTAGAAACTAACCGGAATCTATGTCGGGACAGTTGACAGAGTCTTGTCGGACCCATAAAGGAGCTAACCGGAATCAATGTCGGGACAGTTTACAGAGTCTTGTCGGACCCTTAAAAAGTCGCACCCTCAAAAGGTGTGCCCAATCTTTCAAAAGGCGTGCCATCAAAAGGCGTGCCCAATCCATAAAAAGGCGTGCCATCAAAAGGCGTGCCATCAAAAGGCGTGCCAAGTTGTCGGGCGTCAAGAGGCGCGCGATGCGCGTGGCTGCCTCGGCTATATAACCAAGACTGAACCTGAGGCTGAGGCTGAGGCTGAGGCTGAGACAAAAAACCTGCGAATTGCTCTGAAAAACTCTTCGTTGTGCTGAGAGAGAGAGTCTGGAACACTCTGTTGCGAGAGATAGTCTGTAATACTCTGTTGCCCAGAAAATGGCCTCGTCTTCCCGGAGTCTGCTCACTCTCTTTCCTGACCTCAACGAGTCAACAAGAGAGATAACGGGTGCGGTGGCCAGTGAAACTCAACCAAGCGCTTCCGGTTTTGCTCCGTTGAACTTTCCGATGCGGTCTGTGGAGCAAAAAATGGCGGTGCAGTCGGATGTGGAGGCCAATCAGTATACCTTGAAGTCATGTGTGGAAACCATGACTGCGGTGACAAACTTGTCGAACCGGCTGCAGAGTAGGGCAAATGAGGTGCAGCAGTTAAACTCCCAGCTGGCTCTGCTCCAACGCATGTATAAGGATGCTCGAGCAGAGATAAGTGTGCTAAAGGCGGAAAACAGGGAGTTGAAGCGAAAGGCCACTGTGATGTTCCGATTTGGAGGGCCGCCATATGCTGCAGTGGAGGAGCAGGGAGTAGTGATCATGCCCAGTGGAGTGGGAAACACGGAGGCAACACCGGCAAGGGCCGACCAGGACGGAGGCAAGAAGAAAAGACCGGCGGCAGAGTAGAGAAAAAATCCCACCTGTGAATGTGGTGGTTTGTTTGTATTTTTTTTTTTTTTTTTTTTTTTTTTTTGTGTGGAAACATGATTGATCGGGGTGAGCCCCGACATGAATAAAATGAGTTTGGTGTGCAGATCTTCCTCTGTGTCGTTTTGTTTTTTTTTTTTATTTTATTTTATTTTATTTTTATTTTATTTTTATTTTATTTTTTTTATTGACTCAGACCCATGTGCGCCGGATGGGTGATATGAAAAACATTTTGAGAGGTGGAATATAAAAAAAATAATAAGAAGAGAAGGGGAAAAGGGGAAATATATTAAAATATATATATATATATAGATATTAAAATAAAAGAAAAGTGTAACGTGGGTGGAATAAATTAAGAAAAAGGATGGATATGATTAAAGGGAGTATGGGGGAGAGAAAAAGGGACCAGAGAGAGTGGGTGTAAAGTGAGAGAGAGAGAGACATGTGCAAATCAAGTTGTGTTTCGGTGGCTTTTCAAAGAAGATGGAGTAAAATAATAAAAAAAAGAAAAAGAAAGTTCAGTGTTTGAAAAGATGGAGTAAAATAATAAAAAAAAAGAAAAGAAAGTTTAAGTGGGCTCTCTCTCTGTAAAGGGTGTGTGTGGGAATGGTGTGTTCATTTTCCCTGAATGTTCTCTCTCTCTCTAAACCTTCATCGTGTAGCAACTTTCTCCTCTCCGATTTGTACACAAGCATCACCCTTCGGGTTGCAAGTGCTGCAGCCTCACTGGCACGTAATGTCCCACTTGCCATAATGGCAGTGAATTCAGCGCAGATCTCCTCTTGTACCTTGTTCCGGGCATTCCCAATAGGATCATTGACAGATGACTCCCCAAACTTGGCAAGTTGCTCTTCAGATTTCACTTTACTTCCACTCTCTTTGAGATTCACTTTTGTTGTTGATGACTTGCTACCACTAGCTACAGATTTCCGGACGGTGCTTGTTGGCTGGGAAGTCTGGACTTGTGTAGGGGGGCGGAACTGTGGCACTTGGGGAACAGCACCTGCTCTCAACGTTGTCTCCAGTTGCTGTATCATAGGCAATATCATAGCACCCATTGGACTGCTCATAACTTCATTGGGGAGGTTCAAGCTATAGTCTGGAATAGTTGCACCCACCAAAAATTGAGCAACCTCATTGCTGAAATTGTTGCAATTGTGAGTGAGCAAACTGTAAGTTTCTGCAGTGTACCGGGGACTGATATCCTGCAAATACATTTCAAAAACTTCCTGGGGCACATGCGTGACACCAAGATCTACCACTCTCATTGGGGAGGAGAAGGAGCGAGAGATCAATCGATGTTGCGTCAAAGAACAGAGCTTTGGAGAGGGAAGCTATTGGTGAGTGGTGAAGAAGAGTGAAGGTATGCTATGAAGCATAGACACGGCAAAATGGAAGCCGTGGCGGTGTCGGATACGGGGACACGCCGGGGACACGGGGACACGCCGGGGACACGTACGGGACACGGCATCTGGCGTGTCCCCTTAATTTAATTTATTTTTTTGCAGGGGACACGCGTGTCCGAATCTGGACACGCCATGGACACGGCGAGAAGAGTAACTGAAAGGGGGAAAACGAGAACAAACCTGGTCGATCGACGATCCAGAGCCCTTCGACTTCGATCGACGATCCAGAGCCCCATTCTACTTCGACGATCCAGCCCCTTCGCCTTCGCAGAGCTCTCTCTCTGTCTCGCCTTTGCCTTCGCAGAGCTCACTCTCTCTCTCGCCTTCTCTCTCTCCCTCGCTTCTGATCCTGATCGCGATCGCGATTGCGATCGTCTCCCTCTCTCTCGCTTCTGATCGCGATCGTCTCTTGCTTCGGTCTCCCTCTCTCTCGGTTCTCTCCCGTCTGTCTTCATCTCTTGATATTATAACAATTATAATTATTATATATTCATATATAATATATATAACTCATACCTATTATTATTTTATTATATAATAACTATATATAATATATATAACTAATAACTATTATTATTTTATTATATATTATATAATAGTTATTATATAACATAAATATACTCATTAGATAATGGATAATACATATTATAAGATAATATATACTTATACATATTAATAAATAAAAAAATAAATACATGTATGTAAAATAAAATAATTAATTACAACACATTATTTAAAAATATAATAAATAAATAAAATAATTAATATGTATTAAAATAAAAATATTTATAAAAAAATTAAAAAATTTGCCGTGTCCCCTGCCGTGTCCGTGTCCCCATTTTTTAGAAATTGCCGTGTCCCGTGTCCGTGTCCGTATGCGTGTCCGTGTCCGTGTCCGTGTCCGTGCTTCATAGAAGGTATGTGTTTGTGATATGTGTTGAAAAAACTCCCGCGGGCAGCGAAGGCAAGGTTGCCGGCCGGCTGCCCGCCGGTAAGAAAGGAGTATAGGCCTAAATCTTATAGCTCTGATACCATGTAAAAATATATTGATAGAGATAAATTGTATGTATTATTGATTAATTTTCTGTCTATTACAAATGGTTCCTTATATAGATGTAGGTGTAGTGGATGGTGGTAGTGGTGTAGTGGGTTAGGTTTAGTGGAGTAGGTGAGGTGGTAGTGGTGTAGTGGGTTAGGTTTAGTGGAGTAGGTGAGGTGGTAGTGGTGGTAGGTGATGGTAAATTCTAACACATTCCTTTAGAGCAGATGTTCTCTTTGATTTTTGGGATTGCAGAAGATTGTGAGGTTATGATGGGGGAGGTTCGGACTGGACAAGGATAGGCGGTTGTTTAGAATGTGCGGTTGCATCAATGTGTTCAGGATTGGGAGGTGGATCAACTAGTGGAGTTTTTAGGTTTCTTATACGGGTTGCAAATTGGGGTTGTAGGAGGAGGATTCTATGGTTTGGGTTTGCTCGGGTTCTATAGGGCTTTTTTCTGTGTCTTCATTCTATGGTGCGTTTGTTCACGTTGATATGGGTTTCTTCCCATGGAAATGTGTGTGGGTGTTGGGCACGCCTTCTAAGGTAGCTTTTTTTTGTGTGGACAGCGACTTTAGGACTGACGATTGATAATTTAATGCGGCATGGGCATATTTTTGTGAATTGGTGTTGTTTGTGTTATGGTGATGCCGAGTCGGTGGGCCATTTGCTTGTTCATTGTGCAGTTGCTTCTCGGTTGTGGATGCTTATTGTTGCGACTTTTGGCTTGGTATGGGTGCAGCCAGGTACTGTGTTGGCAGTTTTACAAAGTTGGGCTGGGGGTAGGGTTGGGAGGAGGCGTCGGAAGGCATGGATGATTGCTTCTCATTGTTTAATGTGGCTTCTTTGGTTGGAGCGCAATATGCGAGTATTCCAAGGGGTGTCTCATTCAATTCCTTGGTTGGAGAGGCGGTTGCATATGGTGTTATATAACTGGGTTACGGGGTTGGTTGATCTGAATGTTTTGGCTTTTGTAGATTTTGTAGAGGATTTAATAACTTAGCATTTTTCCCTTTAGGGGACTGAATTTTTGTATTCTTATCATCATTTTAATGCTTTTTTAATAAAGTTTGCATATTTATCACCCAAAAAAAAAAAAAAAAATTAACCTCTTTTTTGCTGAGTTGCATTCCCTTAAATTTAAGATTTGATAGGTCCGACTTCTAGATATCACCCCCACCCAACACCTCTATCTGAGTCCATGTATGATGTAACATAAATTGTCTCAATTGGTCACTCATTTTGGTTTGGTTAAGGATCTATCAGGGCTTGTGTTATCTGCTAGTACTACACATTTTCTGCTCTTTATGGGTTGTTAAAATTGTGGATCAATTTGTGTGTAACTAATTGTATTGACGACTAACCAAAAACTTGATCTTAATCTACAGATTCTCATGATTTCATATAGTGTTTCTTTTGTGCACATGCTACACTTCCTTTTCAGGACTCAAATTCGATGTTTTCCATTATTAAGTTTCCTATTTTTCCATTATTCAGGACTTGCTTAATTGTTGAGTAAATTATTTATGTGTCTCAGTGTATGTCTTTTCATATTATAATTACATCAACATCCTGTTACAGATTTCAGATATCGAAAATTTGGTTGTAGCACCGATATCCAAGGCATCTGCTAGACAAAGGGCTGGTAGAGCTGGAAGAGTACGACCTGGAAAGTGTTACAGGTGCCTAATTTACTGCAAGCATTTCTAGTGGTAGTGGATGATGACACCTTTTCACTTTTGGTTGTCAAAAGTGATAATTTAAGTATTATTAATGTGGTGAAATCAGTTAGTTGCTCTAAGGCTTGTTTCAATGCACGTAAGCACATTACTTTTCTGTGTAATGAATTTATGAAAAAGTTTTGGTGGTCATAACCAGGCTGTATACAGAAGAGCATTTTGTCAAAGAAATGTCTGCTGAGGGGATACCAGAGATGCAGAGATCAAATCTTGTTTCTTGTGTGATTCAGGTATGCAAGTTCTTATGTGTATCACTAATTTTCATTCTGTATTTTGAGTGTAGTTCAAAGGTTTGTCATTTATCAAACTATATCCCAAGTGGGTCTGAATTCCCAGGGTGACAAAATTATTTGTGCATGTTTTGCATCTCTTTGGTATAGCAATTCGGTCATTTTGCAACGACATCTACCTTACTAATAGTTGTACCATCCTTGTTTGCTAAATTGCTATTGTTGTCTTTGACACCTTGAGCTTTCTCTTATTCTACTTGGAGATAACAAGTGGTGATAAGAATTATGGAGTTCTTTATTGCTCGTTCTTAGCATTCCTAATGTCTTCACCTAGTTTCTCCTCCTGTGGGCTGGGTGATGCAGCACAGTGAGAGCAAAAAATGAGCAGCAGAGAAGGGAAGAAATAGAGTGGAGAAGAAGGAAAGAAGGAGAAGAGAGGGGAAGAGAGAAAGAGGGAAGAATATCAATCCCAATTCAATATCCACTTTCTCAATATTCCCGTCAAGGTCTCCAAAACCCATTATATATTGGCCTATTTATTTGCAACCCCAAACTCTAATGAAAAATTGTCGAAAATAAAACATGAAAATGATTATTAAATCCTGATTAATAAAACAAACCTAATAAATCCTAAAATAACAAATACTAAATAAATGACAAAAATTAATCTTCAAATTTAAAAAAAAAAAATGTAAATGTATTTATATTAAAAGTGTCATAAGGGGTGCAACCTTGTATGAATGGAGCATACAAAAGTATCAACAAAACAGAAAGCAAAACTTCCCTATATATGTACATGGATGTACCACTTCCCCAAAAATTCTACAAAAGAACATAAAAAAATGGAAATTCTTCTCTAAGCCAAAAACTAATTACGGTAACACTATTCCTTTCAAACACAATTGAAACTCTCCTTACCTTCAAAATATTTATAAGTTCTTTCTCTACGAATACACCAGATGATGCATAAGGGAGACACCTCCAAGGCCTTCTATTACCTCGTCTCAGACATTTTTCTATACCAACGAGCAAAAAGCTCCTTCACCAATCCCAACATCACCCAAACCATATAAAAAATTGAGAATAGCATTTTCTAATTCTCCATGGTGACTTTATAATGCAAAAAAAGAGTTCACAGACTCCCCTGTCCCTTAAACATACAACAGCAATCCATTAGAAACTTCCTCCTTTTACAGAGATCAAATTTTCGTTTCAGTTAGCTCGGAAATGGAAACATTTTGAAAATGTCTCAGAAACATAAGGGAAGTGATAAATTTATTTGTTGGAAATCTACAAAATGCTTATTAACAAAAATTAAAGGCCATATAAATGTTTTTTTTTTTTTTTTGGGTGAATACATATAAATGTTTATACAAGCTCAATAATCAAATAATTGAACACGTATGAGGTCTACCCATCTCTTTACATAAAATAAAGGGTACAAGTGTACAATTTGAAAGTAAATTCAATGCATACTGAGAAATATCAAATTATTGTCAAACAAACCAATGTTTCATGCACAAGTGCATACAACTCTAAATATACATAAGATTCCAAACACAAAAATTTACAAACTATGACATAACAACAATAGCAATATTAATAGTAAATCCAAGGCGTGGGAGGTCTTTTGGAAAAAAAAAAGGTTAATTTTTTTATTTATTTTTATTATGATTAAAGTTTAACAAAGGTCAATGAACGTTAGAAGCTCCTAAACAAAAGGTTTAAAGGGTTAATTGGATAAGAGGGTTTGTCATCATAAGATAAAACATAATAAATACTAGATTCCATTAGTAGTAGGATGGAAAAAAGAAAAAAAAAAATAGTGGTAGTGTTAATAGAAAATGTCTCTTAATAACAATGAAAGAAAATATAAAATTAACCACATGCCTCTTATGTTTTCACTTCTTGATTTGTCATTTTTTCCTTTCTACTTCTCATGTTCTCTAATAAATTTCAGATTTTTCTTTATTCTCAAATATTTTCTTTTGACAAAAAGAGGCAAATAGAAATAGTTCTTGTTAGATATTCTTAATAGGCATGAAAGCAACACATTGTATGCTATGGGTGTGTCAGAGGGGCTGGGTTCAAGGTATCAGTTTGCTGTATTTGTTAAAGTTCAGGTTTACAGAAGCACTTATAGATCCTGCCTTTAATAATAGATTTGCAGATGTTGGATGATTTTTTAGTAAATAGAAACAAGTGTATAATTTATTATGTTCCATCAGAGTTTATATTCGGTGAATAAGGAAGAACTTTAGGTGAGATTTGTTTTTATTTTTATTCCTTGATCTAAAACTGATTTTATGTTTGTGTAAAATTTATATGAAGTTGGCTTTTTTGCAATGTTGTGTGAACTTCCACGTTGAGAAGGCAGCTTTTGGAGTTCTGTGGATGTTGACTATTTGTTTTGATCTCACAGTTAAAGGCCTTGGGTATAGACAATATCTTAGGCTTTGATTGGCCTGCATCTCCGTCACCTGAAGCAATGATCAGAGCACTTGAAGTACTTTATTCACTCGGAGTCCTTGATGATGATGCCAAACTTACCTCACCTACTGGATTCCAAATTGCAGAGATACCATTAGTATGTTGCTTTCATGCTATTTTCTCATATTCTATGCATATGTATCCGTTTTTCACTAGTACAATTGCTTTATCATTAGCATTTTCTGTTTGCTTAGGGTAATTGCTGGTTAGTTTTTGGACTGGAAAAAATGTAAATTATTGTGCTCCTTTTACATATGTTATTATGCAGAAAATGAATTTTATAGTATGAAATGTTGGCATGGCTATCGTAGAAATCAATATTTCTTGCTCTGAATAGGTTAGCTAATTATTTTCCCCCACTGGTCAATCATTGATTATTATTATTTCTTCCTTTTTCCGTTTCACTTAACTTGAAATGGTAGTTCATGAACATTTAAAATTTTAAAGATTAACAAATTTCAATGAGGGTTAAGTGGGGTATTTTTATTTTTTATGAAGATGAGAGCATGTGTTCATTTTCTGTTGTTAGTAACAAATTGTTAACAAGGGAAGGTTTGTGTACATTGTTGAAAAAGTAACAGAGTGTGGTGTAATTTTAGACACCATGGGGGAGTCCCTGCAATTGTCAAAAACCTCAGGGGAGATCAGTGTAATTTACCTAATAAATATTTACATTATGTTCTTTTCCTCAAGTTTGAACATTCTTGCTCGTTGTTCCCAGGATATTGTGGGGAATAAAATTGATGTAATTTTGACCTAGAATTGGAAGTATGGTTAATTTTTCTTCACCAACATATTAAAAGAAGAGGACAGTGTAGTTTACACAGCTGCCTACCAAATCTTTGAATAAATGATTTAGATAGGTCTGTATTCCAATTTTGTATCAAAGCTGAAGATCTTTGAGATTACTGAGAGGATATCTTCTCATTCTAAATGCATACATATTTGATTTCTACCTTCTCATGGAATGTCAATGGATTAAAAAAAGGAATTTTGTTGTCCTTATTTATTATTGACGACTACAATTTTCTGTAGGATCCAATGATCTCAAAAATGATCTTAGCTTCGAATCAATTGGGCTGTTCTGAGGAAATCATCACTATAGCTGCTGTTCTTTCCATTCAGGTGAAATTTTTTTCCCTATACTATTATTGTTTTTTTGTTTATTTCTTGCATTTTTGCTTGTATATGAAATGTATCCTGAACAATTGGAAAAATCTGCTCGTATTGTAAAGAGTAAAAAAAAGTGCAAATATTCCAGCTGAGTAGTAGGGGGCGACAAATATCATTTCTTAATTGCGTTTTGCAGTCTATCTGGATTTCTGCTAGGGGGCAACAAAAGCAGCTGGATGAAGCCAAGCTAAGATTTGCTGCTGCTGAGGTCTGATACCATTTTCCCATCAGTTTTCATGTACTCAACTCTCAGCTAGTATTTGTTTTGGGGCTTATACCCAAGTTATTTTTTCTGCTTTTTGTTATTTGAAAATGAATATATACGCATGCACATTCATTTTGGTATATATATATATATATATATATATATATTGAGGACGAAAAAACACATTCCATTAATAATTGTAACAGTTTACATTATAATGTTTTATATTTTGGAAGTGTTTTATTTTTTGGTAACTTTTAGTAAGGGTTTCCTAGATGCTTATAAATAGACAATTATGTACCATGCTTAGGCAACTTTTGATTAATAAGAATTTGAGAGTTTACGCTGTGGCCATTGTGTTTTCTTCTTCTGTTCTTTTCTAGTCAACGTTTCTTTGGCATAGTTGGCATGTATCGTATACATTCTTATAAAGCTCTAACATGTGTATTTTGGATTAATTCATGCTCTATTGTGCATGTAAACATTTAGGGTTAGTTTGGGATGTTCTAAAAAAGTACACTTTTTGACTTATTGGCTTATATGGGTTGGGTTTGGGTTGGGTTTGATGTGATGTGTTAGAGAGGTGATGTGATTTAAATAAGATGATGTGACTTAAATAGGATAGTGACTTTTTGACTTTTTGTATTATTTAGCAGATGCCAAACTTGGCCTTAGTGTTCAGCTTGAAAATTTTCTTATGGCTTTGAACCTAGTCTTCTAAAATGGTAAGTACTGGCATTTATCCCAAAAAAAATAAAACTAAAAATGGTAAGTACAGGTAGTGGTAATGGTGGTCATATGATGTAGGGTTAGCTTGGACATCCTTTTTGTTAAATCAACAATTGCCCTAAAAGCTTAACCTGATAGGAAATGGGCCCAATAATTTATATCGAGCTATCTGACACACTCCCTCATGTGCAATTCCTCTTACACGAGAAGATGCAAATATCCATACATGGAGAAAAGAAAGGATATCAACAAGAGACGTAATGCAAATGGGGATTAAATTCAAACGGAGAGACTTGAACCCATGACTTCTCCCAACTTGAGCTCTAATATCATGTTAAATCACCACTTATCCCAAAAACCCAAGCTATTAGAAAATAGGCCCAATAATGTATATCAAGCTAACTAACATTTTTACCTTAACTAATCAGTCCTAGTCAATGTTCATCTGCTTACTCAGAAAGTGGGCTGAAGTCAGGTTCTGAAATTCTGCATGTTCATTCCTGACTTTTCTTTTTGGGTAAGTAAGTTCATTCCTGACTTAGTATTGAATTTTGAAACTTCTATACTTAATGTTTGGTTTACTTCATTTGTCATCCATGCTCATATAAAATCAGAGCCTACTATCTTGGTTTAGAATCATTACGATCTTATGTTTAGAGGATTTGGTATCTGACATACCTGAATGTACAAAAAGGAACGCTAGAGTGTGAGTGTGCATGCACTTTAAATTTACCATCTGATCCACCTGTGAGTACATGTGTTGTACCATTTGTTTTTCCCATACTTTGCAGGGTGATCATGTGACCTTTCTAAATGTCTACAAAGGATTTCTTCAGTCTGGAAAATCTTCAAAATGGTGCAATAAGAACTTTGTAAACTACCATGCCATGGTGAGTATCTTTATGAGTTGCTTTAAATATTTATATGCTGAACTTTTGTGTATATATTTATATGTATCTTTTGTATCCAATAGGTGATAAATAATGATCCACTAAACGTGTCAAAAATGGGGGTGCAACCCATGTACATGTAAACTGTATGGGAGCTAAATTTTAAGCCTCCTCCAAAACTCTCAAATCATCAATAAAATTTACAGGAAGAATATGAGTTCAGGTATTCTTAACACATCCACTATGCCATCACACAAGCAGCTCACAATTTGGAGATGGCATAATTCACTGCACCCCCAAAATGCGGAATAACATGCTCCATATATCTCTATTCACTGTGCCCTTGGAGACACCCCACGGCTTAGGCCACATGCCCCAATAATGAGACTCAAGGTCAAGTCTCTGTAACTTGGCTAGAAAAGAAAAAAAAAAACTCGGTTTTTGATAATTGGGTATCTGGGTAAACTCCGACTATAATCCCAAGACCTACTCAAAGTGCCCCATACATGCGGGTTGGGCAAATCTCGGGCTATGCCTGCGGGGGTGGCTCCAAAGGGATTGATAGCACCCAATGAGAGTCGAACTTTAGACCTGATGCTTCATGAGGTTCCAAGGGCCAAGTAACTGATCACCAAGCCAACTCATTGGGGTTTAGGGAAAAAAAATCTCTCGTCCTCTCACAATAACTAATGTTCAGTTTCCTCTGCCTTCCTGCACATGCAATGTCAAATAGGTAGCAGTTGACTACTCTTCCACAAATTATTGATTACCAACATGCTTCCAAAGCAGCAGACTTTATGAAAAAGCAGACTTAACACTCTAGAGAACTCAAAACTATCTGACCCACAAAACACCTTACAAGAATGACCTCACCCAATTTTGCCACTTCTGCACCGACCACCTAATTGCTGTGAAGCGAAGTCCCACATCATTTTGGTTACTAAAATAGCGTGAATTAGATAAGCCTAAGAGCGCACTCACCTTAATAGCTACCTTTTGGGGTTGAGTTCTATCCAAGACCATGTACCATGGTAGCAGAGCCGGAGTATAAGGGATGGGTAGGGTGCATGTCTGTGGCCTGCATGCCGTAGGTGTTGTTGAGTGAGCACGTTGGGCGTGAGGAGGGTGTGAAGCGAAACCCCACATTGCTTGGTTACTAAAATGCCGTGAAGTAGATAAGTGTGAGGGCACCCTCACCTCAATAGCTAACTTTTGGGATTGAGTTCTATCTAAGATCGTGTAACAATCCACTCTCTCTCTCCCCCCTCTTCCCGCCACACACACACAAACACAAGCAGGCATAGTTAAACTTCTTTTTTTTTTCTCCTCTCTCCATAGATATAATCAATTATCTAGAGTTTTCCGACCTTTTAGATGTCTGATTTGTTTCATAGACATATCATACATGTTGATTTTAATTTATTTCTTTTGCAGCGAAAGGTTATTGAAATTAGAGAACAACTCAGAAGAATAGCACTACGAATCGGCATGGTCTTAAAATCTTGTGAAAGTGATATGCAGGTAATGTGGTACAACATAGTGATCTTTATATGGATGGAAGGTTTAAATATTTACTGTCTTCAAAATTGCCTTTGCATTATCTTCTCCTTGTGGTGAATCTAACCTTTTACTCATGCAAGATGAGAATATATATGATTCTTCCCTAGAAGTGGGGCGAATCCTGTTTTTCCTTGTGGGAGTCTTCTTTGTTTCCCCTTGAATGTACGAAGCTTGTATATACTCCACAGCGGTCTACACTGATTTTGATAAACTGTAACTTGATTATAGAAGTTTAAGGCAATTAATGTTGTGGTGGATGTGCCATAAATTAGGAACACCTACCTGTGTCAGTATCTGGGGCACTTTTTCACTCTATTATGTTTCAGGGTGCTGAACCCTATTTTCTCACACACTGCCCCATTTGGATGGAGTGATTTGATGAGAAATGATAAGAATGATGAGAAACAAAACTCTTTCTCATGTCTGGTTTACAAAATAGGTAAGAAAGGGTGAGAAATGGAGAGAGAGAACTCTCTTACTATGCCATTTTCATTTATCACCAAAAATGGTGAGAAACCAACTGATTGGTTGTATGTTTTTTTATAAATCAAGATTACCCATCAAAATATGAAGGAAGAAAAAGAAATCTCACACATATACCTATTTCACATGTTTTCCTTTCTTACTCATCCAAACATGATAGCGAGAAAACACAAATCATTTCTTTTCTTTTCTCTCACCTAGATCCAAATGTAGTGTTAAAGGATGCAATGATCACAGATTCAGTGTATTTTTTTTTTTGTCCTCTTGCAGGCGGTAAGAAAGGCAGTTACTGCTGGATTTTTTGCTAACGCTTGCCGTTTAGAAGTGAGTATGAAAATCTGATGCACACAACACAATTATCCTTGCTTTTTTGTTATTGTATAACCTTTAATGGTATGAAATCTTGTTCTACATAGTTTCCTCATGATTTTTTTGCTTATCTTTTCAATAGGCATTCAGCCACAGTGGTATGTACAAGACTCTCAGAAGTTCTCAAGAAGTTTATATTCACCCCTCATCTGTGTTATTCAGGTTGGTATGCTCACCCTAGTCAATATGATTGTTTTGTTAGTAGCCTTCTTGCGGAAATTTATTTGTGCTTGATTTCTTTTATTCTCTTTTGCAATCCCCTCTCCCATAGAAAAATACATAAAATAAACGGTAAATTACATTGACCACTCTTGAGGTTTACAAAAAATACAATAAACTTACAAGTTTGACATAATTACACTGACCTCCCTTTTGGTAATGCTAAAGTGACCGGAACTAATATAGATGGATTGTTGAGACAGAGATAATCAATAGTAAAATATGCATTTTGGTGTAAAAGAGATAATAACATCATTTTTTTTTCCCTATGCAACTAACAAATAACTGATGACAGTGTGATTATTCCAAACTTGTGGGGCTTGATATATTTTCTCCAAATCTGAAGGGAGTTTAGTTTAAATTTACCCTAAAATAAATTAGATCTACAAGGTCAGGCCATATCAAAATGAACTATTTTTAGAAAGTAGGCTGTCAGAGTGAAACCAAAAACTCAATTTGTCCTGTAAAATTTGACATCTGGTGTTGAAACGAAAGAACAAAAAATCATGGAACTCATTGTAAATATGGCAACTCTAATCTTATTTACTTGAACCTTGTCTTGCAGAGTTAATCCAAAGTGGGTTATATACCACTCTATTGTCTCAACTGATCGACAATACATGCGCAATGTCATCTCTTTAGATCCTTCTTGGCTGTTAGAGGCTGCTCCACATTTTTACCAGCACCAGCAACCCAATTCTATTCCTCATTGATGGGTTCCTGTTAAAAAAAATGGAGGCTGCTCGACATTTTTATTGAAACAGCTACCCAAGTAGGTTTTTTGTTTTTTTCAAAACACAATGGAAGAAGGGAACAACCCGCATTGCCCCAAATGGCATATGCCTTTGTAAAACTCTTGTCCATATATATTTATTTGTTGCAACTTTGAGATCTTTATGTTGGAAAATTGTCATTTGAATGCTGTTGATGGGTTCTTTATTTGTTTAGAATGTATTTGTGTTCTTCTCAGTTTTTCATTTCTCTTCCTTTCAAAAGAAACGAAGATATCAATCCAACAGAAGTCAGTAATCAAGAAATGTATCTGATTACTCATGTATGTTATCAATACGGTGATGATATACTTCACTCATATTTGTTATAAATGTAATAGTGATACATTAAGATTATGTTTAATTCACAAAACTAATAGTGAAGTATTAATAAAACAAATTTAATAGGATTATTAATACTTCACTATTAGTTTTGTGAATCGAACATGACCTTAAATTAGTGTGGTATTCACTATCTAATTAGATTAATATCTATTGGATTAATAATCCCACTCCTATCCAATTACTAATAATCCTATAAATTTGTTGGATTAATAATTCTAAACTAAAATATTAAAACAAATATAGGATAATTGAGCCCACGGATTAATAATTTCAATCTCATCCTCTAATCCACCTAATTAAACATACCCTTTGTGTCTATTATCAATACAGTATTGGCGTATGAAAGTGTGATCATATATGATTGTACCCATAATAGTCAGTGCCTTTCTATATCTTCAGCACCAACTGCTTCTCCACAACTATGAAAACTCGTCGACGATCTCTCCCGGCTAAGCATCCTCCGAAAAGAGCTTAATGCCAAAATTGACCCTCCTAATCCATCTGCCGTACTTTCCTCCGGAGGCGGAGCTGTGGGTTCCATCGCTACTCTCAACTCATCGTTCTCCGCCTGAGCTGTGGGCTCCGTCGCTACGCGCAACTCATCGTTCTCTGCCTGAGCCCCAGGATCCACCATGGCACGACAAACTGGGCAAGTCATGTGAGATCTCAACCACACATCAATACAATCTTCATGAAACAAGTGCTTACAGTTTGGTAGAAGCCTAACTATGGCTTCTTCAATTATGTTGCTTAAGCACACTGAGCACTCTCTGTCGTCCTCGCCTTGACTCAACCGGTGGTGGTTTGCTTTGTAAACAAACTTGGGTATCAAATCTATGGTGGATTGATCGAGGCCTGTTCTGGGTTGCTCGGCTGAGTGCAGGTCTGTTGGTGGTGGTGCAACTCCATTAATGGTGGTTCGGCGCCTTCTTTGTTGGTTTTTAAGGCAATACATGGAGTAGATTCGGATCATGGTGAAGAGAACTACAGCGCCGATGAAGACAAATATGACTCCGAACATGGCCTCAATAGTACCGTCACTGATTTTGGTTCCATGGTTATCAGAACTCATGGTTACTTCAACCAAGACTGGCTTGTAACGTCTTTGTTACTTTGCAAATGAAGCTATGAGAAATGTTTCATGCAATATGAATTGTAGAAATGTCTGGTTGACTGGGTTATGTGTGTATGTGTGTGTGTGTGTGTGTGTGTGTGTGTGTGTGTGTGTGTGTGTGTGTGTGAGAGAGAGAGAGAGAGAGATTTGACTAAGGGCAGGCCATTCTACTTTTCAAAGTCCTCATCTTTTAAGCAATTGATTAGAGAAGTTCTTAGTTGAATGAGTCTCCTCCAAGTAAAATAAATAAATAAATTTGGCATTACACTTTATATATATATATAGATTATTATAGATGTGCCATCGTCATTACCCAATCTTGTTCCGTAAGTTTCACTGGTCAATTATTTCATCCCAAAGGTATTAGAGACTTATCCTCCATCGTCTCTGTAAATTACACCAGTTTAGTTAATATAATTTAAACCACTCTCCACTTAATTAGGGTTGAAGCCAATCGATTTAAGTCGAGTAATAGGTTGTTCAAATTTTATTTATTTTTATAATAAGCGAATCTCGAACGAATTTTTAACAATCTAAACACAAGTTAACCTCGAGTAGATTTTGAGTAGGAGGTTGTTCAAGTTTATTTTGAAAATTTAACAAGTTCTAAAAGTATTTAAAGTTAACTTGTAATTAATTTTAAACGAGTTAAATACGAGTAGATCTCAAGTAGTTTGATTTGTTTAACAAACATGAGATGCCTCTAAATTTTTAACAATATTCATTTCTTAGTTCTACTTCTAAAAAATTTGAGTTCAACTCTCTTATAATATAATATTAGTCAAAAAAGATACATTGTGAATTTATTTTTATTTATTTATTTTTTTTTTTTTTATCGAAAAAAAGGATGCTCCACGAGATATCACAACATTGATAGGCCCTGTCCTTAGGGTAGCTAGTTGACGGTGAGATTTAACCCAATCCAAAGAAAGAGACTCGCTATTGAGGCATCCAATAGAGTTTAGCCACGTGTCACAGAAAATGTCAAGTATTGATCGGAATACAGTACGAGATCTCCGAAGAGAGTCAGCTGGACAAAGCCAATGTTTCACCCCCAAGAACCAGAGTGATTAATTAAAACAAAATGTTACAAAAATAATTTTCTTATAAGTAGGCATAAAATAATGGGTCTTACATGTGTTTAATAGTGTAGGGCCATTAATTTTCTATCTAGTGGTAAAAAAATTGAAATTTTTTTTTATTAATATATAATATTATTTTAATTATAAAAAACAGAAGTTAAATAGCCGAGTTGGGTCTAAAACATGTAACCCATCGGGGTACTCTATAACCTATTTTTGGGTATCTTAAATAAGTGTATTTTTTATTTTTTTAGATTAAAAAATTGAGGAAAAAATATGAATATTTAGATTAATTTTTTGACTTTTTATGAAAAAATATGTGTTAAAAAATTATATAAATAAGTGTATAGGATAATTAACGAATAAGTCGTACGGCTGGCAGCTTAAAGGGCGCGGCAGTGGACTTTGGAATAGGTTGATTCTCTATTTTTCGGGCATAAATTGGTCGGTATTGTTCGGCTCATGGGGGCCTACCACAGGTCCCGTTTTACTAATCGGAACAGTTCAATGTGTAGAAATCGTCGAGTACTATATGTTTGTAAAAAATCACGTTGATTGGATATCGATAGCTATCTGATCGTGTTAGTTTTTTTGTTAACTATTAACTATAACATCATCCATTTTTATACAAAACTGATTTGATCATATATTTAGAGAAATCTGATAGGCGTAATTTTTTATAGGCATCTAGTACTATAAGAGTTCTACATATTCAACGGTTCAGATTATCAAAACGGGATCCATGGTGAACCCCCACGGGCCTAGCTCTACAGTCCAATTTAATGAATTTTTACTCCCTATTTTTTTTCCGGTCACTGACGGGCCCATCACGTCAGTACCTTGTTAATTGTATTTTTTTTATTTGTATTAATATGTGAAAAATATTTTTTTTAATATTTTTTTTTGATAAATAGTGTTCACTTTTTGACTTTTTAAATAATTTTTTAAGCCGTACGGAAAATCCCCTGTGAATGGCTTAGATTACGTATTTTAAAAGTTAAACAAAAAGACTTTCGCAAAGGGAGAAAGCTTCTACGCAGAAAAATATTTAGCTTGCTTGTTTTCTCTTTTCAGAAAATATTTTTCAAAAAATTTTATTTTTTTATTTTTCGTGTTTTTTTATTTTTACTAAATTTTTTTAATATTTTAAGTAATTTTTTTATTTTTTAGACATACTTAACATAAATACACTTAAAAAGTAAAAAAATTGTAAAAAAAAATCTTTTAAAAATTTACTAAATACCAAAAATATAAAAAAAAATATAAGAATTCAGTACATTTTTTATATTTCTATGTATTTATTAATTTTTTAAAATATTTTTTCACAATTTTTTTACTTTTTAGATATATCTAACTAAGGTGCATCTAAAAAAATTTAAAAAAAAATGTTTAAAATTTAAAAAAAATTCACTAAAAACAAAAGAATACGAAAATCAAAAAATTCAATTTTTAAAAACTTAATCAAAAAAACTCAAACCAAAACACACTGATTATTGTTCCAAAATAAAAAATAAAAAATTCACCACCAAACACTTTCACAATTCGTACATCGTCGCAATTGATAGTTATGTTGTCTAGCGTACAAAAAGGTTTTAGTAGCATCAAATATCAGCCATGAGTCTGACCTAAACTTAAAAGCTTTTTTTGGTGACAGATCAATGATGGAAATAGGAGGAGCAGTAGACAATGCTTTGCATATATTTCCAACCTGTTTTTCAACACATGTATTTGTCAAGTCTTGGTCACGTGAGAGACAAATGTTCATCATTCCTTATGTATGACATCTAGAATATGTCAAACTAGTTACTTGATGCGTAGTGAAAAATAAATGAAGTTTATTCTCTATCTCTCTCCTCTTATTTATTTATTTATTTATTTATTATTATTATTATTATTATTATTATTATTTTGTTAATGCTAAAGTGTTGATGTGCCTTGCTCTTCTTGAATACATGCAATCACTTGTAAAACTTGGACTTTGCCTCTAGTGTGTGTGAAATCTAAAATATCAGCGTCTACAATTCATCTCATGACTCTTTTCTCAACTATTCAACTATATTATTTAGGGCGTTGTTTAAGTATGCAATCCCTTTAAGATTGCACACCATATGCAACCCAATTTTTAACTGTTAGATTACAATAAATGATTCACACCATTGAATTGTTTAATCATAAAAAATGTGAAACCGGGGCAACCGGTTAATCCTCTTATTTGAATGATTGCATCCCACTTTCCTCACTCTCTCTATTTCGTCTCTCTCTCTCTCCCTATCTCTCTTGTTGTCTTCATCTCTGTAAAGTTGAGTGTGTAACCCTTGATTTCCATTAACAACGACAAGCCCCTACTGGGTTCCATTGACGAAGCTCTGTAGGGAACAATATAACCTTTGATTTCCAGCAACAACAGAGCTACAAGGCTCTGTGGGGTTCCATTGCTGAAGTGAAGGCGTTCTCTCCAACTAGATATCAGGTATGGAGCTGTCTCCCTGTCTCTGTCTCTCTCTCTCTGGTATCTTCACTTCAACGATTTTCCCTCAACTAAGCCCTCATCCTAACTTCAACCCCTGTACGCTTTGCTCAAAGTGAAACCCCTCCATCGCCAAGTAACCTCTCTCGTTCTCAATCGATTGTTTGTGTTTGCACAAAAAATCCAATCGTGTTAAAATGTCATGTTTGTGTTTGTGTTACCATTTTTTAGTCATCAAGTAATTGTTTGTACTAATGTCATGTGCAGTATGGCCCTAGCCGAAGTTAAAAGCGAAGGTGTTGATTATGACATTCCAAATGAAGTAGATGACATTCATTTGATCAATGAAAGTCGGGCGGAACGTTGTCATGGTTGCGAAGCTAGTCCACGTAATGAAGAAGCAACCAACATAAACTTTGAAAATGGCCGAGCCGATGTGAAACAAGAAATGGTTGACGATGCTCATGGCGATGACATGGTTGGTGAGGTTGAACGTGCTATTCTGGAATAGAAATTTGATTCGGTTGAAGATGGAGAAGCTTTTTACAATGCAAATGCTAAAGCCAAGGGATTTAGTTTACGAAAATTCAGATTTAACACAAATAAACAGGGAAATGTTGTTAGTAGGCTATGGTTGTGTTCAAAGGAAGGTCAGAGATTACCAAAATACTTGGACCGTGTTGCAGAGAAGAGAAGAGCTCCTAAGGCACTAACAATAGTAGGTTGCAATGCACAATTTCGTATACGGTATGATCCAGAGGCTGGTGAAGGAGGAAAGTATGTTGTGACTCACTTCATCACAGACCACAACCATGAATTGGCGGAATAACATTTTGTGATGTATCTGAGGTCACATCGGCGTTTAAACAGCGATGACAAAGCTCAAGCAATGACTATGCGCAATGTCGGTGTGAAGACTAGCAAAATCATGGACTATATGGTAAATCAATCCGGGTGTTATAAGAATGTTGGTTTCATTCGTACGAATCTGCACAACCATATTTAAGCCAAACGTAGAGCAAAAGTTGAGGATGGTGATATGTAGGGTGCTTTGGTTTACCTGTGTGCAAAACTTGATGTTGACCCACATTTTCTTTACAAGTGTGATGTGTGTGTAAGGATAACAAGTTACAAAATCTATTCTGGGCAGATTCGAAATCGCAGGCTGACTACGCAAAGTTTGGTGATGTGTTGATATTTGACTCAACTTACTGTACCAATGCGTACAAGATACCTTTTGTCATGTTGGCTAGTGTGACTAACCACTTCACGACCACGATATTTGCATGTGTTTTGCTAGCTAATGAGACGATTGATACATACCCATGGGTTTTGAAAACATTTATGGAGGCGATGGACAATAAAGCACCTGTGTCCGTACTAACAGATGGGGATAAGGCGGTGTAAGAGGCAATCAGAAGAGTATTTCCAGACACAAGACATCGATTATGTAATTGGCATCTTGGGAAAAATGTTGTGTCAAATGTTCACAAAAGTGGCTTTGCACATGCTTTCAAACAGTGCATGGAGATGGAAACGGATGAGGCAAAGTTTAAGGATGGTTGGACGAGAATGGTCGAAAATTTTGGACTTGAAAACAACAGTTGGGTGTTGGAGACATGAGAAGCATCATATGTGGGCTGAGACATATATGCGTGGCCATTTCTTTGTTGGGATGAAGAACACTCAGCGCTCGGAGGGTATTAATGCTTATTTTAATCCTTTCCTTCAACATAAATTGAAGCTATATGAATTTGTTAGGCACAATGATCGGGCTCTTGCAAGGATAAGGTATAACGAGGCTGGAGATGATGCCGAAACAAATAACACTTTTTCAGTATTGATTACTCTATTGCGAGATATAGAGAGACATGGAGTTGAGCTATTCACCTGGAATATATTTAAATATTCTGTGATGAAATCTTAGAAGAAGGAAAGTTGAATGTGAATGACGTATTCCCTTTGTCGGATGGTTAGAAGTGCTACTATATTCATAAGTACAAGGTGGATGATAGATCATGGGTAGTAACACACAATTCAGTGGATGCCACAATGATATGTTATTGCATGAAGTTTGAGTCGTTCAGGCTACCTTGCTGTCACATGATATGCGTTAGGAAAGCTGAAAATTTAACGCAAATTCCCCTAACTTCTATGTTGTATAGATGGACAAGGGCTGCAAGTAAGGATGGTCAGCTATGGCGTTAACCCTCAACTGGTAGCACTACAACACAAACTGCTCGCTATGAGATACTGAGTTCTTCTTACAAGGAAATGTGTTTCTATGCCTCGCAATCAGTCGAAGGTTTCAAAGAGACTAGAGATGTATGTCTTCCGATGACGAGTCGGATGAAGGAGTTATATGAAAGGAATCACAACGATAGGGATGGAGACAAAGGGAAACATTCAATCCCACGACAATTTGGAGTAGAAGATCCTGATCTTGTGAAGACAAAAGGGAACCCGGGACGGGCCTCGTCTAACTGTCGAAGACCAAGAAAATGTGGGAAATGCAAGTTCATTGGCCACACGAAGTGAACGTGTCCTAAGGTTCGATTTAGCCGAACAATGGGTAGTAACTCAGCTGCAGATACAACCCATATCAGTGACCGTGAGTACAATGTGAACTCATTGCCCATTCGCTGCAAAACTGGGTTGGTGGATCCAAGTACACCACACATTAAGCAATGACGTCTATTTTTTGATGTTTCTCCTGATTCAAAACAACATGTGGGCCAATACGGTAGTATCGAAGCACAAGTGTGCAAAAATGATTCGACCACAATTAATGAGGTGAATCACGTAATTGTATGATTTATTTATTCCCTTAATTTATTAGGTACAGAGTACTACTTTCTGAAAACACATCATTGGCAAGAACAGGGTAGATATGTCCGTAGTTATGATTTTGCATGGATTGTTGTACGTAACGTGCAAATAATTGCTAATGTACAATGCCAGGAAATGGCACAATGTTGCTTATATACAAGCTCAGGAACAGTTATTTGGCATATTGTTTAGAGTGATTTTGTCATTTTTGTTTGCAGTGACTTGTCATTTTCAGAAGTAAATGAATGTGAGATATATATGGGTGTCTATTGCCTGTGTATTATTTTGAGTTGAAAATTGGCTTATGTCTGTATTCCAAGATTCTTATTGGGGGTTGCTTGTTTCTATTCCAAATTTGGTTGGATCTAACTGAAGGGTTGCTGCGGTGTGGTTGACAACTAATGATGTGTTTTGGCTTCATAGTGATTTGTTATGACTTGTTTCGGGAAATTAGTATTATATTTTGTCTTCTGATTAAAATATGGAATGTGTTCATGTGGTTTTGCAAAATTACATCACAGGTGTAGACACCCCATTTTTGACCGGCCTTAAGACTCAGACGTCACCAGTTGAGCGCTCGGTGATGATGCATATTGTGCTCGTTCTGAGGTTGCGGAGTCTCGGCTGAGAGCCTTGCCTCCGGACTTCGGGGATCTTTTGTGCTTTGCCTCGGTTTGCG
This sequence comes from Camellia sinensis, assembly GCF_055761805.1. Classification (NCBI taxonomy): domain Eukaryota; kingdom Viridiplantae; phylum Streptophyta; class Magnoliopsida; order Ericales; family Theaceae; genus Camellia; species Camellia sinensis. Next base: position 39,173,249 of record NC_138969.1, on the reverse strand, counting down.
AACCAAGTCTTGTTTTCTCTTTCCAAAGGGAGGGAGAGTTCTCGTAGACCATCTCTCAGTGGCCGTAGGCTACGTTTCGTGGTCGTAGGCCATTTTTCCCGTTTGGAGACCAGTTTCTAGTTTTCGGAGCCGTCGGCCGTGTGCCTCGGTTCAGGACCGCTTAATTACCTCCGTTTGCTCCGGTTTTTGGCGCACACCTTGCTTCCTCCCTTTTGAGGGACACTGTGGCCGGGAGACCACCTTCGTGATCATACGCCACTTCCGGTGCCTAACAACCTGTTTTCGGGGCCTCGGATTGCGCGTTTTGGCCCCCGAACCTTCGTTTTGCATCCGTCTTGGTCCATTTTTGGTGGGGACCCTATTTTCACTATTAGGGAGGGGATAGTGTGGTGGCCGGCCACCTTTTCCCCTGAAAAACCAGTTTTCTCATTTTCTCACTCCAAAAGCCGATTTTTCTGACATAAAGTTGGTTTTTCCCACTTTTGAGCCACAATTTTTGGTTTTTCACACCATCATTATGTTGTGCTCATCTGGGAGGCCACCAATATGGGTAGGCCGACCAGTGTTTCCTCTTGACCCTTTTGAACCCCTCTAAAAAGCTGGTTTTTCTCTCTCCTGGGTCACATTTTCTGGTTTTTCACCATACAGTTGTATTCTACTCATCTGGGAGGCCACCTTTCTGGGTAGGCCGACCAGCAATTTTGCTTGACCCTTTTGACCCCTGGTCGGCCGACCAGGGAGAGTGGCCAGCCGGCCACCTCAGCTGGTCGGCCAGCTTTCTGCTTTTTGCTCTTCTCAAGTGCAACACAGTTGTGCCAGCTGTGAAGCACTTGACCCACTGTCTGAGATTTTGAGCCTTTTGTTGACCTTTTTAAGTTGGTTTTGACCCTCTTGCTTAGCTTCTTAGAGAAGCTTGACTCTTTGCCTAGCTTCTTGAGGAAGCTTGACCCTTTTTGGTCTAGCTTCCTCAAAAACCTTGACCCCTTTTGGTTAAGCTTCTTTGAGAAGCTTTGAACCTCTCTCTTGGCTTCTCCAAGAAGCCTTACTTCTCTCCCTCTATATAACCAACTCTCCATCTCCATTTTCAAGGGTTAGAAAGTTTTGCCAAGGCACATGCACTCCACCCTCTATAGCCTTCTTCTCCAAAGCTCCAAACCCTAATTTTCTTAGCCATTTACACTACACCTCTAAGCCTAGCACCTCCACCATCCATTCCAGCACCTTGGAACTCATTTTCAGAGGTTCAAAGCTCACTTTCTTGGTCCAAGGTTGGCTGCATTGCTGTGCTACAAGGGCAAGTCCTTATTTCTCCCATTTTTGCATTATTTTGCTCTATACCTTAGCTCTATTTGTAAGCATTTTCGAGCCTTGGTGTAAACTGAAAATAGTCTTATTTTGAGCTCCTCTTCATGTTTGTTTAAGAGTACTTTTCTGTTTGAGGTCTCCTACCCCCTTGAATGCTTTATCTCTCTTTTAGGGCTTATTTTGCATAATATATTAGCCTTATTTGTGAGCATTTTTGGACCTCGACCTAAACTAAAGAAAGTTTTTTTTTGACCTCCTCTTTAAGTTTGATTGAGGTCACTTTTCTGTTTGGAGTCATTTTCTTCCTTGCATGCTTCATTTCCCCATGTTTTGAGCCATGCATGTGAGCATTTGCATTGGCCTTGTTTTGGCCTCTTAGCCACTGAAATCCAGTGGATTTTCAGTGGCCTTGATGTGTCTTTGAGCTCCAAAATCATAGAGGGGTGACCCTCTCACCCCTCATTCTCTTTACTAGCATTGTTGGCCTTCCAAAGGGACTCTATTTTGCCTGCATTGAAGTCATGTTCCAGGCCTCATTTTGCGAGTTTTTTGGTCTGAATTAGCTCTTTCCAGAGCCCATTTTGCCATATTTTATGTCTATGATGCATGTGTAGAACAATCCCACTCAAGGCCTTTCAAAGGGTCTTTCATTTGCATGCTTCCAAGGTTAATTTCAGGGAATTTTTGATGAGTCTTAGGTCTATCATAACTCATTTCCAGAGGTGGTTTCGCCGTGTTACATGTCTATCTTGTATGTGCTTAATAACCCCTTGTATGGTCCTCTAAAGGAGCTCATCATTTTTGCATGTATTGGCTGCATTTAAATGGTTATTTGGGCATCTTTTGTCATGTTTTATTCACTATTTTTGGCTGGTTTGATGAGTTCTCATACGCTTCATATACATGCCATGTAAACCATGCTTGCCAGCCGAATTTGCATGCTATTTTTGTCCATCATGTTAGCACCTTTTGGCCATGCTCTAAACTAGAAATGTGCATGTTTTGGGACTACCTTGGCTCTGTCTTTGTACTTCATGGCCAAATAATGCTTGCTTTGCATAGTTATAATTCAATACATGTGCCTAGCTTTGAGTTTCGGGGCTTATTTCATGCATCGGGTGCCATATTTCCATGTTTCGGGATCATTTAGCATCATGTTTCAGTGCTGGAAATTACATGTTTGTATGCCATCTTTCATCCCCTGCCATGCTTTGATAGAGTGGCATTTTATGCCTTAGGTTCGGTTCTCGGTATGCGTGCACGTGTGCACGCATTTCGGTTGTCTCTTTTCCATCTCATGGCCACTGATGTGAGTGTGGCTGAGGTCCATTCAAGTTGATGTAAGTCCATCGTGCATTGTGTATGCCATTTCAGTCCTCAGCATTGCGTGTGCTAGGTTGTATGTTAGAGCATTATGTATGCCATGTTACATTGAGCATTGTGTATGCCATTTCATAGCATTACGTATGCTAGGTTGTATGTTAGTTGCATTGTGTATGCCATCTCATTTGCATCGTGTTTGGGATAGGAGTTAGCCCAAGCACGGGAAACGAGGTACGTTTCGTACTCCGAGTGACGGAACGTGTCTCAATTCCCTGTCGCCGACACTCCGGATTATCCATGATGAAGTTTAGGTCTTGCTGTGTTTTCATGTGCATTCATTTCATATTGAGTCATGCAATTTGACTCCTCGACCATCATGCATCGATATGCGTGATTGGTAACACGAGGATCGATGACTACACTCCCTGAAGAGTAGTCATGCATACATATGTGAAAATACTTTGCCATGCCCCTTTGTTGCTCTGTTGCAGTAAATCAGAAATCAGCGGCTTTCTGGAGCTTTGCACAATATTCTGAGAAAAATTGCAAATAGAGGCAAACCGGGGCATCGCAATGGATTTCCGCGCAAGGCAACTTAAGCATACGTCATTCATCATTCGGAATAAGAGCTGAGGCAGTCCGTGGATTTGCATGCTAATTTATCTGCTTTCCTAGATTAATCTGTTAATTAATTAGGATTTTGTATTTATTCGGACTGTACTATTTATTCGGACTGTATATTATTTATTCGGACCCTCCGAGCGAGGGCAATGTTGTAATAAGTGTGCGTGTGTGTGATGTATGTCTTCTAACTCCACGTCTTTCTCCCTTTTATTTACCAGCTTATGATGGTTAGATTAGGGCATGTTTCAATTAGCATACAGTATGATAACATGTTTGCATTCATTTATCTGTCTAGCATGCATCGGGCTCGGCGCATCATGCTAACTGCATTTGTATTTCGATTCCGAGTTGAATACGTGTTAGCTGTAGCATCATCATATGCCATGTTTAGAATAGCCAAGCCTATTGTAGTTGCATTTTTGCATGTGTTGCATTAGACATTTCTGTATAGTTAGGATCATGCATGGATTTCTAATATAGCTTCTGTTTTGGCTTGGAGTACTCGGTAAGTGTTTATGCTTTAGCATCCTTGCATGTGTGTGAGTGACTGTCATGATAGCATGCTTACCATGAGGCTAATTGCTTATGTGATATAACTGCCTGAATGCCTGTGGGTGAAGGTTGAGTTATTTAGATTGGAACAATTCATTAAATGCGAGTTTTAAGCCCACTTGAGAGTGGCAAAATCATGTTTTCTAAGCCCACCCGAGGGTGGCAAATCCACGTCTTAGCCTACTTACGAGTAGCACCATCAAACCATTTTCAAATAAACAAACATGAGATGTTTTGTTCCAATTCGGGTGACCCAGTCTATACTTGTATGCTGTGCGCATCACATAGTAAATCTAGGCTAATAACCGAAATAAGAATGCATAATGTTTTCAAAACTAGATATCATGGTTAGTAGAGGCCGATCTTTGATCGGGCGAGCGGGGGTGCTCACGAAGTGACCTTCCCCAATCGTACCCAAGTTCCCGAGCCGAGGCAACATTGGTGATGACGGACACGTGGCCTTTGGCAACGAGTCAGGGTTTCCTAAATTTCTCCAAAATAAAATATTTAGATGGCGACTCTGTATCTGGCAAAGCAGTCCATGTTTGGCACTTCTTTCAAAAAAATCTGTTTTCAAAAACGATTTGCCGGATTTGGACTCTTTGATGATTTCATCGGTCTTGCATTGCACTCTGCGAGATTAGATACAGGACCGTGACACAAATTGAGTCCGAACTGTAGTGAGGCCCGAGGGCGCGTCTACAACAGGACATGCATTTTCTGTATAATCCAAGTGCCAGTTAATTTTTGGGTATTAGTTGGACAAATTAGCCCAACGAAGTAGTTTACTTTATGTCTAAGCCGATTGGTATATGAATTACAAATTACGAACAGGAGTTATGAAATAATTTCATGTTAACTATGAAAGTGATGGGAAAATTGTTAGTAAAATTATGGTGGGCCTATATCGACAGCAGCCAAGCAGTAATTCAAAGATGACAATTTAAAGAAGAACAATCAAACAATTGTGGTATTGGTTCGAATGCCTGAAAATGATGATGACTTGTTTGGATGAACTGATGGTAACAAAGTAAACAAGTGAAATGAACTTTCTGATTTGAGTTGATGGTAACAAATTAGAGAAGATAAACCTTTGGAGATTTGAGGTTGAAATCAGTAAAGTTCACCTAGTTACAAAGTACAAATTACAAGGGAAGAAACTACTCGTAAGTTACAATTTGAATTACTCTTAAATGTAGAATGTAAGTTGATGTGTTGTTGTTGATGTCCTCTCTCTCTACAAACCTTCTGCCCTTTATAGCTTTTCTTTGCCACGATCCCATAATGTGCTGAATCTCCAACTGTTGCTATGCAACTTCTATAACTGCATTGTCATTTCCAAGTTTTAAAACCACATAAAACCTTTACTTCTGCCTATTGAACTGCATATCCTTGAAGTTGCCACATGTCCCCAAGTCCTTTTAGCCTTCCCTCGACAGATACAGACTCCTACTTCGTTCATGTTTCCTCTTGGAGACTGGTCACTAAGTCCATGATTGGTGCCAATAACTGCTCCACCATCTAAGTCAAGTGGCATGCAAGATTCAATGATAGTTTTTTTTTTTTAGATGTTTCGAGATTCAATGGTAGTTGATGACCCTTTTCATCTACTACTAAATATCCACTGTGGACTTGGCATGTGTCCTGAGTTGAGTGGAGCACTTGTTGACAGGATCTGGCAAAAGTAGGTGCAAACAAAAAAAAAATTTAACAAAAAAAAAAGGAAAAAAGAATCATAATTTAGCTTCAAATATGAGTTAACTTAAAAAAAATAATTAAAAAAAAAGCAATTTTCATTTTTATTATTATAAACCCAAAATTTATATTTTGTTTTCAATATAAATGAGTTGTGTGTTGTGGTAAATGTAGGACAACAATTGTGTTTAAGTCATTACAATATTAAAAAATGGTATTTCAAATTAAGAAGTTACCGACATTCAATTTCTTGATTAAATTACTGCTTGTGAAAATGGTTCAAGTTAACGAAATATTTACTATGATTTGGATTGAAGGAAATCCAAATTGTAAGATTTCAATTACAACATGGTAAGCACTTAGCTGTAATGTTTGTAGCAGGTTGACACTGTAGGCTTTTGTTATTGCTTTAGTGGTGAGTTGCCCCCTCCAGGTATGGGTATGGTTTTTCTTTAAATATAACCTTAATGTCAGGGTTAAAAAAATAGTTTTTTCAATATCTATCTTTTGTTGAGCAGTGTCTGTCCTTCAGCTAAACATGGTTAGGCATTTCTTAAGTTACGAAATTTGGTGTGTAATTGTTTGGACGTACTTGTGTTCATGAACCTGTCGACAGGTGGACTAGTGAAAGAATGACACATAATGGACTGAAAGTGAAATATTACCAAAGCAATCTAAGGGACAGATGGCATGAACTGCATGGTTATGTACAAAAAATGGTGTAACCAACTCTGAACCACTTACTGGCCAAGTGTTAAGGTTCAGTGGCCCACTTGGAAAGGATCGTGATTGTGTTAAGTGGACAATTTTCTGTCGAACTTTAGCTTATAATGATGAGGGACATATGGCAACATGGTGGAAAGGAAGGTCGACAGGGAAGATTGAATATTTGGCAGATTTTGAAGATTCAAAGTCAGTGGGCAATTATAGTGAATAATTAAGTGTTGTGGTTCAGTGGCCCACTTGGAAAGGATCATGCTTGTGTTAAGTGGACAATATTTCGTCGATTTTTGTGTCATAATGATGAGGGACATGCACCAACATGGTGAAAAGGAAGGTCGACAGGGTAGATTTAATATTTGGCAGAGTTGGAAGATTCAAAGTCACGGGACAGTTACAGTGGCAGTTATGGGGTAAAAGTGTGAGATCATGTAATAATGGGCCACAAAAAGAGTATACGGATATCAAAACCCACAATGTTGGCCGAAGATAGGACAACATCATTAACAACACAAGTTAAGAAGTTTATAATTCTTACATAATTTAGGAGTACCTTTAGTATTAAACGAACAGGTTCTTCTAAAAAACTATATCTCTCAAACCTACAATGTTCTTCTGTTTTGTATGGCAGATCTTCAACTTGTATATTCCTTCAACGTTTCATGGCATCAAACCATGTCCAACCAAGATCCTTTTGCTGTTCTTTGAAGCTCAACTTGTTGAAGGAAGCAAAAGGTGCTCAGTTCTTTTCTTATGTATTAGACCATTGGGCTTACCATTATCGTGAGCAGAGTCTTCCAAGTACCATCATTGGCGCGGCACAGGATTATTTGGGCAGCATTAAGTTCGACTTGCTTTAAGCACATGCCCACTTTCGTACTCGTAATCAGCTAACGATATAAGTATTGCACTCAATCAAATGCAAAGAAACATATTCAAGATTCTTGTTTTGTTTTGAAATCGGTTCCTTGTTGTACATGTACACATATTGTACTATTAAAACAACATATATCGTTGTTTCGTACTTGGATTGTTTATGCAGTAGTTTGTACACGCAGTTCACCCGTGGCAGGACTTTCAGGTCCTGTCATCAGGTGCATGTTCTTCATTGGAATCAGTATCCAAGTCCAACTTCTCAAGCATTTCAATCAATTTGAATCAGTTGCCTGGTAACTTTGGTTTAATTGTTTACTTGAAATTGTTGTGGATTTTGTGTCCATTCATAATAAGCATGATTTATAATCAGACTTGAGCATGAAATGTTATTTCTTGTAAGTTGTAATACCAAACTCCTTTACGTGCTTTAAGTTAGGATTGATTAGAAATTGGTGTTATGTTATTGTTTGCAGTATAAAATTTGTACTTGTTTGTTCCTGTCGACACGTGGATCAACCACAACATGACATGTGCCAAAGTCAATGTCAGAGTCCATCAGTTACACATATGAAAGGGGTTTAGTTTAACTGCATGTGAGGGCCCACATGGTGCAGCAGTTACAAGGATATAGCATGGACTAACTGGGTGGATTGCAGAAATGGTCATTGCCAGAATACAGAGCTTGACCTGTCGATGTGAAGCCCAGAATGTGGATGGACAGTTGGAAACATAATAGTAAGGTGGTTTGACAGGAGAGTTTCAACAATTTGTTGACCACATCAATTCATGTCGACAAGTGGACCCCTGTTGGTGCATTCTTGTCACTGCTACTTGTTTGTTCTGTGGGTTATTTTTTAGCTTTGTTTTGGAGAAAATTATGGCATTCAAAAACAAACCCACAAAGAAAGACATCGCTTAGTGTGGACGCGCCCCGCGTGAGGGCCTCACCCCACAGTTCGTACTCGATTTGTGTCACGGTCTTTTATCTTGAACCAAAGAGTCCAAATCTGGCAAATCATTTTGAGAAAACAGATTTTTAGAAAAGAAGTGTCAAACATGGACTGCTTTGCCAGATACAGAGTCGCCACCTAAATATTTTTTATGGGGGAATTTAGGAAACCCTGACTCGGTGCCAAAGGCCACGTGTCCGTCATCACCAAAGTTACCTCGGCTCGGGAGCTTGGGTACGATTGGGAAAGGTCAGCTATGAGCACCCCCTCTTGCCCGATCCGAAGATCGGCCTCTACTAACCGTGATATCCGTTTTTAAAAACGTTATGTGTTCTTATTCCGGTTATTAGCCTAGAATTACTATGTTATGCGCACAGCAAACAAGTATAGACCAAATCGCCTAAATTGGAACAAAACATTTCATGCTTGTTTTGAAAATGGTTTGCTACTCGCAAGTAGACTAAAAATGTAGATTTCGCCACCCTCAAGTGGGCTTTAGAAAAGATGATTTTGCCACTATCTAGTGGGCTTGAAACTCACATCCAATGCATTGTTGCAATTCAAGTAACCCAACCTTCACCCACAGGCATTCAGGCAGTTATAACATGTAAACACATAGCCTCATGGTAAGCATGCTGTCATGGCAAACACTCATACTCATGCAAGATGCTAAAGCATAAAAGTTTACCTAGTACTCCGAGCCAAAACAAAAGCTAGTTAGTAATCAGTGCATGATCCTAGCTCATGTTAAGATGGCTAATGCAACACATACAAGATGCAACTACAATAGGCTCGGCTATTCTAAGATGGCATGTGATGATGCTACAACTAACATGTATTCAACTTTGGAATTGAAATACAAATGCAATTAGTATGATGCGCCGAGCCCGGTGCATGTAAGACAAATGTATGGATGCACGCATGCTATCATACTGTATGCTAATTAAAACATGCCCTAGGCTAACCATCGAAAGCTAGTAAATAAAAGGGAAGAAAGACATGGGGTTAGGAGACATACACACACTCACGCACGCTTATTATACAATTGCCCTCGCTCGGAGGGTTCGAATAAATATTACAAACCACCTAATTAATTAACTCTCAAGCTAAATAATTAATTACAAAATTTCTAATTAATTAACAAATTAAATGCAGAAGAAAGGTGGCCGCAGCCCCGCCTCGAGGTGCGTGAATGATGCGTGCTTGACTCGTCTCACCCGGAAACTCACTGCAATAACACTGCTGCCTCTGTTTACACTGCCCTAATCCTCTGAAGACTGTGAAAATTCTTAGGGCACCTCTGAACTGATTCCTGATCACCTTAGAATGTCACCGGCCAATTCAAAGTACCACCGGCCATGGGGATGGGCTTATCGGCTAAATGTTGTACCACCGGCCAGCCACCGATGGTCGGTCGGCACTGTAGGTGGCCAGCCGGTCATTGCTTCCTGCAGAATCCTTCAGTTGACAACAGTAGAGGGCAAGCAGTGTGTGGCATGGAATTTTCAAGCAAATGTGAGCATGACCACTCTCCCAATCATGTTATGGACTCAACGGAGTGTGGCCCTCGACCCTCGGGTCATCAATTGCGCATTTCGATGCGTGATGGCCTAAGAGGCCAAGTTTGCCAATCAATGTAAATGCTTGCAACAAAACAAATGAGTACCAATGCCCTATCATGTTGAGGTCAAGGGTATTGGCGATCGAGGGTTGAGGCGTGTTTCATCACTTTGAGTATGAACACTCCTCAACTCTCATGCTTGGTTTGACACCCCAAACCAAGCGAAATGCTATACATGTATGCAATGTACCTCACGTATGCAACATGGGTCAAATATGCAATCATGAAACTAAGTAAGCAAGGCATGCCAAATGCAATGCAAACTAAACATGCCAATGCGCAATGTACTAAAGTATGCAACATGCAATGTAGCAAACATGGACAAATATGCAATGTGACTAGCATGTGACAACACGAAATGAGCCAAATATGCAATAAACGTGTGACAAGCATGTAATGGTGGATTTAAACCATAAAGGACAGACCTCAGCCTTGCCATAGACAGTGGCCAAATCATACTAAGGAATGGATGCAAAACAAAGGTGAATTCAAGACCAACAAGAGGGCATTGTACCACAACCACCTCAACCACTCATGGCATGGGCTACACAACTAAAAACAGAGTTTACATGCATCAAAATATGCCCCAAAACCCACTGATATGGCAGCCCAAATGATTTAATCACAAGGCATGCATTATGACCTTTTCCAAGGCACAAAAGAACAACCTTTCAAGGCAAGAAAGTGATGATGAATGTAAGCATACAAGCATGGATTAGGGACTGAATTGGCATGTGAAATGACTCCAAATCATTGAAACAACCCAACTAAAGCATGCTAGTGACTTACACACTCAAGGCTCACAAGCCAAAATACAAAGGAGCTATACCAAACATGGAAAATATGATCAAAACAGCACCCAACAGACCTTAAGCATGGTAAGACATGGCTAAGAACTTCACAAAGTTAGGCCAAAACATAAGAGCATGGTAGGCTAAATGCATGATGCACTTCTAGACAAAATGGGGGAATACAAAGCAAGTATATTATGCATGCAAGGGACCTTTAATCCGACCAAAAACAGAGGTAAGATATGCCCAAATAACACCCAAAAACCTTTGAAATGGAGCTAAGAACAACTGATCATGCATGCTATCCTTATGAGCCAAAGATGCAAACAAAAGAGAGACCAAGGGAGAGGGGTGTCCCTCCCCTATGCAAGACCTCAAAGCCTCTTCTTCACCACAGAAAATCCACTGGATTTTAGTGGTGAGAAAGCCAATACATAAGAGTAACCAAAGCCTAACAAAAGAGCACAAAAAGAGGCCAAAAGAGGCCTAAGAAGGGGAGGTCGGCCCCAAACAACCAAATGACCTCAATGAAAGATCTCAAGCATGAAAATACAAGACTTTTTTCAGTTATACACAAAGTCTAAAACAGCAAGCAAGGTAGGAAAAACGCAGGAGCAACTTACCAAAGGTTCTTTGGTAACCAAGATGTTCAAACATCTAATTGGCAGGACGGTGGAAGTCTACATCGACGACATGGTCGTGAAGACCAAGGAACCCGAAGGACATCTGGCCGACCTTAAAGAAGTATTTGAAATCCTTAAGACATATCGGCTCCGACTCAATGCCTCGAAGTGTGCATTTGTGTAACGCCCTCAAAAAAAAAACATTAAACCCATCAATATAGACATGCAAGGATATATATAAGTTCCACATTCTTTTATTCATCAGAGTTCCATTACCAAAAGTATTACATGTTAACGACAAAAGCAAATGCCCTAAAGGCTTACAGCTTTCCAAGTTAACACTTGGTTATAACAAAAGAGTACTAACTCATTTACACATTAAGCCCTTGGCTTGAATATATATGTAATATATCAAGAAAATAAACAACAAAAGTCTGCCCGCCTCTAGCCTCCCAAGCTACGTCCTTGGAGGTGGCATGCTACCTGCACCTGAAAATGATATTCCCATATAGGGTGAGCCACAGCCCAGTAGAGATATGCTAAACACAGTATGAGCAATGACTAAGACATTAGCAATTGATAAATGTTCAATTTTCATAAACCAATTCATAATCCAATTCCATTTCTCATCAAGTTCACAATTTTCATCAATGGCTCAGAACCTGGCCAACCATTTATATGAGACAAAGACCCATATTAAACATTTTCCATTTTTACAATAGATAATCACACTGATTATAACAATATCTCAACAGATAAGCATACAAGCCGTATCCACATTTCAACAGATATGCATATTAGCAATATCAACACTTCCAATGACAAGCATATGAGCTGTATCAACACATTATCTGACAAGCATATGAGCTGTATCAGTGGAGTCCATCCCCTATCTCCTCCCAAACAACATCCGGTTTAGAGGTCCATCCCCTATTTTCCCCTAAACCGTGGAGTACATCCCCTATCTCCTCCCACACACACAATGTATATACACATAGGTCATATACACGATCAATCAATACATAACGTTAATGTATTCTATCAACAGTCATACTCTAAGACATATCCAATTGATTAGTTTTAGTTTGCCTAATCATCATGCATTATCTACAACAATCAAAACTACCCTTCACCGGTAGCCCAAGCAATTATTTCTAAACAGATAATAAAAGCTCCAACAGATAAAATATCAATGCTTTCAAAAGTGAGCGATTTATAAATCAAACTCCATCATTTCACAACATAATGAACCAATTTCATTATTTCCAACACAATTCCATAAGTTCACAATTTTCCCAAATTAATTATGCCAATTAATTTATACCCCAAATTAGGGTTTTCTACCCCCTTTCCCAATATTGACCCAATGGCCTAATATCAACAACCAACAACTATATCTTCACTTTGAAACCCAAAATACAAGTTATGAGCCCAAAACCATGAAACCCTTTTTACACATTTTGAAACCCTAAGTCCCAAAATTTCCCAAGTTCAACACTCTATCAAAACAACTAAAAATCTAGGTCAAAGACCATAAGAGTGAATAGGAATCCCTACCTCAAAAGATGACAACCAACGAAGAAGATGATGAAAATGAACTTGCTCCAAACCACGAGTTTCTCGGATCAAAAGATAGCCCTCGACGATCAACAACTCTTTTGTAAAGGCCAAAGGTGAGGAAAACACCCTAGCTAGATCAATACCTAGAGAAAAGGTAGAGTCCTAGAGTGAGAAGCTCAACAATGGGGTTTGTGGGAAAGTAAGAGAGAGAAGAAAAGTGAAAAAGTGATTTAAAATGACCCAGCGGATAACTCATATACGCATGACCCGCTCGAGCGGAGAACACAACGCTCGAGCGCCAAGAACAAAATCTGGGCACGCTCGAGCGCAATAAGGCCCGCTCGAGCGCCAAGACACAAGAATAAAGCACTTCCGCTCGAGCGCGAAAACCAGTCCGCTCGAGCATAGATTTCCCCCTCCCAAAACTTATATCCAGAAAGTACTACCCGCTCGAGCACCCACAAACCCGCTCGAGCGCCACTGCTCGAGCGTAAAGAAACCCGCTCGAGCGTAGAAATCACATCTGCAGAAGTTTTGCAGGAACACGAAATACTGGTGGTGTGCAATCCCCGCTCGAGCGCAAGAAGACCCGCTGGAGCGGATCGCCTAAAAACTAGGCAACAAGGAATTGAAACCAAGGCCTAACCAACCTGTAACAACCCTGCCCAAAACATCCTAAAACTCAATCAAGTGGAATTAAAGGACGACAACAAGATAGATACAACAACCAACTTCACGGAACCGAGTCCGGAATGCAACAGAACAGTAGAGGGACAACCAAGATCGCTATAATTTGGAGTTGGATCTGGTAAGTTTTTGGCATACCTGGTGACCAGAAGGGGCATTGAGGCCAGCCCAGATTAGATCAAGGCCATTCTAGAACTGAAGAGCCCGGCATCGACAAAACAGGTGCAGATGCTAACTGGAAGGGCCACAGTCTTGAATAGATTCATCAGCAGAAGCTCAGACAAGTGCAGACCTTTTTTCAACTTAGTGAAGAAAGCCACAAACTTCCTATGGACCGAAGAATGCGAGGCCGCCTTTGCCGACCTAAAGAAGTATCTAACCATAGCTCCAGTCCTTTCAAATCCAGAACCTGAAGAGGAGCTGTTTTTATACTTAGCCGTTTCAGAGCATGCGATAAGCGCAGTAGTAGTCCGAGAAGACAAAGGGGAACAAAGGGTTGTTTACTATGTAAGCAAAACACTGGCCGATGCAGAAACGAGGTATCTACCCTTAGAAAAATTGGCATTAGCTTTGGTAATGGCTTCAAAGAAGTTGAACCATTACTTCCAGGCCCATAAAATTGTGGTGCTAACAGAATCCCTGGCCGATGAAGAACACCCCTTGAAGTCCTTACTGCAACAAGGAGACCTGACAAGAAGAATAGCCAGGTGGGCAGTCACCCTAGGCCAGTATGACCTGGAGTACAGGCCAAGGATAGCAATCAAAGGCCAAGTTCTGGCCGACTTCGTGGCCGAGTTCACGCCAGAATCCATCGAACATTGGGCTCCATTGAGCCAGGGTGAACGATGCCCAAACAAGCAAGGAGAAGCTCAGCCAAAGGCGAAAGAACAAAGAAAAGAGGAAAAACTCAGACCTTACAGCATTTACACCGGTGACTCCTTTTGACTGTTCGGTAATGGGAGTTCAAACCAACAGGGAGCGAGGGCAGGAGTAGTGCTGATATCTCCAGATGGACAGATAGTGGAACAGTCCATTCGTTTGGGGTTCAAAGCCTCAAACAACGAAGCAGAATACAAAGTACTCATTACAGGGCTGAAGCTGGCAGCAGCAGTGCAAGCAGATGAGGTAATAGTTTTTTGTGATTCACAACTGATAGTTAACCAGACAATAGGCGAGTTTGCAGCCCGGGATGAACGAATGTCGGCCTACGCAAATGAGGTCATCAGGTTGTCAGCCTTGTTTCAGAACTGCCGACTACTTCAAGTAAGCCGAGATGATAACAGCCACGCCAATGCGTTGGCCAACCTAGCTAGTGCGGTACAACCTGGAAAAGCAAAGACCATAGTGGTTTATTACTTATCGGGCCAAAGCATCGAACCACTGACCACAGAGCGCGAAGCGATGTGTGTGGACATGGGACTAAGCTGGATAGATGCAATTATTACATTCCTGAAAGAAGGAAAGCTGCCAGACGACCACAAGGAGGCATACAAGATCAGATTGAAGTCGGTAAGATTCAGTCTGACAGCAGAAGGACACCTCTACAGAAGATCCTTCACTGGACCCCTTTTGAGGTGTGTACATCCTTCACAAGTGGAAGATTTTTTATATGAAATTCATGAAAGAATTTGTGGAAGCCACTCTGGTGGCAAATCACTTGCCCATAGGGCCATTACCCAGGGGTATTGGTTGCCCTATGTGTAGAAAGACGCAGAAGCATATGTGAAGAAATGTGAAAAGTGCCCGAGATTCGCACCACTGATACACCAACCAACAGCAAACTTGAACCTTGTATCCAGTCCTTGGCCATTGCCCAATGGGGCATGGATCTCGTTGGGCAACTACCCCAAGCAACAGGGCAAAGGAAGTACTTGCTGGTGGCAACTGATTACTTCACTAAGTGGATAGAAGCTGAACCCCTTGCCAAAATCCGAGATGTGGATGTAAAGAAATTCATTTGGAAAAATATCATCACCAGATTTGGAATTCCAAGAGCAATAGTTGCAGACAATGGAACACAATTTGACAGTAAGCTAATTAAGAGCTTCTGTGCAAAGTTCAAGATTAAGAACTAGTTTTCAACACCAAGCTTTCCCTAAAGCAATGGACAAGCAGAAGCATCCAATAAAGTAATTCTGGACGGGATAAAAAAGAGGCTGCAGGCAGTAAAAGGAAAGCGGGTGGATGAGCTGCCCAATGTGCTCTGGGCATATCGGACTACGCCGAGAAGATCAACAGGGGAATCCCCCTTTGCCATGGCTTATGGCACAGAAGCAGTTATTCTGCTAGAGGTCGCCATCCTAGGAATTAGAACCTAGGGAGTAGAGAACGGAACTAATGATGTACTCTTAGCCCGAGATCTGGATCTTCTAGAAGAACGAAGGGAGAAAGCTGCAATTCAGCTCGCAGCGTACCAGCAGCAACTTCCCAGAGCTTATAACAAGAGGGTTAACCCAAGGGAGTTCCAAGTCAGCAACCTGGTCTTGAGAAAAGTCGTCGGCAACAGAAAGGATCTCAGAGAGGGGAAGCTTGGCCCAAATTGGGAAGGACCCTACAGAATAATCTCGGTACGGGGTAATGGGGCTTATCGGCTTGAAGATAATGAGGGCAAAGAGTTGCCAAGGCCTTGGAACACTTGCAATTTGAAGTTTTTCTATCATTAGAATTCCTTTGTTCTATTATCATTTGCCGAAGTAAATAAATAAAGATTCAGCTTGGTTTTCTTTTCAAGATACTTGACATTGTCTCTAGAATACATATATAATGAGAACCCAAGTAGAACTTAGGTTCACATGAGGGGGCAGAGAGAGGCGAAATCATTGTTTAACACTTGTTGAAATTTGTGGACAATTTACAAGTTGAAGTTAAACCGAAATCATTGCTTAAACACTTGTTGAAATTTGTGGACAATTTACAAGTTAAAGTTAATCCAAGGTTAAACACTTGTTGAAATTTTATGAAAAAATTTTACAAGATGAAACCAAGGTTATGCCAAGAAAAGTACTTGGGTACTTGCCGAGGTAAAACATCAGTTTGTATAACCGAGGTGTGTCACCCCGAGAAGATTGCACGAGGATTGAAGTATATATTAAAGATATGCAAAAATATTCCAAGTATGGAGGCATACAAAGCAAGCATGCAAGCATTCAAAAGCAAAAGAGTTGTTGTATTAAAAACACATCGGCAATATGAAGAAGTTTACAGTACTTCAAAAAAAGAAAAACAAAGCACAGGAAAAGAAGGGAAAAACATAAGGCTAAGACTCCTCAACAGTAGCAATTGGTTGAGTTTGAAGTTCAAACAATTGTTGGGAAGACATCTCAGCGCCTTATCCGCCGCGAGCTCGGCGTCAATTTCTACAAGAGTTTCATCCAGGCTCTTGTTGGCAAGGGGAACGACGGCCGATGTCTTCTCAGCCGCAGCATCTTTTGGGACCTCTTCACCCTCCTCATCTTGAGTCAAGTCCAGGACTTGCTCATTCAGAGAAGGGGACTTGGTCCCAGTAGTCTCTTTTGATTTCCTCACCAAAACTTCCTCCTCGGCCTCATCCTCAGAATCAGATTCGTTGTCAGATTGACTGGGAGGTGGAGTTTGAGGGAATGACAGGGAAATGGCATCGTCGTTCCTCAAGGAGGAGCCCTCATGGACATCAAGTTTCTTCAGCAAAGTCATCCAACCAAGGGAGAAACCCTTGTTGCATGCTTACTTGACTTGCTTTTCATAGGCCTCCGTGACATCGGCCATGCCCTAGGCATACGCCTTCTCGTCGGCGTCTTTGATTTCGGCCTCTTTGGTGGCCAAGACGTCTTGAAGCTCTTTTTGGGCCTGGGCCACTTTATCCTCGGCCTCCTTCAGCTGGGCTTGAAGGACTTTGTTTATCGCCTCAGCAGCACCAACCTTCTCCTCAGCTTCGTCTTTTGCTTTAATAGCAACCTCGGCCTGGTCCTCCAGGGTCTTCATCTTGGATTGCAAGTTTTTATTGGTTTTTTGAAGGCTGGAGACCTCCCTCTTCTTTTCGGCTAGCTTCTCACGGTTCTCAAAAGATTGAACTGAGAAAGAATGGGGGTGCTGGATGGCCTGAAAGTAAACAGAACAAAAGTTGTTAGAAAAAATTACAAGTATGGAAAGAACAAAACAAAAGAAGAAGTTGTCAGATAAAGATACTTACTTGAACGAAACGTTGAAGCATCAGAGCGCAATTTTCATACTCGCTCAACTCGGCGCTTCGGTCAAGATCACCGGAGAGAAGCAGAGCAGTACTCAGGGCTACGTCAACGTTGATGTCCTCAGCGCTATCGTTGGCCATGACAGGCTTATCTTCCAGAGTGATTGCGGGGGCCCAGGGGGCATCAGGCTTTTTAGACCCCGAGGTCATTGCAGAAGATGACCTCGGCCTTTTGTATTTGGTAGATTCGGATGGAAGTGTTTCAGCGGACCTCTTCGCAGGGACAGAGGCAGTTTTCTCACTCGGAGCCAGTTTGGAAATTGGAAAGGTATCCTCAGAATCAATCTAAGGCACCTTTTCCTTTGGTTGAGCCTTTTTGATTCGTTTTGGCTTTGAAGGAGGCTGGGTTTGTGTTGGCTAAACGTCAACGTCAGAAGGAATGCCGGCTAAGAGATCTTTAGCAACCGGTTTTTGGCGGCCTATCTCAGCAGCAAGAACAACTCATCGACGATGTTTTCGTTGAGATGGTGGAATCAAGTATGGAGCCGAGGTTGAAGGTTGCTTAGCTGGATCAGAGGTTGATCCTTGGTCTGTCCGAGATGTGGACGCGGCTTGTGGAGTTGTGGCAGATGGTGGAAAAAGGCTTTTCTTCTTCTTTTTTGGGACGTCGAGGAGAGCTGACTTGTAAGTGGGGATAAAGTTGAGAAGCAGAGGGGCCTTCCGCTTGTGAACTAGTAAATTCAGTAGTTTCTTTAAGTCTTTGTTGGGAAAGAAAGACTGACGGAAGCCCTTTGGTGGCTGAGGAAGAACTGCAAAACAGAAAAAAGCATAGACATTAGAACAAAATATTGAAAACTTTATACAAGAAAGCAAGAAAAATGTGTAAAGGGTGGCCTTTACCAGCTCCTTCCCCGAAAACTGTACGACTTAAGGGATAAAGATGGAGGTCATCGTTTGGCTGAAACTCCCAGTTTTTCAAGACGATGAAGTAATCATCCCCGGCTCCCTTGTTGGAATCAGGGAGGTCGGCAATGATTTTGTATTCAGTGGACCTCAGCTTAAGGTAATAAATATGACCTTTTTCCGATTTCAGGCGACACATGGTATAACAGTACTGGAAATCGGCAAGAGTTATCCTAGCACTCTCTTGTTTGGCTAAAGCTATGGTACCGTTAATAACTCGGTAAGAGTTGATGGCAAGTTGTATTGGGTTCAACTTATGGAAATGAAGGATTTGACGGAAAAAAGGGTCAAGTGGAAACCTAAGTCCACACTCAATAAACGCAACCACTGGGAAAGGCATGAGGTTTTCATCGGGCATGATAGAGTCATCCTCCCCAGCCAACCTCAGATGAACGTCGGCCGGGATTTCGAACTCCTGCCTCTAAAGTACCCTAATTTTTCCGGGGTGTTTACCCTATGTTCCCACATATCCATGACGTCGGCTTAAATGGAGATATTGGATTTCAAGAAGAAGTATTTTTGGAGGGTTTAAAGGACCTCGGCTAAAATCTACAAATATGCTATGATAAGGGTTTGTATGGATCTAGAAGGAATTCGTTTCAGTTTTTCCTAAAAATTGTGGGTTCTACAAACAAGTCCCAAACCTAAAGCTATGGAGATGAAGATTGAAGGAACGAATCTGGAAAACAGAAAAACAGGGATCCGTTTCAGAAACAAGAATGGTGATGAAGACATCAAGAAATCAAGACAAAACGATTACACAAGTGTATCAGGCCAAGAACAGTGACAAAAAGTAACAGGCATGTGAACAGTGCGAGTGTTCAAGACATAGACAAAGAGCAAAATTATGAAATAAACATGTTCAGATACATGATTCGCAAATCAAATATTCGAGTAAAACAGTAATGGCGACTAAATGATAAAACAGAATTTTATGGAACACAACAAGAACTGAAAACCAAGAGAAATGGTGACTTACCAGAGAAAAGAAGCCGATGCTTGAGATCGCCAAAGTCAGAAGAACGGCGGCGGTAGAACAGATTGGCAAGAACCACGCCGGAAAAGGTGAACTGTAGCGATGGCAGAGCTTTAGAGCTTGGAAAAATAGAGGATTAGAGGAAGCTAGAGAGAGAAAGAGTTTTGAATAAAGGCAATGTAAAGTGAAAAAAACGAGAAGAGGAAACAAGTTTTGTCAAAAACTTGAAACGGCGGCAAAAGAGGGCAATTAATGCGCTTGGAACAGCGAATGCGTCAGATGGCGCATGTAGGCGCGAAACGACTTATAAGCGCGTCCAGAGTACGATCCAGTAAGGAGAAAACACGTGGCTAAACGGTTGAGTTGTTATGCATAACAGCCCATACGCGTGAAGAAGCTCTTGGAATTCTTGATCTCTGAAAAAGACATATCGGCCTGTGATGATGATCTCGGCTAGGCCGATGTACTGGTAGGAAGGAATGATATAGGTTCTATCACCTCAGAATGTCGAGGTAATAGAACCTAGGGGCAATTGTGGGGATATATTTTTTGAGTACCAACACACGACTAAGGTGACGCCGACGTGTCAGCCGAGGTGCCACGTGTCCTAGTCATGACGCCGAGGTTATCTTAGCGAGGCCGAGGTTACCTCTGAAGATATCGAAATCCGAGATAAGCAGATAAGGCACAAGAGTCCTAGAAAGGGGGAAGACTACAGTTGGGAAAGGATAAGACTCTTAGAAAGTTTATCCCAATCCTACTGGGAGTCCAAGATTAATAGTAATCCTAAGTCCATTAGAGTTAGGCTCATGTTGGGACAAGGATTGAGTTAGCTATAAAAGAGAGGCACTCTCGTGGGTCTAAGGTACGCAATTTTATATTCTGAACAATGAGATTTTCACTATTGATTATCTTTGAGAGATATATTGACTTGATCGTCGGAGTGCCCCCAGTTGGATGAACCACTGCCGGAATCTTCTCTTTCTGTTGCAGGTTAGCCAGGTGTCATCTATTCTGCCAGTGTTCTCCAGCTGAATACTGAGTTGGGCAGTGTGATCGGAAAATCACTCACACAAAAGGTAAGTAAAATGTGAATAAAATATACTTAAATTTCACATAATTTCATACACGTTTTTCCTTTTCCTTTTCCTTTTCCTTTCCAAATTCCTTCGCAAATCTCCCAACAAAATACAACATAAAAGTACAAATCTTTTTTGTATATGTACAAGAAAATACAATAAAAATTACACTCCATAAATTCTTACTTACCCCAATTTTTTTTTTCAAATTTATCTCACAGTTTTTACTTAATATAATTATATATTTTTTCATTCAATCTTATCATATTAATAATTTCATCCGATTTGATCTTGCAAAGGGATGGGCTAAGTGAGTAGTAGTTTAGTACTATCATCTAGTTGCTCTGACATTTTACGTCCGAAATGGATTCAATTATTGCACTTTAGGGGCTGCTTCCCTTTTCTTCTTAACTCCATTCCCTATTCCTCCGCATGGTGCCTGCCTATGTTGGCTGGATTGCCAAATGACCCACCCTCAACTCCATGTTGTAAAGTCTTCTGTTTTATTTTTTTGGTTAATAGTATTTAAAAATAATTATATAATATTTTTATTAATAATTAAAAGAATAATTATTTAATATTTTGTTAATTGATATCTTTAGAGGATCCATCAACAATCATATTTGATAGCAAGTATAAAAGGAGATAAAGGGTTTGAAACATGTGGGTTGAATTTTTAAATTTGTTTGATGAATTTTTATCAATTTTTGAAGGGTTAATTACAAATACACCTATGAGGTTTGTTTAAAATACAAATTACTCATGTAATTTGAAAAATTATAAATACTCCCTTATTAGAATTTTTTATTTAACAGAATTAACTAAAAAAATAAAATTCATAATTGCTCTCCTATACAATAATAAATTCCTAAATTATTAATTGAAACATATTTTTAACATCATTAAAAATCATTAATTGATTTGATGATTTATTAATAAAATAGGCGATTTGTTATGAAATTAGAAACCTCAAGGGGTAGAATGTAATTTTTAAAATCACATGAGGACAATTCGTATTTTAATCAAATTTCAGGAGGTGTATTTATAATTTACCAATTTTTGAAATAACGTTATAAGATTAGACTTCATTGTTACTCGACTAGAAATGTAGGAAGTTGATTGCTATAATTAAGAGGTCAATGAATAAAGTCAAAAATGTCTATAAAATATAAAGGAAAAATTATCTAAACCTCCCTTGAGATTTAACGAAATTACAAATTTTTTCCTGTGATTTCAAAAATTATATCCCAACCTATTGCAATTCACGCCGTTAACGGATATCATAAATTGACTAAAATGCTCTTTGGACAAATATGGGCTAATTACCTACACCCCCTTGAGGTTTAGCTAAATTACATATTATCCATGAGATTTAGCTAAATTACAGATTTTCCCTTGAGATTTAGCTAAATTATTATTTTTAAATAAGTTATGAAATGCAAAATTAAAATAGAAAAACACTTGTTACACTATAAAAAATTAAGGTTTTAGAGACCAAAATTTAGGGACAAATTTATTTTTAGGAGACCAAATATTTTGGTTACGAGAAGTGCCGTCATTATATTTTTAGCAATGAAAATTGAACATTAGTAATTAATTATTATCTTTTTAGTATTAAATTTGGTATCAAATTGAGACTAAATTATTTTGTCCTTAAAAATCTATTTATTATTGAAATTTTTGAAATTTTATTGCTAAAAGCCTTATTTTTAACTTTTTAGGGTAACCTGTTAACGACTATTCTCATGACGATAGAAAATTAGTCCCTAAATATTTTTTGCAAAAAATATTTCATTTTTAGAGATCAAAAAAATTGGTTTCTAAAACTCTTATATGTTGTAGTGTCAGATGGTGAAAATATCATAAAATTAACAAATAATTAAATAAGTTAAAAACACAAGAAATGGCTTGTCAAAAAATTCTTAGAATATGTTTGGTTTGATTTTTTGAAATTTATTTTTAATTTTTTTTTAAAAAAATTAAAAATTAATTTGTTTAAGAAATAAAAAAATAAAAAATAATAATTATTTTTGTATAATTTTATCTTTTGAGTGGTTAGAAATAATTTTTACAAATTAAATATATTTTTTCATAATTATTTTTATTAAATTAGTTTTTATTTTTAAAAAAAATTCTGAATTTTTTTTCTAAACAATAAATCAAACATGGTTCCAAAAATTTAATTTTTTTTCCCATCTAACGTAATTCTTTTGTAAATTTTGTTGATTTATCAAAGGGATTTCAGCAGAGGAAATAGCTTCCATCAATTTATATTTTGGAAATGTAAGCTAACCATTCTTAACGTTTAGTTAATGGTAGGAGTCAAATAGTTATGTAAATATAAACCTCGGAGGTGAGATGTAATTTTTGAAACCTCATAAAGAAATTTATAATTTAGCTAAATCTCAAGGGAAGTATAGGTAATTTTCCCAAATATAGAAGTACAAAGTGTAATATATCCTTTTTATTTCTCTATATTTTCTCATTAATTGTAAGAAATACAAAAATAAAAAAATAAAATGAGAGAAGAATTCACACAGCTCAGCAACTTAAAAAGGTAACAGGCTAGCTACATGTATCTCTGAGACCCCACACATGCCACCACTAATGCTCATTAGTGCAGCCCACACACAAAGGTTCTACTTCTAGCCTTCTAGCCAGGCATCTATTATTGCATTATTTTAAAAAAAACACATTACAATTGAGTGCTACTTTGACAAAATAATAGTATAAATTTATGAAATTTTTTAAATTTTTAATTATTAATGTTTATAAACTTTACTATTGATCTGATTTTTATTTATTTAAAGTATGCACTAAATTAATATTTCTCTTTATTTTTAGCATAAATTACAAATTAATTAGAAGGGGAAACAAATAATTACAAAAATATAAGACTCTATCATGAGTACAATTTTTGTTGTATTTTTCCACACACCAAAATAAAAATAAAAATAAAAATAAAAATAAAAAACTTACATACAATATATTTGTAATTAGTTTTGATCAAATACTCTGCTTCATAATTGCCCCTTATTTTTATATCAAGCACAAAGAATAGCTCCATGGAGTGTGAGTGAAATGGCCCTTCATAGATTTTTCTATGTTTGAAACCCCTATTTTAATGGGCATATGGTACCATAAGTTTCTTTCTATCATATTGTCATCGCTGAATGGGCAATCAAATATAAAATCCATTCCCTCTTATTGTAATAATATATACATTGTCAGTTTTAACAAAGATATGGTAAAGCTTAATTGGACACTTTCCAATAATTAAATGTTAAATGAATTAGTGGCCCCTTTTTTAACACAAATTTATAAAATGTCGGTTGATATAAATGTTAAAGTTTCTTATAATAAAAACTTAAAATAATTGGAGCTGAGAGAGTAATCGGGTGGTAGGCTGGACATGTGATAAGAAATTAATAACATGATATATGATCATTTTGTCAAAAAAGGTATAAAATAAAAAAAATAAAAGAGACACAGTGATTATGTATTTTATCTTTAACAAAAATTATAAAATATTGATTGATGTAATTGTTAAAATCTCTTATAATAAAATTTTAAAATTAGAGATGACAGTGAAATGTAGTAGTAGAGCATCAATTACTTTTATTTGGTAGGTCCAGTTTATCACATAATTGTGTCTACACAATAGTAGCAAGACATATAATCATTTTGTTAGAAAAAATAAGAGACAAAGTGATCACGTATCTTTAAAAAGACACAACATGTGTGCTATAGATCAAATATACTAGATATTTTTTGCATCGTGGGATTTCAATCCTTCCATATTTGTTTGGATGGACATGAGCTTAGAATTGGACTAATAGTCTAATAAAATTATTAATTCGATATTTGGTTAAACAATTGAAATACGGACTAATTATTTTAAACTTGACTATTAGTTAAGATAGGATACATAATCCAACGGATTCGTAGTCCTAGGACTATTAGTCATGGGAATAATAATCCAGTCCGCCCAAACAAACATGGCCATAATGTACTCTTTTAAAAATAAAAAATAAAAGTTGTGTTTAAATTTCAAACATATGTTTCAAAATTTTGGTACAAAATTAAGATTTAAACACAATCATATAATTAAATTTAAAAAATTACTTAAGAATGAATCTCCAATAAAAAAATAACTAAAGAATGAATCCCCTTTTCGCCATGGCTAGTGTCTCCAAAATAGAATGCAAAGCCACCCGGATGCAGATTATGTTGAGTTGCCCAATCAAAATTGAGAATAGTTTGGATGGGAAAATCTTGGTTCTTATTTTACTTTTGTAAAGACAAGATAACTTTAAATTGAACCCACTCCAAAGTACATCCTGCATGCACGCAATCACTTGTCAATCAAATGTATAAGATAAGTTCGAGTGCATCACCAAAAAAGATTGTTCAAAATATTTGAGTTTATGATTTGTTGGTCTTTGTTTTTGTTTTTTTTTTTTTTTTTTTTGGATACATGAAGTCTTTTCACCTTATCTCGAGAGTTTTTTTTTTTTTGTATCATTATTAAATTTGTTATATGCGTATGGTAATATATTGGATTTTTTTATAAAGTTGAATGTTCAATAATGTAATTTTCATTATATTTGTTGCAAAATAATAATAATAATAATAATAATACATTTAGAAAAATTATAATTAAATATAAAATAAAATTTGGTGGAAGATTTTTTTTTATTAACTTGGCCTTGTCTAAGAAGTGGGAAATTAATCTAGGTGTTGAAAATTGTTGGCTAGCTAGAAGACACTTAGGGTTGGTTTGGGAAGTGGGTTAGCTTTTTAATTTTTTGGCTATTTTAGTCTGGGCTAAAAAGTCTGGTTTGGGAAGGATTTTTGACTTTTTGGCTTTTTTGACTTTTTTTGTGAGAGAAGAGTGTAATGATTTTAGATTGGATGTGATGTTTTATTTTTTATGACTAAAATAGCCTATTTTATCTTTTGTGACTAAAATAGCCAAATTAACCCTTCCCAAACGGACCCTCAGACCATGTTTGAAGCTGGACAGACATAAAATTTAGCTAGAAATTATTAGTAAAGGTCCTTTTGTGAAATAAACTAGAAAGAGTCACACCACCATTCAACCAATCAAGCAATACTTTGTTTATAGAAAAGGACTTCTCAATACAAGCAAGTTAGGACATTGAGAATATGACAAAGATGTATGACATTGGTTGTGCTTTCAATTCACTTGCCAATTTAATCAATTTTCGACAAAGCATGAACTGTTCCATTGGGGAAGTGATGTACCCAATGGATAAACACAAGAAAAAAAAAATTTCTTACGAAAAATAAATCCAAAATCTGTGACAAAAATGATATGAAAATGATATTTACGCAATTAACAGTCAATTTAATGAGTTCTTTGTTTTAAAGCATCATTACTCCAATCACAAAATGATCACTATTTTGTGAACAAATATTAATATTAAATGCAAACATGTTGGGTGAATTGCTTTGGGAGAAAATTTATGAAAATAACTTACTTTTTATAAAAATAAAAAATAAAAAAAGTGAAAATGTTGTTTTCAATTTTTTCAAAAATATCTCCTCACAAATGAAATAATGGGTATTTTTGAACCTTTCATTGGTTTTGTTTCCAAAAATATAAAATACCAAAATATAAAAAACGAAAACAAGGAAAATGACAACACAACCAAAACGTAAACATCAAAGGAAACAAAGTGGCATTTGCTATAACACTTGAATTTAGCAGAACTAATAATTCTGAACTAATAGGAAAACAAAGAAAGGTTCAACAAAATAGTCAAATCTAGGGCACATAAACAAGCAAATACACATCACATCAATTGATCAATCAAGATGTCTCTTGATCCTTCTACTTAAGATTGCATATGACAACAGCTCAAATTCCTCTAGTGGAGGTCCTGAAAATATTACAAATGTAGTATGAATTGGAAAGAAAATATGTATTGAAACAGAGAGGTAAGAAGGGTAATCTTTTTTTTTAATTGTGATTTTTGTTTGTGAAAACATGAAAAACGAAAACGAAATCCAAGAACAAAGAAAATGACAACATAACCAAAATGTAGTTTATAAATTTTAAGAAACCATCAGAGATAACAAAGTGTTACTATAACACTTCAACTAGAACTAATGACAAAAACATTTCCAAGAAAGGTTCAACAAACTAGTCAAATCACATAAACAAGGAAATACACATTACATTACATCACATCAATCAATCAAGATCTCTTGATCTTTAGTCAAGAATTCACACGACAGCTCAAATTTCTCTAGTCTTGAAGGGTCCTGAAAATATTAGAAATGAAACATGAATTGGGATTGAAAAACATGCATTGAAACTAGAAAATCAACAGGAAAATAAGAGTTGTGTTGTGGGTATCATTATTACCATGTGGACTATGTACTTTCTGGGTTTGTTCCCCCCACTAATCTTGATAATAATGAAGAAGACAAGAAGCAGAGAAAGGCTTGTTTGGAACTGGGTTATGCCTATCCTCCTCACCTCGAACAAGCGGCGAAACACAAAACCCCGAGAACCCGTCACCGGGGAAAGAATTCCCAGTGATTTCAGGCATCTGATCATAATTCAGGCCTGAAATCTGTGGGTTCATCAGAGCAAGAAACGATGATGATGAAAAACAACTGGACTGAAGGGTTCCTCCCTGAGAAAACAACAAAGGGTCTTGTTCACCCACAACTTTCTGGTTCCATTGGGGCATTGTATCAGTAACATAGCCTCCTATTGTTGAGTTGGCACTGAAAGCAATTTTTCTCTCATAATTTTCAAATCCCATTCTGGCCTCAAGAAAATTGAGGCTCTCAAATTCATTGCTTGATGAAGATGGTATCGAGAAGCTCAAATTGTTAACAGGGTCACGTTGGTTTTGGTTTTGGTTTTGGTTTTGGTTTTGGTTTTGGTTTTGGTTTCGGTTATGTTCTTCTTGAAGGCCTTGTTTGGGTTGTTGAATTTGATCAGTGGGTGGTTTTTTCTCATCAAGAGCATCGATGGCTGATTTAGCTTCCTTCATGAGCCAATCAATGGCTTCGCTGGGCCGGCCGTAGCCGAGCCGGTCCTGAACATCGTAGAATTGGATTGCGGTGTGGGCCGATAACCGGACTCGCCGGTCCTTCGGTCCTCGGGCGGTGCAGACCTTGCTGTGCCGGTCTTTTCGCCCAATGGACCGAAGGACTCGGCCTCCTTGTATTATCTTTCCTCTTTTTGAACTCTTTAACTTTAAACTCTCTTGCATTCTCTCTCTATGGCTTGAATTATTGCATTGTTTGGGGGTACAATTTTGACAAGAAATCAAGAAAGATTGGGTTTTAGGCCATTTGGGTTCGATGGTTTTTGTGGGTTTGGATTGAACAAGAACATTTAGTTGGGATGGTTGATGATTGTGAAGATGATGAGGAGGAGGGTGATGATAAAGGGTATGAACAAGTCCTTACAATTTGTGTTGTTCATGTAGTTGATTTTCATCATCTTGTTCTGATGATGATGATGGTGATGATGATTGATCTAGATCTTGATCTTGTTCATCTGATTGGTGATGTTGATTGCTTGAAAGATCCAGCTTTGATGAACACCAACCTATTCTTGCCCACTTCAAGATTTTTTTTGACTTGGTGATGATATTAAAGAGCTGGATTTTCTAACACTCTTTAAAAGTCTATATGTGAGTCTTGCTGTTCAGTGTAATTTATGGAGTAGGTTTTATTTATTTATTTATTTTGTGTGTGTAGTTTTTGTGAAGGTATTCAATAATTATACATTTCTCTAAATTAATGAACTCTAATGATATGAAAAAAAAAAAAAAAAAAAAAAAAAAAAAAAAAAAACGCAAAACATTTTTGGGTCATATTTATCTTTTTAGCATTACTTATATTAGTTTATTTATTTAGATAAGTATATTTATTTGGATCATATTATTTTTTTATTTTTTTACACATTTTTTTGTAAAAAATCAAAAAGCATATTTATTTAGATAATTCCAAATATCCTTATGAGTTTAGTGTAACTTATTGTAAACGGAAAGTTGATAATATGAAAACAAAAGTAAAAAATACTCGTTGCTCAGCTTCTATATATATATATATATATATATATATATTTATTTATTTATAATTTATTCTTATTTAATAAGTTATTAACAAAATTTGTATAAACAGTCGGATACATAATATTAGCACTCTACAATGATTCATCCCACTAAAAACATCACCACTAATAGCACTAATGCATTAAAAAAGTAAAAAAAAAAAATACAACTCCAAAATCAAAACATCACATCATTAATGACGGGACCCACTGTCACCTAATTAGTGGGAGCACTAATTAGTGCTCCCAAGCATTTTTCTATTAGCACCTCATATAAGTTGTACCAAACATTCCCTAACTTAAATGTGTCAAAAAAATTGATTATTGCAAAGTACGTAAATAAGTGTTTTTATTTTTTATTTTTTATTTTTTATTTTTTATTTCTGATTGAAATAGTTTGGTGCACATCTTTCTTTATTTTTTAATAATTAATTATTTCAAATTATTTAAGTTATTTTTGTCTCATAAATTAAAAGTCAAAATTATAACAAATATTTTAACACAATTTTTATTTAAATTTTTTTTTTTTTTAAACAACTCCATAATTACTCCAAGCTAAGTATCATCTTTCAAACTTGTTAAAAACTGTACTAAACAGAGAATAGTGGGTATTATTTTACCATTTCTATTAACCTCTTTTGGTAATTTTGGCCTGTCACTTGGGGCTGTTAGCTATAGACTATTTTAGTAATTTTTTAAATTATTATTTTTTTTTTTTTAAAACATGAGATAAAAAATTTGTTGGGAATGATATTTTTTAAATAAAAAAAAAAGATATACGAAAAATAAAGAAAAAATTAACTTTTTTGTATAATTTATTTACTTTTTTTAGAAAGTTTACTTATAAGTTCCATTTTGAGGAATGATAATCCATTTAATCCCAAGAATTTTCTTATAAACTAATTAGTGTCATTGACTTTGAAAATGTGGATTTAATATATTATTTAAAAAATAAATTTACAATTATACCCTTATTTTTATCATGTTTCCTTCTCTTTTTATTCTTTTGTGCTAAAAAAGTAATGTACACCATCTATGAGAATTAAATTTGTGATGAATTTTTATATGGAAATCTTTTTATTTGGAAAACTTTTCAAAAGGAGTACAAAAATAATTTGAAATATGAGATTCCTCAAACATTCCAAAAGAATGTGGGATTCTTCAAAGATTTCAAAAAGAGTATAAAAATCTCTCAGTAAACTTTGATCAAATATATAATTTCAAACCGTAACACTTCAATATAACACTAAAACGTAACAATTTAATTGTAACATTTAAAAAAAAATGTATTATTTCCAAATGTAACACTATAATATAACACTCCAAGAAAATTTAGTGTAACACTCCAATGTAACACAAAAAAAAAAAAAAAAATTCATTAGTATACTATTCTCAAACGTAACACTCCAAAAAAATGAGATTCTTCAAACCATTTCAGTACAAAAATTTCTTAATAAGTTTTGAGCAAATGTATAATTTCAAATTATGAGTGCTACATTTGAAAAAATTATATTAAAGAATGTTTTAGTATTTTTATGTGTGTTACATTTTATCCACCCAAAGAAAAGTGTCACATTTGGAGTATTATGTTTAGAAAAAGTATACTAAAGAGTTTTTGTGTGTTACATTGAAGTGTTACGTTTGAAAAAAATACACTAATGAGTTTTTTTTTTGAAATGTTACTTTGTTATGTTTGGGAAAAGTGTACCAAGAAATTTTTTAATATGTTACATTAAAATGTTACGTTATTGGAATGTCACATTTTTGTTTATAAGATGGGATTTGTTCTATGAGGGAAAATCCAAATTCTCCGTAGTGTAGATTATCTAAATATGTAATTTTACATTTAGAGAAATTCACTTTTATCTTTAATAAACTAAACCCAAATATATAAATGACTACTTTTTGTGTAATTAATTTTCACTTTAATAAAACTTTTAAATTTAAAAAAAAAATTAAACAATTTATAAGATTACCTTTTAAAATTTATTAAAGTTTCACTTTTTTAAAAAAATTTTAACTTTTTAAACTAAAAGCTAAAGTTGCCAAACAGCATATAAGTTATAAGTCAGTCCAAAATCAACATGTTCGGGACAGAGTAAACACTTCTGTTTTTAACAAAAGTAACTTTTGTTTTTCACATAGTAATTTTTAACCAGTGGTGTTAGAGATCACTAATTTAGTGGCTCTAAATCTATCATTAATGAGATAATAAAAAAAAAATAGACAAAATATAAACTATGACAGTGGGTGAGACTCACTGTCACATCACTAATAGTAACTCTAATTAAAACTCCCACTCATTTTTCATTTTTAACTCATGATGTGGATTCTATCGCATCACACATTCCAATTCTCTCTTTACAAAACCACTCAATGAGCTTTATTCAAAAAAGTTGCAAGAACATGTTATTGGTGAAAAAAGTTTGCAAATAGCATTACTTTAGGACAAAATACATATTAACTCTGCCTATGTGATTGTGTATATGTGTGAGAGAGCAATTTTTATCTATGATTTTTTTAGGTGTAGTTAAAAAATTAACTTATTGACTGAAAATAAATTAATAAAAAAACTCAAAACTAAACAAAACTATTTTATTTAACATATTTTTATTTTTCTTTTACTTTTCTATTGAGAGAAAGATTCCTAGATGAATAGGAGTCCTTCCATGGAACCATCAAGTCTAATTGCATCTATTTGTATTTATGTGGGTTGATGGAGAAGTTATTTTGTCATCCAAGGACAGATTTGGTGCCCCAGTTCACCTGTGAGCGGTGTTGAAGATAGTTTTAAGGACAATCAATAAGAAAATATAAAATGTCTAAATATTTATAATTTTAATGGGGAATTTGATCAAAATTCTTTTATAATAAAATTTTAATATATTAAGAATAAGCACAAATTTTTTTTTGGGGATGTACTAATAAATCCCAAATTAATAACTTATGCACTGTTTAGTCCTAAAAGTTTTTTTATAGACTGAAAGGTCCCATTACAATGTTAATAATATCAGATACAATGTTAATAACATCAGAGTCATGTTACAAACATTGGATTTCAAACATCTAATGTTCATCAAATTTCAATAATGTTTGAAAATATAGGATGAAAAACATCTAATGTTCATCAGATTTCAATAAATTTTGAAATTATAAAATGAAACATCAGATCATTTACATCATTCACATCATGTTGATGTAAAAATGGGACTAAATGGAGCATAAGAAAACTTTTAGGACTAAATGGTTCAACGTTTCAAAAACTAGGACTTATGGGTAAATTTTCCTTTTTTTTTTAAAAAGTCTAATACATATCATTATTATCAAAATATTAAACTCTAAAATAATAAAATTAGCTTGTTTCCACTTTTCAAAAAACACTTTTCAAAAAATTCTACTTTTTTATTTTTCGTGTTTTTTTTGTTTTTACTGACTTTTTTTAATATTTTAAGCAATTTTTTTTTTTTACTTTTTAGACACACCTAACATAAATACACCTAAAAAGTAAAAAGATTGTAAAAAAATCTTTTAAAAATTCATTAAATACCAAAAATACAAAAAAAATATAAGAATTCAGTACATTTTTTATATTTTTATGTATTTATTAATGTTTTAAAATATTTTTTCATAATTTTTTTACTTTTTAAATACATCTAAGTAAGGTGCATCTAAAAAAGTAAAAAAAAATGTTTAAAATTTAAAAAATATTAACTAAAAACAAAAAAACACGAAAATCAAAAAAATCAGTTTTCAAAAAACTTAATCCAGAAAACTCAAACCAAACACACTGAATATTTTTAGAATCTTCTCATTAAGATCTATCAAATAAGATCCATGTTGATTATGAAATTCTTAAAAAAAATAATTTATTACCGTCGAAATTGATATAAACAGTAACATATTACTCTGTTTAACAAGCATGTTACTCTGTTAATATTATTCAATAAAAAAAATATTTTATTTTGTCTTTACTCAATTATACGCCTCCTCATTTGATAATTTATGAAGCAAAATAAATTTAGTTATCTCAAATAAAAGTCCAATGAATGAGTTTTGGCTAAATTTCTCAATCTTAATTACTTTTCACATACTTCTAAATATTTTTATACACTTTTGACATATTACAATATTCCTTTACACATTTTTCAACACTAGTAACAATAGTTTTAGCCTTTGTTTGGTTTTCTTTGTATGCTATATAATCACAAAAGATTAAAAAAAATTACAAAATTATAAAAAGACAAAAAAAAAACTATAAAAAGTACCAAATTACCTCATATACAAACAAAATATCAAAAAAACATCATTCTATATTAAGGGTAATTTTGTCATTCTAAAGCCAAAAAAGTTAAAAAAGCCAAACAAGAATACCAAACGACTAAAAAAGTCTCAGGCTAAAAAAGTCTAAAAAATTTAAAAGCCAACTAAAAAAGTCAAAACCAAACGACACTTTGAGAGTTGTTTTTAATATTTTCCTTCACTTACTGATTAATAAAATGAGGTTCAATGCTTTTCTGTTTATATTTTGTGTTTAAAGTTGTTTTTATAACTTAAAAATTATTTTACGAAGTTATAAAGTGTTTGGAAAAACATATTTTAAACAGCTTGCTCCATAACAAAGATAACCAGTTATTATCAAACTTGTCATTTCTAGACAAATTTTTTAAATACAAAATGTTTTGAATTTATTTTTTGAACTCATATTTTTTGCAGTCATATTTTAAAAAACAAGAT
The DNA here is from genome assembly GCF_055761805.1 of Camellia sinensis. Taxonomy (NCBI): domain Eukaryota; kingdom Viridiplantae; phylum Streptophyta; class Magnoliopsida; order Ericales; family Theaceae; genus Camellia; species Camellia sinensis. The sequence goes on along the minus strand of NC_138969.1, from coordinate 39,139,901 downwards.
TTTAGACTCGAAGTTGTGTTTTGAATAACTTTAAACAATTTTAAAAGTTAATTGAAATTGTATAAAAAAAAAATTTGAGAAATAAGTTGGAAATAACTTGCATTTAAAAATTCTTTCAAAATAACTTTAAGAGAATTTATTTGATTGAGGCTTAAAATCAATTTATAGGCTACATATCACATTTTGTTAAAAATGCTTTTGCTTATTTCTCTCAAAAAACCTAGAATTGTCGCTCTAACGACATGTTTGGTTGAGAGATTTGGGGAGAAATTTAAAAAGGAAAAGAGAAAATGTATATGAAAGTAGGTGAAATTTATATATATTTTATTTATATTTCACTTACATTTTTCATTTCTCTTTCTAAATCTCTCATCAAACCCTTCAACTAAACACAACATAAAAGTTTTTAGAAAGTCAAGAATGTCAATAATGTGGCAAAAAAATTAGATTTTTTTGTCAGCATTAGTTTTTTTTTACGTTCATTTTTAGTAGACTTCCATAGAAATCTATTTGGTGCAATTTCTAACAAATTAAAATTTGATAATCAAAAATTAAAGGGAGACTTATTTATAAGTCTTATTTCGAAAATTTATGCTATGTTAAGTCTTGTATAATTTCTTATAGAGTCCCAAGTCCTATTTAGATAGAAATGTATTCCACAAGATCCTATAAGTTGTAAATAAATGGTATTAACATACTATTATACACTATAATGGCAAAACTATATATAGAAAACTGAATGTTACCATAGAAAGTAACATTTTCGCATTCAATTAAAAAAATAAAAAACCTAGTAAGTTTGCGAAACGTAACGTGACACGTTACGTTACGTTTATGTAGGTGTTATGTCACGTTACGTTTATGTAGGTGTCATGTCACGTTACGTTATGTAGGTGTCACGTTACGTTACGTTTATGTAGATGTCATGTCACATTACGTTTATGTAATATCCCATCTGATATGGTCACGTTTCTTTACGTTTATGTAGGTGTCATATTACGTTTCGCAAACTTAATCTATGGTAACATTCAATTTCTTATATATGGTTTTACTATTATTTATGATATTAACAACTAATATTGAGGGTAAATGTGTTAACAAACTTATGGGAACATAAGTTTTTTAGTAGGACCATATGTAGCATAAGTCTCCCTAATAAGACTTATAAATAATTTTCTCAAAATTAAAAGTTAAAACGCATCTTTTTTCTATTTCTCAATAATAATTTTTTAAATTTATTTAAACTATTTATGTTTCACAAACTATAAGTAAAAACTGTACGAATATTTCGACACAAATTTTAAAATTTTTTAAAAAAAAAACTACAAGTAATCTTAAATTTGTTAATATCACCTATTCATCAAAATGTTATTTAGGTGGTGTTTGGTTTTCTTTTGGCTAAACAAGCACAAAAGGATTAAAAAAAAAATCTAAAAATCACAAAAAGCCAAAAATAAAAAAAAAAGACAAAAAAAAAAATCACTATTCCAAAGTTAAAAAGTCAAAAAAATCAATGAAAAATACCAAACGAATAAAAATTCTTAGACTAAAAAAGTTTAAAAAATCAAAAAATTAACGAAGGCTCAGTGAATTTAAAATAATACTCATTTTTACCTAACATGCACGGTGTTTTCTCTCCAAATTCTATACAAAAGTACTAAAATCTATTGCTTTATTTAATAAATAAAAAATAAGGAAAAAGCTTTGGACCCTAGTGGGATAGTGGGGTCGCGTGTGATTGGTCTCAAAAAATATTTATTTTTTTTCTTTTTTTTATGTTTTTCACCAACTTCATGCTGCCACGGTACTGGGGGTCCGAAGTATGGCTCAAAAAATAATAACACAGTAGGGACATAAAAAAATTATAAATCAATGTTAAAATTTATAATACCTTTAAATAATTAAAATATATATATTTTTTTTTATAATTTTGCCTCTGTTTGGCAAGTTGATTTTCAGGCTTTTTTGGCTATTTTAGCCACAAAAAACAAAATAGGCTATTTTAGCCATAACAAACAAAACATCACATCCAACCTATAATCATTACATTCTTCTCTCACAAAAAAAGTTAAAAAAGCCAAAAAGCCAAAAAGTCCTTCCCAAACCAAGTTTTTTAGCCCAGGCTAAAATAGCCAAAAAAGTCAAAAAGCCAAAAAGCCAACCTACTTCCCAAACCAAGATATAAATTTTTTTAGCGTCCCACTCTGTTGTTATTTTTCATTTAATAAAAATGGAATTAGTAGACTTGACTCGACAATGACCCCTGATCATGTTATAAATTTCCCCTATTGATGAGTGATCCATGCACTGGATTCTGCTATTGCTTGTGTACTGTGTACCAAAACATTAACAGCATGTTTGATTTGGTGGATTAGAATTTATGATTGAGATTATTAATATGGGCATTGATTTAGATCCTCTTAAAATACTCATTCCTACAACATCCTCACACACATAGAGGTTGGGGATTGGGTGAAAAGAAGAAAAAAAAAAAAAAAAAAAGTTGACCAATCAAAACTAAAAGGGGTCAAGGGGGTCTCAATCTTTATTCTATTAATATATGGGTCTAATTATTCTATATTTGTTTTAACATTTTGGTTTAGGATTATTAGGGGTTGTTTGGGATGACCTAAATAAGTGCACTTTTTGTCTTTTTACGAAAAGATGTGCAGAAAAGTAGAGAGGTGATGTGATGGAAAAAAGATAAAAAGATGGATTATTTGAGACTTCCCAAACTTGGCCTTAATCTAATGGATAATTAATCCAACAAATTTGTAAGATTATTAGTAATGAGGTAGGGGTGAGAATATTAATCCAATGAATATTAATCCAATTAGATAGTGAATACTACATTAATTTAATAGGATTATTAATACTTCATTATTAGTCTTGTGAATCAAACATGACCTAATAGACTTGGCAAATAGCTCCAACTCTGGGTGTTTGGCAATATATATATATATATGTACATCCTCCGTCCCAAAATAATAATTTTTTTTGGAAATTCAATTTTTTTAATAGCATAATTATTACATTTAAAAAAAATTAATTTTTCAAAATTACCCTTAGATAGTATATTTTTTTAAAGAATATTAATATCATAATTATACTTTTTATATTATTAATGAATTTAAAAAAATGACAAAATAAAAAATTTATATTATTTTTGTACTTATTTTTTTAAAAGAGACTAATATTTTGAGACGGATAGAGTATTTTTTTTATTCTTTGAGTTAAAATAATATTAAAAAATAAAATAGATTAAAATAATTAATAAAATAAAATATTACATAAAATTTATAATTATTTTATTTTATTCTCACAAATATCATAATCAATTATAAAAAAATTCAACTCTCTTTCTAAATATAACTATTTTAATTTATTAAAATAATTAAAAATTAAAAAAATCTATTAAAATAGTCAAATTTTTCAAACACTCTCAATGAACTCATTTGTGATTTCACCTTTTCACAGTAATCACTGTGACATCTCTTCTTTTCTAGCTCTTTAAAGTACATTTTGTAGCTTTAACTTGTTTAATCTCTTTAATTTGTTTTGGCTAAATCGGTCCCAAGTCTGAACTATACAAAGCTTATGATGTTGGACAGATATTGATGTAAAAAACATTAGATTCCTCATAATGAAAGCGACCACCTCTATTATTATTATTATTATTATTATTATTATTATTATTGTTGTTGTTGTTGTTGGTAAGAAAATATTTTATCTACATAATTTTTTTTTTATAAATCTCTAAAGAAAAATATAAATTAATGATCTACTACACTTTTTTTTTTTTCAAATTCTTCTAACCAATCTTCTTCGTCATTTGAAAAACTTTATAAATATCTTTTTAGGCTCCGTTTATTTTGGTGTTAAATAGATGGGAGGGGATTAAGATGGAGGTGAAGTTATTTAGTGTTGTATTTATTTGTAGAGTTAGGGAGGAGAATAGGATGGAGGAGGTGATATAGATAGAGGTTGAAAGAGGGATTGAGATGGAAGAGGTGGAGGTAGAGATGGTATTAGAAAAATAGTAAGGGGATTAAATTTTTTTTTATTTTTTTATATATTAGGAATTTATTTTCAAATATTAATGTTTAATTTTTTATATATTTTTATTTGTTTTATTATTTTATATAAAAATAATTTAACAGTTCCTACACTAACAACTATTATCAAAACAAACACAATTTTACTCAAGGGAAATGATTGAGACCCTCTCCAATCACCACCCCCACCACCCCACACATACGTGACGGGTGGTGATTGGAGGAGAAGGAAAAAAGAAAAACTGACCAATTAAAGAGTGAGGGGGTCAAAAAGGGTGCTTCCTTGAGGGAGTCCAACTTATTTTCCTTTACTTAATCATTTTATTATCAATCTCTTCACTAACAATTTTTTCATTATTAATTCTTTCACTATAAATTCTTTCTATTTTACCGCTGAAAACAAACGGACGTAAATATAACAAGCCTGTTATTGTCATGGAATGGTTGTTTAGGTGTTTTTTGGGACAAGGTCCAGCTGACCCACGTGTCCATGACAATTCGCCAGGCATGGCCTCTCTTTTATATTGGCCACGTTCGAAAAGTTCATTATTTTAATGAGTTATTTTAATTTATTAAAATAATTATATTTAAAAAGAGAGTTATATTTTTATTATAATTAAATATAATATTTGTAAAAAAAATAAAATAATTATAAATTTAATATAATATTTTATCTTATTAGTTATTTTAATTTTTTTATTTTTTTTATAAATTTTAATCCAAAAAACTTAAAAAATTCTTTTTCCAAACACCCCATTGAGAGGAATCAGGATCCTCTCCTTGCGGCCTCCGTCCTTGCGCCCGTCCTTGCAGGCCTTCAGGTTTACTTTTAGACCCAATTTTGATAATCCGAACCGTTCATATTTTATGATTTATTCAGTATATCATACCTGTAAAAAATCAAGTTGATCGGATATCAGAATGTATGTGTTCGAAAAATTGAACTAAAAACTATTTTTTAAATAATTTAATAAACAGTTTTCCGAACACATGCTTTCTGATATCCGATCAACTTGATATCCGAACAGTTTTCCGAACACATGCTTTCTGATAAACAGTTTTCCAAACACATGCTTTCTGATATCCGATCAACTTGATTTTTTACAGGTATGATATGCTGAATAAATCATAAAATATGAACGGTTCGAATTATCAAAATTGGACCTAAAAGTAGGCCCAAAGGCCTGCAAGGACGGAGCCGTAAGGAGAGACTCTTGACTCCATTGAGAGATCATACACTGACAGGGGTGGGTCCCTCCTTTCTCTCAAAGAACTAGGATGGCCCTCTCTCTCTCTAGCAAATTATTCAATATTTTCGGAACATTACGTGTCCATATTCCAAACTAATCATTAATTATTTAATTTCATATTATTTTTCTATTCTCAACATAAATTGTGGATCCTTATGTCTCTTTACTAATCAAAACCTTATAAAATATCACGTGTCCATACTCCGAATGTACTAAATAATTACAGCTCTCTCTCTGTACACTGCTCACTCTGTACACTGCATTTCTTCTTTTATCTTCTATGGTGCCTCAGGCTTACTTACGATCATGCATGAGCATCATGGCTGCAGTACTGTACGTGTGTATATATATAAATTACTATGGCCTCGTTTAAAAAATTAATTGTTTTAGTTTTTGATTATTTTAATATGTTAAAATATTTATGTTTGAAAAAATAATTAGACTTTTTTATAGTTAGATATTATGTTTGTAAGAGAAAAAATGAAATGAATATAGATTTGATATAACATTTTGTCCTATTAATTATTTTAATTTAACTTTTTTTTTGGGTAAATTTTAATTCAAAAAACAAAAAAAAATAGCCTCTGCCAAAGGCGTATTTTAACAAAACGCGAACACCACAGTAATTATAGGTTTTTTTAATTAATTTTTTGGTTTTTTTATAAAAAGTATGTAGAAAACTAGAGAGTGTAATGTGATAAGTTATAATATATTTTTTTGATTTTTTGGCTAAAAGTAGTTTAGTTAGTTTTTTTTGACTATTTTAGTCTGATTAAAAAATTTGTATTTGAGAAGATAGTTGACTTTTATTTTTATAGTTGATTTGATAGTTGTAAGAGAAAAATAAAATAATTAAAATTTAAATATGACATTTTATTTTATTGACCATTTTAATCTATTTTATTTTTATTAACTATTTTAGTTTCTAACCATCTTCCCAAACAGGGCCAAGGCATAATACTAATCCATTAATATTTTATTCCTTGTTAAAAAAATAAAAAATAAAAAATAAAACAAAACAAAACAAAAGAAAAACACAACAAAAAAAAGAAGAAGGTATATATATGTATTAAACTCAGTCATACTTTGAACCTAGAATCTGGGTACCAGATTTTGTCCAGAAAAGATAGATGTGGTGTAGATTGAGTGAGTGTTTTTTTGTTAAATAAATCTGAATGACATATTATAAATTCAGAGTAATGTTTTATGTGTTTGTAACATGTCTCTTATCCTATTCAACTATCATTGATTGTCTTATAAAAAATGAAATAAATTAAGGTCAATTACAATTTACACTAACTTCCATTTGGAAATTTGAAAAAAAATATATAAATCAGTGTGTTTAATTTTAATTTTTTAAAAATTGAATTTTTTATTTTGTATAATTTTTTATTTTTAGTGAATATTTTTAAAATTTTAAATATATTTTTTTTTTATTTTTTTAGATGCACCTTAGATGTATCTAAATAGTAAAATATTTGTGAAAAAATATTTTTAAAAATTAATAAATACAGAAAAATAAGAAAAATATACTGAATTTTCATTTTTTTTGTATTTTTGATATTTAATGATTTTTCTAAAGATTTTTTCCACAAATATTATATTTTTTAAGAGTATTTATGTTAGGTATATCTAAAAATTAAAAAAATGTTTAAAATATTAAAAAGATTTAGTGAAAAAAAAATAAAATTTTTTGAAAAGTGAATTCTGAAAACTGAAATCAAACATAGTGTAGTTTCGCGATTTTATAAATTAAAGTGATTGAAATTAATGCAAATAATATATCTTACAATAATGACAATATACTGTAATTTTTTTCCCTTCATACAATTAACGAATTATTGATGAAAAATAAGAAAAGTATAATGTGAATTAAAATTTTAAAAGAACTCAATCTAATTATGTCAAAACTGTAAAACTTATGATATTTTCTCCAAACTTCAAGACATTAGTGTAATTTACCCAATAGATTATTATTGAGGCTTATTTTGGAAACATAACATTTTGGTCAAAAAAAAAAATTAACAAAAAGAAAAATTAATTCTTCTTTTTACTTTATTATGCGTCTTTTTTTTAAAATAAAATTAAAAAGAAGAAGAAGAGGAGGAGGAGAAGAGAGTATGTTCTACCTTCATTATTGGTGATGTCAACTCTCTCACTTTAATATATATATATATATATATATATATATTTTGATAAGATCTCCCTCATATACATATATAAAAATGTTGAAAACCTCAAAGACACTTTATAAAATTTTTAGTAGAATTTTTTAGATCTTTAACATCACTCATATATATATATATATATGAAAATTTATGTCTTTAAACAATTACAAACCATCAAGTTTCCGTTGTTTTTTAATTACTAAATATAAAAGTATAAATTTAACCATTTATATCAATCACAACACACTTGGGGACATCATATGATTGTGTTTTAGGACTATAAAATAACTTCTTCACATATATAGGCTTTTTTGAAATTAATTGTTTTAATTAATTTTTTTAATTTTTACAAAAAAAAAATGTAATAAAATAAGAAGTAATATTATAATTTTATAATGATTTTTTAATTTTTTTTTTACTAAAAACTAAAGTCTCGAAGCAGGCCATATAGTTGTTGTTGAGCAAACCAACGAGGTAGTACTTTGGTGACGAGAACGCATGGTGATATTATGATGATTAGAAAGGACACAAGTTGGGAGAAACACATCCCTAACTGTCACATTTGGAGTTGTCCTTTGTAGTTCCATGTGGGTTGGAGCCCACTTGGTATGATGAGCCTCTCTTGCTCATTTGAGATGGTATTTAGTGGTCAAAGGGCATGACTAAGTGATATTTTGAAAGTATTGTGATTGATAAAGAGAATAAGACTCGTGATTTAAGATTTGTTTGATATAAATTAAATAATATAAAAATTTAAAAAGTTACTATTCTATTTAAGTCATATCATTTTATTTAAATTATATCGCCTCTTTAACACATCACATCAAATCCAATCCAAACCCAATCTATATAAGTTAATAGGTTAAAAAGTGCATTTTTTTAGAACATCTCAAACCAACCCTTAATATTGGATAATGAAAAAATAGTAAAAAGGCATAATATTTGATGATTGGTAGGAGTATTATCACGTAGTGTCTCAAAAACCCCTAATAATTTTTTAGCTCACTCTTTTTGTGCGCTTAGCTAGGCTAGGTCTATGCATATGATGGGACAAGTTATTTTTCACATTTCATCTCTCCATATCTATTCATACTTCTCTTATAGACCTCAATTCGGACTCACTTTAATAACCTAGACCGTCTACTTTATAGGGTTTCATAGTAAAGGTTATCTATACAAAAAATTAGATTTATCAGATAGCTATAAATACATAAATAAATCACGTTGTATTTTACAGTTTGGTAATCATTTTATTTTTAATTTTCAGTTTATATTTACAAAAATTTTAAAAACTGTCATAAAAATTTGTATGATAATTTTTTTGGTTTATAAATAGTTGTCTCTGTTTATAAATTTGAGAAAAAAACGTAAACTCAAAAAATGAGTTTACGTTAGTTTTTAAACAGAAATTTAAAAATTTGACTAATAATTTTTTTTTCAATTAATTTTTTTTTCTAATTATAATGTGTATGATCACATTGTCATAAATAAAAAAAAATATAAGTATTTTAGGCCTAAACAGACATTTTTTAGTTTATGTTTTTAAAATTTTTTAAACAATTTGTTCAAACAAAACGCGTTTGTAGTTTATGTTTTTCTAAAAATAAACAAAAATCAATTTATAAAATTTTTGTAAACATAAACAAAAACAAAAAAAGTAAACGTTACCAAACGCTACCTTAATTTTACAATCCTATTTGCTATTCATTTTATAAAATAAAATGTGATTTGTTCTTATACTTATAGATGTTCGATGAAATTGATTTTTTGCATCAACGACCTTTATTACAAAAACTAAAAAGTAGACGGTTCGGATAATTGATGTGAGTCCGAATTTAGACTTACAAGAAGAGTATAGATAAATATAAAGATATACAAGTGTGGTGATGTTTTGTATTGTGGTATTATGGTATTATTTTTTTGTTTCAAACTGATGTAGACCAGCTTGTTTTTATAATGATGATATTTGTTTTGGAAAACTGTTATGTTAGAACATATATAGTTTGATATCTTAATCTCATATCATGTCTTTGATTAAATCATATTTATTGCTAATGTACTAACTTATGTATCTAGTATGAACAATCATTCCGGGAGCATGACTTGAGGGAGAGTTTTTCTTACTCCAAAACAAATCAAAACATCATGGTGTGCCATCATCAAAAAGGGAGAGATTGTTAGACTTATTTATTTTAATGATTTATTTAATTATGTTTTTGATTTATTTGGAAGAGAAAAATAGATGAAAAACTTATTTTATTTCATTAATTTTCACCTAATTTCTTATCCTACAAATATTTTTGGAGTATATTTTTTTGCTCAATAAAAAGATAATTTCAGCCTAAAAATAGTGCCCAAAACAGAGCACAAAATAGTCCAGCACAACTGTGGCCGGAAGTCCAAGTGGACATTCGGCCAGACGATCGGCCAAAGCTTTTTGCCCAATTTTGCTTCAGTTCAAATTTTCTTCTCACCTACTGCCTACCCAGCAATATCCTCGACATCCACGGAATCCATCATTGACTACCGGGACCCACCGGAGATCCAGGTGGACATCCGGGTGGACGTCTCTCTAGAACAAAATTTCATTTTGGACACCCGATGGACGACCACTTTGTTCTGCAACAGCTATTTTTCAAATAGAGCTATCATCTATCAAACCCATATTTTGCCTCTATGATTTGCCTCCTTCAAGATCTAATCAGTAATGGGGGACTGGATCATTTTGAGCAGAGTGGATTTACTCAAAATCTCACTCAATCCTTTTCAATACACACAACAGTCAACGGCTCCATAATCTTCTCCTTGATAAATAGTAGAGCTTCTGCTAAACAAGATACAGAAAACAATACCAGCAAGAAAACATTCTCCGATCAATCATCTCTCTTATCTATTCTCTGAGAAGTGTTCTTTATTTTTGATTTACATTCTTCTCTCAGAAATTATATACTGAGCTGTATAGCTTTAAGCTCATCTTACCTGTGTGAGGTTTACAGAAAAATCAAAGCTTCATCTTATATATCTATCTTTGAGAGATAACTCTTGTAGCTTTTTTTAAAAGCAAAATCAACTTCATTTCAATCTTGTAAGAGTGTAGTACACTCAGTGTTCTTAACTCCTTGAGTGTGATTGAAAATCAGCTAAAGAAGGCAAGGGTTTGGACTTAGAAAGTTTGTGTAAAATCTGTGGAGGATTGCTCTAGTTGTGAAGAAGTTGCTAGCACCCCTGTGAAGCTAGAATATAGTGAAAAATCTCAAGTGAAGCTTGAGGAGTGGATGTAGGCTTGGTTGAAACCTAACCACTATAAATGTGTTTGCCTCTCTTTCCATTATCTCTTTATTTTATTTAATTGTCATAGCTATATCTCACATTTTCACTATTCCAAATTCATTAATTGATATAGCTGTTAGAACATTTGTTTTAATAATCTTTGTGTCATTAGTTATATTTATCTGTTGTGCCAATTATAATTTTTATTGAGGTATTATTATTTTTATTTATAAAAACCTAATTCACCCTCTCTCGTAGGTTGTCTTTTGGATAACAACAAGTATAAAAATGAGCTTATTTTGCATATGATAAGTGTTGGAACAATCTTTTGTGTAAACATAAAAACCTTGAAACAAATCAAACAAATAAAAATAAATTACTTACAGAATTTATTTTACCGAAATGAATAAGTAGAAAAATAGATCAAGTCGAGTGTGTGACACTCTGTCCTTAAAACATATTCGCCCCGGTGCTTATGGATAAATGGCGTCTATCTCCAAAGATACAATGATCTACACAAATTGTAGTAGCACTCCAAGCAATTTGTACGGCGAACAAAAACCTGTGTTCTATCATCTCCAATTTTTTCCTAAAATAATATGAAGAATAAGTTGATGCAAGAGAGCAAAAAATGGAAGGAAACAAGTGAATTTCAGATCTGGAAATTTGCTGGAATGGTCTAGGTATTTATAGGCCTGAACAGGTCTAAAATTCAAACTGAACAGGTAGGTTTTTGAATTCAATTAGTGCAAACAGTTTTAGACAGATAGGTGCCTGGGCAGTTTCAAATCTATTTGAACAGATAAAACTGCCTGGGCAGTTTCAAACCCATTTGGAAGAAATGACTCTATCCGGAACTGCTGGGCAGTGCAGAGCAATTTAAACAGTTGGAAATTGAACCAAAAGAAACACAGTTTTGGACAGAAAAATTAAATTAATTTTGTTTAGAAATTTAAATAATTTTTCGCAAAGAATTTTTTGGAAAAATTCAAAATAAATTTTGTCCAAAAAATTACTATTAGAACTAACCCACAACCCAAACTTGCGCCCAGTAGGTCGGACGAACGGCGGTGACGCGTGCGCACGTGTGGTGGTTTGGGCCAAGGTTCACTTTGTCCATAACTCCTCCCTTCTACAAACTTGGGGCGTTCTTTGGGGCTCAACCCAAATGTTGCCACCTAGAGCTTATATGCATACACAAGCTCTTTTAAAGTTTCAATGTGGGACAAGCCTTACAAGGAAACCCACATTTTATTCTTTAATTGTCCATTCCACGAACTCAAAAACGACGTCAACTTCCCATTCACTCATAAACGGTTTTGACGAACCGTTTGCACCGTGTGACTTGCTATGCGGCAAAGAATACGTCACCTCTTTGGACCCACCCCAAAAGACATGTGGAACCCACTCAAATTTGGCCTCAAAGTTGGCCCAAAAATAAGCCTATAAAATCATAAATTCCAACAATCCCCCACATGAATGCAATTTGACAGAGAAAAAATGTAACAACATGATCTAATTACAAAGAGTACAGAAATTAGAAATATTCTGCAAATGATAAGTAGCTTTTAGTTTTGAACTGTACCACCCTCAAAATATTACATAAATCAACCATTTATACAATCCATAGACAAAGGAGAAATAATATATATTCATTCATCATAGTCTACTTTACAAAAATATTACATGTTAGCAACAAAATGGATGCCCTACGGGCTTACAGCTTTCCAAGTCATCACTTGGTTACAATAAAAGTAGAGTCCCAACTCTTTACATACAAAGTCCTCGACTTGAATTTACATTTAACACAAAAGATATAATAACAAAAGAAGTCTTCGTCCCCTAAACTATCCAAACTATGACCTTGGAGGCAGCATGTCTCCTGTACTTGAAAATGGTGTCCCAAGTAGCGTGAGCCAATGCCCAGTAGGGATATGCTAAACAACATATGAGAGTTAACTAAAACATTAGCATTTGATGAATGTTTAACACTTGTAACCCAACTTATATCATTTCCATAACCACTCACATTTTCATCATATTCATTTGAGAGACCATGAAATATCCTCTCACATAGATTGTAGAGATCCAGCGAAGAGATGAACTTTATCTTGGTAGACCTACAAAGATGAGCATGATCGGCGCCACCCAACCGGGGTTGCCGGCCAGAGGCACTCCGATGGTGAAGTCAATCACTTGATAAACAGAATGAAAGTCTAGAAAGTGTAGAGTGTTTGTTGTGTGGTATAGAAAAAGATGACATACCTCCTCTTCTAGGATGCCCCCTTTATATAGATGGGGGGTGTGATATTAGTTTGAGCTGGACCCATTGTAGGCCTTGTTTGGGTTAACCTCAATAAGTTGATATTTTTTTTTTTTCTGGCTCTCACAATTGCCTCAAAACTTTCATTGTCTGGGTAGAAAGAATGAGAGTTTTTTCTTTCCAAGTTACGCTGTTCAAATAGCTGTTAGGTTTTTTTGATAAAGAACACTTTGGATAAATGAATAATATGTATGAATGAATGACTGCATGTATGCTTGAATGTATGTATAAATGCACGTATGTCTTGAATGTATGTATAAATGTATATATGTCGATCATAGGATGAGGGGGGTGAGCTAAAACCCAGAAAGGAATACAAACAAATCATAATGATGGGCCACGGTATTGTTACCCCCGGGAAAGGGCTGTAGGCCGCGGTATTATGACTCCCGGGCAAGGGCTGTAGGCCGCAGTATTATAACCCCCGGGCGAGGGTGTAGGCCGCGGTATTCTAACCCCTGAGCATGGGTGTAGGCCGCGGTATTCTAACCCTCGCGCATGGGTGTAGGCCTTTGCTAACGGCGCTCTGTGCCGAGTGCGAAGATTGCGCTGTACTCGAAGACTTTTGATGATTTTAAGTGGCAACCAAGTGCCAATATGGCAAGGACTTTGAATAATGCATCCTGTACCGAATAAGGTGGACGTGTTAATCACCAATAATATTGCTCCGCTTGTATGGAATTGCCAAGTAGATATTGGGCCAACTATTTAATTACCGAGTTGCTCAGTTTGCGTTTAGTCCAAGATAGACTTGCCCCATTGCTTTCGAATGACAGGTGTTAGTCGGAAGTAGGAATGGCAACGAGGCGGGGCGGGGCCGGGGATCACCCTCCCTGTCCCCGATCCCCGAAACTACAAATATCCCCGTCCCCGGCCCCGATCCCCGACGGGGAACTCATCACTCCCCCCAACCTCGCCCCCAACGGGGATCGGGTTTCCCTGACCCCGGAAAATCCCCGTACTCATCATCAACAACATCATTCAACAACATCATCCAAAAAAAAAAAAAAAAATTCATGAACAAAAACATCAACAGCAACATCTTAAAAAAAAAAAAAAACCATCAACAACTTCATCAAGGGATTCAAGGAAGCAACATCATCAACAAACAAAAAAAAAAAAATAGAGTCAAATCTGGTGAAGGGACGAAATCGACGGTCGCGGAGGAGGATCTTCTCAGATCTGCCATGGCACAGAGAGGGGGAAGCGAGAGCCGACGGAGGAGGCCGCAAGAGGCCACGAAGGAGGAGGTCGCCGGATCGGATGGTGTCACTGCAACTGCGGTGATTCGGAGGAGGAGGTCGCGGTGATAAGAGGAGGGAGAGGAGGGAGATCGCAGTGATAGGAGAGGGAGATCGGTGGAGGGTTTTAGAGAGAGAGAGAGAGAGAGAGAGAGAGAGACATGAGGGGCGGTGATGGATGATAAAATCAATACAGAGGTGTTGGTTTTATGTATTGATGAGAGGTATGAGGGATGGATTATTTTATGTATTGATAAAGGAAGATAAAGGAAAATGATTATTTTATGTATTGATAAAGGAACATCAATACAGTGTGTAAAATAGAGGGGTTCAATACAGTGTGTAAATGAGTGACGGACAAGGGTTGGTTTATAATATATATATATATATATATATGTGTGTGTGTATATAGGGGTAAAATAGTAATTTTATTTCGGGGAAATTCGGGGCCGGGGACGGGGACGGGCCGGGGCTTGAACACTGATCCCCGTCCCCGGCCCGAAACTGATCGGGGATTTAATTTTGAATACCATCCCCGTCCCCACGGGGATATTTTTCGGGAAAAAACCATTATAATTCGGGACGGGGGATCGGGTCCCCGTCGGGCCGGGTTTAAATTGCCATCCCTAGTCGGAAGGGATGCAGATTCCTATTTCCCTATGTTGCAGGGAAGATTCGGCTTTGGTAAAATGACGGCGCACAACAATGTACGAATTGCCGACTGCCAAGTGCTAACGGCCGACTGCCAAGTGTGTAATGTATTGTCCCAAAATTGGCGCTTGCTTGGAGCGGTGTGAAAAGGAGCGGGAGTGTGTAACTTAAGTAAATGTCGTTGTAATGTTTGTACCAAGTTGGCCGAGTATGCATGCATATCAAAGGTGCCGAGATGATGATCAGCTGATGTGCCCCAATTGGAAAGCGGAAATTTGACTAAGATGTCCCAATGGGCAATTGTTTTGCCCAATAATGTTGTTAGGCGAATAAAGTTGTCGAATACTATGGCCAATGTTGCTGCATAAAGTTGAAAAATAATGTTGTTTAGCCGAAAAAAGTTGATGCATGGCCGAATAATGATCATGCATAATGTTGAATTAATAATGGTGCCGAATAATCTTGTCGAGTAAATTTGATGCACTGCCGAGTAACTAGTGTCAAAACATCGGTGTCCGTTTCATATATAATGTTATTTTACCGAAAATTTGGTCAGCTACGCTTGGGTCAGTGATTGTGCTGATCTTTTGGTCGGCGATTTTTCTTAGTTTTGCGGTGTGTCAGCATCCCTTCGGATTTGGATTTGCTAAGAACTTGGTTGGCAATGGTTGCCAATTTATTGAAGTTGAGTTTTTTGTCCAACGTATATTTGCCCCATTACTTTTGAATAAGAATGATTATTCGGAAGGAATAAAATGACTTGGGCCAAAATTGTCGAGTAGGCTGATAACAATTTGAAACGGATTTCGTGCCCCTGTTCGGTGCCGTGGTGAAATCGGAATGAAGCCGAGGCAAAGTAGGGTGCTTGGTGATATGCAAAGTGAGCTAGTGCGCTCAATTTTTGAATAAAATCTGTAAATTTTCTTTTTCTTTTTTTGAGCTGAATTTGCAAATTCTAACCGTACGAATGGACCCGAAATGCGTCAAATAGCTGGAAAGGACTATTGGATCACTGTGATCAGACTCTTGATGGCGTAGTTGTAGCCAAAATGGATCTAACGGCTCAGATCGATTGAGACTTTTGCTCTGCGAATCACTAGATAATTTCCCTCATGGCTTGGCAAAAAATAAAACATAAAGATAAATGGGGTCAAGAAGACTTGAACCCTTGTTTTTGTAAGGAAAAAAAGAAAACTGAACCACTGCACCAAGACAAAGACTTGTGCTTGTATTTTGCACATTATATATTTAAACTTAATTGTTTGGCTATTACGAGATGTAACTTAGCCGCAATCCACTGAATAATTTTTTATGTTTGCCAACTCCTGGTAGTCTTCTCCAGCAACGATAGGTGATTTTCTGGGCAAACTTCTACCAGCTCGTACGGCTTTGTTTTAGCTTCGATTGCGATGCGGTTTGTTGTGTTGGACTCATCTCAATGAGTACTTTATGCTGGTATAGCCAAAATTTGATTTTGACAGCTTCGTGGATTTCGTTTTTTGGCACATGTGAGCCATTTCACAACTTTCGGCAAACTTTGGTTACTTTTGGTTCCTCGGGTTGGTGGGTTTAGACTCTTGGAGCCGATGTGAATCTTGTGGTAGGTTCAGATGTGGATTTCGGCAAGCCGAGATGCTTGTTTCATGTTGAGATAGTGGTGCCGAGATTTTGGAAAGCAAATTATGCGAATTCAGGTGGCAGCCGAATGATTTGTATGTGATAGTACTTTCAAGAAGTGTTGCCAAATACGTTGCCGAGTAAGTTGCCGAAGCCGAATAATGTTCCCAAAGTCGAGATAATATGCAGAGAATTAATAGTTTGATAAGATGCCGAATGATATGCCGAATTTGCGGAGTTCGATAAGCAATGTTGCTGAATAGTAGTGCTGAGCAATATTGTTGTACTTCCGAGAAGTGAATCATGAGTTTTTTGCTGGAGGTAGATAAATTAATAATTATAGTTGTTCCGAGAATGTCCAATGTTGTGGAGTGGACGTATGTGTGGCTGAATAGGATTGCCGAGTACGCAATGCTAGCTGAATACCGGTCGACTATTGATTGGGATGTGGAGCTCGGTGCCAAGTGGAATGTGGTGCCAAATAAACTTTTGATGTGTATATGGTGCCGAATAAACTTTTGACAACCGTTCTAAGCAACATTGATATTCAGGATTTGATCAAATTGTGAGCATAAATATGTACATACATAGACGGACGTGTATATATATATATATTTGAACTTTAGCAATAAATATAATAAAAAATAACCCAATTGTGGGTTTACTTTTTTTTTTTTTTTTTTTTTTTGAGAGAGAGAGATTAACCTTGGTGCCAAGCTTTTGCTGGCCTAAAAACTTGGTCGGCAAGTTGGCAATGTAAGGTGAAACTAGGATGGCCGACATGATAAGAACTTGGTTCTCAGCATTGTAGGCGACCTGATTATACGTCAGACGAAATTGTAACGCCGTATCCGAGCTAATGTGTAGGAATTCAGCATGTTGGTAGCTACTGTAAGAAGTTGCCGAGTGACGTAATGGATAGGCTTCCACAGACTGTTGACAGGCCAATAGTAATGTTGCAGAGTAATGTGGCTGAGGAAGTGATGTTGCCAAATACGGTTGCCGAAAAAATACATGATGTAGGTAGTGAAGCTATGACAACTTTTTTTTTTTTCAAATTTTCAAGACCATAACTTTTTGTATGCATCCTCGGTTGCCGAATAACTGTTGCCCACAAGAAGTTGCATGCATCCAAATATTTGGCAACTTCAAACTCACCCACCAAGTTTCATGCATCCGTTGTAGCCGAACAACTTCATGATTAGCCGACTACCACAAAAAGAAATCCATCATATAAAAGAATAAAGTGTAAAATCCATTATATAATGCCGAAAGGAAGCTTCTCAAAAATAAAAGTGTGAAACCGAGTTTTAGAGAGAAAATAAAAATGCAAAAGTAAACAGAAGTAAAGGCATTTAAATGGGTTTAGTATGTGCCGACTATATTGTATAAATGTTTGGAACAAATCTATGAGCATAAATATATACACATATATGTCTATATATATATATGTATATGCATATAGATAGTAAGATTGAATTTCGAAGATCAATTTAAACAAAGAGTAAAAGGACAGGATCAATCGTGGGTCTTGTTTCTAGTAACGTGTAACAATGATCTGAGCATCTTGAGTGTGGTATTTGTTATCTTCTTCGTTGAATTCTTTCAGACGTTTCCCATAGACGACGCAAATTGTGAGACCATGAAATATCCTCTCACATGGATTATAGAGATCCAACGAAGAGATGTACTTTATTCTGGTAGGCCTGCAAAGATGAGCATGATCGGCGCCATCCCAACCGGGGTTGCCGACCGGAGGCACTCTGATGGTGAAGTCAATCACTTAATAAACAAAACGAAAGTCTAGAAAGTGTAGAGTGTTTGGTGTGTGGTATAGAAAGAGATAACATACCTCCTCTTCTGGGATGCCCCCCCTTTATATAGATGGGGGGTGTGATATTAGTTTGGGTTGGACCCATTGTAGGCCTTGTTTGGCTTAACCACAATAAGTTGATATATTTTTTTTTCTGGCTCCCACATCATCCACTTCCCATTATTTATCCAAATTAATTCATTGACATAGTTCAATATTATCCAAACTGTTTATAATGAGATTACAACTCATATATCAACACTTCAATAGCAAACATCATTCATCACTTCCAAAATTTGCCATTTTACAGAACTACGTCCGAGGAAACCAGCACCAATGAATAAATAATGTTTTGGGACTTGCACCCAAGACACTCCGGCTAACTTAGTTATCAACGGAGTCCATCCCCTATCTCCACCCACACAATAGAGTACATCCTCTATCTCCTCCCATATAAAGATACATATGCAATGTATTAAACATGTTGGCATATACAATGACCCAACAAATTCACATATTCAACGTTTTAATCCAACTGTCATATTCAATGACACAATTCAATTGATCAGTTTCAATTTACCTGATCGTCATGCAGTGTCTACAACAATCAAGACTATCCTCCACCGATAGACCCAAAACAGTTATCTTTAAACAGATAAATAAATTTATCAAACAGATAAATTATCAATTTTTCCATAGGTGAGTGATTTATCAATCCAACTACACCATTTAACCACAATCCTCCCCAATTTCATAATTTCCAAACCAATTTTATATTTCTACATTGATTTCATCAATTACACAAATAGTTTTCATAAAGCAAATTAGGGCATTCTACCATTTTTTTCAAATATTGTACCCAAGGCCAAATCTCGCCCATTATACACTAACTTCATTTTTGAGACCATACATACACATGGAAACCCAAAAATGGAAAACCCCTATTTTACCATTTCAATCCCAAACCTCAACTTCACCCAAAATCCCCAAATCCCACCATTCATACAAATGACCAATATTTATGTTAAAACCCATAAAGAAGAGTAGAATATCCCTATCTCAAGAAAAAGAGATGAGTCAAGGAAGAGATGAACCCTAAAGATGCCGAAATCAACTTCCACTCGGATGAAAATGGAGAACTTGAAGAGTCTAAGCTTTTTAATGAAGGAAAAAGGGTGAGAAGATCACTTGATCTAGGCCAAAATGTAGAGAAAGAGAGTGCTTTAGAGAGAGAAGCTCTCAATTTAGGGTTTTAGAAAGTTGGAGAGAGAGAAATGACAAAAAAAGTGATTTAAAATGTCACTTACGGGATCTGATATACGTACAGTCCGCTCAAGCGGATAGTTCGACGCTCGAGCGTCAAACACAAAAATTCTATCCACTCGAGGGCAATAAAGGCCGCTCGAGCGCCAAGACACAATAGCAAAGCAATACCACTCGAGCGCAAAGAGACCCGCTCGAGCGTAGAATACACACTTCCAGTATTTTACAGACTTCAGACAGCCGCTCGAGCGCTTGAAGGGTCGCTCGAGCTCAAACTCGCTCGAGCGTAATAAACTCCGCTCGAGCATGAAAAACACTTCTGTAGTATACATATTTTTTTTTTGCAGACGCACAAAATACTGAGTGATTGCAAACCCCGCTCAAGCGCAAGAAGACCCGCTCGAGCGGAAGACCAAAATTCTGGACAACAACCACTTGCACCCCTTACTACCAACCTGTTCTAAACACGTCCAAGACATTCAAAACTCAAATTCAAAGAGTAAGAGGAGGGAATGACAACAACAACAACAACATGAAACCACATAACCTGAGTCCCATACACCATACAGGTCAGGTTAGAAACCGGGATCGCTATAATCTCCCTCTCTTAAAGAATTTCGTCTCCGAAATTACAAATTAAGCTCAAATTTAACGTTTGGTCATTCCCACCCATGTTATTCTTTCAAATCCAATACCATGACCCATCCTCCGGTCATTCATTTTCACCGACTCGATACACGAGCCCCAATTTGAAACGAAATTTACAATTTCCAAAACATTAACAATGTTTAATCAAAATTCATATTTTCAAGAAATGTACATGGCATATGCAATACTCCCAAGGTAACACAATACATGTGATATTCCATATTTCCAAACATGTGTAATGTTTACAATAAACGCATGTTTCCAAGATGTCCATAACATATAAAATGTTCTCATAATTTAAACATTTACAATGTTCATACGTTTCTTTAACAACAATTACAATTTCAACAGCAAGTTATACATCAACAAACAAGTCCGGATATTTTTCTTGGACTTCCACTTCACGTTCCCAAGTCGCTTCCTCGACTCCGTGATGTTTCCATAAAACTTTGACCAAGGGAATCGTCTTGCCTCGCAAGACTTGATCCTGCCTATCCAAGACTGTCATCGGTCTCTCCTCATACGAAACATACTTGTCTACTTCTAAGTCGGTCCAATCTAATACATATGATGGATCCGGCTCATACTTCCGAAGCATACTAACATGAAACACGTCATGCGCTCCAGACAATTGCGGCGGTAATGGTAAATGATAGGCAACCTCACCAATCCTCTCAAGGATCTCGAAAGGGCCAATAAACTGAGAGGACAACTTCCCACTCTTCCCAAACCTCATCAAACCCCACCTAGGTGATACTTTCAAAAAGACGTGATCACTCACCTCAAATGCCAAAGGCCTCCTCCGACAGTCGGCATAACTCTTTTGGGCGACTCTGGGATGTAACCAACCTCTTACGGATAAGTGCCACTTTCTCAGTCGTCTCTTGAACCAACTCTGGGCCCAACAAAGGTGCATCACCCACCTCAGCCCAACACACTGGAGATCTACACGGTCTGCCATACAAGGCCTCAAATGGTGCCATACCAATACTCGATTGGAAACTATTGTTGTAGGCAAACTCCACTAAGGGTAGGTGTCTCTCCCATGACCCCTTAAAGTCAAGAACACAGCCTCGAAGCATATTCTTAAGAATCTGAATGGTATGCTCGAACTGCCCGTCAGTCTGAGGATGATAAGTCGTGTTAAAAGTCAATCTAGTGCGCAAGGCACTCTGCAAACTCTGCCACAACCTAGCAATAAAACGCAGATCTCTATCTGAGACGATCGACACTGGGACTCCGTGCAACCTCAATATGTCCCGAATATACAAGTCAGCAAGGTGATTTACTGAATCCCTCACATGCATAGGAATAAAGTGTGTCGACTTCGTCAACCGGTCAACTACCACCCAAATGGCATCACTACCCCGTTGAGTCCTCGGAAGACTCACAACAAAATCCATCATGACGTGCTCCCATTTCCACTCGGCTATAGGCAAGGGTTGCAACAAACCCGCTGGCCTTTGATGCTCAGCCTTCACTTGTTGACAAGTAAGGCACTTTGACACAAACACTGCCACATCTTTCTTCATACCTCTCTACCAAAACTGGCAACTCAGATCCTGATACATCTTCGTGCCTCCCGGATGCACCGCAAGACGTGAATGGTAAAACTCTTGGAGTACTTCCTCTCGGCAAGACTCCGGCACAAACAAGCGGTCTCGGTATCTCACACTCAAGTCGGGATACATGGTCAAACCCCTCTCTACCTTTCCACTGGAGATCTTCTCCCGGAGGGATTCTACCTCAAAGTCGCCCTTCTGCGCCTCTAACACTCAGTTCATAAGTGTAAGTTGTGCAACTACGGAAAACAAAGCAAGGCAAACTCCCGAGTACATCCAACATCTCCCATTCCCGGATGGCAATACAAGCTACATCACTAATGGACTTCCTACTTAGGGCATCGGCCACAACATTGGCCTTTCCCGGATGATAATGCAACTCGAAGTCATAATCTTCTATGAACTCCATCCACCTTCTCTGCCTCAAATTCAAGTCTTTCTGTGTAAACAGGTACTTCAGACTCTTATGATCCGAGAACACCTCGAATCTCTCACCATACAGATAGTGCCTCTAAATCTTCAAGGCAAATATCATAGCTGCTAACTCTAGGTCATGAGTAGGGTAGTTCCTCTCGTGTGTTTTCAACTGCCGCGAGCCATAGGCTACTGCTTTCCCCTTTTGCATCAATACACAACCCAAACCCTCTCGTGAGGCATCACAATACACTGCATAACCCAAACCCCTCTCCGGAATAATCAATATTAGAGCGGTGGTAAGTTTGACCTTAAGCTCTTGGAACGACCTTTCACAAGTCTCACTCCATACAAATTTGACCCCTTTCCGCATCAATCTAGTCAAAGGCAAAGCCAGACTGGAGAAATCCTTCACAAACCGACGGTAATACTCGGCCAATCCCAGACAACTATGGATCTCAAAGACACTCTTAGGGTGTGCCCAATCTTGCACTGCTTCTATCTTGGATGAATCTACGGTCACCCTTTCCCCGGATACCATATGGCCTAAGAACTTAACATCTCTTAGCCAGAACTCACACTTCCCAAACTTAGCATACAACTTATGGGCTCTAAGCAACTCAAGCACCACTCGCAAATGTTCCTCGTGCTCCTCCTCAGAAGGTGAATAAATCATAATGTCATCAACAAAGACGACCACAAAACGATCTAAGAACTCCCGGAAGATTCGGTTCATCAAGTTCATAAACACAGTCGGTGCATTAGTGAGCCCAAAAGGCATCACCAGAAACTCATAATGGCCATACCACGTACGGAATGTCGTCTTCGGGATATCCTCCTCCTTGACTCTCAACTGATGATAACCCGATCTCAAGTCTATCTTAGAGAAACAACGGAATCCTTTCAACTAGTCAAACAAATCATCTATACGAGGCATAGGGTATTTGTTCTTAACCGTAGCCCAGTTCAGTTTTCGATAATCAATACAAAGTCTCAAAGCCCCATCTTTCTTTCAACAAAGAGGGTCGGTGCTCTCCAAAGTGAAGTACTAGGGTGAATAAAACCCTTATCTAGCAACTCTTAGAGTTGAATCTTCAACTCACTCAACTCAGCTGGGGCAAAACGATACGGTGCCATGGAAATTGGTGTCGTGCCAGGCACTAAGTCAATAGAGAACTCGATCTCTCGATGGGGTGGTAAACTACCAAGATCCTCGGGAAAAACGTCCGACTACTCACAAACCACTCTGGGCAACTCAGTCCGGGTCTTATCACACTCACTACTCATACAGCTAGCGAGAAGACAACTAAGCTCACATTGCCCTCGCGGATCATACACCGGTGGTAAAACCCTACCAACCCGATCTCCTAAGAAATAAAAACAATCCCTGCTTAAGGTACATACAGTAACCCTCTGACGGTAGCAATCTATAACAGCCTGGTATGACGATAACCAATCCATACCCAAAATCACATCAAACCCTGACATATCTATCAACACAAAAGAAAATGGAAGCCGACGATCGGCGGCCTCTATATCACAGCCCCGACATCCCTGTTTCAAAACCATCTCGCCCCCAATAGGTGATACAACACAAATAGGAGATGCTAACTGCGCTAACTCTAATCCTAAAACAGATACAAATGCAGAAGATATAAAAGAGTGGGATGTACCCGTATCAATTAACACATTAGCAACCGAGTTACAAAACAAAAAGGTACCTCTCACTATTGATGGAGCAAGTACAAGATCCGGCACTGCAACAGCATACATGCGTCCTGAAGGTCTCTGATCTACCTGCTCTCCTCTTGGAGCATAAGACTGCTGCTAGGGCTGCAAATGAACCGATTTGTTCATGAATAAGCTCGGCTCGGCTTGTTAAGGGCCCGGCTTGGCTCGACTCGTTTAGTAAACGAGCCAAGCTCAAGCTCGAATATTTGGCTCGTTTAGTAAACGAGCCGAGCTCGAGCTCGCATGTGCTCGGCTCGTTTATCTTTATTTAAAAGCTCAGCTCAGCTCGTTAATTTTAATGAAACTCGAGCTCGGCTCGATAATTTTTTTTTAATATTATTTATATTATTTAAATAAAAAATATTATTTATATTATTATTAAAAAAAATTATCGAGCCGAGCTCGAGTTTCATTAAAATTAACGAGCTGAGCTCGAGCCTAGTTTCTTATCGAGCCGAGCTCGAGCTCAATAAACGAGCTCGATAAGTAAACAAGCCGAGCTCGAGCTCAACAAAGCTTAGCTCAGCTCGGTTCGGTTCGTTTGCAGCTCTAGCTGCTGCACAGACTGAGCCGAAGAGGCTCCCTGATTGGCCCTTGAGGCCTGAACTGATTGAGCTGGCTGATAACTCTGTGTCTGTCTCGAACCAGACGCACCAGGTGTGCTACCCAACTGCAAGCAAAACCTCTTCAGGTGCCCCGTCTACCCACACTGATAACAAGTGAGCGGCTAGCCTCTGCCCTGACTTTGGCCCTGAGAACAAGCCGAAGATAAGGCTGCTCACTGCCCTCCTCCCCTCTGTGGGCAAGCTGGAGACTTGGGGCCCATCTGACCACATTTGAAGCAAGTAACGTCTCCCTGACCGCCTCTCCCATAACCTGAACTTGGTACTAGAATAGTAGATCTAGGATGTGCTCCTTGGGACTGCTGAGGGTTAGAACCCCTCTGCCTCTTACCGTCCCCCTGGCCATCCTGACTCCTCCTAGAGCCCCTCATCCTCTCCTCCTCTGCATGCATAATGGTCTCAAGATGGGCAACAGCCTCCACAAGGCGCCCATAATCTCTAATCATGGACCCGGCAACTTTGAACATGAGTCTGGTCCTCAATTTATTCTCAAACTCCAAACATCTACGCTCATCGGTTGTCACCAACTCCGTTGCAAACCTAGATAGGCTAGTAAAGGTGGCCTCAAACTCCGTCACTGGTGTACTCAACTGTTTAAGCTGAGAAAACTGATCTTTCAACTTTTCCCTTACTGTAGCCAGCAAATACTTGTCCGGGAAAGCTTCAACAAAGGCTTCCCAAGTCCCTCCTATGCGCCCTCGCATATACTTCCACCACTGACCCGCGTCTCCCTTCAACTGGAAGGACGCCAAGGTCACTCGTAAACCTCCGTCTTCGATGCCAAGCATCTCAAACGTCTTCATCATCTACTCTAGCCACTCATCAGCCTTCAGTGGCTTTTTAGGATCCCACAAAAACTCATCCGGATTCGACCGGAAAAACTCCCTCTTCAGAAAGGACGACCTTGCCTCAGCTACATGGGCCTGGACTTGATTCTCAACCCTGAGAATGTCCACAGATTCCCTCAATGCTCCTGCCATTTCGCGGGCTAAGGCGCCCATGGCTTGCGGTCTTATTGGCTCAGCCACATTGGCCTGACCAATCCCTTCTTCGTGCGCCAGAATTTCATCCGGTATAGGCACCTCCTGCCTCCTAGGCCTACCACGCCTACCACCACGTCCTCGTCCTGACATCCTAATAAAGGTAACAAAGATATTAGTAGATTCACAAATGTGCCGAAACTATTTCACTCGCATCCTAATACAATGGACAACAATAATTTACTCAACGTAAGCACATAATCACATAAACACTTACAAATTTCATATCCGGATAATGACCGTCTCGCGGCGTTACTAGAGTTCCAATTAGAAACGGCAGTGATCAAGTGCCTTTCTAATAAGACTCCTAGAAACCTATAGACCCGATCAACATCTTGGAAACTAAATTTCATACCCATATAGTTACATAAGCATGCTATCACGTAAGCACATAACATTACACTTAGGTACTAACCACTTCCCACGTATCCAAAGTATTCAAACCCGGTACGCTCTGATACCAAGTTGTAACGCCCTCAAAATATTACATAAATCAACCATTTATACAATCCATAGACATAGGAGAAATAATACATATTCATTCATCAGAGTCCACTTTACAAAAATATTACATGTTAGCAACAAAATGGATGCCCTACGGGCTTACAGCTTTCTAAGTTATCACTTGGTTACAACAAAAGTAGAGTCCCAACTCTTTACATACAAAGCCCTCGACTTGAATTTATATTTAACACAAAAGATATAATAACAAAAGAAGCCTTCAGCCCCTAAACCATCCAAACTATGACCTTGGAGGCGACATGTATCCTGTACCTGAAAATGGTGTCCCAAGTAGGGTGAGCCAATGTCCAGTAAAGATATACTAAACAACATATAAGAATTAACTAAAGCATTAGCATTCGATGAATGTTTAACACTTGTAAACCAACTTATACCATTTCCATAACCACTCGCATTTACATCATATTCATCCACTTCCCATTATTTATCCAAATTAATTCATTGACATAGTTCAATATTATCAAAACTGTTTATAATAAGATTATAACTCATATATCAATACTTCAATAGCAAACATCATTCATCACTTCCAAAACTTGCCATTTTACGAAACTACGTCCGAGGGAATCGACAACCATAAATAAATAAGGTTTCGGGACTTACACCTAGGACACTCCGGCCAACTTAGTTATCAATGGAGTCCATCTCCTATCTCCTCCCACACAATGGAGTACATCCTTTATCTCTTCCCACACAAAGATACATATGCAATGTATTAAACACATTGGTATATACAATGACCCAACAAATTCACATATTCAACGTTTTCATCCAATTGTCATATTCAATGACACAATTCAATTGATCGGTTTCAATTTACCTAATCATTATGCAGTGTCTACAACAATCAAGACTATTCTCCACCGATAGCCCCAAAACAGTTATCTCTAAATAGATAAATAAATTTATCAAACATATAAATTATCAACTTTTCCATAGGTAAGTGATTTATCAATCCAACTACACTATTTAACCACAATCCTCCCCAATTTTATAATTTCCAAACCAATTTCATATTTCTACATTGATTTCATCAATTACACAAATAGTTTTCATAAAGCAAATTAGGGCATTCTACCTTTTTTTTTCAAATATTGTACCCAAGGCCAAATCTCGCCCATTATACACAATAACTTCATTTTTGAGACTATACATACACATGGAAACCCAAAACTGGAAAACCCTTATTTTACCATTTCAATCTCAAACCTCAACTTCACCCAAAATCCCCAAATCCCACCATTCATACAAATGACCAATATTTATGTTAAAACCCATAAAGAAGAGTAGAATATCCCTATCTCAAGAAAAATAGATGAGCCAAGCAAGAGATGAACCCCAAAGATGCCGAAATCAACTTCCACTCGGATGAAAATGGAGATCTTGAAGAGTCCAAACTTTTTAATGAAGGAAAGAGGGTGAGGAGATCACTTGATCTAGGCCAAAATGTAGAGAAAGAGAGTATTTTAAAGAGAGAAACTCTCAATTTAGGGTTTTGAAAAGTTGGAGAGAGAGAAATGACAGAAAAAGTAATTTAAAATGTCACTTACGGGATCTGATATACGTACAGTCCGCTCGAGCGGATAATTCGACGCTCGAGCGTCAGACACAAAAATTCTACCTGCTCGAGCGTAATAAAGGCCGCTCGAGCGCCAAGACACAATAGCAAAGCAATACCCGCTCGAGCGCAAAGAGACCCACTCGAGCGTAGAATACACACTTCTAGTATTTTACAGACTTCAGACAGTTGCTCGAGCTCAGACCCGTTCGAGCATAATAAACTCCGCTCAAGCGTGAAAAACACTTCTGCAATATATATATATTTTTTTGTAGACGCACAAAATACTGAGTGATTGCAAACCCCGCTCGAGCGGAAGACCAAAATTCTGGGCAACAACCACTTGCACCCACTCACTACCAACCTTTTCTAAACACGTCCAAGACATTCAAAACTCAAATTCAAAGAGTAAGAGAAGGGAATGACAACAACAACAACAACAACAACAACAACATCATGAAACCACATGACCTGAGTCCCATACACCATAAAGGTCGGCTCAGAAACCGGGATCGCTAGATGAACCTTCCCTTGTGAGACACTATCGGATTTACTAGCTAACCAGTGAACATAATGTCTTGAATTATTTAGCCGTTTGTGTAAACCAAGACAATAAAACTCAGACAGTATATTACCAGACACATTTTAGTTTTTACTATTGTGTTCATTTTGGCCTTGAACAATCTGGTCTTTCATGAGTGCTTTAGAGAATTGTAGCCCTTCACAAATCTCATAGAACCGACCCAGTTCACATTCATATAGGTGATTCTTATAAAGAGTATCCTGTCATACTCCACTAGGTATTCCTAGATGTAAGAATCATTAAAAGTATTACTTAACCTAAAACGCTGCAGACATCACTATTTCATCATAGAAATGGGTAGGAGTTTGACTCCCCAGTGATCCTTATGAGTCATACACAACTCGGTTGTCCCTTTGAACCTAGATCTTGGGATCTCCAGTCAACTGGGTTGGGTTTCCGTTGTGGTAACTTTTATTTAATAGGCTTAAGTGCCATTCCCCTCGATGAATTCTCAACTAACTCTCTTGCTAACCTTTTAGTTAGTGGATCCGCTATGTTGTCTTTAGATTTCACATATTCAATAAAAATAATTCCATTAGAGAGTAGTTGTCTCACGGTGTTTTGTCGACGACGAATGTGTTGCGACTTACCATTATACAAATGACTCTGTGCTCTACCTATTGCTGATTGACTATCACAATGTATGCAAATAACAGGCACTGATTTTGGCCACATTGAAATGTCTTTAAGAAAGTGGCGAAGCCGTTTTGCCTCTTCCCCAGCTTTATCTAAAGCTACGAATTCTGATTCCATAGTAGACCTAGCAATGCAAGTCTGTTTGGAAGATTTCCAAGATACAGCCGTTCCACCAAGAGTTAAGACATACCCACTAGTGGATTTTGAGTCTTTAGTATCCGATATCCAATTTGCATTACAGTATCCTTCAAATACTGTTGGATATCTAGTATAATTAAGCCCAATGTTACGAGTAAATCGGAGATATTTTAGAACCCTTATAATTGCTTTCCAGTGTTCTACTCTTGGATTACTCGTATATCTACTTAATTTACTTACTGCATAAGCTATATATGGACGAGTGTAGTTCATTAAATACATTCAGCTTCCAATAATTTGGGCATACTCTAATTGAGAAATACTTTTCTGTACATTCTTAGAAAGAAACAAATTAACATCCACAGGTGTTCTAGCAAGATGATCATCATCTTTGCTAAATTTGTCAAGTATTTTCTTAATGTAATGTGATTGTGACAAAGCACAACCTTCTGATGTTTTGGTAATTTTCATACCAAGTATTACATCAACTATCCCCATGTCTTTCATGTCAAAATATTTATTCAACATTTTCTTAGTAGTTTTAATTATATTATTATTACTATCTATGATGAGCATATCATCCACATAAAGACATTTTATAACATAACTGTTGTTTGTGTTTTTAATATAAACATGTTTGTCATATTCATTAATGTTGAATCTATTTGACATCATTGCTTTGTCAAATTTCTCATGCCATTGCTTTGGTGTTTGTTTTAAACCATATAATGATTTAACTAATTTACACATTTTCTTTTCTTTTCTTTTCCTGGAACAGAAAATCCTTCTGGTTGTTTCATATAAATTTCTTCATCTAACTCACTATTTAAGAAAGCAGTTTTCACATCCATTTGATGAATTTCTAGATTATATAAAGATGCAATGGGAATTAACATTCTAATGGATGTTATTCTGGTAACTGGTGAGTATGTCTCAAAGTAATCAAGACCTTCTTTTTGTCTATATCCTTTGACCACAAGTCTTGTCTTGTATTTGTCAAATGATCGCTTTCATTTTTCTTTTGAAAATCCACTTATACATAAGAGGTTTACAACCTGGTGGCAAATCCAAAATTACCAAGTGTGATTTTGCAGGATGGATTTAATTTCACTGTTTACAGCTTCTTTCCATAAAGGAGTTTCAGGACTAGACATGGCTTCTTTAAAAGTTAAAGGCTCATTTTGCTAACAAAAATGTTAGAAAATCTGGACCAAAAGATTTTGAGGTTCTAACACTTTTACTACGCCTAGGTTCCTCTTCCTCATTTTAATCTATCTCTTGCTCTTGTTCTTGATCATGGCTAGTAATAGCATCACAAAAGCTTTTATTAGTACTAGTCTCTTGTTCAGTCTTGTTTGGAAATACATTTTCAAAGAATGATGCATTCCGAGATTCAATAACAGTACTTACATGCATTTCGGAATGTTCTGATTTATGAATCAAAAACCGATATGCACTACTATCCTTGGCATAACCAATGAATATACAGTCAACTGTTTTAGGACCTATTTTAGTCTTTTTAGGATTTGGAATAGCCACTTTAGCCAAACACCCACACACTTTTAAGTATTTGTAGGATGGTAGTTTCCCATGCCACAATTCATAAGGTGTTTGATTCACTTTCTTTCGGGATACTTTATTTAGAATACAATTAGCAAACAGTATTGCTTCCCCCCACAAGTTCTGAGGTAATTTAGAACTTATTAACATGGCATTCATCATTTCTTTTAAAGTCTTATTTTTCTTTTCAACAATTTCATTTTGCTAAGGTTAGTAAGGAGCAGTGGTTTGATGAATTATTCCATATTCTTTACAAAACTCACTAAAAGGTGATTCATATTCACCACCTCTATCATTTCTAAGTTTTTTAATTTTCTTACCAAGTTGATTTTCAACTTCATTCTTATATTGAATGAAAGTTTCCAAAGTTTCATCCTTGGTTCGAATTAAATAAACATAACTATATCTAGTATAATCATCTATGAAAGTGATAAAATATTTTTTTCCATCTCTAGTTTGAATTGATTTAAAATCACAAATATCACTATGAATTAATTCAAGTGGCTCCGTACTTCGTTCAATTGAAAGAACATGAGTTGTAGTTAATTTTGCCTTAACGCAAATTTTACATTTATGATTTAAATCAATGTCAAATTTAGGTAAACATTTCATATTAATTAATCTACGCAAAGATCCATAATTAACATGTCCTAGTCTACCATGCCATAAATTGAAGACTCAAGCAAGTAAGAAGAAGATATATTGTTATTAACAACAGAGGGGACAACAGTCATTACATTTAGTTTGAAAATGCCATCAGACATGTAACCTTTTTCTACATACATCCCATTCTTAGTAAGTACAAATTTATCACTCTCAAACACTAGCCTAAACCCATTTTTATTGAACAGAGATCCGGAGACTAGATTCTTGCGAATGTTCGGTACATGCATACATTGTTGAGAGTGAGTTCTTTTCTATATGTCATCTTCAGAATAATCTTTCATTGTCCTTCAACTTTAGAAGTCGAGAAGTTGTCCATAAAAAGTTGTTCACCGTTGTCTACTACAGAATAAGATGTGAACATCTTTTTGTCAGCACAGATGTGGTGAGTAGCACTAGTGTCCACCCACCATTCTTTAGAATTTCTGACAAGGTTTGCCTCAGAAACAACTATAGAAAGATTTATGTCATCTACACCATTAGAAATTTTTTCCACTTCGGTCATATTGGCCTGAGCAGGCATCTTGCTTGATCTTTCTTTGCCTTTGCGCTTGCTACGGCAATCTTTGGCACGATGTCCTATTTTGTCACAGATGTAACATTCGCTATTGAACTTTTACTTTTTAGTTTCCCCTCCTTTAGAACCTTGTTCGGAGCTTTCTCCAAAAAGCATTCGTTTATTTGCTTTTGGAGCATGTTCCACCACATTTGCCTTAGACTCCATTGGATGCTTACCATCGTGTTTTTTAGAATTGCGGTTGTCTTCTCAATCCTCAAATACACAATCAATTTTTCCAAAGTCATTTCTTTGCACTTGTGTTTGAGGTAGTTCTTGAATTCCTTCCAGCCTTATGGTAATTTTTCAATTAAGGCAGCAACTTAGAAGGATTTACTAGGAGACATGCCTTTTGCATGAATGTCATGCAGAATAAGTTGGAGATCTTGAACTTGGCTAGTCTTAGAATCAACCATCACAAAGTCCAGAAATTTGCCCACTATAAATTTCTTCGAACCAACATTTTCTGTCTTGTATTTTTTCTCCAAAGACTTCCAAAGTTTTTTTGCTGTCTCGATTGGACTGTAGACATTGAATAATGTGTTGTCAAGTCCGTTCAATATGTAGTTCTGATAAAGGAAATCAGCATATTTCTAGGCATCGACCACAGCAAACACTTGCCAGTAGGCTTTATCCTCTTTCAGAATAGGAGCATCCTCACAGAGAAAACGTGCCTGGTTGAGAGTAGTAAGATAGAATAGCATTTTCTACTGCCATCTTTTAAAATCAGTTCCTAAGAACTTATCTGGCTTTTCACCGTGAATGACTAGTACAGTCACAACAGGAGAGGGGGTTAGAGCAATTGCAGCCACCATACCAGTACTAGTTTGAGCATTAGTTTCAGTAGCCATAAATTCTAAATTATAAAATAAAATTATAATTATAATTTTAAACTATATAGAAAATTTAAACCAAAATCAAATAATTAAATTCTGTAAAAATAAAAGAAACAATAATTGTGACTTTTATTTCCAACTAATTTGAAAATAAAATAAAATTTTGTTTAAACAAATTAATTTCATAGAAAAATATTTCTGTAACACTTCAAAAATTAAAATATTGACAACATAATTTTAATTAATGAAAACTTAGAAATTATTTCTGAAAATCAAAATTAATTTCTGAACAACTTCACAAATAAATATTTTGAATTGTCAATGACTACCAGTATATTACTATTAGTTCTCAAAGAAAATAAATAATATATTATTACTATTTTTCAAACAGTATATTACTACTATTTGTTTTTCCAACCAGAATATTATTTTGTAAAGCCACAGAAAATAATTTCTGTAAGAAGAAGAAAAGAAGAAAAGAAACAAACGAAAAATTCTGTTTAAACAGAATAATTCGATTCTGTCTTAAGATTGTTGGAACAATCTTTTGTGTAAAAATAAAAAACTTGAAACAAATCAAACAAACAAAAATAAATTACTTACAAAATCTATTTTACCAAAATGAATAAGTAGAAAAATAGACCAAGTCGAGTGTGTGACACTCTGTCCTTAAGACAGATTCGCCCCGCTTCGGTGCTTATAGATAAATAGCATCTATCTCCCAGGATACAATAATTTACACAAATTGTAGTAGCACTCCAAACAATTTGTACGGCGAACAAAAACCTGTGTTCTATCCTCTCCAAATTTTTCCTAAAATAATATGAAGAATAAGTTGATGCAAAAGAGCAAAAACTGGAAGGAAACAAGTGAATTTCAAATCTGAAAATCTGCTGGAATGGTCCAGGTATTTATAGGCCTGAACAGGTTTGAGATTCAAATCGAACAGGTAAGTTTTTGAATTCAACAGGTGCAAATAGTTTTGGACAGATAACTGATTGGGCAGTTTTAAATCTATTTGAACAGATAACTGTCTGGTCAGTTTCAAACCTGTCTGGAAGAAATGACTTTGTCCGAAATTGCTGGGCAGTGTAGAGCAGTTTAAACTATTGGAAATTGGATAAGAAGAGGCACAGTTTTGGACAGAAAAAATTAAATTAATTTTGTTCAGAAATTTAAATAATTTTCCGCAAGAATTTTTGAAAAAAATCAAATAAATTTTGTTCAAAAAATTAATATTAGAACCGACCCACAACCTACACCCGCTTGGCCGGACAATGGCGGCGACATGCGCGCATGTGGTGGTTTGGGCCAAGGTTCACTTTGTTTATAACTCCTCCCTTATACAAACTTGGGATGCCTCTTGGGACCCAATTCAATTGTTGCCACCTAGAGCTTATATACATACACAAACTCTCTTAAAGTTTCAATGTAGAACAAACCTTACAAAGAAACTCAGATTTTATTCTTTAATTGTCTATTTCACGAACTCGAAAACGACGTCAATTTCTCATTCACTTATAAATGATTTTGACGAATCATTTGCACCGTGTAACTTGCCATGCGGTAAGAAACACGTCACCTCTTTAGACTCACCCCAAAAGACGTGTAAGCCCTACTCAAATTTGAGCTCAAAGTTGACAAAAAAATAAACCTATAAAACCATAAATTCCAACAATAAGTCCATAGATATAAATATATATTCGGCATAAAAATTTGGATATATTATATTTTCAAAGTATAATCCTTTCCTTAGTTGGGCCTCCAAATAAAAGATTCTTTCACTTTATTCTCTAAATTATAATTTTTTCCTTTCAATTTTAGTTCAAAATCTATTGACTATTATATTTTGGGAAAATTGGTCTAGGGTCCCTCTCCCACTTTTCATAATGGGAGAGATCCACAAAATTATTTTTTGATGTCTAAGGTCCCTAAACATATCACAGAGAAATTTGACCTTACCAAATCAAAACTCATCTCTCACTTTCTCTCTCTAAACTTCTCCATTCTCATACCTGTCCAGATCAACTCTTGTGTCCTCAGCTCTGACTTCATTCTCCAACCGATTGAACTCCACCTTCACCGGATCCGACCTTCAATGGCGTCGCCGAGCCGTCTGAGGAGCGGCGATCCAGAGGCGTTGATATTGGACACTGGTGGTGTTGTTGTTACATTGAATTTCTGTTTTAGTACTCAATCATCAACTCATTGGAGCAACCAAGAATCAGTTATTATCACTGTTTCAGAGAGAGAGAGAAAAAGAGTTTGGTTAGTTTAATCCAATGGCTGCTCGTTACTGTGGGAAGAAGAAATCTGAGTGTGTTTTCAGGTTTTTCAATCCCGGTGTGCTTTCTATTTTGATTTTTTTAAAAGTGTGCACACAAACTGATTCTTATATATACATCCAACCTAGAGAAAATTCAAATTTCTCTGGGTTCAACGCAGAGAAAATTCAGCTTCATCATACAAGCCTTGAGCCTTTGTATTTTCCCATCCTGCCATAAAACATCAATATCAGTTCCAGAGAAATTCAAAATTTCTTTGGAGATAAATTCAGAACTTCTCTGGATTTCTCTACTACTCTGTTCTCTCTCCCTCTCTCTAATTTTATAAACACACTTGTGTGCTTGTTTTTATGGAATTTGTTCTGGTATTGTCATAATCAATTTAGTGGGTATGTCAGTGAATGAGAGTGAGAGTAGAGGCAATGGTTCATGGTTGATAAATTCTGAAGTCGGAGACCAAACACATACACAAGTGAAGGAGGTTAAAATAGGTTTTTTTTCTTTTTCTGTTTTTAAAAATTCTCCACCTTCTTAGTAGTAGAATTTCTCAAATTTCTCTGGATTCAACCCAGAGAAATTTGAATTTTCTCTGGATTCAAGCTTCCAAGAGTTTTTGGCAATGGAACTGAATTTTCTCTGGGTTGAGAATTTTCTCTGGATTCAACCCAGAGAAAATTCAAATTTCTCTGGGTTCAAGCTTCCAAGAGTATTTGGCAATGGAACTGAATTTTCTCTGGGTTGAGAATTTTCTCTGGATTGAGAATTTCTCTGGTAATTTAGCTCACAAAACGTCTATTTCGATTATTTTTTTTCATTTGAACTGAATTTTAGGTCAAATATTCAAAGAAACTAAATGCAAATTCAAAGAAACTAAATGCAAATTCAATGTACACTCCCAACTCAGGCACAAAATAATTAACAAGTCAACTTGGTTGTTAACCACAACTTTACATTTTATTTTGGGCAGAGTACAAGAACAAGCAAAAGCATCAAACTGATAGTTTACAGAGAAACAAACTAAAGAAGAAGAAAGCTTGAGCAAGAAGTGTTGATCATGGCAGAAGGTGAAGACGAAGCTCCAGATTAAAACACATTATGAAAACACATTTGATAAATTCCGAAGTCAGAGAAATTTGGTTAAAACACATTCTGAAGTCAGAGAAATTTGGTTAAAACATATTCTGAACTCATAGAAATTCCGAAGTCAGAGAAATTCAAAATTTCTCTGGAGAAAAATTTCCAGAATTTCTCTGCAGAGAAATTTCTCTGGACCAATTTTCTCTGGATCAATTTTCTCTGGATTAACTTGAGGGACCTTAGACATTATGAAAATATTGAGTGTCCTTTATGCTGTAAAATCATAATACCAGGGACCTTAAAAAAAAAACCCCTTATATTTTTGTGGCATAAATAAAATAAACTATATTTCTACTCCCTAAATTATAATTTTTTTTTATACTTTGGTTCTTAACCTCCCAAAAATGGTACAACTAAAAAATAAATAAATTCTCCTAACCATTACTTCTCACGTGATGTACTAAAATGTTAACCGGTTCAAATTCTGGTCCGAATACATTATTGAACAGCTTCTTCTGATTATTCAGCCACACCTATGATTGAAGAAAATCGACTGGACATCACCTCGAGGCAACTCCATTTCACTAGACGAACATGGTTTCTTATTAATGTATAGTAGAAATATATTATTTATTTATCAATGTATTTTCTCTCAAAAACTAATATAATTAATATTGTTATAAATAATATCAATATAAAAATTGTTTAAATGAATGTATCATAATTTCTAATTTTTATGAGAATATATTATATATTTTAAAAATATTTATTAAGTAATTATAACATTACAATTCAATTTTAATTGACCCAACGATTCAACTCATAACCTTTAATGTAATCATTTTTCCAAATTTGATCAACGATGTGACTTTAAGAACATTAGTTTGAAGTTGCTATTTGGCATTTTTCCATGTATCCATAGTGAGTTCTCTTCTCTCTCCAACTCCAATCTCAATCCCAACTTCAAACCGAATGTCCTTAAAGTTTGGGATTGAGATTGGAATTGGATTTGATTTGGTTAAATTTGTGTAAATCAGAGGAATTTGGAGAGAATTTCTCTGCAGATTGAGAAATCTAGAGACATTTGGAGAGAATTTCTCTGGACAGTGGGAAGTCCAGAGAAATTTAGAGAGAATTTCTCTGGAGAGTGAGAAGTCCAAAGAAATTTGGAGAGAATTTCTCTCGACATAATTTTTTTGGAAAGACCAAATAAATTCTTGGGTAAACTACTAATAGGTCCTAATAGTTGGACTTAATTCCCATTAAGTCCTATTGAAAATGAATCTTGGTAAAATTGTCGCTAAAAATAATTTTTTTGTTGCAATTTTTTATATGCGTCGCTAAAAATTGACAATTAATGACTTTTTTTGTCATGATTTTTATAAATTGTCGCTAAAACTTACAATAGTGACCCTTTTTTATGACAAAATTTTTCCATAGAACCTATTAGACAATAAGTCTATTTATTAGGACATAAACGTAAGTACCCCCAAATTCTTTGGATTGAAATTTCTCTGGATCGATGTGTGAAGGACCTTAGACATTATAAAAATATTGAATGTCCTTTATACTATAAAATCTTAATACCAAGGACTTTAAAAAAAAAATTCCCTATATATAAGCAGTATTTTTTTCTTTTTTTATGTGTCACATTTTAATGACTTATTCTCTTCTAAAAAAAATCACATCAACATGGCTATTTACATTTAAAATTCCACACAAACCCAATTTCAATTATAATAACTAAATTTATATGAACTCTATTTAAAAAATACTTATTTTTCATATATTTTTCATTGTGCAATTAGTTTTGTAGATATCAGATTTTTTTTTATATAGTTGGTATTTTAATTTAATTATTATGATATTTGATAAAAATTATCTTGATATACAAATAAATAAATAAAGACTGAATATGCTTAATTATATTTATCATACGATTTAAATTAATTTTTGGATAAATTACAAATACACCCCCTCAGGTTTGATTAAAATACAAATCGCCCCCTGTAGTTTTGAAAATTACATTCCACTCCTGATATTTCTAATTTTATAACAAACCGCTCATTTTATTAATATATCATCAAGTCAATTAATAGTTTTCAATGATGTTAAAAATATGTTTTAATTAATAATTTAGGCAATTTTATTATTGTATAGGAAAACAATTATGAATTTTATTTTTTTAGTTAATTCAGTTAAATTAAAAAATCAAGTCAATTAACAGTTTTTAATGATGTTAAAAATATGTTTTAATTAATAATTTAGGTAATTTTATTATTGTATAGGAAAGCAATTATGAATTTTATTTTTTTAGTTAATTCAGTTAAATAAAAAATTCTAATGAGGGGGTATTTGTAATTTTTCAAATCACAGAAACAATCTGTATTTTAAGCAAACCTCATGGGGTGTATTTGTAATTTACTCTTAATTTTTTAAGGGGTGGCCATTGGTTCAATGATTAAGAGTTGGCCAAATAATCTTGAGGTTATGGATTCAAGTTTTAGGGCCACTACTTTGTGCATTATTTCAAAGGTTGGTGTGTACTCAATCTTTTTCCTCCCAAACACACATTAATGTGTACTAATTAGGCATTATTTTATATTTTATATTTTTTGTCCATCTTATTGATCTCTTAATATTAATCTATATTTAATTTTTTATTTAACATGAAATTATTTATTATAAAACATTTATATTTAATTTAAATTTTATATACCTATATACAATTTGTATGCATAATTCAATATATATATATATATATATCAATACTTTATATAATTAATTTACATACTTTTTTCTTAACCCAATCAGAACATATTTTTAATCTTTTAAATAAATTTTGTATAGTTCTATTTTTACA
The DNA here is from genome assembly GCF_055761805.1 of Camellia sinensis. Taxonomy (NCBI): domain Eukaryota; kingdom Viridiplantae; phylum Streptophyta; class Magnoliopsida; order Ericales; family Theaceae; genus Camellia; species Camellia sinensis. The sequence continues at coordinate 39,100,955 of NC_138969.1, read as the reverse complement.
TATTTTTATTTTTCAAATAAATATAAATATAAAAATAAAAATAAAGTTAAATAATTAGAATCATTTTTAGTTTTACATTTCTCTTTCTAATTTATATTATTTTTAATATCAAAATTAGTATTTATTTTAATATATTATAATTTAATATATATCATATAGAATTATCATATGATAATTCTACGTAGATCTAAAATTATCAAAATAAACAAATAATTTAAGTATTAAAGTAACACTTTTATAGGACAGTAAGGCTAAAATTATTAAAATTTTATTTTAAATTAAAATTTATATTATTCTTTTGTAACACATATCATAATATAAAATGTCCTTACATTAATTAAAGTTAATTTCATTGTGATTTTATATCAGATATTATATTTCTAGAAGTGATTTATATGCACTCGTAGCATCCAATTTGATATGAGTTATGCTAGGAATTCTAAATGAATTACCAAATATTCTATCAAATCTCTCACATGGGTGTGAGACACACACAAATCACATGTGTATGGGTCTCACACCCATGTAAGAGGTTTGGTAGAATATTTGATAATTCATTTAGGGTGTATAGCATTTTCCATTTGATATTGATTGATTAAAATAATAGAATTCAATACTTTTTTTTATTAAGTTTTTAGAAAATAAATTGACAAATGTCAAATGATAAATAATGTGAAGTATTATTTTAAAGAATAATGATTTATCGAAAATGATTGTGTATATTTAAGGGATCTATTAATGTTTTTGAATAATTTTTAAATAAAAATTTTGAATTTATAGTATTACTGATAATGCATTTTTATGAATTCTGCCAAAAAAGATATACAAGAATAATTTGGTTGGAATAAAAAATTTGCGATTATTATGATGTGTCACATAATTAATTAGAACCCCTTAATTGAAATCATGAAGATATAGAGATTTTGTGCCTGATTCCCTTTGAGAACACTATTTATGATTTGAATTTGTAATTTTTTATGTTTCAATGTGAATAACTCTTATGATATTACTTATATAAGCATAAATCCTACCTTTGAGTGTAATAAAATACTTAAATATTGTTACATAAAAATATTACTCCCTCCGTCCCAAAATATTAGTCTCTTATTCCATTTTTCATTATCTCAAAATATTAGTTCCTCTTCAAAAATCAAGTACAAAAATAATATAAATTTCTTATTTTTCCCTTCTTTTAAATTTATAAACAATATAAAAAGTACAATTATGACATTGATATTCTCTAAAAAATGTACTATCAAAGGGTAATTTTGAAAAATCAACTTTTTGTTTAAAGTATAATAATTGTACTACAAAAAAAAAAAAATTGATTTCCCAAAAGAGACCATTATTTTGGGACAGAGGGAGTATAATAGATCATAATCAAACCCCACTTGAAGTATAAGTAAAGACCCGATTCACTGCTTTTTTTTTTTTTCTTTTTTTTTCGGAATATGAAAAACATTTATATTAAAAAACAACAACATGCGCTTTAGATATAACAAAAGAATAATGCTTGGGACCCCCTTTTGGGGGTCACCCCCTCACCCCCCTTTGCCACGTGGCAGGGGGTGATTGGTGGAGCAGGAAAAAAAAGAAAAAGAAAAAGAAAAGATAACCAATGAGAGAGAGAGGGGGTCAAAGGGGTGGAGGGAAAAGGGGGGATGAATCATTACTCATAACAAAAAATATAAGAAATTAACAAAGACTTTTTCGATTAATAACCACAATAATACACCATGAGTTATAATTAAGTCATAATTTATATATTATAGAATTTTTCTATGTTTTTATTTTTTTTTTTCAGAAAAAATATTTTAATACAAATGAAATTTATGATTTTTGGTATATTTAATTAACACAAATGAGGATTTTATTTCAAGTTAATAATATAATTTTTTTATGATTTTGAAAGAAATCATTTTTATGAGCTTTTTACATAAAATCACACAGTGACAAAAAAATTCACCACCCATTAGCAAATTTGTTTGTATTTGACTTTCAATTGTTAAAATTTTTTAGGATTTGGTCAAAATCTCCTCATAATAAAACTTTAATACATTATAGCATCTCTAATAGTTTGCCATTGGAGCTGCTAAATTTGGCAAATGCCAAATGTGCCAATTCACCCAATGCCAACTGTTTCCTTCCTTTTCTCTCTTCCTCTCTTTCTTTCTTGTCTTTCCTATCAAACCAACCACAGTCGACAAGCCCTCTATTTCTGCAAAACTCGGCAAAATTTCGTCCACTGGTCAATCGGCCAAGGTGGTTGTCCAGCCTCAGCTTTGGTTGGGATTTGCCAAAATGACTTTGTACTATTGGAGCAGTATTGCTATAATTTGACAATTTGCTATGCTATAATAGCATTTGCCATTGAAGATACTCTTAAAGATAACATAAATTTTTTTCCTGAAAAGTACAACGTACACTACTATTACCAAAATATCCTTCGTAACTAATTTAATATTTTAAAGGGCGAATTACACTAACGGTCCCTATAGTTTGAGCATTGTGTCACTTTGGTTCTTGACTTTTCAATTGTGACACATTTGACCATGAATTTTGAATTTTGTTCCAAATAAGGACAATTGAAGATACCGTTACTCAATTTCAATGGCAAAATTGTCAATTTGATAAAATATAATAGTGGTGCTATTAGCACCCCATGAATTATTTTAAACCCTTTATTTCTTTAGACCCCCACTTATAAATTTTAAAACCCTTAAAATTTCCTTTCTCCCTTCAAATAATTTCAAAATTATCCTTGTGAAAACATTCCACCTATTGAATGCACACCCCCCACACTCTCACACCTCAAAAAAACCTTACTTCTAAAAAAACCCTAACAAAGCCCACGAAGAAGAAGAAGAAGATGCAATATGATTACTATCTCTGCTGCCTCATCCACCATTGTCATAGTTGGAATGCTCTCTACCTCTATATATACACATAATTTTATTAGTTTCTCATAATAATTTCTTCTCTTGCAAAAAAATTATAATAATTGGTTTAGTTTTCTCAGTAAAACAGGTCTGAACCTATGAATAATGTCGTTACCTGTTTCTGAACAAACAATAAATGTTTGGTTACTAGTTCTCGAACAAATAAACAGTGTTCGGGTCTGTGTTCCCGAATTTTGGTCATATGTTCGGGAATTCAGTCCCAAAAAAATGACGAATATATTTTATTATTTTTGTCATTTTTTTCAAGAAATTTACCCTTATAAGGCTAATCTCCTCTGAGCTAAGAACAACATCAAAACTATGAACCTCCTCTAAGCTTTTATTGTTGTACTCCTCTTGTCTTATGGAGTTGTGGTTGCCAGAAAAACTTCCACTCATTGTCATTGCCGGAGAAGTGTAGGTAATCAAATAATTGCCACTGTTACCGTTGGAATATTGCTGCCAAATGGTTTTTAAGGTTTTGAGGGTGGGTAGGTTTTGAAGGTGCTGGATCGACGGTGATGGAGGTATGTGTTCTCATAAACCCTAATTTATGATGTAGTGAGTGTGTAGGTTTAATTATGAGATACGGTGTCCCAGAATTAATAATGTCTTTTATAGTAATTTTATTTGAAGTTATTACTGAATAAAAAAAAAGGCTAAAAATTGAGGGGTCCAAAATAATTTATGGGGTGCTAATAACAACACTCAAAATATAAACTAGTTTGACAAAAATAAATGTCAAAAAAATATTTTTGAATTTTTAAAAATTATTTCTACCCACTAAAGATAAAATTATTTAAAATTGAGAAATTTTTTAGCATTTATTTATTTTTACCAAATTAATTTTTATTATGTGTTTGAATTATTATCATGCAATAGGTGGTTATTTTTATTTTCATAAAATTAGTTTCTATTTTTTGAAAAGTCAAATATGTTGACAACTTTGATTTCACTATTAAACTAATCCATTAAATCAAAAAATCTAAAACTGAAAATATTTCATATATTAAATATATAAATTACACATTAAAAGCCTAATAACCACCCATTACATCATCTAAATACATAATAAAAATTAATTTGGTAAAATAAATAAATAAATGTCTAAAAGATTTTTCAATTTTACATAATTTTATCTTTGGTGGGTAAAAATTATTTTTAAAAATTCAAAAATATTTTTTTTGACATTTATTTTTGTCAAATTATTTTATATTTTATCAAATTAACAACTTTGCCCTTGAAATTGAGCAATGGTATCTTCAATTGTCCTTAAATGTGTCACAATTGAAAAGTCAAGAACCAAAGTAACATGAGCCCCAAACTATAGAAACTCTTAGTGTAATTCGCCATATTTTAAATTTTAAAATGCTATAACTTTTGATTTAAAAGTCGATTTTTAATAAAATTTATATTTTTAGAATTCTCTCATTAAGATCTATCAAACAAGATCGAGGTTGACTATGAAATTCGTTACAAATAAAATAAAATAAATAATACTGTCGAAATTGACGTAAACGGTAACATGGTATTCTGTTTGACAATAACATGTTACTCTCATTGACAGTAATATTTTACTGTCTGTTCTGAACAGAACATCAACAACAAAAATAGAGTACGGCCTTTCCTGTATATGAACTCACACTATTGCTAGAAATTAAAACCCATACATACTCGTAGAATACTCAATAATAGCTTCAAAAACCCTCTTTGTGCTAATCGAAAATGGCACATTAGTAGCACATCGTAGAATATCAATTTACATAGTCAATTAATACAATAAAGTTTGCATATTTTTTTCTCTCCAACCACTGTTAATGTCTATGAGAAATCCAGAAATGATAATAAATTCAGAGCAATGACGGATCTTATTGAGGTCTCCGACTAATCGCGCCGCCACGAATAATGGACCGTGAATGGCTCCGATCATGGGTCTTTCGTAATAACTTTTCCTATGTTCTTCTTTCGCTCATCAATCGTTATCTTCTTTTTCTTCTTCTCTCTCTTCGTTAATCTACTATGCATTCTTTAGAGAGAGATAGAGATTGATGAAGAAGTTTCCATTTCTCAAAAAAAAAAAATATATATATATATATATATATAATAGGGAAAAATTGTCCAAAGAAATATAGAAATATATTTGCCTGTCCTTCATAAAAAACACAATTTTTGCTAAAGGAGTTTAGGAAGTAAAACATTTTGAGTTGTCCTCTACATAATAGTGCTTTGGGAAGTTGGTAAAAAATTGACTTTTTGACTTTTTTGACAAAAAGCTAGGTTCTTTCGAATAAAAAAGCTGACTTTTTTTACTAGGCCTAGTTTGGGAAGACTAAATAAGTGCATTTTTTGACTTTTTATGAAATATGAGTTGGGTTTGAAGTGATGTGTTAGAGATGTGATGTGACTTAAATAAGATGATGTGACTTAAATAGGATAGTGACTTTTTGACTTTTTTTCAATCATGCCAAACTTTATTTAAAAAAGTTAAAAAGTTTCCTTTTTTTAGCGTCTTCCCAAAGTACCCCATATTAACATGTTGGACTTAAGTGGTTTTGGTTAAAACTTTTCAAAAATTTTCTACACATAAAATATTTAGATTCAAAATTATATTTTTATTTTAAAAATAAATTCTCATATATCGCACCGGTCACGTATGGGCATTAGCTTATATCATTGAATTATTGCTTATATCATTGAATTATTATCAATTATCAATTGGGGGGGGGGGGGGGCATTTAATTATTATCACAATTATGGTTGCCACTGCACATTTGCTATGCAAAGACTCAATGCTCTCCATAGCAAGAAGGGTATCACTATCAATGGCATCGACGACGAGACCATCTTCTCCAAATTCTCTCTCCAAACTCATCATGAATTCAAACAATTGTTTCGGGGGATCGATAAAGCTCACAACCTTAGTTCGACAGCTCCGACTTTACAAACCCCCTCCTCCGACGATCGATGAAACAACCGATGTCGAAGAGCAGAGAATCGAAGAGAGTGCAGGGAAGGTGGTTTCTCAGGTGGGTTTTGTCGAATCTGCAACCCCAATTGCCGGAAAACCCGAAAGATTCAGACCCAAGAGAGCCTCTGTTCTGATCTGTCTCTTTGAAGGGGATGATGATGATCTTCGTGTCATTCTCACTAAGCGCGCTTCCAAGCTCTCTTCTCACTCAGGTTACTATATATATATATATATATATGTTTCTGAATTTATGTATATACATACATTTATGTATAATCTAGTGGATGTCTTTGGTTGATGATGATTATTGCGTTTGTATTTGGGGCAAATAACCAAGTGGGTTTTGTTCATTTTAGCAAATGGGTATGTTTTGGTTCAATTTACCACATTGTTTATTTGCTTAAGGGTTTTTAGGATTTGAATCTGTTGGTTGTTTATCTAAGGATTATTAGGATTTGAATCTGTTGGTTTGTTTAGTTTAGGGTTTGTTTTGGTGATAATGATTATTTAGATGCTGATTTGTATAAATACTAGCGAAATTCCCCGTGCCTAAAAGCACTATACTATTCAATTATTCAGGGAATAACACTATCTCCTTTGTCAACTATACATTTTAACTAAAAAGTCAAAAAGTCACTATAAATTGTCATATCGCTATCTCTATTTTTCCGGAGTAATTCTATTTACACACCACTAAACCTCTCAGTTCACACTATATTCTCCTATTTACTCAATTCACACCACACCTAAATTGAAAAGTTTGATTTTATCTCACTACACACTCTTATTTTTTAAATAATACCAAACTACCCTCCCAAACCCTAACCATAACCCTAATCACTAGCACCACCGGCAACCGGTAGTCACAACTTCTCGCCTTCGGCTGTCGTCCCTCCACCAGTCTTCATTCTCCCACTCTCTCGTCGCCGCCCGCTTTCCCATCTCTACCATCAGCCCCATTTCACCTCTCACAGCCTAACATTAGATCTCTCTCTCTCTCTCTCTCTTGTTGCACGGTGGTGGGTCATAACTGTGTGGGTTGCATAGCGGTGGTTGCAAAGGCGATTGGTGGTAGGGCAACAGAATTGGAGGGTTGCGATAGAGGCTGCGATGGTGGCCAGAGAGGGAAGTCATCATTGTGGTTGCTCAGGTACAACAGATGGAGGTCAAAAGTCGGTTGCATCAACCATCGCATCTGCCATAGCTAGCCTTCTCTCTTATCCTTTTCTTCTTCTTCAAACCTTAGATCTGTGTTTTCCAGATCTCTTAATTGGTTATGGCCGTGGGGATTGTTGGCAATGGTGATGGCTGGCGGTGGAGATTGGGCTACGATGGTAGTGGGAAAAGTGAGTCGTAGTGGTGGTGGTTGAGGACGGCAGCAGAAGGTGGCGGAGGCTGGTGATGATGATGGTGGTATGTGTTGAGAGATTAGGGTTTAGAAATTTGTCCAAAAAGGTAATTTTACCGTGGGACAAATTGTGTAATATAAAAACAGAGAGTAATAGTGTATACTAAGAGTATTGAAGGTGTGGAAATAGAATTTTCCATTTTTCTGCACATATTTTCATAAAAAGTCAAAAAATTACTAAAATAAACCGTTCCCAAACGAGGTTTATTCAATTTTATCCACTTAAAACTATGTCACACAAGATGTTATTCAAAAACTGATAATAAAGATATTTTTTCTCATTTGGGGACTTTCTTTTTGCTGGTGATAGCAATTATTGGAGTTAAAGGTCACTCGGGGTGGGTCTCCGGCTAAAATGGGGTATGGCAGCAAGATCTACGTAGTCTTATAAAAGGAGAGTTTGTCCAATACTATAATATACAAAGCTCTATATTCAATAATGGTCATAGTTTTTTCGAAGGCTGCCATTTGTGGTAGAGGCTTTAAAACCTCCAATCAAAATGGATATTTATTTTTATTTTGTGTGTTTGCATGATGGTACAAAGCCTCCACTCAAAGGGAGGCTTTTAAAAGCTTCTACTTTAGGTTGAGGCTTTCAGAGATCTAATTGAAGTGAAGTGGAGGGTTTAGCTCTGAGAGAATTCTTTTACTCACCTACTCTCTTCCTGCATGGCACATGATGTGGCAAAACCGATCCTAGATTGGGAAATAGTTTGTGGTCAACACTAATTTAGGATTCTTTCTTAAAAACAATTATTTTGGACCAAATTCCTGATTGTTGTGTATTGGGTGGGGTTTTGTTCATTTCAGTAAGTGGTGTCTCTTGCTGCTTATAATTGGTTAAAATGTATTCAGTTTGTTGATTTCAGCTGTTGGGTATTCTTTGGTTGCAGGTGAAGTTTCATTGCCAGGTGGGAAAGCAGAGGAGGAAGATGCAGATGATGCGGAAACAGCAACTAGGGAAGCAAATGAGGAGATAGGGTTGGACCCTTCTCTTGTGAATGTTGTGACTGTCCTCGAACCATTCTTGTCTAAGGTACCTGATGACATTAGTTTAGTTGTTTTCTGTATATTTGCATCTTTATGATCTGTATTTGCATCTTTGTGTCATGGAAGTTTCAGTTTGTCTTTTGTAGGCAAATGAGCTTTTGTGTTTTTCTTCCGCAAAGTAAAAGATTTTGCGTAAACTAATCTATGAACTCGTGATAGTCCTTGTGGTATATTGCCACTTGAAATTCTGATAGTGGAGTGTTGCTGAAGTTAACATTGATTAGAAGGAAATGGAAGAGATGAGTGTATGAAATATTTGATGCTAAATCAAAAGGATTTTTGGAAATAAACTGTGAGACCCAGAAAATCCTCTCACATGGATGTTGATGAGCTCCAACGAAGAGATGAGCTTGGCTGTTGTAATCTGCAAGGATAAATGTAGTGGGCGCCACCCAACTGGGGTTGCCGGCCGGAGATACTCCGATAATAAAGTTAGAATCCATGAATGAAGAGTATAGATAGTAAAGAGTGTTGTGGGTGTAGTGTAGAGAGAGATGACCTCCCTTTTGTGTATGGGGTCTCCTCCTTTTATAGGGGATAGATGATATTTGTTCAGGATATTTTACCCATATAGCAAAATATTTTTCTGGCTTCCACATAAACAATATGTTTCTGTACTAGAATTGGCAAGCACATCCCACCTTCCCTTTCAAATGCTCATATCACCATTATGTTGTCGGCCGACCCTGAATTCCTCAAATATTGACTTTATAAAGTGCTTCATGCTCATGAACCTGTGGCATCATTACTGTAATTTGTGCATTTTATTTCTCTTAAACATCTTCTTGAACATTAATTGACCTTGAATTTATATTCAGACTGAAAATTCAACAATTCAAAGCACATGTTTATGAAATGAGGTGTTAGAGTTCGTAAATATTACTGATTCTACTTTGCAATTTCTCTACCAAGATAATAAAGCTGCTGATTGTTATCAATTGATTGTTTGGCTTCCTTGCATTCAGTTATTAGTTGACTAATCACATTACTGATTAGTTTACAGAATTCAACTTGGACGTAAAAATCACAAAAGCTCTTTGATGATAGAACTTCTTTGCTGACCCTCCTTTACATTGTTATTCTACATGTGCTTAACTGTCTACCTTGCATCTTCCTCCCTCCCCAGAAAAAGGACAAATAAGAGAAGAGAATGAAGGCGGGGAAAATGGTTGTTAGATGTTAATGACAAAGAATTGAACTTTAGTGGCAGGAAGTTTGGACCAGAATATTTGAACTCACTATAAGAGCTCAATGACATTGGACCCTTAGAAACGGATATTGAATCTTTATTAGCCAAATGCCCCTATCAACTCAATCTGAAAAAGGAATAGAATGCAGTGAACTCTGGTGAAACGCCTAGAGAACTTCGTTGCTACCTTTTCTTAATAGATAAGAGATTTGTGGACCCTTTGTCTGAACATCCTAAAGATATCAACATCCATGAGATCTTCACTCTTATTAAGTTCTATGTATGCACTAGCCACCCAAGTTTCATACATGGACCATGATTTTAATACCTCTTTGTTGGAAGTCATGATTATTATTTTGGTATACAGAACACTTAGGGGTTGGGTTATCAACAAGAATTGAGGATGTTTAGATAGGTAAACTTTCTTGAATGAAAATGAAAAGCATGGCTAGGATCTTTAAAATATTGTGCTCCAAACTTCTTTGGCTGAGTTGTGATTGGTGCGACTTGATGTTGTAGGAACACATTAAAACTAGTCTAAATTTGCGATTTGGGACTGTCTTTGAGCCTAATCAAATAAATCTCTAAACCATAACTAAACCAACTAGAAACTGGTCCAACCACCAATTTAATCTGGACTACAACCACATGAACCCAAACCAGTGAACAGATAACATAACATTTTTATATTCTCTTTGCCTGCTGAATAGGACCCATCTTTGAATATAATTATACGGTCACTTGAGTTTGATCATAAGTTAATTTAACTCTACTTTTGCGTTTTCAATAACATCTTCATTTTCTATGCAGCATCTCCTCAGAGTAATTCCTGTTATTGGCATACTTTCCAACAAAAAAGCATTCAACCCTACTCCAAATGCTGCCGAAGTGGAAGCAGTATTTGATGCTCCCCTGGAAATGTTTATAAAGGTTCTTTTTAATCCTGTTCCTTTTTTCGCCTCTAATTGCCAATTTGAATTCAATTGTTTATACAGACTCATTTCCAACGTTTTGATTCAGGATGAAAATCGGAGAGCAGAGGAGAGAGAGTGGATGGGGGACAAGTATCTGATTCATTACTTCGACTATGAAACAGATAGTAAGAAGAAGTATGTGATATGGGGTTTAACGGCCGGGATTTTGATTAGGGCAGCATCGGTTGTGTACCAAAGGCCACCAGCTTTTATTGAGCAGAACCCCAAATTCAAGGTTTCTAAAGTTCTCGACAAAGATATACTGTAATGCCTTAGAACTACTAGCAATATTGTTCTAGTTAGATGAACATTTGTGCATAAAGGGGACTGGTAGAGACCAAGATGAAAAGGCATTTCTTACCTTGTGTAAACCATTCGACCACGAAGTCAAGAAAGTGCTGCAAAGAAATTTGAGAAGCGACGAGGCAACTGATATCTAACATTGAAAGGAAACATTAGCGTAGAGTGAATTGTGGGGTGCGTTGTTATTGGCGGATCTTCCTTCAGGTGAGTTGGCGTAAGGAGTGTGAAAATGTTGTCCATGTACAGATCTTGATTGGTTGGTTGTTCGTGCAAGGTTCGTTCCAAGTTCAGGAACCTTGTTCGGTTGAAGAACCTTTAATTCAGTTTTAAACTCATGCATCAAGAGATCTTTACATGTTAACAGCATGAGAATGTTAGGTTGCGTTTGGTTGAGTTTTGTAAATATGATTTGAGAGTATGAGTTATATTTTGAATTTGTGAGTTATGGAATTATGATTTGAGTGTACAAAATTTATTTGGTTATGGTTTTTTAATAGAGTTTTGAATTGAGTGTGGAATTGAGTTTTGAAAGTTTGATTTGACATGTGAAGTAAGAAAATTTGTTTGGTTATGAGTTTTGAAAAAGAATTTTCAAAACTTAATTCAAATTATTAAAACTCATAACAAAACACACTATTTTTACAATTCTGATTAACATTCATAACCAAACTTTTTTTAAAATTCAATTAAAAAAATCATTATTAACAGAAAATAACATTAATCAATTTTTTAATTGAAAATACTACAAAGGAAATAATTTTTTTTCAAAAAAAATATTCAAAAAATTTAAATCATTAATATTTAAATAATTTAAATAATCTAAAAAAATTAATAAGTAAAAAATTAAAATAAATATTCAAAAAATTTAAATCGTAAAAATTTAAATAATTTAAATATTCAAAAATTTTAAATAATTTAAAATGTTAATATGTTAAATTTAAAAACAATTCTACACTCAAATTGTAACCAAACACATAAAACAAAACTCAATTAAGAAATTATTTTTAAAACTCATAACCAAACACATAACTCGAAACTCCATACTACTCTCACAACTCTACACTCAAATCGTAACCAAATACATAACAAAAAAATTAAAATATTTAAAAATATTTTTATAAAATAGAGTTTGAATTTATTTTTATAAAATATTTTAAAATTTTAAAAATTAAAATCATAATATTTTGAAATTAAAATATTTAAAAATATTCAAAAAATTAAAAAAATCGTAACATATTTAAATATTAAAATATCTAAAATCTTAACAAAATTAAAATATTTATAAAATATTTAAATATTTAAAAAATTAAAATATTGATTTGAATTGAGTTTTGAAAAAAGTTTTGAATTATGTGTTTGGTTATGAGTTTTGAAAAATAATGATTATGTTTTAAATTGAGTTTTGAAAAATGAGTGTAGAATTATGATTTGAAAACTCCAAACAAATAACACACTCAAATTAATGAGTAGAATTACATTTTGAAAGGCTTACCAAACAGAGTCTTAGTATTTTATTGTCAGAAATATTCTGTAATATTTCAAAATGAAGCTGAAATTTGCTTGAATATTCGATTCCATATGCATATTTTATGTTGTTTTATATTGCAGACTTTACCAAAACTCACCAGCCTTAGGTGAGAATAGCCCTTACTATCCAACTCACAGCTGATTAAACTACTTCAGAGAAATCCTAGCAACTTCTAGCTTCATCAAAGCAATTTAGACCCAACCTGTATATGTTGTACCGTTAACTTTACCTTACCCAAGTGCCCAAGTTAATGCTAAAAAGAATGCTGCCAAGGGCACTGGTTCTAAACCTGGAAGTAATAAAAGGTTACAGTATCACAATAGGCAACATCCTCTTACAAGATCGGCGTAAATATCAAAATATCTTATGTGTTGATCACTCTGATATCAGTTGACCATAGCAACCGCAAAACATATGTAAGGTCGAATACACATCATAGCATATATTCGACTATTGATTGCACACACACATGAAACATTAGTCATCTGCCTCTTTAGTGGTTAAGGAGAGTCCGATGGATGTCCAGTTGAGCTATCCCATGGGTCCGGTTTGGATCAGTTTGGACCAATGGCCAATGTGGTGCATCTCTTGCTTTATAAATAAGTTTATAAATCGACAGTTACTACGTTCAAAGGCATGGGAAAAACTCAGGTACAACTCTATGCAGGCCGCGTAGATAGTCATTAAGATATTGTGTTATAACCATTTTGCTCAATTGTAAATGTTTTAAGTCAACATTTGTGGGATGCAACATTGAAACTAATACTAATAATGGTTTAACTAAGGTAGCACACAGAAACCTCTTAATGACAACATACATGGTTAGAACTGTACCCAACTTACAAGCAATATATATACTTTTTGGCCATTTATTAGTATACATTGTACTAAAAAACATAATTCGATCAAATTCTCAATGCCTTCCCTTCCGGAAGGGCCAAAAGATCAAGAGTACACAATCACACGGGTAGAATGTAAATGTATTCAAATCACATACTTGACAATAAAAGAAACATCACACCCAAAATTATGTATTCCTTGTGAGAAAAAAAGTAAAATTAACAATAGCATTATGGTGTTCAAGTACAAAAATACGCTTGTGCAGTCCCTTAAACTGAATTTCATCCTTCCCAAATATCATCAGTATCGGAGCTCTATTTAATAAATGATAAACATTGCAACTCAGTATCTATTTCATATCAGGAATAGTTTCAGATGACAAAGGAAAGTAGAAATTCCAACAAACTTAATTATGACAACAAAAAAAATTAACAAAAAGCAGTTGTTAAAAAAAATTACAGAGAAACCCATATATTTAGCCGCTTCAGGTAAATACCTCGTAAAATTTCTCAATGACAAGCAAACCAGAATCAATGGATTCCAGGGGATCCTTCCGAAGACGGTGTCTTAAGCAGTTGGGAATGACGGTTGCAATATCCTCTGTTGTTACTGTATCTCTTCCTTTAAGGGCAGCCAAAGCTTTCGCTGCCCTATTTGTCACTATATCGCCTCTCAATCCATCAACATTCAGCTCCGCACAAACGCTAGAGATTTTCACACGGAGTTCACGATCAATTTGAACTGATGAAAGAGAGTTTCTAGCTGAAGCAATTTGATGTTGGAGTTTCTCTTGTTCCTCCTTGTAAGAATCTCTGAATTCCTTAGGGTTTTGATCAAACCGAGCTCTCTCCTCCACAATCTTTACTCTTAACTCAGCATCCCTCACGGTCCCTACTTGTGCATGCATTCCAAACCGATCAAGCAACTGTGGCCTTAGCTCTCCTTCTTCAGGATTTCCCGAGCCTATTAGTATAAACCTAGCGGGATGTGAAATTGAAATTCCCTCTCTTTCAACTGTATTCCATCCTGAGGCAGCTGAATCCAAAAGAACATCCACTAGATGATCATCTAAAAGATTGACTTCATCAACATATAGAATTCCTCTATTAGCTTTAGCAAGAAGGCCGGGCTCAAATGCCTTGACACCCTCCGTAAGGGCCTTTTCTATGTCAATTGTTCCACAAACTCTATCTTCCGTGGCACCCAATGGCAAATCAACCATGTTGATTTTGGTATTCACGACAGGAACTTCTTCGCCTCTCACAACTCTTTCTTGGACTTCCATGCCCATAGATTCCGGATCTTCTGGATCAGAGTTAAAAGGATCACCAGCAACTACCTTGATTTCAGGAAGTAAATCGACTAAAGACCTAACAGCCGTAGATTTTCCAGTTCCTCGGTCACCCATAATCATGACACCCCCAATCTTGGGATCAATCACATTTAGCAGAAGGCATAGTTTCATCTCATCTTGTCCTACTATAGCAGAGAATGGATACACTGGCCTCTGATTTTCCTTAGAGGCAAGCTTCCGGGCCTGAAATCGACAGAGTTCACAATCTTTATCACACAATAAACTCAAACTGTAACTACAGTTCTTCGATGACACAGCTCACAATCTATCTTGTTAGAATCTTACAATTCACTATTCGACCCATAAAATTTTATACGAGTTTAAACCAAAATGATTCAATTGTTGTTGAATCTTAAATTGAGTGAATCTTACGATTCAATTGTGATTCACTGTGATTCAGTTTTGTTTGTATAATGCATGAAGCATGGTTGTTTTTGCAAAATAAAAAAGAGATTAATTAATTATATTGATATACATACTAGTTTTATATGTATATATATACAATTTAGTTATGTCGACACTTATCTTATTTTAAACACTATGTTATATATAAAATTATAAATTATGCTAAATAAAGTGAATCTTACATGTCACAATTCGATATGATTCAGTTCACTATTTTAGCAAAAACAATTCACCATCCGATTCGTGAGTTAGACAACAATGCTTAAAACCCCTTTGCTAACACTCTTTTCTCCAAAATACATCGTTTAAAGAGGAAATACCAGAAACAAGCAACCACACAAACCTTTCAACAAACATTTAAACTGCAATTTCAACTCTCTTAAGTCCCACCCAACAAAGCACAAATTCTTTACATGTAATATTTCAACAAGCCAATTTAATAACAATTTTTATGCTTCCACCTAAAATAATAGCACCAGATAGAAATTAAACACTGTAATCTGTATCTGAAGACAACCCAGACATACAGAAACTTCCATACCTGTTCTTGGGCAGGACTGATTTCAGTGGCAACATTAGTAATAGAAACACGGAACTGAGACCTCTCCTTCTTCACTGGAATTGCAATCCCTCCATAGAATTTCCTCCCATAACTCTGCCCTAAAATCACAAATTTTCTTTAGAAATTCCAAATTCTGATTAAAAAAAAAAAACCCCACATCTTATCTTCATGACTAACCTAAAAAAGATAAAGCAACCATGAAATTAAGCTAAAAATGAACTGGGTCTCTGTCATATAATCTTTACCCAAATCCAAGAATGTAAAGAAATGAAATGTTGCTCTACATATCAATACAGATATACATATAGATATACCTGGGGTTGGAGAGAGAGAATGAATGGGGCACTTGGAGGAGCGAGAAGAAGAAGGACGAGAGGCGAAGAGTGCTGCAGAAGAAGTTCCGAGAACACTGGCCATTGTCCAAGTCTGTGTTTGCAGAGAGAGTTGAGTTACAGAGTGTGTATTTGCTGGAGTTCAGAACTTGACATGGCATTGGTGTCTAGTACTGGGTTTGTTTGGCGTGAGGATAAGACGGTAGATTTCCAATCTCAATTTTGCTCTATTTTTTTTTTTTTTTTATTTTTTGGTCTATGCTAATATCACGTAGGTCCAACATCCCTTAAGACCACAGGATCACATCAGCCCCAACCAAATTTTGAGCCCTGCTGGAGACCCCCAGCAGGGAAGGACCCCCAGCACCCCCCCACCTCCACGTGGGGGGCTGGCAATGGAAGGAAAATCAAAAAAAAAAAAAAAAAAAAAAAAAAAATTATTTTGGACCAATCAGGAGAGACCCCCAGTACCCCACTGGGGTCTCATGCATTTTCCCAAAATTTTATGGCTCCACTGACCATGATTTTTTTATTTATTTTTGGTGTTGAGTTTAGATTATGAATTTTTATTTGGAGAAGTTATTTGAAAGCCCTATTTAAAAGGATATAAGTTTATTTAGTCTTATAATCTTTTGAATATTTTTAAAAATTTATTACTTTTTTTTTTCTTCATTTTTCGTTGTATATTTATTTTTTTGTATTTTTTTCTCTTCATAATTATGGGTGACCGACGACCATGTCTTACTCATTTTCTTTTCTCTTTCTAATATATAGTTACCGATGACCGATGACCGATGACCATCATTGCTTGGGGTTCACCGATAACCACCGACCATCGACTCTTTATTTTACCTTCACCGACGGCGAAAGAGACAAGTTTCCGGCGAAGGAGATGAGTAGATCTACTTGAATCTACATCAGATTTGAGTAAATTTACATGAGATCCGACTAGATCTGAACAAAAAATAATTGTCGTAGTACAATATTCTCTCTATATCTGTTTCTTTCATTTGATTTCTCAATTTTTCTACATTTTCTTTATTATACAGCTCTATTTTCTTGTTTTAATGGAAAAAATTTTCAAGTTCTGAACAAGTTATTTTTAAGTTTTAGTTACAGGTGGTAAAAATTGTAAAATTTTACAGTTTTCAGTTTTTTTTTGTGTGCTGAAATGAATCATACTTTAAAACTGTAAAATTTTACAGTTTCATAACATTCTTTAGAATTATAAAATTTTGTAGTTTCATCACATGTTTTTCAGTTTGATTAATAAGGATAAATACTTAATAGAATTATACTTTGAAACTATAATATTTTACAGTTTCAAACTTACTTTTCAGCTTGGTTAATATTAGAGATTATTTGTTTAAACCCTACAAAAATTAAAAAATAATATATACTTTTTCGCATTGTCATTTGTTGTTGCTATTTTATTTTATTTTTTTTCCCTTTTCAGTTTATCAATATTTAACACTTTTTGCTATTTTTTTCATTATAATTTCTCCATTTATTTATTTATTTTTTACAATCTTCTAGACATTCTGATGAATCTCTGATGATATTCTTGACGTTCAACGAACATTATGGACATTCCGGCGACTTCCAGTGACGTTCAGAACACTCCAGCAAGACTCCGGCGACTTCCCGATGATATTGAATATTTCGGTGAGTCTTCGGTGACCGTTTGAAGGAAGTCCGGCGGTGGTGGGATATAATAGCGTTTTTAAAGTTATAAAAAAAAAAGAAGATTTTTTTAGTAACAATTAAAAATATGTAGGACTAATTGGTGTAAATGTTTTCTTTTGTAACTAGATGGGTTTTGAACTTTGTGTAATGGATTTATTGGTAAGTGCCCCTATTATATATTTTTTCTTAAATTCTTATTTAAATTTATAATTTTTTTTTTCCTTGAAAATCTCCATTTAAATTTATGGTGCGAGGGTTTAAAAAATTTTTTTGCTTTATGCTATCATAGCTTTTCCTTTATTTTTAGGGCATAACATTCATTGTCAAGTTAGATTAGGGGAGCCTCCAAAGTTATTATGAGACATTTCTTCATTTCTTCGAACATTTTTATAAAAAATTATTGCAATTTTATCTTATTATTAAACACCTCTTGTACCTCCATTATTAAACTTCCTGACCTTAAACCTAATCCCTCTCACCTATCATTAACAGCTTCGGCCACTCTTCCCAACTCTAATTGTTACCAACCCTAAGTCTAGTGTCACAGACCACCCTTCCACATTTCCTTTTTGCTATCGCCTAATCACCTCCAATTTAATGCTGGTTTGCATCACTTACAAAAGTTAAAAAGTCATTAAAAAAGTAAAGAAGTTTACACTGTTTGGCGGGAAGTCTGTGGGTTCAACAAAAAAAAAAAAAAATAGTGCAGCTCAATGCTGCAATACAATTCCTCCACATGCAATACGTGGCTCAATGTAAGCTACACATTCCCATAGAAAACATAAATTGAAATACACGGACAGCTTGCTTCATGTGTCAATAGGGGCAATTCGGTAATTTTGCTAGTTGATATAATATTTTTTATACATTTTTTTCATAAAAAGTCAAAAAATTATCCCAAACATACATATTTTTTCCTTCTACTTTTTTAATCATAAAGTCAAAAAGTGTACTTATATAATTCATTTCAAACAAGCCCTTAATATTTCTCAAAACTCCTAAATCCTTTATGATCATTTCTTACTTACTCTCATGCCTTCAACCCCTTGATGAAGTACGCACATGCACGCGTGCACACACGAGAGAGAGAGAGAGAGAGAGAGAGAGAGAGAGAGAAGAAAGAAAGAAAGAAATTGCATTGCATATGAAAAAAGAATAATAAAGAGAGGATACCATAGGTTGTTAGAGGATGAGGAGGAAAGAGATTTGAGAGGATAGAGATGGGGATAAGGAGTTGCGTCGAATGTAAAAAGGTTTGGAAAGTTCTACAAAGTTGGGTAAGGAATTTGAGGGTTTGCGTCAAAGTTGAAGAGGGGTTAAGGCATGGATTTAGAGGATATGTAGGGATGGAGTTGGTAGGTAGAACTAGGAAGGGGCGAGAGGGTGGCCAGGGCTAACGGAAATAGATGAAGTGGACATAATGGTTAAGTTTTGAAAAGATAGATGATAATTTTAGTATTATATGAGATGTTAAAGAATATTTACAATTAATTAATGAGTAATTCTATTTTCACTCTACATAAAATCTCAATTATAATATTTATATAATTTAGATATAAATTTTTAAACAAAAGTCAAATATTTAGATATGATTCACATGAACATATGAATCAAAAAAAAAAAAGTTATTCGAACATAAATAATTAAATAATATATATATATATATCTGAATTATTAATTTTTATTCATAAATTAATATTCAAATATTTAATTTTTACTCATAAATTTAGGCTAAGTTTGGGAAGACTAAATAAGTCCCCTCTTTTTTATTTTTTTATCTTTTTTAAGTTACATCAATCAATATTTCCTCTCTACTTTTCTACCCACCTTTTTATAAAAAATTAAAAATACATCTATTTAGAACATCTGAAACAACCCCTTATAATAACACAAATAATAGGCACCACGATTTCACCTGGGTGCGAATAGAATGAGCAAGGATCCTCTAGAGTGATTTTTTTCTAAAGTTTCCTAGAGTGCTACATTGTGTGGTTGAGATTTACTGGCAAGTCACATCAAGTCACATCAATTTTTCTGATGTGACTTACCAGTAAATCTCAACCACACAATGTAATACTCTAAGAAACTTTAGAGAAATTTCACTCTAGAGGATCCTTGGTCGAATAGAATTCCCATTCCCCGCCCCTTCACCTTTCAACACTATAAATAACGCGTTCATTCAAACGCATCTTCAAAAAAAAAAAAAAAAAAAAACTCCATTTCTTCGCTCGACTCAACAGATTTGGTCTCCACATCTTCTTCAAAACAATAGGCAACGTTTCTCTCACCTCGCAACATCACAACCAGGTACACCTCTCTCTCTCTCTCTCTCTCTCTGTATGTGTGTATATAATACAACATCATTATCATCAGATCCCTGCGAATCTTCTCATTGATCGAAATTCCAATATTCAACAAATGTTCCTCTGAAACCTAAGGTTATGGATTTCTTTTGATGTAGAAATTGATTGTAATTTTTCTCATACACGTTTCTATTTTTTACCTTATGGATTTGTAAGTGATTTCTATTTCAACTTTCTAATTTGATCCGGTTTTAGTTATTCAATGAGCTTTGATTCCATCAAAATCATTGTAACGTTTGCAGAGCAAGTGATTTTGAGTTGATTTTCTAATAGTTCAATATCTACTTGATCTCATACACTGTAGGTCAGGGATTTGTCATCTTCAGTAAATATTTCGAGTAATTGTTCACGATCTAGTTTTAGTCATTAAATTAGCTTTAGTTTGGTCAGCAATCACTGCGAAATTTGCAAGTCAGGTGATTTTCAATTTGATTTTTAATTTCATTTTGATGTGTTTAATAGTTTAGCATCTTGTTAGTTTTGTAGAGCAGTTCATGAATTTGTTGTGTTGAATGGCCATAATTTTGGTCATATTGTTGAATTTGATCTCTTTGTTTTGTGGATTTGTATATTTCAGTTATATTTTGAAGTAAAATTTTACTCTTTCATTTTGGCTTAATTTTGATCATTTGAGTGAATTGTTTCCACTAGAAGTCTGTGTTAACTATCATTTTATTCTTGTGTTGATTCCACCAGTAAATTGTAATTTCAGTGGTTAAGGCAATTTCGATTTGCTAGTATAATTTAATTATTATTTTCCCCCTTTAAGCACTAAGACTTAAGGTTTTCAGTTGATAGGCTTGGAAAATAGCGAGCACGCACTGTCTTAATTTTGATTGGATCCAGTAGATGAATAGAATATACTTTAGTTTGATTTTGGTTATGAATTTGATTTCAGGCATTACTTAACTTATCCTTTCAATTCCCCTTTAATTTAATCACCTGTTTTGAAGTTTCAGTCATTGGTTGAGATAGATATGAACATATTGAGCAGTATCAGCAATTATTGTTTTGCTTGCTATAGTTATAAAGAAACTTGTTTTTGTTACTTAATCATAAAAACTCAGCTTCAAGTTTCAACCAAGCCAGTAGTCATATTTGATGTCCAGAATTTAAGACAGAGAATTGCCTTTTGTTCCTTGACATGGAAAAATCTGTTCAAACAAGCAAAGTAGTTCAGTCAGGCTTAAGTTGGAGTTCTGTTGTTTTTCCACCTTCCGTCAGAGCAGCTAAGGAAACAAAAATGGATAGAATAAATAGACTGTCATAACTTGGGGAAGACAATAATTGAATGAGGAACATAATAAAGTAATCGTAAGATCCAACCTTTCAGATACTGTAAAATGGCAAGGATTTTGCAGTGGTAAATTGGTCTGGCAGGTAGTTCTTCTGCAGTAGTAAATAACAAAGTATGAATTCTTTAACAATAGCTTGTGGCTGCTTCTTGTTTACTTGTGCAACCTTTACCTTTAGGAATTATGACTGATTTAGCCAATTCCTTGCATCATTTGTTTCACAAAGCTCATTGAAAAGTATGCATTCAGCATTTGTATGACATTTTGAGTTATCTTTTATTATGACAGCCAATTTATCACCTGCTAGAATTTGAGAGAGCCCTGTCGCTTTGCCATCTTCAATCATTCCTTGCTGTTATATTAAGACCACCTGGAATCGTCTTCTATTTCCTCTTGCAAGTTTTTTCAAAATGTTGAAATTATGCATTTGTATAGTAGGTTCTTATATCAGCATGCACATAAATTTGGAAGGAGGTCATCTTTTGTGAATAAAGAAACAAGGAATCTCAGGGTTTTTCATTTATCTATGGTGACAATGTTCTCATAATTAGATAGCTATTAAGTGATCCTGTGGATAACATGTACATAATATGTAGCTCTGTTAGGATGATTCAATTACTAATTTGAATGTAAAGAGGTCAGTTTAGTCATTTTATTTATAGGTCTCTTAGCAAAACATAATACAATTTTCCTGCAGTTACCAGAAACTGCAAGGCTGTTCTTGTCATTTACTTTTGTCACTGTCTGCATGATTACATACACATTTTGAATGTACCATAGGTCTATAGACTTTTGCATTACAAGCAAGACGGCCCAGACCTATATCCAACTGCCTTTTTGATGTTTGCAGGACTCAAGCATAAGATCAATCTATATGCTCTGATGGCAGAATCTCAGAAGAGAGCTTCTTCACCTGTCAATTCAAAAGAGAAAACTTCACTACTAGGTATGCTTGCCAAAGCCTTATGTTCCTTGGCGTTGAACTAGAAATTCTAGGAAAATGAAATTGTTGGGGTCAGGATAATCTGTCTCACTGTGGCATTGTCAAACGTCAAGGTAGTTGTCAATATTATGGAACCATGGCACAGATAAGAGTCCTAAGAGGACACTGACAAGGAGAATATGCATGAAAAAAGAAGAGAAAAAATAAATTACTGAACCACAACTACGATACATACTGTAAAGTTGATTTTTGAGTATCTTTATAGAAAACCCTCTCTGTTGCTTAATGCCTTTAGATGCTGCGAAGTATTGGACTGAAATTTTTATGTCTGTTCGTTTTCAAGTGGAATATACTATATGATGAGTTTCATCATTTTACTTGTAGCAGACATGGACTTTGGGAAGGACTTCCTTAGCTCCTGGAAGTCAATGCCTATGGCAGAAGATGACGCTATGGATTTTGACTTTGGAACCACTGCTAAAGGCAAGAAAAAGGCATTCAACTTTAACAATCTGTAAGAACTACAAAACCTGGAATTAGTGCTTTTAATTATGATGGAAGGCAAGGTGATTTGTCATCCGTAAAACCTTGTTAACTTCACCAGAAGAATGAATGCTGGATACAGACAAAAAGGGAGAGAGAGAGACAGAGAGCATGACTTGTGCAATATGTCATAAACTATTATCTATGTTCTTAATCAGCATATACCATCCATGGTGATCAACAAGTGTGATGCCTTAAGCAAAATTGTTTACGCTTCGAGACATAACTAATTTTTTTCTTCAGCAAATATATTTATTTATGCATTACTTTGTCCTGGCCAATAGCACTTATGGCGCAATATTTTCTGTAGGGATGTGGATTTCAATTTTGATGGTGATTTGGACAAGATATCATCATTCAAAGTAGACATATCTGATCTTGACATCTCTTCTCCAACCAAAATAGCTGGAAAATCCAAGGAAAGATCTAAAGAACCTGCTGGTGGGAGTCATCAACAGAAACAAAACGGCTTTTCCTTCCCATTTGATTTTAACGAGTAAGTGTATAAAGATCTTTCATGGGTTATTTGGTGTTTTTCATTGCATAATTTTAAATTGTGAAGCTTTATACCTGACTATGTGTTGACAGCCTTGCAATCTACATTTTATCATTGCTTATCTGACACAGTTTTTTCCTTGGAGTTAGGTTGGATAGTTTCAGTTTTGAGTCAAGCTTAACGAAAGAAGGAAAAAAATCCAACAAGAACCAAAAATGCGAAGACATGTCAAATAGAATCGAGTGTCAAGGTTCTGAAACTGACCTGACAGATGCTATTGGTGCATCAGAAGATGGCGTAACCCCGAAGCTTCCAGCATCAGTTGGTGCGATCACTTCAAAGATTGATATTCCAGTTGATGGTCTTGGACTTGTTGATTCCAGAAAAAAGAATTGCACCTCAAATTCTTTAAGAAATGACAATGGCCCTTCAAAATCTGCAACCCTTCAAAATAAAGTTGCATCAGAGGAAATGAGAACTTTGCCAGTGAAGACACCTACCACCACTGTGCAAGAGAAGAGCCAAGAATGTTACCAACAAGAGAAGACAACTTTTCCAGAGCCATGTGCTGAGGAAACCATGCAGGATCTTTCTGTCCAGTCTGTATCCGAAAATGAGTCAACTGAACATAATGCTTCAGAACTACATGTTGAAGTTTGTTCTCTGGCAACAAAAGTGAGTAGCAATACAGGTGGAGAAGAAAATGTCATTTGCAAGTCAATAGCTAATCCTGGGTTTCATTGTGAGAATCAACTGTTGGATAATTCACCTGCTATATATCCTGCACAACATATAACAAGTTCATTGAGCAACAATGGTGAAATGAACAAGTTCGAGAATGATAATAATGTTCCAGTAGGCTATGTAGATGGCACTGAACCAGCTCAAGGTGATTCAGATTCTGGAGATTCTTCAACCATAAGTGTCTCAATGGAAGCAATGCATGGCACAAAGGCCAACACAGATAATCGAAATGCAAATGGAAAGCTCCATTTGGCCTCATTGAGCAGGTCAGATAATCTTCTACTGTGTTGTATTGGTCAAATTTTGTTAATGGGTATTATTTAGAAGGAAATATGGTGACGGGGAATGAATCATGTTGGTTTTTTTCTTTAGTTTTTTTCCCATTAAGCTGGATTACAATTTTATGGATTAGCTGAAATTTAAATATATTTATATGTATACAGTTGCAAAGTTACTTTCCTAACTGTCACTGCAGAACCATAAGGAATATTTGAAAGTTGAAAGGATATTTTGTTCTGATTAATTTTAGATAGAACTTGATGAGCAAATGATATTTTGTATTCAATGAACATGTTTGTAAACTCTAGTGGAAGTTTTGATGAAGGCCGTGACATGAGAATTTGTCGAATTCATGCAGTGGAACCACAGTTGGTAAATTGATTCAAATGAAGGAAAAAGAAACTGGTGTTACACAGTCAAAGTTTTTCAAGAGATCAGATGAAACTAAATCTCAATCACAACAGGCAGCATCAACTCAGAAAAAACTTGCCATGTTTGGTGGCAGAAGTACTAGCCATGGGCAAAATTGTGCTGCAGAGGAAGGAAGGTCAGCAGGCTTTTCATGGGAATTAACTCAACTAAACTATTACATCATTCATGACACAGTGTTCTGTACAATTTTCAACAGGGAGTGTGTTGATGCTAAAGATGCACAAAGTGGGAACAAACTGGTAGGAATTTCAACCTCACATTCTGGAGAACTAAACAAAGGCAAACCTATTCAGCCAGGAAGCATGAGCAGTGTAAAAGCTCTCAAGGGTGTTGGGTGAGGCTTTTTGTATCTGGAATTTTCATTCTATAATACCCAAGGATTTTCACTTTAATTGTGTTGAACTTCTGGTGCTCCAAAATTGGATTGGACCAATACAAGTGAATTGTTCAGTTCTTCAAGGCTAATGGTGTCTTATATAATATATGATAATATATGACAGGGAGCGTTTCAATGCTAATGGTGCACTAAATGGGAGCAAATTGTTTGGTTCTTCAAGGCTACATGAGCGAGAAGTAATTAAAGGTGAATCGGTTCAGGGAAGTGGAAAGAACATAAAAAATCTTACTATTAGGTGAGGCATCTTTATATTGGTTCACATTCTATGCCAATTTTTTTATGGAAAAAGATAGCGACCCCCACTGGGGGAGACTCCCAGCACCCCCAGTGGGTGCTGATTGGCCAAATTTTTTTTTTTTCTTATCAAATCACCACCACTTTACGCTTTATGCTAAAGGTTAGGTATGTACTGAATCTTTCCCCTCCCAAACACACATTAATGTGTACTTATTGGGCGTTGTTTTTTTTTTTTATTTTATCAAATCACCAACCCCCGCGTGTGTGTGGGGGTGGTGGGGGAAGAGTGGGGGTCTCAATCAACTCCCTTTTTTTATAATCCTGACTGCGCTATAATTCTCCAGTTTGGAATGGGATTAGATTCAAAACATGATTAGTGTCGTATTTGTCAAGTAACTTGAGTTAGATTGGATTCAGGTTCTCAGCTTACATTATATATATATATATATATATATATTTATGTTAAAATTCACCCACTATCACCTACCACACTTCACCTACTCTCCACCTACTCCCAAACACACTCCTATATAATAGGAATCCTTGTAATTGTAATAACATTACATCAATCAATAATACATGTTAGAATTTACCATCACCTACCACCACTACCACCTCATCTACTCCACTAAACCTAACCCACTACACCACTACCACCTCACCTACTCCACTAAACCTAACCCACTACACCACTACCACCATCCACTACACCTACATCTATATAAGGAACCATTTGTAATATACAGAATATCAACATTATATCAATCAATAATACAATTCTCTATTTCTCTTTATACATTAAATTTCTACATGGTATCAGAGCAAGGTTAAGCTCTTGGTGCTCTTCGCCTTCTGGCGGGCGGCAACTTTGCCTTAACCGCCCGCCAGACCTCAACCAATTAAAACCTACCAAAACCTCCAACCACTGCAGCAACTCAAACCACTGCTAGCTCGAATTGACGCCAACTCTTCTCGCAACCAGTGTTTCATTTCGGCCTACTGCAGATACAGATTGCCTTGCTGCAACTCCGGGCACCGTCGCCGACCATCCCAACTCGCATGGTTTGCATGCTTCGTGTCCAGCACCTGCAATATTGCTGCGTCTAACTGCTAACCACGACGCCTACCCAATACGTCGTTGGTCCGTCCATCATTCTTCTCATTCACTGCTCATGCGAGCTACATGTGCTGCCGCCGACCTGTTCTAACTGTCTCGGTGCCGTGTATGTGTTCAGATGTAAGAACACAAGACATGTCCTCTCGTCCCAAAGTCTCCACTCCTCTCACCTCCCTCCGCCGCCTGGCTGAAGGTTACTGGTTGAAACAGTCCTCGATGTCTCCCTATGCAGATTTTGTCACTGCAATGCTTATTCGTTCAACTGGCCTGAATCTTCAAAAAGCATATTCTCAAAGATTGAAATCACTAGGCCTTGTTGGACTGTTGGAAAATTCAGAGATTCTTTCATCTGGGGATATGGCTGCTCTGGTGTACTTATGGAATCCTTTTACCATAGTCAGTTGTGTGGGTTTGTCTACTTCTCCAATTGAAAATTTGGTCATCATACTGTCACTTTATGGAGCTTGTACACGACAAATTCCATTGGCAGCTTTTGGATGGGTCATAGCAACACATTTGTCCCTTTATCCTGCTATTCTGATTGTACTGGTGATTCTTTTATTAGGTTATGGTCCAGATGCTCCCCCAAGGAAATTGTTACTGCAAAGGAATTCCTGTGAACTGACAGGTCAACAGAAGGAACTGAAAAATCAACCAGTGCAACTAATTTGTTTCTCTTGGAAACCAGTTGTGTGTTTCTTCTTGTGGGCATCCATGTGGGCATTCTACGTGTTAGTTCTATGTGGCATTTCTGTTAAACAATATGGTGGTCTTCGGGAGATGTTTAAGAGAACTTATGGGTTTATTCTCATAGTGGAAGACTTGTGCCCAAGTTTGTCATCTTGTTAAAGCAAACAAATTCACTCTCTCTCTCTCTCTCATCTTTCCACTTTCAAACCCACAATCCTTTTTTTTTTTTAATCAACCCACTACCTCACTTTCTTTAAACCCCACTTTCACTCACACTCACATGGGCTTGTCCCATTCTCCTCTCATCTTTTCAACTTTTCTTTCAACTTTTTTTCCAAAGTATTTGATCTGCCCAAGACGTGGCACAACACTTTATTTTATATATTATTATTATTCTTATTATTTCAACCAAAAAAAAAAAAACAAAGGCAGAATTGCACACCAAACCTTCCCTTATTTTATTCATGTCGGGCCTCACCCCGATCACCATTTTACATAAAAAAAAAAAAAAAAAAAAAAAACCAAACAAACAAAACCCAAACAACCACATACACAGGCGGGATTTTTCTTCTCTACTCTGCCGCCTGTCTTTTCTTCTTGCCTCCGTCCTGGGCTGCCCTTGACGGTGTGGCCTCCGTGTTTCCCACTCCACTGGGCACGATCACTATTCCCTGCTCCTCCACTGCAGCATAGGGCGGACCTCCGAATCGGAACATCACGGTGGCCTTCCGCTTCAGCTCCTTGTTTTCTGTCTTTAGCACACTTATCTCTGCTCGCGCATCCTTATACATGCGTTGGAGCAGAGCCAGCTGGGAGTTTAACTGTTGCACCTCATTTGTCCTGCTCTGCAGCCGGTTCGACAAGTTTGTGACCGCCGTCATGGTTTCTACACATGACTTCAAAGTATACTGATTGGCCTCCACATCCGACTGTACTGCCATTCTTTGCTCCACAGACCGCATCGGAAAGTTCAACGGAGCAAACTCCGGGGCGCTTGGTTGAGGTTCCAGTGCCACCGCACCAGTTATCTCTCTTGTTGACTCATTGAGGTCGGGAAAGAGAGTGAGTAGACCACGGGATGAAGATGCCGTATTCTGGGTAGCTGAACGGGAAGAAGAGGCCATTGTTCAGATGTTTCAGAGAAGGGTTGGATACAAAGTCTTTACCGAGTGTTTCAGAATGACAATGTTCAGAGAGTTTCAGACTGGTTTCCACAGCCTCCGCATTGGTTTATATCGACACTGACGAAGCGGCCGACACGCGCACTGTGGATCACGTGCATCGCCGCGTGTCTGGCGCGCCTTTTGATGGCTCGTCTTTTGATGCATTGGGCACGCCTTTTGATGGCACGCCTTTTAACAAAAATGGGCACACCTTTTGAGGGTGCAACTTTTTCAAGGGTCCGACAAGACTCTGTAAACTGTCCCGACATTAATTTCGGTTAGTTCCTTTATGGGTCCGACACGATTCTGTAAACTGTCCCGACATTGATTCCGGTTAGTTTCTACAAGGGTCCAGCAAGACTCCGTAAACTGTCACAACAACTGTCACAACATTGTCTGCTACAACGGTCCGACATGACCCCATAAACTGTCTTCTACAACGGTCCGACATGACCCCATAAACTGTCTTCTACACCGTTATGACACCCCCATACAGTGTCCTCTACAACGTTATGACACCACCATCCAGTGTCCTCTACAACGTTATGACACCACCATACAGTGTCTTCACCATCGGTCTGACACGACCATACAGTGTCTCCTATCCTCTTTTATTTTTATGTATTTTATTATTTTGTTCCTCTCTTCAAACTCAAGTTGGCTAGTTTCTATCCTCCTTGAGTTTGCGGGGGGCTGTTAGAATTTACCATCACCTACCACCACTACCACCTCACCTACTCCACTAAACCTAACCCACTACACCACTACCACCTCACCTACTCCACTAAACCTAACCCACTACACCACTACCACCATCCACTACACCTACATCTATATAAGGAACCATTTGTAATATACAGAATATCAACATTATATCAATCAATAATACAATTCTCTATTTCTCTTTATACATTAAATTTCTACAATACATCAATTCTAACATGGTATCAGAGCTATAAGATTTAGGCCTATATTTCTTTCTCGCCGGCGGGCAGTCGGCCGGCAATCTTGCCTTCGCTGCCCGCTGGAGTTTTCTACACATACTCACTTGACGATCTGCGTTGATTCATGATCAGACAGTCCAATTTTGTTCCTGCCCCTTTGTTTCTGCCGCCACCGAGCTCGCCGGAGAACTCGCCATGCTGCTCTCGCTCAGTCACCGGAGAACTCTTCTGCTCAATCCTTGATGGTGTTGTCATAGCTACACGAGACCAACAAATCTAAGCCCTCTGCTGCAATATCTCTTGCATTCTAAGCCCGGCTGAGAGAGACGGGATAATTCATTTAGGAGCTGCTGTTGTTGCACATCAAAATCTGGCAACAAACCTAAGCCCTCTGCTGCAATATCTCTTGCATTTAAAGATGATCACAAGCGACTTGACTGAAAATGAACTGCTGTGTATGTGTTGTGGCTCTGTGTGAATGTGTGCATGAACTGCTGTGTGTTGTGTGTGGAGAACCAACCCGAGAGAGAGAAGTTGGGTGGGTTTCTCTTCTCTAAACCATGCTCCACAGGCTGTTAAAGCTCCAAACACCAAACACCCACCTTTATTTTAATATTTCCACCCATTTATTTTAAACTTTTCTTCCACCAACCCACCAACCCACTGATTTTATATTTTATTTTATCACCCATCATTTCTTTTCACTTTTTCTTCCCACCACTTTCAATCAACTTGTCTTGCATAGCGGGAAGATTGATAAAGAAAAATATTCCAATACAACAAAGCACACCCATTCTTCTTTTATTTATTTAATCACACTCACCAAGTTTGTTTCACTCTCATTATCACATCCATACATACCGGTATCATGTTGTCTTCAACTTTCTTTTATTTATCATTTTAAAATACACCCTTATCATGTTGTTCCCCCTTTTAAGATCAAAAAAAAAAAAAAAAAATATTTTACAAACTTGTCATTTCTTCATGCCGGGGATCAACCCCGATCAACATTTTACACCAAAAAAAAAAAAAAAAAAAAAAAAAAAACACACAAAACAACCACATTCACAGGCGGGGATTTTCTTCTCTACTCTGCCGCCGGTCTCTTCTTCTTGCCTCCGTCCTGGGCGGCCCTTGACGGTGTTGCCTCCGTGTTTCCCACTCCACCGAGCATGTTCACTCCCCCATACTCCTCCACTGCAGTGTATGGCGGACCTCCAAATCGGAACATCACGGTGGCCTTCCGCTTCAGCTCCTTGTTTTCCGCCTTTAGCACACTTATCTCTGCTCGCGCATCCTTATACATGCGTTGGAGCAGAGCCAGTTGGGCGTTTAACTGTTGCACCTCATTTGTCCTACTCTGCAGCCGGTGCGACAAGTTTGTGACCGCCGTCATGGTTTCCACACATGACTTCAAAGTATACTGATTGGCCTCAATATCAGTTTGCACCGCCATTTTTTGCTCCACCGACCGCATCGGAAAGTTCAACGGAGCAAAACCAGAGGCGCTTGGTTGAGGTTCACTGGCCACCGCACCAGTTATCTCTCTTGTTGACTCGTTGAGGTCGGGAAAGAGAGTGAGCAGACCACGGGACGAAGAGGCCATATTCTGGGTAGCTGAACGGGAAGACGAGGCCATGTTATGGGTTGCTGAGTGTTTCAGAGAAGGGTTGGTTACAGAATGGCAACAGAGTGTTCCAGAATCTCTTTCTCAGAAACGGAAGAGTTTTTTCAAAGGATTTTCGGCGGTTTCAGACTGGTTTGCACAGCCTCCGCCTCAACCTTGGTTAAATAGCCGAGGCAGACACGCGCATCATGCGCCTCTCGGCGCTCGCCGACAACATGGGCGCGCCTTTTGATGGCCCGTCTTTTGATGGCACGCCTTTTGATGGATTGGGTACGCCTTTTGATGGCACGTCTTTTTTGACAGATTGGGCACACCTTTTGAGGGTGCGACTTTTTAGGGGTCCGACAAGACTCTGTAAACTGTCCCGACATAGATTCCGGTTAGTTTCTACAAGGGTTCGACAAGACTCTGTAAACTGTCCCGACATTGATTCCGGTTAGCTCCTTTATGGGTCCGACAAGACTCTGTAAACTGTTCCGACATAGATTCCGGTTAGTTTCTACAAGGGTCCGACAAGACTCTGTAAACTGTCCCGACATTGATTCCGGTTAGCTCCTTTATGGGTCCGACAAGACTCTGTAAACTGTCCCGACATTGATTCCGGTTAGTTTCTACAAGGGTCCAGCAAGACTCCATAAACTGTCTTCTACAACGGTCCGACATGACCCCATAAACTGTCTTCTACATCGGTCTGACACCGCCATCCAGTGTCCTCTACACCGTTATGACACCACCATACAGTGTCCTCTACAACGTTATGACACCCCCATACAGTGTCCTCTACAACGGTCTGACACCACCATCCAGTGTCTTCACCAATGGTCTGACACGACCATACAGTGTCTCTTATCCTTTTTTATTTTTTTTATGCATTTTCTTGTTTTGTAACTCTCTCCAAACTCAAGTTGGTTAGTTCCTATCCCCCTTGAGTTTGTGGGGGGCTGTTAAAATTCACCCACTATCACCTACCACACTTCACCTACTCTCCACCTACCACTACCACCTACCACACTTCACCTACTCTCCACCTACTCCCAAACACACTCCTATATAATAGGAATCCTTGTAATTGTAATAACATTACATCAATCAATAATACATCAATTCTAACAATTTATGACTCTAGGCATTGATTTTTTTGGTCGATTTATTTTGGATGTTCTTGTTGATATTCATGCTGGATGTTCATCTTTTGGGTTGAATATTATATTTTATGAATGCAGCATTTTTTGGTGCTTTTGGTTATATAATCAGCTAAGAAATAATTATTTACTTCTACTTTGAGAAATGAGCTGTTGTCGCGATTGTTCTCTAGTAAAAGTAAACAATTGTTCTCTGGTAAAAGTAAACTCAAGAAAGCCTATTTTTCTGCAGCTCTTGTTTCAACCCTTCATCTTCATCTGAGCATACAATTAAATCTACCACACGGAACTGCACAAATCCTAGTCTTCCGGCTTTAAGCATGGTATCCGTTAAGAAGTCAAATGATGTTTGTGGTGAAGCGAATAAAGTTTCTCCTCCTAAAGCTGGTAGAAGTATAGTTGATCTCTCTAGCGTGAGGATTTCTAGGTAATATGTTAATTTTGCGTTTTGTTTTGTTGCCTCTTTATCTGTGGTAAAATGGTAATATTGTTACTGATTTTTTGAAAATCACTTCTCCTATCAAAGGACCATAGGAGCAAACAAATATCCATCACAATCTTCGAATCAGAAAGAAGTTAAATCCTTAAGAAACCCAGAGCAAAGCATGGAACTACAAGGAAGCACAGCATCCAAGATGGCCCATTCTGTTTGCACAGAGAAGCAAACCCCATCCACCCCATGTCTGAAGCGGAAAATGTTTGAGGTTATTCTTTCTCTTTCTATTTTATTTTATTTTTAATTTAAAATTTTTTGGGTTCTTTCCAAAATGAAGAGAAATTTGAGCATTAATGAGAATTTGAGTCAGTATAACACATGATATTATGTCAGAATTATATTGATACTTTACCAATGTTATAACATTATGTAATGCAGGGATTAAATGCAGATATGCTGACCTTAAATCCATCAAAACGTCTTTCACCATCACCTACCGAAAGCAGGTCCTATCCTATCATATTATTGTCTATTTATCTGGTCGAATTTAAAATTTCTAGGTTGTTTCCTGTACTTACACATGTTTTTCTCTGGAATTTAGAAGTGTTGGAGGAAGTTCAGAAAAAGTTGTCAAAGAGGTAGATTTCATCCTTTTATTTTAATTTTTTGGGCATGTTAATGTAAGAGGGTTAAATAAGGATTTGTTGAAACATTGAAACAACTGAAGTCTGATAATCAGGGAATTTTAACTGATGTCCAATGATTTTTTTATTTATTTATAAATGACTAGGTTTGCAGCCATGAGAATCGCAAAACCTCTACTCCGGATGTTCCTCAGGAGGTGAACATGACAGAACTAGAAATCCCTTTTGTAATGGAAGATGATGTCAATGTTGAAAAGGCCGAAGCATATACAAAGGAGCTTGAAGATGTAAGCATGAACTTTCAAATGACTTGAAATTGTGAACAATCATAAAACTTATGGACTAGGACTTGTTTGTTTGTAGAGAAAATTACCAAAATCTACATACTTGATCCCCAGATGTGGGGTTGAAAAATTAAAAACACTTGTCATTATGGAGATGATCTGTTGTTTCTGCAGATTTGCAACATGCTGAGAAAGAAACACGAGGAGGCAAAGGAAATATTAGTTCGAGGTCTTGTGAACAACAATAATCTGCTGATGCTCAACCATCCGATTTATGAAGAGAAAATATCCTTCCAACTGTTTTCGCTATTACGTTTTTCTTCTTTTCTTTGGGGGGCATAATTTGTGACATAAAACTATAGCTGTTTGCTCCTTTACCACTGAAAACATCCACAAAGTTCAGAAATTTGCTGCTCGGCTAATGTCCACACAGACATGAGGATCATTTTGCAATTCTCCAAGGTAAGTTCTCTTTCGAATGCCTGATTTTGTATTTCACTATATCCATTTGGTTATTGCCATGCTACATTGGTTCCAGAGACAACTATTTGTAATGTGGTATCTCATGCATCGGGTACTCTTTAATGCTCAAAACTACTGCTGATTTTTGTATGTTCTGTTATTGTGTTTGAGATACATGAAGTCCATGTAAGCTTGACCATGAACAACTAACTACATATTCTCTGATGAATGAATCTCTCAAGTTTGTTATGACAACTTAAACTTGGATGGGATTTTCTAGCTGGCAAGACATAGCCCAGCCAGTACTGTTCCTTCCGGGGTTGGCCTTGAGAACTTGTGGGGATTGTGGGGCCCACCACAAGTTCAGTTTCGATGATCCAAATCATTTATTTTGTAAGGCCTTTTGTGTATTATCATTTATGGAAAAGAAATTTAAGTCGATCAAATAATCGTAATATTTTCATTTTATGATGTTTGTCTAAAGAAAATGAATGATCTATTTTTAGAAAAATATGTCATCAATTTTTTGAAGACAAGCATGATAAAATAAATATGTTATGATTAATGTTTGATCATTGATTTTTTCAAATTTACTATATTGCTCTCCCCCAACCTAAAAAAAAAGTCAGGTCAAATTCAAAATACAATTTGAAGGAATTTCATCAGGAAAAAAAAACCCATCAAATTTTAATATAATTTTTTTAAGAGACTCGCTCTAATAGTGTATATATATTATTTTTTAGTGTAATTTATTTTTAGGTTATGATTTGATCGTGAGTCTAATAATATATATTTGCAATTTTCATTAAATTAAGTAATGTTATATAAATAAAAAATTTATACATAATTTTTATACATAATATGATTTCATATCAAAACAAAATATTATTAAAAATGAATTTATTTACAATAATGGTAATATTATATCATTCTTGTCAATTTTTTTTGTATAAATTTTTTATATGAATACAATTTTTTAATTGGGTAGGGTACATTGGTACTCAATGGCAAAAAATCATTTCAATGCAAATTATAAAGGATAAATTACAAATAAACCTTTGAAGTTTGCTTAAAATACGAATTATTTCCTGTGATTTGAAAATTTACAAATATCTCCCTATCAGAATTTTTTATTTAACAGAATTAATTGAAAAAATAAAATTTCTAACTGTTCACCTATATAATAATAAAATTATTTGAATTATTAAGTGAAATAAAATTTTGACATTATTAAAAATTATTAATTAACTTAATGATTTATTAATAAAATGACTTATTTGTTATGAAATTAGAAATTGTAAGGGCATAATATAATTTTCAAAACTACAAGAGTAATTTGTAATTTAAGTAAATCTCAGTAGGTGTGTTTGTAATTTACCCAATTATAAAGGAAAAAAAAATTGAGAGCTCCAATAGGTGAGCTCCAGGACTTCATTTGTTTTGGGTTTAAATAGATGGGAGGGGATTAGGATGGAGGTGAGGTTATTTAGGGCCTGTTTGGTAATGTTTACGTTTTCAGCTTATATTTACAAAAATTTTATAAACTGATTTTTGTTTATATTTTGTTTATTTTTAGAAAAACATAAACTACAAATGCGTTTGGTTTAGATAAAATGTTTAAAAAATTTTAAAAATATAAAAAAGAGTGAGAAATGGCAAACGGTGGCGGGTGGTGGGTGGTGATAAGTGGTGGTGACGGACAGTGGTTAGGAATGGCAACGGGCCGGGCCGGGGCGGGGCCGGGGACCACCCTCCCTGTCCCCTATTCCCGAAGGTTAAAAAATCCCCGTCCTCGTCCCTGATCTTTGGCGGGGGAACTTATCACCTCCCGTCACCGTCCCTTAACGGGGATCGGGTTTCCCCAACTTCGAAAAATCCCTGAGTTTTTTTTTTTTTAAAATTTTGTTCAAGAACAGCAAATCAATACAACAGACCAGATCTGAGTACCAACAATCATCATCAACAGATTTAAATTAAAAAAAAATAATCTGAAAATTTTTAAAAAAAATCAGTATATGTTTTCATCAATCAGATTATTTAAAAATAATAATTTGAGTACCAACAATCAGTATATGTTTTCATCATCAACAACAAATTTAAATTAAAAAAAAAATAATCTGAAAAAAAAAATGTTTTCATCATCACCAACAAGATCAGATCACACACAGAGAGAGAGAGAGAGAGAGAGAGAGAGAGATAACAAACAGATCTGAGTACAGATCTAACAGATCTGATCGATGCCGACGGTGGCTGTGGCGAGATCGAGAGAGAGAGAAGAACGAGAAGAACGAGAGGCGACTGTGAGAGTGAGAGTGAGATCGACGGTGTCTGTGGCGAGATCAACGGTGGCTGTGAGAGAGAGAGAAGAATGAGAGGCGATGTCTTCTCTCTCGTTCGTTGAGAGAGAGAGAAGAACAAGAGTTGAAAGAGTGGGAGTCGAACGAACGAGAGAGTGATAGTGAGAGAGTGAGAGACAGTGTACGGGTTATATATATATATATAAGGGGTATAAAATTACAGTGCACGGGTTATTATATATATATATATATATATAAGAGGTATAAAAGTAATTTTATTTTCGGAAAATTCGGGGATGGGACTGGGGCTGGGCCGGGGCTTGAACACTGATCATCGTCCCCGGCCCCCGAACAGATCGGGGATTGATTTTCAAATACCGTTTTCTCCCCGTCGGGGGTATTTTTCGGGAAAAAACTTCTAAAATCAGGGTCGGGGTCGGGGATCCCCATCGGGTCTATTTCAAATTGCCATCCCTAACGGTGGTGGAAAATGATGGCGGGTGGTGATGGCGGAAGACGGTGGTGGAAAATGGTGGCAGGTGGTGGGTGATGGTGGCATAAGACGGTGGTGGAAAGTGGTGGTAAGTGGCAGGTGGGTGAGTGGGTGGTGCTGACGGAAGACGGTGGTGGAAAGTGGTGGCAAGTGGCGGGTGGTGGCGGCGGAAGACGGTGGTGGAAAGCGGTGACGGGTGAGTGGATGGTGGTGGCAGGTGGGTAGTGGATGGCGGGTGGTGGCGAGTGGGTGGTGGTGGTGGCGGTGACGGTGACAGTGGCGGGTAGTGGCGAGTAGGTGGTGGTGGCGGGTGGTGGGTGGTGGTGGCGGCGGGTAGGTGGTGGGTGATGGTGGTGGTAGATGGTGGGTGGTGGTGGCGGGCGGGTAGAAGGTGGGTAGTGGTGGTGGTGGCGGCGGCGGGTGATGGTGGTAGGTGGGTAGTGGTGGGCGGATGGATGGTAGTGGTGGGTGGTGGGTGGTGGGTGGCGGCGGGTGGGTGGTAGGTGGCTGGTGGGTGGTAGGTGGTGGCGAGTGGATGGCAGGTGGCTGGTGAGTGGTGGTGGCGGGTAGGTGGCAGGTGGTGGCGGCGGTGGGCGGATGGATGGTAGTGGCGGGTGGTGGGTAGTGGCGGGTGGATAGTAGGTGGGTGGTGGTGGTGGTGGCGACGGGGAGTGGGTGGTAGTGGCGAGTGGGTGGCAGATGGGTGGTGAATGAGGGGTGGTAGTGGCAGGTGGGGGGTGGGTGGTGGTAGCAGGTGGTGGTAGGGGGTGGGTGGTGGTGGCGGAAGACGGTGATAGAAAATGGTAGCGGGTGGTGGCTAGCATTGGGTGGTAAAAAAAAAAAAAAAACTGAAAACTGAAAACGGAAATACATTTTTTGAGTTTATATTTTTTGGCCAAATTCATAAACTGAGATCACTGATTTATAAATAAAAAATTTACCAAACAAGTTTTTATTTGAGTTTTTTAAATTTTTGTAAATATAAACTGAAAACTAAAATCGTAAGTGTTACCAAACGGTACCTAAAGTATTGTGTTTGTTTATAAAGTTGGGGAGAAGATTAGGATGGAGGAGGTGATATAGATGGAGGTTGGAAGGAGGATTGAGATGGAGGAGGTGGAGATAGTATTAAAAAAATAGTAAGAGGATTAAAAATTTTTTTATTTTTTATATATTGGGATTTTATTAAAAAAATATTAATGTTTAATTTTTTATTTTTTTTATTAGTTTATATAAAAATAATTTAACAATTCCTACACTAATAACTATCATCAAAACAAATATAATTTTACTTAATTCTCTCACTATGAATCCCTTCAATTTTATCTCTGAAAACAAATGGGGCCTAGAGGAGCTCTAATAGGTGTGGCCTATCTTGTGAGGTGATGTTTTGTGCTAATTTTTTTTTTTTGGGGGCTTTATCACATTATTAGAGTTAAAATTAGAATCCTAAATTTAGAAATCTGTATCATTTTCCAATTATAAAATCCAAACAGGGTCAGCAGTCCTAGCCTTGTTGAGTTTTCAAGTCTTCACAAGCGTTCAAACTTGAGAGTAAAACCATACATTACCCACTCTCAAAATTTTAAAACCTCCCTCCTTAACAAAATTCACTGCCCAAAAAGAGCGCGCTCTCTCTTTTTTTTTTTCCATTCGAAGCTGTGTCTGACATTTCAGAATTCAAAACCCAAAAGCACAAACAAAAAACAAATTGGGAATTCTCCGCCTCTCTCCCTGGAAATGAAAATTGAAAACATCCTCCAAAACGAACAAAACAAAAACAACTTCAAATTCAACTCTCCCAAATCCCAAATCTCCCCTCCAAAACAACCCTACAAAATACCTCTTCTTTTCCCCCCACCATTGCACCTCTCTCTCTCTCTCTCTCTCAACAAACAATGGCAATGCTGTGTGTTTGTGAAAACAACAAAGAGAACATCCCACCTACCATGTCGAAGCAACCCAATACAATTGGAGCAGTTTCCACAATTCCAACCAAGAAAAAAAGAGCAACAACCAGAACCAGAATTCCTCTACAAGACATCACCAACCTCTTTTATTCAGTTCCAATTCCAAACAGCACTGCTCTTTCTCTTTCTTCCCACATTTTGGTCTCCAATGCGAAGCACCGGAAGAGGAGAGCTGAGATTGACCCTGACTTCTTCTCAATGCAGAACAGCACAGCTCTAAGGAAATGTTTTAGATAGTCCACAAATTAGTTTTCATTTATCATTCAAATCAAAAGTTTATTGTATCCTTTTTTCCCTTTTCTTCGTTTCATTTCATTTCTTTCTGGGTTTTTGATTGAGTAAACATTGATTGGGTGTTTTCCCTTCAAATCAATATCTATATATATATGTACACAGACCATTCAGAGGGTAGTTATGTAATTTTTATCGGCTCTTTGTAACTATGGTTCAGTGGGATTGGGGTAAAAATTTATGGCTAAAATTTGTTTAATTGGTTTGGGAGTGTTTAAAAATAAGATTTAAAATTTTAAGTTCGAATCATTTTATAGGTTGATTTTTAGTTTGAGTCACTCTAAGAATAAATTGGTCCAGATATTTAATCATAAAAAAAAAAAAAGAATCTCTTATGTGATATGAAAGAGCAATTATTCATTGCTCCATAGGCATTGATGTGGTAATGCCACAAATCAATCCAAGCCAATGTCACATGGGATATGAAATAATTTTTTCATACGAAGATGTGGGGCTTAATGTGGACTTAATGATATTATTAATTTTATTATTAAAATGTGTTTCACGAGCTACACAATAGTCATTGTTGGCTAGAATATATCTTGAGCTTGGTGTGATTGACGGGCTAATATGAGCACTAAAAAACCCAATTCCAATTTGAGAATTTTTTATATATTTAAGTTTATAGACAAAGAGATACATAGATAATGTGCGACAAAAATAAAGACTATTATATAATCAAGCAAACAAATTTATCTCAACAAGATTCCAACATAATTTGAAGCTAGTCAAAATGTGGGTGCTTATGTGAGCCTCCTTAGGCCAAGCTTGTTTATTGATATGAGATAATCATGTTAGCGTATTAAGGGTTTTTTTGGAAAGCAGATAAATAAGCTGGTTATTGGTTTATTTTAGTTATATTATCTTTTTACTTTTTTGTACTTTTTTTTTTTGTAATAAACAAAAAAAGTCAAACTTATAGAGTAGCTTATGGGTGAGTATTTTAAAATTATTAAATAATTAATAGAAAGTAGTATTTTTGCTATGGATATGAAAACTTTAAGTTGTGTTGTAATGGTTTGATCAATCAAGAGAAAATCCAAAGCTAGATTTAAATTTCACATTTGATGAGAAGTATGCACTAAAATTCATATGTCAAGGAAGTTAAACTAATTACAATTAGTAGAAACTAAAAGGATCAAAGAAATTAACAAAAATGCAAAAATCAAAAAGGAGAAAACAATAAAATC
This sequence comes from Camellia sinensis, assembly GCF_055761805.1. Lineage (NCBI taxonomy): Eukaryota > Viridiplantae > Streptophyta > Magnoliopsida > Ericales > Theaceae > Camellia > Camellia sinensis. The sequence goes on along the minus strand of NC_138969.1, from coordinate 39,060,938 downwards.
ATAGATTCATAAAATGTTAAAAAGATACATATAAAATATGATAGACTGAGAGATGTGTTTAACTGTTTTAAAGTTAAATTTTACAGCAATGTTAGGTGACCACAAATTCTATGGCTCAAATGACTCAAAACACTTAAAATGACGTCGTTTTGGTAATTTCGAGTCATTTGAGCCACAGAATTTGTGGTCATCATACATTTTCCTAAATTTTATCCTATTGTGAAGGTGTTGGCAATGATGATAATAGTTTAAAGATTAAATACAATTTATTTATAATTCTCTCTCTTCTAATATTAAAGTCTATTCAATAGATAAGAACCAAATCACGAACCGATCAAAGTTATGCAAAGGTGTTGCTAATAGGACAATGTAAACCAAGAAAATGTCTCTATCTCAACCTGCCGCAGCGTCACTCATCATGGCACTCACTGGCTAGCTAGGTAGGTCAACCCTTGAGTCCAATTTGACAAATCCTATAAAGGATGACATTGCCCTTCCCTTAAACTTTAGTTTTTTTCTATGAACTAAGTTAATATTTGGTGTTAATTAACTCGGTTGTCTCTTTAATCAAGCTCATATAAAGAATCAAAATTATTTGTTACATGAAGTCCCTTGCTTGTCCTAGACTGGATTAGACCTCATGCTATGTTTGAATATTGGATTTTGGTACAAACTTGTGGAAGAAAAAAAAAAAAAAAAAGGAGAAATGTAAATGACATATAAGTGATTTTTCTCTCCACATTTTTTTTTTACAAAGCTCTATTAAAATTCAAAATTCAAATACAACAACTCCATTCAAGATTTAAAATAGGTGCAAAGCATGCTAGTCCCACTCAATCCCTCTCAGTTAATTAAAAAAGTATTTTTCCTTTGTGTTGTACTAAATAATGTAGCACAATTATATACAAACTAAGGTAGTTTTGGAAGCGTTTACTTTGGGGAAGCCAACCGAGAAAAACAAAATTTAATAAAGACAAATTTTCCTTTTGCACTTTTTTATATTACTGGGATGAACTAACACACTGCCACATTTTATCCCAAGTAGAATGTTGTGGATCCACTACAAAGAATCTTGTTAGGCCAAAGGACAATTTCTACCTTATCTGTCATAAATAATGTTTTTATTTTTTTATTTTATTTTATTGGTTAAGTTATTGTACGTATGATCCCTGTATAGTTCTTGTAGTTTGTATCATTTTAACTTTTTAATTTTTTATAACATATAAATTTAGTTTAATTGATAAATTCGTCAAGAAATTAGATAGAAATCAGGGATAAAATAGTGAATTTAAATTTATATTTCTCACATTGAAATTCTTATCTTTTCTCTCATTTTTTTTTTTTTCCCTATCATATCCACAGTTTTGTAGAAGTGATGCTTTGGATTTGTTGCATGCAATTTTGCAATAACTTTGTTGTATCCTGAAGATGAATTGCTTTGAGCTCGATAGCAAAGTCTTTTGAGTTGGAAAAATTAAAGATAGTGACCTTAATGTGCCCCAAAGTTACACCTATTTTCCTAATTCCAATAATTTTATGTACTTTCGTAACATGTTGCACACACATTTTCTTTCCACTTTTTTCATAGCATTTGATGTGGCACATTTACAACTATTAAAATATCAATAAGCCTTATGTAGAACGCATTGCACCATTGCTATGGCAATGCATGATAAAGGTTCTTAAGTGAATTTTCATTTTTGTAAGTACATTAGAGTGGGAGGGGGAGTTAAACCTGTAACTTCTTAGTGAGGTACATAAATTCTTGCAGACTTGGGAATTGATATCTAGTAATGATACATTTTTTTTCTCACTTTTGCCTCTTATTGATTTATTGTTCTGTACTGCGTACATTCTTGTTTACATCAATATCAGAAAAAAAGAAGTGAATTTTCATTACTAATTCAAGGAGATATGGGAGCTTACCCTATTTGATTATGTATATGAAATAATGCTATGGATTCTATTGTTGCACAGCTGCATTGGCTATATTATGAAGCAACTAAACAATGGTTATTCTTGTTTTACATCATAAGCTTTTCCTGAAGAGCCAAAAGAGACGCACTCTTTCATACCCTACATTGCAAAGTGGAATATAGCTTAGGAGGCAAGCTAGGTTCCGAGGCTACCCTCAACTTTGTGACTTCAATAATATGATACTTAAGTTTCGTTTGACATTGGCTACGGTAGTCAATTTTTTGTGTTGAAATTTTTTTAGCTTGATTTTTTTAGTTTTATTTGGTTTTTGTTTTTGGATTTTTTTGACTTTGGTGAGAGAATAAGTATAATGATTATGATTTAGATGTGACATTTTGTTTTATTAACTTATATAGCCTATTTTGTCTTTTTTTACTTTTTTAATCCCAAAATATTTACCAAACAAAAACTTACTTTATATTTATTTTTATAGAAAAATGAATATAATCCTATTAAGAGTGTGGGTACTATTTAGGATAAACGTACATTCTGTATACTTTTTTTAAAAAAAAAATTGTCACTATATTTATAGTCACGAGTCTCATGACTTGACAAAAATGACAAATATGGCCGAATTAGCTAAAGGGCATACACAAAGGGATTGGAGAACCAAGAGAAAAAAAATGAGGTCTTCGGTCTTCGGTCTTCGATTCAATGGATTGGACACCCCATTATGAAATATTAATTGTTAGGTACAGTGTTTTACTTGTGGTTCATAATTCATTTAAATTAAGCTATGTACTTGACCATAATAATAATAATAATAATAATAATAATAATAATAATATAACCTAAATTCAACACCAAGATGCTGTATGTATATATATGCAACCATCATTGCTCATAACATATTTAGAGTAAAATGGCCAACTGGAACTTCTGGTTGTGCTTTGCATTGATCCTGTACTCGGTGACGAGGTCTGATGCTCGGACTCTGAATCCATTAGTGAAGAAGAGAAGGGAGCTAAGTGTACGGTACCAGGCAGTGCTTGAAGAAGCTCAAGAAATGTACCATTTTAGGTTGAGAAATGACGGATTGAGCAAAATCTGGTACGAGTCCAAGCGAGTTAGTCCCGGGGGACCGGATCCAATGCATCACTGAAAAAGACCGAGAAGGGATCATTCTATATCAATTTATGTATCATCACTGTTTTAAATAACGATATTGGGACACGTATTAGTGCTAATATTATCCCATATTAACTAATAACATAATGTAGAATGTCAGTATTAAAATTGACATGTATTATTCGATATTTAAAACTATGATTGGTATGAATCAGAGTAATGTTAGAAATTTACACATTTGACTCATAAATTTGCTCACAATAATGTGGTAAGGAAATGGGCCCTGAATGATGAGATATATAACAAATCAAAAATTAATACCTATCCTGACATATCGTTGTGGGTAGAATTGTGAAATTTTTTTGAGATGTTAAACATTTTCAGCATAAGTTACATCTTAAAATGATTCTAATAATGCTGTTGCTGTTGGTTTTTATGTTTGATGATGGATATGACATTGGCTTTTTTAGTTGGCTTTTTTTAGTTGAGATTTTTTTAGTTTGGAACTAAAAAGTTCATTTGGTTTAGTTTTTTAAACTTTTTTGACTTTTGTGATAGAAAAAGTGAAATAATTCTGGTTTGGATACGATATTTTGTCTTATTGACTTATTTAACCTATTTTGTTTTTTGTATTTTTTTAGCCTAACTAAATTAGCCAAACGAAAGTTGTGGTGTAAGTGCAATCACAAGTGACATGTTTTCTTATGTTAATAATGGAAATTTCCACGTTGGATTGGACATTTTGCTTTGTGGGGTCACTATAGGTCTTATATGGATAATTTAAATTATTCATGTTAGAGAACTCTCCAAATAGATCATTTGTATAAAAAATTAAATTGATTGGATATCTGTAATTACTTAATTAAATCACATTTGTTTAAAAAATAAAGACAAATGTGATTTAATTAAGTGATTCCCGATATTCAATCAACTTGATTCTATATATGAATAACCTATTTAATAAGCCTTACAAAATAAACAACTTGAATTGTTTGAGATACATGAAGTCCATGTAAGCTTGACCATGAACAACGACTACATATTCTCTGATGAACGAATCTCTCTCAAGTTTGTTATGACATTGACTGAGATTTTCTAGCTGGCAAAACATAGCTAAGTCTAGGACCGTGTAAAATATCATTCAATTCATTAAAATCGCATTGATTCGCATCAATTCACACCGTTTTAATCGCTAATCGCGGTTTAAACTTTAAAATTTAAAATCCGCCAATCTAACTGTTCCGTTCCGCTATAGTTAATACATACATATTTTTTAACTTTCAATGAAATATCAATGTAAAAATGAGTGTGAAATAGATTTAAGATATGAAATTTATTACAAATTAGTGATTATATATATGAAACATATTATGTAAAATTTCTTTGTATTATATATCTAAAAAATATTATACAAATTAGTGTTATATATTATACAAATGTATGATAATTGGTAAGAATATTTTTCAATCTGCCAAAAACCGTCCAAAGTGTAATTTATCAATCTGCTAATTTGCTAACCCGTTATTTGGATTATAATTTTACTCTCAAATTGCCTGAATTGTACCGCGCGCTTGAGTTGGGCTTGAGAACTTGTGGGGATTGTGGGGTCCACCACTAGTTCTGTTTCGACAATCCAAATAGTTTATTTTGTAGGGCCTCATGTATATCATTTATAGAAAAGAAATTTAAGTTGATCAAACAATCGTAATATTTTTATTTTATGGTGTTTGTCTAAAGAAAATGAATGACTTATTTTTACAATCATTTTTATCGTCAATTTTTTTGAAGACAAACATGATAAAATAAAATGGTATGATTAATGTTGGATCATTGATTTTTTCAAATTTACTATATTGCTCTCGCCCAACCTAAAAAGAAAAGGTACAATTTGAAGGAATTTCATCAAAAAAAAAAAAAAAAAAAGCCATCAAATTTTAATATAAATTTTTTTAAGAGACTTGCTCTAATAGTGTATATGTTATTTTTTAGTGTAATTTATTTTTAGGGTATGATTTGATCGTGTGCATCTAATAATATATGTTTGCAATTTCATTAAATTAAGTAATGATATATAAATAAAAAAGTTATGCATAATTTTTATATATAATGATATGACTTCATATTAAAACAAAATATTATTAAAGATGAATTTATTTACAATAATGGTAATGTTATCATTCTTGTCAAATTTTTTTGTATGAATTTTATATATAAATATAATTTCTTAATTGGGTAAGGTACATGGCAAAAAATCATTTCAATGCAAATTATAAAATCCAAACTGGCTCACCAGTCCTAGCCCGGTTGAATTTTCCAGTCTTCACAAGTGTTCAAACTTGAGAGTAAAACCCAACATTACCCACTCTCAGAATTTTAAAACCTCCCTCCTTAACAAAATTCACTGCCCAAAAAGAGCGCGCTCTTTTTTTTTCTCCTATTCGAGAATTTGGATCATCGGCCGCCCTACCCGGCAGCCCCCCAAAACGACGTCGTTTTGGGGTTTTTTTTTTTTTTTTTTTTTTTTTTTTTTCTTTCTTCTTCTTCGTTCTTGATCCAAAACCAGAGGGGAAAACTAGAGGGGAGGGGAGGGGAGAAGAGGGAGGAGGGAGGGGGAGGTCCGATCGTCGCCGTCGTAGCTCGTCGCCTCACGCCGGCCGTCGCAGCATAGCTCGTCGCCTCACCCCGGCCGTCGCAGCACCGCAGCACCGCCGTCTCCTCCGCCTCCGCCTCCTCCTCCTCCTCCTCCTCCTCCTCCCCCACTGGTTATGGCCCCCTCCAGTCCGGCCCACCGGCGGCTCTTCTTCCCCTCCCTCTCTCTCTCCTTCCCCTCCCCTCCCCTCCCCTCCCCTCTGGTTTTGTCGAGCTCGACGAGGAAGAAGAAAAAAAATCAAAACACCCCCAAAACGACGTCGTTTTGGGGGGCTGCCGAAACGGCTGCCGAAAACGGCAGCCGAGGATCCTTGCTCCCTATTCGAAGCTATGTCTGACATTTCAGAATTCAAAACCCAAAAGCACAAACAAAAAAACAAAAGGGGAATTCTTTAGGATGCAATTTGGGCGGATACAATCGCGTTGGGAAGGTTCAAGTTCAATTCAAGTTTTGTTGAGACTTTTCCAGGCCTGCCTAGGTCTGTCGAAGCCTGAATTATAACCCGATGTTGCCTACACAAGCTCGACCCGAGTTAAATTTGAATTGCTCGAGTTGCCTGAATTGTCTGAATTATAAATGAATTTCAATTTTTTTTTTACATTATTAAATTATTAAAATTTGACTCTATTTACATTTTTTTTATTTATAAAAAATCATTAATACTATCAAAATAAAAAATTTATATAATGTAAGAGAAGTGCCGCTATAGTAGTCTTTACAATTTATATGTAAAAATATATAAAAAAAAAAAAAGATTTTATGTTATTTGCATATATAATATATATTCAATATGATTTAATAATCTAAATTACTTTAATATCATGTAATGGTTAATAATTTATATGTATATTTAATATATATATATATATATATATATATATATTTATAATTTGGGCTTCGGGTTACTCGAATTGTTTGACGTCTTTGTCTAAACCGGTCTAAATTTAATTTGGACTTCTGAATTTTTGTCCAACCCGTACCAAATTTGAAAATATTTTGTCCAAACTGGATTTGGATTGCTCGAGTTGAGCTCGCTCAAATTCTACCCCTATAAATCTCTGCCTCTCTTCCTGAAATGAAAATTGAAAACATCCTCCAAAACAAGTTTGGAAAGTGGATTTTTATGTAAGTTTTTTTAGTTGTAGGATATTATTGGATAATTTTTTTTTGATATTTGGGAAGATAGTTGGGTTTTTTTTTTTTGTGGTTGAATGTGATGTTTGTGAGAGAAAAAATAAAAGAGTGCTGCTATTAGCACCTGCCAAAATTCTTTGGACCCCCCATTTTATAATTTTTTTTATTACAATTATACTCTAAAGTAAAATTACATTAAAAAACATTATTAAATAGAACACCCACCTATCAATAAGAACTAATACTCTATAATATTGGACACCCACCCCCACCCCCACCCCCATCTCCATCTCCAACTCCAACTATACGTATTCCATGTTTGTAAACCCTAAACCTATTACTTTTCATAACCAACTAATATAAACCCTAAACTTATTATTTTTCATAATCATCTTAAGTCCTGAATGTGTCATCTTCATCACCATCATCAACGCTATTGAACTTGAAAGTTTTGCTTCAAGTATAGCGTATACTTCATCACTTATTTCACTGTGTAGAGCAATGGAGGACGAGAATAACAATTCTAGTGAGACCGGCGTTCCATTAATAAGTTTATCTGTCTTGTATTAACATTCTCGGTCGTTTTCGATCGTTCTTGTTTCGTTCAAGCTCTTCTGTACTGGTTTGCTGACTGTTAGAATTATGTTCGGTAATACAGTACTGAACATAATCCTTTCGTTCAATACATAAGTTCCGAACATTAATGCAGATAGTCAGTTATGTAATTTTTTTTGTTAAACTAACTTAGAATGAAAAATAATGAATTGAAATGGATTTAAGTTATGTATTTGAATGGATTTAGTTCATGTTATTTTAAGTTGTGAATTGAAATGGATTCAAGTTACACAGTGAAGAACAAATTTTGTTCGGACATACAGTGCTGACAGGATCATTATTGTTCGACAAAACAGTTCTGAACAAAATACATTTTTTCGGCTACACAGTGGTAAACAAATTGGGTGGGTATGCATTTCATTGTGAAAATATTATGGAGATTAGTTTTCCATATATATACATTGTTTTCTATTCCTACAATTCGCATCAATCTTCACTTTCTCATCTGAATTTCCCAATCAATGGCAAATTCCAAAGAGACCCACGTCGTCGAAATCCCAATCGACGAAGAACACCAACCCCACAAACTAATCTCCACAATACAAAACCACCCATTAATGGAAATCTCTCAAAGCCCAGGTCACCTCTTACTCTTCAAGCTCTTGCAAAGAGAAGAACACCTCTGTGCTCGCCGAATAACAATTAAAGAAACAAGAAAAGACACAATTGGAAGAGAAATATTCCAACTCTGTTTTTTCTTCTTCATTTTCCATTCCTTATTCTCAATCACTCTCTTCACTTCAACCACCAAAAACCAAAATGATTACAAATCTTTGTGTAAAAAATTGTGGGTTCCATCAATTTTGTCGATTTCGATTTCGATTGTTGTGATCTTCTTAGTTCAGATTAAGCTCTGGAGGTACTGGAAAGTGGAGAGAGAGTTGCAGAGAGAGAGAGGAGCGATGGCAGAGCAGTAACAAGGTGGATTCAGGAGATGAGGATGAAAAATTAGGTGGGTGTGCATTTCATAGTGAAAATATTATGAATATAGATAGATTTGGTAATAAGTGGTGTGACGCCCCGGTTCTACACCATTGGTTGCAGTCAAGGGAGAGTCACTAATGAGTCCTATGGTTAACAACCAGTAAGATCCCATATCGCCAGAGGAGTCAGATTAGCCTCCCTTTTAAGTCCAGCTTTCTTAGGCAGTGCACTACCCTTTTGACAGATCTTAAAAGGTATTGACACAAGGCCTCATAAGTAACGATAAGGTTCATACATATAAATATTAAAGTATAAGTGCATAATAACCACGAATATCCTTAATTTCGAAAGCTTGTTCTATTACATTACATCCCAAAAGAAGCTTAAATCTTCACACGAGTTTTGCAAAATAACAAAAGGAAATTTCTAGCCTCCCTAAGATAGTCAAAAGTCTTCGAAGGTTTCCAGCTCGTCGTCTCCCACTATAAGTTCCGCTTCGTCACCTGGCATGATACGCTGTGAGCTTTGAATGTCCAGTAAACACACACACACCCTACCCATTTTTCCCAGTCCAATACACAATCACAATTATAACATCAAGTACTAAAGCATGATACTCAAATAAATAAATAAAGGGTTGAGTTAGATTGTTAGCAAGTAGAAATCCCCCAAAGAGATTTCATCCTCCCAACCACAAGAATCGGACGCGGATTATTCGGTATACCCTCTCTTTTGCTGCTTTGTTGCAGACCTAACCTCGGATGCCTACCAATGGTTATGTACCGTGTAGCGCCAACCGCAGGGCCTCAAAAGAGACGGTAAAATAGGGCCTTGCCCGAAATCCCTCCTTACACCAAACCACCTAGGGTCCGAATACAACCGCTCCGTTCAAGGGTTCCGAAAAAATCACTTGCGCAAGACTTTAACTTTTCAAATAGAGAACGCATCCCAACAATCCATATGTCACATTTCTCATCTTTACATTATTCAAGAGCTCGAAAACCCAATACCCTCCCCATTAGGTTTCCCGTTAAATTAAATGTTTTAAATCAAGGTTAGTTTAACTTACAAGACAATAATATCCACATAAGCATGCATCAATATGGTGAAGAAGATGAAGAACATAACATAACACATACAATATTATGCCAAGTTATGATCATAAGCTAATAAACATTTTCATGAATACAAGGGCATAAAACATCCATACAAAACACAGTTTCCAGATTTGATGTCACATGAAGATTGAGATAAAAGGACTATTTTAAATCTTCCACCGAACTCGGTCTCCCTATGGTTCGTAGAGAGCTTGATCTAGTTTCTAGAACACTTTTCGGAAATGGGATTGGTTTTCCAGATTTTAAGTTATTTAGAAAATATTCCAGCGCTATCCAGAATCTGTCCAGATCCGTTGACCGTTACGAAAATTTGATTTTCTTGCAAACCGCTTGATGTTTTTCGATGAAACCAATTTTAGTTGAAAGCTAACATCTTAAGGAAGGTTTTGACATAAAATAGAGGTCCAGAATAATTTTGTACATTTTTCTAGAATTTCTGGAAGTGGGCTTCAAAAACAGATTTTAAGGTACTATGCCCAAAACAAGAAGTTTTATGAGGAAATGGTTCCACCAAGGGAAAGTTTTCGTTTGTTTTGTGAAGAAAACATGCTAACTAACATATATTTAACTCACAAAATTTGCTTGAAAGAGTGCCCTTGGAAAGTTGAGAGATTGGTATAAAAAAAAGATGGTTTTGTGCCAAAATGGAGAAAATACAAGAGAGATGGAATCAATACTCAACCCTTAACATTTTTAACATAAGAACTTAGTAATAATAGATCTGAAAACATTATTTAGAACCTTTAGAAACATGCATCAGAGAAAGGAAATGAAAGAGAAGGTTGTATTTGTGGCTTACCTACTAAGCTTTGCACAAGAAGCTCTCTTCTTCCTCCTTCTTCTCCTCTAGACTTCTCTTTCTTTCTCTCCTCCCTCTCTCTAACCGAAATGTGTGTGTGAGTGAGTGTGTTGTGTGTGTTTGCAAGCTAGGGGGGTGTGTTGGTATTTATAGACAAACCTTTGAGGCAAAAAGTCCTAAAAGTCCTTTAGTTGGATATGGATGGAAAGGTTAGGATTTGTTTGAATTCTAAAGGAATGGAAGGGATTTTGGGAGGCTTGTTCATTGGTTTAGGCAACTCCTAGTTGTAATGAGACTAGTTCTTGGATTTTGCATCCTAGGTCTAGGTCACTAGGTTGTGTTTTCCTAGAAGTTCATGATGGTGGTTCTTGAAAATTGGCTCCTCCTTAGGAAAGTGTGATGGGGTTATTATTTAAATCATTTTAGGTTCTAGGCACACTCCTCTAGGTGTATGTATATATATATATATATAACAAGATTGATGGTACTTCAAGGTACAAGTACCAATTTTTGGGACAAGTTTTGAATTTAAATAAAGAGTGAGGGCTTGGAGTTAAATACATGTAACTTAGGTATTAGATTAGGGAACCTAATCCGGTTAGGGAAATTTCTGTTTCGATAAAAATAAAAATAGTAATGCTAACTGACGAGATTCGAATTAATTCGAGTAAATGAGGGGCTTTAAGACAATTGGGCCGAACTAGGTAAATAGGCTATTATGGGCCGTAGTACGAAGGGCCGAGTAGAATGGCCGTATAAGTTACTCCGGTCTTGTGAATGTTTTGGAGTTAGTCCGGTCCGAAAGAAGATTGAAGTTACTGGCCTAGAGATGCTTTGGAGCTAGACCGGTCCTAGAGTTGAATCGGTCTTGACATGTTAGTTCGGTCTAACTGTACCATGAGTTGTACATGAGAAGCTGAAGTAAGGAGCAAAGGGAAGAACCGAACTAAGTACAGTCCGGCCTACTCTGCGGCTCAGCATAGCCAAGATTGCTTCGGTCATGATGGAGTTCGGCCGTGGTAATAACCATCTCACTTGGTTTAAGCAGTGAGGGGGGTGTTGGAGGATAAGGATTATCCTTCAGGAGGTTAAATCTTAGGAGGACTCTGTGTGGAGGAATAGAAGTCCTACTAGGATGTGCCATGCGAAACTTATAAAAGCTCATAAACATCACATTGGGAGAGGTAACACACAACTTTGCTTTCTGAATTCACAGAGCTTTGTCTATTTGTCAAGTTTGCTGACTTAGGCATCGGAGAGGTTTCCGGCACACACCCGCCGGCTAGCTCATGTTTGTGTTTTCAGGTGATAAGGCGACGTCGTACGGAGGAGCGCAGATTTGGTCAACAGGATTATACGTGAAGGTTTATTTCTTTCCCGTACAATTGGCGCCGTCTGTAGGAAGTTACAAACAGAACAAAACCTCTTGACTAAAGCTTCTCTTTACAAAACAATGGCGCACAATGAAGAATTGCCACATTCTGCCATCGACGGGCAAACTCCAGATGGGGGCACAAGGCGCGAAGGACTACCTTCTATCCCTCCCATGGCGGACTTGGAGCCCCAACGACATAACTCCAGGAGGGATGCTAGGGGGAGGCGGACTAACAGCCCCCGTCACTCTCGTTCACAAAGTCCTGACAGGCAAAGGCGGAGGATCGATCCTCAAGCTCTGGAAGACCGCGTGAAAGAGCAAGATGAATTGATAAGGAAGATAGCGGCGGACATGGAGGCCTTGAAACGCCAGATGAAGAAAAGAAAAGTGGCGACAGGAGAGGGGCACAAAAACAAGACACCTCCTCGCCACTCAGAAAATCGTAGTAGGAATACCACACCCTCGCAAGGGGAGAGCAGAAGCCTCAGGACAGGTGATACTCAATCCTGGTCTTCCAGAACTCGTCACTCCAGGTCTGAGAGGACGAGATCTGAAAGATCATACACTGAAGGAAGCACGTATTGGCCTTCGCATTCGCACCAAACCAGATCTAGACAGACGGAATTACCCAGATTATCCAACTTACGAACCGTGCTTGAAGCAAAGGCACGATGCAAGGAGGATCCCAGGGCAAGGGATCCACACAGAGTTTCGGCCTTACGACGGTTGGCTCCTCGGACGCATGGAAGCGTCGAGGTTGGAATGCCAATACCTGCCTACGAATCAACGGACAAAGCATTAGCAAGGCTACAGACTTCGCCGTTTGTTCCGGCGATTGAAAACGCGCCCCTACCATTAGGCTTCCTTCAGCCCAAATTCACTACATATGAAGGGAAGACGGACCCCTACTCACACTTGAGCCACTTTCGCCAGGTCATGGCCGTGTACAGGCGAAACGAGGCCTTAATGTGTATACTCTTCCCATCAAGCCTTGGCGACCTAGGCTTGACTTGGTTCGAGAAACTTCCAGAGAGCAGCATAGCCTCCTGGGCACAATTGACAGAGGCGTTCGTAACAAGGTTTCGAACAAACACTAAAACCCCGGTGGAGATCGACCAGCTACTCTCCATCGACATGGGCGATAAAGAGACCCTAAGATCCTACAATAGTCGCTACTGGGAGACATTCAATCAGATTGGGGACTGCTCCACCAATCTCGCCATTGCACAGTATAAAAGAGGCCTTCCAGTCGGGAACAGACTAAGGGACTCGATCACCATGACGCCACCCCTCACCATGGAAGCCCTGATGGAAAGAGTGCATCAGCACATCAGGGTAGAAGAGGATGGCGCACGTGCCAAAGCAAAATCTGGTGCGACCGCAGTACCAGAAAAGAAAACCTCAGCAAAGGTCAATGCAATAGATCATCAGAACAGAAACAGACGTGGCAGACGAGATAACGGAGAAGACCCGGATAAAAGATGGTTGAGAATCCGCACTGCCATAACTACGGTGTTCAAAAAACTGATATATCGGATTGTGAGCGAAATAAGAGATGAGCCTTTCGTCAAGTGGCCAGCCAAGCTAGGAGAAGCTCAGAAGGACTATGACGAAAGATCACGGTGCACATTCCATAAAGAAAAGGGACACCGCACTGAGAATTGCACACTATTGAGGCAACACCTGGAGGAATTGGTGGCAGCAGGACACTTGGATAAGTACATTGAAGGAGGAACGCAACCAGCCCCCCAGGATCACAATAACCCCAATGGGATGCCAATCGACGCCCTGCCTCAAGGCATTATCAATGTAATACATGGAGTCTTTGAACCTGAGCGTGTATGCGAGCTCAGAGGATCAATCAAAAAGGCTGAACATTTAAGAGAGGTGCTAAGCGCCCAACCAGCCACCAAAAAGGGGAAGACAGAGGCAACAAACGTCAAGTCTTTTTCAAATAAAGACTTAGAACGAATATACTGCCTTCACAATGATGCCCTGGTCGTCACTCTCTGAGTCAAAGATTTTGACATCAAGCGGATTCTGATTGACCAGGGTAGTTCATGTGAAATCATGTACTACGAAACATTTAAACAACTAAAGTTACAAGACAAAGACTTGGCGCCTGCTGTATCTCCCCTAATTGGATTCAACTCCATGCCAGAATGGCCCGTCGGCAAAATAATTCTTCCAGTTAGAGCAGGAAGCGTGACGAAACAAGTGGAGTTCTAGGTATTGAAGGTCCCCTCTACTTACAACATCATCCTGGGCAGAACATGGCTGCATACCATGCGATCGGTGGCGTCATCCTACCACCAAGTAATGCGGTTCCCCAATGACACTGATATAATTGAAGAAGTTTATGGAGATCAGATCATGTTGAAGCAATGCTTCGTCATAGTAAATGGCAGCCGCGCTGCCAAAGGATATGTTCATTCGGTGGAAGAACCAGAGAGTAATGAGCTATTCGCAGGTGTTGGCAAAGCGGCGGATCAGAAAGCAGTGGAGGACTTGGTAGAGGTAAAAATAGATGAAAAGAACCCGGATAAGTTCTTTTTGCTCGGTTCGTCGCTGTTCAGCACTGAGAGATTAGAGGTCTTGGAATTCTTAACCTCTAACATCGAAGTGTTCGCCTGGACACCGTACGACATGCCAGGCATGGATCCAAACTTCATCTGTCACCAACTCAATGTCCACCCATCCGCCAGACCAGTCATTCAGCGCACCCGCAGATCGGCACTTCACCATACCGAAATAGTGGCAGAAGAAGTAGGTAACCTACTGGAGGCAGGAGCAATTAGAGAGGTGCACTACCTAAAATGGATCTCCAACACGGTCGTAGTGCCAAAGAAGAATGGCAAATGGCGTGTCTGCGTCGACTACAAAACAGTCAATAAGGCGTGCCCAAAAGACAGCTTTCCTCTACCACGGATAGATCAACTGGTTGACCTAACGGCAGGGCACAACCGACTTAGCTTTCTGGATGCATACAGAGGCTTCCACCAAATCGCCATGCATGAACCAGACCAGGAGGTCACATCCTTTACAACTCCAAGAGGACTATACTGTTACAAGGTCATGCCCTTTGGCCTAAAGAACGCAGGGGCAACGTTCCAACGGATGGTCACCAAGATGTTTGAACCATTGTTAGGCAGAACAATAGAAGCTTACATCGACGACATGGTGGTCAAAAGCAAGGATGAGAATGACCATCTCAAGGACCTAGGCGAGATGTTTGAGATCCTAAAGAAGCACAAATTACGCCTCAGCGTGTCAAAATGTGCTTTCAGAGTAGGATCTGGCAAATTCCTAGGCTTCTTGGTGACCAACCGGGGCATAGAAGCAGATCCTTCTCAGATCAAGGTGATTCAAGAGCTGGAGAGGCCAAACTCAGTAAAAGAAGTACAACATCTCATCGGCATGGCGGCCGCACTCAATCGGTTCATAAGCCGATCGTCAGACAGACTACGACCATTCTTTCAAGCTTTAAAAGCCAAGTTCGGATGGGACGAAGAATGCGATCAAGCACTGGAAAGCCTGAAAGAATACATGTCTTCTCCACCATTGCTGGTCACTCCAATACCAGGAGAAGAACTCTTCCTATACCTTGCAGTCTCTCAGCATGCAATTAGCGCAGTATTGGTCAGTGCAGAAGGAATTCAACATCTGTCCATTTATTATGTCAGCAAGACATTACTGGGAGCCGAAACAAAGTACTTGCCATTAAAAAAACTTGCCTTAGCCTTAATGATGGCCTCCAGGAAATTGGCACACTATTTTCACGCCCACACCATAGTTGTCCTCACAGCTTTTCCACTAAAAGCTTTGTTTGAGAGGGCGAGCTTTTCTGGGCGAATTTTGAAATGGGCAGTAGAGCTGGGACAATTCGACGTCAAGTTCCAACCTAGAACCGCAGTAAAGGCCCAATCTTTGGCAGACTTCGTCGCAGAATTTACTCCAGGAAGTCATCATATCTGCCCAGTCGACCTAACTGACACAACCGAACTAGGGATGGAAGTTGACGCTGGAATAGCGCAACCCCTAACAGAAGGTACTCAGTCAGACTCCAAGGCAGACCAAACTATAGACAGCAAGGAAGAAACAAACCAAGCTACAACAAACCAAAACTCACCACAAAATAAAGACTTGGTTCAGTCAGATAGCGAGGGGCAGGCAGCAAACATGGACCTTGAAGAAAACACCAGCAACATTCTTGACCCCACGCTATCATCCGACCCCTCCATTTGCTGGAAGTTGTTCGTTGGTGAGATGTGGAAGCTCTTTGTGGACGGGGCATCCAACCGGCATGGTGCAGGACTTGGCATAGTCCTCATCTCACCAGACGGCCTAGTTGTGGAGCAAGCAATCAACCTTGGCTTCCCAGCATCAAACAACGAAGCGGAGTATGAAGCACTTCTCGCAGGACTCAAATCAGCATACTACATAAAGGCCACCGAACTAATGGTCTACAACGACTCACAGCTGGTGGTAAATCAAATTTCTGGTGACTATGAAGCAAAGGATGATAGAATGGCCAAGTACCAAGAATTGGTCAGAACAGAGATCAAGAAATTTGAAGTAGTAAGGATAGAACAAATCGGCATGGAGGAAAACAGCAGAGCGGACGAACTAGTAG
The DNA here is from genome assembly GCF_055761805.1 of Camellia sinensis. Classification (NCBI taxonomy): domain Eukaryota; kingdom Viridiplantae; phylum Streptophyta; class Magnoliopsida; order Ericales; family Theaceae; genus Camellia; species Camellia sinensis. The sequence continues at coordinate 39,044,645 of NC_138969.1, read as the reverse complement.
GCTTTGCCTCAATGGCAGATACATCCATCCCTCATCCATTGCTCATCGACTACTTACCAAGACCAAGCGTCGAAGACCCAGAAGCAGAAGAAGTATGCTGCGCAGAACTAGGCCCCTCTTGGATGGATCCCATCATCCTGTTCTTAAAAGACGACATCTTACCAGAAGAGAAAAAAAGAAGCCAATAGAATAAGGGCGAAGTCGCAGCGATTTTGGCTTTCCCCATCTTTGGCATTATACAAAAATTCATTCTCAGGACCTTACCTAAAGTGTGTTCATCCCCGCAAAGTGGAAGCATTCTTGTTCGAAATACACGAAGAGGTGTGCGGAAGCCATCAAGGAGGAAGATCGCTAGCTTACAGGGCCATTTCGCAAGGATACTGGTGGCCATACATGCAGGCAGATTCGGAGAAATATGTGAAGAGGTGCGAGAAATGCCAGAAATTCGCACATCAAATACATCAACCAGCTAGAGAACTCCTTCCATTGACTAGCCCATGGCCTTTCGCAATGTGGGGCTTGGACATAGTAGGACCACTTCCCACAGCACCCAGAAACAGGAAGTTCTTTCTCGCAGCAACAGACTACTTCACAAAGTGGGTGGAAGTAGAAGCATTGGCATCAATCAAAGAAAAAGATGTGAAGAAGTTCGTTTGGCAGAATATCATCACTCGGTTTGGCATACCAAAAGCCCTAATCTCAGACAACGGCACTCAGTTCGACGGAAGAATCTTCAGAGGCTTTTGTGAAGAGTACAAGATAGAGTTCTACAATTCTACACCGGCATATCCCCAAGCAAATGGTCAGGCAGAAGCATCAAATAAAGTCGTCTTGGATGGACTGAAGAAAAGGTTAGAGAAGGCAAAAGGCAAGTGGGCGGATGAACTTCCTCATGTTTTATGGGCTTACCGCACCACACCTCGACGATCAACAGGAGAGACACCATTCTCCTTAGCCTACGGAATGGAAGCAGTAATCCCACTGGAAGTTGGCCTCCCCACAATTCGAAGCGAAAATTTCGATCCAGACTTGAATGGAAAAGCCATAGCATTAGAACTCGACCTTACGGAAGAAAGAAGAGAAAGAGCACTGGTTCACATTGCCTCATACCAACAAGAGTTATCCAGAAAATACAACAAAACGGTGCATCCAAGGCAATTCAAGATTGGAGATTGGGTACTGCGCAAAGTGATGGGAAACACCTTGATACCAAGAGATGACAAGTTAGGGCCAAACTGGGAAGGTCCTTATAAAGTGGCTGGGTTAGCAGGCAAAGGGGCATACCACCTAGAAGACAAGGACGGCAAAGCAATCCCTAGGCCATGGAATACGGCCAATCTCAAGTTATTTTATTTTTAGCTTTATTCTTTTCAAACATATGTAATTTCTTTTTCCTCAATAAAACGATCAATTCTTTTCAGCATGAGTTGTTCTCTGTAAAAGCTAGCTTTAGTGAAGTTTAGGCACATTACAAACATTTTATTCTAAGTTAGCTGGAAAAACTAACTTAGAGGTTGGCTGGAATAAACCAACACCCCTCCTAAGCCCAAGATAAAGATCCAGGCTGCAGGACGTTTGGTCAGAATAACCAAACATTTTATTCTAAGTTAGCTGAAAAAACTAACTTAGAGGTTGGCTGGAATAAACCAACACCCTTCCTAAGCCCAGGATAAGGATCCAGGCTGCAGGACGTTTGGTCGGAATAACCAAACATTTCATTCTAAGTTAGCTGGAAAAACTAACTTAGAGGTTGGCTGGATTAGACCAACTCTTTGTACTCTTTAGCCAAAGTAAGGGTATGGCTGAAGAGTGGTTGGCTGGATTAAACCAACTCTTTGTACTCTTCAGCCGAAGTAAGGGTATGGCTGAAGAGTGGTTGGCTGGATTAAACCAACTCTTTGTACTCTTCAGCCGAAGTAAGGGTATGGCTGAAGAGTGGTTGGCTAGATTAAACCAACTCTTTATACTCTTCAGCCGAAGTAAGGGTATGGCTGAAGAGTAGATTGACTGACTTTTTAACTCTTTTTACTCCTCAGCCGAAGTAATTATGTCGGCCAAGGAGTGGTTGGCTAGTAAGCGTAGTTAGATTGACCAGCTAAAACCGAGATAACAGTTGAAAGTAAAAAGATCATGGAAAAATCATAACAAGTACAACGTACAGATCAACCGAAGTAAGAGTTCAAGCAAATTTTCATTAAACAAAAAAACTACAATGGAGAGGCCACAACACGGTTACAAGTTTGAAAACAAAAGAAAAGCAAAAAGACAATTTGTTGAAAAGATCATCAATTTCGGCATCAAACGTAGCATCGGCATCAACACGAAGACCGGTTTCAGGCGGGAGCTCGCTCTCGGTCACAAGGGTGGTTTCGGTCGGAACCACGGTTTCACCTGGTAGTTCAATAGTTAGGTCTTCCACCGTGGGCTCCAGCCGAACTGACTGGTTTGCATTGACAACCGGAGTGTCCTCAGAGGCAGAGTCTTCGTCAGAGTCTGAGCCTTCAAGAAATTGCTGCTGAATGGCATCAGCATACTCCACTAGGGAGTTCGGTATGAAGTATGTTGGAGGGTTGAAGACCTCGGTCTGTGGATCGTGACCGAGCTTCTCAACAGCTGCCCTCCAGCCGCACTTAAAGAAGAGTTCCTTGGCGGCTTCGCACTGCTGGGTATAAGCATCCTCTGCCTTCTTGAAGCCTTGCTTTTCGGCTCCTTTTGTGCTCTCCTTCAGCTGGGTTATCTCGGTATCTTTCTTCTTTTCAAGCTTCGCCAGCTCGCGCAGATACTTATCCTTTAGTTCAATGGCGGCCTTCTACTTTTCTGCTTCGGCCGAACTAACCAGTCCGGCCAGTCGGCCGTTCTCAGATCGTAGCTCGGCCATTTGCTTTCTGGCCTCCTCTAGCTCGGCCATCTTCGCTTCGGCTTCTACCACGGCTTGCCTTGTTGTTTTCCTGAGCTCTAACACTTTCCTGTGAGTGATGTTGTTTTTCTGAATGGCCTGACAAAACATAGACTTCCCTTGAGCTGAAGTGAAAGTTGGAAAAATTAGACAGAAAAACGGACAGAGCTACTTACCAGGATCATGGATTTTGTTGAAGACCGGATGGCCTTCAGTTCGGTGTTTAGTTGCTTTTGGTGGTGCTCCATATCTTTGGAGAGGCACACACTCTTGGCCAGGTTGAAGGCCAACTGGTGATCCTTATCAGCAACAACCGAGTCAGAGTCTTGGATATCTTGGTTGTTGAAGGTAAGTTTTGGTACCCAGCTAGTGGTAGTTCGGTAAGAAGGCTCCGGTTGGGGGCTCGGTGGCGGGCTCGGTGGAAGAGCAGTTTCTTCTTCATCAACCAAACGTTGTTCAGTTTCGGTAGTCCGGGCGCGCTTGGTTCGGCGGGATGAGGACGGTTGTTGAGTAGGAAGGGCCACCACCGTTTCTTGGGTTTGACTTGATGGTGGTACTTCAGCCCTGTTAGTCTCTGTCAAGAGGGCCCTGACTCTGTTTCTTTTAGCCATTTCTTCTTCAGCGGTTAGGGGGATTAGTCTGATTTCTGGCAAGGTTGGGTCCGGTTCAGGGGCCTCCTCTAGCAAAAAATCGGTCACTCTCGCTTTTCGGCGACCGCTGTATCTATAGGTCGGCTCGAATTTGAGTAGCTTGGCCCAACTACGTTCTGGATACCGTAGTGCGGCGCGCAAAGTCGCTAGGTTTGGGTAGCTGTATAAAGAATGAAGGTGGGCAGAATCTGCGAAAGAAGAACTGTTAGTCCGGCTGAAAGATTAAAAAATCGAAATATAAAATAGCACGCAAGAAAACCGAAGTAAATTTACCAGGTTCTCCTTTTTTCCAGTTTATACGTCGGCCAGGAATCTGGCTTGATGATCCTCAAAGTTCCCAGACACCCAGAAAAAATCGTCGTCATTTAAGTCCTTATCTGGTGTGTTTTTTATTATTTTCTCACGACGGCGGCGTATTTTGAGGTAGTATACCCAGCCGTCTTCCTTCGAACCAATGGAGTATTGGTGAAAGATTTCGGCCAGACCAAGGTTGAGACCGGCTTGCCGGTTTAGTTCGGCTATTCCCATTATTATGCGGTATGAATTGGTGGATAGTTGGATAGGGCATAGTCTAGTTTGCCTAAGAAACTCGCAAATTAAAGGTTGGACTGGAAATCGTAGTCCGGTTTCGATTATGGATAAGAGGGTGAAGGGGACAAAGCCTTCATTACCCCAAGGAATGACATCCTTTTCGGCTAAAATCAGGTGAACGTCATCAGGTATATTGTAGTCTTTTCTGAATTCGGCTAGGCCGCCCGGAGTGTCTACTAGATACCTATACTTCCCCATTTATTGTATAAGTTATTAATAAATTAGTTCGGTCGGAAGAATGTGCTCAGTAGCTCGGTTGAGCGCGCAGAAGAGTGCCTGGGCAACCTAAGTCTGCAAAGTGGAAAACAAAGGTGTTAAGCACAGATCGCAGACCGTGCTACAAAATCAAAGCAAAGATAAAAAGTCCTACTTCGGCCTATAGGGGATGCTGTATCTTGGTTCAGCAAAATGCTTGGTAGCTCGGATTGAGCATAGGGTTCGCGAGATCGGTTTTTGTATGAGGTTGGTTATCTCGGTTTGAACTATGGGTTTTGTTACTTCGGTTGAGCCTCTAGGGGCAGGTTTCTGAGTTTGGTTTAGAAACTAAGAAAGCTGGCTTAGCCCCAAAGGCTTAGCTCGGTTGAAGGCCGAGGTTCCTAGTTTACTGAGTTCAAACTTCGTTCGGTGAGCTTATCTCGGCTAAAGTGAATCATGAGTTGGTAACTTACTGAAACTACTGTTATTTCTATGAGTTCTAGTTCGGTTGTTGTCTGAATTGATCTACATATATAGCACAAACAGTGTCCTAGTTCGGTTGGGACAAGTTTCTGGATCAAAACTACGTTCTACAGGTTGCTTCATGATATTCATAGTTTTCTTATGAAGATTTTTTCCAGAAAATACAAGACCCATGAAAAGTAGAAATAGAAATGTGTTTTGTATTTTGCAAAAAACACACAAAACAAATTACAGTGAATGAAGCAAATACAAACACAAAAGAGATCTAAGTAACTTACCAAGGTAAGAAGAGAAAACTGGAGATGGAAACAGTAGCAGCAATGTAGAGCACGAGCTTGGTAGCTGAAGAAGTAGAGGCACAGAAAGAGAAGAAGATGAATAGTGTAAATGAATGATTCAAGGATAGAGGATTTGTTGTGTGCAAAGAGAGAGGAAGGGCGGGAACTGTTCAAATTTTTCAGAGTACGAGGGCGGCGTGACAGCTGCCCCCAACCAATCGGAGCCTGCCACGTGTCACTGGAAAAGGAAGCGATTCAGTTTCTGTGATTGAAGCGACGTTCTGACCAGATAAGGATAGTTCGGCTTAGTGCTAGCTCGGCTCTACAGGCTTAGAGTATTAGCTCGGCTGGAAAGGCTAAAACTTTAGCCCGGTTTATAGACAGGTAATCCCTATCAAGCTACGCAGATGGAATTAAGGGGCAATTGAGAGGGTAATTTATATGAAAATTGGGCCGAGCTAGGTAAATGGGCGGTTATGGGCCGCAGTACGAAGGGCCGAGTAGAATGGCCGTATAAGTTACTCCGGTCTTGTGAATGTTTTGGAGTTAGTCCGGTCCGAAAGAAGATTGAAGTTATTGGCCTAGAGATGCTTTGGAGCTAGACCGGTCCTAGAGTTGAACCGGTCTTGACTTGTTAGTTCGGTCTAACTGTACCATGAGTTGTACATGAGAAGCCGAAGTAAGGAGTAAAGGGAAGAACCGAACTAAGTACAGTCCGGCCTACTCTGCGGCTCAGCATAGCCAAGATTGCTTCGGTCATGATGGAGTTCGGCCGTGGTAATAACCATCTCACTTGGTTTAAGCAGTGAGGGGGGTGTTGGAGGATAAGGATTATCCTTCAGGAGGTTAAATCCTAGGAGGACTCTGTGTGGAGGAATAAAAGTCCTACTAGGATTGTGCCACGCGAAACCTATAAAAGCTCACAAACATCACCTTGGGAGAGGTAACACACAACTTTGCTTTCTGAATTCACAGAACTTTGTCTATTTGTCAAGTTTGCTGACTTAGGCATCGGAGAGGTTTCCGGCACACACCCGCCGGCTAGCTCACGTTTGTGTTTTCAGGTGATAAGGCGACGTCGTACGGAGGAGCGCAGACTTGGTCAACAGGATTATACGAGAAGATTTATTTCTTTCCCGTACAATATATATATATATATATATATATATAACAAGATTGATGGTACTTCAAGGTACAAGGTACAAGTACCAGTTTTTCGGGCAAGTTTTGAATTTAAATAAAGAGTGAGGGCTTGGAGTTAAATACATGTAACTTAGGTAGAATTAAATTAGATTAGGGAACCTAATCCGGTTAGGAAAATTTCTGTTTCGATAAAAATAAAAATAGTAATGCTAACTGACGAGATTCGAATTAATTCGAGTAAATGAGGGGCTTTAAGACAATAATTCAAACATTAGGGTTTTTAAAGTAAATACATATTTCAGGGGCTTCACAAGTGGGGTGTCCAAAAAAATATTATTAAAATTTAGGGTTTAGGATTGGGGTCCAAAGAAATAGAGAGTCTAAAGAATTTTGATAGGTACTAATAACAACACTCTTAATTAATTATCAACATTAATCAATCAGGCTAATTTAATTACATGCTCAGACTAAATAAAAAAAAAAAGAGACATAAAAGAGAGAGTAATTTAATACAATCAAGTAAACAATAAGTTGATTAATTAATGGGAGCGGCTTTCCTTCAGCTTTAGATCGGACTGGAATGTGCTGTTGGACCTATGAGGGTTTACCACGGATTCCGTTTCGATAATCTGAACCACTCATTGTGTAGAACTCATCGAGTATTATATTTCTGTAAAGCGTCACATTGATTGGATAGCAATAGCTATGTGATCAAATTCGTTTTGTATAAAAAAATAGACGGTGAACAAATTAATAATTGACAGAAAATTGATTCGATGAGATAGCTATCGATATCCGATCAACATGATGTTTATTGGCATATAATACTCGACGAGTCTTACATATTCAACGGTTCAAATTACCGAAACGAGATCCGTGGTGAACCCCCACGAACCTAACAACATCCTCCAGCCTGATCTAGGACTGAAGGGAAGCTACTCCCTTAATTAATTATCAACATTAATCAACGAGACGTCGAGACTAATTTAAGGGCAAATTACTATAATAGTTCCTATAGTTTGGGACTCGTGTCACTTTAGTCTATGATTTTTCAATTGTGACACATTTGACCTTACATTTTGAATCTTGTTCCAAATAAGGATAATTGAAGATACCATTGCTTAATTTCAAGGGTAAAATCATCAATTTAATAAAATATAAACTAATTTGATAAAAATAAATGTCAAAAAAATATTTAAAAAATTTTAAAATTTATTTCTACACATCCAAGATAAAATTATGTAAAATTGATAAATCTTTTAGACATTTATTTATTTATTTTACTAAATTAATTTTTATTATGTATTTTAATAATGATCATATAATGGATGGTTGTTAAGATTTTAATATGCAATCGATATATTTAATATATAAAATGTTTTTAGTTTTAGATTTTTTAATTTAGTGGATTGATTTAATAATTATATCAAAATTGTCGCCACATTTGACTTTTGAAAAAATAAAAACTAATTTAATAAAAACAAAAATAATCACCTATTATATGATTATCATCCAAACACATAATAAAAATTAATTTGGTAAAAATAAATAAATGTCGAAAATATTTATCAATTTTACATAATTTTATTTTAATGGATAGAAATAATTTTAAAAAATTCAAAAATAATTTTTGACATTTATTTTTGTCAAATTTAGTTTATATTTTATCAAATTGACTATTTTGTCTTCAAAATTAAATAATGATATTTCAATTGTCCTCATTTAGAATAAGATTCAAAATTCAAGATCAAACGTGTCACAATTAAAAAATCATGAACCAAAGTGATACAACCTCCAAAGTATAAGGACGGTTAGTATAATTTGTTCCTAATTTAATTATAAAAATAAAAAAATAAATAAAAATGAGACGAGAGAGAGAGAGAGAGAGAGAGAGAGAGAGAGAGAGAGAGTAATAAGAAATGGAGTGAAAATCCTTCGATTCCCGACCATGAAATCTCAGGTACAGTAGAGGCAACTGCAGAAACTACTTTTTAAGTAGAAAAAAGCACCCTCTTCCTCACGCGACCCATCATGCTCATTCTATTAAAGGGTTGTTTGGGAAATCATTTCTTTTTATCAACATTTTAGGTTTTTAAGTAAAATATGAGGTAAAAATAATTAATAGAAATTGCAAATAATTTGGTTTCAAATGTTGAGTTTACTTTTCAAAAAATTGTGTGTTTTCTTATTTTCTGTGATGTTTTTTGTCAAAAATTTTAATATTTTTTATTTTTTAAATGCACCTAACAGATATACACTTAAAAACTATAATATTTATGGAAAATATTTTAAAAAATTCATTAAATACAAAAAATATAAAAATTCAATACACTTTTGTATTATTTTGTATTTATTGAATTTTTAAACTAATTTTTCGTAAATATTTTACCTTTTATGTGCATCTAAATTATGTGCATTTAGAAAAAAAAATACTTTAAATATTAAAAAAATTCTAAAAAAATATGAAAAATAAAAAACTCAATTTTAAAAAAAAAATCAAAACCAAACAAGGTGAATTACATTATAGATGAAATATTTTTTAGTACAACTCTTACACAGGAAATATTTGTACCATGCACTTAATTTGCTTAGAGTGCTGTTATTAGCACCTGTCAAAATTCTTTGGATTCCCCATTTTATAATTTTTTTTAATTACAATTATACCCTAAAGTAAAATTACATTAAAAGACATTATTAAATGGAACACCCACCTATCAATAAGAACTAATACTCTATAATATTGGACACCCACCCCCACCCCCAACTCCAACTATACATATTCCATGTTTGTAAACCTTAAACCTATTACTTTTCATGACCAACTAACATAAACCCTAAATCTATTATTTTTCATAATCATCTTAAATCCTGAATGTGTTATCTTCATCACCATCATCAACGCTATTGAACTTAAAAGTTTTGCTTCAAGTATAACGTATACTTCATCACTTATTTCACTGTGTAGAGCAATGGAGGACGAGGACAACATTCTCGGTCGTTTATCTGTCTTGTATTAACATTCTCGGTCGTTTTCGGTTGTTCTTGTTTCGTTCGAGTTGTTCAGTACTGGTTTGCTGACTGTTAGAATTATGTTTGGTAATACAGTACTGAACATAATCCTTTCGTTCAATACATAGGTTCCGAACATTAATGCAGCTAGTCAGTTATGCAATTTTCTTTATTAAACTAACTTAGAATGGAAAAGAGTGAATTGGAATGGATTTAAGTTATGCATTTTGAATGGATTTAATTCATGTTATTTTAAGTTGTGAATTGGAATGGATTCAAGCTACACAGTGAAGAACAAATTTTGTTCGGACATACAGTGCTGACATGATCATTATTGTTCGATAAAACAGTTCTGAACAAAATACATTTTTTTGGCTACACAGTGGTGAACAAATTGTTTTGGGCTACATTCAGAATTCTGATGGTGATTCAGACGATGATTCTGTTTTTTCTCATCTTGCAAACGATTATGCAAATCCCGTAGAAATTAGAGTATCTTTGATCGATCTCAGCGATGATGAAGATACAAAAAGTAATGAAGAAGATGATAATGAGAGAATGAGAGAGGTTACTGATTCGGCGATACGGAGAGCGTTCAGAGAAGATGAGAGTCATCGGAATGCTCCGTTGACGGCCGAGACGGTGACGAGAGTGATGGAGGGTTAGGGTCCAAGAATTCGATACTGGACCAAAGCTCCAAACTCTGAAGATTGAGTGAGTTAGGGAATGAGAGGGATGAAAAATTAGGTGGGTGTGCATTTCATTGTGAAAATATTGTGAATATGGGTAAATTTGGTAATAAGTGGGGTGTCCAAAAAAATATTATTAAAATTTAGGGTTTAGGGTTGGGGTCCAAAGAAATGGGGGGTCCAAAGAATTTTAGTAGGTGCTAATAACAGCACTCAAAGTAAAATGATTATGGGGTTGGATGTGATATTTTGTTTGGATTTATTTTTTTTGATTTTACAAAAAGTTTGTCTTTTAGTGTAAAAAATCAAAAAAAACCCAACCCACAAACTTCTCAAACACTACCCAAAAAAACAAAAACAACTTCAAATTCAACTCTCTCCCATATCCTAAATCCCCAATCTCCCCTCCAAAACAACCCCACAAAATACCTCTACTTTTCCCCCCTTCCATTGCACCTCTCTCTCTCTCTCTCTCTCTCTCTCTCTCTCTCACACACACACACACACACACACACACACAGAGATACACATTCAGTCAGTAATCAGCAATGGCAATGCTCCGTATTTGTGAAAACAAAGAGAACATCCCACCTACCATGTGTAACAAGCCCGCGGGGGACCTCGCTACAGCTCGGACTCGACTTGTAGTCACGGTTCTAAGTCTGAACCAAAGAGTCCAAATCCGACAAATCGTTTTAAGAAAAAACAGATTTTTGAAAGAAGTGCCAAACATGGACTGCTTTGCCAGATACAGAGTCGCCACCTAAATATTTTATTTTGGGAAATTTAGGAAACCCTGACTCGGTGCCTAAAGGCCACGTGTCCGTCATCACCAAAGTTGCCTCGGCTCGGGAACTTGGGTACGATTAGGGAAGGTCACTTCGTGAGCACCCCCGTTCGCCCGATCAAAGATCGGCCTCTACTAACCATGATATCTATTTTTGAAAACATTGTGTGTTCTTAATCCGGTTATTAGCCTAGGTTACTATGTGATGCGCACAGCATACAAGTATAGACTGGATCGCCTGAATTGGAACAAAAACATTTCATGCTTGTTTATTTGAAAGATGGTTTGCTACTCGCAAGTAGGCTTAGAATGCAGATTTTGCCACCCGCAGGTGGGCTTAGAAAAGATGGTTTTGCCACTATCTAGTGGGCTTAAAGCAAACAGTTGATGATTTATTCCAATCCAAATAACCCAACCTTCACCCACAGGCATTCAGGCAGATATATCACATAAGCACATAGCCTCATGGTAAGCATGCTGTTCATGGCAGTCACTCACACGCATGCAAGGATGCTAAAGCATAAAACTTACCGAGTACTCCAAGCCAAAAACAGAAACTACATTAGAAATCATGCATGATCCTAAGTATACAGAAATGCCCAATGCAGCGCATGCAAAATGCAACTATAGCAGGCTCAGCTATTCTAAACATGACATATGGAATGCTACAACTAACATGTATTCAATTTGGAATTGAAATACAAATGCAGTTAGTATGATGCGCCGAGCCCGGTGCATGCAAAAACAGATGAATGATGCAAACATGCTATCATACTGTATGCTAATTGAAATATGCCCTAATCTAACCATCATAAGCGGATAAATAAAAGGGAGAAAGACGTGGGGTTGGAAGACATACAACACACTCACGCACACTTATTACAGTTATGCCCTCGCGCAGAGGGTCCGAATAAATAATACAGTCTCGAATGAAAGAATATTACAGTCCAAATATTACAGTCCAAATAATATACAAATTTCTAATTAATTAACAAATTAACTAAGAAAGCGGTAAAACTGGCATGCAAGCCAGGGACTGCCTTGCTTCTGATGGATGATGCATGTCCGGGTTGCCTTGCGCGGAAATCCACCGGGATGCCCCGATTAGCCTCTGTTTTACAATTATTCTTGAAAAGCGTGCCAAGTCCCGGAAAGTTGCTGATTCCTGATTTTGCTGCAACAGAGAGCAGGAAAGGGGCATAGCAGTGTATTTTCACAAATATATGCATGCCTCGATCCTCGTGCCACCAATCACGCATATCGAAGCATGATGGCCGAGGAGTTGAATTGCACAACTCAATATAGGATGAATGCGCATGAAAACGCAACAAAAACCTAACTCCATCATGGATGATCCGGAGTGTCGGTGACTGGGGAATTGAGACACATTCCGTCACTCGGAGTACGAAATGCACCTCGTATCCCGTGCCCGGGCTAACTCCTATTCCGAACACGATGCAATATGCATGATATGCGACTAAGATACAATCCTAACATACACAATGCTATGAAAATGAGATGCCTCGAAATGCGTGCACACGGACACGCAAATCGAGAAAATGACAGAATGCAATCTAAGATACAACCTAGTATGCACTATGCTATAAAAATGAGATGCCTCGAAATGCGTGCACACGGACACGCAAACCGAGAAAATGACAGAATGCAATCTAAGATACAACCTAGTATGCACTATGCTATGAGAATGAGATGCCTCGAAGTGCGTGCACACGGGCACGCAAATCGAGAAAATGACAGACTGCAAACTAAGATACAACCTAGTATGAACTATGCTATGAAAATGAGATGCCTCGAAGTGCGTGCACACGGGCACGCAAATCGAGACGATGGCATACGCAATGCAAATGACATGAAAATGTGATATGGGCTTATACCAACATGAGTGAGCCTCAGCCACACTCACATGAGATGCTGGCGGATAAAAATGAAGCGCCTCGAAATGCGTGCACACGGGCACGCAAACCGAGGCAGTGGCATACGCAATGCAAATGACATTAAAACATGATATGGGCTTATACCAACATGAGTGAGCCTCAGCCACACTCACATAAGATGCCGGCGGATAAAAATGAAGCGCCTCGAAATGCGTGCACACAGGCACGCAAATCGAGGCAATGGCATACGCAATGCAAATGAAATTAAAACATGATATGGGCTTATACCAACATGAGTGAGCCTCAGCCACACTCACATAAGATGCCGGCGGATAAAAATGAAGCGCCTCGAAATGCGTGCACACGGGCACGCAAACCGAGGCAATGGCAGAATGCGATGTAATGACATGAAAACATGATATGGGCTTATACCAACATGAGTGAGCCTCAGCCACACTCACATAGGATGTCGGTGGTTGAAAATGGAGTGCCTCGAAATGCGTGCACACGGGCACGCAAACCGAGGCGATGGTAGAATGCGATGTAATGACATGAAAACATGATATGGGCTTATACCAACATGAGTGAGCCTCAGCCACACTCACATAAGATGTCGGCGGATAAAAATGAAGCGCCTCGAAATGCGTGCACACGGGCACGCAAACCGAGGCAATGGCATACGCAATGCAAATGACATTAAAACATGATATGGGCTTATACCAACATGAGTGAGCCTCAGCCACACTCACATAGGATGCCGGCAGTTGAAAATGGAGTGCCTCGAAATGCGTGCACACGGGCACGCAAACCGAGGCAATGGCAGAATGCGATGTAATGACATGAAAACATGATATGGGCTTATACCAACATGAGTGAGCCTCAGCCACACTCACATAGGATGCCGGTGGTTGAAAGTGGAGCGCCTCGAAATGCGTGCACACGGGCACGCAAACCGAGGCGATGGCAGAATGCGATGTAATGACATGAAAACATGATATGGGCTTATACCAACATGAGTGAGCCTCAGCCACACTCGCATAGGATGCCGGTGGTTGAAAGTGGAGCGCCTCGAAATGCGTGCACACGGGCACGCAAACCGAGGCGATGGCAGAATGCGATGTAATGACATGAAAACATGATATGGGCTTATACCAACATGAGTGAGCCTCAGCCACACTCACATAGGATGCCGGCGGATAAAAATGAAGTGCCTCGAAATGCGTGCACACGGGCACGCAAACCGAGGCAATGGCGAAATGCGATGTAATGACATGAAATGAATATCAATCATTCTAATAGAATTTCAGCACTAAGATATGGGGGAAAACAGTCCCGAAATGAGGCGAAATGACACCAAATGCATGGAATTGTCCCGAAATGCAAATTTAGGCACCCGAAGTGGCCTATAGCTATGCCAAACATGCACAATATGGACATGCAATGCAAAGACAGAAGCTAGACAGTCCCAAGAAAGGCACTTTCACAGTTATAAACATGGCCAAACAGCAAGCATAGGTATGGCAAAAATGGCATGCAAGAATAGGGGCCAAGAGAGGGGTAATGAAGCAAGTGATATAAGCAAAATCCAAACTGAAAAATTTCCTTCTACAACACTGAAGAGGGACCAAAAATATGAATATTTACAGTATATGGCAGCCCCAAAATCAGTATACAAACATGATAGAAATGTGATGCAAAATGAGGCTCAAAAGTGGCTATAACATGAGGTATGCAAAATATTCACCAAACAGCCAAAGACCCTTAATAAAACATGTAGAATGGGTCAAAATAGGACTATTTTCAGAACTGTAAAATGGCCAAAAACAAAAGCATGATAGGCTAACTAAACATGCAAGAATGGGGAATAAAAGAGAGATATAACATGAAGTGGCATATGGAGGTCCCAAACCATGAAAGGACCTAAATGAAATATGAAGAATGGACCAAAATAAGCACTTTTTTAGAACTGTAAAATGGCCAAAAACAAAAGCATGGTAGGCTGCCGTTGCATGCAAGAATGGGGAAGAAAAGAGGAGTATAAAGGTAAGTACAACATGGAAGTCCCAAATGGTGTTGAGCCCTTCTTCAATGTTTAAGAGGGGCTCAAAATAAGCCTAATATCAGTTTACAACATGCTCAAAAACAGATTACTCATGGGCCAAAAATAGCATGCAAGATTATGACATATAAGAGGATCAATGAAGCAAGTGCATCATGGAGGGCTCAAACAGGGTTGAGCCCTTAATGAAAAGTGAAAATGAGCTCAAAAGAGAGCCCCTTTCAGTTAGGGCCGGAGCTTGAAACAAAAAGCATATGGGGCTTACAAATGGATCAAGAAAAAGGGTCAAAAGAGGAGAAGTGTTGCTCACCCTTGAAGATCAAAGCTTTTGTTGCTTCTTGGACCAATTTGCAGCTCCTTTAGCCTTTGAGAAGCCTTCCTTGTTGCTGGAAATGAGGTGGTGGTGGTAGAGCTTGGTGGTGTAGAAGAAATGGTGATTAGGGACTTGGAAGTTTTCAAGGAAATGAGAGGGATAAAGATGGCTTTGTGTATGGAAGCTTGAAGACCAATTTTTCTAACCCCTACAAGTGAAGCCACCAGCTGGTTATAAGGGCCAAAAAGGGGGTGTAAAGGTGGGGGAAAAGGAGACAAACTTTCCCCCACAAAATATCCCCCGGATATTGATATTTTCTGGGGGACAAAGCTCCACAGCTGTAAAGTGCACAGTGCAAGGAGCTCGGCTGGCCTGTTACTTTTGCTGCAGGTGGCCGGCCGGCCACACCCCCTAGCCGGCCGGCTAGGGGTCAAAAGGGTCAATCAGATTTAGTGGCCGGCCACCAACTGATGGTGTCCTCCTATCTGTGTACAACACAACCCTGTGGTTAAAAGTCCAAGAAAGTGGGTCCAAGGGGTTCAACATTAGCTCGGAAAGAGGGGTTCAAAAGGGTCAGGTGGAATTACTGGCCGGCCACCAACTTTTAGGGTCCTCTCATGTGTGTACATCACAAATATGTGGTTCAAAGTTCAAGAAAATGGGCCCAAGGTGTTCAACATTAGCCCGGAAGGAGGGGGTCAAAAGGGTCAAGTAACATTAATGGCTGGCCACCAACTTTTAGGGTCCTCCCATGTGTGTACATCACAAATATGTGGTTCAAAGTTCGAGAAAATGGGCCCAAGGTGTTCAACATTAGCCCGGAAGTGCGAAAAACGGGCGCCGGAGGGCGTCGGAGGATGTATAACTGGTTGCTGCAACAATTGCTGGCCTCCCACCCTTTAGTGACCTCTCCGGTGATAAAACAGAGGTACCTACCAAAAATGAACGAAAACCGTTGCAAAACGAAAGTTCGGGGGCCAAAACGCGCAGTTCGAGGTCCCGAAAATGGGCTGTTAAGCACCGAAAGTGGCATTCGGCCACGAAGTGGGTTTCTCAGACCCCAGTGTCCCTCAAAAGGGAGAAAATAAGGAGTATGCCAAAAACCGGAGCAATAGGAGATGGTTAAGCGGTCCCGAACCGAGGCACACGGCCTGACGGCTCCGAAAACCGGAAACCAGACTCCGAAATGGGCAAAATGGCCTGCGGCCACAAAATGTAGCCCACGGCCACTGAGAGATGGTCTACTGGACCTCTCCCTCCCCTCAGGAAAAGAAACAGAGAAAACCGAGTCTGGTTCGCAAACCGAGGCAAGGCACAGAAGAGGGTTCGGAGGTCCGGAGGCAGGGCTCGCAGCCGCGACTCTGAGACTTCTGAACAAGCACAACATGCAATATCACCAAGTGCTCAACTGGTGACGTCTGAGTCTCAAGGTCGGTCAAAAATGGGGTGTCTACACCATGTCAAAGCAACCCAATACAATTGGAGCAGTTTCCACAATTTCAACCAAGAAAAAAAGAGTAACAACCAGAACAGAATTCCTCTACATTCTTAAATAATAGACCCATTCATTTTCGGCGGAGCCTATAGAATATTGATGGAAGAGCTCGGCTAAACCGAGATTAAGGCCAGCTCGGCGGTTTAGCTCGGCAATACCATTTATTATACGGTAAGAATTGGTGGAAAGTTGGGTTGGGCAAAGGTTGGTTTGCCTAAGGAATTCACAGAGAAGAGGCTGTACAGGGAATCTTAATCCGGTTTCTACTATGGACAGAAGGGTAAAGGAAACGAAGCCGTGTTTTCCCCATGGTATGATGTCCAGGTTGGCTAAGATGAGATGAACATCATCAGGCATGTTATAATCCTTTCAGAATTCGGCCATGGCACCTGGTGAGTAAACTAAGAACCTATACTTTCCCATTTGTGGTTTAAGTCATAAATAAGTTAAACAACAATATTAGCTCGGTCGAAGTATGATACTGAGTAGCTCGGTTGAGCGCTCAAAGGAGTGCCTGGGCAACCTAAGTCTGCAAAGTGAAAAACAAAGGTGTTAAGCACAGATCGCTGGACCGTGCTACAAAAAACAAGGGCAAGATAAATGAAGTCCTAGCTCGGCTACATAAAACGCTATCAGCTTTTAGCTCGGTCTCTGCAAGGGGCTTTTTAGCCCGGTTGAGCTTTTGGGGCAGCACCCTTAGTTCAAACCGAACTAAGGGAGCTGGTTCAGCCCCAAGTTTTAGCTCGGTCGGTGGTTAAAGCTATTGGGGAGCAATCTTAGCTCGGTCTGAACTAAGGGAGCTGGTTTAGCCCAAAGTTTTAGCCTGGGCAGCGATTGAGGTTTTCTAGCATGGTATTTCGCAAACTTAGTGCGGTTCGATAGCTCGGTTAAAAGAAGCGGAGGGTCCCTAACTTGTGGAAACTACAAATGTGACGTGAAGTTTCAGCTCGGTTATTGGGTATGGCTAGGAAAGCACCTAATACAAACAACTTCCTAGTGCGGTTGGAGTATGATGTTGGATCAAAATCAGTGTTTCTCAGGTTATTCATGGAGTACCAGAGGTTCTATTACATGGTTTTTCCCAGAAATATTGTAGCAAAAGTGGAGTACGCTTTGAAAAAACATACAAATAAAACATGCTATGTGTTGCAAAACAAGTCTGCAAACAACAAAAAGGAAGAGGATTCGAACCACTTACCAGTTCAAGTTAAAGAGGCTGAAGATGAGAGCAACAACAACAAGAACACGAGCTTATGCAGTATAGAAATGGGGTTGCAGAAGCTCAAGCAAGAGAGAAAGAGGATGAATAGTGCAAATGAAGGGTTTCAAAATAAAAGGTTTTGTTTTGTGAAAATGAAGGAAAAAGGCGGGACTGTTCAGAAATTACGGAGTATGAAGACGGCTGACAGCTGCATTGGGCTAATAACAGTTCGCCACGTGTCCATCGGATGGGAATCGATTCAGTTACAACGACTGAAGAGACGTTTTGACCGGACAGACAGAGCTCAGTATGAATTTAGCTCGGTTGGAGGCTAAAAGTTTTTTTAGCTCGGTTGGAAGGCTAAAGTTTTTTTATTATTTAGCTCGGTTGGAAGGCTCAAGCTTTTTAGCTCGGCTGATAAACGAGTAATCCCTATCATGCTGCATAGATGGAATTAAGGGGCAATTGAGAGGGTAATTTATAGGTAAATTAGGTCGAGCTGGGTAATGGGCCGTTGTGGGCCACAGTAAAAAGGGCTTGGAGATAGCCCGGTCCAGAGAGAGCTTCGGAGTTAAGCTCGGTCCATGAAAGCTTTATAGGTAGCTCGGTCACCACACACAGAAATAGCTCGGTCGTGGCATATTGCAGTTAGCTCGGTCATACTATGTTGGGCCGAGGTATGTTGAGCTTTCCTCAGAAGCTTGCTACTGGTTAGCTCGGTCCAAGCTCATGGTGGATAGCACGGTTTTGGACAACCCAGTTGGAGTGTCAGCCGGGGTACACGCGCAGTGAAAGGAAGAACCGAGCTAGCTGGAGCTCGATCTAGTCCACGACTTTAGCGTGGCCATGTTATCTCGGTCGTATGGACATCCAACCGTGGTAGAACCATCTCACTTGGTTTAAGCAGTGAGGGGGGTGTTGAGGGATAAGCATTATCTTTCAAGAATGTGATTCCTAGGAGGACTCTACATGGAGGAGTAAGAGTCCTACTAGGATTGTGCCACACGGAACCTATAAAAGCTCACAACATCAACACAACTTTGGTTCCTGAATACACAGAGCTTTTTGTCTATTTGTCTATTTTGCAGACTTAGGCATCGGAGAGGTATTCAACACACACCCGCCGGCTAGCTCACGTTTGTATTTTCAGGGAGTAAAGCGACGACGTTAGGAGGAGCGCGGACTTGATCAACAAGATTATACGAGAAGGTTTATTTCTTTCCCGTACAAGTTCCAATTCCAAACAGCACAGCTCTTTCTCTTTCTTCCCACATTTTGGTCTCCAATGCGAAGCACCGGAAAAGGAGAGCTGAGATTGACTCTGACTTCTTCTCAATGCAGAACAACACAACTCTTGTTTCTCTAAGGAAATGTTTTAGATAGTCCACAAATTAGCTTTCGTTTATCATTCAAATCAAAAGTTTATTGTATCATTTTTTTCTTTTCTTTTTTTCATTTTCATTTTCATTTTCTTTATGGGTTTTTGATTGAGTAAACATTAATTGGGTTTATTCCCTTCAAATCAATATCTCTCTCTATATATATACACACGGACCATTCAAAGGGTAGCTGGTGATTTAGTTCTTATCGGCTCTTTGTAACTGTGGTTCAGTGGGATTGGGGTAAAAATTGATGGCTAAAATTTGTTTAATTGGCTCGAGAGAGTGTTTAAAAATAAGATTTAAAATTTTAAGTTCGGATCATTCTAAAGATGATTTTGAGTTCGAGTCACTCTAAGAATAAGTTGGTCAAGATATTTAATTATAAAAAAAAAAAATCTCTCATGTGATATGAAGAAGCAATTATTCATTACTCTATCTCCCTGTTTGTTTTCAGAGGTAGAATGGAGGGGATTAATAGTGAGGGGATTAAGTAAAATTGTGTTTGTTTTAATGATAATTGTTAGTGTATGGATTGTTAAATTATTTTTTGTATAAAATAAATATAAAATAATAAAAATAATAAATAAATACAAAAACATTAAACATTAATGTTTTAAAAAAAATGCCCAATATATAAAAAATTTTAAAAAAATAAAAATAAAATAAAAAATTTCTAGAAAAAAATAAAACAAATAAAATAATGATTTTTACTTAACAAAAAATACAAAAAATTAAACATTAATGATAAAAAAAATGCCCAACATGTAAAAAATAAAATAAAAAATAAATAAAAATAAAAAATTTCTAGTCCGCCGGATTAATTTTTTAATACCAAGTCCTGGAGGCTCATCCGAATCCCCTTGGGGAAGCCCATCCTAATCTGGAGCTCACTATTAATCCCTTCCCATCTCTCAAAACAAACACAATATTAGTGGGTTTCATCTTACTACCAATCCTAATCGCCCTCTAACTCTCCAAACAAACGGGCCTATAGGCATTGATGTGGTAATGTCACAAATCCATCCAAGCCAATGTCACATGAGGTATGAAATAATTTTTCTACAGGAAAATGTGGGGCTTAATGTGGGTTTAACAATATTATTAATTTTATTATTGAAATGTGTCCTACGGGTTACACAGTAATCATTGCTAGTTAGAACAATAGTCATTGCTGGTTAGAACATACCTCGAGCTTGGTGCAATTGACGGGCCAATATGAGCACTAAAGAACCCAATTCCAATTTGAGAATTTTTTTTATATATAAGTTCATAGATAAAAAGATACATAAACAATGATACATAGACAATGCGCAACAAAAATAAAGGCTATTATACAAATCAAGCAAATAAACTTACCTCAACAAGATTCTAACATAATTTGAAGTTAGTCAAAATGTGGGTGCTTATGTGAGCCTCCTCAGGCCAAGCCTCTTTATTGACATGTAGGGGTGTGCATAATACCGTCGAAACCGCCGAAACCGTCAAAATCGCACCGAACCGCACCGTCAAGGCAAATTCGTTATTATTTGCCAATCGAACCGCCGGTTTTTGGTAAGAAAAATGGCAAATTCTAGTGACACTTTTATCAATCTGCCGGTTTCTATTTTTCTTCCAAACCGCACCGACCCGCACCGCTATTAAATCATGTTTTATAAGATTCTAAATTTTTTTTTTTTACTTAAGTTTGCTTGTTGTTCTATACCTTAGAATATAGTATTAAATTACTGCTCGAGGGGAATTCAAGATGTCAGTAATCCAAAATACAGTTAGATTCCAATTCACTTTTCAATCTTTTTTTTTTTCTGGCCATGTTGCAAACTTGTATCAGCTCACTTTTCAATCTAAATACTTTTCAACAGTAAACATTTTCAATATATTGTAAACCCTGAATGATATTAATTTTATGTATTGTATTTGATCATTGTAGCTTCCACAGATGTTTGTAATGAACTGATGGCATAGTCGTTGATATTATCATGTTGTTGCTACACTTGCTGCATCAGAAGAAAGCTTCGCAAGATGCTTAAATCACGGTGTCTGTCGTCTTTTTTTTACTCTTTGATTTAAGTTTTGTAATTTGAATTATATTTTTTATAAACCGCCAATCCGCCCGAACCGCCAAGGCAAATCCGTCATTGTTTGCTAACCGAACCGCCGGTTTTTGATAAGGAAAATGGCAAATTCTAGTGACACTTTTATCAATCCGCCACCCGCCATACGGTTTCTATTTTTCTCTCAAACCGCACCGACCCGCACCGCGCACACCCCTATTGACATGAGATAATCATGTAGCCTCTGTTTGGGAAGAGATTTTTTGGATTTTTTTTGGCTAAAATAGTCACAAAAAACAAAATAAGTTATTTTAGCCACAATAAACAAGATATCACATTCAACCCATAATCATTATATTATTCTCTCATAAAAAAAGTCAAAAAAGCCAAAAAGTCAAAAAATCCTTCCCAAACCAAGCTTTTTAGCTCAGGTTAAAATAGCCAAAAAAAGTCAAAAAGCCAACCCACTTTCCAAACCAACCTTTAGCGTATTAAGGGTTTTTTGGAAATCACATAAATAGTCTGATTATTGGTTTATTGATTTATTTCAGTCATATTATCTTTTTATTTTTTTATACATTTTTTTGTAATAAACGAAAAAAAAAAGAGTCAAACTTATAAAGCAGCTTATAAGTGAGTATTTTAAAATTATTAAATAATTAATAGAAAGTAGTATTTTTGCTATGGATATGAAAACTTTAAGATGTGTTGTAATGGTTTGATCAATCAAGAGAAATCCAAAGCTAGATTTAAATTTCACATTTGATGAGATGTACGCACTAAAATACGTATATCAAGGAAGTTAAACTAATTACAATTAGTAGAAACTAAAAGGATCAAAGAAATTAACAAAAATGCAACAATCAAAAAAGGAGAAAACAACAAAATCATAGATTCATAAAATTTTAGAAAGATACATATAAAATATGCTATTAGAATAAGTAAATAAATAAAGAAATTTAGTTTGTGATAGGCTAATAGATGTGTTTAACTGTTTTAAAGTTCTGTTTTCTCCTATTATAAAAATATTGACGACGATGATGGTAATAGTTTAAAAATTAAATATAATTTGTTTATAATTCTCTCATATTGAAGTTCAACCGAAGATAAGAACTAAATCACCAACCAAAATTACGCAATGTGCGCTTAGGTTGTGAAGGCGTCGCCAATAGGACAATGTAAACCAAGAAAATGTCTCTATCTCAACCTGCCGCGGCGTCACTCATCATGGCACTCACTAGCTAGCTAGGTAGGTCAACCCTTGATTCCAATTTGACAAATCCTTCCCTTAAACTTTAGTTTTTTCTATGAACTAAGTTAATATTTGGTGTTAATTAACTCAGTTGTCTCTTTAATCAAGTTCATATAAAGAATCAAAATTATTTGAAACATGAAGTCCCTCGCTTGTCCTAGATTGGATTAGACCTCATGCTATGTTTGAATATTAGATTTTGGTACAAATTTGTGGAAGGAAAAAAAAAAAAAAAAAGAAGAAATGTAAATGACATATAAGTGATTTTTCTCTCCATATTTTTTTTTTCAAAAATGATTCAGGCCTCGAATTTGAGGCTCGAATTTGCCTCGAAATCAAATTTTTTTTTTTTTTTTTTCCAAAGCTGTTTTGGTTTGGTTTTTTTTTTTTAATTTTTTTTTTCTCTCTTTTCTTTATAGGGGTGATTATGTATAAGGGTGTACTAAAAAATTAAACATTTTGTAAGTGAGTTGGGTTGGACTGATTGGGTAATAAAATTGACTGATCAATTTTTTTTTTAATTTAATTTAATTTTATTTGTTAGGTTGTGTTGGTTTTTTTTTTTTTTTTAAATTTTTTTTAAAAGTGGTTATATGTAGGGGTGTGCCAAAAAACTAGACATCATATTCTAACTCATCGTACAAAATTATATAGAATTAACGAATTTTAACCAACAGTCTAACTGATCAGTTAATTAAGTTGGATTGATTAAGTGATAAAATTGACTGATTAGTTAAACTGTTGGTTAAATTTTATTAATTTCATATAATTTTATATGATGAGTTGGTGAAAAATGTATAATATTTTATATTAGACTTACAAAAAAAAAAAAAAAACTAACACAGCAGCCCCCCCAAAAAAAACGGTCAAGCCAAATTCGAGGCCTCGAATTTGGGGCCTCTATCACTATTGTTTTTTTTTACAAAGCTCTATTAAAATTCAAAATTCAAATGCAACAACTCCATTTAAGATTCAAAATAGGTGGAAAGCATGCTAGTCCCACTCAATCCCTCTCAGTAAATTTAAAAAGTATTTTACCTTTTTTTGTTGTACTAAATAATGTAGCACCATTATATACAAACTAAGGTAGTTTGGGAACCGTTTACTTTGGGGAAGCCAACCGAGATCAACAAAATTTAATAAAGACAAATTTTCTTTTTGCACTTTTTTATATAATTGGGATGAACTAACACATTGCCACATTTTATCCCAAGTAGAATGTTGTGGATCCACTACAAGGAATCTTGTTAGGTCAAAGGACAATTTCTACCTTATCTGTCATAAATAATGTTTTTACTTTTTTATTTTATTTTATTTGTTAAGTTATTGTACGTATGATCCCTGCATAGTTCTTGTAGTTTGTATCATTTTAACTTTTTAATTTTTTGTAACATGTCAATTTAGTCTAATTGATAAATTCATCAAGAAATTAGATAGAAATCAGGAATAAAATAGTGAATTTAAATTTATATTTCTCACATTGAAATTCTTATCTTTTCTCTTATTTTTTTTTTTGTCTATCATATCAACAGTTTTGTAGAAGTGACACTTTAGATTTGTTGCAAGCAATTTTGTAATAACTATGTTGTATCCTGAAAATGAATTGCTTTGAGCTCGATAGCAAAGTCTCACTACAAGAAAAAACATTTTTGCCGATCACTTTTAGCTACCAAAACTAATTTAGTCGCCAAAAGTCACGGAATTGGCTACCAAAAATAATATTAGTCGGCAAAAGTCAACTTTTTAGCTACTAATTTTTCTTAGTAGGGGAATGTTGATTATTGGTGACTAAAATAAATTTAGTAGCTAAAAATATTATAATTGGCGACTAATAAAATTTTTAGTAGCTAAAGATATCACAATTGGCGACTAAAAGAAAATTTAGTAGCTGTAGAGGTACCTTTAGCTACTAAATTGTTTGGTAGCCGAATGGAAATAAAAAATTTAATTTTTAATCTTTGGCGACCAAAATTTTGGTCGCCAAAAATATATTTTCACCGACCAAAATCCTTTTAGTCGCTGTAGACCCACTTTTGGCTACTAAATCGTTTGGTAGCCGAATGAAAATAAAAAATTTAATTTTTAATCTTTGGCGACCAAAATTTTGGTCGCCAAAAATATATTTTCACCGACCAAAATCCTTTTAGTCGCTGTAGACCCACTTTTGGCTACTAAATCGTTTGGTAGCCGAATGAAAATAAAAAATTTAATTTTTAATCTTTGGCGACCAAAATTTTGGTCGCCAAAAATACATTTTCACCGGCCAAATTTTCAATATTAATTTTTTGGATGGTTGGAGCTAAAATGTGTGCACATTGTTGAATGCTTGATAACATATTTAGTGTTGATGGATTATATTGTTTATACAGGGTACAGGTTGTATTCATAATGGATACAGGTTGTTTAGAATTTTTTTTTTTTTAAAAAAAAAAACACGTTGAAGCATTTGGCTACCAAATATTTTGGTAGCCAAATACGTAATAAAATGTTTTGGTGACTAATAATTTAGTAGCAAAACATAACTCAAAAAGTTTTGGCGACCAAATAATTAGTAGCTAAAACAATTGTAAATGAGAGAGAGAAACTATTGGCCACTAAATTTTTAGTCACGGAATGCACCTTTTGCCGACTAAATAATGTTTCGTAGCCAAATGTGTACTTTCGGCGACTAATTATTTAGTAGCTAAAGGTGACACCTTCCCCGACCACAATAACTTAGTAGCCAAAAAGCCTCATTCGGCAACTAAAGTTTTAGTAGCGGAAACATAACATTTGCCGACTAAACATAATTTAGTAGCGAAATGTAGTCACTTTCGGCGACCAAACAAAGTTTAGTCGCCAATACTATCGCCGACAGGGTATAGGCGACGAGTTTAGCTACAAAATATTTTAGTCGCTAAATGGTTTCGGCGACTAAATATTAGACTTTTGGCGACCAATATTTTGGTAGCCAAAAGTGACATTTCTTGTAGTGTCTTTTGAGTTGGAAAAATTAAAGATAGTGACTCTAATGTGCCTCAAAATTACACCTGTTTTCCTAATTCAAATGATTTTATATTGTATTTCCGTAACATGTTGCACACACATTTTCTTTCCACTTTTTTCATATCATTTGATGTGGCACATTAACAACTATTAAATATCAATAAGCCTAATGTAGAACTCATGACACCATTGCTATGGCAAAGCATGATAAAAGTTATTAAGTGAATTTTCATTTTTTTAAGTAGATTAGAGTGGGAGGGGGAGTTAAACCTTTAACTTCTTAGTGAGGTACATAAATTCTTGCCACTAGCCTAGACTTGGGATTGATCTCTAGTAATGGCACATTTTTTTTCTCACCTTTGCCTCTTATTGATTTATTTTTCTGTACTGTGTACATTTTTGTTTACATCAATGTCGGAAAAAAAGAAGTGGATTCTATTGTTGGACAGCTGCATTGGCTATATTATTGTTAATGTAAATTGTAAATTGTGTAAATTACCACACCACCAACTCCACCTACCATTTCCACTACCACCCACCACCTCCACTACCATCCACTACCACCACTCACCTACCTCACCTACTCCCAAATCCTCTCCTATATAATAGCTTGTAATATACAAAATATACATAACAATCTTGTAATATATCAATCAATAATACATCAGTTTTTTAACATGGTATCAGAGCAGGTTTAGAACTTAATATTTTCGCTTCACCGGCGGGCGGCAACCTCACCTTGGCCGCCTGCCGGACCTCAACCTAATCCGCTAGAATTTTCTACACATACCTTGAAATTTATTCGAGTCCACCACCACTGCCCCTCCTCTCACTGTTGTCCACCATACACCACCGTCTCGGTCGTCTTCATCTACCACCACAGTTGACCTTAACCCGTCGCTGCAGTCCCTTCACTCTGATCACCGGCCGTCACACAGACCTCACCCATCGCCTTCCCCGCCTTCCGCGCCTTCACCTCCAACATCTCTGCCACCCCCGCCTTCCTTCATATGGTGGACGCCGACCACGTACCTCAGGTCTCTCTTCTTTGTCGAGATCAGCCTCCTCGGGACTGGCTCTCCCTTCATTTGTTTCCCGTATCTCTCTCTCACGCAGGGATGGGGGCGGAGGCGAACGCGGCAGAGCAGACTCCAGTGGAAACGACACCGGAGAACGTCGAGGCCTTGCTTGAGGCTGCCAGATATGACGACATTGATGATGTCCCGAACTTAGCTTCTGCTGGCATTTCTCTTGATTCCAAGGATTCACAGGGCCGAACAGCACTTCATATGGCTTCGGCAAATGGGCATCTTGACATTGTGGACTATCTTCTCAGCAATGGAGTGGACGTTAATGCATCTAATGTGGAGAAGAACACTCCTCTTCATTGGGCTTGCCTCAATGGGCACATTGAAGTGGTTCAGAATTTGATTTTAGCGGGAGCAAGTGTATCGGTTCTAACCAGCCACGAGCGGACTCCCATGGACGAAGCAGTGAGTAAAGGGCAAATGGAATGTCAGTGGTTTTATTCGACTTTTCAGAGGGGGGGGACACACAGCCTGGTTTTCAAGAATAACCACACACCCACCCACCCCACTTCTTTTACTCTCTCTCTCTTTGTATATGTTTATTATATTCTCCCTCATACCTCTCTTTTTTTTATTTTTTCTGCAGCCACTTCCTCTTTTGCACCCACGTTTCCCCTTACTTTACAACCCATGTGCACCTTTTTGACATCCCTGTAGGTCCAGGCGCTATTCCACGTACCAACCCATGTGCACTTTTTTTTTTTTTTTTTTTTGTTTTCTTTTATTCTACTTTTGGCCCCATCATTCCACCACCTCCTTTTTTTTTTCTCACTCATATTTTTCCCACCGTCCACTCCATGATACTTATTTTTTTATTATTCTTCTTCTTATTATTATTATTCTTATTAAAAACATATATATATATAAAAAAAAAAATATATATATAAAAAAAAAAAAAAAAAAAAACCAAAACCATTGCAACCACTTTACAAATTTACACAACCAACCATTTTTTATTAATCCATCTCATCCATTATCTTTTATTTTCTATATATCTCTATCTATATGTCCATTCCACCCACTCCTGCTTTCCACAACAAAAAAAAAAAAAAAAAAAAAAAAAAAAAAAAAAAAAACAAAAACAAAACAAAAAACAAACAACAAAAAAAAAAAAAAACAAACAAAAAAAAAAAAAAAGAAGACAGAACGAAGAAGCCGAAGCACTGCACACCAAACTTCTTTTATTCATGTCGGGACTCACCCCGATCACCATTTTACATCAAAAAAAAAAAAAAAAAAACAAAAAAAAAAAAAAAAAAAAACAAACACCACATCCACAAGTGGGATTTTTCTTCTCTACTCTGCAGCTGGTCTCTTCTTTTTTCCTCCGTCCTGGACGGTCCTTGACGGTGTTGCCTCCGTGTTTCCCACTCCACTGGGCACGATCACTACTCCCTGCTCCTCCACTGCTGCATATGGCGGACCTCCAAATCGGAACATCACGGTGGCCTTCCGCTTCAACTCCTTGTTTTCTGCCCTTAGCACGCTTATCTCTGCTCGCGCATCCTTATACATGCGTTGGAGCAGAGCCAGCTGGGAGTTTAACTGCTGCACCTCATTTGTCCTACTCTGCAGCCGGTGCGACAAGTTTGTGACCGCCGTCATGGACTCCACACATGCCTTCAAAGTATACTGATTCGCCTCCACATCCGTTTGCACTGCCATTTTTTGCTCCACCGACTGCATCGGAAAGTTCAACGGAGCAAACCCAGTGGTGTTTGGTTGAGGTTCACGGGACACCGCACCTGCTATCTCTCTTGTGGACTCGTTGAGGTCGGGAAAGAGAGTAAGTAGACCACGGGACGACGAAGCCATTTTCTCTCGCAACAGAGTGTTACAGACTCTCTCTCTCAGCACAACAGTGTTACAGCCTCTCTCTCTCAGCACAACGCAGACTTCTTCAGAGGTTTCTCTCAGTTTCTTGTCTGAGCCTCTGCCTCGGCCTCAGCTCCGTCTTGGTTAAATAGCCGAGGCAGCCACGCGCATCGCGCGCCTCTTCTCGCCGACAAACTGGCACGCCTTTTCATGGCACGCCTTTTGATGCATTCGGGCACGCCTTTTGATGGCACGCCTTTTTAGGGTGCGGGCACACCTTTTGAGGGCACGACTTTTGAGGGCTCGATATCTACATCCATGTATATTTTTTGGGCAGCCTATATACACACTCATACAGTGTCTTCTACACCGGTCAGCTTTATCAATCCCTTTGTTTCAACCTCAAATAGGTTTCTATCTTCACACCTATTTGAGTTTGAGGGGGGGTTATACCAGTATCATGTATAAGTCGCTCATGGCGCACTCCCTAAGTCGCCTCCTCGGTGCACCACTACAGCTTCTACAACGGTCCGACATGACCCCGTAAACTGTCTTCTACAACGGTCCGACATGACCCCGTAAACTGTCTTCTACACCGGTCCGGCATGACCTCGTAAACTGTCCTGCTACATCGGTCCGACATGACCTCGTAAACTGTCTTCTACAACGGTCCGACATGACCCCGTAAACTGTCTTCTACACCGGTCCGGCATGACCTCGTAAACTGTCCTGCTACATCGGTCCGACATGACCTCGTAAACTGTCTTCTACATCGGTCCGACATGACCCCGTAAACTGTCTTCTACATCGGTCTGACACGACCACACAGTGTCTGCTACAACGGTCCGACATGACCCCGTAAACTGTCTGCTACAACGGTCCGACATGACCCCATAAACTGTCTGCTACATCGGTCTGACACGACCATACCGTGTCTCCTATCCTGTTTTATTTTTCAGTTTATTTTTCTGTTTTGTGACTCTCTCCAAACTCAAGTTGACCTCGTAAACTGTCCTGCTACATCGGTCCGACATGACCTCGTAAACTGTCTTCTACATCGGTCCGACATGACCCCGTAAACTGTCTTCTACATCGGTCTGACGCGACCACACAGTGTCTGCTACAACGGTCCGACATGACCCCGTAAACTGTCTGCTACAACGGTCCGACATGACCCCATAAACTGTCTGCTACATCGGTCTGACACGACCATACCGTGTCTCCTATCCTGTTTTATTTTTCAGTTTATTTTTCTGTTTTGTGACTCTCTCCAAACTCAAGTTGGCTAGTGCCTATCCTCCTTGAGTTTGAGGGGGGCTGTTAATGTAAATTGTAAATTGTGTAAATTACCACACCACCAACTCCACCTACCATTTCCACTACCACCCACCACCTCCACTACCATCCACTACCACCACTCACCTACCTCACCTACTCCCAAATCCTCTCCTATATAATAGCTTGTAATATACAAAATATACATAACAATCTTGTAATATATCAATCAATAATACATCAGTTTCTTAACAATTATGAAGCAACTAAGGCTTCGTTTGGGAAGCCATGGTTTGGGCTTTTTTGGCTATTTTAGCTACAAAAAATAAAATAGGCTATTTTAGTCATAACAAACAAAACATCACATCCAACCCATAATCATTACATTCTTCTCTCACAAAAAAACTCAAAAAAATCAAAAAGTCAAAAAACGCTTCCCAAACCAAACTTTTAAACCCAGGCTAAAATAACCAAAAAAATCAAAAAATTAAAAAACCAACTCACTTTCCAAACGGAGGCTAAACAATGGTTATTCTTGTTTTACATCGTAAGCTTTTCTTGAAGAGCCAAAAGAGACGCCCTCTTTCATACCCTACATTGCAAAGTGGAACATAGCTTAGGAGGCAAGCTGGGTTCCGAGGCTACCCTCAACTTTGTGACTTCAATAATATGATACAGAAGCTTCGTTTGGCATTGGTTACAGTAGTCAACATTTTTGTATTGAAACTTTTTTAGTTTAATTTTTTTAATCTCGTTTGGTTTTTATTTTTTGATTTTTTTAATTTTTGTAAGAGAATAAGTATAATGAATATCGTTTGGATATGACATTTTGGCTTCTTTTGGGTACATGGTTTTCTGTCATTTTTGTGGGTTTGTAGCAAAATTTAAAAGTTGGTGTTTTTGTATTTAAAGACATTTCGAAAGTTAGTTTTCAGCTACTGGTGAAATTACAATTTTACCCCTCATGGGTTAAAATGTTCTACATGGGTGAAGTTGTAAATATTTTAAATTGAATGGGGGTAATTTGTTCATTTTATTGTGATTTGACATTATAAACAAATATTAATCAAAAAAGTCAAAAGTAACTTTTTACCAACTTCCCAAATCCAAATCATTTGTCTAAAAAAACCAAAAACTTGATTAAAAGTTAAAAAGTCACTTTTTATCATCTTCTCAAAACACTTCTTTGTTTTATTGGCTTATGTAGCCTATTTTATTTTTTTGTGCTTTTTTAGTCCCAAAATATTTACCAAACGAGAACTTACTTTATATTTATTTTTATAGAAAAGTGAAGATAAAACTATTGAGAGTGTAGGTCCTATTGAGGATAAATGTACATTCTGTATACTTTTTTTTAAAAAAAATTTGTCACTATATTTATTGTCATGAGTCTCATGACTTGACAAAAATGACAAATATGGCCGAATTAGCTAAAGGGCATGCACAAAGGGATTGGAGAACCAAGAGCAAAAAAATGAGGCCTTCGATTCAATGGATTGGACACCCCATTATGAAATATTAATTGTTAGGTACAGTGTTTTACTTGTGGTTCATAATTCATTTAAATTCAGCTATGTACTTGACCAAAATAGTAATAATAACAACAATATAACCTAAATTCAACACCAAGATGGCTATATATATATGCAACCATCATTGCTCATAACATATTGAGAGTAAAATGGTCAACTGGAGCTTCTGGTTGTGCTTTGCATTGATCGTGTACTCGGTGACGAGGTCTGATGCTCGGACTCTGAATCCATTAGTGAAGAAGAGAAGGGAGCTAAGTGTACGGTACCGGACAGTGCTCGAAGAAGCTCAAGAAATGTACCATTTTAGGTTGAGAAATGATGGATTGAGCAAAATCTGGGACGGGTCCAAGCGAGTTAGTCCCGGGGGACCGGATCCGAAGCATCACTGAATAAGACCAAGAAGGGATCATTTTGTATCAATTTCTGTATCTTCACTGTTTTAAATAGTGATATAAGGACACGTATCAGTATTGACGAAACAATGCTAATATTATCTCATATTGACTAATAGTATATTGTAGAATGTCAATATCAAAATTGACATGTATTATTCAATATTTAAAACTTTGATTGGTATGAATAAGAGTAATGTTAGAAGCCCACACATTTGATCCACAAATTTACTCACAATGGTGTGGTAAAGAAATTAGGCCTTAAATGATTAAATGTATAACAAATCAAAAGTTAATACCTATTCTGATATATTGTTATGAGTAAAATTGTAAATTTTTTTTATTATCTCAAACATTTTCCGCATGAGTCACATGTTGAAATGATTCTTAATGCTTCTCCTGGTTTTCATGTTTGATGATGGGTTTAGTATTAGCCAATTAATTGTGGTTTAAGTGCAAGCACAAGTGACATGTTTTCTTATGTTAATAGTGGAATTCTCCATGTTGATTGGACCGTATACATTTTGCTTTCTGATCCATTACAGGTGCTATGTCGATAATTTAAACTATTTATGTTAGAGAACTTTCTAAACAGATCATATATATAAAAAATTAAGTTGATTGGATATCAGTAGTCACTTAATTAGATCATATTTGTTTAAAAAATAAATACATATGTGATTCGATTAAGTGGTTTCCGATATCCGATCAATTTGATTTTATATATGAATAATCTATTTAATGAGTTTTACAAAATGAACAACTTAAATTGTTGAGTTGAGTTCGAAATAGTTCCACAATAGGCCGAACCGAACCATCCAGTTGAGACGCAACTGAGGAGGATTTAGGCCAAGTTTGGCAAGTTGAAAAAAAGCTAAAAAGCCAAAAAGTTACTCAAAAAGTTAAAAAGTTATCACTATTCACTAAAAGTCAAAAATTACGGCTGCATAACTCCCAATCCTAATTTTTTCCTACGCACTAATTTATACAATTTTTTAATACACATTGTTAGGTTTTTATTCTTGGCAATCCCATTTGACAAAACTCCTTTCAGTTGTAATTTTATTTGCTCTTGTATTTCAGTGAGGATATGAGTTTTAGATGCGAATCCAACCCGAATTGTGCCTTGCAGAGAAGTTTGTGATGTTAAATTTGTCACTTCGCTGATTATGACGGGGATCGAGCTACCTGGTCAGCTCGCGGGGGTCCAGGGGGCAACGCCACGGCGGGGTCGAGGGGCAGCGCCCCCAAAGCAAAATGCAAAATTGCATTCAAAGTTGACTGTCTGCCCTTGCTCGCTCGAGCAAAGAAGTCCTCGCTCGAGCGAAGGATTGCATCTATCCAAAAACCTGAAAGAGCTCATTGGTCGCTCGAGCGAAGGGTTCGTGGCTCGAGCGAAGGAACTAATAGAAATCACGCGAGTTAAGGTTCTCGCTCGAGTGAAAGAAGCGTCGCTCGAGCGAGCTTCAAAATCCGGATTTCTATAAGGAATTGGTTTTCTTCCAAAACTAGGATTACTTTGGATTTCTATAAGTAGTTGGTTTTTTCCCAAAACTTGATTTACTCCTCCAGATCTTCTTTTTGGATTCTAAGGTTTATATCTGGGGATATTTTGCTAGTTTTCTTTGATATTTTGATTGAGTATTCAACTCATGGTTTAAAGAGTATACATCAAAGGATTATTTGTTTGTCTTGATTGTTTGATTGGGATTGTTATATACTGCTTAAAATTGATACATAATCACAAATCAACATCTAGGGAATTTCTAAATTTTTTAATTGGTATCAGAGCGGGTTGCTCGTTTGTTTTTTAAAACTTTTGAGCAAGATCTTGTTTGATTTGTGATAATGGATTCAATTCGTGAGGGAAATTCTATGGTTCGACCACCCCTACTTGACGGATCCAATTATTCTTTTTGGAAAGCTCGGATGAGATCGTTTTTGAAATCTATAGATGAAAAAGTTTGGCAATCTGTCATGAATGGGTGGACCGAACCAACAATTACCGTTGATGGAGTAATCTTCCCCAAATCAATTGAAAAGTGGGACACAATTGATTATCAAAATAGTAGCTGAAATAGTAAAGCTATCAATTCTCTCTTTTGCGCTGTCACACCTGAAGAGTTTAGTCGTATTTGCAATTGTGAAGTCGCAAAAGAGGCTTGGGATATTTTACAAACTATTCATGAGGGCACTCTTTCTGTTAAACGCTCAAAACTTCAAAGGCTCACGTCTAGTTTCGAAAACCTTTCAATGAAAGATAGTGAGACCTTTGATGAATTTTATGCGAAGTTGAGTGACATTGTAAATTCCAGCTTCAATTTAGGTGAAAAAATACCAGAATCCAAAGTTGTGGGAAAAATTTTGAGATCCTTGCCCGATCGGTTCCAACCAAAAGT
The DNA here is from genome assembly GCF_055761805.1 of Camellia sinensis. NCBI lineage: Eukaryota > Viridiplantae > Streptophyta > Magnoliopsida > Ericales > Theaceae > Camellia > Camellia sinensis. The sequence continues at coordinate 39,010,790 of NC_138969.1, read as the reverse complement.
TACGGCTATTGAGGAGGCTCAAGATGTTGACAACCTCAAGCTGGATCAGTTGGTTGGAAATCTCTAAACTTATGAGGCACATAGGAATTTCAAAAAGAAACAAAAAGATATTGCTTTTAGTAGTGCTCATAGAGTTGGAGAAGATTCTGATGAGGATTGTGAGATAGATTCCAAGATTACGGCTGCTTTTGTTAAACAATTTAAAAAATCTTTTTTGAAAAAGAATCATAATCTTTTGGAATCTACTCATACTCATAATTCTAAAGGCAAAGATAAACTCAAAATTAATTCTATAGCCAAGAAGGAGAAAGGAAAGATACAAGAGAACTCTGAAGGAGTCCAATGCTATGAATGCCAAGGATATGGCCACTTTGCTTCAGAATGCCCCACTCGTTTGAAGAAGAAGAAAGCCCTCGCCATCACTTGGGATGATGAATCAAAATCTAATGAAGATAAAAGTAACAATGAAGATCAAGGCGAAGAGGGACATAAACAATTTCTTGCTTTCATGGCGGCTTCTGAAACTGAAGGACAAACAGAGTATTCGAAGAGCCCGGTTGAGAAGACCACTGATGATGAATCCTCGGGAAGTGATGATGAAGAGCTTGAGCAAGCTTATGAAAAGTTGTATAAGGAATTTCTTAAGTTCTCCAAATTGAATGACAAACTCACTATGAAACTCATAACATGTGAAAGTGAGAATGTCAAACTAAAGGAGGAGATTTCCGAGGCTAGGCTTGATGCCATCAAGATAGCTAATGATCGATAAGCTCTTTGTGCAAAACTCTTGACTTGTGAGACAGAGAGGAACGAGCTACAACAAATCTATGCAACATATGAAGAAAAAATTGAAACTCTCGAGATGTCTCAAGTTGCTTTGGAAGAACTAATGATCAAGAAAGAGGAAGAACTCAAGTGTGCCATGGTTACCATTGGTCTTTGGAACAAAGGATCAAGACTTTGGACAATATCATTGGGTCTCAACACATTTGTTCTGACAAGAGTGGCACTGACTTTGGTGATAACAAAGAGCAAAAACAGAGTGCATCTACCTCTCATGATACAAGAACTCAAGGAAAGGGAGAACAAAAAATTCAACATAAGGATGGACTTCTCAAACTTCCTAGAGTTGGTAAGGTAAAAGAAAAGAAGGTACACCCTGTTTTTATTTGTCATCATTGTGGTATGCATGGTCATATTCGCCCTTATTGTTATAAGTTGCATGGGAGAGTGTATTCGCCTAGACCTAAAAATTGGAAGTTGGAAGCCAAGTCGAGACGGGTTCCCATTGCAGGGGAAAGGAACCACAACGTCAAGATACCACCGAAGAACTACAATTCTCACAACTTTGTTCGTACTAAAACAGTTTGGGTGAGAAAACTTAACTTGTGTTAATTTGTTTTGTCATTTTAGTTTTTTGATTTTTTTTTTGTCATTACATGTGTGCTTGTTCATTTTTTTTGTCTTGCTTTATTTTTGAAAAAAAAAAAAAAAAATCAAAAAGATTTTCTTAGTATGGTTTTGCAAGCTTAAAATTTTTGAGTGGTCCTTGGTGCATATTGGAATTGATGAGAATATCCATTGCATGTTAATATATGTGTGCTTTTTGTGGTCATTACTCATTTTGGAGTGTGTGTTTTTTGATTAGTATGTCTCATTCTGTACACACTCTTGGATTAGCAAATATCGGAGTCTTCCGCCTTAGTGATTATTTATTTATTTTTTCTATAGACTTCTGGCATTGTATCTTTTGCTTTTCTAGAGGAATTGACCTATACTAGCATCTCATGGGTGATGTTGAGTCTCTTAACCACCTTCCATCTTTTTGCATCTCCACGGCTTTCCCCTCTATTCTTTGTAGTCCAGCCATGAGGAAAAGGCTACCTCAGAGTCACCAACCTGGCCATCCTTATTTTATCCATGCTTCTCTGGTTTGGTTTCCATACTTTTGAGCGTGTCAGCCGCCAATGAGTGTGCAAAAGAAAAAGAAAAAGAAGAAGAAGAAGAAAAAATATGTAAAAGAAAGAAAAAATGTGCAAAAGAAAGAAAGGAAAAAAGATAAGATTCATTGATTGAGGGGGAGCCTCCGCCTTTACTCACAAAATACCCCTTGATTCTTAGTGGTTTGACTTTCCTTAGTTGTGCTTAGATTCTTTTGTCAGAGGTCCAACTTTCAGATCACTACTAGGATTGAATCTAGTGTTTGTCGAACTCCAAGAGTCACACACACACTTTTGTTATGGGATCTATGCTTTTCACATAATGCATCACTTTATTTCATGAGGACTCTCTAATAGACTGGGCACATTGTGTTTTCAAGTAATTGTGTTTCTTGGATAATCTTGTGTGTTCTAAGGTACAAATCTGAAATTTCTTGCTTGCTCTAACATATTATTTTTGTCATTTTTTTCTTGTTCATTGTTTTTAGTGATGAGGAGTTTGGTTTATCTTTGCAAGAGTTTGTTAGCATGGACACTTTGATTTGTTTGGTAAGGGAGATTGGCTTTAGTTGTTTGGCATGTTGCTATGCCTTGTTTGTTCATTATTTCATTCTTGCATGCTCCTGATACTTACATCAACATATCATTGCTTGTGTGGTTTATGATTTTGTTTTGTTGTTTGAGCTTCCTTGTCAATTCGTGACAAAAATGGGGAGAAAGTTGTTTTTCATGTGTCTTAGGATCTCATGTATTCATGTCATGTGTCGGGTGCATATGTTTTAGTTTTCATCTATCCATGCTACATGTTCTTAAAATCTCCAAATCGCATCTATTCATGTTTTCCATCCCATGCTTCAAATGCTTCAAGATAATCTATCCATATGTTTATTGCTTTTTCATATACTCTTGTGGGACTAATAGTTGTTTTGGAGATTGTGGCATTAATAGTTGTTTTGCGGATCTTGACCGTCAGAAAGAAGTTTGTTTTTGTTGGCTGTAATGGGTTGGGGTGTTTAGCTTTTATTTGTTAGGTGTGTTTTGTCACGGCATTGCCAAAGGGGGAGATTGTTAGGTTTTTATTCTTGACAATCCTGTTTGACAAAACTCCTTTCAGTTGTAATTTTATTCGCTCTTGTATTTCAGTGAGGATATGAGTTTTAGATGCGAATCTAACCCAAATTGTGCCTTGCAGAGAAGTTTGTGATGTTAAATTTGCCACTTCGCTGATTATGACGGGGATCGAGTTGCCAGATCAGCTCGCGGGGGTTCAGGGGGCAGCACCACGGCGGGGTTGAGGGGCAGCGTCCCCGAAGCAAAATGCAAAATTGCATTCAAAGTTGACTGTCCACCCTTGCTCGCTCGAGCGAAGAAGTCCTCGCTTGAGCGAAGGATTGCGTCTATACAAAAACTTGAAAGAGCTCATTGGTTGCTCGAGCGAAGAGTTCGTGGCTTAAGCGAAGGCACTAATAGAAATCATGCGAGTTAAGGTTCTCGCTCGAGCGAAAGAAGTGTCGCTCGAGCGAGCTTCAAAATCCGAATTTTTATAAGGAATTGGTTTTCTTCCAAAACTAGGATTACTTTGGATTTCTATAAGTAGTTGGTTTTCTTCCAAAACTTGATTTACTCCTCCAGATCTTCTTTTTGGATTCTAAGGTTTATATCTGGGGATATTTTGCTAGTTTTCTTTGATGTTTTGATTGAGTATTCAACTCATGGTTTAAAGAGTATACATCAAAGGATTATTTGTTTGTCTTGATTGTTTGATTGGGATTGTCATATACTGCTTAAAATTGATATATAATCACAAATCAACATATAGGGGATTTCTAGATTTTTCACACATTTTTTCATAAAAAGTCAAAAAGTTAACCCAAAAATCCATATTTTTTTCCTCCATTTTTTAGTTCAAAAAGATAAAAAGTGCACTTATTTAGGACACCCCAAACAACCCTTAGTCCCTATTGGAAATATACGACTTGCATGGGTAAAAAATTAAAATTAGAAAATGTTAATTGATGTGTCATGTAATAATAAAAGGGTTGGTCTTTTCTTAAATTTAAATTTAAATTTGAAAAATTTTAGGGGCACATAAGTTCCCTCCCAGGTTTTATTTTAATGATTCAAATTGTTCATTTTGTAGGGTCCTTAGGATATATCATCCATGTAAAAAATTAGATTAATTTGATAATCAAAACATTTTTATTTTATCTCATTTATTTTTAAAAAATAGACAAAATAATTTTTAAAATATAATATCAATTTTTTTATTAGTGACAAACACAATAAAAAAATGTTACGATTAAAATATGATGGGTTAAAATATATATAATAAAAAAAAAGATGAGTAATTTTATTTGGGATCTTGGTTCTTTCCAAGAGGGAGAGAAGCTCAATTTAGTTATTATTATGTTTTGGGTAAATTACTTTACCTCCTTTGACATTTCTGACAATTATAAAAATTTCTTTTATAGTTTCAATAATTACATTAACTCTCTTATTTTTAAAATTATTATCAAAATTCTACCATTATTAATCTATTTAACAGAATTTGTTGATGCCATACGTTATAATACCAAAAATAACGAAATTGACCATTAATTACTTTATTTATTCAAATGAGAAATTTCACTCACATCCCTTAAAGTTTTGCATATATGTTACCAAAGACCCATACATATTTTATCATTATTTAATAAAATTCTCAAATTTAATGCAATATTAAATAAAACCCTTAAGTTGTTCAGACATTATTAAATCATTTAATAGAATTTTTTTTAAATATTCATTGATAAAATACTTAAAAATAAACAATCTCTCTAAAATTAATGTTAGATAACATCCTAATAATTTAATTTAAGGCTTATTTCACACTAAATAAACAATGTAAAATTTACAATTTTAAATAATCTATTTATTATTTGAATTTTTTTTAAAGTTAAAATAAATAGATTTATTTTTTCCCCGCAATTTGCATTACTTATTTATTCATATATAAAAAAATTATTATTTTATATTTTCTCAATCATATATTATTATCAAATTTTAATTTTATCTTTGAGTCATTAAACTTCTAGTCGATACATATTTAAAAAAACGTAGGTTAATATTTCTTACATAATTAAAAAAATTAAACAATAAATATATAAGTAAAAAAAAATCTAATTGACTCACAATAAATGAAAATTAGTTGATAGGGAATGAAGGATTAAGAAATCATTTGAGAATAATAAACAATTCAAACATTTATCATTTCTTACACTTAAAATTGAAATTAATCTTTACTTGTATAGAGAAATTATTTGAGAACAATAAAGACTCAATTAATTTGATGTGTATGATACTTAAAATCTATCTCTCCATCTCTATTTATCTCATTTAAACTATTTTTATTAAATTAAATCTTTAAAATACTTTCTCATCTTCATTAATGGTTGAATTTTTATTTTATTTTTTGTTTATAAAGGTTCAAAAACTTGTTGTGGAAAAACATAGAGTCAAGAAATTACATTTATATTTTGAAAAATTTATGAAAAATCAATATTTAATACGATAAATTGAATTTAGTGCATTTAAGGTTAAGATTAATGTTGATAATGAGTGAGTTTGGTTTAATTGTCAGAAACCTCAGTAGAGGTAAGATTTTTTTTACTTCTATATTTATTTTTTAATTTTTTTAATCACGTAAGAAATATTAACTTGTGTTTTTTTTTTTTAAATATGTATCTACTAGAAGTGTAATGACTCAAAAAAATAAATAAATAAATAAATAAAATTTGAGAATAATATATAATTGAAAAAAGATAAAATAATAATTTTTTTTACATATCAATAAATAAGTAATGCAAGTTGTAGGGAGAAAAAAAATCTATTTATTTCAACTTAAAAAAAAATCAAATAATAAATACATTACTTAAAATGATAAATGTTACATTATTTATGTAGTGTGGAATAAGTATTATATTAAATTATTAGAATATTATCTAACATTAATTTTAGATAAATTTTTATTTTTAGGTGTTTTATCAATGAAAATTAATTTTTTTCATTAAATGTTTTAATAATGTCTTAAAAATTTAAGAGTTTTATTTTATATTGCATGAAATTTAAGAATTTTATTAAATAATGTTAAAATATGCATGGGTCTTTGATAATATATATATACAAAATCTTAGGGAAGGTGAGTGTAATTTACCCATTTTGATAATGAATGAATTGGTTTATGGGTATTTTCGTTTTTTTACATGCAAATTAAAGGGTAATATAGTCATTTTTACACTTAAATAACGCCGTTTGTACGAATTTAACAGATAGAAGAAATCTTGATAATAGTTTCAAAACTAAGGGAAGTTAATATAATTATTGAAACTATAGGAGAGATCTTTATAATTGTCAAAAACCTCGAGCGAGGTAAGTATAATTTACCCTTATGTTTTTATTTTTTTTTATTTTCTTTATTTTATTGATATGAAACAAAGTACAACGAATAGAAATAAGGGAAAATTATTTATAAGTCCTATTATAAAGACTTATGCTACATATGGTTCTAGAAAAAAAATTATGTTTCCATAAGTCCTGTGGGAAGCTTTTTGACACATTTACCCTCAATATTATTTGTTAATATAATAAATAATGGCAAAATCATATATAGGAAATTGAATATTACCATAGATCATAATCATGTCAATTTGGATGTGAGTTTGAATTTCAAAATCACGTTATGTTTAGTGATTCCAGCTTTGATTAGGCTATTTTTTAGGAAACAAGATATATTAGATATGTTTTGTCTTATTAGGCTGATGTAAAGGGTAGGTTCATTACACAAAATTTGGAAGGCCACTAATGAGAGAAAACAACAGTGCGATTCGACGGCGAGATATGACGGAATAGTGGGCTCGGAATTGCGTCTCCAGTGAATGACGACGACTGATGGCCCCGAAACCTGTGACTTTTCTCCTGTTTTGCAATGTTGATTCCTTTGATTTTGGTTAGCAACCCATAACTAAGGTTTATGTGAATATGGGATTGTTGACATTTTCGGTTTGTATCGGTCAAAAGCTGTATTGTAAGTTGTATATTTTGTGAGTTTTATGACTATTTTAGGTTTTGATAGTTTTCGGTTTGAAGAAGTCAGTATATATGTGTAGGTTGTTGATTTGGTGTGTTTTGTGAGTTATTTTTTGGTGTTTATGGATGGGGGTTAGGTGGGTTGTCGATTTTGTGTGTTTTGTGTGCGATTTGTTGTTGTGTTGTCGAATATGGAGTCTTCGTGATGTTTAGGTTTGAATGGTGGTCTGTAACATGGTGGGTAAGTTGTCGAATGTGACTGGTGCCACGTCCCTGTTTTATGTAGTTTAAGATTTCTGAATATGAATGTGAATTTATGAGACTGTTTGATAATTGTCACAGTGAGTCGAATAATACAAATAACTCGATTTTTGGGTTGTGGTTGTGAGTTCACGTTCCCATTTTATGGTGTTATATTTGTGTCTGTAGTGTGTTATACGTCAACTTTCATGTAGCACATTTGTCACATTATTCAATAAATTGGAATGTGTCACATTATTCACGATTACTTTGAGTACTTAAGTTTCACACGCACAAACGTGTGTGGGTATATGGGTACATTGCTATGTGTTTGTTTTGTGAAACATGTGGTCATGTAATTTCTATTGTAACGTTAATTGTATTATGCATGATGAATAATACGAATTCGAGTTGTGGTTTATGTTAGGTAGATTTGGTTCATGTTTTAATTGGCATATGTCACATTGTCTTTCATGTTGTTACATGTACAATGTGTCACATATCCATTATCTGTGGTCACATTCGTGTTCGGACTGTTTGATAATTGTCACAGTGATTCAAATAATACAAGTAACTCGAATTCGGGTTGCGGTTGTGAGTTCACATCCCTATTTTATGATGTCACATTCGTGTCCGTAGTGTGTTACCCGTCAACCTCCATGTAGCACATAGGATTTGGTGAAAGAACTTTTAGTGGTTGATGATTGTCCGCAATAAAAATCAGACTCATATGTGTGAATTATGTTTGTTTGCAATGAATTTCATTGATGATGCTATGCATTGTATGTGGTTTGTTTAAACATATTTACTAATGTCTCATATTTTCCTAACAGGGTTGATTGTGGTATTATAGTATGTTTCATTATGAAACAACTCGTGCGTCACCTTGAAGTGGAGAAGTCAATAGGAGGGGAGAGCTGCCAAGACTGTGCAAGCTGGGATGGTGAAGTTGTCACGACCCCATCCCGCCCCTAGTAGAATTGTGCCGTGATGGCCAGTAATCCGAGATTACCGAAGGCCAACTTACAAAGATTCACACACAATCAGAGTATATATATGGGGCTTACATGTGCGGAAGCGATAAATTTAAAACTAAATAGTCCACAAGAGCTGTGCATAGATCAAATGAAATGACATACATCTTAATATAACTTACAACTTGGATACAATGAAATAAAGTACAAAATACATCTTGATCAAAAGGCTTCTCAAGCCGACATAAACAAAAGAAGTAACTACAAGCCAAGAAGCGTGATTTTCAAGATGCTACAAAAATGCGAATCCAAACAAGTTGCAAATAATCGTCTAGGCGTCGCCGCCTTCTTGCTCATCACCTACATATATATAAGAGAGGGTGAGCTTGGATACTCAGTGAATGATACCAGTAATAAAAGTTTTGCAAGAATGATATCCAAGATCTCTTTTCTAAACAATACATAGCATACTATACAAAATCAAGGGATGAACTAAGTCCATCAATCAAGTCTTTCAAATTTTCAAGGGATGCTTACTAGCATCAATATAATACAAGGGATGACATTAAACAAAGGTGCTACAAAAGCTTAGAGTCCTCTAGAACGTAAGGACTTGTGCTACAAAGGTTTAGAGTCCCCTAGCACGTACGGACTTGTGCTACAAAGGTTTAATATCCCCTAGCACGTACGGACTTGTGCTACAAAGGTTTAAAGTCCCCTAGCACGTACGGACTTGTCAAGAATGTCATCCAAAACAAGGCTAATACTTGATACACAAAATAGGGGTATTCATTCATGCTTAACAAATACTTTTTCCAAAACAAAGCAAAGCAAAGCTTTATCAAAACTTTATAACATAACTTTATTAAAAATACCACTCACATAGTTCTTCGGGTGTAGGAATTACAAGCAAGGATCCAAGGCCTACAAGCACATAATAAATCCCATTGAATGCGTTTCATTAAGACAAGGTGAAATGCTCAAAGATGGATATGAAATGCATCCTTAAAACAAGCTTTACTTGATAGGAAAAGATCTCAGCATTTCTTTCAAAATCAAGTCAAAGCAAAGCAAAACATGCTGGGAGTTACAACACTGCCTTTTAACCTCGGGAAAACATGCAGGGTACTAACCAGGTCTAGGCCAAGGTCCCACACCCCTTGGCTGAGGTGTGTTCCTGACGACCACATTCAAAGAAGTGAAGTCTGGAAAAATCTGGGTTTCCCTTTTGAAGAACATGAAGAACAAGAACATGAAATACTAAAATCATAACTTCTTCATTCAAAATTTGAGTTTTCATGAGATGAGTTTGAAAACACGGACCTGGGTACCCTTACTTGAAGATCTTATGAAAACAAACACAAAAACATGGATCTTGTTACAAGCTTTCGGATCAAAACATGGTTTTATCTCAAGAACATAAGAACATCATTTTCTCTTTCTAAAATAACTTTAAATTAATGCATGGCTCATGAATCATGCTAGATCATGAAATGCAATGCAATCGGATCAACATAAAGAATAACAAGAGTAAATCAAGATTCTAACCTCAAAACACGGATTAAACGGCTCAAACTCTAAAGATCTAGCTTGGGATCTAGCTTTCTCACTCCAACTTCCTCTCCTCCTCTTAGAGCTTCTCTCTCTACCATGCAAGAGATATGACACAAAGTGATATGTTTCTAATTCTACCGGCTGACTTAACTCTCTGCTGGGACACGTGGCAACGACTGGTTGGATTTCCTCAAAAGGTGATAGATTGATAAGACAAGAGCATGACAAAGTGTAAGCAACAAGTAAGGTGACATGGGCACTTCGGCTGGTAATGATCTCGGCTAGGACAAAGTTTCGACAAGTAAGGTCTCAATGATCTCGGCTAGGAAGGACAACACTTGGCCTAGCTGTGTCATACTGGGATACCTCTGTTCTGCATTATGCTAAATTGGTCCTTAATTTGAATATGATTAGGTGTTCAGCCTGACTTTATGTGCCATTATGTGAATATATGCGATTTTGCAATTCTATCTGTTCACTGTAGGAATATCTATTTGAGTAACCTACTTTGGAAATTAAATTGAGGGCCCTATCGGCCACAGAACCCGAAATTGATTACGCCATTGTGATTGGCATAATTTTTAGAGCCTACAGTGAAACTTAATTGGAAATTTATTCGGGTCAGATTAAACTGATTAAATTGAGGGTCTAGTGCCTCAATTATTTAATATTAATAATTTTAAGTTAATGGGGCCATACAAGGGCCCTTGTTACATTCAATTCTCCTCCTTATATCATTTTGGCTGGAGTTTAACTCTCTAGAAAAGAGAGAGTCGACTTTGAGAGAGAGGGGAAGCACCATTGGGCATTTTGATTTAAGATTGTGGATTGGGAAGCTACACTCTAGAATTAACAAGAACGGGTGGAGATTGAAGCTCCTAGGTGAGTGATCAACCCTTAATTCATGAATTTGTGTATGTAATAATGTTAATTCGAAGAGAATATCTGATCAAGAACATGAATGGTATTGAGTATGATGAAATTGAAGTTTATATGCACATGCATGCATAGAATTGCCATAAAATTGCATAATCAAGCATGTGAGGAGTAGAATATGAGAAATTGGGTGTCGAATCATACATGCAAGTATGGTTTGGTCGAGCTTCATGGTTATGAGCACCATTTGTACCAATTGTAATAGAAATGGAGTCAAGGATTGGCATGCATGCATGATTGATGAAGATGTGAAGTTGGAATGCATGAATTAATTATGTTGGAAAATGAATTTGAGTCAAAATGGGCCATGCATGTAAGTAATTCTTGGGATTGAGCTTCATTATGTTGTAACTTGGGGTTTATGCCATGTTAGTGTATGTTTCTATGATATTTGAGCCGAAATCATGCATCTTGAACCTTTGAATTTCGAGTTGAAGCTCAAGAACACAGTTCTGGGTTTTCCAGAATTTTGAGGTCCGCTCGAGCGGGGAACCTGACGCTCGAGCGGGAAATGCGTGCTCCCAGTAATTTTTGCAGACTTAATGTCCGCTCGAGCGTTGTAATTAACGCTCGAGCGTGGGAGCTATTTTGACAGGCCTTCCGCTCGAGCGCCCTATTTCACGCTCGAGTGTATTTTTGATGCAACCAGCACTTTTGCAGGCCTTGAGGGTCCGCTCGAGCGGGGAAGTCCACGCTCGAGCGGGGACCCTATTTTCTGAAATCCTGTTTTTGCATTTTGTGTTCTGTTTTCCGTTCTGTTTCACTTGCAAGCACTCTTAGGCATATGTTAAGCATTGTAAATGAGTTAATGAGATAATAATAAAGCCTAAAGAGGAATATGTGAATTAAAGAACGGATTGAACTGTTAATGACCCTTTTGTGTTCATGAAACGTGTAGGGTCAAGCTCCAGGGCAAATCAACAAGCCGATCACTGTGAGTAATATCAATATTTGAAAGTTTGTCAATGTCCAATTGTTATTCCCTTATAAACTTTATGAGCTGTTAATTGGGATTGTGGACTAAAGTCTGACAAGAATCAATGAATGGACCAAAGGTCGTTTTGATAAGAAAGAATGGACCGAAGGTCGTTTTGATGTATATGAATGGACCAAAGGTCATTTTGATAAAAAAGAATGGACCGAAGGTCGTTTTGATGTATATGAATGGACCAAAGGTCGTTTAGATGAATATGAATGGACCGAAGGTCGTTCCGTCATGAATGAGTGGGCTAAAAGCCGTTTTGACGTAAATGAATGGGCTAAAAACCGTTTAGACGTAAATGAATGGGCTAAAAGCCGTTTTGACGTAAATGGATGGGCCGAAGGCCGTTTTGACATAAATGAATGGGCCGGAGACCGTTTTGACAAGAATGGAAACCTGAATGGGCCAAAGGCCAGTATGTTGGAACTACAGTCACTTGATCTAAATTTTGTATAAGTATATATATATCCGTGTTAAATAGAAGTATGAATTGGGCCCAAGGCCGTTTGGAGCATGTTGTTCTACATATTGTCATATAACTGTCATGTTTGATATTATTCACTAGGCTATCGCTCACCCTCATTCATGTGTTTGTAGGTGAGCCAAGGGAAGTGCAAACCCAGCCCCAGTGAAGTCTGCTAGGAGAAATCCGAGTTTTGAGGAAGTTAGCCTTGCGTCTCACTCTTGAGACCTACCTTGCCTTTTTGCTATGTACTTATGTTTTGTCTTGTTGGCAAGGGCCTAGTGTATATCTGTAAATAGCCTGTCATAGGTTGACTCATTTTGAATGATCCTGTCTGTAATGAATTTTGTGAAAATGTAATTTTGAGGTGGGTTATTAACGTAACTGAATATGGTCTGTTTGATGTGCATATAAGCACGACTCTATGGACAAAGTTTTTAATTTTGCTTCCGTTCGGCCCCTTTACTCTGACAAGTTATGTCTGTAGAATATGAGGCCGTAGGTAATCTCAAGATTGCTGGCCGGTTATGTCCTTAACCCATAGGGGCGGGTTCGGATCATGACACATACCTTGGCCTAGATGTGCCACACCTCGGTCTAGGTCGTGCCAGTTTAGGGACAAGATCACTTGGGTATAATATCTCGGCCTAGATGATACACATCTTGGCCTTGGTGATGAACACCTCGGCCTAGATAATGACATCTCGGCTAACATGTCAGGGTGAGGGTGGAGGTCAACTAAGGTGGTTCCAAGATGGTCTAGGTGTAAGGAGCTCAAAGGTGTAACCTAGGCTTAAGATGACCTCGGCTAAACTCACACAAAGCAAGGAACAAAACATGCAAGCAACACTTATGCGAAACAAATCAAGGTTTGTAGATGCAACTTAACAAGACAAGATCATGTAAATACATGCAAGCATGACTAGAGTAAAGTGAGGGTTGCTACATCCTCCCCCCCCTTAAAGAAGTTTGGTCCCCAAACTTGAGTTACCTTGCCCCACAAACAACTCCGGATGTCGGATTCTCATTTCTTCTTCCATTTCCCATGTAGCATCCTTGCCATAATGCTCTTTCCATTCAACCTTCACCATTGGTATCAACTTGTTTCTCAACTGTTTCACTTGTCTATCGATAATTCTCATCAGCTTCTCTTCGTAGCCTAAATCTTCATTAACCATGATCCCAGAGTGATCAATCATATGCAATGGATCCTGAATATACTTCCTTAACATGGAAACATGAAACACATTGTGGACTTGGCTTAATTCTGGTGGCAAAGCAAGTCTGTAGGCAACTAGGTTAACTCTTTCAAGAATTTCAAACGGCCCAATGTAACGAGGTGATAACTTACCTTTCTTCCCAAATCTTGAAACTCCTTTCATCGGCGAGGAATACATGATCTCCAACTTCAAATTCCAACTCTCTTCTTTTCTGGTCGGCATAACTCTTCTGTCGACTCTGAGCAGTTTTGATCCTTTGTCGAATGAGCTTAATCTTCTCGGTTGTAACTTGAATTAGCTCGGGACCAATCAAAGCTTTATCTCCTACTTCAGTCCAACATATCGGCGATCTGCACTTTCTTCCATACAAAGCTTCATACGGTGCCACGCCAATGCTGGCTTGATAACTGTTGTTGTAAGCGAATTCCACTAGCAGCAAATGCACCTCCCAACTCCCTTGAAGTCCAATACACATAGTCTAAGCATATCTTCAAGTGTCTGAATTGTTCTCTCTATTTGTCCATCGGTTTGGGGATGAAAAGCTGTGCTAAATCTCAACTCGGTTCCCAAAGCTCCTTGTAGACTCTGCCAAAATCTAGAAACAAACTTCGGATCTCGGTCTGATACAATGGACATCGGCACCCCATGAAGTTTAACAATCTCATTCATATATAATACAGTAAGTCGGTCAGCATTGAAAGTAGTTTGGACAGGCAAGAAGTGTGCTGACTTAGTTAATCTGTCGACTACAACCCAAATTGAATCCATACCCTTCTGTGTCCTCGGCAACCCAACCACAAAATCCATGGAGATGTGCTCCCATTTCCACTCAGGAATCAACAAAGGTTGAAGAAGTCCTGCTAGTCTTTGATGCTCTGCTTTCACTTGCTGACAATATAGGCACTGGGACACAAACTCGACTATTTCTCTCTTCATATTTGGCCACCAAAAAGTCTGCTTCACATCTTGATACATCTTGGTGTTCCCTGGATGTACTGCAAATCTGGAACCATGGGCTTCCTACAAAATCTTTCTTTTTAACTCTAGAACGTCGGCTATGCACAACCTTCCTTCAAACTTGTGTACCTGATCCTCCATAGCGTAGCCTGACCTCGGCTTGGTGACAAATTCATTAATCACCCTTTTTAAGAATCCATCCTCCATCTGTTTGGTCTTCACTTCCTCAATAATAGTCGGCTCCACTGAGATCATTGCCAAACATGCCAAACTCCTAACAAATTTCCTGCTTAAAGCATCAGCCACTGAGTTTGCTTTACCTGGATGATACTGAATCTGCATATCGTAATCTTTCAATAATTCAAGCCATCTTCTCTGCCTCATATTTAATTCCTTCTGCGTGAACAAGTACTTCAAACTCTTGTGGTCTGTAAAAACTTGGCAAGAGACTCTATATAAGTAATGACGCCAAATCTTCAAAGCAAACACTACGGCTGCTAGTTCTAAATCATAGGTAGGATAATTCTTTTCGTGAGGTTTCAATTAACGCGATGCATATACTATAACCTTACCCCCTTACATTAACACACATCCCAAACCCTTATAAGAAGCATCACTATAAATATGGAATTCCTCATTATCTGTCGGCAGTACAAGAACTGGTGCTGTGACTAACCTCGTCTTTAGCTCCTGGAAGGTTAATTCCCTATCCTTGGTCCATTCATACGCCACTCCTTTCTGAGTTAATTGCGTCAAAGGTATTAAAATCTTCGAAAAGTCCTTCACAAACTTTCTGTAATAACCGGCCAAACCCAGAAAACTACGAATCTCGGACACATTGGTCGGTGTCGGCCAATTCACAACGGCTTCAATCTTACTAGGATCGACTGAAATACCTTCTTCATTAATCACATGCCCCAAGAACGAAATGCTGGAAAACCAAAATTCACACTTGCTAAGCTTGGCATATAATCTTCTATCTCTCAGAATCTGTAGGGCGAGTCTCAGATATTTCTCATGCTCAGCTTCACTCTTGGAATAGATTAATATATCGTCGATGAAAACAACCACGAACTCGTCTAGGTATGGCTTGAAGACCCTATTCATCAGATCCATGAATGCTGCAGGAGCATTAGTTACTCCGAAGGGCATAACCAAAAATTCGTAGTGGCTATACCTTGTCCGAAAAGCAGTCTTCTCAACATCCTCAGCTTTAACCTTGAGCTGGTGGTCGCCCGACCTGAGATCGATCTTAGAAAATACTCGTGCTCCCTGTAGTTGATCAAGTAAATCATTGATCCTCGGCAATGGGTACTTGTTCTTAATGGTTACGTTGTTCAGTTCTCGGTAGTTAATACAAAGGCGAAGTGTACCATCCTTTTTCTTCACAAATAAAAATGGTGCTCCCCAAGCTGAAGTACTCGGCCTAATAAAGCCCTTATCTAACAACTCTTGTAATTGCAGTTTCAATTCCTTAAGCTCGGCTAGGGCCATTCTATAGGGTGTTTTGGAGATAGGCTGGGTTCTCGTCATGACGTCAATAGTAAACTCTATGTCTCTATCGACTAAGCAGCCAAGCAAGTCATTTGGAAAGACGTCGGGGAATTCCTTAACAACTGGGATGTCGGCCAATTCAACGTTCCCACTCAGATTGTTTAGTATACTACACAAATAACCTTGACACCCTTTTTGAATCAATTTATAGGCCTTCATGGATGAGATCAAGTAAGGTGGGGATATCACTTCTTTGCCCCGAAACGTAACCTCGGCTTTGTTTGGGGATCTCAATATGACACTTTTGGAAAAACAGTTAATGGATGCATTATTTTCTACTAACCAATCCATTCCCAATATGACATCAAAGTGAGTTATGTCCAACGACATCAAATCAACTAATAATTCAACATTCTCAATCATAACAACACATGCTCTATAAATGGATGCAACAGTCATAGTTCTTCTAGACGGAGTAGACACAGGTAACACGAAATCAAGGGGTTCTAATTCCTTATTCAACTTTTCGGCAAACTTAGTAGATATAAATGAATGCGTAGAACCCGAATCAATCAATATGTATGCATCTTGAGAACAAATTGGGAGGGTAGCTGACACTACTGTTTCGGCGTTCTGGGTGTCTCCTGGCACTAGAGCAAAAACTTTGCCCTGCCTCATCCGTCATTTTCCGACGTTGCCTTTTTGCGCTGGAACCGAGGTGTTTCCATTCTTCTTACCATCATCAGCCTTTGCCTTCGGACAGTCTTTTACTCGGTGGCCCATTTTGCCATATTCGAAGCAAGCCCCCGACGCCCAACGACAGACCCCGAAATGTGGCTTCTCACAACTTGAACACATCGGCTTAGTATCACTCTCTTGATTCGAGTTACTGGAGCTGCCCACATTCGTCTTCTTCTTGGCGTTAAACGGAACTCGGCGATTATCATAATTCTGCCTCTTCCTCTGGCTCTCTCTGGAATTCTGATATCGGTTCAAGTTAGCTTCTGCCAGGATGGCCTTGTCTAACACTCCGGCGTAAGTCGGCATGTTGAGCATGTTAACTCGATCCTGTATCGGTCCACGTAGCCCACTTTCAAACTTCCTAGCTTTTTTATATTCGTCGTCGACCATATGGGGTGCATATCTGGCCAACTCGGTGAAAGCACGATCATATTCAGCTACGTTTTTGTTACCTTGCGTCAACATCTGGAATTCTATGGTCTTGCGATCTCGGACACTGAGGGGGAAATGCTTGTTGTAGAACAACTCCAAAAATCTAGCCCAAGTCAAACCTGGGTTACCTTCTCGGACCATCATCCACCATCTTCGTGCGTCGTCATCTAACGTGAATGCTGCCAATGACACCTTCTGAGCATCGGTACTGGAAAAAATCTCGAACAACTTCTCCATTTCCAAGACCCACGCTTCGGCTTTCATCGGCTCTATACCCCCTTAGAACCTCGGCGGTTTCATCTTTTTGAACTCTCTGATCAAGGCTATGGTGCCGTCCCTATATATGGCTTGCTGTGGAGGCACTTGCGGCACTGGAGGAGGTGGAGGTGGGACTGCATGTCGGCCGTTTGTCTGCTCGGCCTGGGTAGAGGTAGTACTAGTATCCTGTGGCCTAGGCTGTCTCAACTCGTGGACCAAACCTTCGACCAACCTTTCTAGTCTGTCTAATCTGTTTTTAGAATGATCTCGGCTAACTGGAGGTCTACCCCTTTTCATGATGCTAGGAGTATGCAAAATATGACTTTAAAACAAAATGAACGAATAACATGTATGCAAGTAACAAATAGTTATGCCGAGATGATGCACACCTTGTCAAGTAGCAAGCAATATGATGCAAATCCTAATATCATTCTAAGGGAAATCCTAAGCTCTTTAGGACTCAAAATGTGCGAATATCGTACTATAAGAAACTCGTGCTCTGATACCAATCTGCCATGACCCCATCCCGCCCCTAGTAGAATGGTGCTGTGATGGCCAGTAATCTGAGATTATCGAAGGCCAACTTACAAAGATTCACACACAATCAGAGTATACATATGGGGCTTACATGTGTGGAAGCGATAAATTTAAAACTAAATAGTCCACAAGAGCTGTGCATAGATCAAATGAAATGACATACATCTTAATATAGCTTACAACTTGGATACAATGAAATAAAGTACAAAATACATCTTGATCAGAAGGCTTCTCAAGCCGACATAAACAAAAGAAGTAACTACAAGCCAAGAAGCATGATCTTCAAGATGCTACAAAAATGCGAATCCAAACAAGTTGCAAATAATCGTCTAGGCGTCGCCGCTTTCTTGCTCATCACCTATATATATATAAGAGAGGGTGAGCTTGGATACTCAATGAATGATACCAGTAATAAAGGTTTTGCAAGAATGATATCCAAGATATCTTTTCTAAACAATACATAGCATACTATACAAAATCAAGGGATGAACTAAGTCCATCAATCAAGTCTTTCAAATCTTCAAGGGATGCTTACTAGCATCAATATAATACAAAGGATGACATTAAACAAAGGTGCTACAAAAGCTTAGAGTCCTCTAGCATGTAAGGACTTGTGCTACAAAGGTTTAGAGTCCCCTAGCACACACGGACTTGTGCTACAAAGGTTTAAAGTCCCCTAGCACGTACGGACTTGTCAAGAATGTCATCCAAAACAAGGCTAATACTTGATACACAAAATAGGGGTATTCATTCATGCTTAACAAATACTTTTTCCAAAACAAAGCAAAGCAAAGCAAAGCTTTATCAAAATTTTATAACATAACTTTATTAAAAATACCACTCACATAGTTCTTTGGGTGTAGGAATTACAAACAAGGATCCAAGGCCTACAAGCACAAAATAAATCCCATTGAATGCGTTTCATTAAGACAAGGTGAGATGCTCAAAGATGGATATGAAATGCATCCTTAAAACAAGCTTTACTTAACAGGAAAGGATCTCGGTATTTCTTTCAAAATCAAGTCAAAACAAAGCAAAACATGCTGGGAGTTACAACACTGCCTTTTAACCTCGGGAAAACATGCTGGGTATTAACTAGGTCTAGGCCGAGGTCCCACACCCCTTGGCCGAGGTGTGTTCCCAACGACCACATTCAAAGAAGTAAAGTCTGGGAAAATCTGCGTTTCCCTTTTGAAGAACATGAAGAACAAGAACATGAAATACTAAAATCATAACTTCTTCATTCAAAATCTGAGTTTTCATGAGATGAGTTTGAAAACACGGACTTGGGTACCCTTACTTGAAGATCTTATGAAAACAAACACAAAAACATGGATCTTGTTACAAGCTTTCGGATCAAAACATGGTTTTATCTCAAGAACATAAGAACATCATTTTCTCTTTCTAAAACAACTTTAAATCAATGCATGGCTCATGAATCATGCTAGATCATGCAATGCAATGCAATCGGATCAACATAAAGAATAACAAGAGTAAATTAAGATTCTAACCTCAAAATACGGATTAAACGACTCAAACTCTAAAGATCAAGCTTGGGATGTAGCTCTCTCACTCCAACTTCCTTTCTTCCTCCTAGAGCTTCTCTCTCTACCATGCAAGAGATATGACACAAAATGATATGTTTCTAATTCTGCCGGCTGACTTAACCCTCTGTTGGGACACGTGGCAACGGCTGGTTGGATCTCCTCAAAAGGTGATAGATTGATAAGACAACAGCATGACAAAGTGTAAACAACAAGTAAGGTGACATGGGCACTTCGGCGGGTAATGATCTCGGCTAGGACAAAGCTTCGGCAAGTAAGGTCTCAATGATCTCGACTAGGAAGGACAACACTTGGCCTAGCTGTGCCACACCTTGGCCTAGATGTGCCACACCTCGGTCTAGGTCATACCAGTCCAGGGACAAGATCACTTGGGTATAACATCTCGGCCTAGATAATGACATCCCGGCTAACATGTCAGGGTGAGGGTGGAGGTCAACCAAGGTGGTTCCAAGATGGTTCTAGGCGTAAGGAGCTCAAAGGTGTAACCTAGGCTTAAGATGACCTCTGCTAAACTCACACCAAGCAAGGAACAAAACATGCAAGCAACACTTATGCGAAACAAATCAAGGTTTGTAAATGCAACTTAACAAGACAAGATCATGTAAATACATGCAAGCTTGACTAGAGTAAAGTGAGGGTTGCTACAGAAGTCATTTGTGAACGACCTAGCTAGGCCATTTGTTGATGACGATTGACAATCGGTGCAATCTTCCAATGGTGACCAAATGTGTGCATCGTGTTTTTTGGGTTTAAGTTCAAGAGTAGTTTGTATTTGAATGGCACATTATAATTGATGTTAAACATCTTTTGTTTTTATCGTGTTTTTGGCTGTTTTGTATAGCATTGTCGATACGGTTTATGATTTGTACATAATTTTTGAGCATATGTTGGAAAGGTTTAGTCATAAATATTTGATGCACTTGTTTGGTATGATATGGCGATATTTATCAATCAGTAATGTTTGTAGGAATATTAATATGAATGAAGAATGATGAGCTGACATTTGCATAGTATTCTACAAGATGTAGCTTTCAATTTTTTCAATGCACATTATAATCATTAATCTACTATCCAGGTTGTCTAAATTGATGGTTGTGACATTTACATTACGCGTCGATGTTGTCACGCCCTTACCAAATTTGAATTCCCAAATTTACTTTGTCCAACAACATTCGTCGCCGATCAGTTCATAATGTGCCAAAAAATGTAAACCAAACTTAGTTGGTGTGACGCAACAACTATGTCATGATGTGCTTGATTGCTTTGGTCGTCCAATCATGTTATGCCCAATATTGTAACCCCAACTTATTTGGCGTAACGCAATGGCCATGTCACGTTCGTATTAAGTTTTATGGAATAGTCACATTTGTGTGCTTAATTGCTTTGTTCTTTCAAATGATTTGTTTAAAAAAAGTCGGCAACACTAGTGTTGGTTCGACTTTCTAACTAGTTGTTATATTACATGTGTACACTTGATGTTTGACGTGCCATGTTGTCCCAAATATAGGTCATCACATTCGCATTAAGCGCTGACAACGTCACTCCTGAACCCAATTGGTACTCCCGTATTTATGTCGGGCAGCAACATTGATCGCCAATCAGTTCATGTTGTGCACGTTGTAAGCCCACCATATCACATCCGTATTCAAATTGGTGGAACATTCACAGTTGGAATGCTAGGTGTGCTTCATTACTTTAATATTTCAAGTTGGTGCTGTAAATTAAGATTGATGACCCAATTATGGGATTGTCTATGGCATTAAGTGGTTAGAGTCATGACGTCACGCTTGTACGAAATTTGTCCATAAATACAATAGCAACATTGGGTGGTTTGATCGACGTTCCACATGGAAAAAAATGGCAACTTCACACTGACATAACCACACCAACATGACATAGTGTCATAAAACTATGGGTTCTCACATGCAAGCCCAATTTCAATGTGCTAAGTAAATGTGTATTAATGATTTGAACAATACAAGTTCATGAATCATAGCATAAACATATATATATATATATATATAACATTAATACATGAATGAAAGTGGTGTGAAGAACAAAACTAGTTAAATTATGACGTGTGGAGTTCAAATCGGGAGAAGCATTCATTATGACATGTGGAGTCCAGTTAAATTACTACTCATATGATGTGTGGAATCCTATAATATGGAAACAAAGTTATGGGTATAATAGTACATTAATACCATTCATTTACAATTCATAAGACCTTATGGAATATATTCCTATCTAAATAGGATTTGAAATTCTATAAGAAATTATATAGGACTTTATATTAAATAAGTTCCCATAATAGGATTTATAAATAATTTTCCCTAGAAATAAATTAATCAAATACATATAGTCACATGAAATTTTAAAATTTATCTACTAAAAAAATAGATCAAAAATATGATTTTATCGATTTTCTCAGTGGGCAAACAGAACAAAAAAGATAGGGCCTTGTGTGTGCTTCCGGGTTGGCCCATATTGCAGGCACATTTTGGCTTGTTTTGGAAAGTTGGTTAAAAATTGATATTTTGATTTTTTTTGAAAAAATACATAAAAAAGTAGAGAAGTGACGTGACTCAAAATAACTTAAAAACTAAAGTTTGGTTTCCCAAAAGAGCCCTTTGGCTTCATATATATAATTAGAAAAGTTAGGAACGATTGAAAATTATAAAAAAATTTAGGAGAAATTATTTTGAAAAATTTAAGTTTCGACCCAATAATAAAATAAACCTAAAATTGTAATTGTATCAATTTAAATTTAATTTTTTTATATTTATTTTCAAATTAAACAATTTACCTATTTTCGTTAAATAAAACTAAATAAAAAAACTTGATATTTTTGTCATTAAATTCAAATCCCATTTTTTTTTTGTTGATTTTACTTAATAAGAATAGTAAATAGTTTTAATTGAAAACAAATCAAATAATGAAGGTTTAAATTGATGAAATAAAAAAACTCAAGATTAATCTCTAGTGTTTAAAGTTATTTTGTTACTAGGGTCAACCTCTAGGATTTTTTTTGTTTGCCTGTAATTTCTATAAATTCTTATATCAAAAAGTGATGTGTAATTTAGATTCAATTATAATATAGTGGGACTGACACTTAAAACAAATTACATTCACAATCGGTCTTTTCTGGTTGTATTTTTGAATAAATTTTCTAACTTTGTAGTATTGTTGATATATAATATAATATCTAATGAACCATGAGAAATTAAAATATTGGAAATTGCCAGACTCATTCCAAGATGGGACCCAGAAAGTTATCCAATTTTTTTTTTGGAACAGGGTCCCCTACTGTGCTCAAAGCACTACAGTGACTATGATACCTCCATTTGAGGTGTATTATGATCTTATTTTTATGATCCAAACCGTTTATTTTGTAGGGTTTGTTAAGTACTTCATGCCTATCAAAAATCATATTAATCGGATATCAACAA
The DNA here is from genome assembly GCF_055761805.1 of Camellia sinensis. Lineage (NCBI taxonomy): Eukaryota > Viridiplantae > Streptophyta > Magnoliopsida > Ericales > Theaceae > Camellia > Camellia sinensis. The sequence goes on along the minus strand of NC_138969.1, from coordinate 38,987,984 downwards.
CTATATGATAATAAGTTTTTCTTTTGAGAAATAGCATAAATAATATGCAATTCGATCATATAGTTATTGATATCCGATTAATATGATTTTTAATAGGCATGAAGTACTCAACAAATCCTATAAAATAACTGTTTGGATCATAAAAATAAGATCATAATACACCTCAAACGAAGGGATCACAGTCACTATTGTGTTTTTGAGTACAACAGTGATCCCTTTTCCTTTTTTAGATCTGTGGTGGAGGTTTAAACTCGTCGATGTGGGATCAGAGGATGAATAAATCTTGGCCATTCAGTGCAAATTCTAGACAAATTTTGGTTTTTTGTTCTCGGACTATAAAACTACTCTTATCTAAATCATTCCATCATTTAATTAACATATTTCTTCATTGATTTTCAAAATCCCATTACACATGTTGATTAAAAAAATTATTCCTAAAATTCTAACATAAAAGTGGTGGATTTTATGATTTAGACAAATAACTACTAATTTAGAGCACCACATTGATTATGGTCGCAGAAAGAAAAGAATTTTTTTTTTTTTTTTTTTTTTTTTTTTGACTTCAATGCTCTAGTGATAAAGTTAAGATATAATCATAAATAAGTAGTCCCTAGATGATGGTTCGTTTGGTTTAGTTTTAGAATTATAATTTGAGTGTGAAATTATGTTTTGAAAGATAAGTTTTTAAAATGAGTTTTAAATTGTATTTTGAAAGCCGTTTGGTAACACTTACGTTTTCAGTTTTCTGTTTATATTTACAAAAATTTAAAAAACTCAAATAAAAACTTGTTTGGTAAAATTTTTGATTTATAAATCAGTGGTCTCAGTTTATAAATTTGGCCAAAAAATGAAAACACAAAAAATGTGTTTCCATTTTGAGTTTTCAGTTTTTTTTTTTACCACCCAACACTAGCCACCACCCACCACCATTTTCTACCACTGTCTTCCGCCACCACCACCCACCCCCCATCACCACCTGCCACCACCACTCACCACCAACCTGCCACCAGCACCCACCACCCACCACCGGCCACCACCACCCACCTGTCACCCACTCGCCACCACTACCCACCCCTTGCCACCACCATGACCACCACCCACCACCCACCTGCCATCCACCCGCCACCACCCATCACCTGCCACTACCATCCACCGCCCGCCACTACTACCCGCCACCTACTTGCCACCACCACTCATCACCCACCTGCCACCACCAGCCAGCCACCAGCCACCTGCCACCCACCCGCCACCACCACCCACTACCCACCCGCCACTCACCTACTACCACAACCCACCACCCACCACCACCACCACCACCACCACCACCACCCACCACCCACTCACTACCACCTACCACCCGCTACCATCACCCACTCACCCGCCACCACCCACCACCACCTGCTACCCACCTGCCACCACCACCCACCACCACCACCACCCACTCGCTACCACCCACCACTTGCCACCGTCACCCATCCACCCACCATCACCACCCACCCGCCACCATCCACTCACCTGCAGCCACCACCCGCCACCATCACCATCACCACCACCACCACCCACCACCCGCCATCGTCACCCACCCACCCACCCACTACCACTACCCGCCACCTAACAGCCACCACCACCCACCCAACACCACCCGCCACCATCACCACCACCCACTCGCTACCACCTACCACCCGCTACCGTCACCCACCCACCCACTCACTACCACCACCCACCCGCCACCACTTTCCACCACCGTCTTCCACCGCCACTTGCCACCACTTGCCATTTCTCACTCTTTTTTATATTTTTAAATTTTTTTAAACATTTTGTCAATTACCAAACGTGTTTGTAGTTTATATTTTTCTAAAAATAAACAAAAAATAAACAAAAACCAGTTTATAAAATTTTTGTAAATATAAATTGAAAACGTAAACGTTACCAAACACACCTGTTTTGGTTTTTTTTTTTTTTTTTTTTTTTTTATAAAAAAGTATTTAAATTTCTTCATAATTTTATTTTTTAAGGATAAATATTTTTTGTTGTAAATATTTATTTTTTTAATGTGCACTGTATTTATTACAATTGGGCGCTAAATTTTTTAAATATATAATTTTTATTTTAAATATTTTATTTTGTTTTTTGCATATTTAAAATTTTAAAATTTTTATTTTAAATATTTATTTTTAAAATTTTTATTTTAAATTTTAAAAAATTTTGGATGGCCCATATATATCTAAATCATAACAAATTATTTAGCCAATACTTAAAAAAATAACAAATAATTTTTTTGAAAAAATAAAAATAAAAAATAATTTCGAAAAAAATATTTTTTCAAAAAAAAAAAAAATTTAAAGGACAACATAAAAAATATTTTTTTGAATTTTTTTTTTTGGTTTTAAAAATAGAGTTTTGAAAAGAGTTTTGAATTTTGAATTTAGAAAAAAGTTTTGAATTAAGTGTTTAGTTATAAGTTTTGAAATTTTTTGATTGGAATCGTGATTCCAAAATTAAACCAAACACTAAAGTGATTCTGAAAATTGATCTGAAATGTATATGGTGTTTTTCCTCAATTTATCAAGCAATAATGAAAAAAATTACAAAAGAAATACAATCCCATCCAAAAAAATAAAAAAATAAAAAAAATTAGAACTATTCTATATTTGTTTTGCATGTAAGCAGCTCACAATTTTCGAACACCCCTGAAAGCAGTTTTTTTTTTTCATATATATTTTAATTTTATTTTTTATTACTCCATTCATTTGGAGAGGGTTAGATGGTATGTGTAATTACTGGGCTTTGGTTAAGGTATTCAAATTTTCTTGGTGAGATTTAATTCAAATTAATTTATTTCCTATCATATAACGTTTCACCTAATATTTAACTCAAAAACTGAGAGCATCCCAAAAGCTGTTTGTTTGTTTGTTGTTGTTGTTGTTGTTGTTTTTTTTTTTTTTTCATATATATTTTAATTTTTTTTTATTACTCCATTCATTTGGAGAGGTTAGTTTGTATGTGTAATTACTTGGCTTTGGTTAAGGTATTCAAATTTTCTTGTGAGATTTAACTCAAATTAGTTTATTTCCTATCATATAACTTTTCACCTTTGAGAGTGCACTTTTTGACTTTTTAGACTAAAAAGTTAAGGAAAAAAATATGGTTGTTTGGGTTAACTTTTTGACTTTTTATGAAAAAATGTGTATTAAAAAATTATATAAATTAGTGTGTGGGGAAAAATTAGAATTATGAGTTGTGCAGTCGTACTTTTTAACTTTTGGTGAATAATAATAATTTTTTAACTTTTTAAATAATTTTTTAACTTTTTGAACAAATGCCAAACTTGACCTTATTATGACAATCTCAATCCCCACATTCTACTTTGCTCAAAAGTAAGATGATTTTGCAAGTTATGGACAAAGATGAGTCATGATTTCAAATAGCAATATCGAGAGACATATTGGAAGGACCAATCACTTTGTTTGTTTGATTTTAATTTTTAGAATTTAATTTTTTAAAAATAATTTTTTTGTTTCTTGTTTTGTTTTTTTGTTTTTAGTAATTTTTTTAAATATTACTAAAAACAAATATTTAAAAAGTAAAATATTTATAAAAAAATATTTTAAAAAATCAATAAATATACAAGAATACAAAAATGTATTGAATATATATATATATATATATATATATATTTTTTAATATTTTTGGTATTTAATGAATTTTTTAAAGTTTTTTTTCACAAATATTATACTTTTTATGCATTTATATTAACTGTATCTAAAAAATAAAATATTTTCTTAAAATAATAAAAAAAATCATTAAAAACAAAAAAAATATGAAAAAGAAAAAATTTAATTTTCAAAAAATTAAATTCAGAAAATTAAAATCAAACAAAGTGAATATTAGTAATTGCATAAAGGTATAGGAATATCGAGTGATATGTTGGAAATTCGGTGTCGCGAAGTAAATTTTTTAAGAATAATTTATTGTAAAAAGCAAGTTATTAAAAAAAAAAGGAGAGACTTTATAACAGCCAAATTAATCTATAAACTAGCTATTGACTATGAATCGAAAGAAATTATGAATTAACTAAATTATATATGATTTTCATCCCAATCAGTATATCAAAATTCTATCAATATCGAAAAGACAAAAACCCATTATCCAGCCATGCCATGAGATGAGCATATTCGTGTCCTAAAGTTCAACTTTTTGAAGATGCCTTGCCAATAAAACAATGATTCGTGAGGCCATGCATGACTGACTCTGAGGATGTAATAGCAAATCAATAGAGACTTTTTTTATCAATCTTTGTTTCAAAATCTATCATTTTTTTTTTAATTTTTAATTTTCATATTGGTGATTTATGACTCAGTATAGCCTGGCAGTTTTGTGGAGCTTATCTCATGGCTAGTCAATGGAAGTTTTTAAAAGTATAATCACTTTCTATTTTGCAAATTTAATAAATTACACACTAAAAAGAAGCTTTAATTTCTACTTTATATCAGCTTATTCATATATATCATATGTGATGTGATGTCAATGGATCAGATCAGAACAAAGCATATATGTATATATCATATTGATGAATTGGATGGTGATGAGCAACCAAGCTGTCACAACCAATGGATTTTCATGTTTTGATCATCAGATACATCATTCTTTGCTGTAAATTTCTTTCCACACATGTAAGCTGTCATCATCAAATTGTCAATATTCATGTCTTGATGCTGCACTTTACAACCCATGTCATGAATTAATGTTTATCCAATCTTACAATATCGTCTTTGGTGATGCAGATTCTACTCAGAGAAATAATCTTTTCGGTGAGGTAGATTCGTGTTATTAAAATAATGTTTTAAAAAATCGCATTAATAAAAGTCTCGTGCATTCACACTACTACAAAAACAATTAGAGATTATACTATGACAAACAACCCTTATATTCTTGCCATGAAGTAAATGCCTTCTCCCACTATCTACAAATCATAATTTACTTCACTGCACACCTCTAGCTTGAAGACAATTTTTTTTTTTGCAAACTAGATATTCAATAAACATATAAGGATTTTAGTGACAAAACTTTTTTGTCCGTAAAAGTGAAGTTTTGTTACAAAAACTATTTGGAGATCAGTTCTTGTTGTCGCGAGAATTGTTGTTAAAATGTTGTCTCGAAAAGGTTAAAAAAAAAAAGTTAGCAACAAAATTTTGAAACGGAAATGAGCCGTAACTCGAATTGGTTGGCTCGAATTGGCTCGAAAGAGGGAGAGAAGAGAGGAAGAAGAGAGGAGAAGAGAAAGAGGAGAAGAGCCAGCACCACTGCCGCCGCCGAGGATCGTCGCTGCTCGTCGCCTCGTCGCCCGCCGTCGCTGCTCGTCGGCTCTACCTCGCCTCCGCCCCCCGCCCCCTGCCTCCAGCCCCATTTGTTGGGCCCCCTCCAGTCCCTCCTCCTCCTCCTCCTCCTCCTCCTCATCCTCTTTCCTTCTCTGCTTCTGATTCGAGCCAATTTCGAACTCCACCTTTCGAGCTACGTAGCACTACCGATTTTGAAAACACCACTAATAAATACATTTTTAGAGACAAAAAAACGTTTATCAGTAAGACAAAAAAAATTGGTCCCAAAAGATAGTAATTCATTACTGCTGTTTATTTTCGTTGCTAAAATATTTTGGCCTTTTTTTTTTTTTTTTGGGCTAATGGATTATGTGTTCAGCGTTTGGGTTGAATAAAAATTGGTATAATAATGTTGTATTATGTTACATTGTGCCACAAGACTGCGAATATGGAATTTTTTGTCCAAGTTTGGATAAACGTTAATTGAATGTTGGACAAAATTGAGAAAAATTAAAAATGTCAGGGACAAAAATGAGAAAAAAAAAAAAACTGAGAAGCAAAGTGTAGTTTACTATATAATTTATGCCACGTAGCGCCATGTGGCTGCCAATGTGGCATTTTAATCCAATTTTAAATGAACGTTGGTTGTTGGATTAAATTGAAAAAAAAGGAAAAAGAAAAGGGTAAACTACCAATTGGTCCTAATAGTTAGACTTAATTCCCATCAAGTCCTATTGAAAATAATAAGTCTTGGTAAAATTGTTGCTAAAAATAATTTTTTTGTGACAATTTTTTATATATGTCGTTAAAACTTACAATTAGTTACATTTTTTTTATGAAATTTTTTTCTCATAGGACCTATTAGACAATAAGTTCACTTATTAGGATCTATACGTAAGTATCCCAAAAGAAAAATATTTATATACTTGAGGGTCAATCTTGTCATTTAACTAGCTAATTGAGAAGTTGGTTAAATCAGCTCATTTCTGCCCCACACACCCTATGGGATTAAGTTATTCGACAAATGATATGGAGTCTAATCTTATGAATCTATCCTACTAAACGAACACCCCTAAGAGAAAAGTATGACCATGGAGGTCTATTATAAATACCAAACTCTTCTAGGCTTCAACCACTTGGATTCAACTTATAACTATACCAATACTTTGGAAGGAGATGGCATGCTTGAAGTTTCTAATGTGCCTCATCTTGGTTTTGCTATCATCTGCAAGAATTGAGAGTCGCTCTCTCAAGCCAATTGGGATTGCAAGAGAAGCATTTGAGTTTCAATTCAAAACAACGGAAACAAATTACAAAAGCAAAGTATGAGCAGCCTCAAAGAGTGAGTCCTGGTGGACCTGACCCATTTCACCATTTTAGGCATTACTAATTTGGAACTCTCTCCCTCAAGTCCTCGTAAGCATTTCCAATGGATGCTTATAATTTTTCAATGCTACATATGTAGGTTTTGGTTATTGTTATTTGCCTCTTTTGTGTGTGGTGTAAAGTACTCTTTAAACTGTATTTGGATTATGAATTTACATAGAAATGTGACATGAAAATGTGAAAAAAGTAAGAAATCTGAATGAAATATAAGTTAATTTTTTTTTTTCTCATTTTTTAAAAAGAAAATCTCATTATAAATTATGATTCAAACACAGTATAAAAGGCCTAACCACAGAGGGGTAACTTCTATAGATAGACCCAAGAAGCTGAGACCTAAAGGTTACCCTTAGGTGGTGCTACATAGTAGGGCCACTCAATCATGTAACGGTAAGTCGCGGACTTGCACACAGGCACGGATTCGAACTTACACTCCTCACACTGGATACGGTTCACTTAGACTTGAAAGGTTCTTTCTAGCAATTATATGTGATGTTGCCCAAGTAACTGGTCCCGAAGAGAGTGCAATCTAGGACCTCAAGGCTTATGCCTCATAGTGTTGTTATTAATTTTTTTTTTTTCTGAATTTGAAGGTTATGAAGGGGAAAAAAAAGTGCAAAGTACAATATTATTCATCATTAATTTTTTTTTTTAATTTTGTTGAAAAAAAAAAAGAAAAGAAGAAAGCTCTAGACCCTAAGTCTTGTTTTAATTTTTTTTCATAAAATCAATTCTTGCTAAATTTTCTAGGTTAATTATTTTCAACACAGATGGACCATACTGATCATGAAATACTAGACATCTAATAGTTTACGGAAAATTGAATTTTTGGTTTTTGTACTTTTTTTTTTAATTTTTAAGGAATTTTTTTAATAGTTTACGTAATTTGTTTTTATTTTTTAAATACACCTAATTTAAATACACTTAAAAATATAATATTTGTTATTTTTTTTTATAAACAAATTTACCAAATACTAAAAATAAAAATAAAAATAAAAATAAAAATAAGAAAATTCAATACATTTTCGTATTTTGTTGTATTCAATAAATTTTTGAAAGATTTTTGTACAAATTTTTTACTTTATAAGTATATTAAGATTAAGTGAATCTAAAAATTAAAAAAAAAATATTAAAATATTTTAAAAATGAATTAAAATATAAAAATATGAATTAAAAACTCAAAAATTATTTTTAAAAACTGAAAATCAAGCAGGGTGAATAAATTTGATGGGGAGAAATTTTACTTTAGAGCATTACCCTTTACATTTAATTCCATTTTGCCATTTGACATTTTAATTGTCTTAATTAATTTTCAAATTTTGAGTTAAATTGTAATTGGACCGTTCAAACAACATTGTTTTGAAAACTTAACGAGAATAGCCAAGTGATAATATTAAGGGAAAATTAAAAAAAAAAAAGTTTGGGTATTATAACAAAATAATAATAATGATTTTTTAATTTTATCAATTTAAATTTTAATATTTTAATTTATTTTTAATTTAAATCATATGTCTATTTTCGTTAAGTAAAATTGATTAAAAAAAAGAGTATTTTAATTGTTAAACTCAACGAGAAATTGAGTTTAATGGCTAAAATACAATTTGCTATTGATTTTATTTAAAGAAAATAGAAAAATAATTTAGATTAAAAATATATCAAAATATTACAGTTTAAGTTGATAAAATTAAAAAACTAAGGTTTATTTTGTTGAAAAGGTAAACGATACAGTTTTTTTTTGTGTGTGTGTGTGTGTGTGTATGTGTGTGGTAATTTCTTCTAATATTAATTACACTTAGCACCCTTAGGTTTTTACCAAAGTCACGCTTTAGTTCCTTTACTTTAATTCCTAGCAACCCTTACTTTTACCAAAATTTCACTTTAATACCTCCACTTTAGTCCTTCGTTAGTTTTAACAACAACATTATAAGACTAGACCCAATTGGAAAAATTCCTGTTGACAGAATATCGATAGCACTTGAATAGTTCATATTTGTGTCAACAAATATAATTTAAAAAATAAATTGTTGACATAAATGTAATCTGATCAAATTACATGATTTTTTTTTTTTGGTGCAAAAATGATGTATTCGACGAGTTTTACACATTGAACAGTTTGAATTATTGAGATAGGCCTATAGTAGAGTCCACCATGGGCAAACAACACCCTCTAATCCAATTAGGGATTGAAGAGAAGCCTTTCCCAATTTTAATTTAAATTCTTCTAATAATTTTAATAGGCAAAAAGAATAGTATAAGTTGAATTCTTCCTCCTATGAAAATGGGGATAATCGAACACACTCTAGGGGGAAAAATGGGCCAAAAAATAAGTCACTTTATATATACAAACTAATTTTATGGGAGATTCTATTTGCACTCTAAAAATATTCAGTACGTCCAATTTCTTAGTACTTTATATTAAATTATTTAAAATTATAATTTACTTTTAATATACCCTATATTTTTTCACAAATTATCTTTTAAAGTACACCTAAATAGTAAACAGATCAAAAATCTTAAATTACATTATGAAAAACTAGAACAAACCGTGGAGAATGTTAGAAATGGTTTTGGAAAAATCAAATTTTTTCTTAACTTTGGTCTATTTTTTAAGTGGGACCTATGTGCCAAAGTTGGCGGGTCTAAGTGGTAACGTGTTTTATGTCGTGTTGTGATTCACATAGTATATTTGGTTGCTCAAAACTATTATCGGGTGAATGGAAAATTGATGCCAAAGTGAGCTCTATGAAAATGGAGTTTTGGTGGAAATTCCTTGAAGGTTTGAATTAAAGGCTTGTCCCACATTAGTTTGGTGTGCAAACTTTTGTGGGTTTATAAGGCTTGAGTTTGCAACTTGGGAAGGGCCCCAATGGGCACCTCAATTTTGTAGAAGGAAGAAGTTATAGGTAAAGTGGGTTAGACCCATTAGACCAAAAAATAAACATGCACGCACCGCCGTCCGTCCGTCCGGTTGCGCTGGGCTTGGGCGTGGTGTGAGGTTGGGCTTGTCAGGCCCAATATCAATTTTTTTGGGGTAAAAAATATTTGAATTTTATTTTATTTTTTGGTAAAATAAAATCTGTCCAGTTTTAATTTCAAATTTTGATTGGAAAAAAAATTTCAAATTTGTTTGCATCTCTTCAGAATTTTGATACAGGTTCCAAATAGATTTATATCTATTTAAATTATGTCTGCACAGATTCAAATATGTTAAAATTCAAAACCCAAACAATGCCATATCTGTTGGATTCAAACTGAACAGGTCTTGTACTTGTTCAAATAGGTTTGGTACCTGTTTAATTCAAATCGAACAACCACCTTTCCATCTAGAAATAGGCAGTCCCTCATTTGGATTTAGCATTCAATTTTCGTTCTTCTCTGCTGCCATTAATCTCTGCATTTTGCTGCATTATTTTTCTGTGAGAAAGAGTGTAAATACAAAGTGTGTTCGTTGTGCAAATAATTTGCAGTGCTGCTATTATTTGTTATTAATCATTTTATCTGGGGAGATAGACGTCCATAATCTGAAAGCACCGTGGAGAGGACAAATTTGTCTTAAGAACACAGTGTTAAACACTGGACTTGATCAAAAATTTGTTCAACAAATAAATAAGGTAAGTATTTATTTTACTTTCAATTTATTTATTTATATCAAATTTTGATTTTGATTTTGTTTTTTTAACAAAATAAAAATTTATTTTATTTTATCTTTTATACTGTTTTGATTTTTGTAATCAAACAGGCTCTCTCCTCTATTTAATTCTTCAAATACAGTGAAGATTGTCCAACAATCTTAAGACAGAATATTGTTTGGTGTGTTCATTATAATTATTTTCCGTGCTTTATACAAAGTGATATTCTGGTTAGAAAATACATATAGTAGTCATATACTGTTTGACAAATAGCAGTAATATACTATTTATTTTCTTTGACAACTAGTAGTAATATACTTGTGTCATGAACAATTTCATAATATTAATTTGTGTAGTAGTGTTACAGAAAATTATTGTATAGCATTTTATTTTCCTGGTTTTAGTAACTAAAAAAATAAAATTATTTTGTGTTATAAGTTATTTTCTAGTTTGAGTAACTAGAAAATTAATTTGTGTTTTGATTTTTTTTGATTTTTGTAATCAGATATTATGGCTACTGAAAGTAGTACTCCAAATCCGATTGTTACAACGACTCCGGTTCCTATCCAGAACCATGTTCAAGTTCCAATAAATCATGGAGAAAAATCGAAAAAATTTAATGGCACCGAGTTTAAGAGATGGCAGTAGAAAATGTTATTCTATCTTGCAACTCTAAATCTGGCCCGGTTTCTCTGTGAAGAGGCTCCAGTACTGAAAGAGGATGAAAGTGCTCGGCAAGTTGTTGCCACTGTAGACGCTTGGAAACATTCTGATTTTCTGTGCAGAAACTACATCCTCAATGGCCCTGACAACATACTGTATAATGTTTACAGCCCTTTAAAAACAGCAAAAGAATTGTAGGATTCTTTGGAGAAAAAATACAAGACAGAGGATGCTGGCACAAAGAAATTTGTTGTCGGTAAATTTCTGGATTTCATTATGGTAGACTTTCAAAGGGTAATTTCTCAAGTTCAAAGTTTTCAATTAATTTTGTATGATATTCATGCTGAAGGTATGTCTCTTAGCGATTCTTTCCAAGTCGATGCGTTAGTGGAAAAATTACCACTGGCTTGGAAAGATTTCAAAAATTATTTAAAACATAAACGCAAAGAGATGACCATGGATGAACTTATTGTAAGACTGAGAATTGAGGAAGATAATCGGAAGGCTAAAAAAATGAATGGTAAAAATCCTATTGAGTCCAAGGCTAATGTGGTTGAACATGTGTCCAAACCACATAACAAAAAGAGGAAATTTGCTGGAGATGGTCCTAAATAAGGCGACAACAATGGCAATAAAAAGTTCAAAGGTAAATGCTATAACTGTGGTAAGACTGGACATCGTGTTTCTGATTGTCGACGCCCTAAGAAGGATCGCGGAAGTACAAGCAATAAGACCACCAATCAAGCCACTATGACAGAGTTAGATTACATCTCTGATAGGGTAAATGACATCAATCTCTCTGCTATGGTGTTTGAGGCTAATTTGGTTGGAAATCTCAAGGAATGGTAGGTTAACACAGGAACAACTCAATACATTTGCGCGAACAGAAAGATGTTCACTACTTATGATGAGGCTGCAAATAGTGAGCAACTTTTCATGAGAAATTCATCTACTTCTACTATGGCTGGACAAGGGAAAGTAGTCTTGAAGATGACATTGGAGAAGGAACTGACCCTCAACAACGTGTTGCATGTACCAGACATTCAAAAGAATTTAGTTTCTAGTTATTTGTTAAGTAAAAATGGGTTTAGGCTTGCATTTGAGTATGATAAATTTGTATTAACAAAGAGTGGTATGTATGTTGGTAAGGGATACATGAGTGATGGTCTCTTCAAGTTCAATGTAATAACGGTTGTACCAAACTTGCTATTGATAAGAATAACACATCTTTTGCTTATATTCTTGAGTCAAATTTATGGCATGGTAGATTAGGACATGTAAATTTTGATGTTTTGCGTAGATTAATTGGTTTGGATTATATACCAAAGTTTGAAATTGATCCTAATCACAAATGTGAGATTTGTGTAGAAGCAAAACTAACTAAGGCTCCATTTAAATCGGTTGAAAGAAAAACTGAACCTCTAAAATTAATTCATACATATGTATGTGATCTTAAATTTGTTCAAACTAGAGGAGGCAAAAAGTATTTCATAACATTTATCGATGATTGTACAAGATATTGTTGTGTATTTATTTAGAAGTAAAGATGGAGCCTTGGAAATGTTTAAACTCTACAAAACTGAAGTTGAAAATCAACTTGGTAAAACCATTAAAATCGTTAGAAGTGATAGGGGTGGTAAATGAATTTTGTGCACAACATGACATTATTTACCAAATTACAGCACCATATTCTCCATAATAAAATGGAATTGCTGAAAGGAAGAATAGAACCCTTAAAGAAATGATGAATGCCATGTTATTGAGTTTAGGCTTACCGTAGAACTTGTGGGGGGAAGCAATATTGTTTCCTAATTATATTCTTAACAAAATACCCTACAAGAAAACCAACAACACTCCTTATGAATTGTGGAAAGGTTGACCACCTTCCTACAAATACTTAAAAGTGTGGTGGTGTTTGGCAAAAGTTAAAGTTCTTGTTCCAAAAAAAACTAAGATAGGACAAAAACCAGTGGATTGCGTGTTTATTGGTTATGCTCAGAATAGTAGTGCATATCGATTTCTGACTTATAAATTAGAAATACCTAATATAAATGTGAATACTATTATAAAGTCAAGGAATGTTGTGTTTTCTGAATATGTTTTTTCTTACAAGAAAGGACAGTAATTAAGTTCACATAAAAGAACTTATGATTGTACACAAAGTTAAGAGATTAATGACAATCAAACACAAGAGACTAGTAATGGTCTTAACCAACAGGATTTAACTGATGATGAACCAAGACGAGGTAAGAGAGCAAGAACATCAAAATCCTTTGAACCAGATTTTCTGACATACTTGTTAGAAAATGAACCTTAAAGCTTTAAGGAAGCAATGACAGGACCTGAAGCACCTTTGTGGAAAGAGGCTATTAACAATGAAATTGAATCCATTATGCAAAATCATACTTGGGAATTGGTGGATCTTCCACCTGGTTCTAAACCTCTTGGATATAAATGGATATTAAAAAAAAATAAAAGCAGATGATTCAATGGACAAGTATAAAGCGAGACTTGTAATAAAAGGTTACAGATAAAAAAAAAGTCTGGACTATTTTGACACATATTCCCCTGTGACAAGAATAACAAGAATAACATCCATCCGCATACTTATTACTATTGTAGCCTTGTATAATTTAGAAATACACCGAATGGATGTTAAGATAGCTTTCTTAAATGGTGATCTAAATGAATAGATCTATATAGAGCAACCTGAAGGGGTTGTAGTGCTAGGACAAAAAGAGAAAGTTTATAGGCTTATAAAATCTCTTTATGGATTAAAACAAGCTCCTAAGCAATGGCATGAAAAATTTGATTATGCTATGCTTACTAATGGGTTTAAGATAAACGAATGTGACAAGTGCGTCTATGTTAAAAACACTGACAAATGTTATGTCATCGTTTGTTTTTATGTGGATGACATGCTTATCACTAGAAGCAGTCAAAACATGATCAAATCAACTATGCAAATGCTAAACAAAAGATTTGATATGAAAGATACGGGGGTTGCAGATGTAATATTAGGAATGAAAATTACTCTAGGCACCGTTTGGGAAGAAGGTTTCTAGGCTTTTTTGGCTATTTTAGCCACAAAAAACACAATAGGCTATTTTAGCCATAACAAACAAAACATCACATCCAACCCATAATCATTACACTCTTCTCTCACAAAAAAAGTCAAAAAAGTCAAAAAGTCCTTCCCAAACCAAACTTTTTAGCCCAGGCTAAAAAAGCCAAAAAAGCCAAAAAGCCAACACACTTCCCAAACGGAGGCTAAAACATCTGATAAATATGCATTATCTCAATCACATTATATTGAGAAAATTCTTGGTAAATATATCAGGGATGATATGAATATAGCAAGAATACCTGTAGACACCAGTTTTATTTATCAAAAAATAAAGGTGATGCGGTGTCTCAGATAAAATACTCCCAAATCATTGGAAGCCTAACATACCTAATGAATTGCACTCGTCTTGATATAGCATATGATGTCAGTAAATTGAGTAAGTACACTAGTAATTCCAGAGAAGACCATTGGAAAGCAATCATTCGGGTTTTTAGATATCTAATATTTATCGGTGATCATGGTTTGAACTTTACGCGATAGCCTGCAGCAATAGAAGGCTATTGTGATGCCAATTGGATATCGGATACTAAAGATTCTAAATCCACTAGTGGATATGTCTTTACTCTAGGAGGCATGCCATTTCTTGGAAATCCACGAAACAAACATGCATCACACGATTCACAATAGAATCTGAGTTCATTGCTTTAGACAAAGCAGGAGAAAAAGCAGAATGGCTTCGCCACTTCTTAGAAGACATTCCAATGTGGCCAAAACCTGTGCCAGCTATCTGCATTCATTGTGGTAGTCAATCTATAATAGACAAGGCATGTAACGCCCCCAAAATATAACATTCATAAACATGATCCACAATAGCATAAATAATAGTTACATAAATCGGAGTGTAAATAATCCTTTCATTACATGAAGTAATAATACAATAGGGTTGAACATAAGCGAATGCCCTACGGGCTTACATCTTTCCAAGACATACTTGTTTACAACAAAAGAGAGTGTCATAAACTCTATACATGGAAAGCCCTTTACTTGGACAAATATTTAAACACGAAATTAACAAAATATAGTCTCCAACTCTTAAATCCTCCCATGCTACGTTCTTGGAGGGAGCATATCAAATGTACCTGAAAATTGTTTCCCAAGTAGGGTGAGCCAAAGCCCAGTAGAAACATCCTAACACAATATATGAAGTTTAACTAAGATATAAGAGCCGAGTAAATATTCTACCTTCATAACCAACTCACATTCTGTCCATATTCATTCATTACTAATACCCATATCTCAATTTCATTTCTATCTATTCAATTTATATTAATCTAGTAAATTCCGAGTCAATTCATGAGGCAAGTCATTGTTATCCAAACAATCCAAAATGAGGCTACAACTCCATGATTCACAATTGAATACAACTGTCATTCAAACACTTCAATGTTGCCATTTTACGGAAATTTCATCCTCGGGAACCGGCACCCATGTATGCACATGATTTCGGGACTTTCACCCTGGACACTTCGGCCAACTTAATTATAAATGGAGTCCATCCTCTATCTCCTCCCAAACAAATAATACATATGCAATGTATTAAAAGCAGCGTCATATACAATGACTATCAATAACACAAATTCAACATCTCAATCATACCATCATATTCAATGAGGTAAATTTAAATGACAGGTTTTGATTCACCTAATCCATATGCAATTTCTACATCAATCACGGCTATCTTCCACCGATAGCCCAAAACAGATCATTTACCAAATTTCCATAGGTGAGTAATTTAACAAATCTAACTACACTATGGAGAAGTGGTTTGGAAATACTCTTCTGATCCTGGGGAACGCTCGTGGTCCTCTTCTAGTCAACTGAAAAAGAATAAACACTCTGGTCGGGGGTGTCGGAATTAGCACTCTGACGGACAAGTCAGTCTCAATGCTCAAGAACGCTTATATTCTAAGTTTAGCACAACAATTCTCACATATCTCTTTCTGGCTGATGTCTCTTCTATTTATATATTTTTTTCTTTGGGCCTCGGGATTAGATCCATTTCCCACCTCATATTTGGCACATTTTATAATAGACCGCTCTTCACTCGGCCCCTTGCTTAATCGGTTATTTGGCCGATTAGGGTTGAATTTGAGCTTTTGAGCCAATTGCCGAGGGCTGCGAATCTTAACTCTCCCAGATTCGACTATCTGGAATCTCTACGACTCCCAATTCTCGGCCCCCACAACTGCCCCCCAACCCAAGCACTCCACTAATGACAGTTGGCTGGAGTGTTTGGCTTCGAACTCGAAGAGTCAGAGCCAAAATTCGGTGGCTGACCGTATTCCAACGCAAATGTCTGTACACATGTTTCTCGGTTATCATTTCAACCTCTCGCCTCTTCATACACTTCTATTTATTGTGATTTAAAATTACGACATCTTTTCAAATGCATACACACTTTTAGACGCCCGTCGCTGGACTGCCTTCCGGACTACCTCTGCAACTTCCTACTCTTCTCTATCTCCTTCGCCTTTTATAAGTTCTCTCCTTCTCTGCTTTGTTTTTTTTTTTTTTTGGCTTAGGATAATACTATTGGCTGGGGGGAATGGCGAAACATTTAAAAGATCTCCTCTCACCGGATCGAATTTCTGGCTTCCGACGCCATTTTTCCATTCTTGATGACGTTCGTCTGTCATTTGTGGCAGACGGCACCCTCGATATGGAGAGGGTTGATAAAACCACGATTGTCTTCCCTCTTCTATCAGTTGCAGAGGGTGGGGTCCGTTTCCCCCTTTACCCACTCCTTAGGCCGTGCTTTGCCATTGGGGGTTAATCCCTTCCCAACCCAACGTCAACTTCTTTAGGATCGTGATGGGGATTATCGCACTAAATCGCCGCCTTGGGCTTAACCTTGGCATTCCTGCTATTCGGCATTGCTACGCCTTGGCCAAGTCTTCTGGTCGGCACGGGCGTTATTTCTTTAAGGCCAAAGACACCGACCATCAACTAGTGACTATGTTTTCCAGCTCTGAGAAGCGAGTCGATGATGTTATGGTCGTCATCCAAGGAAACTGGGAATTCGGCGAAGGCGAGGATCGCCTTGATCGTATTCCTAGACGGAGGGGCGATCCAGGTGGCTGAGTATCTTCTTTTATTTATTTACTTGTTATATTTATAAAACTTTATTTTCAGGACCTCAAGGTTTTGCTTTTGTAGGAAACGATTTGAAGAAAGTCTTGACCTCGACCGACGACACTGTCCTTTCGAAAATCGAGACTGAGCTCAAGTATTTCAGCCGACTGAGTCTTTAGAAGCAGGGAAGGGCGGCCCACGTTCTGCTTCGCTACGAGCCGACTTATACGACCTTTCGGCGGCGAAAAACATCCCAATTCCGAAGGGTGAGGAGTTTCTTATCGTCCTTATCTTGACTGATTTCAGAAATTGAGGCAAATTGGTTGCGAGGGATCAGATTTGGAGCGACCAGAAGTAACTGAGGCCACCGAGTTAGACCAATCTGAAACTGAGGTTGACGAGGCTTTGAAGTTAGCATTTGAAAAAGCCAGCCTCAATTCGGCTGATCCTCCGTCTATTCGGGTCGAGAGGACCGTCTACTTGACGATATTTTTCACGGTCTGGAGGACCTTCCCGTCGCGTTCCCAGAGGATATGGCTGGGTTGAGCCTCACTAAACTTGCTAAGAAGGCGAACGCGAAAAGGATGGCCGCGCGGCGAAGGGCGGAGGAGATCCGGGCTGCCGAATCTCAGTCCTAGTCCTCCTTACCTGTTATCGAGGGGACGGCAAAGAACGGAAGTGCCGAAGCGAAACCTTTTGTGCAGGCGAGTATGGAAGCTGAGCAAAGGGTGGAGAAGTGCCTTGCTGATGTCGAGGTCGGCTTAGAAAAAGACCATGTCGACAAACGACCTCATTTGGAGGAGTCGGATGTGATTGTATCTTTTGTTATTCAGCCCAAGATAAAAAATATGTCGATCTCCTCTGATGCTTCGGTAATCAAAGATCCAGCAGTTGCACTCAGCTTGGCGACGTCCGTTTCATTGCCTGCTGACAAGGCGGCTTTTCGGGCAGAGCCTGATCTGGTTGCAATTGGGTTAGCCGCACAATCGGCTCTTTTGGTATATATCTGGACTTTGTCTTTTCTCTTTACGTAAATATTATTTTGTTCTTAACTTCCTGTTTTGTAGGTCGTCGGAAGGATAGCCGACATGGGCCGTCGCCATCAAGATGCCGTCGAGCTAATTGGTCGTTTACAAGCGGAGGTTGAGGGCCAAAGGAGTAGGGCGCAGACGGAGGGCGCCCGTGCCGAGGCCGAGATGGAGAGAGCCCACAATGCTGAAGAATTGAGATAACTCGCCGAGAAGAGGGTGGATGCAAGCAACGATGTGCTTAAATTGGCCCAGGAGGCGATCTCTAAATTGGAGGCTGGGTTGGAAGAGATGAAGGTGGCGAAGGAAACAGCCGACCTGAAGGCTTCCAGCGCATTCGATGCTGGGAAAAAAATTGCTTTTGATGAATATGTAGACGAAGTCCCCAAATTTGCGAATCGGGGATTTAAACACGGCTGGCTCAAAGCCCTTGCTGCTGCTGATGTGACATTGGCTACGCCAATTCCATATGAGCAAGTGGATGTTGAGCCACTGGAGTCTGACTCCGAGGGCTAATTTGGGCGGCTTTTGTTTTTGTTTTAGGATTTGCATGTAATTTTCAGATTTTTACAACTTTTTGTTTAGTGATTTTCATATGTACAATGGTTACAATTTGTGTCCAATTTACTTAATGAAAATTCAATTTGTACTTTGCTGTTACTAATGAACGGAATTGTTTGGTTGCTGTTTTGGATAAAACATTTTGTATACTTGCCAAAAATCATGTATTGTTTTGGTTGCGAGGGATCATGTACTGTTTTGGATAAAACATTTTGTATACACCGCCTACGATGTAGGCATGCGTCTGCGCGCCACGCGGTGGGAGATGGAGAAAATGGACGAACGGGTCCGCAGTTCGGAGGCTCGTGCGGAGAAAGCCGAGGGCGAGCTTAGGGAGCTTAGGAAGGTTAAAGTCGCCAATCCGCATGTGGCCGGTCAATCTAACCCGATTGTGGACGAGAGGGTGACTCAACGGCTATTGAGTCATGCCATCGCCGATCGAGATACGGCAAGCATGTTTGCTGTAGAAAATGCGAGGGTCAAAGGTTACGAGTAGGGCTTCCATGCTGGTCGGAAGGTTGGGATCGACAAAACGAAAGAGACACTTGCTGAGGAGGTCTGCCGATGAGAGAATCGGGGTTTTAAGCATGGTTAGATCGCGGCTCTGTAGGCCGCGGAGGCTCTCCGAGCAAAAGGTGTCGATTCTAACTTATGTGGCCTGAATTATTGTGATCATTTGCCCTTTTCCGCCTTTGAAGTTGAGAAGAGCGATGATGAGGGCGACGTTGAATAAAAATATTCGTTGTAATGTTCAAACGCGGATCGCGTCTAGAATTATGTAATTATTGGTTGGTCGAATAAAAAGAAGAATTTTATTTTCAATGTTTTGTTATAATTTTTGTCCATCACACACGTGCTTGCATGTGTTTTATCACATACATGTTTGAATAAACGTATTTCAGACGAGTAAATGGACATTAATCAGCCTGATTTAATCGACATCATTGTGTTACGCATAGCCCGAAGGCTTAATCGTCCCAATGACGTAATCCACCAATGGGGCTCCGAATCTGGAGGCTTTAACGGCCCAAAGACGTCATTTGCTGATGGCGCTCCGAATCCGGAGGCTTTAATCGGCCCAAGGACGTCATTCGCCGATGGGGCTCCGAATCCAGAGACTTTAACGGCCTAAAGACGTCATTTGCCGATGGCGCTCCGAATCTGGGGGCTTTAATCGGCCCAAGGACGTCATTCGCCGATGGGGCTCTGAATCCGGAGACTTTGTTTGGCCCAAAGACGTCATTCGTCAATGGGGCTCCGAATCCGGAGACTTTAATGGCCCAAAGACGTATTCGCCGATGGCGTTTCGAATCCGGAGGCTTTAATCGGCCCAAGGACATCATTCGCCGATGGGGCTCTGAATCCAGAGACTTTGTTTGGCCCAAAGACGTCATTCGCCGATGGGGCTCCGAATCCGGAGACTTTATTTGGCCAATCGTGATATCCACGAAGGGCCCTCCGAATCCAGAGGCTTTAATCGGCCCAAAGACGTCATTCGCCGATGGGGCTCCAAATCCGGAGGCTTTATTTAGCCAATTGTGATATCCACGAAGGACGCTCTGATTCCGAAGGCTGTAATCAGCCCAAAGGCGTCATTCACCGATGGGGCTTCAAATCCGGAGAGTTTATTTGGCCAATCGTGATATACACGAAGGACGCTTCGAATCCGGAGGCTTTAACGGCCCAAAGACGTCATTCGCTGATGGGGCTCTAAATCCGGAGACTTTATTTGGCCAATCATGATATCCACGAAGGGCGCTCCGAATCCGGAGGCTTTAACGGCCCAAAGACGTCATTCGTCAATGGGGCTCCGAATCCGGAGACTTTATTTGGCCAATCGTGATATCCACGAAGGGCGCTCCGAATCCGGAGGCTTTAATCGGCCCAAAGATGTCATTCGCCAATGGGGCTCCGAATCCGGAGACTTTATTTGGCTAATCGTGATATCCACGAAGGGCGCTCCGAATCCGGAGGCTTTAACGGCCCAAAGACGTCATTCGCCGATGGGGCTCCGAATCCGGAGACTTTATTTGGCCAATCGTGATATCCACGAAGGGCGCTCCGAATCTGGAGGCTTTAATCGGCCCAAAGACGTCATTCGCCGATGGGGCTCCGAATCCAGAGACTTTATTTGGCCAATCATGATATCCACGAATGGCGCTCCGAATCCGGAGGCTTTATTCGGACCATCTTTGAACTAGATTTTGTAGTAGGTGAATGGGAATCTTTACAGAAAAAGAGATGTACATGGCGAACAGTTCGGAACAAGCATTATGTCCCACAAGTTGGGTTAATGATAAAATTTGTGTAAATACATGGAATTCTAAGGTCGTGGCAGACTCCTTCTTGACATGTCTTTAAGCCGATATGCCCCTACTCCAGAGATCGAATCGATCTGATAGGGGCCATCCCAGTTAGGACCCAATTTTCCATCAGCTGGGAGCATCTTCTTCAGGACCAACTCTCCTGGTGTGTAGCGGCGCAGCTGAACGCATTGATTATACGACTTTGCCAGCTGCTGCTGGTACCGTGCCATGGACGCCAGGGCTCGGTCACTTCGTTCTTCGATTAGAATCAAATCCAAAGCCAGCATCATGTCGTTTCGGCCCGTATCAAAAACTTGCAACTTGAGTGTCGGGTTGCCGATCTCCAGGGGTAAGATTGCCTGGGTTCCAAAGCATAAGGCAAACGGCGTTTCTCCAGTTGATCTTCTCAGTGTAGTTCAATGAGCCCACAGTACACTCGGGAATTCTTCGACCCATTTGCCTTTGGCTTTCTCCAGCCTCTTCTTGATGCCGTCCAAGATGGATTTATTAGTGGCTTCGGCTTGGCCATTGCTTTGGGGGTAAGCCGGCATAGAAAAGTAAGGCCGAATACCATATTTGCTGCACAACTTTCGATATACGCCACAATCAAACCGGGTGCCGTTGTCTGAGATAAGAGCTCTGGGAATGTCGAATCGTGTTATGATATTCCTCCACACAAAGCGCTTAACATCAACATCTCGAATGTGTGTTAATGCCTCCGCTTCGACCCATTTCGTGAAGTAATCTGTGGCGGCAATCAGGTATCGCTTGTTCCCTGGGGCCCTCGGCAATGGTCCTACGATATCAAGCCCCCATTGGGCGAATGACCAAGGACTGGTGATAGAGTTCAACTCTTCAGCAGGCAGATGGTTTAACGGAGAGAATTTCTGGCACTGTTCACACTTTTTTGCATAACACTTGGCGTCCGCTCTCATTGTCGGCCAATAATACCCGTGCGTTATAGCTCGATGGGCCAAAGAGCGTCTGCCAGAATAGGCACCACAACTGCCTTCGTGTATCTAAGTCAGAAGCTCCCCGACTTTGTCTGGGTGCACACATTCCAAATATGGGCCAGAGAGTGACTTTATATAAAGCCTTCCTTGCGGATCCAAGTAGTAGCGCATGGCTTTGTTTCGCAGCTTGT
This sequence comes from Camellia sinensis, assembly GCF_055761805.1. Lineage (NCBI taxonomy): Eukaryota > Viridiplantae > Streptophyta > Magnoliopsida > Ericales > Theaceae > Camellia > Camellia sinensis. The sequence continues at coordinate 38,965,753 of NC_138969.1, read as the reverse complement.
GTGCTTCTTTCTTGTCCTCTGGGAGTTGTTCAGAAGATAGGAATGCAACAATGGGGTCCATCCAACTTGGTGCAGATTCTATAACGTTGATTTGGACTTCCTCCGAAGGGCCAATTGCTTGGCTCTAGGATGAATCCTACTTCGATGGTCCGTTTAATCTCTGAGTTGATTGCAGAGGCTAGGCAAGCCAAGGTATCTGCATGGGTGTTCTGATCACGTATTATCTGGTTTAACTCATGATGGTCAAATTTTGCTAACAAGGAATTGACCGTTTTCATGTAGGCCGCCATACGGTCGTTTCTTGTCGTGCACTCCCTCTTTAGCTAATTGATCACCAGTTTTGAGTCGCAAAACACAAGCAGACGCCGAGTACCCAGAATATGCACATTCCACAAACCGACTAAAGGGCTTCGTATTCAGCTTCGTTATTTACTGCTTCGAAGCCGAGCTTGACGGCCTGTACAATTATTGCATCGTCGAGGGTCATGATTACAACTCTAGCTCCACTGCCCTGCTGATTGGACGATCCATCACAATACAACTGCCAGATGTCCCCAACATAAATCCTTCAGTTTGGCTTCGGTCAAATTTCGTCTGACTTGAAGTCGGCGACATCAGACTTGAAGTCGGTAAGGCCCCCAGTGAATTCGGCAATAAAGTCGGCAAGAACCTGTCCCTTGATTGAGGTTCTGGATAGAAATTGAATATCGTACTGGCCAAGTTCCAGAGCCCACTTTGAAACACGTCCAGATGCTTCTGCACTACGTAGTACTGATTGGAGGGGATAATCTGTTAGCACCCCAATGCTAAGCCTCTGGAAGTAATGCATGAGCTTCCTTGCCGCCATAACTAGGGCTAGGATGAGCTTTTCCAGCGGAAGGTAGCGTGTTTCGGCGTCAACCATTGCCTTGCTCACGTAATACACTGGTCGTTGCTCCCCCAGCTCTTCCTTTATCAATATGGTGTTAACGACTCGGTCAGAAACTGCTAGGTACAAAATGAGCAGGTCGCCAGCAGAGGGTGTTGTCAGGAGTGGTACTGAGCGGAGGTAGGTCTTCAGGCCATTGAAAGTGACTTGGCACTCGGCGGACCATTCAAAGGCCTTGCCCTGCCGTAGTGTATGAAAGAATTATCGGCAGCGATCTGTGGACTGGCTGATAAACCTGTTGAGTGCAGCAGCCATCCCCATCAACTTTTGAACCTCTTTTACTGAACGAGGGGAGGGGAGCTCCAAGATTACTGTGATTTTCCTTGGGTTGGCTTCGATTCCTCTGTGGTTGACAATGTAGCCCAAGAATTTGCCAGAGCTGATACCAAACGCACATTTGGAAGCGTTCAACTTCATTCCATATTTGCGTAGGATGCCGAATGTCTCTTCCAGATCGACTATATGATTATGCTCTTCTTTGGACTTGACCACCATATCGTCAATGTACACTTCCATAGTTTTGCCGAGTTTCTCCTTGAACATGGTGGTGACCAGTCTCTGGTAGGTTGCCCCTGCATTCTTCAACCCAAAAGGCATTACCTTATAGCAATAGGTTCCTCTTGGGGTGAGGAATGCAGTTTTCTCTTGGTGCTCCGGATGCATAGGGATTTGATGATAACCTCTATAGGCATCAAGGAAGCTCATACGCTGATGGCGCGCCGTAGTATCTACAAGCTGGTCTATCCTGGGAAGAGGAAAACAATCCTTTGGGCAGGCTTTGTTTAGGTCCGTGAAGTCGATGCACACTCGCCAAGTTCTATTTTTCTTCTTCACCACCACTGTATTAGAGAGTCATGTGGGGTAGGTCACCTCCCTAATTGCCCCGGCGTCAAGCAGCCTGTTAACCTCCTCAACAACGACGACAGTGTGTTCTGCGACTGACCGCCGGCTTTTCTGAATGATCGGCTTGCACTTAGGATCGACATTCAAATGGTGCTGTGAAACTGACGGATCTATACCTAGCATCTCGTACGGAGTCCATGCAAAGACATCGAGGTTGTTAAGCAGGAAAGATATTAGCTGCTGTCTGTCGGCCTGATTCAAGGAGGCGCTAACCATGAAGAACTTGTCTAGGCTTTCATCGATTTGAACTCGTTCTAAGTCTTCCTTTGCCTTTTCATTTGGGAGCCGCCCAACATCGTCGAGGCTTTCTCGATCCGGCAGCTCAATGAAATTCACTTGTAGTTCCTTTGGCGTTTTTTCAGCAAGGAGATAACATGTTTGTGCTGATTTCTAGGAGCCACAGATTTGCTCAATACCGCGTTCTGTCGGGAAGCGGAGCAGCTGATGATAGGTGCTGGGCACGGCTCGCATAGTATGCAACCAGGATTGCCCCATGATGAGATTATACGGCGACGACAGCTTGACGACCAAGAATCCCACATCCACTGTTCGGGAACCTGCTCGAACGGGGAGTCTGATTTTTCCCAATGGGTACTCTGGATTGGCATTGAAGCCGAATAGTGGATAAAGGGCCGGAGAAAGATCCGATTCAGAGAAGTCGAGTTTGGTGAATGTCTTGTAGTACATAATCTCCGATGTGCTTCCCGAATCAATGAGTACGTGCTTAACTGTGAATCGGTTTACGCGTAACTCAATTACCAAGGGATCAATGTGGGGCAGTGTTACTCCGGCCAAATCTAAATCATCAAAAGTGATAACCTCGGCTTCATGGGGTCATTTAGCCAGAGTGAGTTGCTCTTGAGGGTTAGACTTCGACTGAATCGCGTGCATCGCCGATGACATTGGCAGGCTGTATATCATGTGGATTACGCGGGGCAAATGTGAATCCTGTGTTAAGGCTATTGCTTTGGTTGGCCTGCCTTTTCGAACGTGCTGTTGTAGCCGACCATCTTGTACCAATTTATCGTCGTACAAGGTGAATGACGGTGCTTTGAATTTCGTGGGTAGCCCTGCCTTTGCAAGCCGTCGTACAAAAGGATCATGTTGATCGTCATCCGAGCTGTTTCTTCTTCACTTACGCCTTGTACGGGGACTCTCTTCAGAAGAACTGGAAATTTTAGATCGTCCCTTCTTCTTGGGCTTTGAGGATAATGAGTCGGAGTTGCTATTAGTATCTTGTTGTCGGGCTCGAGATCATCGACCAGCTACCCTCACGGGTTGTTCCGGGCCTTGGTATGCAGCTTGTTTGGACTTCGCCACCTCTAAGGCCAAATCCTGACGGAGATGTTCGTTCTCTGCTATCATGTTCTCCAATCTTTGTTCGTTTTGCTTTGTTTGTTCCAGGATCGCTTGCATCGTTTCGTGCTCCGAAGTCGAGGGTGAGGCAAAATTCAAGGCATGGCTTGCGGCGATAGTCTCTGTTCCAAGCATGTTTGTTGGAGTGGTTTCATCTTGCGGTATATGGTCGACAGCGACTGTCGGAGGATCTTCCGTCACGCTCGCCATGGATGTGCTTGAGTATTCCCACAGACAGCACCAATTGTGGAGAAGTGGTTTGGAAATACTCTTCTGATCCTAGGGAACGCTCGTGGTCCTCTTCTAGTCACCTGAAAATGAATAAACACTCCGGTCGGGGGTGCCGGAATTAGCACTCTGACGAACAAGTCAGTCTTAATGCTCAAGAACGCTTGTATTCTAAGTTTAGCACAACAATTCTCACATGCCTCTTTCTGGCTGATGTCTCTTCTATTTATATCTTTTCTTCTTTGGGCCTCGGGATTAGATCTATTTCCCACCTCATATTCGGCACATTTTATAATAGACCGATCTTCACTCGGCCCCTTGCTTAATCGGTTATTTGGCCGATTAGGTTTGGATTTGAGCTTTCGAGCCAATTGCCGAGGGCTGCGAATCTCGACTCTCCCAGATTCAACTATTCGGAATCTCTATGACTCCCAATTCTCGGCCTCCACATACACCATTCATTCACACGATTTCCGAATTTCATATTTCACACACCAGTTCCATTATTTATACTAAATAATTATTTAACTCTTATTAGGGCAATTTTCCCCCTTTCCCCAAACATTAACCCTATGGTCAAATTCATCAATTTTAACACAAAACCACTTCATAACTCTACCTCATGGTCAAATATACAACAATACATAAAAACCCCACTTTCATAAATTTGAACCAAACCCTAGGTTTTCTCCAAATAACCCAAATGTCTCACCATAAATCCATAACATAAATACCTAGGTTCAAAATCATAAACAAGCGGAAAAGATCCCTACCTCAAGTGTAGAAGCCCAAAGGAAAAGAAGAGAGAAACCCCAAGATGCTCCAAATCCACAAATTTTCGGATCAATGGGAAGCCTAAGCCAAGCTCTAACTTTCTTACAAAGGGATTAGGGTAGAAGACTCCTAGAACATGGAGTATTTGTAGAGAGAGGAATTGTGTAGAGAGAGAGAGTGACAGATCTAGGGTTTGAATGAAAAAGATGATGGAAAGGTGATGTAAATCACGCTGCTGCCAACTGATATATACAGGGCTCGCTCGAGCGAAGGAGTGGTCGCTCGAGCGACCAGACACAAACGGACCTCGCTCGAGTGCAAGAAGCGTCGCTCAAGCGAAAAATGAGAAGCTTCAGGTCTGCAACCCAGACGCACGCTCAAGCGCAAGAGTGCTTGGTTGAGTGAAGGAACACAAAACATAGAGCTCGCTCGCTCGCTCGACTGACAAAAGCCTCGCTCGAGCGAAGATTACTAACTTTCAGGTCCAATCTAGACGCAGACGCACGCTCGAGCGCAGGAGTGCTCACTCGAGCCAAGAGACACATCAAAGAAAGCTCGCTCGAGTGCAAGGACCTTCGCTCGAGTGAAGAAGCAAAAACCGAAAGCTCGCTCGAGCGTAAAAAGCCTCGCTCGAGCGAAGATGCCAAATTCTGGACAGCAACCATTTGTTCCAACACACAACCAACCTGTACCAAACTCACCCAACACGTCTCAAAACTCAAATGCAAAGGATTTAAAGGATGGAAACAAGATATAGATAACAACAACCATGACAGAACCTAAGTCCGGAACAAAATAAATGACGGGAAAAATCGGGATTGCTATAACACAGAGTTATATGTATAATGGTAAGTCATGACATATTCGTCGTCGACATAATACCGCAAGACAATTGCTCTCAAATGGAATAATCTCAATAGATTATATAAAATCTAAAGAGAATATTGCGGATCTGTTAACAAAAGGTTTGACAAAAGAGCAAGTGTATAGTTCATCAAAGGGGATGGGATTAAAGCCTATTACTTAAAAAGTCATCATAATGGTAACCCTACTTATATGACTGGAGATCCCAAGAATTAAGTTCAAAGGGACAACTAAGTTATGTGTGGTTCGCCAGAAATCACCAAGGGATTAAAATTCCCTACCCATTCCTATGGTGAGAGTGATATCTGTAACATGTATTGTATACAGGTGTTTAAGGATAAGTTTTGTTTTTAATGATTACTTATATCTTGATTTAGGCATAAAAATCAAGACGAGTATAACAGATACTCGCAGTAAGAATTACCTATATGAGTGTCGAACTGGGGCTGGTTCTATGAAAATAAAGAGGCTAAATTCTTTAGAAACACTTATGAACAACCAGGAGCGTTCAAGGCCCAAATGAACACAACTGTGAGAACCACGATGTGTCAGAATATATTTTGTGTGAAATCTATTGTCTTGGCTTATACAAACGGCTGAACAATTTAAGGCATCATGTCCATTGGTTAGCTAGTAAGTCTGATAGGTTATCACTAGGGAAGGTTCAAGGCCGAAAGCTACCTATCCTGATGCAAGATATTTTCGATTTATACTCTTTCGACAAATTCTGCATATTGTTGCATTTCTGTTGTCATCAAATTCCATTCATGTGGGGGATTGTTAGAAATGGTTTTGGAAAAATTAGATTTTTCTTCAACTTTGGTCTATTTTTTAGGTGAGACCCATGTGCCAAAGTTGGCGGGTCTAAGTGGTAACGCGCTCTATGTTGCGTTGTGATTCACGTAGTATATTTGGTTGTTCAAAACCATTATCGGGTAAATGAAAAATTGATGCCAAAGTGACCTACATGGACATGGAGCTTTGGTGGAAATTCCTTAAAGGTTTGAATTAAAGGCTTGTCCCACATTGGTTTGGTGGACAAACTTTTGTGGTTTTATAAGGCTTGAGTTTGCAACTTGGGAAAGGCCCTAAGGGGCACTCCAAGTTTGTAGAAGGGAGAGATTATGGACAAAGTGAGCTAGACCCATTGGACCCAAAACTAAACACACGCGCGCACCGCCACCGCCACCGCCACCGCCGTCATCGTCGAAGGGTGGTGTGGACTCGCCTTTTTCCGTGCCCCCCCCTTTCAGAAAGGGTTTGAAAAGAAGGCCTCACAGTTTGGACTCCTACGGTTATGAATCTAGTCTCACAAGTGCAATGTGAAACTGATAAACACCAAAGAGTCAAAATCCAGCAAATCGTTTTGAAAAATTGATTTTAAATCAAATAATGCCAAAATTAGACTGCTTTGCAAGATACAGAATCGTCACCTAAATATTTTATTTTGGGAAAATTTAGGAAACCCTACATGTCTGTCATCACCAAAGTTGTCTCGGCTTGGGAACTTGGGTAGGAGAGGGGAAGGTCCTGAAATGAGCACCCCCGCTCGCCCGATCAAAGATCGGCCTCTACTAATCATGATATGATATTTTATAAACATTATATGTTCTTATTCCAGTTATTAAACTAGCTTTACTATGTTGTGCGCACAGGCAAGTATAGACTAGTTGCAAGACTTGGAACAATTCAACTCATGTTTGTTTTCGAAAGAGTTTGAATTTACCACCCTCAAGTGGGCTTAAAAGATGCGGATTTGCCACCAAACATAGTGGGCTTAAAACATTATTTTGCCACAACAAAGTGGACTTAAAACATACACTTGTTGAATCGTTCCAATTTAAACAACCAAGCCTTCATCCACAGGCATTTATGTAATTTAGCAAGTAAGCACATAGCCTCATGGCAAGCATGCGAAACATGGCAATATGGCAATCACACTCATGCAAGAATGCTAAAGCATAAAACTCACCTAGTACTCTAAGCCAAAACAAAAACTAGTTAGAAAAATGCATGATCCTAACTATGTTAGATGCCTAATGTAACACATACAATATGAAATTAATAGGCTCGGCTACTAATATGGCATATGATTTCGATTTGATAACATGCGGTTAAATACGTATTCAAAGAAGTATTGAAATTGTAATGCAGTTTGAATGATGCGCCGAGCCTTAGTGCATGCAAGACAAATGAATGGATGCAAACATGTGAGCATAAAGTATGCTAATCAAAACATGTCCCTAATCTAACCATCGAAAGCAGGTAAATAAAAGGGAGAAAGACGTGAGGTTGGAAGACATGCACACACGCACGCACACTTATTACAACATTGCGCCCTCGCAAAGGAGAGTCCAAATGAACTAGCTAACTAGCTACACTAATTAAGCTAACTATTACAACACAATTAATTAACTACTCTAGTTAACTAATTATTACAAACTGAATTAAACTAATTAATTACAATACGAATTAATTAACTAAACAATTACAACACTTGTATGAATGAATTAGCTATGACTAACTAATTAAACCAAGAAAGTAAATGGCCTCGAGGGTGAGGGACGCATGCATGCTTGGTTGGTTTCCTCCCGAAAATCCACCGCCTTGCCATCGAACACCTCTGTTTGCACTTGCTTGAACACCAACAGTGCTACCAACTTCCAGAACACCTCTGCTCCAACTTAGGAGTGCACTTGTGCAAAATTTCATTTTTGGCCGGTCGGCTACCAATGGTGGCTGTTGGCAACCATTGGGGGCCGGTCGGTTACTTCTGGTGGACGGTCGGCCACCCCTTCCCTGAACTTCCTTTTTTGCTGCAACAGAGCGTAAACAGAGGCAAATCAATATATTCTCAAGGAATGTGTGTATTGTTACCCTCCTCATCATCATACAAGTTCAAAGAAGTGTAGCTTTTGGCCCTCAAACCATCAACCAAGCAGTTTTCATGCATGATGGCCAAAGAACCAAGTTGTACAAGCTTAATGAATGCACAAACAAGACCAAAACAACCACCACCCTATCATGCATGATCAAGGGTGATGGTGACCAAGGAAAATGGCACGTTTCATCACTTTGAGTATGAAACGTCCCATTCACCTTGTGTTCGAATTAACGTCCGATTCGAACACATGCAATGCAACACGAAGATACTTAATCTTGCCTCTTTTACTTTGTTCATTTTGTTTACACATTTTGACTTACCAATCCATTCTTTAATTGATTAGTCCAAAAGGTGAGTGTCTTCTAATGGAAAGATGAGTTAAACCACAAGTACTTTGAGCATGAAAGATGCCTCATGCTGTTGGTAATGAACTCCTGAAGGAATTAAACCATTAGGCATGAGGGTCTCAATTTCACACTCAAGCTAACAAGGGGTTCAAAGCCACTTTCAAAACAAATGAAAGAGTGAAGAATAGAGGGAGATTCCAGAGATTTCAGTGCTGAAATGGAATGCAAAATGACATTAAAACATGCAAGCAACTCATGCAACTCATGTTAAAAAGCCTAAAACATTAAGCTAGTGAAGGAAATTGCTTTACAACCACACAATACAAGCCTCAAAGGACCAAACCAGCTCAAAACAGAGCTCAAACCAGTCAAAACAATAGAAAAAACATGCTGAGATTAAGGTACAAAATGCTAGAAAAACATGCTTACATGTTTAGCTATCTAGGCTTACAAACAAGGCACAAGGAGGGGAGGCTATCCCCTCCAATCTTGGACTTCAAAACAAGGTTTTTGCCATTGAAATAACTCTGAATTTTAGTGGTTTAAAGGCCCAAAAGGTTTGATTTGAATATGCTAAAAGATGATGCAAAAGCTTAAACAATTAAGCAACAAGAAGGGTGGACTACCCCTTTACACAAAATGACCTCAAACCATCATGTTAAGCCTAAAAAAACAGAGTTTTTTGTAGTTGAAAACTAGGCCAAAAATAGTACAAAAAGATGGTAAAACAAGTAGTCAAAACAAAGCTTACAAGGTGAGTCTTATACCTCTTGAAGCACAGTCCAAATCAGCCATAATTTCAGGCTCAAACCTCCTTCTAAAGCTCAAACTAGACCCCAGAGAATCTCATCTCTAAGGTGAGAATGTTTGGTTAAGGCTTGATGTACAAAGATGTAGAGAAACAAGGCTTTAAGGCACAAAACAAGAAGCGAGAGAGAGAGAGAGAGAGAGAGAGAGAGAATTCTAGAGAGAGAGAAAGAAATTTGATCCATATTTTCTAACCCCTCAAAATGGAGGAGGGCACCCCCTATATATAGAAACACAAGATTAGAGCTTGAATTTATCCTACCATACACGTGTACAGAGATGCACTTCAATGAACAACAACTGGCACAACTGGCAAACAGATACCTGAAAAAGGAGAAAAATGGCTGTCAGCCATCACTAGTGGTAGACCGGCCACCACTGATGGCCGACAGGCACAAGCCATGGTTGATAGGCTATAGGGCTGGTCGACAAGCCACCCTCTCCTCCAGACTTGAAGCAACAAGCTCTTGGTTCACAACCAAGCACAAAACAGATAGGTTTAGAGGTTCAAAGGCAAGGCGCTCGGCCGAGAACTTCGGGCACTCAAAAAGAACACAAGCATACAAAACCACCGAGTGTTTAAACGATGACATCCAAGTCTTGAGGACGGTCAAAAATGGGATGCCTATAGTTGCCCCTCTTTGACAAAACTCGGAAGTCATGAAATGATGGGAGTGAATGTCAAAGCCCAGAGACGACCCCTTTTCGATAAGGCCGAAGACTTGGACAAACAAGCAAGAAAAACAAAGAACGGTTGCGACCGCAGGCTGCCTACGTATCCTTTTGCAAGGAATCAAACCAGCGTAGTTTTGGGGCAAGATGCAAATGATATGCATGATGCGAAACATAACTTATGATCATGCAATGAGGCTGTAATGTAACATCTAGATGCCAATGTTATGCAAAGAAATGCTACAACAATCTCGTATATGAAAAGAAATAAGCAAACAAGAACCAAACCACAATTCATGTAGAAAGGATGTAAGAAAATTATGCAATCTTAACTACGTATCACGCAGGAAAGGCAAAGAACAACACAACCCTCGGGCTCACCCGAGGCATCAAACAAGATCCTAATGCATGGCACACGCAAGGAGAGAGATGATGATGAACCCAAGGACACACCCTAATGTTCCGAACCAAAGATAACAGTGATAAATATTGGAACACGTCCAAATATTTGTAACCAAGACAAAGAGTGGTATAAGCATCAGAACTCGTCTGAATCCATCTAACTAAAGCATCCTAACGCGCTGCACGCAAGAGAAGAAAAGAGCGGTGTAAACACTGGGCATACCCGAACGTTTCTAACCAAAGCGTCCTAACGCGCCACACGTGAAAGGAAAAAGGGGGAACGAGAACACCGGGACGCACCCAAATGTCTCTAACCAAAGCATCCTAACGCGTCACACGCAAGAGGAGAAAGGTAGTGGTGTAAACACCGGAACTTGTTCGAATGCTTCTAACCAAAACAAGTAGTGGTGTAAACACCGGGCGTACCCGAATGTTTCTAACCAACAAGGACAGGGTATAAGCATCGGAACACGTCCAAATGCGTCTAACAGGGGGGTGGTATAAACATCGGAGTACGTCCCAATGTTTCTAACCAAAGCAGGGAAGCATCGGAACACATTCCAAACGCTTCTAACCGGGGGGTGGTATAAACATCGGAGCACGTCCTAATGTTTCTAACCAAAGCAGGGTGGTATAAGTATCGGAACACATTCCAAACGCTTCTAACCGGGGGGTGATATAAGCATCAGGAACACGTCGAAATGCTTCTAACCAAAACAAGGTGTTCGAGGGACAAGAAAGATCTTACCTAGAATTTCCTTTGAATGAAACGCACATACAACAACATCTGGCCGCATCGGCTTTGAATGAACTGTATATACAATATCGTATGATTGTACCAACTTTGAATGAACCGTACATACAATATCGTATGATTACACTAGCTTTGAATGAACCGTACATACAATATTGTCTGGTTGCACCAGCTTTGAATGAACCGCCCATACAATATCATCTGATTGCACTAGCTTTGAATGAACCGTACATACAATATCATACCTGCATAAGAAAGAGACTTAACAGATATAGAATGATAAAGGCGCATATTTTAGGCGAGATGAAACAAGGAATAAAACTGAAGCATATTCTATGCAACAAAAATTGAGGCATGCTCCATGCAACACCAAAACGCATATCGTATGCCATACTAATAAACGTATGTTCTATGCAACAGATACGGACATTTTTTAATGTAACTGGGAGAGCATGTGAAGGCATGCACAACGCAATACAATGCAATATGTGAACATTTTCTATATAAACGTGCGAGAGCATAACCTATGCAATATGACGCAACATGCGAACATTTTCTATGCAAACATGGCGAAAACATGCACAACTTATGCAATAGCATGTTCCACACTAAAGTACAGAATGCATGATAATAAAAAAAACATGCTCTATATTAAAGTACCAAATGCATGACACACGTCTCACATATGTAATAAAGGAAGGCCTACACAAGGATGAAAACACCTTCCAATGTGACGAGTTCGAAAGCAACTCTTCGATTTACCTCTCAGAAGAGTTGTAATACACAAAAAGCATACACCTCGTCCAATAAAAGGGAAACAATGATCACTGAGAACACAGTTTAAAGCCTCCACAAAGAGGATTCGAGCTTGACAACAATTCTTCCTTGCACCTCTTGAGGAATAGGGACCAACACAATAGGAAAACACCAAACTACGAGCATTGGGAACTGATAGACCACTAGGGAGGGGTGTCGGCCACCCATCGGCTACCCTTAAGCACTGTCAGCCACAAATTGGCCTTGTCGGCCACCGATGGCAGATTTGGGACAGAATGGGCTTCTCACCCTAGGTCTTTATATTTACACCTTCAAACTTCATTTCTTCACAACCTCAAGCCCGAAAATCACTCTCCCCCCCTCTAGACCTTCCTCCTCTTTAGATTCGAGCCTCATACACATTTTCCAATGCCCCATAAACACATTCTTCGCTAAACCCTCTTGGTCTACTTTGCTTTGAACCGATCGAAAGTCGATTTCGGGGTTTCGTTCTTGGTTTTCACCACGGAAAAGGGGTCACTGCTATGCTAAAAAACACAACAGTGACTGTGATGCCTCCGTTTGAGGTGTATTATGATCTTATTTTTATGATCCAAACCGTTTATTTTGTAGGGTTTGTTGAGTACTTCATGCCTATCAAAAATCATATTAATCGGATATCAACAACTATATGATCGATAACCAAAAAAATAAATAATAAGTTTTTCTTTTGAGAAATAGCATAAACAATATGCAATTCGATCATATAGTTATTGATATCCGATTAATATAATTTTTGATAGGCATGAAGTACTCAACAAACCCTACAATATGAACGGTTTAGATCATAAAAATAAGACCATAATACACCTCAAACGGAGGCACCACAGTCACTACTGTGCTTTGAGCACAGCAGGGACCCCTGTTCCTTTCACCACTTGGGGTTTGTTTCCCTCGAGTTACCCTTGAGTTTGGTGCCCTTTCCCGGGCTCTGACTTTTTCTACCATTTCTCCTCTTGGAGTTGACTTTCGTTGACTCTTGGCATTCTTCACCCATTTTTCCCATTTTCGACCACTTTCTCATCTTTCCTCGAGATGGCGAACGACATTCCACATGACGAGGCTTCTCCAGAGATGGAGGTGGATCCGGAGCTTGAGCCACTGCCACTTAGTGTTCGACCTTTTGACCTGGCGACGTACCATCCTGAGATACACGTGCTACCACCTGATGGCATTCGTCAGTTCAGAGGGTTTGCATGAGGCGCACCAGAGGACCTCTTACTGCGCAAGCCGAAGTCTCATTTATCTCATGGCGCCTCTGAGGTATACACTGTATTCTAGTATTTTCCCAATGTGTCTTGCATTGTTAGCATAAACCACACTCTTGTACTGTATTACTTATATTACATTTCATCTGCTTGTCCTGATCATAGGGGCATTTACGCTCCATCAGAGGGTACAGGACCACCTCCGCGAGGGAGTGGTACATGGAACTTCTCGACGATGTTCGCCACATGATCGATGAGGCTTGCTTTGGCTCATTCTGCATGGGACTCTCACGCCTCACAGCGAGCAGACCTTTACTGGGTGCCCTAGAAGAGAGGTGGTGGGATACCATCGGCTCCTTTCACTTCTCTACTGTCGGGGAGATGACGATGACTCCCTTTGACTTCTCTATGCTCACTGGCATAGAGGTAGGGGTCATTTGATTCCTTATGACACATACATGGGCGAGTGGGAGGCCGCCTAGATTTATCTGCTGGGGACTCGCCCACCTATCTCTCGATTAGGGATGGTCCAACAAACATGGTTTGCTGACCATTTCCGAGGGACAGCACCAGCGACCCGAGAGGAGACCTAGCAGTATGCCCGAGGTTTCCCGATGTTCCTGTTTAGCACTACCCTGTTCACCGACCGGGCGAACATCATCGGGCTATACCTCATGAGCGCCCTGGTAGACTTGTCCCATGTCCGATTTTACGATTGGGGCGGCGCTAGCTTGGCCACCTTATACAGGTACATGAGCTCGACCTCCCGCCGGAGCGGGCATCTGATAGGAGGCTACTGGAGGACCTATGAAGTATGTTTTACTTTTCTATTTTGCGTTTCCCGTTGTACTTTCTGCTTGACACTTTTTGTACACTGCACACAGTGTATACTGCACACACACAATCTGCTTTCTACTTTGCACACTTTGTACATCGCACATACACAGTTTGCTTTCTACTTTACACACTCTATATTTATCTGTTGTATACTCACTGTCCCCCTTTTGCTTTCTGCAATTATGGGTGTACGCCTATTTCCCGAGACTTGCTCTAGAGCCGGAGGTAGAGATGCCGCCTGTCGTGCTATACTCTCACCAGTATGACGAGAGATGCCAGCGGAGGTCCCGGGAGTCCTTCCATTTTTTTCCGCTGATACTTCGACACTGTGACCGCGACTGAGGTAACTTAAGCTTCTCTATTATTTTTGTTTTCCTTTGATTCTAACTTATATCGCAATATCTGATGATAGTTAACAATCTGCACACTCACTATTTACAGATTACTTAGCAGCCCTGGGCGATGATGCCTGAGAGAGTCAGGGATCAGTTTGCTGGGGCGCAAGAGGCTTCTCGTTTTCGGCTCCTGATCGAGGGCCTGGTTTGTCAGGCATGGTTCTTAGGGGAGCGATTCTTACGCCAGACCATCGGCTTGCCAGAGCCGGTAGTTCCCATGCCACCTCCGACATGTATGAGAGCCACAGAGAAATACACTTTGTAGGAGATGATTGATTTCACCAGAGGTTGAGACGCCGACTTTTTCTGAGTTGAGGGTGATTACACAGCCTTCATCCAAACATACCTTATGCCACTTCTGACTGCCGTCTGTGGAGGTGAGAGAGCGAGGGCTCCAGCTGCGAGAGAGAGAGGCAGAGGGGCCAGGGCGACCGGGAGCCGTGGTAGGAGAGACACTTAGTCAGGACAGAGGACAGGATGGCTAGAACTACCTACCATACTAACCTATTGGCGGCATACCGGGGAGGCTTGACAGATCTCCATTGAGCCCACACCAGCCGGGCATGAGCTTGTTGGGGTTCGAGGCCCGACTCCGGTATGTAACACACTTTACATTTTGCATGTTCAATTCATTTTAGTTATGCTTTATAGAACGTTGATCCTCTTAACGCACTTGTAGGCACCTATAGAGTACATCGGGCAGGCCCTCAAGCTAGTGGCTTCCCTGACGGAGATGGTGCAGAGGAGCATGAACCTGCTCAGCCTTTACAAGATTCCGGTAATTTCCTTCAATTCGCACTTCATGCCATGAAACTTCTTATCGATACATCAGCATTTCAAACGTAATCTGTTCCACACTGCACTAATTTGACACACTGCACTCAAACGCTGCATTTAAACACTACATTCAAACATTGCACTAAAAAACTGCATTATCTGATATACACCACGACTGATGTATTTGACAAACTACCCTTTTCGGATCCCAGCCACATCGGACGTTCCAGCAGGAGCTGCAACAAGACCATCAGTATCTCCTCCGACAGCAATGAGAGAGATAAGAGGCTTCAGCTCTTAGCTGAGGCAGAGCTAGGGGCACCCGTGATGAGAGTGGCCCTTCAGAGCCTGTTCCGGACAATGATGATGATGAGATGAGTGAGGACGAGGAGGCAGCGAGTCCACAGTCAGAGTCATCTGAGGATGGAGAGGACGATGTTGACTCAGATTTTGAGGGCGGAGATGATGCTGAGGCCAGTTCAGCAGCTAGCTCGGACGCGGGGGCCTCTGACAGTGGCGTAGATGGATATAGTTTTGAGTCCATGCCTAGGAAGAGGACGAAAAGGGCCTCTCGATCCTGAGGTGGATGGCACCGATTTAGATGTTTTTGCTTAGTTTTTTTTTTTGCTAGTAGTGTTAGCATATTGTACAGTTGTAGACAGTTTTATTTCTTAAAAACTTGTACTCTTTTGTGAAAGAAACCATGATTGGAATGAAAATCAGCTTTTGATGAAAGGAGATTGATGGACATTGAACTTTGTATGTTGTATTGGCAATTTCTTAATCAGGTAATGAACGTACCAACACATAACAAACAAAGTAAAACAACTCAAGGAACAACTAATGCAACAACTCGATAAACAAAACAAAAACTCGATAAGCAAAACAACATCAATACAACTCGATAAGAAAAAACAAAACAACTCGATAAACAAAGTGAAACAACATAAAAAAACAACTCAACAAAATTCTTAAAATAGGACGGCAAAATGCACCAAGAGCAGAACAAAACACAGATTCTCAGCACTCTGAACACACATGAAGACCATAGGAATTATGTCGGCTATAGACAGAGGTTGTCGGCCACCAAAAGTGGCTATCGGCTACAAAAGGTGGTCGATCGGCCACCAATACTGGCCGGTCGGCCAGTAGTGCAGGGAACCTCCAGGTTGTTGCCACCTGTCTTCTACTCAGCACCTTATCTTCTATAAAAGTTGGGACTTCATAGTTTCTTTATTCCAGCTCTATTTTACCACAAATGGAGCCATTCTTCACCGAAAAACTCTAAATTTGGATTACAACTTTCAAGGTTTCGGAATAAATGCACTATTCACGCTAAGTCGTACCCCACTGTGTTTTTTGTTCTTTCATGCCGCAGCTAGGTGTTAGAACCCAATTACACATGTTTTTTAGCTTTGGAGGATAAGAGATATGCCCTACAACTGAAGAATTTCAAGTTCTCATGAAATCTCGGCGTGATGAGGAAATCTTGCCCCAATCCCATTTTAGTCACATCCAGGCTTTAGGAAGGATGTGTGGGCTTACTTTACATGATGCCTGATCTTTGGTTCACAACGGGGAGCAGGATATTCCCAGTTTGATTCATCGATTTTCTGATGCCGGCAACCGTGACGACCGTTTTTGGCAAATTTTTTGACAACATGCCCTTTGTTTGTATATGTTGGCTTATTTTCTACTTGCCCCTGGCTTCGAGGGTCTAGCATTTGCTTGATCCAAGTGGCCCAAGGCTTGAAAGAGGGCAAGAGCTGCATTGGCTTAGTATTGATCGAGACTTTGATAGGCTTAGATGCCTTCCATCGGCGAGATACAACCAAGTTCGTAGGAAGTCCACTACTTTTGCAGGTAATGTTTCCCACCCTTCTCATATGTGTTTCTCATATCACTCAGCCCCCAGGCTCTATTTTTTTTTCTTTCAAAACCCTTTCTCACTTTTTCTCTCTACATACATGTAGACACCCCATTTTTGACCGACCTTAAGACTCAGGCGTCACCGATTGAGCGCTTGGTGATGTTGCATATCGGGCTCGTTCAGGAGTTTCAAAGTCTCGGCTG
Organism: Camellia sinensis; assembly: GCF_055761805.1. Classification (NCBI taxonomy): domain Eukaryota; kingdom Viridiplantae; phylum Streptophyta; class Magnoliopsida; order Ericales; family Theaceae; genus Camellia; species Camellia sinensis. Next base: position 38,948,728 of record NC_138969.1, on the reverse strand, counting down.
CGAGCCTTGCCTCCAGACTTCCGGACTCTTTCATGCTTTGCCTCGATTTGCGAACTAGACTCTGTTTTCTCTGTTTTCTCTTCCCGAAGGGAGAGAGAGGTCTCGTAGATCATCTCTCAGTGGCCGTAGGCTACATTTTGTGGTCGTAGGCCATTTTGCCCGTTTGGAGTCCAGTTTCCGATTTTTCGGAGTCGTTGGCCGTGTGCCTCGGTTCGAGACCGTTTAACCACCTCCGTTTGCTCTGATTTTTGGCATGCATCTTATTTACTCCCTTTTGAGGGACACTGTGACTCGAGAAACCAACTTCGTGGTCGAACACCACTTCCGGTGCCTAACAGTCAGTTTTCGGGGCCTCAGGCTGCGCGTTTCGGCCCCCGAACCTTCATCTTGCATCGGTTTAGGTTCATTTTTGGCAAGGACCTCTGTTTCATTGTTAGAAAGGTCGTAGAAGGGTGGGAGGCCAGTAATTGTTCTGACAACCAGTTTTATTCCTCTGTCGCCCTCTGTCGCCTGTTTTTCTCACTTGAAAGCCAAAGTTAACCACCCTAAGGCCACTTTTTCTTGTCCCAAACCACATATTTGTGTTGTACACACCTGGGAGGACACCGATATCACATGGCCGGCCAGTAATTCTGTGTGACCCTTTTGAACCCCTCCTAAAAGTGGCATTTTGTCTCTCCTGGTTCACTTTCTCCAATTTTTGACCACATGGTTGTGTTGTGCACACATGGGAGGCCCTCTTTCCGGGGTGGCCGGCCACTAATCTTGATTGAACTTTTTGACCCTTGGCCGGCCGGCCATGGGGAGAGCCGGTTGGCCACCTGCAACCTTAATAACCAGCCGACCATGATCCTCTCTCCAGGTACATTACAGAAGTGTATTCTGTTTCCCCCCAGAATTTGTATCCGGGGGGCTGCATTTTTAGGGGGAAACTTGAATTCTTTCCCCCCCATTTTTCCCCCATTTTCTCCCCTTCTTTGGCCTATATATCAGACCCTCCAACTCTGTGTTGAGGGTTAAAAAAAATTGCTCTTAGCCTCCTATATTGTATCTCCCTCTCCTTCTCTTCTAAACACCAAAACCTCTCCAAACCCTACACCATTTACCCTACACCCCTTAGCACAAGGCCCCCATCCTCCATTCCAGCAGCTTGAGGCTGATTTCCAGAGGTGAAGAACTCCCAAACTTGGCTCAAAGGTTGTTGGAGCATTGGTCTACAAGGGTGAGTCACTTTCTTTCCTTTTCTAGCCTTCTTTTGCATGCTTTCTAAGCCATACTTGCTTCCATTTTTGGGCTCCGACCCTAACTGAAAATAGTCATTTTTTGATGTATTTTTCATGTTTGTTTGAGGGTCCTTCCATGTTTAAGGTCTCTAGCTACTACTTGCTTCTTTACCTCTCTTGTATGCCTATTTCTTGCATAGTATTTTAGGCCTATTTGTAAACTGTTTTGAGCTTTACTATAAACTATGAGTTACCTTATTTTGAGCCTTTCTTCAACATTGTTGAAGGGCTCTTCACTGTTTGAGGCTTCCTTTTGGCACTTGCCTCTTTATCTCTCTTTTGGCCATTTTTTTGCATGCTTTTTTAGCTCCTTATGCTTGTATTTTTGGGCTCTGGTCCGAACTGTAAATGGCTTCATTTTGACCTCCTCTTCATATTTGATCAAGGGTCATTTGCTTTTTGAGGCTCCCTTTTTTCACTTTGTGTTTAAACCTCTTTTCAGGCCTTATTTTGCACTGTATTTTAGGCTTGCATGTGCACTGTTTTTGGTTTGGTCATCAACTGTAAAATACCATTTTTTTGACTCCTCTTCAACTTTGTTGAAGGGCCCTTCTTTATTTGAGGCCAGAAACCATCACTTGCTTCTTTGTCTCCCTTTTGGCCCATTTCTTGTACAACGTTTTAGGCCTGTTTGTGTTTAGATACGTGGCTTGTTGTAAACTGTGAAGTACCTCATTTTGAGCCCCTCTTAAACTTTGTTGAAGGGCTCTTGGCCATTTGAGTCCAGAAGATGTTACTTGCTTCATTACCTCTCTTTTGGGGCCATTTTTGCATGCTAGCTTAGCCCTATTTGTGTCCATTGTTTGGCCTTTCTTAAAACTATAAATATTCTTTTTTTGGGACTTTCTTGAATCTTTCTTCACACTTCATGTTCAAATAATGCATGTTTTGTATAGCTATAGGCCAATGCATATGCCTAATTTCATGTTTCGGGTCCCATTTCATGCATCGGGTACCATATTGCCATGTTTCGGGGCTGTTTTGCATCATATGTTGCCACTGAAATTTGCATGCTAGTATGCCATATTCCATGCCTTGCCATGCTTTGGTAGAGTGGCATTCGTGCCTTAGGTTCGGTCCTCGGTTTGCGTGCATGTGTGCACGCATTTTGAGTGTCTCATTTTTCATCTTATGGCCTCTTATGTGAGTGTGGTTGAGGTCCACTCATGTTGGTGTAAGTCCATTATGCATCATGTATGCCATTTCATTTCATAGCATTGCGTATGCTAGATTGTATGTTAGCGCATTGTGTATGCCATGTTACCTCGTGCATCGTGTATGCCATTTCATAGCATTGTGCATGCTAGGTTGTACATTAGTTGCATTCATGCATGTCATGCATATTGCATTGTGCTTGGGATAGGAGTTAGCCCGAGCACGGGGAACGAGTGACGTTTCGTACTTCGAGTGACGGAACGTGTCTCAATTCCAATCACCGATACTCCGGATTATCCATGATAGAGTTTAGGTTTTGTTGTGTTTATATGTGCATTCATTTCATATTGAGTCGTGCAATTTGACTCCTCGGCCATCATGCATCGATATGCGTGATTGGTGGCACGAGGATCGAGGCATGCATACATTTGTGAAAATACATTGTCATGCCCTTTTCCTGCTCTCGGTTGCAGCAAATCAAGAATCAGTAGCTTTTCAAAGGCCTTGCACAGCATTCCGGCATCAATCGCAAATAGAGGCTAATTGGGGCATTGCAGTGGATTTCCGTGCCAAGCCACCCGAGCATGCATCATTCACCATCCGGAGCGGAGTCAAGGCAATCCCTAGCTTGCATGCTAGTTTACAGCTTACCTAGTTTAATTTGTTAATTAATTAGGATTTTGTAATTATTTGGACTGTAATATTTATTCGGGACTGTATTATTCTTTTGGACCCTCTGCGCGAGGGCAATATTGTAATAAGTGTGCGTGTATGTGATGTATGTCTTCCAACCCCACGTCTTTCTCCCTTTTATTTACCAGCTTATGATGGTTAGATTAGGGCATGTTTCAATTAGCATACAGTATGATAGCATGTTTGCATTCATTCATCTGTATTGCATGCACCGGGCTCGGCGCATCATACTAACTGCATTGTATTTTCAATTCCAAGTTGAATACATGTTAGCTGTAGCATTTCATATGCCATGTTTGGAATAGCCGAGCCTGTCTTAATTGCATTTTTTGCATGTGTTGCATTAGGCATTTCTGTATAATTAGGATCATGCATGGATTTCTAATTAGCTTCTGTTTTGACTTGGAGTACTCGGTAAGTTTTATGCTTTAGCATCCTTGCATGTGTGTGAGTGACTGCCATGATAGCATGCTTACCATGAGGCTAATTGCTTATGTGATATAACTGCCTGAATGCCTGTGGGTGAAGGTTGGGTTATTTGAATTGGAACAATTCATCAAATGTGTGTTTTAAGCCCACTAGATAGTGGCAAAATCATGTTTTCTAAACCCACCCGAGGGTGGCAAATCCACGTCTTAGCCTACTTGCGGGTAGCACTATCAAACCATTTTCAAACAAACAAACATGAAATGTTTTGTTCCAATTCAGGCGATCCAGTCTATACTTGTATGCTATGCGTATCAAATAGTAAATCTAGGCTAATAACCGGAATAAGAACTCATAATATTTTCAAAAATAGATATCATGGTTAGTAGAGGCCGATCTTTGATCGGGCGAGCGGGGGTGCTCACGAAGTGACCTTACCCAATCGTACCCAAGTTCCCGAGCCGAGGCAACTTTGGTAATGACGGACACGTGGCCTTAGGTAAACAAGTCAGGGTTTCCAAAATTTCCCCAAAATAAAATATTTAGGTGGCGACTCTGTATCTGGCAAAGCAGTCCATGTTTGGCACTTCTTTCAAAATCTGTTTTCTCAAAACGATTTGCCCGATTTGGACTCTTTGGTTCAGATTTAGAACCGTGACAATCTGAGAGTCCGAACTGTAGTGAGCCCAAATGAACAGAACGGGGGACTCGTTCCTCCCGGGGCGTTCGGGGACGTCTACAGTTTCTGGCTACTCTGCTGGGGTGTTAGAGAACTTGACTCGAACTCATGATATCTGTTTTTGACTACACTTATGTGTTTCTTTGCATTGCATTTGCATTGGTGCGGCTAGGACACCGTGTTTGCCATCTGCTATTCCTGAACGGTTTGCCGGAGGCTTGTCTTGTCAAGGCATGACCATAAGGCTGACCGGTTGTGGGCTCTGCCAGTATGGGAACACAAACCCCGGTTTTACCGGGGCACCCTTTTTGACCATTCAACCTAGTGCATATTCGGAATCCATAGTGACCATTCCAAACTAGGACAGGTTGCTTACCCGTTTATAGGTTGTTTGAAACCGCTACGTGCGTAGTGAAACCCTAGCTCCTGAAAAAATAGGACAGGGAAAACCCTACCCCAACATAGGGGTGTTTTGGCTCTCAATTATCTGTTATGTGCTGTCAGAGTGTGTCTCTACAGGGATTGCATGTATCAGTTTATGAGTTTGGGCATCAGGCCTGCAGGCATCAGTCAGTGTTTGAGAATCAGTTATCTGCAGGTATCAGAGATTCAGTTTTGGGGACAGTGATTCAGGGATAATGATCAGTGATTGAGGACAGTGTATATTCAGCTTATCAACCGTGTGTTTTTATGCCCGGCTGTGTGTCATGCATTTACTTTAAGCTGTTATGCTGTTTGTTTATCTGTTTATTTATTTCCTTATTGCTTTATTTATCTTTTTACTAGGGGCAGTTTTAGCACAATTGCTTCCGACCCAGTAGATATTCCCCAAGCACTTTGGACAAGAGGTCGCCGGCTCAATCGATCCGAGGATCTGGTTGATGGACAGCCAGTGTTTCATTCTCTACCCCCAGTTGTCAGAAGAAGGCCAAGAAAACGCAGTGTATCCGAGCAGAGGTTGCCAGAATAGTGGACTACCCCATCAGTGGACAGTCAGATTGAGATCCCAATTGTTGCTATAGAAATAGACCTGCCAATAGTTCAGACAAATCAGGGCAGTATGGCAACACCGACAGGAGTCGAGGAAATGATGCGTCAGATGCAAGAAACCATGAGAGCCATGCAGTAGGACGCTATTCGCCGGGATGAGTTTGCCAAACAACAGGTTGAGATCATGGCCCAGCAGGCAGAATTAATTGCTAGGCTGCAACAACAAACCGGAGCGTCTGCTTCACACCCGGTTCCTCTCCCACCAGGAGCCCCTCTACCCGAGCAGGCACCTACTATCTAGAATGCCCTGCCAAACACCCAGAACACCTTACCCAATGTCCAGAACATCCAAGAGGACACAGACCTTCTAACGGGGCCAGCTCCGCCCCCGCTTCCGCCTCAACTGTCCAAGACCCATACACCCAACCACCCGAACTCTCCCTTCGAGTTCGAAATAGACCATACAGCTCTGAAACTGAGCAAGCTTGAGAAGCTTTTCAAGAAATCACAAGGAGTAAAGGCTATTCCGGATATCGAGGACGGATATACCGATGTGGCCGTAACGTTGCCAGATAGGTTCAAGATGCCGCAGATTGATCGTTTCGACGGATCCGGGGATCCCATGGTCCACCTCCGGTTATTCTCAGATATACTGCGGCCAATGGGCCTAACCCGACCACAAAAACTTTTGCTGTTCGGCCGAACCCTGTCGGGTGTGGCCACTATCTGGTACGCGAAGTTGGAAGATGAGGTAAAAAGAAGTTGGGATAAAATGGCCGAGGCCTTTGTCGCATAGTACTCGTACAATACCCAGATTGAGATTACAACTCGTGATCTCGAAACGACGAGGCAGGAGCCCAAAGAGACTTTCTCAGATTTCGTAACTCGGTGGAGGGCGAAGGCATAGATGATGACTTTGAGGCCCACTGATAAGGACCAAATCAGGATGATTGTGCACAATCTCCAACCAAAATTGATGCAGAAGATGATTGTACTCCCCTTCCCCACCTTTTCGGATCTACATGAGATGGGGGTACAAATTGAGGATGTGATGAAGCAAGGTCTGATTGACCAGGACAGGGAGCAACCCCGGAGAACATTTAACCGCAACAACAATGCAGGCTTGAGTGGCGCTACAACTGCAAGAGCTTCAGAGGTGAGCATGGTCACCACCATCCCCCCTCCCCTTCCAAGACCCATGGCAGCCACACCCTTCTTCGGTGCATCCAGAAGTAATACCCAAACCTCTAAATACCAGGCCAGAGGCCAAAGAACCTTCACCCCACTGTACATGCCTTTATCTAAGGCTCTGGGGGTCTTAATCAGAAAGGGGCATCTAAAACCCCTGGAGTCGAGGCCATTACCAAATCCACTTCCACCCTCTCACAACCCAGCCAAGTACTGTGCATATCACCAGCAGCATGGTCATGATACTGACTAATGTTTCAGGCTGCGTCACGAGATTCAAGACCTCGTTGACAAAAATGTGATCCTACCCCCGGAGAAACCTAACGTCACAACCAATCCTCTCCCACCGCATAACCAAGCTCCACCTCCTAAAAGAGTCAATCTTATCCAGACTGGGGTCGTGTCTTACGATCTTAGCATCTATATTACTTCTACTCATCTACCTAAGCCGGAGGTGCTCCTTCCCGACTGCACTAACTTCTTGTGCATGATGGACATCTCCACAACCCAACCCGAGCCAACGGTGGTGACCATCGAAGATGGGGCAGGGCAGACTTCAGGAAAGAATGGGATTGTTGAGTCTGGGATTGAACAGTCTGAGAGTTTTGCTGGGGAAGCCTACGACCCAAGTGAGTACATCCTGTCAGTGGGCCAATCTGAGCTAAGTGTAGGGCTGCCAGAAGAAGCAGAATTATGTGTGATTCAGGGGGACAGACTTGAACAAGGAACGGACAATCTGACGATTGTGGAGGAGGACCTTGCCAACCTCCAGTTCTTCAGTGACCAAGAATCAGGGGATGCGGCAGTCAACTGGTTTGAATATGAGGAATCAGCAGAAGTTACCGGATGGTTAGATGATCAACCAGACATTGTAAAATCCCAACCAGAACAGGGCCCGACAGGGGCGAGAGTATCAACTGTGGCCGGAAGGGCCGGAAGTCAGGTTATATTGCTGGAGAGCGCCAGTACAAAGAATTTCGCTCAGGACAGAGGCATTGTGAATGCGGGGAAAGTTGAACAACAAACTGCACTGACGTAGGTAGAACAACAGGGTTTTGAGAGAACCGGGAAAGCCAAAATCCATGAGGGGATCGGAAGTGCTGTGGGCACAAGAACAGAGGATGTTGTGAGCATGCAGGCTGAAAGTGCTGTGAGTACAAACATGCCCGAGCCAGACAGGTGCCTTTTGAATGCCAACGGAATGTGGTGGGAAGACGATGACTTATGTCTTGCCCACACAGACGAAGACTGGGGAAGCAATCAACCAGATGACACCTGGTACCTCGATGAGGTTGATCACATGACAAGAAGCGGGCGGTACTTCAAGCCCCCGCACCTGGACCAACCCGAGGCATCTGGAAAGGATAAAGAAGCTGAGAAACAGAAGGAGAAGCAGTTTGAAGAGGAGGCTGTATTGAAGTAGTTAAAGAAAATACAAGCAGACATCTCCATCTGGGGACTGCTTATGGCGTCGCAAGTACACAGACAGGCTGTCTTATCTACCATGGACAAGGCCAAACTCTCTATAGATACTACACCAGAACAGCTGGTTGGGCTGGTTTTTCCGGGAGGAGGTTCCCCGGCATTAACCTTTTCAGACAAAGAACTGCCGCCTGAGGGCACAAATCATAACAAACCCCTTTACATCTTCGTGGAATATAGAGGCAAGTGGGTGCCAGTAGTTCTTATCGACACGGGATCCGCCATTAATGTATACCCGTCAAGGACGGCATATGCGATTGGGTTGAAACCTGCGGACTTCGTGCCAACTACTCAAGTGATCGGAGCCTATGATAACACTAGCAGGGAGGTGATGGGGACTATCAAAATTCAGACTCAGGTTGGTCCAGGACAACACAATATTGAATTCCATGTCTTGGACGTTCCCGCAACCTTTAACCTACTTTTGGGGCGACCGTGGTTGCACCAGGTCAAGGCAGTCTCTTCCACTTTACATCAGATGTTAAAGTACCCTCACGGGAAAGGGGTAGCTATTGTTTTTGGGAATTCATCAATCCATCCACCGCCAGAAGTGTCCACACTAGTCCTGGAAATCGAGCACGGCATGGAAGATGTGTTCTTATCAGGATTTACTTTGGCTGAGGCCCGGGTTGTGCAAAATATTATGGCTGTGAATAAGGGGGTGTACTTCAGTGCTCAATCCGTCTACCTTATGAACAAGTTACAACACATCCCCGGGATGGGATTAGGAAGGAGCGGCCGGAAGGGCGTCGCAGCATTGGCCGAAGTGCCACACAACCCTTATACCTTTGGCTTGGGTTATCTGCCCATCAAAGAGGACTGGGTGAGGAAGGGTAAAGAGATGGCAGGGAGAGCCAGAGCAAAGAAGGCGGGGAAGCCTTTTGAGCTGATGCATAGGCCCATTCAGGGTACCCTAAACGGACGCTTCGTTAGGGAGAGGGAGGACTTCCCATTTTGCGGCTTCCCAGAGCCGTGGCTGAACGTGGAGAGGAAGCGCGTGCCGGGGTTTGAAATTTTCTTTGACCTGCAACTATTCGAGGATGATATTGCCGAAGAGCAGACAGATCCATCGGCTGAGTTTGAACAGAGTAAAATAGTGCAGTCTGAGGACACTGAAATTGAAATGGGGGTAGCACTGGCAAGTCTACTCTCAGATCCTCCGATCGACCATAAGTGCTTAGGGGATAACTTCTCGGTTTGCGTGATCGAGAATGGAACGGCTGTGGGCTCGCCAGCAACTATTTTGGATGCATCTATCGCACCCTCTCTCACTTGGCAGTACGAAGAGGGATTTTTGTCCAGCAGTACCGAGTCAGGTAGTGAGCCGGAATCTGGTTCCACCGAGTCCTGTGAGTCGGAATCAGGTTCCAGCTCGACTGAGTTTGAGTCTGGTAATCCTGGGGATGATATCCCGGATGCCACAGTTATGTCCAGGTCGTCTTTTTCTTTCTCATTTGAGTCTGTTGTAACCGAGAATTCAAACGATTTGGATGTGCTTAATGAGAATCAAGTAACTGTGGTTTCTGAGTACTTTTCTGTGCCCTTAATTTATTGCATAAACTCAGACTTTCAAAATTTTGATGAAAACGACGAGGAAGAAATTCCTCCAGTTTTGCAACGTTTAATTGAGCAGGAGCAGGAGAGATTTGTCAAACCCTTAACGGATGAAATCGTTACCGTGAATATTGGTACTGAGGAGGACCCGCGACTGGTCCAGATCGGGTCTACATTGTCTTCGGAGGAACGCGAGCGCTTAGTCGTTTTATTAAAAGATTTCAAAGATGTTTTCGCGTGGTCCTACAAAGACATGCCTGGGATCGATCCTGAGATTGTACAGCACTGGATCCCCCTTGACCCCGAGGCCCAACCTGTCAAACAGAAACTCAGAAGGATTCGCCCGGATTGGGCTCTCAAGATTAAAGAATAGGTCACCAAGCAAATCGATGCAGGCTTCCTGCTGGTTTCCGAATACCCAACTTGGTTGGCCAACATCGTTCCAGTGCCGAAGAAGGATGGCAGGATCCGGGTATGTGTGGATTTCAGGGATTTGAACAGAGCTAGTCCAAAGGACAACTTTCCCTTGCCGCATATTGATGAGTTGGTGGATTTCACAGTAGGGCATGCTTTGCTCTCATTCATGGATGGCTTCTCAGGGTACAATCAGATAGTAATGGCACCTGAAGATCGGGAAAAGACGGCTTTCACCACCCCGTGGCGGACATACTGCTACAGAGTAATGCCGTTTGGGTTAAAGAATGCCGGGGCTACTTATCAACGAGCTGCGACCACAATATTGCACGACATGATCTACAAAGAGGTTGAGGTGTACGTGGACGACATGATTGTCAAGTCCAAAGAAAGAGAGGGCCACTACACCGCCTTACAGAAGTTCTTCCAAAGGATCAGGGAATTCTGGTTGCGACTGAATCCTCAGAAATGTACATTCGGTGTTACAGCGGGAAAAATGCTGGGATTTCTGATTACACAAAGGGGCATCGAAGTCGACCCTTCAAAAATCAAGGCCATCTTAGAAATGCCACCACCAAGGACTGAAAAGGAGGTGCGAGGCTTTCTGGGTAAAGTGCAATTCATAAGACGGTTTATCTCGAAATTAACCTTGACTTGTGAACCACTTTTTGGTCTCCTGAAGAAAGGAAAGAAATTCCAATGGGACGGCCAATGCCAAGCTACTTTTGAACAGATCAAGGAATATTTACAGAACCCGCCCGTGTTGTCGCCACCAGAGCCGGGGAAACCGTTGATATTGTACCTTTTAGTGACCGAGACCACAATGGGCTGCATGCTCGCACAAGAATCAGAGGATAAGGTGGAGAGGGCCATCTACTATCTGAGCAAGAAGATGTTGGATTACGAGACCCGCTACACTCCGCTAGAGAAGGCTTGCCTAGCTCTGGTATGGGCTACCAGGAAGCTGCGGCACTACCTGTTAGCTCACTCCGTAATGTTGGTTTCACGACTCGATCCCATCAAATATCTTTTCGAGAAACCGGCACTTACGGGTAGGCTAGCTCATTGGTTGCTGTTGCTCTCCGAATTCGACCTGAAATATGTGACACACAAGTCAGTCAAGGGAAGAGCAGTGGCAGAGTTCTTAGCCGATCACCTAGTCGAAGGAGGTGAAGCAGTTGAATACTTATTCCCAGATAAAGCCATTTTGCACATCGACGATGAATATTGGACGATGTACTTTGACGGAGCGTCAAATCAGTACGGGTATGGGATAGGAGTGTTGCTGATAGCACCCGACAATTCCCGTATCCCTCTAGCCTTCAAACTCCGGTTCAAAGTCTCGAACAACGAAGCAGAATATGAGGCATGCATTGCCGGTCTAGAAGCAGCCCTGGAACTAGAAGCAAGACGTTTGGATGTCATCGGGGATTCAAACCTTGTTGTGTCTTAAGCAAAAAGAGACTGGAAAGTCAAAGAAGAAAAGATGATGATGTATCACCAGACCTTGGACTTGTTAATTCCTCGGTTTGAAAAGCAAAACTTTGCTCATCTTCCAAGAGAGAACAACAGGTTCGCAGATTCTTTAGCAACTCTATCTTCCATGATAGACATCTCGTTTGGAATCCGGATGCGTCTAGTTGTTATTGACCAGAAATTTGCGCTAGCCTATGAGTCGATCGCTGCTATAGATGAGGTTCAAGACGAAAACCCCTGGTATTACGACATTTGGAATTTCTTGGAGAAGGAAGCATATCCGCCAGGGGTAAATGCCAAGGATAAGAGGGCAATCAGAAGAATGGCCGTTCAGTTCATCATCTGTGGGGGTAAGCTGTATAAGAGAGGTCATCTGGGAATGCATAAGCTGTGTGTTGAAGCCGAGGAATCGAAGCGCCTGATGGAGGCCATCCATGGAGGAGAATGCGGTGTGCATATGAACGGAGTAATGCTAGTACGGAAGATCCTCAAACAGGGTTACTACTGGTCCACCATGGAGGAGGATTGTATCGGTTTTGTTCGGCGATGCCACAAGTGTCAGATCCATGCAAATTGCATGAATATCCCGCCATCGAAGCTATACAACATGACTTCGCCGTGGCCGTTTTTAGTTTGGGGAATCGATGTGATCGGGGCTGTCACTCCGAAGGGGTCGAATGGGCATGAGTTCATCCTGGTTGCGATAGATTATTTCACGAAGTGGGTCGAGGCCCAATCATATGTGGTGTTGAAGGTGTCGCACGTTGCAAAGTTTATCAGAAACAACATCATCTGTCGCTATGGGGTCCCAAACGAGGTCATTTCAGATAATGGTTCCCACTTTAAGAAAGAAGTGATTGACTTGTTGGAGAAATACAATGTGGCTTTCCATAAGTCATCCACATACCGGCCGCAAACCAACGGAGCGGTTGAGGCCGCCAACAAGAATATCAAACACATACTGCAGAAGATGGTGGAAACCTATCGGGATTGGCCAGATAAGCTGCCATTTGCTCTGTGGGGTTACAGGACTTCAATTAGAACTTCTACCGGAGCAACTCCATATTCATTGGTTTATGGATAGAGGCCGCTCTACCTATCGAGATTGAAGTTCCGTCATTATGAGTATTGGCTGAGTGCCAAATAGCCGAAGCAGATTGGCAACAGAGCAGGTTTGAGGAACTCATGCTCTTTAATGAAAGGAGACTGAAAGCACTGTACCATGTTCAAGGTTATCAGCGCAGAATCGCCCGGGCTTTCAACAAGAGAGTTAAGTCCAGGAATCTAAAAGAAGGAGATTTGGTGCTCAAGGACAACCGAGCTCCCATCCACGACCTAAGGGGCAAGTTTAGACCTAATTGGACTGGTCCTTATATCATCAAAGCTATCTGGTCAGGTGGAGCTGTGATTCTGATGGACCTAGATGGCCTGGAATTTTCTCAACCGATCAACATGGACAAGTTGAAGAAATATTACCCCTGAGAGGCTCGCTAGGCTGAAAACCCGAAAGGGCGACCTAGGCAAAAGTTAGAGCGCAAAAAAAATTGGAAAATATAAAAACTGAGCTCGCAAGGTTGAAAACCTGCAAAGGGCGACTTTGGTGAAAGTTAGAGCGTAAAAGGAGAGTGAAAATACTCGAGTGAACCTGAGCCTGAACTACGTAAGGCTTGATTCCCATCTTTGGGATACGTAGGCAACTTCACCTTGAAGTTCAGCCATAAACTTTTCCCCGATCAACTTTGTCCATTCGATCATCTCAGTCATCTTTGTATATCAGCATCCATTGGAATCTCCAGTGCAGTGCTATTCAGACTAGGGGCAACTTTCTGTTGCCATGCAGTGCTGCGGTACTATTCAGACTAGGGGCAACTTTCCAGTTGCGGGGATCCAGGGTTGTGCATCTCAGTGACAAATCTTAGGCGTGTCCAGTTCTGATCCATATCAAAAATGGTTTTGAAAAGTTTTAATAAAAGTTGACTTTGTTCAAATTAATCTTTTTACAACTAAGACCATTTTTGGACCAAAGCGGAAAATTTTCAGTACCACAATCTTCAATTTCATTGATTTCAAAACAGAGTTCTCCTGCTCTTGCATACAATCGAATTCGCTTTTTATTACATTCATAAAGAAAACTTGAAAGTACTAGTAAAGCAATAAATCCGGGGCATAGTCAAGTCAAGTATCCCTGCACCCCCTCCCAGAGCTGGTCGAAGCCTCTGATGCCAAGCTAGGCCCAATCTGTGCCTCCTCATTGAGCCAATCCAAACACTCGTCAGACAAAGTGCAACTGAAAGTGGGAGCAGGGGCTAGGAGCTCTCTAGTCCTCCATGCTGTGGCATATCGGGCAAGCTGTGCACCTCGGACCGGGAAAGCGGCCGGGTACTCAATCCCCTCTGGTGGGCAAATCTGATCATGACCGAACTGGCGTAGGAACCGGAACGAAAAGTAGAACACACAGTGGGTCAGACCAATCAACTGGATCCCGATCAGCCGGTACATGCTATAGCTCATTGCCGGGAGATTGAGCCAAGGACAACGCCAAGCAATACGATCTGCAGACAAATTGCACATCCAGTCAAACCACCACCTTTTATCAGGGGCATCGACTAGGCGCTGCCGAAAGAAATAGCCTCGAGCTGAGTAGGCTGGGCAAGAGTCCACAACCTGCAATTTGTCCATCAACCATACCTGGGGAGGGATGAAAAATGAGAGAATAAAGAATAGAGAGATGTATGGTGAGAGAAAAGTGAGAAAAGGGTTTTGTGAGAAAAACCGAGCCTGAGGGCCGAGTGATGTGAGCAAAATACATATGTAAGATTGGGTGGGAAACATTACCTGCAGCAGCAGTGGACTCCCAGCAAATCTAGTCGTCTCCCGGCGATAGATAGCATCCAAGCCCATCAGTGTCTCGGCCAAGGTCATGGCGATGTAGCTCTTCCCTTCTTTCAAGCCTTGAGCAACTTCAATCAGACGAATGCTAAATCCGCCAAAGCCCGGGGAAAGTAGAAAGTGAGACAGCAGGCACAAGCAAAGGGCGTGTTGCCGGAAACCTTGCCAATAATGGTTGCTGCGGTCACCAGCGTCGGAAAAACGATGAATCAAACCGAGGATATCCAATTCCCCATTACAGATCAGAGACCAAGCATCATGCGCGATGAGTCCACACATCCGCCCTAAAGCTTGGGCGTGGCCAAAACAGAACTGGGGCCAGCTCTCTTCATGGCATTCAGATTCCATCAAGACTTGAAAGTCTTCAAAAGTTGGACATACCTCTTGCCCGCCAAAGCTAAAGACATGCGTCACTGGGTTCCAAAACCTCGCCGCGGCATGGAGGAAAGGAAGGTGCAGTGGAGTACGACTCAGTGTGAATAGTGCATTCAACCCAAAACCCCGGAAGTTCAACTTCTCCGAGCCATCTAGAGAAGCAATCCAAGATGTGAGATTTTCAACGAGAAACGCCTCCATTTTTTGTGCAAAACTAAGATGAGTTGAATGAACCACGGAGCTAAGGCTTTTAAGGAGGAAAAGACACTATTCGGGGGACAAGTGTCAAAAATTTGACGGTTGCTAAGCTGAGTGGTCAGCCGACCACCTTTTCTGGCAGGCTGGCCATTTATTTTTTCAAATACTGGCCGGTGGCCTCCCCTCTGCAATAAATCTGGCCGGCTGGCCCCCAAAAGTAGCGGGCCATGCTCCAATGTGTGTCTTTAGCCCTGTTTTACCCTCCAAGAGGAAGTTTCAAGCATTTCCATGCAACGGGTGTGTCGAAGGCCTCTATTTCCCTCTGTTTCGGATGCGTTCCGTTGCCCAGATCATCCGAAGTACACTTCGTTTTGTTAAGTTTTGTTTATCGAGTTGTTGTTTTGTTTATCGAGTTGTCGTTTTGCTTATCGAGTTGTTTGTCGAGCTGTCGTGTTTCGTGTTTTCGAGTTATTACTCGTTGTTTAAGCAATTTTTGTTTGAGTCTTGTTTACTGAGTTGTCAACACTATTGTGTTTTGCTTATCGAGTTGTAAACTTGCTAAGGTTTTGTTATATCTTAGAAAGTTAAGTTGTTGCGCCGGTTCACTACCTGACTAGGCAAAATGCACAATGCACATTTCCGTTCAATCTCATTATGATGCAAAATGATGCAATATGATGCTAAGAGTTTAAAATACAACATTTTTTTCAAAAGCTGTTTCATTCCATCATGCCTCGTTTGTTACAACATTTTACAGACTAAGGCACAAGTTTTACAGAGAATAAAACTGCCCAATAATGTACAATGTGCTACAACTACTAGCAAAAAGATAAATAAAACAGGAAACAGCCGCATCTGTGCCCTCAAGAGCAGGAATAAGAGGCCCTCTTCGTCCTTTTCTGCGGAATAGACTCTCCGCCACCATCGCCATCATCATCATCTGAATCAGAGTCGTCATTCTCGGGATCCCTCTCAGCCTCGCCTCCACTCCCGGAACCGAGACCGGAGCCGTCCTCTCTGTCAGCAGATGTCTCTGACTAACGGTCTGCAGCCTCCTCCTCCTCCTCATCCTCACCAGGCTCCTCCTCTATAATGTGTGCTCTGCGTCTACGAGACGACCCCCCTCCAGCTCCTCGAAAAGGCCTGGATGGCCCAGCGCCTCGAAAAGGCCTGGATGGCCCAGCTCCTCGAAAAGGCCTGGATGGCCCAGCTCCCCGAGAAGGCCCAGGTGGCCCGGCTTGCGGCTGAGCATATACCGGGGGCATCTGAGAATAAAGAGTTCAATTTAAATACATCAGTCCAAATATGTACATCAGATGCATATACAAGAAAACTACATGAAGTGGGTACATGTAAACACAGTGTATAAGTGAAGTGTGTGTCAGATGTGCTCTACACAAGTAGCCTATCAATGCAGTAGAAATCAGCATATCATCAGAAGTATGATAAATGCCAGGAAACTAAAGGGTACCTGGAAACCCATGATAGACAACTGCATCTCCCTCCGCAGGACCATCCCCTCAAGTGAGGCTACCATCTCGAGCACCTGATCCATGTACTCAACAGGGGGCTGTAGATGCAAAGGCAAGGATATCAGTAAAGGAATGAACGTCCAAGTATTTGAGTAATGAATCAAAGCCGTAAAACATACCGGTGGTGAGTCGGGGTCTCTGACATATCGATGGCCGGCCATCGGAGGCTCTATCGGGATCGGGATCGGAGAGGTAGTCCCATACTGCCACCCCATCAACTTGGTCGGCATGTCCGGCCATCCAGGATGAGGATAAGTCGGAGGAATTGGGGGAACCGATCCACCCCCACCTCTAGATGTACCAGCCCTGCTGGTGGAAGGAGCGTCTGCAGCCCGAGCCCGGGCCTGGCTCGAAGATGGCATGCTAGCAGGCCTCATCGTCGGAGTACGAACCCCCGTCAATGGAGGCATCAGGTATATGTGACGGTAAGTAGCGTAATCCCCCTCCTCAAGATGTAGCAAAGCATCAGTACCCAGCATAGCATTAACAACATCCCGAGAAAAGAGCATATCAGCAATCCGCATATCGACTGGGGGTGCTGAGGGAGGGTCCTGAGAAGTGTACCCCCAGACCTGACGCAAGAAGTGATCCCCCAAAAACCAGGCCCTACCAACTGGCCCTTCGAACAGGAGCCTTACCGGAAGGCACCCCACCCTCCGGCAAACTAGAATCGGAGACCTTCACCTAAAGGCGCCCAGGGCTGCCATGTAATCTGCGGATAACAGACGCATAAACCAAGCAGAAATCGAAAATGTACAGGACAAATCAAAGATGAAAACAGAAAGAACTGAGAATTCTGAAATACCTCCGTCGATCGCACCGTGTCGAAGTACTGCCGTAGATAAAGGAGAGACTCCCGAGGTCTTGGCCGGTGCTGGCCTTCAAATACAAGTGAATATGGGGTCACGAGAGGTCCCTCTACCACCATCTCCGGGGCCAATGTCGGGAAATACACATAGACCCACAACTGTGGAAAACAAAGCATGATACGAAGTGCTGAGGGCAAAGTGCACGATATAGAGTATAAAGTGTGCCGTGTGTGCAATGTGCAAGTAATGAGGAGCAGAAATGTAAATCAAGAGGGAAGAAAGTACCTCCCAGGCTCTCCAATAGCCGCTAAGTAAGTCCCCCCGTCCGCGGGAGGTCGCACTCATGTAGCAATAAAGGGTAGCCAAGCCGGCGCCACCCCAATCATACCGTCTGACTTGTGACAGGTCCACCAGAGCACTCAACAGGTAAAGCCCAACAGTGTTCCCCCTCTCAGCAAACAAAGTGGTCCCAAAGAGGAACATCAAAAAGCCACGGGCATACTGTGCTGCCTCATCAGGAGTCCTGGGCTCCATCTCCACCCGCCGGAAATGGGAAGAGAACCAGGTGTATCAGACTCTCCCCGAAGCTCTATCAACAGGCAGGCGAACCCCCAGCAAATAAATCCAAGCAACCTCCCACTGGCCCATGTCCTCGTCGTAAGGGATAGGCCAACCTCCTACGTCAAGGCCAATCAGTACAGCAAAGTCAAACGGGGTCATAGTCAAGTCCCCCGTGGCAGAAAAATGGAAGGAGTTGGTGGTGTCCCATCATCTCTCTACCAAGGCGGCCATCAGCGTCCTCCTAGCAGGGCAACGAGATAGCCTAGTACAGAAGGGCCCAAACCCCGCCAAGTCAACTAAATCCCAAACAGCCTCCGGGAGCTCGGCGTACCAGTCTCTCGCCGCGGTAGAGTCATATCCCCGCACAGTGCGAGAAGTCACCTGCATTTAGAATGAATACATGTTTCAGCATAAAATGAATAAGCTGCGTACAAATAAAATGAATAGGCTGCGTACAAAGTAAAGTAAGTGTGCTGCGTGTTCACCTTCAATTTGGGCTGTGTGTTCAGAAAATCAGTGTTTTAGGCTGCGTGCAAAGTAAAGTAAGTGTGCTGCGTGTTCACCTTCAATTTGGGCTGTGTGTTCAGAAAATCAGTGTTTTGGGCTGCGTGTTCAACTCTCAATCAGTGTGTGCTGCGTGTTCACCTTCAATTTGGGCTGCATGTTCAGAAAATCAGTGTTTTGGACTGCGTGTTCAACTCTCAATCAGTGTGTGCTGCGTGCTCACCTTCAATTTGGGCTGTGTGTTCAGAAAATCAGTGTTTTGGGCTGCGTGTTCAACTCTCAATCAGTGTGTGCTGTGTGTTCACCTTCAATTTGGGCTGCATGTTCAGAAAATCAGTGTTCTGGGCTGCGTGTTCAACTCTCAATCAGTGTGTGCTGCGTGTTCACCTTCAATTTGGGCTGTGTGTTCAGAAAATCAGTGTTTTGGGCTGCGTGTTCAACTCTCAATCAGTGTGTGCTGCGTGTTCACCTTCAATTTGGGCTGTGTGTTCAGAAAATCAGTGTTTTGGGCTGCGTGCTCAACTCTCAATCAGTGTATGTTGCGTGTTCACCTTCAATTTGGGCAGTGTGTTCAGAAAATTAGTGTTTTGGGCTGCGTGTTCAACTCTCAATCAGTGTGTGCTGCGCGTTCACCTTTAATTTGGGCTGTGTGTTCAGAAAATCAGTGTTTTGGGCTGCATGTTCTACTTTCAATCAGTGTGTGCTGCGTGTTCACCTTCAATTTGGACTATGTATTCAGAAAATCAGTGTGTGGGCTGCGTGTTCAACTCTTAATCGATGTGTGCCGTGTGTTCATAATCAATTTATGGGCTGAGTGTTCAGCAATTCAAGTGATTGAACCGTGTGTTCAGAGTGCAAACAGAATGCATGAAAAATTCATAATATGTTACAGAAAAGGTAAAAACGAAGTAAATACCTCTCGTGCCTCATGGGAGAGGTGATACTCTGGCTCCCGCAGAAGGAGATCCCCGGGTGCTCGCTCGTCGAAATTAGTGAAGTGATAGAAAGTGGCCCGCGGGAGGATATGAGCCGGTGGGTCGTACCTCTCGGGGATAAAGGGGCGAACCCTCGGATGCAAAGGCATGATGTCAGGCTTGCCTCCGGCGCCTGGAGAACCTCCACCATGTGGAAAGTGGCCCGCCATTTCAAGAAATCTGCAAAAAGGGGCAAAAATGAGCCAAAATTGGAAAAAGCCAACAAAAGTCAACTCTCGGGAAATGAAAAAGTCAACAAAAGTCAACTCCCGAGAAAATCTTCCAAATATTGAGACAAACTCACCTCAAGTGGCGAAAATGAGAAAAGAAGCCCCGAAACCAAAATTTAATCGGTTCAAAGTGCTTAAAACTGAGAGATTTCGCGAAAACAACTTGCGTGGGACGTTGGAAAACGCGTATAGAGCCCAGATCTGAGGGAGAAAATGGTTTGGGAAGGAAGAAGAGATGTTTTCGGAGCTGCACTTGTGAGCACGAAGTGTTTGGATGGATGTATTTAAAGAAAAGAGGTTGAAAAGACAAAATTGCCCCGAATCTGGGCTAAGTGGCCGGCCGGCCACTTTTTCTGGCAGGCCGGCCATTCTCTTTTCAAAAACTGGTCGGTGGCCTCCCTCTCCCAATAAAACTGGCCGGTGGTGTTCCCCACATGCCCTCCAAGGTCCCTGCAAATTTTGAGAAGGATTGGAGTCCCCGAGACCTGAAAAAGTACAAGAGAAGTGCACTTTCTGTCGCGAAATCGCTCCGCCGGAACTTCAGCTTCAACTTCCGATACGTGTCTCATCATTACTCATCGAAAGTGTTATGTATCCTTTTGAACATGTTGTAACCTCTCCGGGAGGTGAATCGGAGGCCGCGATCGAGTCGCCCTCGCCGAAACGCGCATTTCCTTGCTCGTTGTTTTGTGACAAACATACATCATGGTTTACGCTTATTCTGCATTATCATGCACTTAACTGGCATTCTCATGCACATACTTGCATTGTTATGCACGTCTCTTTGATATCACCGAGCCTCCGTGCTTAAACCCGCGTTGTCACGCGCGTTTCTTCCCGCATTGCAATGCACTTTTCCATCAACACCGCGATTGTCTGCATTCGATGTCACATTGAACATATATTGTTAGATATGTTGTGCTTGTTGAGTTTCTTTATTTTGCAGGCACGATATTGTATGTACGGTTCATTCGAGGCTGGTGCGACCAGACGAACCGCGCAGGTGTTGTATCTTCTCCGTGTGAGACGCGATGAGGATTGAATAATTCTCTGCATTCCTAACTGCATGAAATGTAGTTGTTGCTTTGCATTCTTGCTTAAAACTGTTGCATCTATTGTGAATATGTGCTTCATTACAGCTTGATGCATTCGCATGATCCTTGAGTTACCTTTGGCTTCTTGCATTGACGGTTGCATTTTGCCCCTGCCTGCGGGCACATCTCTGTTTATCTCACCTGTATGTCTAAGTCTTCGGCCTTGTCAAAAATGGGTCGTCTCTGGGCTTTGACATTCACTCCCGTCACTTATGATTTTCGAGTTCTGTCAAAGAGGGGCAACTGTAGACACCCCATTTTTGACTGACCTTAAGACTCAGGCGTCACCGATTGAGCGCTTGGTGATGTTGCATATCGGGCTCGTTCAGGAGTTTCAGAGTCTCGGCTGCGAGCCTTGCCTCCAGACTTCTGGACTCTTTCATGCTTTGCCTCGGTTTGCGAACCAGACTCTGTTTTCTCTGTTTTCTCTTCCCGAAGGGAGGGAGAGGTCTCGTAGATCATCTCTCAGTGGCCGTAGGCTACGTTTTGTGGTCGTAGGCCATTTTGCCCGTTTGGAGTCTGGTTTCCGATTTTTCGGAGCCGTTGGCCATGTGCCTCGGTTCGGGACCGTTTAACCACCTCCGTTTGCTTCGATTTTTGGCATGCATCTTATTTACTCCCTTTTGAGGGACACTGTGACTCGAGAAACCAACTTCGTGGTCGAACACCACTTCCGGTGCCTAACAGTCAGTTTTCGGGGCCTCGGGCTGCACGTTTCGGCCCCCGAACCTTCATCTTGCATCGGTTTAGGTTCATTTTTGGCAGGGACCTCTGTTTCATTGTTAGAAAGGTCGTAGAAGGGTGGGAGGCCAGTAATTGTTCTGACAACTAGTTTTATTCCTCTGTCGCCCTCTGTCGCCCGTTTTTCTCACTTGAAAGCCAAAGTTGACCACCCTAAGGCCACTTTTTCTTGTCCCAAGCCACATATTTGTGTTGTACACACCTGGGAGGCCACCAATATCACATGGCCGGCCAGTAATTCTGTGTGACCCTTTTGAACCCCTCCTAAAAGTGGCATTTTCTCTCTCTTGGTTCACTTTCTCCAATTTTTGACCACATGGTTGTGTTGTGCACACATGGGAGGCCCTCTTTCCGGGGTGGCCAGCCACTAATCTTGATTGAACCTTTTGACCCTTGGCCGGCCGGCCATGGAGAGAGCCGGCCGGCCACCTGCAACCTCAATAACCAGTCGGCCATGATCCTCTCTCCAGGTACATTACAGAAGTGTATTCTGTTTCCCCCCAGAATTTGTATCCGGGGGCTGCATTTTTGGGGGGAAACTTGAATTCTTTCCCCCCCCCCATTTTTCCCCCCTTTTCTCCCCTTCTTTGGCCTATATATCAGACCCTCCAGCTCTGTGTTGAGGGTTACAAAAAATTGCTCTTAGCCTCCTATATTGTATCTCCCTCTCCTTCTCTTCCAAACACCAAAACCTCTCCAAACCCTACACCATTTACCCTACACCCCTTAGCACAAGGCCCCCATCCTCCATTCCAGCAGCTTGAGGCTGATTTCTAGAGGTGAAGAACTCCCAAACTTGTCTCAAAGGTTGTTGGAGCATTGGTCTACAAGGGTGAGTCACTTTCTACCCTTTTCTAGCCTTCTTTTGCATGCTTTCTAAGCCATACTTGCTTCCATTTTTGGGCTCCGACCCTAACTGAAAATAGTCATGTTTTGATGTATTTTTCATGTTTGTTTGAGGGTCCTTCCATGTTTAAGGTCTTTAGCTACTACTTGCTTCTTTACCTCTCTTGTATGCCTATTTCTTGCATAGTATTTTAGGCCTATTTTTAAACTATTTTGAGCTTTGATATAAACTTTGAGTTGCCTTATTTTGAGTCCCTCTTCAACATTGTTGAAGGGCTCTTCACTGTTTGAGGCTTCCTTTTGGCACTTGCCTCTTTATCTCTCTTTTGGCCATTTTTTTGCATGCTTTTTTAGCTCCTTATGCTTGTATTTTTGGGCTCTGGTCCGAACTGTAAATGGCCTAATTTTGACCCCCTCTTCATATTTGATCAAGGGTTATTTTCTGTTTGAGGCTCCCTTTTTTCACTTTGTGTTTAAACCTCTTTTTAGGCCTTATTTTGCATTGTATTTTAGGCTTGCATGTGCACTGTTTTGGGTTTGGTCATTAACTGTAAAATACCATTTTTTTGGCCCCTCTTCAACTTTTTTGAAGGGCCCTTCTTTGTTTGAGGCCAGCAACCATCACTTGCTTCTTTGTCTCCCTTTTGGCCCATTTCTTGTACAATGTTTTAGGCCTGTTTGTGTTTAGATCCGTGGCTTGTTGTAAACTGTGAAGTGCCTCATTTTGAGCCCCTCTTCAACTTTTTTGAAGGGCTCTTGGCCATTTGAGTCCAGAAGCTGTTACTTGCTTCATTACCTCTCTTTTGGGGCCAGTTTTGCATGCTAGCTTAGCCCTATTTGTGTCCATTGTTTGGCCTTTCTTAAAACTATAAATATGCTTTTTTGGGGATTGTCTTGAATCTATCTTCACACTTCATGTTCAAATAATGCATTTTTTGTATAGCTATAGGCCAATGCATATGCCTAATTTCATGTTTCGGGTCCCATTTCATGCATCGGGTACCATATTGCCATGTTTCGGGGCTGTTTTGCATCATATGTTGCCACTGAAATTTGCATGCTAGTATGCCATATTCCATGCCTTGCCATGCTTTGGTAGAGTGGCATTTGTGCCTTAAGTTCGGTCCTCAGTTTGCGTGCATGTGTGCACGCATTTCGAGTGTCTCATTTTTCAT
The DNA here is from genome assembly GCF_055761805.1 of Camellia sinensis. NCBI lineage: Eukaryota > Viridiplantae > Streptophyta > Magnoliopsida > Ericales > Theaceae > Camellia > Camellia sinensis. The sequence goes on along the minus strand of NC_138969.1, from coordinate 38,925,460 downwards.
CTTATGGCCTCTTATGTGAGTGTGGTTGAGGTCCACTCATGTTGGTGTAAGTCCATTATGCATCGTGTATGCCATTTCATTTCATAGCATTGCGTATGCTAGATTGTATGTTAGCGTATTGTGTATGCCATGTTACCTCGTGCATCGTGTATGCCATTTCATAGCATTGTGCATGCTAGGTTGTACATTAGTTGCATTCATGCATGTCATGCATATTGCATTGTGCTTGGGATAGGAGTTAGCCCGAGCACGGGGAACGAGGGACGTTTCGTACTTCGAGTGACGGAACGTGTCTCAATTCCCAGTCACCGATACTCCGGATTATCCATGATGGAGTTTAGGTTTTGTTGTGTTTATATGTGCATTCATTTCATATTGAGTCGTGCAATTCGACTCCTCGGCCATCATGCATCGATATGCGTGATTGGTGGCACGAGGATCGAGGCATGCATACATTTGTGAAAATACATTGCCATGCCCTTTTCCTGCTCTCGGTTGCAGCAAATCAAGAATCAGTAGCCTTTCAAAGGCCTTGCACAGCATTCCGGCATCAATCGCAAACAGAGGCTAATTGGGGCATCGCAGTGGATTTCCGTGCCAAGCCACCCGAGCATGCATCATTCACCATCCGGAGCGGAGTCAAGGCAATCCCTAGCTTGCATGCTAGTTTACAGCTTACCTAGTTTAATTTGTTAATTAATTAGGATTTTGTAATTATTTGGACTGTAATATTTATTCGGGACTGTATTATTCTTTTGGACCCTCTGCGCGAGGGCAATATTGTAATAAGTGTGCGTGTGTGTGATGTATGTCTTCCAACCCCACGTCTTTCTCCCTTTTATTTACCAACTTATGATGGTTAGATTAGGGCATGTTTCAATTAGCATACAGTATGATAGCATGTTTGCATTCATTCATCTATATTGCATGCACCGGGCTCGGCGCATCATACTAACTGCATTATATTTTCAATTCCAAGTTGAATACATGTTAGCTGTAGCATTTCATATGCCATGTTTGGAATAGCCGAGCTTGTCTTAATTGTATTTTTTGCATGTGTTGCATTAGGCATTTCTATATAATTAGGATCATGCATGGATTTCTAATTAGCTTCTGTTTTGGCTTGGAGTGCTCGGTAAGTTTTATGCTTTAGCATCCTTGCATGTGTGTGAGTGACTGCCATGATAGCATGCTTACCATGAGGTTAATTGCTTATGTGATATAACTGCCTGAATGCCTGTGGGTGAAGGTTGGGTTATTTGAATTGGAACAATTCATCAAATGTGTGTTTTAAGCCCACTAGATAGTGGCAAAATCATGTTTTCTAAACCCACCCGAGGGTGGCAAATCCACGTCTTAGCCTACTTGCGGGTAGCACCATCAAACCATTTTCAAACAAACAAACATGAAATGTTTTGTTCCAATTCAGGCGATCCAGTCTATACTTGTATGCTGTGCGCATCACATAGTAAATCTAAGCTAATAACCGGAATAAGAACTCATAATGTTTTCAAAAATAGATATCATGGTTAGTAGAGGCCGATCTTTGATCGGGCGAGCGGGGGTGCTCACGAAGTGACCTTCCCCAATCGTACCCAAGTTCCCGAGCCGAGGTAACTTTGGTAATGACGGACACGTGGCCTTAGGCAAACGAGTCAGGGTTTCCTAAATTTCTCCAAAATAAAATATTTAGGTGGCGACTCTGTATCTGGCAAAACAATCCATGTTTGGCACTTCTTTCAAAATCTGTTTTCTCAAAACGATTTGCCAGATTTGGACTCTTTGGTTCAGATTTAGAACTGTGACAATCTGAGAGTCCGAACTGTAGTGAGCCCAAATGAACAAAACGGGGGACTCGTTCCTCCCGGGGCGTTCGGGGACATCTACAATACACCTCTCTATTATTTAATCTCTCTTATTTTTCATCCCTCCCCAGATATGGCTTATGGACAGGTTGAAAATAGTGGACTTTTGCCCTGCATATTCCGCACGAGGCTACTTCTTTCGCCAACAGCTAATTAATTTTCCAAACGAGAGGTGGTGGTGCCATTGGATGTGCAACTAGTCTGCCATTGACATTACTTGGCGTTGCCTCTGGTTTGATCTACCAGAGATGAGCTTCAGCATCTCTCGACAACCTGGCATTCAGTTGATTGGCTTGACACACTATGTCTTCTATTTTCCATTCCAGTTTCGGCGTCAATTCGAACACAACCAAACTTGCCTAGAAGAGGGGGTAGAATACTCGGCTTCATTTCTAATCCGAGGTTCATAACTAGCTCGATATCCCACTACATAAAGCATAAGAGAACTTCTGCCTCCCGCTCCCAATTTCAGTTGCGCCCTTTCTGACGAATGCACAGCTTGGCTCGAGGATGAGGCAAAAATCGGGCCTACCTTAGCATCCGAAGCTTCCACAAGCTCTGGAAGGAGACGCAGGAACACCTGACTTATCTGTGCCCCCAAGTTTATTGCTTTGATCTGTACTTTCAAGTTTTCCTTTTGAATGTAATAAAAGCAACTTTGATTTGTATTGAGAGGTAGAGAACTTTGTATTGAAATCAAAGAATTGAAGTTGTGGGCACTGAAAATTTTCCTTTTGGTCTAAAAATGGTCTAAGTTGTAAAAAGACTAATTTGAACAAAATCATTTTTTATTAAAACTTTTCAAAACCATTTTTGATAAGGATCATAACTGGACACACCTAAAATTTATCCTCGAGATGTACACCCCCAAATCCAGCAAATGAAAAGTTGTCCCTTGTCTGAATAACACTACATTACACTATAACCAGCTCTCATAGCGAAGATCACAACCGAACTCTTGGATGTAGAAAAGACAAAGATGACCAGAACAATCTCATGGACACAGTTGATTTGGAAGTGTTTATGGTTGGACTTCAGAATGAAGTTGCCTATGTATCCTGAAGATGGGAATCAAGACTGTGGACTTGCCTTTTTCCGCACCCCCGCCTTTCGGAAAGGGTTTGAAAAGAAGGCCTCACAGTTCGGACTCCCGCGGTTCTGAATCTAGTCTCACAAGTGCAATGTGAAACTAATAAATACTAAAGAGTCAAAATGCGGCAAATCATTTTGAAAAATTGATTTTGAATCAAATAACAGCAAAATTGGACTGCTTTTCCAGATACAGAGTCCCTACCTAAATATTTTATTTTGGAGAAATTTAGGAAACCCTGACTCGTGCTAAAGGCCACATGTCTGTCATCACCAAAGTTACCTCGGCTCGGGAACTTGGATACGAGAGGGGAAGGTCCTTAAATAAGCACCCTTGCTCGCCCGACCGAAGATCGGCCTCTATTAATCATGATATGATATTTTATAAACATTATGTGTTTTTATTCCGGTTATGAAACTAGCTTTACGCACAGGCAAGTATGCACTAGTTGCAAGACTTGGAACAATTCAACTCATATTTATTTTCGAAAAGGGTTTGAATTTGCCACCCTCAAGTGGGCTTAAAAGATGCGGATTTGCCACCAAACATAGTGGGCTTAAAACATGATTTTGCCACAGCAAAGTGGGCTTAAAACATGCATTCGTTGAATCGTTCCAATTTAAACAACCAAGCCTTCATCCACAGGCATTCATGCAGTTTAGCAAGTAAGCACATAGCCTCATAGCAAGTATGCGAAACATGGCAATATGGCAATCACACTCATGCAAGTATGCTAAAGCATAAAACTCACCTAGTACTCTAAGCTAAAACAAAAACTAGTTAGAAAAATGCATGATCCTAACTATGTTATATGCCTTATGCAACACATGCAATATGAAATAAATAGGCTCGGCTACTAATATGGCATATGATTTTGATTTGATAACATGCGGTTAAACACGTATTCAAAGAAGTATTGAAATTACAATGCAGTTTGAATGATACGCTGAGCCTCAGTGCATACAAGACAAATGAATGGATGCAAATATGCAAGCATAACGTATACTAATTGAAAATGTCCCTAATCTAACCATCGAAAGCGATTAATTAAAAGGGAAAAAGACGTGGGGTCGGAAGACATACACACATGCACGCACACTTATTACAACATTATGCCCTCGTGAAGGAGGGTCCGAATGAATAAGCTTAAGCTAACTAGTTACGTTAATTATTACAACAATTAACTAACTATTCTAAGCTAATAGAATATTACAACACTTGTATTAACTAGCTATTCTAAGCTAACTAAAACAATTAAATGGCCTCGAGGGCGAGGGACCCATGCATGCTTGGTTGGTTTCCTCCCATAAATCCACCGCCTTGCCATTGCAGCCTCTGTTTGCACATGTTTGACCACTGAAAATTATGCCAACTCCCAAAACACTTCTGATCCCCTTCAGGAGCACACAGAGCAACCTTCTTCATTGATGGCCGGTCGGCTACCAATGGTGGCTGTTGGCTACCATTGGTGGCCGGTCGGCTGCTGCTGGTGACCGGTCAACCACTACAGGTGGCCGGTCGACCAACCCTTCCCTAAACTTCATTTTTTTCTACAACAGAGAGCAAACAGAGACAAAACAATGTATTCTCGAGGAGTATGTGTACTGTTACCCTCCTTATCATTACACAAGCTCAAGGAAGTGCAACTCTTGGCCCTCAAACCATCAACCAAGCATTTTCCATGCATGATGGCTAAGGAACCAAGTTGTACAAGTTTAATGAGTACAAACTAAGATTCAAAACAACCACCACTCTATTATGCATGATCAAGGGTAATGGTGAGCAACAAAAATGGCACATTTCATCACTTTGAATATGAAATGTCCTATTTTCCGGGTGTTTGAATTAACATCTGATCCGAACACATGCAATGAAACACAAAAGATGCTTTATCTTACCTCTTTTACTTATTCATTTTTGTTTACTCATTTTAGCTTACCAATCCATTCTTTAATTGATTAAGTCTAAGGGTGAGTGTCCTCTAATGGAAGAGGTGTCAACCAAGGGATGGCTTAAGGCAAGAGAGAGGTCATGTCGTTGGTTAGTAGAAACCCTCAAAAGAGGATTGAAACCATTAAGCACGAATCTCGATCCCAAGCTTAAACACAACCCGAAGGTTAACCAACCCTCGAAGCAAATGAAAAAGTGAAGAAATGAGGGAGGTTGCAGATATTTAAAGTGTTGAAATGAAGTACAAAATAACACTAAAGCATGCTTTTAACTCAAAATAAAGATGATCAAAGCATTAAAACACTAGGTTAGTGAAAGAATTAACACTACAACCATGCAAGACAAGCCTCAAAGGACTAAACCAGCCCCAAATAGCACTAAAACAAGTCAAAATAGTAGCAAAAACATACTGAGACTAAGCTACAAAATGCTAGAAAAACATGCTCACATGTTAAGCTACTAGGCATGCAAGCAAGACACAAGGAGGGGAGGCTACCCTCTCCAATTTTGGACTTCCAAACAAGGTTTTTACCACTGAAATAACTCTGAATTTCAATGGTTAAAAGGCCCAAAAATTTTGATTTGAAGGTGATGAAAGGTAGGACAAAAAGCTTAACAAGCAAAGAGACAAGAAGGGTGGACAACCCCCTAACTCAAAAAGGATTAAACCACCATTTTTAGGATTGAACAACAGAGGTTTTTGTAGTTGAAAACCAGAGCCAAAATAGTACAAAAAGATGGTGAAACAAGTTATGCAAAACAAGTTTAAAAAGTGAGTCTTATACCTTTTGAAGCACAACACACTTTAGGCACAAATGAGGCACCAAATCAAGCTAAATCACCTTCTAAAGCTCAAAGAAGGTCCCAAGGAATCTCATCCCAAAGATAAGAAACTTTGGTTAAGGGTTGATAGGAAAATTAGAAGTGTATCTCTACTTGTATGCACAAAAGGGCAAGAGAGAGAGAGAGAAATCTAGAGAGAATTGTAGAGAGGGAGGATTATAGAAAGAGAGGCTCCAAAATATTTCTAACCTTTAAAAAAATAGAGAATGGCCTCTACATATAGAAATACAAGAGCCTTGGTCGAAAATATCTGAATTAGAGACAGCTGGAGCAGTGTGATACAACTGGATTAAAATATCTGCAAAATCTAAGCTTTCTGGACACTTGTGGCCGACTGGCTACCATTGGTGGCCGACCAGCCACCATTAGTGGTCGACAAGGGTCACTCCTGGCCAACCTATGGCTGTCAAACTCCATTTGTGACCGACACATGTCCGACAAGCTTCACTAGTGGCTGGAAAGCAAAAACAGGTTTCTGGCCCTGATTTCAAACAGGCATATCTCCTTTATCTAGACTCCTTTTTCGGTCATTATTGAGCCTAAATTGAAGCCCCAGAAGTCTTATTTCCAATGGTGGCAGTCTCACATCAAAATTCTAGCTGTGACAAAAGATATGCCTCTTTTAGTAAAGACTGCTCAATTTCGGTCCTAACCAGATTCATGCCCAACTTCAACCAGCCATAACTTCCTCATCTAGACTCGGATTTAGGAGATTCTTGAATGGAAAATGAAGCCCCGGAAGTCCAATTTCCAATGGTGGTGGCCTCATAGCTGAAATCCAAGTGTATAAAAGGATAGGCCTAATTTAGCGAGGGCTACTCGACTCTCTTTTAACGGTTCATGCCCAATTTCTTCCACCAACTTGGTTTCTTCCCTTTCCTCCAATTTTCTTCAACTCCAAACCTCTAAATATGGTGTTCTAAAAGATTTTTCAAAAGTTCGCCTCTCTTTCATTTATTCCCACTTTGTCCTTGCTCGGTTTATCGAAAAGCGCAACATTTAACGAAATGCGAGCCTCAGAACATCGTAGAAACTTTTTCACAATTTTTTTTGAAAGAGAGGGTTTTAAGGTCTAAAAATCATTTTAGTCAAAAGGCTTTGGTCCAAAAAGGGGTTGTGGGTTGGGATTTGACGTTCTCTTTGCCGAAGAAATCGAACCCTTTGCACAAGATAGCCTACACCATCTAGTAAGCAATCAGTGGCGCCCAAGTCTTAAGGGCGGTCAAAAATGGGATGTCTACAGTTGCCCCTCTTTAACAGAGCTCAGAGTCATGAAATGACGTGAGTGAATGTCAAAGCCCAGAGACGACCCATTTTGACAAGACTGTAAGACTTGGGCAAACAAACAAAATACAGATGCAGTTGGTTGAACCCGAAAGTTGCCTATGTATCCCTTTGCAAGGAATCAAACCAGCGTAGTTCAGCGGCAGAATGTGAGATGATACACAATGTAACAAAACAATGTAAATAAAATACAGTGTAATGAAATAATCAAACCACAAGCAGTGCAAAACCACACAAATATCATAAAGGGATAGAGATGCAAAATCAAACTACGTTTAATATAGAAAAGGTGTCGGAACCCTCAAACCACAATTCTCTTAGTGGGATAGGCGTGTGCACATGTAAAACTATGTGTTTCGCAGAAAGAATACAAGTAATTGGGTGAGATAATATAAGTGAGGAATGATCTGCTAAGGAAAGATCATGATCCTACATGTTGAATGTAACAAAACAAAATACGATGCAATGGATGTAATGGATGTAGTGAATAAGGTGTAGGCCAAACCACATTTTGCCTAGAAAAGGCATGGACACAAAATAAATCACGTCTAACATAGAAAAGGTGCCGGAACCCTCAGACCACAATTCTCTTAGTGGAATAGGTGCGTACACATTATCACAGAACCATGCTTTAACGAAGGAAATATATGGACACATGCCAAACTAAGCTTAACATGGAAAGGATGCAGGCGATAAAATGGTATGATGTAATGGATATGACAGATAGTGCAGTAAATGCAAAGGGTGACATACTCCAACCACGCTAGAATCGTGAGAGGGGGAAGAACAAATCCTAAACACACTGAAATCGTGAGAAGAGGTCCTAAGACAACTACTTAGGGGCGCGTTCCACGCAACCTAAGATAAATTCCAAACACGCTGAAATCGTGTAAGGAAAAGAACACTCTAACCACGCAGAAATCGTTAAAAGAGGTTCGCAAACAACTAGCCAGGGGTGCGTTCCATGCAACCTGGGATAAATTCCAAACACACTGGAATCGTGTGAGGAAAGGAACACTCTAACCATGCTGAAATCGTGAGAAGAGGTTCGAAAACAACCACTCAGGGGCGCTTTCCGCGTATCCTGAGATAAATTTCAAACACGCTGAAATCATGTGAGGAAAGGAGCACTCTAACCATGCTAAAATCGCGAAAAGAGGTCCTAAGAAAAACCAATTAGGAGCGTGTTCCACGTATCCTGAGATAAATTCCAAACATGCTGAAATCGTGTGAGGAAAGGGACACTCTAATCAAGCTAAAATCGTGAGAAGAGGTCCAAAGAAAAACCAATCAGGAGCGCATTCCACGCAAACTGAGAAAGCCCCGGGGGACAACGATCCTAAACGCTGCTCAACGTAAAAGGATAAATGATATAAGATAACACAAGATGCAAATAAATGTAATAAGTGCAATGATATGATACATGTTACCAGCAATGTAGTGCATGATGCTTAGGGAATGCAATAAACAAACAAAGCGGCGCTTTAAAAAGCACCTCATGGGGTGAGTGGCAATGAACCACTTTACTATGACAGGGATCTGCCCCTTGTGTTCTTCGAATTCTTACCTTATATTCTTTGAACTCTTACCTTCAACTCACAGTACAAAGGTCCTGAAATACTGACAATGAGCAACATCTGCATGTAAAAGCCATGGATGCCACTTTTCTTCCTAATCATACTCACAACTTTCCTTATTCTCCAATGGGGTGACAGACTAGGTTGGTTCAGTATTCAGAATTGAGGCGCACACATGCTATCTCAATCTATGGGGCTGCCATACGGATTTCAAGCCAGGGATACACCCCTGGGTATTTAAACCAGACTTTAGTCTCAGAAATTCCAAACCTTTATGTTCTAGGCATTTCCATTCAAACTCTAGTTTCCACCATCGTAGTTGGTCTCCTAGGAACTCATTGCAAACATAGCTAAGATGCCTCTGGCAGGGAATAATATTCAGGGAGAGCACTTCTGATTGCCATTTTGGCTTGAAGCAGGCTTGATCTTGAGCTTGAGGTAGAGGTACACTCTTACTTCGAAGCATTGACAAGGCCTGAGGAGGTATATCCAGAATATAATCTCGGAACTTTTTGAAGTTGAAACAAACTCAGATGCCCCACATTTTCCCTCTTTTCTTTTGCTTTGCAGTCTGGAACCCATGTAACTTCAGATAGGTCCTGGTTCTATTGTTTTCACATGACCTGGGTTGAACCCTGCAGTTTTATGAAAGAAAGAATCCTATTTTGTACAAACGTAGAGAATGACACAGCACTCTGAGCACAAAGCGATTTATTTTTGAAATTGAAATTGAGAATGAGTTCTTGACCGAGTATTGAGCCTATGACCGACCACAATCAAAACGACTTAACAAAGAAAAATAAAGGTAAAACAACCTAAACACATCTATTGACACTCGAAACGACTCAAAACAAGAATCGAGACAAACAAAAACAACAAACACAACATTCGAATGTGTTCCAATGGCAAGAGATCTCTTGGTTCACGGGGAGCCCACAGCTTCTCCAGGTATTGTTTCCTACCCTTTCTTATTTGTGATTCTCACATCACTTTGGGACTTAATCTCTTTTTTTCTCTGAAAAGCCATTTCCTCACTTTTTCTCTCAACGCACATCTCTCTATTCTTTATGCTCTCTTATTTTTATTATCCCTTCCCTGGGTGGTTGGTGGATAAGCAGGAAGTCGTGGGCTCTTGCCCCTAGCATTCTACTAGATTCTCCTTCTTTGGCTCACAATTAGTGAGCTTTTCCACAGAGGGGTTGTGGTGCGACTGGAGCAAATCTGCAACTGACATTGGTTGACGATGCCCTTGGCTTAGCTTGACCGAGATGAATTACAGCAATGTCCCACCGGCTAGGTCTACAATTGATTGGTCTCACACATTGCATTTTTTACGCTCCCATTCTAGGTCAAATGCCAATTTGGGTGTGATCAAACCCGTCTAGATGACGGGGTCGAATATCCAGCTCCATTTCTAGTTCGTGCTTCGCACTTGGCTTGATACCTCGCTGCTTGGAGTATGAGAAAGCTTTCGGCTCTCTGCTGTTAGCTTCAGCTGTGCCCTTTCTGGCGAATACATTGATAATGGGGAACAAACAAAAAACTTGACTCAACTATGCCCCTAGTTCATCATTTTGAACATTTTTTGTTTTGGCTTTCTACTAAAACAATTTTGACTAACATGAGAGTTAGATTAACATGCTTATTCAATTTTCTGATTTGAAATCATGCAAGTCAAGCTATGAGCACTGAAAATTTTCCTTTTTTGGGTCCAAGAAATGCTCCAGTTTTGAAAAAATGGAATAATTTTCGAGAAAACTAGTCAAGCTCACTAAAAATCCTCAAAACTATTTTTGCAAATGGCTACTACTCGACCAATATAGAATTTATTTCTGAGATGCACAACTTTAGATCTGAACTTGAATTGTCTTGCAACTGAATCTTTTTAATCAGAATAGGACAATCCGAATTTGAACAAAGACAAGCCAATTTGCACATGGATAAGATAGCCGAGTTTGAACAAGGATAAACCAATCAACATGGATGAGCCAAGCAGGCTGAAAATGATTGGGGCCGGACTTCAGGTTGAAGTTGCCTATGTATCCCAAAGATGAGAATCAGACCGTGCATAGTTCCGAGTTAAGGTGTACTCGAGTATTAACACTCTCCTTTTATGCTCTAACTTTTGCCAAAGTCGCCCTTCCGGGTTTTCAACCTTGCGAGCTATGTTTTTTTTTTCTTTTCTCCTTTTCTTTTCTTTCTTTTTTGCTTTGTTTCCATTTTTTCATCTTTGGTTTTTTTCTTTTTTTCTTTGCTTTAACTTTGCCTGGGTCGCTCTTCCGGGTTTTCAGCCTAGCGAGCCTCTCAAGGATAAAAAAGTTTAACTTGTCCATGTTGATTGGTTTTGAGATCTCAAAGCCATCTGAATCCAATAGAATGACTGCTCTTTCTGACTAAATAGCCTTGATGATATGAGAGCCCATCCAATTAGGGTCTGAATTTTCCCCTAGTGTTATGGATAGGAACTCAATTGTCCTTTCAGCAATAAATTTTCTTCTTTTAAATTCTAGGATTGGGCTTTCTTACCAGTCTTCATTGGAAGATGACCCAGTTTTCAATCTTTGAGCACATCTAACCTTTTTGCCCCTAGTTCAAAGGCTAATTCTGATCTAGCTTTGCAAGCTTTCTTTGATGACATCTGACCTTATTGCCCTAGTTCAAGGGTTGCTTCTGATCCGGCCATACAAGCCTTATATTGTGATTGATCGTTGAACATTCTGAATCAAAGTTCAAGGTTTAAAAGCAAATGAGTCGAGTCTTGAGGCTGAGAGTGATCCTATGCTGCACAATCCCGAGATCAATTCCACGCATGTCTTTGTAGGACCACGCAAAACATTTTTTGAAATTTTTTAAGAAGGCGACTAGTCGCTCGCGCTGAAGACAATGTAGAACCAATCTAGATCAAACCAGAATCCTTCCTAGTACTCACATTAACAAACATGATCTCATTCATTAAGGGCTTAGCACGCCTCTCTTTCTCTCAGTTGACCAAATTTTTGCAAATCCCGAGGAATTCCTTCCTCTTTGTTTTCATCGCAATGTTAGAAAAGTTTTGAAAAACTTAGGTCAATGCAATGATTTCAAGACACAGAAAATGAGGCTAAAATCTCTGCCGTTTCATTCAAATCTTCTGGCGCAACTGGCTCAATGACGGAAACAGACGCAAAAGAAAGAGTGTAAAAGATAGACACAAAATAAGAAAGTAATGTCCGAGGTAACACCCCTGAAATCACCGACCTCCGACACAACAAGACAGACTCCATACAAAAAGACTAACTCAATATAACACAACAGAACTGACTCAAAACACAAGTCAGAAAGTACAATAAATAGCATTTTCAAATTGCTCAAAACAGTGCGTGCCATCCACTACATTTGGAGTAAAATGAGCGCCATTAACAGGTGATTCCTCCCCGATCACATAGTCACATTATTTCCCAAGTTCATCGATCCAGTACTGATAGACTTTGCAGGACCTGGTGTGACGATGACGTCGTTGTCAATCAGATCTTGTATTTCATGGCGAAGATGAAAACAAACATCAGTGTCATGACCGATTTGTTGATGGAAGGCACAGTACTTGGCAGCATTATGCTTGGCTGGAAGGGGATCCGGGAGAGGCCGAGGCTCAAGGGGTTTGAGATGGCCTTGTCCTATAAGGATTTTGAGAGCTTTGGACAAGGTCATGTAAAGCAGGGCGAAAACCCTCTGGCCTCGGGGTTGGTGCTTCGAGGTTTGTGGAGTTGTGTTGGATGTACCGGCAAAGGGGTTAACAGGTGCTGACTAGGTTTGATAATCTCTTCCAAGTATAGGATTGGAGCTGAAAGGGGTGTTTTTGGTATGACAGGCTTTTTCATGGCTAGCCCCTGGATTCGAAATGCCCTGAACCTGAGTGGCAAAAGTGTCATCCACAATCTTTGCAACAACTGCAAGCACTTGCTGTTTATTCAGTCCTTCAGCCTTCAAAGCCCTAACAGCCCACTGAATATGTTCATAGGGACCAATGCCTGCCTCTACCTTGTTCTTTCCATTTGCGTCAACTTTGCCAAGGGATTGGCCTTTTTCCAATGCAGCCCATCCCAAGATTAGGGAGCCTTTTGGCGCGAAATTTTTGGCCCATGATGTGGTTGATGATGGACCCAAAATTTCAAAGGCTAAATCTGCCACAGTTCTTTGCAAATCTTCAATCATGCTCACTAGCTCAGGAGTAGTGGGTTCATGGGTTTGAGATGATTGGGATTAAAATGCCTCCATCATACATGAGTCCGTATTTTCTGGAATAAACACCTTAGGCTTGGGTAAATGGGCTGGGGTGATGTATATGCTGGGGTTATAGGTGAATGGCAATGTATGGATTAAATTGAGGTGTTGAGGTAACAAGTTAGTGCTAGCCTGAGGTCCGTTTGGTGGAGCCATGATCTCTTCGTCAATGAGATCCTGAATCTTATGACGGAGGCGGATGCAACGGTTCGTATCATGACCGCGTTGTTGATGATAGACACGGTATTTAGCTGGGTCATATCTTGGTGGAAAAGGATTTGGAAGGGGTTGGGGTTCTAGGAGTTCTAGGTACCCTTTTTCTTGCAGCATTCTCAAGGCTTGAGAGAGACTCATGTAAAGAGGATGGAAATTTCAGGCTTGGGGCTGAGTCGAAAGTGGTCGGTTTTTGGCCATTGATAGGAGTGGTGACAGTGTTTACTTCTAAGCATTTCGCAATTGTGCTACCATTTGTAGTAGCATTGGAATCGCGAACAACATTCTTCTTCAAAGGCTCATTATCTTCCACAAAGATCCCTTGTCTGATGGCATCCTCGATTTGAACCCCCGTTTCATGAAACTCTGGAAAGATAAACAAAGGTAAAACGATCATCTTCTGCAGCAACTTGCCATGCAGATTTCGAATAATCATCCTGATCTGATCTTTTTCGGAAGGCCTTGTAGTCATCATCGAGGCCTTCGCTCTCCACCTCGTCACGAACTCTGAGAAACCCTCATTTAGCTCTTGGTGTGTGTTGTAGGAGTATTGAGCAATAAAGGCCTCAACCATCTCTTCCCAGTTCTATTTCACAAAGTCCTCTAATTTACCATACCAGATTACGGCTATCCCAGACATGGTTTGGCCGAAGAGAGACAACTTCTGGGCCGGGGTCAGACCCATTGGCCTCAAGATATCAGAAACAGGTGGAGGTACACCATTGAGTTTCCAGAGCCGTCGAAGAGGTCAATATTTAAACCGCTCCAGTAAGGTAACTGCAGATTTAGTATACCCATCCTCTAAATCCGGGATGTATTTCACTCATTGTGCTTTTTTGAATAACTTCTCCAGTTTATTGACCTTAAGTGCAGTTGGATTAACCTCAAATTCAAACGGAGCTTTGGCTTGATAAACAGGAGCTTCAGAGGCTTGTGCTGGGATTGGCTTCGCCGGATTACCCTGAGTCTCTTGGACATTAGTAGTATGGGTAGTGGCTCTGGGTGTCGGGTTACCCGTGGGAGGTGCACAAGATGCAGAAGCTACTGTTGGTTGTGGTTGATGTTGCTAAAGCCCATCTATCACTTCAGCTTGGCGGGCTGTGACCTCAGCTTGGTGAGCAGCGTCTTGCTGCAGTGCTTCAATTGTTTTGCTGTAGGTGCCGTATGAGTTCTTCCACACTGGATGGGGGATACTGAGCCGTTTAGAATCAGCGTTTTGAACTCGTGCTGAGCAAAGAGCAGATGACCGTTCCCGGACTTAATTGGACACTGGTGAATTGAAGGGTGACTATTGTAGACACTGCACTGGTGAAGCCTCCCTAACTCTCCTCCGTCTTGTACCCGGTGGGAGTGAGGTAAACACAGGTTGCTTCTAAACAATTCCCAACCTGACAAAGTCTATCGGCACAAGTCCAGAGTACTTGGGGGATATTGGAGCCTTTTGAAGCTATGGTTCCAGAACTACCTTGCAAAAGAGAAAACAGACAGCACCTGAGCCTGATTTCACTAGAACAGATATGAGCAACGCTGAATGACTGTACCCTCTATTGAATTCTGCCCCAAAACAGATACCCAGACTTGCAACTGATACATATATTCTTGCAGAGTTTTACTCTAAAAGCACATATCAAGCGAGTGAGAGCCAAAACAACCTTATGATGGGTAGGGCTACCCTGTCCTAGTTTCGTTAGGAGCTAGGGTTTCACTATGCACAACAAGTGGTTTCACACAATTCCTGCATTCAGGTAAGCAACCTGTCCTAGTTTGGAACAATCTCTAGGGTTTTCGATATGCAACTAGGTCGATTGGTCAAAAAGGGTACCTCAGCAAGACCACCTAATATACCTCTCACACCTAACACTGAGAAGTGAAAGGAGGATCAAACGGTACAGCAGTAGTCCAGATCCAAGGGTTGTGTTCCTATTGTGGCAGAGCCCGCAACCGGTCAGCCTTTTGGCAAGCTTTTCCATGCAAGCCTCCGGCAAACCGCTCAGGAATAGCAAATAGCAAACACTGTGATTTAGGCGCACCAATGCAAATGCAAATGCAAAGAAACACATAAGTGTAAATAAAACAACATATCATGAGTTCGAGTCACGTTCTCTCAATCCCCAGGCGAGTCGCCAAAAACTGTGGACTCGCCTTTTTCCGCGCCCCTCCCTTTTGAAAGGGTTTGAAAAGAAGGCCTCACAGTTCGGACTCCCGCGGTTCTGAATCTAGTCTCACAAGTGCAATGTGAAACTGATAAACACCAAAGAGTCCAAATCTGGCAAATCATTTTGAAAAATCGTTTTGAAAAATCGATTTTAAATAAAATAGTGCCAAAACTGGACTGCTTTGCCAGATACAGAGTCGCCACCTAAATATTTTATTTTGGAAAAATTTAGGAAATCTTGACTCGTGCCAAAGGCCACGTGTCCGTCATCACCAAAGTTACCTCAGCTCGGGAACTTGGGTACGAGAGGGGAAGGTCCTGAAATGAGCACACCCACTCACTCAATCAAAGATCGCTCTCTACTAATCATGATATGATATTTTATAAATATTATGTGTTTTTATTCTGGTTATTAAACTAGCTTTACTATGTTGCGCGCACAGGAAAGTATATACTAATTGCAAGACTTAGAACAATTCAACTCATGTTAATTTTCGAAAAGGGTTTGAATTTGCCACCCTCAAGTCGGCTTAAAAGATGCGGATTTGCCACCAATCATAGTGGGCTTAAAACATGATTTTGCCACAACGAAGTGGGCTTAAAACATACATTCGTTGAATCGTTCCAATTTAAACAACCAAGCCTTCATCCACAGGCATTCATGCAGTTTAGCAAGTAAGCGCATAGCCTTATGGCAAGCATGCGAAACATGGCAATATGGCAATCACACTCATGCAATTATGCTAACGCATAAAACTCACCTAGTACTCAAAGCCAAAACAAAAACTAGTTAGAAAAATGCATGATCTTAACTATGTTATATGCCTAATGCAACACATGCAATATGAAATTAATAGGCTCGGCTACTAATATGGCATATGATTTCGATTTGATAACATGCGGTTAAACACGTATTCAAAGAAGTATTGAAATTGTAATACAGTTTGAATGATGCGCCGAGCCTCAGTGCATACAAGACAAATGAATGGATGCTAACATGCAAGCATAAGGTATGCTAATCAAAACATGTCCATAATCTAACCATTGAAAGTGGGTAAATAAAAGGGAGAAAGACGTGAGGTTGGAAGACATGCATATACGCACGCACACTTATTACAACATTGCGCCCTCGCGAAGGAGGATCCGAATGAACTAGCTAACTAGCTACGCTAATTAAGCTAACTAGCTACGCTAATTAAGCTAACTATTACAACACAATTAATTAACTACTCTAGTTAACTAATTATTACAAACCAAATTAAACTAATTAATTATAATACGAATTAATTAACTAAACAATTACAACACTTGTATGAATGAATTAGCTACACTAACTAATTAAACCAAGCAAGTAAATGGCCTCGAGGGCGAGGGATGCGCATTCTTGGTTGGTTTCCTCCCGAAAATACACCGCCTTGCCATCGGACACCTCTGTTTGTACTTGCTTGAACACCAACAGTGCTACCAACTTCTAGAACACCTCTGCTCCAACTCAGGAGTACACTTGTGCAAAATTTCATTTATGGTCGGTCGGCTACCATTAGTGGCCGGTTGGCTACTTTTGGTGGACGGTCGGCCACCCCTTCCCTAAACTTCCTTTTTTGCTGCAACAGAGTGCAAATAGAGGCAAAGCAGTGTATTCTCAAGGAATGTGTGTACTGTTACCCTCCTTATCATCACACAAGTTTAAAGGAGTGTAGCTTTTAGCCCTCAAACCATCAACCAAGCATTTTTCATCAATGATGGCCAAAGAACCAAGTTGTACAAGCTTAATGAATGCACAAATAAGACCAAAACAACCACCACCCTATCATGCATGATCAAGGGTGATGGTGACCAAGGAAAATGGCGCGTTTCATCACTTTGAGTATAAAACGTCTCATTCGCCTAGTGTTCGAATTAACGTCCGATCCGAACACATGCAATGCAACACGAAGATGCTTAATCTTGCCTCTTTTACTTTGTTCATTTTGTTTACACATTTTAACTTACCAATCCATTCTTTAATTGATTAGTCCAAAAGGTGAGTGTCTTCTAATGGAAAGAGGGCTTAAACCACAAGTACCTTGATCATGAAATATGCCTCATGCTATTGGTAATGAACTCCTGAAGGAATTAAACCATTAGGCATGAGGGTCTCAATTTCACACTCAAGCCATCAAGGGGTTCAAAGCCACTTTCAAAACAAATGAAAGAGTGAAGAATAGAGGGAGATTGCAGAGATTTTAGTGTTGAAATGGAATGCAAAATGACATTAAAACATGCAAACAACTCATGCAACTCATGTTAAAAAGCCTAAAACATTAAGCTACTGAAGGAAATTACTCTACAACCACACAATACAAGCCTCAAAGGACCAAACCAGCTCAAAACAGAGCTCAAACCAGTCAAAACAATAGCAAAAACATGCTGAGATTAAGGTACAAAATGCTAGAAAAAAATAAAATAAAATAAAATAAAATAAAATAGATTTTTATTTTGTTACAAAAAAAAATCAAAATCTTATATAAATAAATAAATTGAAAGTAAAATAAATACTTACCTTATTTATTTGTCGAACAAATTTTTGATCAAGTCCAGTGTTTAACATTTTGTCCTTAAGACAGAATCTTTTTCTCCACGGTACTTTCAGATTGTGGACGTCTATCTCCCAGGATAAAAATGATCAACAACGAATAATAGTAGCACTACAAATTATTTTCACAAGGAACACACTTTGTGTTTACACTCTTTCTCATAAAAAAAATAATGCAGCAAAATGCAGAGATTAATGGCAGCAGAAAAGAACGAAGATTGAATGCTAAATCCAAATAAGGGACTGCCTATTTATAGATGGAAAGGTGGCTATTCGGTTTGAATTAAACAAGTACCAAACCTCTTTGAATAGGTATAAGACCTGTTCGGTTTGAATCCAACAAATATTGCATTGTTTGGGTCTTGAATTTAAACATATTTGAATTTGTATAAATAGAATTTAAACAGATATAAATCTGTTTGGAACTTGTACCAAAATTCTGAAGAGGTGCAAACAAATTTGAATTTTTTTTTCCAATCAAAATTTGAAATTAAAACTGGACAAATTTTATTTTACCAAAAAATAAAATTAAATTCAAATGTTTTTTGCCCAAAAAGAATTAGTATTGGGCCGAACAAGCCCAACACAACCTCACACCACGCACCCGCGCCCAAGCCCAGCCTAGCCCACCTGTAGACACCCCATTTTTGACCGTCCTTAAGACTTGGATGTCATCGTTTAAACACTTGATGGTTTTGTATGCTTGTGTTCGTTTTGAGTGCTTGAAATTCTCGGCCGAGCGCCTTGCCTTTGAGCCTCTAAACCTGTCTGTTTTGTGCTTGGTTGTGGACCAAGAGCTTGTTGTTTCAAGTCTGGAGGAAAGAGTGGCTTGTCGGCCAGCTCCACAGCCTATTGGCCATGGCTTGTGCCTGCCGGCCATCAGTGGTGGCCGGCCGGCCACTAGTGATGGCTGACGGCCATTTTTCTCCTTTTTTAGATATTTGTTTGCCAATTGTGCTAGCTGTTGTTCACTGAAGTGCATCTCCATACACGTGTATGGTAGGATGAGTTCAAGCTCTAATCTTGTTTTTCTATATATAGGGGGTGCTCTGCCCCATTTTGAGGGTTTAGAAAATTTGGATCAAATTTCTCGCTCTCTCTTCTTGTTTTGTGCCTTAAAGCCTTGTTTCTCTACACCTTTGTACATCAAGCCTTAGCCAAACACTCTCATCTTTGAGCTAAGGTTCTTTAGGGTCTAGTTTGAGCTTTGGAAGGAGGTTTGAGTTTGAAATTGTGGCTGATTTGTGCTGTGCTTCAAGAGGTATAAGCTCACCTTGTAAGCTTTGTTTTGACTACTTGTTTTACCATCTTTTTGTACTGTTTTTGGCCTGATTTTCAACTATAAAAAACTCTGTTTTTTTAGGCTTAACATGATGGTTTGAAGTCATTTTGTGTAAAGGGTAGTCCATCCTTCTTGTTGTTTAATTGTGTAAGCTTTTGCATCATCTTTTAGCATATTCAAATCAAACTTTTTGCCTTTAAACCACTGAAATTCAGAGTTATTTCAGTGGTAAAAACCTTGTTTTGAAGTCCAAGATTGGAGGGGATAGCCTCCCCTCCTTGTGTCTTGTTTGCAAGCCTAGATAACTTAACATTTTGTAATCAAACAGTCTCTCTTCTCTCTTTAATTCTTCAATCTTTAATTCTTCAAATACAGTGAAGATTGTCCAACAGAGAATACCCCCTAAGTGTGAGACTTTCAATTGAAAATGTCTTCACAATATTTTTCCAATCTTTTGGAACCTGAGCAAAAAGGGCATCATGATTGATACTAGACACACGAGATGTTTTGTAGCAAGCAAGTGAATCTTTAGAACATGTCCTCTTTGAGTGTTTGAAATCGCAGGAAATGTGGCGAAGAACATCATTGGGTTAGAAACTCTTCGGTTATTAATTACACTCTCTCACACTCTTTAGGTGTTTTTTTTCTTTTTTAAATTTTTGTTATTCTTTGAATTGGGATAATGACTTTCAATTATTTACTTGCGATTTAATTCTCATCCATTATTTGATTTTGTTTAAATTTTCTTCTACTTGCAAGTAACAATACAATAAGAAATAATGATATTGATGATAATGGTGAGTTTTGATGTGGTGGATTGAAATTTTGGAAGAAGATGAAGAGAAAATAATTAAAATTTTAAAAAGAAGATGAAATGACTTGAATGTAAAGAATACATGGTAAGATGTACCATGAGAAAAATAATAATATTTTATTTTAGAGTTTAGTGTGTATTATCCTTATTTATAAGGGTTTTTTTTTATTGATAAATCTTATTTAGAAGTGTTCTAACCTAATAAGTCCATAAAGAAAAATTATAGCCTAGTTAGTCGTATATATTTATATTTTTATTTCATGAAGTCTTTTTTTCCTAATTTATATTGCTTGTTGGACTATTATATCATTTTGTCTATTGTTGATATGTATTACATAAAAAGAGAATATACACGTTTCTTTGTTGTTGCTCCCTCTGTTTTGGCAGTTACCATTATTCACGTTTTTCCTTTTAATTAGTTTCATTCACATTTATGGTATTGTTTCGTTGTGTTAGGGTTTCTAAACTCTCTATTTGGTAGGGTTTTGAAGGTCTAGTTTACACGTGGAAGTGAGAGAATATTATGTTCCTCCATTATTGCGGTGAAGTTGTGTTCTTCCATTGTTACTTTGTGTTCAAAACTCTGTGTTCATCCATTGTTGTTCTGTATTCAAAACTCTATGTGTTTGGAAGAGTTTTGGAATCATAATTCTACCCCTACATTCTAGTATGATGTTTGGTTTGAGTTTTGGAAAATTAATTCCACCCATTCTTTTGAAAACTCGTTTCAGGCGGACTTTTAGATTTTGAAATTTGGCCTATCAGACATCCCGCCGGTCATCCGACCGGTTGACCTGAACAGTACAATTATTATTATTATTTTATTTATTTATTTATTTATTTTTGCATATGGCACTTTATTTATTTATTTATTTATATATTTTTAATAAAACAATATTTTTGGAATTTTGTAAAAATTTTTATGAGCTTTTAATAGATTTTTGAGTGGGTGTTTGGGAAGTGGATTTTTTTGTAGGTTTTTTTAGTTGTAGGATATTATTGGAAATTTTTTTTTTTGTGTATTTGGGAAGATAGTTGAGTTTTTTTGTGGTTGGATATGATGTTTGTGAGAGAAAAAATGAAATGATTATGGGGTTTGATGTGATATTTTGTTTGGATTTGTTTTTTTTTTTTTGGTTTTGTAACCAATTTGTCTTTTAGAGAAAAAAAAAATCAAAAAACCAAGTTCCAAAACACCGCCTTGTGTGTTTGGTTATGAGTTTTTTGTATTAGATATCATATGTCATATCAAAAATTTCCCACTCAATTCAAAACTCCTTTCAAAACTTATTCACCAAACAAATTTCTCAAATCATAATTCCAAAACTCACAAACTCAAAATACAACTCTTATTCTCAAATCATATTTAGAAAACTCTATCAAATGCTACCTATGTTTCTCCATAGTTGTAAACTTTGTTTATATCCAATCAATTTTGTTACAAACATATTCTTTAAATGTGGGTTTGGTTTGATGTGGATTGATGGAATGGTGAAATTGCATGAATTGTTAATGATAGTGATAATGATGAAGATAATGATGAAGACGAGGATGAAGACAAGGATGTGGGTGATAATTTTTTATTTTTAGAGTAATTGAGTTTTTTTTTTTTGGATTTCTAATTCTATTGCTGCCATTGTTTCTATTTTTTTTGTCAATCAATGTGAATGTTCACATTTCACATTATTTAAAAGTTTGAGAAATAAGTTTTGGAATATAAATTTGGACATAGTTATACTATACTTATTGTTTGAACAATCATTTTTTGTTGCCATTAAAAAGAAACTGGTGTTACACGGTCAAAGTTTTTCAAGAGATAAGATGAAACTAAATCTCAATCACAACAGGCAGCATCAACCCAGAAAAAACTTGGCACGTTTGATGGCAAAAGTACTGGCCATGGGCAAAATTGTGCTGCAAAGGAAGGAAGGTCAGCAGGCTTTTCCTGGGAATTAACTCAACTAAACTATTACATCATTCATGACACAATTTTCTGTACAATTTTCAACAGGAAGTGTGTTGATGCTAAAGATGCACAAAGTGGGAACAAGCTGGTAGGAATTTCAACGTCACATTCTGGAGAACTAAACAAAGGCGAACCTATTCAGCCAGGGAGCACAAGCAGTGTTAAAGGTCTCAAGGGTGTTGGGTAAGGCTTTTTGTATCTGGAATTTTCATTCTATAGTAGCCAACGATTTTCACTTTAATTGTATTGAACTTCTGGTGCTCCAAAGTTGGATTGGACCAATACAAGTGAATTGTTCGGTTCTTCAAGGTTAATGGTGTCTTATATAATATATGACAGGGAACGTTTCAATGCTAATGGTGCGCTAAATGGGAGCAAATTGTTTGGTTCTTCAAGGCTACATGAGCGAGAAGTAATTAAAGGTGAATTGGTTCAGGGAAGTGAAAAGAACATAAAAAATCTTACTATTAGGTGAGGCATCTTTATGTCGGTTCACATTCTATACCAATTTTTTTATAATCCTGATTGCGTTATAATTCTCTAGTCCGGAATGGGATTAGATTCAAAACATGATTAGTGTTGTATTTGTCAAGTAACTTGAGTTAGATTGGATTCAGGTCTCAACTTACATTATATATATATATATATATTTATGACTCTAGGCATTGATTTTTTTGGTAGATATATTTTGGATGTTCTTGTTGATATTCATGCTGGATGTTCATCTTTTGGGTTGAATATTATATTTTATTTTTAAATGTAGCATAGTTTGGTGCTTTTGGTCATATAATCAGCTAAGAAATAATTATTTACTTCTAATTTGAGAAAATGAGCTGTTGTGGCGATTGTTCTCTAGTAAAAGTAAACAATTGTTCTCTAGTAAAAGTAAACTCAAGAAAGCCTATTTTTCTGCAGCTCTTGTTTCAATACTTCCACCTCATCTGAGCATACAAATAAATCTACCACACGGAACTGCACAAATCCAAGTCTTTCGGCTTTAAGCATGGTATCCGTTAACTACCAGAAATGTGTGATTTAACGATGCTTTTTTAACAGCGTTTTTTTAAACGCCACATTTTTAATATTTAACGACGTTTTATAAACGTCGCATTTTAATTTAATAAAATGGTACCGTTTAACGTTTAAAAATGTCTTCAAATGTATCCCACTCTCATGCGCTTTCTCTCCCTCTTCAGACCCTCATTCTAAAATCTGAGAAACCGTTCTTCTCACTTCCACTCACTCAAATCTGAGAAACACAAGTGTATGAATCTCACTCGCTCTCTCTAAACCCTTAAAGTGATTTCGATTTCGAAGTTCGGTGATCCAATCTCAGAGTGATTTCGATTTCGTAGAGAAAAATAGATTTCGTAGAGTAGAATCGATTTCAATATCGATTTGGAAGATACGATTCAACCTTCTTTAGCTCGGTGATTTTGATTTCGAAGTTCTTTCTCTCTCTCTCTCTCGATTTTGAAGCTCCACCACCACCACTACCACCACCACCATCTACATCGCCTACTAAGGTGAGCACTACTGTCTAAAATCTCGATTTCGATGTCGAAGTTCTCTCTCTATCTCTTAAGATCTTCATTCCTCTGATTCTTCTCCTAGGGTTTACAATCTTGAATCTCCTCCTAGGGTTTGGATTATGGTCGTGATGGAAAAATATTTTCAATTATTATCTGTTGCAATAGATTCCTTTCCAAACAACACTTGTGATGATGATGGAAATCTTTTGCCTGAAGCTAGAAGCATGCTGGATTATCTGAATCAGCTTTTTATTGCACTGGATATGAGGTCAGATTGTGTGCCATATCATCATTTCTATTGCAACTTTACTTTTTGTTGTGCTTAAATATCTCTATTGTTTAAATGTTGTTTTGATTACATTTCAGTCCCTTTGTTTGCGATTTGATATGTTAGTAGTGCCTTAATGCATTTCAGAGGCACAAGTTAATAAAGTTTAAGGCTGATTTGCATCTGTTATTTGTCAAACAAATGGAACCTCCTCTTATCTGGAGATATGGAATTTTCAAATTTTTCTGTGCTGATAATGTTCAAACTTTTTAAACAATAAATAATTTTCGAATCTCTTGTCTTTCGTATTGATAATTTTCAAACTTTGAGATATTACAGTTGCCTGTCTCTTCTCTTCTTTCCTTTTCTTTCCAGATTCTCTTTTCCCGTTGTTTCTTATTCTTATTCTTTACTTCTATCTTGTTATAGCACTGGCACATGTAATGTGTGTCAAAATTGCTTCTTCATTGTTTCAAATATGCTGAAAATTTTCTGTTCTCTTCTCTTCCTTGTTTTTAAGCCTCAGTGGGCGAGAACTTGAGGAGGACAATGACAATATCTCAGCAATCAGTGAACTCTTGAAGAGGTTGCAGTTAAGAAGAGCAAGGTTGGAACTTTGATTTTGTATTGCATGATGACTGTTTGTTCTTCCCTTTTCCAAAAATAGTAAATTATTTTTTAATTTGATGCATTTGTGATTTGTGAGTTCCTTGTCCAATATTTTTTATATCATGGAGATATATTGTTTTGCCAAATCTTGATACTGGGCAGGAGGAAGCATGGGCTGAACTATCTAGATAAAGCTCCTCTATTGGCCTTGTATTTTGTGACAAAACAGGTAAATATTTTTTGTTCCGTTTTCAATTTTTCGTTGGCTGCAATCTTTTATTTTATTTATATACTAATTATAAAATAAAATAAAATACCATATGATAGGGAGAACTGAGATCCCTCTGTACCATCTAAACCTTAAATCATTATAATAGATCAATTTCTAACCATAAATTTTAAGTCTTGTGCTCAATTTCTATTGGTGTTGCCATAAGCCCCTCTTAGATTGTTCATGAGATTATTTAATTTGGATTAGGCTGTTATCAGATTATTGGTTAAAGATCTCGATAACGTAAGCTGTGGCAGCAACCAAGTCATACCCAGGACTGTTGGCGGCAATGCCAGTTATGGACTTGGGAGGGTGATTTTGCAACTCAGGCTAGCTGAGAAAATGAGCTGGACAGCGACCATGAATCCAGGCTTTTGAGGCCTCTTTAATGCAAGGTGATTGCATTTTTTCCTTCTGCTGAAGTACTCCCCAATCCCCACACTTGTTTTATATTTCTGATTGTGTTGTTTTTACTTGTATCATTCACCCAATAATTCACAAACCACAATGCATGTTTACTCCCTATGCATTTCGATCTTGTTTCAGATCTGACTCCAGTGACCTAAACAACATTGCCGAGTCCACCATGATCAGACATACTCTGTCCTTTGTAGCTGCTGAAATCTTATCCATGATTCAGGTTTACACGAGATTGATTCGAATGAGATGATGGACTTGATCTCCAATCAAAAGATTTAGATCTACCAGACCTGAAGTTGATCTTCTGAGGCATCTCTGAAATCTGAAGCGGTTGACTTTGTTGATTACTCATGTTCACTAACGAGAAACTAAGGTGATGATTTATATATATATATGCATACTCACGTTCACCAACAAGAAACTGAGATGATGATTTATATATATATGCATGTATCAGTGTTCATATTTGTTTGTGTGCGAATATATATCAATTTATGTTACTAAAAATTGTAGATTTTATTATTTTCAAATCATTTGACTTAGGTACTGTGAATTCATTTCCTCCTTGTGGATTGTTATTAATTTTTTAAAGTCCTTGATGATTTGGAACCAATGACTACTATAGTGTGCTGGCATTGGAACAAATTGAGTCACATCTTCACTTTGTACTTGTTTGTTCCAATGAGCATGTGTTTTGCTATTATTATGGTTGCTATTATATGTTTTGATATCTCAATAGGACTTCTGCAAGATGACTCAATTGGTGGCATAGATGTCAGTGCAATTCCTCCAAGAATTCTACTTATGAAGAGGAAAAGGAAGAGGACATTTCTAGAGCAATCTTGATATGGAGAGCAATCAAATTACCAATTTACTCTGTTGCCTTGGTTCCTCTCACTGTGAGTTGTTTTTTAACTCTTCGATCTTTTGAGAATGCTTCAAAGTCATCAATTAAAATTTTGATTAACTAGTTTTGTTTTCTTTTTTAAATTCAGTATTTTCTGTTATTGGGTTATTTTTTTCCAAATAGCTCAGTCGATTTGAAATTTCTAGAATTCGACTTCTACAAAAACAGGTTGGAAGTGCAGCTGCTTATTTGCAGACCGGCCTGTACTCTACTAGACATTATTGTGTTATTGGCTTCCTCGATTCTTATAATCACTTGTCTAAATTTAAGGTGTGATACTAAGACACCTTGATGGCATATGGAATTCAGTTTAATATGACTCGAAAATGTGCAAGACAACTGTAAACATCTTCATACTAGAACTATCTTTCACTTCTTTGTTTTCTGTGTAAAATGGGCAACAACGACGTTTATGATTTTGATACTAGAGCAGATAAGACTAAGAAAGTGTTAATGCTCCCAGCAAGTTTTCATTCTTCTATGTATGGGATATCCTTCTTGTTATGCTTTGTTTTGGTTTACAAAATTATCATTCGACTAACTGTGCCACATGATCTTTAGTGTTCTTTGGAGTGCATCATACTTACCCGTTCCACGATTCTAAATCTAATCATAGCTTTGTTTCAGTTTCTCTGTGCCCTAACCTTGCCCGTTGGAAAACTAGTCGTCAACTAGGTTGAGCAGAACCACAAGGTGAGTAGTGACATCTTAAGCTTCAATTTTTACTATAGAATTACAGATTGGATGGTTATGAACCCTAGTTGTTACTTTTTTTTATAGCTGAATTGGATTAGTTCTCTATTGTAGTATTGAGACTTCATTCTTATAGGACAAAATGAAGATCATTATGGTGAAGTATTACTGTGTGAGATTGCATGCTTTATTCGGTGCTGCTTTGGCAGCTGGACTGGTAGCAGCCAGAACCATCGTTGGAAAATATGTTGACAAGATGGTTTTTCTCTGATTTTCCACTCCATAGATTTCAAAATTTGCCTGGTGAGCATACATCTTTGAATTCTTGCTATTATGAGTATTCTGTGAAAGCAATTTTGGCTATACATCAAATACACGTGTTCAAGTTAAATTGTGTTGCCAAGTTATAGTCAATAAAAAACCTTCGTTTTTATCAGTTACTCTAGTGACTAATCTCCAAAAAATTAGGTTTACTCTGGCAAAGAAGCAGGAGCATATTAGGTAATTAAAAATCTATTGTACCTTTTACATAGTTAACAGAAATGATCTACTCTTAAGAACAATAAATATATAGATATCATGATAAATTATTCTTTTTTGGAGTGATTCTTCTGTGTGTTTTTTGTGTAATCCTACAAGTCTTATGGTATCATTGTATCTTTTCTGTGTAAAAGTTCGTTGTATTCTTATTTATTTTTTTGGTAACTGATAGTTATTATAATTAGACTGTTATTATGTTCGTACAGATATATTCTTCATGCACTGATCGGATGCCGATAAAATGATTAGCTAATTAACTATCTGACTACATTTACTTATACCCTAATCTGCTTTTAGGTCCGGATGTTGAACTTATTCTCTCGTGTTTTTGGGATGTTTAATCTATTTTGTAGGTTGAAAACTTCTGTTTCCCATTGTATGCGACATAAGAACTTATTCTTTGCAATAAAAACGGAAAAAGGAATTCTCTTGTTAAGACCCTATGAATCGATTAAAACCTCATATTCATACTAGAACCATGATGATTCAACAAAATCCTAAACTAAGCCCAAGAATTCCATGAATAAGAACCTTTGGATCATCACATCGCTTATTCCATGAGTATATATATATATATATATATAATGACTGCAAATCCAAAGAAACACAAAAACAGCTTATCATATTGTGGAAAGTAGAAAGTGCATGGTCAATTTTGGTACAGAGAATTAAATTTTTTGTTACAGAGTTAAGTTGATTTATGAATATTTTTCATCAACTGTTTGCACACGACAAGTGCATGGTCACTTTGGTCTCTCATTGTCCTTATTTTATTGGTTTGGTCATCATGTATTTAGTTCTCAATCTCATCAAGCAATTAAAATTTGAACTCTGGTATATGGATTTATCGAATCCATTCTGTTGGTGTGTTGAAGACATCAATCGGTATTATGTTCTTTCAGGCTAATGGCGATTTAAAAAAGGAAGGGCAACAATTTCTCACTCAGTTCTTCTCACCCATCTTTCTAAAGATTATGATTTCTATCAATTGTTTACTTCGGCAAGGCTAACCTGTAGCTACTAGTTAGTTGATCTATGTATCATGACCATGGTTGTTAGAATGTTACGATTCACAAGTCTATTCATATGATTTAATATGACTTTTAAGCAAAATGATTCGATTCATACAGTTGAATTGAATCTTAAATTAAGTGAATCTTACAATTCAATTGCAATTCACTCACTACAACAAATTTGGGATTTAAAGACGAAACAAATTTGTCCCAAAATGTATATATTTTGTCACTCAAACTAATTACAACGAAAATTTTTTGTCACCCGTTTTTTCGCCGAAGCGTCGTCGCTAAAGGGTCTTAGAGACGAAAAAACAAATTTGTCATTGAAAATGATAAATTTGTGACGATTTTTTTTGTCTCCAATACATTATGTTGGGAACGTACTTGTAAGTAATTAGCGACAAAATATTTTGTCATTAAAGGAAGAAATTAGAGACAAAAGTATTTTGTCATAAATATAAGAAGTAGAGACGAAATAATTTTGTCACGTTTAATATAAACGAAGACAAAAATTTTTTGTCAAAGAAACTACCAATAGAGACAAACAAATTCATCATTAAAAATGATAAATTTGTGACGATTTTTTTTGTCTCCAATACACTCTGTTGGAAACATACTTGTAAGTAATTAATGACAAAATATTTTGTCATTAAAGAAAGAAAGTAGAGGCGAAATAATTTTGTCACGTTTAATATAAACGAAGACGAAATTTTTTTGTCAAAGAAACTATCAATAGAGACAAAAATAAATTCATCATCAAAAATGATGAAATAATGTCAAAAAAAAAAAAATCGTCACACATTGAGGGTAATAGTGACAAAATGTGACAATATTTTTCGTCATGACAAATTCATTTAGCGACGAAATAAAGAATTGATGACAAAATTAATCTTCCACCTAAGCCAAATAAGAGACAAAAAAACCTTCTTTAGGGATGAAAAATTGTCACTAATTCCATAATATTTTTTTCCACATTATATACCTATTTTATCAAAATCTGAATTTTAGTTCAACAAATATAACCCTGTTCATGTTGAAACCTGTTGAATATAACAATTTCATTCACAACTTAACCTAACATGTTATCAACACATTTACGAATTAACAAAATGAAAATATCCATTCATCATTACAAATAATTTCATCCCAATACAATAAAATAGTGCAATATTCACAAAATATCCAAAAGTTATAACTTGTACAATTCCACCAAACATCCAACAATAACTAGTGCAACTCCACAAAGTATGTGTATCCTTATCAAACAAAATGAACATTCAAGCAAATTACATCATTGTTGCACGTCAAAAATGCCACCCCAATCCAATCTGCAAAAAAATAAATTAAAATCTTTAGTAATTAATTAATTATACAAAAGATTAAAAACATTAGTAACTCATCAATTTACAATTAGATCAATTATATAATTTATCCCTCTAATAGACTTTTTTTTCGAGATTATGATAACAAAAAATTAATTTTAAAGCTAATTCACAAATGGTGCATCCCATTAATGTGTCGCAAATTCATACAACTTATATTGGTCCCTTCTAAGGTGTTTCTGTTAGTTCCTGTACAAATCTGTGGTTGTGTGATAATTTAGCCTTTCAACGGCATTTTTTGAAACTTTAAGTATAGAGAAAAAGAAATATTTTTTAGACTAATTCACAATTTATATATCGCGTGCACCTGTACAAATTGGATGTCCTATGCATGTTTCCATTACTTTCTAATTCTTCAAACATATATTCTTTTATAAAATTTGTTATATTAAAGTTAATATACTTTACCAAGAAGTATGACCACTTGTGGATGAATCCCCTCCACTTCCAAAGTGTCCAGTGAATCCTTTAGTCCTCAAAAAGTTGACAACATCAGCCATTATCTCCCCTTGCTTCTTCCTACCCTTTGGTCCTCAAAACTAGTTTGTCTATAATGAAATCCGGCTCTAACTCCCAAACCGAGAACCCGATTCGAGTCTCGTCTTCTCCCACAAGTCTCTCGTGCCTAGGCGGTTGTGTGTGCTAAGTTTCGTGCTAATCCGATATCGTTTGATGATTTTGGGGCGTCAACACCTCGAATTCTAAGTTTCTTACAGAATTAATTTGCCTAGAATAAAATCCGGCTCTAACTCCCAAACCGGAAACCCGATTCTAGTCTCGTCTTCTCCCACAAGTCTCTCGTGCCTAGGCGGTCGTGTGTGCCAAGTTTCGTGCTAATCTGACATCGTTTGGTGATTTTGGGATGTTAACACCTCGAATTTTAAGTTTCTTAAAGAATTAATTTGTCTAGAGTGAAATCCGGCTCTAACTCCCAAACCGAGAACCCGATTTGAGTCACGTCTTCTTCCACAAGTCTCTCGTGCTTAGGCAGTCGTGTGTGCTAGGTTTCATGCTAATCTGACGCCGTTTAGCGATTTTGGGACATCAACACCTCAAATTCTAAGTTTCTTAAGGAACTAGTTTGCCTAGCGTGAAATCCGACTCTAACTCCCAAACTAGGAACCCGATTCGAGTCCCAACTTCTCCCACAAGTCTCTCATGCCTAGGCAGTCGTGTGTGCCAAGTTTCATGCTACTCCGACGTCGTTTGGTGACTTTGGGGCGTCAACACCTCAAATTCTAAGTTTTTTAAGGAACTAGTTTGCCTAGCGTGAAATCCGACTCTAACTCCCAAACCGGTAACCCGATTCGAGTCTCATCTTCTCCCACAAGTTTCTCATGCCTAGACGGTCGTGTGTGCCAAGTTTCATGCAACTCCGACACCATTTGGTGATTTTTGGGCGTTAACATCTCGAATTCTAAGTTTCTAGGAATGATTGATCAACTCTCCCTCTCAATCCACACTTGTTAAGCCATATTTCCGCTTGTGTAGCAAGCTTCATTTGAGGAAGAAACATGATGGGCCATTTCAGAACCTTATCCAACAACAAAGTATTCTTCGATTTTCTATACTTCTAAAACAGCTTTTCCAAATATTAGAAGTGAAAACGGTTACCTGTTATTGCATGCATTATCAATTTAGCATAATGTGAATCAAAAGCACTGAAGTGAACATATGCATTAACGGATAGATAAATAAATATATGCATAAATGCATTCTTGTGGAAGAAAATAGAAAGCAATCTAACATTTTCTGTTGCAGCTTGTTCAATCAATGCACAGCCCAGATCAAGGTTATCATTAGTAACAAGTTGCACAGCTTGTTCAAGTTCACTTGCAATATTTAAACCCTGAAGCGAATTCCTAAGCTGACTTGATATTGAGCCACATAAGGGTTCCTATCAGTAATCACACAATCATTGTCAAACACCAGGTAACAAAGGTAGACAAACATAAGATTCTAATCAGATAGGAATGCTATATTTTCAGATAACAAAACAGGACAATAAAACAGCAAAAGAGATCTCCAGTTTGAGATGAAACCTTGCTGGTTACATGAGCTAAACTTCCAGCCAAACTGGCAACCATCAAGTGTGCTGCATTACGTATGCGTGTCTCATCTAACTCCATGGCATAATCCTACAATTGCATTGTTATTCTCTAGTAAGAAAGCAACTAATAACAAATTACCCTATACATGAAATAATAATAATAATAATAATACTATCATATAGATGAAAGAATAATAATAATAATAATAATAATAATAATAATAATAATAAGACCATTAAAACAAGTTCTTTTGTTGTTCAATGTATAATATATATTGGCTCAAGAATCATCTGATATGGTATACAAATTTTATCAATTGTGAATTTCTTTAATGAAGAAACAAAGAAATAATAGAATAAATTTGTAACCTTTACTTCGTGGTAGTGGACAAGAATAATGTTCGAGCGCTCCCTGCAGCAGGTGTCATCCAAATAAGAAGCAAATGAGAATGTGCAACAAAAGCCCTTCCAAAATAACAACTAAGGAAACAAAAATGGTCAAATTTTCATTAACTTCCATAAATTAATTCAATTTTCAAGGTGTGTAGTCAATTTCATGGAAGTTCATACAAGTTAACATGAGTTTACAGCTATAGACATGGCTGTAATTCCAAACATTAAAATGATTAGTATGACAAAGAAAACAGGTGAAACTTTATTCAATGGTAATGGGACAGCTATAGACATGGCTGTAATTTCATCTTTTTCCCAAACAGACAAAGGTAATGGGACTTCTAAAGCAGCAAAACTATTCCAAAAGCAGATATAACTAACGAACCAGATTCTACTCAGTAATTGATGTTTATTCAATGGTAAATAGTATTAGAGGACTATACTTATGCATGTACATGTACAAGACGCTGCAAGTAGGCATTTACATTCAATCAACCTTTATATGCTAATACTAATTAACAGATAAACTTCATATTAAAAGCAATTGCCCAGAGGTGTTCCATAATATAGACAGATTTATATATATGTGTGTATATATATATATATAGAGAGAGAGAGAGAGGGGGAGAGAGAAAGCAAAGTGGAAAGATTTGACAAAATAAACACAAACTTCGATAAAAGCAAGGCAAACTTTTAGACACTCACTCTTCAAGCAACCAATAGCTTCGCCTCTGGAAATTTTCATTTTCTTCTCCATGTAGCAATGCAGCACATCAACACTCCCAGCCTGAAAGGACATTATACAAGCAAATTACTTTGGAGTGTAATAAAAATATACAGCATGAACTATTCATTATATCATAGAGTGCAAAATTCCTGAAAGTCACAAACTTCTGTCTGGTGTAGACAAAATCACCTTAAAAAATAAAAATTGCCTTCAACAAGCATCATTCTTTCGCACAAACCTTGAGCCTCTCATGAGCTTCCTTCCCTGTCTTTCCATATTTCTTCTTCCTCCAGTTATGGCCATCTTTTCCTAAGTATCTCATGAAATTCCCATTTGTAACCTCTTTTCAAATTCAATGATCATTTCCTAAGCTCTGTACCAAGGTAAGCAAAGATGAATTATTGGATTTTAAGCAGCACAAGGGTGAGCTCTTCTTCTTCCACAGCAGAATCTTTATCATCTTCTGCCACCATCCAGGGTTGTTTAGGCCCCTAAACTCCATTAACCAATCATCAAATTCAATAGAGATGTAAGTGCCATTACATCACAACAAGTATTACCTCAACGGCTAAAAATACACTTGCTTCAAGGGAGAGAAAAAGAGAGAGTGAGAACAAACTCATGCTACGAAAACCAGCTCACATATAGAGAAAAACAGTTACACGTTATATGCAATTAAACAATGCAATGTGAGACAAAATATGAATAGTACAAACTCAATTACCTTTCCTTGCCGAATGATTCTTGGGAGACTCCCTGTCATGTCAACTACAGTGGACAGATCAGCCACTCTAACACCCGCATCAATGACAAAATCAAGACCCTGAGATAGATAAAATAGAGCAAGTCAAGTAAGACATTAGTGCACAAAAAAGTAAATTTTCTTTGTGAGTTGAGAAATTGTTGAATAACATATGTAATAGAACTTATTCTGCTGTTTTTCCCTTATCATTTGAAAGCACAACCCTGTATCTTTTTAGACAGCATTATTATTTGAATAAGATAAAGTCATTAGGAAATGAAATTATGGAACAAACAATAGCTTTAGGTCATATTTGTGACATGATCCTTAACAAAGTAGACATTGATCCAGGTTGAAAGTGCCAAAAAGACAATAAGGCGACCAAAATAACATTGCTTTGAGGCCATTAGAAACTGTTAGAGCTGATTAAAAAAAACAGGTCCATGTAGCAAAAAAAATAAAGGCAACAGATTCATTTGGTTTGGTCAGCACACAATTTAAAAATTACACTATTATTTCATAATTTTTAACCAGAAACATGACCCACATACTAAAAACCTCAGTGTATGACCTGACAAACATGTTCCTGATAATTTCCAATAGGGCACATATACAGATAAACCCAATCAAATAGCTCTATAATAATTCCTGTATTCCTATATAAAAATGTCAAATAGTCCCATACAACCAAGCTGTCTTCAAGAAAGTACCAGCTCAATAATGTTTCGCTTCTCCTTCAGTCATAGACTATTCTTCAAACTCTGCCAATGGGCTTCCTTTCTTATTTGAGATTTAGGTGCATAATTTTCTTTTTAATTTTATTTTTGAAACAAAAAGAAAACACTGATGGCTGTGGAAACTTCTTCAAAAATAGAATTGTCAAGTTCCAATAAAGCTTTATAGAACTTTATTAACTAATTTAAGTAATGCACTCAAGAAGTGGGTAATTGCTCTGTTACTTTTCAAATTTCTAATTTATAGCTGAAAATTTGGCTTTATAAAACTTTTTTTTTAATTTTTTTATT
Organism: Camellia sinensis; assembly: GCF_055761805.1. Classification (NCBI taxonomy): domain Eukaryota; kingdom Viridiplantae; phylum Streptophyta; class Magnoliopsida; order Ericales; family Theaceae; genus Camellia; species Camellia sinensis. The sequence continues at coordinate 38,891,011 of NC_138969.1, read as the reverse complement.
TAACTATCTTGTACCTGGTGGTGTCACTAATTTTAGTAGATTACAAGAAATTCGGTAAATCCCAAAAATGAGATTTGAGAAATAGTCAGGTTCTGACAATCTTTATACATCTGAAAACATTATTTTGACCATTTTCCAATTTATTTAGGATCAAGCCTCCATATGGGGCCGGTAATTCAGATCACAAGTATAGAGTCTATCTGAACCGTTGGCCCAAGGTTTGTGGTGTTGCTATGAATCAGGTGGAGCATCCTCATGATGGTGGTAACCACCAACACATTGGCCATGTCATTACCATTCTCCGTGATGCCCCTCCTGGCTATAAGCTTGGTCTCTTTGTAAAGAGGAGGTTTCGGGGTCAAACTACTGCTACTGCCACAAAAGCTAATAAAGAGTACTTAAGGTTTGTTTGAGAATTTGTTTTTTTTACGGTTCTTTGACTTTTTACGAAAAGACATACAAAAAAGTAAAAAAAATAGGTTGACTTTTTATGGGGGCTTTTTGACTAATTTAGCCACTTCCCAAACAAAGCCTTAGACAGTGTTACTATATGAAGTTCTTTAGGGTTATGGTTTGAGGTTTTGGATAACTTGTGCTAAAATATTTATTTTTTATTTTTTATTTGGAATCAGCTACTTGAGATTTTAACGTTATGATTAATGTTTGCTGTTGGTGGAATATAGGCACATTTCAGATTATTTCTTGTTATTGGAATGGAGTTACTCATGTTTGATAACCTATTGGCTGCTTAAATGACCAGTTCAGACTAACTTCACTGGGCATTACCAAAATGAAATAAAGTTTTAATTTAGTATGTTATAGTATTAAAATGTCACATTTTGATAATATTTCTACAAATGTCATTTTGGCACATTTAGATTACAATGTCAAAATGAAACCCTAAAAAACCCAGCAAAAGCTATTCCCTTTTCTTCTTTTTCTTTAAAAAAATTATAAACCCAGTAAAATTATGCAAGTTTAAACCAAGATTCGAATTATACTAATACTATTCCACTTTATTAAATTTTTTTATTTTACTTAAATACTCTGATCTGCATCGTATAATAACTTCAAAAGATTTGGGTTCTCTTCTCGGGGAAGAAGGGTTCATCAAGACACAACAGTGACGATTAACACCAAAATACAATATTTTTACATTCATATGTTCAGTATTATAGTGATTTTAAACTATATAATATTCAAATTAAAAATTTTCATGTAGAACAAAAATGAAGGTGAAAAGAAGAAATTCAAAGAGTAAATTAAGCAAACACATATATAAACCATGAAACAAAGGAGGGAGTTTTTACTTGAGGGAGTCGAATTTGGAGGTTAAGAGCGAATTTGGAGATCACATAGGATCGTCGACCTAGAGCATGAGATTCAAGCCTTGAAGATAAAAAAAATAAAATATAAATAAATAAAGTGTGAGAGAGAGAAAGACAAGAGAATACATACCAATGTTAGGGTTTACAAGGGCAACAACTTGCTCAGCAAATTCGAGCTCTCTAGAATCCCTGGTTCCTTATATTATAGTGTGCTTCTACATTGATGCTCTGTAGATTCGAGCTATTGCCGATGGAGGAGTTGGAATGAGAGTGAGATGAGTAACGCGGAGATGGAGATGGAGATAAAGATAGAGAGAGAGAAAGAGCGAGGCTTGAACGTGAAAATGAGACGAGGGAAAAAGAAATCATAAGCGCCAAAGGGTTTGAGGAAATTTGGAAAAATTGGGGATTTTGACTATTTTTGAGAATATATATTGATCACACTATAGGATTTTATTTATTTTTTTGTTAAAATAATTTTATTATTTTTGTTTTCTTGTAGTTAATGCAATTTTTTTATTCTGATTTTTTAATTTTTTTTAGTTACTAAAGGAGAAAATTTATTTGTTTCATTTTATTATTGTTTTTTATTTGGTAGAAGTAGGGGTAATATTTTAATGAAAAATATTTTCTGTTAAAATAAAGTTAATTTTTTTGTGGTCAACAAAAAATATTTTTCTACAGCCCATTTTTTTTTTTTTTGTTACTAAAAATCAGGAACTAATTTTTTTTGCTAGAGGAGAGGGGAGCGGCAGTAGTGGTGAAGGTGGTGTATAAGAGGGGATGGTGGTGGTGGTGGTGATAACGAAAGAGATTAGTGGTGAAGTTGTGGTAATGGTAGAAGAGATGGAGTGGCGGTGGTAAATGAGAGGTAATGGTAGTAGTAGTGGCAGTACTGGTGGTGGTGGTAGTGGAGTGGTGGCGATGGTGGTAATAATGTTAGTTGTAGAGGTGGAGTGGCAACAATGGTAGTAGTGGTGGTAGTGGAATGGCATTTGCAATAGTGGTGAATGTGGTAGAGGAGATGGGTGATGAGAGAGAGGGATAAGTGTGGGACAAATAGAGAAGAAAGAGAGAGAGAGAGAGAGAGAGAGAGAGAGTGATGAGTGTGTGTGTGTGAGAGAGAGAGAGAAAATGGTCGCTAAAAGTGCATTTTCTTGTAGTGGATCAATTGATTTAAAATCAAAAAACTAGAAATTTTAGTTTGAGATATTAAAGAACCCACAAAACTTGTGGTTAGAAACCCCATTTTACTTGTACAATATATATATATATATATAGATTTAATAAAAATTTATATTCATTTTAGATATTTTTTTAATATACAAATTATTTTTTAAAATTTTTTTATAAAAATAATTTAACAATCTCATCAATAACCATAATGTATGGAAAAAGTTGAAAATGGTGTAAGAATAGGTATGAGAGAAGTCAAAAAGGCTTATGGGTTGGGAGAAATCAATGAACGCTGAGGTTTTTTTTTTTTTAAATCAAAAATTTAGAAAATTTAGATTGAGATATTGGAACTCCCACAAGGCATGTGAGTTAGAAACCCTTTTTTCCTTATATAATATATAGATAGATAGATAAATAAATTTAATAAGAATTTATGTTTGTTTTAGATATTTTTTTAATATACAAATTATTTTTTTTAACATTTTTTTATAAAAATAATTTAACAATCTCATCACCAACGATAGTGCATGGGAGAAGTTGAAAAAGATGTAGGAGTAGATATGGGAGAAGTCAAAAAGTGGGTTGAGAGAAGTCAATAAATGCTGAGTTTTTTTTTTTAATCAAAAATTTAGAAAATTGAGAGGGTAATTTATATATAAATTGGGCCGAGCTAGGTAATGGGTCGTTCATTGGGCCACGGTAAGAAGGGTTGGATAAAACGGAACTTGGAGTTAGCCCGGTCCGGAGAACGCCTTATTATTATCCCGGTCCAAAAGAGCCTTGAAGTTATTCCGGTCTAAAGAAGCGTGGTGATTAGCCTGGTTGTCATACTCAGAGTTAGCCCGGTCATGGCATATTATGGACAGCCCGATCAGAACCTAGCTATTTGTTAGCTCGGTCAGGACCTTGATGTTTTGTTATCTCGGTCTAATCACGCCAGGGTTTGTGCAGGAGGAACCGGGGTAAGAGCAGTGAAAGAAAGAACCAAACTAGCTATAGTTCGGTCTACTCTGCGGCTCAGCATAGCCATGCTTACCTCAGTCATATTGGAGTCTGACCATGGTAAAACCATCTCACTTGGTTCAAGCAGTGAGGAGGATGTTGAAGGATAAGCATTATCTTTCAGGAATGTGATTCCTAGGAGGACTCTTCATGGAGGAGTAAAAGTCCTACTAGGATTGTGCCACACGGAACCTATAAAAGCTCATAACATCACCTATGGAGAGGTAACACAACTTTGATTCCCGAACACACAGAGCTTTTTGTCTATTTGTCTATTTGTCTATTTTGCTGACTTAGGCATCGGAGAGGTATCCGGCACACACCCGCCGGCTAGCTCACGTTTGTGTTTTCAGGGAGTAAAGCGACGACGTACGGAGGAGCGCAAACTTGATCAACAGGATTATACGGGAAGAATATTTCGTACCCGTACAATTGGCGCCGTCTGTGGGAACATCAGACTAGAACAAAACCTCTTGATCAAGCTTTTCCTCTTTAGAAGCAATGGCGCACAACGAAGATTTGCCGCGGTCCGCCATCGACGGACAAACACCAGAGGGGGGTGCAAGGCGCGAAGGCCTACCTTCTATCCCTCCCATGGCAGACTTGGAGCCACAGCGACAGAATCCCAAGAGGGATGCAAGGGGGAGGAGGCGGACTAACAGCCCCCGTCATTCTTGTTCACAAAGTCCTGACAAACAAAGGCGGAGGATTGATCCTCAAGTTCTGGAGGACCGCGTGAAGGAGTAAGATGAATTGATAAGGAAGATGGCAGCAGACATGGAGGCCATGAAACGCCAGATCAAGGGAAAAGGGGTGGCGACAGGAGAGGGGCCTAAAGGCAATGCGCCTCCTCGCCACTCAGAAGATCGTAGTAGGCATACCACGACATCGCAAGCAGAGAGTAGAAGCCTCAGGACGAGCGACACTCAATCAAGGACTTCCAGAACTCGTCACTCCAGGTCTGAGAGAACGAGATCATTAAGGTCTTACACAGAGGGAAGTACCTATCGGCCCTCACACACGCACCATACATTATCCAGGCAAACGGAGTTGCCTAGATCGTCCGACTTACGGACTATGCTTGAAGAAAGGGCGCGACAGAAGGAAGATGCTAGGACACGCGATCCACACAGGGTTTCAGCCCTTCAGCGGTTGGCCCCTCGGACGCATGGAAATGTCGAGGTTGGGATGCCAATACCGCACCTTGCCTACGAACCAACAGATAAAGCGTTGGCAAGACTCCATTGCTCTCCATTCATTCTGGCAATTGAGAACGCACCATTACCCTCAGGCTTCCTCCAGCCAAAATTTACCACGTACGAAGGGAAGGCAGACCCTTACATGCACCTACGCCACTTTCGTCAGGTTATGGCAGTATACCGACGGAACGAAGCTTTAATGTGCATCATCTTCCCATCAAGCCTTGGTGACCTAGGCTTGACTTGGTTCGAAAAACTTCCAGAAAGCAGCATAGCCTCCTGGGCGCAATTGGCAGAGGCATTCGTTACTAGGTTCAGAACGAACACCAAAACCCTGGTGGAAATTGATCAACTGCCCTCCATCGATATGGGCAAAAAAGAGTCATTAAAATCCTACAATAGCCGCTACTGGGAGACCTTCAACCAGATTGGGGACTGCCCCACCAATCTCGCCATCGCACAGTACAAAAGAGGCCTTCCAGTCGGGAACGGACTAAGGGACTCAATCACTATGACACCACCTCTCACAATGGAGGCCTTAATGGAGAGAGTGCACCAACACATTCAGGTAGAAAAAGATGGCGCTCGTGCTAAATCAAAGTCTAGCACAACCACAGTACCAGATAAAAAGACCGCGGCAAAGGTTAACGCGGTAGAACGTCTGAACAAAAACGGACGAGGCAGGTGGGACAACAGAGAAGACCAGGATAAAAGATGGTTGAGAATCTGCAGTGCCATTACCACGGTATTCAAAAAATCAATCTACCGGATCCTAAGCGAGATACACGATGAACCTTTCGTCAGATGGCCTGCCAAGCTAGGAGAAGCTCAGAAGGACTACGATGAGAGATCGCGGTACACCTTCCATAAAGAAAAAGGGCACCGCACTGAAAATTGTACACCATTGAGACAGCATTTAGAAGAGTTGGTGGCAGCCGATCACCTGGATAAATACATTGAAGGAGGGGCGCAGCCAGCCCCCCAGAATGATGATCACCCGAATGGTATGCCAATCGACCCCTCACCTCAAGGCGTGATAAACGTAATACATGGGGTACGCGAACCTGAGCGCGTATGTGAGCTCAGGGGCATGATCAAAAAGGCTGAGCACTTAAGGGAGGTTCTAAGCGCACAACCCACAATCAAGAAGGGAAGAACGGAGGCCACCAATGTCATCTCTTTTTCAGACAGACACTTGGCGAGGATATACTGCCCTCACAATGACGCGCTGGTCGTCACACTCTGCGTCAAGGATTACGACATCAAGCGGATTTTAATAGACCAAGGTAGCTCGTGTGAGATAATGTACTACGACACCTTTAAACAACTGAAATTGGAGGACAAAAACTTGGCACTTGCTGTATCCCCCCTGATCGGATTCAACTCAATGCCAGAGTGGCCAGTCGGCAAGATTATCCTTTCAGTCAGGGCAGGAAGCGTGGCAAAACAAGTGAAATTTTGGGTATTGAAGGTCCCTTATACTTACAACTTAATCTTGGGAAGAATATGGCTGCATGCCATGCGAGCGGTAGCTTCATCCTACCATCAAGTAATACGATTCCCCAATGAAGCCGGGGTAATTGAAGAGGTCTTTGGAGACCAAATTATGTCCAAGCAATGCTTTGTCACGGTTAATGGTAGCCGCGCTGCCAAGGGATATGTTCATTCGGTGGAAGAACCTAAGAGCAATGAACTGTTCGCAGATGTTGGCAAAGCAGCTGATCAAAAAGCAGTGGAAGACTTGGTAGAGGTAAGAATAGATGAAAAGAACCCGGATAAGTTCTTTTTGCTCGGTTTGTCGTTATCCAGCACTGAGAGATTAGAGGTCTTGGAATTCTTGACGTCTAACATCGAAGTGTTCGCCTGGACACCCTACGACATGCCAGGCATTGATCCAAACTTCATCTGTCACCAACTCAATGTCCACCCATCCGCCAGACTAACCATTCAGCGCACTCGCAGATCGGCACTCCACCACGCCGAGATAGTGGCGAAAGAAGTGAGAAATCTGCTAGAGACAGGAGCTATCAGAGAGGTGCACTACCCCAGATGGATTTCCAACACAGTCGTGGTGCCAAAAAAAAACGGCAAATGGCGTGTCTGCGTCGACTATAAGATAGTCAACAAAGCATGCCCAAAGGATAGCTTCCCCCTACCACGGATAGATCAATTGGTAGACCTAACGGCGGGGCACAACCGACTTAGCTTTCTGGATGCGTACAGAGGCTACCATCAGATCGCCATGTACAAACCAGACCAGGAGGTCACGTCCTTTACAACTCCAAGAGGACTGTATTGCTACAAGGTCATGCCCTTTGGCCTAAAGAACACAGGGGCAACATTCCAGAGAATGGTCACCAAGATGTTTGAGCCATTGTTAGGCAGAATAATGGAAGCTTACATCGACGATATGGTGGTCAAAAGCAAGGATGAGAATGACCATCTAAGGGACCTAGGTGAGATGTTCCAGATTCTGAAGAGACACAAGTTGCGCCTTAATGCATCTAAGTGCGCGTTCGGTGTAGGATCTGGCAAATTCCTGGGCTTCCTGGTGACCAACCGGGGTATAGAGGTAGACCCCTCCCAGATCAAAGCTATTCAGGACCTAGAGAGGCCTAACTCAGTAAAAGAAGTGCAGCATCTCATCGGCATGGCAGCTGCACTCAACCGATTCATTAGCCGGTCGTTAGACAGACTACGACCATTTTTTCTAGCATTGAAAGCCAAGTTCGAGTGGGACGAAGAATGCGCCCGTGCTCTAACTTGAAAGAATACATGTTTTCTCCACCGCTGCTTGTCACCCCAATACCTGGAGAAGAACTCTTCCTGTACCTAGCAGTCTCTCAGCACGCAATTAGCGTAGTGTTGGTCCGTGCGGAAGGAATCTAATATCTGCCCATCTATTATGTCAGCAAGACATTTCTGGACACCAAAACGAGGTACTTGCCACTGGAAAAACTGGCCTTGGCCTTAATGATGGCCTCAAGGAAGCTGTCGCACTACTTTTACGCCCACACCATAATCGTCCTCACAGCTTTCCCATTAAAAGCTTTGTTTGAGAGGGTGAACTTTTCTGGGCGAATCTTGAAGTGGGCAATAGAATTAGGACAATTCAACATCAAGTTTCAACCCAGAACCGCGATAAAGGCCCAAGCTTTGGCAGACTTTGTCGCAGAATTCACGCCAGGAAGTCATCATATCTGCCCAGTCGACCTGACTGACACAACCGAACTAAGGATAGAAGTTGACACTGGAATAGCGCAACCCATGGTGCAGGATACTCAGTCAGACCCCAAGGCAAACCAGAGTAAAGAAAATAAGGAAGAAGCGAACCATGCTACACCAAGCCAAGACTCACCAACAAATAAAGACTTGGTACAATCAGATAATGAGGAGCAGACAACAAGCATGAACCTCGAAGAAAAAACCAACAACATTCTTGACCCCGTGGCATCATCTGACCCCTTCACTTGCTGGAAGTTGTTCGTCGGAGAGATGTGGAAGCTCTTCGTAGATGGAGCATCCAACCGGCACAGCACAGGACTCGGCATAGTCCTCATCTCACCGGACGGCCTAGTTATGGAGCAAGCAGTCAACCTTGGCTTCCCAGCATCAAACAACAAAGCGGAGTATGAAGAGCTTCTTGCAGGTCTCAAATCAGCATCCTACACGAAGGCCACCGAGCTAATCGTTTACAGCGACTCACAGTTGGTGGTAAACTAAATTTCAGGTGACTACGAGACAAAGGATGACAGGATGGCTAAGTATCAAGACTTAGTCAGAAAAGAGATCAAGAAATTTGAAGTAGTGAGGATAGAATAGATTGGCAGGGAGGAAAATAGCAGAGCAGACGAACTAGCAGGCTTTACTTCAATGGCAGATACATCCATCCCTCATCCGTTGCTAATTGACTACTTACCAAGACCAAGCATTGAAGACCCTAAAGCAGAAGAGGTATGTTGCGCCAAACTAGGCCCCTTATGGATGGATCCCATCATACTATTCTTAAAAGATGGCATCTTACCAGAAGAAAAGAAAGAAGCCAACAAAATTAGGGCAAAGTCACAGCGATTTTGGCTCTCCCCATCTATGGCATTGTACAAAAAGTCACTCACAGGACCTTATCTAAAGTGTGTCCACCCCAGCAAAGTAGAAGCATTCTTTTGTTCGAGATACACAAAGGCGTGTGCGGAAGCCACCAAGGAGGAAGATTGTTAGCCTACAGAGCCATTTCACAAGGATACTGGTGCCTATACATGCAAGAAGACTCGGAGAAGTATGTGAAGAAGTGCGAGAAATGTCAGAAGTTCGCACACCAAATACATCAGCCGGCCAGAGAACTTCTACCATTGGCTAGCCCATGGCCCTTTGCAATGTGGGGCCTGAACATAATGGGACCACTTCCAACAGCACCCGGAAACAGGAAGTTCCTTCTCGCAGCAACAGACTACTTCACAAAGTGGGTGGAAGTTCTTTCTCGTAGCAACAGACTACTTCACAAAGTGTGATATCTAGGTCGGCTAAGGTGAGGTGAACATCATCAGGGATGTTATAATCCTTTCGAAATTCAGCCATTGCACCAGGTGAGTTAACTAAAAACCTATACTTTCCCATTTTTGGTTTAAGTTATGAATAAGTTATACTTGGGTGTTGGCTCGGTCAGAGAATAATGCTGAGTAGCTCGGTTGAGCGCTCAAAAGAGTGCCTGGGCAACCTAAGTCTGCAAAGTAAAAAAAGAAGTGTTAAGCACTGATCATTGGACCGTGCTACAAGAAACAAAGGCAAGATAAATAAAGCCCTAGCTCGGCTACGCAGTTTTAGCTCCGTTTGATCGAAGGGATTTAGCTCAGTCGAGCCTTTGGGACAGCTTTCTTAGTCCGGTTTTAACTAAGGAAGTTGGTCTAGCCCCAACTTTTAGCTCGGTCAGCGTTGAGGCTCTCTAGTGTGGCATTGCACAGATCTAGCGCGGTTTGGTAGTTCGGCTAGTTGAAACAAACGGTGGTTTGACTTAAGGAAGCTACAAGTATGGCGCAAGTTTCAGTTTGGTCGCCAGGTATGGCTAGGCTTACGACCAAGGAAAATAACTTCCTAGTTCGGTTGCATATTTATTTGGGATCAAACCCAGTGTTTCTACAGATTATTTCGTGAGTTCAAGTGGTTCTATTGCTCAGTTTTTTCCAGAAAAACGCATGACCAAGCAGAAAATGTGTTTTGCAAAAACACAAAATATGCCATGGATTATAAAAAAACAAAAACAAGACAGATTTGAGTAGCTTACCAGGTCAAGAGGAGGAAACTGAAGATGGAAGCAAAGACAGTGAAGAACACAAACTCAGCAAGCTCAGGGTCGATGAGTGTCAGAGACTCGTATGAGAGAGAAGTTGAATAGTAAAGTGAATGATTCAAAGCATTAGGGCTTTTTTTGTGAAAAGAGAAGGGAAAAAGGCGGGAACTGTTCAAAAAACACAAGGTATGAAGACGGCGTGACAGCTGCCTTTAGCCAATAAGAGCATGCCGCGTGTCCTTAGAATGAGAAGCGATTCAGTCTTTGTGATTGAAGGGACATTTTGACCAGACAGGTGTAGCCCGGTGTAAATTTAGCTCGGTTGGAAAGGCTTAAGAATTTAGCTCGGCTGGAAAGGCTAAAGGGTTTTTAAGCTCGGCTGGAAAGGCTAAAGAGTTTAGCTCGATTGTAAGGATAAAGTTTTTAGCTCAGCTGGTAACAAGTAATCCCTATCATGCTATGCAGATGGAATTAAGGGGCAATTGAGAGGGTAATTTATACATAAATTGGACCGAACTAGGTAATGGGCAGTTCATTGGGCCATGGTAAGAAGGGCTGGATAAAACAGAGCTAGGAGTTAGCCCGGTCCGGAGAACACCTTATTATTATCCCGGTCCAAAAGAGCCTTGAAGTTATTCCGGTCTAAAGAAGCGTGGCAATTAGCCCGGTTGCCATACTCAGAGTTAGCCCGGTCATGGCATATTATGGATAGCCCGGTCAGAACCTAGCTATTTGTTAGCTCGGTCAGGACCTTGATGTTTTGTTATCTCGGTCTAATCACGCCAGGGTTTGTATAGGAGGAACCGGGGTAAGATCAGTGAAAGGAAGAACCAAACTAGCTATAGTTCGGTTTACTCTGCGGCTCAGCATAGCCATGCTTACCTCGGTCATATTGGAGTCCGACCATGGTAAAACCATCTCACTTGGTTCAAGCAGTGAGGAGGATGTTGAAGGATAAGCATGATCTTTCAGGAATGTGATTCCTAGGAGGACTCTACATGGAGGAGTAAAAGTCCTACTAGGATTGTGCCACACGGAACCTATAAAAGCTCATAACATCACCTATGGAGAGGTAACACAACTTTGATTCCCGAACACACAGAGCTTTTTGTCTATTTGTCTATTTTGCTGACTTAGGCATCGGAGAGGTATCCGGTACACACCTGCCGGCTAGCTCACGTTTGTGTTTTCAGGGAGTAAAGCGACGACGTACGGAGGAGCGCAAACTTGATCAACAGGATTATATGGAAGAATATTTCGTACCCGTACAAAAATTAAGATTGAGAAATTGGAGCTCCTACAAGGCTTGTAAGTTAAAAACCCCTATTTTCCTTATATAATATATAGATATAGATAGATAGATAGATTGATAGATAGATAGATAGATATAGATATAGATAGATAGATAGATAGATAGATAGATAGATAGATAGATATAGATATGGCACATACCATTTATATGACACAAGGACCAAAGTACCGGGACAACTGCTGCAATTTTCCCTCACTAAATTAAAGGGATTTAAAAAGTAAAAAAAAAAAAAAGAAAAAAAAATTATAATATTAAAAAATGTTCACTAAAAAAATATTGATTAAAAATTACAAATTAATTATTGAAAACTCCATACTAAACAAGGTAATGTTTTCTATTAATTTTGAAAATTAAAAATTTAGTATTAATTTTTTCGCTGTTTTTGTTTCTCACAAAAAAATAGCTATATTAATTATCTCTTTTTTTTTTTTTGTGAAGAGGGGTTTTGACCTGCGATTTTTCTAAAATGGGTGTTCTAGACGGAAATGGTAGAGTTGGTCCAGACAATAAGAAAAAGTGCTTATGCAAGAGGCACCTACACTATGAGAAAGAATAGTCAGTTTTGCATAGGGTGCCTTCTTGGATAATAGCTTCAATACTGGCATGCATGAAGGGCTTAAGTGTGAGACATATGAGAGGGGCTTTAATGCGAAAATAGAAGAAATGGTTTACAGAGTGTCTTCTTGCTTCATGACTTCAATACTTGTGAGAGAGGAGTAGGCTCAAGTGCGAGAGAGAAATGAGGGTTTGTAGGAAGTGTCTTCTTGGGTCATGACTTGAGTGTCCGTGCACATGAAAATAAGTGATAAGAGTCAGAGTGTGTCTCTTGGGGTCATGGTTTCAGTGCTCCGAAACACAAAACCATAGCATATTAGTAAAGAGAAATAATTAGTGATAAAATATTTTTGTCTCATTAAATACAAGAACAGAGAATTTATTATTGGTGACGAAATATTTTTGTCTTCCACAACATAACCTTACGAGATGAAAAATATATTTGTCGCGCAATCAATCAGAATTTATTAATGACGAATATTTTCATCTCCCACAACTTATTCTTCCAAGACAAAAATATATTTGTCGCCCATTTAATAGAAAGATGAAACGGCATCGTTTGCATGATGAAGTGTTTATTGGTAATGAAAATGTTCGTCTCTAATTTGCTAAAATAATTCGTGCTAATGCAAATGAAATTGGCGCCTGAATTTTGCAGACGAAATTTTTTTTTCGTCTCCTATACGTTTGAGAAAAATTAAAAACGACAAAATTAATATTTTGTCATCTTTGGGTTAAATTTTAAGACAAAAAAAAATTTCGTCACCAAATTTTGTCACAATATCCTAGGTTTCTTGTATTTTGTTTCCTTGTTTTTTATTATTATTATTATTATTATTATTATTATTATTATTATTATTTTCTTTTTGTGAAAAGGGGTTTACTGTGAGAAAGAATAGTAGCTTTGCACAAAATGTCTTCTTGGATAATAATGTTTGCATGCACAAACGGCTTAAATGTGGGAGAGAATAGAGGAGCTTTAGTGCGAAATTGAAGAGATGGTTTATAGAGATGTTTTCTCGAATCACAACTTCAATACTTGTGAGAGAGGAGACTCAAGTGCGAGAGAGAAATGAGGGTTTGTAGAGGGTGTCTTTTCAGATCACGACTTTAGTATTTGTGTGTGTGTGTGTGAAAGTAAGTGATTAAGGTGAGAGTGTCTCTCAGTTTCTGACGACATTTTAATAAAGAGGAATAATTAGTGATAAAATATTTTCGTCTCAAACACATATGTTCGTTGCCTAATCAACAAAAATACAAAAACAACGTTGTGTGGGGATAGAGAATTTATTGGTGATGAAATATATTCGTCTCCTTCAACTTAACCTTATGAGACGAAAATATATTCGTCGCGCAATCAATCAAAATGCAGTACGACACATGGAGAATTTATTAGTGACGAAATATTTTCGTCTTCCAAAACATATCCTTCCGAAACAAAAATATATTTGTCGCCTAATTAACAGAAAGATAAAACGAGCATGAAGAGTGTATTGGTGACGAAATATTTTCGTCTTCCGTAACTTATCCTTCCCAAACAAAAAATATATTTGTCACCAAATAAATAAGAAAATGAAACGACATCGTCTAATAAATTTAGAATTTGTTGGTGACAAATTCCTTTTGTTCGCAAAAACTTTAAATTTTGTGACAAAAATGTTCGTCTCCAATGAGCTAAAATAATTGGCGCCAACAAGAAAAAAAATCGGCGCCTCTTTTTTCTGACGATTTTATTTTTTCGTCTCCTATAGTTTTGAGAAGAATTAAAAGAAACGACAAAAGTAATATTTGGTCATGTTTGGGTTACATTCTAAAACGAAAATAAATTTTATCACTAAATTTTAAAAATTAATTATTGAAAACTCCATACTAAACAAGGTAATGTTTTCTATTAATTTTGAAAATTACAAATTTTTTATTATTTGTTTCTCTGTACTTTTTCTCACCCAAAAAAAAAAAGCTAGATTAATTATCTTTTTTTTTTCTTTTTTTTTTTGTGGAGAGAGGTTTTGACTTTCGATTTTTCTGAAATGGGTGTTCTAGACAGAAAGGGTAGAGTTGGTTCAGACAATGGGAAAAACTACTTGCGTGCAAGAGGGGCCTTCGCTATGAGAAAGAATAGTGGGTTTGCATATGGTGCCTTCTTGGATAATAGCTTCAATGCTGGCATGCACGAAGGGCTTACGTATGAGACAGAAGAGAGGGGCTCTAGCGCGAAATAAAAGAAATGGTTTACAGAGTGTCTTCTTGAGTCACGACTTCAATACTTGTGAGAGAGGAGTAGACTCAAGTGCAAGAGAGAAATGAGGGTTTGTAGAAAGTGTCTTCTTGGGTCACGGCTTCAAGGTCTGTGTACATGAAAATGAGTGATAAGCGTCATAGTGTATCTCTTGGAGGTCATAGTTTCAATGCTGCGAAACACAAAACCACAGCATTTTAATAAAGAGAAATGATTAGTGATAAAATATTTTTGTATCCTTAAATACTAGAATAAAGAATTTATTATTAGTGATGAAATATTTTTGTCTTCCACAACTTAACCTTATGAGACGAAAAATATATTCGTCACGCAATCAATTAGAATTTATTAGTAACAAAATATTTTCGTCTCCCACAATTCATTCTTCCGAGACAAAAATATATTTGTTGCCTATTTAATAGAAAGATGAAATGACATTGTCTGCATGATGGAGTGTTTATTGGTGATGAAATATTTTTGTCTTCCATAACTTATTCTTCCCAGACAAAAATATATTTGTCGCCTAATAAATGGAAATATGCAACGACATCGTTTAATAGGTATGGAATTTATTGGCAACGAATTACGTTTGTCACAAAAAAATTTATATTTTGTGACAAAAATGTTCATCTCCAATGAGCTAAAATAATTCGCACCAATGCAAATGAAATTGGTGCCTCATTTTGGCGAACAAAATTTTGTTTTCGTCTCCTATACTATTGAGAAAAATTAAAACAAACGATAAAATTAATATTTCGTCATCTTTGGGTTAAATTTTAAGATAAAAAAAAATTTCGTCACCAAATTTTGTCACAATAGCCTAGATTTCTTGTAGTGACTGCTACTCAATTCTGTTTGTAAAATGCATGGAACAACATCTTTTTCACCAAAAAAAAGAGATTAACTAATTATAATGATATACGTGATTTATATGTGTACATATATATAATTTAGTTATATTGATATTTATTTCATTTTAAACACTACATGTGTAGTTTTATATGTATATACATATATAAATTTATATATTATGCTAAATAAAGTGAATCTTAAGATTCATGATTCACTATTTTAGCAAAGTGATTCACGATTCACAATTTGACAACAATGATCATGACTATTTTGCAGGCATTTTCCATTACTTTCTTTGGTGAATGAGGTGACAAAAGTCAGGTAACCATGAGAACATTTATGTGTATATTTCACATGTAACTACCACTGTTGCTTGCTATTTTACATTGCGCATATACCTTTTCAGATAGCTACCATCGGCTTGGCCACAGATGAGAACCCACTTGGTGTTGTCCTTGGTGGAATCTTGTAAGTCTACAATTCTCTCCGCTTATATACGAGTTGTTTTGGTTCTTAGTTTTTTTTTTTCTTCTTTGATAAATTTATTTTTCCTTGTGACGAAATTTGTCGTATCAAGGCAAAAAAAAGAAAGAAAAGAACACTGCAAATTTGAAAACACACTCTCTCTCGTGCACAGTTGTAGACCAGCTACACCCATCACCGCACTAGCCCACATGCACAGATACACATCTACCCTCGTGCCCACATAGGTTGGTGATTAATGATGCCAGGACAGTATATTGGACCTTTGGATCTTTCTTGAATTGATGATTGTTACTTAAAAGATTGACAGGACCTTTACAGCCACAAATTTCTTGGTTGCATGAAACCCTAAAACTAGCGACAAACATATGTTAGCACCCTCCTTTTTTCACCTGAGCGAAAAATCATACTTGGGTTTTCAATTTCACCAGGAATGTGTGACCTCTCTTTGCACTAGTTCTGACTTAACAATTAATGTCTCTCACTAATTTTGTTAACATTACAATCGTGAGAAAATTTCTGTGATACTCTTTAGAGTTAACGTAATAAAACGACATTTAATTTTTATTATGTTGGACTGATTATGTTTTGCCTTTAACAGAGGACAAGCATTTTGCACTACTACTGCTGTCCTGGGAGAAAAGAGCTTGGCATCTCAGATATCTGAAAAAATTGTAATTAACAAAATTTTCATTTTTGTTGTATCACATTCGATGTCCTTTTTGTTAAATTAGCTGTAACCAAGTAGTCTTGATTCCGATGCAGGTTGCACTCTCAGGTTGCACTTTCTCTACTCTTTAGAATTTGATAAGATAGTATTGTCTTGAATCATGTAATTTAAGAAGTGACAGAATGGTGTTTTTGAATAGTTGGATTTCAGATGAAGTTGATCTTTGCTTATCAAAAAGACAAAAAGAAGAGATTGAAAGACATTAGATTTGAAAAATTAAATCTCACAGAAATAGCACAATTTCAACAACCCAAAAAAAAAAAAACTATAGCGGCGTTTTCAAACGCCACTATAGTATAGTGTAAACGGTTATATTTTTAAATAGAAAAGAGCTACAATGGCATTTTCATAACGTTGCTAGATGTGGAGTGACGTCATTGTAGTGTTATGCAGCATATTTAGCGGCGTTTTAACAAGCGCCACCTATACTTATATAGCAATGTTTTTAAAGCGCCATAAAGCTGTAGCGACGGCCGCATTTTTGGCGTTTGGTACTAAACGTCACAAAAAGAATTAGTGGCGTTTTTTTATAGCTATGGAGGCGTTTTTTAAACGTCTTTAAAAGTATAATTTTTAGCCGTGTATGAAGTCAAATGATGTTTGTGGTGAAGCGAATAAAGTTTCTCCTCCTAAAGCTGGTAGAAGTATACTTGATCTCTCTAGCTTGAGGATTTCTAGGTAATATGTTAATTTTGCGTCTTGTTTTTTTGCCTCTTTATCTGTGGTAAATGGGTAATATGTCACTGATTTTTTGAAAATCACTTCTCCTATCAAAGGACCATAGGAGCAAACAAATATCCATCACTATCTTCAATTCAGAAAGAAATTAAATCCTCAAGAAACCCAGAGCAAAGCATGTTCCATGATGGAACTACAAGGAAGCACAGCATCCAAGATGGCCCATTCTGTTTGCACAGAGAAGCAAACCCCATCCACCCCATGTCTGAAGCGGAAAAAGTTGTTATTCTTTCTCTTTCTCTTTTATTTTATTTTTAATTTAAATTTTTTTGTGTTCTTTCCCAAATGAAGAGAAATTTGAGCATTACAGAGAAATTTGGGGCAGTATAACACATATGATATTATGTCAGAATTATATTGATCCCTTATCAATGTTATAACTTTATATGATGCAGGGATTAAATGCAGATATGCTGACCTTAAATCCATCAAAACGTCTTTCACCATCACCTACCGAAAGCTGGCCCTATCCTATCATATTATTGTCTATTTATCTGGTCAAATTTAAAATTTTTAGGTTGTTTCCTGTATTTACACATGTTTTTCTCTGGAATTTAAAAGTGTTAGAGGAAGTTCAGAAAAAGTTGTTGTCCAAGAGGTAGATTTCATCCTTTTATTTTAATTTTTTAGGCATGTTAATGTAAGAGGGTTAAATAAGGATTTGTTGAAACAACTGAAGTCTGATAATCAGGGAATTATAACTGATGTCCAATGATTTTTTATTAATATTTATAAATGACTAGGTTTGCAGCCATCAGAATCGCAAAACCTTTACTCTGGATATTCCTCAGGAGGTGAACATGACAGAACTAGAAATCCCTTTTGTAATGGAAAATGATGTCAATGTTGAAAAGGCCGAAGCATATACAAAGGAGCTTGAAGATGTAAGCATGAACTTTCAAATGACTTGAAATTCTGAACAACCATAAAACTTATGGACTAGGACTTGTTTGTTTGTAGAGAAAATTACCAAAATCTACATACTTGATCCCGAGATGTGGGGTTGAAAAATTAAAAACACTTGTCATTATGGAGATGATCTGTTGTTTCTGCAGATTTGCAACATGCTGAGAAAGAAACACGAGGAGGCAAAGGAAATATTAGTTCGAGGTCTTGTGAACAACAATAATCTGCTGATGCTCAACCATCCGATTTATGAAGAGAAAATATCCTTCCGACTGTTTTCGCTATTACATTTTCCTTCTTTTCTTTGGGGGGCATAATTTGTGACGTAAAACTATAGCTGTTTGCTCCTTTACCACTGAAAACATCCGTGAAGTTCAGAAATTTGCTGCTCAGCTAATGTCCACACAGACATGAGGATCATTTTGCAATTCTCCAAGGTAAGTTCTCTTTCGAATGCCTGATTTTGTATTTCACTATATCCATTTGGTTTCAGTTGATTGCCATGCTACATTGGTTCCAGAGACAACTATTTGTAATGTGGTATCTCATGTATCGGGTACTCTTTAATGCTCGAAACTACTGCTGATTTTTGTATGTTCTGTTATTATGTTTGAGATACATGAAGTCCATGTAAGCTTGACCATGAACAACTAACTACATATTCTCTAATGAATGAATCTCTCGAGTTTGTTATGACAACTTAAACTTGAATGAGATTTTCTAGCTGGCAAAACATAGCCAAGCCAGTATCGTTCCTTCTTGGGTTGGGATTGAGAACTTGTGGGGATTGTGGACCCATCACAAGTTTTATTTCAATAATTCAGATCGTTTATTTTTTTTAGGATTTTTTTGTGTATATCATTTATGGAAAATAAATTTAAGTCATTTAAATAATCATAACATTTTCATTTTACAATTTGTCTAAAGAAAATGAATGATCTATTTTCAAAACATATTTGTCGTCAATTTTTTGAAGACAAACATAATAAAATAAAAATGTTATGATTAATGTTTGATCATTGATTTTTTCAAAACTATATTGCTCTCCCCCAACCTAAAAAAAAAAAGTCAGGTAAAATTCAAAATACTATTTGAAGGAATTTCATCAGAAAAAAAAAAACCCATCAAATTTTAATATAAATTTTTTTAAGAGACTTGCTCTAATAGTGTATATATTATTTTTTAGTGTAATTTATTTTTAGGGTATGATTTGATCGTGTGTATCTAATAATATATATTTGCAATTTCATTAAATTCAATAATGTTATACAAATAAAAAATTTATACATAATGATGTGATTTCATATTAAAACAAAATATTATTAAAGATGAATTTATTTATAATAATGATAACGTTATCGTTATTGTCAATTTTTTTTGTATGAATTTTATGCATGAATGTAATTTTTTAATTGGGTAGGGTACATTGGTACTCAATGGCAAAAAATCATTTCAATGCAAATTATAAAATCCAAACAGGGTTACCAGTCCTAGCCTTGTTGAATTTTCAAGTCCTCTCACAAGTGTTCAAACTTGAGAGTAAAACCCAACATTACCCACTCTCCGAATTTTAAAACCTCCCTCCTTAACCAAATTCACCGCCCAAAAAGCGCGCTATTTTTTTTCCTATTCGAAGCTATGTCTGACATTTCAGAATTCAAAACCTAAAAGCACAAACAAAAAAACAAATCGGGAATTCTCCGCCTCTCCCCTGAAAATGAAAATTGAAAACATCCTCCAAAACAAAAAAAACAAAAACAACTTCAAATTCAACTCTCTCCCAAATCCCAAATCCTTAATCTCCCCTCCAAAACAACCCTACAAAATACCTCTTCTTCCCCCCCTCCATTGCACCTCTCTCTCTCTCTCTCTCTCTCTCTACAAACACATACACAATCAGTCAGTAACCAGCAATGGCAATGCTGCGTGTTTGTGAAAACAACAAAGAGAACATCCCACGTACCATGTCAAAGCAACCCAATACAATTGGAGCAGTTTCCACAATTCCAACCAAGAAAAAAAGAGCAACAACCAGAACCAGAATTCCTCTACAAGACATCACCAACCTCTTTTATTCAGTTCCAATTCCAAACAGCACTGCTCTTTCTCTTTCTTCCCACATTTTGGTCTCCAATGCGAAGCACCGGAAGAGGAGAGCTGAGATTGACTCTGACTTCTTCTCAATGCAGAACAGCACAGCTCTTGTTTCTCTAAGGAAATGTTTTAGATAGTCCACAAATTGGTTTTCATTTATCATTCATTGTATCCTTTTTTTCTTTTCTTTTTTTTCATTTTCATTTTCTTTCGGGGTTTTTGATTGAGTAAACATTAATTGGGTGTATTCCCTTCAAATCAATATCTATATATATATATATATATACACACAGACCATTCAAAGGGTAGCTTGGTGATTTTTATGGGCTCTTTGTAACTATGGTTCAGTGGGATTGGGATAAAAATTTGTGGCTAAAATTTTTTTAATTGGCTTGAGAGTGTTTAAAAATAAGATATAAAATTTTAAGTTCGAATCATTCTAAAGGGTGATTGTTAGTTTGAGTAATTTTAAGAATAAGTTGGTTCAGATATTTAATCATGAAAAAAAAAAAGAATCTCTTATGTGATATGAAGGAGCAATTATTCATTACTCCATAGGCATTGATGTGGTGATGTCACAAATCAATCCAAGCCAATATTACATGGGTTATGAAATAATTTTTTCATACGAAGATGTGGGGCTTAATATTGGCTTAATGATATTATTACTTTTATAATTGAAATGCGTTTCACGGGTCACACAATTGTCATTGCTGGCTAAAATATATCTTGAGCTTGGTACAATTGATGGGCCAATATGAGCACTAAAAACCCAATTCCAATTTGAAATTTTTTAATATATATAAGTTTATAGACAGAGATACATAGACAATGCGTGACAAAAATAAAGACCATTATATAATCAAGCAAACAAATTTATCTCAACAAGATTCTAACATAATTTGAATTTAGTCAAAATGTGGCTGCTTATGTGAGCCTCCTCGGGCCAAGCTTGTTTATTGATATGAGATAATTATGTTAGCGTATTAAGGGTGTTTTGAAAAACACAAATAAGTTGGTTATTGGTTTATTGATTTATTTTAGTCATATTATGGCCAAGTTTGACATGTTGCAAAAAAGTCAAAAAGTTAAAAAGTTATTTAAAAAGTTAAAAAGTTAACACTATTCATCAAAAGTCAACAATTACGGCTGCACAACTCCCAATTCTAATTTTTCCCTACAAATCAATTTTTACAATTTTTTATTACACATTTTTTCATAAAAAGTCACAAAGTTAACCCAAATATCCATATTTTTTTCCTCAATTTTTTAGTCCAAAAAGACAAAAAGTACACTTATTTATGACACCCCAAACAATCCCTATCTTCTTTTTTTTTTTGTATTTTTTTTTTTTGTAATAAACAAAAAAACCCAAACTTATAAAGTAGCTTATGAGTGAGTATTTTAAAATTATTAAATAATTAATAGAAAGTATGGATATGAAAACTTTAAGATGTGTTGTAATGGTTTGATCAATCAAGAGAAAATCCAAAGCTAGATTTAAATTTCACATTTGATGAGAAGTATGCACTAAAATTCGTATGTCAAGGAAGTTAAACTAATTACGATTAGTAGAAACTAAAAGGATCAAAGCAATTAACAAAAATGCAACAATCAAAAAGGAGAAAACAATAAAATCATAGATTCATAAAATGTTAAAAAGATACATATAAAATATGATAGACTGAGAGACATGTTTAACTGTTTTAAAGTTACGTTTTCTCTTATTATGAAAGTGTTGGCGATGATGATAATAGTTTGGTGGTGTTTGACAAGTGATTTTAGGGTTAAAATAGCCACAAAAAATAAAATAAGCTATTTTAGTCATAACAAACAAAACATCACATCCAATCCATAATCATTATACTCTTCTCTCACAAAAAATTTAAAAAAATCAAAAAGTCAAAAAACTCTTTCTAAACTAAGCTTTTTAACTCAAGCTAAAATAATCAAAAAAGTTAAAAAATTAAAAAACCAACCCACTTCCAAAATGAAAACTTTAAAGATTAAATACAATTTATTTATAATTCTCCCTTCTAATTGTAAACTAAAAACACAGAATATGCAGCGGATAAAATAATCAGATCATACATTCTTCACTGATAAAACCTTCTTGGATAAATCACGTGCTTCCAGGGAACTTCTTGATGAACCAACCCAGCAGTGGAGTGATATCACAGATTGAATATCACCCACACAAACCACAGTGTCAAAGACTTGATCGTTGTTTTTGTGGGAGAGAGTCAGTATATGGGTAGAAACAGACTATATGTTGTTTCTCACTTGGATTACCCATAACCATATATCAGATATATAATATATTATAATATCTATCCATATCAGTTAAAACTGATAACATCTGTATCTTGAGTGGTTATCCTAAATAGGTTTGAATTCAAATTCAAAACCTATTTGGATAATGATCAAATTTAAATTTAAATGGTCATGCCACATGGGCGCCCATTACTAACATCTCCCACTCGCACATGAGTTGGCATGACACTGCCACATCTCTATCTCAATCTCCCCAAAAAGAACAATCTCATACTAGCCAATGCACCGTGCGACCGCTGAGAACACCTGCAAGTGGGAGCTCTATACTAGAAACTCAATATGAGTCAGCATAGAGACATCAACCCAAAAAGAACAGAAATAGTGTCTCATGTACCCAGACCCATCTAGCTACATCAGTCCAAAAAACATCTCTAATCCCTCAAAGAGCATGTTTGACTCTCCTAGGTCCCGCATTATATTCACACCCAATTAGCATCCTATAAAGAGCAATGTGAGTTGTCGACAGTGAATATAGAGCAGAGATGTAGAACTAGATGATCTTCCCTTCACCATCATATCATTCAATTTGAAATTGACCGCTTTCCCAGTAATGTCCCTTAAAGCCGAATCATACATGACCGCAGGCAACATACCAAAGTAGCTGAACATCAACTCCTCATCTTATGACATAGTCAAAGGTCACAAAAGGCACAAAGTAAAGTCATTTAGGAAAAAATGACTTTTAGGACTCACACGGTGAAGAAGCAGGGATCCATTCTTTCACCTCGCTAACGGGTCGATAAGCACATGCAGTATGAATGCATGTTATAGTGGAGTTACTCTTCCAAAGAGTGATGTTAAACTCACACACCATACAGATCTTAGTCTAGTCGCTCTTAAGCGCACGAGTCGCTTCCTAGCGTCTAACTCGAATTCTCTATTTGCTCGCCTCTCAGACATCAAATGAGATCTCGCATCTGGCTATCCATAACAGACATATCATGGAAAAGTGGGTACTCTCATATCCATGGTCGGTCTCTAACAAGACCTCATCTTGGCTCCAACCAAGGCGACATAGCTAGTGGATAATTTTAGCTTCTAGTCTCATCCTTACTCGCTACCCAGCGCTAAGGGCGATTGCTCGTGTGAGTGAGCCAATCTTGCCTGCTAACATCAATTTAATTGTTTTGTGTATGCTAATTCACAAACCATTACTAAAAGTAGTAAACATAAATGTGTGATAGAAACAAGTATGAATACTAATGGCATAAATATCCCCAAAAAATGAGTTCAACTGAATACACATAAAAAAATATCACCACCTACGTAGTCCTAAAGCCCTAACATGAGTAAGATAAACATCTCTAGCAATGGGCTTAGTCAAAGGGTCCGCAACCATGCGACTCGTAGGGATGTGCTCCAGGATCACTTCTTTCTGCGCCAAAATATCTCTGATAAAATTGAACCTCACATCAATGTGTTTGGTTCTGCCATGGTATTTAGGATCCTTAGCGTAAGCGAGTGCAGCCATGCTGTCACAATGGATAGTCACAGGGTCTGAAGTGTGTGTGACAACATCCAAATGCTGAAGGAATCTCCTCAACCACACGGCTTCCTGAACGGCAGATGAATAAGCCACAAACTCAGCCTCCATGGTCGATAAGGCGATGCAGGATTGCTTCTTACTGCTCCAAGAAATAGCACCATCGCTAAGCATGAAAGCATATCCTGAAGTAGACTTATGCTCATCTAGGTCTCCTCCCCAGTCAGCATCACAATAGCCAACTAGATGTAGATCTGAACTCTGGTAGCAAAGTGTGTAATCTGCAGTTCCTCTAAGATATCGTAATATCCTCTTAACTACTTTCCAATGAGCTGGTCCTGGGTTGGATTGGTAACGACTCACCAATCCGACTGCATAACAAATGTCAGGACGTGTACACATCATAGCATACATCAAGCTTCCAACAGCATTTGCATAGGGAACACGGGCCATCTTTTCATTTTCTTCTTGAGTCTTAGGACCCATATCAAGGCTTAGGCTCTCGCCTTTTGCAACAGGAGTGTCAATGGGTTTGCAGCTCTGCATCTGGAACCGCTCTAGAATAGTCTTAATGTAAGTCTCTTGAGACAAACCAAGAAGTCTCCTAGAGCGATCCCTAAGGATCTTAACACCGAGCACATAGCTCGCCTCACCCATGTCCTTCATTTCAAATGTAGAGAACAACCACATTTTAGTGGCGACAATCATCTCCTTGTCATTTCCAGCCAATAATATGTCATCTACATATAATGACAATATCAGAAAAATGTCCTTGGACCGCTTAACGTACACACAGTGATCTTCATCAATCATCGTAAACCCATTTGAAATAATGGCTCGATGAAATCTCAGATTCCACTGTCTGGATGATTGCTTTAAGCCATAAATAGATCGTTGAAGCTTGCAAACTTTGCGCTCCTGACCTACTGCCACAAAGCCTTCTGGTTGATCCATATAAATCTCTTCATCCAGTTCTCCATTGAGAAATGCAGTTTTAACGTCCATCTGATATAGCTCTAAGTCCAACTGAGCTACTATGGCCAGGATTAGGCGAATAGAGGCAAACCTTACAACTGGTGAAAAAGTTTCCTCATAGTCCACACCCTCTCGTTGGGTGTAACCTTTCGCCACTAGGCGAGCCTTATACCTTTCTATGGAACCATCCGCCTTGCGCTTGATTTTGAGAACCCATTTGTTCCCAATAATCTTGCGCCCTAGCGGCAAATCAACCAAGTCCCAGACATGATTTTTCTTCATAGACTCAATTTCTTCTTCCATTGCAGTACTCCATTCTTTACTAGCAGGGGATAAGAGAGCCTCTTTGAGATTCTTAGGCTCCATCTCATCACTCGGAGCAATCATGAATGCTTCCCCTTCAATCTCAAAACGACGACGGGGTATAGCTCCACGTTTGCTTCTACGTAGTTGAGAATCCTCATCCATTGGATCTAATCCATGGGTAGGTAGATCGCTCCCACTGTCCCTAGGAGCTTGAGGAATTATTTCCTCATTCTCTACTAAGCTACTAGGTGCGCCTTCAAGTAGATCCTCCATCTCGTAGAATTCTACTTCTCTAGTTACCTCACCTCTGCTAGGGAAATCCTCCTCTAGGAAATCCACATCTCGCGACTCAATTTCAGTCATACTTCCATCCGGATGCTCCCCAACAAACACATAGCCCTTAGAATGCTCACTATAGCGAATGAAGATACACTTCTTTCCTCTAGGGCCCAACTTCCCAAACTTATGAGAAGCGTTGTGTATGTAAGCTACCGAACCCCAAGGCCGCAAATTGCCCAAATCAGGCTTTTTGCCAGTCCACATATCATATGGGGTGGAAGGAACTGATTTGGAGGGCACACGGTTAATGACGTAGGCAACAGTCAACAAAGCATCTCCCCAATAAGAAATTGGAAGATTAGCTTGCGCCATCATTGATCTAACCATGTCAAGCAATGTGCGATTCCTTCACTCCGCTACACCATTTTGTTGCGGAGTCCTAGGAATTGTCAATTGCCTGATAACTCCTTTTTCCTCACAGAGCACTTTAAATTGCTCAGATAGATACTCACGTCCACGGTCAGTCCTTAGAGCTTTAATGCTCTTGTCTAATTGATTCTCAACCTCATTAACATACCGTCTAAAGCAATCCAATGCTTCTGACTTGTGAGAAATCAGATAGACATGACCAAAACGTATGCAATCATCTATAAATGTGATGAAATAAGGGGCTCCATGCCTTGCCCTCACATTCATTGGTCCACATATATCAGAATGAATAAGTTGCAATGGGATAGATGCCCTTATGGCTTTCCCAAATGGTTTTCTTGTTGCCTTTCCAGCAAGACAGTGCTCACAAGTAGGCAAAGTGACTCTAGCGAGTGGGCCTAAAAGACCTTCTCTAGCTAATCTAGTCATCCTGTCTTGCCCTATGTGGCCTAATCTAGCATGCCATCTCATAGAATCATTATCACAAAAAGATGCAATATTAGAAATAGATCCATTGGCATTTTTATTAATACTAGAATCATCCACATCCAAAACTAAAAAACCATCTGAAAGATAACCAAAACCATAAAAAATTGTTCCCAAATAAATGCTAACACCATTATTCTCAAAACAAAAGCTAAAACCAAGGCTCATCATGCTAATAACTGAAACTAAGTTTCGCCGAATATCCGAAGCATAAAGAACATCATGAAGATACAATGTGCGCCCTCGTCGCATTTCCAGCTTGAATGTGCCAATGCCAAGCACCTCCACACTGGACTCGTTCCCCATGTAAACTTTTCTGCTCCCAGCAGGTACTCGGCGATACTCAACGAACCCTACTCTGTCCCTCGCGATGTGGTCTGTTGCTCCAGAGTCTACAACCCAAAAATGAGGAGAATGAGCAATTAATGCTTGACTAGACACAAAGCATTGAATGCGAGAAATTAAGTAAGGGAGTACCTTCTTCTGCTCAGGGCAATCCCGAGCGAAGTGTCCTTCTTTGTTAC
The DNA here is from genome assembly GCF_055761805.1 of Camellia sinensis. Lineage (NCBI taxonomy): Eukaryota > Viridiplantae > Streptophyta > Magnoliopsida > Ericales > Theaceae > Camellia > Camellia sinensis. The sequence continues at coordinate 38,864,297 of NC_138969.1, read as the reverse complement.
AGTTAAAGCATGTCATCTTAGCCTTTGCCTTCTTACCACCTCTCTTGCCCCTACGCTTGAAATTTCTAGCGCCATTGGGCTTAAGCGCAACCGCTACTTGCTTCTTAGGGGCACCTTTTGCTTTTCCACGTTTGAACTGAGAAGTCCTACGTGAGCTTGACTCAACCACCATAGCAGAACCATCAGACTTAGCTGCCTCAAGGCGCTCAGCCTCTAGCTCCAAATGACGCGATATGTCTTCGAATGTTTTCACACTCTCATTATGCATCATGTTCTGCTTCATCTGCTCCCAAGAATTTGGCAGAGAGCGTATCACAGCCTGTACTTGCTGCTCTTGAGTCAAATTATGCCCAGCAGCCGCAAGCTCACGTATCATGGCTGACATGACTCTCAAATGCTGCTTCATCGAGTGATGCGCCCTTTTCTGATATGAGTCAAACTTCATAGTCAGCCCACGTAGCTTTGCCAAAGAGGTAATACCAAACTTTTGCTTGAGAGCTTCCCACATCTCAAATGCAGTCGGGCAATGCTCAAACTCACTAATCAAGTCGTTGTGCATGCTGCTTAACATAGTAAAGCGCGCACACCGATCTTTGTTACGCCAAGTCTGAAAGGCTTCAAGATCACGACGATGTTGAGCTGTATTGCCCTGCTCTGGCTCAACCATCACTTGTTCAAGTGTGGTCAACACTTCTTGCTCATTGAGGAGGTATTGGATCTTACGGCGCCATATGTCATAATTGTCGCCATCCAATTTCTCTCCCTTAGTTAAGTCTGCCACCACTGTCTTAGCAGCCATTTCTACATACAGAGTAAATAAATGCGCAAGGGATATTAATGATAGCAACACAAAACCAAATATTTTGCAGCAAAAAAGAATCTAAATTAAATAATGATAATTTTACACATGTCTCAAGATCGAAAATTTGCTATGCTCGTAATCATCTCTTGCGCCTCTAGTGATAATTATCAAAATTTAATTTCATTCCATGCGCAAAAAATAATCAAACAATCTCCCACTATTTATGGCATATACAAAGCATGATAAATTCCATACAATAGCATCTCAATATAAATTTACAAACAACTCATGCTATATTTATTTAATGGTGGAATTCAAATAAATAATTAATCATGCTTCTTTAATTGCAACATATTAAAAAACCAAAGAAAAGTTGTATTTAATATGCAGATTATGCCATAATTAAAGTGTACATCATTTTTGAAATTTTCTGGAATTTTCTGAATTTTTCTGGAATTTTAAATAACTAATTAAACACACATAAAATTAGGAATAAAAAATCCAGAAACTAGTAAACAGAAACAATATTCAGATTATGCCATAATTAAAATGTACATTGTTCTGAAATATTCTGAAATTTTTCTGAAATATTCTGAAATTTTAAATGACTAATAAATACACATAAAATTAGAAATAAAAAATTCAGAAACTGATAAAATGAGACAATATTACCAGTAAATAATAAAACCTTTCAGAAGTCTACAATAAATATTTCAGCCCCAGAAAATTATTTATGCAACACCAGAAGCAGTTTAAAGCATAAAACATGAATTATTAACACAGGAAAAATAATTTATATTTTCTGAAAATTTTCAAAATTTTACAGAATGTAGAAAAATTAATTCTGAGTCTAACAGTATAAGCCACGCATAAAACAAATATGTAATGAATTAATTATGACCATTTAACGCAATTCAGAATTAAAAACAAAACAAACAGTGCCTAATCGCCAGCAGCCAAGCCAGCCGAGGAAAACGGCGCGGCTCAGCACGCGGCCCAGATCCCGGCTCGGCTCTTGGCTCGGCTCGCGGCTTGGCGGCGGCTCGGCTTGCGGCTCGGCGCACGGCGCACGTGTGTGGCGCGGAGGGCGCGCGCGTGGCTGCGCCGCTGACGCGCCCGTGAGAGCGCGTGCAAGCGCGTCGGTTGAGCAGCTGGCGCGTGGGGGCGCGTGGAAACGGCCCACGACGTCAGGTGGCGCGTGCAGACCACGCGCCGCCTTCCAGGGTGTTTTCTGGTCTTATTTTTGTACTGCCGGACTCCTTTTTTCAAAATAAAACTATTTATGATATGAAAAAAGACATTAATGAACATAAAAAAAAATATTTTTATGCTCTTAATCTGATAAATTTTTTTTCTTCCTCTACAAATATTCATGTGTATAATATATACATATACATATAAAAATATACACATGATTAAAGGAAACACGAAAAAATCCATAAACATGCTCTGATACCAATGTAAACTAAAAACACAGAATATGCAGCGGATAAAATAATCAGATCATACCTTCTTCACTGATAAAACCTTCTTGGATAAATCACGTGCTTCCAGGGAACTTCTTGATGAACCAACCCAGCAGTGGAGTGATATCACAGATTGAATATCACCCACACAAACTACAGTGTCAAAGACTTGATCGTTGTTTTTGTGGGAGAGAGTCAGTATATGGGTAGAAACAGACTATACGTTGTTTCTCACTTGGATTACCCATAACCATATATCAGATATATAATATATTATAATATCTATCCATATCAGTTAAAACTGATAACATCTGTATCTTGAGTGGTTATCCTAAATAGGTTTGAATTCAAATTCAAAACCTATTTGAATAATGATCAAATTTAAATTTAAATGGTCATGGCACATGGACGCCCATTACTAACATTAATATTAAAATCCATTCAATAGATAAGAACCAAATCACGAACCGATAGAAGTTATGCAAAGCACTTGCTAATAGGACAATGTAAACCAAGAAAATGTCTCTATCTCAACCTGCCGCAGCGTCACTCATCATGGCACTCACTGGCTAGCTAGGTAGGTCAACCCTTGATTCCAATTTGACTAATCCTGTAAAGGACGGCATTGCCCTTCCCTTAAACTTTAGTTTTTTTTTTTTTTTTCTATGATCTAAGGGTGCGTTTGTTTGGACGGACGGGATAAAAGGAATTGTAATTTATAGGACTATTAGTTTTGGGATATATTATTCCGAAACTATTTGGTTAGATTAAATTTGTATCCTATGTTTGTTTAGTCATGAGATTAAATGTCTGGATTGGACTATTTTTAATTATCTAATGTTTGTTTGAGATATTATGGAGAAAGATAAATGCTCAAATGACTATTTTATCATTTTCAATTATTTACTAAGTAATAGCAATATTAAACATGGCTTTAATATTTTAATTATTTTTAACTAGATTCAATAAAAATTTATTTTATTTTATTTTTTGCACAATATTTTAATTTATTATTTTCAATAAAATTAAATTTATATTTTATATTTTTTATTTAATATATAATTTTAAATTAACGACAATAAAAAATAATTTTATTTAATATATAAATTAAAATTTTTAAAATTTTCAACAACACAAAAAAATTTAATTTATAAGGCCATAATTTATAATATATTATTTTTAAATAAATTTAATTTATAATTTATATTTTTTATTTAATATATAATTTTAAATTAACAACACTAAAAAAATAATTTATTTTAATATGTAAATTTAATTTTTTAACAACACTTAAAAAATTTAGGCTCTGTTTGGTTATGTTTTCAAAATGTGATTCTACACCGAGTTTTGAATATGCTGTTTGGAACGTGTTTTGGAAACACGTTTCCAAAACTTTGCAAAGAAGTCTGTACCAAGCGCGAGTTTCGGAATTTTTTTTTGCAAATTTTGCCTAACCGGTCATCCGGCCGGTTGACCGGAATAGTGGATTTTTTTTTTTTGGCAATTGATATGTTAATTTTTATATATTCGAAAAAAATATTTTCTGAATTTTTTAAAAAATTTTATGTGCTTTAAAATAATTTTGAGTTGTATGTTTGGTTATGAGTTGTAAATTTTTGTATCAAAATATCAAATGTCACATCAACAATTCTCCACTCAATTCAAAAATCTTTTCAAAACTCTTTACCAAACAAATTTTTCACACTCAAATCATAATTCCAAACCACACAAACTCAAAATATAACTCATACTCTCAAATCATAATTACAAAACTCTACCAAACGCAACCTTAATTTATAAGGGCATAATTTATAATTTATTATTTTTAATTAAATTTAATTTATAATTTAAATTTTTTATTTAATATATAATTTTAAATTAACAACGCTAAAAAAATAATTTATAAATGTTCAAAAGACTATTTTATTCTTTTCTAATTGTTTGCTAAGTAATAGCATGGAGAGTAAAATGAACATTTCACAAAATAATCCCATGAGATATCAATCACATGGTTTCTATCCCATCTCCCCCATTGGATAGGATAGTACCATATTTGTGGGACTATTAGTCCGGAGCAAAAAAAATAAAACAAACAATGGACTATTAGTCCGGTGGGATTAATAGTCCAATCCCACCCCCTAATCCTTCAAAACAAACACACCCTAAGTTAATATTTGGTGTTAATTAACTCGGTTGTCTCTTTAATCAAGTTCATATAAACAATCAAAATTATTTGTTACATGAAGTCCCTTGCTTGTCCTAGACTGGATTAGACCTCATGCTATGTTTGAATATTGGATTTTGGTACAAATTTGTGGAAGAAAAAAAAAAAGAAAAAAAAAAAGGAGAAATGTAATAGCATCCGCATTAACCTCAGCAAATTTTGAGTCAAATTATAACTTAAAAAGCCATTTTCTTATTTTAGTTAGTCAACCACTGCATCAAACTCTCTATTTTAACTCAATCATATTAAAATATTTGTTATTCTTTTTTTTTTATAATTAAATTGATGACCTATCAACCAAATAATTCTTATATTTTATAAAAGATAAAACTGGAGGAAATGTAAAAAAAAAAAAAAAATTGCCGTTGACCGGTTGACCGGCCGGACGTCCAGCTTTACACCAAAATTGCGTGTTATAGTGATGAACAGTTCATCGCTTCATCAGACGAGTCGCTGTAGCAAATTTAACAAAAAGTTAATTTAACAAAAATTTGCTGAGACTTATAGAGGGAGAATTTGATGATTTATTAATTATATTTTAACTTTTTGTTATTTTAAAGATACTGATGCTGCTGATGCTCTAAATGACATATAAATGATTTTTCTCTCCACATTTTTTTTACAAAGCTCTATTAAAATTCAAAATTCAAAATTCAAATACAACAACTCCATTCAAGATTCAAAATAGGTGGAAAGCATGCTAGTCCCACTCAATCCCTTTCAGTTAATTTAAAAAGTATTTTTCCTTTGTGTTGTACTAAATAATGTAGCACCATTATAGTTTTGGGAGCGTTTACTTTGGGGAAGCCAACCGAGATCAACAAAATTTAATAAAGACAAATTTTCCTTTTGCACTTTTTTATATAACCGGGATGAACTAACACACTGCCACATTTTATCCCAAGTAGAATGTTGTGGATACACTACAAGGAATCTTGTTAGGTCAAAGGACAATTTTGACCTTATTTGTCATAAATAAAGTTCTTATTTTTTATTTTATTTTATTTGTTAAGCTATTGTACGTATGATCCCTGTATAGTTCTTGTTCACTACAACAAAAGCAGTTTTGGCGACCAAAAATGTAAATTTCGTCACTGAAAGTAGGATAATTGGCGACTAAAATTGAATTAGTAGCCAAAAGTGAAGACTTTTGGCGACTAAAACAGTTTAGTAGCCAAATGTGTACTTATTGTCGACTAAAAATCAGATTAGTCGTTGATTACATGGGTTTTAGCAACTAAAACAATTTTAGTAGCCAAAGGTGAAGGTTTTTGGCGATTAAAAAAGATTAGTAGCCAAAAGTATAGGCTTTGGTGACTAAAAAATGGTTTGGTCACCGATTGTAGGTGTTTTACCGACAAAAAAAAATGTTGTAGCAAAATGTAATGGTTTTTGGCTACTGAAAAATTTTTAGTAGTTAAAAGTGGACAATTGGCGACTAAAATTGAGTTTAGTCGGCAAAAGTGGATGTTTTGGCGACTAAAAATCAGTTTAATCGCCGAAAGTGGTTATTTTTAGACAGAAATTAATTTTTTTAGCAACTAAATTATTGGTAGTAGCCAAAACTAAGGTTTTTGGCGACCAAAAAAAACTTTAGTCGCCAAAAGTGGCTCCCTTTTTTTTAATAATTAATTTATTTTTTACATAAATTAATATTGAATAAAAATAATTATATTTATATATATAGTTTTAAATTAATACGGGTCAATATACTATATAAATAATATATATTGCATATATATTCATGTGATCTTGTGTTGGCATAGTGGAGGGAGTATGTTGGTAAAGGTGTACAAAGTAGAAGGTCCGTGGTTCAAATTTCAGAAAAAGCAAAAAAGTTGGTAATTTTTTTTTGCACGGAATCACCTTTGGCGACTAAAATTATTAGTCGCCAAAAGTCTTTATTTTGGCTACTAAATGGATTAGTCGGCGATTCAGTGAGTATTGGCGACTAAAGGATTAGTCGCTAAATGTATGATTTTGAAAAGTGCAAATTACTATTGGCGACTAAAATGTTGGTCGCGAAAGAGCTGCTTTTTGGCGACTAAAAAAAGTTTTAGTCGCCAATACTTCTGCCGACCATCTATACGCGACAAAACCAGCGACTAAAAAAATTAGTCGGAGAAAGTAAAAAGTCGACTTTTGGGGACTAAAAACGGACTTTTGGCTACTAAAAATTTAGTCGCCAAAGGTGCTTTTTCTTGTAGTGGTAGTTTGTATCATTTTAACTTTTTAATTTTTTATAACATGTCAATTTAGTTTAATTGATAAATTTGTCAAGAAATTAGATAGAAATCAGGAATAAAATAATGAATTTAAATTTATATTTCTCACATTGAAATTCTTATCTTTTCTCTCATTTTTTTTTTTTTGTCTATCATATCCACAGTTTTGTAGAAGTGATGCTTTAGCTTTGTTGCATGCAATTTTGCAATAACTTTGTTGTGTCCTGAAGATGAATTGCTTTGAGCTGGATAGCAAAGTCTTTTGAGTTGGAAAAATTAAAGATAGTGACCTTAATGTGCCTCAAAGTTACACCTGTTTTCCTAATTCTAATAATTTTATGTACTTTCGTAACATGTTGCACACACATTTCTTTCCACTTTTTTCATAGCATTTGATGTGGCACATTTACAACTATTAAATATCAATAAGCCTTATGTAGAATGCATTGCACCATTGCTATGGCAATGCATGATAAAAGTTATTAAAGTGAATTTTCATTTTTTTAAGTACATTAGAGTGGGAGGGGGAGTTAAACCTATAACTTCTTAGTGAGGTACATAAATTCTTGCCACTAGCCTAGACTTGGGAATTGATCTCTAGTAATGATATATATTTTTTCACACCTTTTGCGTCTTATTGATTTATTCTTCTGTACTGCGTACATTCTTGTTTACATCAATATCGGAAAAAAAGAAGTGAATTTTCATTGTTAATTCATTGAGATATGGGAGGTTACCCTATTTGATTATGTACATGAAATAATGCAATGGATTCTATTGTTGCACAGCTGTATTGGCTATATTGGCCCCGTTTGGTGTAACTGTTAAAACAAATTATAAATTATAACTTAACAAATTATAGATTATGACTTTAATCATAAGCTGTTAATTTATTTGGTGTAGTTGTTGGATTATAGATTTAAGTTACTGAGTAATGTTTGTTAAATAAGCTTGAGGTAGCTTTTTCAATTAACTTTTATTTTTTGTTATTCACTATTTATCTACATTTCTCATAAAAAATAATAATAATATTTTATAGTCCATTTGTGTCTTTTTTTATTTTTTAAAAAATAAAAAATAACAAAATCTAGGAGTATAACCATAAATTAACATGTCCACGTCAAAAACAGATAATCAGAAGTAAGGGATGAACAGTTTCTCAGAATCAGCTTTTTTGACTTAAAATAAATTGTTAGAATCAGAAACTGCTTGAAATAAATTTAATCAAATAACCCAAAATAACTTTTCAAAAGTCAAAAACTATAAATTGACTCAAAAAAACTCAAACAAACACCCTCGTTAGGAAGCAACTAAACAACGGTTATTCTTGTTTTACATCATAAGCTTTTCTTGAAGAGCCAAAAGAGACGCACTCTTCCATACCCTACATTGCAAAGTGGAATATAGCTTAGGAGGCAAGCTAGGTTCCGAGGCTACCCTCAACTTTGTGACTTCAATAATATGATACTTAAGTTTCGTTTGGCATTGGATACGGTAGTCGACTTTTTTGTGTTGAAATTTTTTTAGTTAGACTTTTTTAGCCTTATTTAATTTTGTGTTTTTGGATTTTTTTGACTTTTGTGAGAGAACAAGTGCAATGATTATGGTTTGAATGTGACATTTTGTCTTATTAATTTATATAACATATTTTGTCTTTGTGTTTTTTTAGTCCCAAAATATTTACCAAACAAGAATTTACTTTGTATTTGTTTTTATAGAAAAATGAATATAATCCTATTGAGAGTGGTGGTCCTATTTAGGCCAAGTTTGGGGTATATAAAAAAAGTCAAAAAATTAAAAAATTAACACTATTCACTAAAAGTCAACAATTACGGTTGCACAACTCCCAATTCTAATTTTCCTCTACAAACCCACTTTTACAATTTTTTATTACACATTTTTTCATGAAAAGTCAAAAAGTTAACCCAAACATCCATATTTTTTTCCTCAACTTTTTAATCCAAAAAGTACACTTATTTAGGATACCCCAAACAATCCCTTAGGATAAACGTACATTCTAAGGCTAAGTTTGGGAAGTCCCAAATAAGCCAAAAAGCCAAAAAGTTACTCAAAAAGTTAAAAAGTTAACACTATTCACCAAAAGTCAACAATTACGGCTGCACAACTCCCAATTCAAATTTTCCTCTACAAACCAATTTTTACAATTTTTTATTACACATTTTTCCATAAAAAGTCAAAAAGTTAACCCAAACATCCATATTTTCAATCTCAATTTTTTAGTCCAAAAAGACAAAAAGTGCACTTATTTAGTCTTCCCAAACTTGGCCTTATTTTAAAAAATTTGTCACTATATTTATTGTCACGAGTCTCGTGACTTGACAAAAATGACAAATATGGCCGAATTAGCTAAACGGCATGCACAAAGGGATTGGAGAACCAAGAGCAAAAAAATGAGGTCTTCGGTCTTCGATTCAATGGATTGGACACCCCATTATGAAATATTAATTGTTAGGTACAGTGTTTTACTTGTGGTTCATAATTCATTTAAATTAAGCTATGCACTTGACCATAATAATACTAATAATAATAATAATACAACCTAAATTCAACACCAAGATGGCTATATATATATATATATGCAACTATCATTGCTCATAACTTATTTAGAGTAAAATGGCCAACTGGAACTTCTGGTTGTGCTTTGCATTGATCTTGTACTCGGTGACGAGGTCTGATGCTCGGACTCTGAATCCATTAGTGAAGAAGAGAAGGGAGCTAAGTGTACGGTACCAGGCAGTGCTCGAAGAAGCTCAAGAAATGTACCATTTTAGGTTGAGAAATGATGGATTGAGCAAAATCTGGTACGAGTCCAAGCGAGTTAGTCCCGGGGGACCGGATCCAAAGCATCACTGAAAAAGACGGAAAAGGGATCATTCTATATCAATTTCTGTATCATTACTGTTTTAAATAACAATACGGGGACACGTATAAGTGCTAATATTGTCTCATATTGACTAATAATATATTGTAAAATGTCAGTATCAAATTTGACATGTATTATTCGATATTTAAAATTATGATCGGTATGAATTAGAGTAATGTTAGAAACCCACATATTTGACTCACAAATTTACTCACAATGATGTGGTAAGGAAATGGGCCCTGAATGATGAGATGTATAACAAATAAAAAATTATTATCTATCTTGACGTATCGTTGTGAGTAGAATTGTGAAATTTTTTTGAGATGTTAAACATTTTCCGCATAAGTCACATCTTGAAATGATTCTAATAATGCTGCTGTTGGTTTTCACGTTTGATGATGGATATGACATTGGCTTTTTTGAGTTGAGATTTTTTTAGCTTGGAACTAAAAAATTCATTTGGTTTGACTCTTTTGAGAAAAAAATAAAATAATTATGATTTGAATGTAATATTTTTATTGATTTATTTAATCTGTTTTATCTTTTGTACTTTTTTAGCCCAACTAAGTTAGCCAAATGAAAGTTGTGGTTTAAGTGCAAGCACAAGTAACATGTTTTCTTATGATAATAATGGAAATCTCCACGGTGACTTGGACCGTATACATTTTGCTTTGTGGGGTCACTATAGGTTCTATATCGATAATTTAAATTATCCATGTTAGAGAACTCTCTAAATAGATCATGTATATAAAAAATTAAGTTGATTGGATATCAGTAATCACTTAATTATATCACATTTGTTTAAAAAATAAAAATTAACGTGATTCGATTGAGTGGTTTTCGATATCCGATCAACTTGATTTTATGTATGAATAACCTATTTAATTAGCTTTACAAAATAAAAAACTTGAATTGTTTGAGATACATGAAGTCCTTGTAAGCTTGACCATGAACAACTGACTACATATTCTCTGATGAATGAATCTCTCAAGTTTGTTATGACAACTTAAACTTGAAGGAGATTTTCTAACTTGGCAAAACATAGCCAAGCTTAGGGCTATGCAAAATGCCGTTCAATTCGTTAAAATTGTATCAATTTGCATCAATTCATACCGCTCTAACCGTTAACCGTAGTTTAAACTTTAAAATTTATAATCCGCCAACCGAACCGTTCCGTTCCTCTATAGTTAATATATACATATTTTTTAATTTTCAATAAAATATCAATGTAAAAATGAGTATGAGAGAAATTTAAGATATGAAATTTATTACAAATTATTGGTTATATATATGAAACATATTATGTAAAATTACTGTGTTATATATCTAAAAAATATTAAACAAATTAGTATTATCTATTATGCAAATGTATGATAATTGGTTAGAATATTCTTCAATACGTCAAAAACCGTCCAAAGTGCAATTTGTCAATCCGCTAATTCGCTAATCCGTCACTCGGTTTGTAATTTTACTCTCAAATCGCTCGAACCGCACCGCGCTCCTGGGTTGGGCTTGAGAACTTGTGGGGATTGTGGGGCTCACCACAAGTTCCGTTTCGATAATTCAAACCGTTTATTTTGTAGAGCCTCGTGTATATCATTTATAGAAAAGAAATTTAAGTCGATCAAATAATTGTAATATTTTCGTTTTATAGTGTTTGTCTAATGAAAATGAATGATCTATTTTCATAAACATTTTTGTTGTCAATTTTTTGAAGACAAACATGATAAAATAAAAATAGTATAATTAATGTTGGATCATTGATTTTTTCAAATTTACTTGCTCTCCCTCAACCCAAAAAACAAAAAGTACAATTTGAAGGAAATTCATCAACCACCAAAATAAATAAATAAATAAATAAATCATCAAATTTTAATATAAATTTTTTTTAAGAGACTTGCTCTAATAATGTATATGTTATTTTTTAGTGCAATTTATTTTTAGGGTATGATTTGATCGTGTGTATCTAATAATTTATATTTGCAATTTCATTAAATTGAGCAATGTTATACAAATAAAAAAGTTATACATAATGATGTGACTTCATATCAAAATAAAATACTATTAAAGATGAATTTATTTACAATAATGGTAATGTTATCATTCTTGTTAATTTTTTTTTGTATGAATTTTATGTATAAATATAATTTTTTAATTCGGTAGGGTACAATGGCAAAAAATCATTTCAATGCAAATTATAAAGAAAAATGATTGAAAGCACTAAAAGTGGTGTTCTAATAGTACCACTAATGATGTGGTAGTGGGCCCTGTCCATTGCCTATGCCATGTTTTTTTTTTTTTTTTTTTGATATTTCTAATGCATTAACACTATTAGTAGTCTTTTTTTTAAGTGATATAAATCATTGTTGAATTATAAAATCCAAACAGGGTCACCAATCCTAGCCTGGTTGAATTTTCAAGTCCTCACAAGTGTTCAAACTTGAGAGTAAAACCCAACATTACCCGCTCTCAGAATTTTAAAACCTCCCTCCTTAACCAAATTCACTGCCCAAAAAGAGCGCGCTCTTTTTTTTCCCTATTCGAAGCTACGTCTGACATTTCAGAATTCAAAACCCAAAAGCACAAACCAAAAAAAGAAAAATAATTAGTGGCTCGAATTTGTGTGGTCTGAATAGTTCAAATGTGTCAAAACGATGTCGTTTTACACTCAAAATGGCGTCGTTTTGAGACATTCGAGTCATTCGAGCCAAGAAAATTCGAACCACCTAACATTGTTGATATCACACCCCAAACCTGGGTATGACCAGCCGTGGCCCACAAGACCTTAACTCAAGGCACACGTAAGCTTAAACACGAATTCATAAATTTCATTGAACAACTATACAAAAGTCCAGTAATAAATAACCAAATTCAATCCAGTGACAAGCCACAAGTATAAACAGCAAACCAATCGTAATCAGTACCATCCAAACTTATGGGATATAAACAGCCCACATATCAAAATAATCATAAATGAACATCAATAAGAATAAAAACAAATATGCATAAACTTGACATAACAATCTAAAACAAAATAAATAAATGTCCTAGAGGTCCATACAGTTGCGGTCCCCGCTACGCTATGAGTTCACTCTAAGTCCTTCTAACACCTGGAAATAATAAACAACTAAATAGCAACATGGATAGTAAATACAGTTTTGAAAACATGATTCGATTCCAAAATAAGATATATATCAGAGAAATTAGATTGATATACAGTTTGGTAAAGAGAATCTGTTTAAAAAAGAAGGTTCCACAGTTCAACAATTAAAATACTCATGTCTCTCAATAACATGATAAATGACATTTTCCACTTAAAACAGGTTACAACGTTGACACCAATAATTTTTTGGGTACCAAGAAATACCAAGTAACATGCCACACAGTTCTCAAGACTATAAGCCCCGTTGGATCCAATACCGAACTAAGAGTCATCCTTAGGGTGGCAACCGAACTAAGAGTCATCCTTAGGGTGGCAATCCGGGCTTTTCTCTAAGACGATCCGATTGAAGGTCACTTAGCCTAGCCTAGGTCTTTTCTTTACAATCGTTGAGCACTAGAGTCATCACGGTCCAACCTGGATCTGTTCCCTAGTGGCCAGAGTCACCACACACAGTGTAATAATTTTCCTAGACTAAAATATAAAGATGGTCCCAATAATCAATACACATCAATTTCGCAAAATATGGTAGTTCACCATTATAAACATGAGACCAAAACAAATAGTTTACAGTATGCCAAGTTCACACATGTTTCAGAAATAATTTTATTCCATTGATAATATAATAATTTATCAAAACAGTTTAGTCCTGAAACAACAATTTAATTTTCTAACAGTTTAGGGTAAGGGAACATTTATAAAAATATATAGCATGAAACTACTCACCTTGAAACAGAATAATGTAATCCTCGAATAGAATATAAAAGTCTAACTAGTATCCTGAACCAAGTATGAAAACTACACGTCACTACTAATTTAAAAGTACTAAAGAATAAGAAACTAAGTAATCCCAAACTAAGGCGCACTAACACGGCTCAACCCAACTCACCGTTACTCTTAAATATTACCTAAGCTCATGTTCTTCAAGGTCTAAAATCACCCAAGACATTAGTTAAAATCGAAACTTAATTAAAAATAACTTTAAAATAAAACAGAACTTTACACAAGCTTTCCCAATCTATTCGCTAACTTTGAAAATTACAAAACCCACTCCACGTTATTCGAAAAATTCCAAAACCCTCTAGATATCAACTAATATATTCTAAGTTTCAAACCCAATTGGTTTCACTTGATTTGCTCATCAAAATAATTATTTACAATTAAATTATACCCAAACAGGTTATTTTCTGCAGCACTTTAAAGAAATTGACGGTTCTCTTAGTATACACGAGCAATCAATGCAAGGCCAAACTATAAGAAACTAGACTCGTAACCAATTCTAATGGCACTGATTTGATAATTTTCGGATTTATACCCAAAGAGAACAACACTTCCGAAATTACTGTTTAACACCAGTTTTCTGGATAGATTTGAACGCACCAGTTAATATAGATTTTGACTCTCCAAAATTATGAGAAAATTCTGATATGCAATTAAATATGCAATTAATTTACTGTGAAAATTTCAGTTCAAAATTCATCCGTTTGATATGGTTTCTTGATTTTTAAAGTTTGTGATTCTGTACAGAATTTTTTTGGATTAAGAATCACACCCATTATTTCTCATCACCGATCACTGACTTGGGACCTAAACAACACACCCGTTTCTCCTATTCCTTCCCAAAAATAAGCAAATTACACATATGAACCATCACAATATATAGACATAATAAAATAGAACAATACATTAGAGTTGTTGACAACCAATGTTGCCAAAAGTTTCTCTCAAATCTCTCCTCTCTCTTTCTCTCTCACGGCTGATGTGAAGAACAAATAAAGGTAGGGTTTTATGTATATTTTATTTAATACTAGCGGTTGGGTACACATAAAGCATGTATAGGTCAAATAAACAAATAATATACAAAATGTTTAAATATATTATAAGCAACCCAAATGGTAAGACCATTATTTATCCAATTGTGGTCTAGAGTTCAAGTCGCACCCTCTTTTCTATTTATTTTTATTTTTTTGTTTTCTTAATGAATCTTGCCTCCAAATTAAAAACTTTTACCATAAATTTAGTTTATGTTTAAAATTTAATTAAAAAATCTTCCAAATATTTAATTTACACTTTAAAATTTACCATCAAAATATTTGAAATTATAATATTATTATTATTTAATTATTTACTTAATTTCTATATTCGGATTCTCACAATTGAAAAAACAAATTGGGAATTCTCCGCCTGTCTCCCTGAAAAGGAAAATTGAAAACATCCTCACAAAAAAAAAAAAAATGAAAACAACTTCAAATTCAACCCTGTCCCAAATCCCAAATCCCGAATCTCCCCTCTAAAACAATCCTACAAAATACCTCTTCTTCACAGCAAATTACACATATGAACCATCACAATATATAGATATAATAAAATAGAACAATATTTTAGAGTTGTTGACCACCAATGTTGTCAAAAGTTTCTCTCAAATCTCTTCTCTCTCTTTCTCCCTCACGGCTGATGTGAAGAACAAATAAGAAGGTAGGGTTTTATGTATATTTTATTTAATACTAGTGGTTGGGTACACCTAAAGCATGTGTAGGTCAAATAAATAAATAATACACAAAATGTTTAAATATATTATAAACAACCCAAATGGTAAAACCATTATTTATCAAATTGTGATCTAGAGTTCAAATCACACCCCTTTTCTATTTTTTTTTTCTTAATAAATCTTGCCTCCAAATTAAAGACTTTCACCATAAATTTAGTTTAGGTTTAAAATTTAATTAAAAAACCCTCTAAATATTTAATTTACACTTTAAAATTCACCATTAAAATATTTAAAATTATAATATTATTATTATTTAATTATTTATTTAATTTTTATATTCGAATTCTTACAGTTGAAAAAACAAATTGGGAATTCTTCGCCTCTCTCCCTGAAAAGGAAAATTGAAAACATCCTTCAAACCAAAAATAAAAAAAAATAAAAAAACAAAAACAACTTCAAATTCAACTCTCTCCCAAATCCCAAATCTCCCCTCCAAAACAACCTTACAAAATACCTATTCTTTCCCCCCACTGCACCTCTCTCTCTCTCTCTCTCTCTCTCTCTCTCTTTCTCTCAATCAACAAACATAGATACACATTTAGTCAGTAACTAGCAATGGCAATGCTGTGTGTTTGTGAAAACAACAAAGAGAACATCCTACCTACCATGTCAAAGCAACCCAATACAATTGGAGCAGTTTCCACAATTCCAACTGTGGGGATATATTTTCTGAGTACCAACACGTGGCAAGGTGACACCGACGTGTCAGCCGAGGTGCCACGTGTCTTGGTCGTGACGCCGAGGTGATCTTGGCAAGGCCGAGATTATCTCCGAAGATATCGGAATCCGAGATAAGTGGATAAGGGACAAGAGTCCTAGAATGAAAAGGGAACTCAAATGAGGGACAAGAGTCCTAGAATGAGAGAAGACTTCAGTTTGTATTAAGATAAGACTCTTAGAGAGTTTATCCTAATCTTACCGGAAGTCCAAGATTAGCAGTAATCTTGAGTCCATAGAAGTTAGGCTTCTATTGGGACTAGGTTTATGTTGGCTATAAAAGAGAGGCACCCCCATGGGTCTAAAGTATGCTTTTGATACTCAACCTTGTGAGTTTTAGCACTTGATATATCTTTGAGAGATATACTGACTTGATCGTCGGAGTGCCCCCGGGTGGACGAACCACCGCCGGAATCTTCTCTTTCTGTCGTAGGTCAGCCAGGTGCTATCTATTCTGTCGGTGCTCTCCAGCTGGTTACTAAGCGGGTAGTGTGGTCAGAAAATCACTCACACAATTTGGCGCCGTTTGTGGGAAAGAAAGAAGAATAGGTGGCCAATGAAAGAAAGAAGAATAGATGGCCAATGACGGATAGAAGGATCAGATTGGAGACAACGCTCCTGCTGGGCATGGGAGACCTATCAACCTCGACGTTGAAGGGGACGACCGCAACACAGAAACTCGTAACCAGAGTCATAGAGTGAAAGACGCCGGCCAGAAAGGTGACGCACCAAAGACAACAGATCGAAGTGGATACTACAACGAAGATGACCTCCAGGTATGGAAGGATAGATACCTGCGGAGGAACGAAGACCCTTCCAGAAGGGATGCAAAGACATGGGGCATGAGCGCTCCCAAGGAGATAACATTCAAGTATAGAAGAACTCATCCTAAGTGAGCAGATCCCGGGTTTCAGATCCTAGATCTCGGATCCTAGAAGACATGATCTCGGCCTAGATGAGTAGGTCCGAGAAGAGAAGAGCTCAACCTGAGTGAGCAGATCCAAGATTCTAGCAGACAAGATCTCGGCACTTAAGTCCGAAAAGAGAAGAGCACAATGAGCAGATCTCAGATCTTAGAAGATAAAAAGGAAACACACAAGATCAGAGTAAAGTTGGTCAGAATTGAGAAGTATGCTAGGGCCGATGAGGACATGTCGGGAACAAAGGCGTCAGAACAAGAAAAGAGAAACGGCTCGTCGATGCGAGGCCGAAAATCAAACTCAGGTTGGAGCCAAGTAAGATCAATAGAGAAACCAAGGCTGACAACCTCGGCTTGAATTCAACCTCGGCGACAAGGTCAAAGCTACATGTATGATGAGAACCCAAGTGGATTTTAAGTTCACACTGGGGGGGCAGAGAGAAGAAGAATGCGTTTACCACTTATTGAAATTTGTAGCAATTTACAAGTTGGTTAAACCGATGTGATGCTTAACGCTTGTTGAAATTTGTAGCAATTTACAAGTTGAAGTTAAGCTGAGATAATTGTTTACCTTCACTTGTTGAAATTTGTAGTAATTTACAAGTTGAAGTTAAACCGAAGTAATGCTTAACACTTGTTGAAATTTGTAGCAATTTACAAGTTGAAGTTAAGCCGAGATAATTACTTATCTTCGTTTGTTGAAATTTGTAGCAATTTACAAGTTGAAGTTAAGCCGAGATAATTGCTTATTTTCGCTTGTTGAAATTTGTAGCAATTTACAAGTTGAAGTTAAGCCGAGATAATTGTTTACCTTCACTTGTTGAAATTTGTAGCAATTTACAAGTTGAAGTTAAACCGAGATAATTGCTTATCTTTGCTTGTTGAAATTTGTAGTAATTTACAAGTTGAAGTTAAGCAGAGATAATTGTTTACCTTCGCTTGTTGAAATTTGTAGCAATTTACAAGTTGAAGTTAAGCCGAGATAATTGCTTATCTTCGCTTGTTGAAATTTGTAGCAATTTACAAGTTGAAGTTAAGCCGAGATAATTGCTTATCTTCGCTTGTTGAAATTTGTAGCAATTTACAAGTTGAAGTTAACCCAAGATAATTGTTTATCTTCACTTGTTGAAATTTGTAGCAATTTACAAGTTGAAGTTAAGCCGAGATAATTGTTTATCTTCACTTGTTGAAATTTGTAGCAATTTACAAGTAGATCATTATTTAGCACTTGTTATAACTTAAGAAAAGTTTACAAAGTTGAGATTAAACTAGTATATGTTTATCCTTGTTGAAATTTGTAAGCAATTTACAGGACAAGTACTTGCCGAAGTAAAACATCAGGTGGCATAATCGAGGTGTGTCACCCCGAGAAGATTGCACAAAGAAGGAAAAGTACATAAGATATGCAAAATATTCTAAAGTATAGAATCATGCGAGAGCAGTTAGAAGAAGATCAAAACAGAATTCATGGTAATTGACACAACCTCGCCATACAATATCGTCTTGGGAAGGCCATGGTTGCATGTAATAGGGGCAGTTCCCTCAACGTTGCACCAACTACTGTGGTTCCCAACAGAACATGGGATTGAAGAAGTCAGAGGGGACGGTGGATGGTGGTTCAGCATACGGTCGGACTAACCTACTTCAACGGTTGACGGTGGTTCAGCATTGACAGTCAGCTGGGAGAGCTTCTCTACCATTATCTCAGTAACAATTTTAAGAAGGGACGTGGCTCTAAGACTATACAGAAAACAGAAACAAAAGCAAGAATCTGGAAAAAGACACAGAAAATAGAAACAAGAATATAATTTGTAATCAAGAATGGTGATGAAGCTATCAGGAAATCAAGACAAAAAGATTGCACAAGTGTATCAAGCCAAGAACAGTGGCAGAAATCAACAGATGTGTGAACAGTGTGTATTCAAGAAGATGATTTGGAAACAACGGGTAAAACAACAATGGTGATTAATAATGAAGCAGGGCTTCTTGGAAAGCAACAAGAAATAAAACCAAGAAGAACAGTGGCTTACCAGAAAGAGGTAAGCCAAAATGAGAATTGCTGAAGTTTGACGACAATGACAGAATGACGTAAGCTTCACCGGAGGAGAGGAACGAAGACAGTTGCAGAAGCTTGAAAGCTTGGAACAATGACGGATTTAAGCAAAAGAGCTAGAAAGAGAAAAAGCCAGAGGATTGAATGAAAAAAGAGAAAAATAGTCAAGAAGACGACAAAGTTTAAGAATAAAGCCACGAACACAGGCACTAAGTAAGTATAAGAAGAAAAATGAAGTAATGAACCAGCCATGATATGACAAGAACAGTTCCAGGCATTTTAGCAATAAGAAATCAAGAACTTAAAGACAGACGAGAACAGAAGGTCACAGATGGCAAATAAACAGATTCAAAGTAAATCAGAAGAGTTATGAAAGATTGAGCTAATAAAAGAGTTTATGAACCTACCAAAAGAAATGAACGCCGATATGAAAATCGCTGGAGTCAAATAGATGACTGGAAATCGGGAACTCACCAGAGAGTGTGAGTGGAGCAGTTGCAAAGCACTTGGAGCTTACGAATTAATGGAGCTAGAACCTCGGCTAGGAGGTGCGATTTAAAGCAACTTGGAAAGCATGAAACTTGATTCTTGACACCAGTGGACAGTAAAGTCCAGGGAGCTTTGAGGTCAGCGAGTTTGATCTCGGACAGAGGGGCACAGATGAACGAACAGTGTAGGTTCCATCACTTTAGAATGCTGAGGTAATAGAACCTAGGGGGCAGTTGTGGGGATATATTTTCTGAGTACCAACACGTGGCAAGGTGACACCGAGGTGCCAGCCGAGGTGCCACATGTCTTGGTCGTGACGCCGAGGTGATCTCAGCAAGGCCGAGATTATCTCCAAAGATATCGGAATCCGAGATAAGTGGATAAGGGACAAGAGTCCTAGAATGAAAAGGGAACTCAAATGAGGGACAAGAGTCCTAGAATGAGAGAAGACTTTAGTTTGTATTAAGATAAGACTCTTAGAGAGTTTATCCTAATCTTATTGGGAGTCCAAGATTAGCAGTAATCCTGAGTCCATAGAAGTTAGGCTTCTATTGGGACTAGGTTTATGTTGGCTATAAAAGAGAGGCACCTCCATGGGTCTAAGGTATGCTTTTGATACTCAAGCTTGTGAGTTTTAGCACTTGATTTATCTTTGAGAGATATACTGACTTGATCGTCGGAGTACCCCCGGGTGGATGAATCACCGCCGGAATCTTTTCTTTCTGTTGCAGGTCAGCTAGGTGCTATCTATTCTACCGGTGCTCTCCAGCGGGTTACTAAGTGGGTAGTGTGGTCAGAAAATCACCCACACACCAACCACAAAAAAAAGACCAACAACCAGAACCAAAATTCCTCTACAAGACATCACCAACCTCTTTTATTCAGTTCCAATTCCAAACAACACAGCTCTTTCTCTTTTTTCCCACATTTTGGTCTCCAATGCGAAGCACCAGAAGAGGAGAGCTGAGATTGACTCTGACTTCTTCTCAATGCAGAACAGCACAACTCTTGTTTCTCTAAGGAAATGTTTTAGATAGTCCACAAATTAGTTTTCATTTATCATTCAAATCAAAAGTTTATTGTATCCTTTTTTTCTTTTTCTTTTTTTCATTTTCATTTTCATTTTCATTTTCATTCTGGGTTTTTGATTGAGTAAACATTAATTGGGTGTATTCCCTTCAAATCAATATCTACATATATATAGGCCCTGTTTGGTAGGGCTTATTTCCAGCTTATTTCAACTTTTAGCTTAATTTAAGCTATTTTTATGTGTTTGATTTAGCTTAATAATACAGCTTATAGCTTTTTGTAAGTCAAAAATCAACTTATTCTTTGAGTGGGGGAAGAGAAACTTAATTTATAAGTCAAAAATTAGCTTATGTTCACAGTTATAAGCTGTAAGCTATTCAGGCTATAAGTTATAATCACTTTCCCACAGCTCTACCAAACGGGGCCATACACACAAACCATTCAAAGGGTAGCTTGGTGATTTAGTTCGGTAATTTTTATCGGCTCTCTGTAATTATGGTTCAGTGGGATTGGGGTAAAAATTTATGGCTAAAATTTGTTTAATTGGCTTGATTCGAATCATTCTAAAGGTGATTTTGAGTTCGAGTCACTCTAAGAATAAGTTGGTCTAGATATTTAATTATGAAGAAAAAATCTCTTATGTGATATGAAAAAGCAATTATTCATTGCTCTATAAGCATTGATGTGGTAATGTCACAAATCAATCTAAGCCAATGTCACATGAGATATGAAATAATTTTTCTATACGAAAATGTGGGGCTTAATGTGGGTTTAACAATATTATTAATTTTATTATTGAAATGTGTCCCACGGGTTATACAATAATCATTGCTGGTTAGAACAATAGTCATTGTTGGTTAGAACATGCCTTGAGTTTGGTGCAATTGACGGGCCAATATGAGCACTAAAGAACCCAATTCCAATTTGAGATTTTTTTTTTTTATATATATAAGTTCATAGATAAAGAGATACACAGACAATGATACATAGACAATGCGCAACAAAAATAAAAGCTATTATACAAATCAAGCAAACAAACTTACCTCAACAAGATTCTAACATAATTTGAAGATAGTCAAAATGTGGGTGCTTATGTGGGCCTCCTCACGCCAAGCCTCTTTGTTGATATGAGATAATTATGTTAGCGCATTAAGGGTTTTTTGGAAAGCACATAAATAATCTGATTATTGGTTTATTAAATTATTTTAGTCATATCATCTCTTTACTTTTTTATACATTTTTTTTGTAATAAATAAAAAAAAGGGTCAAACTTGTAAAGCAGCTTATAAGTGAGTATTTTAAAATTATTAAATAATTAATAGAAAGTAGTATTTTTGCCATGGATGTGAAAACTTTAAGATGTGTTGTAATGGTTTGATCAATCAAGAGAAAATCCAAAGCTAGATTTAAATTTCACATTTGATGAGGAGTACGCACTAAAATTCGTATATCAAGGAAGTTAAACTAAGTACAATTAGTAGAAACTAAAAGGATCAAAGAAATTAACAAAAATGCAGCAACCAAAAAGGAGAAAACAATAAAATCATAAATTCATAAAATGCTAGAAAGATACATATAAAATATGTTATTAGAATAAGTAAATAAATAAAGAAATTTGATTTGTGATAGACTGAGAAATATGTTTAACTGTTTTAAAGTTACGTTTTCTCTTATTGTGAAAGTATTGGCGATGATGATAGTAATAGATTAAAAATTAAATACAGTTTATTTGTAATTCTCTCTCTTCTGAGAAGTCCAACTGAAGGATAAGAACTAAATCACCAACCAAAATTACGCCATGTGCGCTTAGGTTGTGAAGGCGTTGCTAATAGGACAATGTAAACCAAGAAAATGTCTCTATCTCAACCTGCCGCGGCGCCACTCATCATGGCACTCACTAGCTAGCTAGGTAGGTCAACCCTTGATTCCAATTTGACAAATCCTATAGAGGATGGCATTGCCCTTCCCTTAAACTTTAGTTTTTTTCTATGAACTAAGTTAATATTTGGTGTTAATTAACTCGGTTGTCTCTTTAATGAAGCTTATATAAAGAATCAAAATTATTTGTTACATGAAGTCCCTTGCTTGTCCTAGACTGGATTAGACCTCATGCTACAACAATGATTCATCCCACTAAAAACATCACCACTAATAGCACTAATACATTAAAAAAGTAAAAAAAAAAAAAAAAATACAACTCCAAGACCAAAACATCACATCATTAATGGTAGGACCCACTGCCACCTAATTAGTGAGAGCACTAATTAGTGCTCCCAAACATTTTTCCCTCATGCTATGTTTGAACATTGGATTTTGGTACCAATTTGTGAGGAAAAAAGAAAAAAAAAAAAGAAGAGAAATGTAAATGACATATAAGTGTTTTTTCTCTCCAATTTTTATTTTTATTTTATTTATTTATTTTTTTTAACAATGCTCTATTAGAATTCAAAATTCAAATAGAACAACTCTATTCAAGATGCAAAATAGGTGGAAAGCATGCTAATCCCACTCAATCCCTCTCAGTTAATTAAAAAATTAATTTTCCTTTGTGTTGTACTAAATAATGTAGCACCATTATATACAAACTAAGGTCTCATTTGAAAACAGGCTAATTTAGGCCTCGTTTGGGAACCCTCACTTTTAGCCAAAAAGTTAAAAAGTTACTAAATTAGCCAAAAAATCAACAATCCATACCAAAAAGTCAAAGATTCTCTTTTCTCTCTACTTTTTGCACATCTTTCGTAAAAAGTCAAAAAGTTATCCTAAACATACTAGTTTTTTTTAGCTCATATTTTAGCCAAATAGGCAAAAAGTTACTAAATTAGCCTGTTCCCAAACGAGGCCTTAGTAACTTTTTGGCTATTTGGCTAAAATATGAGCTAAAAAAAACTAGTATGTTTGGGATTACTTTTTCACTTTTTACGAAAAAATGTGCAAAAAGTAGAGAGAAAAGAGAATCTTTGACTTTTTGATATGGATTGTTGGCTTTTTGACTAATTTAGTAACTTTTTAGCTTTTTGGCTAAAAATGAGTGTTCCCAAACGAGGTCTAAGGTAGTTTTGGAAGCGTTTTTGGGGAATGGGTTGGCTTTTTGACTTTTTGAGAAGTGGGTTGGTTTTTTAATTTTTTTGACTATTTTAGTCTGGGCTAAAAAACTTTGGGAAGGGTTTTTTAACTTTTTTGATTTTTTTTATGAGAGAAAAGTGTAATGATTATAGGTTGAATGTGATGTTTTATTTTTTGTGACTAAAATAACATATTTTATCTTTTATAATTAAAATAGCCAAAAAAAATCCCAAATAGCTCTTCCGAAACGGAGGTAGTTTTGGAAGTGTTTACTTTGGGAAAGCCAACCAAGATTAACAAAATTTAATCGATAATGCTACGTACTTCAAATTTTGTGGCTCAAAAGTGGCTCAAATGACCAAAACGACGTCGTTTTAAGTATAGAACAACATAAAAATGGCCAAAATGACGTCATTTTGACCATTTGAATCACTTTTGAGGCACAAAATTTGAGTTACGAGACATTTTTCAAATTTAATAAAGACAAATTTCCCTTTTGCACTTTTTTATATAACTGGAAAGCAGATGAACTAACACACTGTCACATTTTATACCAAGCAGAATGTTATGGATCCACTACAAGGAATCTTGCTGGGTCAAACGACAATTTCTACCTTATCTGTCATAAATAAGGTTTTTATTTTTTATTTTATTTTATTTTATTGTAGTTTGTATCATTTTAAGTCTCCGTTTGGGAAGTGGGTTGGCTTTTTGACTTTTTGGCTTTTTTGGCTATTTTAGCCTGGGCTAAAAAGCTTGGTTTGGGAAGGACTTTTTGGCTTTTTGGCTTTTTTGACTTTTTTTGTGAGAGAAGAATGTAATGATTATAGGTTGGATGTGATGTTTTGTTTGTTATGGCTAAAATAGCCTATTTTGTTTTTTGTGGCTAAAATAGCCAAAAAAGCCTGAAAAAGCCCTTGCCAAACACAGGCTAGTTTTTTTAATTTTTTACAATATGTCAATTTAGTTTAATTGATAAACTCGTCAAGAAATTAGATAGAAATCAGGAATAAAATAATTAATTTAAATTTATATTACTCACATTGAAATTCTTATCTTTTCTCTCATATTTTTTGGTCCTATCATATCCACAGTTTTGTAGAAGTGAAGCTTTAGAGTTGTTGCTTGCAATTTTGTAATAACTTTGTTGTATCCTGAAGGTGAATTGCTTTGAGCTTGATAGCAAAGTCTTTTGAGTTGAAAAAATTAAAGATAGCGACTCTAACGTGCCTCAAAGTTACACCTATTTTTCTAATTCCAATCACTTTGCTTGGTTAGAATTTTCTAAAAACATTTTCAGAAAATTCTATTTTATTGTTTTTCGTGTTTTCTTTGTTTTTACTGAATTTTTTAAAATATTTTAAGCAATTTTTTTAATTTTTGGACATACCTAACATAAATATACTTAAAAAGTAAAAAAATTGTGAAAAAAACCTTTTAAAAATTCACTAAAGGGTTGTTTGGGGTGTCTTAAATAAGTGTACTTTTTGTCTTTTTAAACTAAAAAGTTAAGGTTGAAAATATGAATGTTTGAGTTAACTTTTTGACTTTTTATGAAAAAATGTGTATTAAAAAATTGTATAAATTAATGTGTACGGAAAAATTAGTATTGAGAGTTGTGCAGCCGTAATTGTTGACTTTTGGTGAATAGTGATAACTTTTTAACTTTTTTGACTTTTTGGCTTTTTTGAGACTTCCCAAACTTGGCCTAAATACCAAAAATATATATATAAAAAATATGAGAATTTAGTATATTTTTTGTATTTTTATGTATTTATTAATTTTTTAAAATATTTTTTCACAAATTTTTTACTTTTTAGATACATCCAAGTAAGGTGCATTTAAAAAAGCAAAAAAAAAAAAAAGTTTAAAATTTTAAAAATATTCACTAAAAATAAAAAATATATATATGAAAATCAAAATACTCAATTTTTAAAAAACTTAATCTAAAAATCTCAAACCAAACACACTAAATAATTTTATATTGTACTTCCGTAACATGTTGCACACACATTTTCTTTCCACTTTTTCATATCATTTGATGTGACACATTTACAACTATTAAGGTGGCTTTTGGTAACACTTACGTTTTCAGTTTTCAGTTGATACTTATAAAAAATTAAAAAACAGTTATAAAAACTTGTTTGGTAAATATTTTGATTTATAAACCAGTGGTCTCAGTTTATAAATTTGGCCAAAATTTGTAAACTCAAAAAATGAGTTTACGTTTTCAGTTTTCAAATTTTTTTTTTTGGACCACTCGCCACTCGCCACCACCTGCCACAATTTTCCACCACCGTCTTTCGCCACCACCACCGTCTTTTGCCGTCACCACTCACCACCATCTTCCGCCGCCACTTTCCACCACCACCATCTTTTACTGCCACCACCCGCCACCTGCCACCACTTTCTACCATCGTCTTTCACCGCCACCACTCGCTACCATTTTCCACTACCATCTTCCGCCGCCGCCACCACTCGCCACCACCATCTTTCACCACTACCACTCGCCACCATTTTCCGCCACCATCTTCCGCCGCCGCCACCACCTGCCACCACTTTCCACCACCGTCTTTTGCCGCCACCACTCGCCACCTGCCACCACTCGCCACCTGCCACCACTTTCCACCACCGTCTTCCGTCGCCACCACCCGCCGCCACCATCTTTCGCAACTACCACGCGCTACCACTTTCTACTACTATCTTCCACCGCCACCACCTGCACCACTTTCCACCACTGTCTTTCGCCGCCACCACTCGCCACCTGCCACCACTTTCCACCACTGTCTTTTGTCACCACTACTCACCACCACCACCTGCCACCACTTTCCACCACTGTCTTCCACCGTCACCACCTGTCACCTGCCACCAATTTCTACCACTGTCTTCCGCCAGCACCACCCGCCACCTGCCACCACCTGCCACCATCTACTACCACTTTCCACCACCATCTTCCGCTGCCACCACCTGCTACCACTTTCCACCATTGTCTTCCGCCACCGCCACCTGCCACCACTTTCCACCACTGTCATCTGCTACCACCCTCCATCACTGTCTTCTGCTGCCACCACCCACCACCTGCCGCTATTACCCATCACCCGCCACCTGCCATCATCGTCTTCCGTCACCACCACTCTCCACCACCTACTACTACTGTCTTCCGTTGCCACCCACCCGCCACCACCGTCTTTCGCTGCCACCATCCGCCACCACTCGTCACCACCCACCACCCGCCACGCCACCACTCGCCATTTCTCACTCTTTTAGTTTATATTTCTTAAAATTTTCAAACATTTTGTCCAAACCAAACGATTTTGTCCAAACCAAACGCTTTTGTAGTTTATGTTTTTCTAAAAATAAACAAAAACCAGTTTATAAAATTTTTGTAAATATAAACTGAAAACGTAAGTGTTACCAAACAGGCCCTTAAATATTAATAATCCTTATGCAAAACGCATTGCACCATTGCTATGGCAATGCCTGGTAAAAGTTATTAAGTGAGTTTTCATTTTTTTTTAAGTACATTAGAGTGGAAGGGGGAGGGGGAGTTGAACCTATTAACTTCTTAGTGAGGTAAACAGATTCTTGCCACTAGGCTAGACTTGGGAAGTGTAGGGGGGTTCAGGGTTAGGAAGGTGATTAGAGAGGTAAAATTATGCTAATGGTTCAATAATGGTGGAAATGGTTAGAGAATGAGTACCAACAACTGTTTGGGTAGTTGGAGAGTGTGTAGCTGGGTGAGGGTGAAGTAAGTGGCTCAAGAAGAAATGTATGGCAGTGCCAAAATGGGTAGCATCTCTCCCAAATCTCCAAAATTCCTCTCTTTGAACCTTAGGAATTGGGTCCTATTTATAGACTTTTCCTTTGTGCCAAGAGGACACCAAGTGGCCAAATAGAGAGAAGACATGTGTCCCAGAGGATCACATGGAATATTCTGCCTTGAGTCACCAAGCTGAAGGTGCCATGTGTCCCTTTACATGTACTGTGTACTATCTGTTTGCCTTCGCAACTACCTTTTTTAAGCCTCAGCAAGTGTAGTTGCAACGGGAGTGTTTGGCACGGAAACTCCGTTTTAAGCCTTAGCAAGTGCAGTTGAAGCGGGAGTGTTTGCCTCTACACTTGCCTTCTCAGCCTGGACCTCAGCAAGTGCACTTGCAGCGGTGAACCTTGCTGCTGCACCTGCCTTCTCAGCTCTATTTGACCAGTACATGCATTCTCAAGACTATATTAGCCTACTATCGACTATGGTCGTGCTCACCTCAGTGAAGCCTCCACTCTTAGCCATCTAACCATAAACTCCCCAGCTTCCCAGAGGGAAGGCCACAGCCAAGCCTGCTATCAGCCATGCTGTGCTTTAGCACCAAGCCCAATGGGGCTTCCTTTGTCCTACCTGTGTGACTAAGGCAGATCCATGACCTGGGTATTGGAAAGGGAGTCCCTTATGTTTGGGCTACTCTGCTCCCATCTTTGTGGGATCACCGCAGTAAACTGGTATCTCTGGGCCTACTATTAGCTCCAACCAGTAAGTCTCGGAGCCTGCTATTAACGCCAAGTTAAATGAACTTTGGGGCCTACTATCAACCCTAGGCTAGTAATGCCTTGGGGCCTGCTATCAGCGCCAAGCATTAGCCTCTACTTGCAGAGGGAAGCCTTTCTTAAAGGCTGCTATCACCTTGGCAGGACATTTCCTCTGCAACTTAGTTGCTGCGGTAGTAGTTGTTGCGGTAGTTATTACCCGCGGCAAGTTCAAATGGCAGAACCAACAATATTAGAGATGGCGGCGCCGACAAAATGCCTCCGCAACTTGGTCGCTGCAAGTGTTGCCTTTGCAACTTAGTTGCTTCGATTTTTTCTCTTTCCTTCAGCAACTTCAGATGGCGGCGAAACCGAAGATATTAGGAATGGCGGCACTGAGGCAAAGTGCCTCAACAACTTTCTCGTTACACATGTTCCCTCCGCAACTTCACCGCTGCAAGTGTTGCCTCTACGACTTAACTTAGGGATTTTCCTTCGTTGAGTCTGTTTAGACCCTTGGCGGGTCGGACTTGCTTAGGCCCACTGTTGGCTCACTTCCCTTGGGCTTTAGCCCATACTCCTTTTTTCATTCGTGGTCGCCTCAGAGAGGCGACCTCAGTACTTAGGTCCATACTTAATTTGAGGCTTAATTTCTGACCCTCTAAATTTGCCCCCTGCGCGCGTGGGGGACACGCTTCTGGTCTCCCGTGCGTGCATGATGTTAGCAAGTAACCCAAGGGTTACATCGGTTGGATCAGAAGCTGCATCGGCTCTGAAAAGGTGTCCCCTTTGACTAACGGGTCATAATGCGCCTAGGGAAGCGTGTTGGCGCCCTTTTTGCTACTTTCTTTATAAATAGCGTCATTGGGTCCATTGGTCCCCCACTTCTGCACCATACACTTTCTGTCTCCTTGTCTTCTTCTCTTCCTTGTCCCCACTTTCCAAAGTCTTCTTTACCTTTCTTTATTCTTCCTCATGGCCAGCATAAGGTTTCTACCCGACAGGGCTGCCCCATCTCCTACTGAGTGAAGGAAGGCCCCATACTTTGGAGGGCTGGCTGACCCCTTCTGGAAGGCACTTGGCTCCTTTATTCCTGGTGCTCTTCCTTTGGAGAAGCCTCTACTCCTCTTTGGTGAGGCTACTTTGGATGATGCTGACATGGTGAACCCAGTCTCTGTGCTGCGGTTTCGTATGGAGCGTGACGACTTTCCCCATTCATACATCTACTATCGCAGTCACTTAGGTCCCCTAACAGACTGGTCTTTCTGGGTTGATGACATCATTACAGATGGTGGCTTCGAGCAGCGCTTGCAGGATGTTCATTTTTTCAATGCCATTTTGATTTCGAGGGAGTTATCAGTGCGCAAGGTACAAACTAACACTGATATGGTTTTCTCCCGCTAGAGCCGCGACACTCACACTTTTGCCTTAGCATGGGGGGAGATAACCCCATCCCTGGAAGATGTTGCCGTCCTTCTGTGCTTGAGCACCTGTGGAGATCACCTTTTCGATCCAGTGTCCCTGACTTCTACGGAACAAGTTATTATCACTGCACTCCAAAACGCCTTTCGGGAGGCGCGGAAGTATGGCTCTTGGTACGACCTTAAGACTGGGGAACTGCTCCAGGAGAGCCCTAAGAAGGACAAAACCACCTATTTTTCCTGGCTGAAGCATTTCTTCAAGGACCTGTAACCAGTTGTGGGCGATATCACAGAGGATAGCCGCGACTCCGTAGTTGGGCCGAGCTACTGCGGCGACTTGTACCTGGCTGCCTTTGTCAGTTATTTTATCTCTTTTTCTTGTTCTCCCTAGCAACCCCCCTGAGAGCATCAATTCTCTAGTGTTTCCTTTGGCTGTCAAATTCTGCAACGATAGTTAGATCCCTCTGGCACCCCTCTTCTTGGGAAACTTATACTTTCGCCTTGACCTCATTCATTCGGACATGGAGCGATCCACAGGCCACTATGATGTGTGGAGCTTTGTACATACTCAGTTCCTAACTGCTTTTTTCTATGAGAGATTCCCTGCTATGGGCCCTATCCCTAAAGAACGTGAGCCTTTCTTCATTGACGAAGTTCTTGATACAGAGGGTCGTCCTGTTCTCGATGCAGAGGGTCAACCTGTCACGAGGCAAGTGCGCCAATCCCTCCCTCGCATCTCTCGGTGGTCCGGTTTTGGCACCAACAGACCCTTTGCAGATTATGTCGATTGTATGGAGGAGTGTGTGTTCCGTCCTTTCACTCAGGTTCTTCCAGGCATTTCTGTAGTTCCATTTTATTTTTCTGAGGCTTGTCATGTTGATTTCTCCCTCGACGGTGTCCAAGCCAACTCACTTTTTATTACTGCTATGATATGCCCCAGATTTCTACCTGTGTGGAACGAAGAGGGCATGTCCAGCGTCGTCTATTGACTAGAAATGGTCCTTATGCAGTTCGGTCTCAGACTGATTTCCACTAGAGCTTTCAGCAGTTTGCCCGTGATTATACCACTCTATTTGTGGAGGGCTTAGGCTTCATGGAGCTTCCCTCACTTGGAAGATAGGGCACCTTTACTCCCAGTAACAAGCTGTTCTGGCACCGCAACCTCAATTCTTTCTTCAACTTTTGCAACAGTGCTTCCGTTGTCCCTACGATGTAATCCATTCCGCAACCTGACTTATCCCTTCGTCTCCCCTCTGGTTGAGGGAAACAGACTAGTATATTCTGTCGTTTCAAGCTTCTATCTCTGTCTGCCGTGGAAGAGTCTCACCCGCCTAGGGCAATGTCTGTTCAACCTTTGCAAATTGCTCCCCCTCAAGTCAGCGCAATAGTACGCATGACCCGCTCTAGATTGAGGGCAGCCCAAGTAGCAGCGACATCAGTTGCTGAGGCACGTGCCTCACCAAGTAGAAAGAGACTTCGAAAGGTACCCATACTTAGAAAATATTTTGTATTACTTCTTAGGGCTTTTTACATTTTCTTTAGTAATCACATAATCTTTTTTCCTTTTCAGGGTCCACCGGCCATACCACCTTCGAGCCCCGGAGGTTCTTCTACTGCCATCAGAATTTTCTTAGATTCGGACAACGACAACGACCTTCCCATTGCTACAACGGTCACAAGATTCAGGACCCGCAAGACGGTACTTCCAAATGTTGAAGAGGAACCAAGTGTTGGGGCTAGGGCTGCAAACAAACCAAGCCGAGCTGAGCTTTGCTGAGCTTGAGCTTGGCTCGTTTACTTATAGAGCTCGTTTATTAAGTTCGAGCTCAGCCGGCTCGTTAACATTAATAGAACTTGAGCTCGGTCTGGCTCGGCTCGATTAAATTTTTTTAATATTATTTATATTATTTAAATACAAATATTTAAATAAAAAATATTATTTATATTATCTATTATATAAATAATGTATTTATATTATTATTTATATATATTTATATATTATTTGATATATAAAAATATATTTATTATATAATTTAAATAAAGATAAACGAGCCGAGTTTATGCGAGTTCGAGCTCGGTTCGTTTACTAAACGAGCCTAATATTCGAGCTCAAGTTCGGCTCGTTTACTAAACGAACCGAGCCAAGCTGAGCCCTTAACGAGCCGAGCCGAGCTTGTTCATGAACAGCTCGGTTCATTTGCAGCACTAGTTGGGGCCGCACCAACTACTGAGGCTAAGTCGGTTACTGAGGCTGAACCAATTGTGGAGGCTGCAGAAAATGAAGAAGTTCCCCCTATTGTGGAAGTTGCTGTGGGTGGTCTAGTCGCTGAGGGTGCAGCGCCTCCAAACCCCGCTGATTTTGTGCACTCCGACCATTCCTCTGTCGGCGGAGATGATTTTGTTCCTATGACCCTAAGGGAAGATCGTGGCATGAGAGAGCCGATGGAAGTTGCACCACCTTCTTTTGGAGTTGCATCTGGTGGTTCCTCCCAGTCCACTGAGTCCGCATTGGTTCAACAGGCCCCACTTCCAAGTGTCCAAGTAACTGAGGGGAGTGTAACTATAGCGGTTGCTTCCACTGTTCCTATTGTGGCCCCTTTAAATTTGGACTGACTTACAGAGGTAGCTGTCACTTTAGCCACCCACGTTGTTATTGCTATCGCTGGATCCTCTGACCCAGTTGCTTCGGTAACCTCTGAACATTTGGCAGACTTGTATCCCACTCACTTTCCAGAAGTGCCAGTTGACCTTGGAGTATCCCAAGATTTTTATACTCGGATGGATACCACTACTGTACTAGATCTGAATGTCAGAGACTACCAGATGGACGACCTCTTTTCGGAGCGACATGATGGTGCATGCAGCTTTGGCCTTTCTTGTGAGCCAAGTTCACCCGATCACTAGCCAACATCTACCCACTCTAATGTTGCTGGGCAATCATCTTCAGGGAAAGTGTGCCGCCCTCAGACCTTTGGTCGTTCCACCAGTCTTCCTCCAGTGATTGAAGCCGGCAGCGGTGTGAGAGAGTCCTCTCCGTCCTCAGAGAAATTTTCTTTTCTAAGTTATTGGGTCTCCTTCGAAGTTGCTCCCACTCTTGCTCGTATCCAGGCACTGCATCTAGGTACCTTTACTGCCTTTAATGTTCCTGGATCTATGGTGCAGATAGCGCTGCTAGAGTCACTCGCCAGCTTCATTCGTGACCTTGCTACCAAGAAGATTTTGACAACCCCAGCAAGTTTCACTCGCCAGCTTCATTCATGACCTTGCTACCAAGAAGATTTTGACAACCCCCAGTAAGTTTGTGGAAAGTGCTGAGGCCAACTTGAGTGGCTTTGGGAGGAACGGTTTGGACCTATCGTGGATGATGGATAGGCTTCAGGCTGTTGATGGTTTCCTTGAGCATGCAAATAATGTGGCGATAATTGCGTCCTTGGAGGAGACTATCAAGGAGTGTGAGGGTGCCTTGGAGCAGCATCAACAGAACCTGGCTCAGTTCAAAGAGAAAGACTCTACGTTGGTTTCCCAGCTGCCTTGAGATGTGACCCTGATAGACTCTCTTTTGAAGGGTTTGATTTAATGTGCCTGTGACTTTGTTATGATTTCTTTTATTTTCTTTTCTTTATTTTGTTGTTTCATTGCGCCTGCGGCGCCTTTTCTTTTTCTTCTTCTCTGTGACACCCTGAACATTTAATTAAATATCACATAAAAATTTGTAGTCATATATAATTGGGGGTGTATGTGATAATATATTATTAAATAAATAATAATAAGTAAATAAATCTAATTTGGCATTGGGTTATCAAATATGAGATTAATTAGGGATTATTATTTGTGGCCAAATTAACACAAATATGAAATTATAATACTAGCTGGGCCAAATTAGAATTAAAGATAGTAAATAAACAAATATAAAAGTAAGAGTAAATAAATAAATAAATAATAATAATAATAATAATAATAATAATAATAATAATAATAATAATAATAATAATAATAATAATAATAAGCATGCTAGCTTGATAAGGCCAACATCAATTACTTGGTAATTAATTAAGAAGATTTGTGATCTCTCCAGGAGAGAAGGTTGTGCATCCTTGTACCCTCTAACCTGTAGGGGGAGTGAGTCATCAAGGTTTCGGCATCATGGGTTATGTATATAAGAAGGTGTGAGGGGGGCTTATAGACACCACATTTTTGACCGCCCTTAAGATTTGGGCGCTACTGATTGCTTACTTGATGGTGTAGGCTATCTTGTGCAAATGTTCGATTTCTTCAGCAAGGAGAGCATCAAATCCCAAACCTCACACCCCATTTTTGGACCAAAATGATTTTGACCAAAATTTTAGACCTTAAAACCCACTTTTTCAAAATATTTTTGAAAAGAGTTCCTACGATGTTCCGAGGCTTGCATTTCGTTAAATGTTACGCTTTTCGGTAAACCGAGCAAAGACAAAGTGGAAATGAATAAAAGAGAGGTGAACTCTTTGGAAAAAATCTTTAGAACATCTTTTTAGAGGTTTGGAGTTGAAGAAAATTGGAGGAGAGGGAAGAAACCAAGTTGGGGAAAAAGATGGGCATGAATCGTTGAGAGAGACTCAAGCAACCCTCTCTAAATTAGGCCTATCCTTTTGTACACTTGGATTTAAGCTATGAGGCCACCACCATCGGAAAGGGGACTTCCGGGGCTTCATTTTGCACTCAAGAATCTCTTAAAGCCGTGTCCGGATGAGGGAGATATGGCTAGTTGAAGTTAGGCATCAATCCGGTTGGATCGAAACGGAGCGGTCTTCACTAAAAGAGGGATATCTCTTAGCACACTAGAAATTTTTATTTGAGCTGCCACCATTGGAAATAAGACTTCTGGGGCTTCAGTTTAGGCTCAAGAATGACCTAAAAAGGAGTCCAGATGAAGGAGTTATGTCGGTTTGAAGTCGGGACCAGAACTAGTTTTTTTTGTCGGCCACTGGGGGAGTGTACCGGCCACAAATGGGGGGTGCCAGACATAGGTCGGCCAGAAGTGACCCTAGTCGGCCACCATTAGTGGTTGGTCGGCCACCAGTGGTGGGCGGTCGGCCACAAATGTCCAGAAAGCTCAGAATTTGCATATATTTTGCTCAAGCTATCTTCTAAATGCTCTAGCTGTCTCTAAATCAGATATTTCGATCGAAGGCTCTCTTTTTCCTATATATAGAGGCCATATCTCTCATATTTCAAGGTTAGCAAATTTTGGGAGCCTCTCTCTCTAAAATCTCTCTCTCTCTCTACAATCCCCTCTCTCTAGATTTCTCTCTCTCTCTTAAGCATTTGTGCTTAGACGCTTGCATACTTCAAACTTTAACCAATCAACCCTTAACCAAAGTGGTTCATCCTTGGGCTGACGTTGCTTAAAGCTTTCTTGGATCCTCCTTTGAGCTCTAAAATGGTGGTTTAAGCTTAGATTTGTGCCTATTGTGTGCTTTGCTTCAAAGGTATAGAACTTACCCCATTTTAGCTTATTTTGAACACTTGTTTTGCCACCTTTGCAAATTGTTTTTAGCCTGGTTTTCAACTACAAAAACCTCTATTTTTAAGGTTTAAAATGGTGGTTTAAGCCCTTTTTGGAGTTAGGGGTGGTCCACCCTTCTTGTAACTTGCTTGTTAAGTTGTTGTGTCATCTTTCAAAGTTGTTTTAAATCAAACTTTTTGGCCTTTCTAACCACTAAAAATTAGAGAATTTTTAGTGGTAAAAACCATGTTTTGAGGTCCAAAATAGGAGGGGGTGGCCTCCCTGTCTTGTTTTCATGTGTAGATGGTCTAGCATGTGAGCATGTTTTTCTACCCTTTTGAGACTTGATCTCAGCATGTTTTAGCCTCTGATTTGGCATGCTTTAACTCTGTTTTGAGTTGCTTTGGTCATGTGAGCCTTGTCTTGCATAGTTGTAGTCCATATGCCTTCACTGGCTCATTGTTTTTGGCCTCTCACATATTTTGCATGAGATGATTGCATGTTGTAGCATCATTAAACATGTGATTTTAGTGTGTGTAGCTCTGTCACACTCTCACTTTTATCACTCCTTCATTGCTTTTGGGAGTTGTGTCTTAGGCCTTGGTTGTAGCCTAACATGTGAGCATGTTTTTCTTGCATTTTATGCTTTAGTCTCAGCATATTTTGGCCACTGTTTCAGCATGTTTCTGCTCTGTCCAGAGCTGGTTTGGTCAATTGAGCTTGAAATTGCATACCTCTAGTGTAATGCTCTTCACTAGTCTTATGCTTTTGGCTTTTTGAACATGTTGCGCATGTGTTGGTTGCATGATTTAGTGTCTTTGGCATGCCATTTCAGCACTAAAAATTCTGCAACCTCCCTCATTTCTTCATTTTTTTATTTGTTTTGGGGGTTGGTTAACCTTATGATTGTGTTTAAGCTTGAGATAGAGCTTGTGCTCAATGGCTTTAACCCTCTTTTGAGGGTTCCTCCTAACCAAAGGCATGATCTCTATCATGCCTTAAACCATCATTTGGTTGACCCTTCTCTCATTAGAGGACAATCACCTTGGACAAATTGGCTAAAGAATGGTTTAGTAATCTAAAATGTGTAAACAAAATCAATCCAGTAAAATATGAACAAGATAGGCATATTTCGTTGCATTGCATGTGTTTGGATCAGACGTTAATCCAAACACAAGAAATGTGGGACGTTTCATACTCAAAGTGATGAAACGTGTCATGTTTCTTGGTCGCCATCATCCTTGATCATGCATAATAGGGTGGTGGCCATTTGAGTCTTATGTGTGCATTCATTAAGCTTGTACAAGCTTGATTCTTTGGCTATCATGCATGAAAATGCTTGATTGGTGGCTTGAGAGCCAAGTGCTACACTTTTTTGAGCTTGAGAAATGATGATGAGGGTGGCAGTACACACATGCCTTAGAAAATACATTGCTTTGCCCCTATTGCTCTCTGTTGCAGCAAAAACAGAATTTTGGAAAAAGGGGTGGCCGACCGGCCACTTGAAGTAGCCGACCGGCCATTGAAGTAGCCACCAGCCAGTGTTTGTGGCCGACAGCCACCTTTTGTGGCCGACCGGCCACCAGTCCATTTTGGTGCCAAGTGTTCGTGCTTTGGAAACAGAAGCAGCCTGGAAATTGGTGCAAGGTTTAAAGATCAAAGCAAAGTACAAACAGAGGCATCCAAAGGCAAGGCGGTGGATTTTTAGGAAGAAGCCAGTCGAGCATGCATGTCTCCCTCGCCCGCGAGGCCATTTTATTGCTTTAATTAGTTAGCGTAGCTAATTATTAGATTCAATTTGGTTTGTAATAATTAATTAGCTTAGAATAGTTAATTAGTTGTCTTGTATAATTAGCTTAGCTTAGTGCAGCTTAGCTCATTTATTCGGACCCTCCTTCGTGAGGGCACAATGTTGTAATAAGCGTTCGTGCGTGCGTGTGTGCATGTCTTCCAACCCCACGTATTTCTCCATTTTATTTATTCGCTTTCGATGGTTGGATTAGGGATCACGTTTTGATTAGCATACCTTACGCTTGCATGTTTGCATTCATTCATTTGTCTTGCATGCACCGAGGCTCGGCGCATCATTCAAACTGCATCGTATTTCAATATTAATTTGAATACGTGTTTCAAAGCATGTTATCAAATTGTTGCATTCATATGCCATCTTAGATAGTCGAACCTATCTAATTGCATTATTGCATGTGTTGCATTAGGCATCTTACATAGCTAGGATCATGCATGATTTCTAACTAGCTTTTGTTTTGGCTTGGAGTACACTGTAAGTTTTATGCTTTAGCATACTTGCATGAGTGCAAGTGTTGCCATGATAGCATGCTTTCCATAAGGGTATGTGCTTATGTGATTAACTGCATGAATGCTTGTGGATGAAGACTTTGTTGTTTAAATTGGAACAATTTGACAAATATGAGTTTTAAGCCCACTTTGCGAAGTGGCAAATAATCATGTTTTAAGCCCATCATGTTTGGTGGCAAATCCGCGCTTTAGCCCACTTTAGGGTGGCATTTTCAAACCTTTTTCGAAAAACAAACATGAGTTTATTTGTTCCAATTTTCGCGATTTAGTCTATACTTGCTTATGTGCGTCACATACTAAAGTTAGATAATAATCGGAATAAGAACACATGTGTTTATAAAACAACATATCATGCTTAGTAGGGGCCGATCCTTTGATCGGGCGAGCGGGGGTGCTCATTTCAGGACCTTTCCCTCTCGTACCCAAGTTCCCGAGCCGAGGCAACTTTGGTGATGACAGACACGTGGCCTTTGGCACGAGTCAGGGTTTCCTAAATTTTTCAAAAATAAAATATTTAGGTGGTGACTTTGTAATCTGGCAAAGCAGTCCAGTTTGGCATTATTTGATTTAAAAATCTGATTTTTCAAAATGAATTGCTGGATTGGATTCTTTGGTGTTTATCAATCTCAGATTACGCTTTGTGAGATTAGATTTAGAACCGTGACAGGAGTGCGAACTGTAGGACCAATTCGCGCTTTCTCAGAAAGGGGGGTGCGCGAAGAAAGTATAGTCCACAGGGCTGCAAATTGAGGAGAGGTACAAGGGGAAAAACGAAGAAAAGTTCTGAGGGATATTGTGTAGAAGCGGATCTCGAGAGGGTAGGAAAAATAGGAAGGAAATAGTAAGACTCAATCTTAAGGTGAGTTATATTATACCTTGAGTCACCATAATATATTTTACTTACATTTTGGCTTACCATCATTTATTTTACACAAATTATGTTTATAAATTTTATTAATATTTCAATTACGTGGGTTATTTTCTGAACTCTATTTGTTTAAAATGAAACCCGTGGATATGTTTGTTTAAACTTTAGTATATATTTGACTATGACCTTATAAATAATTATGTTTTGTAAGTACCACCACGGGAGTTCCACGCCTTGGGGGACTTAAATAACCATTGGTCTCTGTTTGGCCACTTCGTGGTCCTATGTTTGTCATGGATCCATTGACCTATGTTCTGATTGTCACTTCTATAACCTCTGTTCTGTACCGTGGTTATGGTTATTTATTTATGTAATTTATGTATTTCAGTTTCTGCCACTTAAATGATTTATTTTACTAAATTGAGTTATGTAAATGTTTTGGCTTAACTAACTATCCATGGTTATTTTGCATTCCCTATACTCTTGGCATAATATTTCTCACTCTGTTATGTGCTTATAGCTGTTACCCTTTCAGGTGACGAGATGTAAGGGAAACTCATAACCTCACGAAATGGAACTCGCACGTGGATTGATGTTGAACCACTATTTTGTCTTTTTTTTTTATTATATATTTTTTGTTCCCTTTTGTTCTACTCGGGACTGGTCACTGAATAATAAAATAATAAAAACCCTATAAATGTATTTTCTCTTATTAAAATAGTAATATGGAGTAATTTACTGTTTAATTATTTTTATTCCCGTTTGTGCAGTTTAATTTGCTACAAATGGAATAAGTTAGTAAGTTGCGATTCCAACCCTAAGCCCCTGGGGTTGGGTCGTGACAAAAATGGTATTAGAGCAACGGTTTAAAAAGAAAAAATGCTATTTTAATTTGATCAAGAAGTTCGAAAAGTTATAAATAAATCTATAAATAAAACTATATAGCTAAATAAACAAAATAAAATAAAATAAGATAAAATAATAATAATAATAATAAACATTTACTTGCAACGTTAGTCCTTTTGTAAAATCTCACGTTTATTCTGGTGATGTAGGAATGTCATAAATTAACCTTGATGATGCATTTTGGGATGAGCTCAGGCCATTAATTTAGATGAGATTTTAGCCGAACACCCCGCTCCTTCCTCACCTGAGGATTAAGGAGATTCAGAGGACATAATCAGAGGATTGCATCCAGGCCTTGCTCAGTTGATGGGTCGGCTAATCTATATACAGGTTGATCCTACCGATGTCCCACATTTACTATGGAGGCAAAGCCGTGCCGATACACGCAGACGTTTTCTTGGACCCACTCATGTCCTTGGCGTTGCCCCTGGACATGATCGCCCGCACTATATCATAGGCTCTCTACCCTTGGATTTTGTGGCCAGAAGGAGGAACGTGTATCCTGAGGACTATATTTTCACCACAGTCCCTAATCCGTTGGAGATAATTAATATTCAAAATATTGACTTTAATAATGACTTGTCATGTGTCGAGACAACCAACTGGATTATCGATCAAGCATTTTTGGGATACATACAATCCGTCCCCATTTTCACAGTCCAGACAGTGTG
The DNA here is from genome assembly GCF_055761805.1 of Camellia sinensis. Lineage (NCBI taxonomy): Eukaryota > Viridiplantae > Streptophyta > Magnoliopsida > Ericales > Theaceae > Camellia > Camellia sinensis. The sequence continues at coordinate 38,824,533 of NC_138969.1, read as the reverse complement.
GACGTGTTTTGGTGTAGTCTAATTAGGATGGGAATTTGAGCTTTTTATGCAGCACTATTTCCCATGATTGTTTGGCTCATTTGACCCACTACTCTAGATTTGGTAGAAGAAAACCTTTTTGTATGCTGACCATGATGTGTTTTGATCCCTTTTTGTTGTCTTTTTATTTTTGTTTACCACAGGGATGTGACACTAACATATTCTGACTGATGTAATATTAATTGTAAAAAATGAAAAGTTGGCATTTTATATAGATATAGATTGCGTTACACATGCTTACATATATGTTGCGTTGTAAATGTAATGCTTTGTTTATTACGTTGTAAAATGGCCAATAATTGTAACGGAAGCGAGTCATTAGTCAGTGGCACTGAATCAATGGATAGAATAATGTAAAGAGCGGTTACTAGCTTTTTGCAAGCCTTGCAGACTAACATCAACAATGGGATGCCGGAACGGCGAGAAGAGCCGGTTACCATAAAACAGTTCCAGGATTTGAAACTCACCACATTTACCGGCGGTCCAGATCCAATGGTAGCGGACGCTTGGGTTAAAGATATGGAAAAGATTTTTCGTGCCCTACCTTGTACCGAAAGACAGAAGGTAACTTTCGCCACTTTTACTTTCAAAGACAATGCACAGGAATGGTGGCTTCTTACTCTGAAGAAAGAAGAAATTGCGACTTGGGAAATATTCTTGGAAGTATTTTATGCAAAATACTTTCCAGATTCACTGCGGGAACAGAAGGCATCAGAATTCATATATCTAAAGCAATGAACCATGACGGTGGCTGAATACGAGAGCAAGTTCACACAACTCGCTCGATTTGCAACATACGTCATCCCCACTGAAACTCGAAAAGCAAGAAAATTCGAAGCAGGACTGGATACTGAAATTAAAGATAGACTCGAGGTCTTGAAACTGCCGACCTATGTAGAAGTGGTAGACCGGGCGTACATTGCAGAAAAGGGGATTAAAGCCTCGCGTTCCGAGGAACCAAGCCAAAAGAAGCGATTCTAGGAAAGAGACAACAGAAGATCCGGTGTTGCGCCTCCCAAAAAGGTGAATATGGGCACAACCAGTTCATGCAATCAAGGTCCTATCAACCCCCGATGTGGCACTGTTCCAATTTGCCCTACTTGTGGGAAGGCTCATTGGGGACAATGCCATCGAGACACGGGAGCATGCTTTAAATGCGGTCAAGTTGGCCACTTACTGAGGGATTGCCCAAAGCTGACTAATCCTACAGCCAGCCCCTTTGGCCCAGTCAGAAAACCCGCAGGACCTGGAGGAGAGAAGAAGGACCAAAAACTCACAAGATGGGCTTTTGCCTTGGTACCTGGAAAACCAAAAGTTACCGAAAACGTTGTGTCAGGTATACTTTCTATCCATGGTCATTTAGCTCATGTCCTCATCGACTCTGGGTGAACTCATTCTTTTGTTGCACCACACTTTGCTGCCAAGTTGGCAACAACACCCGAACCATTAGGATATTTATTATCTGTGTCTTTTCCTTCTGGTAAGTCTGCCTGTAGTGCTAAGATATACAAATCATGTACTATATCCTTAGAAGGCAAAACCGTATATGTAGACTTGATTCCTCTCTGCATTGGGAACTTTGATGTGATCTTAGGTATGGATTGGCTGGCTGCCAACCATGCCTCTATTGATTGTAAAGCCAAATAAGTCTCCCTCAGGTTATCAACCCAACCTAAGCTTGTCTTTGATGGGACTGGAGTTTCCAATCCTCCCTATATTATATTCTCCACGACAGCCCAACGACTTCTAAGAAAGGGTTGTGGTAGTTATATTTGTTATGTAATCAATACACAAAAAGTAGCCCCCACCGTTGATGCAATCCCTGTGGTTCGAGAATTTCCGGATGTTTTTCTTGAAGATCTGCCCGGTATTCCAGTTGATCGGGAAATCGAATTCACTATTGAAACCCAACCTGGCACATAACCAATATCAAAAGCTCCTTATCGCATGTCGATGGCAGAATTGAAAGAGCTGAAGACTCAACTCCAGGAACTACTAGACAAAGGTTTTATTCGACCTAGTACCTGTAGACGTCCCCGAAAGTCCCGGGAGGGAAATCCCGTTTTGTTCATTTGGGCTCACTACAGTTCGGACTCAAAAGTCATGGTCCTGTATCTAATCTCGCAGAGTGCAATGCAAGACCGACGAATCATCAAAGAGTCCAAATCTGGCAAATCATTTTGGAAAACAGATTTTTAGAAAGAAGTGCCAAACATGGACTGTTTTGCCAGATACAGAGTCGCCACCTAAATATTTTATTTTGGGGGAATTTAGGAAACCATAACTCGTGCCGAAGGCCACGTGTCCGTCATCACCAAAGTTGCCTCGGCTCGGGAACTTGGGTACGATTGGGGAAGGTCACTTCGTGAGCACCCCCACTCGCTTGATCAAAGATCGGTCTTTACTAACCATGATATCGAGTTTTTGCAAACACATGTGCTCTTATTCCGGTTAATTAGCTAATCTTACTATGTGATGCGCACAACACACAAGTATAGACTGGATCGCCTGAATTGGAACAACACATCTTATGTTTGTTTATTTTGAAAATGGTTTGATGGTGCTACCCGCAAGTAGGCTAAGACGTGGATTTGCCACCCTCAGGTGGGCTTAGAAAACGTGATGGTTTGCCACTCTCAAGTGGGCTTAAAACTCACAGTCAATGCATTATTCCAATTCAGATAATCCAACCTTCACCCACAGGCATTCAGGTAGGTATATCACATAAGCACATAGTCTCATGGTAAGCATGCAATCATGGCAGTCACTCACACACATGCAAGGATGCTAAAGCATAAACACTTACCGAGTACTCCAAGCCAAAACAGAAGCTATGTTAGAAATCCATGCATGATCCTAACTATGTTGAAATGCCTAAGGCAATACATGCAGGAATGCAACTACAATAGGCTCGGCTATTCTAAAGATGGCATGTGAAATGCTACAACTAACAAGTATTCAACTCGGAATTGAAATACAATGTAGTTAGTATGATGCGTCGAGCCCGGTGCATGCAAGAAAGATGAACGAATGCAAACATGCTGTCATAAGTATGCTAATTGAAACATGCCCTAAACTAACCATCATAAGCTGGTAAATAAAAGGGAGAAAGACGTGGGGTTGGAATACATACATCACACACATGCACACTTATTACAACAATTGGCCCTCTCTCGGAGGGTCTGAAAGAATATTACACAATGGACTACCTCAACTCTGTTTCGAATGATGAAGGATGCATGCATACTCGGGTCGCCTTGTCGGGAAATTCCATTGCGACACCTCGCCTCGCCTTTATTTGCAATTGATCTCAGAAACTTGCACAAAGCTCCAGAAAGCTGAAACTCCACCTTGGGAAGGCCACCGACCAGTTATTAGCATGGGAGACCACCTGCCGACCACCCTTTGTGGTGGAGACCAAAGAGGGTGGTTAGCCTGCCAGAAAATCTGGTCGGCCGACCAGTTTCCACCTCTGGTTTCTAGTTTTTCTGCAACAAAGGCAAGAGAGAGAAAAGGCAATGTATTTTCAACAAATGTGTGCATGACCACTCTTCCCGTCCTTGCACAAGCTCAAGGGAGTGTAGTCTTCGATTCTCATGCCACCAATCACGCATCTCGATGCATGATGGCCGAGAAGTCGAATTGCACAACTCGATGTAAAATGAATGCACATATAAGCAAGTAAAGCCAACAACTCTATCATGGACAGTCAAGAGTGTTGGCGAACGAGAATCGAGACACGTTTCATCACTTGGAGTACGAAACGTCCCTCGTTTCCCGTGTTCGGACTAAACCCTACTCCAAACACGAAGCAATGAGATGGCATACACAATGTGACTAACATGTAACCTAGTATACGCAATGCTATGGGTTAAAATGGCATACACAATGCACGTGACATAACATGGCATACACAATGCACTTACGAAGACTATCATGCGCACATGAACTAAATGACATATACAAATGTAAGATGGACTTACACCAATATGAGTGGACCTCAACCACACTCACATCAGTGGCCATACGATGGAAATGAGACAACCGAAATACATGCAAACATGCACGGATGCAAAGGACCGATCCTAAGGCACAACATGCAACTCTAACTAAGCATGGCAAAGGATGAAGTATGGCATGTAAACACACATTTTCCAGCTCTGAAACATAATGTACAATGGTCCCGAATCATGCAAATATGTCACACAATGCATGCAAGATGGCTCGAATACCGAAGCTAGTGATGCGGGTTACACTAGAGGTACACAAAGCAATGTATAAATGGAAAAACCAGCCCCAAACAGACCCTAGGCAGGTCTGAAACAGTGGGAGAATGGCCCAAAATGATGACTCAACATGCAAAGAAACGAAGCTCATGCAATGGTCTGAAAATGAGGCATTTATGCACAACTCTTAAACACGTTTAAAGAGTGGAAATCATGGGAATATGACATTCATATAAGCTCTGAAATATGATGTATAATGACCCCAAAGCATGAAAACACCTCAGTATATGCATGCAATAGACCTCAAATCTCAAAGTTAGGCATGTATATTGAACTACAAGCATGCAAAACAAGTATCATTCGACCATGAGACCCAAAAATAGAGTTAAGGCAGTCCAAAACATGCACAAAATCAGTTTAAGGTATGGCCAAAAAGTGCTAACATGAAGGGCCAAAACAACATGCAATATAGGCTAGTAAGCATGGTTTACACTACATGTATATGAAGCACATGAGGGGCCACCAAACCAGCCAAAAAAAGAAACATGGCATGCCAAAATATGACCAAAAACCCACTGAAACTCAGTTAACACATGTTAGAATGAAGTGTTCCTTTGAAAGGCCAATGAGAGGGTTGTTCTGCACATGTATGATGGACATACAAAATGGAAAAACTACCTCTGGAAAGAGGTTATGAGGGCCCTAAAACTCACTAAAAAGGGTCTAAAATGAGTCTAGGAAGCATGCAAGTAAAGGCCCCTTTGGAAGGCCTTGAAGAGGATTACTCTACACATGCATAATAGACATTCAACATGACAAAAAGGGCTTTGGACAGAGCCTATGCAGGTCACAAAACTCACAAAAAGTGGCCTGAAACATGGCTTTGAAACATGCAAATAGGGGCTCCTTTGTAAGGCCAGCAAAGGTAGTAAACAAAACAAGGGGTGAAAGGGTCACCCCTCTCTGATTTTGAGGCTCAAAAACACATGTTAGCCACTGAAAATCTGCTGGATTTCAGTGGCTAAAAGGCCAAACCAAGGCCAACACAAATGCTCTAATACATAGCTCAAAACAAGAGGAAATGAAGCATGCAAGGGGGTAGATGACCCCCAACAGAAAAATGGCTTTAAACAAACATGTTTAGAAGCTCAAAACAAGACTTTTTTCAGTTTATGACAAAGCCTAAATATGCTTTCAAATAGAGCTAAACTATGAAGCAAAATAAGACTACAAAGAGGGAAATAGAGACTTACCCTTGTAGAGAAGAAGGCCAGCAGCTTCTGGACCAAAATAGGAACTCTTCAACCTCTGAAAATGAGCTCCTAGGTGCTTAGGTTGACCATGGAGACGTTGTGCTTGGAGGTGTAGTGCAATGGGGCCAAGAACTAGGAGTTTTGGACACCAAAAGAGAATGATATAGAGAGAGAGATGTGTATGCCTTAGCCAAAATTTCTCAACCTTGGCTCATGAGGGAGAGGCTCCCTCTTATAGAGGAAGAGGTCCATAGCTTCTCTAAGAAGCTTGGAGCAAAGAGGCCAAGCTTCTAAAGGAAGCTAAACCAAAAGGGTCAAGCTTCTTGAGGAAGCTCGACCAAAGGGGTCAAGCTTCCTCAAGAAGCTCAACAAAAGGTCAAGCTTCTTTTAGAAGCTAAGCAAAAGGGACCAAGCTTCTTTAAGAAGCCAAAACAAGAGGTTCAATCCTCAGAGGATGGGGCAAATGCCTCCCAGCTGGCACAGTTGGATAGCACTCAAAGAGACAAAAAAGTGGTCGGCCGACCACTTGTCCTGATCGGCCGACCAGGGGTCAAAAGGTTCAAGTTGAAAAGGTGGTTGGCCTACCCATATTGGTGGTCTCCTAGGTGAACGCAACTCAATGGTGGTATGAGAGACTAGAAATTGTGGCTCAAAAGTGAGGGAGACCACTTACCCGTCAAGAAAAACTGGCCGATCGGAGAAAGGTGGTCTCCAAGAAGAAAAGGTGGTCTCCCACCCAACTACCACCTTCCTAACAATGAAACTAGGGTCCATGCCAAAAATGAACCCACACCGATGCGAAACAAAGGTTCGGGGGCCAAAACGCGCAGCCGGGGGCCCCGAAAACTGACTATTAAGCATCGAAAGTGGCGTGCGACCACGAAGGTAGTCTCCCAGGCCATAGTGTCCCTCTAAGGAGAGGAAACAAGGTGTGTGCCAAAAACCGTAGCAAACAGAGGTAGTTAAGCAGTCCCGAACCGAGGCACACGGCCGACGGCTCCGAAAATCAAAAACTGGTCTCCAAACGGGAAAATGGCCTACGACCACGAAACGTAGCCTACGGCTACTGAGAGATGGTCTAAGATACCTCTCCCTCCCTTCAGGAAGAGAAAACAGAGAAAACAGGACTTGGTTCGCAAACCGAGGCAAGGCACGAAAAGGTTCCGAAGCCCGGAGGCAAGGCTCTCAGTCGAGACTTTGCAACCTCAAAACGAGTACAGCATGCGCAATCACCGAGCGCTCAATCGATAACGTCTGAGTCTTAAGGTCGGTCAAAAATTGGGTGTCTACAGTACCTTACCCTGGGGAGCTATAGTATTGTTCGTGAAGAAAAAGGATGGCACGATGAGATTATGCATCGATTACCGGGAGCTGAACAAGGTCACCATCAAGAATCGGTACCTCTGCCATAAATTGATGACTTGTTCGATAAACTTCAAGGTGCCCAGGTATTCTCCAAAATCAACTTGCGTTCTGGCTACCATCAACTAAAAGTCAAAACAGAAAGTATCGAAAAGACTGCCTTCAGAGCCTGTTACGGATACTACGAGTTTCTTGTCATGCCTTTTGGTATCACAAATGCCCCAGCAGCTTTCATGGACCTCATGAATCGAGTGTTCAAACCCTACCTTGATGAGTTCGTCATCGTTTTCATTGACGACATCCTCATATACTCCAAGTCACCAGAGGCCCGTGAGCAGCATTTGCGAACGGTTCTACAAACACTGCGTGATCACAATCTTTATGCCAAGTTGAAGAAATGCGAGTTCTAGATCACTAGTGTACATTTTCTCGGTCATGTCATTAACAAAGATGGCATCTCGGTTGACCTCCAAAAAGTTACAGCAATTATGGACTGGCCACGACCTACTAATGTATTAGAAATCCAAAGTTTCTTGGGTCTAGCTGGCTATTATCGACGCTTCGTGCAAGATTTCTCAAAGATAGCATCACCCTTGACCCAGCTAACTCAGAAGAATATACCATTCGAATAGACTGATAAGCAGGAGCGTTGCTTTCAAGAATTAAAAAGTCGACTTGTGTCAACTCCTATACTAGCACTCCCTACAGGAGCAAATGGGTTCGTAATTTATAGTGATGCCTCATACAATGGTTTGGGTTGTGTTCTCATATAAAATGAGAAAGTCATTGCTCATGCATCACGACAATTAAAGACTCACGAGAAGAACTACCCGACTTATGATTTGGAATTGGCTGCGGTAATCTTTGCCCTCAAAATCTGGCGTCATTATCTTTACGGTGCAACCTGCGAGATTTACACTAATCACAAGAGTCTTAAATATCTGTTCACACAGAAGGAACTAAATATGAGGCAATGACGGTGGCTAGAATTTATGAAAGATTATGATGTAGAGATCCATCACCATCCAGGCAAAGCTAACGTGGTGGTAGATGCACTAAGCCGAAAGACGACCAGAAGTTTGGCATGTACTCTTATTTCTCGCAAGATCAATGAACTACTCGCCAACACAACCATGGAACCTACCTTGATTGAAGAAATTAGAGCACGCCAATATGAAGATAGCCTTTTGAAGAAAAAGTACGAGGAGCAAAGGAGTACACCTAATCCTGATTTCATTATAAGCAATGGGATACTAAAATTTCAAAATCAAATTTGCGTACTCGACATTCCGGAACTCAAGAAGAAGATATTAGTGGAAGCTCATAGCTCGAGATTTGCAGTCCACCCTGGCAACACAAAGATGTACCATGATCTGAAGGAACACTACTGGTGGACATGAATGAAAAGAGACATAGCAAGCCATGTCTTCAAATGGTTGCATTATCAGCGTATTAAAGCAGAACATCAGAGACTTGCAGGACTGCTGCAACCACTCCCTATTCTTGAATGGAAATGGGAGCACATCACTATGGACTTCATGGTCGGGCTACCACAGTCATTTTCGAAGAATGATGCAATATGGGTTATAGTAGACCGATTGACGAAGTCGGCGTATTTCCGACCAATCAAAATCATGTACTCCCTTAATAAGTTTGCCACTTTATACATCAAGAAAATTATTCGTTTGCATGGTATCCCAGTTTCGATCGTATCTGACCGAGACCCCTGCTTCGTGTCTCACTTCTGGAATAAATTGCAAGAAGTTTTGGGGACTACACTGAAGTTTAGCACGACTTATCATCCACAAACTGATGGACAATCCGAAAGAACAATCCAGATGTTGGAAGACATGTTATGTGTGTACGTGTTGGACCTCAAAGGTAATTAGGATGAGCACCTACCTTTAGTGGAATTCGCCCATAACAACAGCTACCAAGCAAGCATTGGAATGGCACCGTACGAAGCTCTATATGGAAGGAGATGTCGATGACCTTTGTGTTTGATGGAAGTCGGGGACAGGAAATTGTTAGGCCCCGAGATCGTGCAAGTCACAAGTGAGAAAATCCAACTCATCCAACAGCAAATTCGCACTGCTCAGAGCCGCCAGAAAAGTTATGCAGATATACGAAGACGGGACTTGGAATTTCAAGTAGGGGATCATGTGTTCCTTAAGATCTCACCAACAAGAGAAGTTATTCGATTTGGAAAGTGAGGAAAGCTAAACCCACATTACATTGGGCCATTCGAGATATTGGAAAGGATTGGTCCTGTAGCCTATCACCTTGCACTACCACCTAAACTATCCAATGTCCGCAATGTGTTTCACGTTACAATGCTTCGACGGTACCTTTGAGATCCAGAGCACGTTGTTGATTATGAGGATCTGGAAGTTCAGGAAGATCTTTCTTATGAAGAGCAACCAGTGCAAATTCTAGATCATCGTGATCAAGTTCTCTGAAACAAGACGATACCATTGGTAAAGGTCTTATGGCAAAATCATTGTATCGAAGAAGCTACGTGGGAAATGAAAAGTCAAATGCGGGCCAAATATCTGCACCTCTTCAAAAATTAAGGTACGTCAAGTTTGGGGACAAACTTTTATTTAGGAAGGGAGAAATGTGACACCCTGAACATTTAATTAAATATCACATAAAAAATTATAGTTATATATAATTGTGGATGTATGTGATAATATATTATTAAATAAATAATAATAAGTAAATTAATCTAATTTGGCATTGGGTTATCATATATGGGATTAATTATGGATTATTATTTGGGACCAAATTAACACAAATATGAAATCATAATACTAGCTGGGCCAAATTAGAATTAAAGATAGTAAATAAATAAATATAAAAGTAAGAGTAAATAAATAAATAAATAAATAATAATAATAATAATAATAATAATAATAATAATAATAATAATAAGCATGCTAACCTGATAAGGCCAGCATCAATTACTTGGTAATTAATTAAGAAGATTTGTGATCTCTCTAGGAGAGAAGGTTGTGCGCCACTTGTACCCTCTAACCTATAGGGGAAGTGAGTCATCAAGGTTTAGGCATCATGGGTTGTGTATATAAGAGGGTGTGAGAGGGGTTGCAATATGAGGAAAGGTATGAGGGAAAAAACGAAGAAAAGTTCTGAGGGCTATTGTGTAGAAGGTGATCTCGAGACGGTAGGAAAAATAGGAAGGAAATAGCAAGACTCAATCTTAAGGTGAGTTATATTATACATTGAGTCACCATAATATATTTTACTTACGTTTTGGCTTACCATCATTTATTTTACATAAGTTATGTTTATAAATTCTATTAATATTTCAATCATGTGGGTTATTTTCTGAACTCTATTTGTTTAAAATGAAACCTATGGATATGTTTGTTTAAATTTTAGTATATATTTGACTATGATCTTATAAATAATAATTTTTTGTAAGTACTATCAAGGGAGTTCCACGCCTTGGGGGACTTAAATATCCATTAGCCTCTGTTTGGCCACTTCGTGGTCCTCTGTTTGTCATGGATCCTTTGACCTCTGTTCTGATTGTCACTTCTGTGACCTCTGTTTTGTTCTGTTTTGTACCGTGGTTATGGTTATTTATTTACATAATTTCTGCATTTCAGTTTCTGCCACTTAAATGATTTATTTTACCAAATTGAGTTGTGTAAATGTTTTAGCTTAACTAACTATCCATGGTTATTTTGCATTTTCTATGCTCTTGGCATAGTATTTCTCACTCTGTTGTGTGCTTATAGTTGTTACCTTTTCAGGTGACGAGATGTAGGGGAAACCCATAAACTCACGAAATGGAACTCGCACGTGGATTGATGTTGAACCACTATTTTGTCTTTTTTTTTAATATATATATATATATATTGCTCCCTTTTGTTCTACTCGGGGCTGGTCACCGAATAATAAAATAATAAAAGCCCTATAAATATATTTTCTCTTATTAAAATAGTAATATGAAGTAATTTCCTGTTTAATTATTTTTATTTCTTCTTGCGCAGTTTAATTTACTACAAATAGAATAAGTTAGTAAGTTGCGATTCAAACCCTAAGCCCTTGGGGTTGGGTTGTGACATTCTCTGTCACAACTTTTTTTCAAACATTGTAATCATGTTTTGGAAGTTTGACCTTAATGAAAAGTGTGGATGTTTTGTAGTACCTTGAATTTCATTTCTTCACTTTCCTTCTATTGTTTTTATATAGTTTCTAAAGATAAGCAAAACTCTTGCAGTGAACACAACTTCATCATGGCTAAGCTTTTACAAGAATAACATTTCACTAAGTATGGAAAACATTCCTCACACTAAGTGTATATGAGACTAACAGGTTTACTAAGTGTATGACACTTTCTTTACACTTTGCTTTGGAAGTATTAACAAAGAAACTTACTACTCTTTTTCCTGGACAAAAGAAATTATGGAAAATATTCTTTGACATACTTGGCATTGATGGGGCCAGTTGTAAACCCATTATCTACCTTTGTCAACTTGTAGTACCCGCTGCTGTTTGCCTCAGCAACCTTGTAGGAGCCTTCCCATCTGGATGAGAACTTGGGAATTGGTTGCCCCCACATGATTGCGTCCACTGTCTTCTATACCAAGTCCCCCACCTTGAACTCCCTGTGTTGAGCAGATTGATTGTAGGGGCGAGCTGTGGACTAATGATACTTTTCTATTTCCCGCGAGGCCCAATCCCTTCTTTTTTCGGCTACCTCTATGTCGTTCTTTCTGCTGTTTGGAACTAAGTGTGCTGATATAGCCATTCTTGCTGAGGGTGCTGCCAACTCAACTGGTAACACAGCTTCAGACCCATATACTAGGGAAAATGGGGTTGCCTGAGTTGGCTTCCTCTTTGACGTTCTATATACCCATAGTGCTACGGGGAGTTGTTCAGACCATGTGCCCCTTACCTCATCCATAATTTTACTCAATATTCGGATGGGGGTTTTTTTGGTCACCTCAGCTTGTCCATTTCCTTGGGGGTAGTATGGACTAGACTTGTGGTGCTTGATCTGGTAGGCGTCTAGCAGTCTTCCCACATGATGATTTACAAAAGGAGTTCCATTGTCAGACAGCATTACTTTGGGTATGCCAAACCTACAGATTATATTTTCTTTGATGAAGTTGGCTACTCCTGCCCCGTTTGCCTCCTTCATCGGTATAGCCTCTACCCACTTGGTGTTGACTTTAGTTGCGGAAAGTATCCATTTGTAGCCTTTGGATTACTACGTTATAGGACCTACCAGGTCAAATGCCCAAGTATGGAACGGGTAAGGAGTCTTGATGTTGTGCAGTTCAACTGCCGGTGCATATATCAAGTTTCCAAACTTCTGGCAGGATTGACATCTCTTTACAAAGTTTTTAGCATCTTCTTCCATTGTCAGCCAGTAGTAGCCGAGGTGAATGAGATGTCCATATAATCGCTGCCCTCCTTGATGCTTAGTCTTGTGGGTTTCTCTCAGCACCTCATTTGCCTCATCTTTTGATAAACACACCAAAGGTTCCCCTTCGAAGCTTCTTCGGTACAGCTTGCCTTGGTTAAGGAAGAAGCGGAGGGCTCGCCTCTTATCTCTGATTGCATCGGCTTTGTTCTCGGGTAGTGTGCCCTTTCCAAGGTAGTCGATATATGGCTACCTTTATTCTTCACTGCTTAAGAAATAGGCTTCCTCTTCCTTAGGATAGGACTGACACTTTGCACATTGCCTCTGCAACTCAGTACTTTCCTTCTCCATCTCTGGCTAGTAATGCCCTTGCCTCTGTATCTGTCGGCATAGACTGATATCTCCATCTCCACAATACTTAGCATAGATCTACTTAAGTTTGTAAGTTGCTTCTTGTCTGTCAACGCACCTTGCCAGCAGGTTGTTAGGACCGCGAAAATACAACTCTCCTTTGAGGAGCAGAAATGATGCAAGTTTTGTTGGTCTAATTGTTTTCTGGCCTGTTTTCAACTGTTGGATTATATTTACTTTCCACCCCTCAGCACCTTGCTCTGTATTTTCTTCGGCTAGCACTGCTGGTGTTGTTCTTTTCTCGATGACGATGGCTATACTATCATCTGGTATATTCACTTTTGCCCCGAGTTTAGCCAAGGCATCGAGGAAATGGTTGTGTGTTTGAGGGGTGTGCTGGATTTGGACATCATCAAACTGAGTGAGCAACCTTTGAACCACGGTGCGATATGGGGCCAACAGAGGCTCCTTCAATGCAAAATCACCCATTGTTTGCTTGACAACTAGCTTGGAGTCGCCCTAAATTTTTAACTTGCGGAGGCCCTTCTTTTGGGCAGTAATTAGACCCAGTAAGCAAATAAAGTCACCCATTGTATAACACTAAGAGTCTTTCATGGTTCGAGTTCAAACTCACCCTCTTAGGCCTTATTTGGCCTTTTTGTTGCCTCTTTGGTAAGGCTTTATTTGCTTAAGTGTTTTGGTCTTCTCACCACTGAAAACCAGTGGATTTTCAGTGGTGAGGAAGGTGGTTTGAAGTCTTGCATAGGGGAGGGACACCCCTCTCCCTTCATTGTCTTGTTTCCTTGCATTTTGGCTTAAAAGGGTGACATGCATGCTTGATCATTTTTGGCCTCATTTTAGAAGTTTTTAGGTGTTTTGGGTCATATATGATCTCTGTTTTTGGCCGGATTTGTACTCATTTGCATGCTTAATATACTTGCTTTACACTCCTCCATTTGGCCTAGAATTGTATCTTGTGTTTAGGCCATAATTCTTGCATGTGTTGGCTTGGTTCCATGGAGATGTTGGCATTATTTTACCATGTTTAAGGTCTGTTGGCCCTTCATTTCAGTCATGCTTGCATGGTTTGATGTCATCCCTTTGTGTTTTGGCTTGTAAGCCTTGAGCATATTGACCTCCAACATGCATAGCTTAGGCCCTCCTCATGATTTACCATCATTTAGGGTCATATTTCAGCCTATAAATCATGCTTGTATGCTTGCATTTGTGACCTCTTCCATGCTCTTAGGGTGTACCCTTTTATGCTTAGAAATGAGTCTCGGTGGAGGCATTTCATGGGAGCCACCTAAGCTGTCATATTAGGAGGTTTTGGAGTCCCTTTTTACATGTTAAAATTCTGTTTTGGCTTGTCCAAGACATGCCATGAGTGGTCATGTTGGTGGGAGTGAAGTGCCTCCTTTTTGTGCCTTAACCTTAGGACCATTGGTTTGCTTGTTGGCATGAGTATTGGTCCACCTTTTGGACACTTTTGGCCACTGTTTTGAGGTGGGTGAAGGTCTGCCCCTTTACCATTTTAAGCCACCATTGCATGCTTGTTTCATGTTTGTTGTATTGTTGCTTCATTAGGTGTTGTAGCATGATGATTCCATTGCTTAAATTGTCCATATTTGATGCCTAAACATTGCATGCTTGCCATATTAGTTGCATGACACTTGGTATGCCTTGTATCTTGATATCATGTTGCATTTTGAGCCATGTTTGCATAACATGCATTGCATTACTTGGTTTGGGGTGTCAAACCAAGTGTGAGGGTTAAGGGGCGTTCATACCATAAGTGATGCAACGTGCCTTAACTCTCGGTCACCGGGGCCTTTGACTTCAACATGATAAGGCCTTGGTCCTCATTTGTGTATTGCATGCATTCTTCTCATCAAATGGCAAGCTCGATCTCTTGGGCTATCATGCACCATTGATGGCTCGAGTATCGAGGGCCATGTTCTCTGAGTTCAACACATGATGGGAAACATGACCATGCTCACATGTGCCTGAAATCCCATGCCATATGCTATCTGTTCTCTGTTGCTGTCAAAACTGTCTCCTGCAGGAAGTTTCTGCCGACCGGCATAATTTAGTGCCGACCGGCCATTGGTATGGTACGGACTTTCCGAGCAAGGCGAGTTCGAGCATACATCATTCGCGCATCTCGAGGCGGAGGCTGTGGCCATCTCTCTCCTTCATTTTGCATTCTTTCTATTAATTAAGTAGAAATTCTGTAATAATTAATTTATTTATTATTCGGACTGTAATATTTATTTGTACCCTCCGAGCGAGGGCAAATCTGTAATAAGTGTGGGTGACTGTGTGTATGTCTTCCAATCCCCACTTCTTTCTTCCCTTTTATTTACCTGCTTATGATGGTAGACTAAGGCATATTTAAAATTAGCATACCTTATGCAATGCATGCGTGCATTCATACATTTGTCCTGCATGCACCGGGCTCGGTACATCATGCTAACTACATTTGTATTTCAAATTCCAAATTGAATACGTGTATCAATTGGTTGCATTTCACATGCCATGTTTAGGTTAGCCGAGCCTACTCTAATTGCATCTTGCATGTGTTGTATTAGTCAACTTGACATGAACTAGGACACGCATGTTTGCTAACTAATTTATTGTTTTGGCACGGAGTATTATGTAAGTATTTGTGCTTTAGCATCTCGCATGCGTGTGAATGTTGCCATGACAGTATGTTTGCCATGTGGCTAAATGCTTATGTGATATTATTGTTCGAATGCCTGTGGGTGAAGGTTGGATTGTTTGAGTTGGAAAAACTCGTTGAAATCCGTATTTTAGCCTACTTGCGAGTAGCAAATTCCAAAGCGCTTTTCAAAACAAACGGATATGCAATGCTTGTTTCCGAATTAGGCAATCTAGTCTATACTTGTTTGCTGTGCGCATAACATAGTAATTCTAGGCTAAGAATTGGAATAAGAACATATAAAGTTTTCAAAAATGGATATCACGGTTAGTAGAGGCCGGTCTTCGGACCGGGCGAAAGGGGGTGCTCATAGTTGACCTTCCCCGATCGTACCCTAGCTCCCGAGCCGAGACAACTCCGGTGATGACGAACACGTAGCCTTTGGCACCGAGTCAGGGTTTCCTAAATTCCCCCATAAAAAAAATATTTAGGTGGCGACTCTGTATCTGGCAAAGCAGTCCATGTTTGGCACTTCTTTTCGAAAAGTCTGTTTCTCAAAACGATTTGCCAGATTTGGACTCTTTGGTTCAAGATTAAGAACCGTGACACAAATCGAGTCCGAACTGTAGTAGTAGCGGGGTCCCTCGCGGGCGTGCTACATGTTGAGTTTTTTTTTTTTAATAAAAAATTTAAAAAATTCAAATTGGGATATTGAATCCCCCACAGGCCTTAGGGGTTAAAAATTCTCTTTTACTTAATATATAGTATAGATAGATTATAAATACAATCCGTACATAACACGGTGATATGCTAGTATATATATATATAAAAGATGAGTAATTTTATTTGGGATCTTGGTTCTTTCCAAGTGGGAGAGAAGCTCAATTTAGTTATTATTATATTTTCGGTAAATTACTTTACCTCCTTTGACATTTTTGATAATTATAAAAATCTCTATTATAATTTTAATAATTACATTAACTTCTTTTATTTTTGAAATTATTATCAAAATTCCACCATGGTTAATCTATTTAACAGAATTTGTTGATGTCATCGTTATAATACCAAAAATAACGAAATTTGCCATTAGTTACTTTATCTATTCAAATGAGAAATTTCACTCATATCCCTTAAGGTTTTGCATATATATTATCGAAAAACCATACACATTGTAGCATTATTTAATAAAATTCTTAAATTCAATGCAATATTAAATAAAACCCTTAAATTGTTAAGGCATTATTAAATCATTTAATAGGAAAAAAAATTGATTTTCATTGATAAAATACTTAAAATTAAACAATATCTCTAAAATTAATGTTTGATAACATCCTAATAATTTAATATAAGGCTTATTTCACACTATATAAATAATGTGAAATTTATTATTTTAAATAATCTATTTATTAATTGAATTTTTTTTAAAGTTGAAATAAATAGATTTATTTTTCCTCGCAATTTGCATTACTTATTTATTCATATGTAAAAAAATTATTATTTTATATTTTCTCAATCATATATTATTTTCAAATTTTAATTTTTATCTTTGAGACATTAAACTTCTAGTCGATGCATATTTAAAAAAAAGTTGGTTAATATTTCTTATATAATTAAAAAAATTAAAAAAATAAATATATAAGTAAAAAAAAAAATCTAATTGACTCACAATATATTAAAATTAGTTGATAGAGAATGAAGGATTAAGAAATCATTTGAGAATAATAAACAATTGAAACATTTATCATTTCTTACATCTAAAATTGAAATTATTCTTTACTTGTATGGAGAAATTATTTGAGAACAATAAAATACTCAATTAATTTGATATGTATTGTCACGACCCAAATCCGCTCCTGTAGGTTAGGCATCGCAACCAGCCAGTAATCCGTGGATTATCAAAGGCCTCTGAACAGATAAGCATATAGTAAGGGGCTGCGGAAGCAATAATACAAAATAGACGATGTCCAATGAGCTGTGTTAACGTACATGGGACAAAACATTTCAAAACTTATTTATATATACATAAACATGCCAGTCCAGATACACAATATTTACAAGGTATTTACAGAATGTACTTTCCAAGACCTGACTTTACAGAGCATACACAAAGACTAGCATGGATACAGAAACAGCCATGGCTTTAGGCTTCGTTCGGAATCTCCTCGGGAGGCACAACAGTTGGCTGACAAAAACAAAATAGAAGGCTGTCAACTTTGACCCTGGTCACCCGCCGGCTCACCTACATATATAATATAAACTGTGAGCGGAAGCCCAGTGAATAATAACAGAGTAAAGGGGTTTTATGAATGGTGTCCAGCATAAGTTAGGATCCAGTGTTTAAATCAGAACATATTCAGACTTCAAAACAGAAATGAATTTAGATACACACTCATGTTCATATTCAGATTTTGTATAAGATCATACGTGGTACACCCATTAGCTATCAGATCAATTTGGTCCAGAGACCCATATGCATAGTTGGTACCAACGACTATAAAGGTCCATATCTTGCGCGCAAGTAGCCATGATATTGTTACCCCCAAGCAAGGGCCACGTGCAGATTGGCTGCAGTATTGTTACCCCGGGCGAGGGCCACGTGCAGATTGGCCGCGGTATTGTTACCTCTGGGCGAGGGCCACGTGAACTAAGGATGCCACAAATACTTTTCAAAAAATTGGACATTCATTCATAATTCGTAAGATAACATTTCAAAAAACAGATCATACCATACCAGTCAGAAAATACTTAAGTTAAACATAACTTTACAGAGTTATTACTCATAGTGGGCCTTGAGACAGACAGGCAGAGTAAACTTGGTCAAACGGTAGGCGGCACGTGACCTACACAACACATAACAGATGCACACTTGAAACACACGTTGTAATTGTACAAAACTTATTTCGTTGGCTCTTAATGTGTTTCTAATCTCTTATCCTCGTTTTGGGGTCTTAAACATGGCCTAGGAATGCCTAAGATGGAATGAGGATGCAAAAATTCATTGAAAATCATTTCTCAAATTTTGCTGAAGATAAGGTCCACGCTCGAGCGTGGCTTTCCTCGCTCGAGCAGACATGTAGACAATGAAGCTTCGCTCGAGCGTGGATTTCTCCGCTCGAGCGGACTGCAAACTTATGAAAAAGTGCTGCATGCATGAAATTCACGCTCGACGGGCACTCCACCCCCGCTCGAGCGTGTGACACAGACCCTCGCTCGAGGGTGGCTTCCCCCCCCGCTCGAGTGGACCGTAAAACACACAAACTTCTGGGTATACGCATTTCACGCTTGAGCGTGACTCTCGCCGCTCGAGCGGAAGTGCATGTACTCAGGCTTCAAGCTCTAGCGTGAAAGTCCCCGCTCAAGTGTGGGTCAAATTTCTGAAAAATCCAGATTGACCTCTAAGCATGAAACTCAACCTTTCAAAACTCATTTTTTTGGGCCAATATTTGAGGAAACATATGATAACTCATAAAACAACATGTATTAAAAATCATTTCAAGAAATCATGGCTCAAGAGCAACCTAATTTGTGTAAAATCAACACAGACTTTATGAATATGCTATTAATTCAACATGCAAGAACCTCTTTGAATTCAAACCCTCCAAAACATAATCAAACTTGATAATTTGATGGAAAACAAGTTGAATGGCCATAATGTGAGTGAAATTAACACATGCGTGGAAGGAATCTTAGAATTCAAACTCAAAACAAGGAAATTTATGCATGCATACGTGGATTGACTCTCAAAACAACACCTTGAGCTAAATCTAGACTTTAAATACCAATTTCACCATGAATCTAGCAAGGACAACTCAAATTCATAATTAAAAGGATGAACTCCCTACCTTAGGTCTTCAATTTCAAGTTTAGTAGCCTAATCTTCCAAGTTGCCTTCAATTCTTCCAAGTGCAAGCAAAATTCTAGATAAACTCAAACTTGTTCTCCTTCTCTCTCTTACTCCTACGGTTTGGTCAAGAAAATGGATGAGAAGAGATGCTTCTAAGTGTAATAAGGTGTGATATAGTTGATCTCAAATCAAGCCACTAAGTGGCATTTGTGTAATTAGGCAAACTAATGCAATTCAACACTAATTAATCTAATTTACACATTCCAAATCAAATTTTAATTAAGTCTACCATAAAATCACATAAAATCTAACTAGTATAACACACTAATCAATTTCTGAATCAGTCGTCGACAAGACTTTCAATTCGCAGTTCAAAGTCTAAACATGAACAGATCATTTTATGGCAAACAGATAGAAACACAAAGATAATGCAATACATATACAAATTAATTCCGGATTCCTTCTAAATTATTGTTAGGCATAACTAATTATGGATTAGCATTAATCGGAGGTCGGGGTTATTACATGTATAATACTAAAAATCTATTTCTCCGTCTTTATTTATCTCATTTAAACTATTTCTATTAAATTAAATCTTTAAATTACATTTTCATCTTCAGTAATGGTTGAATTTTTGTTTTATTTTTTGTTTATAAAAGTTCAAAAACTTGTTGTGGAAAAAAATAGAGTCAAGAAATCACATTTATATTTTGAAAAATTTATGAAAAATAAATATTTAATAGGATAAATTAAACTTGCATTTAAGGTTAAGATTAATGTTGATAATGAGTGAGTTTGGTTTAATTGTCAGAAATCTCAGTAGAGGTAAGACTTTTTTTACTTCTATATTTATTTTTTAATTTTTTTAATCATGTAAGAAATATTAACTTGTGTGTTTTTTTTTAAAAAAAAATATGTATCGACTAGAAGAGTAATGACTAGGAATGGCAACGGCACCCGGGACAGGTTTTTAGGTCTCCATCCCTGTCTCTTAATTTGGTAGGGGCGGAGACGGGTTGGGAGATATCAAGGATAGACAAAGATAAGGAATTTTTGAGTTTTGATAGATTCCGCACGGCACAATCCTAATAGAGTTCTATCTCTCCTTAACAAAGTCCTCCATAAGTTACATTCCTAAAGGATAATACTTATCCTTAGAACACCCTTCCCACTGCCAATCAAGTGAGATGGTTCAAACTCTTTTGCTTGGCTGTGGTTGTCGTCAACCGAGCTATCTCAACTCTATGCTTCCTTTGGCAGAGCTGTGTTAACCCTGGCTATAGGATGGTACCTTGCCGAGTTATACATAGCTTGGCCCTCTTTATTGACATCTCAGTCCGTTAAGGGATTGCCTTCAGATAGCTAGATCTAGGCCTTAGCAACCCATCTCTGACCGGCCAGTGCCCGCTTAACCCAAGACCGAGCTATCCTAGCTCTCAAACTAGCCCACTATGCGGCCCAACCTCCAAGGATAATCTTACCTAACTTGGCCCAATTTGCCTACACAAATTACCATCTCACGAGGCTACCCTCAACTTTGTGACTTCAATAATATGATTCTTATTTATATTTATATTTATTTTTATAGAAAAATGAATATAATCATGTTGAGAGTGCCGGTCCTATTTAAGATAAATGTACATTCTGTATATTTTTTTCACAAAAATTGTCTCTATATTTATTGTCCGGACTCTTGTGACTTAACAAAAATGACAAATATGGCTGAATTAGCTAAAGGGCATGCGCAAAGGGATTGAAGAACCAAGAGCAAAAAAAATTAGGTCTTGTTTTAGTTTTGGCCATAACAATGTAGTTCGATTCATTGGATTGGACACCCCATTATGAAATATTAATTCTTAGGTACAGTGTTTCACTAGTGGTTCATAATTCATTTAAATTCAGCTATGTACTTGACCAAAGTAATAATAATAATAATAATAATAATAATAATAATAATAATAAAACCTAAATTCAACACCACGATGGCTATATATATGTATGCAACTATCGGAACGTATTGAGAGTAAAATGGCCAACTGGAGCTTCTGGTTGTGCTTTGCATTGATCTTGTACTCGGTGACGAGGTCTGATGCTCGGACTCTGAATCCATTAGTGAAGAAGAGAAGGGAACTAGTGTACGGTACCGGACAGAGCTCGAAGAAGCTCAAGAAATGCACCATTTTAGGTTGAGAAATGAAGGATTGAGCAAAATCTGGTATGAGTCCAAGCCAGTTAGTCCCGGGGGACCGGATCCAATGCATCATTGAAAAAGACCGAGAAGGGATCCTTCTATATCAATTTCTGTATAATCACTGTTTTAAATAACCATATCGGAACACGTATCAGTATTGAAAATACAGTGCTAATATTGTCTATATTGACTAATAATATATTGTAGAATGTCAGTATCAAAATTAACATGTATTATTCGATATTTAAAACTTTGATCGGTATGAATTAGAGTAATGTTAAAAACTCATACATTTGACCTACAAATTTACTCACAATGATGCGATAAGAAAATTGAATCCTAAATGATTAGATGTATAATACATCAAAAATTAATACCTATCTTAACATATCGTTGTGAGTAGAATTGCGAAATTTTTTTAAGATGTCAAACATTTTCAGCATAAGTCACATCTTGAAATGATTCTAATAATGCTGCTGCTGGTTTTCATGTTTGATGATGGATTTAGTATTAGCCAATTAATTGTGGTTTAAGTGCAAGCACAAGTGACATGTTTTCTTGTGTTAATAATGGAAATCTCCATGTTGGATTGGACAGTATGCATTTTGCTTTTTGGACCACTACAATTTTTTATGGATAATTTAAATTATTCATGTTAAAGAATTTTCTATACAGATCATATATATATATATATAAAAAATTAAATTGATTGGATATTAGTAGTCACTTCATTAGATCACATTTGTTTAAAAAATAAAGACAAATGTGATTCGATTGAGTGGTTTTTGATATCCGATTAACTTGATTTTATGTATAAATAACTTATTTAATGAGGCTTACAAAATGTACAACTTGAATTGTTGAGTTGAGCTCGAAATAGGTCCACAATAGGCCAAAACGAACCATCCAACTGAGATCCAACTGAGACCCACTACGCCAAAACAAGACATTAATGGCGGTTTTTTTAACGGCGGTAACGAAAACCGCCGTTAAAGGTACTATTAACGGCGGTAACGAAAACCGCCATTAATACCGCCGTTAATTTATCATTAACGGCGGTTTCGTTACCGCCGTTAAAAAAATCGCCACTAAAGTGTCTTTAACGACAGTAATGAAACCCTCTATTAACGGTAGTAACAAAACCGCCGCTAATGCCGGCCTTTAACGGCGGTAACAAAACCGCCGCTAATGCCTAATCATTACTGCCGTTAATGACGGCGGTCTTTGCCGGCGGAGCTCCGGCGAAACTTCGGCGTGCTCCGGCGAAACTTCGGCGAGCTCCGGCGAAACCATCTATAATAAAGTAAAAGTAATGTTTAAATATTTATTTAGGAAATATATTTCATGAAGAGTGGCTATGACAGAGTGGTTGGTGTGGGTGGATGAGAGGTCTTGGGTTCAAAACTTGGGGAGTGCAAGAAGAAAGAATTACTTTTTGAAAAAATCTGAGCCTATTTACGGCGGTAAAAAACCGCCGTTCTTGGTCCTATATTACCGCCGTTTTTGGTCGACTTTTAACGACGGTAATTTTCCTTTTTACGACGGTTGTACTTTTTCCGACACGTGCATAAACGGCGGTAACGAAACCGCCGTTAATACCGTCGTTAAAGGTTTTAACGGCAGTTTTACAGCCTTTAACGGCGGTAAAAAACGGCCGCTAAAGCCCAATTTTGACGTAGTGACCCAACTGAAGAGGATTTAGTCCCTATTGGAAATATACGACTTGCATGGTTAGAAAGTTAAAATTAGAAAATGTTAATTGATGTGTCGTGTAATAATAAAAGGGTTGGTCTTTTCTTAAATTTAAATTTAAATTTGAGAGAATTTTAGGGGCACATAAGTTCCACCACCGGTTTTATTTTAATGATTCCAATTGTTCATTTTGTAGGGTTCCTGGTGTATATCATCCATGTAAAAAATTAGATTAATTTGATAATTAAAATATTTTTATTTTATCTCATTTATTTTTAAAAAATAGACAAAATAATTTTTAAAATAGAACATCAATTTTTTTATTAGTAACAAACACAATAAAGAATGTTATGATTAAAATATGATGGGTTAATATATATATATATATATATAAAGATGAGTAATTTTGTTTGGGATCTTGGTTCTTTCCAGGTGGGAGAGAAGCTCAATTTAGTTATTATATGTTTTGGGTAAATTACTTTACCATTTCTGGTAATTATGGAAATCTATCTTATAATTTTAATAATTACATTAACCTCTCTTATTTTTGAAATTATTATCAAGTTTTTACCATTGTTAATCTATTTAACAGAATTTGTTGATGTCATACGTTATAATACTAAAAATAACGAAATTGGCCATTAATTACTTTATCTATTCAAATGAGAAATTTCACTCATATCCTTGAAGGTTTTGCATATATATTATCAAAGACCCATACATATTTTAGCATTATTATTTAATAAAATTCTTAATTTAATGCAATATTAAATAAAGCTCTTAAATTGTTAAGACATTATTAAATCATTTAATAGAAAAAAAATTAATTTTCATTGATAAAATACTTAAAAATAAACAATTTCTCTAAAATTAATGTTAGATAACATCCTAATAATATAAGGCTTATTTCAAACTACATAAACAATGTAAAATTTATCATTTTAAATAATCTATTTATTATTTAAATTTTTTTTTAAGTTGAAGTAAATAGATTTATTTTTTCCCTACAATTTGCATTACTTATTTATTCATATGTAAAAAATTATTATTTTATATTTTCTCAATCATATGTTATTCTCAAATTTTAATTTTTGTCTTTGAGTTATTAAACTTCTAGTCAATGTAAAAAAAATTAAAAAATAAATATATAAGTAAAAAAAAAAAAAATCTAATCAACTCATAATAAATTAAAATTAGTTGATAGGGAATGCAAGATTAAGAAATCATTTAAGAATAATAAACAATTCAAACATTTATCATTTCTTACACGTAAAATTGAAATTAATCTTTATTTGTATGGAGAAATTATTTGAGAACAATAAACTATTCAATTAATTTGATGTGTATGATACTTCAAATATATTTCTCCATCTTTATTTATCTCATTTAAACTATTTTTTATCAATGTAAATCTTTAAATTACTTTCTCATCTTCATTAATGGTTGAATTTTTATTTTATTTTTTGTTTATAAAAGTTCAAAAACTTGTTGTGGAAAAAAATAGAGTCAACAAATTACATTTATATTTTGAAAAATTTATGAAAAATAAATATTTAATAGGATAAATTAAATTTAGTGCGTTTAAGGTTAAGATTAATGTTGATAATTGTGTTCGGTTTAATTGTCAAAAACCTCAGTAGAGGTAAGACTTTTTTTACTTCTATATTTATTTTTTAATTTTTTTAATCATGTAAGAAATATTAGCTTTTTTTCTTTTTTTTTTTTTATCTATCGACTAGAAGTGTAATTACTGAAAGATAAAAATTAAAATTTGAGAATAATGTATAATTGAAAAAAGATAAAATAATAATTTTTTTTACATATTAATAAATAAGTAATGAAAGTTGTAGGGAGAAAAAAAAATCCATTTATTTCAACTTAAAAAAAATTCAAATAATAAATACATTACTTAAAATGATAAATTTTACATTATTTATGTTGTTTGGAATAAGTCTTATATTAAATTATCAGGATATTATCTAATATTAATTTTAGATAGATTGTTTATTTTAAAGTATTTTATTAATGAAAGTTAATTTTTTTCATTAAATGTTTTAATAATGTCTTAACAATTTAAGAGTTTTATTTTTATATTGCATGAAATTTAAGAATTTTATTAAATAATGTTAAAATATGTATGGGTCATTGATAATATATATATACATAAAATCTTAGGGAAGGTGAGTGTAATTTACCCATATTGATAATGAATGAGTTGGTTTATGGATATTTTTGTCTTTTTACATGCAAATTAAAGGGTAATATAGTCGTTTTTATACTTAACTAATGCCATTTGTACGAACTTAATAGATTAAAGAAATCTTAATAATTGTTTCAAAACTAAGAGAAGTTAGTATAATTATTGAAACTACAGGAGAGATCATTATAATTGTCAGAAACCTCAAGCGAGGTAAGTGTAATTTACCCTTATTTTTTTTTATTTTCTTTCGTTTTTATTGGTATGAAACAAAGTACAACGAATAGAAATAAATTAATCAAATCAAATTTATCTACTAAAAAAATAGATCAAAAATATGATTTTATCGATTTTCTCGGTGGGCAAACAGAATGAAAAAGACAGGGCCTTGTGTGCACTTCCGAACTGGCCCATATTATAGGCACATTTCGGCTTGTTTTAAAAAGTTGGTTAAAAATTAATTTTTTAATTTTTTTTGACTTTTTTTTTTTAAAAGTATGTAAAAAAAAATAGAGAAGTGATATGATTCAAAATAAGTTAAAAATTAAAATTTGGCATTTAACTATCTTCCCCAAAAAGCCCTTGGGCTTCATATATATAATCAGAAAAGTTAGTGTGTGTGTCAATTTCCGACCACACTGCCAATCAAGCAATCAACTGAAGAACACTGGCAGAATAGATTAAGCCCGAACGACCTGTAATAGAAAGAAAAGATTCCGGCGGTAGTTCGTCCACCCGGGGACACTCCGACGATCAAGTCATTTATCTCTCAAAGATAGCAAAAGTGCTTAACTCACTATTCAGAATATAAATTGCGTACCTTAGACCCATAGGGGTGCCTCTCTTTTATAGCCAGCTCAATCCTAGTCCCAATAGAAGGTTGGCTTCAATGGACTTCAGCTCAGTGCTTATCTTGGACTCTCCAATAGATAAAGATAAACTTCCTAAGAGTTTTATCCTTATCCAGGTTGAGGTCCTTCTTCATTCTAGGACTCTTGTCCCTTATCCGCTTATCTCGGACTCCGATATCTTCGGGGATAACCTCGGCCTAGCCGAGATCACTTCGGCGTCTCGACCAAGACACGTGGCGCATCGGCTGACACTTCGGCGTCACCTTGGCCACGTGTTGGCACTCAGAAAATATGTCCTCACAACTGGCCCCTAGGTTCTATTACCTTGGCATCCTGAGGTGATGGAACCTATATTAGTACTTCATTCTAGCATGTCGGCTAAGCTCGCTTCTTTGTTCATTGCCGAAGTAAGAACTCATCGGCTCAGTATGACCAAGACCTATAGTTTGCTTCCATCAATGCCTTAGAACCATTAACCAGGGTTGTTCAAGTTTCTCAGCCGAGATCATCCTCCCAACCGAAGTCTTTGCTTCTTTAAACCAAGAACTTCAAGAGTTCTATCATGTATGTGAGCTGTCATGCACAATATTCCAACCGTTTTTGCCACGCGTCTTTCCCCTACTGAGCCGTTCCCGACGCGCGCCATCAAGTTGCATCACTCGTGCGTGCGCCGTCTGACAGGCACGTTGCCTTAAGCAATTAATTGCAGTTTTGCCACCATTTTGTGGTTTTTGATCAAAACCACTTCTCTTTCTCTGTCCCTTCACTTTTTGCATCACCGTTTCTGAAGCATCAAACTTTTTCTCTCTCTTTCTCTAACTTTTTCTCCCAAATCTGCCATTGCCCCTCTTGCGGAGCTTTTTGCAACCAGCTCCGCTCTCCCCCTCCGGCGAGGATTTTAATGCACTTCTTCGGTTGCTGCCACCGTCTGATCTCGGCGACCCTAATCTTCCCCTGTAAGTCACTGTTCCTTCGCTTCAATTTTTGTTCTTCCTCAAACTGTTACATCTGTATACTGTAATTGCAAGGTCATTCACTTTTGCGTTTTTTGAATCCAACCATGTATTCTGAGCATATTTATCTCATGATTTTGCTTTTTGCCCAAACTGTTCTTTAATATACACACAATACCCACATACTTGTTCATTTTGCCACTGTTCTTGGCCTTGCACCCTGGCACACACTCTGTCACAGTGTTCTTGATGATTCACCACTATTCTTGATTCTGAATCATTGCTCTTGTTTCTGTTTGCCTTGTTTTTTTCCAGATTCTTGCCTCCAATCTCCATTTGCTTAGACTTAGGTTTGAGATTTGCCATAGAACACACGAATCTTAGGGAAAAACTCAAACAACCTTTACTTTGGATCGCGAAAAATCTTTACCCTAGAGTTTGTTTAGGTTTTGCCGAGGTCTTCTAAGCCTTTACAGAACACTTTATTTCCAACTTATACACCTTTCCCCTAAGCCGACGTCATGGGTATGTGGAAACATAGGGTAAATACCCCAACCAAGATGGAATATTTTAGGTAGAAGTTTTCCATCCCCGCCGACGTCCATCTGAGGTTAGCTGGGGAGGAAGACTTCATCATGTCCACAACTGATTTTATGTCTTTCCCCATTGTAGCTTTTATTGAGTGTGGACTTAGGCTCCCACTAGACACCCTCTTCCGTAAGATACTCCATTACTATAAATTGAACCCAATGTAGCTCGCCATCAATTCCTACTGAGTCATCAATGGTATAACAGCCTTAGCCAAATAGGAGAATGCTAGGGTTACCTTAGCCGATATCCAATACTGCTGCACCATCTGTGGCCTAAAGTTAGAGAAAGACTATATTTACTACCTTAAGGTGAGGTCCATAGAGTATAAAATCGTTGTCGACCTCCCAGACTCCAATAAGGGAGCCGGGGATGATTATTTCATTATCTCGAGGAACTGGGAGTTCACTCCAGATGAGGACCTCCACCTCTACCCTCTTCCTCGAACAGTTTTTGTAGAGGGTAATGGTGAGAGCCCAGTGTTTATACTTACTTGTTTTTAAAGTCTTTAATACTTCGTTTGTTCTAATGTCTATTTTTCTTGCAGCTCTTCCTCAACCAGCAAAAGACTTCCGCAAGTCCTTTTTCCCCAGCAAGGGCTTAAAGAAGTTGTTGGATCTACCCATTCCGAGGCGGAGAGCTCCTTTGCTACTCAACTTCATTCCCACCTATAAGTCTGTTCTTCCCGACGTTCCAAAGAAGAAGAAGAAGAGTCAGTCTCCTCCGTCCGCCATTACTCTTCCCATAACTACTTCATCATCTCGGCTAGATCAGGGGTCAACCTCTGATCCAGCAGAGCAGCCATCTACCTCGGCTCCACAACTGATACCACCATCTCAATGTCGTCAACGACGCCGAACTGTTGTTGCTGCTGAGATGGGCCGCAAAAAGGCAGTCGCTGAAGATCTCTTGGCCGACATCCCTTCTAGTGTTGACGCTCAACCAGCACAATCTCAGCCTCAACCTAAGCCGAAACCCAAAATATTCAAGAAAGCTCAGCCAAAGGCAACGGTGACTCAGATTGATACTGAGGACACCTTGCCAATTTCAAAATTGGCTGATAGTGAAAAGCCCCCTTCCGCCGCTGAGAAGAGGCCCGCCAAGGCCGAACCATCTCAGTCCATTCGGTCAAAGAGACCGAGGTCCGAGTTGGCCACAACCTCGGGGCCAATGAAACAAGATGCCCTCTGGGCCTCCTCGATCACCATTGAGGACAAGCCGGTCAGAGCTGGCGACAGTGCGACTGACTTCGAAGTTGGCATCGCCCTCTCTACGGCTCTGCTCCTTCCAAACAATCTTTACCGAAACGTCGAGATAAGCGAGTACAAGAATTTCGCTCTGATGCTCCAGCATTCAGTTCAAGTAAGTCTTTCACACTTGGTATTTTTCTTTCTCCATTCTTTCATACTCAGAGAATTTTACTAACTTTTGTCTTGTTCGTTTTCTTTTAGGCGATCCAGCACGCCCACTCCTTCTCAATGCAAGCTTTTGAGATGAGGAAGGAGTTGGCCGACAAGATCAGGGAGGTCGTCACTTTACAAAAGTCCCTCAACAGGGCCAAGGACAAGATGAAGACCTTGGTAGATCAAGCCGAGGCAGTTGTAAAAGCTCAGGACGCGGCTGAGGAGAAAGCTGACACTGCAGAGGCCATTAACAAGGTCCTTGAAGCCGAGAAGAACGAGGCCTTAATAAAAACCGCTGAGGCTGAAGCCAAGCTCCGGGCTACTCTAGCCACAAAAGATGCCGAGATCAAAGTTGCGGACGAAAAGGCATACGCTGAGGGGGTGGCCGATGTCACGGCGGACTACAAGAGTCGGGTGAAGCAGGGATCCAACAAGGGTTTCACCCTTGGATGGATGGCTGCCCTAAAAAAACTTGATGTCCCCGAGGACTCCCCTCTCAGGAATGCCGACGTCCTTGCCCTGTCATTCCTCCCTACTCCTAGCCAATCCGAAGACGATTCTGGATCTGAGGAGGAAGCTTTGGTGAGGAAGACCAAGGAGGTTGCTGGGGCTAAGTCCCCTACTTTGAATGAGCAAGTCATGAACTTGTCTTAAGATGATGATGAATTTCCAAAGATGTCACCTTCTAGAAGACAGACTCCGAGGTGCCAATCGCCGAGAAAAGCCTTGATCAAACTCTTCAAGAGATTGATGCTGAGCTCGCGGCTGAGAAGGCTGTTGAGAAGTCTTCCCAACTGTCTTCTGGAGGAGAGACACAACCTGTCGCCGACGCCGAGTAGATTATTTTAATGTTTCCCTTTTGCTTCTTGTACTTTGTACTTTATTTTTCTTCTTTTTGGAACAGTGTAAGCTTTAATTTGGCCGACGTGCCACTTTTGTAATCAAAACAATTACTTTTCAATGTTTACGCTGAAGTTCCTTCTTTCTTTTCTGAATGCATTCTCTAATCTCTTCTTTGAATGTTTGTCTTCTTTTTTCTGCTCTTGTATGACTCTTATACTTAGAATATTTTGCATATCTTCAATGTACACCTTGACTATGTAATCTTCTCGGGGTGAAATACCTCGGTTATACGCACCAACGGTTTATCTCGGCCTGGACTTAACACTTTAAACCAACATCCTTCAACATGACCTCGGTTTAACTTTCAACTTATAAATTTTTCTTATAATTTCAACAAGTGTTTAAACATGATCTCGGTTTAACTTCAACTTGTAAATTTTTTTCAAATTTCAACAAGTGTTAA
The DNA here is from genome assembly GCF_055761805.1 of Camellia sinensis. Taxonomy (NCBI): domain Eukaryota; kingdom Viridiplantae; phylum Streptophyta; class Magnoliopsida; order Ericales; family Theaceae; genus Camellia; species Camellia sinensis. Next base: position 38,794,217 of record NC_138969.1, on the reverse strand, counting down.
ACATGATCTCGGTTTGACTTCAACTTGTAAATTTTTCTCAAATTTCAACAAGTGTTAAACATGACCTTAGTTTAACTTTAACTTGTAAACTCAAGTTTCAATCAAGTGTTAAACATGACCTTCGGTTTAACTTCAACTTTTAAACTTGAATTTCAAGAAGCATTAAACATGACATCGGTTTAACTTTAACTTGTAAACTCAAGTTTCAACAAGTGTTAAACATGACCTTAGTTTAACTTCAACTTGTAAACTCAAGTTTAGTTTAACTTCAACTTGTAAACGCAAGTTTCAACAAGTGTTAAACATGACCTCGATTTAACTTCAACTTGTAAATCTAAAATTCAACAAGCGTTAAACATGACCTCGGTTTAGCTTCAACTTGTAAATTTTTCTTAAAATTTCAACAAGTGTTAAACATGGTCTTGGTTTAACTTCAGCTTGTAAATCTAAATTTCAATAAGTGTTAAACTGATTTTAGCTTGTACGTTCTACCTTTCCAGGAACCATCTTTCCAACTCTCTGCCCCCTAATGTGAACTTAAGTTTCACTTGGGTTCTCATTATGCATGTATTCTAGAAACATCGTCAACTATCCTATCAGTCATAAGTGTAAAAAATCAAGCTAAAACTTTATTTATTACTTCGGCTAATAACAAAGAACAAGAAAGTCTAATGATAAAAAAATTTCAGATTGCACGTATTCCAGGGCCTTGGAAACTCTTTGCCTTCATTATCCTCAAGCCGATACGCCCCATTGCCCAATACCGAGATGGTTCTATAGGGTCCCTCCCAATTCGAGCCAAGCTTGCCCTCTTTGGGATCCTTCTTGTTGCCGACGACTTTTCTCAAGACCAGGTCACCGACTTGAAACTCCCTTAGGTTGACCTTCTTATTATAAGCCCTAGCAAGCTACTGCTGGTATGTCGCCAGCTGAATTGCAGCTCTCTCCCTTCTTTCTTCTAGCAGATCCAGATCTCGGGCTAAGAGTACATCATTAGTTCCATTCTCCACTACCTGGGTTTTGATTCCTAGGATGCCAACCTCCAGCGGAATGACTGCTTCTGTGCCATAAGCCATGGCAAATGGGGATTCCCCCGTTGATCTTCTCGGCATAGTCCGATATGCCTAGAGTACACTAGGTAACTCATCCACCCACTTTCCCTTTGCTGCTTGCAGCCTCTTCTTTATCCCGTCCAAGATAACTTTGTTGGACGCTTCTGCTTGTCCATTGCTTTGAGGAAAACTTAGGGTCGAAAAATAATTCTTGATTTTAAATTTTGCACAGAAGCTCTTGATTAATTTACTGTCAAATTGTGTTCCATTGTCTGCAACTATTGCTCTTGAGATCCCAAACCTGGTGATGATGTTCTTCCATATGAAACTCTTCACATCCACGTCTATAATCTTGGCAAGGGATTCAGCTTCTATTCACTTGGTGAAGTAATCTGTTGCTACCAGTTGTAGACACCCCATTTTTGACCGCCCTTAAGACTTGGGTGCTACTGATGGTTTACTTGGCGATGAAAGATGTGCAGAGCAAAAGCTTAATTTCTTCGGCAAGAGGAGAGTCAAATCCCAACCTCACACCCCATTTTGGACCAAAGCTATTTTGAATGGTTTTTAGATCTTAAAACCCTCTCTTTCAAAATATTTTTGAAATAAAGTTTCTACGATGCTCTGAGGCTCGCATTTTGTTAAATGTTGCGCTTTTCGGTCAACCGAGCGAGGACAAAGTGGAAATGAATGAAAGAGAGATGAAATCTTTAAAAAATCTTTCAAAACACCTCGTTTAAGGGTTTGGATTTAAAGAAAAGAGTAGAAGAGGGAAGAAACCAAGTTGAGGAAGAAGATGTGCATGAATCGCTAAGAGAGAGTCAAGCAACCCTCGCTAAATCAGGCCTATCCTTTTGAATGCTTGGATTTCAGATATGAGGCCACCACCGTTGGAAATCTTACTTTTGGGGCTTCATTTTTCACTTAAGAATCTCCTAAAGCCGAGTCCAGATGGAGAAAATATGATTGGTTGAAGTTGGGCATCATTCCAGTTGGACCGAAACTGAGCATCCTTCACTAAAAGAGGGATTTCTCTTAGAACACATGGAATTTTGATATGAGGCTTGCATAATTGGAAAGAAGACTTCAGGGAGTTTAGGCTCAAGAATGATCCAAATAGCCACCTAGATGAGGGAGTTAGTCTTGCTTCAAGTCAGGGACTAGGACTGATTTTTGCTGCCGGCCTCTATAGGAGTGTGCCGCCATGAATGGCCAATGCCGTTCAAAAGTGACCCCTGCCAGCCAAAAATAGTGTGCTGCCGGCCAACAATGGTAAAGGTGCCGACCAATGATGAAAAGGTCAGTTTCGGACAGAGACTTTATCTTCAGCTGGCACAGCTGTCTCCCTTGAGATTTTTTCGACCCAAACCTCCTTTTTTGCTATATAATGAAGCCTTATATCTCATTTTCAAGGGTTAGAACTTCTTGAGCAAGTTTGAGAGCTTCTCTCACTAACCTCCCTCTCTCTCTACAATTTTCAGAGATTAATCTCTGTCTCTCTCTCTAGAGTTCACTCTCTCTTGCCCTTTTGTGCTAGAAGACTTGCATACAACCATCTTCAACCTATCAACCCTTAAGAAGACATGATCACCATTGGGCTGGGGTCCTTTGGAACTTGTTTTGGGCTGTTAAAGCTTGGTTTTAACTCAGAAATCTTGCTGTTTTGCTGTTTGGCTTCAAGGGTAAGCACTTGTCCCTCTAAAGCTTTGTTTTGCATGCTTGCTTTATTGCCTTTGCAAACTAATTTTGGCTTGGTTTTGAACTAAAGAAAACTCTGTTTTTCAGCCCTAAAAATGATGGTTTAGGCCTATTTTGTATTAGGGGGTTGTCTCTCCCTTTTGTTCCTTAGCTTGTAGAGCTTTTGAGCCATCTTCCTAGGCCTTTCAAAGCAACTTTTCATGGCCTTTTAACTATTGAAATCCAGAAGATATTTAGTGGTAAAACCCTATTTTGAGGTCCCAAATAGGAGGGGGTGGTCCCCCATTCTCTTGTCTTGTTTACTTGTGTTGATCGCCAACCAAATGAGCATGTGTTTTTACTTCTTTGTGGCTTTGTTTAGGCTCATTTTTGTGACTTTTTAGACCTTCCATAACTCTGTTTTTGGTTGTCTTGGTCACCTCTTGCATGCTTATTGTACTTGTAGTGTAAATCCTCTTTGCTAGCCTTACATTCTTGATGTTGTAGCCTATTATTTTAGCATGTATTGGCTCCATTCCCGCACATTTTTGACAATGTTTTAACATGCTTGAGGTCTATTTGAAGTGGTCTTGGTCATGTATGGCTTGCCTTGTAGGGCTATAGTATACATGGCTTCACTAGTCTTGAGTTTTGAGGCCACTACCATGCTATACTTGTGTTGTTTGCATGCCTTGGCATGGTATTTCAGAGCTTATGTCTTTGCCATACTCTCATGTTTATCACTCTTTAATTGTGTTTAAGAGTTGTGCCATTATGCCTTGTTTATGAGCTAATGCATTAGCATATCTTTCTTGCCATCTATGCTGGGAGTCTAGCAGGTTTTTGCCACTATTTTGACCTGCCTTAGGTCTGTTTTAAATGGTTAAGGTCATTTGAGCATTGCTTAATATGGTTGTTGTGTAAAAGGCCTTGACTAGCTTTGAGTCTTAGGGCCTTTAACATGTTGTGCATGTGATGTTTGCATGGTACAACACCATTTAGCATGTTATTTCAATGCATATAGTGTAGTCACACTCTCATATACTTCACCTCTTCATAGCTTTTGAGGGTTGTGTATTATGCCTTGCTTATAGATCAACATGTATGCATGTTCTTCTAGCATTTTGAGCTCCATTTCTAGCACGCTTTGGCCACTATTTTGGGCATGATTGAGGTCTGTCCATATTAGGTTTAAGTCCATATAGCATGTTGTTTGCATGTTGTTGCATTGCATTGTGTTAGCATGTTGTTTGTATGTTATTACATTGCATTGTTGTTTGCATGCTTATGTTGCATTGCATTGTGTTTGCATGCCATTAGCATTGCTAGGTTGATCATGTTGCATTGTATTGTGTTCAACCCGGTGTTGTGTTTGAACACAAGGTGGATTAGCTCATTTCATACTTGAAGTGATGAAATGAGCCAATCTTCTTTTGGTCTCCATTGCCTTTGATTTCTCATGATAAGGATGTGGTCTTGGTGTCTTGTTTGTCATGCATTTATCGAATTTGCACATGTTGGATCTTTGGCCATCATGCATCGAGATGTGTGATTGATGGTCTTGGATCCAATGATGCCCCCTCCATTGATGTTTTGAAGTGATATGGAGTGGCATAGTGCGTACATACCCTTGGGAGACCCTCTATTTTCTCTATTTTGTGCTCTGTTGCAGCTTGGTGTCCCAGCACATCAATGGCCAGCACCCTCTTATTTCTGGCCAGGAAATCTTCATTTGTGGCCGGCAGTGTGCACTCTTGGTCGGCAGGATGGTTGGCAGCAGATCCTCATGGCCGGCAGGCCACTGGTGCACTCCTCAGCATGTTTTTGGTAAGATCTAGCAACTAGTTCTCAAGAACACCCTGCAGACAGAGCTTCAAGAGAGCAATCAGAGAGCTTTTTGAGGTGGCAACTGAGAGCATGCATCCTTCATTGTTCAAAGCGGAGCTGTGGCTGCCTAATTTAGATGCTTTTCATACTTAGTTGGTTTTGTAACTTATTTAATTTGATTAATTAGTTAGTTTGTAATAATTAGTTTAATTAGCATAGCTAGTTGGCTAAATTCATTTGGACCCTCCATTGAGAGGGCACAATGTTGTAATAAGGGTGCGTGTGTGTGCGCATGTCTTCCAACCCCACGTCTTTCTCCCTTTTATTTATCTGTTTTTAGTGGTTAGTTTTAGGGCATATTTCAATTAGCATACTTATGCTTTGCATGCGTGCATCATTCATTTGTATTGCATGCATCGAGCTCGGCGCATCATTCAAACTGCATTGTATTTCAATACCTATTTGAATACATGTATCGAAGTGTCGCATTCATATGCCATCTTAGAATAGTCGAGCCTATCCTAGTTGCATTTTGCATGTGTTGCATTAGCCATCTTAACATAGTTAGGATCATGCATTGATTACTAACTAGCTTTTGTTTTCGCTCGGAGTACACTGTAAGTGTTTATGCTTTAGCATCTTGCATGTGTGTAAGTGTTGCCATGATAGCATGATTGCCATGAGGCTATTTGCTTAGATGATATAACTATCTGAATGCTTGTGGGTGAAGGTTGGATTACTTGAATTGGAACAATTCATCGAAATGCGAGTTTCAAGCCCACTTGAGGGTGGCAAAATCATGTTTTCTAAGCCCATTTGAGAGTGGCAAATCCACGTCCTAGTCTACTTGCGAGTAGCACCTTCAAACCATTTTCAAACAAACAAACATGAGATGTTTTGTTCCAATTTAGGCGATCTAGTCTATACTTGTGTGTTGTGTGCATCACATAGTAATTATAGGCTAATAACCGGAATAAGAATGTTAGTAAAGACCGATCTTTAGATCGGGCGAGTAGGGGTGCTCATTGCATGACCTTCCCCTCTCGTACCCAAGTTCCCGAGCCGAGGCAACTTTGGTGATGACGGACACGTGGCCTTAGGTACGAGTCAGGGTTTCCTAAATTTTCCAAAACAAAAACATTTAGGTGGCGACTCTGTATCTGGCAAAGCAGTCCATGTTTGGTACTTCTTTATTAAAATCAGTTTTCCAAAACGATTTGCCGGATTTGGACTCTTTGGTGATTTATTGGTCTTGCATTGCACTTTGCGAGATTAGATTCAGAACCGTAACATTGAGTCCGAATTGCAGTAGCTAATGAACAAAACGAATTTCGCGCCATTTCGCGCGCAGAGCCGAGACGTTCGGGCACGTCTACACCAGCAGGTACTTCCTTTGCCTAGTTGCTTGGAGCAGTTTTCTGACAAGATCCATGCCTCATTGGGCAAACGGCCAAGGACTGGATACTGGGTTTAGATCTGCTGCTGTTGGTGTATCTGAGGTGCAAACCTTTGACACTTTTCACACTTCTTGACATATGCTTCTGCATCTTTCTGCATGTAGGGCCACCAATACCCCTCGGTAATGGCCCTATGAGCAAGTGATTTGTCCCTAGCGTGGCTTCCACATACTCCTTCATGTATTTCGTACAAAAAATCTTTGACTTGTGAAAGATGTACACACCTCAAAAGGGGTCCAGTGATGGATCTTCTGTAGAGATGTCCCTCCGCTGTCAGGCTGAATCTTGTCGACTTCAGTCTGATCTTGTGTGCCTCCTTGTGATCATCTGGCAGTTTTCCTTCTTTCAGGAATGCTATTATTGCATCCATCCAGCTTGGTTCCATGTCCACACACATTGTTTCACGCTCTGTGGTCAGTAGTTCGATGCTCGGGCCCGACAAGTAGTCAACCATTATCGTCCTTGCCTTTCTAGGTTGTATTGCACTAGCCATGTTGGTCAGGGCATTAGTGTGACTGTTATCATCTCAGCTAATCTGCTATAGTCGGCAATTCTAAAACAGGGCCACCAATCTGCCGACCTCCTTTACAAAGGCCGACATCCTTTCATCTTGGGCTGCGAACTCGCCTATTGTCTGGTTGACTATAAGCTGAGAGTCACAGAAGATTATCACCTCATCTGCTTCTACTGCTACTGCTAGTTTCAGTCCTGCAATCAGTGCTTTATATTCTGCTTCATTGTTTGAGGCCTTGAACCCCAAACGAACGGACTGTTCTAATATCTGTCCATCTGGAGATACTAGTACTACTCCTGCCCCCGCTCCTTGTCGGTTTGAACTCCCATCAACAAACAGTTGAAAGGAGTCGCCGATGTAAATATTGCAGGGTCTGAGTTTTTCTTCCTTCCTTTGTTCCGTTGCCTTGGGTTGGGCTTCTCTTTGCTCGCTTGGACATCGTTCACCTCGGCTCAATGGAGCTCGATGTACGATGGCTTCTGGTGTGAACTCGGCCATGAAGTTGGCCAAAACTTGGCCTTTGATTGCTGTTCTAGGTTTATATTCCAGGTCATACTAGCCCAAGGCCACTGCCCATCTGGCTATTCTGCCTGTCAGATCTCCTTGCTGCAACAGGGACTTCAAAGGATGTTCAGTTAGCACCATAATTTTGTGGGTTTGAAAGTAGTGGTTCAGCTTCTTTGAAGCCATTACTAGAGCCAGCGTTAACTTCTCCAAGGGTAAATACCTGGTTTCTGCATCAGCCAGGGTTTTACTTACATAGTAAACAGCCCTTTGTTGCCATTTTTCTTCTTGGATTACCACTGCACTTACCGCATGTTCTAAAACTGCTAAGTACAAGAACAGCTCCTCTCCAGGTTCTGGATTTGAGAGAACTGGAGCCGTGGTCAAATACTTCTTCAAGTTGGCCAAGGCGACTTCGCACTCTTCTGTCCATAAGAAGTCTGTGGCCTTCCTTACTAAGCTGAAGAAAGGTTTACACTTGTCTGAGCTTCTGCTTATGAACCTATTCAGGGCTGCAGCCCTTCCAGTCACCATCTGTACCTGTTTTGCCGACGTTGGGCTCTTTAACTCTAGGATGGCCTTGATTTGATCTGGGCTGGCCTCAATGCCCTTTCTGGTCACCAAGTATCCCAAGAACTTACCAGATCCAACTCCAAATGCACACTTAGATGCATTGAGTCGCAACAGATATGTTTTTAGGATGTCAAAGACTGCCCTTAAGTCTTCCAGATGTCCTTAGGTTCCCTGGTCTTCACGACCATGTCATCGATGTATACCTCCACTGTTCGGCCAATTAGGTGTTTGAATATCTTGGTTACTAGTCTCTGGTAAGTTGCTCCTGCATTTTTCAACCCAAAAGGCATCACGCTGTAGCAATACAGCCCCTTTGGGGTGATAAACGCAGTCTTCTCCTTGTCGGGGGGGTACATAGCTATCTGATGGTACCCCCTGTAGGCATCCAGGAAGCTCATCCTTCCATGCCTTGAAGTGGCATCCACCAGTTGGTCAATCTTGGGTGGAGGAAAACTGTCTTTGGGACAGGCCTTGTTTAGGCTGGTAAAGTCCACGCAGACCCTCCATTTACCATTCTTTTTCTTCACCACCACTGTATTCGTTAGCCATGTCGGGTAATTTACCTCTCGAATGGCTCTGGCCTCCAGAAGTCTGTCTACTTCCTCTTCCACTGGCTCAACATGCATCAACGTCGGCCTTTTTGCTCGTTGGATTACAGGTTTAGCCGACCTCTCTACGTTCATTTTATGGCAAGTGACCTCGGGGTCAATGCCTGACATTTCGTAAGGCGTCCAGGAAAACATTTCAATGTTTGCTCTCAAGAAAGCCTCTAGTTCTTTTTCCTCTTCTTCGGCTAAGCTCGAGCTAAGAAGGAAGAAGCGTTCTTCATCCCCCTGCTGGACGAGGATTTTCTTTAGGGTTTCTTCACTCTTCTCGGCTGGCTCCTTGTTGACGTCCTTGTAGACACCCCATTTTTGACCGTCCTCAAGACTTGGACGTCATCGTTTGAACACTCGATGATCATCTATGCTCGTGTTCGTTTTGAGTTCCCGGAGGTCTCGGCCACGCGCCTTGCCTCAAGATCTCTTAACTTGGCTGTTTTGTGCTTGGTTATGGACCAAGCACTTGCGTTTTTGCTTTTAAGGGAAGAGGATGGCTTGTTGGCCATTTTCTTCACCCATCGGCCAAGGCATGAAGCCATCGGCTCTTTTTTCTTGCCATCAGCCAAAGGTGTTGGCCGATTGGCACTGTTTTTGGTCAACCGGCCACTTTTGTTGGTCAGTCAGCCATATTTTTCGGCCGACCCCTTTCCATCTGCTTTTGGCAGATATTTTGTGCCAACTGGTACAACTGGCACGCACAATTCCCCCCTCCATACACGTGTATGGAGGGATTTGAGCCTTGCTTAGCTTCTCCAAGAAGCTTTGCAAAATTGGTTTTCTATAAAAGGAGAGCCTCCTCTCCCTTTCCAGGGGTTCTAGAAATCTGATATACAAGTTAGCTATATCTCTCTCTATATATCCCTCTCTCTAGATTTGTGTGTGTGTTTGAGCTCAAAAGTGTGTTTTGTTCTTACTATTGCACACAAACACTTAGAGTTACACTATCCTTGTGTGCTGAGGTACTAGGAGGTTGGTTTTAAGGTTCTTGAGCTGGTTTTGATCAGAGAGAGTTGCTGGTCTTGGGTTCTTGAAGTTGTTCTTCAAAGGTGAGATTTTAAACTTTAGATACCTCATTCTTGCTTAAGCTTTTACACATACTTCTATATTTTTTCAAGCTTGACTCTAAACTACAAAAATTTCTAATTTTGCATGCTTGTTATGGTTGCTTAAGGTCACTTTTTGGTTGGGGGTTGTCTACCCCCTCTTAGGCCTTGTTTGGCCTTGTTTTGTGCCTTTATTTTTGAGCTTTGGGATCATCTTATGTTGACCTTCCCACCACTGAAATCCAAAGGATTTTCAGTGGCGGAGAAGTGGTTTTGGAGTCTTGTATAGGAGGGGGACACCCCCCTCTCCTTATGTCCCATATGCTTGTGTTGTTGGCTTATAAGAGTAGCATGTTTACTTAGCATGTCTTGGTTCTATTTCAGCACTTTTTAGTGGCTTTTAGGACCTTCCTTAACTCAATTCCATGTTGGTTTGACGGCATCTTGCATGCTTCACATACTTGTAGAGTAATCTTGCATGTTTACATAACATGCATCTTGTGTTTGGACCACTATTCTTGCATGTTTTGGCTCGACTCCAAGGAGATTTCCTTCATGTTTTACCATGTTTAAGCTCTGTTTGGTGTTGTCTTGGTCATGCATGCATTGTTTTGCATAGCCTTGGTTCATTCTAACTTGTAAGCTTTGTGCCTTGAGTTCATTAGCTTGTGTTACTTGAAGTATTTTCATGATTTGACATCATGTGAAATGTAATTTCAATCCATGTTTCATGGTCACACACTTGCATTTATCACCTATTCCATGCTTTGGATAGTTTGTGTTTCATGCCTTAAGAATAGGTCATTGTCCATGCCATCATACTTAGGCCTTTGGGATGCCATCTAAGTGGGTTTTTGGGCTCATTCTAACATGCTATAACTCTGATTTTATTGGCCTAAGTCATGCCATGTTTGGTTGTAATAGGTGTAGTGCAATTGCCCCTTTTGGCCTTGTTTGCGTCTTGTTTTGTGCTCACCTTTCTAGCATGTTTTGACCTCATCCCATGCATGTTCTAGCCTTGTTTTGGACTGCCTTGAGACTTTTTTGGGTCACCTTGGTCCTTTGGGGCTTGGTTGGTATGGCCATGGTTCAAGTACCTTGGCTAGCTTTGAACTTGAAGTCCATTAGCATGCCTTGCTTGTGTTCTGTGTTTGATTTGGCATCACTCTTAACATAATTTCAGAGCTTATGGTGTCACCAAACTACCATGATTGTCACCACTCGCTCATGTTTGGGTGTTGTGACCTTATGCCTTAACTCTTGGACCATTACATGTGTATGTTCATTGTGCATTTCATTCTATCACTTCATCATTTTGGCCACAGTTTTGGTGTGGCTGAGGCCTATCCATCTTCAGTGTAAGTCCATGGATCATGCGGTTTGTGTATTGTTGTATGCCTATCGCATTGCATGTTGTTGCATACTTATTGTTGGTATCATTGTTACATGCTTATCACATTGTATGTTTGCATATCTAGGATGCATAGTAGTATTACATATTTACTGCATACCATGTTGTTTACATGTTAGGTTGCATTGCATGGCGTTTGTCATGCTCATGTTACATCGTCTTGCATTTCTATGTTGCATTGTACTTGGTTGCATGCATTGCATTGTGTTTGGTTTGGAGTGTCAAACCAAACACGAGGAGCGAGGAACGTTCGTACTTGAAGTGACAAAACGTGCCTCAATCCTTAGTCTCCGACACTCTTGATCCAACATGATAGAGTGTGAGGCCTTCATGTGTTTTGTGCATTCATTCCATATTCATTTCCACACTTGGTTTCTTTGGCCATCGTGCATTGAAATGTGTGATTGATGGCCCGAGGGTCGAGAACCATACTCCCTTGAGTTCATAACATGATAGGGAGGGTGGTTGTGCAAACATTGTTTTGAAAATGCATTGCCATGCTCTGTTTGTCCTCTGCTGCAGCAACAGGAGCATTCTGCAGGAATAGATGGTCGGTCGACCATATTCAGTGCTGATCGGCTAAATGCGTCTGGCCGAGAGCCCCATAATTGGTCAATGACCAGTTCCCCTTGGTCGATGGCCTCTCACAGCACCCAGAAGGTGATTCAAAAGCATCCTTAAGACTTGCACAGTTTTCAGAGGTGCAAAGCAGTGTAAACAGAGGCAGCATGAGCATGGCGATAGATTTCCGAGCGGAGCCGAGCATGCATGCATTTGTCCCTCTTTCCGAGGCCTCTTTACCGCTTTAGTAGCTTAATTAATCTGTTTAATTAGTTCAGTATTGTGTAATAATTAATTAGCTAATTAATTAGTTAATTAGTCAGTTTGTATTATTCATTCGGACCCTCTGTCGAGAGGGCGAACTTTGTAATAAGTGTGCGTGCGTGTGTGAATGTCTTCCAACCCCACGTCTTTCTCCTTTTTACTTACTTACTTTCAATGGTTAGTTTTAGGTCATGTTTCAATTAGCATCCTTATGCTCGCATGTTTGCATCCATTCATTTGTATTACATGCACCGGGCTAGGCACATTCATACTAACTGCATAGCATTTCAATTCCAACTTGAATACGTGTATCGAATTGTCGCATCTCATATTCCATCTTAGAATAGCCGAGCCTATTTCTAGTTGCATTTTTGCATGTGTTGCATTAGGCATCTTAACATAGCTAGGATCATGCATTGATTTCTAACTACCTATTGTTTTGGCTCGGAGTACTAGGTAAATGTTTATGCTTTAGTATCTTGCATGAGTGTGAGTGTTAACATGACTGCATGCTTGCCATGAGGCTAACTGCTTATATGATATAACTGCTTGAATGCCTGTGGGTGAGGGTTGGATTACTTGAATTGGAACAATTCATTGAGATGTGAGTTTTAAGCCCACTTAAGAGTGGCAAAATCAAGTTTTTTAAGCCCACTTGAGGGTGGCAAATCCACGTTTTAGCCTACTTACGAGTAGCAACTTCAAACCATTTTCAAACAAACAAACATGAGATGATTGTTCCAACTTAGGCGATCTAGTCTATACTTGTGTGTTGTGCGCATCACATAGTAAATTTTAGCTAATAATCGGAATAAGAATGCATATGGTTTCAAAAACAAGATATCATGCTTAGTACAGGCCGATCTTTGATCAGGTGAGCGGGGATGCTCATAGATAACCTTCCCCAATCGTACCCAAGTTCCCGAGCCGATGCAACTTTGGTGATGACGGACACGTGGCCTTAGGCAACGAGTCAGGGTTTTCTAAATTCCCCCAAAATAAAATATTTAAGTGGCGACTCTGTATCTGGAAAAGCAGTCCATGTTTGACACTTCTTTACAAAAATCAGTTTTCCAAAACGATTTTCTAGATTTGGACTCTTTGGTGATTTATCAATCTCACATTGCAGATTATAAGATCAGATTAAGAACCGTGACATTTGAGTCCGAACTGTAGCACAGCATAAAGCCCTCGGGGCGTGTCTACAGTCCTCTAGGACTTCCACGTCCTCGTCTTCGATCTCTGCCCTTTCTGGTTCTCGTATGCTGCAGGTAGATTTCATTGTTGCCATGGAGCAGTTCTTTGCCTGTAGCTGATCCCCTCTGATCTCCTCTATCCTATGCTCTGTTGGGAACCGCAATAGTTGATGTAATGTTGAAGGAACAGCCCCCATTGCATGCAACCATGGCCTTCCCAAGATAGCATTGTAAGGGGAGGGTGTGTCGATTATGGTGAACTCTGTCTTTATCTTCTTGGTGCCAGCCTGTACCTCCAAGCTTGCTGCTCCTAGTGGCCACGTCGGCGTTCCATTGAACCTGACCATTGGGCCATTGGATTGCTCCATATTATCTGGGTGAAGGCCAGCTCCTTGTAACACCTGACATACATGATGTCACAGGAGTTGCCTTGGTTAATTAGGATACGCTTCACTTGGCACTCCCCAACCTGAAGGGATACTACCAAGGCATCGTTGTGCGGATGTTGTACCATCTCCAGGTTGGCTTCAGTAAAGGACACTACTGGTCCCTAGCACTCCTCGGCCCGAGGTCTTTTCTGCCGGACCTAGTACACATGCTGCAAGTGATTTACCTTCTGGGTCTCCCCCCGTATTTCGTTTTCATTGACCTTCGAGTTAATTACATTAATTACTTAAAGTCCGCCTGCCTACAGTTGCTGTGCTGAAGGAGGTGGAGCTGCTGGTGCCTGAGGCAGTCTTGCCTGCTCTTCTCTTGTCCTGGCCTCATCTACAAGGTCCGTCAAATGGCCTTACCTTACCAGGTCTTCCAGGTGTGCCTTCAGGGCTCTGCAACCTTGAGTCAGATGCCCATCTTTATCGTGGTGAACACAATGCTTACCAAGGCTTCTTCCCATAAACTCTCCTGGTACTCTTACTGGTGCTCTAAAACAAGGTTGGGTTCGGATTTTATCCAGGACTTTGTGAATTGGGATTCAGAATACAGTTGTGACTGCCTGTGCAGTCCTCAGTCCTATCTCTTGCTTATTGGATCCGCTGTTACCTCGGTCTCGGTTCGGCGAGCCGTTTCCTTTCTCTTGCTTTGCCGCCTTGGTCCCTGGCGTGTCTTCCTCGGCTCTGGCATATTTCTCAATTCTGGCCATGAGTTCCTCCATGCTTTTTGGCAATGTCCTTGCCAAAGACTTTCGTAGTGGACAGTCATCTTTTAGGCCGTTCTTGAAAGACACGACCGCCACCTCTTGGTTGCATTCGCGTATTCGGTCGAACACCTCATAATACCTTTTAGCGTAGGCCCTAAGGCCTTCATCCTCACTGATTCTCAGAGCCATCAGGGTGTCTACGCTTAATGGCTGTAGTTTGTTTGTCACGAACCTGGCTACGAACATCTCGGCCAGGCCTTCCCAGGTCTTCACATTTCCTTTCGGCAATTTGTGAAACCAATCCGATGCAATCTCCCTGAAGGATGAGAGGAACACCTTGCACAGCAACGGCTCATTCCCAGTGTACAATGCCATCGAGTTCAGGCATAATCCGACGTGAAAGTTGGGGTCCGACTTACCATCGTATATCTGGAACCTCAGCATATTGAATCTTTTCGGAGCCTCAAATTTGTCCAACTCCACCGAGAATGGTGTTCTCGGCTTAACAAGGGAAGTTACCTCGGCATTTTGTTACTTCCTCTTGAGGTAATCTCTCAAGAGTTGGGGTCCGACTTACCATCGTATATCTGGAACCTCAACATATTGAATCTTTTCGGAGCCTCAAATTTGTCCAACTCCACCGAGAATGGTGTTCTCGGCTTAACAAGGGAAGTTACCTCGGCATTTTGTTACTTCCTCTTGAGGTAATCTCTCAAGTCCTCTTTGGTCCGCGCAGGAGCTCGGCTATCTCTGGATTTCAGCCTTTTCGGTGCACTACTGTCTATGTCATTGTGAGTCCTCTTGGACCTTTCTCCATTAGTTGCGTCGAAGCACAACTCTTGCCCTTGAACATGCCGATGTTGTTTGGGGTCGGCTTCCTTGGTGCGATGCGTCCTCCTGGATTCTTCCCTTCTTGACTCTTCTGGCCCGACCTCCCTTGAAGGCCGTTGAGAATGTTTATCGGCCCTGGTGTGCTGAGGGACTGTAGGGACTGTTTTCTGCCCCACTTTTTGGGCATCTTTCTTTGTCGTTGGAATCGGCGTATCTTGCAGTGGGTATGGTGGGTGCATGACGTTATTCTGTATCATGAAATTGACCACTGTTTGTGGGTCCGCTAATTTGTTCGCCATGGCCTTTACCTCATCGTCCCTCCGCAGGCATCTTTCTTTCCATACTTGGAGGTCGTCCTCGTTGTAGTACCCACTTCAGTCCGTTTTCTTTGGTACATCGCCTTCCTGGCCAACATCCTTTCCTTCGTGATTCTTATCATGAGTCTCTCTGTTGCAGTTGTCTCTTTCGATGTCAAGATCTACAGGTTTCCCACTCCCAATAGGGGTGTTGTCCCCAACCTTCTCTTTCTATCCGTCGCTGACCATCTATTCTTCTTTCTTTCCCACAGACGGCGCCTAATTGTGTGTGTCAATTTCCAACCACACTGCCAATTAAGCAATCAGCTGGAGAATACAGGCATAATAGATTAAGCTTGAACGACCTGTAACAGAAAGAAGAGATTTCGGCGGTGGGTCGTCCACCCGGGGGCACTCCGACAATCAAGTCAGTTATCTCTCAAAGATAGCAAAAGTGCTTAACTCACTATTTAAAATATAAATTGTGTACCTTAGACCCATGGGAATGCCTCTCTTTTATAACCAACTCAATCCTAGTCCCAATAGAAGCCTGGCTTCAATGGACTTCAGCTCAGTGCTTATCTTGGAATCTCCAATAGATAAAGATAAACTCTCTAAGAGTTTTATCCTTATCCAGCTGAGGTCCTTCTTCATTCTAGGACTCTTGTCCCTTATCCGCTTATCCCGGACTCCGATATCTTCGGAGATAACCTCGGCCTAGCCGAGATCACTTCGGCGTCATGACCAGGACACATGGTACCTCGGCTGACACTTCGGCGTCACCTTGGCCACGTGTTGGCACTCAGAAAATATGTCCCCACAGTTAGGAACAATTGAAAATTATAAAAAAAAATTAGGAGAAATTATTTTGAAAAATTCAAGTTTTGATCCAATAATAAAATAAACTCTGAAATTGTAATTGTATCAATTTAAATTTAAATTTATTTATTTATTTTCAATTTAAACAATTTACCTATTTTCGTTAAATAAAACTAAAGAAAAAACTTGATATTTTTGTCATTAAATTCAAATACCAAATTTTTTTTTTTTTTGTTGATTTTGCTTAATAAGAACAAGTAAATGGTTTTAATTGAAAACAAATCAAATAATGAGAGTTTAAATTGATAAAATAAAAAACTCATGATCAATCTCTAGTGTTTAAAGTTATTTTGTTACTAGGATCAACCTCTATGATTTTTTTTGTTTGTTTGTAATTTGTATAATTTTTAATCTCAAAAAGTGATGCGTAGTTTAGATTCAATTACAATATAGTAGGACTGACACTTAAAACAAATTACATTGACAATCGGTCTTTTTTGGTTGTATTTTTGAATAAATTTTTTAATTTTATAATATTGTTGATATATAATGTAATATCTAATGACCCATGAGAAATTAAAATATTGGAAATTGCCAGACTCATTCCAAGATGAGACCTAGAAATTACCCAATTTTTTGGATCTGTGGTGGAGGTTTAAACTCGTTGATGTGGGATCAGAGGATGAATAAATCTTGGCCATTCAGTGCAATTCTAGACAAATTTTGGTTTTTTGTCCTCGGACTATAAAACTACTCTTATCTAAATGGGCCTGGCTTTGGTCCAGTCGACCATCAGACTGGACCGTATTATTGGGTCTGTAGAGGCTCACTACGGATCCCATTTTAAAAATATAAACCGTTAATATGTAGAACTCGTCGAGTATTATATGCCTGTGAAAAATCACGTTGATCGGATATTGATAGCTATGTAATCAAAATAGTTTTTTTATCAATCGTTAATTTATTCACCGTCCATTTTTTTTATACAAAAGTGATTTGATCACATAGCTATCGATATCCGATCAATGTGATTTTTCACAGACATATAGTACTCGACGATTTCTACACATTGACCGGTTCAGATTTTCAAAACGGAACCCGTGATAGACCCCTACAGACCTAATAGCACGATCCAGTCCGATAACTGACTGGACCAAAGTCAGACCCTATCTAAATCATCCCATCATTTAATTAACATATTTCTTCATTGATTTTCAAACTTCCATTACACATGCTGATCAGAAAAATTATTCAATACTTCAGGAGTATTTCTCTATTTCATTCATAAATTAACACTTAATACTTTATCTCCTAAAATTTTAATATGAAAGTGGTGGATCCTATGATTTAGACAAATAACTACTAATTTAAAGCACAGTGATCAAGTTAAGATATAGTCATAAATAAGTAGTACCTAGATGATGGTTCCATTTGGTTTAGTTTTAGAATCATAATTTGAGTGTGAAATTGTATTTTGAAAGATAAGTTTTTAAAATGAGTTTTGAATTGTATTTTGAAATTGTTTTGGGTTTATTTTTTTTAAATATTTAAAAATTTTCTTAATTTTATTTTTTTAGGATAAATATTTTTTATTGTAAATATTTATTTTTTTAATGTGCGCTGTATTTTTTAAATCTATAACTTTTATTTTAAATATTTTCTTATTTTTTTATTTTAAATATTTTATTTTATTTTTTTGCATATTTTAAAAAAATTTGGATGGCCCATATATAACAAATTATTTAGCCAATACTTAAGAAAATAACAAAATAATTTTTTTTGAAAATAAAAAAATAAAAAACATTTTTCTTCAAAAATAAAAAATATTTTCTAAAAATATTTTTTCAAAAAAAAATAATTTTAAAGAACAAAATAAAAATTATTTTTTTGAATTTTTTTTTTGGTTTAAAAATAGAGTTTTGAATTTTGAATTTGGAAAAAAGTTTTGAATTAAGTGCTGGATTATAAGTTTTGAAAGAGTTTTGAAATTTTTTGATTGAAATCGGGGTTCCAAAATTAAACCAAACACTAAAGTGATTTTGAAAATTGATCTGAATTGTATGTGGCGTTTTCCCTCAATTTATCATGCAATAATGAAAAAAATTACAAAAGAAATACAATCCCATTAAAAAAAAAAAAAAAAATTAGAACTGTTCTATATTTGTTTTGCATGTAATATTTCAAGAAGCTCACAATTTGAGAGCATCCCTGAGAGCTGTTTGTTTGTTTGTTTGTTGGTTTTTTTTTTTTTTTTTTTCCATATATATTTTTATTTTATTTTTTAGTACTCCATTCATTTGGAGAGGTTAGTTTGTTTGTGTAATTACTTGGCTTTGGTTAAGGTATTCAAATTTTCTTGGTGAGATTTAACTCAAATTAATTTATTTCCTATCATATAAGTTCACACCTAATATTTATGACAATCTCAATCCCGACATTCTACTTTGCTCAAAAGTAAGATAATTTTGCAAGTTATGGATAAAGATGAGTCATGATTTCAAATAGAAATATCGAGAGACATATTGGAAGGACCAATCACTTTGTTTGATTTTAATTTTTAGAATTTAATTTTTTAAAAAATAATTTTTTTGTTTATTGCATTTTTTTTAGTGAATTTTTTTACTTTTTAGACACACCTAACTTAGATATATTTAAAAATTAAAATATTTATAAAAAAAATATTTTAAAAAATCAATAAATATACAAGAATACAAAAATGTATTGAATATATATATATTTTTTAATATTTTTGGTAATTAGTGAATTGTTTAAAAAAAAATTTCACAAATATTATACTTTTATGTATTTATATTAAGTGTCTCTAAAAAGTACAATATTTTCTTAAAATAATAAAAGAAAATTCACTAAAAACAAAAAAATATAAAAAATAAAAAATTCAATTTTTAAAAAATTAGAACCAAACAAAGTGAATATTAGTAATTGCAGAAAGGTATAGGAATATCGAGTGATATATATTGGCAATCCAGTGTCGTGATGTAAATTTTTTAAAAATAATTTATTGTAAAAAAAAAAAACGACTTTATAACAACCGAATTAGTCTGTAAACTGGCTATATTGACTATGAATCGAAAAATATTATGAATTGACTAAATTACATATGATTTTCATTCCAACTAGACTATCAAAATTCTATCAATATCGAAAAGACAAAAACCCATTATCCAGCCATGCCATGAGATGAGCATGATCGTGTCCTAAAGTTTAACTTTTTGAAGATGCCTTGCCAATAAAACAATGATACGTAAGGCCATGCATGACTGACTCTGAGGATGTAATAGCAAATCAATAGAGACTTTTTTTTATCAATCTTTTGTTTCAAAATCTATCAATTTTTTTTTTTTTTTTGTTTTTTATTTTCATATTGGTGATTTATGACTCAGTATAGCCTGGCAGTTTTGTGGAGCTTATCTCATGGCTAGTCAATGGAAGTTTTTAAAAGTATAATCACTTTCTATTTTGCAAATTTAATAAATTACACACTAAAAAGAAGCTTTAATTTCTACTTTATATCAGCCTATCCATATATGTCATATGTGATGTGATGTCAATGGATCAGATCAGAACAAAGCATATATATATATATCATATTGATGAATGGGATGGTGATGAGCAACCAAGCTGTCAAAGCCAATGGATTTTCATGTATTGATCATCAGATAAATCATTCTTTGCTGTAAATTTCTTTCCACACATGTAAGTTGTCATCATCAAATTGTCAATATTCATGTCTTGATGCTGCACTTTACAACCCGTGTCATGAATTAATGTTTATCCAATCTTACAATATCGGCTTTGGTGATGCAGATTCTACTCAGAGAAATAATCTTTTCGGTGACGTAGATTGGTGTTATTAAAATAATGTTTTAAAAAATTGCATTAATAAAAGTCTCATGCATCTACACTATTACAAAAACAGTTAAAAATTACAGTCTAACAAACAGCCCTTGTATTCTTGCCATGAAGTAATGCTTTCTCCCACTATCTACAAATCATATTTTACTTCACTGCACACCTCTAGCATGAAGACAATTTTTTTTTTTCCTTTTTTTTTGCAAACTAGATATTCAATAAACATATAAAGATTTTAGTGACTAAACTTTTTTATCCGTAATTGGAGACCAATTCTTCTTGTCACGATAATTGTTATTAAAAAGATGAATTACATTAATGGTCCCTATAGTTTGGGGCTTGTGTCATTTTGGTCCCTGACTTTTCAATTGTGACACATTTGACCTTGAATTTCGAATCTTGTTCCAAATAAGGTCAATTGAATATACTATTGAATTTTTCAAGGGCAAAATCGTCAATTTGATAAAATATAAATTAATTTGACAAAAATAAATGTTCAAAAATTATTTTTGAATTTTTAAAAATTATTTCTACTTGCTAAAGATAAAATTATATAAATTTGATAAATCTTTTAGACATTTATTTCTTTTTTTATCAAATTAATTTTTATTATGTATTTGGATGATGATCATGTAAAATTAATTTTTTAAAATTAATCATGTAATTTTTATTAATTTTTATCAATTTTACATAATTTTATTTTTGGTGGGTAGAAATAATTTTTTTAAATTTTAAAATATTTTTTTTAATATTTATTTTTGTCAAATTAGTTTATATTTTATCAAATTGATGATTTTGCCTTTGAAATTAAGCAATGGTATGTTAATGTCCTTATTGGGAATAAGATTCAAAATTCAGGGTCAAATGTGTCACAATTGAAAAGTCAGGGACTAAAGTGACACAAGCCCTAAACTATAGGGATTGTTAGTGTAATTTACCCTTGTTAAAATGTCGTCTCAAAAAGGTCAAAAAAAACAAAAAAAAAAGTTAGCGACAAAATTTTGAAAACACCACTAATAAATACATTTTTAGAGACCATGATTATCATTAAGACAAAAAAAAAATTGGTCCCAAAAGATAGTAATGAATTACTATCTTTTGGGATGACCTAAATAAATATCTTTTGGGATGACCTAAATAAGTGTACTTTTTGCCTTTTTACGAAAAGATATGCAGAAAAGTAAAGAGGTGATGTGATGGAAAAAGATAAAAAGATGGATTATTTTTGGATTGCCAAAATGTTCAATTTCATTGCTAAAATGTTTTGTTTTGTTTTGTTTTGTTTTTTTTTTTTTTTGCTGCTAATGGATTATGTGTTCAGCGTTTGGGCTGAATAAAAATTTGTGTAATAATGTTGTATTATATTACATTGTGCCACAAGACTGCCAATATGGAATTTTTTGTCCAAGTTTGGATAAACGTTAATTGAATGTTGGACAAAATTGAGAAAAATTAAAAATGTCAGGGACAAAAATGAGGGAAAAAAAACTGAGAAGCAAAGTGTAGTTTACTATATAATGTATGCCACGTAGCGCCATGTGGCTGCCAATGTGGCATTTTAATCCAATTTTAAATGAACGTTGGTTGTTGGATTAAATTGAAAAAAAGAAAAAGGAAATATTTATATACTTCAGGGTCAATTTTGTCATTTAACTAGTTAATTCAAAAATTGACTAAATCACCTCGTTTATGCCCCCACACACCCTATGGGATTAAGTTATTCCACAAATGATATGTGGGTTGGTTTGGCATGAACTATATAATCCATCTTTTTATCTTTTTATCTTTTTACCATCACATCACCACTCTACTTTTCTGCACATCTTTTCGTAAAAAGATAAAAAATACACTTTTTTAGAACACCCCAAACCAACCCGTAGTCTAATCTTATGAATCTTTCCTACTAAACAAACACCCCTAAGAGAAAAGTATGACCATGGGGGTCTATTATAAATACAAAACTCTTCTAGGCTTCAACCACTTGCATTCAACTTATAACTACCAATACTTTGGAAGGATGATGGCATGCTTGAAGTTTCTAATGTGCCTCATCTTGGTTTTGCTATCATCTGCAAGAATTGAGAGTCGCTCGCTCAAGCCAATTGGGATTGCAAGACAAGCATTTGAGTTTCAATTCAAAACAATGGAAACAAATGACAAAAGCAAGTATGAGCAGCCTCAAAGAGTGAGTCCTGGTGGACCTGACCCATTTCACCATTTTAGGCATTACTAATTGGGAACTCTCTCCCTCAAGTCCTTGTAAGCATTTCCAATGGATGCTTATAATTTTTCTAGATGTAGGTTTTGGTTATTGTTATTTGCCTCTTTTGTGTGTGATGTAAAATACTCTTTAAATTGTATTTGGGTTATCAATTTGCATAGAAATGTGAAATGAAAATGTGAAAAAAGTGAAAAATCTGAATGAAATATAATTATAAGTTATATATATATATATATTTTCATTTTTTTAAAAACAAAATCTCATTATAAATTTATGATTTAAACACAGTATAACAGACCTAATCACAAAGGGGTAACCTCTAGAGCTAGATTCTGAGAAGCGGAGACTTAAAGGTTACCCTTAGGTAGTGTTACATAGCAATGCCGCTCAATCATGTAACGGTAAGTCGCAAACTTGCACACAGGCGAGGATTCGAACCCATACTCCTCACATTGAATACGGTTCGCCTAGGCCTGAAAGGTTCGTTCTACTAATCATATGTGTTGTTACCCAAGTAGCTGGCCCTGAAGAGAGTGCAACCTGGAACCTCAAGACTTATGCCTCACGGTGTTCTTATTAAACTTTTTTTTTTTTTTCAAATTTCAAGGTTATGAAGGGGGAAAAAAAATGCAAAGTACAATATTATTCATCATTAATTTTTTTATGGGTAAATTACAAATACACTCTTTGATGTTTGCTTAAAATACGAATTGCCTCCTGTAGTTTGAAAATTACAAATACCTCTCTGTCAGAATTTTTTATTTAACAGAATTAATTGAAAAAGTGAAATTTCTAACTGTTCAACTATACAATAATAAAATTATCTGAATTATTAATTGAAACAAAATTTTAACATTATAGAAAACTGTTAATTAACTTGATGATTTATTAATGAAATGACCTATATGTTATGAAATTAGAAACCTTAAGAGCATAATGTAATTTCTAAAATCACAGGGGTAATTTGTAATTTAAGTAAATCTAAGGAGGTCCGTTTGTAATTTGCCCTTTTTTATTTTGTTGATAAAAATAAAAAATAAAAAACTCTAGACCCTAAGTCTTGTTTTAATTTTTTTTTTTTCTTCATAGGCTAAATTTTCTAGGTTAATTATTATCAATACGACACAGATGGACCATACTGATCCTGAAATACCAAACATCTAATTGTTTACGGAAAATTGAATATTTGGTTTTTGTATTTTTTTTATTTTTAAAGAAATTTTTTAATAGTTTACGTAAATTTTTTATTTTTTAAATACACCTAATCTAAATATACTTAAAAAATATAATATTTGTTAATTTTTTTATAAAAAAAATTTACCAAATACTAAAAATATAAAAATTCAATACATTTTCGTATTTTTTGTATTCAATAAATTTTTGAAAGGTTTTTGTACAAATTTTGTACTTTTTAAGTATGTTAAGATTAAGTGAATCCAAAAATTAAAAATATTTATTAAAATATTTTTAAAAATTATTAAAAATATAAAAATATGAATTCAAAATTCAAAAAATTGTTTTTAAAAACTAAAAATCCGACCGGGTGAATGAATCTGTTGGGGACAAATTTACTTTAGAGCATTACCCTTTACATTTAATTCTATTTTGCCATTTGACGTTTTAATTGTCTTAATTAATTTTCAAATTTTGAGTTAAATTGTAATTGGACCGTTCAAATAACATTGTTTTGAAAACTCACCGAGAATAGCCAAGTGATAATATTAAGGGAAAATTAAAAAAAAAATAATCTCAGAATTTGGGCCTTATGACAATATAATAATTATGAGTTTTTGATTTTATTAATTAAAATTATATTCTTTTGATTTATTTTCAATCTAAATCATATGCCTATTTCCGTTAAGTAAAATCAATAGAAAAAAGAGCATTTTAATTATTAAATTCAACAAAAAAGGTATTTTAGACATTTTATATATATCTATATTAAATTTAGTAGCTAAAATACTATCTCCTGTTGGTTTTATTTAAAGAAAATAGAAAAAATATTTAGATTGAAAACATATTAAAATATTACGGTTTAAGTTGATAAAATTAAAAATGTAAGATTTATTTTGTTGCAAAGGTAAAACTGTGCAGTTTTTTTTTTTTTTTTTTTTTTTTTTTGTAATTTCTTCTAATATTAATTACACTTAGCACCCTTACTTTTTACCAAAGTCACACTTTATTTCCTTTACTTTAATTCTTAGCAACCCTCTACTTTTACCAAGATTTCACTTTAATACCTCCACTTTAGTCCGTTCGTTAGTTTTAACAGCCTCCGTTTGGGAAGTGGGTTGGCTTTTTGGCTTTTTAGCTTTTTTGGCTATTTTAGACTGGGCTTAAAAGCTTAGTTTGGGAAGGGCCTTTTGACTTTTTGGCTTTTTTGAGTTTTTTTGTGAGAGAAGAATGTAATGATTATGGGTTGGATATGATGTTTTGTTTGTTATGGCTAAAATAGCCTATTTTATTTTTTGTGGCTAAAGTAGCCAAAAAAGCCTGCAAACCCACTTGTCAAACACAGGCACAACAACATTATAAGACTAGACGCAATCGGAAAAAATTATGTTGACTGGACATCAATAACACTTGAACATATCATATGTCAACAAATATAATTTTTAAAATAAATTATTGACACAAATGTAATCTGATCAAATTATTTTTTATTTTGCAGGAATAATGTATTTGACCAGTTCTATACATTGAATAGTTTGGATCATCAAGATGAGCCCATAGTTGAGTCCACCACAGGCGAACAATACCTTCTAATTAGATTAGGGATCGGAGCGAAGCTTCTTCCAATTTTAATTTGAATTCTTCTAATAATTTTGATTGACAAAGAATAGTATAAGTTGAATTCTTCCTCCTATGAAAAAGGGATAATCGAACACACTCTAGGGGGAAAAAATGGGCCAAAAAATAAGTCACTTTACATATACAAACTAATTTTATGGGTAATTCTATTTGCACTTAAAAAATCATTCAGTACATCAATTTCTTAATATTTTCTATTAAATTGTTTAAAATTATAATTTAGTTTTAATACACCCTATATTTTTTCACAAATTACTTAGGGGTGAGCAGTGAATATTCTGATCTGCCCAAATCGACCGAACCGAACTGAACTGATTCGCTGCATTTTGGACGGATGCATGATGACGAGTGGACGGTTGTAGATTAATTTGTTCTAATTAGCCTAATTTTGGACAGATGACGGATTTAAGATTCCTTTGGTCGCAACCAAACTGCTAAACCGCGAGCACCTCTAGTAATTTGTAAGACTTTGTATTTTCAATTTGTTTAGATATTTGTTTGTATTTTCAATTGAATTTTTTTTTTAGATATTCTGTTGTATTTTCAATTTAGAATCCTTTTGTCAAATGACAAATATTGATATTTGGTATTTTTGTGTAGCAAATATAAGACTTAATTTTGTTATTTAAAAAAATCAAATTAAATAGTTTTCGAATAAAAAAAAGTAATGAAATAGTTCTGATAATACATGGTTTTTTTTATACGTATTTATTATTGATATTTGATAATTTACTTGATAATCTTTTGGTTATGTTGAGTTAGATTATTATAAAAAAAAATGTTGACAATGTGTTGTAATTTGTTCAAAATTTGTAAAAGTTTATATAGCGACTCCGGTTTTGGCCTGACCCTTGTTGTAATCTAGATATGGGTTTATTGGTTTTGTACTGTTGATGTCACGACCCAAACCCACCCGTAAAAGTTTGGCGTCGTAACCGGCCAGTAATCCAAGATTACCAAAAGCCTTCCTGTACGATAAAAAATAATCGGGGCTAGCGGAAGTAATATACAAAAATACTAATGGTCCAATGAGCTATGCATCTATATGAACAAACATATACATACATAATCATTAATTTACCCGCAAACATATACATGTCTTATAACATAATGACTTATACAAAACATATGCACGCATCGAAAGTGTACATTATGATCAAAAGCTTGATGATGGCCTTCCAGGCCTAGTCCCAACTCAGAGGCACTTAAAACAACTCAGTAGATTTCAAAACGGTGGCTCGGCTAATGACCCCTTCTAAACTTGTCCTCTAGGACACTCACCTATACATATACATAAAAACAGTGAGCTAAAACCTAGTGAATAGCATTAAAGTAAAGGAGTTAGTGAACGAATTCCAAATATATCATATCCGTAAAACAAATCATGACACAATCATTCATATCAGTCTCATATCATAACATAACATAACATAATAGTACATCCCACAGACCATATCACTTATCGTCTTCCGACTAGAGTAATCGGTTCTGGATATCAATTAAACACATATCACCGTAATGAAGTGGCTAACAAGATCTCATATCACATATATGTCATGGACCCGCATTTACATGTCGTCCCCCATTACTTGGGACTATCGGTGGATGCCATAATAGATTCGCAAATAGGACATTCATTCACATGATCAAAATAGCATTTCAGAAGTTATAACTTATCAATAACAGGTAAAACATGAGTCACATTAACATATCTTTACAAAAATGTTACTCACAGTGGGCTTCCAAAACCGGTTGTTCGGCCTTCGAGTCTTGACCTACAAACACGGACATTCATAGCACAATTCTCAAAACACATTCAAGTCATTCAGTTGATTCTTAACTTGTTTCGGTTATCCATTATTCGTTCATTCAGTCACTTATATTCTTCTTTTAACTTTCTTCATGCTTATGAGATGCTTATGGATGTAAATTATACTTTGAAAACCATGTAAATGAAGGCTCGAAAGTCAAAAAACGGAAAGAAAACAAAATTAGAAAATCTACCCTATTTGGCCGATTTTCTAATTTTGTTTTTTTGAAGAAAAGATTGAGGAACAAAGAAATAAATAATTAAGGTGAGATTCTGAAGATCCGGCGGTTCACAATTTGCTTAATAAGTAATTAAGGTCAGATTTTGAAGAAATTACATGTGTGTCACATTATTGTGTACTCATATCTGTCTAATGTAGAAATATTTGTTTGAATTTCTGTTTTGTCTTGTGAATTGCAGGCCTTACCGGCATCCGATCACGAAATTGACTTGGTTTTTGTATAAGTTGGAATTTTTATAAATTTATGATAGGTTTAATTAAGATTCGAATCGGAACGAATTAATTAGAATAAATAATGTCTATTTGGTTAGTGGTAAGCTCAATTATTTAAATCTTCTTAATTAAGCCTATATAAGGCATGCGAGAGCTCTAGGACACATTTTTACACCTTTATTTCTACAATCTTGAGCTCAAAATCGTGAGTGTGAGGGAGAGCTAGAGTTTGAGACAAAAACAAGAGGAAGACCAAGAATTGGCTTGAGATTAAGCTAAAGATTTAGAGGAATTTGGAAGGAACTTCGAACATTATACTTCTATACTAGAGAATTCAAGCTTAAGGTAGGAAATTCAATCCTTAGATTGTATAGTTTTGATGCTTACACCATGGATTCAAGAGAATTGAGTGGATTACATGAAAATTGAACTAGAAGTGTAGAAATTGAGCCATATCATGCATGCATGCACTTCTATTACATTTTTGAGTTTGAATTTCCAACAAATTTCACATGCATTTGTCTATCATGACCTAGCTTTGAGAATTCATCACATTTCTTATTATTTGACCTTAATTGATCATATTTTGGACAGTTTAAGTTCATAGCAATCCATGCATGTCATGTTCATGGCATATTCATAAGTTTCAAGTTAATTTTTGAGCAATTCTCATGCTTTTGGACCTAGGTTTCAAAGAATGATCTTTACTTTACTATGTTTTCCAAGATGATATAAGTTTCCTCAAGTTTTTGACCCAAAAGATCATGATTTGTAGCTTTGAAATTAAGTTCTGCACTTTGCAGAGCAATCTGGAAATTCCAGATTCTGCGCTCGAGCGACCACTCTGTGATCTTACACTTCCACTCAAGCAACCAGAAGTCCGCTCGGGCATGAAATGTATGCTCCCAGAAGTTCACATGTTTCGCAGACCGCTCGAGTGACAAGAGTTGCGCTGGAGCGAGGACCTGAGTCTCAGGCTCGAGCGTCCGTCGGGCGTGAAATTCACACAACCAGTACTTTTGCAAAAGTTTACAGACCGCTCGAGCGGCAGAAGTTGCGCTCGAGCAACCACTCATATTTTGCATTCCCGCTCGAGCGAAGAAAGTTGCACTCGAGTGAAACCCCTGTTTTTAGCAATTTTCGTTAAGAGTTTTCAAGTAGATTTTAGTATTCTCATTGCATCCTAGGCATCCCTAAGCCCTAATTAAGATAGAATAATGAGGAAAAGAGGTAGAACACACCAATATAAGAAAGAACTAAGTTAATAATTCCGGGTGTGTAATTCTGTACGTATTCGTTCTGTACCTGTGTAGGTCACACATCGCAAGTCATCTTATCTGTCTACTCTGTTTGTTGCTTTGGAGCCATCTATGAGTAATAACTTAGAAAAACTATATTCAACCTTATTTATTTTCTGTATGATGTAATAGGATCTGTTTTTTGAACTGCTATCTAGAATGCTATTTGTGAATCTTGAATGAATGTCTATTTTTCTAAAATGTATTTGTGGCATCCATAGTTCATGTGGCCCTCGCCCGGGGGTAACAATACCATGGCTGATATGCACATGGCCCTCGCCCAGGGGTAACAATACTTTGGCTTATGTTTACGTAGCCTTTACCTGGGGGTAGCAATACCGAGGCCTATATTCACGTGGCCTTTGCCTACGGATAACAATACCATGGTTGCTTGTGCACAAGATATGGACCTTTATAGTCGTCGGTACCGACTATACATGTGGGTCTCAGGACCAAGTTGATATGATAGCTAATGGATGTATCCTCTGTAACTATTTATGATTTCTACATAAGTATGTGAATCTGAATATATTTCTGATTTGAAATCTGAATATACATAAGAATCTGTTTCTTATATAAATTCTGATTCCTAACTCTGAGATGGACATCATTCATTAAACTCTTTACTTTGTTATTATTCACTGGGCTTCTGCTGACTCTATTATTTATGTATGTAGGTGATCAGGCGCGTGTCCAGGCTCAGTGATGACCGCCTAGAGAGTTTTTGTTAGCCAGCCTTTGTGCCTCCTGAGGAGGTTCCATATGTCTTATGGTCGTGTTTTGTGAATGTAAAGGCTTTGTTTTCTTTTGGGTTATGAACAAGTTTTCTGTTATTTTGTATATTGGGCTAAGTCCCCTTTTTGGCTATATCTGTAATGAATGTGACGTGAGACTACTGCAATATGATGTCATGTATATGTGTATAAAGGTTTAAAATTTCTGTCTCATATATGTCTCCACAGCTCAATGGACTATGTATGCTTCTATATTTGCTTCCACAGCCCCTAATTATAAGTTATTCTGTTCAGAGGCCTTTGGTAATCCAAGGATTACTAGCCGGTTACGACGCTAAACCAATAGGGGCAGGTTTAGGTTGTGATAGAGTGGTATCAGAGCATATGTTATACCGTACACATGAGTCCATATGAGCTATAGGGTGTCCTAGTAAGCATAGGGGCATCTCATTTGCATGTGTGAGTGTGAATCCTAATTTCTGTAAATGAGAAAGCTGAAATTGACCAGTAATACTTAAAATAAAATTGAATGGACCGTGATTGAATGATCTATAAACATTTTGAAACGAACTATTTGCCTATGTTCATAAGTATTCTGTTTACCTATAGTAATGGAAAATACAAGAAGTGACAGTATAGCTGAATCGTCAGAGGCTCGCACGAGTCGAATGGAGCAAATGCTTGCAGCCCTAACTGAAGCAATGACACAACAACAAAGGCAACAACCCTTACCTCCTTTGCCTCCGCCGGTCTAAGTTGAGTCGGATAACAATGATCTTATAAATTTGACCCAGAAATTTATGAAGATGAAACCGCCAACTTTCTTGGGTGGTATTGAACCTTTAAAGGCAGAAACATGGTTGCTCAAAATGGAAAAATTAGTTAAAGTGTTTCCTTGCTCCGCGACGCAGAAAGTACTCTTGGCGACCTACATCTTAAAGGATGAAGCTCGGCGACGGTGGTTGTTAGTTCGAAATAACAATGGGGATATGACATAGGCTCAATTCAATGAGATATTCTACAACAAGTACTTTCCCCAATGTTTCAAAGATCGAAAAATGTCAGAGTTTCAAGAACTCAAGTAGGGTAGGATGTTTGTGGCCGAGTATGAAACCAAATTCACTGAGTTAGCTCGGCTTGCCCCACACATAGAGGATACTGATTACAAAAAGGCACGGAAATTTGAAGGTGGCTTGGATTTGGAAATGTTTGATCGAGTAGGCGTCTTGAAGTTGCCTACCTATGTGGAAGTTTTGGATAGAGCAATAATGGCAGAAGCTATCCTAGCAGCAATAAAACAAGCCAAGACACCAACCACAGAATGGAGAAGTAAAAGATCCGGATTCAATTTCAAGAAAGATTGGTCATTTCCAAAAAGGAAGAATATAGGATCCTCTAGTAGCTCTAGTCAAAATAGTTGCTCGATTCTAAACTGTCCCGACTGAGGAAGGAAACATAAAGGTGCGTGTTACCGTGTATCAAGTGTGTGTTTTCAGTGTGGCAAGACTGGCCACATGGTTAGGGATTGTCCGCTGAGATCCAATGATGTTAATCGTCCTGCGGCAAGTTCAGCCGGGTCTGTTTCTGTAGCAACGTCAAATGTGAGAATTAATGCCAGGGGTAGCATTGGAATGAAACGCTAAGGCAAGGGAGAGTGTTTGCATTGGTACCTAGGGATGTACAAATTATTGAGTCAGTGGTGTCAGGTATAATCTCTATCTGTGCACACAATGCCTATGTGTTAATTGATTCTAGATCCACGCATTCATTTGTATCGCATACTTTTTCTTCAGAAATTAACTAGACCCTTAGAATCCATGAATTATTTATTATCTATATCTACGCCATCTGGAGGCTCTATAGTATGTGCGTATGTGTATTCGGCATGTAATATTGTGATTGGTGATGTGACGTTGTATGTTGATTTATTGCCATTGGGAATTGATCATTTTGACTACAAATTGGGTATGGACTAGTTAACGAAGTACTGTGCAACTATTGACTGTGTGAATAAGTCTGTTATATTTCGTCCACTAGGGTTACCCGAGTTTGTGTTCACTGGGAATAGGGTGGTCCCCCTCTCATACTTGATTTCTGCCATGAAAGCTGTTAAATTGCTTACGAATGGATACAGATGGTATATGTGTTGTGTTTTGACTGTGACTTCTGATAATCCCACTGTAGAGAACATCTCTATAGTAAATGAATTTCCTGATGTATTTCCAACTAAATTGCCCAGGGATTTAATTGATAGGGAAATTGAGTTTACTATCAATGTTGTACATGGAACACAACCAATTTCCAAAACCCCATATAGAATGTCAACTTCTGAACTAAAAGAGTTGAAGGTTCAACTCCAAGAACTCTTAGACAAGAAATTTATCCGTCCGAGCACATCACATTGGGGTGCTCCAGTGTTGTTTGTCAAAAAGAAAGACGGGTCCTTGAGGCTGTGTATTGACTACCGTGAGTTGAACAAGGTAACTTTAAAGAACAAATATCCATTGCCCCAAATAGATGATCTACTTGACCAACTTCAGGGAGGGCAAGTGTTCTCCAAGATAGATCTTAGATCCGGGTATCACCAGTTAAAAGTTAAAGCAGAAGATCTAGAGAAAATTGCATTCAGAATTAGATACGGACACTATGAATTTTTGGTAATGCCATTCGGAGTGATTAATGCACCTGCTGCCTTTATGGACCTTATGAGCAGGGTGTTTAAATCATATCTGGATGAATTTGTTGTTGTATTTATTGACGATATTTTGATTTACTCCAAAAGCAAGGAAAATCATGAGAATCACTTGAGAACTGTGTTACAGACTTTGAGAGAACAAAAGCTATATGCAAAATTTTCTAGATGTGAATTTTGGTTTGACAGTGTGGCATTTTGGAACATGTAATCAACAAGGATGGTATCTCTGTTGACCCTCAAAAAATCGAAGCCATTGTAGATTGGCCAAGACAAACCAACGTGTCAGAAGTTAGAAGTTTTCTAGGGCTTCCAGGTTATCGTCATAGATTTGTGAAAGATTTTTCAAAACTTGCTATGTTGTTGACGCAGTTGACACAGAAAAATGCACCATTTGATTAGAATGATCAACGGGAATCAGCCTTCCAAGAATTGAAAACCATACTGGTAACTACACCAATTCTAACCTTACCTAACGGAACTGATGTGTTTTAGATTTATAGTGATGCTTCCTACAAAGGTTTGGGTTGTGTGCTAATGCAGAATGGGAAGGTAATTGCTTCTCGACAACTCCGTCTTCATGAAAATAACTTCCTGACTCGTGATCTTGAGCTGGCAGCCGTGGTGTTTGCTTTGAAAATATGGTGTCATTATCTGTATTGAGTAACTTGTGAAGTATATACAGATCATAAAAGCTTAAAAATTTTCTTCACCCAAAAGGAGCTGAACATGAGGTAGAGAAAATGGCTGGAATTAATCAAGGACTATGACTTACAAATTCTGTATCATCCAGGAAAGGCAAATACCGTTGTAGATGCATTGAGTAGAAAATCTATTGGGAATCTATCGTGTTTGCTCAATGGTTAGAGAGAATTGTTGTGTGAATTGGAATGAAATGAAATTGAAGTGGTTTTGTGTGAACATGGTGAAATTCTAGCTATTATTTCTGCCCAACCCGCAATTAATAAAGAGATAAGAGACAGGCAACTGCAAGATACATTTCTAAAAAAGATTGTGGATGAAATTAACTCAAAACCGAGGCTAGGATTTGTGCTTGACAATAATGTGTTGAAATTTCATAATCGCCTTTGTGTACCAAATTGTTGTGATTTGAGAAAACGTGTTTTGATTGAAGCCCATAATTCCAAATTTGCTTTGCATCCGGGGAATACAAAGATGTATCATGATTTGAGACAGAACTTCTGGTGGCCTAGAATGAAGAAAAGCATTGCTAACTTCATGGTTAGATGTTTGCACTGCCAGCAAGTTAAAGCCGAACATCAATGACCCGTTGGATTGCTTCAGCCGCTTCCAATACCAGAATAGAAATAGGAGCATATTATCATGGATTTCATTATTGGACTGCCTCGCTCCTCCCAAGGTATGGATTCTATTTGGGTTATTATTGATCGTTTAACCAAGTCTGCCTATTCTTTGCCTGTTAAATCTATTTACAATGTGGACAAATTGGCCAACGTTTATATGAATGAGATTGTGAGGTTACATGGTGTGCCAGCATCTATTGTATCTGACAAAGATGCAAAGTTCACATCAACGTTCTGGCAAAGTTTGCAACAAGCTTTGGGGACTGAATTGAAGCTAAACCAGTGCTTATCACCCACAGACAAACGACCAAACAGAATGAACCAATCAAATTTTGGAAGATGTTACATATGTGTGTGTTGGACTTAAAAGGAAATTGGGAGACTTACCTCCCTTTGGCCGAGTTCGTATACAACAACAGTTACCATTCGAGTATCGGCATGGCTCCATATGAAGCTTTGTAGTCTAGAAAGTGCCGTTCTCCGATTTGTTGGGCCGAGGTAGGTGACAGACCATTGTTGGGATCAGAACTTGTGCAAGAAACAACTGAAAATGTGAAATTGATTCAACAGAGATTAAAAACTGCACAAAGCCACCAAAAGAGTTATGCGGATATTCAAAGGTGAGATAGAGAATACAAAATCGGAGATCACGTGTTTATCAAAGTGACTCTTATGAAAAGGGCAAACATGGTTTGGAGTGAAAGGCAAATTGGCGCCGAGATATGTTGGGCTATATGAGATTCTTGAGAAGATCAACCCGGTGACGTATCGGGTAGCCTTACCGCTGGTCATAGAACATATGGACAATGTTTTTCATGTTTTTATGCTTCGAGATTATTTTTGAGACCCATTACATATAATTGAGCCAACCCATGTGCTTCTGAAAGACGATTTTACGTACGAAGAGAGGCCAATTTAGATTGTGAACCACTGGATCAAAAGATTGAGGAACAAAGAAATAATGTTGGTAAAAATTGATTGGCAAAACCACGGAGGAACTTATGCTATATGGGAAGAAAAAGATATGATGAAGAGATATCCAGATTTGTTTTCGTTGGACCCAACATTTTTCCAAAATGAAGGTGTAAACACCCCATTTTTGACTGTTCTCAAGACTTGGACATCATCACTTGTACATATAATGATTGTGATTGCATGTGTTCGTTTTGAGTGCTAGAAGTCCTCGGCGGAACGCCCTGTCTTTGAGCCTTTAAACCTTGTCTTTTCTATGCCTTGTTTTGGACCAAAACTTGGTGTCTAGACCTTTGGGTGACCTATCGGCCACCACCATAGGCTGTAGGCCATGTTTCATGGTTGTCTACCATTGGAGTGGCCGGTCGGCCACCAGTGGTGGCCAACAACTACCAGTGTCTTTTTCCAGATATTTGTTGACAACTATTAGCACACTACGTTGCATCTACCTACGCGTGTATGGTAGGATGTTTCTAAGCTCAAGGCATGTTTTTCTATATATATGGGGGTTCCTCCTCCATTTTGGAGGGTTAGAAATTTTGGAACCGAAAATCTCTCTCTCTCTCTTTCTCTTGGAATTTTGTGCTTAGTTACTTGTTTTCTCTACACTTTTACACAGACTACCTTAATCAAAGTTGCTTCTCTTTGGGCTGAGGTTATTTGAGACCCTCTTTGAGCTCTAGCAAGTGGTTTTAGCATGGTTTGGCGCTCAAACTTGAGCTTTGCTTCAAAGGTATAATACTTGTCTTGTTTACTTTGTTTTAATATACTTGTTTTACTATCTTTTCTTCCTATTTTGGGGCTGGTTTTAAATTATAAAAAGTTCTATTTTTGTGGCTTAAAAGTGGTGGTTTGAGCCCTTTTTTAGTTAGGGGGTGGTTTACCCTTTTGGCTTCTTAGTTTGTCAAGTTTTTGTGCCTTTATTCATCACTTTCAAACCAACTTTTTTGGGGCTTTTAACTACTGAATTTCAGAGGTTTTTCAGTCGTGAAAAACTCTTATTGAAGTCCAAAATTGGAGGTTGTGTCTTGTTTGCATGCCTAGTTAGTTCCATGTATTAGCTTAATGTCTTAGCTTTTTGTGGCTCAAGTCTAGCATGTTTTACACTCTGTTTTGCCACTGTTTTGGTTGTTTGGTGCCATTTGAGCCATGTATGGCATGATTGTAGTGTAAGTTCCTTCACTAGCTTAATGTTTTAAGGCTTTAACCACCATTGGTTTGAGTTGGTTGCATATTTTAGTGCTTTTATCACTCATTTCCAGCACTTAATCATCTCTACAATCCCCCTTAATTCTTTACTCTTTTGTTTTTCTTTAAAAGTGGTTTCAAACCACTTGTTTGCCTAAGTGTGAAATGGAGGTGCTGCACCCAATGGTTTAATCCCTTAGGGGGTTCATTATCAATAGTGTAATGCCTCTTTCATGCCCAAAACAACTTGTAGTTTGAGCCCTCTATCCATTAGAGGACACTCACCAATGGACTTAATGGATTAAGGATGATTTGGTAATTAAAATAAGTAAACAAAATTGGCAAGTAAAAGAGGCAAGATAAACATTCTTTTTGTTGCATTGCATGTGTTCAAATCGGACGTTAATTTGAACACAAGGAAAATGAGACATTTCATACTCAAAAGCGATAAAATGTGCCATTTCCCTATGTCTCCATTGCCCTTGATCATGCATGATAGGGTGATGGT
Organism: Camellia sinensis; assembly: GCF_055761805.1. Taxonomy (NCBI): domain Eukaryota; kingdom Viridiplantae; phylum Streptophyta; class Magnoliopsida; order Ericales; family Theaceae; genus Camellia; species Camellia sinensis. The sequence goes on along the minus strand of NC_138969.1, from coordinate 38,758,569 downwards.
CATTTTGGTCTCATTTTGCATTTATTGAACTTGTACAATTGGTTTCACAAGCCATCATGCAATGAAATTGCTTGATTGATGGTTTATGACCAAATTTTGTCCCTCATTTGATTTTTCCTTGAAAAGGAGAGGCAAAGTGTGAAATAACCCTTGAGAGAAATACATTGTTTTGCTCTGTTTTGTTCTCTGTTGCAACAAGGAAGTTCAGGATAGCAGTGGCCGACAGCCATCACCAGTAGCCGACCGGCCACCAATGGTAGCCGACTGGCGCCTTGTCGGCCATCAGTGAAATTTGCACAGTGTGAGCAGAGGTGTTCTGGACGTAGGCAAAATTTTTAGTGATCAAATGTGCAAACAGAGGTTTACCACAGCAAAATAGCGGCTTTTCGGGTGGAAACCGAGCATGTGCATGAGCCTCCATTGCATTTCAAGCTTATTTAACTTTTAAATATCTAGCTTAAATACGTGTTGTAGTTTAACTAGTTATTCAATTTTGGTTTGTAATAATTAGTTAGCTAGTATAGCTAGTTAATTAGTTTCGATTTGTGATAATTAGTTAGCTTAATTAGCGTAGCTAGTTGGTTAGCTTATTCATTCGGACCCTCCTTCGCGAGAGCGTAATGTTGTAATAAGTGTGTGTGCGTGTGTGTATGTCTTCGAACCCCACGTCTTTCTTCTTTTTATTTACCCGCATTTGCTGGTTAGATTAGGGACATGTTTTAATTAGCATATCGCATCCTTGTATCTATTCATTCGTATTGCATGCACCGAGGCTCGGCGCATCATTCAAACTACATCGTCATTTCAATACTTCTTTGAATACATGTTTAATCGCATGTTGTTCAAATCGATCCATATGCCATATTAGTAGCTGAGCCTATTAATTGCATATTGCATGTGTTGCATTAGACATCTTGTATAGTTAGGAATCATGCAATATTTACTAACTGATATCTTCTTATCTTGGAGTACTAGGTGAGTTTTTACGCTTTAGCATACTTGCATGAGTGTGAATGTTGCCATGATTAGCATGCTCACCATGAGGCTATGTGCTTACTTGCTAAACTGACTGAATGCCTGTGAATGAAGGCTAGTTGTTTGAATTGGAACGATTCAACGAATGTACGTTTTAAGCCCACTTTTTGAGTGGCAAATCATGTTTTAAACCCACTATATTTGGTGGCAAATCTGCAATCTTTAAGCCCACTTGAGGTGGGAAATTCAAACCATTTTCACAAACAAACTTGAGTTGAATTGTTCCAACTTGAGCAAACTAGTCTATACTTGATTGTGCACATCACATAATAAAGCTAGCTTAATAATCAGAACAAGAGCACATAATATTTATAAAAAATCATATCATGATTAGTAGAGGTCGATCTTTGATCGGGCGAGCGGGGGTGCTCAATTCATGATCTTCCCCTCTAGTACCTAAGCTCTCGAGCCGAGGTAACTTTGGTGATGATGGACACGTGGCCTTTGGCATGAGACATGGGTTTCCTAAATTTCTCCAAAATAAAATATTTAGGTTGCGACTTTGTATCTGGCAAAATAGTCTAAATTTGGCACTTTTTGATTCAAAATCAATTTTCCAAAACGATTTGCCGGATTTGTACTCTTTGATGTTTATCAATTTCACATTGCACTTGTAAAATTAGATGCAGAACTGCGGGAGTCCGAACTGTTGAGCTTTTTTTCAAACCTTCCGAAAGGGGGCGCTAAAAAGTCGAGCTACAGTTTTTGGTGACTCTGCTGGGGATTTAGAGAACTTGACTCGAATTCATGACATGTTATTTTATCTACACTTATGTATTTCTTTGCATTTGCATTTGCATCGGTGCGCTTAAGTCACAGTGTTTGCCATCTGCTATTCCTGAACAGTTTGCCGGAGGCTTGCTTGGAAAAGCTTGTCAAAAGGTTGACCGATTGCAGGCTCTGCCATGATGGGAACACAACTCTTGGATCTAGACTACCGCTGTACTGTTTGATCCTCCTTTCACTTCTCAGTGTTAGGTGTGAGAGGTATATTAGGCAGTCTTGATGAGGTACTCTTTTGATCAATCGGCGTAGTTGCATATCGTAAACCATAGAGACTGTTCTAAACTAGGACAGGATGCTTACCCAAAGCAGGATTGTGTGAAACACTTTGCTTGAGTAGTGAACCCTAGTTCCTGATGAAACTAGGACAGGGTAACCCTACCCCATCATAGGGGTGTTTTGGCTCTCACTTGACTGTTATGTGCTTTTAGAATGAAACTCTATAGGAATGTATATATCAGTTACCAGCTTGGGCATCAATTTTGGGGTAGAAATCAGTGTTGAGTACAGTTCTCTAGCTTATGATTGCAACTGCATGTTATTTGTGTCTGAGCGGAGGTGTTGTGCGGTTTTTGATTTTTGCTTTCTTTTGCTTTATTACTTTTTGCAAGGTAATTTTTCACCATTACTTCAGACGATTCTATTACCCCCCAAGCACTCTGGACCCGTGTAAGATTGATTGGCAGATCCAGGGATCTTGTCAAGGGACAACCAATGTTTGTTTCACTCCCACCAGTTACTAGACAAAGGAGGATCAGGCAGAATTCCCCAATCCAGCAGTCATCTTTTGCTTCGCCTGTGCCCAGTCAGGCTTAGTCTTCTACTTTTACTCCAAAAAGAGGGTATTCGCCAGTTCTGGCAGCTCAAATCCTCCAGTCAGCATGGAAGATATGCTTCGTTAGCTCCAGCAGACCATTGAGACTATGCAGCTAGATGTTGCCCGCCAAGTTGAGGTCACAGCCCGCCAAACTGAGGTTGTAGCCCGCCAAGCAGAAGTGATAGATAGGCTTTAGCAACAGTAACCACAACCGGCGGTAACCTCTGCATCCCATGCACCCCGAGCGGGAATTCCGGCACCTGGGGTCACAATCAATGTCCAAGAGAATATGGGCATCCCGACAGATCTGTTCCCACCTCAGACCTCCAAGGCACCAATTTACCAAATGGAGGCACCATTTGAATTCGAGGTTGACCCCACTGCATTGAAGGTCAACAAGCTAGAAAAGCTCTTCAAGCGGGCGCATGGCGTGAATTCAATCCCTGACATTGAGGATGGATACATAGACTCCATAGTGACTCTGTCGGACAGATTTAAGATGCCACACATAGACCGGTTTGACGGCTCCGGGGATCCCATGGTCCATTTACGATTATTCTCTGATATCCTACGACCAATGGGTCTCACCACACTGCAGAAGCTGTCGCTTTTTGGCCGGATCCTATCGGGTATAACGGCCATCTGGTATGCAAAGCTGGAAGACTCCGTGAAACGAAATTTGGAGGAAATGGTCGAGGCCATCATCGTGTAGTACTCCTACACACCCAGATTGAGGTCACTACCCATGATCTTGAAGCAACCCGTCAAGAGCCGAAGGAGGGTTTCTCAGATTTTGTGACTCGATGGAGGGCCAAGGCCTCTATGATGACTATCTGGCCATCTAAAAAGGACCAAATCAGAATGGTGGTCCATAACTTGCAAGGAAGATTATTACAGAAGATGATAGTCTTACCTTTGTTTACATTTGCTAAGCTATGTGAAATAGGGGTTCAAATTGAGGATGCGATGAAGCAAGGGCTAATAGACAATGAGAAGGAATAGCCCAAGAGGCCTTTTACACGCAGCTCCAATGCAGCCACGACTGGTGGCACTTCTGCACGGCCTTCGGCTATGAGCATGATCACCACCACACCCAAAACTGCCATCCCTTTTGCCAGTACATCCAATACAACTTCACAAACCTCAAGCCATCAAGCCCGAAACCAAAGGACCGTCACCTCGCTCTACATGACTTTGTCCAAAGCCTTAGGAGTCCTAATAAAAAAGGGGCATCTTAAGCCGTTAGAACAACGCCACTACCCCATCTTCTCCCTCCAAAACACAACCCAGCCAAATACTGTGCTTTCATTAGCAGCATGGTCATGATACTGACCAGTGCTACAAATTGCGTCATGAGATTCAAGATCTCGTTGACAATAAGGTGATAACACCTCCCGAAAAACCCAACGTCACTACAAATCCTCTCTCAGCACATGACCAAGTCCCTCCACCCCGATATATAAACCTTATCCACACACTGGCCGTCCCTTATGACCCCAGTATATACATCATCCCTTCCTACCTACCTAAGTCGGCGTTGTTCATCCCTGAAAGCACGGACTTATGCATGATGAACACATCTACATCCCATCCCGAACCAGTGGTGATAACAGTGGAAGATGAAGGGAGGTCAGCCTTGGTGGAGAATATCAGTCCATTGCCTAAAGGCTCTGAGGACTTATCTGAAGAGGTGTGCAACCCGTGTTGTTATATCGTCCTAGTGGACCAAGTTAAGCCGAAAGTGGTGTTGCCGACCGGGATGGAGGTCAATGTAGTTTGAGAAGATGGACCAAGTTAGGGGTTAGATGATTTAGCTGACGTAGATGAAGACATAGACAATTTGCAGTTCTTTGATGAGCAAGATCAAGGGGACGTGCATATTGATTGGTTTGATCTGAACGGGTTAACAGACACTTCTGGATGGCTAAGTGATGAACCTGATATAGATGAGGGAACTGAATCGAAGCTGGAAGAACAGAAAGCGGGAACCGCCGCAATGGCTGGAACGGCTGATGAAAAGGGTAAACTACCGAAAAACACCAACGAACAATAATTGGCTCAGGAACTGGGCATTGTTAATACTGTACATACAGAACAAGAAGCCGCACTGGAGTGGTTTGGGTAAGAAATGAGCGACAATGATCAAAAAGCTTAAAAAGCTCAGCACCCTGCAAGAATGTTTGTGATAATAGAATGATCTGAATGGAGCCGAACGAGTGCTTGTCAGTTGCCGAAGGGGTCTGGTGGGATGACGAAGACCTACACTTAGCCTATACCAATAAGGATTAGGGTGCAGAACTTTCTAACAACACTTGGTACATGGGAGAAGTCGACCATATGGCAAGAAGTGGCCGATATTTCAAACCACCGCATCTGGACCAACCTGAGGCATCCGAGAAGGATAAAGAAGTTAAAAAATAGAAGGAAAAGAAGTTAGAGGAAGAGGCTGTGCTGAAACAGTTGAAGAAGATTCAAGCCGACATATCTATCTAGGGTCTTCTTATGGCTTCGCGAGTGCACAGACAAGCTGTATTGACGGCGATGGATAAAGCTAAATTATCCATCGACACCACCCCGGAGCAACTGGTGCGATTAGTTTTCCTAAGAGGCATTGCGCCGACTTTGACCTTTTTAGACAAGAAATTATCGCCAAAAGGCTCTGTACACAACAAGCCTCTATGCATATTCATAGAGTGCCGAGAAAAGTGGATACCAGTGGCATTGGTCGACACCAGGTCAGCAATCAATGTCTGTCCTTCTCGTACGACCTATGCTATTGGTTTGAAACTGGCTGATTTTGTGCCTACAGCCCATCTGATCCGGACGTATGACAATACAAGCAGAGAGGTGATGGGGACAGTGCAGATTAGAGTACAGGTTGGTCCGGTTCAACAGGATATCGAGTTCCATGTTCTGGACGTTCCGGCCACTTTCAACCTACTACTTAGGCGACCATGGCTACACCAAGTGAAAGCTGTCTCTTCCACTCTCCACCAAATGCTAAAGTACCCCCATGGAAAAAGGGTGGCCATAGTCTTCGAGAATTCATCTATACATCCTCTGCCAGAGGTCACTGCACCTGTGCTGGAAATTGTGCATGGCGAAGAGGATGTTTTCCTCTCTGGATTTACCTTAGCCGAGGCTTGGGCAGTACAAACCATCCTCGCGTCGGATGAGGGCTTATATGTCAGTACTCAATCGATTTACTTCATGAACAAACTCCAACACATGCCAGAAATGTGATTAGGAAGAAGTGGCCAGAAGGGCATTACTGCATTGGCCGATGCGCCACATAACCCATATGCCTTTGGTCTTGGCTATACGTCCACCAAAAAGGATTGTGTGAGGAAAGGGAAAGAGATGGCAGGAAGAGCTAGAGCTAAGCAGACCGAGAAGTGCTACAAACTTGTGCATCGACCTATTCAGGGAACCCTGAATGGCTATTTTGTTTGGGAAGGTGAAGATTTCCCATTCTGTGGTTTCCTTGAACCCTAGTTCAACTCTGAGTAGCATCGGGTTCCCGGCTTTGAGATTTTCTTTGACTTGCAGCTGCAAGAGAGTGATACAGAGGAATAGGTTGGACTAACTACTGAAGCTACTAAGGGCACAGAAAGTGATTCCGATAGCACTGAGCCTGAGATAGGAACAACACTAGCATGTCTTCTTTTGAATCCTCCGATCAACTCAGAGAGCTTGGGGGATGACCTAACCGTTTCCATGATCGGGGACAAACCGGGTGCGAACCCTTCTAGTAGCATCTTGGATGGATCTGACGCACCCTTCCCTCATTTGGCAGCTGAAGGAGGGCTACCTTTCTAGCAGTTCTAAGTCAGGTAATGAACCAGAATCTGATTCCACAGAGTCTATGGAGTTAGAATCAAATTTCGGTTCTTTTGACTTTGGGTCGAGCATTCCTGGGGTTGAAAACCCGGATGCCGAGGTTTTGTCTAGGTCATCTTTTTCCTTTTCTTTTGAGTTGCTTGTAACCGAGGAATTAGATGGGCTAGAACTTTTGAATAAGAATGCCACTGCAGATTCTGAGTATTTCTCTGTGCCTCTTGTTTACTGCATTGATCATGATTTCAAAATTTTAATGAAAATGATAAGGAAGGAATTCCTCTGGTTTTGAAAATTTTGATTAATCGAGAGAATGAGAGGTTTGCAAAACCCCTCATTGATGGAAATCATTGCTGTTAATGTGGGTACTAAGAAGGATCCGCGTCTGGTCCAGATCGGGTCCACATTGTCTTCAGAAGAGCGCGAACACTTAGTCGCTTTATTAAAAGATTTCAAAGATGTTTTCACATGGTCCTACGAAGACATGCCTGGAATCAATCCTAAGAACAGAAGCTGCAGAGGATACGCCCAGATTGGGCTTTGAAGATTAAGGAAGAGGTCACCAAGCAGATAGACACAGGATTTTTGCTAGTATCTGAGTATCCAACTTGGTTGGCCAATATTGTTCTGGTGCCAAAGAAAGATGGTAGAATTCGGGTGTGTGTGGATTTCAGAAATCTGAACAGAACCAGTCCGAAGGACTACATTCCTCTACCGCACATTGATGAATTGGTGGACTTCACCACAGGTCATGTGTTGCTCTCCTTTATGGATGGATTTTCCGGGTATAACCAGATTCTGATGGCACCCGAGGACAGAAAGAAAACTGATTTCGCGATGCCGTGGGGAACCTACTGCTATCGAGTGATGCCGTTTGGATTGAAGAATGCTGGGGCTACTTATCAACGGGCTGCAACCATAATTCTGCATGATATGATCCACAAAGAGGTCGAGGTGTACATGGACGACATGATTGTCAAGTCCAAGAAAAGAGAGGGCCACTACCTGCCTTGAAGAAATTCTTTCAACAGATCAGAGAATACAGACTGAGATTGAATCCACAGAAGTGCACTTTCGGTGTAACAGCAGGGAAAATGATGGGTTTCTTGATCACAAATAGGGGCATCGAGGTAGATCCTTCCAAAATCAAGACCAACTTAGAAATGCCACCACCAAGGACTGAAAAGGAGGTGCGAGACTTCCTGGTTAAAGTGCAATTCATAAGACGATTTATTTCTAAATTAACATTGACTTGTGAACCACTATTTGGTCTCCTGAAGAAAGGAAAGAAGTTCTGATGGGATGATCGATGTCAGTTCGCTTTTGAGAAAATCAAACAGTACCTTCAGAATCCATCCGTGTTATCGCCGCTAGAGCTGAGGAAGCCTTTGATTTTGTATCTGTTAGTAATGAGCACAACAATGAGATGCATACTTGCTCAGGAATCTGAGGATAGGGTGGAGAAAGCCATCTATTACCTTAGCAAGAAAATGCTGGATTATGAGACCCGTTACACCCCGCTAAAGAAAGCTTGCCTAGCCTTGGTATGGGCTACCAGGAAGTTGAGACACTACCTGTTAGCTCACTGTGTAATTATGGTTTTGAGATTAGATCCCATCAAATATCTCTTTTGAGAAACCACCGCTTCTGGGTAGGCTAGCCCGTTGGTTACTTATTCTTTCCAAATTTGATCTTAAGTATGTTACTTGCACGTCTGTTAAGGGGAGAGTGGTAGCAGAGTTCCTGGCAGAGCACCCAGTGAAAGGGGATGAAATGGTAGAATACCTATTCCCAGATGAAGCTATTCTGCAAGTCGAAGAAGAGATCTAGACAATGTACTTTGACGGAGCATCTAATCAGTACGGTTATGGGATAGGGGTGTTGCTGATAACACCCGACAATTCCCATATATCCCTAGCCTTTAAACTCTGGTTCAAGGTATCTAATAATGAAGTAGAATATGAGGCGTGTATCGCTGGTTTGGAAGCCGCCCTAGAACTAGAGGCAAAAAGGTTGGACGTCATTAGGGACTCGAACCTAGTTGTGTCTCAAGTGAAAGGAGACTGGAAGGTTAAAGAAAAAAAGATGAAGATCTATCACCAGACCTTAGACGTTCTGATTTCTAGGTTTGAGAAACTGACCTTCACGTACCTTCTAAGAAAGAACAACAGGTTCATTGATGCCTTATCAACTCTATTTTCCATGATAGACATCCCGTTTGGAGTCTAGATACGTCCAATCATCATTGAGTAGAGATACATGCCGGCCTACGAGTCTATCGCTGCCATAGATGAAGTGCAAGATCAAAACCCTTGGTTTTATGATATCTGGAACATCTTGGAAAAGGAGATTTATCCACCAGGGGCAAATGCCAAAGATAAGAGGGCAATACGGCGGATGGCCGTTTAATTTATCATCTGCGGAGGTAAACTGTACAAGAGGGGTCATCTGGGAATGCACAAGTTGTGTGCCGATGTAGAGGAATCGAAACGTCTAATGGAGGTCATCCATGGGGGAGAGTGCGGAGCGCACATGAATGCGGTAATGTTAGCCCGGAAGATTCTCAGACAAGGTTACTACTGGTCTACTATGGAGGAGGATTGTATCGGTTTTGTTCGACGATGCCACAAATGCCAAGTTCATGCTAATCACATGAATATCCCACCGTTGAAGCTGTACAACATGACTTCACCATGGCCTTTCTCAGTCTGGGGAATCGACGTCATCGGCGTAGTCACACAAAAAGGGTCCAATGGGCATGAATACATTTTGGTGGTAATTGATTATTTCACGAAGTGGGTGGAAACTCAGTCTTATGCAGTGTTGAAGGCAGTGCATGTGACTAAGTTCATCCGAAATAACATCATTTGCCGTTATGGAGTCCCAAATAAGATCATCTCAGATAATGGCTCCCATTTTAAGAAATAAGTGATAGACTTGTTGGAGAAATACAACGTGGCTTTTCATAAGTCATCTACATACCGGTCGTAAACCAACGGAGCTGTTGAGGCCGCCAACAAGAACATCAAACATATTCTACAGAAGATGGTTGAGACCTATAGGGATTGGCTAGGCAAATTGCCATTTGCACTTTGGGGTTACAGGACTTCAATTTGAACGTCTACTAGGGCAACTCCTTACTCTTTTTTTTATGGGATGGAAGCTATTCTGCCGATTGAAATAGAAGTTCTGTTGCTGTGGGTTATCGCTGAATGTCAGATAGCAGAGGTGGATTGGCAGCAAAACAAGTTTGAAGAACTGATATTGTTTGATGAGAGAAGGCTAAAAGAACTGTACCATGTTCAAGGTTATCAACGTAGGATTGCTAGGGCTTTTAACAAGAAGGTTAAGTTCAGGAATCTCAAATAAGGGGATTTGGTGCTGAAAGACAACCGAGCTCTCATCCATGACTATAGGGGCAAGTTCAGACCCAATTGGACTGGTCCTTACATCATAAAAACTATCTAGTCGGGTGGAGCCGTTATTCTCATGGACCTGGATGACCTAGAATTTTCCCAACTGATCAACATGGACAAGTTGAAGAAATAATATCCCTGAGAGGCTTGCTAGGCCGAAAACCCGGTAGGGCGACCTAGGAAAAAGTTAGAGCATAAAAAATTAGAAATAAAGAAAAACTGAGCTCGCAAGGTTGAAAACCCAAAAGGGCAGCCTTGGCAAATGTTAGAGCGCAAAAGGAGAGCGTTAATGCTTGAGTAAAGCCAAACCGAAGTACGTAAGGTCTGATTCTCATCTTTGGGATATGTAGGCAACTTCATTATGAATTTCGGCCGTAAAAACCTCCAACTCAACTGTCCTGTCCATATGTTGATTAGGTCATCTTTGTCTCTTCTTTATCTGACTATTCAGTTGTGATTATCTCTGAGAACTGGTTACAGTGCTGAGCAGTGTTATTCAAAAAATGGGCAATTTGTTGTCTTCGGATCTGGGGTTGTACATCTCGAGGATAGATTCCATGCGTGTCAAGTTGTGATCCTTATCGAAAATGATTTGGAAAAGTTTTGATAAAAGTTAATTTTTGCTCAAAATTTACCTTTTACAACTTCGACCATTTTTGGACCAAAAGGAAAACTTTCAATCTTCACAACTTTAACTTCATTGATTTCAGTACAAAGTTCTCCAACTCTCGATACAAATCAAAGCTGTTTTTTATTACATGCATAAAACTTGAAAAGTAAGATCAAAGCAATAAACTTAGGGCATAGCTGAGTCAGGTGTTCCTGTGTCCCCTGCTTGTGCTTGCGGAAGCCTCTGATGCTAAAGTGGGCTCAGATTGCGTCTCATTTTCAAGCCAAGTCAGGTACTCACTAGAAGGTGCACAGCTGAAACTAAGGGCTGGAGCCAGAACTTCTCTCGTCCTCCAAGCAGTGAGGTACCTAGCCAAATGTAAGCCTCGGACGGGGAATGAAACCGGGTATTCTACCCCCTCCTCTGGGCAAGTCTGATCATGTTCAAATTGATGCTTGAACCGAAATGGAAAGTAGAATACACAGCATGTCAAGCTAATTAGCTAAATATCAGGTTACCGAGCCATGCTGTAGCTCATTTTGGTCAGATTCAGCCAGGGGCAACGCCAAGCAATGTCGGCAGCAGACCTATTGCACATCCAATGGCACCAACATCCTTCATTTGGGAAATCCACTAGCTGTTAGCGGAAAAAGTATGCTTGGGCTGAGTATGCTTGACAGGAGTCCATTACCTTATTCTTGTCCATAAGCCACACCTGGGGAGGGATGAAAGAAAAAAGAGATTAAAGAATGGAGAGGTATATGTTGAGAGAAAAAGTGAGAAAAGGGCTTTGAGAGAAAAACAGAGCATGAGTGCCAAGAGATGTGAGAAACACATGTTAGGAAGGATGGGAAACATTACCTGAAGAAATAGTGGACTCCCTGTGAATTTTTTTGTCTCTTGCTGATGAAAGGAGTCTAAGCCCATCAAAGTCTCAGCTAACACCAAACCAATGCAACTCTTGCCCTCTTTCAAACCTTGGGCTACTTCGATTAATCGAATGCTGGACCTGTCGAAACTAGGCGCAAAGAGGAAATGTGCTAGCATGCACAAACAAAGGGCATGTTGTCAAAAACCCCGCCAAAGAAGGTCGTCGTGATCGCCGACGTCAAAAAATCGATGAATTAGACTAGGAATGTCCAGCACTCTATTGTGAACCAAGGATTGGGCCTTGTGTAAAGTGAGCTCGCACATCCTTCCCAAAACTTGAATGTGACCAAAATGAGACTGAGGCAAGATTTCCTCATCGCGCCAGGACTCCATTAGCACTTGAAATTCTTCGATTGTCAGGCATAGCTCTTGTCCCCCGAAGCTAAAGACGTGTGTGATCGGGTTCCAATATCTAGCTGCGGCATGTAAGAATGAAAAACACAGTGGAGTACAACTCAGCGAAAATAGTGCATTTATGCTGAAACCTTAAAAATTCAACTTTTCCGAGCCATCTAAAGTTGCAATCCAATTCGAGAGTTTTTCGACAAAGAATGGCTCCATTTTGTGAAGAATTTGCAGTTGAAATAAAGAAACTACGAAGCTTAACCTTTTGTAGAAGATAAGGCAGTGAGTGGAAGCCAGGTGGCAACAATCTGGAGGTTCCTCACATTGATGGCCAATTGGCCACTAGTGATGGCCGACAGGCCACTTTGGTAGCCGACCGGCCACCATTGGTGGCCGACAGCCTTCTTTTCTGACTTGTTGTCCACCTGTGTGCTGAGAATGCTAAAAGCATGTGTTTTGTCCTGTTCTTTATGCATTTCAAGGACTTTTTTGAGTCCTTTTAGTTCTAGCAAGTTTGTTGAGTTGTATTTGAGTTGTTTTGTTTATCGAGTTGTTTTATTATTTATCATGTTGTCTTGTTTTGTTTATTGAATTGTCGCTATTTTAATTATCGAGTTGTATGGTGTGTTTAGAATTCCAAGTGTTAGTTGGTTCATTACCTGATTGAGAGAGTTGTACCAATACCCTGTTCAAATTTCATTATCAAATTCAATCTCATTTTCATGCAATACGGTGCTCATGATGCAAAATACAACACTTTTTCAAATGAAAACTGATTTTCATTCCGATCTTGGTTGATTTTAGAAAAGCGCACTACAAGTTTTTTTAAAGCAAATAAAACCTGTTTGAAGCTGTACATATGCTAACGCTACTAACAAAAAGAAGCTAAGCAAAAACTACAAGAAAATCAACGCCAATTACCTCAGGCTCGTGATGCCCTCTTCGTTCTCTTCCTTGGAGCAAGGCACTCTACGGCACTGTCTCCGTCGGCGTCACTGTCTGAGTCTGAACCAGAGTCTGAGCTGGCGTCATCTCCACTCTCTGTCTCTAAACCTGTCTCGGCATCAGCACCCCCTCTTTCAGAACCCGAGCCAATGTCATCACCTCCACTCTCAGATGACTCTGCTTATGGACTCACTGCCTCATTGGAGCCACCAGTCTCGGTGTCGTCATCACTTAGAATGGGCTCTGAAGGACCACTCTCATCTCGGGTGCCCCTGGCTCTACCTAGGATGCGTGTCGGAGCTTGTCTCTCTCTCCTCCATGCTGCTGGAGGAGACATTGCTGGTGCGAGTGCTACAATTGCCGCTGGTGCTGTCGGTATGGGTGGGACCTGAAAATACAGTTGTCATATGTCAGTCACAATATGCATATCAAATACAAGTACGGTGTACAGAATGACTATATGCAGAAGTCAGGTACAGTGTATGAATACAGTATGAAAGTGCAGTATTTCAAATGCAATGTATTAGTATAGTTTCGTTTTCAGTTGAAATGTCAATTTCAGTGTGTCAGTGGAGATTTGATGACTGAAATGCAAGAAAACTGAAGAAATGACCTGAATGTCGTGGAAGCGAGCAGTGCCTCCCTCCTCAATATCATATCCTCAAACAAGGCTAGTAGCTCCATCAAATCCTCGGTGTATCCTGGGGGTGCCTACAAATGCATTGGGAATGATCAATGTCCAGAAGGAACAAATATTAGAAAGAGATGGGAAAACTAAAAAATGTGGTACATACTGAGGGTGTGTCATTAGCTCTGACATATCTATGCCCCGTTGCAGCAGGCTCGATCGGGATCTGGTATGCCTCCCCAGTATACCGCCAACATCTGAGTGCAGTAGGCAGCTCCGGCCAGTCGGTCCTCTGTCTGACTTGGGTAGCCCCTCTACCATGTGCCCTGGTCACCCTAGTCACTCTGGGCACTCTAGCTCTCTCCCTCGCAGTTGGAGCCCCCGCCCCCTCACTTCCACGAATACCGGTCAACGGCAGCATGAGATGTGTCCTAATGAATATCACATAGTCCCCCTCCCCACGAAAGTAGTTGGCCTCTAAGCCCTCTGTGAATTGAATTATCTCCTGGAATATGAGTCTCTTTGTAGCTCTCATAGATGACGGAGGCGCCATAGGAACTATCGGGTCAGACAAGCCCATGGTCTGGCACAAGAACCGCTCGCCTAAAAACCAAGCTCGAAAACCGGGCCCTCGAATAAAAGCTGAAAACGAGAGGCTCCCCAAGATCCAGCGAACTGGTCCCTGACTCCGGCCGGCATCGTCGCCCAAGGCTGCCAAGTGATCTGCTAATAGAGAATGCACAGATTGCTAATGGCCATCAGATATCGAAGTATAAATTCAAAGCATGAATCAGAGCCCAAGTAGAATGAAAATAACTGTGAATTTTGAGTTACCTCTACCGCAGTCACTGTATCGAAATACCGATGGGAGAATGAAAATGTCTCCTATGTTCTCCGCAAGCACCTGTCGTCGTACCGATGAGAGTATGGCACAACAGGGGGCATCTCCACCTCCAGCTTCGGAGCGAGGATCGGGAAATATGCATACACCTAAAGCTGTAAGGGAAGGGGCAATAGTGAGTATACGATGTATTGTGTACGGAAAGTACAAGTGCAAATACAGAAAGCAGAATGTGTGCAGAAAGTGTGTCCAGTGTACAGAGAGTACAAATACAGAGGATACAAAGTGTACGATGTAGAAAACGTAGTATATGGGTGTAAACAATACAGTATGCAATGTACAGAAAGTGCAAAGCAGAAAGCATAGGAACAGAAAGTAGAAAATGCAAAACAGAAATGTAAAGCGTACCTCCCAAGCTCGCCAGTAGCCTCTTATCCAGTCTTTGCTCCTACAGGATGTCGAGCTCATATAGTCATACAATGTGGCTAGGCCAGCACTGCTCTGATAGTAGAACCGGATCTGCAGTAAATCCATCAAGGCACTCAGAAGATACAATCCTATAGTGTTCGCCCTGTTCGCGAACAAAGTGGTGCCAAAGAGGAACATAAAAAAGCCTCGGGCGTAATGCTCTATCTCCTCAACTGTCTCTGGCTCGGTCCCTCGGAACTGCTCCGCAAACCAATTGTATCGTATCATCCCTGGTCGGAAGTGAGACAAGCGTGCCCCTAACAGGTAGATCTAGGCGGCCTCCCACTCGCCCATGTATGTATCATAGGGGGTCATCATCATCTCCCTGGCGGTAGAGAAGTGGAAAGAGTTGGTGGTATCCCACCACCTCTTTACCAATGCTCCAAGTAAGGGCTGACTCGCAATAAGGCGTGATAGTCCCGTGCAGAATGAACCAAAGCCGACCTCATCGATAATGTGGCGAACACTGTCAGGAAGCTCCATGTACCAGTCCCTCGCGGACGTGGCATCATAGCCTCTAATAGAGTGAGAATCCTCCTGTGATCAAAACAATGATATACAGCAACATGAGAACAAGCAGATACAAAGGCAGTGTAAGAAATATAGTGCAAGAGTGTGATTAGGGCAATACTACAATGTAGTTGAAACAAGGAATACAGTTACAACAAGAAATGCAATGTACAGTGAAAAAAATAGAAGAATACAGTGTGTACCTCGGTGGCGCCGTAAGATAAATGGGAGTCTGGCTCTCGTAGCAAGAAGTCCTCTGGCACACCTCGCGCAAACCCTCTGAAACCCTGGATGCTCTCAGGTGGTAGCACATGCATCCGAGGATGATATGTCGTCGAATCAAAAAGTCGAATCCTGGATGGTAGCAGCACTAGCTCAGGCTCCGCCTCCATCTCTGGAGACAACTGGGGTGGGATCTTCGGGAAAGCTCCGTCGTGAGGTATGTCGTCTGCCATCTAGAAAGAAGATGAGAAAATGACTGAAAATGAGGAAAATATGTGGAAAATGCCAAAAGTCAACCCAGGAGAGTGAAAAGGGAAGAAAAAGTCAAAGCTCGAAAAAAGGCACCAAACCCAAGAAGGACTCAAGGGGAACAAGCCTCAAGTGGTGAAACTCCAAGAAAAAGCACTGAAATCAAATTTCAATCAGTTTAAAATGGAGTAAACTAAGAGGGTTTAGCGAAGAAAATGTGCGTAGGGTATTGGAAAACACGTATAAAGCTCAAATCTAGTGAGGGAAAGTGTTTAGAGAGACAAAGAGAGGGTTTTTGGCTTTAGAGGAGTAAGGAAATGAAATATGGGTGAGTGTTTATAAAGGCCCGTGGTGAAAAGACCAGATTGGCCCCGATCTGCCATCGTTGGCCGACTGGCCACCATTGGTGACCGACAATGCTTAGGGGTGGCCGACAGGTGGCCGACACCTTCCCCTTGAGGCCGTCCAGTGCCTAGTGCTCCTCCATTGAGTTTTGATGCTATTTTGTATCCTTATTTCTTAAGAAATGCATGAAAAGTTCACCTTTAAGTTCAAGTTGCCTCTACAGAAGCTCCAAACTGTGTCTTCAGTGCATGATGTTCATTGCTAGTCAACATGAATAAGGTGTATCCTTTTAAAACATGTTGCAACTCGTCCGAGAGGTAAATCGAAAGTTGCTACTCAATTTGTTGTGTTGAGAATATGCTTTCATCCTTTCATAGAATATACATTGTGCACATGCGTAGAACGTACATTTTGCACATATGGTCTTGCATAGAATATGCACTTCTCCCTTCATGCATAGAACATGCTTCCAATTTATCTTGCATAGAACATGCTGTTAATACATTTGCATAGAACTATTGCAATTGTGCATAGAACGTGCACCCTTAATATGTTGTACTTGTTGAGTTTTTTTTTTCTTACGCAGGTACGATATTGTATGCATGGTTCATTCAACGGAGCCAACACAATCAAACGATATTATATGTACGGTTCATTCAACGGAGTTCCAAGTGAAATCATTCGTGCCCTTCGAATCACATCCTTTTACTTCCTCTCCTCACGCGTGAGACGCATTAGGATCACTCTTTTTGGTTAAAAACACTCGGGTGCGTCCCGATGTTTACACTACTCCTTTTGGTTAAAAACATTTGGGTGCGTCCTGATGTGTACACCACTCCCTTCGGTTAAAAACATTTGGGTGCGTCCCGGTGTTCACACCTCTCTTCGGTTAAAAACATTCGGGGTGTGTTCCAATGTTTACACCACCTTTTCCCCTCGCGCGTGAGACGCATTGGGATTGTTTATTTTGGTTAAAAACACTCAGGTGCGTCCTGGTGTTTACACCTCCCTTTTGGTTAAAAACACTTGGGTGCGTTCTGATGTTTACACCACCCTTTTGGTTAAAAACATTCAGGTGCGTCCCAGTGTTCACACCTCCCTTTGGTTAAAAACATTTGGGTGCATCCCGGTGTTTACACCACATTTTTCCCTCGCGCATGAGACGTGTTGGGATTGTTCGTTTTGGTAAAAAACACTCGGGTGCGTCCCGGTGTTTACACCTCCCTTTTGGATAAAAACACTTGGGTGAGTCCCGGTGTTTACACCACTCTTTTTGGTTAAAAACAATTGGGTGCGTCCCGGTGTTTACACCACTCCCTTTGGTTAAAAACATTCGGGTGTGTCCTGGTGTTCACACCTCCCTTCGGTTAAAAACGTTTGGGTATGCCCCAATGTCTACACCACCTTTTCCCCCCGCGCATGAGACGCATTGGGATTGTTCATTTTGGTCAAAAACACTTAGGTGCGTCCTGGTGTTCACACCACCCTTTTCCTTCTCAAGTGTGCAACACATTAGGATTTTAGTTGAGACCTCGGGTGCGCCCGACAGTTGCTCTTCACCTTTCCTGCGCGTCGCGTAGTTAAGTTTGCATAATTTTCTTATATCCTTTCTGCATGAAATGTGTTTTGGTTCGTAATTTCCATGTGTGGCGTGTTTATTTACTTACGTTTGTGTTTGAGGTTGCTATATCTTGTTCCGGTTTGTTTGAATGTGGCATTTTCATTGCATAGCATTTGCATCTAAATGTTTCATTACAGCCTCATTACATGATCATAAGTTATGTTCATGCATCTTGCATATCACTTGCATCTTGCCCTAGAACTATGCTGGTTTGATTCCTTATAAAGGGTTACATTGGCAGTCTGCGGGCGCAACCGTTTTTGTCTTGCTTGTTTGTTTGTCCAAGTCTTCGACCTTGTCAAAATGGGTCGTCTCTAGGTTTTGACATTCACTCCCGTCACTTCATGACTTCCGAGTTTTGTCAAAGAGGGGCAACTGTAGACCCCCCATTTTTTACCGTCCTTAAGACTTGGACGTCATCACTTGTGCATATAATGATTGTGATTGCATGTGTTCGTTTTGAATGCCCGAAGTCCTCGATGGAATGCCCTGTCTTTGAGCCTTTAAACCTTGTCTTTTCTATGCCTTGTTTTAGACCAAAACTTGGTGTCTAGACCTTTTGGTGACCTGTCGGCCATGTTTCATGGTTGTCGGCCATTGGTGTGGCCAATCGGCCACCAGTGGTGAGTTTTAGTTGGAGTACTAGGTGAGTTTTTACGCTTTAGCATACTTGCATGAGTGTGAATGTTTCCATGATTAGCATGCTCATCATGAGGCTATGTGCTTACTTGCTAAATTGCCTGAATGCCTGTGGATGAAGGCTAGTTGTTTGAATTGGAACGATTCAATGAATGTGCGTTTTAAGCCCACTTTGTAAAGTGGTAAATCATGTTTTAAGCCCACTATGTTTGGTGGCAAATCCGCAATCTTTAAGCCCACTTGAGGTGGCAAATTCAAACCATTTTCAGAAACAAACATGAGTTGAATTGTTCCAACTTGAGCAAACTAGTCTATACTTGATTGTGCGCATCACAAAGTAAAGCTATCTTAATAATCGGAACAAGAGCACGTAATGTTTATAAAAAATCATATCATGATTAGTAGGGGCCGATCTTTGATCGGGTGAGCGGGGGTGCTCAATTCATGAACTTCCCCTCTCGTACCTAAGTTCTTGAGTTGAAGCAACTTTGGTGATGACTGACACATGGCTTTTGGCACGAGACATGGGTTTCCTAAATTTTTTCAAAATAAAATATTTAGGTGGCGACTCTATATCTAGCAAAATAGTCCAATTTTGGTATTTTTTTTTTATTCAAAATTAATTTTCCAAAACAATTTGCCGGATTTGGACTTTTTAGTGTTTTATCAATTTCTCATTGTGCTCATGAGATTAGATTCAGAACCGCGAGAATCCGAACTATAGGGCTTTCTTTCAAACCTTCCGAAAGGGGGCGTGAAAAAGCCGGGCTATAGAAGGTAATTCGAGTTTGGAGGACCAAACTCTTTGAGGAGAGAAGACTGCAACAATCCCGACCTGTGATTAGCTATCTAATCATGATTAATTATGCCTAATAAGTAATTAAGGTGAGATTCTGAAGAAATTGCATGTGTGTCACATTATTGTACTCATATCTGTCTAATGCAGAAATATCTTTTTTGTCTTGTGAATTGAAGGCCTTATCGGTATCCGATCACGAAATTGACCTGGTTTTGTGTTAGTTGGAATTTTTACAAATTTATGATAGGTTTAATTAAGATTCGAATCAGAACGAATTAATTAGAATAAATAATATCTATTTGGTTAGTGGTAAGCTCAATCATTTAAATCTTCTTAATTAACCCTATATAATTTATGTGAGAGCTTTAGGGCACATTTTTACACCTTCATTTCTACAATCATAAGCTCAAAACCGTGAGAGTGAGGGAGAGCTAGAGTTTGAGACAAAAACAAGAGGAAGACCAAGAATTGGCTTGAGATTAAGCTAGAGACTTGGAGGAATTTGGAAGGAACTTTGAAGATTAGACTTCTATACTTGAGAATTCAAGCTTGAGGTAGGAAATTCAACCCTTAGATTGTATAATTTTGACGCTTACACCATGTATTCAAGAGAATTGAGTGGATTACATGAAAATTGAACTAGAAGTGTAGAAATTAAGCCATATCATGCATGCATGCACTTCTTTGAGAATTCATCACATTTCTTATCATTTGTCCTTAATGGATCATATTTTGGAAAGTTTAAGTTCATAGCAATCCATGCATGTCATGTTCATGGCATATTCATAAGTTTCAAATTAATTTTTGTGCAATTCTCATGCTTTTGGACCTAGGTTTCAAAGAATGATCTTTACTTCACTATGTTTTCCAAGTTTATATAAGTTTCCTCAAGTTTTTGACCCAAAAGACCATGATTTGCAGCTTTGAAATTAAGTTCTGCACTTGGCAGAGCAATCTAGAAATTCCAGATTCTGCCTCTCCGCTCGAGTGACCACTCTGTGATCCTATACTTCTGCTTGAGCGACCAGAAGTCCGCTCGAGCGTGAAATGCATGCTCGTAGAAGTTCATGTCTTTCGCAGCCCGCTCGAGTGACAAGAGTTGTGCTCGAGTGAGGACCTGAGTTTCATTCTTAAGCATCCGTCGGCATGAAATTTACATAACTAGTGCTTTTGCAAAAGTTTACAGACCGCTCGAGCAGCAGAAGTTGTGCTCGAGTGACCACTCATATTTTGCATTCCTGCTCGAGCGGAACCCCGGTTTTCAGCGATTTTCGTTAAGAGTTTTCAAGTAGATTTTAGCATCCTCATTGCATCCTAGGCATTCCTTAGCCCTAATTAAGATGGAATAATGAGGAAAAGAGGTAGAACACACCAATATAAGAAAGAACTAAGTTAATAATTCCGAGTGTGTAATTCTATACATATTCGTTCTATACCTATGCAGGTCACGCGCCGCAAGTCATCTAATATGTCTACTCTATCTGTTGCTTTGGAGCCATCTGTGAGTAATAACTTAGTAAAGCTATTTCAACCTTATTTATTTTCTGTACGATGTAATAGGATCTGTTTTTTGAACTACTATCTGGAATGCTATTTGTGAATCTTGAATGAATGTCCATTTTTCTGAAATGTATTTGTGGCATCCATAGTTCACGTGGCCTTCGTCCGGGGGTAACAATACCGTGGCTGATATGCATGTGGCCCTCGTCCAGGGGTAACAATACTATGGCTTATGTTCATGTGACCCTTGCCTAAGGGTAACAATACCGAGGCCTATATTCACATGACCCTTGCCTGGAGGTAACAATACCATGGCTGCTTGTGCATAAGATATGGACCTTTATGGTCGTCAGTACCGACTATACATGTGGGTCTCAGGACCAAGTTGATATGATAGCTAATGGATGTACCACCTATAATTGTTTATGATTTTTGGATAAGTATGCGAATCTGAATCTGTTTTTGATTTGAAATTCTGATTCCTAACTCTGAGATGGACTTCATTTATTAAACTCTTTACTTTGTTATTATTCACTGGGCTTCTGCTCACTCTATTATTTAAGTATGTAGGTGATCAAGCGCGTGGCCAGGCTTAGTGATGATCGCCTGGAGAGTTTTTGTTAGCCAGCCTTTGTGCCTCCCGAGGAGGTTCCATACGTCTTATGGTCATGTTTTGTGAATGTAAAGGCTTTGTTTTCTTTTGGGTTATGAACAAATTTTCTGTTATTCTGTATATTGGGCTAAGTCCTCTTTTTGGCTATATCTGTAATGAATGTGACGTGAGACTACTACAATATGATGTTACGTATATGTGTATAAAGGTTTAAAATTTCTGTCCCATTTACGTCTCCACAGCTTAATGGACTATGTATGCTTCTATATTTGCTTCAGCAGTCTCTAATTATAAGTTATTCTATTCAAATGCCTTTGGTAATCCAAGGATTACTGGCCGATTACGACGCTAAACCTATAGGGGCGAGTTTGTGTCGTGACACTTTCTACACTCTCTACACTCTCTATGAGTTTTAATTTGTTTATTCTTTGATGTGTGAGAAATATTGGGTGTTGAGGTCGTTTTAAGAAACCTAGGGTTTGGGGTTTAAATTTCAAAGAGAGGTTTTCAAATGGATGTCTTAGAAATGGTTATGGGAATGAATGTGACCTTGGGTATGTGACCTTGGGTTATGTTAAAATGGTTGATTTTCGGTGATTGAGATCCAATTGGAATAAGGGGGGTTTTTCCCTAGAATGCCTTGAATTATTATTTTGTATAAATAACGGAAATTGTACAAGAAATGTGAAATGGGATAGACATTTATCTCTCACCTACGAAAATTTGAATAATTTATCTGTTGAGAAGATTGTATATTTGTTTTAGGTTATCGGTGAAGGAATTGCATGAGGATTATGTAAACTGAAACTAATTCCTTATTGATTGTCATTGAATATGACCGTGTTTTAATACATTGTATATATATGATGTTTGGGTGGAGAAAGGGGGTGTATTCCATGTTTGAAAGGAGAAAGGGGATCGACTCCATTAAATTAAGTTGGCTTGTGTGTCCTGGGTGCAAATCCGAAAACTGCGTGTATATATGGGTATCGATCCTGTGGATGAAATTTTCGTAAAATTGCAAAGTGAAGTGGTTGTGTGCAATGATTGTGTGGTAAGCAAACCACTGAGTTGTAATCTCAGTTAGGTCTTTTGGATAACAATGGATATCACTCATGAATTGAGGAGAGATGAAATGACATGAAATGAATTGATATAAAATGGATTGGGATATAACACTTGACACAATATGGTTTTGGAAAAAGAGTTGTGAATGATTTTATCCATGAGCACTAACCTTGTTAAAGTTCATATATTGTACTAGATTGATTCTGCTAGGTTTTGGCTCACCCTATTTGAGAAAAACCATTTTCAGGTGCCGGTGATATGTCTCTGCTAAGGGCTTAACTTGGAAGGATTATGGAGCTGAGAGCTCACTTTTGATTATTTTGTATTTACTTTTGTACAAGCCTAGGACTTCATTTGTATCGAGTTTCTGACTCGTTTTGTTGCAACCAAGTATTGTCTTGGAAATTTGTAAGCCCGTAGGGCATTTATTTCGTTGATCATTTAGTTTGGTGCCACATGATATAGATTCAAGGTAGAGCTTATAAATGTGTAATGCATGTGCCCCCTTTGTAAATTGACTATGATTAATGAAAGCCTAATACTTTGTTTGTATCATTTTGTATTAGTCCTTACTGTTGAATTATTATATATGTATATATATTTTTTTTGGCGTTACAGCTTAAACTGCCAAACTGATTTGCATCCATCTATCAATCCAGCAGACGGATGCGAATTGATTTTTTTCCAATCCGTCAATCCGATGAATGGATGGCAAATTGGAAGTTTTCCGGCCGTAATCGAACCGCAAACACTCCTAAAATTACCTTTTAAAGTACACCCAAATGGCAAACAAATCAAAAATCTTAAATTACATTATGGAAGACTAGAACGAACTGTAGAGAATACCACCCAAGTGGGGGACTTTTGTTTGAAAATGTCATTACAATATTTTTCCAATCCTTTGGAACTTGAAAAAGAGGGACATCATGATTGATACTAGATACACAAGATGTTTTGCTGCAAGCAACTTGATGTGTATAAGCCCATAAAGGCCATGAACAACCCACGACCCATCACTTGAAGCACAGTGCATAACCCAGCTGACGAGGTCCAGGACAGCAGGAGTCCAACATGACACAAAGAGCCAATGACATTCAGACACACGGCAAGAGAAAGATGAACCACATTAGCAGACAAAGATCTGCAAAGTTATTGACACTGCACATCACCATTAATGCAGCCCATCACAGCATTTATTACGACAACACCTCTCCGCCGGAACAGGACCCCCTTACCCTGAGCAAGGCGAGCTACAGCATAGGCTTTCGGCAAGGAGTGCAGGTCGGAAGGGACAGCGAAATGATTGCCAAAGGATATAAGCGAACGTTGTAGACTAGGAAAAAGGTTAAGTTCTCTATCTCAAATCCTCTCCCATATACTCTGCTTCTCTTCCTAACTTGTTCGTCGGAGAGTTCGCTGGGGGACTATCCTGTTCCCCGTTGAACTTGTTTGCAGGATATCCGGTGGGCTCGATCTTCTGGGCTTGGCCTTGGGGAGCTTGGACCAGTCCGATCCATCCACAGGGACGAACGGTATCAACAGTTGGCGCTGTCTGTGGGAACGCTTTGCTCCGCACGCCGGTTGTGATCACTGTCGCCGGAGGCCCCGTTCCAACAACCTCTCTCTCCTACCCTTCAAAGTGCATGGTCACGACTAGATCCATGGCTTCTCACAATAATGATACCGACCATCAAAACAACCCCCCCAATCCAAACAACCCACCACAGTACTTCATCGAGCTTACCAACAGCATCAACCGCATGACCGAACAAAACCAGGCCTTGATAAATGCCTTACTCCAAAGGAACCTTCCGATTCCTCCTCCACTGCCTCCAGATATTCCTTCCAACCGAGAAAGAACCCCGAGCCATATTGCCCCCCAACCCCATCCACCCAACCTGGAAGGTTTGTAACCTCTCCACCCACACATAAATCCACCACCGCCACCCCCACACCCGTCGGTCGTAGCACCAGCCCCTGAAGGGGAGGCCAGCAGCGTCCAACCTCTACTAACTGACCAGGGAGGCCACGTTCCACTCTGGGACGCCGAGCTCAGAGCAATGAAGCTCCAACTCCAAGGAGTCATCCAGAACATTCAGAATAAACCCTCTACCACGGCAAATTCACCATTTGTTGCCTCCATTCGGGACAAACCTTTGCCCGCCAAATTCAAGATGCCCACCATTGACTCCTTTGATGGTACGACAGATCCAGTCGACTATCTAGAAACCTATCGTACACTCATGATCCTTCATGCCTTCCTCGACGAGATCATGTGTCGGGCTTTCCCCGTGACACTGAAGGGGTCAGCCCGACTGTGGTTCAGTCAGTTAGCGGCGGACTCTGTCTCCACTTTCCAGCATCTCACCGACTCCTTCCTCAGCCATTTCATTGGAGCCCAACGCCAACGCCATCCTGCAACCCAACTCCTCAACATCCGTAAGACCGAGGGGGAGTCACTACGTAGCTTCGTTACCCGCTTCAACACCGAAGCCCTACAAGTAGCGGAGAATGACGATAAGGTCATCCTTACGGCTTTCATGGCCGGGCTGCGATCGTCCGATTTCTTCTTCTCCCTCTCCAAAAACCCTCCGACCTCTATGGCAGTCCTATTATCCAAAGCTCAAAAATATATGAATGCCGAAGATTCACTGGCCGCTCGCCAAGATCCAACATCCAAAAACCCGCCCCCTAGAGAAAAAAGAAAAGACTCGGAACCAAAAAACACCTAGCATAATAGCCAAATGCCCCAATAACCCGACCGACCTCCTCGTACTGACCGGCCGGCACCAGCACGACCCCCCGGTCGGTTTGAGCGGTACACACCCCTCAATTCTCCTATGGAACAAGTTCTCCACCAAATCCAACGGGATTACCCCCTCAAATGGCCCCTGCCTTCACGGACCCTTTCCAACCGGAAAGACCAGTCCAAATACTGTCGCTTCTACCAGGACCACGACCACAACACTGATGATTGCATCAACCTCAAGGATCAGGTCGAGACCCTCATTCGTCAAGGGCGTCTCAGCCGATTCACGGACACTCGCCCGCAACAGAGGCAATGAACCGAGCCCCTCAGAAACAACCGCCGACATACCCCACCTCGGCAGCCAGCCCAACCTGCCCAAGGCCATGACCGCCTACCACAACAGCCCCGGCCCCCGGGTAACCCCCCTCCACCAGTTGGTGAAATCCGAGTCATTTCTGGTGGCCTTGCTTGCGGTGGACCGTCCCGCTCCGCTCAAAAAGCAGAGCTCAGGAAAATAAGGCAAGGTTCGGACAAAGCAGTGGACACGGTAGACCGACCTTCCAAGCAGCCCAAGAAGTGGACAGAGCCCATCACCTTCACGGACGCCGATTGTATAGGCATCCGTTATCCTCATGATGACCCCCTCGTCATTTCTGCCCTTCTCTCCAACTATAAGGTCAGGCGGGTTCTCATCGACAACGGTAGTTCATCTAACATCATATTCCTTAGTTGCTTCCGCCAGCTAAAAATTGGGGAGGAAAGTCTGCCCCCTCTACAAACCCCCTTGGTCGGTTTCACTGGTGACCGGGTGACCTCCATCGGCGCCGTTGACCTCCCCATCACTATTGGCGAATACCCACGGCAGACTACCAAGTTACTCACCTTCCTTGTGGTCAACTGTCCCTCTGCCTACAACATCATCCTCGGTTGTACCGCCCTCAACGCTTTCCAAGCTATCACTTCAACCTATCACCTCGCCATAAAGTTCCCCACCGACCAGGGGGTCGGGATAGTATGGGGAGAGCAGACCATCGCCAGGGAATGTTATGTCGCCTCACTCAAAGAAGTCAAGTTGAAGGAGGCCATGATCATTGAAGGACTTGACGCCCGAGATGAGGATGAACTAGTTAGGGGCAAACCGGTGGAGGAGCTCGTTGAGATTCCCATCGATCCCACCAACCCAATGAAAACTGCTAAGATCGGAAGCCAACTATCCCCCCAAGCCAAGGCCGACCTTACTGCACTTCTGACCGAGCACAATGATGTGTTCGCCTGGACTCATTCAGATATGCCAGGCATCGACCCTTCTTTTATAACTCATCGCCTCAGCGTTGAACTTCATTTCTGACCGTACTGCCAAAAGCAGCGCATCTTTCATCCGGACCGCAATACTCTTATAGCCGCAGAGGTCGACAAACTCCTTGAGGCCCAATTTATCAAAAATGTCAACTACCCTAAATGGCTGTCAAACGTGGTCCTCGTCCGCAAGAATAACGGCAAATGGCGACTTTGTGTCGATTACTCTAACCTGAACCGAGCTTGTCCCAAAGACAGCTATCCTCTGCCCCGCATAGATCTGCTGGTCGATGCCACGGCCGGTCATCAAATGCTCAGCTTCATGGATGCTTTCTCTGGCTACAACCAAATTCTCATGCACCCGTCCGATCGGGAACATACATCCTTCATCACCGACCGAGGTACCTACCATTACCAAGTAATGCCATTCGGATTGAAAAACGTTGGGGCCACCTACCAACGGTTGGTCAATGCCGTCTTCTATCACCAAATAGGTCGAAATATGGAAGTGTACGTCGACGACATACTAGTCAAGAGAAAACTCTCCACTGATCACCTGACAGACCTACGGGAGACCTTCGCCACGCTACGCAAGTACCAAATGAAGCTCAACTCCGAGAATGTGCACCTTCGGCGTCGGATCTGGGAAGTTTCTGGGTTTTATGGTCAGCCAGTGGGGCATTGAAGCTAACCCTGAAAAAATCAAGGCCCTGGTTGAGATGCAGTCTCCCAGGACGGTCAAGGAGGTTCAAAGACTCACTGGCCGAGTTGCAGCCCTCAACCGTTTCATTTCCCGCGCAATAGATAAGTGCCTACCGTTCTTCAAAGTTCTTCAGCAAACTTTTGAATGGACAACTGAATCTGAAGAGGCTTTTCAGCAGTTAAAGCAGTGCATGGCCAATCCACCTCTCATTTCACAAGCAATTACGGGCGAGTCCCTCTTCCTCTACTTAGCCGTCTCAAGCACCGTAGTCAGTGTAGCTCTTATCAGGGAAGACGACTCTGTCCAACGACTGGTCTACCACATCAGTCGGGCTCTCAGGGGAGCAGAGCAGAACTACCCCCTGTTAGAAAAATTATCCTTGGCCTTGGTCACCGCCTCTAGACGACTCCGTCCTTACTTCCAAGCCCATTCCATAGTGGTCCTTACCGACCAACCCTTGAAGAAGGTCATGTAGCAACCAGAACTTTCCGGCAGACTTATGCAGTGATCAGTGGAACTCAGCCAGTTTGACATCTCTTACCGACCTCAAACAGCAATTAAGGGACAGGCAATCGCCGACTTCATCTTGGAATTCACTAATCATACCCCAACCACTGCCCCTCCACCCCTGCTAGCTTCTATCGAGCCAGAAGACCCTCACTCTTGGACTATCAACGTTGACGAATCATCCCGTAGGCAAGGTAGTGGGGCTGGCCTCATTCTCACCAACCTTAAGGGTGGGTATTTCAAATGTGCGCTCCGCTTCTTGTTTGAAGCCAGTAACAATGAGGCCGAACATGAGGCACTAATAGCAGGCCTTCGCCTAGCCAGGGACATTGGTGTATGCCACATCCGAGTGCTCAGCGACTCTCAGCTCATCGTCGGACAGATCACGAGCGAATTCGACGCCAAGGAGGGCACGATACGAACTTACAGGGATCTCGCACTCCCTCTTGTTCGCCTCTTCAATACCTTCCACATCAAGCACATTCCTAGGGCAGAGAACTCTAAGGCTGATGAGATGGCCTAGCTGGCTTCCGCAGACCAGTCCGCCCTCAGCAGGGGTGTCCGCCTCGAATACCTGTCCCACCCCGCCATTTCCCCCGACCAGCATGAAGTACAATTCCTCCAAATTGAGCCCATCCCTTGGGCATCGGATATCTTTCGATTTCTTACAGCAGGGGAACTCCCAGACGACCACCAGCAAGCTGCCAAAATCAGGGTACGATCCTCCAATTACATCCTTGTCGACGGCATCTTGTACAAACGTGGTTTCTCACGCCCCTATCTGCGGTGCCTCAATCCGACTCAAGCAACTTATATGATGCAAGAAATTCATGAGGGTATCTGCGACAATCACTCGGGCGGCAGGTCCCTGGCCCGCAAGATACTTCGCACAGGATATTTCTGGCCTACTCTCAACCAAGACGCGGCTGACTTTGTGCTCAAATGTGACAAGTGTCAGCGCTTTGCCAATATCCCCCATGCTCCTCCTACAGAGTTGATCACGCTTTGCAGCCCCTACCCATTCGCCAAATGGGGCATCGACCTGGTCAGTCCACTTCCCACCGGCCGAGGTCAGACCAAGTTCGCAATCGTCGCCATTGATTACTTCACCAAGTGGGTAGAGGCAGAACCCCTCGCCACCATTACCGAACGGAACACGACCAAGTTTGTCTGGAAATCAATCGTTTGCAGGTTCGGCATCCCCCAGGCCATCGTCTCCGACAACGGTAAACAATTCGACAACGCCAAATACAGAAAGTTCTGTTCGGACCTGCAGATTCAGCCCTGCTTCTCTTCCCCCGGTCATCCCCAAGCCAATGGCCAAGTTGAGGTCACCAACCGTTCCCTTCTGAAGATCATCAAGACCAAGCTAGAAGCTGGTAAGGGACTTTGGGCTGAGGAGCTTCCAAATGTACTCTGGGCTTATCGAACTACAGCTCGGACTCCCACTGGGGAAACCCCTTTCCGCTTAACATACGGCGCTGAGGCGGTTATCCCAGTCGAAGTCGGTCTGCCTACCCCCAGGGTTTTACATTCGGATCCAGCACTAACTGAAGAACTCCGTCGGGCAGACCTGGACCTAATTGAAGAACTCAGAGACACTACCGTTGTTTGACTGGCCTCATACCAACAGAAAATGAGAACACACTACAACCACAAGGTCCGACCAAGGGAGTTCACTGTAGGGGATCTTGTCCTGAGAGAAGCAACCCTTGCTACCAGAAATCCGACCGAGGGTAAATTAGCAGCCAAATGGGAGGGACCTTACATTGTGAAAGCTCGCCCCCAACCAGGCACCTACCGACTTCAGGACATGGAAGGCCGAGACCTCTCCCACCCATGGAACGCCGAACACCTTAAACGTTACTTTCAATAAAGCTCCTATTTTTGTATTGCTCAGTCACTATATTTTCTTTTCGGGAAACTCACACATTCTTGATATTCCCCCACGCAATGTAACTTCTCGATTATATATCTCAGCTATCTATATGTTGTCTCAGTAACATTCTTATTTGCAGCATTAAAAGCCTCCGTACTAAAAGCCTCAGCCAAACTGAGCACTCAAAGCCTCAGCTAGACTGAGCATTAAAAGCCTCAGCCAGACTGAACACTAAAAGCCTCAGCCAGACTGAGCACTCAAAGCCTCAGCCAGACTGAGCATTAAAAACCTCAGCCAGACTGAGCACTAAGAGCCTTAGCCAGACTGAGCACTAAGAGCCTCAGCCGAACTGAGCACTACAAGCCTCAGCCAGACTGAGCACTTAACGCCTCAGTCAGACCGAGCACTAAATGCCTCAGCCAAACTGGGCAAAAGCCGCCTCGGGCAGTCCAACCGTCAACACACTCAGCCAGACCGAGCGCTGAAGACCCCATCCAGACTGAGCATGAAGCACTCGGCCAGGCCTAACATATTGGGCTCGGTCAACACCACCCCTGCAAAACTTCACACGTGTGGAATTAATAGTCACACTTAGTCACAATTCCAGGTCCAAGTCTTCACAACACTCTTTATTTAGTCAAATTCCAAAGACGTTCTTATCACTTTTTTTTTAAAAAAAAAAAAAACAAAACAAAACAAAACAAAAAGTTCACAGGCTTATCATTTTAAGTCTCACTTTGCTTTGTGGCATTCTCAACTTTAGTCTGCATTCACTCTTTATTACAAGTTCAAATTTCACTCTTATTAACCAGGAGTTCTATGCACACTACGCCCACGCTCCATTCATCTTAGACACACAAACAGAGAAACAATCAAATGACAATCAAACGAAATTTTATTCATTCACAACTTTGTGTAAAAGTTCATTACAGCAGTTCATATACAAATATTCATTACAAAAAAAAAATACTAAAAACAAACAAAAATAACAAACCAACAAACTATCTTTTACTCCTGCCGCCCCAGTTACTCCTCCTCATTGGAGAGGAGGTCTTCTTCTTCAATGCCTTCATCCAGGGGGGTTTGTGCCACATCGTCTTCGCCGATTGTTACACTACTAAGGTCTAAGTCTGGGAACAGATCTTCAGCTCTACGTTTGAACATCTTCCAGCCACTATCACAGTACTCAGCCATTTCGTGCTTATAAAAGTCCGACTGCTGGAAGCTCTCAATAACTTCTACTTCAGTTCTGCCTCCAGCAGTCGTCCTCGATGGGCCCACCCCCCCAGATTCCTGCCTAGCCAGGCTACTCGCAACCGCGGCATCAACCGCCGTCTGAAATTTGGCCGACCCTTTGAATTGCTCCACTGCTGCGACGCACAGATCGGGATAAGCCGTCCTTTCAGAGGCCGCCTTTACCCTTTCTTCGTCCAGCTCTTTCTGCAGGGCCGACCTCTCTGACGCAGCCTTTGCCCATTCTGCTTCCAACTCCTTCTGAAGCCTCTCTTTCTCCTCCACTGCCTTGGTGCGCTCTCCCTCCAACTCCTTCTAGAGATCGCCCACTTTGCCATCGGCCTCATCTTTTTGCCTGACCAGCTCTTCGTTACTACTCATGGCCTCTTCATGTCGCTCGACCGCGACGGCGTAAGCTCTTTGGGCCTCCTCCACCTTCTTCTGCTCACCAGCAAGCTAGAACTCGAGCAACACAACCTGGCAGCGTGTGTCCTCCAGCTCCGCCTTAACCGTTTGCAGCTTATTGTGAGCACTCTCCCAACTTGGACTCTTCTCCTTTAACTTTGCAAGCTGGGCCTTGGCCTCATCTGCCTTGAGTTTGGCAGCCCCCGCCTTCCTCAGCAAGGCCCCTGCTAAGGTGGTTACCTCTACTTGAGCGGAGTATAACCCCCTTAGCAGCTCAGCCTCGTTGAATCTGGAGGCCGAGCGCAGGGCTGCCTCTTCTACAATCCCTACAAGGCGATCTGCCCCTGCTCTGGCTGCGCCTTCCTCTCCCTCCAGCCGCCCCGCCACCGCACGAGCATGGTAGATCGCCGTGGTCCCACCGACTCCTCCTTCTTGAGGTACAAGACCCCCCTGGGGCTGTCCCTCCCTCCTTGGCCCAGGGCCAACAGCCTCACCCTCCACTTGCCTTTCGGGGACGACCTTTGTGACCTCTGAGGCAACATCCACCACTTCTGGGCCACCTACCCTTCCTGCGGCCCCCTTCACTTCTCCCTCTTCAGACCCCACGACCACACTAGTTTCTTTCACACTCTTCTCCCTCATTCTCTTCTGGGCAGGCACTTCCTCACTCTGACTCACTCTCTTCTTCTTCTTTCCCACGCCCAATGCCTCCATCTCCTTCAACGACCTCTCCTTCAAAGGGTCTGCTGGGGGCGGCAGCGGCACAAAATCGCCCAAGTTTTTCTCTCCCAATGGTTTGGGGCGAGGTCGAATCCGCTCCCTTACAACAGGTTTGGGTGGCCGGTCGGCCTGGGACTCTTTGAATTGTTGGGCTTTGGCAAGAATGGCTTGATCCTCTGCCTCCTGCACCCTTCTTCTCGCCTCAAACTCCGCTCGGTCGAGATCCCCACTACTTGGCTTTGGCCCCAACCTCGCCTCAAACAATGCCGACGGCTGAACGAGCTCGTCCTATTTGGCCTTCTCTCTCTCCCTCCACTCCTTCACCCTCCTCACTCTCCCCTCCGCTGCTGCCCCCAGTTTCAACTCCACGGACCTGATGGACACTTTCCACACGGTGCGCACTCTAAGCCCCCCATTGGCCGACACATAGAACCATCGTGGCCGCCACCCCTTGATTGACGACGGCAGACCCGCCACCAACCCCTTCCCCACTGCAGCCTGCAGGGTGACCCACGTCTCCTGCTGCCCCAACGCCTTATAACACGCAAAGAATTCATCGATTGTCATGGCCTCCCCTCCATTTGCCTTTGGCCACGCACTGGCACAGGCCAGCAGGATCTTCCATGCGTTAGGCATTAGTTGCCCCGGTGCTACCTCCAGACGGTTAAGCACATCCACCACCACTTGCGGCAGTGGTAACCTTAGTCCACCCTTCAGAGCTTTCTCATAAAGGGAAAACTCCCCTGGCCTGGCATCAGACGGCCTTTCCGTTGCTGTCGGTAGCAACAACCCCACATCCCCGAGGATCTGGTATTTTTCGCGGATAGCCTCCAACTCCGCCTCAGTAATCGTGGATTTGTCAGCCTTCGTGTGCCAATGATCTGGTTCCACCTGGCTGATTGGTTTTGGCGTCGTTATCATGGTGGAACCGTGGGATCGTACCACCGGCTCCCCCACCCTTTCTGTCCTATATTGCGCTGCTAGCTCCACCGCATCGTCATCGCCAAGTGGGTCCACCCTGACAATCGCACTCCCTTCTCCGGCCATTTCTGTGGTATGTTTGCGAATCGCTTCGGCAGCAGGAACAAGGAAATTGAAAAAGTGTTGCAAAGGTGTATTGTGAGCAACAAAGGAATTCACACTTGGAATATTTTGATTTTTCGTACACAGGTAGGTGAATCGAATAATGCCAAAAGCCCACAGTTTGCCCGTATTCCAAGGGTCCCAATTCATTTTCGCCAGTTTGAAAACTTTTCAAAATCATCCGCCAAAACTGTCTCTTCAACAACCATAATGACTTACCGTTTCATTTCTGATCCAACGCCTAATCTTCCCCCCCTACGGGATGTGGCCACGTGTACGTCTACGATCCACTGTCCCCCCCTTACCTTGTCTTTTCCACTTCAACTCACCACGTGGCCCGCCGCGTCTCGAGCCCCACGCTCCTCCACCTCACCCTCCCCACGGTCAGTCCTCCCCGCGGTCAGCCTTCCCACTCGGCCAACACCGCAGTCGGCCCTTTCCTCGGTCCGCCCTCCGGTCGGCCCTCCTCGCGGTCGGCCGCCCAATCGGTCCACATCGCGGTCGGCCTTCCCCGCGGTCAGCCTTCCCGCTCGGCCAACACCGCGGTCGACCCTCCCCTCGGTCAGCCCTCCGGTCGGCCCTCCTCACGATCGGCCTCCCAGCCGGTCTACATCGCGGTCGGCCTTCATCATGGTCAGCCCCACACCCCCTTCTTCCCGGTCGACCTCCATCTTGCCAATCCCTAACACACTCATCTATGTCACTCATAATCCCTTCATTGGACTAAAGCTGCACTCGGAACTGGGGGACTACTGATGTGTATAAGCCCATAAAGGCCATAAACCAACCACGGCCCATCACTTAAAGCACCGTGCATAACCCAGCTAACGAGGTCCAGGACAGCTGGAGTCCAACATGACACAAAGAGCCAATGACATTTAGACACACGGCAAGAGAAGGATGAACCACATCAACAGACAAAGATTTGCAAAGTTATTGACACTGCACATCACCATTAATGCAGCCAATCACAGCATTTATTACGACAACACCTCTCCGCCGGAACAGGACCCCCTTACCCTGAGCAAGGCGAGCTACAACATAGGCTTTCGGCAAGGAATGCAGGTCGGAAGGGACAGCGAAATGATTGCCAAAGGATATAAGCAAACGTTGTAGACAAGGAAAAAGGTTAAGTTCTCTATCTCAAATCCTCTCCCATATACTCTGCTTCTCTTCCTAACTTGTTCGTCTGAGAGTTCGCTGGGGGACTATCCCGTTCCCCGTTGAACTTGTTTGCAAGATATCCGGTGGGCTCGATCTTCTGGGCTTGGCCTTGGGGAGCTTGGACCAGTCCGATCCATCCACAAGGACGAACGGTATCAACGCAACTGAATCTTTAGAACATGTCCTCCTTGTGTGTTTGAAATTGCAGGGATCATTGGCTTAGAAACTCTTCTGTTATTAAACACACTCACTCACACTCTTTAGGGGTTTTTTTTTTTTGGAATCAGGATAATGACTTTCGATTATTTACTAGCGATTTTATTATCATTCATTATTTGGTTTTGTTTAAATTTTCTTTTATTTGCAAGTAGAATAATATTATGGATCATAAAAAAAAATATCATGAAATGTTTCATGAATTTTTTTTATCTTTGGATTTGTGAGTGGTGTTTTATTGTATTTGTAATCCAAGGGCGTAGAATTTTTCATGATCATTTTCTTGATATTTTTTTCATGATCTCTAACATTACTCTTACAAGTAACAATATAATAAGAAATAATGATATTGATGATAATGATGAGTTTTGGCGGGATAGATTGAAATTTTAGAATAATGAAGAAGATAAAGAATAAGTAATTAAAACTTTAAAAAGAAGACGAATGAACTTGAATAGAAAGAATTCATATAAATTATTAAGATATACCATGAGAAAAACACTAATATTTTATTTTAAAATTCAACGTGTATTTAGTAAATTAACATTAAGTATAACATAAATTAAAATTTTAAAATTTTAATTGAAGATACTAAGGTCTCGTTTGAAAACAGGTTTTTTTAGTAACTTTTTAGTTTTTTGAGCGAAATATGATGTAAAAAAACTCATATATTTGAGATAATTTTTTAATTTTTTACGAAAAGATATACAAAAAGTAAAGAGAAAAGAGAATTTTTTTATTTTTTTATATAAGTTGTTAATTTTTTAATTTTTTTCAGTGACATTTTAACTTTTAAACTAAAAAATAATATTGATAAATAAGAGCTAATGTATTATTTAAGTACAAATATAATCACTTTAGAATCACCCAATTTTATGCCATACAATTAAAGAAAGTTCGATAGCCCTTGTCGTTTGAGCTCGAGGGCCCTCCCGACTCCAATTCTATTATTTTAATATTAATTTAATTTTTAATTTTATTTTATCATATTGTGACATTATTAATTTTAAAAATGATTGAGACTCTCAAATTTGGAGATTTCATAACTCCCAAAATGATCTTGACCACTCATGTACTTCTTCTTGTTGTTGTTTTTTTTTTTTTTTTTTTTGTGATTTCTCTATCTCTTTCACATGAGTGATTCAAATCATTTTAGAAGTCATAAAAATTTACAAAATTGAGAATCTCAAACATTATTATTTTAATTTATACCTAATTTATTTTGTGTTCGTGTGCCACGTTAAATTTCTTTACCCATAGTTAAAAAGACATGTGCATATGATAAAATTAAAATTTTTTGGTACAAGTTAAATTTCATGCTCTACTAAAAGATAGAAACTAAGAGAGAGAGAGAGGGAAGACAAGTGCTTCAATACCCATCTCTCTTCTCTCTTTCTCTGGGATATTACTTTTCTATCTGAATATCGTAACATATTGTATTCTCTTCGTATCTCTCTCTCTCTCTCTCTCTCTCTCTCTCTTAAAACCTCTCTCGCTCTCTCTCAAAACCTCCACCTCCGGGCCTCACTTTTGGCCGGCCGACCGCTGCCTTTTCCTATGGCGGTCGGCTGGCCCAGCTCTCTTTTGTGTTTGTGTGCTGATTTTTGCTTTTAATAAACTTGATTCCCACAATTTCTTTTCACTTTGTTGCCTTTTTTGTTTCATCAGGGGTGCTTGGGGTTGTTTTGTTTTGTATCAACAAGGGGTTGCTTGTTTTGCTGCTTGTTTTGTTTCAACATTGGGGCTGCTTGCTTTGTTTCAACAGGGGTGCTTGGGTTAAGGGTCAAAACAGAGTAGAAGGAGGTCAGTGTTGGACCGGAATAGAGGATGTTCAGTTCTGGTTGGATCTTCATTCGGGCGCTCTTTTGCGAGTGGGAGTTGGAGGGATGAGCTCGGGTTCGGATCTATGGAGTTGCTTCGGTGCGTTGTTTGGGAGGTAACATTGGTGTTGAAGTTGACCTAGATCTGTCCCAGATTTCATTCGAGCGCTCCTTTTCGAGTGGGAGTTTGAGGGGTGAAATTCATCCAGATGTTTGGTGGAGTCTCGGCGGTTGTTCGATGTTTTGGGTGGTAGTGGAGATGGCAGTGGGCCTTGTCCGGCTGTGGTGATGGTCGTGTGCTGTGTTCGGCTGTGGCAGTGCTCGGTCCCGATCACACCCACTGCTGGGGTAGTGGAGATGGCAGTGGGCCTTGTTCGTGGTTTTGATCTCAGCGGTTGTGTTCTGAGCAGGGAGGTTCCGATGCAGGTGTTTGCTTAGAAGTTGGCCCTTAGGTGGTGTTGCTGGGCGTGGGTTCCAGGTGGTGTTGGTTAGAAGTTGGTTGAATGTGGGTGGCGTGGGTTCCAGGTGGTGTTTGATTAGAAGTTGGCCTTTAGGTAG
The DNA here is from genome assembly GCF_055761805.1 of Camellia sinensis. Classification (NCBI taxonomy): domain Eukaryota; kingdom Viridiplantae; phylum Streptophyta; class Magnoliopsida; order Ericales; family Theaceae; genus Camellia; species Camellia sinensis. The sequence goes on along the minus strand of NC_138969.1, from coordinate 38,722,015 downwards.
TGTTGCTGGGCGAGGGTCTTGGCTTTGGTGAATAAAATATTTGGGAGGTGTGGGCATTGGCTCTGTGGAAAGTGTTGGTACAGTAGTACAGAGTTGCTGGCTATGGAGCTTTCCGGCTGGTGAATATTCTCGGTAGGTGTAAAGCTCAGGTGTGGGAGTGTAGCACAGGTGAATATCCTCAGAGGAGCGTGCAGCACAGGTGGAAAGCACAGGTGTGGGCGTGTAGCACAGGTAGGTGCTGGGTGTTGTCAGGCGTGGGTGTGTAGTAGGTAGGCGTTGGGAGTTGAGGCTGCACAGGTGGTCAGCTTTAATTTGAAAAATAGCAGTGGACGGGAAAGCTTTGGTGTTTGGTGTTGGGTTTTGATTTGGCTTGGTCTTTGTGGCTAGATTTTGTGGGCTTCTTGTATTTTATTTTTAGTTAAGTCCTTCTTAACTTTTTTTTTTTTTTTTTTTTGTATAAAAAAAAAATTATGAGGCCGAGGGATTAGTTGTATGGATGCGAGTAGCAGTAGTAGGGGTAATTTGTACTTTCTGAATCTCTCTCGATGCATGCCTTCTTCCTGTATCTTTAATTTCATGTTGTTAATGAAATTTTTACTTCACCGATCAAAAAAAAAAAATTTCATGCTCTACTAGATAAAATTATTTAACAGTTTTTTTAATTCAAAATTAATTCTATTTAGTCTTAAAATATTATTTTACATATTTTTTGTTTAACGAATGCACAATATTCACGTTAGAAGACAGTCAAACCTAAATTACGAATTTTATGTATGATTCGGGTCGTATTATCATGTCATGTCGAAAATACTCACCCTTAGTTCACCTAACATAAATCATTCATTATAAAAAAATTAATTCAATAATTGTAGTAATATAATTTTATTATATTTGTTTTAAAAATTAAATGATAAATATGATTTTAAAAATAAATAATTTATTTTATTAAACACAAATAAGAAAATTATATAAACCTTCTATTTTGTTTGAGTAAATTACACTCACCTTTCCTAAAGTCTTTGAAAAATACAAGTAGCCCACACATTTAACAAAATCACATTGGCCTCCTTTAAAGTTATAATTCAAAAAACAACTAGGTGATTTTTCATTGGTAATTTATTAGTTGTACGAATGGAAAAAAAAAAAAGAAAAAGAAAAAAAAGAAAGATATTTTCATATATATTTAACTAAAATGTATATTTATTTTATGGGTAAATTACGCTGACACCCCATGAGATTTATGTTTATTATAATTCTCCCCTCACCATTTGGAAATTACATCTCCCCCCTGAGGTTTAAAGTTTCATTATAGATTCCCCCATCAACAATTTAATTTTTTTAAATACCAATTTTGTCCTCACTGGGTAAATTTCATTGACACCCCTGACATTTTAGAAATTACAATCCCCTCCCTAAGGTTTAAAATAGCATTACCAATTGCCCCCTTAGTTAGTATTAGTTTGAAAAAAAATTCATTGAAAAAAAAATTAATTGGAAAAAAAATTATTTGAAAAAAAAAATAAATTGAAAACAAAATTTTGTTAGTAAAATTTTTAAATTTCGGTTTAAAAACCAACCTAAACTCATTTTTTGAATTTACGTTTTTTTTCCTCAAATTTTCAAACTGAGACGACCATTTATACACCAAAAAAATTATCAAACAAGTTTTTATGACAGTTTTTAAAATTTTTGTAAATATAAATTAAAAACTGAAACCAAAATAGTTACCAAACAGGTTTCAGATGGTAAAAATGTCGTAAAATTAACAAATAATTATATAAGTTACCAATATAAGAAATGACTTATCAAAAGATTCTTAGGCTATGTATGGTTTGATTTTTAGAATTTTTTTAAAAAACATTAAAAATTAATCTAGTTAAGAAATAAAAAAATAAAAAATAATTATCATTTTTATATAATTTTTATCTTTCTAGTGGTTAGAAATAATTTTTTACAAATTAAATTGAAACAACCATACGTATGTATATAACCTGTCCAAAATTTAAAATGGTAATTATTTTTTATCCTTAAATGATAATTATTTTTTATTTTTTATTTCTTAACCAAATTAATTTTAATTTTTATAATTTTTTTCTAAAAATCAAACCATACATAACTTAAGAATCTTTTTATAAGTAATTTTTTACGTTGGTAACTTGTTTAATTATTTGTTAATTACCATCTGAGACCTATTTGGTAACCATTTCGTTTTCAGTTTTCAATTTATATTTACAAAAATTTTAAAAACTGTCATAAAAACTTATTTGATAATTTTTTTTGGTTTATAAATGGTTGTCTTAGTTTGTAAATTTGAGAAAAAAGCGTAAATTCAAAAAATGAGTTTACGTTGGTTTTTAAACCAAAAAAAATTTCAATTAATTTTTTTTTTCCAATTAATTTTTTTTTCAACTAATACTAACCGAGGGGGCAATTGATAATGCTACTTTAAACCTTAGGGAGGGGATTGTAATTTTTAAAATGTGAGGGGTGTCAATGTAATTTATCCAATGAGAGCAAAATTGGTATTTAAAAAAATTAAATTGTTGCGGGTGGGAATCTGTAATGAAACTTTAAATCTCAAAGAGAGAAATGTAATTTTCAAAATGTGAGGGGGAACTGTAATAAATATAAACCTCAGGAGGTGTCAGTGATATTAACTCTTATTTTATTTATGTCAGTGTCTGCCCCCCATATGCATTAATTTTAGTTGTTTTATGCTAAAAATGAAGTCAATGTAATTATATTAAAAATAGGCTCTAGCTTCTCTCTAGTTCAAAATTGGATTAAAGTGTGTTGTTGGGCCCATGTGGCCCATTACAGTGCCTACATTAATGATCTGAATCGTTTAATATGTAGTGCCAAGTACTTCATCCCTACAAAAAAACGTATTGATTGGATATTGATAGCACTTGATTAAATTAAATTTATGTCAATAGTAAGTATGATTTTAAAAATAAATTTTTGATGCAAATATAATATAATTGAGTAGTTATTGATATTCGATTAATATAATTTTTTTAAAGAAATAAAATACTAAGTGAACTTTACACATTTAATGGCATTAAGACGGACCCAAAATGGACCGTATTGAACTGTCCAATTAAAATAACCAACTAAAGAAAGATCAATCCCTAAAAGTATGATGCTAGTTATATTTTTTTCAGAGGTAAGTATTTATCCATTTCATTTTTCGTTTATATAATTTGCTTTAGTGCATGAATCAATTTTATTGTGATATGCTTCTTAAGCAATGATGTTGCTTTTGTCTTGATAATAAATTTTGTATGTACTTTTTCTCTTCTGTTTTGCATCTATAAATTTGTTTTCTATCATAAAAAATATATATTATGATATAGGTGGGCCTATAGGAGCGTTTGGCCTATCACTTAGAGTTTAATACATAATTAAAATACCAAAACTCAACAGTGCTGGAGCTCAACGTGACATTAAGAACTAATGACATTCAGATAGCTGTCAAGAGTAGAACCAGCCACATCGGCAAACAAAGATCCTGCAAAGTTATTACACCACACATCAGTCATTAATGAGGTTCCCTGCAGCATTTATTGTGATAACCCCTCCCCGTCGGAACAGAACGGCCTCACCATGAATAAGGCAAGTTAGGACATAGACTTCCGGCCAACGTGACAGGTTGGAAGGGACAAAGAAATGATTAGTAGATGATATAAGCGGGTTTCGAAGATAAAGAAAAGGTTAAGCTTCTCTATCAGTAATCTATCCCCACATACCATCTCTCTCTCTAACTTGCACGTCGGAGGGTTCACTAGGGGACTCTATGTTCCCCATTGAACTTTTGTGCAGATCTCTCTGTGGGCTTGGCATTCGGGCATCAATTTGGGAAGCGTGGATCAAACCGACCCGTTTCGTCTGGAGCCCGCGGTATCATCATATTATATACCAGGTTGAGCTGTCAAATTTTTTTTTTTTTTTTTAAATAAAAAAATTCTGAATGTTTAATGAAGGAAATCACTATTGGACCTCCGTTAGCACTGAGCATCTGGGCCAATCTCATTCTGTGGGTGTTCATTTTGTCTGTCCAGTTATGAATTACGTCCTCTAATGCTTTTGGAACTTGAAAGACATCTCTATTTGCAATTCACACCTATTTAGGTGGATAAGTTAATAATCCCTACGCACAAATAAAATGAAATAAAAAAAAAATAAAAAAAAAATCAATGACACTTGGAAAAACACTTTGCCACGGTCAAAATTTGGCATATCCTAAAAAAAGTGACATAATAAAACTTGGCATATCCATTTTATAGTTCTATGGTTTAAAGTGATTCTGTCCTCGTGTGTATTTTCTTTTAATATGTTTCAACAGTTGAAGTAAGGGTATTCTGGTAATTTCACATTCTATGTCTTACTGTTCTACTCTTTATGTCTTTATAATTGATGGGGAGACGAGTATCTTTATATCTTGTAATACTTTGATCATAGGGACAATTCCTCCAATTGTGAACATTACTCTAGTTTGAGATTGTAATTTTGAAATAACAAATTAATTGTTTCTCATTTTATTTTCGTTTGTGCTTTGTTTCTCACTTATCCAGAATAGATATATCAAGTTCTAACATTAACTTTATCCCTTGTTATTGTTTTAGGACCATTTGAGAATGCCTAATAAGGAGGCAAGGATGATTAGACAAACAACTCCACAAAGAGGATGGAGAAAGTACAGGACCACCAAGAACATAAGTGCTTCAGTGGGGACAAGGGACAAGGGACAACTAGGAGTAGAGAGTGTAATTTGCTATAATGGAATTGCACCCAAAAAAAATAAAATAAAAATAAATAAAACTTTTCTTAAAATTTAAAAAAAATATATTATATACAATTATACTAACCTTTATTGAATTTGAATAGCAATTTGAATAAAATGGATAAAGATGAGTAATATCCTTATCCATAGTAAGGTGTGATGCTGTGTCACTACCAGCATATAAATCACTAAAATTGTATTTATATCATGAATTTGAACAAGAATTTGGAAAGAAAAAGAAGAAAAGAGAGAGATAGAGTATGAAATGTAATTATATTTCATTCTCATTTTATTGATATTTTTTTGTTCGCTTTTTAAATTTATATCCAAAATTTATGATCTAAATACAACCCACGAGTTTGATCTTCGTTTCAAAATGTTTCAGTATGGCCTAGTGGCAATTTTGTCGTTAGTTTTAAGGTAAAAGTTCAATCCTTTTCTTTTGCAATTAATTACATTATCCTTTTCTTTTGGAATTAGTTAAATTAAATAATCAATTTTTATTTGTATTTGTTTATGAAAATGTTGTACATATATTTTTTTCTTTTTACCAAACATTTTTATCACTCCGCATAAAGAGAATAGATCCCATGCATATTCGTACTTTCGTCCTTCTCATGACTTAAAAGTGATTCTCTTATAAACAATGGCATTGTTGACTTTAAATATTTTAAATTTTTTGGATAGGTTAAGAATTGGCTGGCTTCACCAAATTTCACAGGTGGTATTTGCTTCACTAAAATGATTTTGCTTCACCCAATTAAGCAGTCATTTTCTTTGTTTTTGTTTGGGGTAGAATCTAACCACTAATCTGAGAAGAATCTTCTTCTCCTTGACATATGGAAACATTGTTGATATCTGTTTTTGATCGGTAAAGAAAAATTTCATTAAAAACATGAAATTTACAGGTATAAGAAAATAAAACGCAATGAGAGAGATTCGAAGAGTAAACCTCACTCTCCTACTACTGCTACTCGCGATCTTACAACCAACCCCTTAACCTCACGATTTTATATTTTAAAATGCAACAATAAAATAAAATAAACCATATTCTTGAGCCCCCAACTAAACAAGAGAAAAAGAAAAAAACTCTGAAACACTCCCCAGGTACACCCCCCAAACACTGTAACACTCAAGAGCCCCTCACTTCAGACTCAACCACTGCAACACTCTTGAACCCCACGCTTGGCCTGAACACAGCCAAGGCTACACCTACTGAACGCACCCAAGGTCACACTCCACCCATCTGAACACAGCCACCGACCAACCACCCATCCGTACACAGCCACCGACCACCCATCCTTTCTGATTCAAACTCCGTGCAGTCAATGCATCCGATCACACCCAAGGACCCACTGCCATCTCCACACTCATGCCCACCTGCTGCTACACCACGCTTATGCTGCTGCAACTCCCAAAACCCACACCCAAGGACCCACTGCCATCTCCACACTCATGCCCACCTGCTGCTACACCACATCCTTGCTGCTACGACTCCAGGACTGCTACAGGTGCCTCCTCTTTTGCTGTTGCTGCCTCCTGTGGTTCTTCTTCAGCCTTGAAAACCCAGTTTTCCACTTCTCCCACGGTTTTCCTCTCCCAAACACCTCCCTCGGTTGATCCTCTTTGTAGACCCGGCTCCATTTCCCTCTTTCCCAACCACAAACTCCGACCACCATAGAGTTGAAACGGAAATCACCCCTCAAACTCCCACACACATGGAGCGCTCGAATGAAGATCCTAAACTCTAGATCCTCCACCCCTCAAACTCCCGCTCGCAGAGAAGTGCCCGAATGAAGTTCCAGAACCAACCCACCCATGGTCAACGCAACCACTCTACACCGGAACCCATGGCCGAAACACCACTACCACCGAACCTCTTCATTCGAAGAAAGAACCCACCAAAACCACCTATCAACACTGTGAAAAACAAACTTCCTAAACAACAGCATCCTAATCAAATCTAGAGATTAGATCTGAAAATGAGAAAAACGGAAAACAAATAGGGGCTCAAGATTATTAGAAGAAAAGAGCATCAAACACAAGAAGAGAAACTAGGCCAGCCAACCACCATGGCCAAAGGCGGCCAGCGGTGAGGCCCGAGAAGGAGGTTTTTTAGAGAGAGAGTTTTTTAAAACAAGAGAGAGAAGATTCACTATGGGCTGCAAGTGTTGTGATGGCACAGGAGGAGGAGAATGCGGAAACATTGTTGATATCCTAATGAATCCATCGAGATATATGCATTTATCCATGCAAGATTGCCCAAGATCTACTGAAGTTAATACTTGCCCTAGTTATGTCATCAATTGGGAGGACACTTGGATAATAAAGTCAATAACAATTTTAGAACACTTAATAGGATTGAATACTGAAAGCTAATTATGTTCCGTATCAACGAGTTGTGAACTTTTGTATAGAAATGTCTTGCTATCGTTATTGACCTAAGACTCTCTCCTAGCCGAATTGGGATAAATTTCCTCAAAGTCCCCAACCTTGTTCAACCAACTAGTTGTATCCCTACTAAGAGGACTCACGATCTAGGAATCATATCTCTGCTGACATTTGGCCTATATCACGACCTCAACCAATATCTTTTCACGACATGGCATCTTAGTCGAATGTCATGCCACGTACATGAGACCTAATCACTTGTGTTTAGATTTTAGAGGTGATAACATGTGGTAAAGTTTAGATCATATTTAGCATTTTTCATATATTTTGGGACAAATTATACTGACAGTCCCTACATTTTACCTCTTGTATCATTTTGGTTCCTGTAATTTTAATTTGCTCTATTTTGACCCTCAATTTTTGATTTTGTATCATTTTAGTCCAATTATTAACACCGGTTAAAATTATTGACGGAAAACAAACACGTGAGATGCACATGACTAGGGGTGTTCACGGTTCGGTCTTGGATGGTTTGTGGATCGGTTTGGACCTGCCCGCATATATGCGGTTTGGAAAAAATTCAACTGGCAACCGCCCACAGTGTGGGTTGCGGTTTGTGCAGATACGGTTCGCGGATGTGCAAATGGTTGCGGACGGCTTGCGGATTGGATTTTTTTCAATTTTCAGATTCAATTTCAATTTCCAGATTTAATATAATATAAGATTGATTTCAATTTCAAAAGTAATTAACAGATTCAATTTCCCCTCCATAAAGAAGTAGATTTAATTTCCTACAATGTTCACAAAGCAAATAAAAATAAACAAAAACAAAACATTCAAAAACAATGTTCTCTATAACATTTCTTTTTGTATCATGCAATTAGGGTTTGGTTGTTGGCCAAAAATATCTAGGATAGGATGAATGAAATCAACAGTCCAGATTTTTTTATAATAATAATAAAATAAAAAAAACTAAGTGCGGACAAGTTCTTGCATGTGGGGGTTAATCCGCAACCCGCTCACAACTCGCAATTATGCTATATTCCAAATTGCATCTGCCCGCATTGTGTCTGTGAAACCGTTCATTTATATGCGGATCGGTTCGGTTTAGGTTGGGCAATTCTGATAACCCTACACATGACCTTTTTTCAAGCGCAATATAGACATTTCACTACCCTTTCCTTGTTTCACCATCTTCTTCCTCTTGGACTCTGTGCAACACAATCACCTACCACTATTGCCAAAGAGGACTGATAATTACTAGTGACAATAATGAAAAATTTCAAACAGAGACAACGATCAACGGTGTCGGTCAGATTGGGGTGGTGACGGCGACCAACGGCGACGACGATCAACGGTGTCGATGAGATTAGGGTAGTGGCGGAAGTGATCAAGCGACTATTTCCCACAAACTCTTTCTTCTGCTTTCAAATCTTAATATTCTCATAGATTTAGGGTTTTTTGCATTACAAGGATATAGAGAGAGGAGCTCAACATGGGTATGGAGGATGACAACCAGTGGTCCGTAGACATGGAGGTAGGGGAGTGTGGAGCAGAAGGAAGGAAGCAACGATTCACTCTGTTTTTGTGGATAATATACCAGAATCCATGGGATCCAGTGGGTTGCATAAGATATTCTCTAACTATGGTGTAGTTACGGATACATTTATCCCTCATAAGCGAAGAAAGCTAATTCGATCTCACTTTGGCTTTGTTAGGTATAACTGCTCTGTATCAGCGGCTATGGCAGTTCAAAAAGTGAATGGGCTGTGGTGTGGTGACTGTGCATTGAGAGTCAAAATGGCAGAGTTTGGGAAAGATGGTGAAACCAAACCTAGAATGGTCTATGCACCACTGATCAGGAAGAAATTAGAGGCCAAACACCCATTCACAGCTGGATATAGGGGAATAAAATCATTTGTGGAGGTAGTGAGTGGTAGGGGAGCAGAACCTTCGGCAAGCAGAACCATTAAGGTATACGAGGCAAGTAATGGGTGGCTGTATGAAAGTGCAGTAGTGAGACTCAAAGCATTAGCTTCCATAGATGATTTTAGGGAGGAAATGATTAGGAGAGGCTGTAGGGATATCATAATGCGACTTGGTGGTGGGAGAGATATTGTTCTTTCATTTCAATCAATAGCAGCTATGAAGGACCAACTTGTGTCTATGAAGGAGTGGCTATATGACTAGTGTGAATCAGTTTTGGAATGGAGACAAGGGATGGCTATTGAACAGGAAAGGAGTGTGTGGCTTAGTTGTTATGGAGTCCCATTGAACTTGTGGAGCAACACTACATTCAGTAGTATTGGGAAGGTTTGGGGCGTAGTGATAGGTATGGACAATGATACTTGTAGGCAGATGTCTTTCAATTGTGGGAAAGTGAGGATAGCTACTAGCTGTATGGAGTCCATTAACCAAACCATCCATTTAGAATGTAAAGGTGCAATCTACCCAATTAGGGTATGTGAAGAACAAATCATAGTTTCACATGTTGTGAAGGAGCAGTGTGGCTGCAAATAAAAGGAACAAAAGACTGGTGAGAGTTATTCTTCAGAGGGGGTTGAAAAGATTCAGTGTATAGACAAAGGCAGTAGGCAGGAGGTTGATGCTGTTGATGTAGTGGTCCATGTTGGTGAGGACGTGGCTAATGGGAGTGATGTGGATGGAGTGGGTAAAGGGGCTCCACATGATAGTGAGGTTAGCATGGAGGGGGAGGATCGGTTGAGGGATGTCTCTGTGGTGGCAGAAACAGATATGATGATGGCAGTGTCAGAGGCTGAAGGTGCATGCGAGGGTGATTCTGCAAAGTTGGGGATGAGTTCCAAGCTTATCAATGATGGTGGTAGGCAGAGGATAGATGGGGAAATCTGCACACCCGGGTTTATCAGAAATTTGAGTGGCTCAGCAAGCAATAGGCCTGGAATTCAAATTGAAGTGGACCTTGATAAGGCCCATTTAAGTTTTGATGGATCGAATCAAGGAAAGGTAGGGCTGGCCTGTCCGAGTAGTAGTGGGCCATCTTCGTCTAAGGCATCTCTAGGTCAAATGGTGGGTTTTCTTAATCAAATGGGCCAAATGGGGGGTCTAGATACAAGCCCAGGCCAAGCAAGAAAGGCTATTTTATAGAAGAAAGGGCATGTAAGTAGAAGAAAATACCCAAAGAAGAAAAAGGAGCAGTCTGTGACTAACAGGAAATTGAGGACAACATCACTGAATTTGAGAAAGGGGGCTGTTTTCAGGTCAGTGGTAGCTGCCATATCATTATCGATGGCTAGTGGAACCAGTAGAGGTAGGAGAATGCTGTCGGAGGCTGAAGCATTACTCCAAATTGGTAAAGTTCTTGGTCTTGACTGTGAGAGCAAGGAACATGAGGTAATTAGTAAACTGAAGGCACTTGAAGCCGAGGACAAAGAGAAAATAAGGCAGAGAGAGGCAGATGCTATATAGACTAGCATGTCCAGGTGAGCAAGAGTGATTTAGTATGTTAATGAAGATACAATCATGGAATGCGAGAGGGTTAGGCAGACCAGAGAAAAGAGGAAGTTAAAGAAAAGCATTGCCGATAGAAAAGTGGACATTATTCATATTCAAGAAACTAAGATCTCTGCACTTAATTCTGATTTGGTAAAATCTCTGTGGCCTGGGGATCACATGGAGTTCATGGCGGTAGATGCGGTTGGAAGAGCTGGAGGATTGCTGTGTATCTGGAAATCTGAGGTGTCCCAGCAGCAAGCTTGTTGCTATAATCATAACTTCATCCTGCTGTTAGGTACATTATTTTTTAGTTTCAATTGCGTTATTATTAATGTTTATGGTCTTAATGAGATGGGGCTTTGAAAAGAGTTGTAAGATCTTTTGGTCAGATTGAAATCCAAATTTCTAGGACCATGGTGCTTAGGGGGAGATTTTAATGAAATAAAGATTATCTCAGAACGAATTGGGTGCTCTAGAAAGGATAAAGGGATGAAAGATTTCAATGATATGATTGAACAACTTGAGCTGATCGATATGCCTATGCTTGGAAGGAAGTTTACTTGGTGTAATTCCCAAGATAGGGCGAAATGGAGTAGACTGGACAGGTTTTTACTCAATCACGAGTGGGTGCAGAATTTCAATTTTAAACTTTGAGGCCTACCTAGATTGCTATCTAATCACAGTCCTATTATATTAATGGAGGATGATAGGGATTGGGGACCTAAACCCTTTAGGTTCCTCAACGCTTGGTTACTTCATCCTAATTTCCTATCTTTTGTCCAGCAAAATTGGTCTAGGTTTGTAGTGGAGGGTTGGACCGGATTTCAATGCTTCATGAAACTTAAAGCCCTGAAGCAAGCTTTGTGAATGGTTAGAGGCTTAGTAAAATGTTGGAATGGATTTGGTTGCAGAAGGCCAGAGTGAACTGGGCACTTAAAGGGGATAGAAATACAAGATATTTTCACATTATGGCTTGTAGTAGGAATAGTAGGAATTCTTTGTGCTCCATTGTTGTGAATGGTTCAATGCTTGAGGACCCTATGGAAATGAAAGCTGAGGTGAAGGCTCACTTTCTAAAGCATTTCTCTAAGGATTGGAAGGTCAGACCTAAATTATCTGGGCACTTCAAGAACATTAGAGGATCACAAGCTGTTGAACAACTGGAGGTAGAGTTTACTAAAGAGGAAATTAGTTCTGTAATCAAGACCTGTGATGGGAATAAGGCACCTGGACCTGATGGATTCAACATGGCTTTTTTCAAGAAATGTTGGAAAATTGTGAAATCTGATGTGTTACATTTTATGAAGGAGTGTCACAGCCCAAACCTGCCCCTATGGATTTAGCATCGTAACCGGCCAATAATTCGTGATTACCGAAGGCCTGCTCAACAGTAATGGCAGTAATACAGAGTAAAGGGGCTGGCGGAAGCCAAAACAGTAAATAAAAGGTGTCCAATGAGCTGTGACAGTCTGAATGCAAAAAGACTTTTATAAACAAGTCACATTCGTAACCAAAACACATTTACATACCAGATATACATCATATATAGACATTTAGGTTGGGGACCAAATCCCTACCATAATAGTACAGTGCAAGTCTTAAATAGTACAACCAAACGGAGATAGAAGGGTGAGCTAAGACACCCCAAAAAGCTTTAGCTTGAACAGACTTGGAACCTTAAAGTGAGGCACAAAGGTTGGCTTGACAAAAGGGAGTTAACCCGACGCATCTAGCTTCGATCCGGTGCCTGGACACCTACATATAAATATAAACAGTGAGTTAAAGCCCAGTGAATAACATATGCATAAAGGGGTTAAGAATGAATGTCCTTTCAATATTTAGACAGTCATATCAACCACTTAGAAACCATAGCAGTTATTTGTGGTATATCCAATAGCAAAACAGTACAGTAGGTCTTAACAGACCGAACAGTCAGTTGATGGCCATTATAACAGTAACAGTAGTGGTTCCAAACATGAGAACCGACAGAGATCTCTAAGTCAGTAGTAGTAACAGTACAATAACAGTAAATTGCTACGGATGCCACAAATACAGTTTACAAATAGGACAAACATTCATTCATTAAACAATAACGTTTCAGTAAGCAGAACAGTTGATCATTCAGAAAATAATCATAATTGAACATATCTTTACAACATTGTTACTCACAGAGCACTGGGCTATAAGTAGCTAGTGGGTGTCATCGGGTGTCAACCCTACACAGTTACAGAATGAACACATACTAAGTTATACACTCGGGAATCAACAACTTAGTCCCTATCTTGACTCGGTGTGGTTCTACATCAATGTCCTCATTAAGATTCCTTAAACATGGCCTAGGAATGCCTAGGATGGAAAGAGGATGCAAGGATGTACTTTAAAACACTTTTCAAAATTTGCTGAAACAGGGGTCCATGCTCGAGCGTGGCTTTCTACGCTCGAGCGGACATGCAGACAAAGGAGCTCCGCTCGAGCGTGACTTCCTACGCTCAAGCGGACTACAAACTTTATGAAAAGTATTGGATGCATGCAATTCACGCTCGACAGACGCTCGACCCCCGCTTGAGCGTGAGACTCAGGTCCTCGCTCGAGCGTGAACTTTCTCGCTTGAGCAGACTGTAAAACACATGAGCTTTTGGGCATATGCATTTCACGCTCAAGCGTGACTTCCTACGCTCGAGTGGAAGTGCATGTACTCAGAGTGCACGCTCGAGCGTAAAGTCCTACGCTCGAGTGTGGGTCCAAAATTTCGAATTTCCAGATTGAACCTCAAGCATGAAATTCAACTTTTAAAGCTTCAAATTCGATCCCCTTGGGCTAATTTTCTGGAAAACTCTTGGAAACTCATAGTATAACATGTTTTTAAAGATCACTTGTAAAATCAAGCCCAAAGGTAAGACATTTGAACATAATTTCAAAAAAACTTTCATGAATTATGTAAAAACATAACATGCAAGAACTCTTATGAACTCTAGAGCTCTAAAACTTGATCAAATGCAAGATCTAGCTCAAAACTATGGTGAATTCATGGACTACAACCAAAATGTGGACATGCATGTTGAAATTCATGAAGAACAACCTCAAAATTCAAGGATATGAACATGCATGCATGGATTCACAATCAAATTCAACTCTTTACTTTAATTCTTGACTTAGATCACCAATTTACCATGGGCCATGCAAGTAACAACTTAAATACACAATTGAGAAGATGAATTCCTTACCTAGGTTTTGAATTCCAAGTATTGAAGCTTCAATTACACAATCTATCTTCAATTTCTCCTAAGTTCCAAGCCAAACTTTGTTGAATCAATTCTTTCGTTCCAATTATCTCTCTCTCTCACACGTTTGGTCTTAAAGATGAAATGGATGCCATATCAAACATGAGTGAAGTAGAAAAAAAATGGTCTTGAATCAAGCCACTAAGTGGCAATTGTGTAAATATTGCAACTAATGTAATTTAACTTTATTTGATCTAATTTAATCATACCAAATCACATTTCAATTAAATCCACAATAAAATCACATAAATTCTAATTAGCACAAAATACCAATCAATTTCAGATTCGGTCGCCGACAAGGCCTTCAATTTACAGTTCGAAACTTTAAACATAAACAGATCAATCAAATGACAAACAGATAGAAATGCAAGTAAAGCAATATACTCATCCATTCAGTTCAGAATTTCAGTCAAATTAGTTACTTATCATTCTCAATCACAGTTTAGCATTAATCAAAGATGAGGGTTGCCACAGGGAGTTTCATCAAAATGCAAGTTTAGTGGGTGGGATCAATAGCTCTTTCATTGCCTTGATCCCTAAAAATGAAAGTCCCTCTTGTTTGGAAGAGTATAGGCCTATTAGTCTGATTGGTTCTATGCATAAAATTCTAGCAAAGGTGTTATCAAATAGAATGAATCAGGTGATGCCCCAGGTTATTAGTGAGGTTCAGTCAGCTTTTATGGGTGGTCAGAATATTCTGGATGGGATTCTTATAGCTAATGAGATTGTTGATGGATGGAAAAGATCCAATAAGAAAGGTTTGATTCTTAAATTGGATTTTGAAAAGGCTTATGACTCAATCAATTGGGAGTTTCTCTTTAACATGCTCTCAAAATTTGGCTTCGAATCTAGATGGGTGAGTTAGATGAAAGCGTGTGTATCCTCTGCTAAGATCTCGATCTTAGTTAATGGGCCACCAACACCTGAATGTTGCCCACAAAGGGGTCTTTGTCAAGGTGATCCATTGTCACCGTTTTTATTCAACATTGTAGAAGAGGGTCTCAATATATTTCTAAGCAAGGCAAAAGAGTTAAACTTAATCAATGGGGCTGAGATGGGGTCAAATGGCTTAAGAGTAACTCATTTGCAATTTGCAGATGACACGATTTTGTTTTGTGAAGCTAAGAAGTAGGAAGTTTGTAATATTAAAAGAATCTTAAGATGCTTTAAGATAGCCTCGGGGCTGAAAATAAATTACCACAAGAATGTCATTTGTGGTGTTAGGGTTGATGATGGACTATTGCAAGAGTTTGCCTTTAGTCCAAATTGTCTTTATTAAAAGCTACCTATAATGTATTTAGGTTTTCCATTGGGGGTCAACCCAAGTAGAAGAAGTACTTGGAAACCTGTTCTTGTTAAATTCAAGCAGAAATTGGCTAATTGGAAGAGAAGACTACTTTCTTTTGCCGGGAGATTAACTTTAATCAAGTCAGTTTTGTCCAATCTGCCTATTTACTATTTATCATTGTTCAAGATTCCTGTTGGGGTGGCTAAGGAGATTAAGAAAATACAATCGACTTTCTTGTGGAGTGGATCAAACCTCAGAAGAAAAGTACATTTAGTCCGTTGGGAGGTAATTGCAAAGAATAAGAATCTAGGTGGTTTGGGGTTGAGGAGGATTAGAACATTCAATGATTGTCTGTTACTGAAATGGTGGTGGAGGTTTGAAACTGAGAATCACAGAAAGAAGTGATCTGCGCAAAATATAAAGTTCAATATGAGAAATGGTTGCCAACTTTGGAAGGTAGAGGTTCTAAGATCTGGACTGATATAATTAATGTAGCTTTGCTGAATCCTGACTTGCATAATTTTTATATTCATAATTCTCAGATAGCTTTAGGGGATGGGAGTAGAGTTCACTTTTGGTTGGACGAGTGGATTGGTAATGTATGCTTAAAGAAGGAATTTCCTAGACTCTTCTCTCTATCTAATAATAAGCATGGGATGGTAAGGGTGCTTTTTGAGGATAGGGGTGTTGATGATGATTTTGAGTTTAGAAGAACTTTGTTGGCATGGGAGGAGGAGGAAGTTCTTAGATTAGCTTGTTTGCTCAGGAGTGCACTAGCTTTTTGTAGTGAAAAACCAGATGTATTAAAATGGACAGCAGAGTCATCTGGTTTGTTTAGTGTAGCTTCAGTATATAAATAGAGTGAATCCCTTCTTGGTCCAATTATGGCAATGGCAGGCTCTATATGGAATAATTTTGCTCCTCTTAAAGTACAATTTTTTGGATGGTTGGCATGACTTGGTAAGGTCAAAACTTCTTGGTTCCTTCATAGAATTAGTAAACTTGATAGGAGTGTCAATCTTTAATGTGTGTTCTGCCATTATGATGTTGAAACCGTGGAGTATATTCTTCTTGTTTGTCCTTTTGTTTAGAGCCTTTGGTCAAGCATTGTGAGATGGTGGGGTTTTCAATGGGTCATGCCAGGTTCTGTAGATGGACTGCTGCAGTGGTGGTATGGGTGCAGAATGTCAAAATTGGAGAAGAAAATCTGGATGGTATTCCTATGGCAACTCTTTGGTCTATCTGGAGGCATAGAAACGAGTGTGTTTTCAAAGGATCACAACCAGATTTTGAAGCTCTATGCGACATTGTGAAAGTTCGAGTAGCTTTGTGAACTAAGGCATTACCACTTCAGGTGGCAACTTCCGTAAATGATCTGGTGTATAACTTGTAGCACGTTAAGTTTTGCCTGAGGATTGGTGGTTGAGTGTGTATCTGTTATGGGAGTTTATCTGGTTGAGTCTTGTTTTTCTGGTATGTTCCGTCTGATTGCTTTATCTCTGTCTTTTATGTTTATCTGGTATACATAATGGACTGAGGCATTGCTACTATTGCTGTTCTGCAAGCTCTGTATCAATCTGTTCTGTTTCTTCTACTTCTGTGATGTTCTTTTGCATCTGTAGAGCTTGTTTGAGCTGTTCATCTGCTCTATGTTTTGTTTGAGCTGTTAATCTGGGTTTGTTTGCTGCTGTGATTACTGATGTTGTGATGAAATTTGGTATGGGGTGGGTGTTTTGTCTCGGGTAGGTGTTAGTCTAATTTGCTGGTCTATCCTGCTAGTGGTTGGTCTGCTCAGCTCTGTTGGCTGGTTCAATTAACAGCAAAATTGTGGTGCTATGCTAGTTAGTTATACTGTTGTGCTGCTGTGATGAATTTGATGTTATGCTGGTTAGTTGTGCTGCTGTGATTGCTGCTGCTGTGATGTTATCTGGTATGGGTTGGGTGAATGGCCCTCTGTATGCTGTGGTTCAGAGGTCAACTAGATGATGGTGAAAGCTGGTCTGCTCTGTGTAGCTAGATGATGGTGGCATGCTGCTCATAAAAGGCCTCAGAAAGCATGTCTGATACTGGTTAGAGACTGTTAAGCTGCTATAAGGGACTATTAAGCTGCTATAAGCTGTTAGGGACTGGATATTTCTCTAATACTGGTTTTCTGCAGTTGGTGATAAGATTTCTTCATCAGGTGATTCTACTGATTCTGTGATTAAAACTGCATGATGCTTGGAGTGCTCATCACTAGATGGAGATTATGCTAGCATAAGCCCTATTTGGTAGGGCTTATTTCCAGCTTATTTCAGCTTATTTCAGCTTTTACCTTAATTTAAGTTATTTTGATGTGTTTAGTTCAGCTTAACAATACAGCTTATAGCTTTTTATAAGTTAAAAATCAACTTATTCTTTGAGTGGGGGAGGAGAAGCTTAATTTATAAGTTAAAAATTAGTTTATGTTCACAGCTATAAGTTATAAGCTGTTAGGCTATAAGTTATAATCACTTTCCCACAGCTCTACCAAATGGGGCCATAATGAGTTCAAGGACTTCAAAATGAGGTTGATTCTGGGCTGTTTCAATTCTGCATTTTGATCTGTAGTATGTCGATCTGATATGCTTAGGTGCTACCTTTGGTTGGTTAGTTGTTTTACCTCAGATGTTGCTCTGGTCTGTTCTTTTTTCGTTGGTCTCTCACCAACTTTAGGGTGCTAGCAAATGATAGGATGAGTTTTATGATGCCAACCTAGTTGGGATCATTTAGTTCATTGTGATGCTTTTGCACTTCCTTTTCCTTTATTGATGTAATATGTCTTGTACCATGTACTTGTTTATTCCATCAATAAAGTTTCTTTTTTTGCCGATCAAAAAAAAAAAAAAAAAACCTACCACTATTGCCTTTATTCACCGCCAAAATCATCCATAGCCAATCCCAACATCAGCACCATCCACCTCCACTTCTACGACACCAAACCCAGTATCGTCTCGCACCCAAACTACTAAACTCACCACCCTGTCTTTTGCACATATCCTCCATATCCATCACCTCCATCCAACCTCCTTCATCTACCCTTATCATCTCATCATCACCAAACAACAAAGTGACAGTCAAAAAAATAACAAGAGAGATATGAGAACTATAACAATAACAAAGTGACAGACCACCAATTCCTCCAAATCAAATAGTAATTTAACCAAATCAAACAACAAATAATACAAATCAAATAAAAAAAATCAATCAAAGAGAAGAAAGAAAATAAGAGACAAAGTATATTGGCAAAGAAGATTCTTTACAATCTATTGAATAGATCGTCGTGATCTACGAGAAAGTCTGCATCTCCCGACCCTGACCTCCATCCGTCAGCTCCTCTACGACTTCCATTTGTCAACCCTTTCCCCACCTTGCTCAGCTGCAATCGCTTCAGGCTTAGTTAGACCCTTCGCAACCCTTATCTATCAGCCCCTTCTTTGCTCTTTTTCAGCCGTGATCCCCTAATTCTCTGTTGGAAATCTCCATTGTCCTCGTTCAGCAATGACTCTCTCATTCATCTTCCTTTCTGTCGACACTTCTTTCTCCAATCTCCTGCGTGTCATTCCTACCTTATTCCTCAAACCATGACCTGTCAATCTTCTCAACCACACCATTTTTTCTTCTCAACACCGACAAGCCACCACATTCCCCTCCTGTTATTTTATTTTGTTTCTCTCATCTACCTCCTCCCAGTTCTCTTTTAGAAAAATGAGATTTTATGGCAAAATTATAATGAGTGAACCCAGAGTAACTCACTGATTTGGAGGCAAAAAAATAAATAGTATTGGTAAAGTTACTATTTTACCCCTAAGAGTATGGCATGGGCATCTCATATGTTTGTTTTCCGTCAACAATTTTAACCGATGTTAACAATTGGATTAAAATGATACAAAATCAAAAATTGAGGATCAAAATCGAACAAATTAAAACTACAGGGACCAAAATGACACAAGAGGTGAAGTGCAGGGACTATTAGTGTAAATTTGTCCTTTATTTTTTCTTTTAACCGGCTAAACACAAGAAGGGATCCCTACGAAATGATAAATTTTATTTTAGTAAATCAAACACTACGTATTGATGATGTGAGGTGAATGGATAAGAAAGCATACAAATTGGATGGATAACTGCTGAATTGATGTGGCAACAAGTTGTACAACCCCAATGCCTTGTCATTTTTGCATCAGCATCCCCTTCAAAGCACAGACCATTCTTTACTGTAAATTCAATCGATGGACGTGTCATCAACTAATCACCCCTCTGGTGGTGGTGTTGTTAATTTTTATCCTTCTTTGGCAGCTGATTTTATTATCATGGAATCAGAATTTTTGAGCAAACTATTATATGATAACCCTAAAGTTCTTGAACTTTGAAGCATACAATTAACAAGATTTTGATGGGTGTCTTCTTCAAATGAGAAGTTAGTTTAATGGGGCACCTCATTCTTGAAGAATCTCACTGGTTGAAACTTTTTCTCCCCTTTTTCATAACTGCTTTAGCCGTCAAACCTTTCCACGGTGTTTTTTTTTTAATTCAACCCGGATTACGTTTATTGCCTGTGGCAACCCGAATGACCTAATTTGTTAGGTCTGACTTGATTATTTGCATTTGTGTTTACTTTGATATGATTTTGGAGGTTTTTGATATTTGGTACTTCTAAAACATAGGCATACGTTGAGGTTTTTTTTTTTTTAATTTTTTATCAACAAAGAATAAAATCTTATTATTTTATTGATGAAAAACAGAATACAAGAAGTACACAAAAATTATCAATAAAAGAAGACTAAGGGAAAAAACAGCATTATTGATTTGAGAATATATTCCAACTAGGTTGGGACTGAAACTTAATTAACTATTAGAACCCAAATACAGCAATGAAATAATGATGTCTGGATCAGTAGATTGAGAAAAAAAATAATTGAGCCCATTACTCATTAGTTGAACTTTGAATTAGAATAATTGTAATTTTTTTTTTTTTAGAAAGTTCCTTGAAAAGTTTTAAGCAAGCACAAGAGCGTTAAAAAAAACAAAAACTAGATTGAGAGTGTTGCCTCGTTGTATTTTTCCTACATAATGAAACTGCTTTCTTAGACTTCTACTCGAAATATGTAAATTATTTTGAGAATAATCCTATTTGAGAAAAATTGTACATAAAATAAATACCGAAAAATGTGGCCTTGCTTTATTGATGCAAGTGTGTTGTACTTTCTTTGTAATTCTAGACTTTACATCAATATATATATATATATATTTTATAATTGGATGTCCAAACTAGTTTACATGCATCTCGATTAATCTCAGGGTTTTGAAATTAATGATCGGACAAACTTTCAGTGGCCCCAAGACTTGAGATGTTTAGCCTTCATGAGATTCGAACTTGCGACGTCTTGGATGGTAAATTCTTTGGTTGTCTTCTCCACCTTGGAGTCATTAGATTAGTCGAGGTGTGCGTAAACCGGACAAACTTCCAGTGGCCCCAAGGTTTGAGATGTTTAGCCTTCGTGAGATTCGAACTTGCGACGTCTTGGGTGGTAAGTTCTTTAGTTGTCTTCTCCTTCTTGGAGTCATTAGATTAGTCAAGGTGCGCGTAAACTGGTCCGCACATCGATTATGATTTTTTTTTTTTTTAACAATTAAAAAAACAAAAAAAAAAAAAAAAAAAAAAAAAGAGAGAGAGAGAAGAAAATCCATCAATGAGATTTGAGGATAAGATCCAAAATCTCAAGTTTGAGTTACCCTATGAGACCATTGAAGGTTTGCCTCGTTAATTATTTGACTGTGAGATTAATCGAAGTGTGCACAAACTGATCTAGACACCCAATTTTGAAAAACAAAATATCATTCTAATCTTAAATTGCACATACCATTTTTTTTATCAGCAAAAAGAAAAACTTTATTGACGAAGAAGGCAAAATACAAGCAAAACTTACATCAATAAAGCTGAAAACTGCATCGAATACCATAGTTTAACTCAACAATCTCAATTAAATTGGCACCGGAGAACTAACTCAATCATGTGCTAGCACTTAACCCAAGATTGATGAGAGACCAATCAAAAGCAGTCACAAGAAAAGCAAAAAGAAACAGAAGAACAACATGACAGATTAATCCCCAAAACTACAATATCACAGCCAAGGCCAAAAGACACTCCTGTGTTGCACCTTGCTACACACAATAGTAGACCTACTTCAGCTTAGAAACTACATCATGAACTGAGTACTTCAAATCTTTCAATTTTGATCTGGCCCACGAGGCAACTTTGACCTTCACCAATTCTTCTAATTCTACAAAATTTGGCTGTGCCTCTTTTGAACAAACACTCATTCCTAAGTTTCCACACTGACCACATCAATACTAATATGACTACCTTCCAAATTTTCATCACCTATTTTTTTAAATTTTATACCTCACCACCATTACAAAATGCCTCCACTGAACCTGGAATGGTCCAATTCAAATTCCACCATTTTTTGTGCACATTCCATTATTTTATGTGCTTGTGTGTTTGTTTTATTTTATCTACTCTAAATATCTAGTATTGCCATAACAAATTAGTAGTTATGAGTAAATAAAGAAAAAAATATGACCATAAAGTTATGTCTATAAATACCCTAAAACTCTAGCACATTTAATCATCACTTGCTCTCACTCTCTTATTCACTACAAGTTATTGCAGCCAACCTTGAGAGAACAATGGCTAGCTCTATCAAGTTCTTAATGTGCATAATCTTGGTCTTGCTTTCTTCTGCAACAACTACAGGTCGTTCTCTGAAGACAATTGGGGTTGCCAGAGAAGCATTCGAAGTCCAGTTTAGGAGAGTGCTCGCAAATCAAACAAACTCCAACGATTATCCGGATAGAGAGAGTCCGGGTGGACCCGACCCGCATCACCACACTAGGCGGCTTTATTGATTTGCAGCAGAATCCGATCACTAAACTGGACACAATACTCTCATATGAGATGGGTGAACCCCACAAATGTATAGGTCCCACTTCATATTGTGTTCAGTATTGTGTTCGAATTTTATGTATTTGTAATGAATAATATAAGTATTATGAAAAAAAATATCATAAAAAATTATGCACTTTTTTTTTTTTTTTTTGATTTATCAGCATCTAGCATTAGTTGAGATCGAAAATTTGTAAGTGTAGATTTGTGGCATCCACACAGCATAAAAAGCTTGTGATTGCGTGCACTTCTAATTTTTCACTCTTTAATTAATGGCATTATGATTTTCCATCAATGCATGCATGTTCATTTTGGTTTTGGATTCTTTTTATTTTTAAATAATTTTATTTTTTATTTTTTATTTTTTAAGCAACGAGTATGAGTGGAAGTGATATGGTTAGATTTATTTCCAATGGTAAAACCTAAGACCTTTGAATCAAAGTCAATCACGTGCTCCGAATTTTTCAATGATTGCAATCAATTAGGATAATAAAATAAAGCTCAAATCGTATTTAATTTGTTAAAATTCATTTAACAAATCAAATTTAAATTTACTTTAAATTTATTAATATTCAGTTAGTTAAAAATCATTTGAGATCAATTCGTTATATAAACGGGACAAGTTAAAGTTCCTTAGTAATCGGCTCATTATAATTCATTTGAGATTTTCTCTTGAATTCATTAACAAAAGTTTGGAGGAATTACTTCTTCTTTTTTTTTATCAGTCAAATAAACTTCATTGATAATAAGATCAAAATGTACAAACATAAAGATTACATCAACAAAGAAGAAGGATAGCAAAGAGCATCATAGAAGGTCATTCACCATCATAGCAAATGCCTAACCGATCATATACTACACAGTCCCATTCCTTTCCTGCTCCAACATTATACCAGATTTTCCTTTAGAAATAACCTCATACCAGTCCATGATCAATTCCTTAATGGGTTTCAGTTTTAGTATCATCTCCTCCGTTGACTTAAAAGTGAACACCACATCACGGCCCCCACTTTCTCTTTTTTTTTTTTTTTTATCAGCGAAGAAAAGGGAACTTTATTGATGAAGACCGAATAAAGAAATACATCAATAAAGAAGAAGTGGAATGGGAAGGGGAAGGAGAGTGCAAAGAGCATCATAGCGACACAAAACAATCCTAACTAGGTTGGCATGGTTGAGATCGCCCAATCATATGCTAGCACACCGCCTAGAGATGGTGAATTGGTGAGTAACCAACCACAATCAACAAACCCAAAACCAAAAATACAACCGAAATCTAAAACATGCCAAAGCCAACAGATAGAAATACTAAAAACCAGCCAAAAAACAAAACAAAGACAGCAATAAAGCCCTCTGCTGGAGCATCCAGACAGCAGACCACACACACTGGCAAGAAGCAGACCTTCAATCAGGCAAGTAGATCAGCAGCAGGACATCCCATAGATCAACACAACAATTCAAACCATAAGCCCAGTACACCATTATTCTTGCAGCAGCTACCAGCAGAGGATGGAGAAGCTACCAACCAGCCACCATTTATCCAAGCACACAAAAGCTCCTACGCTAACACAGGACCACCTTTCAACCAAGCCCACAAAACTCCTTTGCTAACAGAGGGCATATGACACTCAGCAGGCCCCCACTTTCTCTTACCAACACATCCTCTACTCCTATTGCTTCAATTTCTTTCTTCAAGTTGGTGTTAGCATAGTTCTCTTTCAAGCGCACCAATAAACTTTCGTACAGCCACCCATTCCCTATTTCATCAGCCTTCACCGTGATGTTATCTCTTTCGCCCCACGTTTTGCCTATTACTGCCTCAACATATGACCTATGATCTGTAGACACTTTGATCCACCTTCTGTCTTCCCTTCGTTGGCCATTTTGATTTCTTTCCTGAGGATGCACTGGCCCTGTTAGTCTTTTCTCTCCCCTTGTTTCCTTACCAAACTTGGCATGCTTTACCTCTATTGCCTTATTGTCCACCTAGAGTCCATTTCCTTTTTGCACTGCAACGTTCGCCGCCACTTTGCAATCAAACCTAACAAAACCAAATCTCGTGTTTGTGATCCGTGTTCTCTTATTCGGAATAAACACATCCTTCACCACACCAAACTTAATGAATAGGTTGTGGAGTCCCTTCGGATTCACTGAATTTGGTATGTTATCCACAAAGATGGTGAAGACACTTGCACAGCCTTCATTCTTCTCTCTTCCTTGTCTGCCCCTCTGCCTTATGACTGGGATCCATCCTCCTTGCTGAGCCTTTATTCTTGTTGCGTTTTTTGGAGGAATTACTTAATAGTTGAGTAGAAAAAAAAAATAACAAATTAACGTGGGGATGCTAGTGATTCTGTGGTAGACTGCAAATGAAAAACTGTACTCCATGTTTATATATATATATATTTTTTGTTACACTGGTAAGTAATTGTAGACGTCCCCGAACGCGCCGGGAGGAACGAGTCCCCCGTTCCATTCGATATTGGGCTCACTACAGTTCGGACTCTCAATTTGTCACGGTTCTAAATCTGAACCAAAGAGTCCAAATCCGGCAAATCGTTTTGAGAAAATAGATTTTGAAAGAAGTGCCAAACATGGACTGCTTTGCCAGATACAGAGTCGCCACCTAAATATTTTATTTTGAGAAAATTTAGGAAACCTTGGCTCGTTTGCCTAAGGCCACGTGTCTGTCATCACCAAAGTTGCCTCGGCTCGGGAACTTGGGTACGATTGGGGAAGGTCACTTCGTGAGCACCCCCACTCGCCCGATCAAAGATCGGCCTCTACTAACCATGATATCTATTTTTGAAAACATTATGTGTTCTTATTCCGGTTATTAGCCTAGATTTACTATGTGATGCGCACAGCATACAAGTATAGACTGGATCGCCTGAATTGGAACAAAACATTTCATATTTGTTTGTTTGAAAATGGTTTGATGGTGCTACTCGCAAGTAGACTAAGACGTGGATTTGCCACCCTCGGGTGGGCTTAGAAAACATGATTTTTGCCACTATCTAGTGGGCTTAAAACACACATTTGATGAATTGTTCCAATTCAAATAACCCAACCTTCACCCACAGGTATTCAGACAGTTATATCACATAAGCAATTAGCCTCATGGTAAGCATGCTATCATGGCAGCCACTCACACACATGCAAGGATGCTAAAGCATAAAACTTACCGAGTACTCCAAGCCAAAACAGAAGCTAATTAGAAATCCATGCATGATCCTAACTATACAGAAATGCCTAATGTAACACATGCAAAAATGCAACTAAGATAGGCTCGGCTATTTTAAACATGGCATATGAAATGCTACAGTTAACATGTATTCAACTTGAAATTGAAAATACAATGCAGTTAGTATGATGCGCCGAGCTCGGTGCATGCAAAACAGATGAATGAATGCAAACATGCTATCATACTGTATGCTAATTGAAACATACCCTAATCTAACCATCATAAGCGGGTAAATAAAAGGGAGAAAGACATGGGGTTGGAAGACATACATCACACACACGCACACTTATTACAGTTATGCCCTCTCTCGGAGGGTCCGAATAAATAATATACAGTCCCGAATAAATATTATAGTCCAAATAATTACAAAATCCTAATTAATTAACAAATTAAACTAGGTAAGTTGTAAACTAGCATGCAAGCTAGGGACTGCCTCGACGTTGCTTCGGATGATGAATGATGCATGTCCGGGTTGCCTTGCGCGGAAATCCATTGCGATGCCCCAATTAGCCTCTGTTTGCAATTGTTCTTGGGATGCGTGCCAAGCTCCGGAAGGCTGTTGACTCTTGATTTGCTATAACAGAGAGCAAGAAATGGGCATGGCAAAGTATTTTCACATATGTATGCATGACTACCCATCGGGGAGTGTAGTCATCGATCCTCGTACCACCAATCACGCATCTCGATGCATGATGGCCGAGGAGTCGAATTGCACGACTCAATATGAAATGAATGCACATATGGACACAACAAGACCTAGACTCCATCATGGATAATCCGGAGCGTCAGCGACCGAGGAATTGAGACACGTTCCGTCACTCGGAGTACGAAACGCCCCTCGTTTCCCGTGCTCGGGCTAACTCCTATCCCAAGCACAATGCAATATGCATGACATGCATGAATGCAACTAATATACAACCTAGCATGCACAATGCTACGAGATGACATACACGATGCGCGAGATAGCATGGCATACACAATGCGCTAACATACAACCTAGCATACGCAATGCTATGAAATAAAATGGCATACACAATGCACAATGGACTTACACCAACATGAGTGAACCTCAGCCACACTCACATTAGTAGCCATACGATGAAAATAAGACATCTCGAAATGCGTGCTCACGTGCACGCAAATCGAGGATCGACCCTAAGGCACCAAACGCCACTCTAACAAGACATGGCAAGGCATGAAATATGGTATGCAAACATGCAAATTTCAGCGTTGGAATATGATGCTAAACAGCCCCGAAACATGGCAATATGGCACCCGATGCATAGAATGAGACCCGAAACATGAAATTAGGTACATGAAATGACCTATGGCTATGCAAAGAATGCATTATTCAAACATGAAGTGTAAAGACAGAATCAAGACAGTCCCAAAACAAGAATATTTATAGTTTTAAGCAAGGCCAAAAAGTGAACACAAATAGGGCTAAGTTAACATGCAAAAATGGCCCCAAAAGAGAGATAACGAAGCAAGTAGCAGCTGCTGGCCCTAAATGGCCAAGAGCCCTTCAAAAACGTTGAATAGGGGCTCAAAATGAAGCACTTTACAGTTTACAACAAGCCACGGATCTAAACACAAACAGGCCTAAAACATTGTGCAAGAAATGAGCCAAAAGGGAGACAAAGAAGCAAGTGATGGTTTCTGGCCTCAAACAGAGGAGGGCCCTTCAACAAAGTTGAAGAGGGGCCCAAAATATGATATTTTACAGTTAGTAACCAAACCCAAAACAGTGCACATGCAAGCTTAAAATACTATGCAAAATAAGGCCTAAAAAGGGGTTTAAACACAAAGAGAAAAAAGGGAGCTTCAAAAGGCAAAATTCCCTTGATAAAACATGAAGAGGGGGTCAAAATAAAGCTATTTACAGTTTGGACTAGAGCCCAAAAATACAAGCACAAGGGGCCAACAAAACATGCAAAAATAAGGCCAAAAGAAGGATAAAGAGGCAAGTAACAAAAGGAAGTCTCAAACAGTGAAGAGCCCTTCAACAATGTTGAAGAAGGGCTAAAAATAAGCCACTTTACAGTTTATAACCAAGCTCAAAACAGTTTAAAAATAGGCCTAAAATACTATGCAAGAAAGAGGCATACAAGAGAGGTAAAGAAGCAAGTGTAAAAAGGAAGCCTCAAACAGGGAGAGGCACTTAAAAAAACATGAAAAGGAGCTCAAAAAAATGCTATTTTCAGTTAGGGTCGGAGCCCAAATATGCAAGAAAGAGGAGCCAATATATTGAGCAAAATAAGGCAAGAAAGAGGGAGGAGAAGACTTACCCTTGAAGACCAAATCTTTTGGCAACTCTTGGACCAAGTTTAGTGGCTCCTTAGCTCTGGAAAACAGTTCCAAGTGGCTGGAATGGGTGGTGGTGGTGTGGTGCTAGGTGGTGGTGTACAAATGGTGTAGGGTTTGGGAGGTTTTGATGGTTGGAGTGTAGAGAGAGAGAGAGACACAATGTAGGAGGCTTAGAGCAAATTTTGTAACCCTCTGAAATGCAGCTGGAGGTGCTGTTATATAGGCAAAAGAGGAGGGAAAAAAAGAGGGGGAATGGAAGTCAAGTTTCCCCCCAAAAGTTGGCCCCCCCGGATACAAAATCTGGAGGGAAACAGAGGGCATTTCTGTAAAGTACCTGGAGAGAGGATCGTGGCCGGCCAGTTTCCTAGGGTTTAGGTGGCCGGTCGGCCAAGGGTCAAAAGGGTCAATGAAGATTAATGGTCGGCCATGCCAAAAAGAGGGCCTCTCATGTGTGCACAACACAACCATATGATCAAAAACTGGAGAAAGTGAACCAGGAGAGAGAAAAGGCCACTTTTAGGAGGGGTTCAAAAGGTTCACACACAATTACTGGCCGGCCATGTGATATTGGTGGCCTCCCAGGTGTGTACAACACAAATATGTGGTTTAGGGCTGGAAAAAGTGGCCTTAGGGTGGTCAATATTGGCTTTCAAGTGAGAAAAACGGGCAACGGAGGGCGATGGAGGAATAAAACTGGTTGTCAGAACAATTACTGGCTTCCCATCCTTCTACGACCTTCTTAGCAGTGAAAAAAAGGTCTCTACCAAAAATGAGCCCAAACTGGTGCAAAATGAAGGTTCGGGGGCCGAAACGCGCAGCCCGAGGCCCCGAAAACTGACTGTTAGGCACCGGAAGTGATGTTCGACCACGAAGTTGGTCTCTCGAGCCACAGTGTCCCTCAAAAGGGAGCAAATAAGATGCATGCCAAAATCTGGAGCAAACGGAGGTGGTTAAGCGGTCCTAAACCGAGGCACACGGCCAACGGCTCCGAAAAATCGGAAACCGGGCTCCAAACGGGCAAAATGGCCTACGACCACAAAACGTAGCCTACGGCCACTAAGAGATGATCTATGAGACCTCTCCCTCCCTTTGGGAAGAGAAAACAAAGAAAACAGAGCCTGGTTCGCAAACCAAGGCAAAGCATGAAAGAGTTCGAAAGTCCGGAGGCAAGGCTCGCAGCCGAGACTCTGAAACCTCTGAACGAGCACGATATGCAACATCACCAAGCGCTCAATCGGTGACGTCTGAGTCTTAAGGTCGGTCAAAAATGGGGTGTCTACAGTAATTCCCCTTAAAGGTTTCCTTTTTGCTTATGAAAATAAAAGTCACATTTAAATTTAGGTGGTGTTTGATAAAGTTGAAACTTGAAAACTGAATATTGAAAATTAAGTATTGAAAACTAAATATTAAATTTTTTAAGTTGAAAAGTTGTTTGATAAATATTTGAGTGTTGAACTAAAAGTAAATTGTTTTATATTATAAAAACAAATTTGAAATTTAGTATTTTCAAACTGTATATTTCAATTAATAATCTTTTCTATGTGGAGGTTATGCCCCTCCTTTATGAGGATTTTTTCTCCTCCTCTATAGAGGCTATACAGAAGTTTGTCATCTCTTTATGAGATCTTTTGCAACCGTTGTTCGAGATTGATCCAATTTTTTATCTGTTTTGCAATGAAAAATTTATTCTTGATCTAAAAAAATATATATTGTGATAGCTGTGGTGGCGACAACATGATGATGGTAGTGGTGGTAATGGTGGTGGTGGTGGTGGTGGTGGCGGTGGTGGTAATGGTAGTGGTAATGGTGGTGGCGGCATGGTGGTAGCAGCAGAGACAGTGGCATGGTAGCGGTAGAGAAGGTAGTGGTAATAAAATGATGGTAATATTTATAATAACAATGACAATGGTGATAAATGTGATGGTAATAGTGCTAGTGGTAATGGTGATAGCAGTAGCGATAACGATAGTGGTGGTAATGGTGGTAGTGGTGGCAGTGACATGATGGTTGTGGTTGTGGTTGTTGTGGCGGTGGTGGTGGTGGTAGTAGTGGGGGCGAACATCGACCCGTTGACCCGCCGAACTTAACCCTATTTTTTTAGGACTTGAGAAGGTTGTTTTAGCCTATAAGGTTGAGATGGACCAACAATTTTAGCCCAAAACTTTAATGGTCTGGGTTTGGGATTTATACTTTCAACTCAGCTCGACCTGCTATTAAATTATTTATTTATAATACATTAAATATATATATATTTTTGTTGGAATTTCTTTATTAAAACTCACATTTGTGATGATGTGTGATTAAATTTATTTTAAAAAATCCTTTAATTTATACGCAAAATCTTTCAATTTATAATGTTGTCTATATATTTATTTAGGAAATGTAATGTGTGATTGAATTTGATTATGAAATGATTTAATTTTTTTTTAAATATATAGCCCGATTGGTAGATTTAGGATTTATAATTATTTTTTAGATCGGACTTGGGCAAATTTAGAGGCCCGATATCAGGGTCGGCTCAGACTTGGACAGACACAAAGTCCCTTATTATGTAATACCGACCTAGCTTGAACCCAGCCCAGCCCAACCCAGCCTTTGTCTACCCTTAGGTGGTGGTGGTGGTGAGTTTATAATATTGTATATCAATAATTATGTTTAATATTTATAAATTAAGTCAAAATTAAGTAAGTTTCATATGACTTTAATTTTTTTTAAATTTTAATATATATTTTAAAAAGCACTTAAATTTTTAAGTGATATCAATTATAATTATCAAACGAACTTAATTGATTGTCACTTAATACATTCGATTTTAAATGCATAATCAGATTATCAAATATCCTCTTACTTTAAAACTTATTAGGTTGCTCAATTTTTATTGCTTTCCTCGACTAGACTATATGTGCTATTAAAATTCAAATTACTAGAATTTGGCTCAATCAAAGTTCATTTGGGATCAATTCAAAATTAAACAAATTAACCTTTTAAATATTTTTTTAAAGCTCGTTAAATTTTTAAATTAAACTTTAATAATTTAGTACTAAGCTTGAATCGACTCCTTTATAATTTAGTACTGTGTTTGGTTTAATTTTTTGAATTCAATTTTTTGAAAATTGAGTTTTTGTTCATATTTTTTTTTAATTAATATTTTTAAAATTTTAAGCAATTTTTTTTACTTTTTTAGATGCACCTTATTTAGATGTATCTAAAAAGCAAAATATTTACAAAAAAAAATATTTTAAAAAATCAATAAATACACAAAAATATGAAAAATGTACTGAATTTTTATTTTATTTTTTTATTTTTTATTTGTATTTTTTGGGTATATAGTAGTTTTTTAAAAAAAATTCACAAATATTATACTTTTTAATTGTATTTATGTTAGGTGTATTTAAAATTTTTTAAAAAAATGCTTAAAATATTTTTAAAAAATTCAATAAAAATATAAAAAATTTAATTTAAAAAAAAATGAATCATGAGTTATGAAATCAACCAAACTGAATATTGTCTAGCGAAGGAGCAACACCACATAAGGACGGTTGCTGACAATTTCATAGTTCAAAGAATTCTACATATTCAATAAGGTGAACATGAAGTATCTACGTACAACCTCATTGTTTCGGCTGAGAATGATTTTCAATGAAAACATTTTTTATGATTTTTTTTTTCACTAAAATCATTTTTTTATATTTGGTTACAATCAGTCTCGTTTGAGAATATACTATTTTAATAATTTTTAAACTTTTTTTTATCAAAATATGAAGTAAAAAAACTAATATATTTGAGGTGAATTGTTGATTTCTTACGAATAAAACGTACAAAAAGTAGAGAGAAAATGAATCTTGACTTTTTGTATAGTTTTTTTTTTTAAAAAAAAAAAATTTAGTGACTTTTTAACTTTTAAGTTTAAATAATGAATTGCCAAATGTGGCCATCTAAATTTGCAGGCTAAAATGTTTTTCGTCTTCAAAAAAATGAGAAACATTTTTTATGGTAGAATTATTGAAAAGTTCATGTTAATGACAATCCCATGGTATGTCAATAAGAGGTAAAAAAATGTCAAAAAAATTAGAATTGAAATAATTTTTTTAATACATTTTCCAAAATTTGGGTAATTATTATGTACTCCCAGACCAAGATCTAACATTGCCTAAGGCCTCGTTTGGCAAGAGGCTATTTTAGTCAATTAGTCAAAAAGTTACTAAATTAGCCAAAAAGTCAACAACTCATACCAAAAAGTCAAAGATTCTCTTTTCTCTCTACTTTTTGCACATCTTTTCGTAATTAGCCAAAAAATCATCCCAAACATACAAGTTTTTTTACCTACCTTTTTAGCCAAATAGTCAAAAAGTTACTAAATTAGCCTGTTCCCAAACAAGGCCTAAGTAATAATTTAAACCCATTGTGTAGTGAAAAATCTATGAGTGAGATATGATGACTTACATTTGTTAGGTTGTTAGGAAATAAAGATAATCCACCTAATATGAGTTGCAATTTATTATTTACCGAGATTATCACATAACATAATCACATAATACTCTAAAATTATTTAACAATTTTCCAATATTATTTTTCATTATGGGTAGCCCAAACCACTGTTTTTATTATTGGGGAAATTACTATTCAGAATGAATATTATACAATGATGAAAGAGT
This sequence comes from Camellia sinensis, assembly GCF_055761805.1. Taxonomy (NCBI): domain Eukaryota; kingdom Viridiplantae; phylum Streptophyta; class Magnoliopsida; order Ericales; family Theaceae; genus Camellia; species Camellia sinensis. The sequence continues at coordinate 38,689,631 of NC_138969.1, read as the reverse complement.
TTATAAATTTTAATTATTAATATTTATAACTGTTATTTTCCATTTATTATTTTCCTTTCATATCCTGTAAAAACTTTCCTAGCATCGAAAAGTGATCATATACAGACAAATCCATGACTAGACATGCATATGCATATATGGGTAATGATACATCCTACTACTGCCACAAGACACAAGCAGTGGGTCCCGTCTACTGCCACATCACTAGTGGTGCTTTTAGAGCACCATTTTAGTGGTCTCAAGCATTATTGATGCATATATATACCTGCATGCACGTGCGCGCATATGCATGGGCATGGGCATGGGCATGCGCATGCAATCCTGTGCAAGTGACATGCATTCACATTGTGGTGACATCTGGCTATCTTGTACCCCTCATATAAATAAAAAAATAAGGTTGTTTGGTTTTGTTTTTAAAAAATAGTTTTCAAAAAAAATTATTTTTTTATTTTTTCATATTTTAATATTTTCAATGGTTTTTTTTAATATTTTAAGTAAATTTTTTTAATTTTTAGACACACCTAAAATAAATATACTTAAAAAGTAGAATATTTGTGAATTTTTTTTTAAAAAATACAATAAACACCAAAAAATACAAAAAGAATATAAAAATTCAATACATTTTTTTATATTTTTGTGTATTTATTAATTTTTTAAAATATTTTGTCATAAATATTTTACTATTTAGATACATATAAATAAGGTACATATAAAAAAGTTTAAAAATTGCTTAAATTTAAAAAATATTCACTAAAAACAAAAAAATACGAAAAAAAAAAACTCAATTTTCAAAAAACTAAATTCAGAAAGCTGAAACCAAACACAATGAATATAATCATGAAAGAAATATAAAATATCATAAAATACATCATTAAGTTAAATATTCTTCTACTTTTTTTATTGTTTTGATTTTGTATGTGATTTCTTAACTTCAAATTCAATAACTTTATAACATAATTTTACATTTTTTTTCTTATTCTGACAATTTTGGCTTAGGTATTTATACTCTATTTTATCTTATTAATATTTTTTCAAATCTTTTTGGAGTAATTATATGAAAGAATTAGAATTTTAGCCGAGTTTTTAATTTTATCAATTTAAATTCTAAATTTTTGATTTATTTTTTGATTTAAATTATTTATCTATTTTTGTTAAGTAAAAGTGATTAAAAAAATAAGTATTTTAGCTATTAAACTCAATGAAAAATGTATTTTAGACATTTTATGTATTTTTACGTTGAGTTTAATGATTAAAATATTTTTTTCATTAATTTTATTTAATAAAAATAGACTAATAGTTTAAATTGAAAACAAATCAAAAGATTTAGATTTAAATTGATAAACTTAAAAAAAAAATCAGTATTTATTTTGTTATAAGGCTAAAACTTTGGAATTTTTATTTTATAATTGTCCCAATCTTTTTTTATTGGAATTGAATTAGGTCAAGTACAATCGAACCAGGTTAATTTTTGCCATGCAGCAATGTTGTCAAATTTGTTTATTTTTTTGTTCCAATTTTGTCTAAAGACATAATTTGAGTAAGATTTGTCATTCCAATCCATTTTGGCTAGCTTTCGACCATCTTTTATTATAATTATAATCTTCTCTTCATGGAGAACTTAATTTTTATAATTCAGAGCCGGGACAAATTTAAAGAGGGCAGGGTCACTTGCCCCTCTCACCTTAATTTTTTCTAAAAATAATTTTTTTATATAGAATTTATTACTAAAATAATGTGATTAGGGATGACAACGGATTGAATTTTTCAAATTTTGAGTACAATTTCTTAATTTAAAACTCAACTATTTTGGTAATACGATTTCACATTTTACATTAACCTTGATAGTTTTGACTGGGGATGATCACAGATTCAGTTTTGGGCAAGTTTATAGAAATTTGCCCCCGCCCTATATTATATCGGGGGTGGGACAAATCAGGAGGTAACAGAAACGGGGCGGGTACAAGGCGAGAGGCGAGTTAATTTTGTAAGTTGAAAAATAAAAATATTAATAACAATTGTAGACAGCATAGTATATTACGAATACTTTATACTGAATGAGAATTATATTACACAAGATAGAAAATAAATGAATAAAAATTAACATTAATTATAATATTTTAGTGTGTTAACTTTATTACAATGAAAAATAAATAAATTATATATATAAATATATTTAATAAATATAATCGAGGCGAGATTCGAGTGGAATGGAGCGGGGGAAGCAAGACCTGTCCTCACCCCACTTTTTAATCGGGACTTGAAAAATCTATGTAGGCAAGGCGGGAGATACAGGTGTAGAGCGGGACAGGAGAAAATGACCATTCTTAATTTTGACCTTCGTACCCTTATAATTTATTCTACCCTATCAATGTTCTTCCAAATCTTGTTTATTAAAATCAGAGCGAGACAAATATAATTGAGTCTGATGATGTTGTCATCCGTGCCTAATACCTTCCCCCTCAATTTTCTATTGAAATGTAGTGCGGATGATTGAAACTCTCTCTTATTAGCCCCATCTTTCCTCTAGGCTTTTTTGCATTGTCCATATTACACTCTTTAGTGCTATCTCTCTAATCTCTCTCTCAAATAAAAATTATAGATATTAAAGTAATTTGTACTATAAATAATGTGTTTCATTAGCTAAAATTAGGAGTTTCAATTTGTGATTATTTGTGTTCAAAATACGTACTTTTATCAATATCATGTACTGAGTTATTGTACCTGTTATAGAATTTTGATATGTGATACTTGCAATATTAAAGTTTTTATTTTAATACTAGCTCAACATTTATTATCTTATAGTTGTTCATTAAGATAAAAAGAATTTCGAGTTTGTAATTGATAAGTGTTTCTTCTGAATTAATTTCCTGACTCCCCACTGTATCTTTTAGAGTTCAAAAAGGTCAATAAGAGTGTTAGAAGGGAGAAATTGGATACAGATTTAACATTCAATATAAACTCTGAATTACAATTGTAAGTTTGATTTGTTTGCTGGAATGTTCAGGTTTAGCTAAGATACTTGGTGTACTCTTCCTTTGTTGTTATTGTAATTTTGGTGCTTTTATCTCTGTATATTCTTTTTTTTGCTGATAAAAAAAATCCGATCATAAGTTCTCATTAATGATAATCTAACGTTTACCATTTCACGATGGCAACTCATATAAGTTTTAAAATTTATAATAATATAAATTACACTATTGATTCCTTTAATATGAGAAAAATTTCACTTTAATTCTCATTATTTTAATTTCGTCAGTTTTAACTTCACACTTTCAATTACTATTCAATATAGTCTCTCAATTAGTTGTCATTAGCATTTTTAATTGGAATGGTCCACGGGTGACTCACGTGGAAATTTCCGCATAAGAATGAAAATAATAATTTACACTGTGATCCCTAATTTTCTTGTTAAATTTCACTTTGTTTCCCTTATTTTCACATGTGTTGATCTCCTATCTAAAGAGGTCTTTTTTTTTCCGGAATAATCGGGCATTCAAGTCAACTTGTATGTCACTTCCACTAATCCCAGGGTCCTAAAATTAACAATCAAGTAAACCTCCAGGGATCCATTGGAATGATTCAAATTTGAAATCTTAACTCTTATTCTCAAATCTGTATTGCTTAGCCAATCCCTTAGAGTGAATTACAACATGTGAGTTTTTTAATTGATGAATTAGAAATATAATAGTTTATCATAGAAAACTGATTAACTTTTTATTTTTTTAGATTGGCGAAAGCTGATTAACTTGGAACACGGAGACTGTCGAGTAACTTTGAGCTCTTTAATGTGTGATTAATCACAAGAACGAATTGATAAAGCAAAAATCATATATTGGTACCCAGTTAATTCCGATATGTTCTCAAAAAGTAAAGATGATTTTCAACTAGTTGCTTAAGGCTTTGTTTGGAAAGAATTTTTTTAATTTGACTTTTTAATTATTTTAATCTGATTAAAAGAATTTCGTTTGGAATGAACTTTTAACTTTTAAATAATTTTGTGAGAGAAAAAGTAAAATAATTATGATTTAGATATAACATTTTATCGTATTGCCTTTTTATCCTATTTTATCTTTTAACAAACTTACTTTCAACTAGCTTACCAAACATGAACTTAAGTCTAGAAATTTTAAACCACATAAAAATCATTATTTAATTGAAACTCCTATTATAATGAACAAACAGACAATGACTCTCCGATAATAAAAGTAATCTGGTGTAAACAATGATGAAAATATTAATTTTGACTTATCTGTTTTTTTTCGTTTTGTGTCCTCAATTCCTTCCATATATGGAAGATATTTGGGATTAACCCATTGCCTCCAAATACAATGTTGACTCATCAAATCCACTTTATTATCATCTTAATCATTTTCTTTTATTTTTTTATTTTTTATTTTTTATTTTTTATTTCATCCAATGATTTCCTCTCTAGTTATTTTGGAAGATCCATTAGGATTCTGCACAAACAAACAAAACAACTGTTAGTCAGCTAAGCAAATTGATAATAAAAAAAAAACAAAGTACGTATAAATTTAGGATTAGAAAGCAACATTGTTTTTTTTTTTTTTTTTTTGAAACAAAAATAATTAATGACTGTGTGGAAAAACACCTTGCAATGGTCAAAATTAGGCATGATACTTGGTTGTGGCGATTCGGATATAAAAAAAGGAATTATTATATGAGAAAATGACAAAATAACACTTGGCGTTTGCATAATTTTGATCTCTATGGTTTAACGCAATCTTTATCATTATGTGTGACGTTCTTTTGTCTTATGACTTTGATTTTAATAATGTTCTATTAAAATATGCTAATGATGAGCAAAGGATGACTAGACGGGCAGGTTAAAAAACCTAATTTATTGCTAATGCCAGTGACGGCGCATATGGGTTGTTTCGAAAAGAATAATGGTATATGTATCTATTAATAAATTAATTAGTTTATTAATAGATGATATAATATAATTTTAAAGATTTTAAGTATTTATAATTTGTATAATCGGTAAGGTCAGTAATAAAAATATAACACTAGTTGATACACTAATGTGTATATTAAATAATGTATGTAGCATCACCATTTGGAAAATGGCTTATAAGTTGATTTTTTGATTTATTATGAAAAAATGTTTAAAAAATTAAAGAAGTTATGTGACCTAAAGATATCAATAAATCAATAAACTGACTTATAAATATTTTTTTTTTTCAAAAGAGGCCTAAAACGGTTGCTTTAGGTTCCCAATTTTAAAAATAAAAATGGCAACGGATTGGATTTTTTTAGATTTTGTGCATGGATTTTTATTTTTAAAGTCCACTATTTTAGAACTACAATTTTATACTTTAATTTTGATAGTTTTAACCTACACAACCCTATACTCGACTTTATCCTATATCAAATACTCACTCAAACCTTTTTTTATTAGAATCAAATTGAGACAAAAATAATCAGGTCGGATAATTTTATCACCCCTAATTGGAAAGCTTCATATAGTTCATCTAAATTTTAGGGGAAAAAATGAGAGATAATTATCAAAATGGTAGGAATCTCAAAAAATTGCACCACATATGAAATTTTAAAATTTTACTAACATTTACAATTTTTCCTTAGCCCCTTTCTTTCTTTCCTCCCCCTCATCTCTCTTCCTGTATCTTCCCCACCCTCTACAAACCCTATTCCAATGCCTGTCACTCTCTTCTAGCATTGGCTTCACCTCTCTTACCTCTCTCATCTCTGCCAACCACTCACCTAGCCTCCTCCGCTTCTTTCTCACCCTTTCGAACTCGTCTATGTCCCTTTCTTTCAATACCTTGATGCCCTCTTTATCCTTTTTTTTTTTTCTTTTCTCTCTCCTCAATTTTTCCCTCTTTCTACAAACTCTAATCCAATGTTTGTTAACTCTTTTCAGCATCAGCATCTCCTAATTCCTGCCATTTTCTACTGTCACCAACCACTCCCCCAACTTCCTTCGCACTTCCCCATCATTCCCCTCAATAACCAAATTGGTTTTTGTTTCGAGGTTTTGCAATCAAACAAAATTGATTTGGTTTTCAATAGAGAAGAAGTGGCATAGATTGGTTTTCGTAATCCGAAAAAAATAAGGGGTTATGGAGAGGGATAAGGTGGGGGAGTTGAGGGAAGTGTCAAAGTGCCTAAGGGCATCAAGGTGGAGAAAGAAATTAAGGGTTTGAATTATTAAGGATAAGAAAGGGTAGAGAAGAGACGGGGGAAAGCGAAAGAGGCTAGGGAAGTGGTTGGTGCCGATGAGGAGAGGTGGAAAAGGGATACCAACCTCATAAAGAGGAGACTGACACTGGATTAGGGTTTGCAGAGGGTGCAAGAAGGAGATAAAGAGGAAGACGAAAGAAGGAAGAGAGAAAGGGATTTAGCACCAAATTATAAATGTAACCATGTGTTTCTAATTATTTTTCAAGTTTCCATGTATGGTGCAATTATTTTAGATTCTCACCATTTTTGCAATTATTTCTTCTTCTTTCCATTTGTTTTCAATTTTTTTTGTTAAAAAAATTATTGTCTTGAAATCCAAAAAGAAAAAAGCTTTATTGTTAAATGTCCTCAATCATAAGTACTGAAAACGCATATTCTATCCAAAGGCCCATAATAAACTTGAGCCCATGACAACAACTTTTAGGTTAAAGGGCCCAGTAGTAAAGACTATTTTTTGTAAAGGAAAAATTACCCATGAGTTCTATTTAAAAGTTGTGTACTCTATTTAATTCCAAAATCTTTTGTTTATATCCAAAAGTATTATGCACGTTTTTCTTTTTCTCTTTCTTTGTGCCTTCATTCTTCTCTTTCTCTTCCTCTTCCTAACTTTCGATGGCCACACTTATCTTTTTCTCTTTCTCTTTCTTTTTCTGATATACAGTCACCGGCAACCATCGTCGATTGGGGTTCATCAGCAACTACCGACCACCGACTCTTTACTTTACCCTCACCAATAACAAATGAGATGAGTTTCCGAAAAAAAAAAAAATAGAGTAGATCTACTCAAATCTGAGTAGATCTATATCAGATCTGACTAGAGCTAAACCAAAAATAATTGTCGGAGTATAATTTTCTCTCTATATTTGTCTCTCTCTTAGTTTTTATACATTTTCTCTACTATACACTTCTCTTTTCCTGTTTTAGTGAAGAAAGTTTTCAAGTTCTGAACAACTTGTTTTTGAAACTTGTGGAGACATATTTTTTGAATGACAACACGTGGTCAAGGTGGCACCGAAGTGCCAGCCGAGGTGCCATGTGTCTTGGTCATGATGCCGAGATAATCTCAGCTAGGCCGAGGTTATCTGCGGGGATGCCGGTGTCCGGGATAAAGCGATAAGTTATAAGAGTCCTAGAATAGGGGAGAACCTCAGTTTGGATAAAGATAAAGCTCTTAGGGAGTTTATCTCTATCTATTTGAGAGTCCAGGATAAGCATTGAGCTAGAGTCCATTGAAGCTAGGCTTCTACAAGGATCAAGTCAATGTTGGCTATAAAAGTAAGGCACTTTCGTGGGTCTAAGGTACGTTTTTTGTATTCTGGCTAGTGAGTTAAGCACTAATTATTATCTTTGAGAGATAACTAAGTATTGACTTGATCGTCGGAGTGCCCCCGGGTGGAAGAACCACCGCCGGAGTCTTTTCTTTCTGTGACAGGTCGTTCGGGTGCAATCTATTATGCCGGTGTTCTCCAGTTGAGTATCTGTTTGGTAGTGTGGTCAGAAAACAGCACACACAATTTGGCGCCGTCTGTGGAAAAAAAATGAGAATAAATGGCCAACGACGAACAGAAAGAGCAAATTGGGAACGACATCCCTACTGGAAGTGGTAAACACTTTGATCCCAACGTATAGGAGGATAACTGCAACAAAGAAACTCGAGATCAGAATCCCGGAGAGAAGGACGTCAACCAGGCGGGAGACGTACCAAAAAAGGCAGACCGAGGCGGGTATTATAACGAGAACGACCTCCAAGTATGGAAAGATAGATGCCTGCAGAGGGACGGAGAGATGAAGGGAATGGCGAATAAATTGGCGGACCTGCAATTGGTCGTCAATTTCATGATGCAGAACAACGTCATGCAACCACCGTTCCCATTACAAGACACGCCGATTCCAGCGACCAAGAACAATGCCCAGAAAGTAGGGCAAAAAATAGTCCCTGCAGGCCCCCAGCACACCAAGACCAAAGAACACTCTTACCAGCCTTTAAGGGAGGTCGGGCGAGGAGAGTCAATGAAGGGAGATTCTTGGAGGACGCATCGTACCAAATAAGCAAACCCCAAAGAACATCGGCATGTTCAAGGGAAGGAACTTTGTTTCGACGCAACGAACGAAGAGAGGTCCAAGAGGACTCATAACGATACTGGGAGTAGCGCGCTGAAAAGGCTGAAATCCGTTAATAGCCGAGCTCCTGGACGAACCAATGAGGATTTAAGGGATTACCTCCAGAGGAAACGACAAGATACCAAGGCAACCTCTCTGGTCAAGCCGAGAACGTTGTTCTCGGTGGAGTTGGACAAATTTGAGGCCCCGAAAAGTTTCCACATGCCGAGATTCCAGATATACGACGGTAAGTCTGACCCTAACTTTCACGTCAGCTTGTACCTGAACTCAATGGCACTATACACTGGGAACGAGCCATTGCTCTACAAAGTGTTCCCCTCATCTTTTGGAGAAATCGTATCAGACTAGTTTCACAAGTTGTCGAAAAGAATTGTGAAAAGCTGGGAAGGCCTAGCCGAGATGTTTGTGGCTAGATTTGTGAGAAACAAACTACAGCCATTGAGGGTGGATTCCCTGATGGCTCTAAGAATTGGCGAGGATGAAAGCCTTAGGGCCTATGCTAAAAGGTATTATGAGGTGTTTAACTGAATACCAGGATACAACCAAGAGGTGGCAGTCGTGTCTTTTAAGAACGGCCTGAAAGATGATTGTTTACTCCGAAAATCACTGGCAAAGACACTACCAAAGAGTATAAAGGAACTTATGGCCAGGATAGAGAAGTATGCGAGAGCCGAGGAAGACACGCTTAAGACAAAGGCGTCGAAACAAGAGAGGAGAAATGGCTCACCGAAGCGAGGCCAAGGTAACACTGGATACAACAAGCAAGAGACATGACTGAGGGCTGCACAGGCAGTCACAACCGTATTCTGAATTCCTGTTTACAAAGTCTTGGAAAGAATCCGGAATCAGCCCTATTATAGAGCACTAGAGAAGCTTCCTGGTGAATTTATGGGAAGAAGTCTGGGGAAACACTATGCCTACCACAACGAGGATGGACATTTAATTCAAGGGTGCTGAGCCCTAAAGGCACATCTGGAGGACCTGGTAAGACAAGGTCATCTAAGGGACCTAGTAGATGAAACCAGGACAAGGGAAGAGCAAGCGAGACTACCTCAGGCACCGGCAACACCACCTCCACCAGCACCGCAACCGCAGATCTCGAGTGATCAATGTGATTCACTCGAAGGTCAATGAGAACGAGATACGTGGGGAAACTCAGAAGGTAAAACACTTGCAACATGTGTATCAGGTCCGGCAGAAGAGACCTAGGGCAGACATGTGCCAGGGACCAGTCGTGTCCTTTACTGAAGACGACCTAGAGATGGTGCAGTATCCACACAACGATATCTCGGTAATATCTCCCCAGATTGGAGAGTGCCAGGTAAAGCAAATTCTGATCGACCAGGGTAGCTCTTGTGACATCATGTATGCCAGGTGTTACAAGGAGCTTAGCCTTCACCAAGATGATCTGGAACAATCCAATGGTCAGGTTCAATGGAACGACGATGTAGCCCCTATGAGCAGTAACTTTGGAGGTGCAGGTTGGCACTAAGAAAGTAAAAACTGAGTTCACAATAATTAACACTCCCTCCCCTTACAATGCTATGTTGGGAAGGCTATGGCTACATACAATAGGGGCTATTCCCTCAACTTTGCACCAGTTATTGCGGTTCCCAACAGAACATGGGATTAAGGAGGTCAGAGGAGATCAAGTGCAGGCAAAGAATTGCTCCATGGCAGCAATGAAATCCACCTGCAATATACGAGAAGTAGAAGTAGCGGAGATTGAGGATGAGGACATGGAAGTCCTTGAGGACGTTGGCAAAGAACCAATCGAGAAAAGTGAGGAAACCCTGAAGATGATCTTAGTCCAGAAAGAGGATGAAGAGCGTTTCTTCCTTCTTGGCTAAAGATTGGCCGAGGAAGAGGAAAAGGAATTAGAAGCATTCTTGAGAGCAAACCTTGAGTTGTTTGCTTGGACACTATACGAAATGCCTGGCATTGACCTCGAGGTCACTTTCCATAAACTGAATGTGGACAGGTCGGAAAAACCTGTCATCCAACGAGTAAAGAGACCGACGTTGATGCATGTTGAGGCAGCAAAAGAGGAAGTGGATAAACTTCTGGAGGCCAGAGCCATTTGAGAGGTAAACTACCCAACATGGTTATCAAACATGGTTGTTGTAAAGAAAAAGAATGGGAAGTGGAGGGTCTGCGTGGACTTCACCAGCCTGAACAAGGCTTGTCCCAAAGACAATTTCTCACTGCCCAAGATTGATCAATTGGTGGATGCCACTTCAGGGCATGGAAGGATGAGCTTACTGGATGCTTATAGAGGGTACCATCAGATAGCCATATACCCCCAGATGAGGAGAAGACTGCATTTATCACCCCAAAATGTTTGCACTGCTACAGAGTGATGCCTTTTGGGTTGAAAAATACAGGAGCAACCAGTCAGAGATTAGTGACAAAGATGTTCAGACATCTAATAGGCAAAACAATGGAAGTATACATTGATGACATAGTCATGAAGACCAAGGAACCTGAAGATCATCTAGCCGACTTGAAGACAGTCTTTAACATTTTAAAGACATTTCGGCTTCAACTCAATGCATCAAAGTACATATTTGGAGTTGGGTCAGGGAAGTTTCTGGGATACATGGTCACCAGAAAAGGCATTGAGGCAAGCCTGGATCAAATCAAGGCCATTCTGGAGTTAGAGAGCCTAACGTCGGCAAAACAAGTGCAGATGCTAACTGGAAGGGCTGCAGCCCTAAACAGATTTATAAGTAGAAGTTTTGATAAATGCAAACCTTTTTTCAGTTTAGTAAAGAAAGCCACAGACTTCTTATGGACAGAGAAATGCGAAGTCGCCTTGGCCGACTTGAAGAAATACTTGACCACAGCTCCAGTAGCTCCAGTTCTCTCAAATCCAGTACCTGAAGAGGAGCTGTTCTTATACTTGGCTGTCTCAGAACATGCAGTAAGTGCAGTAATAATCAGGGAAGATAAGGAAGAACAGAGGGCAGTTTACTACGTGAGTAAAACCCTAACAGATGCAGAGACCAGATATCTACCTTTGGAAAAGCTAACACTAGCTTTGGTAATGGCCTCCAAGAAGCTGAATCATTACTTTCAAGCCCACAAGATTGTGGTGTTAACTGAGCATCCTCTGAAGTCCTTATTGCACCAAGGAGATCTGATAGGCAAGGTAGCTAGATGGGCAGTGGTATTAGGCCAATATGACCTGGAATTCAAACCTAGAACAGCAATCAAAGGCCAAGTTTTGGCCACCTTCATGGCCGAGTTCACACCATGCACCATCATACATCGGGCTTCGTTGAACCGAGGTACACAATGTCCAGGTGAACAAAGAGAAACCCAGTTGGGGATAGCAGAACAGAGGAAAGAAGAGAAACTCAGGCTCTACAGTATTTACGTCGGCGACTTCTTCCGCCTGTTTATTGATGGAAGTTCAAACCGACAAGGAGCGAGGGCAAGAGTAGTGCTAGTATCACCGGATGGGCAGATGCTGGAACAATCCATTCATTTGGGGTTTAAGGCCTCAAACAACGAAGCAGAATATGAAGCACTGATCGTAGGATTAAAGTTGGCAGCAACAATGGAAGTCGACGAGGAAACGGTCTTCTATGAATCCCAGCTTATCGTCAACCAGGCAACAGGCGAATATGCAGCCCAAGATGAAAGGATGATGGCCTATATAAAAGAGGTGGGCAGACTAATTGCATTGTTCCAAAATTTTTGACTACAGCAAGTCAGCCGAGATAACAACAGCCAGGCCGATGCCTTGGCCAACCTGGCTAGTGCAATGAAACCAGGAGAAGCAAGGACAATAATGGTTGACTATTTGTCAGGTCTAAGTGTAGAACCACTGAACACAAAGCATGAAGCAATGTGTGTGGAGATGGGACCAAGCTGGATGGATACAATAATAGCATTCCTTAAAGAGGGAAAATTACCAGATGATCATAAAAAAGCACACAAGATCAGACTAAAGTCAACAAGATTCATTCTGACAGCAGAAAGGCATATCTACAGAAGATCTTTTACTGGTCCCTTTTTAAGGTGTGTGCATCATTCACAAGTTGAAGCCTTCTTGTATGAAATACATGAAGGAGTATGTGGAAGCCATACTGGAGGCAGGTCACTTGCTCATAGGGCCATCACTCAGGGGTATTGGTGGCCTTACATGCAGAAAGATGCTGAAGCTTATGTCAGAAAGTGCGAGAAATGTCAAAGGTTTTCACCTTTGATACACCAACCAGCAGCGGATTTGAACCCAGTGTCCAGCCCTTGACCATTTTCCCAATGGGGCATGGTCCTTGTTGGACAACTGCCTCAAGCAACTAGACAAAGGAAATTCCTACTAGTGGCAACAGATTACTTTACCAAGTGGGTTGAAGCTGAACCCTCGCAAAGATTTGGGACATTGATGTAATAAACTTCATATGAAAGAACATCATCACCAGGTTTAGGATCCCAAGGGCAATAATAGCAGACAATGATACACAGTTTGACAGTAAGTTAATCAAGAGCTTTTGTGCAAAGTACAAGATCAATAATTATTACTCTACTCCAAGCTTCCCTCAGAGTAATGGTCAAGCAGAAGCATCCAATAAGGTTATCTTGGATGGGATTAAGAAGAGGCTAAAAGCAGCAAAGGGTAAGTGGGTGGATGAGTTGCTCAATGTACTCTGGGCATATCGGACTATGCCGAGAAGATTAACTGGACAATCCCCATTTGCCAGGGCTTGTGGCACAGAGGCAGTAATCCCATTAGATGTCGGCATCCTAAGGATCAGAACCCAGGAAGTGGAGAATGGGACTAATGGTGCATTTTTAGCCCGAGATCTAGACCTACTGGAAGAAAGAATGGAAAAGGCAGCAATTCAGCTGGGGGCATACCAGCAGCAGCTTGCTAAGGCTTACAAAAAAAAGGTCAAACCACGAGAGTTTCAAGTTGGGGACCTCATCCTGAGAAAGGTCGTCGACAACAAGAAGGATCCCAGAGAGAGCAAGCTTGGCTCAAACTGGGAGGGACCTTATAGAATCATCTTGATCCTGGGCAATAGGGCATATCGGCTTGAAAACAATGAAGGCAACGAATTGGCAAGACCCTAGAATACTTGCAACTTGAAGTTCTTCTATCATTAAGATTTCATTTGATATTTCTTGGAAAATCTTTTGTTATTAGTTGAAGTAATTAAAAAAAAATTTAGCTCGATTTTTTATTTCAAACTTGTGTAAAACGATTGACCAGTCACTTAGCGATGTTTCTAATTGAAACATGACGAATAATTTAGACTTTTTATATGACGGAGTTGAATTATACTTGCATATAATAGAGTTGAACTAAGTTGGCAATGTTTCTGATTGAAACATGACGAATAACTTAGACTTATTATATGGCAGAGTTGAATTATACTTGCATATAATAGAGTTGAACTAAGTTGGCAATGTTTCTGATTGAAACATGATGAATAACTTAGACTTATTATATGGCAGAGTTGAATTATACTTGCATATAATTAAGTTGAACTAAGTTGAATTAACCTAGATTTGCTGTGTCGACAGAATGAAAACTTTGAATGACACTAAATACATATCAGCTAGACTAACAGAGACCGAGGTTGATAACCTCGACCAGTCTCTATTTGAATTTGATCTCGGCGACAAGATCATACTTACATACTTAATGTGAACATAAGTGAAACTCAAGTTTATATTAGGGGGCAGAGAGTTGGAGAATAATACTTGGAAGTTGGAATTTGCAAGAGAAATTTGGTTTAACACTTGTTGAAATCTTAAGAAAAATTTACAAGTTGAAGTTAACCTAAGGTTGTGTTGAAAGAAAATTGGTTTAACACTTATTGAAATTTTAAGAAAAAATTTCAAGTTGAAGTTAAGCCAAGGTTATGTTGAAAGAAGTATCTACGTACTTGCCGAGATTACCATATTGCCAAGACTTGGAAGGTAATGGAAGACAGAAGCCTTGATAAGTAAGAGTGAAGTGGCAAATTGTAAATAACACTTGTGAAAATATTTTTTATAATATTTTCAAGTGTTAAGCCAAGGCCGAGTGTAGACGTGCCCGCGTGGGGCCCCGTTACAGTTCGGACTCGATTTTGTGTCACGGTTCTTAATCTTGAACCAAAGAGTCCAAATCTAGCAAATCGTTTTGAGAAAACAGATTTTAGGAAAGAAATGCCAAACATGGACTGCTTTGCCAGATACAGAGTCGCCACCTAAATATTTTAAAATGGGGAAATTTAGGAAACCCTGACTCGGTGCCGAAGGCCACATGTCCGTCATCACCGGAGTTGTCTCGGCTCGGGAGCTAGGGTACGATTGGGGAAGGTCAGCTATGAGCACCCCCTCTCGCCCGGTCCGAAGACCGGCCTCTACTAATCATGATATCCATTTTTGAAAACTTTATGTGTTCTTATTCCGGTTATTAGCCTAGAATTACTATGTTCTGCGCACAGCAAACAAGTATAGACTAGATTGCCTAATTTGGAAACAAGCATTGCGTATCCGTTTGTTTTGAAAAACGTTTTGGAATTTGCTACTCGCAAGTAGGCTAAAACACGGATTTTAATGATTTTTTCCAACTCAAACAATCTAACCTTCACCCACAGGCATTCAAACAATTTATCACATAAGCATTTAGTCGCATGGCAAGCATATTGTCATGGCAACACTCACGTGCATGCGGGATGCTAAAGCATAACTACTTACATCGTACTCCGTGCCAAAACAATAAACTAGTTAGCAAACATGCGTGTCCTAGTTCATGTTAAGAATGGCTAATGCATCGCATGTAAAAATGCAATCTAGTCAGGCTCAGCTAACCTAAGCATAGCATGGAAATGCGATCAACTATCACATATTCAATTTTTGAATTGAAGTACAGATGCAGTTAGTATGATGTATCGAGCCTAATGCATGCAATACAAATGCATGTATGCACGCATGCATAGCATAAGGTATGCTAATTTAAACATGCCCTAATCTACCATCATAAGCAGGTAAATAAAAGGGAAGAAAGAAGTGGGGGTTGGAAGACTTACACACACGCACCCACACTTATTACAAATACGCCCTCACCCGGAGGGACCGAATAAATATTACAGTCCAAATAAATAACTAACTACTTAATTAATTATTACAGAATTCCTATTTAATCAATAAATTAAATGCAAAGGGAAGGTGGCCACGGCCCCTGCCTCGGGATGCGCGAATGATGCATGCTTGACCCATATCGCCCAAAAACTCGCTGCCATAGCACTACTGCCTCTGTTTTCACCGCCTTTTCTTCTCTGAAAACTTGTCAAAGTCCCAGAGAACCTTCTATGAGCATTGCAGAACATTATCGGCTGGGAGGGATGGCCACCGGCCGTGTACAATATCCATCGGCTGGAGATAAAGCTATCGGCACTGAATAAATGGCCGGTCGGCACTGAATGTTGCCGGTCGGCAGAAACTTCCTGCAGAAGACAGTTTTGACAGCAACAAAGGGCAGACAGTGTATGGCATGAAATTCCAAGCAAATGTGTGCACCAACACATCCCTTATCATGCTTTTGACTCAAAGGGAGATGTTCCTTGATTCTCGGACCACCAATTGCGCATTTCGATGCGTGATGGTCCAAGAAACCAAGTATGCACTTTGATTTCAAATGTCATGCAAACCAAACAAACACATAAAGCCCAACCTCTATCACATGATCAAGAGGCAAGGCATGCATGCCAATGCAATGCAACCTAGGTATGCAAACAAGAATACAAGCATGCTATGCAACTACATGGCACACACAATGCTAACAACATAACATGCACAACGCATTGAAACATGGCATACACAATGCAAAGTGGACTTATGCCAATGTGAGTGGACCTCAGTCACACCCACATCAATGGCCATCAGATGAAAATGAGACAACTCGAAATACGTGCACGCATGCACGCAAACCGAGGACCGAACCTACGGCACGAAATGCCACTCTAACAAGACATGGAAAAACATGGAATATGGCATACAAGCATGTAATTTCAGCACTGAAATGTGGTATAAAACAGCCCCGAATCACGGCAAAATAGCACCCGATGCATGAAATGAAACCGAAATGCAAAACTAGGCCCATGCATTGGCCTATAGCTATATAAAGCATGCATTATTCGATTATGACATGTGAAGACAGATTCTAGACAGCCCCAAAACAAGAATTTTTGCAGTTTTAAACAAGGCCAAACAGCAAACACACATGGGGCAAAACTAGCATGCAAAAATGGCCCTAAATGTGAGATAAAGAAGCAACTCACAGCTGCTGACCCCAAACGGGTTAGGGCCCTTCAACAACATTGAAGAGGGGCCCAAAATATGACATTTTACAGAACTGTAAAAACCCCAAAAACAAACATAGGTACACTCAAAATGTCATGCAAGATGAGGCTCAAAAGAGGCTATAACACAAAGTATACAAAATATTCAACAAAATGCCAAAGACCCTTAATGAAACATGAAGAATGGTCAAAATGAGGCTGTTTTGAGTTCGGACCTCAGCCCAAAAACAGCAACATCAGGGGCTGCCAAGGCATGCAAAAATGGGACCAAAAAGAGAATATAAAGGCAAGTATAACATGGAGGTCCCAAACAGTGATGAGCCCTTCTTCAATGTTGAAGAAGGGCTCAAAATAAGCCTATCTACAGTTTATGACATGCCCCAAAATAGATTACATATAGGCCAAAAATAACATGCAAGATTAGGGCCTAAAGGAGAGATAAAGAAGGAAGTACAAGATAGGGACCTCAAATGACAAAATTTCCTTAATGAATCATGAAATAGAACTCAAATAAAGGGTACTTTCAATTTTGGTCGGAGCTCAAAACAGCAAGCAAAATAGCTAGAAAATGTTGCAAAATCAAGCTCAAAAAGAGGGAATTGACACTTACCCTTGAAGACCAACCCTTGGTTGCTTCTTGGCTTGAGAAGTGATGCTTCCTAGCTGCTGGAAAGCTCCCCAAGCTACTGGAAATGGAGTAGTGGTGGTGATGCTTGGTAGTGATGAAGGAATGATGCAAGGGACTTGGATGCTTGAGCTTGAAAAAGAGAGATGGAGGGAGATATATGGAGGGATGTATATCAATCCTAGCTGGTTTTTTCTAACCTAGTATAAGGAAGAGGAGAGCTTCCTTTATAGAGCCAAGAGACTAAAGCTTCTCTTAGAAGCTTCAAACCAAGAGCAAAGATCCTCCATACACGTGTATGGAGGATCCAGTCTGTGCCCTCCAGCTGGCACAGCTGGCATCCACTCAATCTGTAGAAAACTCCGGAAGGTCGTCGGCCAGCAAAAATGGCCGGTCAGCACAATAAAGTGCCGGTCGGCACAATAAATTGCCGGCCGGATAAATAGATTGCCGATAGGTGCTGCCAAGGTCAAAAAAGGCCGGTGGGTGTCCAAATTGAAGCCCGGAAGTTAGCTTTCCAATGGCGCAAACCTTGCATTAAAATTCCTCCTGTGGAAAAAGTTATGCTCATTTTGGTGAAGCCGCGCAAATTCGATCCAACCGGGATGATGCCGAACTTCAGCTGCTTATATCTCCCCCACCCGGACTTGGCTTTAAGAGATTCTTGAGTGCAAAATGAAGCCCCGGAAGTAAGATTTCCGACGGTGGTGGCCCCATAGCTAAACTTCAAGTGTACAGACAGATAAGCCCGATTCAGCGAGGGCTGCTCGACTCGCTTCTACCCGGATTCATGCCGAACTTCTCCCAAACTAGTTTTCTCCCCTCCTTTCCTTTCTTCTTCAACTCCAAACCCCTAAACAAAGTGTTTTGAAAGATTTTTCAAAGATTTCATCTCTCTTTCATTCATTTCCACTTCGTCCCTGCTCGGTTTACCGAAAAGCGCAACGTTTGACAAAATGCGAGCCTCGGAACATCGCAGAAACTTTATTTCAAAAATATTTTGAAAGAGAGGGTTTTAAGGTCTAAAAACCATTCAAAATAGTTTTGATCCAAAAGGGGTGTGAAGTTGGGATTTGGCTCTCTCCTTGCCGAAGAGATTGAACCTTTGCCATGCACATCTGTTACCACCAAGTAAACCATCAGTGACGCCCAAGTCTTGAGGGCGGTCAAAAATGGGGTGTCTACAGTTGCCCCTCTTTGACAGAACTCATGAGTCATGAAACGACGTGAGTGAATGTCAAAGCCCAGAGACGACCCATTTTTGATGAGGCCGAAGACTTGGACAAACAAACAAAATACAAATGAATGAATGGTTGTGCCCGCAGGCTGCCTAGGTATCCCTTTGCAAGGAATCAAACCAGCGTAGTTCAGGGACAGGATGCAAATGACATGCAGGAAGACTTTAATAATTGGACTTATACGCTACGCGAAGCCGGTTTGAACATTGGACTTATATGCTACGCAAAGCCGGTTTGTAATTGGACTTATACGCTTTCGCGAAGCCGATTTGATAAAACAATGCAAGTGGAATATGCGTGACAACGCAAGTGAAGAGGTGTGCATGACAATGCAACCTAAGATGAACTCCAAACACACTGAAATCGTGTAGGGAAATGGGACAGGGAGAAACATAGGGACATATCCCGGTGTTTCGGAATGGTGTGAGCTTTGGAACGTATTCCGAACGCTTTTAACCGAAGAGGGAGAGACATAGGGACGTATCCCAAGGATTAAGGACGTATCCCAAAGGTTAGGGACGTATCCCAGAGGTTAGGGACGTATCCCAAAGATTAGGGACGTATCCCAAAAGTTAGGGACGTATCCCAAAGATTAGGGACGTATCCCAAAAGTTAGGGACGTATCCCAGAGGTTAGGGACGTATCCCACAGGTTAGGGACGTATCCCAAAAGTTAGGGACGTATCCCAAAGATTAGGGACGTATCCCAAAAGTTAGGGACGTATCCCAAAGATTAGGGACGTATCCCAAAAGTTAGGGACGTATCCCAGAGGTTAGGGACGTATCCCACAGGTTAGGGACGTATCCCAAAAGTTAGAGACGTATCCCAGAGATTAGGGACGTATCCCAAAGATTAGAAAAAGGAGAAAAAACATAGGGACGTATCCCGGTGTTTCAGAAAAGAAGAAAGAAACGTAAGGACATATCCCGGTGTTTCGGAAAAGGGAGAGAAACATAAGGACGTATCCCAGTGTCTCGGAAAAGGAGGTGTGAAACGTAGGGACGTATCCCTGTGTTTCAAAAAGAGAGAAACGTAGGGACGTATCCCGGTGTTTCAGAATGAGAGAGAAACATAGGGACGTATCCCGGTGTTTCGAAAAGAGAGAGAAACATAGGGACGTATCCCGGTGTTTCAGAAAAAAGTGAAAGAAACATAGGGACGTATCCCGGTGTTTCAGAAAAAAGTGAAAGAAACATAGGGACGTATCCCGGTGTTTCGGAAGGAGAAGAAACATAAGGACGTATCCCGGTGTTTCGGAATGGTGTGAGCATTGGAACGTATTCCGAATGCTCTTAATCAGAGAAGGTCTAACTCATTGCACGCGCGAGGAGAAAGAATGATAATTGCAAGTGAAAAGGTGCATAACAATGCTAGTGAAGTGGGTGCATAACAATGCAATTGGAACGTGCATCACAATGCAAGTGAAACGGGCGTGACAACGCATATTTGGAACAAAATGCCGAACAAAGGAATACAAGCCTTAACAAGACCAATTCAAACACAACCTCCGATTTACCTCTCAGAAGGATCACAATATATATTTCAAAAGGATACACCTCGTGCATGCCGACTGACGATGGGCTACGCATCGAAGACATGAATTGAAAATTCCGCAGAAACAATTTTGGGCTGAAAGTGGGTTACTCTTGCTTATACTTCCAAAACGCAGTTACTACCTTTCTTTCCTGGCAAGGACTGGTTTTCTGAGGAAGCACTTTGATTGCCATTTTGGCTTGAAGCAGACCTGATCTTGAGCTTGAGGTAGGGGCACACCCATACTTCGGAGTAGTGACAAGGCCTGAAGAGGTACATCCGGAGTACAATCGCGGAATTTGCTGAAGGTGAAACACACTCAGATGCTTTGATTTTCCCTCTTTTCTTTTGCTTTACAGTCCGGAACCCATGTAGCTTCAGATAGGTCATGGTTTTACTGTTCTCACATGACTTGGGTTGAACCCTGCGATTTTATGAAAGAACGAATCTTGTTTTGCACAAACGTGAAGAATGGCACAGCACTTTAAGCACAAAACAATTTTATTTTTGGAATTAAGAAAAGAGTTCTTAACCGAGTATTGAGCCTACGACTGAACACAGTGAAAAAGACTCAACAACGAAAAACAAAAGGTAAACAACCTAAACGCATCGAGACATGCTCGGAACGACTCAAGACAAGAATCGAGACAAAACAAAAGACACGACACACAGACGTGCACAGGAAGCCTGTTTCACCGGGTATTGTTTCCCACCCTCTCTCATTTGTGATCCTCACATCACTCGGCCCTCAAGCTCTATTTTTCTGAAAAGCCCTTTTCTTACTCTTTCTCTCATCGTACATCTCTCTATTCTTCAATCTCTCATTTTTCAATCCCTCCCCTGGGTGGTTGATGGATAAACTGGAAATTGTGGGCTCTTGCCGCTGGTATTCTACCAGATTCTCAATCTTATTCACAACAGTGAGCTTCTCCCATAGAGGGGCTGCGCTACAACTGGGCGTGTAGCAAATTTGCAGCTGACATCGGTTAACGATGCTCTGTTGGGGAGTTTGGACGTGATCAGATTTGTCCAGATGAGGAAGTGGAATAGCATGATCCATTCCAACTCGTGCTACGCACTTGGCTCGATACCTCGTTGCTTGGAGGATGAGAGAGCTTTTCGGCCCTTTTGTTGTTGACTTCAGTCGTGCCCTTCTTGGCAGGTAGAGTGCCCTTCTTAGCGAGTAGTTGATGACGGGGGAAAGACAGAACACCTGACTCAACTGTGCCCTTAGTTCATCATTTTGACCATTTTTTTTGGTTTTCTACGAAAACAATTTTGACCAACATGAGAGTTAGATTAACACACTTGTTCAATTTTTGATTTGAAATCATGCAAGTCAGGCTATGAGCACTGAAAATTTTCCTTCTTTTAGGTCCAAGAAATGGTCCAGTTTTTTGAAAAGATAGAACAATTTTCGAGAAAATTAGTCAACCTCAGTAAAAATTCTCAAAAACTATTTTTGCAAACGGCCGATGCTTAACAAACGCGGAACTTACTCTTGAGACGTACAACCTCGGATCTGGACGAAAATTACCCCTTGTTGGAGGGAAGCTGCATGGCAACGGAAAGTTGCCCCTTGTTTGAACGGCACCGCAGCGCATTGAATGGCAACGGAAAGTTGCCCCTTGTTTGAATGACACCGCGGTGCATTGAATGGCAACGGAAAGTTGCCCCTTGTTTGAATGGCACCTTAGTGTATTGTAATCAGTCCTCAGAGCGATGATTGCAACCGAACTCCCAGATATAGAAAAGACAAAGACGATTAGAACCATCACATGGACACAGTTGAATTTGGAGTGTTTTATGGCTGGACTTCAGAATGAAGTTGCCTACGTATCCCAAAGATGGGAATCAAGCCTTACGTAGTTCGGGGTTAAGGTACACTCGGGTATTAACCTCTCCTTTTTAGGCTCTAACTTTTGCCAAGGCGCCCGTTGCGGGTTTTCAACCTTGCGAGCTTTGTTCTTCTTTTCTTTTCAATTTTTTTTCATTTCTTTTTCTCTTCTTTTTTTTTCTTTTCTTTTGCATTTTATTTTTGCTTTTTTTTTTTTGTATTTTTCTCTTGCTCTAACTTTTGCCTGGGTCGCCCTTCCGGGTTTTCGGCCCAGCGAGCCTCTCAAAGGGTAAAAGTGTAACAAGTCCATGCCAAATGGTTTTAGGGTTTCGAAGCCATCCGCATCCATGAGAGTGGCTGTTGTATTGATTTACTGAAGGATCCATCTTCGGCTCTTCGAGCATATCTGACATTTTTGCCCCTAGTTTAAGGGGGGGCTTCTGATCTAGCTTTACAAGCTTCCTTTGATCTGATCTTCTTGATCTGACTTTTGTGCCTCTTATTCGAAGGCTGCTTCAAAATGGCCACACAAGCCTCACGTTGTGGTTGACCGTTGAACGTTCTGAACTCAGGTTCAAGGTTTGAAAGTGAGGGGTCGAATCTCGAGACTGAGAGCGATCCTAAGCTGCACAATCTCAAGAGCGATCCCACACAAGTCTTCGCAGGACCGCGCAAAATATTTTTTGAATTTTTTTAAGAAAGCGACAAATCGCTCACGCCAAAGACAGTGTAGAACCAATCTGGATCAAGCCAGGGTCCTTCTCAGTACTCACATTAACAAGCATGATCTCAATAATTAAGGGCTTAGCATGCCTCTCTTTCTCTCAATTGATCAAGTTTTGCAAAACCTGAGGAATTCCTTCCTCTTCGTTTTTATCACAATGTTTCGAAAAGAGTTTTGAAAAACTTAGGTCATTACAATGACTTCAAAGGCACAGAAAAGGCAGGCGAAGAGCACTGTCATTTCATTCAAACTTCTGGCACAACTGGCACACGGCAGAAGCAAACACAAGAGTGTGAAAATCACTACTGTTCCATTCAAATCTGTTGGCACAACTGGCTCCGTAGCAGAAACAGACTCAAGACAAAACAAAAAGACAAACACAAAACAAGATAGTGATGTCCGAGGTAACACCCCCGGAATCACCCGACTTCTACACAACAGGACTGACTCGATACGACAAGACAGACCTTGAAACAAAAGGACTGACTCAAAACAACACAACAAGACTGACCCAATACCCAAGTCAGAATGTACAAAACCAGCATTCACAAATGCTCAAAATAGTGCGTGCCATACACCACATCTGGAGTAAACTGAGTGCCGCCCGCAGGTGATTCATCCCTCGATCACATCACATTATCCCCCCACAAGTTCACTTATCAAGTGCCGATAGACTTTGCAGGACCTGGTGCGGGGATGACCCCGTTGTCAATCAAATTTTGTATCTTGTGGCGGAGACGGACGCAACAGTCGGTGTCATGACCGGTTTGTTGATGGAAAGCACAGTACTTAGTCGGGTCATGCTTTGGAGGGAGAGGATCGGGTAGAGGCCGTTGCCCTAACGGTTTCAAATGTCCTTTCCTGAGTAGGACCCCCAGGGCTTTAGACAAAGACATATAGAGTGGGGTGAAAACCCTCTTGCCTCGGGGCAGATAGTCTGAAGTTCGGGGGTTTGAAGTGGATGCACCAACAAAGGGGGTGGCTGCTCTTGGTGCGGTGGTGGCGACCATGCCGACTTCAGAAGATCTTGCAGCTGCGTCACCGCTGGTGGTCACATTCGAACTGTGGGTAAACGCCCTCCTAGGCTGTTCCTTCTCCTGGTCAAAGAGGCCCTGCTTCATAGCATCCTCGATCTGCACTCCCATCTCATGCAAGTCTGGAAAGGTAGGGAAGGGGATCACGATCATTTTCTGCATTAGCTTGGGCTGGAGATTGCGCACAATCATCCGAATTTGATCTTTGTCAGTGGGCCTAAGGGTCATCATTGAAGCCTTGGCCCTCCAGCGGGCTACGAATTCTGAGAAGCTCTCCTTCGGCTCCTGCCTCATCGTCTCAAGATCACGGGACGTAATCTCGATTTGGGTATTGTATGAATATTGTGCGACGAAGGCCTCAGCCATCTCCTCCCAGCTTCGTTTCACTGAATCCTCCAATTTGGTATACCAGGTGACCGCAATACCCGGCAGGGTCCTGCCGAAAAGTTAGAGCTTCTGTAATCTTGTCAAGCCCATCGGGCGCAAAACATCTGAAAACAAGCTCAGGTAGACCACGGGATCTCCTGACCCATCAAAACGGTCGATGTGAGGCATCTTGAACCTGTCTGGCAGAGTTACAGCTGCGTCGGTGTACCCGTCCTCAATGTCTGGGACGGATTTCATGCCTTGAGCCTTCTTGAACAACCTTTCAAGCTTACTCATCTTCAGCACCGTTGGATCCGTCTCTAACTCAAAAGGGGAGTCCGGTAGGTTGATGAGTGTCTTGGATAGCTGGGGTAGAACCGGGGGTGGAGCTGGCCCGACTGGAATGTCCGTATCATCCTGGACGTGGGTTGCCTCCCCGAGTATGGGAACTCTTGGTGGGAGAGGAGCCTGGTGTGAAGTAGATACTCCAGTTTGCTGCTCTAACTTGGCAATTGTCTCTGCCTGTTGGGCTATGACCACAGCCTGCTGCTTGGCGAATTCTGCTTGATGGACAGCGTCTTGCTGCATGGCTTTTATACTATCTTGGAGTTGGCGCACCATCTCTTCCAGACTCGACATACTGTTCTAATCTAACTGAGCAACCGGTATAACTGTGTCGGCAATAGGCTCGGAAATCTCAGCTCGACTGCTCAAAGATCACTGATCTGGTAGCTGTTGTACTGGTGGTCTGTGCCTGACTAGCCTTCTCCGGCCCTGATTACCCTTGAACTGAGTCTCTGACCTGACAAAGTCTATCAGCACAAAGTCCGATCAACCTCAGGGGATATCGGGGTCTTCTGAAGCTATGGTTCTAGGACTACCTTGCAAAAGAGAAAACAGATAGCATCTCAGCTCAATTTCACTGGAACGGATAGCAGAACGACTGTACTCAATACTGATAACTGTTCCCCAAATATCTGTCCAAAAAATGATACCCTTGGGTAAAACTGATTCCCTAAATACTGATGCTGATGCCCACAAGCCTGATACTCAAACTTGCAAACTGATACATGCATTCCCTGTAGAGACGCACTCTAAAGCACATAACAGACAAGTGAGAGCCAAAACACCCCTATGTTGGGGTAGGGTTTCCCTGTCCTATTTTGTCAGGAACTAGGGTTTCACTACGCACACAGCGGTTTCAAACAACCTAACATCGGGTGAGCAACCTGTCCTAGTTTGGAATGGTCACTATGGATTTCAATATGCACTAGGTCGAATGGTCAAAAAGGGTGCCCTGGTAAAAACCGGGGTTTGTGTTCCCATACTGTCAGAGCCCATAACCGGTCAGCCTTATGGCATGCTTTGACAAAGTCAAGCCTCCGGCAAACCGTTCAGGAATGGCAGATGGCAAACACGGTGTCCTAGGCGCACCAATGCACATGCAATGCAAAGAGACACATAAATGAAATCAAAACAGGATATCATGAGTTCGAGTCAAGCTCTCTAAATTCCCCAGCAGAGTCACCAGAAACTATAGACGCGCCCGCGTGGGGCCCCGTTACAGTTCGGACTCGATTTTGTGTCACGGTTCTTAATCTTGAACCAAAGAGTCCAAATCTAGCAAATTGTTTTGAGAAAACAGATTTTAAGAAAGAAGTGTCAAACATGGACTGCTTTGCCAGATACAGAGTCGCCACCTAAATATTTTAAAATGGGGAAATTTAGGAAACCCTGACTCGGTGCCGAAGGCCACATGTCCGTCATCACCAAAGTCGTCTCGGCTCGGGAGCTAGGGTACGATTGGGGAAGGTCAGCTATGAGCACCCCCTCTCGCCCGGTCCGAAGACCGGCCTCTACTAATCATGATATCCGTTTTTGAAAATTTTATGTGTTCTTATTCCGGTTATTAGCCTAGAATTACTATGTTATGCGCACAGCAAACAAGTATAGACTAGATTGCCTAATTTGGAAACAAGCATTGCGTATCCGTTTATTTTGAAAAACGTTTTGGAATTTGCTACTCGCAAGTAGGCTAAAACACGGATTTTAATGATTTTTTCCAACTCAAACAATCTAACCTTCACCCACAGGCATTCAAACAATTTATCACATAAGCATTTAGTCGCATGGCAAGCATACTGTCATGGCAACACTCACATGCATGCGGGATGCTAAAGCATAACTACTTACATCGTACTCCGTGCCAAAACAAAACTAGTTAGCAAACATACGTGTCCTAGTTCATGTTAAGAATGGCTAATGCATCGCATGCAAAAATGCAATCTAGTTAGGCTCAGCTAACCTAAGCATAGCATGGAAATGCGATCAACTATCACATATTCAATTTTTGAATTGAAGTACAGATGCAGTTAGTATGATGTACCGAGCCTAATGCATGCAATACAAATGCATGTATGCACGCATGCATAGCATAAGGTATGCTAATTTAAACATGTCCTAATCTGCCATTATAAGCAGGTAAATAAAAGGGAAGAAAGAAGTGGGGGTTGGAAGACTTACACACACGCACCCACACTTATTACAAATACGCCCTCACCCGGAGGGACCGAATAAATATTACAGTCCGAATAAATAACTAACTACTTAATTAATTATTACAGAATTCCTATTTAATCAATAAATTAAATGCAAAGGGAATGTGGCCACGGCCCCCGCCTCGGGATGCGCGAATGATGCATGCTTGACCCATATCGCCCAAAAACTCGCTGCCATAGCACTACTGCCTCTGTTTTCACTGCCTTTTCTTCTCTGAAAACTTGTCAAAGTCCCAGAGAACCTTCTATGAGCATTGCAGAACATTATCGGCTGGGAGGGATGGCCACCGGCCGTGTACAATATCCATCGGCTGGAGATAAAGCTATCGGCACTGAATAAATGGCCGGTCGGCACTGAATGTTGCCGGTCGGCAGAAACTTCCTGCAGAAGACAGTTTTGACAGCAACAAAGGACAGACAGTGTATGGCATGAAATTCCAAGCAAATGTGTGCACCAACACATCCCTTATCATGCTTTTGACTCAAAGGGGGATGTTCCTTGATTCTCGGACCACCAATTGCGCATTTCGTTGCGTGATGGTCCAAGAAACCAAGTATGCGCTTTGATTTCAAATGTCATGCAAACCAAACAAACACATAAAGCCCAACCTCTATCACATGATCAAGAGGCAAGGCATGCATGCTAATGCAATGCAACCTAGGTATGCAAACAAGAATACAAGCATGCTATGCAACTACATGGCACACACAATGCTAACAACATAACATGCACAACGCATTGAAACATGGCATACACAATGCAAAGTGGACTTACACCAATGTAAGTGGACCTCAGTCACACCCACATCAGTGGCCATCAGATGAAAATGAGACAACTCGAAATACGTGCACGCATGCACGCAAACCGAGGACCGAACCTACGGCACGAAATGCCACTCTAACAAGACATGGAAAAACATGGAATATGGCATACAAGCATGTAATTTCAGCACTGAAATGTGGTATAAAACAGCCCCGAATCACGGCAAAATAGCACCCGATGCATGAAATGAAACCGAAATGCAAAACTAGGCCCATGCATTGGCCTATAGCTATATAAAACATGCATTATTCGATTATGAAATGTGAAGACAGATTCTAGATAGCCCCAAAACAAGCATTTTTGCAGTTTTAAACAAGGCCAAACAGCAAACACAAATGGGGCAAAACTAGCATGCAAAAATGGCCCTAAATGTGAGATAAAGAAGCAACTCACAGCTGCTGACCCCAAACGGGTTAGGGCCCTTCAACTACATTGAAGAGGGGCCCAAAATATGACATTTTACAGAACTATAAAAACCCCAAAAACAAACATAGGTACACTCAAAATGTCATGCAAGATGAGGCTCAAAAGAGGCTATAACACAAAGTATACGAAATATTCAACAAAAAGCCAAAGACCCTTACTGAAACATGAAGAATGGGTCAAAATGAGGCTGTTTTGAGTTCGGACCTCAGCCCAAAAACAGCAACATCAGGGGCTGCCAAGGCATGCAAAAATGGGACCAAAAAGAGAATATAAAGGCAAGTATAACATGGAGGTCCCAAACAGTGATGAGCCCTTCTTCAATGTTGAAGAAGGGCTCAAAATAAGCCTATCTACAGTTTATGACATGCCCCAAAACAGATTACACATAGGCCAAAAATAACATGCAAGATTAGGGCCTAAAGGAGAGATAAAGAAGGAAGTACAAGATGGGGACCTCAAATGACAAAATTTCCTTAATGAATCATGAAATAGAACTCAAATAAAGGGTACTTTCATTTTTTGTCGGAGCTCAAAACAGCAAGCAAAATAGCTAGAAAAATGTTGCAAAATCAAGCTCAAAAAGAAGGAATTGACACTTACCTTTGAAGACCAACCCTTGGTTGCTTCTTGGCTTGAGAAGTGATGCTTCCTAGCTGCTGGAAAACTGCCCAAGCTACTGGAAATGGAGTAGTGGCGGTGATGCTAGGTAGTGATGAAGGAATGATGCAAGGGACTTGGATGCTTGAGCTTGAAAGAGAGAGATGGAGGGAGATATATGGAGGGATGTATATCAATCCCAGCTGGTTTTTTCTAACCTAGTATAAGGAAGAGGAGAGCTTCCTTTATAGAGCCAAGAGACTAAAGCTTCTCTTAGAAGCTTCAAACCAAGAGCAAAAATCCTCCATACACATGTATGGAGGATCTAGTCTGTGCCCTCCAGCTGGCACAGCTGGCATCCACTCAATCTGTAGAAAACTCCGGAAGGTCGTCGGCCAGCAAAAATGGCCGGTCAGCACAATAAAGTGCCGGTCGGCACAATAAATTGCCGGCCGGATAAATAGATTGCCGATAGGTGCTGCCAAGGTCAAAAAAAGGCCGGTGGGTGTCCAAATTGAAGCCCGGAAGTTAGCTTTCCAATGGCACAAACCTTGCATTAAAATTCCTCCTGTGGAAAAAGTTATGCCCATTTTGGTGAAGCCGTGCAAATTCGATCCAACCGGGATGATGCCGAACTTCAGCTGCTTATATCTCCCCCACCCGGACTTGGCTTTAAGAGATTCTTGAGTGCAAAATGAAGCCCCGGAAGTAAGCTTTCCGACGGTGGTGGCCCCATAGCTAAACTTCAAGTGTACAGACAGATAAGCCCGATTCAGCGAGGGCTGCTCGACTCGCTTCTACCCGGATTCATGCCGAACTTCTCCCAAACTAGTTTTCTCCCCTCCTTTCCTTTCTTCTTCAACTCCAAACCCCTAAACAAAGTGTTTTGAAAGATTTTTCAAAGATTTCATCTCTCTTTCATTCATTTCCACTTCGTCCCTGCTCGGTTTACCGAAAAGCGCAACGTTTGACAAAATGCGAGCCTCGAAACATCGCAGAAACTTTATTTCAAAAATGTTTTGAAAGAGAGGGTTTTAAGGTCTAAAAACCATTCAAAATAGTTTTGATCCAAAAGGGGTGTGAAGTTGGGATTTGGCTCTCTCCTTGCCGAAGAGATTGAACCTTTGCCCTGCACATCTTTTACCACCAAGTAAACCATCAGTAATGCCCAAGTCTTGAGGGCGGTAAAAAATGAGGTGTCTACACCGAGATAAACCGTTAGTGGGTATAACCGAAGTATTTCACCCCAAGGAGATTACACAGTTAAGATATAATTTGAAGATATACAAATTATTCTAAGTATGGAAGCAGTAAAGCTTACAAACAATAAACACTTGAAAGAAGAAGTTGTGCTTGCATTAAGAGAAGAAAAAGGGCACTTCGGCCTACAAAGAGGCTACTTGTTCAGATTACAAAAGTGGCACGTCTGCCAAATATGAAAACTGAAAACATTGTTCAGGAAATTACTAAGTACAAAGAAAAAGTCAATAGCAAGACTACTCGACGTCGGTAGCGGGATGCGTCTCGACCCCAAAAGACAACTAGGGAATCTTTTCGGCAGCCTTTTCAGCCTCGAGCTCGGCGTCGACCTCTCGTAATGTCTGATCAATGCTCTTTTTGGCGATTGGCACCTTTTGAGACCTCGTCCTCATCATCCTAAGTCAAGTCTACTTGCTCATTCAGAGTTGGGGACTTGGCCCCAGCAAGATCTTTAGCAACGGCCACCTCGGCCTCTTCATCTTCAGCTTCCTCTCCTTCTTTATCTTCTTCTTTTTCACAGCCTTTGCCTCAGACTGGCTTGAAGTAGGTGGAAATGGCACTACAAGTCAGCCTACGTCCCTCAGAGGAGAGTCCTCGAGGACATCCAACTCCTTCAGAGCGGCCATCCAACCAAGGGTGAAGCCCTTGTTGCATGCCTCTCTGACTTGTTTTCTGTAGTCCTCACGGACATAGGCTGCCCCCTCAGCGTATGCTTTCTCGTCCGCCACTTTGATCTCAGCGTCCTTTGTAGCAAGGCAGCGATGAGCTCGACTTAGGCTTCGGCGGTTTTTGCTTCAACCTCTTTCTTCTCTACTTCAAGGACCTTAGCAACGGCCTCAGCAGCGCCTGCCCTCTCCTCAGCCTCGTCTTGAACTTTTCTAGCTACATTGGCCTGATCTATCAAAGTCTTCATCTTGGCCTCGGCCTTATTAACGGTCTTCAGTAAGCCAGCAGCCTCCTTGGTCTTGTTGACCAACTACTTCTTAATGTCGAAAACCTGCATCACGAAGGAGTGGGCGTGCTGGATCGCCTAAAAGAAATGGACAGAACAAAAGTTAATAAAACTCTAAGTATGGAAAAACAGAGAATGAAAAGTACCAAGTGTTAGGGGCTTACCTGTACGGAGTGCTGCTACATCAGAGCGAAGTTTTCATATTCGCTAACCTCGGCATTGCATAGGAGGTCTTTTGGAAGGAGCAAGGCAGTAGAGAGGGCAACGCCGACTTTAATGTCATTCGCGCTGTCGCCGACTCTGACTGGCTTGTCCTCAATGGTGATTGGAGGGGCCCAGGGGGCATCTGATTTCAGGGACCCAGAGGTTGTGGCAGACTCTAACCTCAGCTTCTTTGACTGGGTGGATTCAGAAGGAGCAGCCTCTGCGGGCCTCTTTTCGGCGGCAGAGGTATTTTTTTCTGCCTCGGCCATCTTTGAGATTGGCAAGGTATCCTCAAAATCGATCTGAGTTACTGTTGCCTTTGCTTGGGCTTTCTTCAGCCTTTTTGGCTTTGGCTTTGGTTGAGATTGTGATGGTGAAGATTGTACGGTGACGATGTTAGGGATGTCGACTAGAAGGTCGTTTGCTATAGCCTTTTTACGATCTATCTCGTCAGCAGCTACGGCAACGGTGACCTTAGTACCGAAATGGATCGCTGGAAGTGCAGTTGGGGGGTTGGATGGATTGTATGAGGACGCATTGGCACTTCGGCGTCTTCGGCTTCGAGTTCTGCCTGCCGGTGTGAACAATAGAGCTTGACATCGGCGTTGGCGTTGAGAAGGCGGGATCAATTGTGGAGCAGAGGTTGATGGTTACTCCACAGGACCAGATGTTGATCCTTGGTCAGGCCTTGATGATTCAACTTGAGGAGTTGTTGCTGAAGGATGAGACTTGCTTTTTCTTGGGACGTCGGGAAGTATAGACTTGTAGGTTGGGATGTAGTTGAGCAGCAGAGGTGCTTTCCGCTGGTCAACTGGGAAACCCAACAACTTCTTGAAATCATTGCTGGGATAGAAGGATTTGCGGAAGTCCTTGGGTGGTTGAGGAAGAACTGCAAAATAAAACAAACAGACGTTAGAGCATACAAAAATGTCAAAGTAAAAAAGACTTAAAAGCAAGTAAAGGTGACATTTGGCTCTTACCATCTCCCTCTCTGAAAACTGTTTGGCTTAGGGGATAGAGGTGAAGGTCATCATCTGGCGGGAACTCCCAGTTGCCCGAGACGACGAAATAATCGTCTCTGGCGCCTTTGTTGGAATCAGGGAGGTCAACGATGAGTTTGTATTTTGTCGACCTCGGCTTAAGGTAATAAATGTATCCATTTTCTGACTTAAGGCCACACATGGTGTAGCAGTACTAGATGTCGGCTAGAGTTACCCTAGCATTTTCTCGGCTAGCTAAGGCAATAATACCGTTAATGACTCTATAAGAGTTAATGGCTAATTGCATTGGGTTGAGTTTATAGTAGTGAATGACTTCTCGGAAAAGGATGTCAAGAGGGAACCCAAGTCCACACTGTATGAAGGCTACTATTGGAAATGGCATGGAGTCGTCTTGGGCATAATGGAGTCCTTCTCCCCAACTAACCTGAGGTGAACGTCGACAGGGATGGCAAACTCCTGCCTAAAGTATGCTAGCTTAGTTAGGGTGTCTACCCTCTACCTGAACATATCCATAACGTCGGCTAAATGGGAAGGTGTTGGATTTTAGAAGGAAGTGGATTGTTAAGGTTTGAGGGACCTCGGCTTAAACTCAGAACAGAAGCAAGGGAAGGACTTTTTAAGATCTATGGAAATTTGTTCCAATTTTCCTAGGGATAGTGGCTTCTATCAAAACCCAAGCCTAAAAACTATGTGAAAATAAGAAATTGGAGGCAAGAATCTGGCAAAATGCAACAAGAAAACAGAAACAAGAACATGATTCAGACTCAAGAAGACAGAACAAGAAATTCAAGAATATTTTAATGATAGAAGTACAGATATACAAAGCCAAGTTCAGTGGTAGAATAACGAGTATGTGTTTGGTTTAGAACGCAGAAAGCAAAATCAAGAACAGTGACAAGCTATCAAGAACGTTAACATGTGTGTATATACGTGTGTATACCAGCAACATATTGTACAAAGATAGAATCATGAAACAGATGACAAATTGTGGAATTCAATACACAAATGACTATTTAAGAGCATGAATAGATTTGCAATGACAGTATACAAGCATAGCAAAGTTTAAAGTAAAACAAGGAATTGAAACAAAGGGGAATACTGACTTACCAAAGAAATGGAGGCCAGTGTAGAGAACGCCGGGGTAAGACGGTGGTAGCGAGCAGAAAATAGCAAAAAAAGCTTCGCCGGAGGAGGTGAACGGAAGTAGTTGCAGAAAGCTCTGGGAAGATGATAATGATGGTTTGGAGAGAGAAAAGCTTGAAGCACAGAGAGAAATCAGAAAATGTGAAGTGAAAAGACGAAGAGAGAGGGATTAGTGTGCTTAGGATGACGTGCTTGTCAGACGGTGTACGCAAGTACGATGCGAGTTAAAAGGCGCGTGATAGATACGGTTCAATGGGGAAGAGACACGTGGCAAAAACGGTTGAATTACTGTGTGTGACAGCTCATACGCGTGTAGAAACTCTTGGAGTTCTTGATTTAATGAAGCAAAGACCTTGGCTAGGGGGACCATCTCGGCTAAAGAACTTGAAAAAACTTGGTTCTTGGTTCTAAAACATTGATGCAAACACACAGAAGTTTTTGTCATATGGAAGCCGATGTGTGATAACCTCAGTAATAAAGGGTAAAGCAAGCTTAGCCGATGTGCTATATGGTCAAATAATATAGGTTCCATCACCTCAGGATGCCGAGGTAATAGAACCTAGGGGCAGTTGTGGGGACATATTTTTTGAATAACAACACGTGGCCAAAGTGGCACCGAAGTGCCAACCGAGGTGCCACGTGTCTTGGTCATGACGCCAAGATGATCTCGGCTATAACGAGGTTATTTACTGGAATGCCGGAGTTCGGGATAAACGGATAAGTTATAAGAGTCCTAGAATGGGGGAGGACCTCAGTCTGGATAAAGATAAAGTTCTTAAAGAGTTTATCTCTATCTATTTAAGAGTCTAAGATAAGTGTTGAGGCAGAGTCCATTGAAGCTAGGCTTCTACAGGGATCAGGTCAATGTTGGCTATAAAAATAAGGTACCCTCGCTGGTCTAAGGTACGCTTTTTGTATTCTGGCTAGTGAGTTAAATACTAATTATTATTTTTGAGAGATAACTGAGTATTGACTTGATCGTCGGAGTGCCCCCAGGTGGAAGAACTACCGTCGGAGTCTTTTCTTTCTG
Source organism: Camellia sinensis (assembly GCF_055761805.1). NCBI lineage: Eukaryota > Viridiplantae > Streptophyta > Magnoliopsida > Ericales > Theaceae > Camellia > Camellia sinensis. The sequence goes on along the minus strand of NC_138969.1, from coordinate 38,655,634 downwards.
TGACAGGTCGTTCGGGCGCAATCTATTATGCAAGTGTTCTCCAACTGAGTACCTGTTTGGCAGTGTGGTCAGAAAACAGCACACACAAAATTATAAAATTTTACAGTTTTATTTTTTGGTGTTAAAATGAATCATGCTTTTAAATTTTAAAATTTTACAAGTTCATAACATGCTTTTGAACTGCAAAATTTTACAATTTCATAACATATTTTTTAGTTCAATTAATTAAAATAAATACTTAATAGAATCACACTTTAAAACTGTAACAGCTTTACAGTTTCAAAGCTTGCTTTTCAGTTTGATCAATATTGGAGATTATTTGCTTAACGCCTACAAAAATTGAAAAATAACATATATTTTTTCATTGTTGTTGTTATGTTTTTTATTTTTTTTTTTTTTCAATTTAACAATATTTAGCACATTTTGTTATGTTTTTTTTTTCTTCTATTTTTTCATTTATTCTTTTTTTTTTGGATAATATTTTAGACATTCCGATAAGTCTCCAACAATATTTTTGACGTCCAGTGAACGTTCTTGATATTTCGATGACTTCCAATTACGTTTAAAACACTCCGGCGATACTTTGGCACATTTCAGTGATACTCAAATGACTTCCCGATAATATTAAATATTCCGACGAGTCTCTGGTGATCGTCTGACGGAAATCCGACGGTGATGGGATGTAGCAATGTCTTTAATTTTAAAAATAAAAATAAAAATAAAAAATGGTAATAATTAAAAATATGTAAGACTATAATTGGTGCAAGTATTTTGTTTTGCGACTAAATGGATTTTGAACTATATGGAACCTACTGGTAAGTTCTCCTTTTTTGAGTTATCTAAAAGTTCAGGAAAAAAAAAAAATCTTCTCATACGAAGGTCAATTTATTTAAAAAATTAAATAAATAAAGGAATTGCTGCGTTAGTAAATGTTGTAAATAAACTTTCAAATTTTATTTCCAATGATAGAAAAATAAATTTTGCATAAGAAAATTAAAATAAAAAAGCTAATAAATATTAGCAAAGATATTGACATATTTAAAAAGGCTTCTCTAATTCAACATGTTAGACATATTAATTTTTAATTTGTCAAAAATTTAATCATGTAAAATTTAATTCTCTTACTACGCCATTGTGAGCAAATTGTAAATTATGACTTGTGACACTCTAGTGTTCCTCTATTTATTTAAAAATAAAAAAATAGAAGTTTCTTATTAAAATTTACTTTAAACCTCATTAAGGGTTGGACCGCTTTGGGTACTGCAAGGAGACAAAGAGGAGGGAGAAGCTTTAAAAAATAACAAAAGCATATGAAAAGCAAGCCCATTTTAGAGAGAAAGACAATAGATCGTGTTGAATTCGTCAGTTTGTAGACACTAGACACCATAGCATTATCATGTGTGTTTTTATATATTTATATATATATATATATTTGTAACCTTTAAAATAGTTTGCATTCTTGGACATTTCCCATGCATTTTCATTATATATTAGGGCATTTTACTTGCTATGCTACACTTCACCTTCATTCATCGTGATAACTTAACCTAAGTTCTTCTTCTTTTGCTAGTTCCTTGAGAATATTAGCTTAACCTAGTTTCTTCCTCCTCCTTTTCAACTTCTTTTGAAAATTTTAGATGGCTAATTCAACTGTCATTCGAGTTTCAACATTCTTCTTCTTTTTCTTCTTCATTTTGTTTGTACATGTGATGGGTTCAAGAGCAACTAGTTATCGCGGGCAAGAGATGATGCGGAAAACAATAGATAGCCGACATATTCTACTCGAATTAGGGTTTGATTTCTCGAACATGATGGATGGCAATAGGAGGAAAATGGTGGATACCGATAGGGTTGCCCCTGGAGGCCCGGATCCACAACATCACTAGCAACCCTAGCTCCAAATTGCCATTGATGCTATTGTGAAACAGGAAGACTACAAATCCAGAAAAATATCCCAGAAAAATACTCAGAATTTTAGAGCACTGGACAATATTTCTTGACCATGTGTACATACACTAAGAAGGTTATATACCTTAGGTTCAAAATTCTGGTCCTCTTTTCTGATTACTTTTCTGGGAGGTTAGACTTTTTCGATTGTGAAAAGGATAGTTTAATAACAGAGAATAATGTGGAGGTGTTTTTTCCATCTGAACCAATGGTGAGGTTATCATGTGTATGCCCTTCCAATGCCAAAAAAATAAAAAGTTATCTTTAATATTATTAGTTTCTCTTTTATTTCTTTCACAATTGTCATTACTTTTTTCATAATTATTATATAAAATATTCAATCAGAATGATGAAATAATATGTCACATTAAGGCGGTGTTTGGGAACAAATTTTTTAGGTTTTTTTTTTTATTTTTTTTTACTAAAAGACAAATTGTTTACAAAATTAAAAAAAATAAATACAAACAAAATATCACATTAAACTCCATAATCATTTTATTTTTTCTCTTACAAACATCACATCCAACTATAAAAAAACCTAACTACCTTCCCAAACACAAAAAAAAATTTCTTCAATAATATCCTACAACTAAAAAAATATACAAAAAAATCCACTTTCCAAATATCTACTAAGTCTTTTTTTCACATGAAATAATAACGTAAATTTGTCATATTATTTTTGTGAAATTTTTTATTTGATTTTTTTATTATATTATTTACATCATGGAGAACTTTTAGTAGGAAAGTGACTGAAACTTTATGAGGGATAAAAAGGCAGTCAACGGCTTCGAAAGAGATTCCTACACTTTTAGTTGGAGATTTATTAATGCCATAGGTATACCAAAGATACCAAACTTATCTTCCATTTCTTTGGAATCATAAGTGATAATTTTTTTTTTTTTTTTGAGTTTAAGCTTAGACATGATAAATTATTCTGAGATAACAAATCCGAGATAAAGTATTCTATGGCATTTTTAAGATTTTGTGACAAAAGTATTATGTTTGAATAAGTTGTTCCACTCCGCCCCTACAACAACATAATTTACATATATAAGATAAACGGTTTCTGAAATAGTTATCCTCAGTCAAAAATATTTGAACTAAATGTGAGATTATTTTATTTCAAAATTATTTAATTCACTCTGACCTTTATGCCTGAATTAGTGTGACTTAATATATTTCTCTTAGTGAGTATCATATGTAAGTTATGACATTTGTAGGTTTGATTATTACAAATGTCATAATTCAATCTTATGAGAATAATAACTAATAAAAAATAAAAAAAATATAGAATATAAAAAGTTATAATTAGACATACATAAGGTATATCACAAAAGTCGTAATCAAAGGTACTATATGATACCATAGAATTTCCCATAGGTACCACCTAGAAAAGAACACGACCTACATGAGGGCAATTAAATCAAGGCATTTGGTCTAATGGTTCTATAACACTTTTTGTGGTGTGAGATTTTGAGTTCAACTCCTATTGAGGGGAGTTTGATACTCTTTGTGATGGTATTTATTTATCTCTGATTATGGGGGTTTTGTGTAAGTAGTAATGGAGTGGCTGTTGGGCTTGGGTTTAGCATGCTATGTTGACATTCTAGCCATTGTGAGCTAGTAATCTATTTGATCATTGATGGTATAAAATTTTTCATATTTGTAATTACTCTCGTATCTATTGATACCAAAAAATTAAAAAAAAATGATGAAATGGCAATTAACTCAAATTACCCTTTCATAATCTATTACAATGATGAAATTTCAAACCCTGAGAATGGAAATTAATTTTGTGAGACCAAAAAATCCTCTCACACAGATTGTGAAGATCCAATGAAGAGATGAACTTTGTCTTTGTAGATCTGCAAAGATGAGCATGATTGGCGCCACCGAATCGAAGTTGCCGGCCGAAGACACTACAATGATGAAGTTAGTCACTTGATTGAAAGAATGAAGGTATAAAAATGAAGGGGTGTATGTGTGTTCTGCAGAGAGATTAGACATACCTTACTCTTGGGATGCTCTCTCCCCCCCCCCCCTCTCTCTTATATAGATGGAGAGAGCTGTGATATTTGTTTAGGTTGGACCCATTATAGGCCTTGTTTGGGTTAGGCCTAATAAGCTAGTTTTTTTTTTTTTTTCTATCTCTCACAATTGCCCAAAAACTTTCATTATCTGCGGTAGTAAGAATGAGAGTTTTTATTGCCGAGTTGCATTGTTCAAATACATGTTAAGTTTCTTGATAAAGAACACTTTGAATAAATGAATGAATAACTATATGGATGCATGTATGCTTGAATGTATGTGCAAATATACGTATAACTATATATATATATATATATAAGGGAGAGGGGTGAGCTAAAGCCCAGTGAGTAATAAAATATAGAGAGGTTAAATAAATGATGGCGATCATAGTACAAAAGCACATGAGTTATAAACAAATCATAACGATGGGTCACGGTATTGTTAACTACGGGCAAGGGCCGTAGGCTGTGGTATTATGACCCTTGGGCGAGGGTGTAGACCACAGTATTATGACCCCTAGGTGAGGGTATAGGCCGCGGTATTATAACCCCCTAGTGAGGGTGATAGCGCTCTATGTCGAGTGCAAAGATTGCGCTGTATTCGAAAATTTGTGCTGATTTTAAATGGCGATCAATTGCCAAAATGGCAGGGATTTTGAATAATGCATCCCGTGTCATTGATTGCCTGTACCAAATGAGGTAGACTTGTTAATCATAAATAAGTGAAAAGTAGTGGAAAAAGAAAAAAAGGTACACCAATGGTAGAGCATTAAAAAATAGCATTGCTTCGTTGTAGCACTAAAAAATAGCATTGCTCCGTTGTAAGGATTAGCCGAGTAGAGTTTGGAAGCATATTGAAATGGATTGCCGATTTATTGAAGTTGAGTTTCTTGTCCAACGTATATTTGCCCCATTGCTCTCGAAGGAAATCAGAATGGAATCTTTCCAAAAGTGCCGATTAAGGAGTTAAAACCAAGAAAGCTGAGAATGGCCAAAAGTGCCGAAGAGTTAAACCGAGAAAGTCGAGAACGAATTGTTGAAGTGGATTCCTTACCCCATTGTTGTCGAATGAAATCTATTATTCGGGAGGAATTCATAATGATTTCAGAGGTTATATAGCTGGGACGTTGCCAAATATGTTTTAGTTGTTGAAGTCGGCGTTGATCAAACTTCGAGCTTCGCGGCAAAAATATTGTTTGAGCTACAATATGTGGCATTGCATATAAAATCTACAAATTTTTGGTATGGAATTTGCAAAATCAAACCATACAGATATGTTCAGAAGGCTCCAAATAGTTAGAAACGACTATTGGATGGTTGGAATTGGACTCCTAAGGGCTTAATTGCAGCAAAAATGGATTGAACGGCTCAGATTGATGAAGAATTGAGCTCTGCAAAGCATTGGATAATTTCTAGGCTTGGCTTGGTGTCTTTTGGAAACAAAAATGCTAGAAGTCCCAAAAATTCTACCAAATGTCTCAAATGGGTTTAGGACCCACATGGGACCCCTATTGTGTGGGTCCCACACCCATGTGAGACGTTTGGTAAAACTTTTGACAGAATTTTTGAGATCTCTAACATTACTCTTTTACAAAAAATAAAAAATAAAGAAAGATTGTACCAACAAGGCTTGAAAACTTGCCTTTGAAAGGAAAAAAGAGCACTAAACCATTATGCCAAGACAGAGCCTTGTGTCTCTATTCGGCAAGATATATATTTGAATGTGATTCTTCGGCAATTATGGGATATGACTTAGTGACGATGCACCGAATGATTTCTTTTGTTTGCCAAGCCAACTCTGGTCGTCTTCTCCAGCCAAATGGGTGAATTTCTGGGTAAACTTTGACTGGCTCGAACAGTTTCATTTTAGCTCTGATTTCGACTTGGTTTCTTGCATTGAACTTGTCTCAATGAGTACTTCAAGCTGGTATGGTCAAAACTTGAGTTTGATAGCTTCAGAAATTTCAATTGTTTGAAAATGTGGTCCTTATCTGTGACAACCCTCACCTCTAATTAACGCTAAACTGTGACTGAGAATGATAAGTAACTGATTTGACTGAAATGTGAATTGATTGCAAGAGTATATTACTTTACTTGCATTTCTATCTGTTTGTCATATGATTGATCTATTCATGTTTTAATTTTGAACTGCAAATTGAAGGCCTTATCGGCGACCGAATCTGAAATTGATTGGTATTTTATGCTAAGTAGAATTTATGTGATTTTATGGTAGATTTAATTGAAATGTGATTTGGTATAATTAAATTAGATTAAATAATGTTAAATCACTTAAGCCTAGAGTATTTACATGTTTGCTACTTAATGGGCCACCTTTACAAACTTGTGAGGGACTTAATTCACACCCTTGAGGCATCATTTCATCATCCATATCTCAGACCAAACCGTGAGAGTGAGAGGAGAGTAGGAGAAAATTGATTCAACAAGAATTTTGCTTGAACTTTGGAGATTTGAAAGAAACTTGGAAGATTTGAACTTCTACACTTAGAATTCAAGACCTAAGGTAGAGATTTCGTCCTCCCATTTGTACATTTGAGTTGTTCTTGCATGGTTCATGGGATTATTGGAGGTTAGAGCCAAATTATGGTTTAAAGTGTTGAATCGAGAATTAATCCATGCATGCGTGTACATAATCTTGAATTTTGAGGTTGTTCTTCATGAATTTTCACATGCATGTTCATTTTCTAGTTCTAGTTCATGAATTCATCATGTTTTTGGAAGGATTGACTCATTTGATCATGTGTTAGAAGCTTTGAATTCAATTGAACACATGCATGTTAAATGTACATCTTGTTCTTGAAGTTTATTTGAAATTTGTGTTTAATTGACTTACCCTTGGGCTTTGATCTTTCAAATTGATCTTCAAAACATGTTATATTATGGGTTTAAAGTGTTTTTCCAGAAAATTGGCCCAAAAGGATCGAATTTGAGGCTTTTAAAGTTGAGTTTTGTGCTTAGGGATGAATTTGGAAATTCCAAATTTTGGACCCACGCTCAAGCGTAGGACTTCACGCTTGAGCGTACACTCTAAGTCGTGCATCTCCGCTAGAGCGTGGAAAGTCACGCTCGAGCGTGAAATGCATATGCCCAGAAGTTCATCTGTTTTGCATGTCCGCTCGAGTGAGAAAGTTCACACTTGAGCGAGGACCTGAGTCTCATGCTCAATCGGAGGTCGAGCGTCTGTCGAGCGTGAATTGTATGCATCCAGTACTTTTCATGAAGTTTGCAATCTGCTCGAGCGAAGGAAGTCACGCTCGAGCGGAGCTCCTTTGTTTGCATGTCCGCTCGAGCGTGGACCCTTGTTTTAGCAAATTTTGAAAAGTGTTTTAAAGTGTATTTTTGCATCCTCATTCCATCCTAGGCATTCATAAGCTATGTTTAAGGCATCTTAATGAGGATATTGATGTAGAACCACACCGAGTCAAGATAGGGACTAAGTTGTTGATTCCCGAGTGTGTAACTTAGTGTGTGTTCGTTCTATAACTGTGTAGGGTTGGCATCCGAGGACGCTCATTAGCTTGCCTATAGCCCAGTGCTCTGTGAGTAACAATGCTGTAAAGCTATGTTCAATTATGATTATTTTCTGAACGATTAAGTGTACTGTTTTCTGAAATGATATTGTTTACTGAATGAATGTTTGTCTTATTCTATGAACTGTACTTGTGGCATCCATAACAACTGACTGCTACTGTTACTGTTACTGTTACTGCTACTGTTACAGAGATCTTTGTCAGTTCCAATGTTTGGAACTACTACTGTTTACTGTTATGATGGCCATCAACTGACTGTTCGGTCTGTTAAGACCTACTGTACTGTTTTGCTATGGGATGCACCACATATAACTGCTATGATTTCTTAGTGGCTGATGTGACTGTTAAATTACTGAAAGGACATTCATTCTTAACCTCGTTACACAACTGTTATTCACTGGGCTTTAGTTCATTGTTTATATATATATATATATATATGTAGGTGTCCAGGCATCGGATCGAAGCTAAGAGCGTCAGGCTAAGCTCATGTTTTGTCAAAGCCAAGCATTGTGCCTCACCTCGAGGTTCCTAGTGCGTTAAGTCAAGGCTATTTTGGGGTGTTTTAGATTTCCCTTTTTGCCTCTGTTCTGTAATAAAATGTTTAGACTTGCATTGTACTGTTATGGTAGGGATTTGGTCCCTAACCTGAATGTCTGTATATGATGTATGTATATACCGTTTTGTTTTTTGAATGTGAATATGTTCAGAAAAGTCTTTTTGCATTCAGACTGTCACGGCTCATTGGACATCTTTTATTTACTGTTTTGGCTTCCGCCAGCCCCTTTACCCTGTATTACTGTCATTACTGTTATGCAGGCCTTCGGTAATCACGGATTACTGGCCAGTTACGGTGCTAAACCCATAGGGGCGGGTTTGGGTCGTGATAGAGTGGTATCAGAACGATATCAACGCACGAGTTATACTGCACACACGTGTCCAAATGAGCTATAGGATGTCCTAGAAAAGTAAATAGGGCACTGCATGAGCATGAAAGTGTGTGTGGCCAGGACATTAATATATGTGTTAATGTATTTAAGTAAGCAATTCCTATGTTTATTATTACTGTATCACATATAGTGAAATGGATAATGCAAGGAATGCCGACGAAACGGAATCATCTGATGCCAGAATGGCAAGATTAGAAAGAACAGTTGAACTGTTGACTGAGGCCTTGAGGCTACAACAGAACCAACAGCCCCCACCTCCTCCAGTTCAACCGGAGAAAAATGTTAATGAGGATATAATTGCCTTGACACAGAAGTTCAGTAAAATGAAACCACCATCCTTTCAAGGAGGCCTTGAACCGTTAAAGGCCGAAGCATGGGTTCTAGAAACAGAGAAATTATTTGAAGTGTTTCCGTGTTCCGAAGCACACAAGGTATTACTGGCTACCTTTACTTTACAAGAAGAGGCCAGAAGGTGGTGGATGCTTGTTCGTGACACCAATACTGCTTTGACTTCGGCTCAATTTAAAGAAGCCTTCTTTGAAAAAAACTTTTCTCAGTGTGTCAGGGATCGCAAAGTGACTAAGTTTGAACAGTTGAAACAAGGTACTATGTCGGTAGCAGAGTATGAATCAAAGTTTACTGAACTCGCCAGATACGCGCCATATATGGTGGACACTGATTACAAAAAGGCCAGGAAGTTTGAAGGCGGCCTTAATGTAGAGATACTTGACAGAATCAATGTGCTGAAGTTACTAAAATATGTGGATGTTCTTGATCGGGCGATAATAGCTGAGTCGAACATCGAGGCATTAAAACAGACCAAAACACCAGCGACTGAATGGCGTGGTAAGAGACGGAGTTTTAAGTTCAAGAAAGCCCGAAGCAGTCCAATGAACAAGAAGCAAAATACAGGGTCAACAACCAGTTCTAGTCAGGGAAACAGTTCCATACCACCCTGCTCTGAATGTGGGAAAAGGCATAAAGGGGTTTGCTATAAAATCTCTGGTGCTTGTTATAGGTGTGGCAAAGTGGGTCACATGGTTAAAGATTGCCATTCCACTTCTTAAGGCTATAGTAAAGTTGCAGCTAGCGCCACAGCATCAACTGCTCCACCGAAATCCAACCCCAAAGCTACCGAAAATGAGCCTCTAAAGCAAGGCCGAGTGTTCGCACTTGTACTGAGAGATGTGCAGAATACTGAGACCGTTGTGTCAGGTATGCTCTCAATTTGTGCTCAAAATGCTTATGTTCTGATTGATTCGGGATCTACACATTCATATGTCTCGCATGCTTTTTCGCGAAAACTAGATAGGCCACTGGAACCCATGAATTATTTGTTAGTTGTATATTCACCTGTTGGGGGATCCATGACTTGTGCTTATATGTACCCTGCATGTGAAATTATTGTTGGGGATGTGCGTTTGTATATTGATTTACTGCCTTTGAATATTGATCATTTCGATGTGATATTGGGAATGGACTTGCTACCATAGACTGTGTAACAAAACAAGTTGTTTTCTGTCCACCTGGATTGCCTGAATTTGTATTTAACGGAGTTGGAGTAGTACCTTCCCCATACCTGATTTCATCCATGAAAGCATTTAAACTAATTAGAAAGGGGTGTAAAGGGTATCTATGTTGTATATTGACTGTACCTACTGATGCTAAAGCTAATGTGGACAGTATTCCTATAGTCAAAGAATTCCCAGATGTTTTTCTAGATAATTTGCCAGGGGATTTGATTGACAGGGACATTGAGTTCACCATTGATGTGATTCCGGGTACACAGCCAGTTTCTAAGGCTCCGTACAGAATGACACCTACCAAACTGAAAGAATTGAAAATTCAATTGCAAGAACTGTTGGATAAGAAGTTCATCAGGCCTAGTACTTCGCCATGGGGGTGCTCCAGTTTTGTTTGTGAAAAAGAAAGACGGCTCATTGAGACTTTGCATTGACTACCGTGAACTGAATAAGAAAGACCTTGCATTGATGATTTATTTGACCAGTTACAGGGTGCCCAGGTTTTCTCAAAAATCGACCTTAGATCCGGATACCACCAGTTGAAAGTCAAACCAGAGGACATTGAAAATATTGCCTTTCGAACAAGGTATGGACATTACGAATTCCTTGTTATGCCTTTCGGAGTTACTAATGCACCTGCTGCATTTATGGATCTTATGAATAGAATTTTCAAACCATTCCTCGATGAATTTGTAGTTGTTTTCATAGATGACATTTTGATTTATTCCAAAAGCACGGAAGAACATGAACATCATTTGAACATTGCCTTACAGACCTTAAGAGAACAGAAACTGTATGCAAAACTAACGAAGTGTGAATTTTGGCTAGACAATGTAATGTTTTTGGGACATGTGATCAGTAAAGATGACATTTCAGTTGACCCACAGAAGATTGAAACAGTAGTGAATTGGCCCAGACCGTCTAATGTTACTGAAGTCTGAAGTTTCTTAGGCTTAGCTAGATACTACAGAAGATTTGTAAAGGACTTCTCCAAAATTGCCCTACCGTTGACTCAGTTGACTCAAAAGGGGATATCATTTGACTGGACTGACCAGAGAGAATCAGCTTTTCAAAAGTTAAAGACTCGACTTATGACTGCACCGATTCTTACCCTACCCTCAGGTACGGATGGATTTACCATATTTAGTGATGCTTCTTATAAGGGTTTGGGATGTGTCTTAATGTAGAATGGTAAAGTTATTGTATATGCTTCCCGACAACTGAGACTGCATGAGAAAAATTATCCGACCCACGACTTGGAACTTGCTGCAGTAGTGTTTGCATTGAAAATTTGGCGTTACTATCTTTATGGGGCAACATGTGAGGTGTACACAGACCACAACAGTTTGAAATACTTCTTCACGCAGAAAGAATTGAACATGAGGCAGCGGAGATGGTTAGAACTGATAAAAGATTATGACTTGCAAATTTTGTACCATCTGGGGAAAACTAACACCGTTGCCGATGCACTGAGTCAGAAATCAGTTAGAAATTTAGCCTGTTTGCTCACCAGACAGAAAGAATTGCTATTTGACCTTGAAAAATTTGAAGTTGAGATTGTCTTGCGTGAACAAGGTGGAACCTTAGCCATTATTTCTGCTCAACCGGCACTGATTGAGGAGATTAAAGAGAAACAGCGTAGACACCCCATTTTTAACCGTCCTCAAGACTCGGTTGTGCTTGCAGATATATCCAGCCACAAGTTTGATTGCTCGTCGGGTATTCGACTTTCGCGGCGGAACGTCACAGGTTCGGGCTTTCCAGACCCTGTATCCTTTCTGTCCCATTCTTGGACCATGACTTGGTCCTTTCAGAATGTGCTTCTTGGTGCATTGTCGACTACCTTTTGGACCTGCCGGCCCCCACTTTGTTGCAGTCGGCCATTGATTGAGCCTGTCGACCATCAATGAGCCACTGCTGGCCATCCCTGATGGCCGGCAGCACCCCTATCTCAGCAGGTTTCACTCCAAATCTTTTGAGCCAGCTAGAATCCTTTTATCTTCCCTCCATAAATGTGTATGGAGGGATGAAGCTCTTTCCAAGCTTCTTGAAGAAGCTTTGCATTGTTTTTCTTCTATATAAGAAAAGAGCCTCTCTCCTTAGCAGAGGTTCCGCATTTTTGAGAAGAAATATCTCTCTCTCTCTCTCTCTCTCTCTCTCTCTCTCTCTATATTGTTGTTCATTTGTGCCTTGAAAGCCATTCTCCATGCACTTTTACACTACAACACTTAGAGATACACCACCATCTTTGGGTTGAGGTTCTCAGGAGGACTTCTTGAGCTCTGAAAGTGAGGTTTTACCCCCTGAAGTTGCTGGTTTCGAAGTTGATCTTCAAGGGTGAGTTTCTTCCCCTTTTTAGCACTTTTTTGTACCTCATTTTGGCCATCCTTGCATATTGTTTTAGGCCTTGCTTTCAACTGAAAAAAAGTCTTGTATTTAAGTGCTTTTAAAGTTTGTTTAAGGTCTTTTTGCTGTTGAGGGTCTTCAACCCTCTTGTTGGCTTTGTTTAGCCTTGTCTTGAGCCATGCCTTAAGGCCTCCGAGCTAGCCTTGGTTTGGCCTTCTAACCACTGAAATCCAGTGGATTTTCAGTGGTAGGCATGTGGTTTTGACGCCTCAAATCAGAGGGGGTGGCCCCCTCTCTTTTGGTTCTTGTTTGCTTGCATTATTGGCCTTCCAAAGGAGCATGCCTCTATGTATTTTTGAGGCTTGGTTCAGACCCCTTTTTTGTGACTTTTAGGACCTTCCTTGGCTCTGTCCATGGCTGGTTTGGTCACCTTTTGCATGCATCATGTATGTGTAGTGTAATCCCATTTGTAGCTCATTAAAGTAGCATGTTTGCCTAGCTTATGTTGAGTCCATTTCAGTAGGTTTTTGGTGATGTTTTACCATGCCTTATATCTGTTTTGGGTTGGTTTCGTCACTCCATGCATGTGAAATACACTTGTAGTGTAAATCTCATAAACTAGCTTTATATGCTTCTTGCTTTAGCATGCCATCCTAGCTTATGTTCAGTCCATTTCAGCATGTATTTGGTCATCATTTGGCATGTCATGACTCTATCTTTTGCTGGTTTGGTCGTATTTTTCATGCTCCATATACTTGTAGAACAAATCTTGCTTACTAGCTTTATGTGCATGATGCTTTGACTCTTCATCCCAGCATATTTTGGCTTTGCTCTAGCATGATTTTGTTCTTATTTTGGGCTGTTCTAGGACTGTTTTAGGCTGCAATGGCCATATCACTCATGCTTTGTATAGCTATAGTGCAAATGCTTAGGCTAGTCTTGGGTTTTGAGGCCCTTACCATGCCATACATGTGATGTTTCCATGATTTACCATTATTTTAAATGTTATTTCAGTCCATGAAATGTGGCCATATACCTACATTTGACATGCTTTGAATGCCTTGGAGGTTTGGCTCTTTATGCCTCAAGAATGAACTTTTGTGCATGCCATTAAGCCTAAGCCTTTGGCTCATCATATCAGTGCATTTTTGGTCTTGTTATACCATGATGTAACTCTGTTTTATGCTGCCCAAGTCATGCCATGTTTGGTTTTAATAGGTGTAGTGCATTGCTTCTTTTGTAGCCTTGCATGCTCCATGTTTTTGGCCTTGTGTTTTACCTTGTGTTGGCTAGCTTCGATCTTGTTTTTGGTCTTGTTTGGACCTGCCCTGGGACTGTTTTAGGTTCCTTTAGCCCTTTGGGGCTTGCCTTGCATGGCCATGGCTTATGCCCCTTTGCTAGTTCTTAGCTTTTGAACTTCATGCATGCCATGTTTGTGTTATGTGTGTGATTTGGCATCATTCCTAACATCATTTCAGAGCATGTAGTATTATCATACTTGCATGCTTTTCACTCCTCAAGTGTGCTTAAGAGTTGCATTTTTATGCCTTAATTCTTGGGCCCATTGGCATGCATGCTTGTCTAGCATTTTGTACCGTCAATTCAGCACCTTATGGCCACTAATTTGGGCATAGTTGAGGTCTGCCCATTTTGGTTTAATTCCATCTTTGCATGTTGTTGCATGCTTGTCTTGCATGTTGTTACATGTTCGCTTCATTTTTCATGTTGTTGCATGCTATACATGTTTGCATGTTTAGGATTGTATGCCTATTGCATGCCAGTTGCATTGCATCATGCTCATATACTTGTTACATGCTTGGGTTATTGCATTGCATGTTTACATGCTTAAGTCATATTGCATGTTTGCCATGCTTGTTGCATTATTGTTTGGATTAAGTGTTAATCCGAGCACGAGGAACGAGGGACGTTTCATACTTCAAGTGATGAAACGTGTCTCAATTCTCGATCGCCGACGCTCTTGATGATTCATGATAGAGTTTTAGGCATTTATGTGTTTATTTGTGCATTCATTTCATATTGATTTGCACAAGTTGGATCTTTGGTCATCATGCATCAGGATACGTGATTGATGGTCGTGGATCCGACTATGCCTCTCCCTTGATGTTTTGAGATGATATGGGGTGGCATAGTGCATACATACCCTTGGGAGACCCTTCATTTTCTCTGTTTTGTGCTCTACTGCAGCTTGGTGTCCCAGCACATCAGTGGCCGGTAATGCCTTGCAGATGGCCGGCAGTGCCTTGTTGTTGGCCGGCATTCTTGATTTTGGGTCGGCAGTGGCTCCCCATGGTCGGCAGGCCACTAATGCACTCCCTAGCATGTTTTTGGTAAGTTCCAACAGTAAGTTCTCAAGGACACTTTACAGACAGAGCCTCTAGAGAGCATCCGAAGAGCTTTCGGGATAAGAACCGAGCATACACCTTCTGTTTCTTTGAACAAAGCTAGAGCAGCTTTATTTGTTGCTTTTCATTTGTAGTTAATTAATTTGTTAATTAATTAAGTGTTGTAATAATTAGTTGTAGCTAGTTATTCATTCGGTTATGTAATAATTAATTAGTTTGTTAGTTAGTTAATTAGTTGGCATGTATTATTCATTCGGACCCTCCGTCGAGAGGGCGAATTTTGTAATAAGTGTGCGTGTGTGTGTGCATGTCTTCTAACCCCACGTCTTTCTCCATTTTACTTACCTACTTTTGATGGTTAGTCTTAGGACATATTTTATTTAGCATCCTTATGCTCGCATATTCGCATCATTCATCTACATTGCATGCACCAGGCTCGGCGCATCATACTAATTGCATCGTGTTTTAATTCCAAGTTGAATACATGTATCAAATGTTGCATCTCATATACCATCTTAGAATACCCGAGCCTATTTCTAGTTGCATTTTGCATGTGTTGCATTAGCCATCTTAACATGAACTAGGATCATGCATTGATTACTAACTAGTTTCTGTTTTGGTTCGGAGTACACTGTAAGTGTTTATGCTTTAGCATCCTTACATGAGTGTGAGTTTTTCCATGACAGCATGCTTGCCATGAGGCTATTTGCTTAATTGTTTTAACCGCCTGAATGCCTGTGGGTGAAGGTTGGATTATTTGAATTGGAACGATTAATTGAAATCTGTGTTTTAGCCTACTTACGAGTAGCAAACTCCAAACCGTTTTCAAACAAACGGATATGCAATATTTTATTCCAAATTAGGCGATCTAGTCTATACTGGTTTGCTGTGCGCATCACATAGTAACTCTAGCTAATTAACCGGAATAAGAACACATGTGTTTTCAAAAATAAAATATCATGTTTAGTAGTGGCCGATCTTTGATCAGGCGAGCGGGGGTGCTCATATATGACCTTCCCCAATCGTACCCAAGTTCTCGAACCGAGGCAACTTTGGTGATGACGGACATGTGGCCTTAGGCAACGAGTCAGGGTTTCCTAAATTTCTCCCAAAATAAATATTTAGGTGGCGACTCTGTATCTGGGAAAGCAGTCCATGTTTGGCACTTTTTTATAAAAATCAGTTTTTCAAAACGATTTGCCAGATTTGGACTCTTTGGTGATTTATCGGTCTTGCATTGCACTTTGTGAGACTAGATTCAGAACCGTGACATTTGAGTCCGAACTGTAGCATGAGGCCCACGGGCGCGTCTACAGTTTCTGGCGACTCTACTGGGGACTTAGAGAACTTGACTCGAACTCATGATATCTTGTTTTGATTACATTTATGTGTTTCTTTACATTACATGTGCATTGGTGTGCCTAGGACACCGTGTTTGCCGTATACTATTCCTGAATAGTTTGCTGGAGGCCCGCTTTGAGAAACGTGCCATAAGGTTGACCGGTTGCGGGCTCTGCCACGACGGGAACACAAACCCCGATTTTACCGCGGCACCCTTTTTACCATTCGACCTAGTGCATATCGAAATCCGTAGTGACCATTCCAAGCTAGGACAGGTTGCTTACCCAATTGTAGGTTGTTTAAAACCGCTGTGCACATAGTGAAACCCTAGCTCCTGACAAAATAAGACAGGGAAACCCTACCCCAACATAGGGGTGTTTTGGCTCTCATTTGCTTGCTATGTGCTTTTTGAGTTGGCCTCTACAGGGAATGCACGTATCAGTTTACAAGTCTGGGTATCAGGCCTAAGGGCATCAGTATTTTGAGAATCAGTTATATCTGCAGGTATCAGATTCAGATTTGGGACAGTGATTTTGGGAAACAGTGATCAGTAGTAGAGTACAGTTATTCAGCTATGCTTGTATCTGTTCTGGTGAAATTGGGCTGAAATGCTGCCTGTTTTCCCTTTTAAGAGGGGTTCAGGGGAGATTTAGTTCAGAACAGCCAGTGTTCTCCTTTGTTGAGGCAAGGCAGACGTCTGATCCGTCAGTCACCGGTCACATCACCTCCGTTCAGTTCAACGGACTTATGATGACACAAAATTCACAGGAAATTATGGTTATGGCAGCCGTACTAAACCAAGGAATCATCTTGCAGGGTGAGACCGACGTTGAAGTACCACACCCGCCCAGGTCGCCTGCCGCACATCCAATCTGGGAACCCCAGTTATTTCAAACCCGTGAGCCCACCACCTTTGAGCTGATGGGAATGATTAGCAACCTTCAAAGATCTGTGGCTGATCTCGCCTACGAAATTTCGGCTCCGCCACCGACCAGATCGTATGCCGGGAACTTCATGCCGCAGGAGCCCCCGCTACTGGACCAAATTGTAATTGAGCTCAGCCAACCTGAGGCTGTCTCAAGCTCTGGCAATGACATGTCGACAACAACGGGGCTTCGCACTGAAGTAACAACCCAAACTGTCCACCAAGCTGAGGCTAGTGGAAAGAACAAGGTGAAGGTGGACACTGATCCCTATGAACAACTCCAGCAGGTTGTTGAGGCTCTGAAAGTCGGTGGGTTGAATAAGTAGCAAGTACTCGCAGTTGTGGCTAAGACTCTGGATGGCACTTTCCCTACTCAGACCGAGGGCAGCTCAAGCCAAGGGAAAAATCGAGAAAAGGGCCGTCATGCCAGAAACGATCCTGTCAGGTCTAATCCTACACCTGGAAAAGATCAAAAAGCCAAGGCTGCACCTGCCGATCCTTTTGCTAGTGCGTCCAGTAAAAGTCTGCAAACCTCGAAGTATCTACCCCGAGGTTGCAAGGTATTCCATGTCCTTTATATGCCTTTGTCTAAAGCGCTTCGAATCCTCACTGAAAAGGGGCATCTCAAACCCCTTGAGCCTCGGCCTTTCCGTAGTCGTCTTCCAACTGGTCATGATGCTACCCAGTACTGTACGTACCATCAACAGACCGATCACACCATTGACAACTGCTTCCGCCTTTACCATGAAGTGCAGGATCTGTTTGACAATGACGTCATCCTCCCACCTAGGTCAGCAAAGTCTGTCACCACTGAGTTGGTGGACTTCAAGGATAACACAAGTATGTGATCAGGGGTTGGTCCACCTACGGGCGGCGCTCGATTTACTCCAGATGTGGTGTTTGGCACACACTATTTTAAGCATTTGCGAATGCTAAATTTTGTAGTTTCTGACTTGGGTGTTGAGTCAGTTCTGTGGTTTTTTTTGAGTCTGTCTCTCTATTTTTGAGTCAATCTTTTTGATTTAAGGTCTGTCTTGTTGTATCAAGTCAGTCCTGTTGTACAGAAGTCGAGTGATTCTGGGGGTGTTACCTCGGATGTCACTATTTTGTTTCACGTTTGTCTTTTCGCTTTCTTTTGAGTCTGTTTCTGTCTTGGAGCCAATTACACCAGAAGATTTGAACGAAGCAGCAGTGGTTTTCATGTTTTTAAACTTATTTCTACTTTGAGCCTGTTGTGCCAGCAAGTTTAGAATGAAACGGCAGCACATTTCACCTGCTCTTCTATGCCTTGAAATTATTGCATTGACCTAAGTTTTTTCAAAACTTTTTGAACAATGTGTTGAAGACAAAGAGAAAGGAATTCCTCGGGATTTGCAAAATTTGATCAATTGAGAGAAAGAGAGGCATGTTAAGCCCTTAATGAATGAAATCATGCTTGTTAGTGTGAGTACTGAGAAGGATCCTGGCTTGATCCAGATTGGTTCCGCATTGTCTTTAGCGCAAGCGACTAGTCACTTTCTTAAAAGATTTCAAAAATGTTTTGCGCCGTCCTGCGAAGACTTGTGTGGAATCGCTCTTGAGATTGTGCATCTTAGGATCGCTCTCAGCCTCGAGACTCAATCCCTTTACTTTCAAACCTTGAACCTTAGTTCAGAATGTTCAATGGTCAACATCAAGGGAAGCCTGTGTGGCCAGATTTGAAGCAGCCCTCGAAAAAAAGGCAAGAAAGTCAAATCAAGAAGATCAGATGTTGTCAAAGGAAGCTTGCGAGGCTAGATCAGAAGCCCCCCCTCCCCTCAAACCAAGGGCAAAAAATGTCTATTGCGCTCGAAGAACCAAAGATGGATCATTCCGCAGATCAATGAAGATCAGCAAGAATGCCAAATCCCAGAATGGAGGAAAGAAGAAAGTATTGATAAAGGACAATTGAGTTCTCATCCACAACACTGGGGGCAATTCAGACCCCATTGGATGGACTTCTGCATCATCAGCGAATAGCAGCCATTCTCCTGGATTCAGATGGCTTCGAGATCCAAAACCATTTGGCATGGACAAAGCTACACTTTTACCCTTGAGTGGCTCGCTGGGCCGAAAACCCAGAAGGGCGACCTAGGCAAAAGTTAGAGCAAGCAAAAAGAAAAGAAGAAAAGAATGAAAAAAAAAAAGAAAAAAAGAAAAGAATTGAAAAGAAAAGAAAAACATAGCTCGCAAGGTTGAAAACCCAGAAAGGGCGGCCTTGGCAAAAGTTAGAGCGCAAAAAGAGAGGTTAATACCCGAGTATACCTTAACCGAAACTACGTAAGGCTTGATTCCCATGTTTGGGATACGTAGGCAATTTCATTCTGAAGTCCAGCCACAAACACTTCCAAATTGACCGTGCTAATATAATGGTTTTGATTATCTATGCCTTCTCTGTAGCCGAGAGTTCGGCTGTGGTCATCACTTTTAAGACTGATTACAATGCGCTGCGGTGCCATCCAAACAAGGGGCAACTTTCCGTTACTGTGCAGCGCCCTTTGGAACAAGAGGCAATTTTCCATTGTTATGGATCTGAGGTTGTGCATCTCAAGATTAGGTTCCATGCTCGTTGAGTAGTGGCCATTTGCAAAAATAATTTTTGAGAATTTTTACTGAGGTTGACTAATTCTCTCAAAAATTATTCCATTTTTTCAAAATTGGACCATTTCTTGGACCCAAAAAAGGAAAATTTTCAGTGTTCATAGCCTGACTTGCATGATTTTGAATTAGAAAATCAAACAAATATGTTAATCTAACTCTCATGTTGGTTAAAATTGTTTTAGTAGAAAACCAAAACAAAAAATGGTCAAAAATGATAAACTAGGGGCACAGTTGAGTCAGACTTCCTGTCTTTACCCCATCGTCAACATACTTGCCAGAAAGGGCGCTCTATCTACCAAAAAGGGCACAGTTGAAGCTGTCAGTAAATGGGTTGAAAGCTCTCTCACCCTCCGAGCAGCAAGATATTAAGCTAAGTGCGAAGCATGAATTGGAATGGATCAGGATATTCCATTTCCTCATCTGGACACATCTGATCACATCCAAACTCCTCAGCAGAACATCGTTAACCGATGTCAGCTGCAGATTTGCTACACACCCAGTTGTAGCGCAACCCCTCTGTGGGAGGAACTCACTAGCTGTGCGCAGAAGAATGAGAATTTGGTAGAATACCAGCGGCAAGAGCCCGCAACATCTTGCTTATCCATCAACCACCTAGGGGAGGGATTAAAAATGAGAGATTGAAGAATAGAGAGATGTGCGTTGAGAGAAAAAGTGAGGAAAAGGGCTTTTTCAAAAAAACAGAGCTTGAGGGCCGAGTGATGTGAGAATCACAAATGAGAAAGGGTGGGAACCAATACCCGAAGAAACTGGCTCCTCGCAAACTGAGAGGTCTCTCGCCTTTGTAATACGTTTGAATGTCGTGTTTGTTATTTTGTTTATCTCGATTCTTGTTTTGAGTCGTTTCGAGTGTTACTCTATGTGTTTAGGTTGTTTACCTTTTGTTTGTCTTTGTTGAGTCATTTTGACTGTGGTCAACTGTATGCTCAATACCCGGTTACGAACCCTTTTCTCATTCCAATTTCAAAAATGAATCGTTTTCTGCTCGGAGTGCTGTGTCGTTCTCCACATTTGTGCAAAACAAGATTCGTTCTTTCATAAAACCGCAGGGTTCAACCCAGGTCATGTCAAAACAGTTGAACTAGGACCTATCTGAAGCTACATGGGTTTCGGGTTGCGAAGCAAAAGAAAAGAGAAAAAATGTAGAGCATCTCAGTGTGTTTTAACTTCAGCGAATTCCGAGACTACATTCCAGGTGCACCTTCTTAAGCCTCGTCGTTTCTCTGGAGTATGAGTGTATCTCGACCCCAAGTGTAAGCCTGCTTCAAGTCAGAATGGCAGTTCAGGCAGCACCTGAGGGTTTCACATGCAGATGTTACCTCTCGCCAATATGAACAGGGTATACCCTTTTAAGCTGAGCGTGTTGCCAAGTCCTCCGAGAGGTAAATCGGAGGTTGCGTTTGAACTGGTCTCGTTAAGGGGTGTATTTCTTTATTCAGTAGTTTACTTCAAACATGTTGTTGATGTTGCACTGAAAATGCATTGTCATGCACCGTTATTTGCATTATTATGCACTTCTTTAGAATGCATTGTCATGCACCTTTTCTATCTTGTGCTGTCACACACTATACCTGCATTGTTATGCACACCTCTTCACTTGCGTTGTCATGCATTTTCCACTTACATTGTTTTGCACACTTCTTTTCCGAAGCACGGGGATATATCCCTATGTTTCTCTTTCATTCAGGGAACACGGGGATACGTCCTTTTGTTTCTCTTTCCTCTGGGGAACACGGGGATACGTCCCTATGCTTCTCTTGCCTTTCCGAAACACGGGGATACACCCCTATGTCTCTTCTTCTTTTTGAAACACGGGGTTGTCTCCCTTTGTTTCTCCTTCTCTAAATACAAGCGTTTGGAATACGTTCCAATGCTTGTACCATTCCAAAACATTGGGATACGCCCCTATGTTTCTCTCTCTGTCTCGTTCCTCACACGATTTCGGCATGTTTGGAATTTATCTTAGGCTGCACTGTATGCGCTCCTGATTGTTTGTTTTTGGACCCCCTCTCGTGATCCCAGCATGGTTGGAGTATGTCCCCCTTCGCATCTACTTTACTATCATAGCATCGCACTGTTTTGTGCATCTCATTTGCATTTTGCATGCATTTTATTTCGCCCTATTTTGCGCATCGCACTATCTTGCGCACTGCATACATGCACCTGTTAATGCATTGCATCTCATTTTCATTTGGCATGCATTTCATTTCGCGCTATTTTGCTCATCGTGCTATCCTGCACACTGCATATATGCACCTGTTAGTGCATTGCATCTCATTTGCATTTTGCATACATTTCATTTCGCGGTATTTTGCGCATCGCGCTATCTTGCGCACTGCATACATGCACCTGTTAGTGCATTCTATCTCATTTGCATTTTGCATGCATTTCATTTCGCGTAATTTTGTGCATTGCGCTATCTTGCGCACCTCATCTGCACTTGTTAGTGCATTGCATCATTCGCGCTATTTTGCGCATCGCGCTAACTTGCGCACCTTATCTGCACCTGTTAGTGCATTGCATCATTCGCGCTATTTTGTGCATTGCGCTATTTTGCACACTCATCTACACCTGTTAGTGCATTGCTCGCGCTATTTTGTGCATTGCACTGTCTTGCGCATTTCACCTTATCTGTACTTGTTAGTACATTGCCTTATTATTTTAACTTACGCTGTTACGCAGGTTATGTGCGCTGTTACGCACTTCTTATTTTAACTTGCGCTGTTACGCAGGTTATGTGCGCTGTTACGCACTTCTTATTTTAACTTGCGTTGTTACGCAGGTTATTGTGCGCTGTTACGCACTTATTATTTTAACTTGCGCTGTTATGCTTGTTATTGTGCGCTGTTACGCATTTATTATCTTAACTTGTGCTGTTACGCAGGTTATGTGCGCTGTTACGCACTTATTATCTTATCTTGTGCTGTAACGCAGGATGTGTGCGCTGTTACGCACTTATTATCTTAACCTGCGATGTTACGCAGGTTATGTACGCTGTTACGCATTTATTTTCTTTAACTTGCGTTGTTACGCAGGTTATGTGCACTGTTACGCACTTATCTTCTTTACTTGCGCTATTACGCATGTTTTAACTTGCGCTGTTACGCATACTCTTCTTCTTTTAACCTGCACTGTTACGCATGTTTTATCTCTTTTAACTTGCGCTGTTATGCATGTTTTACTTGTTTTACTTGCGCTATTACGCATGTCTACTTCTTTAACTTGCGCTGTCACGCATGTTTTATTACTTACTTGCGCTGTTACGCATGTTTTACTTCTTTACTTGCACTGTTACGCATATTCTATCCCATTAGCCTGCGCTGTTACGCATGTTATGTTTTACCTTACGCCGTTACGCATGTTTTGCTTGCGCTGTTACGCATGTGTTTACTTGTTCTATTTGCGCTGTCACGCATATTTTACTCGCGCTGTCACGCACACATCTTTACTTGCATTGTCACGCACACACTTCTATCTTGCATTGTTATGTACACTTTACTTGCGCTGTTACGCATGTTTTATTTTACTTGCACTATCACGCACTTTTTTATATTGCGCTGTCATGCACACACTTCGTTACTTGCGCTGTTACGCACTTTTCTATATTTTGTGTTGTTACGCATACTATCTTTACTTGCGCTATCACACACACACCTCTATCATGCGCTGCCACGCACACACCTCTATCCTGCGCTGTCACGCACTTCTCTTTAACTTGCGCTGTCATGCATGTTCTACTTGCGTTGTCACGCACTATTCACTTGCATTGTCACGCACTATTCACTTGCATTATTATGCACGTTTTTAACGATATTGTACCTGTTGAGTTTCTTTCTTTTACAGGTACGATATTGTATGTACGGTTCATTTGAAGCTGACGCGACCAGACGAACTGGACGGTATTGTATTCACTCCGCATGAGACGTTGTGAGAATTGCATAATTTTCTTACATCCTTTCTGTTGAAATATGTAGGACTGTTATTCATTCGCTTAAAATGTTGCTTTATTTTACA
This sequence comes from Camellia sinensis, assembly GCF_055761805.1. Taxonomy (NCBI): domain Eukaryota; kingdom Viridiplantae; phylum Streptophyta; class Magnoliopsida; order Ericales; family Theaceae; genus Camellia; species Camellia sinensis. The sequence goes on along the minus strand of NC_138969.1, from coordinate 38,632,016 downwards.
TAACTACTTCATTACAGTTTTTCTTTGCATAATCATAAGTTATGCTCTTGCATCTTGCATATCATTTGCATTATGCCCCAGCCTACGGGCGCATCTCTGCATGCTTATTTTGAATGTCTGCCTAAGTCTTCGGCCTTGTTAAAAATGGGTCGTCTCTGTGCTTTGACACTTACTCCCGTCACTTTGTGACTTTCGAGTTCTGTCAAAGAGGGGCAACTGTAGACACCTCATTTTTTACCGTCCTCAAGACTCGGTTATGCTTGCAGGTACATCCAGCCATAAGTTCGATTGCTCGTCGGGTATTCGACTTTCGCGGCGAAACGTCACGAGTTCGGGCTTTCCAGACCCTGTATCCTTTCTGCCTCATTCTTGGACCATGACTTGGTCCTTTCAGAATGTGCTTCTTGGTCCACTGCTGGTTACCTTTTGGACCTGCCGGCCCCCACTTTGTTCCTGTCGACCATTGATTGAGCCTGCCGGCCATCAATGAGCCACTGCCGTCTCAGCAAGTTTCACTCCAGATCTTTTTAGCCAGCTGGAATCCTTTTATCTGTCGTCTATACACGTGTATGGAGGGATGAAGCTCTTGCCAAGCTTCTTGAAGAAGCTTTGCATTGCTTTTCTTCTATATAAGGAGAGAGCCTCTCTCCTTAGCAGAGGTTCAACATTTTTGAGAAGAAATATCTCTCTCTCTATATATTGTTGTTTATTTGTGCCGTGAAGTCTATTCTCCTTGCACTTTTACACTACAACACTTAGAGATACACCACCATCTTTGGGTTGAGGTTCTCGGGAGGACTTCTTGAGCTCTGAAAGTGAGGTTTTACCCCCTGAAGTTGCTGGTTTCAAAGTTGATCTTCAAGGGTGAGTTTCTTCCCCTTTTTAGCACTTTTTTGTACCTTATTTTGGCCATCCTTGCATATTGTTTTAGGCCTTGCTTTCAACTGAAAAAAAGTCTTGTATTTAAGTGCTTTTAAAGTTTGTTTAAGGTCTTTTTGCTGTTGAGGGTCTTCAACCCTCTTGTTGGCTTTGTTTAGCCTTGTTTTGAGCCATGCCTTAAGGCCTCCGAGCTAGCCTTGGTTTGGCCTTCTAACCACTGAAATCCAGTGGATTTTCAGTGGTAGGCATGTGGTTTTGACGCCTCAAATCAGAGGGGGTGGCCCCCTCTCTTTTGGTTCTTGTTTGCTTGCATTATTGGCCTTCCAAAGGAGCATGCCTCTATGTATTTTTGAGGCTTGGTTCAGACCCTTTTTTGTGACTTTTAGGACCTTCCTTGGCTCTGTCCATGGCTGGTTTGGTCACCTTTTGCATGCATCATGTATGTGTAGTGTAATCCCATTTGTAGCTCATCAAAGTAGCATGTTTGCCTAGCTTGTGTTGAGTCCATTTCAGTAGGTTTTGGGTGATGTTTTACCATACCTTAGATATTTTTTCGGTTGGTTTTGTCACTCCATGCATGTGCAATACACTTGTAGTGTAAATCTCATAAACTAGCTTTATATGCGTCTTGCTTTAGCATGTCATCCTAGCTTATGTTCAGTCCATTTCAGCATGTATTTGGTCATCATTTGGCATGTCATGACTCTATCTTTTGCTGGTTTGGTCGTATTTTTCATGCTCCATATACTTGTAGAACAAATCTTGCTTACTAGCTTTATGTGCATGATGCTTTGACTCATCATCCCAGCATATTTTGGCTTTGCTCCAGCATGATTTTGTTCTTATTTTGGGCTGTTCTAGGACTGTTTTGGGCTGCAATGTCCATATCAATCATGCTTTGTATAGCTATAGTGCAAATGCTTAAGCTAGTCTTGGGTTTTGAGGCCCTTACCATGCCATACATGTGATGTTTTCATGATTTACCATTATTTAAAATGTTATCCCATCCATGAAATGTGGTCATATACCTGCATTTGACATGCTTTAAATGCCTTGGAGGTTTGGCTCTTTATGCCTCAAGAATGAACTTTTGTGCATGCCATTAAGCCTAAGCCTTTGGCTCATCATATCAGTGCATTTTTGTTCTTGTTATACCATGATATAACTCTGTTTTATGCTGTCCAAGTCATGCCATGTTTGGTTTTAATAGGTGTAGTGCATTGCCTCTTTTGTAGCCTTGCATGCTCCATGTTTTTGGCCTTGTGTTTTAGCTTGTGTTTGCTAGCTTCGAGCTTGTTTTTGGTCCTGTTTGGATCTGCCCTGGGATTGTTTTAGGTTCCTTTAGCCCTTTGGGGCTTGCCTTGCATGGCCATGGCTTATGCCCCTTTGCTAGTTCTTAGCTTTTGAACTTCATGCATGCCATGTTTGTGTTATGTGTGTGATTTGGCATCATTCCTAACATCATTTCAGAGCATGTAGTATTGTCATACTTGCATGCTTTTCACTCCTTAAGTGTGCTTAACAGTTGCATCTTTATGCCTTAATTCTTGGGCCCATTGGCATGCATGCTTGTCTAGCATTTTGTACCATCAATTCAGCACCTTATGGCCACTAATTTGGGCATAGTTGAGGTCTGCCCATGTTGGTTTAAGTCCATCTTTGCATGTTGTTGCATGCTTGTCTTGCATGTTGTTACATGTTCACTTCATTTTTCATGTTGTTGCATGCTATACATGTTTGCATGTTTAGGATTGTATGCCTATTGCATGCCAGTTGCATTGCATCATGCTCATATACTTGTTGCATGCTTGGGTTATTGCATTGCATGTTTACATGCTTAAGTCATATCGCATGTTTTCCATGCTTGTGTTCCATTGTTGTTTGGATTAAGTGTTAATCCGAGCACGAGGAACGAGGGGCGTTTCATACTTCAAGTGATGAAACGTGTCTCAATTCTCAGTCGCCGACGCTCTTGATGATTCATGATAGAGTTTTAGGCATTTATGTGTTTATTTGTGCATTCATTTCATATTGATTTGCACAAGTTGGATCTTTGGCCATCATGCATCGGGATGCGTGATTGATGGTCGTGGATCCGACTATGCCTCTCTTTTGATGTTTTGAGATGATATGGGGTGGCATAAGGCATACATACCCTTGAGAAACCCTCCATTTTTTCTATTTTGTGCTCTACTGCAGCTTGGTGTCCCAGTACATCAGTGACCGGCAATGCCTTGCAGATGGCCGGCAGTGCCTTGTTGTTGGCCGACACCCCTTCATTTTTGGTCAGCAGTGGCTTCCCATGGTCGGCAGGCCACTGATGCACTCCCCAGCATGTTTTTGGTAAGTTCCAGCAGTAAGTTCTCAAGGACACCCTGCAGACAGAGCCTTTAGAGAGTATCCGGAGAGCTTTCGAGATAAGAACCGAGCATACACCTTCTGCTTCTTTGAACAGAGCTGGAGCAGCTTTGTTTGTTGCTTTTCATTTGTAGTTAATTAATTTGTTAATTAATTAAGTGTTGTAATAATTAGTTGCAGCTAGTTATTCATTCAGTTATGTAATAATTAATTAGCTTGTTAGTTAGTTAATTAGTTGGCATGTATTATTCATTCGGACCCTCCGTCGAGAGGGCGAATTTCGTAATAAGTGTGCGTGCTTGCGTGTGTGCATGTCTTCCAACCCTACGTCTTTCTCCTTTTTACTTACCTGCTTTTGATGGTTAGTCTTAGGGCATATTTTATTTAGCATCCTTATGCTCGCATGTTCGCATCATTCATCTACATTGCATGCACCGGGCTCGGCGCATCATACTAACTGCATCGTGTTTCAATTCCAAGTTGAATACATGTATCAAATGTTGCATCTCATATGCCATCTTAGAATACCCGAGCCTATTTCTAGTTGCATTTCGCATGTGTTGCATTAGCCATCTTAACATGAACTAGGATCATGCATTGATTACTAACTAGTTTTATTTTGGCTCGGAGTACACTGTAAGTGTTTATGCTTTAGTATCCTTGCATGAGTGTGAGTTTTGCCATGACAGCATGCTTGCCATGAGGCTATTTGCTCAATTATTTTAACTGCCTGAATGCCTGTGGGTGAAGGTTGGATTATTTGAATTGGAACGATTCATTGAAATCCGTGTTTTAGCCTACTTGCGAGTAGCAAACTCCAAACCGTTTTCAAACAAACGGATATGCAATGTTTTGTTCCAAATTAGGTGATCTAGTCTATACTGGTTTGCTGTGCGCATCACATAGTAATTCTAGCTAATTAACCGGAATAAGAACACATGTGTTTTCAAAAATAAAATATCATGTTTAGTAGTGGCCGATCTTTGATCGGGCGAGCGGGGGTGCTCATAGATGACCTTCCCCAATCGTATCCAAGTTCCCGAGCCGAGGCAACTTTGGTGATGACGGACACTTGGCCTTAGGCAACGAGTCAGGGTTTTCTAAATTTTTTCCAAAATAAATATTTAGGTGGCGACTCTATATCTGGCAAAGCAGTCCATGTTTGGCACTTCTTTACAAAAATCAGTTTTTCAAAATAATTTGCCAGATTTGGACTCTTTGGTGATTTATCGGTCTTGCGTTGCACTTTGCGAGACTAGATTCAGAACCGTGACATTTGAGTCCGAACTGTAGCATGAGGCCCACAGGCGCGTCTACAAACAACGACAGGATGACTTTTTGAAAAAGGTCATTAATGAACGGGAGTCCAAACCGAGGCCGAACTTTAAATTTAAGAACAATGTGTTGAAGTTCCAGGGAAGATTGTGTGTACCGAATGATTCTGAATTGAAAGGACGAATTCTGCAAGAGGGCCACAATTCGAAACTATCTATCCATCCAGGAAATACGAAAATGTACCAAGACTTGAAACTGAATTTCTGATGGCCGGGAATGAAGAAAGAGATTTCTGACTTTATATCGAAATGTCTTCATTGCCAACAAGTTAAAACTGAACATCAACAACCCGCAGGCTTACTGCAGCCCTTACCAATACCGGAGTGGAAATGGGAACATATCACTATGGATTTCATTGTTGGTTTACCTCGCTCCAGTAAAGGAATGGACTCAATTTGGGTTATTGTTGATAGATTGACTAAATCTGCTCACTTTTTATCTGTCGAAACAATCTATAATGCGAACAAATTGGCTATAATTTATATTGACGAGATTGTTAGATTGCATGGAGTGCCTGTATCTATTGTTTCTGACAGGGACTCAAAGTTTACATCGAGATTTTGGCAAAGTCTGCAAATTGCATTGGTTACCGAACTGAGACTGAGTAGTGCATACCATCCTCAGATAGATGGCCAGTCAGAAAGAACCATCCAGACTCTAGAAGATTTACTGCGAATGTGTGTCCTTGATTTCCAAGGAAATTGGGAAAGCCATTTATCTTTAGCCGAATTTGCCTACAATAACAGTTTTCACTCGAGCATTGGTATGGCGCCTTTCGAGGCTTTGTATGGCAGAAAATGCCGATCTCCTATTTGCTGGGCAAAAGTTGGAGATGGGCCTTTGCTTGGGCCCGAAATTGTACATGAGACTACCAAAAAAGTGAAACTGATTCAACAGAGGTTGAAAACTGCACAAATCTGACAGAAAAGTTATGCGGATGTCCGAAGGCGAGACAGGGAATATGAAGTGGGTGATCATGTTTTTGTTAAAGTGACACCAATGAAAGGGCAGAGTCGCTTTGGAGTCAAGGGTAAGCTAGCGTCGAGATATGTCGGACCGTATAAAATCATTGAGAAGATTAATCCGATGGCGTATCAAGTAGCGCTTCCTCCTGAAATGGAGCATATGCATAATGTGTTCCATATTTCGATGTTGAGGGATTGTTTTCGAGATCCCTTCCATGTGATTGAGCCTAGCCGTGTAGTGCTAAGTGATGACTACACTTATGAAAAATGGCCTATTCAGATTGGGAACCGACGGATCAAGAAGTTGAGAAACAAATAAATCCCGCTAATAAAAGTTGATTGGCAAAACCACGGTGGCATTTATGCCACTTGGGAAAGAGAAGATGATATGTTGAAGAGATATCCTGAACTACTCCCACTGGACCCAGTATTCTTCCGTAATGAAGGTAATCCGAGTTTGGAGGACCAAACTCTTTTTAAGGAGGGAAGACTATGACAACCCTCACCTCTGATTAACACTAAACTATGACTGAGAATGATAAGTAACTGATATGACTGAAATGTGAATTGATTGCAAGAGTATATTACTTTACTTGCATTTCTATCTGTTTGTCATTTGATTGATCTGTTCATGTTTTAATTTGGAACTGCAAATTGAAGGCCTTATCGGCGACCAAATCTGAAATTGATTGGTATTTTATGCTAATTAGAATTTATGTGATTTTATGGTAGATTTAATTGAAATGTGATTGGTATGATTAAATTAGATTAAATAATGTTAAATCACTTAAGCCTAGAGTATTTACATGTTTGCCACTTAATGGGCCACCTTTACAAACTTGTGTGGGACTTAATTCACACCCTTGAGGCATCATTTCATCATCCATATCTCAGACCAAACCGTGAGAGTGAGAGGAGAGTAGGAAAAAATTGATTCAACAAGAATTTTGCTTGAACTTTGGAGATTTGAAGGAAACTTGGAAGATTTGAGCTTCTACACTTAGAATTCAAGACCTAAGGTAGAGATTTCGTCCTCTCATTTGTACATTTGAGTTGTTCTTGCATGGTTCATGGGATTATTGGAGGTTAGAGCCAAATTATGGTTTAAAGTGTTGAATCGAGAATTAATCCATGCATGCATGTACATATTCTTGAATTTTGAGGTTGTTCTTCATGAATTTTCACATGCATGTTCATTTTCTAGTTCTAGTTCATGAATTCATCATGTTTTTGGAAGGATTGACTCATTTGATCATGTGTTAGAAGCTTTGAATTCAATTGAACACATGCATGTTAAATGTACATCTTGTTCTTGAAGTTTATTTGAAATTTGTGTTTAATTGACTTACCCTTGGGCTTTGATCTTTCAAATTGATCTTCAAAACATGTTATATCATGGGTTTAAAGTGTTTTTCTAGAAATTGGCCCAAAAGGATCGAATTTGAGGCTTTTAAAGTTGAGTTTTGTGCTTGGGGATGAATCAGAAAATTCCAAATTTTGGACCCAAGCTTGAGCGTAGGACTTCACGCTCGAGCGTACACTCTGAGTCGTGCATCTCCGCTCGAGCGTGGAAAGTCACGCTCGAGCGTGAAATGCATATGCCCAAAAGTTCATGTGTTTTGCATATCCGCTCGAGCGAGCAAGTTCACGCTCGAGCGAGGACCTGAGTCTCACGCTCGAGCGGAGGTCGAGCGTCCGTCGAGCATGAATTGCATGCATCCAGTACTTTTTATGAAGTTTGCAGTCCGCTCGAGCGAAGGAAGTCACGCTCGAGCGGAGCTCCTTTGTCTGCATGTCCGCTCGAGCGTAGAAAGCCACGCTCGAGCGTGGACCCCTGTTTCAGTAAATTTTGAAAAGTGTTTTAAAGTGCATTTTTGCATCCTCATTCCATCGTAGGCATTCATAGGCCATGTTTAAGGCATCTTAATGAGAATATTGATGTAGAACCACACCGAGTCAAGATAGGGACTAAGTTGTTGATTCCCAAGTGTGTAACTTCGTGTGTGTTTGTTCTGTAACTGTGTAGGGTTGGCATCCGAGGACGCTCATTAGCTTGCCTATAGCCCAGTGCTCTGTGAGTAACAATGTTGTAAAGCTACATTCAATTATGATTATTTTCTGAACGATTAATTGTACTGTTTTCTGAAATGATATTGTTTACTGAATGAATGTTTGTCCTATTTTATGAACTGTACTTGTGGCATCCATAGCAACTGGCTGCTACTATTACTGTTACTGTTACTGTTACTGCTACTGTTACAGAGATCTTTGTCAGTTCTAATGTTTGGAACTACTACTGTTTACTGTTATGATGACCATCAACTAACTGTTCAGTCTGTTAAGACCTATTGTACTGTTTTGCTATGGGATGCACCACATATAACTGTTATGGTTTCTAATTGGCTGATATGACCATTTAATTACTGAAAGGACATTCATTCTTAACCTCTTTACATAACCGTTATTCATTGGGCTTTAGCTCACTGTTTATATATATTTGTAGGTGTCCAGGCACTGGATCGAAGCTAAGAGCGTCAGGCTAAGCTCCTGTTTTGTCAAAGTCAACCATTGTGCCTCACCTCGAGGTTCCAAATACGTCAAGTCAAGGCTGTTTTGGTGTGTTTTAGATTTCCCCTTTTTGCCTCTGCTCTGTAATAAAATGTTTAGACTTGCACTGTACTGTTATGGTAGGGATTTGGTCCCTAACCTGAATGTCTGTATTTGATGTATGTATATACCGTTTTGTTTTTTGAATGTGAATATGTTCAGAAAAATCTTTTTGTATTCAGGCTGTCACGGCTCATTGGACATCTTTTATTTATTGTTTTGGCTTCCGCCAACCCCTTTACTCTGTATTACTGTCATTACTATTAAGCAGGCCTTCGGTAATCACGGATTACTGGCCGGTTACTGTGCTAAACCCATAGGGGCGGGCTTGGGTCGTGACAGTATCGCAACTTTCAACGGACTTTGGTTACTTTTTGGCTTGTCGAGTTTGTGGGTTTGGACTCCTTGAGTCATCACGAATCCTCAGGTATTGTCAGATGTGGATTTCAGCAAGCTAAGCTACTAGTTCTGTGCCGATGCCGAGATAGTAGTGCTGGGCAATATTGTGTACTTGGTTGCCGAGAATGTCCAATGATGTGGAGTGATGTATGTCTGGCTGAGTAGTCTTGCCGAGTAAGCAATGAGCCAAATAATGTTGCTAAAAATGTTTGCCAAACAATGTTAGCCGAATAAGGTTGCTCTACTGCCAAGTAATGCGGACTAATGTTAGCCGAATAATGTTGCTCTACTGCCGAGTATTGCCAAAAGTATTACAATAGAAAGAGTTATGCAATAGAAACATTGCCAATAGTATTGTCGAACATATTGCAATAGCAAGATTGCCAAAAGTATTGCCGAACATACTTTGCGCTAGTATTGCCGAAAATGTTATCTATTGCATAACCCATTATGCAATCTCTTGAATTCAACACTAAGCTTTTTGGTTTGCTGAACAATGTAGAACAATGTACTCGGCAAAAGAGCTTGGTGGTTCACTTTGTTGGCTATGCAGTCGGTGGCAAAAAATCGAGCCATTCTCGTTGCCAAAGAATAGAGCTCGAGGTTATAGAGCTACAGAGTAGCTTTGTTGAATTGTCGAACAGCTCCATTGTTTTTAAACTCAAAAACTTGATGGCATATGAACTTTGACTACACATGGCAATGGTGTTATCAATCCGCTTTGTAGTCGATTAATTTAATCACTTGTGTTGGCAATACTTCAATTTCCACGGCCATCCTCTTGGTGCTTGCTAAGCTTGACCCAACTGTTGGTGTCGATCGACACTCCTCTTGGCTTGCCGAAACATAGTCAGTGTCACTTTGCTTGTCGAAACACTAGTCGGTGTCTCTTAGCGTGCCAAAACACTTGGGCAGCAGTTCTTGAATTTTTCTCTTTGATATCACTTGGTCGACCATCAGAGAAATGGTGGAGTAATGAACTCTATATCTGTAAACATCTTTTAGCAAGGCATAATATTTTTAATTAAATTGAAGGTTATAAGCATATATGTATATAGAAATCACAATGTAAGACAATAGTTATTGAAAAAGAAAAGAATAGAGGTTTCATTCTAGAAGTGAGTTTCCCTTGGATCACGGTTGTGCAGCGTGTCGTCATTCATGCATGTGCTTATTAAAAAATGCAATGTGGATGTCTGAGCATTCTTTTGGCAACCGACAATGGTTATTGTTTTTTGAACTTCATATTAACTTCGGCAATAGTTTGCTGAGTAACTTGGCTTGGCCAAGATGGTTGATTTTGATGCCGAACTAAACCGTCGAGCAATGAAGTTGAGGTGTTGGTGCTATACTAAGGAGCAGTGCCAAGCTTTGTGGTGTTGATTTCTATGAAGGGCCGAACTTTCTGTGTATGAGGCCGATGATAGAGCTTTCAAACCTCCTTTATATACAGCAAAAATTATTTGGGCAAAAAGTCATGCCGAAGAGAGTGAATCGGTCAAATGCAACATGTGTCGCATAATCTCAAAAAGTACACTACTTAAAAGTAAATTGAACCAAAGAGAAATAAAGAAATTACTAGGCCAACACAGTAGCCGAAAGATTGCCAAAGTTCTACTTCATTTTCTTTTTTTGGCATTAACATGAGCCATATAGATTGCCTTAATAAAAAGTAAAAAATTATGAAGTAAAATTATGGATAAAGTCGGGGTATAGATTGCCTCATACTCTCACAAATTATGACGTAAAAAATTTTAAATTACTTGTTATAATAATTCATGGCCTTATTTATGTCAATTTCGTCTAGAGAGAGAAAAAGTGAAGACCAACTTTTTTAGCATAGGTACACGTGCATACATGTTAAGAATCAACTTCAAAATAAGTTTGAGAAACAAAGAATAAATAACTAAATGGATAGACCATGTATGCATTTGGCCGAGAAATCCCGTTAGTAATGCCAAAAAGATGCTTTCACCAAGAAAAGTGTGAAACCCATTTTTAGAGAGAAAAAATGGAAATGCAAAAGTAAATCAACTAATACGTGCCGACTACTCTTCTAGAGAGAATGTCAAGATAGATATTAAACAAATGTTTGGACCAACTCTATGAGCACCAATATATATTGGACCAAATCTATGATATACATATATAGATATATCTGTGTGTATGTATATGCCTATAGGCAGCAAGATTGGATTTCAAAAATAAATTAAAACAAAGAGGAAAAGGATAGGATCAATCGTGGGTCTTGCTTCGAGTAACGTGTAATGATGATCAGAGCATCTTAAGGCTAGACCCATTATAGGCCTTGTTTGGGTAAGGCCCAATAAGCTAGTATTTATTTTTTTCTGGTTCCCACAAATTTCATGCATAAATCCCAAGTTGGAGAAAATTATTTAGGAATGGCTATAGATCTATATATATTCCCCTTATTTACTCACTATAAAATTTTCTTTGATATTCTACCAAGTGCTCTCTGGTTTCATTGTTTTTAGCCTTCATAGCATGATTCTAGTTCCAAAGTATGCTAATTATCAAGCATGTCTGAGGGGTTCTAAACTTAGAACATGAAAAACGCTAAGCCTAAATCTAAGCACTGGTAGATAATTTAATACAAGTGTATGAAAAAACTTCTCTTGATTTGGATATTAAAAACTTCTCTCAAGTCTGTAAGGTGATTTGTAGCAAGCTTGCTCTTCACTACCATGTCATCTATGTAAGCCTCTGAAATCCTTTCGAGCTGCTCCTTGCACTTTCGAGTGATTATTCGCTGGTAGGTTGCTCCAGCATTCTTGAGGCCGAATGGCATTACTTTATAGCAATAGGTGCCTCTTGGAGTAATAAATGTTGTTTTTTTTTTTTATCTGGGCCGAACAGTGGTATCTAATGGTAGCCGCTATAAGCGTCCAGAAAGCTCATACGCTCATGTCCTGCTGTTGAGTCTACTAGTTGATTAATGCGAGGCAGAGGAAAGCTATCCTTGAGACAAGCTCTGTTAAGGGAGGTAAAGTCAACGCAAACTCTTCATTTTCTGTTCTTCTTTTTGACTATGACTGTGTTGGACAGCCATTGTGGGTACTGAATTTCTCGAATTGTTCCCGATACTAGGAGCTTGTCGACCTCCACAATTACTGCTTCAGTATGCTCAACTGAGGATCTTCGGCTTTTATGCACAATGGGTTGAGGAGAAGGGTTGATGTTGAGTTTATGACAAGTAAAATCTGGATTCAACCTCGGAGTATCATATGCTGACCATGCGAATAACTTCATATTTTTCCTCAGCAAATCTAGCAACTGAAGTTTCTCATCAGTGCCTAGCGAGGTACCAATAAGGAAAACTTTTTTGGGTCATCTTCCTTCATTAGGACTTTTTCCAAATCTTCTACTATCTTTTTTGCTGGAGTTCCTCCGACATCCTCCAAGACCGGTTGTTTGGCTATTTCAACTGTCTATACCCGATTGCAAAATTGTTTAGCCTTTATGGTTACCATGAAGCAATGTTTTGATGTAACTTAGTGCCCTGAGATCTACTCTACTCCGTTTCCCGTTGGGAAGTGGATGAGTTGGTGGTAGGTTGAGGGGACTGCTTTCATTTGATGAATCCAAATTGTAAGGAAAATGTGTATTAATATCCAAGAATTCTATCTGTAGGGTCTTTGTCCAAAGCACAACTGGCAACACTATCTTGCCAAGTGGCCATTCAGGCTGTGAATTAAAGTCGACCAATGGAGCCACTACTGGGGTAAGGTGCTGCTCAGAGAGACTGAGCTTTCTGAATAAATCGTAATACAATATATCTGCTTCACTACCCTGATCTACCAGGACTCGTTTTACGTCAAATCGTTTCCCAATTCCCACAGTTATAATCAGTGCGTCAGTATGTGGATGCTGAATACCTTCTAAATCCTTCATAGTAAATGAAACAGTGCATAAAGGGGGCTTAGGTACTGTTCGTACCTTTTTTGGCGTGAGCGCTACTGACATGACTTGCTGAATCTGCACAGCTTTGGCAATTTCTTCTTGAAGTGCCTCATCGCGCTCATTACTCTGTGGGTAGCCCGGAGAAGAATTCTTATATTCAATCTGAGGTCGGCACAAAATTTCTTGAAGATCTTTCTGTCAAACTGTGTTCCATTGTCTGCAATTAGTTCCCGCGGGATGCCGAAACAGACCACGACCTTCCTTATGACAAACCACTTTGTGTCTGCTTCTTTGATGCTTGCCAGTACTTCAACTTCAACCCACTTGGTGAAATACTAGGTTGTAGCAATGAAGAATCATCTGTTCCTAGTGCCCCGTGCCAAAGGTCCAACGATATCCAGACCCCACTAGGCAAAGGGCCATGGGGTTGGCTTCTTTTTTATCTTCGGGAAGAGTGCCAGTTTTCAGAAAATCAAGTATCGGATCCATCCAGCTTGGTTCTAGGTTATTGCAGAAGACTAGAGATGCAATGCTTAGTTTTGGCACAAACTCAACCCAAACTTTCCTAGCATCTATGGCATTTACTGACGAGTCGAGGCAGGCCAGAGCATCAGCGTTACTGTTTCTGTCCTGCTTGATTCGTTCCATTCGTATGGATTGGAATTTTTTAAGTAGATCCCTTGCCCTATCTGCATACATGGTCATTCTTTCATCTCGTGTTTCATAGACCCCAATGAGTTGGTTAACAACCAACTGAGAATCGCTGAAAACCATGAGTTGTTCTGCACTGAAGTGTTCAGCACTACGTAAACCAGCTAACAGTGCTTTGTATTCTGCTTCATTGTTCGAAGCCTTCCAACCAAGCCTGAGAACTTGCTCCTAGATAAATCCTTCTAGGGATATAAGTACTACCCCTGCCCTCGAGCTTTGGTTATTGGATGATCCGTCAACATAGAGGTGCCAGATGTTACCAATAAAGAGTTTCCATACTTCTAAAGCGTATTGCTTTCCTAGTTCGGTGGTGCGTGGCACCTGTACCGAGCTGGAGTTTTTATGTTCAGTGCTCTAGGTGGGTGTGAATTCAACGACAAAATCCACTAAGACATGGGCCTTGATTACTATTCTGGGTTGATATCGAATGTCAAACTCACCAAGCTCAACCGCCCATTTCACTGTTCAGCCAGAGAAATCGGCTCGGCTGAAGACAGATCTGAGGGGGAATTCAGTGAGGACATTGATGGTGTGACATTAAAAGTAATGTTGTAGCTTCCTTGAGGCAATAAGTAGTGCGTAAGCCAACTTCTCCAAGGGTAGGTACCGTGTCTCGATATCTAAGAGAGTCTTGCTAACGTAGTACACCGGCCTTTGTTCCTTTTCAACCTCACAAATCAATACTATGCTTACGGCGTGATCTGAAACTGCCAAATACAGATACAATTCTTCCTTTGGTTCTGGAGTGGAAAGGAAAGGTGGTGTACTGAGATACTTCTTAAGGTCTTGCAGTGCCTCGATACATTTAGGACCCCGTTCAAATGTAGCCTTTTTCCTTAGTAGCTAAAAGAAAGGCTTCATTCGATCTGAAGACTTGCTAATGAACCGATTTAGGGTAGCTGCCATTCCGACCAGCTTTTGTAGCTCCTTAGCCTTTGTTGGTACTTCGAGCTCTTGTATTGCTTTAATTTGGTCCAGATTTGCCTCGATTCCTCTGTGAGTCACCATGTAACCCAAGAACTTCTATGTTCCTACCCCGAAAGCGCATTTCGAGGTATTGAGGAGAAGCTGATGGCTTTTCAGGATATTAAAAACTTCTCTCAGGTCAGTAAGGAGGTTTGTAGCAAGCTTACTCTTCACTACCATGTTATAGCGATCCCGGTTTTCTCTCCTTTGGTTGTTGTATTCCGGACTTAGGTCCGTGGTGTTGGTTGTTGTATATACCTTGTTTTCATCCATTAATTCTATATATTTGAGTTTTCGGTTGTGTTGGGCAAGTTTGTAATAGGTTGGTTGTGATTGGGAGCAAATGGTTGCTGCCCAGATTTTGGTGTCTTCACTCGAACGAGACTTTTGTCGCTCGAGCGAGCTCTTTGTTTTTATTCCTTCACTCAAGCCAGGGTTCCTTCGCTCGAGCGAGACTTGGGTGATGTGTCTGGTGGCTCGAGCGAGAAGTCTTGCGCTCAAGCTTGCGTCTGCGTCTCTTTTTGACCTGAAGGTTGTTTTTCTTGGCTCAAGCGAGCTGTCCTTCGCTCGAGCAAGCGAGCTGTATATTTTGGGTTTCTTCGCTCGAGCGAGCTTTTCTTCGCTCAAGCGTTCTTCTGGGTTGTAGACCTGAAGCTTCGAATTGTTGGCTCAAACGAGGCTTTCTACGCTCGAGCGAGGTTTCTTTGTGTCTGGTCGCTCGAGCAACCACTCCTTCGCTCGAGCGAGCTTTGAATATATCAAATCACAGTAGCTTCTTCTTCTTCACTTTTTCTTCATCTCTTTTTCTAAAAACCCTAGAATGGCTACTCTTTCTCTCTCTACATACCTTCTCTCTAAAAATCCACCTAGTTCTAGTGATCTCCTACCCTAGTCCCTTTGTAAAAAGTATGGAGCTTGGTGTGGGCTTCGTTTCAATCCGAGAAAGTTGGTGTTTGGAGCATTTCGGGTTTTCACCTTCTTCTCTTTTTGGTCTCTTCATTTAAGGTATGGATAACCTACTCTAATCTATGAGTCTTGACATAAATTTTAGTCATTTTGATTAATTGGTGTTGTTTGGTAATTTTGGAAAAGTTAGGGTTTGGTTTGAGGTTAAAAGAAAGGGGTTTTCAAAATGTTAAATTCCATATGTATGTGAGACCTTGGAGAATGGTATTATTATTGTTAAATTGGTGAAATTGAAGCTTAGGGTTGATATTGAGAAAGGGGGAAAAATGCCCTAATTATGTTGAACAATTAATTTGGGGAAATGTGAAATTGAGTTGAGGATAATGAAATTGGGAAATTGTGGGAGTAAATGGTGTAGTTGGATAATTTAATCACTCACCTATAAAAATGTTGATATTTTATCTGTTGATAAATTTATTATCTGTTTAGAGATAACTGATTTGGGCTATCGATAGAGGATAGTCTTGATCATTGTAGACACTGTATGTTGATTAGGGAAAACTGAAACTAATCAAATGTGTTATGCCATTGAATATGACGGTTGGAATAATACAGCAAATATATGTATTGATTGATCATGTATACGATAACTGTTTAAATAAATTGTACATGTATATTATTTGGGAGGAGATAGGGGATGTACTCCATGGTTTGAGGGGAGATAGGGGATGGACTCTCAAACTTGTTTGGGAGGAGATAGGGGATGGACTCCATTAATACAAGAAATATGTGTATTAAATTGAAGTATTAATATAGCAAATATGTGTATTAATTGAAGTGTGGAAGTGTTTTAATATGAGTTGTAGACTAATTTGTATTGTGGATAAAGAAAGTGTTTTAATGTGGGATGTAGTCTCATTTAATTGTTTGGCCAGGTTCTGAGCCATGTTTATGAATTGATTTGGATAAGTAAAGGAAA
The DNA here is from genome assembly GCF_055761805.1 of Camellia sinensis. Taxonomy (NCBI): domain Eukaryota; kingdom Viridiplantae; phylum Streptophyta; class Magnoliopsida; order Ericales; family Theaceae; genus Camellia; species Camellia sinensis. The sequence continues at coordinate 38,615,990 of NC_138969.1, read as the reverse complement.
GTGGAATGAAACATGGACATAATTATCATGGAACTGTATTGTGATATAAGTTGGTTTATAAGTGCTAGCCATCTATCAAATGCTAATGTTTTAGTTATTTCTCGTACTTGGTTTAGTATATCTCTACTGGGCATTGGCTCACCCTATATAGGACATCATTTTCAGGTTCAGGTGACATGCCACCTCCAAGGACATAGCTTAGAAGGTTTTGGGAGTTGAAGACTCTTTGGTTGTTTTGTTATTTTAGTATTACATGTAAATTCAAGCCGAGGGCTTAATGTGTATGAGTTAATACTCTCTTTTTTTTGTAACCAAGTGTTGGCTTGGAAAGTTGTAAGCCCACAGGGCATTTACTTTTGTTGTCAACATGTAATACGTTTGCAATGAATACTCTGATAAATAGAAATATGTTTTATTCCCTCATGTCTATATATGTCAAGAATGTGGGCTTATATGTATTATTTTGAGGGCGTTACACATGTCATCTATGTAAGCCTCCATAGTCCTTCCGAGCAGCTCTTTGAACATTCAAGTGATCATTCGCCGGTAGGTTGCTCTGGCATTCTTGAGGCTGAATGGCATTACTTTATAATAGTAGGTGCCTCTTAGAGTAATAAATGTTGTTTTCTCTTGATCTAGCTGAACAATGGTATCTGGTGATAGCCGTTATAAGCGTGCAGAAAGCTCATATGCTCATGTCCTGGTGTTGAGTCTACTAGTTAATCAATAGGAGGCAAAGGAAAGCTATCCTTGGGACAAGCTCTGTTAAGGCAGGTAAAGTCAATGCAAACTCTCTATTTTCTGTTCTTCTTTTTTACTACGACTGTGTTGGACAGCCATTGTGGGTACTAAATTTCTCGGATTGCACCCGATGCTAGAAGCTTGTCGACCTCCGCAATTACTGTTGCAGTATGCTCAACTGAGGATCTTCGATTTTTCTGCACAATGGGCCTAGCGGAAGGGTTGATGTTGAGTTTATGGCAAGCAAAATCTAGATCCAACCCCGGAGTATCATACGCTGACCATGCGAATACCTTCATATTTTCCCTTAGTAAATCTAGCAACTGAAGTTTCTCATCAACGCCTAGCGCGGTACCGATAAGGAAATACTTTTCTGGGTTGTCTTCTTTCACTAGGACTTTTTCCAAATCTTCTACTATCTTTTCCACTGGGGTTCCTCGAACATCCTCCAAGACCAGCTGTTCAGCTACTTCAACTGTCTATGCCCGATTGCAAAGTTGTTTAGCCTTCATGGCTGCCATAAAGCAATGTTTTGATGTAACTTGGTCCCCTAAGATCTGCTCTACTCCATGTACCGTTAGGAAGCTGATGAGCTGGTGGTAGGTTGAGGGGATTACTTCCATTTGATGAATCCAACACCGACCCAGTGTGGCATTGTAAGGGAAAGTGTATTAATAACCAGGAATTCTATCTATAGGGTCTTTGTCCTAGCCACAACTGGCAACATTATCTTGCCAAGAGGCCATTCAAGCTGTGAATTAAAGCCGACCAATGGAGAAGCCACTGGGGTGAGGTGCTACTCAGAGAGACCGAGCTTCCTGAACTAATCATAATACAATATATCTACTGCACTACCCTGATCTACTAGGACTCGTTTTACGTCAAATCGTTTCCCAATTCCCATAATTATAATCAGTATGTCAGTATATGAGCGCTGAATGCCTTCTAAATCCTTCCTAGTAAATGAAACAGTGCATAAGGAGGGCTTAGGTACTATTCATACCTTTTTCAGCGCGGGCCCTACTGACATGACTTACTGAATCTGCACAGCTTCGGCAATTTCTTCTTGAAGTGCCTCATCGCGCTCGTGGCTAGTTGTACCATGAATTATGTTTATTACCAACCAGGGCAGATGCTCGATGTTCAGTTCTGGTAGGGGGTTCCCTTGTTCGGTCACCACTTTGTCCAGATCAATATAGTCTCGAAGGTGCCCAGCAGCTACCAAGTCTTCCAGGTGTTGCTTCAACGCTCTGCAATTTTGAGTCATATGCCCTCTGTCTTGGTGATAAGTGCATTTGAGCTTTTGGTTGCGTCGAGCTAGATCTCCTAACATTTTTGACAGCCAAGTAAAGAATGGCTCTCTCTTGATTTTTTCCATAATACGATACATGGGTTCTTTGAATATAGTCACAACTACTTCATGGGATTTAGACTTATCTACTTCATTCACTGCAAATCCTCGGTGTTCCCTCGGTCTGTTCTTCTTTTGTTCCGAGCTGTTTGTTCAGTTGATGCTACCTCGATGAGAATCTGATCATCTTTGAGGCGAGCATACTGCTCAACCCTTGCACGCAAATCCTTCAGTGATGTGGCTAGGCGCTTGGTAAGTGACTGTCTCAGCTTGCTCTCCGGATGTAGACCGTGTTTAAAAGACATTACAACCATTTGTTCACTGTAAATGTTTTCTCCAGATCGTTATACTCCTCCTAATACCTTCTAGCATAATTACACAGTGTTTCCTCATGTTCCTTTCGGAGACCGAATAGGGTATCTAGCTCTTTTGGGATCTTAGTGTTGGAGACGAATTTGGCCAAGAACTCTTCAGAGAGCTATCTCCAGTCATAAATCGATCCGGCAGGGAGACTGTGGACTCGACTTTCTAAGCAAGCCCCCATTTCGAAGAGGCGCGAATTGGTCTTCTACAATTCGGACTCCTGTCACGGTTCTGAATCTAATCTCATAAAGTGCAATGTGAGACTGATAAACACCAAAGAGTCCAATCCGGCAAATCATTTTGGAAAATTAGATTTTAAATCAAATAATGCCAAAATTGGACTGCTTTACCAGATTATAGAGTCGCCACCTAAATATTTTGTTTTTGAAAAATTTAGGAAACCCTGACTGGTGCCAAAGGCCACGTGTCTGTCATCACCAAAGTTGCCTCGGCTCGAGAACTTGGGTACGAGAGGGGAAGGTCCTGAAAGGAGCACCCCCGCTCACCCAATCAAAGATCGGCCTCTACTAAACATGATATGTTGTTTCATAAACACATGTGATCTTATTCCGGTTATTAGCTAACTTACTATGTGATGCACACAGCATACAAGTATAAACTAAAATCGCAAGAATTGGAACAAAACAACTCATGTTTGTTTTTCGAAAATAGTTTGAAAATGCCACCCTCAAGGTGGGCTAAAGCTTGGATTTTCCACCCTCAAGTGGGCTTAAAACATGATTTTGCCACTTCACAAAGTGGGCTTAAAACATACATTTGATGAATTGTTCCAATTCAAGCAATAAAGCCTCCATCCACAGGCATTCATGCAGTTAATCATTTAAGCAAATAGCCTCAAGGCAAGCATGTGAAACATTGCATCACTCACAGTCATGCGAGTATGCTAAAGCGTAAAACTGACAGTGTACTCCAAGCCAAAACAAAAGCTAGTTAGAAATCATGCATGATCCTAACTATGTTAAGATGCCTAATGCAACACATGCAAAATGCAATTAAATAGGCTCAGCTATCTAAGATAGCATATGAATGCAATAATTTTATAACATGCTTTGAAACACGTATTCAAATAAGTATTGAAATACAATGCAGTTTGAATGATGTGCCGAGCCCGGTGCATGCAAGACAAATGAATGATGCAAACATGCAAGTATAAGGTATACTAATCAAAACGTGTCCCTAATCTAACCATCGAAAGCGGATAAATAAAAGGGAGAAAGACGTGGGGTTGAAAGACATGCACACACACACGCACGCACACGCACACTTATTACAATATTGCGCCCTCTCGAAGGAGGGTCCGAATGAATAAGCTAAGCTACACTAAGCTAAGCTAAGCTAACTAATCTAATTAAGCTAATTAGACTAATTATTACAATACTTAACTAATTAGCAAACTAATTAATTAAATTAAAAAACCATGCTAACTAACAAGTAAAGCATTAAACAATACTGCCTCAGCTCTACTTGAAGAAGTTGAACATGCATGGATTCGGTTTTTGCCCCGAAAAGCCCTCCGGTTTGCTCTTGAGAGGCTCTGTTTGCAGGGTTACTCCAAGAACTCTCTGCACCATTTTACCAAACCAATGCTGAGGAATGAACTAGTGGCCTGCCGACCAAAAGGAGGCACTGCCAGCCAAAGATGTAGCACTGCCGGCCACTGGTGTGCTAAGTCACCACACTGCAACAAAGCATAAACAAAGGGAAAATGAGGGTTTTCCAAGGACATGTTTGTACTGTGCCCCTCTTTATCATCTCAAAACATCAAAGGAGTGGCACTCTTAGATCCAAAACCACCAATCAAGCATTTTCAACGCATGATGGCCAAAGATCTAAGTTGTACACTTTCAATAAATGCACAAAAACAAGACTCTAAGGACCACCGCCCTATCATGCATGATCAAAGGTGATGGAGACCAAAGGAGATTGACTCATTTCATCACTTTGAGAATGAAATAGACCAATCAACCTTGTATTCAATATAATGTTCGATTGAACACATGCAATGCAAACAGAACATGCTTATCTTTGTCATGTTTTACTTGATTCATTTTATTTACTCATTTCAGCATTACCAAGCCATTCTTTAATTGGTTAAGTCCAAGATAAGTGTCCTCTAATGAGAGAGGGGTCAACCAAAGGATGGTTTAAGACATGAGAGAGATCATGCCTTTGGCTAGGAGGAACCCTCAAAAGAGAGTTAAAGCCATTGAGCACAAGCTCTATCTCAAGCTTAAACACAATCATAAGGTTAACCAACCCTCAAAACAAATCAAAAGTGATGAAATGAAGGAGGTTGCAGACTTTTAGTGTTGAAATGGCATGCAAAGAGACACTAAATCAGGCAAGCAAAACATGCAAGACATGCTCAAAAGCCAAAAGCCTTAAAACTAGTGAAGAGCACTACACTAAAGGCATGCAATATCAAACCCAAATGGCCAAACCAGCTCTGGACAAAGCTTAAACGTGCCAAAACAATGGTCAAAACATGCTGAGATAGAAGCTCAAAAGACTAGGAAAACATGCACACATGTTAGCACATAAACAAGGCGCAAAGCACAACTCTCAAAAGCAATTAAAGAGTGATGTATATGAGAGTATGATAGAGGTATGTGCACTGAAATCACATTCTAAATGATGCTATACCATGCAAACATCACAAGCAAAGCATGTTAGAGGCCTTAAAACACAATGCTAGTAAAGGCATTTGCACTATAGCTATACAAAGCATGAGTCATATGACCGAGACCACTCAAAACAGAGTTAAAGCATGGTAAATCAGTGGCAAAAATGTGTTGAAGTCAAGCTAACACAAGCTAAAATTATAGGCTAACTCATTAGGCATGCTAGGCTAGTAAGCATAATTACACTACAAGTACAAGAAGCAAGCAACAAGTGACCCAACCAGCCAAAAATAGAGTTAAAGCATGTCAAAATAGAGCCTAAAACATGCTTGAATAAAGCTACAAAAAGGTAGAAATACATGCCCACATGTTAGGCCATCAACACATCCAAACAAAACACAAGGAGGGGAGGCCACCCCCTCCTATTTGGGACCTCAAAACTAACTTTCTACCACTGAAATTCCACTAGAATTCAGTGGTTAAAAGGCCAAGAAAAGGCTGTTTTAAAAGCTTTAAAAGATGGCATAAAACTTAGCAAACAAGCTATAAAACATGGTGGACCACCCCTAACTCCAAAGAGGCCTTAAACCATCATTTTTAAACCTTAAAAATAGAGGGTTTTGTAGTTAAAAACTAGGCCAAAAACAGCATGCAAAGGTGGCCAAACTAGTGTGCAAAAATAAGCTTAAAAGGGATAAGCTTTACACCTTTGAAGCATAGCAACAAACAACCACTTTTCTGAGCTAAAACCAGCTTTGAGAGCTCAAACAAGCCCTCCAAGAACCTAAGCTCCAAGATGAAGGTGTTTGGCTAAGGGTCTTAGTGCAAATGTGTAGAGAATTCTCACTTTCAAACACAAAATATGAAGAGAAATATGATTCTAGAGAGAGAGGCAGAAATTTTGCTCTGAAAATTTTGTAGAGAGAGAAGGATTTTAGAGAGAGAGGCTCCCAAACTTGCTTCCCAACCTTTAAAACCATAGAGAATGAACTCTATATATAGAAAAACATGAGCTTTGGCCAAAAATATCAACAAATGGACAGGTGGAGCAGTGGGGAAACAACTGGAGCTAAAAATCTGTAAAAAATCTGATTTTTGACACTAATGGCCGGCAGAGGATCATTGGTGGCCGGCACTGTATCATCTATGGCCGGCACTCTTCACCAGTGGCTGGCAGAAAAATCTGCTCTCCAGGTCCAACTTCAAATGGGCATATCTCCTTCATCTGGACTCCTTTGCAGGTCATTCTTGTGTCTAAATTGAAGCCCCAAAAATAAGATTTCCAATGGTGGCAGCTTCACATCAAAATTACAAGTGTGCTAAGAGATATCCCTCTTTTAGTGAAGACTGCTCAGTTTCGGTTCAACCGGATTCATGCCTAACTTCTCCTCAACTAGTTTTCTTTCCTCCTCTCCTCTTTTCTTTAACCCCAAACCCCTAAATAAGGTGTTTTGAAAGATTTTTTAGAGAGTTCACCTCTCTTCCATTCATTTCCACTTTGTCCTTACTCGGTTTACCAAAAAGCACAACATTTAATAAAGTGCGAGCGTCGGAACATCATAGGAACTTTGTTTTAAGAATATTTTGAAAGAGAGGGTTTTAAGGTCCAAAAATCTTTTTGGTCAAAATAGTTTTGGTCCAAAAACGGGGTGTGAGGTTGGGATTGGACTCTCCCTTGCCGAAGAAATCGAACCTTTGCACTGCACAACTTTCATCACCAAGTAAATGATCAGTGGTGCCCAAGTCTTAAGGGCGATCAAAAATGAGGTCTCTACAAAGACGATCGAACTGTCGACATGCAAATTCTCCCAAGCTGGACGAAAAGACTTTGCACATCAATGCCTCGTCTCGGCTCCATAAGGACATCATCGGACCAAAGGACTTTGAGGGAACAGGAATATCTTAAAACCAAAAAGACCCTTCAAGAATCTGGGCAGCAGCCAGAGAATTTGTCCAGCCCTTCAAAAAAACCTTATCTCACAATACCAGCACCTCTTCTTTGTAAGCGACCTCAGCTTCATCCCAGCCTTGCTACCAATACTTAGCCTCCAAAGCGAAACATTCAGCGACCATCACTGCAATAACTGCCTCCAGCTCAGCCACCTTCCCTTCAAGTCAGGCCTGGACCCCAATGGTAGCTTCCTTGGACTTCTCAGCCGAGGTGATAACCTTGCTCAGACGAAATACCTCCCTCTCAGCAGTCCTGCGCCCCTCCTTCTCGGCTTCCAAATTCACTGTCAGTCTTTCAGCATTCATGGCGGCCTCCAGTACGACCTTCTCCAGTTCCTGAGCTTGGTGATTGACAGGTGCATCCTCTGAATACACTACTACAGATAATAAGATATTAAAAGAAAGCAAGCAGTAAAAGAACGCCAAAAGAATTCAGAAACACATACAGCAGTCATCATATAAAGGGTCCCCTTTAAAATCGGAATATCACGGGGCCCGTTGTGATCTTCCATGCCTACTAGCATTAACAAAGTCTTAGTCAGGTCAAAAGCAAAGTCCCTAGAAGCAATGACTAAATCAGAAGTAGAAATACATTAGCGGCTCCCACTTTTCAAATGACTCATCCTCAACAGGATCTTTAAAAGCCTCTCCAATTACCGTCTTGCCGGTCTCCCTCCTCCTCTTCTTCGCCCTTGCAGCAACTGAGGCAGAAGGTTCGGCGGCAGCAACATAAGGACCAGAGGCCCCTATCTCCAACTTCATGTCTATAAGGCTCTTTGGTTCAACGTTGATCAAAGGGGCTCCCAAAATATCAGAAAAGCCAAAAGCCTCTGCTTCTAAGTCCACCAGCACTCTCCTTTTTTACATTGACCCACCCCTTGTGAAACTAGGGGCAAGAGAAGGTGTCCTCTCAGATGGCAAGCCTTGGTCTCGGCGGTAGTTCGTGACCAGAGGGGTAAGGGACGTGTTAGTTTTAGTATCAGAATCTAGAAGAGACATAACAAGCCTCGCTTTCTTCGAGATGGTGGAACAATAAGTCACCTAGTAGTCCAGCAGTTCGGGCACAGACCTCTTCTTATACCTCAAAACAGCCTTGATAGCCTTGGCATTCTCTCAATTCGGTCTGCTCTGAAAACAGGAAGCCTCTGTAGAAATAAGGAACAACGTTAAAACAACATTCAAAATAAGGTAAAAACACATAAAACACTAAGAAGAAAGACTCAGACCTGGATAGCCATTTTTTTGGGGCATCCGTTCAAATTGGAACTCAATCCCAACAGGAAACTCCCAATTACCCCCGACCTGTAGGAAATCATCATTGTGTTTGTCTGAATTAGGTAAGCTAGTTACAAGATGGCAATCGGCCGAGCGAACATGGAGATAATAAGTGCTATGATCCTTGTTATGGGAAAGCGTATAGCAACCCAAAATGTCCCAGATATCCAAATTCAAACTGAAGACCCCACAGACAACTCAGAATAAATTGATAGACACCTGCATAAGGGTAAGTTAAACTTGGTGCAGGAAATGGCACACCAAGGGATCAAGGAGAAATCGGACCCCTCCTTCAACAATGGCTGCGACCGGGAAAGCAACGGTACTTCTAGTGCCCATGCGCTTAGCGTTAACCTTCGCCAGCGAAAAGGTCACATCGTCGGGAATACCATAGTCTCGGTGAAACGAGGCCATCGCCTCAAGGGTATCCACTAACGACCGAAATTTCCCCATTATTCAGACCTAGTAGGACGAAGAAAAAACTCAAACTAAGTAGGGAGTAGAGCCAGACGCCGAAAACAATAGCTCAAGGGCTAAAGAGGGCGATCAAGATGAAAAAACAAAAGAAAAGATAAAATTCAAGGGAACTTACAGAGATTAAAACAATAGCGACAAGTAAACAGCCTTGAAACGAGAGCGATAATGGCAGCAACAATGGCAACGGAACGTCTCGGCAGAGCACCGTCGGAACCAAGGTAAAGGAACCGAATGGGTTTTCGACTCTCTAAAGTTTGAAGATAGATGAAAGGGTTTGAATTGACACCCCTAGAGCATTTATTGTGCTCAACTAATGCGAAGGTACACAATCATGCCCATCTATGTGGAATCGGCGCACTATCTCTGCGCACTAGTACCAAGCCGCCACGTGTCACCATGGGAAGACGCAGACAGAAGGCATGTGTCAAGATTGAACCGCCACCAAGGTCGAACTGGGGCAAATCCGAAGCGACACGACACTTGGAGTGCAGGGCAGTAGTTCCCTCCAAGGGGAACCTTAGCGCAAGCTAGAGGGCAAATGAAGGGACTGAATATGAAATGGGTTGGATCCAAGCCTTGTGTCGACCCAATCCATTAGACTTAAGTCCAGAGGAGCCAGGTAAACAAATGGGCTAGCTAGTTAAGCTCAATTACATCATCAACAATCCATCCAAGTCCTCATGCACTTGGGCCCAACTCACAGTGGAAAGGCTAGTCTAGTCGCGATACTGGACTGGGCCGAGTTGTTGGACTTAATCTATGGATGGAAATGATGGGCCGAACCCATCACCAAAGACCAAAATGGGCCGAGCCTATATAAAGATATCCGGCTGGGCTAGCCTATCTCTATAAATAATCTCGCAGCAAAGGAACCTGTCAGAGAAACGTGGAAGCTATGAGTGCATGCATGTGCAAGCTACCACCTCAGCTGGTCCCCTTCACCTAGAAATACGAAAATGGTTAACCAAGGGAATATGGGTTGTTATCAGCATGACTACAATGAGTATATACAACCCTTGTCAACTACCAGATGGTCCCCTACCTTAAGCAATGCTAAAGGAAACTTGGCAGCACCGAAGTTCCATGAAACCATCTTAGGCAACAAGTAAGGAGTTCTATATAAACTACACTCACTCCATATTGAAGGTAATTAATCTAAGCTAAACCATACTCACTTAAACACAACTCTCTACACTTAGAGAGTACCTTCCATCTTCTTTGATCAATTACTCCCACACCGGAGGGGTTATCTGGACAGCTCTAACGGTGTTCACTGTTGTAGGGTCTTAATTCCTGGATAGTCCAATAAGGTGTGGAGCTCCAATCCACAATCATCTAGTATGGTATTCGGTATGTACACCACAAGTATACCAAAGATACCAAACTTATCTTCCATTTCTTTGGAATCATAACTGATAATTTTTTTTGAATTTAAGCTTAGACATGATAAATTATTCTGAGATTACAATTCCGAGATAAAGTATTCTAAGGCATTTTTAAGATTTTGTGACAAACGTGTTGTGTTTGAATAAGTTGTTCCACCTCGCCCCGACAACAACATAATCTACATATATAGGATAAACAATTTCTAAAATAGTTATCCTAAGTCAAAAATATTTGAACTAAATGCGAGATTATTTTATTTCAAAATTATTTAATTCACTCCGACCTTTAGGCCTGAATCAGTGTGACTTAATACATTTCTCTTAGTGAAGACCATATGTAAGTTCTGACATTTGTAGGTTTGATTATTACAAATGTCGTAATTCAATCTTATGGGAGTAATAACTAATAAAAAATATAAAATATAAAAAGTTATAATTAGACATACATAAGGTATATCACAAAAGTCATAATCAAAGGTACCATATGATACCATAGAATTTCTCATAGGTACCACCTAGAAAAGAACACGACCTACGTGAAAGCAATTAAATCAAGACATTTGGTCTAATGGTTGTATAACACTTTTTGTGGTGTGAGATTTTGAGTTCAACTCCTATGGAGGGGAGTTTGATACTGTTTGTGGTGGTATTTATTTATCTCCGATTATGGGGGTTTTGTGTAAGTAGTAATGGAGTGGTTATGTTAACTTTCTAGCCTTTGTGAGCTAGTAATCTATTTGATCATTAATGGTATAATATTTTTCATATTTGTAATTATTCTAGTATCTATTGATACCCAAAAAAAAAAAAAAAATAGTGAAATGGCAATTAACTCAAATTACCCTTTCATAATCTTATTACAATGATGAAATATCAAACCCTGAGAATGGAAATTAGTTTTGTGAGACCAGAAAATCCTCTCACACAGATTGTGGAGATCCAACGAAGAGATGAACTTTGTCTCTGTAGATCTGCAAAGATGAGCATGATTGGCACCACCCAACTGGGATTGCCAGCCAAAGACACTCCAATGATGAAGTTAGTCACTTGATTGAAAGAATGAAGGTATAGAAATGAAGGGGTGTATGTGTGTTCTGCAGAGAGATCAGGCATACCTTACTCTTGGGATGCCCCCCATTTATATAGATAGAGAGGGGTGTGATATTTGTTTAGGCTAGACCCATTGTAGGCCTTGTTTTGGTTAGGCCTATTAAGCTAATATCTATTTTTTTCTGGCTCCCATAATTGCCCAAAAACTTTCATTGTCTGCAGTAGTAGAAATGAGAGTTTTTATTGTGGAGTTGCACTGTTCAAATACATGTTAAGTTTCTTGATAAAGAACACTTTGAATAAATGAATGAATGAATGACTGTATAAATGCATTTATGCTTGAATGTATGTGCAAATATACGTATATAACTATATATATATATATATTAGGGAGAGGGGTAAACTAAAGCCCAGTGAGTGGTATAGTATAGAGAGGTTAAACAAATGATGGCGATCATGGTGTGAAAGCATATAAGTTCTAAACAAATCATAACACTGGGCCAAGTTATTGTTACCCACGGGCAAGTGTCGTAGGCCGCGGAATTATAACCTCCAAGTGAGGGTGATGGCGCTCTATGCCGAGTGCAAAGATTGCGTTGTATTTGAAAATTTTGCTAATTTTAAATAGCAATCAATTGCCAACATGGAAAGGATTTTAAATAATGCATCCCGTGTCATTGGTTGCGTATACCAAATGAGGTAGACTTGTTAATCATAAATAAGTGAAAAGTGGGGGAAAAAAAAAAAGTACACCAATGGTAGAGCATTAAAAAATAGCATTGCTTCATTGTAGCACTAAAAAACAGCATTCCTCCGTTGTAAGGATTAGCCGAGTAGAGTTTGGAAGCATATTGAAGTAGATTGCCGATTTATTGAAGTTGATTTTCTTGTCCAATGTATATTTGCTCCATTGCTCTCGAAGGAAATCAGAATGGAGTCTTGTCAAAAGTGTCGATTATGGAGTTAAACCGAGATAGCCAAGAACGGCCAAAAGTGCCGAGGAGTTAAACCGAGAAAGACGAGAATGAAATATTGAAGTGAATTCCTTACCCCATTGTTGTCGAACGAAATCTACTATTCGTGAGGAATTCATAATGATTTTAGAGGTTATATAGTTGGGACGTTGCCAAATATGTTTTAGTTGTTGAAGTCGGCGTCGATCAAACTTCAGGCTTCGCAGCAAAAATATTGTTTGAGCTGCGATATGTGGCATTGCATATAAAATCTAAAAAATTTTGGTATGGAATTTGCAAAATCAAACCATACAGATATGTTCAGAAGGCTCCAAATAGTTGGAAACGACTATTGGATGGTTGGAATCAAACTCCTAAGGGCTTAATTGCAGCCAAAAATGGATCGGGCGGTTCAGATAGATGAAGAATTGAGCTCCGCAAAGCATTGGATAATTTCTAGGCTTGGCTTGGTGGCTTTTGCAAACAAAAATGCTAGAGGTCCCAAAAATTCTATCAAAAGTTCTACCAAATGTCTCACATGGGTGTGAGACCCACATAGGACCCCCATTGTGTGGGTTCCACACCCATGTGAGATATTTGGTAAAAATTTTGGTAGAATTTTTGAGATCTCTAGCATTACTCTTTTGTAAAAAATAAAAAATAAGGAAAGATGGTGCTAACAAGACTTGAGCATTTGCCTCTGAAAAGAAAAAAGAGCACTAAACCATTGTGCCAAGACAGAGCCTTGTGCCTTTATTTGGCAAGATATATATTTGAATGTGATTGTTTGGCTATTATGGGATGTAACTTAGCCACGATGCACCAAATGATTTCTTTTGCTTGCCATGCCAACTCTTGTCGTCTTCTCCAGCCAAATGGTGAATTTCTAGGCAAACTTTTGACTGGCTCATACAGTTTCGTTTGAGCTCTGATTTCGACGCGATTTGTTGTATTAGACTCGTCTCAATGAGTACTTCACGTTGGTATGGTCAAAACTTGAGTTTGATAGATTCAGAAATTTCAGTTGTCCAAAAATGTGGTCCGTATCGTAACTTTCAGCAGACTTTGGTTACTTTTTGGCTTGTCGGGTTGGTGGGTTTAGACTTCTTGAGTCAACACGAATCCTCAGGTATTGTCAGATGTTGATTTTGGCAAGCCGAGATGCTAGTTCTGTACCGATGTCGAGATAGTAACGCTAGGAAATATTGTGTACTTGGTTGCCGAGAATGTCCAATGATGTGAAGTGATGTGTGTGTGGCCGAGTAATCTTGTCGAGTAAGTAATGAGCCGAAAATGTTTGCCAACTAATGTTAGCCGAATAAGGTTGCTCTATTGCCAAGTAATGCGGAATAATGTTAGCCGAATAATGTTGGTCTGCTGCCGAGTATTGCCGAAAGTATTGCAATAGAAAGAGTTATGCAATAGAAAGATTGCCAAAAGTATTGTCGAATATATTGCAATAGCAAGATTGCCAAAAGTATTGTCGAACGTATTTTGCGCTAGTATTGCCGAAAATGTTATCTATTGCATAACCCACTATGCAAACTCTTGAATTCATCACTAAGCTGAACAATGTACTCAGCAAAAGAGCTTGGTGGTTCACGTTGTTGGCTATGCAGTCGACGGCGAAAAATCGAGCCTTTCTCGTTGCCAAAGAATAGAGCTCAAGGTTATAGAGCTACATAGTAGCTTTGTTGAATTGCCGAACAGCTCCATTGTTTTTAAACTCATAAACTTGATGGTGTATGAACTTTGACTACACATGGCGATGGTGTTGTCAATCCACTTTGTAGTCGATTAATTTAATCACTTGTGTTGGCAATACTTCGATTTCCACGGCCATCCTCTTGTTGCTTGTTGAGCTTGACCCAACTGTTGCTGACAATCGACACTCCTCTTGGCTTGCCGAAACATAGTTTGCGTCGCTTAGCTTGCTGAAACACTAGTCGGTGTCTCTTAGCGTGCCGAAACACATGGGCAGCAGTTCTTGAATTTTGCTCTTTGATATCACTTGGTCGGCTATCAGAGAAATGGTGTAATACTAAACTCTATATCTATAAACATTTTCTAGCAAAGCATAATATTTTTAATTAAATTGAAGGTTATAAGCATGTATGTATATAGAAATCATACTGCAAGACAATAGTTATAGAAAGAGAAAAGAATAGAGGTTCCATTTTAGAAGTGAGTTTCAGCGTGTCGTCATTCGTGCATGTGCTTATTAGGGGCCTGTTAGGTAACTATTCCGTTTTCAGTTTTCAATTTATATTTATAAAAATTTTAAAAATTGTCATAAAAATTTGTTTGATAATTTTTTTGATTTATAAATGGTTGTCTCAATTTATAAATTTGAGGAAAAAACATAAACTCAAAAAAATAAGTTTACGTTTTCAGTTTTCAATTTTTTTTTCAATTTTTTTTTTTCAATTAATTTTTTTTTGCAATTATTTTTTTTTTTCAAATATTTTTTTTCCCAATTAAATTTTTTTCAATTAATTTTTTAATTAATTTTTTTTCATTTAATTTTTTTCTAATTAAATTTTTTTTCAATTAATTTTTTTCAATTATAATGTGTGTGATCCCATTGTCATAAATAATAAAAATAAATATAAATATTTTAGGCCTGAACAAACATATTTTTTTAGTTTATGTTTTTAAAATTTTTTAAACATTTTGTTCAAACCAAATGCGTTTGTAATCTATGTTTTTCTAAAAATAAACAAAAACCAATTTATAAAATTTTTGTAAACATAAACCAAAAATATAAACGTTACCAAATGCTACCTAAAAAATGCAATGTGGATGACCGAGTGTTCTTTTGGCAACCGACAATGGTTATTGCTTTTTGAACTTCGTATTGACTTCGGCAGTAGTTTGCCGAGTAGCTTGGCTTGGCCAAGATGGTTGATTTTCATGCCAAACTAAACCGCCGAGCAATAAAGCCGAGGTGCTGGTGCTATACTAAGGAGTAGTGCCGAGCTTTGTGGTGTCGATTTCTATGAAGGGCCAAACTTTCTGTGTATGAGGCCGATGATAAAGCTTTCAAACCTCCTTTATATACAACAAAAATTATTTGGGCAAAAAGTCATGCCGAAGAGAGTGAATCGGTCAAATGCAACATGTGTTCGCATAATCTCAAGAAGTAAACTACTTAAAAGTATATTGAACCAAAGAGAAATAAAGAAATTACTAGCCCAACACATTAGCCGAAAGATTGCCAAAGTTCTACTTCATTTTTTCTTTTTTTCTTTTTTTTGGCATTAACATGAGCCATATAGATTGCCTCAGTAAAAAGTAAAAAAATTATGAAGTAAAGTTATGAATAAATTCACAGTATAGATTGCCTCATATTCTCACAAATTATGAAGTAAAAAATTTTAAATTACTTGTTATAATAATTCATGGTCTTATTTATTTTAATTTCATCTAGAGAGAGAAAAAGTGAAAACCAACTTTTTTAGCATAGGTACATATGCGTACATGGTAAGAATCAACTTCAAAATAAGTTTGAGAAAAAAGAATAAATAAATAAATAGATAGACCATGTATGAATTTGGCCAAGAAACCCCGTTAGTAATGCCAAAAAGATGTTTTCACCAAGAAAAGTGTGAAATCCATTTTTAGAGGGAGAAAATGAAAATGCAAAAATAAATCCAACTAATATGTGCCGACTACTCTTCTAGAGAGAATATCGAGATAGATATTAAATAAATGTTTGGACTAAATCTATGAGCATATATAGATATATCTGTGTGTATGTATATGCCTATAGACAGCAAGATTGAATTTCAAAAATAAATTTAAACAAGGAGGAAAAGGATAGGATCAACCGTGGGTCTTATTTCTAGTAACGTGTAATGATGATCTGAGCATCTTAAGTGTGGTGTTTGTCATCTCCTTCATTGAATTCTTGTAGACGATTCCCACAGACCGTGCCAATTGTGAGACTAGGAAAATCCTCTCACACGGATTGTGGAGATTCAACAAAGAGATGAACTTTGTCCCTATAGATCTGCAAAGATGAGCATGATTGGTGCCATCCAATTGGAGTTGCCGGCCGAAGACACTCCAATGATGAAGTTAGTCACTTGATTGAAAGAATAAAGGTATAGAAATGAAGGGGTGTGTGTGCGTTCTGCAGAGAGATCAGACAGACCTTGCTCTTGGGATGTCCTCCCTTTATATAGATGGGGAGGGGTGTGATATTTGTTTGTGCTGGACCTGTTGTAGGCCTTGTTTGGGTTAGGCCCAATAAACTAGTATTTTTTTTTTTTTTTTTGGCTTCCACAAATTTCATGCATAAATTCCAAATTGGAGAAAATTATTTAGGAATGACTATAGATCTATATATATTCCCCGTATTTACTCACTATAAAATTTTCTTTGATATTCTACCAAGTGCTCTCTGGTTTCATTGTTTTTAGCCTTTATAGCAAGATTCTAGTTCCAAAGTAGGCTGATTATCAAGCATGTCTGAAGGGTTCTAAGCTCAGAACATGAAAATCCCTAAGCCTAAATCTAATCACTGGTAGATAATTTAATACAAGTGCATGAAAAAAATTATAAGGAAAAGGGGAAGGAAAAAAGAAAAAAGTGTCTTCCAAAATATTTAAGGCTTAAACTTCTTGAAGCTAACATGATGCATATTTTCGAACAGTATGGAACTTTGGGGACAATCTGAATGTCAACACAAATTTGGTCAAGTCACAAGGTGTGTATCAAGCTGCAGCAGAACCAGGATTTTAGTCGAGAGACAAATATTGAGACAAATTATTGGGTCAGATCGGTTTGGAACATAAATTTTAATTTGGTTTTAAAAAAACAATAATCAATATTTAAAAATTACTCCATTATCATACATATTACTATTTAAAAAATTATCTTAACTTTAAAATCTATAAAAACGAATGCCAATTAAATACAAACAATAAAAGAAAATACTTTTATAAGTTTATTATCTATACTATTATATAAATCAAAGGCTTAAATATAAATCAAAGGCTTAAGCCTTTGCTTCTCTTTATGCCAAATGTTTGATTTCTCTATGCTAAAAAAAAAAAATTAAAAATAAAAATGAAGCCTTTGCTTCTCTTTATACCAAGTGTCTTATTTCTCTAGGTAAAATAAATAAATAATTAGATAAAAAGGAGGGTAGGAGGACTTGAACCTATAACCTTCTGTTGTACAAAGAATACTACCTAAGAACATCTCTAACGGTGTATTAATTTTTTCATTAAATTTGAGTAAAAATTTGAATAAAAGCTTCTTTTGATATCAAGTGCTCCAACAGAGGATTTTGGAGTTTCATCAAAACACCAGTCGACCAAGCAGACGATCAGGCTGATGTCCGGTTGATCGACCGGCCAATTTATTTTTATTTTTTTTTTGCCTTGAGATGATCGACTGGCCAATGTAATTTTTTCACAAATTTTTTTCTTGAGATGATCATTCAGGAGGACATAGGGGTGTGCATAATACCGCCGAAACCGCCAAAACCACACCGAACCGCACCGCCAAGGCAAATTCATTATTATTTGCCAATCAAACCGCTGGTTTTTTGTAAGAAAAATGGCAAATTCTAGTGACACTTTTATCAATCCGCCGGTTTCTATTTTTTTTCCAAACCGCACCGACCCGCACTGCTATTAAATCATATTTTATAAGATTCTAAAAGTTCTTTTTTACTTAAGTTTGTTTATTGTTCTATACCTTAGAATATAGTATTACATTACTTGCTCAAGGGGAATTCAAAATGTCAGTAATCCAAAATAAAGTTGGATTCTAATTCACTTTTCAATCTTCTTTTTTTTTTCTGGCCATGTTGCTACACTTGCTGCATTAGAAGAAAGCTTCGCAAGATGCTTAACATCACGGTATCTCTCGTCTTTTTTTTACTCTTTGATTTAAGTTTTGTAATTTGAATTATATTTTTTATAAACCACCAATCCGCCTGAACCGCCAAGGCAAATCCGTCATTATTTGCCAACCGAATCGCCGGTTTTTGATAAGGAAAATGGCAAATTCTAGTAACACTTTTATCAATCCGCCACCCACCATACGGTTTCTATTTTTCTCTCAAACCGCACCGACCCGCACCGCGCACACCCCTAGGAGGACATCCGACAATGCCTATGAACAATGATTTGATAAAAAGTACATTGGTCCTCAGTTTTATAAAAGAAATGTGAAATCTTGGATTTGATACTTATTTGATGAAACTGTTATTTTTTTCACCAAAATTCAAATTTGATGACACAAATTTGAGTAATCGTTGGAGATGTCTAAGTAACACAAAACATATAGTAAGTTTTTTCTTTTGTTTTTTATTTATTTATTTGAATTACACATGCATTGCGTGTACTAACCGCTAGTATACTAATAAATAGGAAAACTATCAACAGGTCATAATAGTTCGATTTAATTGCCATCAATTCCTATTGAAAATAAGTCCTAATAAAATAGTTGCTAAAAATCATTTTTGTGACCATTTTTTGTATATGTCGCTAAAAATTAACAATTAATGACTTTTTTGTCACGATTTTTATAAATGCTAAAATTTACAATTAATGATATTTTTCTATAACGAATTTTTCAAACTATCACTGCAAGTTGAAAATTAGTGATTTTTTTATTGTGACAGTTTTTTTAAACTGTCACTAAAACTTATAATTAGTGACATTTTTTGTGACCATTTTTAAACTGCCGTTGAAAATTAATAATTAGTGACGTTTTTTAATAGTGTTTAATGAAAAACACCATTAATTAGGGGTGACCATGGTCCGGATTGGATCGAATTGGAATAAAATCAGGACCAATCTGTTATCTATGATTCCTAAAAAATTGAAACCAATCCAATCTGTTTAAATCATGGAACCAATCCAAACCAATCCATTTAAACACGGATTGGATCAGTTTAGGACCACGGATTCACATAATTAAATAACAAAAAAATATATATATAACACTTTAATTTCATAAAAACATAAACATAACGCTATATTAGTTCCACAATAGCAACATGTTTTTCTATAATAGTAGCATACTGTTCTAGAATTTAAACAACCATAAGAAAATTGGTTTTACCATAAAAATTTAGACCATCATAAATTAAAATTAAAAACTAACAAACAAAAGTAATAAAAAAAGATATTATACGGGTTTAGGTTTGAGTTTAGGTTTTATATAGAATAAGAAAATATACTATGAAGGAGGATGTATAATAAAAATATAGACTATTTGCATACGGTCTGAATCGGTTCCAATCCGGAACTAATCCGTGGACTACGGATTTTTAATTCTTCAATCTCGAACTGAACCGCGGATTCAAAAAACCAATCCAAACCTATCGGATTGGACTGGACTGGATCGAATTACGGATTTCACGGATTCCTTTCTCAGCCCTACCATTAATTATCATAGAATCTATTAGACAATAAATCCACCCATTACGACCTACACATAAATCTCCCTACTAAATAAGGAGTCAATCTAATCAATATTTTAATTAGTGATGTATTGATAAAAAAATTAAAAAAAATTAAAGAATATACATATTATTTTAGAAAGAAAAAAATTAAAAACTATCTCAAAACCTAAGCTAAAAAAAGTATTTCTTAAAAATTTGAGGAGGTCCATGTGTCCCTCGAGATCCTTTACTAGCGTCATCCTTAGTATCAAAAAGAGTTTTCAATTAATTCTGTTGAGGTATCCAATAAAGTCAGGCAAAGTCAGATGTAGGGGTGTAAATTTGGCCCAGTCCACCCGAACCTGACCCATGTTGGGTCTCTTGGGCTATAACAACCCCGAATTGTAATTAGTCAATAAATCATGATTAAAAATGTCTAATAAGTAATTAAACGAAAATTCTGAGTTAATTGCATGTATATTGTGTCAATTGTGTTTATATCTGTCCATTGTAGAAATATATGTCTATATTTCTATTTCGCTATACGAATTGAAAGCCTTATTGGCATCCGATCACGAAATTGTCTAGGTTAATGTGTAATTTGGAATTTTTAGAAATTTATGGTAAGTTTAATTGAAATCTGATTCGGAACCAAATAATTATAATAAATTAATTAGCACTAATGACAATTAATTAGTATAAGCTTAATTGGGCCTATATAAGGCCAAAATGATTTCTAGGCACCTCATATACACTCCATCATTTTTGTACTCAACATAAACGTGAGAGAGGAGGAGAGCTAGAGTTTGAGACCAAAAAGAGTAAGATTGAGGAATTAGCTTGAACTTAAGCTAGAGATTTGAAATTTGGGAAAAACAACTTGGAATTCTTGCAAATTAAGACTTAAACGTAAGACTTTAACCCTTTAGTTATGTAATTGAGTTGTTAAGTACATGAAATCAAGTGAAATATGTGAATTAGCATGGAAATTGAGCTATAGAATGGAATTAGGAACCAATTCATGCAAGCATGTGCATTTCATAAAGTTTTGAAGTTGTTTTCAAAAGAATTCTTTCATGCATGTGGTAACTCTAGTTTGGTTTTGAGAATTCATCACATTCCATGTCATTTTACCTTATTTGATCATGTTTGGAAAGGTTGAAGTTCATATCAATTCTTGCATGTTGTGTTTCCAAATTTTCAAGTTTGATTTTGAACAATTGGCTTGCTTTTGAGCTTTGATTTTGCGAAATGGCTTTCATTTCAAGATGTTATACAAGTTGAGACATGTTTTCTTAAGTTTTGGGCCCAAATGATGTGTTCTAAAGCTTTAAGTTTGAGTTTTGGAGCTTAGGGAGTAATTTGAAAATTCCAAAATTCGCACTCTTCACTCCAGCGGTAGAAGTTGAGCTCAAGCGAAGAATGCAAGCTCCAGTACTTTTGTAGAGTTTAAGGGTTAGCTCGAGCTACCAAAGTTTCACTCCAACGACCACCCTTTGTTTTGAACCTTAGCTCGAGCGATCAAAGTTGTGCTCGAGTGTAAAATGAGAGCTCTCAGAAGTTTTGCAGACTAAGGGGCCCACTCGAGCAACCAAAATTGCACTCAAGCGAACTGTCCTATTTTCAAAATTTTGGCTAAATGTTTCAAAGTACATTTTGACATCCTCGTTGCATCTTAAGCATTCCTAAGTCTTAATTAAGATATAATAATAAGGGTAAGAGTTAGAAACCCACCAAGATAGAAAAGAAATGGGTTATGTGTTTTCTGAGCATGTGTATCAAAGTGTATCTACAATGTGTTTGTGTATGTCACGCGCCATAGACTGTCTAATCCGTCTGTTCTGATTGTTTTGCTACTGGAGCTATCTATAAGTAATAAGTCTATAAAGCTATGTTCAACTTTAAATATTTTTTGAATGACATGATATGATCTGTTTTCTACAATGGTATTCTATGATTAAATAACTGATTGTCCAACTTTCTAAAATGTATTCGTGGCATCCTTAGCATCATGTGATATCTGTTACCTAGTACCAGAGGTTCCATTATGGAACTGGTTAAGCATAACCATTATCTGCTTTGTATCTGCTCTGTATACATCCCTTTATGGGTTATCTGGTCCCTTTATGTGTCATCTGTTCTGTTAGCACTAATGGATGTACCATGTATGACTATTAGTGAATTCTGAATATGAATATGAATCTATTTATGACTCTGAACTCTGATTTCTGAATCTGTTACGAACATCATCATTCATTAAAACCTTTACTCTGTTATTATTTACTGAACTCCAGCTCATTGTATTATTTATGTATGTAGGTGATCAGGCGCATGGCTAGGCTCAGTGATGATTGCTTGGAGATCTGTTTTGTCAGCCAACCGTAGTGCCTCCCGGGGAGGTTTCCGAGTTAAAGTGTGGTCGTGTTTCTACAAACAAGTTTAAGTTTTTGTTTTCTTTTGTTTGTCTAAACGGTTTTTGTATACTCTATATTTAGTCCTAAGTCCTTTTTGACTGTATCTATAATTGTGACGTAAGACCAATGTGAGTATGACGTCACATATATGTATATAAGTTTTAAATTTTCTGTCTCATGTATGTCTACACAGCTCTATGGACAATGTATTTGATATTTGTTTCCGCTAGCCCCCTTAACTTAGCTTAATTTGTTAAGAGGCCTTCGGTAATCCCAGAATTACTAGCCGGTTACGGTACTAAACCTATAGGGGTGGATTTGGGTCGTGACACGGGCTCCCGTCAAAATTTGGGTCGGGCCAGGCTAGCCCACATGCCAAAAAATTAGGCCCAGGACCAATAGGTATTTGGGCCTTGGATGAGCCTGGCCTCAAGCTGGGTCGGTGGGCTCAGGCTTGGGCAAGGCTTGAACATTTTTTTTTATTTTTTTCTATTCTTTTCACCAAAATTTTTTTTTTTTCAACAAAAATGGCACTAGGCCTCGGGCGGGAAGGGTCTCAAGGCGAGCTTTGAGTGGGCCATGAGCAAGCTGATAGGTTAGGCCACGGGCAGGCTGGGTTGTATTTCAAAATGATGGCCTAAGCCTAGGCCCAAGATCCTAAGCTGGGCTGGAGCCGGGCCCTAATCGGGTCGGGCTCATCCCAGGCTGCGGGCGGGTTTCAAGCCGTCCACAGGCCGTAGGCCATTTTTACACTCCTAGTCAAATGGTTCTCAAAGAGATTGTGATTGATGGAAATAATAGGTTGACACACTACTTTACGTTGAGAATTGACAAAGATAATAGGGGCATAATATTTGGTAATTAGTGAGCGGGTTATGTGTGGCATGAGTCACGTGATAATCCTAAAGACACTAAATAATTTTGATCCAAGATTAGAGCCAAGTCCGAGCCCAGACCTAGGCCCAAACCTCCGGGTAGGTCTTGAAACCTAACCCTTCATTTTTTGGACGAAAAATGAATCTTACCAAGGGCCCATAAAAATAAAAGGGCACTCGGGTGATAAATCTATTTTTAGATTTTCTTTGTTCAATGGTCCAGAGGATAAAATATCATGTCCATAAGGACAAGCTCAAGTAAAATAATTAAAATACCCTTATATATATATATATATATATCATATTCATGGTTCCAAAACCACATTCTCTCTCTTTCCTCTACTCTCTCTATTCTCTCTCATCTTCAGCCGTCGGCGATGGCATCGACACCATCTTCGTCTCCCCCTTGAAGGTTCTGAGTTCAAAGCGTATGATGGACTTTTAGTTTGTTCAGACGATCTTGATTTTCTATTTGCTTTCATAACTTATTGCTTATTGCCCGCTGATCTCACCATTGTCGGTGGCGTAAATCTGCAAATCACCACGAACAAGGTAATATATATATGTATACATATATGGAGAGTCATTAGTTGAAATTTGTTCTTATTTGTTTGATTTCATCTACTTATCATCATCATCATCATCATCATCTATGGTGTTTAATGTATGTTTTTAGTGAATAATCACAATGTGAAACTAGAAATGATTCCAGTCAGTCGAGGTGTATAAAAAGAGTGGTGAAGACTTAGATTCATCAGATTTTCTCTTCATTTCCTCAGATCTGGCGAATCTTAGTATGGTGTTTAATATGTGGTGTTTAATATGTGCTTTTGGTGAATAATCTATGGTGTTTAATACAGATAAAAAAAAATTTGTTTGTTGTTGTTTCATTGTGTTGTTCCTCTCTCTCTCTCTCTCTCTCTCTCTCTCTCTCTCTTTAAGTTGATAGTTTTTTTAGTTCAATCCTTTATATTAGCTCAATTTCAAATGCTTGTTTGTGTCTTCTTCTTTTACAGATCTTCAATTGTAGCATCAATGCAAGTCAAACACTCTAAAACAGATAAAGATGCTTGTTTATGTCTTCTTTCATAGATCTTCAATTGTAGCATCAATGCAAGTCAAACACTTTAAAACAGATAAGGATGAGAGAGAGAGAGAAGAGAGAACAGAGATTTGAATAGATAAATCTATATATATATATATATATATTGTAATGATTTGACCACAGATCCGTGAGAGATTTGAACATATATGTTCAACATATTGTAGAAAAAAATTTATATAGATAAAAATTTAAACACAAAATTTGTACAGATAAAATTTAAACAAAAAGGTACAAAAATTGAATAAATAAAAAAATGAACAGATAGAGAGAGAAACTTACATATTTTAAACAGATAGAGAGAGAGGCGACGAAGATGGCGTCAATACCGATGATAGAAAAATATAAATTGGAAAAATCAACAAAAAAATTTGAATAGATCATCAACAAAAAGTCAAACAAATAAAAAATTTCAACAGATAAAAAATTTCAACAAATAAAAATAACTTTAACAAATAGTCAACGAAAAACCAAACATATGTACAATTGGAAACAAAATGTCCTTCAAGTAAGTAAAATGATCTCTCACCAAACTATTTCACAAAGGGTGAACTTTTCACCAATAAAAAAAATACCCTCAACCTAATGCCTTAAACACCCTCTAAATTGGATTTATCATCAATTTTCCCAAAATAAAAAGGCCAACCAACCTGAGTCAATTTAGGCCTGAGGCCCAGCCTCTATTGGCCCATTGGTTAGGTCTGTGCTGAGGTTTTAGAAATTGGTTGGGTCGATGATTTGGGCAGCTAGCCTGGCCAATTAAAAATTTGTTTTTAGGGTCTTATTAACAATTTATTTGAATACAAGAAAAAGAATTCTTTTTTAAAATAATATTTTACATTATTTTTTAAATAATATTTTTACTATTTTTAAAATAATTTTTAAACAAATTTTAATATTATACACTATTTTAAAGGTTTCCCCATTGTTCCTGGTTGAGGAAAGGACTCCCATAAGTTATTTATTTATTTTTATGATTTTTTTTTTTTTTTTTTTTGGAGGGGGAATTAAAATTTATCATTGTTATAATAGTACCTTACTCTGTAAAACTCCAAATACAAAGATAGTTATTCTTCGTCGTAATCAATCAAAACATGCATGTGTAATGTAACTTGAAAGACATTTCTAAGATTGCAGCTAAAAAATGCATCATCTTTCATTCAAAAAAACTGATAGAACTCGAGTTTTGTACCTGCCATCATCGCTGCAACTTCCAAATTTTGATTGGGTTCATATCCAGTTGGCCAAATATTTTTCCTAAATGCACAAAGGAACCAAAAAAAGTAAAACAAACCCAATTATGTTTCGTTTCATTAGATAATTCATCTTTCATTGCCTCGAAAAACAGATAAATTGCTTCTGTAAACAGTAACCTACCAAATCAGATGAACAGAGAAGAGATTTAATAACAAAATTATACCAACTTAACCAGAACACAATTTCAAAGAATTGCATCTAGAACATCCAGTCATAATATAACCAGGTACTAAAGTTGGTTATTCATAACATAATTATGTAAAAAATAATAATAAGCCAAAAATATCCACAAAAGGTAAGTTGGTTATTCATAACATAATTATGATTTCAATTCTTATTAAAAACCTTAAGGGGGTCATTAGGGTCGATCTCTGCTATGAGTGGCAGATCTATCGGTAGACTTTCCAGACTCAAGCCCACCTCCTTCAGTTTCCCAATCACTTCCTCGAAAACAATCTTGTTGCCACTTTGACTGAGATGCAAACCATCTCTGCATTTGACAATAATATGAAAAAAAATTGTCATAGAGTTCCATAGCTTGCTTTTGTGTGCTTGTATTGAACATTATTAAAAGAAATTTCATAGTGAAATTTAATCCATGATATGAGAAGAGCTTCCAATAAAAGTGGAAAAAAAGCTTAAAAAAATAAAAATTTGAAACAAGGGTAATTTGGGCATGAAAACAAATGTGTGACATAGCTTTGCTAAGGGAGTTTCTATTTACATACTACAAAGTTTATCAGTTTACACAAAATTTCGGATATCAATTAATATCACATTGGAACGAACATCCAGTTTGACACTTGATACCTAAATAATTGTCTTTTTGTTTGATAGTTGATATTCGAATGGAAAAAATGGATGTCAACTGATAAAACGAGTGGTGTGCGAATAGAAGCTCTCCTTCACCAAGTGAGTTGCAGGTTTTATATGATAGAACAGATAATCTCCAATAACCGAAAGGAATATATCAGAACAGATTAACTTATAACTGATTGGCACATTAAGTATTCTTGGATATAATACAAGAAAATCACTCACAAACTACGAAAAATTGCAAGAAAATGAAGAGAATACCTTAAATAAGCTTTTTGCCAGTCAGGAAACTGCTGCATTTTGGTCCAAAGATCCACCACTGGAATTCCACATTCTCCAGCAACAGAAACACAAGCTTTGGCATAAGCACCAGCAGCCTCATTTGTCCTCTCGGGCAACCCCAACATATTCTCAACAAAAGGATGCCTATAATGTTTTCAAAAATAACAAATTTAGTCCTTTCCCAGTTAAAAAATTGCATGATAACAAAACAATAGAATTAAAACCAACAAATGAAGTCATGTGTTTCGAAGAAGAACTTTACAAAAGGCGTCCATCTTCGTCAATTGGCGGAGGAGTGATGAGGATAATATTAGTTCCTGGCCATCGATTCTGAATCCAAATAGAGAGAAAAACATAAGCAAAGAGCCTAGTATTGAATTAAGCATTAACAACTAGATTTGGTCATGGTTATTAGAATCCCGATTTAGGTCGCACTAAGATCTTAAATTCAATAGGATCTTAAAGTGAACGTGATCTTAGTCATAAAATCGTGTAGAATCGCACTACGAACCCGATTCTATTACAATCCTGATTCTATTAAAAGAAATTCTTATTATTTATTTCTTAAATATGTATATATATATATGTGTGTGTGTATATTTATATAAGAAAAATAACTTTAAACTTTTTCTCTAAACATCTCTTCTAGTTTATATTAACATAAAAGATGCATTATATCAATTTTATCATTTTTCTTTCAGAATTTTAAATTATTTAAGATACATAATCATTATGGATAACTTTTTATTTTATTTTATATTGAAAGTAGAATCTTACGATCATCGATTCAATTCTACGATCCGATCCACAAGTCTCTCCCAACGATCCTACCTAGGATCCCAATTTTAACAACCTTGGATTTGGTTGGATCACTTCCTTGAGATTACTGCAATGGACAACTTAGTTTCAATGATTCACCTAGAAAATGTTGAGTTATAAATATATTCATGTGGTGATTTATGTGAAAATCATCGTAGTACTCATCTTATCCAAATTGATAAGAACCTATGGGATTCTAAGTGAAAACCAGCCAAACCAGGATTGCACAAAATCCAAAGCAAGCCTTTATTGATCCTTAGTCAACAACATGAACCACTCTGAAGCATCGCCATTTCAAAATAGAATATCAGACACATATGGGACACGGACATGGCATGGACACATGTTCAACATGCCGCATGGTGTGTTCATTTTTTAATAATTCTTTTCACAGAACACGTCAAGGACACACTTCAGAGCATGAGAGGATCTTAATTTAATTTTTCAAAGCATCGGCATTTCAAAATAGAATATCAGACACATGGGACACGAACACAGTGCGGACACATATTCGACTTGCCACATGGTGTGCTCATTTTTTAGTAATTTCTTTTCACAGGACACATCAAGGACACACTTCGGAGCATGAGAGGGTCTTGATTCAATTTTTCGAAGCTAATTTTGGGAGTCATAATGCAATATTTGGAAATGAAGACTAAATTTAAAAAAATATAAAATCTATAATGCAACACAGATCTGACCACCTAACCACAGTTGCGAAGTTGAGCAACATAGATAAACCATTTCAATTTACAACTCCATATCATGAGACAAGACCTAAGAAGCACGTGACACAGACACGAATGCAACACGAACACGCCGACACGTTAATTTTCAAAAAATGCAGAACACGACATGTGAGGGACACGCATGAAATATATGAATTTATTTATTTATTATATATATATATATATGTGAATATATCATTCAAAAATAATAAAAAATGGAATGTAACACTAATTCCTATAAATTTATATGGTTTTTGTTTTATTATTATATCTTAAGTTATTTTGTTCAAATTTATAATTAGTTTCACATATGTCTAACCAATAGACACGTGTATCCTCCAAGTGTCCAAAGAGTGTCTGGATTTTTAAAATAGGACATGTTTTGAAAAGTGTCGGGCACGTGTCCTAAGAGGCTCCAAAGAGTGTCGATGTCCGACACGAACATGACACGGATACGTCACCTTCTTAGAAGTGTCTGTGCTTCTTAGGACAAGACTAAATAAAAATTTATCAAGTCAACATTATGTCAATTAAATCCTGGAGTTGCATGGTCAAAGTAATTTCAGCATGCTCATTTCAACATAGTAAGAAACAAAATTTTGATAGACATGGATTTCCAATACCATTTCAGTTTGAAATTTGTCCGAGCAGAAACGTTTTCGCTTTCTGTTTACTTGGTAAAACAAATGTATGAAAATTTACAAGCAGATGTGTGAGCACTAAAGAGAAAGGTCACAAAATGTGTGTGATGTGATGCAATGTCCCTTGTAGTGTCTAACGATAATGACATTGTCCCCTCATAGTGTCTAACGATAATGACAGGAGCTAATAGCACAATGCACATCTCACAATTTAGCAACAATTTAGTGGCAAACAACGAGCAATAAATGGACCTCACAAATTAAAATTCCTTTATAATGGATCCTCCACAGACCACTTTCTTATTTATGTACGTTAATTAACAATCTAGTTCCATCTTCTGGGGATGATAGACGATACTCAATCCAAACCTAAATACTTTCAACAAAAATCTCTCCTCTCCACTCAATGCAAATAAAATATTTGAAGCCCAGATTTAGTGCTATTTATCCTTCCATTTCATGCGTACATTTTGTAGTTGATTCAACGGAGACTCTAAATGCTAGTCCATCTTGATGCATACCGAGGATTAAAAATGTATTAACATTACATATGTCTGACATGCTATTTTATTGCTGTCTTGATTAGTGCACAAGGTTACTTACCCTTCATATAGAAAAAACCTAAAGTCAATTGTGAAAGAGAACTTTTGAGCACAACAATGCTCTTGTCTACAGATTCAAAGTATATAATAATTTTAAACTAGTAATTACCATCCAATAAGATGAGAGAGTGATGAATGTTACTATCAACCAACACAGCTAATTGGTAAAAAATATAACTGACTCTGCTTAAGTGGTCTGAATCTAAACCCTCCAAATTTCAACATGTAGGACAACAAGTAGACCATTACATTGAAATCTTAACAGGATTCAGTATTAAACCATTTCAAGCTCAACAACCACATTTCAAAATTCAAAAACCAAGACAAGATTCACCAGACTGTCAACATTACTAAGTTCCACAAACATGTGTATTGAAAATTTATGCAATATATAGTTTGACAGCTCATACACACTAGCCCTATCACTAACATGAACATCCATAATAGGAATGTTTAAGCATGTGTGAAGGTAGAGTTCCACATCGGATAAAGAGTAAAAGAGATGAGTCGTAATATACATTAGATGGGCTCTCCACTTAGGCTTAAGCTTTTAAGTGAATATGAGTTACAAATAATGTATGCTGGATCTTGATATGACATTTGTGGACTCTAGAGTTTCTCCCTAATAGATTGAGCCAGTATTGTTATGCGCTTGTGGGCTCTCTAATTCTCTAACAAAGAAGTCATTATATATAAACATGATACATGTGTGCATGAATGTGCACACATACGAGCCAAAAAGAAAAGAAAAGAAAAGAAAAGCGTGAACGCAAACACACGCATGCAAACACATCGAGGATGGCAGATTTTGGCATGGACCCATAATGACAAGTGAAAAAAGAAAAACAAAAGCCTAACCTAATCTCTCATAGAGAGAGATTAAGATGGCCTAAAGAAGAGCAATACTAATCAGTATGTATTTGTTTAATTTAAAGAACTATCAACAAATCCAACTAAAGATTGAGTATCTAACAAAATAAAAAATAAAAAAATTGCTGACTCACAACCTAGTGTCACTAAGTTTTATGCATGTGATGTGATACAATCCCTAACCAACAGAGCATGACAGAACTGTGCACCCAACTCGGCATAAAATACAAATAAAATTATCAGCCTAAACAAAAACAACCGGACAGAGGATGCCCTGTCCTCCGTCTCATATCTCCTGTCTCAAATTTCTTCTGTCACATGATCAAATCCGGGGAAGACTAATCCAACGATAGAGAAGTGATTTGATAGGGGAGATTCTGAACATAAGAACCGGTTTCGCTTTGATTGGCACCAGTGCCCGTTCAAAGGATCCTCCATGGGACCACTTGTCCAATATAGTGATTAAAGTTTTTTGTGATAGATTCACTCTCACCAAACTTTGTTGACCAATTCATACTTCCACAATAGAGGAAAACTCACCTTACACACAAATGACATATATATATACAAGTGTGTCTATATATATATAGTGACATATATATTACAACTACTTGTAGGCTCCAATTCAGTTTTTAACCTTTTTTTTCCCAACTCTTCTGTGTGCAACTTGTGTACTTTTTTAATGAAATTCTGACAGTTAAACTTCCACAATCCACCAAATTTTGTTCAACAATAGAATTTATCATAGTTTAATGCCACCCCCATAATATAAAGAATAATTGAAATAAGAAATTTACAAAAATATCCTCCATTCTATTCGCATAATTTTATAAATTTAAAGAGAGATAACATAAGAAAGAAATAATAAAACGGAGAATTTAAACTATGTAGTAATATTTGATCAAGGAGGGAAATTTTTTTGTCCTTTCTTTTAACACAACAGCATAATTTGACGATTGATATATAAAAATAAAAATAAAAATAAAAAAAAGAGAGTGAGAAAAACATGTTATGCAAAACCCACATTTGTTTTTAATCACTAACAACCCAAAATTGTTAATAAATAAATAAAATTGTGGTTTAAGGCAATTCTGTTTCACAAAAACAATAAACATAAAAATCGTTATTGGTATTTTTTTTTTTTTAAAAATTGAATTTTTTTTTTTAATATTTTAATTTGTATAAAGTAGATAACACTAAAACTTTTTTTAAAAAAAAAATTACACAAAAAATAACTTTTAAGACAAAAAATCCTCTCAGAAAAAGAAAAAATCTGTAAATTCAGATACTGTTACAAAGGATGTTCACGTGTCTCTGGATCAGTTTTGTATGTGTGCGTGTATTCTTGGAGAGAGAAGGGAGGTACCTTGAGGAAGGAGACAATGGAAAAGAGGTTGTTTTTGTACTCATCAATGGGGACGTGTTGGAACTTAGAGCATCTATCTGGAAGACAAGCATCATTCGCCCCAAAGAACACCGTCACCGCCACCGGCGCCGCCGCACCACCACCACTCCCTTCCTCCGTCTCCGACGGAAACACCTTCTCCACCACCTTCAGAGCCCACCTCGTATTGTACCCACTATACCCCCTTAACACAACATCCACCTGATCATCATCATCAAAAAAAAAAAAAAAATCAATTTCAAAACATCGAAAAAAAAAACCACAAAAAACAGAGAAAACCCATTTGAAATACACATTCTATATGTACCCAATTGAAAACATCAAAAACCCACAAATAACAAAGCAAACCCAATTCAAAACAATCACAAAATACACATTCACAGATATCTACATGCACCCATTTCATAACATCAAAAACCCACAAAAAACAGAGAAAACCCAATTCAAAACAATCACAAAATACACAAATTTACAGACATCTATATATATGTGTGTGTGTGTGTGTGTGTGTGTGTGTGTGTGTGTGTGTAAGTGTATATACCGAGCGAGAGAAGTGGTGAGCAAGAGAGGAACCCCAGCCGCCATCGTCGAAGGACTCTTCAGTGATGGAGTCACCAAAGAGATAGATCTTCGGTCTCATTTTTTTTGATCTCTGATGAATTCAAATGAAATGAAATTTTTCTTGACCTTTTTGGGTTTTGAATTCGAAGTGATGTGTCTATGTTTAATAGGTGAATCCAAAGAGAAAAACTCTCCAAGTTCACGTGGGCATGCAACAAGTGAAACGCAATTTCTGTAACTATTGGCTGTTATGTTAAATACGCACTAATTGCTCTCCATTAAAGCTGCAACAAATGTATATAACAGCTCGTCGTCCGTTTAATTACAGAACGCAGAAAGAAAGCTGAATTCTAGAGAGAGAGGGGAGGAGGAGAGAGAGAGTTTTGGTTACTCCAACTTCTATGGCCTTTGGGCTCGCTCGTGTGGTGAGGCAATTATGTTTTCTCTTTCTTTAAAAATTACTTAGAATCTGAATTGACATGGTTGAGATTTAAGTGTTGCTCTATGATGTTGATGTTAGAAAATATTTGACACTTCTAACAAAATTTATATGGTTGAGATTTAAGTATTCCTTTATGATATTGATATTAGAAAATAGTACAATATTACAAATCTCCATGACGTGATTTTATTGGTTGAAAATAAAAAAAAAACAAAAAACAAATTTTTTTTTTTTTTTGTCCAATCAAGGCCTTACACGCACGATCCCCCAGCACCCCCACTGGGGGGTCGGAGGCATTTTTCTAGAAAATATTTGCTATTTCTAACAAAATTTACATGGTTGAGATTTAAGTATTGCTTTATGATATTGATGTTAGAAAATATTCGACACTTCTAACAAAGTTTTCATAACTTTGTAGTAATTTTTTTTTTTTTTTCCTCCCACCATAATCTTCTATACTTTATTTTTATAAGTTCTATTCAGCTTGTTTGGTTTCGTTTTTTCTGAAAACAGTTTTCAGAAAATTCTACCTTCTTATTTTCCGTATTTTTTTGTTTATAATGAATTTTTTTAATATTTTAAGCAATTTTTTTAATTTTTAGATATACCTAACATAAATATACTTAAAAAGTAAAAAATTTATGAAAAAAACCTTTTAAAAATTCACTAAATACCAAAAATACAAAAAAAAATACGAGAATTCAGTACATTTTTTGTATTTTTATCTATATATTAATTTTTTAAAATATTTTTTCATAAATTTTTTACTTTTTAGATACATCTAAGTAAGGTGCATCTAAAAAACTAAAAAAATGTTTAAAATTTTAAAAATATTCACTAAAAACAAAAAAATACGAAAAACAAAAAAGTCAGTTTTCAAAAAACTTAATTCAGAAAACTCAAACCAAACACACTGATTCGGAGTCATAATAATGATACAAACTATTTATCTTATAAATTTTATAGGAAAGACTATTTGCATAAAAATCACTTTTAACCTCCGTTTGGGAAGTGGGTTGGCTTTTTGGCTTTTTGACTTTTTGATTTTTTTTTTTGCTTTTTTTGTGAGAGAAGAATGTAATGATTATGACTGGGATGTGATATTTTGTTTTTTGTGGCTAAAATAACCTATTTTGTCTTTTGTGGCTAAAATAGCCAAAAAAGCCCCGTTTAGCTCTTGCCAAACGGAGCCATGATATCAATGAATAAATTAATAAGTTACTATATCAATACTATCAGACTAATATTATATGCACCTATTAATGCACTAATTAGTGTATCAATTAATGATATGACATAATTTAAGATATTTTTAGTATTTGTAATTTGTATAATGAGTGGAGTCAATAATAATATCATTATACTAATTAGTACATTAATTAATGTATGTAGTACCACTTATTATCTTAAGGTCTTATTAATATGGGTATGGCTCCTGTCTAGTCCGGGATCGGAGTGAACCGTGCTGTTGGGCCTGTGGGGGTCCATCACGGGTCCCATTTTGATAATCTAAACCGTTCAATATAGAGAAATCGTCGAGTACTATATGTTTGTAAAAAATCACGTCGATCGGATATCGATAGCTATGTGATCAAAACGATTTTTTGCCAACAGTTAATTTGTTCACCGTCCAATTTTTTTAATACGAAACTGATTTGATCATGTAACTATCGATATCCGATCAACATGATTTTTTTAAGCATATAGTACTCGACGAGTTCTACACATTTAACGGTTCAGATTATCAAAATGGGACCCGTGGTGGGCCCCAACGGGCCCAACAGCACGGTCCAAGCCATACCCTATTAATATATATTCTAAGGCACATATTAAGAATGTATTTAATTATCTTAATTACCTTCACTTGTATGGGAGAATGTAAAACATAAATAGAAAGAAATATGATGATTTTCAAAAACTTAGATATTTTTGTATATAGACAAAAATGTCCTCACATTTGAAATAATTAAATTAATTTATTTATATGAAGCTATAACAAAATAAAATGATAGTACCCTCTTCAATAAAAAAAAAAAAACATTAATATTTCATTATAAATAAATAAATAAATAAATTTATATACCACATAAAATAATATTTACTTTCTTTATTTGAAAGCTCATTTAACTTGAAACAATTCTTTGAAATAGATTATTGAATTTCACTTCCAATTAGATTTTAATCTATTAATTTTATAAACCCAAAAAAAAGAAATCCATTGATGTTATAATATTACAATCAAAACAAAATTAAAAATGCATTTCAATTTATTTCAAAAAATAATAAATCAAATAAATAAAAATACTTTATTTAAAATTATATAACCACTATATGTGTTGCAAATTAAAAAAAAATATATATATATATATATATAATTATAATTATAATAAAATAAAATAATGAAAGCCAAATTAATGAATGAAATTAAGGAAAAAATAAGGAGGGTATTTTAGTCTCTATATAAAATAATAATAAAAAAATTTCCTACCGTCATTAATCATCGTAACAGCTTTAAAAGTTTTTCCTATTTCCTATATAAATTAGAGTAATTATGCTTATTTAATATATGTTTCTTTTTTTACTTATTACGAAAAGATATGAAAAAAAATAAGGGATGTAACTTCAAAAAAAAATAAAGTTATACGTCCTAATTGATATATCAATTAATATATTAACAGATAATATGACATAATTTTAAAAATTTTATATCTTGTAATTTGTATAATAGATAAAATCTATAAATTTGAATTGATAATATCATTATATATATATTATCATACCAATTAATACATATAACACGACTTTTCAAATAAATCAAAAAGTCAATAAACTCACTTATAAATCACTTCCAAAGAGAGGCCTAAGTAATTACGAATATTTTGTATTTTCCAATATTTTCACGTGATACTATTGCTCCCAATTAACAACATTAACATAAGGAAAAACTTTACTTGCAGGGATAAACTCTTCACCATATCATATCTTTTCATATATATATATATATTTTATGAATCTTAATTCGAATTCACACTTATGGTCTAAATCATCTACCTCGTAAATCTTGCAATGAAAGTTATTCATATAAATAATTAATTTTATCGAACAACTATAAACATAAAAACAAATTACATTTTTGTTTCATAAGATAGACGGTTTAAATTTAATTATATTTACCATTCATTTTATAAAATAAAATGTGATTTGTTTTTGTATTTACAATTTTATGATGAAGTTATTTTTTGCATGGATGACTTTTATTACGGAGTTTACGAGATAAACGGTTCGGATGCGAGTCCAAATTAAAACCCATAAAAATAAGGCCTGGTTTGGCATCTTCAAAAAATGAAAAAAAGTCAAAAAGTTATTAAAAAAAGTTTAAAAGTTATTACTATTCACCAAAAAAAAATTTATAAAAAAACTATTTTTAGACAGAAAAGGTACAACTCACTCTGACGTGAGTTACCTTTACCTGACTTTGGTGAGAACAAATTGCACAGGCGGAGGCAAGCTTAAGGACGGTGATATTCGGCCACTGGGGGCCCATCACGGGTCCCGTTTTGCCAATCTGAATCGTCAATGTGTAGAACTCGTCGAGTACTATATGCTTGAAAAAATCACTTTGATCAGATATCACTAACTACATGATCAAATCAGTTTTGTATAAAAAAATAAATGGTATTATAGTTAATGGTTGACAAAAAAACTAATCCGATCAGATAGCTATCAATATCCGATCAACGTGATTTT
This sequence comes from Camellia sinensis, assembly GCF_055761805.1. Taxonomy (NCBI): domain Eukaryota; kingdom Viridiplantae; phylum Streptophyta; class Magnoliopsida; order Ericales; family Theaceae; genus Camellia; species Camellia sinensis. Next base: position 38,579,837 of record NC_138969.1, on the reverse strand, counting down.
TTACAAGCATATAGTACTCGACGAGTTCTACACATTGAATGGTTCCGATTACCAAAACGAGACCCTTGGTGGGCCCCCACAGGTTGAACATCACCGTCCAATTCAATGCCCGAAAAGGAGGAAAGCATATCCTATATGCTAGTCTGCCAACTGCTCTGCCCCAACGTACTGCCTATTCTTCTCTCCCTTCTCCTATACACTAAATTATACAATTTTTTAGTACGTATTTTTTCGTAAAAAGTTAAAAAGTTATCCTAAACAACCATATTTTTTTTTTCTCAACTTTTTAGTCAAAAAAGTCAAAAATTGCATTTATTTAAGACATCTCAAACAACCCCTAAGTATGGAGAAGTATGAAGAGATAAGGTATAGAGAAGAGTTTATCCCGATACTACAATATTAATTGTTTGCATGATGATTTTTTTTTTTTTTTTTACTTGTACACTTAATTCAAGCCAATAAACTAACTTATTTGTATACTGAGAGGGTAAAATGTGTAAATCTGGGGCGAGCTAAGACCGGGCAGAAGTGAGCCGAGCTGTGGGCTGAGTAGAATATGCTTCGCCATTGGGCCTAGTTAGCTTGGTCATAAACGATTGAGATAGCCCGGTTAGAGTAAGCTAAACTGAGGTACAGGAAGTCAATTGGAAGAGCAAGGTGGAATCGAGCTAGGTGAAGCTCGGCCAAATTTGCCGAGCTTAAACATGGTAGTGTTAGCTCGGTCGTTTTGTCATACTACCGAGGTAAAACCATTTCACTTGGTTAAAGCAGATGAAGGGTGTTAAGGGATAAGCATTATCTCTTAGAGATGTGATTCCTAAGAGGACTCGACATTGAGGAATAAAGAGTCCTCCTAGGATTGTGCCACGCAGAATCTATAAAAGCTCGTAATAGGACCTATGTACAGGTATCACAACTTTGATTCTCGAATACACAGAACTTTTGTCTATTGTCTATTTTATTGACTTAGGTATCGAAGAGGTATCCGGCACACACCCGCCAGCTAGCTCACGTTTGTGCTTTCGGGAAGTAAAACGACGACGTTTGGAGGAGTGCAAACTTGATCAACAGGATTATATGAGAAGATTATTTCGTGCCCGTACAATTGGCGCCGTTTGTGGGAAGTGCACAAAAAACAATACCTTTTGATCAAGTTTTCTTCTCTAGTTGAAAACAATGGCGCACAACGAAGATTTGCCGCAATCTGGTATTGATGGGCAAACCCCGGATGGGGGGTACAAGGCACGAAGGTCTACCCTCTGTCCCACCCATGGCAGAATTAGAACCCCAGCGACGGAACTCCCAGAGGGACACAAGGGAGAGACGGGGAACTAGCCCTGTCGCTCTTAAAGTCCCGATAGACAGAAGCGGAGGTTGGATTCTCAAGTTCTGGAGGATCGCATAAGGGAGGAAGACGAGTTAATAAGGAGAATGGCGGCGGACATGGAGATAATGAAGCGCCAGATGAAGGGTAAAAGAGTGGCGACAGGAGAGGGGCGCAAAGGCAACCCGCCCCATCGCCACTCAGAAGATCGTGACAGACATACCACACCATCGCAAGCAGAAAATAGGAGCCTTAAAACAGGTGATACTCAGTCAAGGACTTCCAAGACTCGTCACTCCAGGTCTGAGAGAACGAGAACTGAAAGGTCATATACAGAGGGAAGTAGCTATCGCCCCTCGCACACGCACCAGACGACATCTAGGCACACGGAGTTGCCTAGATCAGCGGACTTGCGGACAGTGCTTGAGGAAAGGGCCCGACGGAAGAAGGACACCAGGGCTCGCGACCCACACAGAGTTTCAGCCCTACAGCGGTTGGCCCCTAGGACACATGGGAGTGTCGAGGTAGGGATACCAATGCCGCGCCTTGCTTACAAACCAACAGACAAAGTATTAGCAAGGTTACAGAGCTCGTTCTAGTAATTGAGAACGCGCCACTACCTTCAGGCTTCCATCAGCCTAAATTCACCACCTATGAAAGGAAGACAGACCCCTACATGCACTTAAGCCACTTTCGCCAGGTTATGGCAGCATACCGGCAGAACGAGGCCCTAATGTGTATCATGTTTCCATCTAGCCTTGGCGACCTGGGTCTAACCTGGTTTGAAAGATTGCCAGAAGGCAGCATAGCCTCATGGGCACAGTTGGCAGAAGCGTTCGTGACCAGGTTCAAAACAAATACCAAGACGCCAGTGGAGATCGACTAGCTACTCTTCATTGACATAGGCGAAAAAGAAACATTGAGGTCTTATAACAGTCGCTATTGGGAGACCTTCAACCAGATTGTGGATTGCCCTACCAATCTCGTCATTGCATAATATAAACGTGGTTTACTAGTCGGAAACAAACTAAGGGACTCAATAACAATAATGCCACCTGTAGACGTGCCCGAGGACTCCCGAGCTCCGCGCTGCAACGGCGCGAAATTCGTTTTCTCTCTAGCTATTACAAGTTTGGACTCATGTCACGGTTCTGAATCTAATCTCACAATGTGTGATGTAAGATCGATAAATCACCAAAGAGTCCAAATCTGACAAATCGTTTTGGAAAACTGATTTTTAATAAAGAAGTGCCAAACATGGACTGCTTTGCCAGATACAGAGTCGCCACCTAAATATTTTATTTTGGGAGAATTTAGGAAACCCTGACTAGTGCCTAAGGCCACGTGTCCGTCATCACCAAAGTTGCCTCGGCTCGGGAACTTGGGTACGAGAGGGGAAGGTCATGCAATGAGCACCCCCGCTCGCCCAATCAAAAGATCGGCCTTTACTAAGCATGATATCTTATTTTTTGAAAACACATGTGTTCTTATTCTGGTTATTAACCTAGAATTACTATGTGATGCGCACAGCATACAAGTATAGACTAGATCGCCTAATTTGGAACAAAACATTGCATGTTCGTTTGTGAAAATGGTTTGAAGTTTGCTACTCGCGAGTAGGTAAAAACGTGAATTTTGATGAATTATTCCAATTCAAGCAATCCAACCTTCACCCACAGGCATTCAGGCAGTTATAGCAAATAAGCAATTAGCCTCATGGCAACATTAACACACATGCAGTATGCTAAAACGTAAACACTCACAGTGTACTCCAAGCCAAAACAAAGAACTAGTTAGAAATCATGCATGATCTTAGTTCATGTTAAGATGGCTAATGCAACACATGCGAAAATGTAATTAAAATAGGCTCGGCTACCTAGAACGTCATGTGAAATGCAACTTGATAACATGCTGTTGAACACGTATTCAAGTAAATGTATTGAAAATACAATGCAATTAGTATGATGCGCCGAGCCCGGTGCATGCAAGATAGATGAATGGATGCACGCATGCAAGCATGAGGTATGCTAAACAAAATATGCCCTAAAACTAACCATCGTAAGCGGTTAAGTAAAAAGGGAGAAAGAAATGGGAGTTGGAAGACATGCATCACACACACGTACGCTTATTACAACATTACGCCCTCTCGACGGAGGGACCGAATAAGAAGCTAACTAGCTAATGTAAGCTAATTAAACTAATTATTACAAAACAAATTAATTAATTAATCGTAGTTAACTAATTATTACAAAACAAATTGAAATAGCTAAACGCATTAACTAGTAAAGTATAAAACGAATGCCTAATCTAGCTAAGTAAAGAAGCTAAATAAAGCAGTAAAACAGGAGGTTCTCAGAAGGAGAAGACTGGATACATGCTCGGTCGCCTCGTTCGGAAATCCATCGCGATGCCCTAATTTGCCTCTGTTTGCAATTGTCCTCAGAACCTTGCACCAAGCTCCAGAAAGCTTCCAACTCACCTTGGAGACCTGTGGGAGGTTGGCCGACCACCTAGGGATGTCACTAGCCACTGGCCGACCACTTTTTGTGCTAAAAACTAGAAAAAGTGGTCGGCTAGCTAGTTTTTCTGGCTGGCCGACCAGTTGTTGCTGCATGTCTCCAATTTGCTACAACAGAGAGCAAGAAAGGGCATGGTAATGTATTTGCAAGATATGTGTGCACAACTACCCTCTCTATCATTTCATGAGCTCAAGAGAGTGTAATTCTCGACTTTCGGGCCACCAATTGTGCATTTCAATGCGTGATGGCCGAGAAGTCAAATTGCACAATTCAATATAAAATGAATGCACAAGTAAACACATAAAGCCTAAAACTCTATCATGTATGATCAAGAGCGTCGACGACTGAGAATTGAGGCATGTTTCATCACTTCAAGTATGAAACGTCCCTCGTTTCTCGTGCTCGAATTAACACTTAATCCAAACAACAATGCAACAACCTGGCATACATAATGCAAACAACATCATGGCATACTCAATGCAATGTGACATGATCTACTTAACAAAGATAATGACATGCGAACAATGCTAATGCATGCATGCGCAATGCAATGCTACAAGGGCAACTTAGCAATGTTAGGAATATGCATACTCAATGCAAAGAAACAACTTGGCATACACAATGCAAATAACCACATGGCATGCAGAATGCAATGTGAGATGGCATACTTAATGCAATGAACAATAAGCATGCGAATAACATGTAAACAAACATGTTGAATGGACTTAAACCAAAAGGGAGTAGACCTCAGTCATGCCCAAATCAGTGGCCATAACACCAAAATAAAAGGCACAAAATACAAAGCATGCATGTACAATGCATTGGCTAACCAAGTAAGCCTAAGAGCACAACCCTCAAGAAGGCTCAAGGAGTGACAAATGCAGAAGTGTAACAACACTAAATGCACTGAAATAAAGTAAGAAATGATGCCAAATCATTCAAATAACACAAGCAAAGCATATAGCGATCCCGGTATTCCCTGTTGTTGTTTAACTGTAATCCGGACTCGGTTCCGTAGATTCGTTGTTGTCTTATCCTCATTTCTATTCCTTACTCTTTGTGTTAGAGTTTTGGGTTGTGTTGGGCAAGTTGGGAATATGTTGGCCGTGTTTTAAAACTTAGAATCTTTGCCCAGGTTTTGGTCTCTCCGCTCGAGCGGCGATTTGACACTCGAGCGGGATTTTGTTGTTGCCTTTCCGCTCGAGCGGCAGTTTAGACGCTCGAGCGTGAATTTCCTTCTCTCAACATTTTGGACATCTGCAGAAAATTCTGGGAGAGCGCATCCGGCGCTCGAGCGGATCTTTGGACGCTCGAGCGTGAACCTGTGTCTGACGCTCGAGCGGGGTGTTGTACGCTCGAGCGGACCTGTTTTTATATCAGTCCGTGAAATCACTTTTTTGATCACTTTTTGATCTCCTTTCTCTCTCTTACTTTTTTCAAAACCTCCATTGGAGAGCACCTCACTCTAAAACCTAACTTCTCTCTTAGGATTGATCTAACTAGAGTGTTTTCCTCACCTTGGGTCTTTGTAAGAAGTGTGTTGATCGTCGAGGGCTTCATTGTGATCCAAGAAATTTAGGATTTGGAGCACTTTGATTTCGGGTCATCTTCTCTATTTGACTTCTCCATTTGAGGTAGGGATTCTCCTTGTTCTTTTTCAATACTCCGTCTATAGATAGACATGTGGTAATTTTTGTATTGCATGAAAATTGTATCATGTTGGATTTGTTTGAAAATCATGAAATAAACCTAGGGTTGGTTGTGTGGAGAATGGTTTTGGCTTCATTGATTGTTGTCTTGGCTATTTAAAATATAAATTAGCATGTTGTAGTTAAATGAAGAAAAGCCCTAAATTATATTTTGGTTGGGTAAATTAACATAGGGGTTTGTTGACCATTGTGTGTAAATCTCTTTTGTCAAAAAATGAGTGTGGTAAGGGTGTTAATGCCTAAGGGATTATCCATGGCTTTGGAGTTGATTTTATGGAAACAAGATTAGTGGAGTTGGTTTTGTGATAACAAAAAGGAAATGGAATCGTTTTTGTGAAAATGAGGGAAGTGTTTTCGAAATAAGTTTGAGAATTGGATCGTTGTATCTTGAGTGTTGAACACACTTGTAGAAGTTGTATCTTTAACTACCATGTTAATATTGTTGTTGGGTTTGTGATTCATGATATTTGAGTCTTTTAATAGATGTACTAACTATATGCATCTAGAGGTTTTATCCTTGGTCATCGGTGGAGGATGACACGGTTGTGTAGAATTGTCGGGTATGCATTTTACCATTGATTAATTGAACATCGTATGTGATGAAGTGCTAGATACATTATATATATGTATATTTGCTCGGAAGGAGATAGTCATGTGTTCATATACTTTAACACATTGCTGGTGTCTTGATAGTTTATGTATATGCATTATACATGTTGGTTATGCCTTGATGTGCTGTGATTGTTAGTGTTATACCCGCGCTTAGAATCAAAGGTACCGTTACCTTCCATAGCGCCTGGAGAACTGATCGCGCTAATAATCGGAGGCACCATACCCTTCCAGCTAGTGCCTGGTAAACTAGCTTGTTGTTAATGTTGTTGAATGGGGTGTATTGTTGGCTTACTACGCACATGGCTAGTAGAGCGAAGTTTGTTGTAGTTATTTCAGTATATCTTTGGCTTACTAAACACATAGCTAGTAGAGCAAAGTGGGATTGTTGTTGTTTCGTTGTAACTGAAAATATCATGGATTTGATTGGTTACAGTTCGGAGGACTGAGTTACTCTATTGGTTGATTGTATACATGCTGGTGGGTTGTAAATTTATATTTTTACAAAGATATGCATGTATAGTTATGATAGTAATGGAAACGAACCGAAATGTTTTTTTTTTTTGTCTTTTGGAAAGTGTGGAGGAGAACGAATGTTTTAAAGATAAACATGTTTGAAAAGGTACGTCTGAGTATGTATAGGAAATGGAAGAGAGTATCGGGCTTAGTGAGATTACTTCCTAAGTATTTGTTAATGTTATGAAAAATTGGGAATGGGGGTTAATGAAAGGAAAAAGGAAAGACAAACCACTTGTAGTGTTGAATGAAATGGTTGTTTTCGAGAAAAGTTCAAACATATATATTTTGTATAAACTGTCACATTACTACTCTAGTATGAGAATGAGTGTTCATGATCATAGCTATCTGTAAGTTGTTATTGTTGAGGATCATGTTGAGTTCCCTACTGGACTATATGTTCATCCCACGTTGTTGAATCTTTTTCAGGTATTAAGTAGGTTGAGCTGCAAGATTTGGATCTACTTGTTTACTGGCCACGGGGCCTCAGTTATGTTGGCGGAATGCCATTGTTGTTAAAGGGTTACACCCTTCTTCTTATACCTTAAGTGATGTAAGCCCAAGGGCAATTTATTAAATATGTTCATGTAATATTTACTTTGCATACGAATGAGAGTATCGTTAATCACTTCTACGGATTGAATATATAAGTTTATTTCCGTATGTCATCCTTGTAATTGAATTAAGTTAATGAATTTGGAAATGACTTCGAGTAATAAAACGTGGGGCGTGACAAAAGCATGCAATGGTCCTAAAGTATGAAAGCTAATAAGAAGGACTACAAAGAAGGCATGCAATACATGGCACGAATGCATGAACCAAACATGGAGAGAGCTGAAATAGGTCAAAACAAAAACCTAACATGCTAAGTTGGGGGCACAAAGGCCAAGGCATGCAAACATACAAGCTAGGCCATAAGCAAGGCAACAATGCACAACACTTAAAGACATTCGAAGCATGAAAGAAATGGGAATATAGCAATGCTATAAGCTCTGAAATGAAGTATTAAATGATGCCAAATCATCTAAATAGCTCAAAGATAGCATGCATGAAAGCATGAAGGATATGGCAAAGGCAACCCAAAACAGTCCTAGATCATGCCAAAATGATATTAAAACATGCATGGAAGGAAGCCAAAACAAGCTAGCATGAAGGGCATAAAGCATGATGCATACAAGGCAAATAAGGTGGATTACACTACACCTATTAAGACCAAGCATGTGATGACTTAACCAACAAAAATTTGAGTTATATCATGGCAAGATAACCCCAAAAACACATTGAAATGATGGCTCGCAAGCTAAGACATGAAGGCATACGCAATGACCTATTCTTAAGGCATAAAGGACCAACCCTCCAACGCATTGAATAAGTGAAAGATGCAAGTGTATGGCCACGAAACATGCACTGAAATAGCATAACAAATTATGTCAAATCATCCAAATAGGGCAAGCAATGCATGCTAGTGAACTCGATACACAAAGCTAACAAGCTAGAATGCACTATAGCTATACAAAGCATGTCATGCATGGCCAAAACAACCAAAATCAGAGCTAGAGCATGCTAAAATATGGACAAAAGCTTCTTAGAGTTATGCCAAAAGCATGCTAGAATGACATGTCAAAGCATGAGACACACTAGGCTAATTCATGAAATTGCACTACAAGTGCATGGAGCATGCATGGAGCTATTAAACCAAACCCTAACAGAGGTATGATATGGAAAAATACCACCAAAAACATGCTGAGATGGACTCAAATCAAGCTAGAATGACATGCTACTTCATGAAGCACACAAGACTAGTTTTTGACGATTACACTACAAGTGTACAAGGCATGCAAGGGGTGACCAAACCAAACCAAACCAAAACAGTGGTATGACATGCTGAAATAACCCTAAATACATGCTAAGAACAAGCCAACACAAGCTCAACAAACATGCGCAAACATGAGGCATATGAAACAAGTATTCAAAATACAAGGAGAGGGGATGACCCTCTCCTATTTAGGACTTCAAAACCACCTTTCCACCATTGAAAATCCTCTGAATTTTAGTGGTAGAAAGATCATGCAAAGGCTACAACAAGAGCCCAGAGAGATGGCTCAAAACAAGGCCTAAGAGGGGGTAAACAACCCCAAATACAAAAGTGACCTTAAACAAAGATCTTAAGCACCAAAATTTAGAACTTTTTGTAGTTAAGAGTTAAGCTTAAAACAGCATGCAAATAAGGGTAAAAGCTTAAGCAAAAATGGGGGATTTAAGGGTTAGAAACTCACCCTTGAAGACTACCTTTAAAGCTGCAACTCCAGCAGGTTTTTCAAGCTCAAACCAACCGAAGAACACCAAAACCAGCTCCTAAGCACCTCAGCAAAAAAAGGATGGTGTTTGAGTGTGTGTTTGTGTGCAAAAGTGAGACAAAATGACACTTTAAGGCACAAAACAAGAGCAAAAGAGAGATATAGATACAAAACCACCAATCTCTGAACCTGGAGGAGGGAGGAGGAGCCTCCCTCTTATAGAGAGCAAAAGCACAAGCTTCCTCAAGAAGCTAAGGCTCAAGGCCATCCCTCCATACACATGTATCGAGGATGGTTCTAGTGCTCTCCAGCTGTGCCAGCTGGCAAAAAATATCTCCAAAAAGGTGACAAAAAGCAGCCGACCGTTTAAAGTGGTCGGCCAGCTACTTTAAGTGGTCTCCCACAACAAAAACTGGTCGGCCAGGGGTAGGAGAAGTCTACACACTTAAAACAAGCAAGTGGTGTGGTGGCCGACCAGAAAAAGTGGTCCAAAAGACCAAGAAAGCCAATTATCCGACCAGAAAACTGGCTGGCAGGAGGAAAAGTGGTCTCCAAGGGAAAAAACTAGTCTCCTATCCTTGTACCACCTTCCAAACAAGGAAAACAAAGTTTGTACCAAAAAAAAACCAAAACGGATGCAAAACAGAGAGATCGAGAGGCAAAGCACGTGACCAAAAGCCTCGAAAACTAGTCTACTGGCATCGAAAGTGGTATACGACCACAAAAGTAGTCTCCCAGACCACAGTGTTCCTCTAGGCAGAGGCAACAAGGCATGGTTCGAAAACCACGCCAAACGGAGAACGTTAAGCGGTCTCGAGACAAGGCGCGCGATCGAAGGCTCTAAAAATCGGAAACTAGTCTCTAAACAGGAAAAGTAGCCTACGAACACAAAGAGATGGTCTACAAGACCTCTCCCTCCCTCTAGGAAGAGAAAACAAGATTCGGTCCACAAACCGAGCCAAAGCACAAAGAGTTCAGAGGCCCGGAGGCAAGGCTCTCAGCCAAAAACTCTGAAACCTCAGAACGAGCACAACATGCACAATCACCAAGCACTCAATTGATGACGTCTGAGTCTTAAGGTCGCTCAAAAATGGGGTGTCTACACCACCCCTCATGATGGAGGCCCTAATGGAGAGAGTGCATCAACATATCCGAGTAGAGGAAGATGGCGCTCGTGCTAAATCAAAAACTGGCGCAACAGCGATGCTAGATAAAAAGACTATAGCGAAAGTCAACACAGTGGAACAATCAAGCAGGAATGGGCGCGGCAGGCGAGCCAACAGAGAGGACCTAGAAAAAAGGAACCTCAGAGTCCGCATTACCATTACCATAGTATTCAATAAACCTATCTACTAGCTTCTCAGTAAGATACGCAATGAACCTTTCGTCCGGTGGCCAGCCAAGTTAGGAGAAGCGCAAAAAGGCTATGACGAAAGGCCCCGGTGCACCTTCCATGATGAACAAGGGCACCGCATTGAAAATTGCACGCCATTGAGGCAACATCTGGAGGAGTTAGTGGCAGCTGGGCACCTGGACCAGTACATAGAAGGAGGGACACAGCCAGCCCCCCAGGACCTTAACAAACCGAACGGGATACCGGACAACGGTCTACCTTAAGGCGTAATCAACGTCATACATGGGATCATTAAACCTAAGCGGGTATGTGAACTCAGGGTGATGATCAAAAAGGCTGAACACTTAAGAGAGGTATTAAGTGCACAGCCTACCATCAAAAAAGGCAAAACAGAGGCTACGAACATCATATCCTTCTTAGGCAAGGATCTAGCAAGGCTACATTGCCCTCGCAATGATGCACTAATGGTGACTTTGCGTGTCAAAAATTTCGACATCAAGTGGATTCTGATTGACCAAGGAAGCTCATGCGAGATAATGTATTACGAGACATTCAAACAGTTGAAATTAGAGGACAAAGACTTGGCACCTGCGACATCTCTCCTTATCGGATTCAACTCAATGCTAGAGTGGCCAGTAGGCAAGATAATCCTCTCAGTCAAAGTCGGAACCATGACAAAACAAGTGGAATTCTGGGTATTGAAAGTCCCTTCAACTTATAACATAATCTTGGGAAGAACATGGTTGTACACCATGCGATCGGTAGCGTCAACGTACCATCAAGCATTGCGGTTCCCCAACGAAGCCGGAGTAATTGAAGAGGTCTTGGGAGACCAGATTATGTCGAAACAGTGCTTCATCACAGTAAATGGCAGCAGGGCTGCAAAAGGGTATGTACAGATGGTGGAAGAATCAGAGAGCAATGAGCTGTTTGCGGATGTTGGCAAGACAGCCGAACAGAAAGCAGTGGAAGACTTGGTAGAGGTAAGGATAGATGAAAAGAACCCTGAAAAGTATTTTTTGCTCGGCTCGTCTTTGTCCAGCACTGAGAGAATAAAGGTCATGGAATTCTTAACCTCTAACATCGAGGTATTTGCCTAGACACCATACGACATGCCTGGCATTGACCCAAACTTTATCTATTTTTAATATATAAATAATATATTTATTATATAATTCAAATAAAGATAAACGAGCCGAGCTTAACAAGCTGAGCTTATGCAAGGCCGAGCTTATGCGAGCTCGAGCTTGGCTCGTTTAGCCCTTAACGAGTTGAGCCGAGCTTGTTCATGAACAGCTCGGTTCATTTGCAGCCCTATCACCAACCCAATGTCCACCCAACTACCAGACCAATTATACATCGAACTCGCAGATCAACATTCCACCACGCGGAGATAGTGGCAAAGGAAGTAGGAAACTTGTTAGAGGCAGGAGCCATCAGAGAAGTGCACTATCCCAAGTTGATCTCCAATATTGTAGTAGTGCCATAGAAAAACGAAAAATGACGTGTCTGCATGAATTACAAAACGGTCAACAAGGCATGCCCAAAGGACAGTTTTCCCATACCACGGATAGACCAACTGGTAGACCTGACGGCAGGACACAATCGACTTAGCTTCCTTGATGCGTATAGAGGTTACCATCAGATCGCCATGTTTGAACCAGACCAGGAGGTCACATCCTTTACAACGCCAAGAGGATTGTATTGTTACAAGGTCATGCCCTTTGGCCTAAAGAACGCAGGGGATACATTCCAACGGATGGTTACCAAAATGTTTGAACCATTGTTAGGCAAAACAATGGAGGCTTACATAGATGACATGGTGGTCAAAAGCAAGGATGAGAAGGACTATCTCAGGGACCTAGAGGAAATGTTCCAAATTTTGAAGAAGAACAAGTTGCGCCTAAATGCATCCAAGTATACATTCGGCGTAGGATTAGGCAAATTCCTAGGCTTTCTAGTAACCAACCGAGGTATAGAAGCAGACCCCTCTCAGATCAAAGTGATCCAGGATCTTGAGAGGCCCAACACAGTCAAAGAGGTGCAGCATCTCTGTCACGACCCAAACCCGCCCCTATGGGTTTAGCACCGTAACCGGCCAGTAATCCGAGATTACCGAAGGCCTGCTTAATAGTAAAACAGTAATACGGAGTACAGGGACTGGCGGAAGCCAAAACAGTAATTAAAAGATGTCCAATGAACTATGACAGTCTGTATGCAAAAAGACTTTTTAAAACATATTCACATTCAGGACAAAACAATAGATACAATCATTCAAGTTAGGGACCAAGTCCCTACCATAACAGTACAGTACCTATATCATTTAGTCTATACAGTTGATACAAAATAGAGACAGAAAATGGGGAATCTAAAACACCCCGAAGCAGCCTTAGCTTGGCAGCACTTGGAACCTCAAGGTGAGGCACGATGGTTGGCTTGACAAACAAGAGCTAATCCAACGCTCCTAACTCCGGTCCGGTGCCTGAACACCTACATATATATATATATATATATATAAACAGTAAGTTAAAGCCCAGTGAATAACATATGCATAAAGAGGTTAAGAATGAATGTCCTTTCAGTATTGGAAACAGTCATTTATCAGTAAATCAGCCATTCTGTTTGTGGCTCATAATTCATGCCATAACAGTCATTCAGAAACTATAATAGTCATATGTGGTACATCCAATAGCAAAACAGTACAGTAGGTCTTAACAGACTGAGCAGTCAATGATGGCCATCATATTAGTAAACAGTAGTGGTTCCAAACATAGGAACCGACAGAAATCTCTGTAACAGTAGCAGTAACAGTTCAGTAACCGTAAATTGCTATGGATGCCACGAATACAGTTCACAAATAGAACAAACATTCATTCAGTAAACAATGTCATTTCATAAAGCAGTACAGTCATTTGTTCAGAAAATAATCTCAATTGAACATATCTTTACTGTATTGTTACTCACAGAGCACTGGGCTATAAGCAGCTAGAGCGTCCTTGGATGCCAACCCTACAGTTACAGAATGAACACACACTAAGCTACACAGTTGGAAAAATAATAACTTAATCCCTAAATTGCCTCGGTGTGGTTCTACATCGATATCCTCATCAAGATGCCTTAAACTAGGCCTAAGAATGCCTACGATGGAATAAGGATGCAAAGATGCACTTTAAAACACTTTTCAGAATTTTCAGAAAACAGGGGTCTCGCTCAAGCATGGCTTTCTACGCTCGAGCGGACATGCAAACAAAGGAGCTCCGCTCGAGTGTGTCTTCCGTCACTCGAGCAAACTGCAAGCTATAGTAAAAATACTGGATGCACAAAAATCACGCTTGACGGGCGCTCGATCCACGCTCGAGCGTGAGACATAAGTCCTCGCTCGAGCGTGAACTCTCTCGCTCGAGCGTGAACTCTCTCGCTCGAGCGGACTGTAAACACATGCAAAGTACTGGATACACGCATTTCACGCTCGAGCGCCACTTTCTTCGCTCGGGCAGACTGCATGAACACAAGGCATACGCTCGAGCGTGGAGTTCTTCGCTCGAACATGAGTCCAAAATCTGGAATTTCCAAATTTGAACCTCAAGCTCAAAACTCAACTCTAATGGATCAAAACTCAACCTCTTGGGCCCATTTTCTGGAAAAACACTTTAAACCCATAATATAACATGCTTTGAAGATCAATTTGTAAAATCAAAGCCCAAGGGTGAGTCAATTAAACACCATTTTCAAATAAAACATCAAGAACATGATGAACATGCAACATGCATGAATTTAATCAACTTCAAAGCTTCCAAAGCATGATCAAATGAGTTAATTCACTCCCAAACATGATGAATTCAAGGATTATAACCCAAATATGGACATGCATGCAATAATTTCCATGAAAACAACTCTAAACTTCAAGAGATGCACATGCATGCATTATTTAAGCTTCAATTCAACAATCTAAACCAAAACTTGACTTCAATCTCTAAACTCCCATGAACCATGCAATATATGACTTAATTTAACAATTGAGAGGATAAATTCCATACCTAGGTTCCTCAATTGCAAGAATGAGAGCTCAATTATGCAATCAACCTTCAATTTCTTCAAGTCTCCAAGTTAAGTTTGATGAATTCAAGCCTATCCTCCTACTCTCTCTCTCTCAATCGGTTTGCTCTAGAAAAGGCTGAGGAAATGTTGTATCAAAAGTGTAATAGGCTTCAAATAAAAGGCTCATGAAAGTCCACTAAGTGGCATTCTCGTAAATAAGTCCAACTCTTGTAAATTAGCATTAAATCCAATTTAAACATACCAAATCACATTTCAATTAAACATGCCATAAAATCACATAAATTCTAATCAGCATAAAACACTAATCAATTTCAGATTCGGCCGCCGATAAGGCCTTCAATTTGCAGTTTAAAACATAAAACATGAACAGATCATTTAACGGTCAACAGATAGAAATGCATTTAAACTAATACGCTCAATCAATCAGTTCAGAATTTCAGTCAATCTGTCACAACCCGAACCCGCCCCTATGGGTTAAGGCCAGAACTGGCCAGTAATCACGAGATTACCTACGACCTCAAACCAAATAAGACAAAACTCATCAGAGTAAGGGGGCCAAACGGAAGCAAAATTTAAAACTTTGTTTATAGAGTCGTGCTTATATGTACATCATAACCCTCCAAACATACATATGTTAATAACTCACAACAGAAAGTGTAGTAACATAAAGTTCTATACAGACAGGATCATTCAAATCTAAGTCAGCCAAAACAAAGCTATATACAGACGTACACCAAGGTCCTTGCCAACATGACAAAATAACATAGAATGGCAGAAGGGCGAAGACGTGTCTCGTGCGTGAGACGCAATGGCTGACTCTTCAAAACCTTAGTTGTTCCATACAGACTTCACTAGGGCTGGGTTTGGACTTCTCTTGGCTCACCTAAAAACACATGAATGAGCGTGAGCAATAGCCCAGTGAATAATATCAAATAAATGAGTTAAACAAACGGTATGTAGAACAACATGCTTCAAATGGCCTTGGGCCCAATTCATATTTTTATTTAACATATATATATATATATATACACAATTTAAGTCAAGTGACTGTAGTTCCAAATATACTGGCCTTTGGCCCATTTATCTTCCATTTGTCAAACTGGCTTTTGGCCCATTCAACTTTCATTCATGTCAAACTGGCCTCTGGCCCATTTATTCATATCAAACTGGCCTCTGGCCCATTCATGCATGTCAAACTGGCCTCTGGCCCATTCATTCATATCAAACTGGCCATTAGGCCTTTCAAACTTTCATATCAATCGGCCTTCGGCCCATTCATTTGTGTCAATCATCGTCCACCATTCAAATTAATGAACTTACAAAACTTACATAGAGTAAACGATTGCACAACAATCTATTTCAAATATCTCGTTAAGATATTACTCATAGTGATCGGCTTATGGATTTGCCCTGGAGCTTGACCCTACATATCACATAACACTTATGGGTCACAAATAATTCAATCCGTTCTTTAATTCACATATTCCTCTTTAGGCTTCATTCTTATCTCTTTAATTCAATTACAATGCTCAATGTATGTCCAAGAGTGCTTAGGAATGAAAGGGAACGAAAAACTAAACACGAAATGCATTTTCAAGATTTCAGAAAACAGGGTCCCCGCTCGAGCGTGGACTTCCCTGGTCGAGCGGACCCTTAAGGCTTGCAAAAGTGTTGGTTATGTCGAATTTACGCTCGAGCGTGCATTCTGGCACTCGAGCGGAAGGCCTCTCTACATGGCTACCCGCTCGAGCGTGAACTTCCCCGCTCGAGCGGACACCATGTCTGCAAAAAATACTGAGAGCTCGAAATTCATGCTCGAGCTACGGTTCTTCCGCTCGAGCGGACGTCAAATTTTCTGGGTTTTCCAGAATGTGTTCTTGAGCTTCAACTTGATATTCAAAGGTTCAAAATGCATGTTTTTGGCTCAATCTTCACAAGTACATATACTAACATGGTATAAATACCCAATTACAACATTTTGAAGCACAATTTCATAAATCAAACCCATGCATTGCTCATTTTCCACCAAATTTATTACCAACATAACAACTTCATGCATTCAAAGCTTCTACTCCCATGGATTGTACATGCATGTAACATATAACCCTCATTCTCATCTCATATGATGAGAAGGTGGTCAAATACATGGATTTTAACTAAAAACTTTCATGGATCATACATTTGGTGCTCAATCATGCAAATTCAAAGTAATTACATACATGCATGCATCTATTGACTTTAAATTCACCAAAACTAACTCAATACATGCTCTTTCTCATCATTCAACTTTGAATCTACAAAATACAAATTAAAATTCATGAGTCAAGGGTTGATCACTTACCTAGGAGCCTCAAAATCCCAAGCTCTAGCTAATTCTTGAGTTAAATCTTCAAATTCCCAAACCTTGAGCCAAGATTACACAATTCTCTCCCCTTCTCTCTCTATAGCCGACCCTCTCTCTCTTTTCTAAGGCACAAATCTGATTTTTGAGCTCAAATGGGGGAATTGAATGCAGTGCCCTATCACAACAAATCCCACTAATTCCAATATAATAATAAAAAAATAATTAGGCACTAATTCATCAATTTAATCAGTTTAATCTAATCCGAATCAATTTTCAATCAAATTTCACCATAGGCTCTAAAAATTACGCTAATCACAATGGCGCAATCAATTTCGGGTTCTGTGGCCGATAAGGCCCTCAATTTAATTTCCAAAGCAGATAATCAAACAGATATTCCTACGGTGAACAGATAAAAATTTAAAACCACATATTATCACATAATGGCACACAAAATCATATTAAACACATAATCATACTCATATTAAGGACCAATTAACATAATACAGAACATGGGTATTGTAGACGTCCCCGAACGCCCCGGGAGGAACGAGCTCCCGTTCTGTTCATTTTGGGGTCACTACAGCTCAGGACTCTCAAATTTGTCATGGTTCTAAGTCTGAACCAAAGAGTCCAAATCCGGCAAATCGTTTTGAGAAAAAACAGATTTTTTGAAAGAAGTGCCAAACATGGACTGCTTTGCCAGATACAGAGTCGCCACCTAAATGTTTTTTAATGGGAAATTTAGGAAACCCTGACTCGGTGCCAAAGGCCACGTGTCCGTCATCACCAAAGTTGCCTCGGCTCGGGAACTTGGGTACGATTAGGGAAGGTCACTTCGTGAGCACCCCCGCTCGCCCGATCAAAGATCGGCCTCTACTAACCATGATATCTATTTTTGAAAACATTGTATGTTCTTATTCCGGTTATTAGCCTAGGTTACTATGTGATGCGCACAGCATACAAGTATAGACTGAGTTGCCTGAATTGGAACAAAACATTTCATGTTTGTTTATTTGAAAGTGGTTTGATGGTGCTACCCGTAAGTAGGCTAAGACGTGGATTTGCCACCCTCGGATGGGCTTAGAAAAGATGGTTTTGTCACTATCTAGTGGGCTTGAAACACACATTTGATGAATTATTCCAATTCAAATAACCCAACATTCACCCACAGGCACTCAGGCAGTTATATCACATAAGCAATTAGCCTCATGATAAGCATGCTATTCATGACAGTCACTCACACGCATGCAAGGATGCTAAAGCATAGAACTTACCGAGTACTCCAAGCCAAAACAAAAACTGTATTAGAAATCATGCATGAATCCTAAGTATACAGAAATGCCTAATGCAACACATGCAAAAATGCAAACTATAGCAGGCTCGGCTATTCTAAACATGGCATATGAGATGCTACAACTATCATGTATTCAATTTGGAATTGAAATACAAATGCAGTTAGTATGATGCGCCGAGCCCGGTGCATGCAATACAGATGAATGAATGCAAACATGCTGTCATACTGTATGCTAATTTAAACATACCCTAATCTAACCATCAAAAGCGGATAAATAAAAGGGAGAAAGACGTGGGGTTGGAAGACATACAACACACACACGCACACTTATTACAGTTGTACCCTCACGCAGAGGGTTCGAATAAATATACAGTCCCGAATGAAAGAATATTACAGTCCAAATATTACAGTCCGAATATGTACAAATTCCTAATTAATTAACAAATTAACTAAGAAAATAAATAAACTGGCATGCAAGCCAGGGACTGCCTTGCTCCTGATGAATGATGCATGTCTGGGCTGCCTTCGCGGAAATCCACTGGGATGCCCCAATTAGCCTCTGTTTACACCTTTTCTTGAAATGCGTGCCAAGCTTCGGAAGACCGCTGATTCTTGATTTGCCGCAACAGAGAGCAGGAAAGGGGCATAGCAATGTATTTCTACAAATGTATGCATGCCTCGATCCTCGTGCCACCAATCACGCATCTCGATGCATGATGGCCGATGAGTCGATTTGCACAATTCAATATGGAATGGATGCACATGAAAACACAGCTAAAACCTAACTCCATCATGGATAATCCGGAGTGTCGGTGACTGGGGAATTGAGACGCATTCTGTCACTCGGAGTACGAAATGCACCTCGTTTCCCGTGCCCGGGCTAACTCCTATCCCGAACACGATACAATATGCATGACATGCATGAAATGCAACTAAGATACAGCCTAGCATGCACTATGCTATGAAAATGAGATGTCTTGAGATGCGTGCACACGGGCACGCAAACCGAGAAAATGACAGAATGTGATCTAAGATACAATCTAGTATGCCCAATGCTATAAAAATGAGATGCCTCGAAATGCGTGCACACGGGCACGTAAACCGAGGTAATTGCATACGCAATACAAATGACATGGAAATGTGATATGAAAAGCACCATGGACTTATACTAACATGAGGGGGCCTCAGCCACACTCACATAAGAGGCCGATGGATGAAAATGAAGTGCCTCGAAACGCGTGCACACGGGCACGCAAATCGAGGCAATGGCATATGCAATGCAATGGCATGGAAATGGCATATAGAATGCAACATGGACTTATACTAACATGAGAGAGCCTCAGCCACACTCACATAAGAGGCCGATGGATGAAAATGGAGTGCCTCGAAATGCGTGCACACGGGCATGCAAACCGAGGCAATGGCATACGCAATGCAATATGGCTAAAATGGCATATAGAATGCAACATGGACTTACACTAACATGAGAGAGCCTCAGCCACACTCACATAAAAGGCCGATGGATGAAAATGAAGTGCCTCGAAATGCGTGCACACGGGCACGCAAACCGAGACAATGGCATACGCAATGCAATATGGCTAAAATGGCATATAGAATGCAACATGGACTTACACTAACATGAGAGAGCCTCAGCCACACTCACATAAGAGGCCGATGGATGAAAATGGAGTGCCTCGAAATGCGTGCACACGGGCACGCAAACCGAGACAATGGCATACGCAATGCAATATGGCTAAAATGGCATATAGAATGCAACATGGACTTACACTAACATGAGAGAGCCTCAGCCACACTCACATAAGAGGCCGATGGATGAAAATGAAGTGCCTCGAAATGCGTGCACACGGGCACGCAAACCGAGACAATGGCATAAATGCGAACTATGGCATGGGAAATGATATGCAAACATGGTAATAGAATTTAAGCACTGAAATGTGGGGGAAAACAGCCCCGAAATGAGGCAAAAACACACCCGATGCGAGGAATGGTCTCGAAACATGAATTTTGGGACCCGAAATGGCCTATGGCTATACCAAACATGCACAATATGGATATGCAATGAATAGACAGTAGCAAGGCAGCCCCAAAATTAGCATTTTACCAGCACAAATCATGGCCAAACAGCAAGCAAAGATAGGGCAACAATGGCATGCAAAAATGGCCTTAAACATGAGGTTATGAAGCAACTCACAGCTGCTAATTCCAAACAGGTTAGGGCCCTTCAAAAACATTGAAGAGGGGCCAAAAATAAGCATATTTCCAGAACTGTAAAAACCCTAAAAACAATCATAGACAAGACTAAGTTCTTATGCAAGAAAAAGGGCCAAAAGGTGGCCAAAGAGGCAAGTGGTATATGCAATGCCCAAACTGAAAAATTCCCTTCTACAACATTGAAGAGGGACCAAAAATAAGCATATTTCCAGAACTGTAAAAACCCTAAAAACAATCATAGACAAGGCTAAGTTCTTATGCAAGAAAAAGGGCCAAAAGGTGGCCAAAGAGGCAAGTGGTATATGCAATGCCCAAACTGAAAAATTCCCTTCTACAACATTGAAGAGGGACAAAAAATAAGCATATTTCCAGAACCATAAAAACCCAAAAACAGTATACAAACATGCTATAAATGCAATGCAAAATGAGGCTCAAAAGTGGCTACAACACAAAGTATGCAAAATATTCCACAAACAGCCAAATACCCTTAATAAAACATGTTAAGAAGGTCAAAATAAGGCCATCTCTAGGCCTATAAATCGTCCAAAAATGGAAGCATAATGGGCTGCCAAAGCATGCAAGAAAATGGCATTCAAGGAGGATATTGAAGCAAGTGCAATATGGAGGGCTCAAACAGGGTTGAGCCCTTAATGAAACAAGAAAATGAGCTTAAAAGAAGGCCATTTTCAGTTTTGGTCGGAGCTCAAATCAATAAGCATGTATGGCTTAGAAATGTTGCAAAAAAAAGCTCAAAAAGGGGGAAAGTGGACTTACCTTTGAAGGCTTGACTTTGGTTGCCTCTTGGCTTGAGTTTGTGGCTCCTTAGGCCTTGGAGAACACCTTCACACTTCTGGAATGGAGGATGGAAGGGTGGGGGGTGGTGGTGTAGAAGAAATGGTGGTGTTGGACTTGGAGGTTTTCAAGGAAATGAGAGAGATAGAGGATGAATTTTGCATCAAGGCTTGAAGATGATTTTCTCCAACCCCTCTCACCAATGCCACCTGCTGGTTATATGGACCAAAAGGAGGGGGCTTATGGAAGGAAAGGGTGGGGGAAAAGGATCAAGACTTTCCCCCACAAAATATCCCCCGGATACAGATATTTTCTGGGGGAGAGGGCTACACAGCTGTAAAGTGGAAGGAGAGAGGAACATGGCCGGCCACCTATTGGGCTTGGAAGTGGCCGGCCGGCCACCCCCCTAGCCGGCCGGCTAGGGGTCAAAAGGGTCAACTTGAAATAGTGGCCGGCCACCACATAATGGTGTCCTCCCATGCCTCCTCATCACAACCCTGTGGTTCGAATTTGGAAATTCTAAAACAGGAGAGAGAACAAGCCAATTTTAGGAGGGGTTCAAAAGGGTCAAAAGGAAATAGTGGCCGGCCATATGATATTAGGATCCTCCCATGTGTGTACAACACAAATATGTGGTTCAAAGTTCAAGAAAAATGGCCCAGGTTGTTCAACATTGGCTCGGAAGGAGGAGTTCAAAAGGGTCAATTGGATTTTCTGGCCGGCCATGAACTTTTAGGGTCCTCCCATGTGTGTACATCACAAATATGTGGTTTGGGTTTGAAGAAAGTAGCTCCAAGGTGTTCAACATTGGCTCGGAAGTGCGAAATGCGGGTGTCGGAGGGCGAAAATGGAATATAACTGGTTGCCAAGATAATTGCTGGCCTCCCACCCTCCAGTGACCTCCCTGGTGATAAAACAGAGGCACCTGCCAAAAATGAACGAAAAGCAATGCAAAACGAACCCTCGGGGGCCAAAACACGCAGTTCGAGGTCCCGAAAATGGGCTGCCAAGCACCGAAAGTGGCGTTCGGCCACGAAGTGGGTTTCTTAGGCCCCAGTGTCCCTTGAAAGGGAGAAAATAAGATGTATGCCAAAATTTAGAGTAAACGGAGATGGTTAAGCGGTCCCGAACCGAGGCACACGGCCAACAGTCCCGAAAAACCGGAAACCGGACTCCAAAATGGGCAAAATGGCCTGCGGCCACAAAATGTAGCCCACGAACATTGAGAGATGGTCTACTGGACCTCTCCCTTCCCTCAGGAAAAGAAACCGAGAAAACCGAGTCTGGTTTACAAACCGAGGCAAGGCACAGAAGAGGGTTCGGAAGTCCGGAGGCAGGGCTCACAGCCAAGACTCTGAAACTTCTGAACGAGCACATTATGCAATATCACCAAGTGCTCAACTGGTGACGTCTGAGTCTCAAGGTTGGTCAAAAATGGGGTGTCTACAGGTATTACACAATCAGTCAATTAACATGCTTAATCATAAATTAGCACTAATTAGTGGTGAGGGTTGTCACAATCTCACTGGCCTAGCAGCCGCGCTCAACCGGTTCATAAGTCGGTCGTCGGACAGATATCGACCATTTTTCCAAGCATTAAAGGCCAAGTTTGAGTGGGATGAAGAATGTGACCGTGCCCTAGAAAGCTTGAAAGAGTACATGTCTTCTCCACCGTTGTTAGTAACTCCAGTGCCTGGAGAAGAGCCCTTTTTGTACTTAGCGGTTTCGCAGCATGCAGTCAGCGCAGTGTTGGTCAGAGCAGAAGGAATCCAACATCTGCCTATCTTTTATGTTAGCAAAACCTTGCTAGCCGCTGAAATGAGGTACTTGCCATTAGAAAAGCTAGCATTAGCTTTGATGATGGCCTCAAGAAAGTTGTCGCACTATTTCCATGCTCACATCGTGATCGTCCTAATAGCTTTTCCATTAAAGGCCTTGTTTGAAAGAGCGGATTTTTCTGGGCGAATCTTGAAATGGGCAATGGAGTTGGGGCAGTTCGATATCAAGTTCCAACCTAGAATAGCAATAAAAGCCCAAGCATTAGCAGACTTTGTGGCTGAGTTCACTCCAGGAAGCCATCACATTTGCCCGGTCGATTTGACCGATGCAACCGACGTAGGGGAGGAAAGTGTCGCGGGAATTGCGTAGCCCCCAATACAGGAGGCCTAACTACATGGCAAGCCAGGCAGGCTTCAGGAAATGAAGGAGGGGGTAAACCACATTGTTCCCAGCAAAGACTCATCAAAAAGTAAAGACTTGGGGCAATCAGATAATGAAGATCAAACCCCAACAGCAGGCATGGACTTTGAAGAAAACATCAGCAACACACATGACCCCAAGACATCATCCGACCCCTCTACTTGCTGGAAACTGTTCGTTGGAGAGATGTGGAAGCTCTTCGTGGATAGAGCATCCAATAGACATGGTGCTGGACTTGGCGTAGTCCTCATCTCACCAGACGACCTAACAATTGAACAAGCAGTCAACCTTGGCTTTCCAGCATCAAACAATAAGGCGGAGTATGAGGCACTTTTAGCAGGCCTAAAATCAGCACTTTTCATGAAGGCCATTGAGCTAATGGTTTACAGCGACTCCCAGCTAGTAGTAAACCAGATTTCAGGCGACTACAAAGCAAAAGATGAGAGTATGGCCAAGTACCAAGAGTTGGTCAGGAAGGAGATCATGAAGTTCCAAGTAGTACGAATAGAGCAGATTAGCCGAGAAGAAAACAGTAGAGCAGACGAACTGGCAGGTTTTACTTCAATAGCAGATACATCTATCCCACATCCATTACTGATCGACTTCTTACCCAGACCAAGTATTGAAGAACCCGAAGTAGCTGAGGTATGTTGTGCCGAACTAGGCCCTTCATGGATAGATCCCATTATAGTATTCTTAAAAGACGACATCTTACCTGAAGAGAACAAAAAGGCCAACAAAATAAGAGCAAAGTCACAACGATTCTAGTTCTCTCCATCATTGGCATTATACAAAAAATCCTTCAGAGGACCTTACTTGAAATGTGTCCACCCTAGCAAGGTTGAGGCGTTTTTGTTCGAGATACATGAAGGCGTATGCAGAAGCCACTGAAAGGGAAGATCATTGGTCTATAGAGCAATCTCACAAGGATATTGGTGGCCATACATGCAGGCAGATTCTGAGAAGTATGTCAAAAGATGCGAGAAATGTCAGAAGATCGCACACCAGATTCACCAACCAGCCAAAGAGCTTCTACCATTAACTAGCCCATGGCTCTTTGCAATGTAGGGCCTGGACATAGTAGGACCACTTCTAACAACACCCAGTAACATAAAGTTCTTTCTTACAGCAACAGACTACTTCACAAAGTAGGTGGAGGTAAAAGCACTCGCATCAATAGAAGAGAAAGATGTTAAGAAGTTTGTCTGGCAGAATATCATAACTAGGTTCGACATACCCAGGGCTCTAATATCCGACAACGATACTCAGTTTGATGGCAAAATCTTTAGGGGCTTTTGTGAGGAATACAAGATAGAATTCTACAATTCTACACTAGCATACCCCCAGGCGAATGACCAGGCAGAAGCATCAAACAAAGTCGTCTTAGGTGGTTTGAAGAAAAGGTTACAGAGAGCCAAAGGCAAGTGGGCTGAGGAGCTCCCTAATGTTTTATGGACTTACCGCACCACACCTCGGTGGTCAACTGGTGAAACACCTTTTTCTTTGGCATATGGCATGAAGGCAGTAATCTCACTGGAAGTAGGCCTTCCCACTATTAGAAGTGAAAATTTTGACCCAAACTTGAATAAAGAAGCCATAACCTTGGAACTCGAACTTGTAGAAGAGAGAAGGGAAAGAGCTCTAGTTCACATTACTTCATACCAGCAGGAGTTATCTAGAAAATATAACAAAGCGGTGCATCCGAGGCAATTCAAGATTAGGGATTAGGTATTATGCAAAGTAATGGGCAACACTTTGGTACCCAGAGATGGCAACTTGGGACCTAGCTGGGAAGGACCATACAAAGTGGTTGGTCTAGCAGGAAAAGGGGAATATCACTTAGAAGACGGAGACAGCAAGGCTATTTCCAGGCCATGGAACACTGCCAATCTCAAGTTATTTTATTTTTAGTTTTTTCTTAGAATATTTGTAATTTTTTCCCTTTTTCAAATAAAATAAGTAGTTTACTTTTTCAGCATAAGTCTTTTTATTGTAAAAGTTGTTTTCAATCATTGCCAACAAGGGGCAATCAGAAAGTTTGGCAGTAATAACCAAACAAGTTAGCTCTCTTCAGCCGAGATAAGGATCTAGGCTGAAGAGGTTGGCAGGAATAACCAACATTTAGCTCCCCTCAGCCGAGATAAGGATCTAGGCTGAAGAGGTTGGCAGGAATAACCAACATTTAGCTTTCTTCAATCGAGATAAGGATCTAGGCTGAAGAGGTTGGCATGAATAACCAACATCTAGCTCCCTTCAGCCGAGATAAGGATCTGGGTTGAAGAGGTTGGCAGGAATAACCAACATTTAGCTCCCTTCAGTCGAGATAAGGATCTGGGCTGAAGATGTTGGCAAGAATAACAACATTTATGTCTCTCCAGCCGAGATAAGGATCTAGGCTGGAGAAGGTTGGCTAGAATGACGAACATAAATAGAATAAAAAGCTAACAAACTGAGATGGATATCTCGGCAAAAAAAAGTTCCAGACATGCCAATTAAAGTTGAGACAAACACAAGCAGGATATGAACCGGGCAAAAAGAATAGAAAAATAATAGATTTCATTCAAGATTAGAACTGCATTACAAGAGGTGAAGCTCGGTTACAAATTCTTTTAAAAAGCTAGCATTAAAAGAAGAAAATACAAGATCAGGCAAAATGATCATCCAGATCTGTATCCAGGTCAACCTGAGCTTCACCACTCGGTAGCCCGGTTCCAGCATGAAGGTTGGTCACAGCCATATCTTCAACCGTAATGGTCACCGGTGGATCCACCCGAGCTGATTGAGCAGTTTGGAGGCCGTGATCATTAGTAGCAGCTGGGGCGTTTTTTGGCTCTGGGGATTCCTCTTCCTCCTCTCCCACTTGAAGCAATTTTTCTTAGATAACATTGGCGTAGTTTACCATATAGCTTGGAATGAAGTGAGGAGGATGGTTCTGGAAGACCTCGGTTTCTTGACCATAACCGAGCTTTGTAGCAATCACCTTCCATCCTCATTTGAAAAATATATCCTTTGAAGCTTCACATTGTAAGATGTAGGTGGCCTCCCCCTCCTTGTAGCCCCTGTCTTCAGCATCCTCCATTTTCTTATTTAGCTTGGTAATCTCGTCATCTTTTTTCCTTTCAAGCTTGGTCAGCTCGCACAAGTAACGGTCTTTTAGCACGGCCAAAGCTTTTTTGCTTGTCCGCTTCCACCGCATTGACTAGCTCGGTAAGTCGTGCATTATCCAATTCTAGCTCGGTCGATTTTTGCTTCGCTTCGTTCAGCTCGGCTGTTTTAGCGTTGGCATCTACTATAGCCAGCCGCACTGTCTTATGTAGCTCTAGCACGCGCTTGTGAGCAACGTGATTTTCTACATAGCCTGCAAAAGGAGAGACAACAATTATGATTAAAACTGAGCGAACAGATGGTGTGAAATGGAGAACAAACGAACGGAGCACTTACCAGCACCATTGATTTAGTTGTTGAGCGGATGGCCTTGAGCTCGATCAAGTGATCGTGGTGCACCATGTCGGCTAGCATATACACGCTTTTTGCAAGGTTGAAGGCAAGCGTGTGGTCCTTGTCTGCCACCACCGAGTCTGTGTTTGAAATAACCCGGTTCTTGTATGTTATTTTGGGTGCCCATTCTAAAGGGCTAGCTCGGTTAATTTGGATGGGCACAGGGCTCAGTGGTGTTGTCTCAGGCAGCGGTAATCCTCCTCATCAGTCAACCGCCGTTGCTCAGTCGAAGAGGCGCGGGCACGCTTATTTGGCCGAGATGACGAGGCCCGGGCTGTTGGAAGAGCTACCACGGCCTCGTGTGTTTGTCCAGCTTGTGTTGTCTCGGTTTGATCCCCGCTGGCCGGAGTTGTTTCGGTGATTAAGGCTCGATCTGCTCAGTGCTTGGCCATCTCTTGCTCTTCGGTTAAGGGAACAAGGTTTATTTGTGACAAGTTGGGGTCCGGTTCTGGTGATGGTTCCAATAGAAAATCGGTTACTCTGGTCTTCCTCCTACCATTGTATCTATATGTTGGTTCAAAGTTCAAAAGCTCGGCCCAACCTCAGTGGCAATGTAAGGCCCCGGTGTCCCACATCGGGAATGGAGGGGGAGTTCCTGGGCTATAAAAGTAAAAATCTGGACCCTTATATAGCATCGAGGCCTTTTCCCAAGTGGTGAAATCCTTATTAAAACTTCCCAGTTAAGCGTGCTTAGGCTGGAGTAATTCTAGGATGGGTGACCCACTGGGAAGAACAAATCTATGCGGGCGTGGCCCAAGCGGACAATATCGATGACGTGTAAAGGGTCGGGGCGTTACAAATGGTATCAAAGCCGACTCTCCGGAGTACGAGCGTGAGCCCCTGGCGTTTCTCGGTGCATGTGGACGGGCTTGCGAGCTGGCAGGATACTGCACGGGGGCGTGCAGCCTTATAGGGGGTGGATTATAAGGCCCCGGTGTCCCACATCGAGAATGGAGGGGGAGTTCCTGGGCTGTAAAAGTAAAAATCTGGACCCTTATATAGCATCGAGGCCTTTTCCCAAGTGGTGAAATCCCTATTAGAACTTCCCAGTTAAGCGCGCTTAGGCTGAAGTAATTCTAGGATGGGTGACCCACTGGGAAGAACAAATCCGTGCGGGCGTGGCCCAAAGCGGACAATATTGATGACGTATAAAGGGTCGGGGTGTTACAGGCAATATCGAAGCGCAGCGCGGAAAGCGTCTAGGTTGGGGTATTGGTATTGTGGCTTTAGCTGGTCCAAGTCTGCATAAGAACAAAGGCAACGGTTAGCGCGGTGTAAAAGTTATAAACAACAAGAATAAGAAACAGACAAAAAGAGAACCGAGGTATCCTTACCAGCAGTCCCCTTATTCCAATTTATGTTGTAGCCCGGTATTTGGGCTTCCTAGTCTTCGAAATTGCCAGAAACCCAGAAGAAGTCATCATCATTTACGTCTTTGTCCGGTGTATTTTTAATTATTTTCTCTCGATGTCTTCTTATTCTTAAATAATACACCCAACCGTCCTTGTTCTGGCCGAGCGAGTATTGATGGAATAGCTCGGCCAAACCGAGGTTGAGGCCAAGCCGACGGTTTAGCTTGATGATGTCATTTATTATTCTATATGAATTTGTGGAAAGTTGGGTGGGGCAAAGTCTTGTCTGCCTAAGGAATTCACAAAGGAGAGGCTGAACGGGAAAACGGAGACCAGCCTCAACGATAGATATAACGGTGAAAGGAACGAAGCCCGGTTTACCCCAGGACATAGTATCTAGTTCGGCCAAAGAAAGATGAACATCGTCAGGGATGTTGTAGTCCTCGCAGAACTCGGCAATGGCCCCAGATGAGTTTACTAAGAACCGGTATTTACCCATTTAAACTTAAATTATGTATAAAATAGCTCGGAGTCCTATCTCGGTGTTGAGATGACATCGAGTATCTCAGTTGAGCGTGCAAAGGTGTGCCTGGCCAACCTAGTCAGAGTCTGCAAAGTGGAGATGAAAAGTGTTAAGCCCAGATCGTTGGACTAGGCTAAGTACAAAGGCAAAATAAATATAAATCTAGTTCGGCTACATGGGATACAACTCGTTCTTAGTTCGGTTGGAGCAAAAGTCTTTAGCTTGGCTAAATAAGAAGGAAGGTTCTTAGACCAGTTGAAACATAAGGTGTGGCGCGAAGTTTTAGTTCGGTTATTGGGTGGAGTTTTCTAGTTCGGCTGGGTGCACACCTAATACAAACAGGTTCCTAGTTCAGTCGTGGTGTTATTTTGGATCAAAAGGATTTCATAACAGATTGATTGGGATATCCAGCTAAAGTGTGAGTAAAAAGTCTGGGTATCTGGTTTTTTGAGATTCATGTTAAAACTACAAAAGTGTGTTTTGGAAAACATGTGTATGTATTTCTATGCTATGCATATTCACAGAGTAAAACAAAGGAAAAGCAGGGATTGAGTTATTTACTGCTTCGAAATGGAAGGACAGAGACTAGAACAGCAGGGATGCTAGCCAAAAACACGAGCTTTGCGGGTGATAGGATTGAGAGTATGAAGACTCAAGAGGCACTGAAAAGGAGATGAACAGTGGAGTTTTTTGATTCAAAATATAGGGTCTTTTGTATAAAACACATAAAATGGGCGGGACTGTTCAAAATACTCGAAGTACGAAGACGACTGTGACAGTTGTACTAGACCAGTGGGAGCTTGTCACGTGTCCAAGAGAATAGAAAATGATTCAGACGTACCGAGCAATTGAAAAGACGATTATGGACTAGACTCATCGATAGCTCGATGGAATTTAAGCACGGTTAACTTGAATGTTTCTACTTCGGCTGGAGAAGAATAATCTCAAATCATGCATTGCAGATGGCATTAAGGAGCAATTGAGAGGGTAAAATGTGTAAATCTGGGCCAAGCTAAGACCGGGCAGAAATGAGCCGAGCTATTGGCTGAGTAGAATGGGCTTCGCCATTGGGCCTAGTTAGCCCGGTCATAAATGATTGAAATAGCCCGGTTGGAGTAAGCTAAACCGAGGTACAGGAAGTCAATTGGAAGAGCAAGGTGGAACCGAGCTAGGTGAAGCTCGGCCAAATTTGCCGAGCTTAAGCATGACAATGTTAGCTCGATCGTTTTGTCATACTACCGAAGTAAAACCATTTCACTTGGTTAAAGCAGATGAAGAGTGTTAATAGATAAGCATTATCTCTTAAAGATGTGATTCTTAGGAGGACTTGACATTGAGGAATAAAGAGTCCTACTAGGATTGTGCCATGCAGAATCTATAAAAGCTCGTAATAAGACTTGTGTACAAATATCACAACTTTGATTCTCGAATACACAACTTTTGTCTATTGTCTATTTTGCTGACTTAGGCATCGGAGAGGTATCCGGCACACACCCGCTGGCTAGCTCACGTTTATATTTTTAGGAAGTAAAGCGACGACGTTTGAGGGAGTGCAAACTTGATCAACAGGATTATACGAGAAGATTATTTCGAACTCGTACAAGGCCTAATTATTATTTTTTGGTCTAGCTCGGCCGTCTCAACTCCAGATAATTCTCAACTCCTAGTAATTAAGGTTGGACAAACATTTAACTGACCTGTTAAATCTAAAGTAATTTGATCTCAAATGGAATGTTTCGATACAATGGACAGACGAATGCGAGTTTAGCAATTTAAAAAATGTCAAGTTTGGTCGAGTGATGAATACACAGGTGTCAATTCGCGAAACCCAACTCAACCCAACCCAACCCAACCCAACCCAACCCTGTATGAAATTAAGAATTATTCATAAATATTGATAAATGTACATATTATTTATTTGTTCAATAAATAGAGTATTTAAATTTGAAAGAGACATTTTTTGCTTTTCAAAAAAAGCAAAATCCTCACTCCTCTCATTGTTCAGTTAGAATTTTTTTTATGAAATAGAATTTGTTTAATATGCTTATTTGATCTGCATCCACCGCGAATCTATCCAACTCGCTTAGTTGATTTCCAAACAATCAATGGTCGGCTACAGATGGAATTTTCTCCACCTGAACTCCATTTGGTCAAGTAGCGGATAACACACAACCTGCTCAATCTTGACCCACTAGCACCTCTACTAGTAATTATGAAAGTACCAGTCTAAGCATAGAGTAACTATTTATTATTAGGGCACCTTTTTAAAACACTCACCCAACAACCCCGTTATAGACATGAAAGTTAGAGATTGGATGAAAAAAAAAATAAAAATAAAATAACCAATTAAAATTAAAGGGGTCAAGGGATGACCCTTAAAAGAGGTCTCAACCTTTATTGTTATTATTAATTCTTTTACTATTAATCTGATTAATTAAACAATACTTAAAATTACTAATTATAAAATTATGTCATTATGTGATAAAAGTTACAATTTTTATAATAAGCACAAAGTTATACATTTATAGTGGGAAAAATTATATCATCTTATGATACAAGTTACAAATTTTTATTCTCTTATTGTGAAATGCATAACCACGTAAGCATCATACTAACATATATGTTCCTTATCATCTAAGATTTTCAAGGCATCAATTGCCCCCTCTTAGTAATATATGATACCCCTAATTATTTTTGCTTAATGAAAGATGATCCGGTCTGATCTTTCAAAAAATAAATAAATAAAAAAAGATCTCCAATTAAGAAATATCAAACATTAATCATTTCTAATGAATTTACTAAGTGAATTTTGTAGTTTTATCATGTGTAATCATTCCATTATAATACTAAAATATCTTAACTTATATCATCATAATTTTTTTTTTTTTTTAATTTCTTCGATAAGAAAGAAAAGGAAAATTATTCGCTTACATGCGTGCATGCGAGATCATTAAGGTACTCATTAATGTGACAAGCAAATTAAAGTAGAGTACCTTATAAGCAACATGGCCCATTTCGTATATTATTATTCAAAGATGTTCTCTTTTTCTTTTTCATTTTTTTTTTTTTGACTGGATCAATTACACTCTTTTAAAAATAAAAAAATAAAAAAAAATTGACAGTAATAAATAACTTAGAATGAGTATTAGCACTTCTTAGGAATTGGGATATCTTTATTAAGATTACTAATTAGAGAATTAAGATATATACTACGATTGAGTGTTTTTCATTCTAATAATATTATTTATCAATACTAGGGTATCTTGAATAAAATAAAATAAAATAAAAACTAGGGGTTGGCTTAATAAATGATATGCTCTTTTATCAGTTTATCTATCTCTTATTCTCCTTATGCCCAGTGTAAAACGTAAATAGAAAATAAAAAATATTTATATATTTATCAAACATGAGGGATTAAATAAAATTTGGTTTTGCAATACATTTTTTCTTCTTTTTAGTAACTCAATGTGAACATAGCATAAACATTTAGAACACGTATCTTCTTTTAGATTTTTTTTTTTTTTTTTTTTTTTTTTTTTTTTTTTTTTTTTTTTAAGAATTACTTGTTAGTGGGATCTCCCAAAAATAAATTATAATATCATGAAAAAATATATGATTTTACATATTAATATTTAAAATATTTTTTAAAATATACATTGAAGTGATATTTGAAAAACATATATCTTCGCATGCCACCAAAGCCACTTTATTGGGCAATATGTAAACCAACTAATTCATAGTAATTGAGATCCTTCAATCACCACTTCTACCACCTCCACACATATACGGCGGGTGGTGATTGAAGGAGAAGGAAAAAAAGAAAAAAAAAAAAAAATTAACCAATCAAAAAGAGAGGAGATCAAAGAAGATGAGGAAAAAGGGGTCCGAATCATTTTTCTTCATAGTATAAGCTGCCAAATATTGCTCCATAGTTTTTTGGGCCCAGTTAAAATGGGCCATTAGCCTAATTATATCATTTCCTTCCATTAATTATATAGAAATACATATCTCCCAGGAGATTATTGTTCATCAGTACCACAAACAATCTACAGGAGATTCTACCACACTTTCGTCAGAATCGAAGTTAAAATCTCATAACGTATTCTAATCATTGAAAAATATATTTTAATCTTAACAAGAGACTATAGAAAGTCAAAGACAAACACTAAACAAGTAAATTTGATATTTACCTTCTGAACTAATTATTAGATGGTACAAAATTTATATTACCACTACCAGCATATACCGATCCAAAATGTGGGTGTTGTTTTCCAATCACACAATCAAATGGAGAATTTAATTGGAGAGTACCGATAGAATAAATTGAGCCAACCACCTGCCAACAAGAAGATAAGAATATTACGGCACTCCGACGATCAAATTAGTAAACATTAGCTCTTACAGATAGCAAAAAAAAGTATTTAAACTTCTTACTTTTATAACCAACCATGACTTAATTCCCTAA
The DNA here is from genome assembly GCF_055761805.1 of Camellia sinensis. NCBI lineage: Eukaryota > Viridiplantae > Streptophyta > Magnoliopsida > Ericales > Theaceae > Camellia > Camellia sinensis. Next base: position 38,546,751 of record NC_138969.1, on the reverse strand, counting down.
AAGCCTTACTTTACTATACGACTCAATGTTTATCCTAGACTCTTAGTAGATAGGAATAAACTCTTTATGAGCCTTATCCTTATCTAGACTGAGATCCTCTCTTGCTCTAGGACTCTTGTCTCTTATTCGGATACCTCAGCATTCCGACATTATCACAGAACATCTCAATAATACCGTGATTATCTTGACAACATAACTCATCCACGTGACACCTTAACCGACATCTCAGGCTATCTTGGCCACGTAGTGCTATTTGCTAAGTACTTCCCCACACAAAAGATACAATTCTTTGAGAATCTAATGCAATTACCTGCTCATATAATTCTTAACAAAGTTTTATTTCATTCACATTTTTTTTTCTTTTATTCTCTCTTCATAAATCTATATAAATTCTTGATCTAAACGCATCCTTCAATCACATAATATATGATTGAAGTTTCGTTTGGCATTGACTACAGTAGTCAACTTTTTTGTATTGAGACTTTTTTAGTCTCATTTTTTGGGCTTATTTAACTTTTGTGAGAGAAAAAGTGTAATGATTATAGTTTAAATGTGACATTTTGTCTTATTGACTTATATAACTTATTTTGTCTTTTTTGTACTTTTTTAACCCCAAAATGTTTACCAAACGAGGACTGATTCTTCATCTATTTATTCAATTAATTAACTATAAATACTAAGCTAACTTTTGATAATTTCACCTCGAATGGGCTTTGTGTGGATTTCATTTTCACATTAGATGACAATAGATTTGATTTTATTAAAGTAAATGTTTATAAAAATCAAGTTGAGCCCGCATGACTAAAATAAACCTTGATTTAGATTGATATAGGCTTAAAGTTCCCAACTAATTATAAAGCAGATGCAAATATATTAATTTGGAGTTCATGGTTGGAAAGTTGGTTATTTTAATTTTTGTCTATTTTACTAGGTTAAAATTTTTATATTTGAAAAAATAATTAAATTTTTTTGTAATTAAATGTGATATTTATGAGAGAAAAAGTAAAATGATTATGAATTTGATGTGATATTTTGTTTTATTAACTATTTTAATCTATTTTATCTTTTTATGAATTTTCGCTAAAAAAAAGTCAAAAAAACCTCTAGCCAAATAGGCCTATGTGTCAATTTATTATTGGTGCGACATCATTAGATGTGGTGACCAGTTGAGCAAGAAAATGAAAAAATGAGTCAATTTATTAGTTCGAGTGAAAAAAATATTGTGAAGGTTTTCAAATCCCTACAAAAAAAAAAAAAAAAAAGTTTCTCATGGCGGGGTGTTTTGAAAAAATAGTTAAAAATTAATTTTTTAACTTTTTTTAAAGTATAAAAAGTATGAAAGATAATACAACTAAAAATAAATTAAAAACTGTGAAGAGACTTTTAATTTATTTCTCAAAAGTAAACCTAGCACCATTATGTGGCCAACTAAATTTAAGGGCCTAGAAACGTCCTTTTGACCAATAAATCGAAGGTGGGTTTATGGGACAATATATATTAGCAGCAGGTAGTGATACAATGCATATATATATATATATATAATTTAGTAATGGAGAGATGAAAAGAAATTATTTATGAATATTTAAATATATAAATCAATTTTATCATAATAAATTTTTTTATTGACAGTTATTAAACTATAAAGGATATTTTTGAGAAAGAAAAAATCATGACAAAATAAGCATTTATATCAACTCAAGTCTTTACTTTATATTATAACTTCATAATATTATATTTTTCTCATCACATCTCACATGTAACATAATAGTGAATTTGTTTAAAAGCTCATGGAATCGTAATAATTTGATTTGTTCATATAAACGTTTTATTTTGGACAAGGTTATACTTCGTAATAATTCAGTCACTATAATTTTGATAACAATAATTTTGCCCTTTCATTATACATATCTAGTTAGTTTGATTGATATATATATATATATATATATATATTCTTAAGATAGTTTGATTAATGGCCTTTTTTTTGTGTCTAATTAGTCAATCCTGTTAAATTTTTGAACAAAAAATGATGATGTACTCGAGCCTAGTTTGCAATAGCAAAATGGAAAAACAAAACTAAAATTAATTTCACTGATACACTTTCAAATTTATTTATTGTATTAATATGTTCCTACAATTTCTTGCCAATTTTAGATGAATACTTTGGTTTTAATGTCAAATCCTTTTGATATCTGATTAATTTGGATTAAGGTTTTAATTAAAAAATTCAAATAAATAGATTTTGGGGAAATCACCACCAAAAAAAAAAAAAAAAACTAAGATTTGCTCATTTTAACAAAATAAACATTGAATTTTTAATTTTGTCAATTTAAAATCAAATCCTTTAATTTATTTTTAATCTAAATATTTGCCTATTTTTGTTAGTTAAAATTGACAAAAAATAAGCTTTTCACCATTAAATTCAGTGGAAGTGTATATAAAATTTTAAAATATTTTTTTCGTTGAATTTAATGATTAAAATATTATTTTTTTGTCAATTTTAGTTACCGAAAACAAGTAAATAGTTTAGATTGAAATAAATAAAAAAAATTAAGGTTTAAATTTTAAAAAAAATTAAAATTTACTTTATTACAAGGATAAAACTCTAGATTATTTATTTTATTTTGTAATTTCTCGAAAAAATTTAACCATTTTTCATAGTTTGCCTAAACCACCTCCATTTGCCATTTAAATGGGCCCAATAGTCTCACGAATTCAGCCCAAAATGACAAGAGGTTCTTTTGTGATTGCTGTAGTGGTGGACTTAAGAAACGGCGTCGTATGTTGTTCTTCTCCATCGCAGACTATAACATTATCATATGATCTATTTTGAGAAGTGGGTTATAATCTACTTTTTAAATTATAACTCACTTCCTCTCTCAAAAAAAAAAATAAATAAAAATAAAAAATTACTTATAAATAACTTTTCACCAAGATATAGTCAGTTGACCCAGTATTGTTGATTGCACAAAGTCACAGAGAGAGTGACATATGACCAAATCAAGTGGGAAGATGAAAAATGGCAGATTACTCTCAATCAGACCGTCAATTTTCTCATCAACCCACATCTCCAAATCACTGGTTCCACTCAATCACACTTTCCCTCCATCAGAGACCAACTACCTTTTGTACCCATCAACTGCCTCTTCTCTCTCCTCTGTTCTGCAACACTTCATCAACTCAGACACCCCTTCCCATGGCCAAAAGATCCACACCCACATTCTCAAAACTGGGTTCAAGCCCAACACCAATATCTCCATCAAACTCCTTATTCTACATATTAAATCTAGTTGTCTTGCCTATGCACGCCAAGTGTTTGATGAATTGCCTAACCCAACTCTCTCTGCTTATAATTATATGATTTCTGGTTACATAAAGAACAGGCAGGTGTTATAATCTCTGAATTTGGTTAGGAGATTGGTTTTTTCGAATGAAAAGCCCGATGGGTTCGCGTTTTCGATGATGTTGAAGGCTTCTACTTGTGAGAGTGTTTCATCGGTTACGAGTAGTTTGGGAAAGCAAGTCCATGCCCAGGTGGTGAAATAAGATGTGGAGGGTGATGAAGTTCTTTACATTGCTCTTGTTAATGCGAATGTTAAGAGTGGGAGAGTAGATTATGTGGGGAGAGTCTTCCATATGATGTTGGAAAGGAATGTGATTTATTCAACGTCAATGATTTCGGGTTACATGAATCAAGGTTGTGTTGAACATGCTGAGTATATTTTCAAGAAAACACTAGAAAAAGATGTGGTAGTTTATAATGCGATGATTGAAGGTCATAGCAAATCATTGGAAACAGCTAAGAAGGCACTTGAGGTTTATATTGACATGCTAATGTTGGATTTTAGGCCTACAATATTGACTTTTGCAAGCATTTTTGGGGCTTGCTCTGTGTTGTCAGTATTTGAAATTGGTCAACAAGTCCAGGCTCAAATTATGAAGACTGAACTCTTCACTGACATAAAAATGGGAAGTGCTCTTATAGACATGTACGCAAAATGTGGAAGAATAGAGGATGCAAGAAGGGTCTTTGACCACATGCATGAAAGGAATGTATTTTCATGGACTTCCATGATCAATGGATATGGAAAGAATGGAAATCCAGAGGAAGCACTTGAGCTTTTTTTCAGAATGCAAAGAGATCGATACATTGAACCCAATTATGTAACGTTCCTTAGTGCTCTGTCAGCTTGTGGGCATGCCGGCTTAGTTGCGAAAGGCCAAGAAATCTTTGATAGCATGGAGAGAGATTACTCGATGAAACCAAAGATTGAACATTATGCCTGCATGGTTGACCTCTTGGGGCGCGCTGGAAGTTTAAATCAGGCATGGGAATTTGTAATGGCAATGCCTGAGAAGCCTAATTCTGATGTTTGGGCGGCTTTTCTTAGCACTTGTAGACTACACGATGATGTAGAAATGGCGAGTATAGTTTCCAATGAAATTTTCAAGTTGAGTCATGATGGCCGTCCAGGGGCATACATTACACTATCCAATACTGGCAGCTGCTGGGAAATGGGATAGTGTAAGTGAACTCAGGGAATTAATGAAGGTCAGGGGGGTATCCAAAGATACTGGTTTCAGTTGGGTTGGGATTGATGGTGGTTTAGAAGGCTTCCATGTTGGACAAAAGATGTGAGTAAACATGTTAGCTACCGGGAGGTAAAGCCTCTTCTAATATTGTTATACAAGAATATCATTCTTAAAATTAATTGAGTGTCGAAAAGTTTCTTATTTAATTTCTCAACTTTTAGCATTACTCTCATAGCTTGGTTAGCCTTAACAATCTACATCACTGTGGCTTAACATGGTTGATAATTCCAAAGTTTTGATGACTGCGTAACAGAACTTGACCTCTCCTCATTCTAAACCTAGGGGAGTGGGTTATGAAGACCAGTGAAAATAAATTTCCTTTTGTTCATTACCCAAAACAAAAAAAGGAATGTCGGTTAGTCATGGTGGAAGTAGGACTATGTGACATGGAAGGATGGCATTGGTGGGTGGGTCAACAGTTTCTATGTTGTTGGTTGTGGTGGCAATGACCTAAAAGACAATTATATTTCTATTTGTTTTGTTTTGTTATATTGGTGGGTGTTTGTAATCTCCGTCAAATATTGTTGATTATAAACTATACACAAAACAAATAACAAAAAAACTCATAAACCCAAGAAGAAAGGAGGAGAAGACGAAGAAGAATAGGTATGTGCTGTTGTTGCTGCGGTGAGGAATGTGAATGCAGGCCTTTGGGCTTTCTCTTGGGGCTACCCTTCGCCTTCTTGGCCCTTCTCCTCTCACTCATCGGAGTCATTATCTGGATTGTCGGGTTCGTCTCTCTCACTCTCTCTTAGAGTATATTACAGAATACAAATGTGAACTATATGTATGTGTATGTGAAACTGATCATAAGGGGTTGGCTTGTGAATTTGAATGTGGTTGTAGGTTATTGTTGACATGCATATGCCCATGTTGCTTGTGCGTGACAATAATAGTGGAGCTAGCGCTGGGGTTGATCAAGGCTCCCTTTCTCGTCATGAAATGGTTCACAAAACAGATCCCTTGCTAGATCTAATATCATCACCTTGATCTTCTACCTTTGGTTCTTGGAACAAAAAGGATTCTTTGACTATGTTATTGTGTTACTCACATGAACTTCTCCATTTTTATTTTATGATACATATTTTATGGTTCTTGATGTTATTTACCTTCAATCATGATAAACAAGAGGATGTTTGTCACATAATGCAATTGTCAGTGAATAATATCTTGATGTTTAAGCTATGAATATATGGGTTTTTCAACTTAGTGTTTTGGTAGCTTTTTTTGAGTTTCCAAATCCTCAAAAAAGGATGACTTGACATTCGATTCGAGTGATCTGAGCTTTGATTCAAGGACATGCCATAAAACTGATTGTAAGAGAGAAAACAGTAGATGCTCAGTTGTCTGGCTGTAATTTTCTATCTCAAGGAGAAGATATGATTATATTAATAGGCGATACTAATAATAAACCGAATTAGTTGACTGTGTATGTGCATTGTAGTGTCTTTTTCTGTCACGTACTTGTTCAAGGCTTCTGACATGGATGCAATTGTAATTGCGTTGTGTTGTAGAGATTGAAAAAGATTTCAACATGGCAAATATGTGATTGTCTATTTGGTTGTTGTTAAACGACGATGAAATTGTAAAAAGAAAAATGATTCACAAAGAGAAATTTTATATAGAAATTTCATTAAACTGATGTGACAGTAATATTTTCTAAATTGTAAGTCACTTTTAATAGTCTTTTAATTTGAAATAAATGAATATAAATATGTCAGTACTCTTCTCTTTCCTTTTGTTTGGTGCACATTGTATGTAGTGTTTGTCCATTCAATAGAGTAAGGATCCTCTAGAGTTTTTTTTCCCTGAAGTTTCCTAAAGTTGTGCATTGTCTTAGAGTAAGGATCCTTGGTGTCTTAAATACCCTTACTAATACAATTTTATTTTTATTTTTTTAAAATTTGAGGACCAAGTATGAAGGAGGTAGAGCTACGTAACAATCCATTTCATTCCCACTGTTTCTTTTTTTATTTATTTTTTAATCAAGAAACAACATTCCAGGTACTAAAAATTACACAATAATCAAATATCATTTGATTCGTAAAATATTCCAACAATGACACTGTTTTGAATAAATCAAACATTGTAGTAAAATGGAGGGAAGAACAAATATTTGTAAATCACTGGGACAAAATTGCAGAAGTAAAGAAATGTACAAAAGATATTACAATGAGGTGGAATCTTCTGATTGTGGAATTTATTTTGACCAAATTCCTTTCCTTTCTCCGTCTTCCCCCCTCATCCTTCCCTTACTTTGCAACAGCGGTGACTATCTACTCGCCGCTAAATCCCACTTCTCGACAACTCCTCCCCACGCTCCCCTATCATCCTCCATCACCATTGCCACCCTTCATTGCCATCTCCAACCCCTCCCATACACATGCGGTTACTCTTGCAATTTAGTGTAAACTCATAGTACACTTGTATCAGACACAGATTGTATTTGCACTTAGCATAGATTACATTTGCACCAAATTTTGTTTTCTAACAATGAGCAAACAACTAGGGGTAGTAGTTAGGTTTTAGGTGGACAAGCTTGTTGGGTGAGTTGGGAAGGGGGTTAGAATAATGGGAGATAGACGGATGGTAGCAAAAAGAGTGGTGATAGGAAGGGTAGAGGAGGAATTGAGGATCGAAAGGGATGGATGGGGAACTAGTTGTGGTGGCAAGGGAGGATATGCGAGTGGTAACAGACCATCGAAGTTTAAGAGAAAAGAAGAAAAAAGAGAAAGCACGGAAGATGAATGAGCCTTTTAGTCATTTTTTATTTATTTTCATAAAGCAAATTTCATATCTTTATAAATATTTTTTAAGTCTCCATATCTTTGCAATGGTGTTTGATCCTCCATTAATTTGCTCTTTTTTTTTTCGATTCTTTCCATTTATTTGTAGTTTTTTGGGTGCATGTGAATTTTACTAGATACATCAAAATCATAATGAGCCAAAAGTATAGATAGGATATGATCATGATTAGAGCAAGATTGTCCAATTACAAACTATAATTAGTTGGTTATGGTTAACCAACACAAATCAGATTATGAGGTGATAATAATACAATAAAAATGGGTCAAGTGTTTAGAGTTTTTAAGTATCACCATTTAATTAAATAAAAAACATATCAAATAAAATTTTAGAGTGAATATGTGATTAAGATGGCATAAACTTTGAATCAAATTTCATTTCATGTAAATTTTGATGATAATGACGATCAAGATAAGGGATTCCAAAAAAAATTTATCTAATATTCTTCAAATATTCTATAACATTAATATGTGATTAAGTTGGCCTTTTTTTTTCATTATTTCTAATAGACTTGCAGATTAGGCTAAACTTCAAACCCAAAGTCCCAAGTCTAGAGTCGTTTGGGTTGGCTGCCTCACCTATGGTACGGGCCAGGCCTTGGAGCCGAATGATGATTCTTACTATGGTGAACTACTAAATAAAATACAGTATTTGGTGAAACTTTCCAAATATAATTTTACAACATAATTTCAGTTTATAATTTTCAAAAATTGATTTTACTTTCACTTTTCAAAACACGTCTATCCAGTCATCCTCTCGGATGTCCCCCTGGACGTCTGGCCGGTTGATCGGAATCGTATTCGTGTTTTTTTTTTTACACCTGTTATTTTTATATTTTAAATAAAAAATATTTTGAAAAATTTTTAAATTTTTTTTATGAGTTTTGAATAAAATTTTGGATTGTATGTTTGGTTATGGTTGCAAATTTTTGAATCAAATATCATATGACACATCATTCAATTCAAAATTCTTTTCAAAACTCACGACCAAACATATTTTTTACACTCAAATCATAATTTCAAAACTCACAAACTCAAAATACAACTCTATTCTCAAATCATAATTCTAAAATTTTACTAAATACAAAGTATCTTGGAAAATGCCTGGTAGCTTGAGCTACCAGGCTCGAAAATGGCTCGAGAGGAAGAGAGGGAGAGGAGAAACAGAAGGGAGGGAGAGGAAGAAGGTCGGCGTCGCAGCTCCCCGCCCCGCCGTCGTCGCAGCTCCCGCCGTCGTCGTAGCTCCCGCCGCCGCCTCTGCTTCCTCCTCCGTCGCAGCCCCGCCGATGTCGCCCCAGCCTCCCCTCCTCCTCAAACCGGTTTTTATGGCCCCCTCCCCTCCCCTCCCTCCTCCTCCTCCCTTCTCTTCTTCTCCCTTCTTCTTCTTCTTCTTCTTCTTCTTCAAAACCAGTGAAGAAAGAAAAAAAAAAAAAAAAAAAAAAAACAAAATCGACACCAAAACGACGTCGTTTTGGTGTCGAGCCGCGTTTCGAGCCGCGACATTCGAGCTACGTAGCATGATCGAAGTATCTTTGGCCTAATAATGTAGACTTTATAGATTTTGCTTGGTTAATCACTTTATTAATATTTCAAGTTTCTGTTGTTAGATTATTTATGAAAAAATTTGATTAAATGTGATAACTAAAATTATATGATTTTATTATCTTAGTGTTCAAAGAAATAATCAATTTATTTTTAAAAATAATAAAATTTTGTGATTATAATTGTTCGACTAATTTTGTTTTTTTTTAATGAATAATCAAATGCACAATAACCTTAAAAATAAATAGTAAATCATTAAAACATCCGTGACTGGCCCAACGGGTGGGAATGATCCATTCCATATATTTAAATAAGGTAAATTATAAATATATTTTTTTAAATTTATTTAAAATACAGATTACATTTTATAATTTTAAAAATTACAAATACTTTATTGTTATAATTTTTTATGGGATATTTACACACAAATTCTAATTTATTAACTTATATTTCATTTAAGATTTTTTAGATCTTTCAGTCCTAATAAATTTTTAATAATTAAAATTGCCTTTTAAACAATGATTGTTCATCATTTATGATTATCTATAAATGAACATAATGGTTTGATATTTATTTTAATTTTCAAAGATTTAAAACATTAACTTTCAAATTTTAAAAATTAAAAAAAAATTATGTGCAAAAAAAAAACTAGTTTTTTTTTTGAAAAAATTAAAAAAAATTGAATTGTTTTTTTGTGCAAAACTGAAAATTTTGTGACTATAAAGGAGTATGATGATGGAACATTGATGTGCAAAATTGAAAAAAAAAAAAAAAAACTTTAAAGATGAAAAAATTGATAATGTTCTCAGTTTTAAAAGTGAAAAAAAAAATGATAATGTTCTCAATTTTATTGAATAGTTAAATCAAACCAATAGATAGAAAGACAAAAACGTTTAATCTCATGTTCAGTTTTTTTTCATCAGTTAATAAAATAATTATCTTGAACATTACTATGTAAAATTGATAATATTCTTAGTTTTAAAAATTGAAAAAAACTGATAATATTTTTAATTTTACTAAATATGACCTATTGGTTCAAAAATTTTTAGATAAAACCTGAGTTAGTATAACATTTGTAAATATGATTTTTAGGTAATTAATTCATTTTTTATTTTACATAATTAATAGAAAACAATTTCTAAATATTCTCATATATAATAGTAAAATTATCAAAATTATTAATTAAAATATATATTTAATATAATTAAAAAATATTAATTTGTGGGAGCCGAATGTCAGGGGATGCAGATAGACCGAGTACACACTTCGAAAATCAAGATATATATATTATATTCGGCCCCGTTTTGTACGTTCCAGATGCCAAATATTCTAATCGGCCATAGAACCAGTTAAGCGAAGAGCCGAGTAGGAATTGGCATGCGACAAAAGGGAGCCGAGTGAACAATTACATGATGGATTAAGAGTGGGCCCGACCCTGAGGCCCAAAAGCGAATATAAATAGAGGAGCAACAGTCAAAGAAAGGTATGTGAGAGATAACCCCAAGAAACTTGAGACATAAGCAAACGTGAGACATATACTGACTTGTCCGTCGGAGTGCTAATTCCGGCACCCCCGACCAGAGTGTTAATCCCTTTTCAGGTGGCAATCAGAGGATCAGGAACGTCGTTCAGGATCCAAGAGTATTTCCAAACCACATTACTACAATTGGTGCCGTCTGTGGGAATACTCAAATACATCCATGGTCGGCGTAAATAGAAGATCCTCCGATAGTACCTGACAAAACTACACCAAGAGACGACCTCACACCAAGAAACATGCTGGAACCGGAGAATATCGCTGCGCGACGTGCCTTGAACTCTGACTCAGTAGCTTAGACATCACCCTCAACTTCGATGCACGAGACAATGCAGACGATTATGGATCAAGCAAAGTAAAGTGAACAGCGGTTGGAGAATGTGTTAGCTGAGAATGAGTGCCTGTGCCAGGATTTGGCCTTGGAGGTGGCGAAATCCTAACAAGCCGCATGCCAGGACTGGGGTCGACCTCTGGAAAAGAAGGATGGTCACCAACGTCGACTTCAGAAACATAATAGTGATAGTGATTCAGACTCACCATCCCCGGAGCCCAGAAAGAAAGGGCGCGTTGCTGTATCCAGCTCGTCTAAGGGAAGTCCATATGTATGACATAGACGAAGGAAAACTGATGATTCGGATGAGGAAGATAAACACGACCCATTCGTGCGACCAATTGCCAGGGCTGTGCTACCCAAGAAGTTCAAGGCACCATCGTTCACCCTCTACGACGGAAAATCAGACCCCATTGATCACATTCGTCATTACAAGCAAGTGATGATGCTCCATGCTGACGACGAAGCCCTCATGTGTCGGATATTTCCAAGCAGTCTAGGACCACTGGCCGTGAGGTGGTACTATAAATTGGAGCCGGCATCAATTAAGAGCTTCCACCAACTCCAAAAGTCATTCAGGGTAAGATTCATCACCAATAAGGTCCAGCCGAAGCAAGCCCACTCTCTTTGGGCCATGCAAATTAAACAGGAAGAAACTCTTCGTGAATACTCGGCCCGCTATTAGAAATGCTTTAATCTGGTCAATGATGCTTGCAATGATTCCATGGCCATCACCGCCTTTAGGATGGGATTGCATCCCCGACAGCCCCCTCCGCAGTTCATTGACTAGGCATCCCCCCAAAACCGTCTGGGCATTAATGAAGAAGGTTGAAGAATACTGCGAAGTGTAAGATGATGCCCTTCAAGTCAAAGCCGAACGTAAAGCTGTTGAGACGGCCATGTCGGGAGTTGTTTAGCCGATTAGCTCCGTGCCTCTATGAAGCCCTGAACGGCGGAATCAACCCAAACGAGACAAAAGACATGATTCGCGCCAATCAACCGACCAATGTTCACAATAAGCTAATGAACAATACCAAGTGGATAACAAGCGCACAAGGCATCCAGGCAAGAAATACACGGAGCTGACAGAGCCGATCAATAAGATTCTAACGAAAATACAACACCTTCCGTTCTTCAAGTGGGGGTCCAAGATGACGGGACCTCCCGATGCAAGGAGACGAGATAAATGATGTGAGTATCATAAAGACCATGGTCATGACACCGATAGTTGTTTTTCTTTAAGAGATCACCTAGAAGAATTGGTGCAAGACGACCGTCTTACATAATACGTCCGAAAGAGTAATTCAACAAATACAATAGCTCTACGGCCGGAGTCACCCCCTCTTGGTGTAATCCATATGATATACAGCTTGCTGGCACCACCTGAGGTGCACACAATCCAGTTACCATCTAGCACACATAGCTCAATGACGCCAGCGAAATGACCACACAACACTGGAAGGATTAGTTTTGATGACAGTGATTTAGTTATAGTGTCCCACCCCCACATTGATCCCCTCGTCATCAAGCTACGTGTAAACAGATTTACCATCGAGCGTGTCCTCATTGACCAAGGTAGCACTTCAGAGATAATGTATTACAAAACTTTTGTCAAACTTGATTTTACCGATTCGGACCTATCTCCGGTTGATTATCCGTTATTCGGCTTCAATTCTAACCCAGAGTACCCTTTGGGCAAGATCACACTACCTGTGCGGGCTGGAACTAGATCAGTAGACGTAGAGTTTTTGGTTGTTAAGCTCTCTTCGCCGTATAGTCTGATCATTGGCAGAACTTGGTTACATACGATGCAAGCCATGCCAAGCACCTACCACCAGCTACTCCGTTTTCCGACTGAATATGACATTGAACAAATTCACGGCTTTCAGAAGTCGGCGCAAGCATGCTATCTTCTAGCTACAAAGAGACCGAGGAAACTGGAAGTGCATTCAATTGAGGTGCCGGGTAGAGAGAGTCTCGAAGACATTGGGAGGATCCCAAGTGAAAAAGCAACCGAAACCCTGCATCAGGTCAAAATTGATGAAAATGCTAACAAGTTCTTCATAATCGGGGCTTCCTTGGATAACGTCGAAAGGCAGGAATTGGTAGCCTTCTTACTTGGCAATATTGATGTGTTTGCATGGTCCCTATACAAGATGCCAGGAGTAGATCCATCAGTGGCCCAACATCGCTTGAACGTTGATCTGAAATGTAAGCCAATTGTTCAAAGAAGTCGGCAGTCTGCAGCGGAGCATACTTTAGTCGTCGTTGAAGAGGTAGATAGGTTACTTGACGCCGGGGTGGTTTGCGAAGTAACTTATCCTACATGGTTGTCCAATACTGCGGTCGCAAAGAAGAAGAATGGCTCTTGGCGTGTCTGTGTGGATTTTACAGACTTGAACAAAGCTGGTCCCAATGACTGTTTTCCCCTGTCCAAAATAGACCAACTCGTAGACGCAACGGCACATCATCAATGCATGAGCTTCTTGGATGCCTACAGAGGCTATCATCAAATTGCCATACAGCCGGAGGATCAAGAAAAAACCACATTCCTCATCCCAAGAGGAACCTATTGCTACAAGGTTATGCCTTTTGGGCTGAAGAATGCGGGGGCAACTTATCAAAGACTAGTGACTTCCATGTTCAAGGAACAACTCAGCCGTACCATGGAAGTATACATCAACGATATGGTAGTCAAATTCAAGGAAAAGCACTCCCATCTAGCCGATTTGTCAGACACATTCGTCATTCTTCGAAAGTATAAGATAAAATTGAACGCTTCTAAGTGTGCATTCGACATCGACTCCGGCAAATTCCAACGGCATGTTACACACCGTTACGTAATGGTTCCAAACTATTTCTTTCGAAAAAAACATACCAAAAAAAGCTGAAAATATGGGAAGAGGGATAGAGAGAAGAGGAAAGATAAAGAGAGAAAATGGAGGAGTAAGAGATAGAGAGAGAATAGGGAAGATGAAGAACATGTTATTGATTTATTGAAGCTGTAAGACCTATGCTATTCTATTCAGCTGCTATCACTCAACCATTTTATTTGTGTGTGTTTATCTATATATTGTTTGAAAATAATAATAATAATAATAATAATAATAATAATAATAATAACAAGTGTGGTCATTATCTATTTTGCTTGGTTAAAATATGTATATATATATATATTTAGGCTCTTATTTATTCTCTTACTTTTGTTATTGTTTATCTTATATATAATAGTTAGTGATTGATTTTTTGTATAATATAAAGTCATTAATTATTAAAATAAAATGTAAAAAACTCAATTAATAGTGATTTAAAAATATGAAATATATTGGATCATACTTAAAAATTTACAAAAATTGATCAATATTTATTTTTAACCCAATAAATATGATTATGAAAAAAAAATATGCGTATTGGTAAGTTTTTTTCAAATTGTGCAAAAAATAAAAAAATTCACGGTTCCGGTTACCGCAACCGTTACACTACGGCCTTTACACTTCACAACCGCAACTGCGCTACCGCCACCGTTACGGCGATTACAACCGCTTTTTAGAACCTTGCTTTAATTCAATATATTTCATATTTTTAAATAACTATAAACTGAGTTTTTTACATTTTATTTTAATAATTAATGACTTTATATTATACAAAAAATCAATCACTAAGTATTATATATAAGATAAACAATAACAAAAATAAGAGAATAAATAAAAGCCTAAATATATATATATATATATATTAATCAAGCCAAATAGATAATGATCATACTTATTATTATTATTATTATTATTATTATTATTATTATTATTATTATTATTATTATTATTATTATTAAACAATATATAGATAGACACACACAAATAAAATGGTTGAGTGATAGCAGCTGAATAGAATAGCATAGGTCTTACAACTTCAACAAATCAATAACATGTTCTTCATCTTCCCTATTCTCTCTCTCTATCTCTTGTTTTCTCCATCTTCCCTCTTCTCTCTCTATCTCTCTTCCCTATTTTCAAAATTTTTTTTTTCGAAAGAAGCAATTCGGAGCCGTTACGTAACGGTGCGTAGCAAGCCGTTACGGCACCGTTACGACCGCTATAGCAGTCGCTATGGCCGATACACCTGTGAATCTCGATCACACTGCAAAAGCGGCCGTAACGAGTGGCGGTAACTACCACAACCGTTATGTAATGGCGTTACGTAACGATTGCGACCACTTTTTAAAACCTTGATCACACTTCATCATAAATTAATCGTTTGCTTATATTCAAGATTTAGATGTGCTTATGTTTTGATAAATTTCCTAAACTGGTTGCTACATTTTAATGCAATAAGTAAGGCTCGGAAAGAATGGTGTGGAGGAAGTCCTTGGACTAGGTCCCCTATCAGATTATGAGAAACAAGGTCTTGAAAGTTTGATGCCAGAGCTCAAAACTTCAATAGAGAAGGGAATTAGGTTTGCCAACCAATAGGGTGGAGTGGCCTCATGCTGTTATTGAGGTCGATTCTTTCTCACTGTAACTGTCACAATTTTGTTTCTGTAATAGGGAATTTATACACTAGTCAAATGATTTGCATGTCTGGGTTGAGATGCTCACAGGCTGATTTTTGCTGGAATGGGGTGTTATTGACTCTTGAGGTCTTGTTAATAAGTTTCAACGGCTTGTTTCTGTTCTTTAAATTAAATTATTACCCTCATCCAGGTTTGTTATTCTTACTTTCAAATTTTGCATCTTGTTGTGCTCAACAAACATCGGGAGTCTTGATTTGAATGGAATGTGAAATGGCAATTAGTGATTTTCTTTATGCAGCTTTGTGATATTCCTTTTTTTGGGGTTGGTACATTTGAGAAGAGGCTAGAGATATATGCTTGTAGTTCCTTGGAGGATTTTGACGTCTTGCATATAAACTAAGAGGTTCGATATTGTAGTGTTATTGCATCAAAATTTGGCTTATGAACCAGGTGAGACGAGTAGAGTAGTAGGTTGTTCGAACTTGACATAAAAGCTTAGTATGTTTTAGAATGTATTTAGGCTTGGTTTATTTATCTTTGAAGTCAATTTCAGATTAGTTTTAATCGAGTTAATAATTGTTAAACTTGAGTAACGTAATTGCTTGTAAGCTTGGTTTGAAAATTTAATGAATTCGAAAATGTGTTCAATTTAGGTTTGTTTGCATTGTGAAATGTTTTATTAATGAGTTGAATAAGGGTCAAGCTCCCCTCCCTCAACCAAGGGTTGATTACGAATTTGGTTTCATGGTCTTAGTTAGAATGAAAATACCTCTTTCAACTATTAATAAATATGATTTTATCTCTTCATTTATGAATTCTTATATTTTAACCTCATGAATTCTATATTTTTATCTTCTTAGGCTACTTTTAAAAACAAGTATTTGTACAATTTTTATAATTTAGGATGTTAATATATACGAGATTATAGACGAGGTAATAGTTGTGAGGCTTTTGGTACTCTATAAATAATTCACAATTACTAAATCACAAATCACAAGTCCAGCCCCATATTCCTCAAGTACAGCTTTCTCTCAACTTGCTCAATGAGATTGAAAACCCTGGGAAAATACATTATTCTCATGCTTCTGGGTAGGAACATTGGGTACAAATTGCTCTGCGCCAAAACTAGGAATTTATGGAATTTAAAGGGGATTTCAGTCATTGACTTCGAGCACAACTATTATCCCTTCAAATTTGATTTCATACAAAGACTATTTCAAGATAATTTTCGGAGTTCCTCATGGTGAAAGATAAGGGAACCAAATTTCAAACCATTTTTCTGCTGTTTGGGAGAGGTTTCTTGGGCTTTTGATCGAGTTCTATCAAGAGAAACCCTCTTTGCAGTTGCAGAATCCATTGGCGAACCTATAAAAATTGATCTGTTTGACTAGGGTTTGTATGTATTGGAATTGATCTTCGAAAGCCCTATGTTTAAAGTTTATTTTGAGTGGTATATGGGATTGAATATGAATCGATCAACTCATTTCTGAACATGTACGCACCCAATTGCTAAAATTGGAGAGGTTTGAAAGCTTCTTAAAATGGTATATGTTTTTCTCTCTTCCATTATCTTATTTTCTTTAATAATATTGCATCTTCAGGAAGAATATTAAGAAAATTACTCAGAATTTAGGGTGTGCATTTATATATATATGTATATATATATATATATATATATATTTGGTGATAACTAGGTATCAAGCCTAGTGGACCGATTAATTTGAGGGATCAATCTTATCATTTAGTAGTGGTGCTTAATTAAAGTCGGGACAAAATCTCGTATGAATTGACTAAATAAATCATCTGAATTTAGGATGTGTACTACTTATATATCAAAACAATATATATATATATATATATTTTTGTATTTATTATTTTTTAAAGATTTATCTATAAATATTATACATTTTCGACACACACACACACATATATATATATATATATATTAGGTGCATTTAAAATATAAAAAATTGACTAAATTGTGAAAAAAAGTTCGCTAAAACAACAAAACAGGGAAGGAAAAAAAAAATTAGATTGAGGGGATCAAATTGAAACACTTTTTATATATTAAAGACTATAAATTGACACAATTTAAAAAGAAGAACTTACCAGTAAATACTATACGCAAAGTTCAAAATCCATTTAGTCCAAAAATAAAATATTTGCGCCAATTAGTTATACATATTTTTAATTGTTAACGAAAAAATCTTTTTTTTTAAAATTTACAAACGCTGCTATATTCTACTACCATCGGATTTTCATCAGACGGTCACCGGAATGTTCAATATCACCGGAAGGTCGACGGAATATCGCCAGAAGTTCACCGAAGTATTCTGAACATCAGTGGAAGTCACCGAAATGTCCAAAACTTTCGCTGGACATTAAGAATATTGTCAGAGATTTATTGAACACTAGTTTTTTCATTGTTTGCAAAGCAATACTCTCAAAACATTTCACATATTGCTTTAATTGTCTCTTTCCATGTTTCATTAAATTTAGATTAGAAAAATATGCTTTTTACAATATCAAAGTTTTTTTTTTTTTGTTTTGAAAAAATAGTATCAAATTGGTTCACTTGTCCTATAAGATTAAACAATCTTTCACTATCAAATTTTATTGCCTCCTCAAATGCTTTCATTTTAATGTCTCTCAACTACAACTCTCCAATGCTTTCATTTTTCAATGTCTCCTCAAATGTTCCAAATGGTACCAATTCTCCACAGTACCGATGTTAATGGAAAAAAAAAAATAAATAAGATCAGTATTGACATTGAGATTAAATTGGGTAATAACCAATCACAAGCAAAAACTCAAAATTTCTATATATTGTTTCGTAACTCTACCTAAACCAATTTGATAGACCATGTTGTATTAGCCCTCTCAAGAGCCTTCTCGGCCAAGCAATACAATCCCACACAGTGAATGTGCAGTTTTTTACTATGTAAACATAAAAAATCCTAAAACCAAATGACCAAACAAAAGCTTCAGACCAAACACACAAAAAAAAAAAAAAAAAAAAAAAAAGTGTGAAAAAGAGGATTGAGTGATGTGTATACAATGATTATGAGTGAAAGATATAATTATAATTTTTAGTGTGTAGATTGAGAAAATTAATTAATAATCAAATTAAGTATGTGGAAATTAAGTATGTATATACTGAGAAAAAATATGTACTGAGATAATTAAGTATATGGAAATAAAAAATTTTCAAAATACTATATGTCCGTATTTCTAATCAATCATTATTTATTATGTTACTTATGTCTCTCAATTACTCAATACAATACCTTATCTACCCATCTTCTCTACTAATCACAATACCATCACGTATTTATATTTTAAAACAGCAATGATAAAAACTTTTTAGTATTATTCTAAACTACATTAATAAGTTGGCATCCATTTAAAAAAAAAAGGAGAAGACACAATAGCACTGTAACAGTGAATAAGACTTAATGATAGCACTAATTAATCATTTTTCATTTTAAAATTAGTGAATAATTACCTAGCCATCATTAGATATCTATTTCAACACACTTTGCCTCTTCTCTTCATGGCTTCTTCATCTTCCTTCCCATTATCATTGAGAAACTCATCCACACACACATACAAATTCATTCTCTTCTTCTTCTTCGTCCTCATATTCTCTGCTTCAATCAAACATTCCAATGGATGCTACACATCCATCTTCAGCTTCGGCGATTCGATCGCCGACACCGGCAACTTGGCTCGCATCTCGGAGTCTCCTCAGCCTCCCCACTTCATGTTACCACCCTATGGTGAAACCTACTTTCACCGCCCTACCGGCCGTTGCTCCGATGGCCGCCTCATCATCGATTTCATCGGTACAATACAAAAACACGCACATATATACATATTCATATGCACAATTGCAATTTTTTTTTTTTTTGGAGCAGATGTCTAATTGCTTTTAGGAACTGGGTTTTTCTACAATCTTGTTTTGATAAAATTTTTTCAGTAGTCTAATTGCTTTTAGGAACTGGGCTTTTCTACAATCTTGTTTTGATACAATTTTTTCAGTAGTTTTTTTGAAGGATGAAATTATTGCTAAAACAGCTGGTGCCTTTGGCAAATACTGTAGAAGATTTTTATTGTTGAGAAAGTTTACTTTTTAGTTGGTTTAGAGGATTTTATTTTATATTATTTTGGGCTCAACTAACACTGAATATTGTTTTACACTGTCAATTTTAAAATTATACATTCAGACTGCTTAATTATCGAAATTATTTCAATTTCACCCCACTAGAAGTGGGTCCTTGTATATTTTTTTTTTCAATTAAGGGGTCTAAATGTACAATCTTAAAGTTGAATGAAATAATGTGATAATTGTAATTTATTTAAAAGAAATATATATATATATATATATATTACTAGCTTTGCTTTTGCTATTAGCTCTTTTTTTAGGTAATACGAAAAGTAAAACAACAATACAGATTTGTAAATGACAGGGTTAATCCCTTTCACACACAAATCTAAACATGTTAGTTATTAGAATGGGCCTTATCAAAATAAAGGAGTATTTGTAGATCTTCAAGTTTTTCACTTGATTTTCTCTTATATGAGCAAAGGGCATCTGCATATTAATTGACATCTCAAAAAATGTGCTTGATAGTCCAGACCATTTGGAAGGTAGGGAATTTGATATCTTCTACAAGAGCACGGTAAAGGCAATTTGAGTGAGCTCCTCCATTGATGAGTTTGGCAGCATCTTGACAGTTTGTTTCAATTACCACATTTCTCTAACTTTTTTTTTTAAAATTTTTAAATTTTAATTTTAATTTTAATTTTTATAAATGACAGTTGTTCCGTAATAAATAGCCCATATTTTTACTTTAAGATTTGTTGCTACATCCAACTTTAGTTCTTTGTTGATCAGTATTGGAAGGCCTCATGAATCTCTTTTGCTAGTAGCTCTCATGGTTATCAGAATCCCGATCCGGATCTTACGATCCTACGATCTTACGATCCATTTGAGTGCAATCGATCCGGATCGTGTAAAAAACTCCTTATAGGTAGGATCTTTCGATCCTGATAGTGAGATCTTATAGGATCGTGGAATCCCGATCCGAATCCGATCCAATCCGATCCAATTTACAAGCCTTGTTTTGTATTGTATGACTTATTTTGATGTAAATTTTATATTTGTTGTCTAAATATCAATTTATGTTGTCAAAATAAATAATAAAAATTAAGTAGTATTGAATCAAATAGACTAAGAAAAACAAACTAGGAAACAAACATTCAAATATTGCGGTAATTTAAGAAAATTAAATAGTCGAAAAAACAAATTTAGCTTTAGCAGAGTCTAAGAAGGGTAAGATGATTGTAACTTTATCCCAATTTCTGGAGAAATTATTTTTGTGACTCGAATCCACTCCACCAGGGATGCTAACGACAAACCTTATCATTCGACTAAGCTACTCTTTTGAGTTCTTAATCTATTTTCATATCCAATTTTGTTAAATATTTTTTTTTTCACTTTTTATGCATTATTGTACATTGTAAAGTATTTTGTTATAGAATTCTTCTTCTTTTTCACCTTCTTTTTTGATAAAATATAGAACTTTTACCATGGAGTTTTCTATTGCATAATAGTATATGTACATTTTACATGGAGTATTATATTTTTCACAATATCTTCACTTCTTTTTAATAAAATATAGGTTCATTTTGTGTGTACTTTATAAGAAATATTTATTTAAATTAAATTATTATGTAATTTGTCTTTTTCGGTAGGATCTTACGATCCTCGATCCGATTCTACGATCCGATCCTGTAAACACCTCCAACGATCCAACGTAAGATCCCGATTTTAACAACTTTGGTAGCTCTTGCTAGTACATTAGGAGCTATAACTTTAGGAGAGTATTTACTAAAGCAAAAAAAATTTAGAAAAAAAAAAAAAAAAAGGTAATCTTTTAACACTTCTGACACAAAGAGGGTGAGTTTTGTCTGAAAAATAATTATCTTTTCTTTTTGTCTTCTAAATTGTCTGAAATCAAGCAATAAATTTTATTTTATTTTTTATTTTGGGCTTAAATAATTAAAAATTAATTTTTTTGTATTTGAAATTTTGTGCACTGATTTTGCAGCTGAGTATCTTGGTCTACCATTGGTGCCACCATATTTCAGTGGGCAAAATGGAAGGTGTGTGAATTTCCAAGGTGTGAATTTTGCAGTTGTGGGTGCTACTGCTCTGGATAATGACTTCTTTGAGCAAAGAGGAATTCACAATCCCCTCACAAATTGTTCTTTGGGAAATCAGTTGGATTGGTTCAAGAGAATGTTGCCATCTCTTTGCCACACTCCTTCAAGTAAGTTTTCTATATATGCATATGTATGTATCTGTATCTATGTATATATGTAAGTTCTCTCCTTTCCAAATTCATGTTGAAGGATTATTTTTATTTTTTATTTTTATTTTTTTTTTACCAGAAAAGGAGAATATATGAAGCACCAAATTAGGTTACATCTGAAAAAAACAGTGTCATAAGAGGGCTAAGGGATACACATTCCACAAAGGGGAATATGTTGAAGGATTATTTGTTCTCAAAATATTTTAAATTTTTTTAAATTTTTTATTTATTTATTTTTAACTCTTTCTAAAATAAAAATAAAAAAACTCGTAGTTATTAGCTCAGGTGAGAATACTACAATAAAAAATCTCAAGACATAATCAACTAAACAAAGTAACAGAGAGATCTAGAAACAAAAAATCTTGTATTCAAATTCACCAACTCAGTGAGCGCTAAACAAACATAACTATTGCCTGAATGAATTTGGTCGTCAGATCTCATAGAAAAATATTTATGCTTTGTAAAATTCTCTTACATAATAATTTGGCTTTTACTGTGTTTTACTTTATCATAATTTTAAAAATATGTCAGTCAAAATTATTTTGAGAGTAATATTATACAAATTAATAAATTTTATAAATTAGATTATTTTTATTTATTGATGTGACACCTCATATTATTAAAGTAAGTCATATTTGAAAATTCAATTTTTAATTTTTTTTTTCATGACATTATAAGTAATAAGAAAAAAGTTTATAAAATGTTGAAGTAATGGACCATCATTATGAGGTTGAACACTTGCATCATGGGGTTTGGGGTGGGGTGGGGTGGGCAATGCAATGCAATGTAAAAGCCCATCTCCATCATCATCTTTAGAGTGTGTTTGTTTTGAGAGATAGGTATCAGAACTCGACTAATAGTGATAAGGGCATAATAATTATCATATTTGTTTTTAAAATAGACCACAAGATTCATAGTCCCTCAAGACTATGAAAGGTTTTACATAAGAGGACCAGTAGTGGTGTAAGGGAGGCGTAGGGATGTAAAAATGGCTCGCAACTCGAGATAGGCTCGACTTGGTTAAGCCTGAGCCTGAGCCTAGCTCAAGACCTTAAGCCTGGGCCTGGGCCTGGGCCGTCATTTTAAAGTTAGACCAACTCGTGGCCTCGCTTAATGTGCACTCAAAGTCTAGCTCAAGGCTCTGCTAGCCCGAGTCCTGATGTTATTTTTTGTGAAAAAGAATGAAATTTTGATGAAAAAAATAGAAAAAAATGTTTAGGCTCGTCTTGGCCTGGCCCAAGCTCGAGACCAGGCCTAGGCTCGCCGGCCTGTGCAAGGCTCGAATACCCTCTGGGCCTGGGCCTAATTTTCTGGCCGTGGCCCGGCTTAAATTTTGACAGAAGCCTGCGCGGCTCGGCATGGGCCGGCATAAGCTTGGGCTTGGGTGGGCGGGGCCGGGCGAAATTTACATCCCCTAGAGAGGTGGTATTCAAAAATGAATCCCTTAGGACTATTGGTTAATTTACTATTTTACCCTTGTGTTTATTGCTAAATTTATTACTATGATATTCAATCTCAACATTTATTAATATTTTAATATTAATAATTTAATTTAAAATTAATTTTTTATAAATATATATATTTTATTAAAATAATATAGTACCAAAAAAATATATATATTTATAAAATATAATTTTTAATATTAAAATATATATAACACATCAAAGGGTATTTATGGAATTTTTAATATAAAATTAATTTTTATAAATATATTTTTTAATATTAAAATGTAATAATATATATAATAATTTATTAAAATTATATGTACCAAAAAAATATGTATTTATAAAATATAATTATTAATATTATATATAAATATATAAAACATAAAAATGTATTTATGGAATTTCATATAGGTAATCCCATCATAGAATGACAAAATAAATATTAATTCTTACTAGCTCAATGATCATAAAACAAACACAATATTTTTTAGTTCTCTCATTAACAATCTCTCTACTAATAATTTCCACACTAAGAACCCCAAAATAAATAGTAATTCTTACTAGCCCAATGATCATAAAACAAACACAATATTTTTTAGTTCTCTCATTAACAATCTCTTTATTAATAATTTCCACACTAACATTGTGTTTGAGAACCTATGAGAGAAAAGAAAAGAAATGATTATTTAAGTAATAAGAGAAAAAGAAAATAAAAGAAAAGAAATGATTGTAATTTTTCTCATTTTTGTTTGGATGAGGAAGAAATAAAAGAAAAGAAATGATTATGATTTCTCTCATTCTTGTTTGGTTAGATTTCATTAAGAGAAAAGAAAAGAAAAGAAAAGAAATTATTTTATGTTATATTACCAAAATAACCTTTTTATATTTTCAATCATTTTATTTTTTTTTATTTTTATAGGGACAAAATTGGTATTATGAAAATAGTGATTTTTTTTCTCTCCCAATCTCTCCACTTTTGAGAAGATTGAAAATGAAGCTTATAAGAGAAATGAGTTTCTCTCCATTTCTCTCAATTTCTTTCTATTTCTCTCCACTTAGATTATCTAAACAAGTAAGAGAAATGCATATCTTTCCATTTCTTTTCTTCTTTCTCCAAATCACTCAATCCAAACGTAGCCTAAGAATCCCATCTAACCTAACTCTGAAAATAAACGGGTTATACGTATGGAAGAAGTCAAAGGTGGAAAAATTTATAAAAATGTTTGTTATATACACTGAATATAGAAATCTGATTAGGTATGGACTCTTTTTAAAATTCATGTGTTGGATATGTAAAAGTTATTCAAAGATGTTGTCAATCATAGTAAATTTCATCATATTTCTTGAGACTACTTACCTTGGACCACATTTACAAATTATTATTGTTATTTTTAACACACTATATAATACTAAAATTAGTTTCACAATCTTGAACCCTAACTCTATCCCCTTATCTCACCTTCCATCCACTACTACGAACTCCACCTCTCTTTAGCCCCTTTTGCCACCCTCAACCCCTTTCCACCTCTGGTGCTAACCCTAGTTCCTCTTTTCTTCCTGTGTCGCACCCTACCCACTTCCATCATCGTTTCGCTCTAGCTTCTTCGCCCTGTTGTGATTTTTACCCTCATAGTCCTTTGCCCCTCGCAGTCTCTGTCTCCATCTCCATTGCGCACTATTGCGATCCTAACCTTACTGCCATTTTCCTCGCTACTGCACAGTTGTTCTTTCTCACGGTCAATCTCTCTCTCAATCAATCTCTTTTACGCTCTCTAGCTCATATGTGTTGTAGAGGTGATGAAGTTATAAGGTAGAGAAGTGGGTGTGAATGGTAAAGATGGATTGAAAAGGGGTGGACAAATGTGGGATGAGTTATCGGAGATGGGAATGAACGAGAAAAAAAAGTAACTAGAGCTCGTGTAGTTGGGTGAGGCTTGGGTTAGGTTTACAGTTAGGATTTAAGAGGTTATGATGGGATACATTTGTAATTAAAAAAAATATAATGAGACGAAGTTTCAAAAGTATAAAAAAGAAGAAATTACAATTTAGCCTATATTTTCAAAATAAATTTTAAATTAATGATAAAATTTATCAACTTTAATAATTGAAATTCTAAATTTTTCCATCACTATATATATATATATATATATTTGTTGTTGTGATCTTCCAACTAGTTCACAATTTCTCCTTAACAGTAAATTACAGTGACACCCCCTGAGGTTTGTTCTTAATACATATGCATCCCTTATGTTTCGAAAATAACATTTCCCTCCTTGTGGTTTGCAATCACATTACAACTTACTCCTTTTGTTACTTAACAGTTGAGTTAGCAAATAATTTTTGCTGGACCTCAACAACTAAAATTTTTAAATACCAAATTTACCCTCAAATTGAGTTAACTCGTTAAGTAGAGAAATTGTTTTATAAACTCACCACATGACTATCATCTCCAAGCAGAGTGTCACCTTTTTTTCTTCTCCTTTTACCTGCTATTTTGGCCACTTCTTTTCACCACCATTAGCAATAAGGTATTACACATCTACACATCTTCAACCTACTATTAACACCGTTGTACAGAGACGCTAGGTGAACACCACTAATTTGGAGGCTTGTGTTTGATCTATATTGGGGTTTAATTTACATTGTGGAGGAAGAATGTGGGTGATGGAGGAAGTATAGAAAGGAGTGGTAGTGGTCAGCGATAGAGTGAGGGTTGAGGAAGGATGAAGAGGGGTGGGTTGTTAGTGGATTTAGTCAAGGATGGAGTGGGGGTGGGGAACTGTCGCTTGTGGAGAAGACAGGAGGGTCACTGGGATGACGTGAGAGGGATGGGGTCACTGGTATAGAAGTGTTGGGTTTTATTTTTGGCAATTCCGTTTGACAAAACTCCTTTCAATTGTATTTATTTTCGCACTTTTATTTCAGTGAGGCTATGAGCGTTTAGATGCGAATCCAACCCAAATTGTGCCTTTCAGAGAAGTTTGTGATGCTAATGCTTTCAAGATTGCCACTTCGCTAATTATGACGGGGATCGAGCTGCCCGGTCAGCTTGCGGGGGTCCAGGGAGCAGCGCCCCTTGGCGGGTCCGGGGTAGCGCCACGGCGGGGTCGAGGGGCAGCGCCCCCGAAGCAAAATGTAAAAATGCATTCCAAGTTGCCTGTCCGCTCGAGCGGACTTGACCCCGCTCGAGCGGAGAATGCTGGTTTCAGAAGTTTGTCAGGTCTGTAAAAATACTGGAAGGTGTGATTTCGCGCTCAAGCGGGTTCTCCAGCACTCAAGCGGACCTCTGTTATATCACGCGTAGATTTTACTGAAGACGCTCGAGCGGGATGTTGGGCGCTTGAGCGGACCGTGCGAACACAGTTTTTCGGATTTCA
Source organism: Camellia sinensis (assembly GCF_055761805.1). Classification (NCBI taxonomy): domain Eukaryota; kingdom Viridiplantae; phylum Streptophyta; class Magnoliopsida; order Ericales; family Theaceae; genus Camellia; species Camellia sinensis. The sequence goes on along the minus strand of NC_138969.1, from coordinate 38,520,238 downwards.
ATAAGGATTGGGTTTTCTTTCAAATCTATGATTACTTTTTGATTTTTTATAAGTAGTTGGTTTTCTCCCAAAACTAGACGACTCCTAAAATCCTCCAGATCTTCTTTTTGGTTCTTAAGGTTTATATCTGGGGATATTTTTAGTTTTTCTTTAATGTTTTGATTGAGTATTTAACTCATGGTTTAAAAAGAGTACATCAAAGGTTTTGTTTGCTATACAAAAGAGAGAGTTGTTCTTCGGTGGATTCTGAAGAATTCGAGCTTGAAGCTTTGATGGATTCCGGGGTGGCTCATCGTAAAGACAATTCCGAGGTGAAGACGGGTAGGAAGAGGCACATAGAGGTTGGTTCAATTAGGCGTGGATTCGCTAGGTAATTGAGAGTATACTTGTGTAATTCCTTTAAATCTTCTTAGTGGATTGTTTTGTGGCTGTTGCCCGTAGTTTTTTGATCACAGTTGGAGGTGTCTAATTGTGGTTTTTTCCACGTAAAATCGTTGTGTCTCTTTGTCTTGATTGTTTGATTGGGATTGTTATATTCTGCTTAAAATTGATACATAATCATAAATCAACATCTCGGGGTTTTCTAGATTTTTCAAGAAGGATTGGGAAATTGTGAAGGTACACTGGTGGACACCACCACACTGTCAATTGTGAAACCCATATTCACCATGTTGCTGCTTAATCTCTTGAAAATGTAAATTTGATTTGTATATATATATATATATATTTAATGGTTGTGTTGATTTAATTGTAGCCTATGTGATTTTTTTGTGATGTCATGAACATTGATTGAAATTTATTGTTTAGTGTGACGCAAATTAAATTGGTGAGGATGATCAGTGGGGAGCAAAGATAGTAATTGAATAAATGTTTGATGATGATTTGCTTATCTTTTCTCTTTTGCTTTGTTTCTCAGTGGGTATAGAGAAACTAATTACTGGTAGTGTTGTCTTGGGTAGTGGTGAAGGTAAGATGTTTGATAATTTGTCTATGAGTATTGACGGGCGACAGATGATAGGTGCGAATTGTTATTAGGGGTGGGCGCGGGTCGGTTGCGGTCACGGAACCTTTAATTCGTCATCTGCCCGTCAAATTCGCGGATTGGAGAAAATCAATCCGCATCTGTCTGTCAATCCGGCGGATGCGGATTGAGCGGATTGGCGATTTGGCAGATGGATGTGAATCGATTTGGGGGTTTGAAATTTTATAAATTTTCAACATAGTTCAACTTGTGCACTTCCTCAAAAAAAAGAAAAAAAAAAAGAAGAGTATTACAGTCAATGACTTAAAAAAATATTACAATTACTGCATGCCTCATCCAAAAAAAGAAAACAGCATGCCTCATCGACGTATTACAATCACAGCATGCCTCATCCACATAAAGTATTTCCATCTGTTGTTCTTAAAATATAAAAATAATTCAAACCACCAAAATCATGAATAGAGCAATAGTAGAGATTGTATGTCTCTGTATTATTACATTTATATATGTTTTTGAAAACAAAAACTAACCACCATATATCATATTTTCTATTTATTACTTTTAGAGTTAGATTTAAAAACCAAAAAATATAGATAAATAATATGTTTATTTTTTTTTCAATTCAAAAAATATATTCAAGTTAAAAACTTTTTTTCAACAGAATATTTAAACTCTTTTTCAATTGAAAACACAAACAAAATATTTAAACAAATTGAAAACACAAAGTCTTATAAATTACTAAGGGTACTCGTGGTTTGGCGGTTCGGTTGCGGCTAAAGGAACCTCAAATCCGCCATCCGTCCGTTAAATTGGCGGATTGGAGAAAATTAATCCGTAACCGTTCGCTCGTCATCACGCATCCGTCCAAAATGCGACGAATCGGTTTGGTTCGGTCGGTTTTGACGGATCGGTATATCCGCTGCTCACCCCTAATTGTTATGGTAAAAGTTGGTGGCATATATGTGATACTTGAGGCAGGAAATGATGGTTGTAATGGTGGGAGAAGCTTAGAAAGGGAAGAGGGTAATATAGTATTTTTATAATTTTATTGAAGGGTATTAAGGGGCAATTTGGGAACTTAGTAAAAATCTAATTTTTTTGGCTTGTTAGTTTTTTTACACAAAAAGTTAGCTTTTTTAGCCAAAAAAAGTTATCAAAATGTCAAAAAAATTAAAAAGTCAATTTTTTACTAATTTCTCAAAACACACTATGTATATTTTTTTGTTTAGTTTTGTTAAGAGACAAGATCTAATAGGGGTGCAATGTGATTTACAGAATGTGATGGTAGAATTTGTATTAAGAGCAACCTTCAAGGTGCGTTAGTATAATTTACCTAAAAGAAAAGTAAAATGCCATTAATGACCGACACAATTATTGATGACTCACACAATTATAGTGGGTGACATGCTCACATAAGCCAGAGTATACTTTTTTTTTTTTTTTCTTTTTTTTTTTTTTTTTGGGGACGTGTGTGGCAGGTGTTTTTTAATTTTAATTTTAATCTTGTTGGGTGCAACTTTCCAGTACTTATTTGGAATAATATATTCATACAGTAAAGTTTTCATGGACCACGAGGTATGGACCACGAGGCATAATTATTTATTGAGTGAATTATAAATATATTTCTTAATTTTTTTTTTAAATATAAATTATTTTTTATAATTTTAAAAATTATATTTTATCTTTTGAAATTTCTAATTACATTACAAATGATTAATTTTTGTTAATTCCGTTAAATAAATTTATTTAATAAAAAGGTATTTGCAATTTAAAAAAAAAATGAGAAAATTTGTATTTTAAATAAATTTGAAAGAGTGTATTTATAATTTATCCTTATTTATTTATGGAGAAATTGAAAATACATGAAGCAGTCACAAAATAATTACACTACAAATGAAAATTTTTTTTGGTATAGCTCTGGTACATAGGAAAAGTTATACTAAGCACATGAATGCATTTACACTATTTAATATATAAATAATCTATTTATTATTTAATGCATATTTATTCTATTTTTTATACATATTTTTACATTATTTAATATATAATATAATATATTTATTATATTATTTAAATAAATGTTAAACAAGTCAGTTAACAAATTGAACAAACGAGCTGAGTTTTAATATGTTTGAGCGTGTTTATTAAGTTTTTAATAAACTTGAGCTCGAATTTGAACGCGATAAAAATTCAACAAACTGAATTCGAACGAACATTTATCTAATCAAGTTCAAACCTATTCACGCACAGGTTTGTTCATTTGCAGCTCTAACTACAGGAATTGGGGTTCTTGTTGTGTCATAAGGCACAACAGATTGTTGTGAGGTCTATTGAGAGTGTGTTTCGAGTCTTTTTCAATGATTTGAACCGTTCATATTGTAAGATTTGTTGAGTAGATCATCCATACAAAAAATAAAGTAAATTGGATATTTGTAACCTCATAATAAGAACACATTTGTTTTTTAAAAAATAGACGGTTAACATGATTTTAACAATTTTTTTAAAAACAATTGGGATTTGATCATGGGATTACAGATGTTTGATTAACTTGATTTTTTATATAGATGATATACTTGATAAACTTTTATAATACGAACAATTTAAATTATCAAAATATACTCTATAAATACTTTTAGAAATCGTCATAAGAGAGCTACTGTACCATGAGGCACATCAGTCACCCTCAACCCCTAACTACACTACATTGGGGAGGTCACTTGCTGAAAAGCCCAAACCTTCTTTTGGCGTTGAAATATTAAGGTTAAGTTTGATTTTTCTTTTTGATTCAAGAGAAGAGTTTAAAACAAAACAACAGAGGAACTAGGGAAATTAAACCCTTCCAGAGCCAACTTGAATCAAGTCAGCAGTTAACAAAGAGAGGATGGGTGCAGGAGGGTCCTCTTTCAAGATGAGGTGCTCTTGTTGATTTACTCCTAAATTAGCCATAGCATCGGCACACTGGTTTGCTTCCCTAGGAATTGTTTCTATAGTGCAGTTACATCTTCGAAGCAGGAAATTGGCATCTTCAACTAGGGCCCTGTAGGGAGAGTTTTCCCCAGCTCCTCCTTGGATAAGCTCTAATGCCTGCTGAGAGTCTGTTTCAATTTGTATGTTTGCCAAGCTTTTTTGCAGAATGATGGTAAGGCCGCGGTAGATGCCCCATAGCTTAGCTTCCAAACTGTGACAATTACCTAAGTATCCATAGTAGCCCCAGAGCCAAGTACCAACTTCATCTCGAAGCAGACCTCCATAGCCTGATTGTCCTGGATCCCCTTTAGAGCATCCATTAGTATTCATCTTGAGCTTACCTGCAAGAGGACAAGACCATGACATTAGTGAAGGTTCCTTAAAGCTGGGGTGGAGTGAATTTTGGAAGGCTGCCTGAGTTTCCAAAGCCTTATGCAGTATGAATTTCACACTGAGGTGAGGAGGTTGGGTAGAGTTATCAAAAACTTCTTTATTTCTCTCTTTCCAAATAGTCCATAGGGCTGTCACAAAAACTGTTGGCCATTGGATATCATGAATGAGGTCCTTGCTCTTGATATTTTTCCTAATCCAGTCCTGCAGTGTTGTGTGATGGCTTAGGTGCCACCAATGAAGGTTCCTCAGATTTACCCATAAAACCTTAGCCTTAGGGTAGTTTATGAGGAGGTGAAGCATATCTTCTCTAGTAGAGTGGCATCTGGGGCAGAGATCTGAATCAGAGAGATGTCTAATAATCCTCATATGATTAGTGAGCAGTCTTTCATGCATGACGAGCCAAAGGAAATGTCTAAGCTTATGGGGAGCCTGGACTTTCCATATCCCATACCAGTTGGTTCTAGCAGAATCGGTGTTGGCAAGAGCTTGGTATGCTGCAGTTGTAGAAAAGTTGCCACTGGAAGAGCCTCGCCAATGGGGAGTGTCATTATAAGTAACATACCTGGGTCTATGTAGTCTAAGGATGTCATCTGTATTTTGAGGGGATAAGAGGTGCTGGATAGAAGTTAAGTCCCAGTTGCCCTCTTCATCCAGGATGGAGCTGACTTTGGTAGCTGTATCAAGATGAGCTCCCTGGTTTGTAAGGCTCAGGGGTTGGTCTCTGCACCACCAATCAGTCCATAAAGAAATCTGCTCTCCTGTTCCAACATTCCATTTAATGTTCTTTTCCAAAACAATTCTATTTTTAACAATGCTGCGCCAGATATGAGAGGCTTTCCTATCACTGGGCCAATTAGAGAGAGAGTGGTGTTTAAGATACTTGGTTTTGAGGATGGTACACCAAAGCTCGTCAGAGTTGGAGACAAGTTTCCACCCTAGCTTAGCGATAAGAGCAGAATTTTGAGCTCTGATGTTTCTGATTCCTAAGCCTCCATGCTTCTTGCTTTTGCAGACTTGATGCCAATTAACCAGGTGGACCCTCTTGCGAGTGTCAGTGCTGCCCTATAGAAAATTCCTGTTAAGTTTCTCAATTTGGTCACAGGTGTGGCGAGGGAGTTCCATAGTTTGCATGAGGTGATTAGGCATAGTCGAAGTGACCGCCTTTATCAGGGTTGTTCTACCAGCAAAGGATAGGTTTTTGGCTTTCCATCCAGAAAGTCTTTAAGCCATTTTGTCAAGAATAACTTGAAACTGGTTTTTAGAAACTCTATTGTGGAGCATAGGGGTGCCCAAGTATTTACCAAGATTGTCAATGAGAGAGATACCACAGATGTAACTTAAAGAAAGGGCTTCTCTTCTAGGGACATTTGAGGAAATGAACATTTTAGATTTTTGAAGATTAGTTTTTTGCCCAGACATATCACAGAATTCAGATAACACATCCATAATGCAGGCACAAGTTCTCCTAGTAGCTCTAGCAAAAAGAATGAGATCATCAGCGAAGAACAAATGGGAAATGGGAGGGCTATCCTTGGAGGCCTTAAGACCCTTCCATTCTCCATTATCAGTCTTTGCTCTGATCATATTAGAGAGGTTTTCCATGCAAAGGACAAACAAATAGGGGGAAAGAAGGTCACCTTGACGTAAACCTCTACCCATAGATATGTTAGGGAGAGTCTCACCATTCCAAATAATAGCAGAATTGACATTAGACACACAATTCATGATAAGAGTGATCCAATCAGGATTAAGGTTAAGCTCTTTGAGGGAATGGAGGATAAAATCCCACGATAAGCGATCATAAGCCTTCTCAAGATCAATTTTAAGAACCATGCCCCCAATTTTACCTTTTTTGCCTCTAAGTGTGTGCAGGATCTCTTGAGTGATGATGATGTTATCAGTGGTAGTGCGACCAGGGATAAAGCTGCTTTGGTTGGGACTAATGAGGTTGGAGAGAAAAGGCCTAAGTCTGTTGACTATAATTTTGGTAATAGTTTTGTACGTAACATTGCACAGACTTATGGGTCTAAATTGTTTCAAAGACTCAGGGTTTTGAATCTTAGGGATGAGAACAATTAGAGATTCATTAATCTCAGGAGGGACAGAATGATTTTGGAAGCAATCTTTGATAAAATAACAGACAGAAGGACCAATAGTGGTCCACTGGGTATGATAAAAAACCGCTTGGAGGCCATCCTTGCCAGGGGCTTTAAAAGCTTTAATGCTGTGAATGGCTTTCCAAATTTCAGAATTGCTCACAGGGGTTTGGAGAATGTCATTATCTTCTCTAGTGAAACCAGTTCTGGCAATGTTAACCCAATTAGGTAAGAGTTGTGTATCCTCAAATTGAAAGAGCTGTTTAAAATGGTCCAGAATATGAGCTCTGAGGTCATGACAATTGGAGATCCAATTCCCAGTATCATCTTTAAGAACCTGGACTTTAAGCTTTCTCCTTTTATTAAGGGTAGAGATATGAACAAATCTAGTATTGCTATCTCCCATAGTAAGCCATTTTGTACGGGATTTTTGGTACCACAAAAGTTCTTCCTGGAACAAGGTCGTATTAAACTGCTTAATAAGGTCCTTTTCAAGAATCTGAAGATTATGAGAAAAATGGTTATTTTGGGATTTTTGAATGCCCTCAATGCGGGCAAGAAGACTTTTCTTTCTTTTAAAAATATTTCCAAAAACCTCCTTGTTCCAGATTTTAACAGAATGGGTGAAATTATTGATGGCTTCAAGCAGGTTAAAATCCATGTTAAGCCAAGATTTTTTAACCACATTAATGAAATTGTAATGACAAAGCCAAGCAGCTTCAAATCTAAACGGTCTATTTTGAGGATTGGAGGGGTGCATACCTTGAGTGTAGACTACCAAAGGAGAATGGTCTGAATAGGTTCTTGGCAGGGTCTGCACGGTACCTTCAGGGAACAAAGCTCGCCATTGCTCATTACTCATGGCTCTGTCTAAGCGTTCCATAGTGTTAGCCATGCCTTGCCTATTGTTAGTCCAGGTAAAGCGAGGGCCAACACTCCTTAGATCAAGGAGGTTACAGTTGTTGACCCTTTCAGCAAACCTTTGGGTCCTGGATAGGTTTGAGGAAGGTGTGAAGCTTCTCCTTTCACTAAGATTAGCATAGTCATTGAAATCGCCCACTACAAGCCAAGCTTTGTTCATACTTGCTGCTGTATCTTCAAGGTCGTCCCATAGAGAATCCCTAGTAGTTGGGTTTGGGCTCGCATAAACAGCATTCAAAACCCATTCCTCATAGTCCGTTTTGTGCACTGTGGCCTGAATGTATTGACTGGAAGCTACTGAAGCTCGAACAGTGACCTGAGTAGGATCCCAAATGACCCATATACCTCCAGCTCGACCAGTTGGGTCGACAGTAGTAGACGCCGTGAAGCCCAGGTTGTTGAAAAAGCTCCCTATGGAGCTGTAGGTGACTTTTGTTTCCATGAGAATGAGTATTCCAGGGTTGTGCAGTCGGAGAAGGTCTCGCATGTGCCTTCGAAAGGTACTATTACCCGCCCCTCGGCAGTTCCAGATCAAGATTTTTAGAGAGTCCATAAAAGGCATGGGGGGGAGGGGTTCAGTAGCTAACCTGGGAAGAATGCTACGAATTCTCCGATGATCCTGATCGATTGATCTCAGAGATGCCATCTGGATTGAGTGCACCGGAGGGCCTGGAATGGTGCTCCAACCTGGTTCGATTCTCATTCTTAGTTGCTCTATCCACCAGATTGTGTCGACGCGGTGAATGGCTTCTGTCCCTTGATCTAATAATAGTCCCATCGTATGCCCCTTCATCTTGTGAACTGGAATGGGAGGGAGAGGGATTGCTTCGTCCTCCATGTTTAGAAGGTGGGTCGGGAGGTTTTCTTGCTTTAGCTTTTTCAGATCTAAGAGAAGAAGAGTGGGTAGAGGCAAGGAGGTTTGTAGAAGGTGGATGGTTCTGGTCTGCACCTATCTCCTCCATAGGGATTTCTGGAGATTGACTGATGGCTTCTAGGGGCCTAGGATGAGTAGGAGTCGAGGGAGAAGGAGATTGCAGAGGTGAGATGTCATTGACAGATGTGACAACAGCGTTGGGGTTATGAGGTCCAACAGTGGTTGAAACAACATGAGTAGAAGGGTTTGAAACAGTAAACTCACTAGTGTGACTTGGGTTCGTAGTGTTGTTCGTGGTGGGCTTAGCTAGACCTATGTGTGTCTCAGGCCCAAGAGGGGATAAGGAAGTAGACACTCCCGATACCTGGCCCAATAGATTAGCCGTAGCCTCAGAAACAGGACCTTGATCTATACGGCTGATAGGGTCTAATTCAGCGAATTTGTTTGGGTTTGGAGTTGGCCCATGGGCTGGTCCTTTGCGATTGGACATGGGTCTTCGGCTCTTTCTAGTAACCAGCATCCAAGGTCTGAAATTGGCAGTACCCTTGTCAGGTTGTTGCAGGTTACCGTTGGCCTGAGGTTGTGTAGCCTGTGAGGGGTTGCTAACGGCTAGTCCACTATCGATCGGCGTCGGGCTAGGTGGTGGAGGTGCTTGTTGATTTGGATGTGCCGCTTGGTGCTTGCATAGCTCTCTCCTATGATCCACCCTACCACAATGAAAACAAAAATTATGGATAGATTCATATTCAATGTTGTAACTTTTCTTACCAAGGAAGAAACGGGGGCATAATGGTTTGTTGAGGTCCATCTCAATGCAAACTCTTGCAAATTTGCCTCTGGTAGCCATGGCTGTGGTGAGATCCAGTTTGAGAGGACGCCCTAGTTGTTTAGTAATAGTATACAGAACCTGTTCTTGGAAGTATTCAATCGGAAGCTCCGGAAACCTAACCCACACTGCGGTGGTGGTTTCAAAAGCTTCCGATGCCTTGAAATCAGGCTCCCACTTGCGAACAGTTAGATAATGGTCAAGGATAACCCACGGTCCACCCGAATAAACATGGGCACAGTCCTCTTGAGAAGAAAATTTGAACAAAAAGTAGTTGTTTCCCAAATCTATGGCATTGAATTCATCTTGTAGGGCCCATAGGTTTCTTACTTTTGTACAGAGTAATCTGTACCCAATGTTTTTTCCCAGAAGTCTTACAATAAGTGAGTTGGTCCAAGGTTGTCGTATTTGTTGCAAAAGTTGCTTTGGAAGAGAAATTCTGGGTATGCCTTGAGGTACTGCCTCTGGTATGTTAGTGTCCCTCTCTTCTGCTTCCTCCTTTGGAGAGATAGTGTCCATCATATCATCAAAGCAAAAATCTTTGCTGATAGGAGCTGCAAGTGCATCCTTAAACGATTTGGGCTTAGGGAGGACAAGGGTGTCATCCTCAGGGGAGGGTGAGAGTTCCCGAGTGGGGCCTGGGCAGTGAGAAGTTGGTGAAACAGAAGTGGAGGCATCAATGGTCTCCATATCTTTAGCGCCCATCTCGTCCTTACCCTTGATCTTTTTGGTACTGCGAATCAAGTGATCTTGTTCTTCAAGAGATTTGCTGTGTGGATCGTTAACACTGGCCATTATAAGGTTAAGTTTGATATCTTCAAAAAAAAGTCAATAAATTAAAATGTTATTATTTTATTTAAGTCACGTCATTTTATTTAAGTCACGTCATCTTATTTAAGTCATATCACTTTTTTATCACATCACTTCAAACTCAATTCATATTTTATAAAAAGTCAAAAAGTATACTTATTTAAAACATTTCAAACAACCCTAAATTAGGGCTCACTGAGATATTTTTCCTCATTACAGATTTGCCTTTTTATTTTAATTTTGAATTATAATAAAATAAACAACATTAGATTATTTTCATTAATTTTAAAATATTATTCATGAAATTTATTTTTTTGTCAATTTTTTTTAATAAATTTTTTAAACAATTTTTTACACAAATCTGAATAGAATTAAATAATGTTTGAGAAACACTGTCAAATGTCAATAAGTGCTTTTGAGGTGCTGTTTAGTATTAAAATTGGGATAAAAAATTTTCTTAAATTTAAATAAAAAGCTAGAAAGGATATTAATTTAGTGAAAAATATATTAAATTTAGTTAAAAAAAAAATCTCCTAATATGATTTGAGAGGTAATTTGTGATTGTCAATTGGTCACAATTTGTAAAATATCTCTTGGAAAGACATGGAGTGCTATTAAAAATCTACTGTGTTCAATATCGTTTTAAAAAATTTATGTTTTGTTTATTTTTAAAAATTAAAATTTTGTTTAACAGTTTGTTTTTAAAAAAAATTGGGATAAGAAAATATAAATAATGAAGCTACACCAAACATGGTCTTTCTTTGTTAGCCACCAATTTTGTTTTAGGCCATCTCAATTATGTTTTTGAAACCAAAATGTGATGCTAGCTACATGGTTGATTCTGTATTTAATTTTCTTTTCTTTAAATGATTAATATTTTTGTGATCTATTATTGCCTTTGTTATAATGTTGTGAAATTTCAGATTGCAAGAAATTGCTGAGGAATTCTCTGGTTCTAATGGGTGAAATAGGAGGGAATGATTACAACCATGCATTTGATTCAGGAAGAAACATAGAAGAGATCCAATCATTTGTACCTCCTGTTACTAATGCTATTGGTTCTGCCATCAATGTGAGAACTTTTTTAACTAATATCTGCCAAACAGTCTTAATTTTTTGTGTAAACTAATGGGCCGGGTTGTACCCTCTTGAAATTTTAATCACCAAGCTAAGGCCCGTGGGCTTTGATTGGTCGGCAGACCGAGTTTGAGTCGACTCATCTTAGATTCTTGAAGTCCAAACCTTACCTATGGGCTTAAAATAAAGATTCATGAGCTTAGGACCCACTAGGCTATTTTCCCTTATTTAGGGTTTATATTGATTTTTTTTTTTGTATTAAATAAAAAAAATCATTGTGTAAATAAGGGGTTACAATACAAAAGTTTAAGCTTGGGTTTGACAATAGTATTTTTAGTTTTATTTATTTATTTATAAGAATGAAATTGTTTAAATTTTTTAGCATTGGGAAAGTTTAGGCAAGTTGATTTTATCTTTTTGCTTTTTTTTTTTTAAAAAAATATATATATATATTTATTTATTTAAAGATCCTGAAAAGTAAAAGATTTTAAAGTAAGTTTTACTTTTTTATTTTTTCCCTAACGACCAAAAAAAAAAAAAAAAAAAAAAAACCAAAAAGACAAAAGAGAAGTGGCACTTTGAGCCATTGTCAAACATGGATGAATCTTATTAAAAAAGTTGCTTTTTACAATTATCAACTAAAAAATTTGTAGCCAAACAGTCTAGGTTTTGTAAACTTAAACAGTTAAAAAAAAAAAGAAGGCTAAAAAAGCCGTAGTCAAACAAGGCCCAAAGTGCATCGCAAGTTTATGAGCTGGGTTCTAGGTAGCCTACTATAGGCCGGGCATGGTCCAAACCCTTACGCCCAAGCCTAGCACATATATTTTAGTGCTGGTTTGGACTGACTCATTCTTGGGCCGGGCCTTGGCTGGGGTACCCAAGGGGACATGGACTTGATGGGCTGTGAGCTTCGGCCTATGTGATGAGGCCCAAAAGAATTTGTTGGCGGATTTTACTACATAGCTCCAAATCAAGCTATTTAGTTGTTTTATGGCACTAATTTTTTTTTATCATTTTGGGATATACATATTTGTAGGAGTTGATTGAGCTTGGGGCAGTGACACTCATGGTTCCAGGGAACTTCCCTATTGGGTGCCTACCAACTTACTTAACAAATTTCATGAGTTCAAATAAAGAAGCCTACGATCCTGAAACTGGCTGCCTTATATGGTTGAATGAGTTTGCTGTGTACCACAATGATATGCTTCAAATAGAACTAAATCGGATTAAAAAACTTCATCCTTATGCTACGATTATCTACGCAGATTATTACAACGCCGCAATGCGCTTCTTTCAATCTCCTATTGAATACGGTAATCTTATATACATCATTTTATTCATTTCATATCACTAGAATGGTGTGTCTTGTTTTTTCTATGCAACAAAGTTACTCCAACTCTTCTATAATATGTTGATTGGTAATCCATATGAGAAAAATAGAATTAAAGGGTTGAGAGAACTCCCTTGGAAATTTTTTAGTATTTAATAAAAAACTGATGAGCAATAAGACTTAAAATGTAATGTTGTTTAGAGTAAAAGCAAGATCTAACAGTCTTAGAAAACAATCAACTACGGCAATATTTTTTGCCAAGCAAGAAAATAATGTAGAAAATTACTAAAAGCTATAAATTTGTGTGCTAAACTCAAATATGAGGAAAGATACTAGAAGGTCATAGAAAGATGCCATAATAAATTGAAAATTCCTAAAAAAAAAAAATATAACCAAAACAAATATTTTTTATAATGGCAAAATCACTAATTTAAGGGCCAAAACCAACGAATTATTTTGATAACCGCATTAGGTCACGGCAAAACAATGAGTTTTTCTTGTTGGACCGTTTCCAATAAAAAATGGGCCTTTTGGTCTAAATCCACCTACGTTGAGTTAAATTTATAAATATTACTTTGTGATCTGATGGTCAAACTCAAGTATTGGGCTGCTACCATGTCTGCGTCAACCTCTCACGACTTGACATTGAAACCAAGAATTTATTGGCTTTTTGGCTTGGTTTTGAAATATACTATTCTAGATTGAATGGGGCTAATGATTTCAATATATACTAGGCAAATGAGCATATTTATGGCAAATTTATAATATTTGACATTTTGATTGTAGGGTTTAGTGGAGGAGCTCTCACTGCATGCTGTGGAGCAGGAGGTCCCTACAATTTCGACCCATCTGTGGAGTGTGGGTATCCAGCATCAACAGCTTGTGATGACCCTTCTTCACATGTTAACTGGGATGGTTTACACATGACAGAGGCAGCTTATAGATGGATTGCAAAAGGGTTATTACAAGGACCATACACTGTCCCTCCCATCAACACCTCATCCTGTGTTTCCCTTCCTGTGATCAGTGCTCAATCTTCCAAGTAGCTTGGAGAATCATGCTCTCTGTCACAGACTCACAGTCGTTCCGTACACTGAATAATGCTTTATTTGATGCAAAATTGGATCTCAGTGTTGTGCAATTTGGTTTTTTTAAATGGGTTCTGGACGGACTTTAAACAAATTTAACAAATTGCAGTTGAAACCATGGTGGAACCCACATTAATAAATAAATGTGGTATTTATTATTATGAATGGATGACCTAATGCTTTAGACTTTTTCTAAAGCATGATTGAGTAGAACAAGATGTATACAGTCTTACCATTATTTTTGGAGATATAGTTTCGTTACTAGAACTTGAGCGTCAAGGACACAAAAAAAAAGTCATATTGTTGACTAAATTGCCTTTTCGTCTAGTAGTAAAAATAAAAATATATGATAAAAGATTTTCATCAAAACTGTCTTTTAGATGGTTGATGGTAAATCAAGGTGAGAAAGAGTAATATTTTTTTTAAAAGAAAAAAAAAAAAAAAAGTGGGGTGAACAACAAAGAAAATAAGAGGCTTGTTGGGGTATTGCAACAAGTTATAGGCTTGTAGCTTGTTTATATGGTTCGATATAAAACAAGGTAGAGGCAAAATGGGCATGGCATCTATAGTTCCTTCCCTATTTATGGTAGCTATGGTGTTTGTTTCAATGCCTCTTAGGCAAGTCTTCCATTGTAGCAGGGTTTGGTCTTCATGTTTTGTTAGTCTATTGGGGTTTTGGTGATTGAAGCAGGTTATTTGAGTTTATTATCAACCTCTATTTATCAATAAAGTTCATATTTTCTCTGATAAAAAAAGAAAAAGAAAAAAAAAGACCAGGCTCTAGTAATTAATGTGCCAATTTAACACTGCTCTATCTTTCTGTTAGCAAAAATTTGGTTTGAGTCAAATCGATAAAGAAGATTCAATATGGGCTCTGTTTGGTAGAATTTTTAAAATTTAATTCTACCCCTTAGTTTGAGTGTGTTGTTTGGTTGCAACTTTAGAAAATTAATTCCACACTCACTTTTCAAAACACACATTTTTCAATATTATATATCACATCACTCAATTCAAACTCTTTTTAAAACTCATAATCAAATAAATTTTCTACACTCAAATCATAATTCCAAAACTCACAAACTCAAAATACAACTCTATTCTCAAATCATAATTTTAAAACTCTACTAAACGCAACCCAAAATTTTCAAAAAACAAATAGATCAAGCAAAAGTGGTTAGTGTCATATACGTTGACAGATTCAATGGTTTTTTTTGAGGTCATTGACAGAGAAAAAAAACTAAAAATTGATGTTGTATTCCTGAAATTGTTACTTGTTACAAAGATTTAAACATGAACAAAAACAAAAATACGAAAGAACTAGAATAAGATGTTTACTGATTATAAGAACCAGAAAATCACAAAATCACTAAATTTAAACTACTCCTAGAGAGAATAAACTACTCCTACAGAACTATTCTATACTCATGTTGAGTGTTGGGTTTGATTGATCTCTTTTTGTTTCCTCCTCTACAACTGTACGATTCCTTCCAAAACAACTGCTCAAGACAGTTCCATAAGACAATTCCATAAGACAACTCTTCAATGATAAAGTAACCCACAATTCTAGCAACTCATGCGTGTCAACTTCAACTTCCTCCACAACTCTATTATGTATTCAACTGCCTCTTGCACGAGCAATAAGATGATAATAATAATAATAATAACAAAAAGAATAATGTTTGAGAGCTCGAATTTGGCCCCCTCTAATCCCCTTAATCTCCAAAATGACGTCGTTTTGGGGATTTTTTTCTTTTTTCTTCTTCCATGTTCGACTCTGCAAAAGCTCGGAGGGAGAGGGAGAGAAAGAGAGAAGAAGAGGGGAAGAGAGAAGAGATCGTCGCCCAGCCCGTCGCCGCCGATCGCCCAGCCCGTCGCCCAGCTCCGATCGTCGCAGCAGCTCCGCCGTCGCCTCTGGCCCCGCCTCCGCCTGCTCCCACTGTTATGGCCCCCTCCAATCCACTCCTCCTCCTCCTCTTCCTCCTCCTCCTTCCTCCTTCCTCCTCCTCCCCTCTCTTCTCCTTCTCTGCTTCTGAAAAAAAAAATCAAGATTAGGGGGATTCGGGGGAGCTCGTTTTCGAGCTCCCTAGCACGGTCGTAACAAAAAATATAAATATTTATGGTCATAATTTTATGTTAAAAATAATTTATGATCTAAATCGACAGACTAAAATCGACTGGTCACAACCAATGAAATTAAATTTGGCCCTAATTGACAAGTTACAATCAATTAAACGAGATTTGATCATAATTAACAAGTTATAATCGATAGAAAAATTATTTTTTTTGTGTCAACAATATCCCCTCATTTAAGGTAAAAGTGAATTTGCCTTAAATGAAATAAAGGACAAAAATTTGAGCCAACTAAAATGACATTTTTTAACCATTGCCATTGTTGTTTTTTAAAACATATTACAAAGATTAACTTCTGGTGTGATCCACACATTCACAGTGAATGTTGGATTTCAAAATTCAAATAGTTGAATATCATGAAAAATTCATAAATTTTGACACTTTGAAAAATGTCAAAAAATTCACATTCAATAAACGTGGATTGTTTATAATTTTCAATCACTTTTGGCTTAAATCATGCCTCGAAGTAAATTTTCATCATTATTTTGTAATATTTAGGATCTTATATTAGCTATTGATGTAGAGGTTGTGACATAGCGCGATAAAAAGTTCCATCTGTCCTCAGTTTCGTGGTATGGGTTCAAGTCATAGGAATCAAACCTCTCCACAAAAAATGGGGTTCATAACCCTGCTGTAAGTGGGAATCATGTACACACTAGATACGAGTGTACGACTTTTTCGTATTAGCTATTGATGTTTATATTAGTTTTTTTAGTTGCTATAGAAGCCAAATTGCACATTAAATATGAAATTTTAGGTGGGGCTGGTATTGATTGAGGAATAATACGAGGGCACATTCAAGGAAGCCACTAGGGTACAAAGTATGGGCGGGCGGGTACAGATGCGGATAAGGGTAATGCCGATATGGAAAAACCTTACATCCCAGCACATGCTTGTGTGTTCTCCTTTCCTGATGACGGAAATTCATAGGGTCACTAACCTTCCAGTGTCATATTATATACACTGAAATTTTATAGAGAAGATTGAATATTGTTTTTTGACGTGAGCCTTAATGTGATTGAGAAGAGTGAATATTGTTTTTGGGGAATTGAGGATGATTGGTACACATAGCATATTTGTTAGTCTATTCAGTAAATGTATGAAGTCTCTTTTTGCAAGTTCTTGCTTCCTCTATCACACTTCATCCTAAATTAATCGTTTGCTTATATTCAAGATTTAGATGTGTTTATGTTTTGTGAATTTCCTGAACTGGTTGCTACATTTTAATGCAACAGGTAAGGCTCGGAAAGAATGGTGCGGAGGAAGTCCTTGGAATGGGTCCCCTATCAGATTATGAGAAACAAGGTCTTAAAAGTTTGATGCCAGAGATCATAACTTCAATAGAGAAGGGAATTAAGTTTGCCAACTAATAGGGTGGAGAAGCCTCATACTGTTCTTGAGGTCGATTCTTGAACGCGGACACTGTCACAATTTTGCTTCTGTAATAGGGAATTTATACACTAGTCAAATGATTTGCTTGTTTGGGTTGAGATGCGCGCAAGCTGATTTTTGTTGGAATGGGGTGTTATTGACTCTTGAGGTCTAGTTAATATGTTTTAGCGACTTGTTTCTGTTCTTTAAATTAAATTATTACGCTCATCCAGGTTTGTTATTCTTACTTTCAAATTTTGCATCTTGTTGTGCTCAACAAACATTGGGAGTCTTGATTTGAATGGAATGTGAAATGACAGTTATTGATTTTCTTTATGCAGCTTTGTGATGTTCCTTTTATTTGATGAAATAGAACCCTTTTTTGGGTTGGTACATTTGAGTAGAGGCCAGAGATATATGCTTGTAGTTCCCTGGAGGATTTTGACATCTTGCATATAAATTAAGAGGTTCGATATTGTAGTGTTATTGCATCAAAATTTGGCTTGTCAGCGAGGTGAGCCGAGTAGAATAGTAGGTTGTTCAAACTTGACATAAAAGCTTAGTAAGTTTTAGAATGTATTTAGGCTTGGTTTATTTATCATTTTTTTTTTTGATCGGCAAAGAAAATCTTTATTGATGAAACATACAAAGTATGGAAGATTACATCAATAAAGAGGGGCTTGGGGCTAGAAAAGCACCAAGCGTCAGTTGGTGAGAAACCAACAAAAAGAGAGAAAGAGAACGGACAACAAACAGAAGCAAAAAACACAGAACCAATCCCAAGCAGAATCCACACAAAACACAGAGCCATATCCTCCCACAGAAGTAGACATTACCCATTTCTGATCAATTCAATCCTCACTAAACCAGCCATCCATTTCTGATGAAACAGAACAAAACGAGTGACACAGAACAACCTTCTCATTTCTGAAGCAGAAGCAATTAACCAGATGAAACAATTGATCGGCCTTCCCATTTCCAGGTGAAGACAATTAGCCAGCCTACCCATTTGCATTCCAAATGAAAACATCAGATATACTTCAGATTGCAGAACAAGCTTCAGAACAAGCAGACTGCACAACAGTTATAGCACACCAAAACCTAGAATACACAGACTACAAGCAGATTCAACACTACAACACACATCAGTTCCTCACACAGATGCAAAGCTTTTCAAAACATCACATAACAGAACACTTGCCTCTTACCATGCAAGCCATTCGGCTAAAGCACAAACCAAACAACCCTTACAGCATCATCTGATCTGATGAAGACCAAACATAGCATATGCAGCAGAAAGACTTCAAACATAGCAGAATAACAGATTCAACAGATGAACTCCAAAAACACCCAACAGTAATCAAGCTCACTATGGAGACCCACCAAAGCACCCAACAGATGTAACCCACCAAAAAGCACCCAGCAGCAACCAATCTCACCCAACACAAAACACCCCACAGAGAAGCAGACTAGCAGATTAGAGCAGAAGTAAATAGACTAGCAAATCAAAAGGTAAAGACCAACTGTGGATTCAGGAATGAAAATTGATTTGATTCCATTTGAAAACTAAATCATCAATAGAGAATGAGAAGTTCTTAATAGATGCTTTCAACCAAAAAGGTGCCTTGATTTTGATTAATTCACACAGTCCTAATAAATTGGGTTGAATCTTAGAGAAGACACATTCGTTCCTGTGCTTCCAAAGAGACCACAGAATAATAAGGGGAAAGGCTCTCCAAATAAGCCTTACAAAGCTCTTCAATCTAACACCCAACCACCAATTGAGAAGGCCATCCACAGAGTTATTGATGCACCAGTAGAACCCCCAATCAAGAATAAAAGAAAACCAGATCCGTCAAGAAAAAGGGCAAAGATACAGAACATGAACTGCAGATTCAGATTCAGTTCTGCAGAAGGGGCAAAGAATGGAAACGCTACTGTCCAAAATGCCAATTCTCTGCAAAAATTCTGCAGATTTGACTTTGTTTTTCCATGCCAGCCAACAAAAAAATGAAACCTTAGGGGGAGTGGTTCTATTCCAAATGGATTTATAGATTCTGAGATTGGGGCCAAAATTAGAGCTACTAAGGGAGTAAAGAGAGGACACAGAGAACTCACTGTTACTTGTAGATGCGCAAGCCTAGGACAAGCAATCTGCTCTATCAAGACTCAGAGAAGGAACTAAGGAAAGGACACCAAGCAATCTAGCTTCTTCAGCCAATTCCCATACATGTAACACTCTTCTATGGGGTAAAATCCAATCACTTGAGCTGATTTTTCTTGCAAAGAATTGGTAAAGAGATCCTTTTTTATCAGTTGAGAGATTAAAGAGATGTGGAAAATTGATCTGAAGACAAGAGTTACCACACCACCTATCATGCCAAAATTTGATTCTATTTCCATTTCCCACTTTAATAATGCAGTTGCCCAAGTAGAAGTTGTAAATACTACTACTATGAGACCCTATAGAGATGATGTCCTTCCACAGTCTGGAATGTTTGTAAGAGGACTTCATTGGTGGAAACCAACACAGCTCATCAATCTTATATTTACTATAGATAGCTCTCCTCCAAAGAGCATTGATTTGAGTTCTAAATTTCCACCACCATTTGAGTAGCAAGCAAGCATTGACATCTCTGATCCTTTGGATACTCAGCCTCCCTTGATCTGTGCTCCTTGTGACCTCCACCCATTTCGCAAGGTGAACTTTCCTTTTAATGGCATTACCACCCCATAAAAAGTTAGCCTCAATCTTTTCAATATCTTTAGCCACACCTTCAAGCATCTTGAATAAAGAAAGAAAGTACACTGGTAGACTGGATAAAGTAGACTTGATCAAAGTTAGTCTTCCTGCAAATGACAACATTTTCCTCTTCCACCCGGAAAGTCTAGCTTTAAATTTGTCAATCACAGGCTTCCAAGTAGATTTCCTACTAGGGTTAGCACCAAGAGGCAGCCCCAAAAATTTGATAGGAAGGTTATGCACTTTACAATTTAAAAGCCTTGCAAAAGAGAGCAGAAGTGCATTATCCACACCAACATCACACACCACACTTTTGTGGAAATTAATTCTGAGACTAGAGAGAACTTCAAAGTATCTGAGAATTCTTTTGACCAGGACCATTTGATCCCAATCTGCTTCAGAAAAAAGAATTGAGTCATCGGCAAACCGTAGGTGAGATAAGAGAACATCATTAGCCCCAACTAACACACCTTTGAGAATGCCAAGATTAAGTGCTCTGTCCAAAAGAATATTAAGCCCTTCAGATACTATATTGAACAGGAAAGGTGAAAGTGGATCACCCTGCCTAAGACCTTGTTGAGGTAAGAATTCCTTTGTTGGTGATCCATTCACAAGAATCGAAATTCTAGCTGTAGAGACATACGCTTTCATCCAGGAAGTCCATTGAGATCCAAAACCAAAACTAGACAACAATGAGAATAGGAATTCCTAATTTACAGAGTCGAAGGCTTTCTCAAAATCCAACTTTAAAATCAGACCTTGTTTCTTGGCTTTCTTTCATCCATCCACCACTTCATTGGCAATGAATACCCCATCAATGATATTTCTCCCACCTACAAAAGCCGTTTGAGTTTCACCAATAATAGTGGGTAACACTGGCTTCAATCTATGTGTTAGCACTTTTGCCAAAATTTTGTATAAAGAACTCACAAGGCTAATGGGTCGATAATCAGACAGATTAATGGAATTTTCCAACTTAGGGATGAGAGTAATAAACGTACTATTAATACCATATGTGAGCCTACTATTTTGATGGAATTTTTTAAAAAATTGCATAATCTCAAGCTTCATAATCGTTCCAAAATTTCTGATAGCACAACAGATTTAACCCATTAGGGCCTGGGGCTTTGTTGCTATTGCAATCTTTAATTACAGCTAAAACCTCAGCTTCAGTGAACTCTGGAACAAGGAAATGAGAAACAAAATCTGCCTCTACAGTCCTGAACACCCCTCCCAAAACAGGTCTTTTAATCCAATCTTCAATAGAATGAGTCTTGAAATGTTGAAAAACCTCATGCTTGACCCTGCTAGGCTCCTCATGGGACACTCCATTGATAGTAATAGAGTTAAGCAGATTTCTACTCTGTCTGAGATTGGCAGAGACATGAAAGAACCTAGTATTCCTATCCCCATTCAGAGTCCAGTTCAGTTTGGACTTTTGATGCCTTAACCACTCCACCATTCTGTAAAGCTTCCACACTTTTTGTCTGACCATTCTTCTTCGTATCTTTTCTGAATCTAGCAGTGCTCTATCCTCTGCCATAATATCCAATGTATACAACTCCTCCTCTGAAGCCTTAAGTTTGGATGTGACATTACCAAACACCTCAATATTTCATTTTTTTAATTCCATCTTTAGGTGCTTGAATTTTTGAATAAGCCTGAATCCTGCCCACCCAGAGAAAGAACTGTTGTTCCACCAATTGATAAAAAGGTCTGAGAAGCTTGGATGTAAGGTCCAAGCATTTAAAAATCTGAAAGGACGAGGCCTCCAATCTCTTTCATCTTCCATCATCAACAAGGGGCAGTGATCTGAGATTAATCTAGGCAGGCCCCAAAGCTTCATTCTAAAGTTGACCATCTCCGAACTGAGTAAGACTCTATCAATTCGGCTCCACTTCTCAGAATCCTGGGCATTACACCAAGTGAATTTCCTTCCATACAGACGTAGATCATTGAGCTCACATTTCCCAATAAAATCATTCAATTGTTTCATCCCCCTGTCTCTTCTGGAATAGCCTACCCTCTTCCCTAATATGTTTGATCTCATTGAAGTCACCTCTCATGCACGAAGGATCAGGAAAAGAGACCTTGAGCTTTAATATATCTTCCCAAAATTTGGCTCTAGTACTAACATCATTGGGTGCATATATGTTTAACAAAACACAATTAAAGGAGTTGTATAGAGAGCCAGAGAGTAATATGTACCTCCTATTACAGCAGTAGCCAGATAGTTGGAAAACAGCAGGATCCCAAATGTATAGGAGCCCACCCGCAGATCTATCAGGGTCTACAGACATATATTCCATGTTTCTGCTTCCCCAAAGCCCCCTTACAACATTTTCTGAAGCCACTGTTTTCTTGGTCTCTTGAAAGAAAACAATATCAATAAGTCTATCCTTTAGAAGGCATTTGATTCTACCATTTTTCTCAGGTTTTCCCAAACCCTTAATATTCTAGGAGAGTAGCTTCATCAAGAAACAAAGAAATATACTAAAGGCACCCATCTACAGTATATTATTGCTGAGCCTTCCCATCCTTGATAATTCTCTCCTAGTCTTGAAACTTTAAATCAATGATCTTGCTTAGAACAACATCTTCCATCCCATTAAAGTTGATTCCTAGGGATTTCCCCAGATACATTGTGTCTTTAGCTTCTTGGAGGAGACAGTGGTTGAAAGATGAAGAACTTCCAAACAGATCCAAATGTGCAAGAGCAGATGCAGCTGGTCTGAAAATGACATTCTTGGAGGATTGCTTATGAACTGTAGCAGCCCTGTAGCCATGAATTCTAGCAAAGCTAGAAAATCCTTCAAGCTGAGATTTCTTTTTTCCCCTTTTCTTCGTAAATTGCTGGAGTTTTGAATTGGGGTAAGGGGTCAAAAAACTCTTCCCAGCAGAGAGATTAGGTCCAACAGATTACATGTGAGGAATGGATGAGGCCAAAGAAACAAAATTGCCATGTTTGGTACTAACCACTTCCTTGGGCCTATTAGAAGGACCACAATTTGAGAACTTATTTAAAGAATGGGCCAAAACCACTTCCAAATTAATGCCAGGCCCTAAGTCTTTTCTGGACTCCATTGCCGATAACTCTTCCAAATTAGTGCCATGTCCAGGCCCATCACCATCTTCATTGAAGTTTTTGATAAACCCGGGTGTATAGACTTGAGGGATACACCTAAGATTGTCATCATTGCTTTTTGAATTGTGATCTGACCCTTCTAACAGAGGCTCCTCAACGTTTGCTTCCTTCTCTCTGCTGAAACCTCCTACAGCTAGTGTCTCCTCAACAACAGTATCCACTACATCACCTATGTGACTGACAGAGAGCCCTTGCCGTTGTGTTACCGCCCCATCACCGTCGTTCTTAATTCTGACATCTGCCCCTGAAACATTTCTACTCTCCTTACTGCAGCAATTTCCGATGGAGCTGAACTCCTCCAAACCGTTGTGCTCCAAGCAATTGGAGAAAGCTGGATGATCTTCACAGATTAGAACGGGATGTGAACTTCCATTGCACATCAAGTTGACAGTTCTATTGATATATTCCATATACCCAGTGACCACTCTAATTCTAGCACGAGAGAATGACTTTGGTTGACATAAGTCACCCTCTAAACTAAGAACAGAACCCCATGTGCGCCCAATGTTATTTAGAGTATTTCTATTCCATAGATTCAGTGGTATGCCAAAGCATCTCAGCTATACACATCTCTCAGGTTGTAGATGAAAGCCAGGCTTCCATTCTGACACGGAAAGACTCCAGTCCTTGAACCAATCTTTGAGCTGGCTAATGTTTGAATGCAGTTCCGCTTGAGATTTAAAAGATAATATTATATCACGACCTCCCCCTTTTCTGACCACTACTTGCTCCAACCCTTTCTCCTTCAGGGCTTTTGAAATAATGTGAGTGGGATATTCTGTATTGAATCTGATGATTGTACTGTCATATAGCCAACCGTTGCCTTCTTCAAAGGCTTGAATCTCCATGCTTTCTTCCCCAGCCGTTGAAGAAATGTCCCTTTTTTTGTACCTCTGCGAAAGATCTATGACCCACTAATGCAGCTTTTCCACTAAAGTTGTTTGTGTGAGGGGCCCTTCTGGAATGCTGAGGCTTCTCCCTTCCCTGTTCACCTCTGTTATTTCTATTATATGCAGCAACTTTGACCTCTAGCACCTTATCATCCACCAAAAGGTCGTTACCTTTTTGAATGGCAATAGCTGCTGCTACCTGACAGTCGTATCTCACAAACCCAAAGCGTGAGTTTGTCGCTTGCCTTCTTTTGTATGGGATAAACGCTTCCTTCACAATCCCAAAATTTGAAAATAGTTTGAATAGAGCCTTTGCAGCCATTGCTGAGGGTATGTTGTCCACGAAAACAGTAACAACTCCATGCCTTGCTTCATTACCCTGTGCTCTACCTCCTCTCCTTTGTCTCAGCATCGGGATCCAACCCCCACCTCTACTCATGTTGAGATAAGTTGGTTTATTTATCTTTGAAGTCAATTTTAGATTAGTTTTAATCGAGTTAATAATTGTTGAACTTGAGTAACGTAATTGCTTGTAAGCTTGGTTTGAAATTTAATGAATTTGAAAATGTGTTCAATTTAGGTTTGTTTACATTGTGAAATGTATTATTAATGAGTTGAACAAGGGTCAAGTTCCCTCAACCAAATAAGGGTTGGTTATGAATTTGGTTTCATGGTCTTAGTCAGAATGAACATACCTCTTTCAACTATTAATAAATATGATTTTATTTCTTTATTTATGAATTTGTATATTTTGACATCGTGAATTATATATGTTTATCTTTTTAAGCTACTTTTAGAAAAAAGTACTTGTGTAATTTTCATAATTCAGGATGTTAATATATACGGGATTATAGACAAGGTAATAGTTGTGAGGCTTTTGGTACTCTATAAACAACTCACAATTACTAAATCACAAGTCTGGCCCCATATTCCTCAGGTACAGCTTTCGATTGAGTTTTATCAAGTGAAGCCCCTCTTTGGAGTTGCAAAATCCATTGGAAAACCTATTAAAATTGATCTGTTTCACTGGGTTTGTATGTATTGAAATTGATCTTCGAAAGCCCTATGCTAAAATTGGAGAGGTTTGAAAGTTTCTTAAAATGGTGCATGTTCTCTCTTCTATTATCTTATTTTCTTTAATAATACTGCATGTTCAGAAAAAATATTAAAAAAATTACTCAGAATTTAGGGTGTGTATATATATTAGGTGCATTTAAAATTTAAAAAATTGACTAAATTGTGAAAAAAGTCCATTAAAATAACAAAACACGGAACGAAAATAAAATTAGATTGAGGGGATCAAATCGAAACACTCTTTATATATTAAAGACTATAAATTGACACAATTTGAAAAGGAGAACTTACTGGCAAGTGTCATATGAAAAGTTCAAAATTCATCTAATCCCAAAACAAAATATTAGCACTAATTGATTTTACATATTTTAATTGTTATAAAAAAATGTTCTTTTTTTAAAATTTTTATTTTTATTTTTACAGACACTGTTACATTCCACCACTGTTGGACTTCCATCAGACGGTCACCAAAATGTTCAAGATCACTGGGATGCCGTCGGAGTATTGCCAGAAGTTCGCCGGAGTATTCTAAACATCACTGGAAGTCACTGAAGTGTCCAAAACATTCACCAGACGTTAAAAACATCGTCGGAGACTTACTGAAATGTCCAGAATGTTGCTCAAAAAAAAAAAGAATAATTAGAGAAATTAGAGCAAAAAATAACAAAATGTGCTAAATATTAATAAAGTAAAAGAAAAAAGAACATAACCAGAAAAAACAGCAACAATGAAAAAAAAATAGTATTATTCAATTTCTATAGGATTTAAGCAAATAATTTTTAATATTGACCAAATTAAAAAATAAATTTTAAAACTATAAAATATTATAATCTCAAAGCAAAAATTTATTATGAATACCTAACATTTCCACCTAATATTTCCTACAACTCCGGTTGGTAGCTCGAAAATTCGTGGGTCGAATGGGTCGAAAGATCAAAATGATGTCGTTTTGATCTTTGTATTTTTTTTATTTTTTTTTTCAGCAGAAGAAAGAAGAAGACGAGGGAGGAAGAAGGAGGAGGAGGGGAGGGGAGGGGAGGAAGAGAAGGAGGGGGGGGGGGGAGGGGAGGGGAGGGGAGGGGGCCAACAAACTCGGGGCTGAGGCAGGGGCGGAGGTGTGGCGGCGAGGCAGAGGCAGAGGCGGAGCTGCGGCGAGGACGGTGAGGCGACGAGGATGGCGAGGCGACGAGGACGTCGGCAGAACCAGCACCCTGGCTCCCTCTCTTCTCCTTCTCCTCTCTTCTCTCCCTCTCTTCGAATTCGACCCACGAAATTCGAGCACCCACCCATTTTTCTATTTCCTACAATATGACTAAAAAGGGTACGTATCCATCATTAGATATCTATTGCAACACACTTTGGTCTCTCCTCTTCATGGCTGTTTCATCTTCTTCCCCATTATCATTGAGAAACTCATCCACACAAACATATAAATTCATTCTCTTTTTCTTCTTCCTCGTATTCTCAGCTTCAATCAAACATTCCAATGGATGCTACACATCCATCTTCAGCTTTGGCGATTCGATCGCCGACACCGGCAACTTGGCGTGCATCTCGGAGTCTCCTCAGCCTCCCCACTTCATGTTACCACCCTATGGTGAAACCTACTTTCACCGCCCCACCGGCCGTTGCTCCGATGGCCGCCTCGTCATCGATTTCATCGGTACAATACAAAAACACACACACACTACAACAAAATGGTTCTTTAATGACAAAATCACTTTGTCTCCAATAGTGAAATTTTCGTCACCAAATTGATCTGTGACGAAATAATTTCGTCACCACGTTCGTCATCAATTCGTCGTCACTAAAAGTACCTGATGACGAAAATTTATTTTGTCACCTATTATTGGTATTTGGTGACGAAATATTTCGTCACTAAATGTTAAATATTTTGTCACCTATAACGTTCATTTCGTCACTAGAATTAAATAAAATTTTATTATATTTGTTTTGGGTGACAAAATATTTCGTCATTAAAAATAGCGATAGAATTTTTAGTGACAAAAATATTGTCACCAAAAGATGGAAAAAAAGACCCTTCAGTGACGAAAACTTTTGTCAACAAATATTTTAATTTAGTGATGAAATAGTGAATATGTGTGACGAAATTATTTGTTGGGATTAGAAAGTTTGTGTCAATTTTTTTTCATCGCCAATAATAAATAAATTTTAAAAATTGAGAGGGAGGGTTATATTTGCAATTTATATATTTTTTTTCAATAAACAATACCTGTACATTTTAACAATCTATTAAATAAAATATCTAATACAAATCAATATAAAATTAAACTGTTCATTATCATAAAACAACCCAAGCAAAATACATGTCTCGTAGTATCAAGGAATTAATATATAACATCCAAACTATAACATCTATTCTAGTAAAATCAAAAACTACAACACAATCAAAATAATTTGTGCACTTTAATAACCTGCTGAATATAATACCCATTACAAATCATTACAAAAACCTGTTCTTTTAATCTATTCAATAAAATATCAACAAAACGATAAGATCCGTCACAATATAATCATAACCCACAACAACATAATCAAAATACATGTTTGGTAATATCAACAAAAAATACTACACTGTGATGGATGTGTCTGGTAATATCAACAAAAAAAACTCTTGCCATGCAAGTTTCCAAATTCATTCATCTCCAATTTGCCATTTAAAAAGAAAAAAAAAAAAAAGACAACAACAACAAAAGGTTAAAGTAACCATTCACTAAATATGTTAATAAGCAACCTAGAAGAGAGAGAATAAAAATTTCGAAGTAAATTTGAAACCAAATTTTACCGTGCTTGTTTCGTAAATTTTTACAACTTACATTAGTTCCTCCCAAGGTATTCATGATATTTCTCAGCCTTTTAACGACTATTTCAAGATTTTACTCCCTAACGGCCTATTTTCAAGGCTAAATGTTTTCCAACCGAGAGTCCTATGATTGTTCTATAAGTTTTCATAACTTATGTTGATCCCTCCCAAGGTGTTCATGATAGTTTCTGATAATCTCAAGGTGTTTGTGATGTTTTTTGGGCCTTTAGATGCATATTTCACTATTTTTCCCGGACCTTGTGCCTAAATGTCAAAAGTAGTTTTTTATTCTACCCTAGTTGAAGAAGAAATGTTCTACTAAATTAACATATAAACATAACATACTAACCAAGAAGCTTGTCCATCAGAATCTGAACTTTCCCCACTCTCCCCTACTAAATTTGTTCATTTTGCTGTGCTATTTGCATGTTCATCAGATGGAGGACTGTCAGCAGTATCCTAAAAGACGGAATAAAGTAGAAATTAACATAGTAGTTTTAAAATAGGAGAAAACTTTATCACAGTCAATGAAAATATGAATCTAATAATATATGGTTCCGCAATAAGGGTTTCATAATTCACTAGCTTAGTTTAACAACCATGGAATAAATGTAAAAATGCCAATGTTAAACACAAAGTACCTTGGAACATTTAGAAGTGAATTTGAATGAATATGACACTGGAACTTTTCTAGTGTCAAAAGGCAATAGTGTGCCTTGGTGCTGAATTATCATATATAGAACGATGAAAAAAAAAACGGGGCATGACAAAAAAGAACAAGGAAACCTAACTTTCTCATCAAAAGAAGTATCTTCACCAAAATCAATAAAGTTTTTATGTTTGTCATTACCAAAATAATACAGAAAGGGTAATTACAGCTTCACATCACATAAAAAAATAAATAAGAAAAAGAAACGCATACAACATATTATGACAAGTAGTAAAAGATTAAGGCCCCATTTGGGATGGTGGTTTTTTGGTTAAAATAGCCAAAAAGCCAAAACACCCAATCAAAAAGCCAAAAAGCCAACTAAAATAGTCACTTCTCAAATGAGCACTATATATCCTTCTTTAGGATCTACAGTTATCTGCTGCATTCAAAGCTTAAATCCTATGATAGCTTATGTTGAAACCACGAAATGGGTAAGCTTACATATCTGGCCACACTATCGATGATTTAGGCCTCAAATAGATGAGTTTGGATTTGTGAATCCCAAAGGATCATTGTTTCATGCTGTGGTGACTTCAGTTTGAGACGGCCGTTGAACTAAGAGCAGTCACTTGTGCAAGTATTTAATCAAACAAGCATAAGTATGGTGCATACATTGTAAAACAAAAGATTTTATTTTAAATATCATGGACCCAATATCTACCACTTCTTGTGATATTTATGCAAAATTTTGATATGGTGCCATTTTTCATATATGTAATTAGTCTAAGGCATTGTTTGATCCAATGCAAATTGAGAATCAAGGGCATTTACGGCAGCTCCCTGCTTATATATATATATATATATATATATAAAATAAATAGAAAATAACCATCTTAATTTTGTTTTTATTTCCTCCAAATAGGCACCTTCTGGTAGTCAAAGTTGTGTGTGGTGGAATACTAGGGTGGTCTTGTTTTGCAGAATGCATTCCTTAAGACCAAAGCCTTAGTTGGAACTGGCTGGAGAAATTCACTAGAGACTATAGTGAAATAGTTCCCCTTGCCACTTTCCATAGCAAGAAAAGTCCACAAAAAAATAAATAAATAAATAAATAAAAATAAAATTGTTGGGATGCAAACCACCATGTGCACATTGAGATGAGTGGAAAAAAAAAAAAAAAACTCCATACCAAATAACTCAAATCTCCTATAGAACTAACAAAAGAATATTAGGAATTCATCAACCTCCAAAACCAAAATGTATATATATACACAAATAAATATAAGTAATATGCACAAAAAAAAAAAAAAAAAAAGCTCCCTGCCAAATAACTCAAATCTCCCATCTGATATTTGCAATTTCATATGAAAACATGACTGGATAGTAGAGATTCCAATTTAAACAATCCCATTCTATGCAGCAAAAGAGAACAGGAAAATAAAAGAGGGGGAGAGTTTCCATCCTGCTCACTATTTTCTTCCTGCCCCAAAGTGAGCAGGAGATAAAGGGATATACCTTTTCCTCTAATGTTTTTTCCCTTCAAACAACAATTGCGTTAGTTTGCAATAGTACACAAGTAAACTTAAGGTATGGAACCAATTGCTCAAAGAGAAAAACTAGAATCCTTTTTTCTAGGTAACTTTTTCCAACCCTCCATCCATTTTTGGTTGAGATTTTCTCCTTTGAATCCAATCTGGTGGTCAAGGACATGTTCAAGAAGCATTTCAATTTCAATAAAGAGAGCAAGGATTATGGCAAATCTACATAGAATCAAAACCCTTCTCACCGGCAACAGACAAATACTAAAAGTGGAGGTATATATATATCAACATAGATGATTACCTCACTCGGACTGTCAGGGGAGAACCAGCGTAGTAGGACACCAAGATGTACCACAGCAGGTATTAGCTTGAAAAGCAATGGAGTAGTAACCTGCACTAAGAAATTTAGAATGATCAAACTGCCAAAAGATTGATGCAACAAAGACAATCATTTGATTCATCACCATATTGAAATTTTTTGGCTAGTCCAGACACCAGGATTGACATATTACATTAGGCTTCCTGATCCTTAGTGACTTTGATCCCTCAAGTCAATTTATTGCAACTCGGAATTTATATTGATAATTTGCTTCTTGAAAAAAATAATTAAACATTATGCATTTTTTTTTTTTTTGGTGGGAACAATCATGTCTAAATCAAAAAATCTGAATCTAAATACAATGAAGAAGAATTTCGTGGATAAAATAAATAAAATAACAATCCACATAAAATGATTAACAGACTAAATGTAGAACTTTCCTTTTATGAGCAATGAATATGGTGCATTGAGACAAAAAAACCAATGCAAATACATTAAACAAAAATCAAAGGGTATTAAAAGGGGGATGAAGAAATTCCTTCAACAGGGCTGAAAGACTTCTGAGTTTGTTGATGCAGGTGATGGGAATTGTTGTGTGGTGGTGGAAAGTGAGGGGAGGCTTTCTACCATCTCTCTCTTTTACTTGTTTTGAAGCTAAGCGATTGAGCAGTAAGTTGAGGAAGAAGGCACTGAAAGGGAGAATCTTTTTTTGAAATGTCAGAACAGAGAAGGGAGGTTTGTTCGGGTGATGGATTCTCATCTTTCAGGAATGTAGGTTGTTGATAATATATATATATATATATATATATGAGTGTGTGAGTGTGTGTGTGTGTGTGTGTATTATATGCTCTTTATCACTTTAACAATTAATAACAACATTAAATAATAAAATATCCTCCAGAAGGACAGTGAGTACAATGCATTTAGGCAAAGAAAAAGACCATCACACTGCACACACTCCAGGAATTATACATGCACCACTTAAAGAATAACCAACCCTCCATCCATTCTTTAACTGTAAAATCTCAACCAAAAAAAAAAAAAATTTATTTTACAAATGTTGAAGTGTAAAATGGCTTGTCCAAAGGCCAACTTATCGACCTGTGCACTCTTAATTATATCTAAATTGCAATGCCATCATTAGGAAACAGAACATTCAAATAGAAGGGGGCTCTGTCAAATTTATATAGTTTTCCAACAATTATATACTTGGGTATGTACTGAAAGCCATAAAACTTCAATTTCAAATTTAAGGGTAGTCCAAGAGTAAACTTTTTGTACCATGACTTTTTTGTTCCTTTAGATACTCAGAGCCCATAAATCTTTATGCTTCCAAGATTGTCTTTAATTTACTAAATTGCTGGGCCATAATTAGTGCAAATTTCAATTGTAAGCCATTCAAAACATAAGAGAATCACTATGGCACCTGGTTTCATATTTTGAATTGAATTAAATACACATAGTGAAGGCCACAAGGAAAATAATATGATGAGTGAGCGAGAGAGAAAGAGAGGTAAAGATCAACAAAATGCAGATAAACAAACATGTAAATAAACGCATCGAACATTTAGCATTTTTAACATATGAAACACTTCAAAATAAGCGAAATGAAATCAAAATGACTTTTGTGATATAGAACAGAGAAAGGGCTGAGATCTGAGAGATCGAAAATTATAGTTAGGGTTTGAAATTGGGGGAGAGGGGGCAGAGAGAGAGAAAGAGATATATAGAGCAAAAATCAAGGGTTGATTTCAACAAAAATTAAGGGCTAGTTTCAACAAAAATCGAAAATCAAGGGTTGATTTCAACAAAAATTGAATTAGCAAAATAGTAGAAGAATAGAAGAAGATAAGAGAAGAAGAAAATAGAAGAGAAGAAAATACCTTAGTTGCCGTTGTTGCTCGCCGATCGCTGCCGCTGGTCACTCTCAGCTGGTCGAACGGGTGCCGGGCGATCTAGAATATGCAGAAGGCTAGGGTTAGCGCTTGAAGAGAGAGAGAGAGAGAGGGAGAGAGGGAGAGAGGATTGAGAGATATGTTTGGAATCTCAAAAATAAAATAAAAAATGAATTGTTTCTTTGTTGGCTGGGGGGGTGTGGGCTGCTGAAATAAATAAATAAAAAATAAAAAAGTTACTTCACACATTTTTTTTTTATCACATATTGAATTAAAAGTGGGATGGTTTTAAATTTTTAGGTGTGACCTATATGTATTATTGTAGTATTGGTGGAATATTAGTAGATTAATTTTTTGCAACGGTTTGAAAGGTCTTCGCAAATTAACAAAAATGAAAAAAATTGGATGAGGCTTTAGGACTAGGTGCACTGTTGGGTTCGTGGGGGCCACCATGGGTTTCGTTTTGATAATTCGAACTGTTAATTTGTAGAATTCGTCGAGTACTATATACCTATAAAATATCACGTTGATCGGATATCGATAGCTATGTGATCAAATCAATTTTGTAGTGAAAGGCTGTCGGCGGTGAGCCTCGCACACCGGCGATGTGTGTGAATCGATAAAATGTTAGCAGCGGCGGTGAGGAAACTTAGTCCCGTGAATGAGTATAAGGTGTGTGTGTGTGTGTGTGTGTGTGTGTGTGAGGTCTGTGTGTACAACCAAGCATAACAGGTTTTTTTTTTTTTTTTTTAAGATGAATAAATCTGCTTCTATAGGCGCCAATATATTTTCATTTCCCTCTAAAATATTTAGCAACTAAATCATTTATTGGTGACAAAATTATTTCTTCACCAAAAATAAAAATATTGGCCACAAAAATAGTTTTGTCACTAAATGATATTAGAATATTAAAAATTATTGGTGACAAAAATATATTCGTCATTAATAATTTTATAATTGGTGACCAATTGTTTCGTCACCAAAAGTCTCAAAATTTTGATACCCTCCAAAAAAATAGCGGGAAAATCTTCGGTGACAAAAAAAATATAAATAATGATGAAAAATAATTTCGCCACCTAATTTTTTTATTATGTATTTAGATTGGTGATGAAATTTTATTTTTGACTCTAAAAATGGTACATTTGGAGACGAAATATTATTTTCGTCATGAAAAGATACGTATTTTGTGACAAAATTTATTTTCGTCATTAGTTTTCTTCTCTAAAGACTATTTTTGTTGTAGTGACATATATACATATTCATATGCACGATTGCTTTTAGTAACTGGGTTTTTCTACAATCTTGTTTTGGTACAATTTTTTAAGTAGTTTTTCTTTAGGATGAAATTATTGCTAAAACAGTTGATGCCTTTGGCAAATATTGTAGAAGATTTTTATTTTTGAGAAAGTTTACTTTTTAGTTGGTTTAGAGTTTTTTTTTTTTTTTTTTTTGGCTCAACTAACACGGAATATTATTTTACCCTTTCAATTTTAAAATTGTATATTTAGACTGTTGAATTATCGAAATTATTTCAATTTCACCCCTCTAGAAGTAGGTCTTTGTATATTTTTTATAATTAAGAATCTAAATGCACAATCTTAACACTACAACATATAAAAATTTTAAAGATTAAATTATTTAGTGTTTTAAAGTAAAAATTTTGTTGTAAAAGATATTTAAAGACCAATTTCTATTGTCGTGAGTATAGTCGTTATAAAGTCATCCTGAAAAGTCAAAAATAAAATTTTTAGTGACAAAATTTTGAAAATGTCACTAATAAATACACTTTTTAGGACAAAATAATTTGGTCTCAAAATAGTTTATGGTTTATTTTTTGAGACAAAAAATTTGGTTCAAAAAAGATAATAATTCATCACTAATGTTCAATTTTAGTTACTAAAAATATAATAACGATACTTTTCGCAATAAAAATATTTAATTCTTAAAAAATAATTTTATTCCTAAATTTTGAATTTTAAAATCTTAATTTTTTGTACTGTAAAGTTGAATGAAATAATGTGATAATTGTAATAAATATTTTTTGTTTTTGTTTGTATGGACATTTTTTGAAATTTTTTATTTTTAAAATCATTCATTACTAGAAGGGAAAGTAATAAAAGAAATATATATATATATATATATATATATTACTAGCTTTGCTTTTGTTATTAGCTCTTTTTTAAATAATACGAAAAGTAAAACAAAAGCATAAACTAGGAAAGGAGAGGCTAATCCCTCTTATATACAATTTTAACGTCGTCAATTATTAGAATGGGTCTCAACAAAATAAGGAGATTTTTTTTTATAGATCTTCAAGTCTTTTATTTGGTTTTCTCCCATATGAGCAAAAGGCATCTTCACATTGATTGGTTTCTCAAAAAATGTGCTTGATAGTCCAATCCATTCTGAAGGTAAGGAATTTGAAGTCTTCCATAAGAGTACAGTAAAGGTAGTTTGAGTGAGCTCCTTCATCAATGAGTTTGACAGCATCTTAACAGCTTGTTTCAATCACCACATTTCTCCAATCTTTTTTTATGAATGATGGTTGTTCCGCAGTAAATAGCCTATATTTCTGTTTCAAGATTTGTTGCTACATCCAACTTTTCAGAGTATCCAAGAATCCAAGAATCCAAGAATCCAAGAACTTTTTGCATCTCTAGAGTCCTCCAAAATCAATTTCCCCCCAATTTTCCTTGGCACATCCATCAACATTTAGCTTGATATTATCTGTAGGAGGAGATAGTCAATTGATCAGTTTAGTTCTTTGTTGATCAGAGCTTAGGTGGTATTGGCAGGCCTCATGGATTTCTTTTGCTATTAGCTCTTGCTAATACTTTAAGAGCTATAGCTTTAGGAGAATATTTATTTAAGTAAAAAATAATAATTAGAAAAAAAATGGTGATCTTTTGACACTTTTGACACAAACAGGGTGGGTTCTGTTTGAAAAATAATTATCTTTTCTTTTTTTCTTCTAAATTGTCTGAAATCAAGCAATAAATTTTATTTTATTTTTTATTTTAGGTTTAAATAATTCAAAAGTTATTTTTTTGACTTAGAAATTTTGTGCACTGATTTTGCAGCTGAGTATCTTGGTCTACCATTGGTGCCACCATATTTTAGTGGGCAAAATGGAAGTTGTATCAATTTCCAAGAAGGTGTGAATTTTGCAATTGTGGGTGCTACTGCTCTGGATGTTGACTTCTTTGAGCAAAGAGGAATTCACAATCCCTTCACAAATTGTTCTTTGGGAAATCAGTTGCACTGGTTCAAGAAAATGTTGCCATCTATTTGCCACACTCCTTCAAGTAAGTTTTCTATGTATGTATATGTATGTATCTATATATATGTATATATGTAAGTTCTCTCCTTTCCAAAGTCATGTTGAAGAATTATTTTTTATTTTTATTTTTTTAATCAGAAAAAGAGAATATATTAAGCACTAAATCAGGTTACATCCGAAGATAACAGAGGGCTAGGGAGATACACATTCCACAAAGGAGAATATGTTGAAGGATTGTTTGATCTCAATTTTTTTTTTAAAAATGGTTTTTTAACTCTCTTAAAAAAAAAAAAAACTCATAATCATTAGCTCAAGTGAGAATCTTGTAATAAAAAATCTCAAGACACAATCAACTAAACAAAGTAATAGAGAGATTTAGAAATAGAAAATCTTATAATCAAATTCACCGAGTCATTGAGTGCTAAACAAACATAACTATTGCCTGAATGAATTTGGACATCAAAGAAAAATATTTGTGCTTTGCGAAATTCTCTTACATAATAATTAGGCTTTTATTGTATTTTATTTTATCATAATTTTAAAAACATGGCAGTCAAAACTATTGCGAGAATAATATTATACAAATAAATAAGTTCTATAAATTAGATTATTTTATTTATTGATGTGACACCCATCATATTAATATTAAAGTAAGTCAATTTTTAATTTTTTTTTTCATAGCACTATAATTAATAAGAAAAAATTTATAAAATGTTGAAGTAATAGACCATCATCATCATGAGGTTGAACACTTGCATCATGGGGTTTGGGGTGGTGGGGTGGGGTCTGATGGGCAATGCAGTGCAAAAGCCCACTGCCATTATCTTTAGAGTTGGTTTGTTTTGAGAGATGGATGGAACTGGACCAATAGTGATAAGGGCATAATAATTATCATGTTTGTTTTTAAATGGTTTGTGTTTTGAGATAAATTTTTAAAAGAAATTTTGGAAAGAAAGTTTATAAATTTTTTTAGTTTGTTTGGTTGTATATTTTGAAAATAGTTTTGGAGTTTGAGATGATTTAATATTTTATTGTAGTTAAATAGATGTGTGCGAGAGAAAAAATGATTAATTGATGTGTGGGAGAGAGAAAGTGATTTTGAAATTTTTTTTTCAAAAATTATGTTTTGAGAGTTAAACCAAACAAGGCCATAGTCTTCCAAGACTATGAAAGGCCTTAAATGAGGGGATTAGTAGGAGTGTAAGGGTGTAAAAATGGCTCGCGACCTAGGTTGGGCTAGGCCGAGTTAGGCTCGAGCCTGAGCCTGAGCCTAGCCTAGGGCCCTAGGCTTGGGCCGTCATTTTGAAGTTGACTCAACTTGTGGGTTCGGCTTATCGGCCCGCTTAAGGCCCACTCAAAGTCCAGCCTGAGGCCCGGTCCGTCCGAGGCCTAGTGTCATTTTTAGTGAAAAAGAATAAAATTTTAGTGAAAAAAAATAGAAAAAAATATTCAGGCCCGCCCAGGCTCGGTCCAAGCCTAAGTCCAAGTTTAGGCCTGTCGACCTACGCAAGGCTCAAATACCCCCAAAGCCTGGGCTTAATTTTCCAGCCCGTGACCCGACCTGAATTTTGACTCGAGCTCACGTAGCCTGACAAGGGCTGGCCCAAGCTTGGGCCCGGGCTGGGTCAAATTTACAACCTTAGGGAGGTGATATTCAAAAATGAAATAACACATCAAAGGGTATTTATGGAATTTTTAATATAAAATTAATTTTAATAAATTAATTTTTTAATATTAAAATGTAATAATATATATAATAATTTATTAAAATTATATGTACCAAAAAAAATATGTATTTATAAAATATAATTACTAATATTAAATATGTATATATATAACAAAATAAAAATTAATTCTTATGAAATTTATCAAAATGTATTTATCAAAATGTATTTATGAAAAATGAAATAACACATCAAAGGGTATTTATCAAAATGTATTTTTGAAATTTCATATAGTTAATCCCATTATAGAATGACAAAATAAATATTAATTCTTACTAGTCCGATGATTATAAAATAAACATAATTTTTTTTAATTCTCTCACTAACAATTTTTCACTAAATATTTCCACACTAAGAATTCCACCTAATCTAACTGAAAACAAAAGGAATATATGTATGGAAGTCAAAGTTGGAAAACTTTACAAAATGTTTGTTGTATACATTGTATATGAAATTTGATTAGGTATGGCCTCTTTTTAAAATTCATGTGTTGCATATGTAAAAATTATTCAATAACATTGTCAGCAACTTTCATCTCATTTCTTCAGACTACTTCTTACCTAAGTTACCTTAGACCCACATTTACAAATAATTATTGTTATGTTTCACATGCCATATAATACTAATATTACTTTCACAATCTCAAACCCTAATTCCATCCTCTGATCTCACCTATCACCTACCGTTACCAACTCCGCTTCTCCTTAAGCCCTTTTTTAGCCCTTTTTGCCACACTCAACCCCTTTCTACCTAGTGCCAACCCCAGTTCTTCTTTACTTCCAATACCGTACCCTAGCCACTTCCATCATTGTTTCTCTCCAGACTCTTCGCACTGCTGCGACTCTTACCCTCATAGTCCTCTGCCCCTTGTAGCCTCTGTCCCTATTTCCCACTATTGCGACCCTAAACTTACTGCATTTTCCATCGCTACCGCATAGTTGTTCTTTCTCATGGTCAATCTT
This sequence comes from Camellia sinensis, assembly GCF_055761805.1. Classification (NCBI taxonomy): domain Eukaryota; kingdom Viridiplantae; phylum Streptophyta; class Magnoliopsida; order Ericales; family Theaceae; genus Camellia; species Camellia sinensis. The sequence goes on along the minus strand of NC_138969.1, from coordinate 38,482,324 downwards.
TCTCTCAATTGATCTCTTTTACGCTCTCTAGCTCATATCTGTTGTAGAGGTGAGGAAGTTATGGGGTAGAGAAGGAGGTGTAGATGGTAAAGATGGGTTGAGAAGGGGTGGACAAAGGTGGGAAGAGTTATCGGAGTTGGGAATGAACAAGAAAGAAAAGTAACTGGAGCTCATGCAGCTAGGTGAGGGTTGGGTTAGGTTTACGGGTTAAGATTTAGGAGGTTATAATGGGATACATTTGTAATTAAAAAAATATAAAGAGACGAAGTTTCAAAAGTATAAAACAGGAGAAATTACAATTCAACCTATATTTTCAAAATAAATTTTAAATTAATGATAAAATTTATCAACTTTAATAATTGAAATTCTAAATTTTTCCATCACTTTATAATTTTTTTTTTATTTTTGATTATTTATTTTTTGTTGTTGTGATCTTCCAACTAGTTCACAATTTTTCCTTAAAAAAAATGGGGTAAATTATAGTGACACTCCCTGAGGTTTGTTTTTAATATATATACATCTCTCACGTTTTGAAAATTATATTTCCCTTTTTGTGGTTTGCAATCACATTACAACTTATTCCTTCTGTTACTTAGGGTCTGTTTGGTAACGTTTACGTTTTCAGTTTATATTTACAAAAAATTTATAAACTGGTTTTTGTTTATTTTTTGTTTATTTTTAGAAAAACATAAACTACAAACGCGTTTGGTAATTGACAAAATGTTTAAAAAAATTTAAAAATATAAAAAAGAGTGAGAAATGACAAGTAGTGGCAAGTGGCGGCGGAAGACGGTGGTGGAAAGTGGTGACGGTGGATGGTGGGTAGCAGGTGGTGGTGGGTGGATGGGTGACAGTGGCGGGTGGTGGGTGGTAGCGAGTGGGTGGTGGTGGTGGTGGTGGCGGGTGATGGGTGGTGGTGGCAGGTGGGTGGCGGATGGCGGGTGGTGGTGGTGGTGGTGGTGGTGGTGGTAGCGGCGGCGGGTGGGTGGCGGATGACGGGTGGTGGTGAGTGGTGGCGGGTGGGTGGGGGTGGTGGTGGCGGGTAGGTGGCTGGTGGTGATGGTGGGTGGGTGGATGGGTGACGGTGACGGTTGGTAGCCAGTGGGTGGTGGTGGTGGTGGTGGTGGTGGCAGGTGGGTGGTGGTGGCGGCGGCAAGTGATGGATGGTGGCGGGTGGTGGTGGTGGTGGTGGTGGCAGGTGGGTGGTGGTGGCGACGACAAGTGATGGATGGTGGCGGGTGGTGGTGGTGGTGGTGGGTGGGTGGGTGACGGTGGCGGGTGGTGAGTGGTGGTAGTGGGGGATGGGTGGTGGTGGCGGAAGACGGTGGTGGAAAATGGTGGCGAGTGGTGGCTAGTGTTGGGTGGTAAAAAAAAAATCTCAAAACTCAAAACGGAAACACATTTTTTGAGTTTACATTTTTTGGACAAATTTATAAACTGAGACCACTGATTTATAAATAAAAAATTTTACCAAACAAGTTTTTATTTGAATTTTTAAAATTTTTGTAAATATAAACAGAAAACTGAAAATGTAAGTGTTACCAAACGGCACCTTAACGATTGAGTTAGCAAATAACTTTTACTGGACCTCAACAACTAAAATTTTTAAATACCAAATTTACTCTCAAATTGAGTTAACTCGTTGAATTGAGAAATTGTTTTATAAACTCATTACATGACTATCATTTCCAAGCAGAGTATCACCTTTCTATCTTTCTTCTTCCTTTACCTACTGCTTTGGCCACTTCTTTTCACCACCACTAGCGATAAGGTATTACACATCTACACATCTTAGACCCGCTATTAACACCGCTGTAGAGAAACCAATTACTGGTAGTGTCATCTTGCGTAGTGGTGAAGGTAAAATGTTTGATAATTTGTTTATGAGTATTGACGGGTGAGAAATGGTTGGTGTGAATCATTATGGTAAAGGTTAGTGGCATGTATGTGATGGTTGAGGCAAGAGATGATGGTTGTAATGGTAGGAGAAGCTTAGAAAGGGAATAGGGTAATATGGTATTTTTAATAACGGCAATGCTAGGGAGCTCGAAAATGAGTTCCCCCGAATCCCCCTAATTTTTTTTTTTTTTTTTTTTTTTCAGAAGCAGAGAATGAGGAAGAGGAAGGAAGAGGAGGAGGAGGAGGAGGAGAGGAACTGGAGGGGGCCATAATCACAGGGGAGGAGGAGGTGAAGGCGGGGCTGGGCAGAGGCGGGGCTGCGACGGCGGGGCTAGGCAGAGGCGGGGTTGGGCTGGGCTGGGCTGGGCGGCGATCGGGCTGGGCTGGACGACGACGGGGACCTCTCTTCTCTCTCTCTCTCTCTCTTTCTCTCTTTCTCTCCCTCTCCCTCTTCCTCTCTGCGACTGAACATGGAAGAAGACGAAGAAAAATAAATAAATAAATAATGCCCAAAACGACGTCGTTTTGGGCATTAGAGGGATTAGGGGGAGAGATTTTCGAGCTCTCAAAAATTATTCTTTTAATAATTTCATTGAAGGGCATTAAGGTCATTATGTTTTTTTTTTTTTTTTGTTAGTTTTTGTTAAGAGACAAGATCTGATAAGGGTGCTGTGTAATTTGAAAAATGTGAGTAGGGTTCTAATTATGGCCTGGCCCGGCCCGGCCTATTTGGGCCAGAGCTCGGGCCTCGAGGGCTCCTATTTTTTTCACTGTCTGACTCGGCTCGACCCATGGATCGAAAGGTGGGGCCCAAGCCCAAGTTTAGGCCCACTCAGAATAGGGCCTAGGGTCGAGCCCGTGAGTTTGGGCTCGAGTCGCAGGTTGCAGGCTGGGCTGGACTGGGTTGGGCTTGGGCAGGCCTTTTTTGTTTATTTTATTTTTTTATGAACGATAAATATATTATCTATGTAAATTATTTATTAGGGATAAAAAATAAAAGAAAAATTGTACGGGAGTATTTTAGTTAAGATTAATAAGATATTTGCTTATATTTCATGTATGGTATTATTTAATTTAATTATGTATGATTTATATTTTTTAAGTATGTACTTATAACTAAAAAAAAATGCAATTACATAATTTTTTCCTCTTGAAATGAATAATATTATATATTCAATTACGAAATTTTGTGCATATATATAGAATCATATGAAAATATATGCAAATTACTAGTTGATGAAATTCCTAATTGCACTTGACTTCTAATATCAGATTGTTGACTTTGTAAATGTTTGTTAGCATACCTTTTTAAATGACTAGTACTCATTGTAGATGCAGCACTAAGTAAATGTGTACAATATTTACATTTTACTTTAAATGTAATTTTACCATCAGGATTATTTATATATTTTTTTCAAAATGTTGCCAAACACTACTAGTTGTGCCCCTAGATGATGATCCAACTGTTGGAAGAGAAATATTAGAAGAAGAATCAAAAGATTCATGTTGTGTTGTATATGTATCAACATCGACATAACCATTAGGAATATTAAACCCATCGTAATGTAAGTAAAATAATATATAAGAAATAATAATTAATTTAAATAATGAGTAAAAAATAATAATTAATATTTGTTCAGAAATAATTAATATAAAAAAATGAGTTGTTAATAAATTTAATTAAACAAATTAAATGGAAGTCTTAGGCCAAGCCAATGAGCCGAGCTAGGCTTCAAATGAAAAGCCCAAGTCTAGTCTTAAGGTTTTGGGTTGGGTTTGGGCCTAGGCCGAAACGTGTTGGGCCCATCTCAAATTGCGAGGGTGGAATTTGTTAGCCTCATTATTAAAAGAGGTTAGTTACATAAAAAAAACATGTGAGGATAAATTATATTTTGCGTCCCTGCACTTTATATAAAATCTTATTTTAGTTTTTATACGTCAAAATTGTGACACTTAACTCCCTAAAGGATAACTTCTGTCAGCCTCACTATTGACAGAAGGGTAAATGTGACCCTTGACCAAAAGTGTAAAAGATTAAGTGTTATAATTTGATATGTAAAGAGTAAAATGAGATTTTACGTAAAGTGTAGAGGCAAAGTGTAATTTATCAAAAAAAAATAATAATAATAAAATTCTATTAATGGCCGACATAATTATAGTGTGTGACATGCTTACATACGTCAGAGTATACTTTTGTTTGTTTGTTGCACGTGTGTAGCAGGTGTTTTTTTAATTTTAATTTTTTTGGGTTCAACTTTTAGTACTTATTTGGAATAATATATTCATACAATAAAATTTTCATGGACCACGAAGTATTATTTATTAAGTAAATTACAAATATAACTTTTAAATTTTTTTAAAATAGGAATTATTTTTTATAATTTAAAAAATTATATTTTATTTTTTAAAATTTTTATTTACATAATAAACGAGTACTTTTTATTAATAAATAAATTTAATAAATAATTTTTATTGATAGTAAAAATATATTTTAATAACAATTCAAGTAATTATATTATTGTATAGGAGAGTAGTTCAAAATTTATTTTTTCTGTTAATTTTGTTAAATAGTTTTTTTTTAATAAAACAGTATTTGCAATTTTCAAAAACAAAGGAGACAATCCGTATTTTAAATAAATTTCAGAAAGTGTATTTATAATTTATTCTTATTTATTTAAGGAGAAATTGAAAATATATGAAACAGTCATCAAATAATTGCACTTCAAATGAATTTTTTTTTTTTGGTTTAACTCTGTCACACAGTAAGACTTGCGCCAAGCACATAAATGAATTTACACCATGTACATAAAAGAATTGCACCATCATAAAAATGTAATTTTTTTTCGCTACCCCACTGAAATGTAACTTTTCCTTTATTTATTATTATAGCGATAAGGAAAGAGACTACACTTGGGACTGCATACGAACCGAACTGGGCCGAAGCAATATTGAGTACGTTTGGGTTTGTTTGTTAATATTTTAACGAGTTTAAATTCGAACTCTATAAAAACTTAACGAACCGAGGTGTAGACGTCCCCGAACGCCCCGGGAGGAATGAGTCCCCCGTTCCGTTCGATATTGGGCTCACTACAGTTCAGGACTCTCAATTTGTCACGTTTCTAAATCTGAACCAAAGAGTCCAAATCCGGCAAATCGTTTTGAGAAAACAGATTTTGAAAGAAGTGCCAAACATGGACTGTTTTGCCAGATACAGAGTCGCCACCTAAATATTTTATTTTGGAGAAATTTAGGAAACCCTGACTCATTTGCCTAAGGCCACGTGTCCGTCATCACCAAAGTTGCCTCGGCTCGGGAACTTGGGTACGATTGGGGAAGGTCACTTCGTGAGCACCCCCACTCGCCCGATCAAAGATCGGCCTCTACTAACCATGATATCTATTTTTGAAAACATTATGTGTTCTTATTCCGGTTATTAGCCTAGATTACTATGTGATGCGCACAACATACAAGTATCGACTGGGTCGCCTGAATTGGAACAAAACATTTCATATTCGTTTGTTTGAAAATGGTTTGATGGTGCTACCCGCAAGTAGGCTAAGACGTGGATTTGCCACCCTCAGGTGGGCTTTAGAAAATATGATTTTGCCACTATCTAGTGGGCTTTAAAACTCACAGTGAATGAATTGTTCCAATCCAAATAACCCAACCTACACCCACAGGCATTCAGGCAGTTATATCACATAAGCATATAGCTTCATGGTAAGCATGCAATCATGGCAGTCACTCACACGCATGCAAAGATGCTAAAGCATAAAACTTACCGAGTACTCCAAGCCAAAACAGAAGCTAATTAGAAATCCATGCATGATCCTAACTATACAGAAGTGTCTAATGCAACACATGCAAAAATACAACTATAGCAGGCTCGGCTATTCTAAACATGGCATATGAAATGCTACAGCTAACATGTATTCAACTTGGAATTGAAAATACAACGCAGTTAGTATGATGTGCCGAGCCCGGTGCATGCAAAACAGATGAATGAATGCAAACATGCTATCATAATGTATGCTAATTGAAACATGTCCTAACCTAACCATCATAAGCGGGTAAATAAAAGGGAGAAAGACGTGGGGTTAGAAGACATACATCACACACACGCACACTTATTACAATATTGCCCTCGCGCAGAGAGTCCGAATAAATAATATACAGTCCCAAATAAATAGTACAGTCCAAATAAATAATACAGTCCAAATATGTACAGAATCCAAATTAAATAACAAATTTAACTAGGAAAGCATTAAATTGGCATGCAAGCCAGGGACTGCCTCGACTCTGCTTCGGATGATGAATGATGCATGTCCGGGTTGCTTTGGCGCAGAAATCCACTGCAATGCCCCAATTAGCCTCTGTTTACGATTGATGCCGGAATGCTGTGCAAGGCTTTTGAAAGGCTACTGATTCTTGATTTGCTGCAACAGAGAGCAGGAAAAGGGCATGGCAATATATTTTCACAAATGTATGCATGCCTCGATCCTCGTGCCACCAATCACGCATCTCGATGCATGATGGCCGAGGAGTCGAATTGTGCAACTCAATATAGAATGAATGCATATGAAAACACAACAAGACCTAACTCCATCATGGGCAATCCAGAGTGTCGGTGACAGGGAATTGAGACACGTTCCGTTACTCGAAGTACGAAACGTCCCTTGTTTCTCGTGCTCGGGCTAACTCCTATCCCAAGCACAATGCAATATGCATGACATGCATGAATGCAACTAATATACAACCTAGCATGCACAATGCTATGAAATGGCATACACGATGCACGAGATAACACGGCATACACAATGCACTAATATACAACCTAGCATACGCAATGCTATGAAATGAAATGGCATACACAATGCATAATGGACTTACACCAACATGAGTGGACCTCAGCCACACTCACATCAGTAGCCAATGGTATGAAAATGAGACACTCGAAATGCGTGCACACATGCACGCAAACCGAGGACCGATCCTAAGGCACAAATGCCACTCTAACAAGACATGGCAAGGCATGGAATATGACATATAAACATGCAAGTTTCAGCACTGAAATGCGATGCAAAATGATCCCGAAACATGGAAACATGGCTCCCGATGCATGGAATGGGACCCGAAACATGAATTTAGGCACATGGAGTGACCTATGGCTATGCAAAGCATGCATTATTTGAACATGAAGTGTGAATACAGAATCAAGAAAGTCCCAAAAAAAGCATATTTACAGTTTTAAGCAAGGCCAAACAATGGACACAAATAGGACTAAACTAGTATACAAAAATGGCCCCGTAAGAGAGATAATGAAGCAAGTAGCAGCTGATGGCCCCAAATGGCCAAGAGCCCTTCAACAAAGTTGAAGAGGGGCTCAAAATGAAGCACTTTATAGTTTACAATAAGCCACGAAAATAAACACAAGTATGGCTAAACTATTGTGCAAGAAATGGGCCAAAAGGGAGACAAAGAAGCAAGTGATGGTTGCTGGCCTCAAACAAAAGATGGCCCTTCAACAAAGTTGAAGAGGGGCCCAAAAATGGTGTTTTACAGTTAGTGACCAAACCCAAAACAGTTCACACGCAAGCCTAAAATACTATGCAAAATAAGGCCTAAAAAGGGATTTAAACACAAAGATCAAAAAGGGAATCTCAAACAGCAAAGGTCCCTTAATCAAACATGAAGAGGGGGTCAAAATGAGGCTATTTATAGTTCAGACCAGAGCCCAAAAAAATAAGCACAGGGGGCTAACAAAACATGCAAAAATGAGGCCGAAAGAGGGATAAAGAGGCAAGTGACAAAAGGAAGCCTCAAAAAGTGAAGAGCCCTTCAACAATGTTGAATAAGGGCTCAAAATAAACCACTTCACAGTTCATAACCAAGCTCAAAACAGTTTACAAATAGGCCAAAAATACTATGCAAGAAAGAGGCATACAAGAGAGGTAAAGAAGCAAGTGTTAAAAGGAAGCCTCAAACAGGGAGAGGCCCTTAAACAAACATGAAAAAGACTTCAAAATAATACTATTTTCAGTTAGGGTCGGAGCCCAAATATGCAAGCAAGAGGAGCCAATATATTGAGAAAAATAAAGCACAAAAGAGGGAGAATGAAGACTTACCCTTGTAGACAAAGCTTTGACAACTCTTGGACCAAGTTTGGTGGCTCCTTAGCTCTAGAAAACAGCTCAAAGTGGCTGGAATGGATGGTGGTGGTATGGTGCTAGGTGGTGGTGTAGAAATGGTGTAGGGTTTGGAGAGGTTTTGGTGCTTGGAAGAGAAGGAGAGGGAGGATCAATGCAAGAGGCTTGAACCAATTTTTGTAACCCCTGAAATGGGAGCTGGAGGGCCTCTTATATAGGCAAGAGTGTGGGAAAAAATGGGGGGAATTTCAAATTCAAGTTTCCCCCCCAAAAGGCCAAACCCTCGGACATGGGTGAAGTGCAAAACAGAATACATGGCTGGAATGCACTTGGGACAAGGATCATGGCCGGCCGGTTGTTGAAGTTGCAGGTGGCCGGCCGGCCCTCCCCATGGCTGGTCGGCCAAGGGTCAAAAGGGTCAAGAGGTATTAGTGGCCGGCCATGCCAAAAAGAAGGCCTCTCATGTGTGCACAACACAACCATGTAGTCAAAAACTGGAGAAAATGAACCAGGAAAGAGAAAAGGCCACTTTTAGGAGGGGTTCAAAAGGGTCACAAAGAATTACTGGCTGGCCATATGATATTGGTGGCCTCCCAAGTGTTTACAACACAAATATGTGGTTTGGGGCAAGAAAAAGTGGCCTCAAGGTGGTCAACATTGGCTTTCAAGTGAGAAAAACGGGCGATGGAGGGCGATGGAGGAATAAAACTGGTTGTCAGAACAATTACTGGCCTCCCACCCTTCTACGACCTTTCTAACAATGAAACAGAGGTCCCTGCCAAAAATGAACCCAAACCGATGCAAAATGAAGGTTCGGGGGCCGAAACGCGCAGCCCGAGGCCCCGAAAACTGACTGTTAGGCACCGGAAGTGGTGTTCGACCACGAAGTTGGTTTCTCGAGCTACAGTGTCCCTCAAAAGGGAGCAAATAAGATGCATGCCAAAAACCGAAGCAAACGGAGGTGGTTAAGCAGTCCCGAACCGAGGCACACGGCCAACGGCTCCGAAAAATCGGAAACCGGGCTCCAAACGGGAAAAATGGCCTACGACCACAAAATGTAGCCTACGGCCACTGAGAGATGATCTACGAGACCTCTCCCTCCCTTTGGGAAGAGAAAACAGAGAAAACAGAGCCTGGTTCACAAACCGAGGCAAAGCATGAAAGAGTCTGGAAGTCCGGAGGCAAGGCTTGCAGCCGAGACTCTGAAACCTCTGAACGAGCACGATATGCAACATCACAAAGTGCTCAATCAGTGACGTCTGAGTCTTAAGGTCAGTTAAAAATGGGGTGTCTACAGTTGCCCCTCTTTGACAGAACTCGAAAGTCACACGTGACGGGAATGAATGTCAAAGCCTAGAGACGACCCATTTTTGACAAGGCCGAAGACTTAGACAAATAGGCAAGACAACAAAGATGTGCTCGCAGGCATGCCCGCAGGCAGGGGGCAAGATGCAAAATGATATGCAGGAAGATTTTGATAATTGGACTTATACGCTACGCGAAGCCGGTTTGATAATTGGACTTATACGCTACGCGAAGCTGGTTTGAAAATTGAGGACTCATGCAATGCACTGCAATGTAGTGGCTAAGATGCAATGTAATAGCTAACAGGTAAAGGTACCTTACAGGGGCAATTGGCAATGACTTACCTCATACTACTGGGGATCTTTCGCTTCTCCTTGGTTGAATTGCAGGTACTACTTTTCTCCCTGACTATGGTCGCAGTTTTCCCTATTCTCCAACAGGGTGACAGACTAGGTTGGTTCAGTATCCAGAATTGAGGCGTATACACATGCTATCTCAATTTATGGGGCTGCCATACAGATTTCAAGCCGAGGATATACCCCTGGGTATTTAAACCAGACTTTAGTCTCGGAAATCCCGAACCTTTGCGTTCTAGGCAAGAGCCATTCGAACTCTAGTTTCCACCGTCTCAGTTGATCTCCTAGGAACTCACTGCTGACACAGGCAAGTGGCTATACCAGACCACTGGAAGTCGTTCGGGCACGATAAACACCAAAGGAATTGCACCTTTAGAGGATTTAAGGTCTCCTAGACTGGGTGAGTGTACAAGACAGTGCAAATAAATGCAAGTGCGATGCGCAAAACAGTGCGAGTGATGATGCAAGATTTAAGGTCTCCTTAGACCGAACGATAAAACAGATATGGTGCAATGGATGTAATAGATGATAGATGCGATGCAACAGAGAGTACAATAGATGCAAAATGGTGACATACTCCAACCACACTGGACTCGTGAGTGGAGGAAGAACAAAGAAAATCAAATCAGGAGCGCGTTCCATGCTTCCTAAGATAAATTCCAGACACGCTGAAATCGTGTGAGGAAGGGGACAAAGAGAGAAACATAGGGACTTATCCCAGTGTTTCGGAATGGTATAAGCATTAGAACGTATTCCGAACGCTTTTAACCGAAGGGGGAGAAACATAGGGACGTATCTCGGTGTTTCAGAATGGTGTGAGCATTGGAACGTATTCCGAACACTTTTAACCGAAGAGGGAGAAACCTACGGACGTATCCCGGTGTTTCAGAATAGTGTGAGTATTGGAACGTATTCCGAACACTTTTAACCGAAGAGGGAGAAACATAGGGACGTATCCCGATGTTTCAGAATGGTGTGAGCGTTGGAACGTATTCCGAACACTTTTAACCGAAGAGGGAGAAACATAGGGACGTATCCCGGTGTTTCAGAATGGTGTGAGCGTTGGAACGTATTCCGAACACTTTTAACCGAAGAGGGAGAAACATAGGGACGTATCCCGGTGTTTCAGAATGGTGTGAGCGTTAGAACGTATTCCGAACACTTTTAACCGAAGAGGGAGAAACATAGGGACGTATCCCGATGTTTCAGAACGGTGTGAGTATTGGAACGTATTCCGAACACTTTTAACCGAAGAGGGAGAAACATAGGGACGTATCCCGGTGTTTCAGAATGGTGTGAGCGTTGGAACGTATTTCGAACACTTTTAACCGAAGAGAGAGAAACATAGGGACGTATCCCGGTGTTTCAGAATGGTGTGAGCGTTGGAACGTATTCCGAACACTTTTAACCGAAGAGGGAGAAACATAGGGACGTATCCCGGTGTTTCAGAATGGTGTGAGTATTGGAACGTATTCCGAACACTTTTAACTGAAGAGGGAGAAACATAGGGACGTATCCCGGTGTTTCAGAATAAAAGATGCGGGCATTGGAACATGTTCCAAATGCTCTAAACCAAAGGAGGTCTAAGCCGTCGCACGCGCGAGGAGAAAGAATGATAATTGCAAGTGAATTGGTGTATAACAGTGCAATGAATGAGCATAACAATGCGAGATAGATGTGCATAATCAATGCAATGAATAGGTATAACAACGCTAGTGAAGCGGGTGCATAACAATGCAACTGGAACGTGCATCACAATGCAAGTGAAGTGGGTGCATAACAATGCAATTGGGACATGCATCACGATGCAAATGGAACGTGCGTGACAACGCATATTTAAAACAAAATGCCGAATAAGGGAATACAAGCCTTAACGAGACCAAATTCAAACGCGACCTCTGATTTACCTTTTGGAGGGGTTTGCAACACACTCAGATGCTTCGATTTTCCCTCTTTTCTTTTGCTTTGCAGTCTGGAACCCATATAGCTTCAGATAGATCCTAATTTTACTGTTCTCACATGACCTGGGTTGAACCCTGCAGTTTTCGAAAGAACAAATTCCCTTTTTTGCACAAATGTGGAGAATGGCACAGCACTCTGAGCACACAACAATTTAATTTTTGAAATTGAGAGATGAGTTTTTGACCAGGTATTGAGCCTACGACTGAACAAAGCAAGACAACTCAATACGGAAATAAAAGGCACACAACCTAAACGCCACTCAACAAAGGAAAAACAAGGTAAAACAACCTAAACACATCGAGACACGCTCGGAACGACTCAAAGCAAGAATCGAGACAAACAAAACAAGAGACATGACACACAGACATGTTACAAAGACGAGAGACCTCTCTGTACGCGAGGAGCCAGTTTCTCCGGGTATTATTTCCTACCATTTTTCATTTGTGATTCTCACATCACTCGGCCCTCAAGCTCTGTTTTTCTGAAAAAGCCCTTTCCTCACTTTTTCTCTCAGCACACACCTCTCTATTCTTCAATCTCTCATTTTAAATCCCTCTCCTGGGTGGCTGATGGATAAACAGAAAGTTGTGGGCTCTTGCCCCTAGCATTCCGCTAGATTCTTCTTCTTCTGTACGCAGCTAGTGAGTTTCTCCCATAGAGGGGCTGTGCTACAACTGGGTGTGTAGCAAATTTGCAACTGACATCGGTTGACGATGCTCTGTTGAGGAGTTTGGACGTGATTAGATCTATTCAGATGAGGGAGTGGAATATCTTGATCCATTCCAGTCCGTGCTTCGCACTTGGCTTGACACCTCGTTGCTTGGAGGATGCGAGAGCTTTCTGCCCTTTTGAGGATAGCTTCAGTGGTGCCCTTTTCTGGCAGGTATGGTGCCCTTCTTGGCAAGTATGGTGCCCTTCTTGGCAAGTATGTTGACAATGGGGAAAAGACAGAACACCTGACTCAACTATGCCCCTAGTTCATCATTTCGACCATTTTTTGTTTTTGGCTTTCTACTAAAACAATTTTGACCAAAATGAGAGTTAGATTGACATGCTTGTTTAATTTTCTGATTTAAAATCATGCAAGTCAGGCTATGAGCGCTGAAAATTTTCCTTTTTGGGTCCAAGAAATGGTCCAGTTTTGGAAAAATTGGAATAATTTTCGAGAGAATTAATCAACCTCAGTAAAAATTCTTAAAAACTATTTTTGCAAACGACCATTGTTCAATGAGCACGGAACCTACTCTTGAGATGTACAACCTCGGACCCATAGCAATGGAAAATTGCCCCTCGTTTGAAGAGAACCGCATGGCAACGGAAAGTTGCCCCTTGTTTGAAAGGCACCGCAACGCATTGAATAGCAATAGAAAGTTGCCCCTTGTTTGAATGATGCCGCAGCGCATTGTAGTCAGTCCTTAGAGTGACGAACACAACCGAATTTTTGGATTCAGAGAAAGCAAAGATGATCAAAACCATTACATGGACATAGTGTTTTACGGCTGGACCTCAGAATGAAGTTGCCTACGTATCCCAAAGATGGGAATCAAGCCTCACGTAGTTCGGGGTTAAGGTACACTCGGGTATTTTAACCTTCACTTTTTAGGCTCTAACTTTTGCCAAGACGCCCGTTACGGGTTTTCGATCTTGCGAGCTTTGTTCTTCTTTTCATTTCTTTTCATCTTTTTTTTTTTTTTTTTTTTTTTCTTCTTCTTCTTTTGCTTCTTTCATTTTCTTCATTTTTTCTCTCTTTTTTTTTTTCATTCTTTGCATTTTCCCTTTTTTTTTTTGTTCTTTTTCTGCTTTTTCTTGCTCTAACTTTTGCCTGGGTTGCCCTTCCGGGTTTTCGACCTAGCGAGCCTCTTAAGGGGTAAAAGTATAACAAGTCCATGCCAAATGGTTTTGAGATCCTGAAATTATCTGAATCTAGGAGAATAGCTGTTGTTCTAGCTTCGCAAGCTTCTTCTGATGAGATCTGATCTTCTTGACCTGACTTTGGGTGCCTCTTGTTCGAGGGCTGCTTCAAATCTGGCCACACAAGCCTTACATGGCGGTTGACCGTTGAACGTTCTGAATGGGTCCAAGGTTCGAAAACAAATGGATTGAATCTTGAGGCTGAGAGCGATCCTAGGCTGCACAATCTCAAGAGCGATTCCACACAAGTCTTCACAGGACTGCGCAAAACATTTTGTTTTTGGAAGTTTTTAAGAAAGCGACAAATCGTTCGCGCCGAAGATAGTGTGGAACCAATCTGGATCAAAGCTAGGGTCCTTCTCAGTACTCACACTAACAAGCATGATTTCATTCATTAAGGGCTTAGCACGCATCTCTTTCTCTCAGTTTGATCAAAGTTTTGCAAATCCCGAGGAATTCCTCCCTCTTTGTTTTCATCGCAACGTTCAAAAAGTTTTGAAAAAACTCAGGTAATTACAATGACTTCAAGGCACAGAAAAGGCAGGGTTCTTAGTCAAATACTGCCATCTCATTCAGAACTTCCGGCATAATTGGCACAAGGCAGAAGCAAATACGAGATCGTGAAAATCACTACTGTTTCCTCAAAATCTGTCGGCACAACTGGTTCTCTGGCAGAAACAGACTCAAAACAAAACGAAAAGATAAACACAAAACAAAATGGTGACGCCCGAGGTAACACCCCCCGGAATCACCCGACTCCTATGCAACAGGACTGACTCGATACAACAAGACAGACCCAAAACAAAAAGAGACTGACTCAAAACAAAAGGACAGACTCAAAACAAAACAACAAGACTGACCCAATACCTAAGTCAGAAAGCACAAAAGCTAGCATTGGAAAATGCTCAAAACAGTGCATGCCATTCCCACGTCTGGAGTTAATCGAGCGCTGCCTGTAGGTGGTTCATCCCCCGATCACATCTCATTATCCCCCACAGGTTCACTGGTCGAGTGTCGATAGACTTTGTTGGACTGGCGCGGGGATGACCATGTTGTCTAATAGATCCTGTACTTCATGGCGAAAATGGAAGCAGTCGTAGGTAGTATGGCCAGTTTGTTGATGGTACGCGCAGTACTGGGTAGCATCATGTGTAGCCGGAAGAGGGTTCGGGAGAGGTCGAGGCTCAAGGGGTTTGAGATGGCCTTGTCCAATAAGGATTTGGAGAGCTTTGGACAAAGGCATATATAGGGCATGGAAGACCCTCCAACCTCGGGGTTGGTACTTCAAAGCTTGTGGATTTTTACTGGGCGCACCAACAAAGGGATTGGCAGGTGCTGGCCTGGTTTGCTGATCTCTTCCGAGTGGAGGATTAGAGATAACAGGATCGTCTTTGGTATGATAGCCCTTCTCCCGATGTTCCCTTTGATTCAGACTGCCCCCAACTTGAGTAGCGAAAGTGTCATCCACAGCTTTTGCAACAACTGCGAGGACTTGCTCTTTGTTCAGTCCCTTGACTTTCAAAGCCTTAACAGCGAACAGGAGATGTTCATGGAGATCCATGCCTGCCCCTACCTTGTTCTTTCCACTCGCCTCCACTTTGCCAAGGGATTGGCCTTCCTCAAATGCAGCCTGTCCCAAGATTGGGAAGCCTTTTGACATGAAGTTCCCGGTATGTGGTGTGGTCGATGATAGAGCCAATGTCCCAGAGGCCAGATCTGTCACGGTTCTTTGAAGATCTTTAATCATTTCCATCAACTCAGAAGTAGTGGGTTCACGGGTTTGAGATGGTTGAGGTTCAGGTGCACCCATCATGCATAAGTCCATGCTTTCTGGGATAAACACCTCAGGCTTGGGTAGATGGGCCGGGGTGATGTATATGCTGGGGTCATAGGTGAATGGCAGTATATGGATGAGATTGAGGTAGGCAGGAGATGTTTGGTCATTGGGGTCTGAAGGTGGAGCTATCGTCTGATTGTCGATGAGATTTTGGATCTCATGACGAAGGCGGTAGCAACGGTCGGTGCCATGACCACACTGCTGATGGTACATACAGTACTTGGCGGGGTTATGTCTGGCTGGGAGTGGATCGGGAAGAGGTTGAGGATCGAGGGGTTTGAGATGCCCTTTTTCCATCAGGAGTTTTAGTGTGCTAGTCAGGCTCATATAGAGGGGGGTGAAAGTTCTGCCCTGAGCTCGGGCTGGGCCGACGGTTTGTAGGCTTGGTTTGGCAAAAGGATTGGTTGTGGTGACTGTATTGATTTCAGTGGGCTCGGGAATAGTGCTACTTCCAGCATTGGTATTCCTTGAAATCATCCTCCTTGTCGGTTCCCTTGTTCTGGGAATGATCCCACTGTTAAACGCATTCTCAACCTGAACCCCCAATTCATGCAAACTTTTGAAAGTGAATGGCGGAGCGCCTATAAACTTTTGCAACATATCATGCTCGAGGTTTCGCACCATCATCTGCACTTGATCCCTCTCAGAAGGGCGACGATCTGTCATCTGTGCTGCCTTTGCTCTCCACCTTGTAACAAATTCCACAAAAGGCTCTGTTGGGTTCTGGTGGGTTGCTTCAAGTTCTTGGATGGTCATTTCAACTTGGGTATTGTAGGAATACTGATCGACAAAGGCCTCAGCCAATTCTTCCCAATTTTGCTTCACCTTGTCCTCCAACTTAGCGTACTAAGTGGCTGCTACACCTGACAAGGTTCTTCCATACAGAGAGAGTTTCTGTGGCTTAGTCAGACCCATCGGCTTCAGGACATCCAAGAAAAGTCGGATATGTACCATTGGATCTTCAGACCCGTCGAAACGGTCGATATATGGCATTTTGAATCTGTCTGGGAGCCGGATGGCAGCCTCGGTGTGCCCATCCTCAATGTCGGGAATGGAGTTAAGGCCCTGTGCCTTTTTGAATTGCTTCTCAAGGTTTGCAATTTTCACTGCAGTCGGATTGAACTCATCAACATGAAAGGGTTGAGTTCTCTCACTAGGCTGCACCAGGGGTCTGAGCACCTGAGCTTGAGTCAACCTTTCTCGAGGATTCGGACACTACAAATCTTCAACTAGCGGAAGTGGGTCAAAGTTCAGCTGGGGTCCCAAAGCTGGATGTGAAGTAGATGCCCCAGATGGGCACTGCGTTTCAATACTGGTCTCAGCCTGCATGGCAGTTCCCTGATTTAACGCTGCTATCACGGTCACAAATTCTTCCGAACCCTGTGCCATTACGGGTCTGCTGATGATGTGACTGGTGACTGTCGGATCAGATGAACCAATGAGCCTTGTCTGGCCCTTCTTTGCCTTGCCTTAGCGAAAGAACACTGGTTGCCCTTGAATTGAATCTCAGACCTACCAAAGTTTATCAGCACTAGTTCAATGTACACGGGGGATATCGGAGCCTTCTGAAGCTATGGTTCCCAGACTACCTAGCAAAAGAGAAAACACGCAGCATCTCAGCCTAACTTCACCAAAACAGATACGAGCATAGTAGGATGACTGTGCCCTCTACTGAATTCTGCCCCCAAAATTCTGCCTCAAATCTAATACCCTTGGGTAAAACTGATACCCAAAATACTGAATTGGTGCCCGCAGGCCTGATGACCAGACTTGTAAACTGATACATGCATTCCTGTAGAGACGCACTCTAAAAGCACATAACAGATAAGTGAGAGCCAAAACACCCCTATGTTGGGGTAGGATTTCCCTGTCCTATTTTGTCAGGAGCTAGGGTTTCACTACGCACGCAGCGGTTTCAAACAACCTACGATCGGGTAAGCAACCTGTCCTAGCTTGGAATGGTCACTACGGATTCCGAATATGCACTAGGTCGAATGGTCAAAAGGGTGCCCGATAAAATTGGGGTTTGTATTCCCATACTGGCAGAGCCCACAACCGGTCAGCCTTATGGTCATGTCTTGACAAGACAAGCCTCCAGCAAACTGTTCAGGAATAGCAGATGGCAAACACGGTGTCCTAGGCACACCAATGCAAATGCAATGCAAAGAAACACATAACTGTAGTCAAAACCAGATATCATGAGTTCGAGTCAAGTTCTCTAACTCCCCAGGGGAGTCGCCAGAAACTGTAGACGTCCCCGAACGCCCTGGGAGGAACAAGTCCCCCGTTCCATTCGATATTGGGCTCACTACAGTTCAGGACTCTCAATTTGTCACGGTTCTAAATCTGAACCAAAGAGTCCAAATCCGGCAAATCGTTTTGAGAAAACAGATTTTGAAAGAAGTGCCAAATATGAACTGCTTTGCCAGATACAGAGTCGCCACCTAAATATTTTATTTTGGGGAAATTTAGGAAACCCTGACTCGTTTGCCTAAGGCCACATGTCCGTCATCACCAAAGTTGCCTCGGCTCGGGAACTTGGGTACGATTGGGGAAGGTCACTTCATGAGCACCCCCGCTCGCCCGATCAAAGATTGGCCTCTACTAACCATGATATCTATTTTTGAAAACATTATGTGTTCTTATTCCGGTTATTAGCCTAGATTACTATGTGATGCGCACAGCATACTGTAGACGTCCCCGAACGCCCCGGGAAGGAACGAGTCCCTTCCGTTTCGTTCGATATTGGGCTCACTACAGTTCGGACTCTCAATTTGTCACGGTTCTAAATCTGAACCAAAGAGTCCAAATCCGGCAAATCGTTTTGAGAAAACAGATTTTGAAAGAAGTGCCAAATATGAACTGCTTTGCCAGATACAGAGTCGCCACCTAAATATTTTATTTTGGGGAAATTTAGGAAACCCTGACTCGTTTGCCTAAGGCCACGTGTCCGTCATCACCAAAGTTGCCTCGGCTCGGGAACTTGGGTACGATTGGGGAAGGTCACTTCATGAGCACCCCCGCTCGCCCGATCAAAGATCGGCCTCTACTAACCATGATATCTATTTTTGAAAACATTATGCGTTCTTATTCCGGTTATTAGCCTAGATTTACTATGTGATGCGCACAGCATACAAGTATAGACTGGATCGCCTGAATTGGAACAAAACATTTCATGTTTGTTTGTTTGAAAATGGTTTGATGGTGCTGCTCGCAAGTAGGCTAAGACGTGGATTTGCCACCCTCAGGTGGGCTTCGAAAATATGATTTTGCCACTATCTAGTGGGCTTAAAACACACAGTGAATGAATTGTTCCAATCCAAATAACCCAACCTTCACCCATAGGCATTCAGGCAGTTATATCACATAAGCAATTAGCCTCATGGTAAGCATGCTATTCATGGCAGTCACTCACACGCATACAAGGATGCTAAAGCATAAAACTCACCGAGTACTCCAAGCCAAAACAGAAGCTAGTTAGAAATCCATACATGATCCTAACTATACAGAAGTGCCTAATGCAACACATGCAAAAATGCAACTATAGCAGGCTCGGCCATTCTAAACATGGCATATGAAATGCTACAGCTAACATGTATTCAACTTGGAATTGAAAATACAATGCAGTTAGTATGATGTGCCGACATGCTATCATACTGTATGCTAATTGAAACATGCCCTAATCTAACCATCATAAGCTGGTAAATAAAAGGGAGAAAGACGTGGGGTTGAAAGGCATACATCACACACACGCACACTTATTACAACATTGCCCTCGCGCGGAGGGTCCGAATAAATAATGCAGTCCCGAATAAATAATTATAGTCCAAATAATTACAAAACCCTAATTAATTAACAAATTAAATTAGGAAAGCAATAAATTGGCATGCAAGCTAGGGACTGCCTCAAATCTGCTCCGGATGGTGAATGATGCATGCTCGGGTTGCCTTTGTCGGAGAATCCCTTGCGATGTCCCGGTTTGCCTCTGTTTGTAATTGTTCTTGGAATGCGTGCCAAGCTCCGGAAGGCTGCCGATTTCTGATTTGCTGCAACAGAGAGCAACAAAGGGGTATGGCAAAGTATTTTCACATATGTATGCATGATTACTCTTCAGGGAGTGTAGTCCTCGATCCTCGTGCCACCAATCACGCATCTCGATGCGTGATGGCCGGGGAGTCGAATTGCATGACTCAATATGGAATGAATGCACATGAAAACACAACAGGGCCTAGACTCCATCATGGATAATCCGGAGTGTCGGCGACCAGGAATTGAGATACGTTCCGTCACTCGGAGTATGAAACGTACCTCGTTTCCCGTGCTTGGGCTAATTCCTATCCCAAGCACGATGCAATATGCATGATATGCATGAAATGCAACTAAGATACAACCTAACATACACAATGCTATGAAATGGCATACACAATGCGCTAACATACAACCTAGCATACGCAATGCTATGAAATGAAATGGCATACACAATGCATAATGGACTTACACCAACATGAGTGGACCTCAGCCACACTCACATAAGAGGCCATTAGGTGAAAATGAGACACTCGAGATGCGTGCACACATGCACGTAAACCGAGGACCGAACCTAAGGCACAACATGCAACTCTAACTAGGCATGGCAAGGTATGGGATATGACATATAAACATGCAAGTTTCAGCACTGAAATGCAATGCAAAATGATCCCGAAACATGAAAACATGGCTCCCGATGCATAGAATGGGACCTGAAACATGAATTTAGGCACATGGAATGACCTACGGCTATGCAAAGCATGCATTATTTGAATATGAAGTGTGAAGACAGAATCAAGACAGTCCCAAAACAAGCGTATTTACAGTTTTAAGCAATGCCAAAAAGTGAACACAAATAGGGCTAAGTTAACATGCAAAAATGGCCCCAAAAGAGAGGTAATGAAGCAAGTAGCAGATTCTGGCCCCAAATGGTGATGAGCCCCTCAACAAAGTTGAAGAGGGGCTCAAAATAAGACCCTTTACAGTTTACATCAAGCCACGAAAATTAGCACAAGTGAGGCTAAACTAACATGCAAGAAATGGGCCAAAAGGGAGACAAAGAAGCAAGTGATGGTTTCTGGCCTCAAAGATAGGAGGGCCCTTCAACAAAGTTGAAGAGGGGCCCAAAAAATGGTATTTTATAGTTAGTGATGAAACCTAAAACTGTCACGCCTCTAGAAGTTTGGGTATGACCACTAAAAAAACGGACATAAAATTCGGTGTACCTATATATGGGGCCTGAACGGAAGCATTATTTATTATAAAATAACATGAGATAAAAAGAAACTACATCCATTGAGCGACCACTATCATGCCAGGATCACAAACAATGCATCAGATGATACATATTTATATACACATATATACACATATACAATTCCGCCCCTTGTTTGGGCGAATAACAAAAACGTTGGAAACTTCAACATGTTACAGACAATCAGAGTACAAGTCAAACTTAGTATAATTCATAAAAACGACTAGGCTTCACCCAAATGCTTGGTCATACAGAGGCTGACAAAAGGGAGACGAGCATCAAGGGTTATGGCTGACCTCTAGAGTTATTACCTGCAGAATCAGAAAAAATACAAAGTGAGACGATCATAGTGAATAATAGTACTTAAATAACTCAATGTTCAACTTGCATTATGATGCGGAGCAATGCGTATATAATGTAAGAGACAAGTAGTTAATCTGATTCTGTACTCATATTCAGAATGGCCTTGTCGATTCACAACGTCATATATTGGCCCTTAGCTTGGTGGGTTCACATATTCACAAATTGGCCCTCAGCCTCATAGATTCGTAACTTCACAACACAAATTGGCCCCTAACAGAACAGCATTAAGCCCTTAAATGGAATGGCATTAAGCCCTTAAACAGAATGGCTTTAAGCCCTTTAAATAGAATGGCATTAAGCCCTTAAACAGAATGGCATTAAGCCCTTAAACAAAATGGCTTTAAGCCCTTTAAACAGAATGGCATTAAGCCCTTAAACAGAATGGCTTTAAGCCCTTTAAACAGAGTGGCATTAAGCCCTTTTCATGCATGTATGAACTCAAGAGGTGGCTCGCACGGATTCTAGAGGTGACTCGCATTGCAGCACTTAGTTCCATGCAGCACTTTGTTTCATACTAACAGATCATACAGAATGGCCATAGGCCCAGATGTCACAGATTGGCCATAGGCCTCACACATGTCACAGATCGGCCATAGGCCTCTTAACTTTCACAGAACGGCCATAGGCCTCAGTTCATATATGTATGGACTCAAGAGGTGGCTCGTACGAATTCTAGAGGTGACTCGTATATTAGCACTTAGTTCCGTACAGCACTTTGTTCCATACCAGAAATCCTTAGGTCTTAAAGACCGAATCACCCATATGGTGTCATAGTATAGCATAACATACATGAACCGCAGTATTATTACCCCCGGGCAAGGGCCATAAGACCACGGTATTTTTACCCCCGGGTAAGGGCCTTGTGCTAAGGATGCCATGAATACTTATATATATATGGACAATCATTCATTTACATTCTTTGAATCATTCACGTAGTTACATAATTGACATGCGATAACAGAATGCTAATGGCCGTCATTAGCTGTAAGTAGTGTGTATGTTACAGATGGACACAGTTGTCTTGCGTATAATTGAGCATTAATAATAATTGTTTACAGAAACACATGCGTCATTACAGTACTATTCATGAGAGCGGACCAATTCACACCATAACATGGGTCATATAACAATGCTGTTGATATTCAATTCTTTGACGTATAAGGCAACCCATGGTTCTATCCGATTATTCATTTCGATTAGCCATCCTAGGCAGATATCTATGTCATAAAACATGCGTCGAATCAACCAGATTATAGGAGTCCATAATGGGACATTCAAAATATCATGTTTCCGTAAGCGGGGTTTATATTCCCAATTCTTTTTTCATTAAGCAATTGCACAGTATTACTAATTCGTATGTAATTCTTATACGGAGTTGTAGCACATTAATGCTGACTATTAATCGTAACCAGAATGCAGAGTAGTATCAGAGTCATGCCGATGTACACAAAGTCTTTCAACGTTCTCACCGATTTCCAAACAACATAACGTTAACGTAATTACTTGTAAAGAGCAGAGTTAATAATAAGAATTATTAACGATAGCAAATATACAATTACAGTACTACTACTCACAGTGTTGTGATGACGCGCTAGTTCCTCCCGAAGAACGTCCTGCACACATTCACAACTTGCCATTTAGATTTGCCGAGTTATTTCCTGAGTCATTTCACTTCAAACGCATTGTACAACATTAGTAGGCATAAAATACAATTTCTAAAAATATCCGAGGGTCGAACACGTAAAACGGAGCAAACCGTTTTTCTCAGCTTGGGCCGCACGTGCGGCAGTGATGCCCCGCACGTGCCTTTTTAGCAGTGTTCAAAATGCCAAAATTCCTCATTCCCCGCACGTGCGGCCATGACTCCCGCACGTGCGGCTAGGGTTCCCGCACGTGCGGCCATGACCCCCGCACGTGCGGCGATTCTGCACAAAACAGTCCGAAAATTACAACAAAATCTCATCTTTTGGTGGATGTTTTCAAGGCTCAAATTAGCTTTCTTAATTGATAGAACATGGTCTAAAAACATGTTAATAGGAGCTTTAAACACACACATCAATCTAAATATACACTAGCTCTTGAATTCTTAAACACAACTGTAGACACCCCATTTTTGACCGCCCTTAAGACTTGGGCACTACTGATGGTTTGCTCGGTGTTGAGAGATGTGCAGGGCAAAGAATCAGTTTCTTCGGCTAGAAGAGAGGCAAATCTTTCAAAATACTTTGTTTAGGGTTTTGGAGTTGAAGAAAAGAGGAAAGGAGAGGAGAAAACTAGCTTGGGAGAAGTTCGGCATGAATCCGGGTAGAAGCGAGTCGAGCAGCCCTCGCTGAATCGGGCTTATCTGTCTGTACACTTGGAGTTTAGCTATGGGGCCACCACCATCGGAAATATTACTTCCGGGACTTGATTTTGCACTCAAGAATCTCCTAGAGCCAAGTCCGGGTGGGGGAGATATGATCAGTTGAAGTCGGGCATCATCCCGGTTGGATCGAATCTGCGCAGCTTCATGGAAAAGGGCATAACTTTTTGCACAGGAGGAATTTTGATGCAAGGTTTGCGCCATTGGAAAGCTAACTTTCGGGGCTTCAATTTGGACACCAATCGGCAGTTTTTTGACCTTACCGGCCATCCACCGGCACTATATTTATCCGGCCGGCAATTTATTGTGCCGACCGGCACTTTATTTTGCTGACCGGCAATTTTTGCTAGCCGACGACCTTCCGGAGCATTCTGCAGATTGAGTGGATTCCAGCTGTGCCAGCTGGAATGCACAGAATCGATCCCCCATGTGCATGTGTGTTTGTTTTGCACCTTGTGAGCCTTTGAACCCCTTAACCTTCTAGAAGCTTGAACCTTTTGGCCAAGCTTCTTGGAGAAGCTTGGCCAGCTGTTTTAGCTTCCTCTAGAAGCCTTGCACCCCCCTTGAACCCCTTGGCCCCTTTGAAGCTTGTCTTAGAAGCTTAGCATTGCTTATATAAGCACCTCTCCTCCTCCTTTGTTTAGGTTAGAGATTTGAAGCAAAAACCAGACCTAATACATACATATAACATATCTATCACCCTCTCTCTCTATATCTCCCTCTCTCTCTACATTTGGGTGTGTTAGAGTGACCAAACACCCTTGTTCTTGGGCCATTTCTTCATCAACTCATAGCACAAGGCATCCAACGCCCATTCCAGCAGCTTGAGGCTGTCCTCCAGAGGTTAAAAGCTCCCAAACTCAGTCCAAAGGTTGCTAAAGATTGGTTCTACAAGGGTGAGTCTCATTTTCCCTCTTTTGTGCATTTTTTTGGCCTATATCTTAGCTCCTTGTGGTTACATCTTTGGGCTCCGACCCAAACTTCAAATCATCATATTTTGAGGTCCTCTTCATGTTTGATTGAGGACCTCTTGCTGTTTGAGGATAGTAGCTAGCACTTCCTTCTTTATCTCTCCTTTAGGCCCTAATCTTGCATGTTATTTTTGGCCTATGTGTAATCTGTTTTTGGGCATGTAGTAAACTGTAGATAGGATTATTTTGAGCCCTTCTTCAATATTGAAGAAGGGCTCAACACTGTTTCGGACTTCCATGTTGTACTTCCCTTTACATCCTCTTTTTGGTCCCATTTTTGTATGTCTTGGCAGCCCCTGATGTTGCTGTTTTTGGACCTTGGTCCGAACTAAAAGTGGCTTTATTTTGACCTCCTGAACATGTTTTATTAAGGGTTTTTTCTTGTTCGGTGAATGTTTTGTATACCTCATGTTATAGCCACTTTTGAGCCTCATTTTTGCATTGCATTTCTAATATATTTGTATACTGTTTTTGGGGCTGCCATAAACTGTAAATAGTCTTATTTTGGGTCCCTCTTCAACATTGTTGAAGGACCCTAACCTGTTTGGGGCCAGCACCTATGAGTTTCTTTTTAATCTCATGTTTAGGGCCATTTCTTGCATGCTAGTTTTGCCCTATCTTGGTTTGCTGTTTGACCATGTTTTGTACTAGTAAAATGCTTGTCTCAGAGCTGTCTTGCTTCTGTCTTCATGCTCCATGTTCATATTGTGCATGCTTTGTATAGCTGTAAGCCATTTCGGGTGCCAAAAGTCCATGTTTCGGGACTATTCCATGCATCGGGTGTGTTTTCGCCTCATTTCGGGGCTGTTTTCCCCCACATTTCAGTGCTGAAATCCCATTGGCATGTTTGCATATCATTTTCCGTGCCATTGCATTGCATATGCCATTGCCTCGGTTTGCGTGCCCGTGTGCACGCATTTCGAGGCACTTCATTTTCATCCATCGGCCTCTTACGTGAGTGTGGCTGAGGCTCTCTCATGTTAGTATAAGTCCATGTTGCATTCTATATGCCATTTTAGCCATTGCATTGCATATGCCATTGTCTCGGTTTGCGTGTCCGTGCGCACGCATTTCGAGGCACTTCATTTTCTTCCATTGGCCACTGTTTTGGGCCTAACTAGAGCTGCCTAATTCATGTTTAAGACCATCCCTTGCTTATTTGCATGCTCACCTTGCATGTTTGCTTGTATCGGCATGTTGCATCCTTAGCTCGTATGCCTAAGTTGCATTGCATCTTGCATGCATCACCTTGCCTCTTGAGATGAGTATGATAGAGGTTAGGCCTCCTTGTGTGTTTATTTGGTTTGCATGCATTTTGAAATTGAAGTTGCACACTTGATTCTTTGGGCCATCATGCATGGAAATGCGTGATTGGTGGTCCGAAAATCGAGGCACATGCCCCTTTGAGTCATTATCATGATAAGGGACATGGTTGGTGCATACATGCCTTGAATTGTGTTGCCATGCTTTGTTTTGCCCTCTGTTGCTGTGAGTTGCAGGTTCTGCAGGAATACTCTGCCGACCGGCAGTGTAATGTGCCGACCGGCACCATTTTCTCTGCCGACAGATTCAATTTTGTGGCGATGGCCATACCACACTGCCGGTGGCAATTTCAATCAGCCGGTGGTGATCCTCTCTGTCCAAGGGATCAGTCCTGAGGCTTTGACAGCCTCCAGAGGAGGAAAGGAAGGAAAACAGAGGCAGCCCATGCATGGTGGCGCGCTTCCCGAGGTGTTTTCCTGCTTTAATTAATTTATTTAATTTGTTAATTAAATTAGTTAATTTGTAATATTAATTAGCTTGCGTAGTTAATTAATTTGTAATATTTATTCGGTCCCTCCGAGTGAGGGTAAATATGTAATAAGTGTGTGTGCGTGGTGTGCATGTCTTCCAACCTCCACTTCTTTCTTCCCTTTTATTTACCTGCTTATGATGGTAGATTAGGGCACATTTATTTTAGCATACCTCATGCTATGCATGCGTGCATTCATGCATTTGTTGACATGCACCAGGCTCGGTACATCATACAAACTACATTGTACTTTTCAATTCCAAATTGAATACATGTTACTTGTAGCATTTCATATGCCATTTTAGGGTTAGCCGAGCCTGTTTAGATTGCATCTTTGCATGTGTTGCATTAGCCATTTTTAACATGAACTAGGATCATGCATATGATTACTGACTAGTTTCTGTATTGGCTCGGAGTACTAGGTAAGCTTTTATGCTTTAGCATATCGCATGCGTGTGAGTGTTGCCATGACAGTATGATTACCATGAGGCTAGCTGCTTATGTGATATAACTTCTTGAATGCCTGTGGATGGAGGTTGAATTACCTAAATTGGGATAACACATTAAAACTGTGAATTTTAAAGCCCACTAGATAGTGGCAAAACCATCTTTTCTAAAAGCCCACTTGAGGGTGGCAAAACCTGCATTTTAGCCTACTTGCGAGTAGCAAACCATTTTCAAAACAAACATGAAATGTTTTGTTCCAATTTAGGCGATTTGGTCTATACTTGTTTGCTGTGCGCATAACATAGTAATTCTAGGCTAATAACCGGAATAAGAACACATAAAGTTTTCAAAATCAGATATCATGGTTAGTAGAGGCCGGTCTTCGGACCGGGCGAAAGGGGGTGCTCATAGCTGACCTTCCCCGATCGTACCCAAGCTCCCGAGCCGAGACAACTCCGGTGATGACGGACATGTGGCCTTCGGCACCGAGTCAGGGTTTCCTAAATTCCCCCATTTTAAAATATTTAGGTGGCGACTCTGTATCTGGCAAAGCAGTCCATGTTTGGCACTACTTTTTCAAAAATCTGTTTCTCAAAACGATTTGCCAGATTTGGACTCTTTGGTTCAGATTAAGAACCGCGACAACAAAAATCGCGAGTCCGAACTGTGGCAAGGGTCCCTCGCGGACTTGTTACAACAACCTAGTGTTCTTTTGCATTTAACAACACGTATAACATCACTTCATAACCTTCATGAGAAAATAAGAAACTAAAGATAGTTCCCACACATATAGGCATAAGCAACTTAGTTTAAAATCACCCAATTGACAAACCTTAATCCAAGTCTAGCAATACTTACACCCTAAGTTCAAATTCAAGTCTTAGGTTACACAATTATGGTTGAATCACACCCAATTCAGGAGTATAGAAGATAAACAAACTTACTTTGAATTTAGATCTCCCAAATTCCCTCTAGATTAGTCAATCTTCAATCTTTACTCTTTGTTGCAACTCCCTTCTAACTTCTCTACACTTCTACTTTCCTTTTCCAGAAATTATATTGAAGTAAGTCCTAGCTAAGGAACTCACATACATATATATCTAATGTAGATAGAGACGAAATTTAATCAGTTTAATCATTCCAAATTGAATTTTCACAAAAATGCTTCTTATTACTTAAAAATTATGCTGATGCCAAATACAAAAGCAATTTCAGATAATTAGGCTTCTAAGGCCCTCGATTTCTGATCCAAACATTATAATTATACCAGATATTTTTCTTATCAAACAGATACGCATCCTTAATCATAGGATTCATTAAATTAGTCTTAATTTCACATAAAATTTCACAATAAGCATTTGAATGCACAGAACGTGGGATTGATATGATACCAGAAACACATATGAGGGTCGGGTCATTACAAAAACAGTGCACATGCAAGCTTAAAGTACTATGCAAAATAAGGCCTAAAAAGAGGTTTAAACACAAAGAGAAAATAGGGAGCCCCAAATAGCAAAGGACCCTTGATTAAACATGAAGAGGGGGTCAAAATAAGGCTATTTACAGTTCGGACCAGAGCTCAAAAATATAAGCACAAGGGGCTAACAAAACATGCAAAAATGAGGCCAAAAGAGGGATAAAGAGGCAAGTGACAAAAGGAAGCCTCAAACAGTGAAGATCCCTTCAACAATGTTGAAGAAGAGCTCAAAATAAGCCACTTTACAGTTTATAACCAAGCTCAAAATAGTTTACAAATAGGCCTAAAATACTATGCAAGAAAGAGGCATACAAGAGAGGTAAAGAAGCAAGTGTAAAAAGGAAGCCTCAAATAGGGAGAGACCCTTAAACAAACATGAAAAGGAGCTCAAAATAATGCTATTTTCAGTTAGGGTCGGTTCCCAAATATGCAAGAAAAAGGAGCTAATGTATTGAGCAAAATAAAGCACAAAAAAGGGATAATGAAGACTCACCCTTGTAGACTAAGCTCCAGCAGCTCTTGGCTTGAGGAAAGGGGCTTCTAAGCTCTAGAAAACCATCTCCAAGTGTTGGAAAGGATGGTGGTGGTGTGGTGCTATGTGGTGGTGTAGAAAGGGGTGTAGGACTTGAGAGGTTTTGAGGGTTGGAGTGTAGAGAGAGAGAGATATAATGTGGGATGCTTGGAGCAATTTTGCAACCCTCAAAACACAGCTGGGGGTGCTGTTATATAGGCAAGAGTGTGGGAAAAAAGGAGGGAAATTTCAAATTCAAGTTTCCCCCCCAAAAGGCCAAACCCTCAGACATGGGTGAAGTGCAAAACAGAACACATGGCTGGAATGCACTTGGGACAAGGATCATGGCCGGCCGGTTATTGAAGTTGCAGGTGGCCGGCCGGCCCTTCCCATGGCCGGCCGGCCAAGGGTCAAAAGGGTCAATCATGATTAGTGGCCGGCCATGCCAAAAAGAGGGCCTCTCATGTGTGCACAACACAACTATGTGGGCAAAAACTGGAGAAAGTAAACCAGGAGAGAGAAAAGCCTACTTTTTGGAGGGGTTCAAAAGGGTCATAAAGAATTATTGGCCGGCCATATGATATTGGTGGCCTCCCAGGTGTGTACAACACAAATATGTGATTTGGGGCAAGAAAAAGTGGCCTTAGGGTGGTCAACATTGGCTTTCAAGTGAGAAAAACGGGCGACGGAGGGCGATGGAGGAATAAAACTGGTTGTCAGAACAATTACTGGCCTCCCACCCTTCTACGACCTTCCCAACAATGAAACAGAGGTTCCTGCCAAAAATGAACTCAAATCGATGCAAAATGGAGGTTCGGGGGCCGAAACGCGCAGCCCGAGGCCCCGAAAACTGACTGTTAGGCACCGGAAGTGGTGTTCAACCACGAAGTTGGTTTTTCGTGCCACAGTGTCCCTCAAAAGGGAGCAAATAAGATGCATGCCAAAAACCGGAGCAAACGGAGGTGGTTAAGCGGTCTCGAACCGAGGCACACGGCCAACGGCTCCGAAAAACCGGAAACCGGACTCCAAACGGGCAAAATGGCCTACGACCACGAAACGTAGCCTACGGCCACTGAGAGATGATCTACGAGACCTCTTCCTCCCTTCGGGAAGAGAAAACAGAGAAAATAGAGCCTGATTCGCAAACCGAGGTAAAGCATGAAAGAGTCCGAAAGTCCGGAGGCAAGGCTCGCAGCCGAGACTCCGCAACCTCTGAACGAGCAGGATATGCAACATCACCAAGCGCTCAGTCGGTGACATCTGAGTCTTAAGGTCGGTCAAAAATGGGGTGTCTACAGTTGCCCCTCTTTGACAGAACTCGAAAGTCACATGTGACGGGAGTGAATGTCAAAGCCCAAAGACGACCCATTTTTGACAAGGCCGAAGACTTAGACAAACAGGCAAGATAACAAAGATGTGCCCGCAGGCATGCCCGCAGGCAGGGGGCAAGATGTAAAATGATATGTAGGAAGATTTTGATAATTGGACTTATACTCTACGCGAAGCCGGTTTGAAAATTGGACTTATACGCTATGCGAAGCCGGTTTGATAATTGGACTTATACGCTACGCGAAGCCGGTTTGAAAATTGAGGATTCATGCAATGCACTGTAATGTAGTGGCTAAAATGCAACGTAATAGCTAAGAGGTAAAGGTACCTTACAGGGGCAATTGGCAATGACATACCTCATGCTGCTGGGGATCTTTCGCTTCTTCTTGGTTGAACCGCAGGTACTACTTTTCTCCCTGACTATGGTTGCAGCCTTCCCTATTCTTCAATAGGGTGACAGACTAGGTTGGATCAGTATCCAGAATTGAGGCGCATACAGATGATATCTCAATCTATGGGGCTGCCATACAGATTTCAAACCAAGGATATACCCCTGGGTATTTAAACCAGACTTTAGTCTCAGAAATCCCGAACCTTTGCGTTCTAGGCAAGAGCCATTCGAACTCTAGTTTCTACCGTCTCAGTTGGTCTCCTAGGAACTCACCGCAAACACAGGCAGGTGGCTATACCAGACCACTGGAAGTCGTTCGGGCACGACAAACACCAAAGGAATTGCACCTTTAGAGGATTTAAGGTCTCCTAGACCGAAAGTGCACAAGACGGTGCGAATAAAGATGCAGGATTTAAGGTCTCCTTAGACCGGAGGATTTAAGGTCTCCTAGACCAGACAGTAAAATAGATACGATGTAATAGATGTGGTGCAATAGATGCAAAGGGTGAACATACGCCAACTACGCTGGACTCGTGAGTGGAGGAAGAATAAAGAAAATTAATCAGGAGCGCGCTCCATGCATCCTAAGATAAATTCTAAACACGCTGAAATCATGTGAGGAAGGGGACAAAGAGAGAAACATAGGGACTTATCCCAGTGTTTCAGAATGGTATAAGCATTGGAACATATTCCGAACGCTTTTAACCGAAGGGAGAGAAACATAGGGACGTATCCCGGTGTTTCAGAATGGTGTGATCATTGGAACGTATTCCGAACACTTTTAACCGAAGAGGGAGAAACATAGGGACGTATCCTGGTGTTTCAGAATGGTGTGAGTATTGGAACGTATTCCGAACACTTTTAACCGAAGAGGGAGAAACATAGGGACGTATCCCGGTGTTTCAGAATGGTGTGAGTATTGGAACGTATTCCGAACACTTTTAACCGAAGAGGGAGAAACATAAGGACGTATCCCGGTGTTTCAGAATGGTGTGAGTATTGGAACGTATTCCGAACACTTTTAACCGAAGGGGGAGAAACATAGGGATGTATCCCGGTGTTTCAGAATGGTGTGAGCATTGGAACGTATTCCGAACACTTTTAACCAAAGAGGGAGAAACATAGGGACGTATCCCGGTGTTTCGAAATGGTGTGAGCATTGGAACATATTCCGAAACGCTTTTAACCGAAGAGGGGGGAAACATAGGGACGTATCCCAAGGGTTAGGAACATATCCCAAGAGTTAGGGACGTATCCTAAGGATTAGGGACGTATCCCAAAGATTAGGGACGTATCGCAAAGATTAGGGACGTATCCCAGTGTTACGAACAAGGAGGAGAAACATAGGGACGTATCCTGGTGTTTCAGAATAAAAGATGCGGGCATTGGAACGTGTTCCAAATGCTCTAAACCAAAGGAGGTCTAAGCCGTCGCACGCGCGAGAAGAAAGAATGATAATTGCAAGTGAATTGGTGCATAACAATGCAATGAATGAGCATAACAATGCGAGATAGATGTGCATAATCAATGCAATGAATAGGTATAACAACGCTAGTGAAGTGGGTGCATAACAATGCAACTGGAACGTGCATCACAATGCAAGTGAAGTGGGTGCATAACAATGCAATTGGGACATGCATCACGATGCAAGTGAAGTGGGTGCATAACAATGCAATCGGGACATACATCACGATGCAAATGAAGTGGGTGCATAACAATGCAATTGGGACATGCATCACGATGCAAATGGAACGTGCGTGACAACGCATATTTAAAACAAAATGCCAAGTAAGGGAATACAAGCCTTAACGAGACCAAATTCAAACGCGACCTCTGATTTACCTTTCGAACGGGCACACCCTGTTCATACCAGAGAGAGATAACATCTGCTGCTGCTTTATTTGCCATTCTGACTTGGAATAGGCTTAAGCTTGGGGCCGATATACACTCATGCTTCAGAGTAGTGACAAGGCCTGAGGAGGTACATCCGAAGTACAATCACGGAATTTGAAGGTGAAACACACTCAGATGCTTTGATTTTCCCTCTTTTCTTTTGCTTTGCAGTCCGGAACCTATATAGCTTCAGATAGATCCTAATTTTACTGTTCTCACACGACCTGGGTTGAACCGTGCGGTTTTATGAAAGAATGAATCTTGTTTTGCACAAACGTGAAGAATGGCACAACACTTTGAGCACAAAACTATTTTATTTTTGAAATTGAGAGATGAGTTTTCGACCAAGTATTGAGCCTACGACTGAACACAGCAAGACAACTCAACACGGAAATAAAAGGTACACAACCCAGATACATCAAGTAACACTCGAAATGACTCAAAACAAGAATCGAGATAAAACAAAAAGACACGACACTCAGACGTGCACAGGGAGCCTGTTTCACTGGGTAGTGTTTCCCACCCTTTCTCATTTGTGGTTCTCACGTCACTCGGCCCTCAAGCTCTGCTTTTCTAAAAAAGCCCTTTTCTCACTTTTCCTCTCATCGCACATCTCTCTATTCTTCAATCTCTCATTTTTCGTCCCTCCCTTGGGTGGTTGATGGATAAACAGCAAATTGTGGGCTCGTGCCCCTAGCATTCTGCTAGATTCTCTTTCTTCCGCTCACAGCTAGTGAATTCCTTCCACGGAAAGGTTGCGCTACAACTGGGTGTGTAACAAATCTGTAGCTAACATCAGTTGATGATGCTTTGCTGGGGAGTTTGGACGTGATAAGATCTGTCCAGATGATGGAGTGGAATATCTTGCCCCATTCTAGTTCGTGCTTCGTACTTTGCTTGATACCTCGTTGCTTGGAGGATGTGAGAGCTTTTTGCCCTTTTGCGGATAGCTTCAGTGGTGCCCTTTTCTGGCAGGTATGGTGCCCTTCTTGGCAAGTATGGTGCCCTTCTTGGCAAGTATGTTAACAATGGGGAAAAGACAGAACACCTGACTCAACTATGCCCCTAGTTCATCATTTCGACCATTTTTTGTTTTTGGCTTTCTACTAAAACAATTTTGACCAAAATGAGAGTTAGATTGACATGCTTGTTCAATTTTCTGATTTAAAATCATGCAAGTCAGGCTATGAGCACTGAAATTTTTTCTTTTTGGGTCCAAGAAATGGTCCAGTTTTGGAAAAAATGGAGTACTTTTCGAGAAGATTAGTCAACCTCAGTAAAAATTCTCAAAAACTATTTTTGCAAACGACCACTGCTCAACGAGCACGGAACCTACTCTTGAGATGCACGACCTCGGACCCATAGCAATGGAAAATTGTCCCTTGTCTGAAGGACACTGCATGGCAACGAAAAGTTGCCCCTTGTTTGAAATGACACTGCGGCGTTGGATGGCAACGGAAAGTTGCCCCTTGTCTAAATGGCACCACAGCGCATTGAATGGCAACGGAAAGTTGCCCCTTGTCTGAATGGCCCCGCAGCGCATTGAATGGCAACGAAAAGTTGCCCCTTTTCTGAATGGTACCGCAGCGCATTGTAGTCAGTCCTTAGAGTGACGAACACAACCAAATTTTTGGATTCAGAGAAAGCAAAGATGATCAAAACCATTACATGGACACAGTTGATTTGGAGTGTTTTACGGCTGGACTTCAGAATGAAATTGCCTACGTATCCCAAACATGGGAATCAAGCCTTACGTAGTTCGGGGTTAAGGTACACTCGGGTATTTTAACCTTCACTTTTTAGGCTCTAACTTTTGCCAAGGCGCCCGTTGCGGGTTTTCGACCTTGCGAGCTTTGTTCTTCTTTTCATTTCTTTTCATCTTTTTTTCTTTTGCTTCTTTCATTTTCTTCATTTTTCTTCTTTTTCTCTTTTTTTTTTCATTCTTTGCATTTTCCTTTTTTTCGTTCTTTTTCTTCTTTTTCTTGCTGTAACTTTTGCCTGGGTCGCCCTTCCTGGTTTTCGGCCCAGCGAGCCTCTCAAGGGGTAAAAGTATGACAAGTCCATGCCAAATGGTTTTGAGATCCTGAAATTATCTGAATCCAGGAGAATGGCTGCTGTTCTAGATTTGTAAGCTTCTTCTGATGAGATCTGATCTTCTTGACCTGACTTTGGGTGCCTCTTGTTCGAGGGCTGCTTCAAATCTAGCCACACAAGCCTTACATGGCGGTTGGCCGTTGAACGTTCTGAATTCAAGTTCAAGGTTTTGAAAGCAGAGGGGTCGAGTCTCGAGGCTGAGAGCGATCCTAAGCCGCACAATCTCAAGAGCGATTCCACACAGGTCTTCGCAGGATCGCGCAAAACATTTTTTGAAATCTTTTAAGAAAGCGACCAGTCGCTCGCGTTGAAGACGGTGTGGGACCAATCTGGATCAAGCCAGGATCCTTCTCAGTACTCACGTTAACAAACATGATTTCATTCATTAAGGGCTTAGAACGCCTCTCTTTCTCTCAATTTGATCAAAGTTTTGTAAAACCCGAGGAATTCCTTCCTCTTCGTTTTCATCACAATGTTCAAAAGGTTTTGAAAAACTTAGGTCGATGCAATGAATTCAAGGCACAGAAAAGACACAGCTTCTAGTCAAATACTGCCATCTCATTTGGAATTTCTGGTACAACTGGCACACGGCAGAAGCAAACATAAAAGCATGAAAAACCACTGCTGTTCATTCAAATCTGCTGGCGTTACTGGCTCCAAGGCAGAAATAGACTCAAAACAAAACAAAAAGACAAACACAAAACAAAATGGTGACGCCCGAGGTAACACCCTCCGGAATCACCCGACTCCTATATAACAGGACTGACTCGATACAACGAGACAAACCCAAAACAAAAGAGACTGACTCAAAACAAAAAGACAGACTCAAAAACAAAACAACAAGACTGACCCAATACCTAAGTCAGAATGTACAAAAACCAGCATTCACAAATGCTCAAAACAGTGCGTGCCATACACCATATCTGAAATAAACTGAACGCCGCCCGCAGGTGGTTCATCCCTCGATCACATCACATTATCCCCTACAAGTTCACTGATCAAGTGCCGATAGACTTTGCAGGACCTGGTGCGGGGATGACCCCGTTGTCAATAAAATTTTGTATCTCGTGGCGGAGACGGACGCAACTGTCGGTGTCATGACCGGTTTGTTGATGGAAAGCACAGTACTTAGTCGGGTCATGTTTTGGAGGGAGAGGATCGGGTAGGGGCCGTTGCTCTAACGGTTTCAGATGTCCTTTCCTTAGTAGGACCCCCAGGGCTTTAGATAAAGACATATAGAGTGGGGTGAAAACCCTCTTGCCTCGGGGTAGATAGTCTGATGTTTGGGGGTTTGATGTGGATGCACCAATAAAGGGAGTGGCTGCTCTTGGTGTGGTGGTGGCGACCATGCCCACTTCGGAAGATCTTGCAGCTGCGTCACCGCTGGTGGTCGCATTCGAACTGCGGGTAAACGCCCTCCTGGGCTGCTCCTTCTCCTGGTCAATGAGGCCCTGCTTCATAGCATCCTCGATCTGTACTCCCATCTCATGTAAGTCTGAAAAGGTGGGGAAGGGGAGAACGATCATTTTCTGCATAAGCTTGGGCTGGAGATTGCGCACAATCATTCGAATTTGATCTTTGTCAGTGGGCCTAAGGGTCATCATCGAGGCCTTGGCCCTCCAGCGGGCTACGAAATCAGAAAAACCCTCCTTAGGCTCTTACCTTGTTGTCTCAAGATCACGGGTTGTGACCTCGATTTGCATGTTATAGGAGTATTGTGTAACGAAGGCCTCAGCCATCTCATCCCAGTTCCGTTTGACATTGTCTTCTAGTTTTGCATACCAGATAGCGGCCATGCCTGACAGGGTCCGGCCGAATAATGAAAGTTTCTCCTGGCGCATCATTGCCTCCATCCCTGATGTGTTCTGCTGATCCATCTAACTAACTGGTATCTATCCCTGCAGCAGAAACTGAGACCTCAGCTTGACTGTTCACTGGTGGGGTGGATAAGGGCCACTGATCTGGAAACTGCTGAATTGGTGATTTGTGCCTGACTGGCCCTTTTACCCTGCCTCTGGCAAAGGAACACTAATTGCCCTTGAACTGACTCTCTGACCTGACAAAGTCTATCAGCACAAGTTCGATGAACCTCGGGGGATATTGGAGCCCTCTGAAGCTATGGTTTCCAGACTACCTAGCAAAAGAGAAAACATGCAGCATCTCAGCTCAACTTCACCAAAACAGATGCGAGTGCAGCAGGATGACTGTGCCCTCTACTGAATTCAGCCTCCAAAATTCAGCCTCAAATCTGATACCCTCAGGTAAACTGAATCCCAAAATACTGAACTGGCGCCCGCAGGCCTAATGCCCAAACTTGCAAACTGATACATGCATTCCTATAGAGACGCACTCTAAAAGCACATAACAGCTAAGTGAAAGCCAAAACACCCCTATGTTGGGGTAGGGTTTCCCTGTCCTATTTTGTCAGGAGCTAGGGTTTCACTACGCACGCAGCGGTTTCAAACAACCTATATCGGGTAAGCAACCTGTCCTAGTTTGGAATGGTCACTATGGATTCCGAATATGCACTAGGTCGAATGGTCAAAAGGGTGCCCCGGTAAAACCGGGGTTTGTGTTCCCATACTGGCAGAGCCCACAACCAGTCAGCCTTATGGTCATGCCTTGACAAGACAAGCCTCCGGCAAACCGTTCAGGAATAGCAGATGGCAAACACGGTGTACTAGGCGCACCAATGCAAATGCAATGCAAAGAAACACATAATTGTAATCAAAACAAGATATCATGAGTTCGAGTCAAGTTCTCTAAATCCTCAGCGGAGTCGCCAGAAACTGTAGACGTCCCCCGAACGCCCCGGGAGGGATGAGTCCCGTTCTGTTCATTTGGGGTCACTACAGTTCGGACTCTCAATTTGTCACGGTTCTAAATCTGAACCAAAGAGTCCAAATCCGGCAAATCGTTTTGAGAAAACAGATTTTGAAAGAAGTGTCAAACATGGACTGCTTTGCCAGATACAGAGTCGCCACCTAAATATTTTATTTTAGAGAAATTTAGGAAACCCTAACTCGTTTGCCTAAGGCCACGTGTCCGTCATCACCAAAGTTGTCTCAGCTAGGGAACTTGGGTACGATTGGGGAAGGTCACTTCGTGAGCACCTCCGCTCGCCCGATCAAAGATCGGCCTCTACTAACCATGATATCCATTTTTGAAAACATTATGCGTTCTTATTCCGGTTATTAGCCTAGATTTACTATGTGATGCGCACAACATACAAGTATAGACTAGATCGCCTGAATTGGAACAAAACATTTCATGTTTGTTTGTTTGAAAATGGTTTGATGGTGCTACTCGCAGGTAGGCTAAGACGTGGATTTACCACCCTCAGGTGGGCTTAGAAAACATGATTTTGCCACTATCTAGTGGGCTTAAAACACACAGTGAATGAATTGTTCCAATCCAAATAACCCAACCTTCACCTACAGGCATTCCGGCAGTTATATCACATAAGCAATTAGCCTCATGGTAAGCATGCTATTCATGGCAGTCACTCACACACATGCAAGGATGCTAAAGCATAAAACTCACCGAGTACTCCAAGCCAAAACAGAAGCTAGTTAGAAATCCATGCATGATCCTAACTATACAGAAGTGCCTAATGCAACACATGCAAAAATGCAACTATAGCAGGCTCGGCCATTCTAAACATGGCATATGAAATGCTACAGCTAACATGTATTCAACTTGGAATTGAAAATACAATGCACTTAGTATGATGTGCCGAGCCCGGTGCATGCAAAACAGATGAATGAATGCAAACATGCTATCATACTGTATGCTAATTGAAACATGCCCTAATCTAACCATCATAAGCTGGTAAATAAAAGGGAGAAAGACGTGGGGTTGGAAGACATACATCACACACACGCACACTTATTACAACATTGCCCTCGCGCGGAGGGTCCGAATAAATAATGCAGTCCCGAATAAATAATTATAGTCCAAATAATTACAAAACCCTAATTAATTAACAAATTAAATTAGGAAATCAATAAATTGGCATGCAAGCCAGGGACTGCCTCAAATCTGCTCCGGATGGTGAATGATGCATGCTCGGTTTGCCTTTGTCGGAGAATCCCTTGCGATGCCCCGGTTTGCCTCTGTTTGTAATTGTTCTGGGAATGCGTGCCAAGCTCCGGAAGGCTGCCGATTTCTGATTTGCTGCAACAGAGAGCAACAAAGGGGCATGGAAAAGTATTTTCACATATGTATGCATGATTACTCTTCAGGGAGTGCAGTCCTCGATCCTCGTGCCACCAATCACGCATCTCGATGCATGATGGCCGAGGAGTCGAATTGTGCAACTCAATATGGAATGAATGCATATGAAAACACAACAGGGCCTAGACTCCATCATGGATAATCCGGAGTGTCGGCGACCAGGAATTGAGATACGTTCCGTCACTCGGAGTATGAAACGTACCTCGTTTCCCGTGCTTGGGCTAATTCCTATCCCAAGCACAATGCAATATGCATGATATGCATGAAATGCAACTAAGATACAACCTAACATACACAATGCTATGAAATGGCATACACAATGCGCGGTGTAACATGGCATACACAATGCGCTAACATACAACCTAGCATACGCAATGCTATGAAATGAAATGGCATACACAATGCATAATGGACTTACACCAACATGAGTGGACCTCAGCCACACTCACATCAGTAGCCAATGGTATGAAAATGA
Source organism: Camellia sinensis (assembly GCF_055761805.1). Taxonomy (NCBI): domain Eukaryota; kingdom Viridiplantae; phylum Streptophyta; class Magnoliopsida; order Ericales; family Theaceae; genus Camellia; species Camellia sinensis. Next base: position 38,443,286 of record NC_138969.1, on the reverse strand, counting down.
GACACTTGAAATGCGTGCACACATGCACGCAAATCGAGGACCGATCCTAAGGCACAAATGTCACTCTAACAAGATATGGCAAGGCATGGAATATGACATATAAACATGCAAGTTTCAGCACTGAAATGCGATGCAAAATGATCCCGAAACATGGAAACATGGCTCCCGATGCATGGAATGGGACCCGAAACATGAATTTAGGCACATGGAATGACCTACGGGCTATGCAAAGCATGCATTATTTGAACATGAAGTGTGAAGACAGAATCAAGACAGTCTGAAAACAAGCATATTTACAGTTTTAAGCAAGGCCAAACAATGGACACAAATAGGACTACGCTAGTATGCAAAAATGGCCCCGTAAGAGAGGTAATGAAGCAAGTAGCAGCTTCTGGAGCCAAATGGCCAAGAGCCCTCCAACAAAGTTTAAGAGGGGCTCAAAATGAAGAACTTTACAGTTTACAATAAGCCACGAAAACAAACACAAGTATGGCTAAACTATTGTGCAAGAAATGGGCCAAAAGGGAGACAAAGAAGCAAGTGATGGTTTCTGGCCTCAAACAAAGGAGGGCCCTTCAACAAAGTTGAATAGGGGCCCAAAACATGATATTTTATAGTTAGTGACCAAACCCAAAACAGTGCACATGCAAGGCTAAAATACTATGCAAAATAAGGCCTAAAAAGGGGTTTAAACACAAGGAGCAAAAAGGGAACCTCAAACAGAAAAGGTCCCTTGATCAAACATGAAGAGAGGGTCAAAATGAGGCCATTTACAGTTCGGACCAGAGCCCAAAAAAATAAGCACAGGGGGCTAACAAAACATGCAAAAATGAGGCCAAAAGAGGGATAAAGAGGCAAGTGACAAAAGGAAGCCTCAAACAGTGAAGAGCCCTTCAACAATGTTGAAGAAGGGCTCAAAATAATCCACTTTACAGTTTATAACCAAGCTCAAAACAGTTTAAAAATAGGCCTAAAATACTATGCAAGAAAGAGGCATACAAGAGAGGTAAAGAAGCAAGTGTAAAAAGGAAGCCTCAAACAGGGAGAGGCCCTTAAACAAATATGAAAAGGAGCTCAAAATAATGCTATTTTCAGTTATGGTCAGATCCCAAATATGCAAGAAAAAGGAGCTAATGTATTGAGCAAAATAAAGCACAAAAGAGGGAGAATGAAGACTCACCCTTGTAGACTAAGCTCCAGCAGCTCTTGGCTTGAGGAAAGGGGCTTCTAAGCTCTGGAAAACTAGCTCTAAGTGTTGGAAAGGATGGTGGTGGTGTGGTGCTATGTGGTGGTGTAGAAAGGGGTGTAGGACTTGAGAGGTTTTGAGGGTTGGAGTGTAGAGAGAGAGAGATATAATGTGGGATGCTTAGAGCAATTTTGTAACCCTCAAAACACAGCTGGGGGTGCTGTTATATAGGCAAGAGTGTGGGAAAAAAAGGGGGAAATTTCAAATTCAAATTTCTCCCCCAAAAGGCCAAACCCTCGGACATGGGTGAAGTGCAAAACAGAATACATGGCTGGAATGCACTTGGGACAAGGATCATGGCCGGCCGGTTATTGAAGTTGCAGGTGGCCGGCCGGCCCTTCCCATGGCCGGCCGGGCAAGGGTCAAAAGGGTCAATCATGATTAGTGGCCGGCCATGCCAAAAAGAGGGCCTCTCATGTGTGCACAGCACAACAATGTGGTCAAAAACTGGAGAAAGTAAACCAGGAGAGAGAAAAACCCACTTTTTGGAGGGGTTCAAATGGGTCATAAAGAATTACTGGCCGGCCATATGATATTGGTGGCCACCCAGGTGTGTACAACACAAATATGTGGTTTGGGGCAACAAAAAATGGCCTTAGGGTGGTCAACATTGGCTTTCAAGTGAGAAAAACGGGCGATGGAGGGCGATGGAGGAATAAAACTGGTTGTCAGAACAATTACTGGCCTCCCACCCTTCTACGACCTTCCCAACAATGAAACAGAGGTTCCTGCCAAAAATGAACTCAAACCGATGCAAAATGGAGGTTCGGGGGCCGAAACGCGCAGCCCGAGGCCCCGAAAACTGACTGTTAGGCACCGGAAATGGTGTTCGACCACGAAGTTAGTTTTTCGAGCCACAGTGTCCCTCAAATGGGAGCAAATAAGATGCATGCCAAAAATCGAAGCAAACGGAGGTGGTTAAGTGGTCCCGAACCGAGGCACACGGCTAATGGCTCCGAAAAATCGGAAACCGGACTTCAAACGGGCAAAAATGGCCTACGACCACAAAACGTAGCCTACGGCCACTGAGAGATGATCTACGAGACCTCTCCCTCCTTTCGGGAAGAGAAAACAGAGAAAACAGAGCCTGGTTCGCAAATCCAGGTAAAGCATGAAAGAGTCCAGAAGTTCGGAGGCAAGGTTCGCAGCCGAGACTCCGCAACCTCTGAACGAGCACGATATGCAACATCACCAAGCGCTCAATCGGTGACGTCTGAGTCTTAAGGTCGGTCAAAAATGGGGTGTCTACACATACAAGTATAGACTGGGTCGCCTGAATTGGAACAAAACATTTCATGTTCGTTTGTTTGAAAATGGTTTGATGGTGCTACCCGCAAGTAGGCTAAGACGTGGATTTGCCACCCTCAGGTGGGCTTTAGAAAATATGATTTTGCCACTATCTAGTGGGCTTTAAAACTCACAGTGAATGAATTGTTCCAATCCAAATAACCCAACCTTCACCCACAGGCATTCAGGCAGTTATATCACATAAGCATATAGCCTCATGGTAAGCATGCTATCATGGCAGTCACTCACACGCATGCAAGGATGCTAAAGCATAAAACTTACCGAGTACTCCAAGCCAAAACAGAAGCTAATTAGAAATCCATGCATGATCCTAACTATACAGAAGTGCCTAATGCAACACATGCAAAAATACAACTATAGCAGGCTCGGCTATTCTAAACATGGCATATGAAATGCAACAACTAACATGTATTCAACTTGGAATTGAAAATACAATGCAGTTAGTATGATGCGCCGAGCCCGGTGCATGCAAAACAGATGAATGAATGCAAACATGCTATCATACTGTATGCTAATTGAAACATGTCCTAATCTAACCATCATAAGCGGGTAAATAAAAGGGAGAAAGACGTGGGGTTGGAAGACATACATCACACACACGCACACTTATTACAATATTGCCCTCGCGTAGAGGGTCCGAATAAATAATATACAGTCCCAAATAAATAGTACAGTCCAAATAAATAATACAGTCCAAATATGTACAGAATCCAAATTAAATAACAAATTTAACTAGGAAAGCATTAAATTGGCATGCAAGCCAGGGACTGCCTCGACTCTGCTTCGGATGATGAATGATGCATGTCCGGGTTGCTTTGGCGCAGAAATCCACTGCGATGCCCCAGTTAGCCTCTGTTTGCGATTGATTCCAGAATGCTGTGCAAGGCTTTTGAAAGGCTACTGATTCTTGATTTGCTGCAACAGAGAGCAGGAAAAGGGCATGGCAATGTATTTTCACAAATGTATGCATGCCTCGATCCTCGTGCCACCAATCACGCATCTCGATGCATGATGGCCGAGGAGTCGAATTGTGAAACTCAATATAGAATGAATGCATATGAAAACACAACAAGACCTAACTCCATCATGGGCAATCCAGAGTGTCGGTGACAGGGAATTGAGACACGTTCCGTCACTCGAAGTACGAAATGTCCCTCGTTTCCCGTGCTCGGGCTAACTCCTATCCCAAGCACAATGTAATATGCATGACATGTATGAATGCAACTAATATAGAACCTAGCATGCACAATGCTATGAAATGGCATACACGATGCACGAGATAACACGGCATACACAATGCACTAATATACAACCTAGCATACGCAATGCTATGAAATGAAATGGCATACACAATGCATAATGGACATACACCAACATGAGTGGACCTCAGCCACACTCACATCAGTAGTCAATGGTATGAAAATGAGACACTTGAAATGCGTGCACACATGCACGCAAATCGAGGACCGATCCTAAGGCACAAATGCCACTCTAACAAGACATGGCAAGGCATGGAATATGACATATAAACATGCAAGTTTCAGCACTGAAATGCGATGCAAAATGATCCCGAAACATGGAAACATGGCTCCCGATGCATGGAATGGGACCCGAAACATGAATTTAGGCACATGGAATGACCTACGGGCTATGCAAAGCATGCATTATTTGAACATGAAGTGTGAAGACAGAATCAAGACAGTATGAAAACAAGCATATTTACAGTTTTAAGCAAGGCCAAACAATGGACACAAATAGGACTAAGCTAGTATGCAAAAATGGCCCCGTAAGAGAGGTAATGAAGCAAGTAGCAGCTTCTGGACCCAAATGGCCAAGAGCCCTTCAACAAAGTTTAAGAGGGGCTCAAAATGAAGAACTTTACAGTTTACAATAAGCCACGAAAACAAACACAAGTATGGCTAAACTATTGTGCAAGAAATGGGCCAAAAGGGAGACAAAGAAGCAAGTGATGGTTTCTGGCCTCAAACAAAGGAGGGCCCTTCAACAAAGTTGAAGAGATCCCCAAAACATGGTATTTTATAGTTAGTGACCAAACCCAAAACAGTGCACATGCAAGCCTAAAATACTATGCAAAATAAGGCCTAAAAAGGGGTTTAAACACAAGGAGCAAAAAGGGAACCTCAAACAGCAAAGGTCCCTTGATCAAACATGAAGAGAGGGTCAAAATGAGGCCATTTACAGTTCGGACCAGAGCCCATAAAAATAAGCACATGGGGCTAACAAAACATGCAAAAATGAGGCCAAAAGAGGGATAAAGAGGCAAGTGACAAAAGGAAGCCTCAAACAGTGAAGAGCCCTTCAACAATGTTGAATAAGGGCTCAAAATAAACCACTTCACAGTTCATAACAAAGCTCAAAACAGTTTTCAAATAGGCCAAAAATACTATGCAAGAAAGAGGCATACAAGAGAGGTAAAGAAGCAAGTGTTAAAAGGAAGCCTCAAACAGGGAGAGGCCCTTAAACAAACATGAAAAAGAATTCAAAATAATGCTATTTTCAGTTAGGGTCGGAGCCCAAATATGCAAGAAAGAGGAGCTAATATATTGAGCAAAATAAAGCACAAAAGAAGGAGAATGAAGACTTACCCTTGTAGACAAAGCTTTGACAACTCTTGGACCAAGTTTGGTGGCTCCTTAGCTCTGGAAAACAGCTCCAAGTGGCTGGAATGGATGGTGGTGGTATGGTGCTAGGTGGTGGTGTAGAAATGGTGTAGGGTTTGGAGAGGTTTTGGTGCTTGGAAGAGAAGGAGAGGGAGGATCAATGCAAGATGCTTGAACCAATTTTTGTAACCCCTGAAATGGAAGCTGGAGGGCCTGTTATATAGGCAAGAGTGTGGGAAAAAAGGGAGGGAATTTCAAATTCAAGTTTCCCCCCCAAAAGGCCAAACCCTCGGACATGGGTGAACTGCAAAACAGAATACATGGCTGGAATGCACTTGGAACAAGGATCATGGCCGGCCGGTTATTGAAGTTGCAGGTGGCCGGCCGGCCCTCCCCATGGCTGGTCGGCCAAGGGTCCAAAGGGTCAAGAGGTATTAGTGGCCGGCCATGTCAAAAAGAGGGCCTCTCATGTGTGCACAACACAACTATGTAGTCAAAAACTGGAGAAAGTGAACCAGGAGAGAGAAAAGGCCACTTTTAGGAGGGGTTCAAAAGGGTCACAAAGAATTATTGGCCGGCCATATGATATTAGTGGCCTCCCAGGTGTGTACAACACAAATATGTGGTTTGGGGCAAGAAAAAGTGGCCTCAGGGTGGTCAACATTGGCTTTCAAGTGAGAAAAACGGGCGACGGAGGGTGATGGAGGAATAAAACTGGTTGTCAGAACAATTACTGGCCTCCCACCCTTCTACAACCTTTCTAACAAATAAACAGAGGTCCCTGCCAAAAATGAACCCAAACCGATGCAAAATAAAGGTTCGGGGGCCGAAATGCGCAGCCTGAGGCCCCGAAAACCGACTGTTAGGCACCGGAAGTGGTGTTCGACCACGAAGTTGGTTTCTCGAGCTACAGTGTCCCTCAAAAGGGAGCAAATAAGATGCATGCCAAAAATTGGAACAAACGGGGGTGGTTAAGCGGTCTCGAACCGAGGCACACGGCCAACGGCTCCGAAAAACTAGAAACCGGGCTCTAAACGGGAAAAATGGCCTACGACCACAAAACGTAGCCTACGGCCACTGAGAGATGATCTACGAGACCTCTCCCTCCCTTTGGGAAGAGAAAACAGAGAAAACAGAGCCTGGTTCGCAAACCGAGGCAAAGCATGAAAGAGTCCGGAAGTCCAGAGGCAAGGCTTGCAGCCAAGACTCTGAAACCTCTGAACGAGCACGATATGCAACATCACCAAGTGCTCAATCGGTGACGTCTGAGTCTTAAGGTCGGTCAAAAATGGGGTGTCTACAATTGTAATTTTTGAGTTCGAGTTGGCCTAGACTTGATTTGAGTTCGAGTCCATTCATGAGTCTTAATGAGCCAAAGAAATTATAAATTCATACTTGCGTATGAGATTAAAATTACAATTGTAATTTTGATTATACAATGTAGTAAAAAAAAGTCAATATCTTACTAAAACAATACGATCTACCACTATTATTATATAAATATATTATTTATAATTAACTATTATTATATATAAATAAATTTAGCTATTATTTATATTTGTATTATTTAAATATATAAATAACATACTTATTCTATTTTTTATACATATTTTTGTATTATTTAATATATAAATAATATATTTATTTTATTATTTAATAAATATTAAACAAGTAAACTAACTAGCGAAATTTTAGTATAATTAGATTTGTTTATTAAATTTTTAATGAATTTAAATTTAAATTCAAATCTAAATGTAATAAAAATTTAACAAATTAAATTCAACCGAGCCTTTATCTAATGGAGATTGAACTTGCTATCAGGCCAATCTGTTCATTTCAACGGTGCTAGGGACCCCCAGCACCCCCAGTTTTTTTTCATTGGTCCAGAATTTTTTTTTTTTTTTCTTTCTTTCCAATCACCCACAGCCACGTGGGCTGGGGGTCACTAGGGGTCCGGGGAAACTGGGGGTCTGCCGCATTAATCCTGTTCATTTGCTGCTCTAAGGGCATCTGCAATGAAAGGGTTAACCCTTCCACTAGTGTCTAGGGGTGTAATTTGGGCGGGTTCAACTCGAGCAACTCGAGTTCAGTTCGAATTTTTTTAGGACTTGAACAAAATATTTTTAAATTCGGTACGTGTTTGGGTAAAAATTCAGAAGCCCGAATTAAATTTGGGCGGACTTGGGCAAAGACATCAAGTAACCCGAGCAACCCAAAGCCCGAATTATATATATATAGATATATAAAAATATTAAATATATATATATATATATATATATATAAATTATTAGCCATTACATGATTTTAAAATAATTTATATTATTAAATTATATTGAATGTATATTATATATATAAATAACATAAAATCTTACTTTTTTTTCTTTTTATTTTCACTCATAAATTGTAAGGACTACTATAGTGGCATCTTTCTTATATTATATAAATTATTTATTTTGATGGTATTAATGACTTTCTATTTTTTTTAAAAAAATTGTAAATAGAGTCAAATTTTAATAATTTAATAATGTAGCTGGGAAAAAAAACACTGAAATTCATTTACAATTCGGGCAATTCGGGCAACTCGGGCAATTTGGGTTTAAGTCGGGTCGGGCTTGGGCAGACAACCTCGGGTTACAATTCGGACTTGGGCGGGCTTGGGCAAGTCTCAGCACAATTTGGACTGAGCTTGAACAGCCTCCCAACCCGACCGAACCCGCCCGAGTTGCACCCCTACTGGTGTCAAGTGTTATTTATTTGGCTAGTCAAATTGGTTTTTGCTCCTACGATGGAGCTGTTAAGAGGGATGGAGGTGACCAAAAATTGTGTCAGATGCTAATGTTTGTGTTAATTGCGGCGAGCAAATTAACAAGGGAGGGAGAGAGAGACGGGATTGACAGGACTGACAGTGCAGTGGGGTGGGGTCCACTGCACTTTTCAATTATTTTATGTTATTTATTGTTTATATATATATTCTTAACACATGTCTTAACACATTTATTGTATCACTACTCACTCTTTAAAATTAACAAACTCTTAACACACCATAACACATATTTTTAGACCTCACTTTTATCACTTTTTATTATGTAATACACACTTGAACAAATAATTTTAACAATCCCAGTGTAGATGCTCTAACTACACAATCGGGGAGCCCACTTGCTAAAAGCCCAAACCTTCTTTTGGCATTGGAATATTCAATTAGGGCCCACTGAGATATTTTTCCTCTTTACAGATTTGCCTTTTTATTTTTATTTTTAATTTTAATTATAATAAAATAAACAGCATTGGATTATTTTCATTAATTTTAAAATATTATTCATGAAATTTATTTTTTTCAATATTTTTTTTATAAATTTTTAAAACACTTTTTTACACAAATCTAAATAGTATTAAATAATGTTTCAAAAACACTCGTTAAATGTTAATAAGTGCTTCTAAGGCACTGTTTAGTATTAAAATTGGGATAAAAAAATTTCTTAAAAATAAATATAAAGCTAGAAAGGATATTAATTTAGTGAAAAATATATTAAATTTAGTAAAAAACAATATCTCGTAATATGATTTGAGTTTGAGAGGCAATTTGTGGTTGTCAACTGGTCATAGTTTGTAAAATATCTTTCGGAAGGATATGGAGTGCTATTAAAAATCTACTGTGTTCAGTATTGTTTTCAAGAACTTATGTTTTATTTATTTTTAAAAATTAAAATTAAAACTAAAATTAAAATTTTGTTTAACAGTTTGTTTTTAAAAACAATTTTGGAATAAGAAAATATAAATAATCAAGCTACACCAAACACGGTCTCTCTTTGTTAGCCACCAATTTTGTTTTAGGCCATCTCAATTATGTTTTTGAAACCAAAATGTGACACTGGCTACATGGTTGATTCTGCATTTAATTTTCTATTCTTTAAATGATTAAAATTTTTATGATCTATTATTGCCTTTGTTATAATGTTGTGAAATTTCAGATTGCAAGAAATTGCTGAGGAATTCTCTGGTTCTAATTGGTGAAATAGGAGGGAATGATTACAACCATGCATTTGATTCAGGAAGAAACATAGAAGAGATCCAATCATTTGTACCTCCTGTTATTAATGCTATTGGTTCTGCCATCAATGTAAGAACTTTTTTAACTAATGTCAGCCAAACAGTCTTGATTTTTTGTGTAAACTAATGGGCCGGGTTGTACCGGCTTGAAATTTTAATCACCAAGCTAAGGCCCGTGGGCTTTGATTGGTCGGCAGACCGAGTTTGAGTCGACTCATCTTAGGTAGCGTTTGGTAGAGTTTTGTAAATGTGATTTGAGAGTATGAGTTGTATTTTGAGTTTGTGTATTGTGAAATTATGATTTGAGTGTAGAAAATTTGTTTGGTAAAGAGTTTTGAAAATAATTTTGAAAAGAGTTTTGATTTGAGTGGAGAATTATTGATGTGACATTTGATATGTGATACAAAAATTTACAACTCATAACTAAACATACAACTCAAAATTATTTTAAAGTACATAAAAAATTTTAAAAATTTCAGAAAATGTTTTTTTTGATTATATAAATCAATTGCAAAAAAAAAAAAAAAAAAAAATTCGCTATTCGGGTCAACCGGCCGGACGTTCCCGTCAGGTAAAATTTTCAAAAAAAAAAAAAAAGAAAAACCCGTCTGTCAAAACAGAAAACCACAGGTGTTCTGTGCAGAGTTTTGGAATCATCGTTTGAGAACACTAACCAAACACCATACTTGAATTAAGGTGTGGAATCATGATTTGAATTCACAACCAAACAGAGCCTAGATTCTTGAAGTCCAAACCTTACCTATGGGCTTAAAATACAGATTCATGAGCTTAGGACCCACTAGGCTATTTCCCCTTATTTAGGGTTTATATTGATTTTTTTTTTTTGGTATTAAATAAAAAAAATCATTGTGTAAATAAGGGGTTACAATACAAAAGTTTAAGCTTGGGTTTGACAATAGTATTTTTAGTTTTATTTATTTATTTATTTATAAGAATGAAATTGTTTCAATTTTTTAGCCTTGGGAAAGTTTAGGCAAGTTGATTTTATCTTTTTGCTTTTTTTAAAATATATATATATATATATATATTTAAAGATCCTGAAAAGTAAAAGATTTTAAAGTAAGTTTTACTTTTTTATTTTTTCCCTAACGACCCAAAAAAAAAAAAAAAAACCAAAAAGACAAAAACGAAGTGGCACTTTGAGCCATTGTCAAACATGGATGAATCTTATTAAAAAGTTGCTTTTCACAATTATCATCTAAAAAATTTGTAGCCAAACAGTCTAGGTTTTGTAAACTTAAACAGTTAAAAAAAAAGGGGAAACTTACTGATAAGTCTCATGTACTAAGTTCAAAACCCAGCTAATCCCAAAACAAAATACTTGCACCAATTAGTCCAATACATTTTTAATTGTTACCAAAAAATCCTTTTTTTTTTTAATTTACAGACACTGTTCACATCTTACTACCGTCGGACTTCCGTCAAACGGTCGTCGGAGACTCGTCGGAATGTTCAACATCGCCGGAGACTCGTCGGAATGTTTAAAACATGTTATGAAACTGTAAAATTTTACAATTCTAAAAAATGTTATAAAACTGCAAAATTTCACAGTTTTAAACCATGATTCATTCCAGCACCAAAAAAAAAAATTGAAACTGCAAAGTTTTACAGTTTTCACCGCCTGTAACTAAAACTCGAAAATTACTTGTTCAGAATTCGAAAATTTTCTCATTACAAATCTGTGTGATATCTGTACAAATCTGAGTCATTACAGATCTGTTTCAATGATATTATAGATCTATTTCATCATCAACAACAACAATCATAGATCAACAACTATCCCAAAAAAAATCTGTAAATAAAGAGAGAAAGAGAGAGAAATTGACAAAGATATATACACAAATCTGTTCAATCTAAGCACAGATCTGAGGATGAGCGTCTTCTTGTTCTTGTTCTTTATCGTCTTCTTGTTCTTGTTCTTCATCGCCTTCTTGTTTGACTTTAGGACTGAGATTAGGGTTAGAGGAGAAGGCGTAAAGAGGGAAGCAAAAAGCAGAGAGAGAGAGGGGAAAGGACTTTTGGGTGTACTCAAAAAGTTATGGGATTAAATGGTGTCCACATGTTCCACATGGGACCTATAGGTAATTTCCCCAAAAAAAAGAAGGCTAAAAAAGCCGTAGTCAAACAAGGCCCAAAGTGCATCACAAGTTTATGAGCTGGGTTCTAGGTAGCCTACTATAGGCCGGGCATGGTCCAAACCTTTACGCCCAAGCCTAGCACATATATTTTAGTGCTGGTTTGGACTGACTCATTCTTGGGCCGGGCCTTGGCTGGGGTACCCAAGGGGATGTGGGTACTTGGTGGGCTGTGTGCTTCGGCCTTTGTGATGAGGCCCAAAAGAATTTGTTGGCGGATTTTACTACATAGCTCCAAATCAAGCTATTTAGTTGTTTTATGGAACTAATTTTTTTGTCATTTTGGGATATACATATTTGTAGGAGTTGATTGAGCTTGGGGCAGTGACACTCATGGTTCCAGGGAACTTCCCTATTGGGTGCCTACCAACTTACTTAACAAATTTCATGAGTTCAAATAAAGAAGCCTACGATCCCGAAACTGGCTGCCTTATATGGTTGAATGAGTTTGCTGTGTACCACAATGATATGCTTCAAATAGAATTGAATCGGATTAAAAAATTTCATCCTTATGCTACAATTATCTACGCAGATTATTACAACGCTGCAATGAGCTTCTTTCGATCTCCTATCGAATACGGTAATCTTATATACATCATTTTATTCATTTCATATCACTGCAATGGTGGGTCTTGTTTTTTCTATGCAACAAAATTACTGCAACTCTTTTATTATATGTTGATTGGTAATCCATATGAGAAAAATAGAATTAAAGGGTTAAGAAAACTCCCTTGGAAATTTTTTAGTATTTAATAAAAAACTGATGAGCAATAAGACTTAAAATGTAATGTTGTTTAGAGTAAAAGCAAGATCTAATAGCATTAGAAAACAATCAACTAAGGCAATTTTTTTTGCCAAGCAAGAAAATAATATAGAAAATTACTAAAAGCTATAAATTTGTGTGCTAAACTCAAGTATGAGGAAAGATACTAGAAGGTCATAGAAACGTGCCATAATAAATTGAAAATTCCTAGAAAAAAAATATAACCAAAACAATTATTTTTTATAATGGAAAAATCACTAATTTAAGGGCCAAAACCAACGAATTATTTTAATATCCGCATTAGGTCACGGAAAAACAATGAGTTTTTCTTGTTAGACTGTTTCCAATAAAAAACGGGCCTTTTGGTTTAAATCCATCTACGTGGAGCTGAATTTATAAATATTACTTTGTGATCCGATGGTCAAACTCAAGTATTGGGCTGTTATCATGTCTGTGTCAGCCTCTCACGACTTGACTTTGAAACCAAGAATTTATAGGCTTTTTGGCTCGGTTTTGAAATATAGTATTCTAGATTGAATTGGGCTAATAATTTCAATATATACTAGGCAAATGAGCATATTTACTGCAAATTTATAATCTTTGACATTTTGATTTAAGGGTTTAGTGGAGGAGCTCTCACTGCATGCTGTGGAGCAGGAGGTCCCTACAATTTTGACCCATCTGTGGAGTGTGGGTATCCAGCATCAACAGCTTGTGATGACCCTTCTTCACATGCTAGCTGGGATGGTTTACACATGACAGAGGCAGCTTATAGACGGATTGCGAAAGGGTTATTACAAGGACCATACACTGTCCCTCCCATTAACACCTCATCCTGTGTTTCGCTTCCTGTGATCAGTACTAAATCTTCCAAGTAGGTTGGAGAATCATGCTCTCTGTCACAGGCGTTCCTTACACTGAATAATGCTTTATTTGATGGAAAATTGGATCTCAGTGTCGTGCAATTTGGTTTTTTTAAATGGGTTCTGGGCAGACTTGAAACAAATTTAACAAATTGCAGTTGAAACCATGGTGGAACCCAAAAATAGTGGAACCCACATTAATAAATAAACGTGGTATTTATTATTATGAATGGTTGACCTAATGCTCTAAACTTTTTCTAGAGCATGGTTGAGTAGAACAAGATGTATACAACCTTATCATTATTTTTCGAGATACGGTTTCGTTACTAGAACTCGAGTGGCAAGGACACAAACAAAAAGTCATATTGTTGACTGTATTGCTTTTTTGTCTAGTAGTAAAAATATATGATAAAGAAATCCATATGTGTATTAAACCCATTTCAAAAAGAAATGAAAAGATTTTCATCAAAACTGTGTCTTTTAGATGGTAAATCAAGGTGAGAAAGAGTAATATTTTTTTTTTTTTTAAAGAAAAAAAAATAGGGTGAACAACAAAGAAAATAAGAGGCTTGTTGGGGTACTGCAACCAGTTATAGGCTTGTAGCTTGTGGATATGGTTGGATAAAACAAGGTAGAGGCAAAATGGGCATGGCATCTATAGTTCCTTCCCTATTTATGGTAGCTAAGGTGTTTGTTTCAAGGAAAATGAGTGGGAGTACTAATTAGTGCTACCACTAATGATGTGGCAGTAGGTCCCACCATGAATGATTTGATGTTTTGGCCTTGGTGTTGTATTTTTTTTCTTTTTTTATTGAGTGTCATGTCATTAGTGGTCTTTTTAGAGCTCCAAAATTAGTGGTCTCTATTATTGCTGTTGTTTCAATGCCTCTTAGGCAAGTCTTCAATTGTAGCAGGGTTTCGCCTTCATGTTTTGTTAGTCTATTGGGGTTTCGGTGATTGAAGCATGTTATTTGAGTTTATTATCAACCTCTATTTATCAATAAAGTTCATATTTTCTTTGATAAAAAAAGGAAAAGAAAAAAAAGACCAACCTCTAGTCATTAATGTGCCAATTTAATACTGCTCTATCTTTCTGTTAGCAAAAATATGGTTTAAGTCAAATCGATAAAGAAGATTAGACAGAGAAACCAAAATTTTACAAAAAACAAACATATCAAGCAATTGTGGTTGATGCCCTATACCTTGACAGATTCAAGGGTTTTTTTGGAAGTCATCGACAGAGAAAAAAAACTAAAAACTGATATTGTATTGCTGAAATTGTTACTTGTAACAAAAATTTGAACAAGAACAAAACAAAAGGGCAAACTTCACTTTACCCCTGTGGTTTGGGGCAGGTGCGGATTACCTATTGACATTCGAATATCAGCATATAACCCCTCTGTGGTTAATGATTTAAGTGCACAGTTAACACCGTTAATGTCATAATTAAGTAAAAAGACTATTTTATCCTTATATATATAACCCTTCTTTACCATTCCTCATTTAACAGCAAAATCATCAATTTACAGTCTACCCTCATCTTCATCAACAATTTACAATTTCATCAATATCCAGATCTGGAGAACTTCATTTGGGGAAATTCAATCATATACACAAATTCATATATATATATATATATATATGATCTTCAATTTTTTAAACCTTCTCAAAAATTTATTTCAGTGCCAGATCCTAACTAAATCAAGAAAACAAAAACCCAACAATAAAAATCATCAATCTCAATAAACCACAAAATTGAAGAACTAAAACATACCCAGATAAGGAAACATAAAACCCCAGCAAAAACAAGATAAAATTGAAGAACTAAAACAAACCCACATAAGGATTTGAGAACCAGACCGAGAAAACAAAAACCCAAAATATAATATATATATATATATAATTGTTGGCTTTTTGGCTTTTCGAAGGGTATTTTTGTAAATGTGAGCGTGCCAGCAAGGATCAATCAGTCCTTACAGAAATTGTGATTGCCAACCAATTACCAGACGATTGTGTTTTAGTTCTTTCAGCCTCAATGAAGAGGACTTTTACTGGTGGCTTGACTTAGGAGAAATTAAAAGGAATAACAGTAATATGAAGAACAATTGAAGTATTTCATTAAAATGAACACTTACAATGGTCCAAACTCAGCCTCGGAGAGGTTTACAACAGCAATCCACTTGAATCTACTTGAAACTACTCCTATGAATCGAAGTGCAGTGCGGGTATTTAAAGTGCAGGTATTTAAAGAACAGGTATTTAAAGACTGAAAATGTAAAAGACTGGAGAAGAAAATATATGAAGTAAATGACTGATTTGTATGATCTGAGTTCCCCCCTTTTCCTGGGGGTCTCTCTGCTATTTATACTTGTCAAAGATGACCTTCGAACTGCTCTTCGAACCGTCGAACTGCCCCTCCATGATCGCTGATCATGTTGCCTTAGAAGTAGCTCCATTATGCCACCATTTGCAGTTAGGCTTCCCTCATGTATTTGAATTTGAGTATGAGTAACCGTTGAAGCCACGTCACCTTGCATTTCTTTA
This sequence comes from Camellia sinensis, assembly GCF_055761805.1. NCBI lineage: Eukaryota > Viridiplantae > Streptophyta > Magnoliopsida > Ericales > Theaceae > Camellia > Camellia sinensis. The sequence continues at coordinate 38,427,735 of NC_138969.1, read as the reverse complement.
CTGATCCAATGTTGCTCAGACCATGTGAGAACCAATTATCATCACCACGTGTACGATCAGGATTGGAGACTTAAATTATTTTCCAATAATACCCTTATTCTGCCACGTGTCAGACTGTAACTGGCTTTTACAAAATATATAGCTAACATTACCCCCCGCACTAATATACCCAATACTTGGTGATATTAGTGGACCAAGAAGCTTTTCCCGCGCTTTTGGATCGTGTATGGAATTCATCTCCAGGAAACATAACCGTCACCTATTTGATGATTATTTGCATTAATTCCCTTTTGATTCTGTTGAATATCCCAACACCTTAGTATTCGAACAGACCATGGCTAAACCAACTCCCTTTTTTACTGATCAAGCATACGAAGAGTCATTAGGTAATGCTGATCCCCCTCGAAAGAACCTCCACGCATTCATTAGCCACCTTTATCCACCTCCCTATATTCAGGTTATGGATGCCTTTGCGAATTATCATCCTTTGGACCACGAATATATTGCCCTTAAGACTTCTACGACCGTAGATACAAGAAGTTCTTCCTCTGATTCTTCCTTGTATTTCGAACGAACTGCTTTTGATTCCTCGATTCAGCAATTTGCAGCCATGGATTTAGGAAAAAATTCTGCATGGAATGAGGCTACAACTTCTTCATCTCCTGGGGCCTCTGGCTGGACCAATTGGTCAACACCTGAGACTTATGATTTGAGGGAGCGAATCAATCACCATTTCGTTGAATTCACTGACCCTTTGGAATTTCCTTCCTACGCTCGAAGTTCAGTGGTCTATCCTTATGTGCCCATTGACCAACGACGTAGCTTGGAGGAGAACTTGCTTGTGGCTTGGTATACATCTTCTATACCTACGAAGATAGTGCCTGCTATCCGGCGCTCAGAAGAAGCACAAGGGTACAACCCATCATTCTTAGCCAAGAAGGCGAAGATCTGCTCTTCTGACTGGCTTGCTTATATTAATGCCTTTGTTCCTTCTGCTCCCGCGCCATCTCCTATAATGGAAGCATCCACACTTTCTTCTCCATCCTTTGAAGCTGAAGCATCTACATCTTCTTCTTCACTGTTTGAAGCAGAACCATCCACTCCGTCTCCTCCTCCTACTTTGTCCTGGACGGAGAAACTAAGGCTTGCCCTTCCAATGGACAAAGTTTTTCCACCTTATCAACCTCCGTCACCCCCTTCTCCAGCTGAGCGAAAGCAAGCTCAACTTTTGCTCGCGGCTTTCTCCCACCTGCCTTTCAATGTTATTGAGGATGACATTCTTCTTAAGAACTTTCAATGGGCTTGTGATGTCCTGACTAGGGTTATGTCCTCAACCCTCTTGCCCAAGCAGAGCTTCATTTGTTTTTGGGCCAACTTCCAGTGCTCCTTTATTGGCATCGGAATTCCATGGTCACCATGCAATCTTTAGACCAACTTTCGTCTCTGCGAATTCAGGCCCAGTATGAAGCAGAAAACTTCATCGAAGAATTCGACGACTTCAAGAATAAAGATTCTGCATATTGGGATGATTTGGTCGTAGATGAATGGGAACAAAGATTAAGGGAGGAGGCTTTTGAAATAAAGGCTGAAGAGCTCTATTATGAAGTGAGAGCACATCAGCTCATGCAGCCAACTCTTGAAGAAATAGAAGATATGATAAAGAAAGAACAGAAATTCATTGACCATTGTTGGACTAAATTTCATGATCTTGTTATCTATTTTATTCCTTATTTTTATGAACTTGAGTTTGTACCCAAATGGGGTTATTCAATGTAATCTCTTTATCTTTAATACAAACAAAGTTCTTTTGCACTCGCCATTGCTCGACTCTGCTTCCTTTTATATTTTGAAACTAATTTAGAGCTTCGAATTGGACAACCTCATCCTTCGAATTATATACCAATCATGTCTTTTTCCAATTCATGGAGTAAAATTGACAATTCTGGCAGATATTATCTTAGTGCTTTGATTTCAACAACTTTACTCTTCAACACTAACTGTAACCAATATATGGTCATGGTTGATATAATCAATCAATTTCAAATTGACCATTTTTTCTTTCGAAGAGTAATATGTACAAAAAACCAACAATTGGTTTTGATGCTTCGAACAGTGTTTCTCATACTCAGAGAATACTAGGGTTTGCTCCGAAGGTCGTTACTTTGATTCATAATCCCTAAACAGGTCTTTAAACCCTTCGAAATAGACCAATAATCAAGCAATTTAGCACCTTTAAGCATATAATAGGCTTCGAAGCCGGCTCATGTATTTCGAAGCCGTTGTTATTTGATTTTTTGGCGCCAACATCTTGTCTTCGAAGCCAAATATTTCATTTTGAAGCTGGCCCCAATCCCGGAATAAGCTCTTCCCTCCAAAACTATCAATATTGAAAGAGATTCCTCGCATTCGTACTTTTAGTTCTTAACGACTTACAGGGTACAATTTCGGACACCAAGGTTTTAAAACCCTCTCGTTTCGTGTTCCGAAATCTCTTGCTTTTTACAAACCCTTCTCTCTACTGGTTCCTCTTTGCTTCGGTCTTCATCTTCTGAAGAGTGTATCATCAATGGCTTCTTCTTCACCAAAAGTGCCAGCCCCAGAGCGCGTAGGCTCATCTTTAGCTTTGAAGAGGCTTATTGACGCAGAATGTGAGAAGTACAAGGCTGGAGAGAAAAGCGCTATCGATGGGCGTATCTTCGTCCCTCGTCATCATGAGCAGCAGAACTACGTGCTCGGACCAATTTTCAAGGAAGTCCTTACTGAGCTCCCAACCTTTTATCCGCGTCTGGTGGACCAACGTCTCCTTTATGAAGATGGCCTTGACTGGAAGAACTGGAGAAGCAATCGTCCTCATCGATGCTGGCCCACGATAAGACCGGAATGGCAAGAATGGTATGATCGGATCATTCCTGCTAAGACACTGGACCTCCAAGAGCTCTGCCTCCTCGATGCTCTTCGACTATCTAGGGTAACTATCTCGGAGGACCCTTTCCTAGTTCCTACTGCTTTGTGCTTTTGGAACCCCGTCTTCAATTTCTTTCAATTTAGATGTGGGATGATGGCCCCCACTGTTCTTGATATTTGCCATCTATTAGGAGTATCCCCCATTGGTACCCCCATCATACCAGATTTTCCTGACTTAGCAGTCCCTTTCTCCCTCCCCTCTCTTAATTCATCTTACAGTGATTTTGTTAGAGCTGAGAACAAAAGAGTGGGTCCAGTAACTGATAGGGAATTCTTTTCCTTTTTATTATATTGGCTTTGCAAATTTCTTTTCTGCACCTCCTCCCAAAGAATCATGCCTGAATTTGCTCCTCTTGCCAAAGCCTTGGTTTTGCAGAAAAGAGTAGCCTTAGCCCCATACATTCTGGGTCATGTATATAGAGTTTGTTCCCTCTTTTGTGAGAAACCCTTAGATGCTAATCAAGGGGGACCATTTTGGATCCTTCAGCTTTGGCTCTTTGCCTATTTTACTGAACTACAATCCAAATGCCTTAAATTTTCTGGGCTACACTCTCTTACTCATGGCATAAAACTAGTCAATGCTTCACTTTATCCAGCTACTTTTGCCTTTTATTTCTCCTTCTTTCATCAACTACCAGCTGCTCTTCCTGATCACCATTTCCGTCCCTTCGAAGCTAGCATAGGTCCAGCCTGGTTGAGTCACTTCCTCAGTGACAGGCTCTGTGCCTTACCTATTCACAAAGATATGTGGGCTTCCCTACTGATCCCTAGAGAACTGTTTATTGGGACCACCAACCCCAGAGCCTATAAATGCATAGCTGAGCCTTATTGTCCTGCTCAATTTGCTAGACAATTTGGCCTCACACAAGGAGTTCCAATACCTCTCTGCAGCAACACCAACCTAACTCTGACCAAGAGAGATTTGAAGGTTCGAAAGTCAAGGCTAGAAGAGGCAACCTTCAAGTTTATGGATGATCTGGCCACTTTTGAGTACATCCCTTTCATTCCTCAAGGCACCTTTTTGAAAAGATATCAGAGTTGGTGGGTGAGTAATATGGAAGTTTATTTAGTTGAAGGTGATCAGAAACAAAAGAAGCAGAGACTGCTTGAGCCTGAGAAGAAAACAATTGAGGTGCAAGAAGAAGGAAAAGAAGATGCAAAAGATCAAGAGCATGAGTCACCCTTGATGAGGAGGAAAGGGGTGATTGATTTGTCCCAAGAAGAGACAACCACTAGGGAAGTAGAGGAGGAGGTTATTTTTAAGGAATCCGAACCTCAGGCTGAAGGAGCTGAGAAAACAATTGAGGAGCAGACAATGCCAATTCAAAGAAAAAAGAGAAGAAAGATTACTGTCTCTCCTTCTGAGTTTGATATCTCCCATTCCAACTTTGATGAGGATTCTGATTCTGAGACAATTGCCCAAGCAATAGGAAAGAGAAGGAAAATGACTGCTTCAACTACTGCCTTGATTGAAGATCCCCTTCATGAGGCAGCCGCCAAGGCCGTGGAACAAGAACATTCCAAAGCCATAGTCGTCTTTGAAAGGGCTGAGAAAAGACGGCAGCAACAAATTTTAAGAGAGAGAGCTGCTGCTGCTGATGCATTGCAAAGGGAACTAGCCAGAAAACAACGGACTGCTGGACACTATTCTCTCCGCAGTTCTCCCATCAGTACCAGTGCCTCTGGAACAAGTAATTTCTTTCATACCTCTACTGTGTTTTTTTTTTTACTTTGTCGGCTTGTGGTATTGAAGTTTAACATTGTTCTGCATTTCTTCCTTTTGCAGCGACAACTACTGCACTCACCTTTCCAATGAGGCCTTCCTCAATTTCGGTTGAGGTTGATCAAATGCAGAATGTCAGGGTTGTTCGAATCGTACTTCCACTTCCAAAGCCTATATTTGACGTACCTTCCTTAAGTCCCAGTATTCCTGCATCTCTTTTCTTGGATTAAAGCCATACCTCCCTTTTTTGGCTCGTGACCTATCTCAGTCTACTTTTCCTTCGAGCCTTGCTCTTTTCCCGTCCTTTACAGAAACTCCAACTGCTGCTCCATTCCCAGTGGCAGTTGATTCTTCCACAGAGGACACTGGTAGCTCTTCAATTCATGGCTCATCACCAATGCCCACTTCCAGCCCCTCTTCACTTGATTTGCTGGTGGCCAAGACCATAGAGGCTGCCAAAGATGCTCCATCCGTTTCTCCCATCCCTATGCAGCCCTTTGTGTCTTCCACCACAACACTCTCTATGCCCTTCATGTCAAGGGACGAGGTAGACATCTTTGAAGGAAGACTAGCTAGTCTCTTTGACATACCTTCTACCTCTCCCACCTCTACTGCTGAAGCTGAGCCATTAGCCTTGGCTGACTCCCTACTGGAAATCTTCAAGAGTTCTCCTTCCTCCAGCAACAAGCCTTTTGCACCTTCAGTAGATTTAGACACATGCTTGCAACTATTGACTTCTTTTTCAAGGATCCCCTTCGAGGCTTTACAAAGGCCTATCATCAGGAATGGGTTCCTTCAATGCTGTAACATTGCTGAGCAGTCTGCCATGAGTGTCTCAAGTCATCTATCTCAGGCTGCAGCTACTAATGATTTTTATCTCAACATTTGCCATGCTGCTAAGACTGCGGATGAGAAGCTGGCTAAGGACCAGAGTTTTGTTTCTCAAGTGCATACTGAAGTATCAACTCTGAAAGAACAACACTCTTTTGCCTCCCACTTTCGAGTCCAACTTCTGGAGAAGAAAGCTCAGCTTGAAGAGGAGTTAGCCGTAGTAAACCAAGCCTTGGTTCGAACTGATAAGAAACTGCACATCACCAATCAAGGGCTGGTTGATCGAAAAGAAGACATGGCTGTAGCTATTCAATTATTTCCTTCCCTTAGCAATAGGAAAGCTATTGTACAAAAACAATTAAAGCATTGTAATGATTTTTGGGCCAATTTGTGGCACAATGTACTTGATTCTTTATGAAAGCACAATATTTTGTATATCATTTGAGCAAGCTTGTGTTTTTGCATATGGTGTTCACTCTATCCCTTGTGTTTCCCAAATGGTTGGAAAATAAGGTTTTAAATATCTGCCATTAATCTTTTTGGGATGTACATAACCATTCAAATTTCTTAAATGGTATGCTCCAAAAGGCAGAACCCTATGAATTTGATATGGTCCTTCCCAGTTAGGTGACCATTTGCCAAACTTATGGCTTTTAATCCCAATTGGGAGTATTGTCTTCCATACCAAATCACCTTCATCAAAGCCAATGTGTTTGACTTTCTTATTATAATTCTTGGCTTCTTTCTTCTTTTGGAAAAGAATGCTATTTAATGCCAAAATTCTGGCTTCATCTATGCCTTCTAATTCTAAGCACATACTTTGATGGTATTGTTCAGGATTCAATTGATCTTGACATCTTACTCTCAAAGATTTAACATTAATCTCTACTGGTAAGACTGCATCATGTCCATACACCAAGGCATAGGGAGTGACTCCTGTGCTTGACCTCGGTGAGGTTCTATATGCCCACAGAACATCCAATAATAGGTTATACCAATCCCTGGGATTGTCATCCACAACCTTTTGTATTCCTTTTTTCAAAGACTTATTGGATGACTCAGCTTGACCATTAGCTTGTGCATAATAGGGTGTGGAATTAACAAGACTAATTCCAAATTCTGCCACAAAAGACTTCACCATCTTCCCATCAAACACAGTTCCATTATCAACTGTTATGGTTTGCGGGATGCCAAATCTATGGATCAAATCTTTAATAAAACCAATAACCTCTGTTTGGTCTACAGCCTTGTATGGCTTAGCTTCAACCCATTTAGTGAAGTAGTCAGTGGCCACTAGAATGAAACAATGATGTTTCGAAGAAGGTGGGTGTATTTTTCCCATCATATCCATGGCCCACCCTCTGAATGGCCAAGGCTTCACTACTGCATGTAGGTCAGTTATGGGCACGTGCCTTATTGTGCCATGCTTTTGACATGCCTGACACCCCTTTGCATATTCTATGCAGTCTTTAAGGATGGTTGGCCAATAATAGGAATGCCTTCGAAGCAACCACCTCATTTTTACACCAGGTTGATGAGCACCACAGATGCCTTCATGAACCTCAGCCATGGCTGTTAATGCTTCTTTCGGGCCTAGACATTCTAACAATAAGCCATCTCCCCCCCTTTTGTAGAGAGCATTACCATATATCATATATTGCATAGACTGCAATTTGACTTTTCTAATGGCCTTCGAAGATGGACCAGCCAAGTACTGCATTATTGGATGCCTCCAATCTTGTTCTTGTAAGTCATTATGATTGACTTCCAAGATCACATTCCTTTTATTCAAAGGTTGTATTAATCTCTGATATGTTGTTTGGCTTATGTCCCTTTGGGTATTATCCCTTCTCTTGAAGTTCGAAGCTTTCTGAGCCACATCATTGGCTCTATTGTTCAAGAATCTTGGAACATGGGTTACATTTGCTATTTGAAACTGAGAAAGAAAATGTAATGCAACAACATAATATGGCAAGATACTTATGCTTTGACACTTGAAAATTCCTTTCACTTGGTTAACCACCAATTGAGAATCTCCGAATATGTCAACTGCATGTACTTGTAATCCAATAAGAATCTCTAGTCCCGCAATTAAGGCTTCATATTCAGCCTGGTTATTGGAACAGGTAGCTTCATCTACTCTGAAACCATGTGTGGTTTCTACCCCTTGTGGAGATCTTATTACAACACCAATTCCAATTAAACCATTGGCTTTCGACCCATCAAACCACATCTGCCATGGCTCAACATTAGCCATACCAAGCTCCATTATCTCCTGGCTCTCTGTGTGAGATGGATGATCTGCCAAAAAATTGGCTAAAACCTGCCCTTTTACTGCCCTTTGAGGGACATATTCTAGATGAAATTCTGACAAGGCAAGTATCCACTTGCCAATTCTTCCCCTCAACATTGGTCTAGATAACATATATTTAACCAAATCTGTGGTTGCAATTACCAAGACAGTTGTAGGCAAAAGATAATATCTTAATTTTATTGCAGCAAAGTACAAAGCAAGACATAGCTTTTCAACAGCTGAATATTTACATTCACAAGAATTTAAAAACCTACTAAGGTAATAAATAGCTTGCTCCTTGCCTTCTTTGTTGTCTTGGGCCAAGAAAGCTCCCAATGAATCCTCTGCTGCAGCTATGTACAACTTCAAGGGCTTGTTCCCCTTTGGTGGCATCAGCACTGGAGGGTTAGCCAAGTAGGCTTTGATACCTTCGAAAGCAATTTGATGCTCTGCTGACCACACGAATTCTTCTTCAGCTTTCAGCCTTAACAAGGAAGAAAATACTTTAGTTTTCCCTACAGTGTTAGAAATAAACCTTCGAAGAAAGTTAACCTGTCCAAGGAACTTCTGCAATTCTTTCTTACTTGATGGAGGCCTGGCTACAATGATGGCTTTGGCTTTGTTCTGGTCAATCTGTATTCCTTTCTTGTGTACCACATAACCCAAGAAGTTTCCAGATGATACGCCAAAGGCACATTTAAGAGGGTTGAGCTTTAATTTGAACCTTCTCATTCTTTCAAAGGCTGCTTCTAAGTGAAACAGGTGCTCTTCCATGGATTGGGATTTAACCACAATGTCATCAATATAACATTCTAAATACCCTCCAATAAGGTCATGAAAGATAGTGTTCATGGCTCTTTGATATGTAGCTCCAGCATTCTTTAGACCAAATGGCATTTTAACCCATTCAAAGGTGCCTATATTCCCAGGACATCTGAATGCTGTCTTGTGGATATCTTCCTCTGCAATGCAGATTTGGTTATAGCCGGAATGCCCATCCATCATTGACAAGACTTGGTGACCTGCTGAACTGTCTACCAGCAAGTCCACTATAGGCATAGGGTACTCATCTTTGGGAGTTGCCAGATTTAAGTTTCTGAAATCGATACATACCCTCATTTTGCCATTTTTCTTGACTACAGGCACAATATTAGATAGCCACTCGACATACCTGGCTGTTCTAATAAAACCTGCCTTGAGGAGTCTAAGGATCTCTTCCTTAACCTTCTGAATTACTTCTGGACTCATCCTCCTTGGTTTCTGCTTGTAAGGCTTGAAATTAGGCTTCATGGGGAGCCTATGTTCCACTAATGACCTATCCAATCCTGGTAGTTCATTATAAGACCATGCAAAGCAATCTTTGTATTTCTTCAGAACAACCAATAGCTGGTTTCTGTCCAGAGCATTCAAACAAGCACTTATATAAGTGGGCTGTTGTACAGAACCTTCCCCTAGATTTACTTCTTCTAAAGGGTCTTGTGCCTGAGGACTTACCAAATCTTCTTCCTTGATTTCTTCAACCTTCGAAGTAGCCTTCTTGCTTTGTTCTGCTCCTAGGTTCTTTAGTTCAACATCCTTGCCCTCCTCCTCATAGACAAAATCTGTCCATAAGGCATCCTCCTCCTGTATCTCCTGGACTTTTGTCTCATTGTCCAATGCACAATATTTCTCAAGGGTCAAAATTCTGACCTGTTGCTGTTTCTGCTTGCAGCCGAGTATCATGGCCTCCCTTTCTTGCTCCTGTACTCTCTGGACTATAGCTTCTACATCCAATGTTGAGAATTTAATCAGAGCCAAGGATGTGGCTTCTTGCTTTTCACTTCTTTGCCTATAACCAGGTATCATTGTCATCCTTTAGAACGACCTCTTCACCAGCACTTTCTTGGACTAAGTGCTTCAAGTGTGTCACTTCCTCATCAGCCGTCACTTCGGCTAAACCGTCATCTTTCATCAGTATACTGAGCGGTGTCACTCCCTCAATATACAATTTAGCCTCCGCAAAGTCTGCACAGGCTATGAAGGGTTGAGGATCTGCATCGATTTCCTCTGTCTCTCCATTGCCTAAAGCCATCATGATTTTCTGATGCAGAGAAGAAGGCACACATTTGTTAGTGTGGATCCAATCCCTTCCAAGTAAAGCATTATATTTAGCATTACTGTCGATTACGAAGAATGCTGTCATGTAATCCCTGGTCCCCACACTTAAATTAATGGGTAGAATCCCCTGAGCCATTTGCTTATCTCTAGCAAAACCAGCGATGGTTGTGCTGGTTGGGATCAACCTGGGATTCCTTTTCCCTAGTTTCTTCAAAGAAGATTTTGGCAACAAGTTTACTGCTGCCCCATTGTCTATTAGGACTCGATTCAGTTGTATCCCATCGAAGAAAGCCTTGATGTACAAAGGCTTAACATGTTGTGTCATGGAATTCGAGGGATACTCGAATGGATACGATAGGTTGATGCTTACCACTTCCTCGCTCTCATATTCATCTTCCATCGGGGTAACCATTTCGAAATTATCTTGCACCATACTTGCTTGTGAGTCTTCACTAGAGATCTGAACTGGATCAGCTTCCTGCCCCTCTTGATTCTCATCTCCAGCTTGGAATTCCTGTGGTAGTATGTGTACCATGTTCACTGATACTGGGGGAAACGAGCCAAACTGGATGGCTGGCTGTACCTGTTTCCCCTCTTGGTCACTTTGATCGACTTCCTCAGAAACATCCTGCATGATGCATTCTGGTATTTCATTGCTAACTGATCCCTTCGAAGGATCTTTCTCAACTGGCTCTTTAGTCAGAAACGTTTGTTCAGCCATGAAGGCTTCGAACATCTCTTCTTCTATCATTTCTTTCTTTTGGCTTGTGCCAATCTCTTCTTCTGTCTCACTATCACTCTCCATCAGAGCCTTCTCCAATCCAGCTAAATTAGCCTTTTCTCTGGCTGTTAGTTCGGTATGAACCTTAGCCAATTGTTCTCGGCTGCAAACCACTTTGCTCTGTGGAACCGGCTTTGGAGCATGGTCTGACTTTGGGTTCTTCCTTCCTTCCGTTCTGACTGGTGAAGAATTTTCTCCACTTTCCTTCAGATCTTTCTGGTACTGGGTGTACCTGCCCTGAATTTTTCTCCTCTGTGATCTTGAGATGACTGGGACCATGTCTGGTTCCCTCGTCTTTGGGTGTTTAAGCAGCACCCAGTTATTCGGAGCCACCATAGGAGGCTTGATCATCCTGCCTTGGTCTACAACATCTCCATAAGCAAGCACTTCCCTAGGTTTGTTTTGCATTACAAACCAGTCTGGGACTCCAGGCACCCACGAACCTACTGATCCAGATGTGGAACTGTTTCTTTCTACCTTCGAAACCGCCTTCGAAATTGGCTGTGAAGGTAGATGCTTGTTCCTGACTTCATGTCTCGAGTCTGTTTCTGGCCTTTGATGAAAGTGGCCACTTTCAGTTCTGCGTGAGGTTAGTCTAGGAGGCCAATCCCTGGCTTTAATCCCGTAACCTGAACTCTTCCCCAATCTTCTTTCAGAATGGTTGCTTTCTACTCTGTAGTAGTTAGGTGGTCTAGACTCATACAAGGACCTCTTGCCTTTAGCATGCATTCTGTCCACTGCAGGTTCAACCATTGATGGTCGCTGCCTATCACTACCCGGATATGGCCTTTTGTTGTAAGCATTGGTTGGCTTAGAATGTCTTTGAACATCTCTGTAGTATTGCTTTCCATCAATTGGAAGTCCCCTCAACCATTTATGACTCAGTCTGCACCTGGGACACATCCTCTGCATTACAGCTGCTTCCAAGGAATTGTCATCTAGTGCTTCTTCGTTAGATTGCTCCTTCTGATGTGAGAAACCTTGTCCAATAGCTGGTGGGTTTCTAGTCTCCTTCTTAGCAGTTGTCTGGTTGGCAGTATGCATTTGCACGTTGACTTCTTCCAACTCCTGTAGAGATAGATTCTGGAAGTTTGGTACAACCACATTAACTGTGCCTTCTCCAACTTCTGGAAACGGGTTACTATCAATCCCCATGATCTTTTCTATTTTGGTTGGGAATTTCAGACTTCCTTTCCGAATCTGCTCCTGGATCCTGTCTCGAAAAACAATGCAGTTTTTAGTCGAGTGAGACCAAGAGTTATGCCATTTACAATATATTTTCCCTTTAAGTTCATCTGGAGATGGCAATTTTACTCCCTTTGGTAACTTAAGGAAATTGGCTGCAAGCAGATGGTCAAAAATGTCATCTGCTTTTGCCAGATCGAAAGAATACTTTCTGTGGAAATCTTTCTTTTTAAACTGCTGGTCGATAGTGGTGTCTTTATGAATCAATGCTTCACAAATTACAGGTTCTTTGCCCACAATCTCTGCTGCATCGATTTCATAATTGGGATCTCTATAATATGTCTTATACGAGGCATTATTTCGATCTTGTTCTTCTTCTAATAATGCTTCATATCTAGACACCTTATAGGTTAATTCGACCAAATCCCTGAACTCAGTTGAATCAAACTTCTTTCGAAGCCTGAACTCTAAACCCTTTTGAGCCAATCTTACAAACTCTGGCTCTGGGAGAATGACTCTACATTTATTCCGAGCCCTTTTAAATCTGGCAATAAACTGAGTAGCCTTTTCCTCAGGCCTTTGACTCAATCTAGCCAAGTCTGCCATGGAAACTTCTGGCTCTGATTGGAAGAATTGGGCATGGAATGCCTCTTCCATCTATTGCCAATTTTGAATGGACCCAGGTGTAAGGTTGATGTACCATACGAATGCTCCTCCAGTCAGAGAATTTGGAAATAATCTCAATTTCATATAATCATGATTAGTGAATTCACCGCATTGAGTAGCAAATCTAGCAATATGCTCTACAGTTGATTGATTTCCAGTTCCATAAAATAGAGTAAAATCTGGTATTCTGAATCCTCTTGGGTATTCATGTACCCTATCTACCCATTCTGGGTATGGTTTTCTGTATATAGGAGTCTGGACCCCCCGAGCCATTGGTCCACATATCTCCCTAACAATATCAGCAATCTGGTCTCTAGGAACCAAATTTTGTGCCTGCTGAACCACTACTGGAGGGACAACACACAGGATTTGGTGGACAAACTTGTGCTTGTGGTCCTCTTGGTCCATAAGGTGGTAAATTTGGGGCTGGTTGTCCTTGCGGTGCAGGTTGCTGTTGAGGGTATGGGTAACCTCTTTGAGCATGACCTGCGAAAGGACCTGCAAAAGGTGCTGGAACAGGTGTTGTGTCTCTGCCATTTGTAGGAAAACCCTCCAACCCCCCGGGTGTAAATTCGAATAAGGGATTAGTGTACCCCCTTGTGCCAGGTATGGCTTCGAACATGGGATTTGTAACCATTCTTATGCCAGTTTCTTGTACTTGGCCAGATCCACCAACTTGTGTGGCTTCATTATTAAGTACTGAGGCATTTTGGCCTGCTATAGGCCTTGAAATGGGTTCATACCAAGACTGAGGTAATGGTCTTTCAAAGTTTTGGGTACTAGTTTGACCATTAGAATGTCTATTAACTTGCATAGGCTGTTTTTCTCTAGCCAATCTTTGTTGGGGGACATTTACAACTTCCTCCGTGTGTCTTGTGTTTGTTGGTTGGTGGTTATTCATTCGATCCAAAAAGGATGTTGCCTACCTATCCATTGTGTTCATTAATTGTTGTCCCATGGCATCTACTAAACCATCCCATGGATTTGTTGGTTGAGTAAATGGCACAGTGGATGGTCCAATTCCTTGGTTTCGTCCAATAATATGAACATATGGTTCTTGTCCAGAAGTACTGGTCTGTTCGACCATAGGTTCTGACAATATAGGAGTTTCCACAGGATGTGTTACCACATTATCCTCTGGATTTGGTATTTCTACCTCTCCTTCTACGCCTTCTTCCAAGCGTTCATTTTCTCCTTGTCGTCTTCTTCTAGCCATTTTTAATTATGTCCCACCGGGCGTGCCAAAAATATATGTTGGCTTTTTGGCTTTTCGAAGGGTATTTTTGTAAATGTGAGCGTACCAGCAAGGATCAATCAGTCCTTACAGAAATTGTGATTGCCAACCAATTACCAGACGATTGTGTTTTAGTTCTTTCAGCCTCAATGAAGAGGACTTTTACTGGTGGCTTGACTTAGGAGAAATTAAAAGGAATAACAGTAATATGAAGAACAATTGAAGTATTTCATTAAAATGAACACTTACAATGGTCCAAACTCAGCCTCGGAGAGGTTTACAACAGCAATCCACTTGAATCTACTTGAAACTACTCCTATGAATCGAAGTGCAGTGCGGGTATTTAAAGTGCAGGTATTTAAAGACTGGAAATGTAAAAGACTGGAGAAGAAAATATATGAAGTAAATGACTGATTTGTATGATCTGAGTTCCCCCCTTTTCCTGGGGGTCTCTCTGCTATTTATACTTGTCAAAGATGACCTTCGAACTGCTCTTCGAACCGTCGAACTGCCCCTCCATGATCGCTGATCATGTTGCCTTAGAAGTAGCTCCATTATGCCACCATTTGCAGTTAGGCTTCCCTCCTGTATTTGAATTTGAATGTGAGTAACCGTTAAAGCCACGTCACCTTGCATTTCTTTACTGATCCAATGTTGCTCAGACCATGTGAGAACCAATTATCATCACCACATGTACGATCAGGATTGGAGACTTAAATTATTTTCCAATAATACCCTTATCCTGCCACGTGTCAGACTGTAACTGGCTTTTTCAAAATATATAGCTAAAAATAATCTATAGCTATATATATATATATATATATATATATGTTAGGAATATGGTACAAGAATATAATCGATAGCTATATATATGTATATATGTAATCTTCTTTGATTTCTCTCCAAATTATAATATGTAGCTATAATCTTCGTTGATGATGATGCTCACTAAAAGCATCAATGAAGGAGGTATAGAAAAGTGATTGGAAGCTAATCTGAGCACATACCCACCTAAAAAAAAAATACAAAAACAAAAAACAAACTTCTTAGATCTGCAGGTTTCTCTCTAGCTTCCAAGTTAGCGATTAAACTCTTTCTTGTTTGGGACAACTGTTCTTCTTTATTATCGTCTTCTTCATCGTTTTCTTTTTCTTCTTCGACAACAATTTAGGAGGAAGAGAGGCAAGGAAGGTGGAGACGCCGCGGAGTTGGTGGTCGATGGTCTGGCCGAGGACGGAGAGGTCTTCTTTGATGCCGACGGTAGGGCTGTGATAGTCTGAGGAGAGGGGTTTTGATTGTCAGATTTGAAGGGTTTATCATCACTGTAAATCATCAAATTTCCTCTCTCTCTCTCTCTCTCTCATCTCCTCCAACAAAGCCGTCTCTAAGATGATTGTGCGTAATTATCACATTTCCTAAATTATCACAAAATATATTATTTCAATCACATTTCCTAAATTATATTGTCATCACTGTGAATTGATGAACTTACAATTTCACATCACAAAACAGTATTACACATTTCTTAAATCATCATATTTCCAAATCTGGATATTGATAATGAAGATAAGGGTATACTTTGGAAATTGATGATGAAGATGAGGGCATTTTAGTCATCTAATTTGGCGGGAAAAGTATATTTTCATGTCCATTTACACATTAGGCGTGTGTTATACACGAGCTGTTATGTTGGATGGAAATGCTAATTATATACTTTAATCTATTAACCACAGGAAGGTTATGTGGTCATATTCGAATGTCAGGGGGTAACTTGCATCCACCCCAAACCACAGGGGAGTAAAGTGAAGTTTGCCCAAAACAAAAATACAAAAGAACTAGAATAAAATGCCAGAAAATCATAGAATCACTAAATTTAAACTACTCCTACAAAACTATTCTAAACTCATGTTGAGTGTTGGATTAGATTGATCTCTTTTTGTTTCCTCCTCTACCTATTTATAGGTTTATAACCCTACGATTCATTCCAAAACAACTGCTCAAGACAGTTCCATAAGACAATTCCATAAGACAACTCTTCAGTGATAAAGCAACCCACAATTCCGACAATTCATACGTGTCAACTCCAACTTCCACCACTACTCCATTATGTAGTCAACTGCCTCCTGCACAAGCAATAAGATAACAATACTAATACTAATAATAATAATAATAATAATAATAATAATAATAATAATAATAATAATAATAAAAAATTTTATGTTAAACATAATTTATGATCTAAATCGACAGACTAAAATTGACTAGTCACAACCAATGAAATTAGATTTGGCCATAATTAACAAGCCACGATCAATTAAACGAGACTTGACCACAATCTACAAGCCATAATCGATAAAAAATTATGTTAATTTACAAATATACGTCCTGAGGTTTGATTAAAATACGAATCGCCCCCTGTGATTTTGAAAATTACATTCCACTCATTGAGGTTTCTAATTTTATAACAAAGCGCCCATTTTATAAATAAATCATCAAGTCAATTAATAGTTTTCAATGATGTTAAAAATATGTTTCAATTAATAATTTAGGTAATTTTATTATTATATAAGAGAGCAATTATGAATTTTATTTTTTTAGTTAATTCTGTTAAATAAAAAATTCTAATAAGGGGATATTTGTAATTTTTCAAACAACATGGAACAATTTGTATTTTAAGCAAACATCAGAGAATGTATTTGTAATTTACCCAAAATTTATTTTTTGGTGTCAACAATGTCCTCTCATTTAAGGTAAAATTGAATTTTGCCTTAAATGAAATAAAGGACAAAAAATTTGAGCCAACTAAAATGACATTTTTTAACCATTGTTGTTTTTTAAAATATATTTCAAAGATTAACTTCTGGTGAGATCCACACATCCACAGTGAATGTTAAATTCCAAAACCCAAATAGTTGAATGTCATGAAAAATTCATAAATTTTGACACTTTAAACAATGTCAAACCTCTCCACAAAAAATGGGGTTCCTAACCCTACTGTAAGCGGGAATCCTGTACACACTGGATACGAGTGTACGACCTTTTTCTATTAGCTATTGTTGTTTACATTAGTTTTTTTAGTTGCTATAGAAGCCAAATTGCACATTAAATATAAAATTTTAAGTGGAGTTGGTATTGATTGAGGAATAATACGAGGGCACATTCAACGAAGCGACTAGGCTACAAAGTATGGGTGGTAAAACTTTACATCCTAGCACATGCTTATGAGTTCTCCTTTCCTGACGATGGAAATTCATAGTGTATATGCTTTATGTAGTGCTATCTCCTCTATAGGCTTAGTGTATATGCTTTATGTAGTGTTGTCTCCTCTATAGGCTCCTTTCCTTTTATAGGCTCCTCTCCTCTATAAAAAGGCTAAACTAAACATTTGTTATACACAACTAAGACCATCTCCAACGGTTCACCAAAGTTGACATCAAATTTAAATTTTGATGAAAAAGTTACTGTTTGGTGCTCCAACGGTTGCACCAAATCGATATCAAATTGAGATTTCACCAATCAATTCATCAAACTGAGGACAACATATAGATTTCACCAAAACACTGTGTGTAACCGTTGGAGGGAGGAACCGGTCAACCAGCCGGTTGCCCGGCCGGTTGACCAACCGGTCGACCGGTGCACCATTTAAGCCACTGGTTCGTTTGAATCCTCAGCTGGTTGGTTTGAATTGCTGCCTCGTGTGACCGTTGGAGAGCAACCGGTCGACCACCCGGTTGACCAATCGGTCGACCGGGTTGGGCAATTCGGCTACAGTGCACAACTAGCAAGAACAGGTTTGAACTGGTTGGTTTCAACTTGTTTGAGCTGATTTATTTGGACATAAGTTAATTTGTAGATTATGAATAATTTGAAGGGTGATATAAATTTAAATTCCCTATATATTTGACATACATATTTCACAACTAGCCGTTACAATAATTTATCGTTGGATGGACAGAGTATTTTGAAAATTTACCGTTGATGATGTGCTCTATAAAATAGATCAGATTTCTATATCAAGCTGACAGAGTATTTCATTTTCAGAATAGCATTTATATGTTGTGAATTTTTTTTCTTTTGTGTCATTAGATATTTGTTTCCCTTGAAATTTTAATTAATATTATCTGATTAAATTATCTGATTCTGAGTTTGAGCTTTATATCATTACAATATTTTTCAGTAAGTGTATTGTATTTTTTCTAAACTATGGAAGATTTCAAAATGTTTGAGGAATCACAAATGTTTGAGCACAACACTCATATTAATTTTATGTCGGAATCTTCACGAGAACAGAACACGCATAACAGTGATAATCATTTTATTTCAGAAACTTCTCGTGTTTCTCGTGGTAAAGCATTCACAATTATAGAAGATGAAACTTTATGTAGATCTTGGTTAGCAGTCTCTCAAGATCCCATTACTGGTAATAGTCAGACTATGGCTATATTTTGGGAAGGAGTACTTGTTTATTTTAATTCACAATTGAGCAGTGAATCAAATCGAAATCGTATTTCTTTGACTCACCGTTGGTCTGCCATGCAAAAGGAAATTAATAAATTCTGTGGTTTTCTTGAACAAATTCAACTGAGGCAACAAAATGGAACAACTGAGGCAGCTATGGTAAAATTTATTTGTGTTATTAAATATCAATTTTCTTTTTTAAATGTATACTTGTTATTGAAATCTTTGTAATTTTTTTTTTGTAGGTCACTGAAGCGAAGCGGATGTATCATGCAATACAGAAAAAACACTTCACATTTGATACATGTTGGGAGATTTTGCGCCAAAGTTGTAAGTGGGATGAATTTCGATCAAAAAGAAGCACGCAACATGCTGATCCATGTTCGAATCCACCAAGTGAATATGAGGCTTCTCAATCCAACTAGAATAATGCGGTGCACGAACAACCATCTAATACATCAACACGACCAATTGGTACTAAGGCAGCTGTAGACATCCCCGAACGCCCCGGGAGGAACGAGTCCCCCGTTCCGTTTGATATTGGGCTCACTACATCTCGGACTCTCAAATTTGTCACGGTTCTTAATCTGAACCAAAGAGTCCAAATCCGGCAAATCGTTTTGAGAAAACAGATCTTTAGAAAAGAAGTGCCAAACATGGACTGCTTTGCCAGATGCAGAGTCGCCACCTAAATATTTTATTTTGGAGAAATTTAGGAAACCCTGACTCGTTTGCCTAAGGCCACACGTCCGTCATCACCAAAGTTGCCTCGGCTCGGGAACTTGGGTACGATTGGGGAATGTCACTTCGTGAGCACCCCCGCTCGCCCTATCAAAGATCGGCCTCTACTAACCATGATATCTATTTTTGAAAACATTATGCGTTCTTATTTCGGTTATTAGCCTAGATTTACTATGTGATGCGCACAGCATACAAGTATAGACTGGATCGCCTGAATTGGAACAAAACATTTCATGTTTGTTTGTTTGAAAATGGTTTGATGGTGCTACTCGCAAGTAGGCTAAGACGTGGATTTGCCACCCTCAGGTAGGCTTAGAAAACATGATTTTGCCACTATCTAGTGGGCTTAAAACACACAGTGAATGAATTGTTCCAATCCAAATAACCCAACCTTTACCCACAAGCATTCAGGCAGTTATATCACATAAGCAATTAGCCTCATGGTAAGCACGCTATTCATGGCAGTCACTCACACGCATGCAAGGATGCTAAAGCATAAAACTTACCGAGTACTCCAAGCCAAAACAGAAGCTAATTAGAAATCCATGCATGATCCTAATTATACAGAAATGCCTAATGCAACACATGCAAAAGTGTAATTATAGCAGGCTCGGCTATTCTAAACATGGCATATGAAATGCTACAGCTAACATGTATTCAACTTAGAATTGAAAATACAATGCAGTTAGTATGATGCGCCGAGCTCGGTGCATGCAAAACAGATGAATGAATGCAAACATGCTATCATACTGTATGCTAATTGAAACATGCCATAATCTAACCATCATAAGCGGGTAAATAAAAGGGAGAAAGACGTGGGGTTGGAAGACATACATCACACACACGCACACTTATTACAATATTTCCCTCGCGCAGAGGGTCCGAAAAAATAATATACAGTCCCAAATAATTACAGTCCAAATATGTACAAAATCCTAATTATTTAACAAATTAAATTAGGAAAGCAATAAATTGGCATGCAAGCCTGGGACTGCCTCAAATCTACTCCGGATGATGGATGATGCATGCTCGGGTTGCCTTGTGCGGAGAATCCCTCGCGATGCCCTGGTTTGCCTCTGTTTACAATTGTTCAGGGAATGCGTGCCAAGCTCCGGAAGGCTGCCGACTTCTGATTTGCTGCAACAGAGAGCAACGAAGGGGCATGGCAAAGTATTTTCACATATGTATGCATGACTACTCTTTAGGGAGTGTAGTCCTCGATCCTCGTGCCACCAATCACGCATATCGATGCATAATGGTCGAGGAGTCGATTTGCACAACTTGATATGAAATGAATGCACATATAAACACAACAAGACCTAAACTCCATCATGGATAATCTGGAGTGTCGGTGACTGAGAATTGAGACACGTTCCGTCACTCGAAGTATGAAATGTCCCTCGTTTCCCGTGCTCGGGCTAACTCCTATCCCAAGCACAATGCAATATGCATGACATGCATGAATGCAACTAATATACAACCTAGCATGCACAATGCTATGAGATGGCATACACAATGCACGATGTAACAAGGCATACGCAATGCTCTAATGTACAACCTAGCATACGCAATGCTATAAAATGAAATGGCATACTCAATGCACAATGGACTTACACCAACATGAGTGGACCTCATCCACACTCACATTAGTAGCCATGAGATGAAAATGAGATACTCGAAATGCGTGCACACATGCACGCAAACCGATGACCGAACCTAAGGCACAAATGCCACTCTAACAAGGCATGGCAAGGCATGAAATGCGGTATGCAAACATGCAAATTTCAGTGCTGAAATATGATGCAAAACAGCCCCGAAACATGGAAACATGGCACCCGATGCACGGAATGAACCCGAAATACAAAGCTAGGCATATGCATTAGCCTATAGCTATACAAAACATGCGTTATTTGAACATGAAGTGTGAAGACAGATTCAAGGAAGTCCCAAAACAAGCATATTTACAGTTTTAAGCAAGGCCAAACAATGAACACAAATAGGACTAAGCTAGCATGCAAAAATGGCTCCGTAAGAGAGGTAATGAAGCAAGTAGCAGCTTCTGGTCCCAAATGGCCAAGAGCCCTTCAACAAAGTTGAAGAGAGGCTCAAAATGAAGCACTTTACAGTTTTCAACAAGCTACGGATCTAAACACAAACAGGCCTAAAACATTGTGCAAGAAATGGGCCAAAAGGGAGACAAAGAAGCAAATGATGGTTGCTGGCCTCAAACAGAGGAGGGCCCTTCAACAAAGTTTAAGAGGGGCCCAAAACATGGTATTTTACAGTTAGTGACCAAACCCAAAACAGTGCACATGCAAGCCTAAAATACTATGCAAAATAAGGCCTAAAAAGAGGTTTAAACACAAAGTGTAAAAGGGGAGCCTCAATTAGCAAAAGACCCTTGATCAAACATGAAGAGAGGGTAAAAATAAGGCTATTTACAGTTCAGACCAGAGCCTAAAAATATAAGCACAAGGGGCTAACAAAACATGCAAAAATGAGGCCAAAAGAGGGATAAAGAGGCATGTAACAAAAGGAAGCCTCAAATAGTGAATATCCCTTCAACAATGTTGAAGAAGGGCTCAAAATAAGCCACTTTACAGTTTATAACCGAGCTCAAAACAGTTTACAAATAGGCCTAAAATACTATGCAAGATAGAGGCATACAAGAGAGGTAAAGAAGCAAGTGTTAAAAAGAAGCCTCAAACAGGGAGAGGCCCTTAAACAAACATGAAACGAAGCTCAAAATAATGGTATTTTAAGTTAGGGTCGGAGCCCAAATATGCAAGCAAGTATAGCTTAGATTGTATGCAAAAATAGAGCCAAAAAGAGGAGAATGAAGACTCACCCTTGTAGACAAAGCTTTGACAACTCTTGGACCAAGTTTGGTGGCTCCTTAGCTTTGGAAAACAGCTCCAAGTGGCTGGAATGGATGGTGGTGGTATGGTGCTAGGTGGTGGTGTGGAAATGGTGTAGGGTTTTGAGAGGTTTTGGTGCTTGAAAGAGAATGAGAGGGAGGATCAATGCAAGAGGCTTAGAGCAAATTTTTGTAACCCTCAGATAGGAGCTGGAGCTGCTGTTATATAGGCAAAAGAGGGGAGAAAAGGGGGAGGGGGGGAAAAATAGAGGGGAAAGAATTCAAGTTTCCCCCTAAAAGTGCAGCCCCCCGGATACAAAATCTTGGGGGAAACAGAATGCATATCTGTAAAGTACCTGGAGAGAGGATCATGGCCGGCTGCTTTTCTAGGGTTTAGGTGGTCGGCCGGCTCTCCCCATGGCCGGCCGGCCAAGGGTCAAAAGGGTCAATCATAATTAGTGGCCAGCCACCCCAGAAAGAGGGCCTCCCATGTGTGCACAACACAACCATGTGGTCAAAAACTGGAGAAAGTGAACCAGGAGAGAGAAAAGGCCACTTTTAGGAGGGGTTCAAAAGGGTCACACAGAATTACTGGCCGACCATATGATATTGGTGGCCTCCCAGGTGTGTACAACACAAATATGTGGTTTGGGGCAAGAAAAAGTGACATTAGGGTGGTCAACATTGGCTTTCAAGTGAGAAAAAACGGGCGACAGAGAGAGACGGAGGAATAAAACTGGTTGTCAGAACAATTGCTGGCCTCCCATCCTTCTACGACCTTCTTAACAATGAAACAGAGGTCCCTGCCAAAAATGAACCCAAACCGATGCAAAATGAAGGTTCGGGGGCCGAAACGCGCAGCCCGAGGCCCCGAAAACTGACTATTAGGCATCGGAAGTGGTGTTCGACCACGAAGTTGGTCTCTCGATCCACAGTGTCCCTCAAAAGGGAGCAAATAAGATGTATGCCAAAAACCGGAGCAAACGGAGGTGGTTAAGCGGTCCCGAATCGAGGCACACGGCCAACGGCTCTGAAAAATCGGAAACCGGACTCCAAACGGGCAAAATGGCCTACGACCACGAAACGTAGCCTACGGCCACTGAGAGATGATCTATGAGACCTCTCCCTCCCTTCGGGAAGAGAAAATAGAGAAAATAGAGCCTGGTTCGCAAACCGAGGCAAAGCATGAAAGAGTTTGGAAGTCCGGAGGCAAGGCTCGCAGCCGAGACCCTGAAACCTCTGAACGAGCACGATATGCAACATCACCAAGCGCTCAATCGGTGACATCTGAGTCTTAAGGTCGGTCAAAAATAGGGTGTCTACAGTTGCCCCTCTTTGACCGAACTCGGAAGTCGTAAGCGACGGGAGTGAATGTCAAAGCCCAGAGACGACTCATTTTTGACAAGGCCGAAGACTTAGACAAATAGGCAAGACAACAAAGATGTGCCCGCAGGCATGCCCGTAGGCAAGGGGCAAGATGCAAAATGATATGCACAAAGCCGAATGTAGCTCATGATCATGCAAATGCAGCAAGCTATAATGAGGCAAGTATTCACAAATAGATGCAACAGTTTTAAGCAAGAATGCAAAGCAACAACTACATTTCATGCAGTAAGGATCATGTAAATAAAGCTATAACGAAGCAAATATTCACAATAAATGCGATAGTTTTAAGCGGGAAGGCAAATCAAACTACATTTCATGCAGTTATGATGCAATCTTAGCGAGCATGTGTGATGGATACACAAAAGTGAAGAGAGTGTGATGGATACACTATATGAATAAAGTGTGATTGATACACTAAGAGAACGTGTGTGATGGATACACAAAGTGAACGCGTGATAGATACAAAAATGAGCATAATGTGAAGCGAGTGTGACGGATACACTATATGAAGCAAAGTGTGATAGACACCAAAAGTGAATACAGAGTGTGATAGATGCACTAAGTGAACAGAGTGTGATTGATACACTGAAGGTGAACACAAAGTGTGATAGATGCACTAAGTGAACAGAGTGTAATTGATACACTAAAAGTGAACACAAAGTGTGATAGATGCACTATGTGGACAGAGTGTGATTGATACACTAAAAGTGAACACAAAGTGTGATAGATGCACTATGTGAACAGAGTATGATAGATACACTAAAAGCGAACACAAAGTGTGATAGATGTACTATGTGAACAGGTGTGATGGATACACTAAAAGCGAACGCAAAGTGTGATAGATGCACTAAGTGAACAGGTGTGATGGATACACTAAAAGTGAACACAAAGTGTGATAGATGCACTATGTGAACAGGTGTGATGGATACACTAAAAGCGAACACAAAGTGTGATAGATGCACTAAGTGAACAGAGTGTGATTGATACACTAAAAGCGAACACAAAGTGTGATAGATGCACTAAGTGAACAGAGTGTGATTGATACACTAAAAGTGAACACAAAGTGTAATAGATGCACTATGTGAACAGAGTATGATTGATACACTAAAAGTGAACACAAAGTGTGATAGATGCACTTAGTGAACAAGTATGATGAATATACTAAAAGCGAGTACAAAGTGTGATAGATGCACTATGTGAACAGAGTATGATTGATACACTAAATGTGAACACGAAGTGTGATAGATGCACTTAGTGAACAAGTATGATGGATATACTAAAAACGAACACAAAGTGTGATAAATGCACTATGTGAACAGAGTGTGATTGATACACTAAATGTGAACACAAAGTGTGATAGATGCACTTAGTGAACAAGTATGATGGATATACTAAAAGCGAACACAAAGTGTGATAGATGCACTAAGTGAACAGAGTGTGATTGATACACTAAAAGCGAACACAAAGTGTGATAGATGCACTAAGTGAACAGAGTATGATTGATATACTATATGAATGAAGTGTGATTGATACACTAAATGAATGAAGTGTGATTGATACACTAAACGAGAATGTATGTGATAGATACACTAAAGTGAATATGTGCATGGTAGATACACAAAATGAGAATGTGTGATAGATACACAAAAGTGAACGAAGTGTGATTGATACACTAAGTAAATGAAGTGAAGTGTGATTGATACACAAAACGAGAATGTATGTGATAGATACACAAAATGAAAGAAGTGTGATTGATACACTAAGTGAAGAGAGTGTGGTTGATACACTAAATAAATGAAGTGTGATTGATACACTAAGCGAATGAAGAAAGTGTGATAGATACACTAAGGGTGAATGAGGTGTGATTGATACACTAAAGAAATGAAGTGTGATTGATACACTAACTGAATGAAGTGTGATTGATACACTAAATAAAGGATCTCAAATGGAACTTCTTTGAATGAACCGTACATACAATATCGTGCATGATTGAGGAAGAAACTTGATAGATACAATGCAATACAATGCATGATGTTTAAGGAACGCAATAAACAAGCGTAGCGGCGCTTTAGAAAGCATCTCATGGGGTGAGTGGCGATGAACCGCTTTACTCTGACGGGGATCTCCTCTCGTGCTCTTCGAACACTTACCTTTAACTCACAGTACAAAGGCTCTAAAATACTGACAAGGATTCTTCACGTAGAACACCTTGGATGCTGCCTTTCTTCCTGATCATATTTACAACTTTCCCTATTCTCCAACGGGGTGACAGACTAGGTTGGTTCGGTATCCAGAATTGAGGTGCATACACGCTATCTCAACCTATGGGGCTTCCATACAGATTCCAAGCCGAGGACATGCCTCTGGGTATTTAAACCAGACTTTAGTCTCGGAAATCCCGAACCTTTATGTTCTAGGCATCAGCCATTCGAACTCTAGTTTCCACCG
Source organism: Camellia sinensis (assembly GCF_055761805.1). Lineage (NCBI taxonomy): Eukaryota > Viridiplantae > Streptophyta > Magnoliopsida > Ericales > Theaceae > Camellia > Camellia sinensis. The sequence continues at coordinate 38,402,071 of NC_138969.1, read as the reverse complement.
TCGCAGCTGGTCTCTTAGGAACTTATTGCAAACATGGCCAAGATGTCCCTGGCACGAAACGGTCCTCAAGGAGAGCACTTCTGATTCCTATTTTGGCTTGAAACAGACTTGATCTTGAGCTTGAGATAAAGGTACATTCATACTTTGGAGCATTGGCAAGACCTGAAGAGGTACACACGGAATGTGGTCCTGGAACTTACTGAAGTTGAAACAAACTCAGATACCCGACATTTTCCTCTTTTGCTTTTACTTTGCAGTCCGGAACCATATATAGCTTCAGATAGGTCCTGGTTCTATTGTTCTCACATGACCTGGGTTGAATCCTGCGATTTTATGAAAGAACAAATTCTGTTTTGTACAAATGTAGAGAACGGCACGGCACTTGGAGCACAAAACGATTTTATTTTTGAAATTGAGAGATGAGTTTTCGACCAAGTATTGAGCCTACGACTGAACATAGCAAAACGACTCAACAAGGAAATAAAAGGTACACAACATAGACACACCGAGTAACACTCAAAACGATTCAAAACAAGAATCGAGATAAAACAAAAAGACACGACACTCAGACGTGCACAGGGAGCCTATTTCACCGAGTAGTGTTTCCCACCTTTTCTCATTTGAGGTTCTCACATCACTCGGCCCTCAAGCTCTGTTTTTCTGAAAAAGCCCTCTTCTCACTTTTCCTCTCATCGCACATCTCTCTATTCTTCAATCTCTCATTTTTCATCCCTCCCCTGGGTGGTTGATGGATAAACAGCAAATTGTGGGCTCGTGCCTTTAGCATTCTGCTAGATTCTTTTTCATCCGCTCATAGCTAGTGAATTCCTCCCACGAAAAGGTTGCGCTACAACTGGGTGTGTAGCAAATCTGCAGCTAATATCAGTTAATGATGCTTTGCTGGGGAGTTTGGACGTGATAAGATCTGTCCAGATGATGGAGTGGAATATCTTGCCCCATTCTAGTTTGTGCTTCGCACTTTGCTTGATACCTCGTTGCTTGGAGGATGTGAGAGCTTTCTGCCCTTTGTTGTGCCTTTTTCTGGCGAATACGGTGCCCTTTCCGACAAGTAGAGTGCCCTTTCTGGCAAGTATTTTGACAAAGGGGAAAAGACAGAACACCTGACTCAACTGTGCCCCTAGTTCATCATTTTGACTATTTTTTTGTTTTTTGCTTTCTACTAAAATAGTTTTGACCAACATGAGAGTTAGATTAACGCGCTTGTTCGATTTTCTGATTTAAAATCATGCAAGTTAGGCTATGAGCACTGAGAGTTTTTCTTTTTTGGGTCCAAGAAATGGTCCAGTTTTGAAAAATGGAGTACTTTTCGAGAAGATTAGTCAACCTCAGTAAAAATTCTCAAAAACTATTTTTGCAAACGACCACTGCTCAACGAGCACGGAACCTACTCTTGAGATGCACAACCTCAGACCCATAGCAATGGAAAATTGCCCCTTGTCTGAAGGACACTGCATGGCAACGGAAAGTTGCCCCTTGTTTGAAATGACACTGCGGCGTTTTGAATGGCAACGGAAAGTTGCCCCTTGTTTGGATAGCACCGCAGCGCATTGTAGTCAGTCCTCAGAGCGACCAACACAACCAGACTCTCAAATACAGAGAAGACAAAGATGACCAAAACCATCGCATGGACACAATCGAATTTGAAGTGTTTTACGGCTGGACTTCAGAATGAAGTTGCCTACGTATCCCAAAGATGGGAATCAAGCCTCACGTAGTTCGGGGTTAAGGTACACTCGGGTATTTTAACCTTCACTTTTTAAGCTCTAACTTTTGCCAAGGCGCCCGCTACGGGTTTTTGACCTTGCGAGCTTTGTTCTTCTTTTCATTTCTTTTCATTTTTTTTCTCTTTTGCTTCTTTTTCTTCTTTCATTTTCTTCATTTTTCTTCTTTTTCTTTTTTTCATTCTTTGCATTTTTCTTTTTTTTTTATTCTTTTTCTTCTTTTTCTTGCTCTAACTTTTGCCTGGGTCGCCCTTCCGGGTTTTCGGCCCAGCGAGCCTCTCAAGGGGTAAAAGTATAACAAGTCCATGCCAAATGGTTTTGAGATCCTGAAATTATCGGAATCCAGGAGAATGGCTGTTGTTCTAGCTTCGCAAGCTTCTTCTGATGAGATCTAATCTTCTTGACTTGACTTTGGGTGCCTCTTGTTTGAGGGCTGCTTCAAATCTGGCCACACAGGCCTTACATGGCGGTTGACCGTTGAACGTTCTGAATGGGTCCAAGGTTCGAAAACAAATGGATTGAATCTTAAGACTGAGAGCGATCCTAGGCTGCACAATCTCAAGAGCGATTCCACATAAGTCTTCACAGGACTGCGCAAAACATTTTGTTTTTGAAAGTTTTTAAGAAAGCGACAAATCGCTCGTGCCGAAGATAGTGTGGAACCAATCTGGATCAAAGCTAGGGTCCTTCTCAGTACTCACACTAACAAGCATGATTTCATTCATTAAGGGCTTAGCACGCCTCTCTTTCTCTCAGTTTGATCAAAGTTTTGCAAATCCCGAGGAATTCCTCTCTCTTTGTTTTCATCGCAACGTTCAAAAAGTTTTGAAAAAACTCAGGTCATTACAATGACTTTAAGGCACAGAAAATGCAGAGTTCTTAGTCAAATACTGTCATCTCATTTAGAACTTCCGGCATAACTGGCACAAGGCAGAAGCAAATACGAGAGCGTGAAAATCACGGCTGTTTCATTCAAAATCTGTTGGCACAACTGGTTCCCTGGCAGAAACAGACTCAAAACAAAACGAAAAGATAAACACAAAACAAAATGGTGACGCCCGAGGTAACACCCCCCGGAATCACCCAACTCCTATACAACAGGACTGACTCGATACAACAAGTCAGACCCAAAACAAAAAAAGAGACTGACTCAAAACAAAAAGACAGACTCAAAACAAAACAACAAGACTAACCCAATACCCAAGTCAGAAAGCACAAAAGCTAGCATTGGCAAATGCTCAAAACAGTGCATGCCATACACCATATCTGAAATAAACTGAATGCCGCCCGCAGGTGGTTCATCCCTCGATCACATCACATTATCCCCCACAGGTTCACTGGTCGAGTGCCGATAGACTTTGCTAGACTGGCGTGGGGATGACCCTGTTGTCAAATAGATCTTGTACATCATGGCGCAGACGAAAGCAACTGTCAGTGTCATGATCGGTTTGTTGATGGTACACACAGTACCTAGTATGGTCATGCTTTGGAGGGAGAGGATCAGGTAAAGGCCGTTGTTCCAATGGTTTCAGATGTCCTTTCCGGATTAAGGCCTCTAGAGCCTTTGACAAAGGCATATAAAGTGGGGTGAAAACCCTCTTGACTCGGGGTGGATATTTGGCCGTCTGCGAGCTACTTCCAGACGCACCGGTGAATGGGGTAGCTTTTTTTGATGTGGTGGTGGTGACCATGCCCACTTCAGAAGATCTTGCAGCTGCATCACCACTGGTGGTCGCATTCGAACTGTGGGTAAACGCCCTCCTGGGCTGTTCCTTCTCTTGGTCAATGAGGCCCTACTTCATAGCATCCTCGATCTGTACTCCCATCTCATGCAAATCTGAAAAGGTAGGGAAGCGGAGCACGATCATTTTTTGCATCAGTTTTGGCTGGAGATTGCGCACAATCATCCTGATCTGGTCCTTGTCAGTAGGCCTCAGGGTCATCATTGAAGCCTTGTCCCTCCAGCGGGCTACGAAATCAGAAAAACTCTCCTTAGGCTCTTGCCTTGTTGTCTCAAGATCACGAGTTGTGACCTCGATTTGCGTGTTATAGGAGTACTATGCAATGAAAGCCTCGGCCATCTCATCCCAGTTCCGTTTGACATCGTCTTCTAATTTTGCATACCAGATAGCGACCACACTTGACAGGGTTCGGCCGAAAAATGAAAGTTTCTGCAGCCTGGTGAGACCTATCGGCCTTAGAATGTCCGAAAACAACCGGAGGTGCACTATGGGATCGCCAGATCCATCAAATCGGTCGATGTATGTCATCTTAAATCTGTCCGGCAGTGTCACAGCTGTGTCGGTATACCCGTCCTCAATGTCCGGAATGGATTTTACTCCCTGAGATTTCTTGAACATCTTTTCTAGCTTGCTCACCTTCAGCGCTGTAGGGTCTAACTCGAACTCAAATGGTGAATCCGGCAGGTTGATCGATGCTTTAGACAGCTGGGGTAAGATTGGGGGCGGAGCCGGTCCCGTCGGAATGTTCGGATCTCCTTGGACATTTGGTGCCTCCTCGGATGCTGGAACTCCTGGTGGGGGAGGGGCATGGTGCGAAGCAGATGCTCCATTTTGCTATTGCAGCCTGGTGATTAGCTCAGCCTACTGGGCCATGATCGCAGCCTGCTGTTTGGCAAATTCTGCCTGACGGGCAGCGTCTTGCTGCATGAGTTTCATACTTTCTTGAAGTTGACGCATCATTTCCTCCATCCCTACCATGTTCTGCTGTTCCGGCTGACTGACTGGTATATCTATCCCTGCAGTAGAAACTGAGACCTCAGCTTGACTGTTCACTAATGGGGTGGATAAGGGCCACCGATCTGGTAACTACTGAACCGGTGATCTGTGCCTAATTGGCCCCTTTTACCCTGCCTCTGGCGGAGGAACACTAATTTGTCCTTGAACTGAATCTCTGACCTGACAAAGTCTATCAGCACAAGTCCGATGAACCTCGGGGAATATTGGAGCCTTCTGAAGCTATGGTTCCAAGACTACCCCCTAGTAAAAGAGAAAACATGCAGCATCTCAGCCTGATTTCTCCCTTGAACAGATATGAGCATAGTTGCATGAGTGTGCTCTCTACTGAATTCTGTCCAAAATTCTACCGGTGAACTGATACCCTCAGGTAAAACTGATTCCTAGATACTGATGCCCGCAGGCCTGATACCCAGACTTGTAAACTGATACATGCATTCTTGTAGAGACGCACTCTAAAAGCACATAACAGATAAGTGAGAGCCAAAACACCCCTATGTTGGGGTAGGGTTTCCCTGTCCTATTTTGTCAGGAGCTAGGGTTTCACTACGCACACAGCGGCTTCAAACAACCTATCGGGTAAGCAACCTGTCCTAGTTTGGAATGGTCACTATGGATCCGAATATGCACTAGGTCGAATGGTCAAAAAGGGTGCCCCGGTAAAACCGGGGTTTGTGTTCCCATACTGGCAGAGCCCATAATCGGTCAGCCTTATGGTCATGCCTTGACAAGACAAGCCTCCGGTAAACCGTTCAGGAATAGCAGATGGCAAATACGGTGTCCTAGGCGCACCAATACAAATGCAATGCAAAGAAACACATAAGTGTAGTCAAAACCAGATATCATGAGTTCGAGTCAAGTTCTCTAAATCTCCAGCAGAGTCGCCAGAAACTGTAGACGTCCCCGAACGCCCCGGGAGGAACGAGTCCCCCGTTCCGTTCGATATTCGGCTCACTACAGCTCGGACTCTCAAATTTGTCACGGTTCTTAATCTGAACCAAAGAGTCCAAATCCGGCAAATCGTTTTGAGAAAACAGATCTTTAGAAAAGAAGTGCCAAACATGGACTGCTTTGCCAGATACAGAGTCACCACCTAAATATTTTATTTTGGGGAAATTTAGGAAACCCTGACTCGTTTGCCTAAGGCCACGTGTCCATCATCACCAAAGTTGCCTTGGCTCGGGAACTTGGGTACGATTGGGGAAGGTCACTTCGTGAGCACCCCCGCTCGCCCGATCAAAGATCGACCTATACTAACCATGATATCTATTTTTGAAAACATTATGCGTTCTTATTCTGGTTATTAGCTTAGATTTACTATGTGATGCGCACAGCATACAAGTATAGACTGGATCGCCTGAATTAGAACAAAACATTTCATATTTGTTTGTTTGAAAATGGTTTGATGGTGCTACTCGCAAGTAGGCTAAGACGTGGATTTGCCACCCTCAGGTGGGCTTAGAAAACATGATTTTGCCACTATCTAGTGGGCTTAAAACACACAGTGGATGAATTGTTCCAATCCAAATAACCCAACCTTCACCCACAGGCATTCAGGCAGTTATATCACATAAGCAATTAGCCTCATGGTAAGCGTGCTATTCATTGCAGTCACTCACACGCATGCAAGGATGCTAAAGCATAAAACTTACCGAGTACTCCAAGCCAAAACAGAAGCTAATTAGAAATCCATGCATGATCCTAATTATACAGAAATGCCTAATGCAACACATGCAGAAGTGTAATTATAGCAGGCTCGGCTATTCTAAACATGGCATATGAAATGCTACAGCTAACATGTATTCAACTTGGAATTGAAAATATAATGCAGTTAGAATGATGCGCCAAGCCCGGTGCATGCAAAACAAATGAATGAATGCAAACATGCTATCATACTGTATGCTAATTGAAACATGCCCTAATCTAACCATCATAAGCGGGTAAATAAAAGGGAGAAAGACGTGGGATTGGAAGACATACATCACACACACGCACACTTATTACAACATTGCCCTCGCGCAGAGGATCCGAAAAAATAATATACAGTCCCAAATAATTACAGTCCAAATATGTACAAAATCCTAATTAATTAACAAATTAAATTAGGAAAGCAATAAATTGGCATGCAAGCCAGGGATTGCCTCAAATCTGCTCCGGATGATGGATGATGCATGCTCGGGTTGCCTTGTGCGGAGAATCCCTCGCGATGCCCCGGTTTGCCTCTGTTTACAATTGTTCTTGGAATGCGTGCCAAGCTCCGGAAGGCTGTCGACTTCTGATTTGCTGCAACAGAGAGCAACGAAGGGGCATGGCAAAGTATTTTCACATATGTATGCATGACTATTGTTCAGGGAGTGTAGTCCTCGATCCTCGTGCCACCAATCACGCATATTGATGCATGATGGCCGAGGAGTCGATTTGCACGACTTGATATGAAATGAATGCACATATAAACACAACAAGACCTAAACTCCATCATGGATAATCCGGAGTGTCGGTGACTGGGAATTGAGACACGCTCCGTCACTCGAAGTACGAAACGTCCCTCGTTTCTCGTGCTCGAGCTAACTCCTATCCCAAGCACAATGCAATATGCATGACATGCATGAATGCAACTAATATACAACCTAGCATGCACAATGCTATGAGATGGCATACACAATGCACGATGTAACAAGGCATACGCAATGCTCTAACATACAACCTAGCATACGCAATGCTATAAAATGAAATGGCATACTCAATGCACAATGGACTTACACCAACATGAGTGGACCTCAGCCACACTCACATTAGTAGCCATGAGATGAAAATGAGACACTCGAAATGCGTGCACACATCCACGCAAACCGAGGACCGAACCTAAGGCACAAATGCCACTCTAACAAGGCATGGCAAGGCATGAAATGCGGTATGCAAACATGCAAATTTCAGTGCTGAAATATGATGCAAAACAGCCCCGAAACATGGAAACATGGCACCCGATGCACGGAATGAACCCGAAATACAAAACTAGGCATATGCATTAGCCTATAGCTATACAAAACATGCGTTATTTGAACATGAAGTGTGAAGAAAGATTCAAGGATGTCCCAAAACAAGCATATTTACAGTTTTAAGCAAGGCCAAACAATGAACACAAATAGGACTAAGCTAGCATGCAAAAATGGCCCCGTAAGAGAGGTAATGAAGCAAGTAGCAGCTGCTGGCCCCAAATGGCCAAGAGCCCTTCAACAAAGTTGAAGAGAGGCTCAAAATGAAGCACTTTACAGTTTTAAACAAGCCACGGATCTAAACACAAACAAGCCTAAAACATTGTGCAAGAAATGGGCCAAAAGGGAGACAAAGAAGCAAGTGATGGTTGCTGGCCTCAAACAGAGGAGGGTCCTCAACAAAGTTGAAGAAGGGCCCAAAACATGGTATTTTACAGTTAGTGACCAAACCCAAAACAGTGCACATGCAAGCCTAAAATACTATGCAAAATAAGGCCTAAAAAGAGGTTTAAACACAAAGTGTAAAAGGGGAGCCTCAAAAAGCAAAAGACCCTTGATCAAACATGAATAGGGGGCCAAAATAAGGCTATTTACAGTTTAGACCAGGGCCTAAAAATACAATCACAAGGGGCTAACAAAACATGCAAAAATGAGGCCAAAAGAGGGATAAAGAGGCAAGTAACAAAAGGAAGTCTCAAAAAGTGAAGAGCCCTTCAACAAAGTTGAAGAAGGGCTCAAAATAAGCCACTTTACAGTTTATAACCGAGCACAAAACGGTTTAAAAATAGGCCTAAAATACTATGCAAGATAGAGGCATACAAGAGAGGTAAAGAAGCAAGTGTTAAAAGGAAGTCTCAAACAGGGAGAGGCCCTTAAACAAACATGAAAAGAAACTCAAAATAATGGTATTTTAAGTTAGGGTCGGAGCCCAAATATGCAAGCAAGTATAGCTTAGATTGTATGCAAAAATAGAGCCAAAAAGAGGAGAATGAAGACTCACCCTTGTAGACAAAGCTTTGACAACTCTTGGACCAAGTTTGGTGGCTCCTTAGCTCTGGAAAACAGCTCCAAGTGGCTGGAATGGATGGTGGTGGTATGGTGCTAGGTGGTGGTGTGGAAATGGTGTAGGGTTTGGAGAGGTTTTGGTGCTTGGAAGAGAAGGAGAGGGAGGATCAATGCAAGAGGCTTAGAGCAAATTTTTGTAACCCTCAGATAGGAGCTGGAGCTGCTGTTATATAGGCAAAAGAGGGGAGAAAGGGGGGGGGGGGAAATGGGGGGGGAAAGAATTCAAGTTTCCCCCTAAAAGTGCAGCCCCCCGGATACAAAATCTGGGGGGAAACAGAATGCATATCTGTAAAGTACCTGGAGAGAGGATCATGGCCGGCTGCTTTTCTAGGGTTTAGGTGGCCGGCCGGCTCTCCCCATGGCTGGCCGGCCAAGGGTCAAAAGGGTCAATCATGATTAGTGGCCGGCCACCCCAGAAAGAGGGCCTCCCATGTGTGTACAACACAACCATGTGGTCAAAAACTGGAGAAAGTGAACCAGGAGAGAGAAAATGCCACTTTTACTGGCCGACCATATGATATTGGTGGCCTCCCAGGTGTGTACAACACAAATATGTGGTTTGGGGTAAGAAAAAGTGGCCTTAGGGTGGTCAACATTGGCTTTCAAGTGAGAAAAAACGGGCGACAGAGGGCGACGGAGGAATAAAATTGGTTGTTAGAACAATTGCTGGCCTCCCACCCTTCTACGACCTTCTTGACAATGAAACAGAGGTCCCTGCCAAAAATGAACCCAAACCGATGCAAAATGAAGGTTCGGGGGCCGAAACGCGCAGCCCGAGGCCCCGAAAACTGACTGTTAGGCACCGGAAGTGGTGTTCGACCACGAAGTTGGTCTCTCGAGCCATAGTGTCCCTCAAAACGAAGCAAATAAGATGTATGCCAAAAATCGGAGCAAACGGAGGTGGTTAAGCGGTCCCGAACCGAGGCACACGGCCAACGGCTCTGAAAAACTGAAAACCGGACTCCAAACGGGCAAAATGGCCTACGACCACGAAACATAGCCTACAGCCACTGAGAGATGATCTATGAGACCTCTCCCTCCCTTCGGGAAGAGAAAATAGAGAAAACAGAGCCTGGTTCGCAAACCGAGGCAAAGCATGAAAGAGTCCGAAAGTCTGGAGGCAAGGCTCGCAGCCAAGACCCTGAAACCTTTGAATGAGCACGATATGCAACATCACCAAGCGCTCAATCGATGACGTCTGAGTCTTAAGGTCGGTCAAAATGGGGTGTCTACAGCAGCGAAAGAGAAGTTGAAGAATCAAACAACGCACGATAGTAGATTTGATGAAATGTCTGCCAACCAATCCAAAATTGTTGAAATGTTATCAATTATCTCCGCTAGAACTATTCAGCGCGATGAACAAAAGGCGATAGACCGTGAGTAGAAGGCTGCAGAGCGTTGAAGAAGGGCCGAAGGTAGGGAGGAACAACTAAAACTCCTATCTATGATGAATGAAAGAGAATAACGAAATGAAGATCATAAAATTATGTCAATGGACATGACAATTTTAAATCCTATGCAAATGGCATACTACGAAGATCTTCAATGACAGATTTTATTTCGAACAACTAATAGATTGCCTTGAAAGGTTCCGTATTTGTGGGTTTCATCTATTAGTTTTATTATTTAAAAATATTACGTCTAACTTGTATTGGTTAGTTTTATTGGTTTTATGAATTTCCCCCGATACGTATTTTTGCCATATTTCAAGTTCAATATCTAATTGTTGCCATGTTTTTTGCATAGGGAGATCTTTGGTCTATAGTTCAATGTATTTTTTTTTTTAAATTAACCTCGTCTTCTTTAAAATGATATTTAAAGTGAAGTCATTGACTACTATAACATGATTTGTACCAAAGGAATCATAACTAGATAATAACCTTTTTGTAGCATTTTCAGGATATACATAATCATGTCCTTTGTCAACTAGGCATTAAAATGAAAAACTACAATATAAAGTGATAATAACTGCATAGGCCAATGGTCATAACTGAATAGGTTTTAATTAATGTCGTCCTCTTTAACAAATTGACCCAACAAAAGGTTGTTAAAATAACAAAATACAAAACAATACAAATACATAATGTGAAACACATCAATAGTCATTATCTGGTGGTGGTGGTGGAGAAGGGTAGTAGTGATGGTATATGTCATTTACGCAATGCTCAATCGTATCTACACGATGCTCAATGTCCACACGAAAATCACCAAATTGTTGAATTAATGAGTTCTGTGCAGTGGCAAACGTATCAAACTGAGTACCCAACGAATTGACCTGATTAGCCATTTGATGTTCCCATTGAATGCGTTGATTATAATGTTGTTCTTCTATGGCCAAAAACTCAGTCCAATATTGAGGTTGTTCAGTTGATGGCATCACATTGGCATGAGGATCTTCTGGAGCATCATCTTCTGGGACTTCATCTTCTGAATCTTCTGGAGCATTAACACTTCCCATTAAATTGGAGGCTGCACCAGCACGAGTCACTGCATACTGATTAATTGGTGAACGGATTTTGATATCCATTTCATCTACAAGGTGAACCTTAAAATGTTTGAAAATTTTTGTTAAGAGTGCCCCAAACAGTAATGACCGACCCGTGAATTGACCTTGATTTGCCAGTATCATTTCTTTCATAATTATGTAACACAAATCTAACTTCTGACCAACTTCAAAATAGTATAACAAATAGGCATTAAAATATGGGACCGCATCATGATATCCTTTTTTTGGAGTGACATTTTCTACAACCCACCGGTGGAGAATCCGAAGATAAGGTTTTAAATGTCTTGCATGTAAACTAGTCCCAGTAAATCTGTTTCGACAAATAGTAGTATAGACATCAGTAGCATTACCAACGATATTAGCTAACTTAGCCTTAGTCTGAAAATGAATATTTTCATCACCTAACTCAACTCCAATAATGCTTGCCAAAGTTGGAATATCAAACTGTATACCCTTTCCTTACACATATGACAAAAGAGTAAAATTTCCATCTTCTTCCTGAGTACCTTGTAGGTGAACATAACATAGAGATACCAGTCGTGGATATACCTTTTGGGGAAAATTAATTAAGTTTAGCCATCCCATTGCTTCAAGTTTACTAATTAATAGTGCATCATATTGAGATGGAAGATTTACCCTCCTCCCTGTTACAATCGGTCGGCTAGAGAAGTTTGGAAAGGCTAGTGTATGACTTTCACTGAGAAAATCATCAGTAGGATATGACTGAATTTGAGGCTGTTGTTTTTTGCGTCATGGAGGGTTGGAACTTTCACCAACTTGTGCTCTCGCTCTTTTAGTTCTAGGCATGATGTCAAAATCTGTTGAATTTCAAATGAATATAGTTTTAATATTACAATGCATATTAAAATGGAAAAACATTACCATAGTTCAGTATGCATACTAATTACATGTTATTTTCATATTATATGTTTTTTTAATTACCCTAAAAGTCAATAGTGAATATGCTGTATGAATTACAGTTCTGTATGAATGTGTTGCCTTAATATGCTATGAAAGTCAATAGGGAGTTGAAAATTCATACAACACATTCTCTATTCATTTGCTATTCATAAAATTCATACAGCACATTCTCTATTCATTTGCTATTCATAAAATTCATGCTCTTGAGAAAGTTAAACTTGAACAAATAAAACATAAAATTGAACAAATACAGCATACACACTTAAAAAATACAGCATACACACTGAAAGAAAAAAAAAAATAGGGCCGGTTGACCAACCGGTTGGCCCGTGCCTTTCACCATGCAACATACTACCTCTTGGATGCTGCCTTCTTGTTTCTGTTCTTGCCTTTCTTGATTCAAATGGTTTCCCTTGCTCAGTCTGTGGATTCACACTTACATTACACTGAATATGCAGAGTTTGGGATTAGATTTTGGTTAAGCCGAATTTGAAGGTAGTGGTGGAGGGAATACACTGACTGTGTTCTTAGAGGCAATCTGTGGACAGACAAACAATCTGTGGGCAGAGGTATTCAGTGAAGGTTGTTAATTTTTTGATGGCAGGTTTGTATATAATTTTGAGCTGATATAGAGGCTCCATTCTTGAGGTAGGTGGTGAGGAAATTAATACTCAACAACCGTATGCAGTGTGTAAAATGAGGCATGGTAGATGGAATGCATTCAATGAATGGTAGGTGGTGTGTGTAAAATGAATGGTAGGTGGTTCAAATGTATGCAATGTGTGCATAAATAATTGAAGACATTATGATTTGTAGGTGGAATGCATTTATCTACTGACTAAATGAATGGCTTATTATGTATTTTTTAACTATGTATGCTGAATGCATTTTAAGTGAGGTAATAAATAAATGGCAAGATTAACATCAGTAAATCAATGCCATATCAATAAATTTGTATATGCAAAAATAATGATTATGCAGTAATTTAAGAATTGACCTTGAATTAAGAATACTAATTTAAGACATTATTATTAAATTATGATTATGCAGATCAACATTAGTAAAAGAAGACATTATGATTATGCACATGAACATCAGTAATTTAATATATTATTATTAAATTATCATTTAAGACATGATTATGAAATGTGCCTAAATGGATGTGGTATTATCATTTGTGGCACATTAACATAGAATTTAAGAAAATCATATTAATTTTATGTGAAATTATCATTTGTAACTGATTAAGTTATGTATATTATCATTTGTAATTGTCATGAACTAAACACTGCACAATTCTGAATATTAAAGATTGAATATTACAACAGCACATCATCATATAACTTCTGAATTACTTAGGTAATATAGTGCATCATAATGAAGATTACAAACAAGAGAATCTTCCGTTCCAAAACTATAAACAAAATTACATGTATTGATGTAGTGAATTTAGTGTTCACCATGAAGATGCCACATATGTTCTACTAAATCATTACGGAGGGCATGATATGCATCCTTATCTCTAATACCTAAATAACGAGACAAAAATGATTGGCAGTCATTGGTAGGAGTAGAGGAAAGTTGCACTGGTGTGTTGGTTGATGAAATATCATAATTGAAATCAAGGTGCTCCTCCCTCTCATCTTCGACAATCATATTATGTAATATGATGCAACTCTTCATTATGTTGGCAAGCATTTTAGAATCCCAATAACGTACCACACCACTTATAATTGCGAATCAAGATTGAAGGACTCCGAATGCCCGCTCTACATCTTTCCTGGCTGACTCTTGCATCATTGCAAAATGTTGTCTTTTTGCTCCTTGGGGAGAAGAAATTATTTGAACCAATATTGCCCATTGAGGGTATATACCATCAGCAAGATAATAACCCATATCGTAACTATGTCCATTAATTGTGTAATGGAAAGGAGGAGCTTTACCTTGCGCAAGATCAGAAAACAAAGGCGATCGGTCCAACACATTCAGATCATTGTGTGAGCCAGGCATTCCAAAAAATGCATGCCAAATCCATAAGTCATAAGATGCTACTGCTTCAAGAATAATGGTTGGCTTTTTTTGATGGCCTACATATTGACCTTGCCATGCCTTTGGACGATTTTTCCACTCCCAATGCATGCAATCTAAACTTTCCAACATGCCAGGAAACCCCCGAACCTCCCCAATAGCAAGTAATCTAGCAATGTCTGTTGGCGTCGGAGATCTCAGATATTCTTCTCCAAAAATTTCAATCATTGAATTACAAAATTGTTGCAAACTTTGAATTGCAGTGCTTTCCGCAATACGAATGTAACCATCAACTGCATCTGCTGCGACACCATATGATAATATTATCATCGCTGAAGTCATTTTTTGTAAGGGAGATAATCCAAGTACATAAGTTGCATCTTGTTTTTGAACAAAATATGAATTGTGTGCTTAGATTGCATTCAAAATGCGTAGATACAAAGGACGACGCATTCGAAAACGTCTACGAAATATTGTAGGTGAATACACTGGATTTGCAGCAAAATAATCTGCAAACAATCTGTCATGACCCTACCTTCTATCTCTGTGTATATATCTATGACCTACAACAAAACCACCTATTTTCTTTGAGCTATCACTTGACTTAAGAATATGAAGCATACTAGTATTATTCTGCTCATAAGCTCCTAAAAGTGTGACGATATATTCATCATCATCAGACTCATCATCAGAGGAAGAGAAAGAAGAAGAGGATGAAAATGAAGTCAATATCATGGATTTGAATTTGAAGGTATTCATTATGCTCTGTTTTGTTTAAGCTATGATCGTATCAGTTGTGTGGAGTTGTCTGACATATGGATAATGGGTTTATATGAGAACATAATCCATATGCCAGACATATATGTAATGGAGGGAAACAGAAATAGGAAAAAGAATTGGGAACAGAAATGGAGGGAAACAAAAAGAAAAAAGAAAAAAAAAATTGGCTGACCGGTCAACCGGTCAGTCGACCAACCGGTCGCCCCTTTCCCCGGTTCACAAAGGTGGGTTCAAACAGTTCAAAAGGGTAAAAAAAAAAATTTACACTTACCGGTCGACCCACTGGTCGACCAACCGGTTGTCCCACGGGATTTGATGCACCGTTGGAGCTAGTGATATCAGATTTGGTCAAATGAGTCATTTTTTACTCAGATTTGGTGAAAAAAGAAGTTCACCGTTGGAGATGCTCTAATATATACATAATTTATTTTCTCTATACATTATTCTAATATGGTATCAGAGCTATATGTTAAGTTTTTGGTGTTTTTCGCCTTTCGGTGGGCGGCAACCTTGCTTTGACCGCCCGCCGAACCTCAACTTATTCCGCTGATCCGAAGCTTGCCTAAACTACAATAACCCATCTTTTGGATGTAATCCTAGTCCCAAGTGGGTTACTAATCATGTTTGGCTACCATCTCTACCTTTTCTACAGATACCTCAAACTCCTCACACCACAGCCATGGGCCATGAGAACCACAGAATAGCTTGGGTTGAGAGAACCATGCAGATCAACGTGAGGGACAGAGGCCAAGCTCTTTCAGTGATAACCACCAACTTCTCAACGGCAACAACACTGTCCTTCATCTCTTTAGCCCTAAGCTCACTAATCGGAACATGGCTCAGAACCTCCATAAAAACCATCTTCACAAACTACATCATTTACGGTGACACAAGCCAATCAATCATGGTGATCAAACACATCACTCTTCTCATCTTCCTCCTCACGTTGTTCATGCATCCCTTCAGCTCCGCCTTCATCCCCTCATAGTTGCATCCTATCAGCACTGCTTTCTTTCCCATTTCCTCCTCATTCTTCCTACTCTTTCACTTCAATCCCCACCCCCCCAATAACACACCTCTCGTCATCCATGTCCCGATTTTTGGTCTATAGTACTAGAATGTTTGCACCGTGGTGTTTTTCGTCATCTTTTTCTCCTCTAATGTTGTTCTGAGAGCAATTTTGGTCACTCACATCGCCAAAGATAGAGACACCCATTAGAGCTATGAGAATGTTTCTCTATCTTTCCGTCCAAACCCACTCTTCTTTTTTATTTTTTTATTATTTATTTCTTTAATCACACCCATGTTTCCCACTACCAACATACCCACCATTTTAAACTTTTCTTTCCACCACCTACGTCTCGTTTTCTTACTAACTACCCCATTTTTTATTTTATTTTATTTTTTCATCAACATACTCCTTCTTTCCTTTTTCTTTCCACCACCCACATCATCCATGTTCTCCTTTCTTATCTTCATTTTTCCATTTAATAATAATCATAAAAAAAAAACACAACAAACACAAAATTCCTCAACTGCCGTTGTATATATTTACATTGCCATTACAATCCTTACATTTTTAAGTTAAAAAAAAAATAGCACTAATAACACCACCAACCACAATCCATAACCACCACACAAAAAAAAAAATCAAAAGAAAGTTTTTTTCGATTTCCTCCGGCACCAACCCGGCAACGAAGCTTACACTCCATCTTCATTTGCAACCAGCTTCATCACTCGCCTTCGTCGCTCTTGACGACTTTGCCTCGGCCTTGCCAGCGCTCCCAAATGCAATTACTCCCCGTTGGCCGTCAAATACGGAGTATGAGGGCACTTTGAATCGAGCCTTGGAGGTGGCCTGCCATTTCAGCTCTTTATTCTTCTTCTTTAGTGAGCTAATCTCTCCTTAAACATCTTTATACATATGTTGAAGCAGGGAGAGTTGCGCTGACAGTTGATAAACTTCAAACGTCCTGTTCTGCAGTCGACGAAACAAGTTAGTGACCGCAGTCATGGTCTCCACACATGACTTCAGCATATACCAGTTAGCCTCTATGTCTGATTGTGTAGCCATTATCTGCTCAACTGACATTTCTGGATAGCTGAGCACAGGGGACGGTGGAAGGGCGCTTGGTTGAGGTTCAAGGGTGACAGAATCGGTTATCTCTCTTGTGGACTCGTTGAGGTCTGGAAAGAGGGTGAGAGAACCACAGGAAGAAGCCATGTTAGAGGAGGAAGGGATTGTAGAGTGATTCAGAGGAGGATGCACAAAAAAGGTTGCAGAATGGTTCGTATCTTTGTTTTGCTCTGCCTCTCTAACTAGCCTCAACCTTGGTTTAAAAAGAGAACGAAGAAAAGAAGATGACAGAGAGAGCACAAGAGCTAAGGTAGATACGACGTTCTGTCGGTCACATGAATTAGGCGCCAGACACGACGTTCGAAGTCGCATGTTCGGCACGACTTTTGAGGGCGAGACATATATATATATCTTTGTATATATATAGACACGACCACACAATGTTTTCTCTAACGGTCCGACACGACCACACATTGTCTTCTTCAACGGTCCGACACAACCATACAATGCCTTCTACAACGGTTCGACACGAACATCCAGTGTCTTCTACACCGGTTTGTCACAACCATACAATGTCTTCTACAGTGGTTCGACACGACTACACAGTATCTTCTACAACGGTCTGACACCACCATACAATGTCTCCTATTTTATTTTATTTTTAGTTTATTTTCCTGTTTTGTTACTCTCTCCAAACTCAAGTTGGTTTGTGCTTATCCTCCTTGAGTTTGAGGGGGGCTGTTAGTGTATATGCTTTATGCAGTGTTGTCTCATCTATAAGCTTAGTGTATATGCTTTACGTAGTGCTGTTTCCTCTATATGCCCTTCTCCTTTTATAGGCTCCTCTCCTCTATGAAAAGGCTAAACTAAACATTTGTAATACACAATCAATATATACACAATTTATTCTCTCTCTCTCTCTCTCTCTCTATACATTATTCTAACAGGGTCACTAACCTTTCAGTGTTATATTATATACACTGAAATTTTATAGAGAAGATTGAATATTGTTTTTAAGGATGATTGGTACTCATAGCATATTTGTTAGTCTTTTCAGTAAATGCATGAGGTCTTTTCTTGTAAGTTCTTGCTTCCTCTATCACACTTCATCATAAATTAATCGTTTGCTTATATTCAAGATTTAGATGTGTTTATGTTTTGATAAATTTCCTGAAGTGGTTGCTACATCTTAATGCAACATTTAAGGCATGGAAAGAATGGTGTGGAGGAAGTCCTTGGAATGGGTCCCCTATTAGATTATGAGAAACAAGGTCTTAAAAGTTTGATGCCAGAGCTCAAAACTTCAATAGAGAAGGGAATTAAGTTTGTCAACCAATAGGGTGGAGAAGCCTCGTGCTGCTCTTGAGGTCGATTCTTTCTCGCCAAAACTGTCACAATTTTGCTTCTGTAATATGGAATTTATACACTAGTCAAATGATTTGCCTGTCTGGGTTGAGATGCGCACAGGCTGATTTTTGTTGGAATGGGGTGTTATTGACTCTTGAGGTCTCGTTAATAAGTTTCAGTGGCTTGTTTCTGTTCTTTAAATTAAATTAAATTAGTACCCTCATCTAGGTTTGTTATTCTTACATTCAAATTCTGCATCTTCTTGTGCTCAACAAACATTGGGAGTCTGGATTTGAATGGAATGTGAAATGGCGGTTATTGATTTATTTTATGCAGTTTTGT
This sequence comes from Camellia sinensis, assembly GCF_055761805.1. Taxonomy (NCBI): domain Eukaryota; kingdom Viridiplantae; phylum Streptophyta; class Magnoliopsida; order Ericales; family Theaceae; genus Camellia; species Camellia sinensis. Next base: position 38,383,514 of record NC_138969.1, on the reverse strand, counting down.
GATATTCCTTTTATTTGATGAAATAACACCCTTTTTTGGGGTTGGTACATTCGTGTACAGGCCAGAGATATATTCTTGTAGTTCCTTGGAGGATTTTGACATCTTGAATATAAATTAAGAGGTTCGATATTGTAGTGTTATCAAAATTTGGCTTGTAAACAAGGTGAGCCGAGTAGAGTAGTAGGTTTTTCAAACTTGACATAAAAGCTTAGTAAGTTTTAGAATGTATTTAGGCTTATTTTATTTATCTTTCAAGTCAATTTTAGATTAGTTTTAATCGAGTTAATAATTGTTGAACTTGAGTAACGTAATTACTTGTAAGCTTGGTTTGAAAATTTAATCAATTTGAAAATGTGTTCAATTTAGGTTTGTTTACATTGTGAAATGTATTATTAATGAGTTGAACAAGGGTCAAGTTCCCTCAACCAAATAAGGGTTGATTACTAATTTGGTTTCATGATCTTAGTCAGAATGAATATACCTCTTTTAACTATTAATAAATATGATTTTTTTTATTTATGAATTTATATATTTTGACCTCGTGAATTATATATTTTTATCTTTTTAGAAAAAAGTATTTGTACAATTTTTATAATTTAGGATGTTAATACCTACGGGATTATAGACGAGGTAATAGTTGTGAGCAAGGTTCTGAAAAGCGGTTGCGGTCGCCGTAACGGTGGCGGTGACGCGGTTGCGGTTGCGGGGTGTAAAGGCCGTAGTGTAACGGTTGCGGTAACCGGAACCGTGAATTTTTTTATTTTTTGCACAATTTGAAAAAAACTTATTGATACGCATATTTTTTTCCATGATTATATTTATTGGGTTAAAAATAAATATTGATCAATTTTTGTAAATTTTCAAGTACGATCCAATATATTTCATATTTTCAAATCACTATAAACTGAGTTTTTTACATTTTATTTTAATAATTAATGACTTTATATTTTACAAAAAAATTAATCACTAACTATTATATATAAGATAAATAATGAAAAAAGTAAGAGAATAAATAAGAACCTAAATATATATATATATATATATATACATACATATTTTAACCAAGCCAAATAGATAATGACCACACTTATTATTATTATTATTTTCAAACAATATATAGATAGACACACACAAATAAAATGGTTTAGTGATAGCAGCTGAATATAATAGCATAGGTCTTATAGTTTCAACAAATCAATAACATGTTCTTCATCTTCCCTCTTCTCTCTCTCTCTATCTCTTGCTCCTCTATTTTCTCTCTTTATCTTCCCTCTTCTCTCTATCCCTCTTCCCCCATTTTCAGCTTTTTTTTGTGTGTTTTTTTTCGAAAGAAACAGTTTGGAACCGTTACGTAACGGTGCGTAACAGACCGTTACGGCTGTTACGACACCGTTACGACCGCTACGGCTGACACACCTGTGAATCTCAATCACACTGCAAAAGCGGCCGTAACGGGTGGCGATAACCGCCAAAACCGTTACGTAACGGTTGCGGCCGCTTTTTAAAACCTTGGTTGTGAGGCTTTTGGTACTCTATAAACAATTCACAATTACTAATCACTAGTCCAGCTCCATATTCCGCAGGTACAACTTTCTCTCAACTTGCTCAATGAGATTGAAAACCCTGGGAAAATACATTGATTCTCATGCTTCTGGGTAGGAACTTTGGGTACAAATTGCTCTGTTCCAAAACCATGAATTTATGGAATTTAAAGGGGATTGCAGTCATTGACTTAGAGCACAACTATTATCCCTTCAAATTCGATTTCGTACAAAGACTATTTCAAGATAATTTTTGGAGTTCCTCACGGAGAAGATATGAGAACCAAATTTCAAACCATTTTTCTGCTGTTTAGGTGAGGTTTCTTGGGCTTCTGATCGAGTTCTATCAAGAGAAACCCCTCTTTGGAGTTGCAAAATTCATTGGAAAACCTATTAAAATTGATCTGTTTGACTAGGGTTTGTATGTATTGAAATTAATTTTCGAAAGCCCTATGCTAAAATTGGAGAGGTTTGACAGCTTCTTAAAATGGTGCATGTTCTCTCTTCTATTATCTTATTTTCTTTAATAATATTGCATCTTCAGAAAAAATATTAAAAAAATTACTCAGAATTTAGGGTGCGTATATTAGGTGCATTTAAAATATAAAAAATTGACTAAATTGTGAAAAATGTCCACTAAAATAACAAAACACAAAAGGAAAATAAAATTAGGTTGAGGGGATCAAATTGAAACACTCTTTCATATATTAAAAACTATAAATTGACGCGATTTGAAAAGGAGAACTTACTAGTAAGTCTCATACGTAAAGTTTAAAATCCATCTAGCCCCAAAACAAAATATTTACACTAATTAGTATATATATTTTTAATTGTTATAAAAAAATCTTCTTCTTTTTTTTTTTTATTTTTCTTTTTTCTTTTTTATAAATATACAGACATTGTTACTTTCTACCACCATTGGACTTCTATCAGACAGTTACCGGAATGTTCAACATCATCGGGAAGTTGTCGGAGTATCACCAAAAGTTCGCCGGAGTATTGTAAACGTCACTGAAAGTCACTGAAATGTCCAAAACATTTGCTAGACGTTAAGAATATCGTCGGATACTTATTGAAATGTTCAGAATATTGCCCAAAAAAAAAAAAAATAAATGGAAAAATTAGAGCAAAAAATAGCAACATGTGCTTAATATTGATAAAGTAAAAAGAAAAAAAAAAGTAACTACAAAAAATAGCAACAATGAGAAAAAATATATATGTTATTTTTCAATTTCTATAAAATTTAAATAAATAATTTTTATATTGATCAAACTAACAAAATAAATTTTAAAATTATAGAATGTAGTGTCAAAAGCAAAAATCTATTATGATTACCTAATATTTCCACCTAATATTTCCTACTATACGACTAAAAAGGGTACGTAGCCATCATTAGATATCTATTTCAACGCACTTTGGCCTCTCCTCTTCATGGCTTCTTCTTCTTCTTCCCCCATTATCATTGAGAAACTCATCCACACACACACATACAAATTCATTCTCTTCTTCTTCTTCTTCCTCGTATTCTTAGCTTCAATCAAACATTCCAATGGATGCTACACATCCATCTTCAGCTTTGGTGATTCGATCGCCGACACCGGCAACTTGGCTTGCATCTCGGAGTCTCCTCAGCCTCCCCACTTCATGTTACCACCCTATGGTGAAACCTACTTTCACCGCCCCACTGGCCGTTGCTCCGATGGCCGCCTCGTCATCGATTTCATCGGTACAGTACAAAAACAGACACATATGTACATATTCATATGCACAATTGCTTTTAGTAAGTGGGTTTTTCTACAATCTTGTTTTGATACAATTTTTTTAGTAGTTTTTTTAGGATGAAATAATTGCTAAAACAGTTGATGCCTTTGGCAAATACTGTAGAAGATTTTTATTGTTGTGAAAGTTTACTTTTTAGTTGGTTTTTTTTTTTTTTTGGGGGGGGGGGGGCTCAACTAACACAGAATATTATTTTACCCAGCGTGCTTAATTATCGAAATTATTTCAATTTCACCCCGTCTAGAAGTGGGTCTTTGTATATTTTTTTATAATTAAGGGGTCTAAATGTACAATCTTAAAGTTGAATAATGTTATAATTGTAATAAATATTTTTCGTTTTTATTTTTAGTGACATTTTTTGAATTTTTGAATTTTTAAAATCATTCATTACTCAAAGGAAATATAGTAAAAGAAATATATATATATATATATCACTAGCTTTGTTTTTGCTATTAGATCTTTTTTTTAGGTAATACGGAAAGTAAAACAACAGCCCAAATTAGGAAAGGAGAGGGTTAATCCCTCTCATACATAATTCCAATCATGTCAGTTATTAGAATGGGTCTTAGCAAAATAAAGGGGTCTTTATAGATCTTCAAGTCTTCCACTTGGTTTTCTCCCATATGAGCAAAGGGCATCTGTACAATGATTGACTTCTTTAAAAATGCGCTTGATAGTCCAATCCATTGGGGGAGGTAAAGAATTTGATGTCTTCCACAAGAGCACAGTAAGGGCAATTTGAGTGAGCCCCTTTATTGAGGAGTTTGATAATATCTTGACAGTTTGTTTCAATCATCACATTTCTCCAACCTTTTTTAATGAATGATGATTGTTCCGCAATAAATAGTCCATATTTCTGTTTCAAGATTTGTTACTACATCCAGCTTTCCAAAATATCCAAGAATCTAAAAATTTTTTGCATCTCTAGAAGCAATTTTTTTTCAACTTTTCTTGGCACATCCATCACCATATATCTTGATATTATCTATCGGAGGAGGCAACCAATTGATTGGTTTAGTTATTTGCTGATCAGAGCTTTCGTGGCATTGGAAGGCCTCATGGATCTCTTTGCTATTAGCTCTTGCTATAACTTTAGTAGTTATAGCTTTAGTAGAGTATTTACTAAAGTAAACAAATTTAGAACAAAAAAAAAAGAAAAAAGTGACCTTTTAACACTTTTGACACAAACAGGGTGAGTTCTGTCTGAAAAATAATAATCTTTTCTTTTTGTCTTTTAAATTGTCTAAAATCGAGCAATAAATTTTATTTTATTTTTTATTTTGAGCTTAAATAAGTAAAAAGTAATTTTTTTGTCTTAGAAATTTTTTGCACTGATTTTCCAGCTGAGTATCTTGGTCTACCTTTGGTGCCACCATATTTCGGTGGGCAAAATGGAAGTTGTATGAATTTCCAAGAAGGTGTGAATTTTGCAGTTGTGGGTGCTATTGCTCTGGATATTGACTTCTTTGAGCAAAGAGGAATTCACAATCCCTTCACAAATTGTTCTTTGGGAAATCAGTTGGATTGGTTCAAGAGAATGTTGCCATCTCTTTGCCACACTCCTTCAAGTAAGTTTTCTATATATGTATATGTATGTATGTATGTAAGTTCTCTCCTTTCCAAATTCATGTTAAAGGATTACTTTTTATTTTTATTTTTATTTTTTTATCAGAAAAGGAGAATATATTAAGTACCAAATTAGATTACATCTGAAAATAGCAGAGTCATAAGAGGGCTAGGGGATACACATTCCACAAAGGGGAATATGTTGAAGGATTATTTGTTCTCAATTTCTTTTATTTTTTAATTTTAATTTTATTTTTTTTAACTCTCTCGATAAAAAGAAAAAATCGTAATTATTAGCTCAGGTGAGAATCCTGCAATAAAAAATCTCCAGACATAATCAACTAAACAAAGTAACAGAGAGATTTAGAGACATAAAATCTTGTACTCAAATTCACCGAGTCATTGAGTGCTAAACAAACATAACTATTGCTTGAATGAATTTGGTCATCAGATCTCATAGAAAAATATTTGTGCTTTGCAAATTTTTTTTACATAAAATTTGGCTTTTACTGTGTTTTACTTTATCATAATTTTAAAAACATGTCAGTCAAAATTATTGTGAGAGTAATATTATCCAAATTAATAAATTTTATAAATTAGATTATTTTTGTTTATTGATATGACGCCTATCATAATAATATTAAAGTAAGTCATATTTCAGAATTCAATTTTTATTATTAATTTTTTTCATGACATTATAATTAATATGAAAAAAGTTTATAAAATGTTAAAGTAGTAGGCCATCATCATCAGGTTGAACCCTTGCATCATGCGGTTTGGGTTGGGGTGGGGTGGGGTGGGGTGGGGTGGGCAATGCAATGCAAAAGCCCATTCCCATCATCTTTAGAGTTTGTTTATTTTGAGAAGTAGGTGTCAGAACTAGATTAATAGTGATGAGGGCATAATAATTATCATGTTTGTTTTTAAAAGAGATCTCAAGATTCATAGTCCCTCAAGACTATGAAAGGCCTTAAATGAGGGGATCAGTAATGGCGTAGGGGAGGTATAAGGGTGTAAAAGCCGCGGTCCTAGGTGGGCCCAACCCGATTAGGCCCGTGTCCGAGCCTAGTCTAGGACTCTGAGCCTGGGCTTGGGCCGTCATTTTGAAGCCAGCCTGGCTCGTGGGCTTACTTCAGGCCCACTCAAAGTTCGGGCCGAGGCCCAGCCTGTTCGAGGACCAGTGTCTTTTTTAATAGAAAAAAATTAAAATTTTAGTGAAAAAATTGAAAAAAAATATTAAGGCCCACCCATGCCAGGCCCAATTTTGAGCCTAGGTCTAGGCTCGCCGACCTGTCCAAGGCTTGAATATCCTTGGGCCTCGGCCTAGGCCTAATTTTCTGGCCCGCGGCTAGGCCCAAATTTTGGCGAGAGCCTGCGCGGCCCGACATGGGCCGTTTCGAGCTCGAGTAGGCCAGGCCAAATTTACACCCCTAAGGAGGTGGTATTAAAAAATGAATCTCTTAGGACTATGGGTAAACTTACTATTTTACTTTTGTGTTTATTGCTAAATTTATTACTATGATATTCACTCTCAACATTTATTAATATTTTAATAATAATAATTTAATATAAAATTTATTTTGATAAATATATATAATTTAAAATGGGAGATTGATCAATAAGTCTCATATTTTGGACTTTGTAATCCATATAGTCTCATATTTTTTCTTGTGATCTATTTAGTTTTTTTGGATGCGTAATGACTCATTTGCTGCTATATTGGAGTGTCACATTTAGAAAAAATACACTAAAAAGTTTTTTACTGTCACATTATATCCGTTACGTTAGAGTATCACATTTGAGAAAAGTACACTAAAGAGTTTTTATTTTTTTAGCGTGTCACATCATACCCTGTCACATTAGAGTGCCACATGTCACGTTTGGAAAAAGTATATTAAGAAGTTTTTATTTTTTTTAGAGTGTTATATCATACCCGATACGTTGTCACGTTTGAGAAAAGTACACTAAGGAATTTTTATTTTTTTTGAAGTGTCACATCATACTAGTCACGTTGTCACATTAGGGAAAAGTAACTAAAGAGTTTTTATTTTTTCTGAAGTGTCACATCATACTCGCCACGTTGTTACATTAGGAAAAAGTATACTAAATAGTTTTTATATTTTTTGGAGTAAAAGTTTTAGTGTCACATCATATCCACCATGTTTTCACATTTCGGAAAAATACACTAAGGCATTTTTAATTTTTTTGGAGTATCACATCGTTGGAATGTCACATTAATACTTGTCACATTGGAGTATCACATAATACCTGTCATATTAATAAGATGGTATAGCTGTTCACCAAAACACTATCAAAATAAAAAATAGGATCATGTGGAAAGAAACTCTCCACTAAAAAGACTTAACAGATCAATAGAAAAAATTTAGGACTAATTGGAGTACTTGTTCATGAGATGAGATTTATTGCTAAATATCAGTATAAAAAAAATATATATATTTATAAAATATAGTTTTTAATATTAAAATATATATAACTCATCAAAGGGTATTTATGGAATTTTTAATATAAAATTAATTTAATAAATATATTTTTTAATATTAAAATGTAATAATATATTTATAATATATATAATGATTTATTAAAATTATAGGTACCAAAAAAATATGTATTTATAAAATATAATTATTAATATTAATATATATATATATATATATATATTTAACATAAAAAATGTATTTATGAAATTTCATATAGTTAATACCATCATAGAATGATAAAATAAATATTAATTCTTATTAGCCTGATGATCATAAAACAAACAATTTTTTTTTTTTTTTAGTTCTCTCACTAATTATCTTTTCACTAATAATTTTCACACTAAAAATTCAATATAACTTAACTCTGAAAACAAACAGGATATATGTATGGAAGTCAAAGTTGAAAAAATTTATAAAATGTTTATCGTATCCACTGAATATGGAAATCTGATTAGGTATGGACTCTTTTTAAAATTCATGTGTTGCATATGTAAGAAGGAAAATGCATGAGACCCCAGTGGGGGTACTGGGGTCCCTTCTGATTGGTCCAAAAAATTGTTTTTTTTTTTTTTTTTTTTTTTTTTTTTTTCAGCCACAAGCAGCCCCACGTGGAGGTGGGGGTGCTGGGGGTGCCCTGAAGCTGGGGGTCTCCAGCATTTCCCATGTAAGAATTATTCAATGACATTATCAGTCATAGTAACTTTCATCACATTTCTTCAGACTACTTACCTAAGTCACCCACATTTACAAATGATTATTGTCATTTTTAACACGTCACATAACACTAAAATTATTTTTACAATCTCAAACCCTAACTCTATTCCCTTATCTCACCTACCGCCCCCTACTACCAACTCCGTCCCTCCTTAAGCCCCTTCTTAGCCCCTTTTACCACTCTTAACCCCTTTTCACCTCTGGTGCCAACTCCAGTTCATATTTACGTATGGTATTGCACCCTAGCCACTTCCATCATCTTTTCTGTCCCGTCTCTTTGCACTGTTGCGACTCTTACCCTCATAGTCCTCTACTTCTCATGGCCTTTGTCCCAATTTCCCACTATTGCGACCCTAACCTTACAGTCCTTTCTCTCGCCACCATATAGTTGTTCTTTCTCATAGTCAATCTTTCTCTTTCTCTTTCTCTCTCTCTCTCTCTCTCTCTCTCAATCGATCTCTTTTACACTCTCTAGCTCATATGTGTTGTAGAGTGATGAAGTTATAAGGTAGAGAATGAAGTGTGGATGATAAAGATGGATTGAGAATGGGTGGACAAAGGTGGGAAGAGTTATCGGAGATGAGAATGAATAAGAAAAAAAAAAAACTAGAGCTCGTGTAGCTTGGTGAGGGTTGGGTTAGGTTTAGGATTTAATAGGTTATAATAGGATACATTTGTAATTAAAAAAAAAATAGAGAGACGAAGTTTCAAAAGTGTAAAAAAAAGGAGAAATTACAATTTAGCCTATATTTTAAAAATAAATTTTAAATTAATAATAAAATTTATCAACTTTAACAATTGAAATTCTAAATTTTTTCATCACTTTATAATTTTTTTTTGTTTTTGGAAGGGAGGGGGGTTGTTGTTGTGACCTTCTAACTAGTTCACAATTTCTCCTTAAAAAAAAAGGTAAATTATAGTGACACCCCTTGAGGTTTGTTCTTAATATATATACGTTCTTCACGTTTCGAAAAATTACCACTACAAGAAAAAGCACTATTGGTGACTGAAAAATCACATTTCGTCGTTGAAAGTATAGCATTTGGCAACTAAAAATTTTTTGTAGCCAAAAGTATAGGTTTTGACGACTAAAAATTTGTTTGGTCGCCAATATATGGCTTTTAGCGACTAAAAAAAATTTAGTAGCCAAAAGTGAGGCATTCGGCGACTAAAATCTGTTTGGTCGTCAAAAGTCAGGCTTTTACCGACTAAAAAAATTTTAGTACTCAAAAGTAAGGCCCTTTGGCGACTAAAAAAAAATTAGTAGCCAAAAGTGAAGCATTCGGCGACTAAAAACATGTTTAGTAATTGAAAGTGAGGCTTTTTGGCGACTAAAAAAAAGTTTAGTCGCCAAAAGTGCTGTCCTTTTTTTTTCTGCTAAATAATTTATTTTTACATAAATTATGTTCAATAAAAAATAATTATGTTTATATATATACTTTGATATTAATACAGGTCTAAGTACTATATAAATAATATATGTTGCATATATAATTATATAATGTTATGAGGGCGTAGTGGAAAGAGTGTTTTGTATAAGATTTATGGTGTGGAAGGTTGATGGTTCGAATCCCTACAAGAGCGTGTAGGTTTTTTTTTTTTGGAATGAGCTTTTAGCGACCAAATCTGTTTTTTTTTTTTTGGAATGAGCTTTTAGCGACCAAATCTGTTTGCTGGCCGATTCCTTGAGTATTGGCGACGAAAATATTAGTCGGTAAATGTATAATTTAAAAAAATATAATTGACTATTGGCGACTAAAGTTTTGGTCGGTAAAGACTTTCTTTTTGGCGACTAAAAGTTTTTTAGTCGCCAATACCTTTCCCGACCGTTTTCCAGCGACCAAACAAGCGACTAAAAAATTTAATTGGAGAAACTTAAAAATCGACTTTTGACGACTAAAAATTAACTTTTGACGACTTAAAATTTAATCGCCAAATATATTTTTTCTTATAGTGTACATTTCCCTCCTTGTGGTTTGCAATCACATTGCAATTTACTAATTCTATTACTTAACAGTAGAGTTAGCAAATAACTTTTGCTGAACCTCAACAACTAAAATTTTTAAATACCAAATTTACTCTCAAATTACGTCAACTCTTTGAGTTGAGAAATTGTTTAATAAACTCACCTCATGACTATCATCTCCAAGCAGAGTATCACCTTTCTTTCTTCTCCTTTTACCTACTGCTTTGGCCAATTATTTTCACCACCACTAGTGATGAGGTATTACACATCTACACATCTTTGACCCACTATTAACACCACTGTACCGAGACACTAGGTGAAGGTACACTGGGATGGTGAGGGAGTGATGAAGTCACTGGCATGGAAGAATTGAGAGATTGTTAAGGTACACTGGTGGACAGCACCACACCATTGATTGTGAAACCCATATTCATTATGTTGTTGCTCAATCTCTTGAAAAAGTACATTTGATTTGTGTGTGTATATATGTATATATAATGGTTGTGTTGATTTAATTGTAGCCCATGTGACTTTTTTGTGATGTCATGAACGCTGATTGAAATTTATTATTTATAGTGATGCAAATTGTTGAGGATGATCAGTAGGGAGCAAAGATAGTAATTGAATAAATGTTTGATGACGATTTGCTTATCTTCTTTCTTTTGCTTTGTTTCTCAGTGGGTATAGAGAAATCAATTATTGGTAGTGTTGTCTTGGGTAATGGTGAAGCTGAGATGTTTGATAATTTGTCTATGAGCATTGATGGGTGAGAGATGATGGATGTGAATCGTTATGATAAAGGTTGGTGGCATGTATGTTATGGTTGAGACAAGAGATGATGGTTGTAATAGTGGGATTAGAAAGGGAAGAGGGTAATATGATACTTTTATAATTTCATTGAAAGGCATTAAGGTCATTATGTATTTTTGGTTTAGTTTTGTTAAGGGACAAGGTCTGGTGGGGGTGTAATGTAATTTGCAGAACGTGAGATTTCTATTAAGGGTAAATTTTCAGGGGTGTTAGTATAATTTATTCAAAAATAAAAAAGAAAATGGTATTAATGGCCGACACAATTATAGTGTGTGACATCCTCACATACGTCACGGTTTGTTTTTATTTTCAAAAATGATTTAGACCTCTAAAAGAAGAGCTCTAATAGAGCACTAATTTGTCTTTTTCTTCCCTCTTTTTTGTCTTATACTTCACTGTTTTATTTTTTTATTTTTTTATTTATTTTTATTTTTTTTATTGGTTGACAGCTCATTAGAGCTGTCCTTTTGCAGCTCTAATTAGAGCTCCGGAGCATGACCCTTTTATTTTTGTTTTGTTTTGTTTTTTTATTGCACATGTGTACCAGGTGCTTTTTAATTTTAATTTTTTTGGGGTTCAACTTTTAGTACTTATTTGGAATAATATATTCGTGCAATAAAGTTTTCATGGACCACGAGGTAGAATTATTTATTAAGTAAATTATAAACATATTTCTTAATTTTTTTTAAAACATATATTATTTTTTACAATTTTAAAAATTATATTTTGTCTTTTTAAATTTTTAATCACATAATAAATGATTACTTTTTATTAATAAATAAATTCAATTAATAAGTTTTATTAATGTTAGAAATATATTTCAATAACAATTCAAGTATTTATATTATTGTATAGGAGAGTAGTTAATTTTTTTTTTGTTAATTCTATTAAATAATTTTTTTAATAAAAGGGTATTTGTAATTTTCAAAAACAAAGGAGGCAATCTGTATTTTAAATAAATTTTAAAGGACGTATTTCTTATTTATCCTTATTTATTTATGGAGAAATAGAAAATACATGAAACAGCTACAAAATAATTGCACTACCAATGTTTTTTTTTTTTTTTTGGTACAACTCTGTCACACAAGAAGAGTTACACCAATCACATGTATGAATTTACACTACACATATATAGGAGAGTTGCACCATCATAAAAATATAATTTTTTTTTCTCACTACTCTACTGAAATGTAATTTTTCCTTTATTTATTATAAAAGCACAAGGAAAGACACTACACTTGAGGCTACATACGAATCGAACCGAGCCGAGATTTAGTATGTTTGGACTTATTTGTTAAGATTTTTATGAGTTTAAACCTGAACTCAATAAAAATTTAACGAACCGAGGTCGAGCCAAGTTGGCTTAGGCTTGATTCGAATTCGAGTCTGTTCACGAGTCTTAACAAGGCAAAGAAATTATAAATTCATACTTATATACGAGACTAAAATTACAATTATAATTTTAATTATACAATTATATATAAATATATTTTAAAAAAAAGTCAATATCTTACTAAAATAATAAGATCTATCACTACTATTATATAAATATATTATCTATAATTAGCTATTATTTATATATAAATAAATTTAGCTATTAATTATATTTATATTATTTAAATATATAAATAACTTATTTATTTTATTTTTATACATATTTTTACATTATTTAATATATAAATAATATATTTATTCTATTATTTAAATAAATGTTAAACAAATCAGCTAACGAGTTGAGCTAACGAGTTGAACTAACGAGCCAAATTTTACTATGTTTGAATTTATTTATTAAATTTTTAACAAATTTGAGCTCAAATTTAAATATAATAAAAATTTAAATTCTAATTAAGTTGGAACCGGTCCACGGACAGGTCTGTGAATTCATTTGCTGCTCCAACTACACAACTGGGGAGGCCACTTGCTAAAAGCCCAAGCCTTCTTTTGGCATTGGAATATTCAATTAGGGCCCACTGAGACATTTTTCCTCTTTACAGATTTGCCTTTTTATTTTTATTTTTAATTATAATAAAATAAACAGCGTTAGATTATTTTCAATAATTTTAAAATATTATTCATAAAATTTATTTTTAATAAAATTTTAAAACATTTTTTTACACAAATCTGAATAGTATTAAATAATGTTTCAAAAACACTCGTCAAATGTTAATAAGTGCTTCAGAGGCGCTCTTTAGTATTAAAATTGGGATAAAAAAATTTCTTAAAAATAAATAAAAAGCTAGAAAGGATATTAATTTAGTGAAAAATATATTAAATTTAGTAAAAAAACAATATCTCATAATATGATTTGAGAGGCAATTTGTGGTTGTCAACTGGTCATAGTTTGTAAAATATCTCTCGGAAAGATGTGGAGTGCTATTAAAAATCTACGGTGTTCAATATCATTTTCAAAAACTTATGTTTTATTTATTTTTGAAAATTAAAATTAAAATTAAATTTTTTTTTAATAGTTTGTTTTTAAAAACAATTTTGGGATAAGAAAATATAAATAACAAGCTACACCAAACATGGTCTTTACTTGTTGGCCACCAATTTTGTTTTAGGCCATCTCAATTATGTTTTTGAAACCAAAATGTGATACCGGCTACATGGTTGATAGGAATGGCAATGGGGCTGGGCGGCGCTGGGGACCCCATTCTCCATTCCCGATCCCCGATAATGAGAAATTTCCCGTTCCCGGCCCCAATCCCCGGCAGGAATCCCATCGCTCCAGCCCCCGATTGGGGATCAAGTATCCCCGACCCCTCAAATTCCCCGAATTACAATTTTTTTATCAACAGATTATTTATCAATAAACAGATATATTAATGATAGATCTATTATTTATCAACAGATCAACAGATCAATAAACAGATCTATAAATTGAACAGATCTATAAAAATAATCCTTCAAATTCATAATAAATAAATTTAGAGGAAAAAAAAAATAGAGGTTGAGGAAAATATATATACACTCAGATATATATATATATATATATATAATATACATATATGTAAATCCCAGATCGAAATCCCTAAAGAGAGAGAGAAAGAGAGTAGCGACGGAGGAGCGGCGGTGAGGGAGGATCGGTGGTGAGGGAGAGAGAGCAGTAGCCCCGTCGTGTGTGTGCGCGTGTGTGTGTGTGAGAGAGAGAGAGAGAGAGAGAGAGAGAGAGGGAGGGAAGCGAAACTGTAAACGGCAGAGGCGGTAAGGGAGGATCGGTGGTGACGGAGGATCATTGGTGAGAAGGGAGGCGCAGCGGTGAGAGAAAGAGAGAGGGGAAGACCAAACCAGTGGTGATGGCGAGCGAGAGAGAGAGAGGAGCGGAGCAGAGCACCAGCGCCATGTGTGTGACTAAGTGAGAGGCTCCGTGTGTGTGTGTCAAACCCTAAACAAACACAAGCATATAATATATATACCAGGGACAAAACAGTAAATTTACCTTGGGGACTAAATGGGGCGGGTTTGGGGCCGGGCTGGGTCCGGGTCTGAAACGTCTATCCCCATCATCGGCTCGGATATCATCAGGGATGAACTTTTGAATACCATCTCCGGCCCGTCGGGGATATTTTTCGGTGAATAATCATTGAATTCGGGATCGGGGGGTCGGGTCCCCGTTGGGCCGGATTCAGATTGCCATTGGTTGATTCTGTATTTAATTTTCTATTCTTTAAATGATTAATATTTTTATGATCTATTATTGCCTTTGTTATAATGTTGTGAAATTTCAGATTGCAAGAAACTGCTAAGGAATTCTCTGGTTCTAATGGGTGAAATAGGAGGGAATGATTACAACCATGCATTTGATTCAGGAAGAAACATAGAAGAGATCCAATCATTTGTACCTCCTGTTATTAATGCCATTGGTTTTGCCATCAATGTTAGAACTTTTTAATTAATACCTGCCAAACGGTCTTGATTTTTTGTGTAAACTAATGGGCCAGGCTATACCGGCCTAAAATTTAATCACCAGGCTAAGGCTTGTGGGCTTTGATTGATCAGCAGACGGAGTTTGAATCGACCCATCTTAGATTCTTGAAGTCCAAACCTCACCTATGGGCTTAAAATACAGATTCATGGGCTTACGACCCACAAGGCTCTTTTCCCTTATTTAGGGTTTATATTGAATTTTTTTTATTAAATAAAAAATCATTGTGTAAATAGGATGATTATTCAGTATTTCCTGAATATGAACACGTGGTGCTCCATAAGATTTTGATTGGTAGAGAGGGATAGGGGGCCACGATTTATGTTAGGAATGGGGGAACAACATAGAACTAAATAATTGATGATTGGTTTGGAATACGGCCACGTGGTGGTTCGGAATTATTGAATAATTTCCCATGTAAATAAGGGGTTTCAATACAGAAGTTTAAGGTTGAGTTTGACAATAATAGTTTTAGTTTTATTCGTTTATTATTTTTAAGAATAAAATTGTTGCAACTTTTTAGCATTGGGAAAGTTTAGGCAAGTTGATTATATATTTTTGCTTTTTCTTTTTCTTTTTTTCTTTCCAAATATATTTTTGAAGATCCTGAAAAGTAAAAGATTTAAAAGTAAGTTTTATTTATTTATTTTTACTAAAGATTAAAAAAAGTGGCATTTTGAGACATTGTCAAACATAGACGAATCTTATTAAAAAAGTTGCTCTTTTCACGATTATCAACTAAAAATTTGTAGCCGAACAGTCTAGGTTTTGTAAACTTAAACAGAGAAAACAAAATGGCTAAAAAAGCCGAAGTCAAACAAGGCCTAAAGTGCATCACAAGTTTATGAGCTGGGTTCTAGGTAGCCCACTATAGGCGGGGCATGATCCAAACCCTTAGGCCCAATCCCAGCACATATATTTTCGTGCTGGTTTGGACCAACTCAGTCTTGGGCCTGGCCTTGGTTGGGATACCCAACGGGACGTGGGCACTTGATGGGCTGTGAGCTTCGGCCTTTGTGATGAGGCCCAAGTAAGTTCAACAGAATTTGTTGGTGGATTTTACTTCATAGCTCCAAATCAAGCTATTTAGTTGTTTTATGGAATTAATTTTGGGATATACATATTTGTAGGAGTTGATTGAGCTTGGGGCAGTGACACTCATGGTTCCACGGAACTTCCCAATTGGGTGCCGACCAACTTTCTTAACTAATTTTATGAGTTCAAATAAAGAAGCCTACGATCCTGAAACTGGCTGCCTTATATGGTTGAATGAGTTTGCTATGTACCACAATGATATGCTTCAGATAGAACTGAATCGGATTCAAAAACTTCATCCTTATGCTACGATTATCTATGCAGATTATTACAACGCTGCAATGCGCTTCTTTCGCTCTCCTATCGAATACGGTAATTTTATATACATCATTTTATTCATTTCATATCATTACATTGGCGTGTTTTGTTTTTTCTACGCAACAAAATTACTGTAACTCTTCTATAATATGTTGATTGGTAATCCATATGAGAAAAGTAGAATTGAAGGATTGAGAAAATTCCATTGGAGATTTTTTAGTTTTTAATAAAAAACTGATAAGCAATAAGGCATAAAATGAAATGTTGTTTAGAGTAAAAACAAAGATCTAATAGCATTAGAAAACAATCAACGAAGGCAGTTTTTTTTGCCAAGCAAGAAAATAATGTAGAAAATTACTAAAAGCTTTAAATTTGTGTGCTAAACCCAAATACGAGGAAAGATATATACTAGAAGGTCATAGAAACGTGCCATAATAAATTGAAACTTTCTAGAAAAAAATATAACCAAAACAATTATTTTTTATAATGGCAAAATCACTAATTTAAGGGCCAAGACCAACAAATTATTTTGATAACTGCATTAGGTCACAGCAAAACAATGAGTTTTGCTTGTTGGACCATTACCAATCAAACACGGGCCTTTTGGTCTAAATCCACCTATGTTGAGCTGAATTTATAAATACTACTTTGCTATCCGATGGTCAAATTCAAGAATTGGGCTGCTACCATGTCTGCAACCTCTCACGACTTGACTTTGAAATCAAGAATTTATTGGCTTTTTGGCTCGGTTTTGAAATATACTATTCTAGATTGAATTGGGCTTATGATTTCAATATATACTAGGTGAATGAGCATATTCATGGCAAATTTATAATCTTTGACATTTTGATTTTAGGGTTTAGTGGAGGAGCTCTCACTGCGTGCTGTGGAGCAAGAGGTCCCTACAATTTCGACCCATCTGTGGAGTGTGGGTATCCAGCATCAACAGCTTGTGATGACCCTTCTTCACATGTTAGCTGGGATGGTTTACACATGACAGAGGCAGCTTATAGATGGATTGCCAAAGGGTTATTACAAGGACCATACACTGTCCCTCCCGTTAACACCTCATTCTGTGTTTCCCTTCCTGTGATCAGTACTAAATCTTCCAAGTAGCTTGGAGAATCATGCTCTCCGTCACAGTTATTCCTTACACTGAATAATGCTTTATTTGATGCAAAATTGGATCTCAGTGTTGTGCAATTTGGTTTTTTTAAACGGGTTCTTGGCAAACTTGAAACAAATTTAACCAATTGCAGTTGAAACCATGGTGGAAACCAAAAATAGTGGAACCCACATTAATAAATAAACGTGATTATTATGAATGGATGACCTTGTTAACATATAATATATACACCCCATTACCATGTATAGCTGTAAACGACCTTGTGTCTGTAAAGGCCACAATGTGTAGCTGTAAAGGCCACAACTTTCACTTTAGCTTTAGCTTATCTCAATGTAATTACCAGGCATCCGATTCCATTTGTCTCCTTCTCCTCTCTATAAAGAGAGGGAGCTCACCCTCTTGTATTCACACAGAAACATAATATAACAACACCAATTCTTCAATTCAGTCTCTCTCTGTTCTCTCCCTCCTTACCAATCTTTCATGGTATCAGAGCCCAGAAATACAATTTTGGCATCCCTCAATTTTGGTGCTTAGTTCCGTACACAGTGGACTATACCAAACAGCTCGGAATCTCCTTACGATTCCAATGGCACCAAGCCCATCACCAGAAAAGCCCTCACGCGCTCTCATGCGCTGCTTCTTTGCTCGGTGCGTTTCTGCTTCCGTTGCCACTCTCAAACGCGCTGCCACGCGCCTTCCACCCTGCCCTGTCGTGCGCCGCGCCTGCTACTGTGCACCCGCGTGCGCTGTTCGTCTACCGTGAGCCGCGCGTGCGCCGTTCCGCTATTGTGCACCCGCGTGCGCCATTCTGCTAACATATGCTGCCAGCCCCCTCTGCTACCGTGCGCCGCACGCCTTCCCTGCTAACGTGCGCCGTTGACATCATTTTCCATCCTGCTGACATCATCCCTACACAGCCCACCTTTCCTAGCTATTTTCGACCTTCCGGACTCACTGGTACACTCTGTTTTACCTAATTTTGCTTCTACAGGTCTCTCCCCATCTATTTAGCCCTCCTCCACTATTATTATGGATCGTCCTGATGCCTCCCATCCCATTTCCGTTATTTTGGATGGTTCCAACTATGTTCTATGGGCCCAAGCCATGTCTTCCTTCCTCAAACGAAAGAAGCTCTGGCGAATTATCACTGGGGACATGACCCAACCGGTCAAAGACACTGCTGAAACCACTGTTTCTCCTGCTACTCCTACATATGAAGATCGTCTTGAGAAATGGGACAGTAAGAATTACCAAATCATTACCTGGTTTCGCAATACTTCTGTTACCTCTATCAGTCTTCAGTTTGGTCGCTTTCAGCTTGACTCTGTCACTACTCCTGCAAAAGACATGTGGGACTTTTTGAAAGAACGATACCAGACTACTGGTCTTGCTCATCAATATCAACTTCAGAGTCAACTTCATCGGATGTGCCAAGAATCTAGTCAGTCCATCAATGACTTCCTTTCTCAAATGTACTCCGTTTGGGACCAGCTTGCTCTTTCCGAACCAACTTGGCCTCACCGAGAAGATGCTGTTTTATTTACTGCTTATCGTAATCAGCAAAGGTTGGTGCACTTTCTCATGCTCTCACTTCATCTTTTGAGCCCGTACGTGCCTCTCTTCTTCATCGCCATCCCTTGCCCACTCTGGAACAAGCTATTTCTGAGTTGCTATCAGAAGAGACTCGTCTTGGTACTCTCCAAACTCATCATGTGGACTCTGTTCTTGCCACTCCCTCGTACCGGCCATCATTCCCCCAGCGGACCACTGCCTGTCTCTACTGTCAGAATCGGGGCCTTCCTTCCACACATCTCCTGGTCAATTGCCCAGTCAGAACCTGCCGATATTGCAACAAACTTAGTCCTGGTCATCTGCAACAGGATTGTTTTCGCCATCCGTCCCGCTCATCCTCCAACAGCCACTCTTCTCGCGTTGGTTCTTCTCGGGGGAGCTTTCATCGTTCCAGGAATCAATCTCATTTTGGGAATCAGTCTTCTCACACCGCCACTGCTGCTGCTGCCGCTGAGAGTTTTTCTGAGTCTCCGGCTCTGTCTACCCCTCTCTTTTTTCCAACGGATGTCGAGGCCATGTTCAAACACCTTCTCTTCCCTTCTGGTATACCTCCTCCTACTGCTTTGTCTGTAATTCCAGGTAACTCTTCTTGGTATTTTGATTCTGCCTGTCGTAATCATATGACCTCCAGTTCAACTATATTTTCTTCCATCTCTTCATCTCCTCATATTCCCTCAATTCAAACTGCTGATGGTTCTCTCATGACTGTCCGTCATCTTGGTACTGTTTCCACATCTTCCTTAACTTTACCTCAAGTTTATCATATCCCTGCTCTCACTTTAAACCTTATCTCTATTGGTCAATTATGTGAACTTGGTCTAACTGTCACCTTTTCTGCTACTCATTGTTTGGTGTAGGACCCTCAGACGAGGCAGACTATTGGGATCGGCCGTAAGCACGGACGTCTCTACGAGCTCATTCACCTTCATGTTCCTGTCTCTCCTCAGATCGCTGCTCCTACATCTGCTTCCTCATTATCTCATTTTCATCTTTGGCATTGTCGCTTAGGACATATTTCTATTACTCGCTTAAAGTCTTTGGTTTCTAGTGGACAATTGGGTCATGTAATTCCAGATACTTTCGATTGTATACCCTGTCAACTTGCCAAACAACCTGCTTTATCATTCAATAAAAGTACTTCTGTTTCCTGTGAACCTTTTAATCTTATACATTCGGATATTTGGGGCCCTTCCCCTACCACTACTATGGGGGGATCTCGTTATTTTGTTGTTTTCATTGATGATTTTTCACGGTTTACTTGGATTTTTCTCATGAAAACTCGGTCTGACCTCAAAACCCTTTATTATCGATTTGCCCAAATGATCCGCACCCAATTTTCCAAAACCATCAAACTTTTTCGCTCCGACAATGCTATGGAATATCGGGATTCAGATTTCCTTTCTTTTCTTCAGAGTCATGGTACACTGCCTCATCGTTCCTGTGCTGGCACGTCCCAGCAAAATGGCCGTGCTGAACGGAAACATAGGCATATTCTTGACACTACTCGCGCTCTCCTTCTCTCTTCTTCCTGCCCAGAAAACTTTTGGGGGGAAGCTGCCCTCACTGCTGTCTACACTATCAATTGTGCTCCTTCCCCTGTCATCCATAATCAAACTCCCTTTGAACGTCTGCATGGCACTCCCCCTCCCTATGCTAACCTTCGGGTTTTTGGCTCTGCCTGCTTTGTTCTCCTTCAATCTCATGAACGCACCAAGCTTGAACCGCGTTCTCGTCTTTGTTGCTTTCTTGGGTATGGAATTGAACATAAAGGTTTTCGCTGTTGGGACCCTCTCTCTAAACGTCTTCGTATCTCCCGCCATGTCATTTTTTGGGAGCACCAAATGTTTTCCTTCCTATCCTCCTTTCACTTACCTGCACTTTCCACTAATGTACTGTTTACTAATCCTTCCATCGATCTCTTCTCTGATGATTTTGATACAGGTCCCTCCGTCATTGAGACGCCCTTGCTCACTCCTGCTTCCGACCAGATTGCTCTCCCTGAAGGTCCACCTCTCCCTGCACCACCTTCTTCTCCACCGGTTCTTCCTCCCACCGATCCTCCTATGGGTCGACCACACCGGGTAACTCAACCTCCTATCCACCTTCGTGATTATATTGTTGGGTCTGCTGCCTTTTCTACTTATGAACCTACCTCCTATCGTGAGGCTTGTATTAATCCTCTTTGGCAGCAAGCTATGTCTGATGAACTTCAGGCTTTGGACAAAACTCATACTTGGGATCTTGTTGACCTTCCCCCTGGCAAAACTGCGATTGGCTGCAAATGGGTTTACAAAATCAAGACTCATTCTGATGGCTCTATTGAACGCTACAAAGCTCGTCTTGTTGCCAAGGGTTTCAACCAGGAATATGGGATTGATTATGAGGAAACCTTCTCCCCCGTTGCTCGGCTTACCTCTGTTCGCAGTTTACTGGCTGTTGCTGCTGCTCGCCACTGGGAGCTTTTTCAAATGGATGTCAAAAATGCCTTCCTCAATGGTAATCTTCTTGAGGAGGTCTACATGCAACCTCCACCTGGGTCTACTTTTCCCCCTCATAAGGTTTGCAAACTACAGCGTGCCCTTTATGGCCTCAAGCAAGCACCCCGTGCCTGGTTTGCTAAGTTCAGTTCTACCATTCATGACTTCGGGTTCACCTCTAGCTCCTATGACTCTGCTCTTTTTATACGGACTACTCCTCATGGTACCACTCTTCTCCTTCTGTATGTGGATGATATGATTATCACTGGTAATGATGCAGCTGGTATTCTCCACCTCAAACGTTTTCTCCACCGTCAGTTTGAGATGAAGGACCTTGGTACTCTCAACTATTTTTTTAGGCCTTGAAGTCTCTCATGATTCTACTGGCTCTTATTTATCTCAGGCCAAATATGCATCCGATCTTCTGGCTCGTGCTAGTCTTACTGATTGCAAAACTACATCTACTCCAGTTGATCCTCAGATTCGTCTCACTCCTCTCGACGGGGCTCTCCTCCCTGATGCTACTCTTTATCGTCAGCTCGTCGGTAGTCTTGTTTATCTCACAGTGACTCGTCCTGACATTGCCTATGCTGTTCACATTGTTAGTCAGTACATGTCGGCTCCTTGCACTCCCCACTATACTGCTCTACTCCACATCCTTCGATACATCAAAGGCACCCTGTTCCATGGCCTTCACTACTCTGCTTTCTCATCTCTTGAACTGCGTGCCTTCTCTGATGCTGATTGGGCTGGGGATCCTACGGATCGACGCTCCACCACGGGATTTTGTTTCTTCTTAGGGGATTCTCTTCTTACTTGGCGTAGCAAAAAACAATCCCTCACTGCCCGTTCTAGTACCGAAGCTGAATACCGGGCCCTTGCTGATACTACTCAGGAACTTCTCTGGCTTCGCTGGCTCCTCACTGATATGGGTATTTCCTCTTCTGGCGCTACCGCTCTTTATTGTGACAATCAGAGTGCCATTCAGATTGCTCACAATGATGTTTTTCATGATCGTACCAAGCATATTGAGATTGATTGCCACTTCATTCGCCAACATGTTACACGTGGTACTGTTCATCTTCTCCCCATTGCTTCTGCCGATCAACCTGCTGATATTTTCACCAAGGCTCATCCTCTTGGGCGCTTCCGTGATCTTGTTTCCAAACTCAACTTGGTCGATGCCTACCCTCCTTGAGTTTGCGGGGGGCTGTTAACATATAATATATACACCCCACTACCATGTATAGCTGTAAAAGACCTTGTGTCTGTAAAGGCCACAATGTGTAGCTGTAAAGGCCACAACTTTCACTTTAGCTTTAGCTTATCTCAATGTAATTACCAGGCATCCGATTCCATTTGTCTCCTTCTCCTCTCTATAAAGAGAGGGAGCTCACCCTCTTGTATTCACACAGAAACATAATATAACAACACCAATTCTTCAATTCAGTCTCTCTCTGTTCTCTCCCTCCTTACCAATCTTTCAGACCTAATGCTCTAGACTTCTACTAAAGTATGATTGAGAAGGATAAGATATATACAATCTTATCTTTATTTTTGGAGATATGGTTTCGTTACTAGAACTTGAGCGCCAATGATACAAACAAAAAGTCATACTATTGACTAAATTGCCTTTTTGTGTAGTAGTAAAAATATATGATAAAGAAATTCATGTGTATTAAACCCATTTCAAAAAGTAATGAAACGATTTTCATCAAAACTGTCTTTTAGATGGTTAATCAAGGTGAGAGTAATAAAAAAAATAAAAATGCGTGAACAGCTAAGAAAATAAGAGGCTTTTTGGGTATTGCAACAAGTTATAGGCTTGTAGTTTGTGGATTTGGTTGGATATAAAACAAGGTATAGGAAAAATGGGCATGGCATCTATAGTTCCTTCCCTATTTATGGTAGCTAAGGTGTTTGTTTCAATGCCTCTTAGGCAAGTCTTCAATTGTAGCAGGGTTTGGTCTTCATGTTTTGTTAGTCTATTGGGGTTTTGGTGATTGATGCAGGTTATTTGAGTTTATTATCAACCTCCATTTATCAATAAAGTTTATATTTTCTCTGATAAAAAAAAAAGAAAAAGAAAAAGAAAAAGAAAAAGAAAAAGAAAAAGAAAAAAAAGACCAACCTCTAGTAATTAATGTGCCAATTTAACACTGCCCTACCTTTCTGTTAGCAAAAATTTGGTTTGGATCAAATCAATTATGGTTGGTGTTTTATACCTTGACAGATTCAAGGACTTCTTTAGATGTTATCGACATAGAAAAACAAACTAAAAACTGATATTGTATTGTTGAAATTGTTACTTGTTAAAAAGATTTGAACAAGAACAAAAGCAAAAATACAAAAAACCAAAATAAAATGTTTACTAATTACAAGAACCAAAAAATCACTAAATCACTAAATTTAAACTACTTCTAGAGAGAATAAACTATTTCTATAGAACTATTCTAAACTCATGTTGAGTGTTGGGTTTGATTGATCTTTTTTGTTTCCTTCTCTGCCTATTTATAGGCTTACAACCATGCAGTTCCTTTCAAAACAACAGTTCCATAAGACAACTCCTCAATGATAAAGCAACCCACAATCTAGCATCAACTCATGCGTGTCAACTCCAACTTCCTCTACTACTCCATTATGTATTCAACTGCCTCCTGCACAAGCAATAAGATAACAATAATAATAACATAGAATATAAATATTTATGGTCATTATTTTATGTTAAAAATAATTTATGGTCTAAATCAACATACCAAAATCGACTGGTTGCAACCAATGAAATTAGATTTGGCTATAATTGACAAGCCACAATCAATTAAACGAGACTTGACCATAATTAACAAGTCATAATCGATGGAAAATTATTTTTTGGCGTCAACAATGCTCTCCTCATTTAAGGTAAAAGTGAATTTTGCCTTAAATGAAATAAAAGACAAAAAATTTGAACTAACTAAAATGACATTTTTTCACCATTGTTGTTTTTGAAACCATATTGCAAAGATTAACTTCTGGTATGATCCACACATCCATAGTGAATGTTGGATTCCAAAACTCAAATAGTTGAATGTCATGAAAAATTCATAAATTTTGACACTTTGAACAATGTCAAAAAATTCACATTCGACAAACATGGGTTGTTCATAATTTTCAGTCACTTTTGGCATCAAGTAAATCTTTACCATCATTTTGTGATAGATTTTCATCATTTTTTTGCCAAAATGGACTGTTTTTCTTTTTTAGCCATTAATGGCTGGCTTGTCACTCTTTGCTATGTTTGGCAAAAAATATGCCTCCCAAGTGTATTTTTACCATCATTTTGTAATGAATTTTTAACATTTTTTGAGTGAAGGGTCTATTTTTCTATTTTAGCCACTATTGGCCTATGAAAATGAAAATTCTCCAAAATCATATTGTCTTCATAACTTGGTGTACTAACCCTTTGAGCCACATACCTTGGCTATTCGTGAATAATTGGCTCCATAGGAATATGGGTATTAGCTTCCCAAGTCACATTATTTTCATACCTTAATTTTTTCTTGGCCATTAAGCCTTCTAAATTATGCTCCCAATATTGAATTTGTTCATCAATTAAGTAAATTTGGCCTTCAAATTGATGAATTTTTCATCAAAATAATTTAAATCTCTTTGCATCAAATAATATGGAGATGATGAAATTATTTGAAATCTTTACCGATAAAGAGAATTAATTTCTCTTCTTATGGCTAAACTTTCACTCCCGCGCTAATAAATTTTATTCTTACAACGTCAAATCAAATAATTTATTATGCCATTATGTTGGCAATAGGTGTTAAAATCATTATCATAATATTGGCAATCTTTAGACATGAAAAATGAGGCATTCCATTGATTATTTATAGCCATGGGAATACTGCCACTCCATTGGCAGTTTGCATCCATGGGTGCATAAGATGTAGACATACCACTTGAAGGTATGATTCCATAAGAATTAGTTTGCTTCTTCATCACCATAACTCCAAATTAGACAGGCCCCACTGGGTGTGCCAAAATATGTCAGCAAAAATTTGGTTTAGGTCAATTTGATAGAGAAGATTCGACAGAGAAACCCAAATTTTACAAAAAATAAACAGATGAAGCAACTATGGTTGGTGTCAAAAATATGTTAGCAAAAATTTGGTTTGGGTCAAATCGACAGAGGAGATTTGACAGGACAACCAATTTTCACAAACAACAATACAATAAGGCAATATGGTTGTTGTCATATGCCTTGATAGTTTTAAGGACTTATTTGGAGGTTGTAATGTGAAGAAACAGGTTCAAACAAACTGAAATTCAATTGATAACACTTACACTTGTCACTTAATTACAAGAATCAAATTACAAGTTCAAATAACATTACAATAGACATGGCTAAACTGGGTTACAAACACTGGATTACAGATAAACTACTCCTAAGTACAATAATTACTTCTAGATAAGTTACACTACTCCTAGACTTCACATTAGTTGTGAATTTGGCTAAAAGTCATTTTCTTTTTCAAATTTCTAGCTTTTATATGGTTTCACTGACTATGCCATGCTGCAATGTGTTTATTTGCTGGCTTTCCACATCTGCCCATGATCTGCAACTACCTTAAGCCCTCTTTCTTCTTGAAGTTTCCATGTGTCACACCCTCAATCTTCTTTCTTGGGCAACTAACTTCATGCCCTTGACTCTTAGACCTCTGCTGTACATGTTTATGCCCATGTCGACAGGAGATTTAAGTTTATGGTGCCAACGATGCCCCCCCTGATTTAAGGTAAAACTGGGTTTTGCCTTGAATAAATATTCAAAACAACTGGACGTCTTTGAAGTCCCAAACACAATACAATCTTAAATAACACAACTAGGCCTGTTTACAACTCCAAAGCTAACATGGCCCAATAGATAGAGACGACTCAAGCAATATAAAGTTCAAAATTTGAATTGAAGCTCCACTTTTACTTATTTGCTTCTGCATTACTCCTCTTTCAACCCTTCAGCTCCTCCAAAACCCTAGCCATGGCTCCTAAGAAAACTTAGTCTCAGTCGAAGGCCAAACAACTAGAGTCTCTGGAACCTTCTCCAGTGCTTCATTTCTCCCTTGAGATCAGAGAAACCATTCAAACTCATAAATTTGATTGCTGCATTATCCTTGGAAGCACCATTACCCAAGGGGAACTAGGGCCATCCTTTCTCAACACTATCCCTGATGAAGTAGCTTCATATTTCCCAATTGCTCAAACAGAGAGTTTACTACTTGACAGAGCAAAACTGGCTTAACATTAATGGAATGTTAACCGCAATCCCTTGCGCTTATGGCAAAAGCCTATTGGAGACTCGAAACTCTGGGTCAACAAAATGATGGTGTAAGACATAGACCTATGGCGAGATCATAGCATCTATGATGCCATTTATCTGTCAACATTTGCTTTTGACATGGACAAGTGGACAATTAGTTTTGCAGCTTACTTCTGGACCACTTCATGCAATTCCATGATGCTGAGATGCGGTATGATTTCACCCACCATCTTAGATATTGTACATTTAACTCTCCTTCCTATTGTTGGCCACACAGTAGTGCACTGTTAACCTGTCACAAAGTTGACTTCAACATTGTTACCAACATTAGCTATGGTAACTTTATGAAGAAATACCAAAAATTTGGCTTAGAACCTTTTGATGAGGAGATCAGATAGTTTTATACCTTTCATGGCTATGCCAATTCTTCTTTTGTATACCTGGTTTCAAGGTTACAAAGGAATATTTACCCCTTGCTACATGTGTTCAAGAGGGCACTGAACTAGTCTTTGCTCCATTCCTTTTGGCCACCTTATACGGGGTTTTTTTCGCCTTGAGCACTAAAGAAATAGATGTTAATTGTGGTGGCCCCTTTTGGCTTTTCCAGGCTTGCTATATGCTTATTTTCCTGAAATCAGGCCTATTCAACAAACACCGTATTTCACCTCTCTTGTGAAAGCTATGCTGAACACTTTCTTTCTTTCCGACCATCCTCTAACATGACATTCACTAAAGCCTTTACCACCTTCTATGAACTTCCTATCGATAGAGAACCAGCCTTGTTCATTCCTTTTCATGACTTCCATTTTACCTTCTCTGGGCTTGTCTACATTCACATTGACCCACAGATCTTAGATGACACTTTGAGGAACAAATAAAAAGACTTTGGGCTCAAAGTTCTTACCTCCAAGTATATTTTGGTTGGAGGCTCCATTACCACCAACATGAAGTCAAACTATAGTTTTGAAAACTACAATTCATGCTAATGGGCTAGGCAATTTGGACTGATTTAGATCTTCTTTTGCCCTTATCTTCATGGCACCATCCTTGAGTATGTTGGCATCAGGGATCAATTTAAAGAGAAGGCAGATGCTGAAGCTATCTTGACTAAAAACCAATAATTGTTTGACAAGTTTAGTTTCTATTTCTGTAACATTACTCCCTATGTCTCTAGGAGGTTTCAATAATGGTGGACTCTCATAAGTGCCATCATCTTTTTACAGAAGCCTAGGAGGCTGCCTTTAGGATTTTCACCCAGATAACAGGAAAGGAGTAGAGAGAGTTATTGGTTAGTTTATTAACCTCTCTTTTCCCCATGCATGCTTTCTATTTTATGTTTTCTTTATTCCACTAATGCTATCACTTTCACAGATCCCATGCCATTGGTCATTGAACCATTGACAACTAAAAAGCTAGACTCCAAAGGCAAAGAAAAGGTGGTTTAGACCAAAAAGACCAAAACGAATCCAATGGATACTTATTGTGCCTCTTTCATTCCTTATGAGCTACCTACTAGTGGCCATGAAGGAAGAAGCTCTACCAAAATAATCCTTCATCCAGTTGCCATTTCTGAACCAACTTTTCAGCCTGTTGCTGGCCTTTCTTCTTCTTCATCTTCATCAAATTAGGATGTGCTTATTAGCCATATCTTTGGGCCCCCAATTCAAAAACCCATTAGTCAGAGTCCAATAAAGACTACTGAAGTGTAGTACCAGGTTTCAACTACTTCTTTCACCTTAAACTCTCCCTCAATTTGCTTGATGACCAATCGAGAATCACTAAATACTTGTAACCTTTGAATCTTGAACTCTATAGCTAGCTCAATTTCAATTATCAAGGCCTCATACTCAGCCTCGTTACAACCTGTTACTCATCTAACTGATAAGCAAACTAGTACATTTGTTTATCAGGATAAATCAAGGCAATGCCTGCACCAACTCCGTCATCTATTTTAGCTCTATCAAACATTAGTCTTCAAGGCTCAATCTTTATCATATGAACCTTAAACAGATTTGGTTTGACAGGTAGGCATAGATGCTTTGCTAGAAAATTTGCTAGAGCCTGTTCTTTTATTGCTTTCTGTGGCACATACTTGAAACAATATTCAATTAAGGCCAAGATCCATTTGCCTTGTTTGCCTCTTAACACAGGCTTAGACAACATATATTTTATCACATTAGTTTGTGCTACAACAAATACCTTTGAAGGCAACATATAATGCCTAAGTTTTATAGCAGCAAAATACAAAGCCAAGCAAAACTTCTCAATAGAGGTATACCTAGTTTCAGCATCATTTAATCTCTTGCTTAAGTAATAAATGGTTGTTCATGGCCCATGTCATTTTCTTTGGTGAGAAGACAACCAATCGACAGGTCACATGTTGAAATGTACAGCTTTAAAGGCTTTCTTGAGATAGGTGGCATAAGAACTAGAGAATTGGCCAAGTAATTCTTGATCAAGTCAAAAGCCTTTTTGTGACATTCCTCCCACCTAAACTCATAATCTGGCTCTATTTTGATCAAAGAAGAAAAAACTAGAGTTTTCCTAGCTAGATTTGCTATAAACCTTCTTAGGAATTAATTTTTCCCTGAAAACTCTGTAACTCTTTCTTATTTCTTGGGGGTTTAGCTTCCAAGACAGCCTTGACTTTATTAGCATCTACTTCTATGCCTTTGTGATGCACCAAAATGCCCAAGAACTTACAGTCACCCCACTTATTCTTTGAAATGTTTGCCTTAGATGAGTTAGATGTTCCCTAAATGTATCAGACTTAACACCCATATCATCAATGTATACCTCTAGAAACCTTCCAATTAGATGATATAATATGAAATTCATTGCTCTTTGATATGTGGCTCTAGCATTCTTCAAGCCAAAAAGTATCACTACCCATTCAAATGTGCCTAAAGCTCTAGGACATCTAAAAACAGTCTTAGGTTTAGTTTGGGAAGTGGGTTTGCTTTTTGGTTTTTTGACTTTTTTGGCTATTTTAGTCTGGGGCTAAAAAGCTTGATTTGGGAAGTGGGTTGGTTTTTTTGATTTTTTTTGTGAGAGAAAGAATATAACGATTATGGGTTGGATGTGATGTTTTGTCTTATTGGGCAAAAAAGCCTATTTTGTTTTTTGTGGCTATTTTAACCAAAAAACGCCCCAAATCTCTCTTCCCAAACGCGTCCTTATGGATGTCTTCTAGGTTATAAAAATTTGATTATACCCAGCATGCTCGTCCATGAAAGATAAGACCTTGCTCTTGGCTGCTAAATTAACTAACAAGTTAGCCACTGGCATAGGATACTCATCATTTGGAGTAGCTAGATTTAAGTTCCTGAAATCAATGCATACTCTCAATTTTCCATTTTTCTTCATAACATGTACTATATTCGACAGTCGTTTAACATACTTAGCTATCCTGATAAAACCTGCCTTTAAGAACCTTTCAATTTCTTCTTTAACTAAGTCATTTCATTAGTCATTCTCCTTAGAGGTTGCTTACATGGAATGACGTTGTCTTTTATTAGCAACCTGTGTTCTACTAATGTTCTATCCAAATTAGGCATCTCTTCATAACTCTAAACAAAACAATCCACTTACTCATGCAACAAACCAACCAATTTGCCTTTACTTTTATTAGATAAGCTAGCATTTACATAGATTGGCCTTTTGAGGCCTCTACTCCTGTGACAACCCTAACCTCTGATTAGTGTTAAATTGTGGTTAAGCATGATAAGTAATTGATTAAGATGAAATCCTGAATTGATTACATGTGTGTGTTGTTTCAAATGCATTTATATCTGTTTGACTACTGAATGATCTGTTCGTGTTTTAATTTCGAATTGCAAATTGAAAGTCTTATCGGCGACCGATTCAGAAATTGATTAGTGTCATATGCTAATTAGGAATTGTGGGATTTTATGGTAGATTTGATTAAATTCAATTTGGAATGATTAAATTAGCATTGTTAATATTAAATTATTTGAGCCAAGATTATTCACATTTTTGCCCTTTAGTGGGCCACCTTTACAAACCTTGTTTGGGGTTAATTCATACACTTAGACACACCACTCTTTAGCCATTTTCAAGACCAAACCGTGACAAAGAGGGAGAGTAGGAGAAAATTGATTTCATCACGAAATTGGCTTGAAATTTAGAAGGAATTGAAGAGAATTTGCAAAATTGAGCTAGCACACTTGGAATTCAAGATCTAAGGTAGGAAATTCACCCTCTTAATTATGAATTTGGGGTGTTACATGCATAGTTCATGGGAAATTAGTGATTTGGGTCAAGAATTGGCTTAAAGTGTTGTTTTGCGAGTGAACTCATGCATGCATGTCCATATCATAGAATTTTGAGGTTGCTTTCCATGAAATCCTTACATGCATGTTCATATTTTAGTTGTGGTCCATGAATTCACCATGATTTTGAACTCAATCTTGCATTTGATCATGTTTTGGAGCATTCGAGTTCATAGGAACTCATGCATGTTATGTTCTTGCATTGTTCTTCAAGTTTACATCACATATTGTGTTCAATTGTCACACCTTTGGGCTTGATTTTATAAATTAATCTTTGAAACATGTTGTATTATGGGTTTCTAAGTGTTTTCTAGAAAATTAGTCCAGAAAAATTGAATTTAAAGCTTTTGAGGTTGAGTTTTGTGCTTGAGGATCAATCTGAAAATTCCAGATTTTTGATCCACGCTCGAGCGGAGGACTTCACACTTAAGCGTACACTCTGAGTACATGCACTTCCGCTCGAGCGTCGAGGGTCACGCTCGAGCGTGAAATTCATATGCCTAGAAATTCATGTGTTTTGCAGCCCGCTCGAGAGAGGTAATCTACACTAGAGTGAGGATCTGAGTCTGACGCTCGATCGTGGGTTGAGCGTCCATCGAGCGTGAAAAACGTGCAACCAGTAATTTTTCATGAGGTTGCAGTTCGCTCGAGCGAGGGAAGTCATGCTCGAGTGGAGCTTCTTTATCTGCATGTCTGCTCGAGCGTAGAAATCCACGCTCGAGCGAGACCCCTGTTTTCAGCAAATTTTGAAAAAGTGTTTTAAAGTGCATTTTTGCATCCTCATTCCATCCTAGGCATTCCTAGGTCATGTTTAAGGCATCTTAATGCGGATAATATTATAGAACCACACCGAGTCAAGTTAAGGGGCTAAGTTATTAATCCCTAGTGTGTAACTTAGTGTGTGTTCGTTTTGCAACTGTGTAGGGTTGGCACTCGAGGACGCTGACTAGCCTGTCTATAGCCCAGTAATCTGTGAGTAACAACGTCGTAAAGATACGTTCAATTATAACTATTTCTGAACGATTGGTTGTACTGCTTTCTGAAATGACATTGTTTACTGAATGAATGTTTGTCCTATATATAAACTGTACTCGTGGCATCCATAGCAACTTACTGTTACTGCTACTGTTACAGAGATCTCTGTCAGTTCTAACGTTTGGAACTACTACTGTTTACTGTTCTGTTGGCCATCAACTGACTGTTCAGTCTATTAAGACCTATTGTACTATTTTGCTATTGGACGTACCACGTATGACTGTTATGACTTCTAAATGACTGATATGGCATGAAATATGAGCCACTGATTGAATGACTGATTTACGGATGCAAATGACTGTTTTAATTAATGAAAGAACATTCATTCTTAACCCCTTTACACATTTGTTATTCACTGGGCTTTAGCTCACTGTTTATATATATATGTAGGTGGCCAGGCACCGGACCGAAGCTAGGAGCGCCAAGTTAAGCTCTCATTTTGTGAAGCCAACCATTGTGCCTCACTTCGAGGTTCCAATTCTGACCAAGCCAAGGCTATTTTTGGAGTGTTTCAGATTCACCCTTTTGTCCCAGTTTTGTATAGAATGTTTAAGACTTTTGCCTGTACAGTTATGGTGAAGGGATTTGGCCCATAACCTGGATGTTATGCGTATATGATGTATGTATATATGTTTTGGTTATGAATGTGGCTTTGTATATAAAATTCATTTTCCATTCAGATTTTCACAGCTCATTGGACATCTTTTATTTACTGTTTGGCTTCCGCCAGCCCCTTACTCTGTATTATTATTATTACTATTAAGCAGGCCTTTGGTAATCACGGATTAGTGGCCGGTTACGCTGCTAAACCCATAGGGGCGGGTTTGGGTCATGACAATTCCTATGTTAAATTTCTCTAAGGGTTCTTGAACATCTGCCTTGAGGTCATTAAGCTTGGCAGCAGCAACTCTCAAATGCTCCAACTGCACCTCTCTATAACTTAGAAAGCTATTGTCTATTACACATTCTTCCCATGAACAATTATGCACAGACTTAAAATTAAACCTACTTGCTAAAAGGAAATTAAAAAGTCTAGAAAAAGTAGATCTAATTACACAGGTTGTAGCTGTCTCATCTAGCCTGTCCTTTTCACATGTTAGCATCTGTATCATCCACTATTTCTGTCATTTCTTCAATAAGAAGTCCCTTCTGTTTCTGCATCAGGCTTGGTTTGGCAAATTCCTAGCCTATCTGCTTGAATCCTTATTCTATTATGCCATTGAACTCTTCATTGGTTAGGATTTTCCTTGGGACTTGACCTCATCCTCAGCCACCTCAATTGGGCTTGCCTTTATCAACACAGCCTCTATGCTGTTGACATCTACTGCAAAAGGATTGATATTTTCCCAATAGATCTCTATTCCCTTCTGCTCATCCTGTTCATTGTTAGTTAAGAATATCAAAGCTTAATGCAAATATGATGACACACACCCATTGAGGTGTATCCAATCTCTTCCTAACAACACATTGTAGTTAGAAGTGGAGTTAATTACAGAAAATGTGGTTCCTATTAGCCTTGAACCAACCTGAAGTTGTATAGCAACAATTCCCTTTGCTTCAGATGAGCCTCTAGCAAAATAACTTATGTTAATATCAGTAGGTAAAAATCCTTTATTGACTTGTCTATAGCCTTCAAAGTTTTAGAAGGGAGAATATTAATTATGGCTCCATTATCAACCAAAACCTTGTTAATTGGGACTCCATCTAGATGCCCCCTCATATACAATAGCCTTAAGTGCTTAATCAATTTTTCTTTAGGTATCTGCAATACCACTTTTTCACCATTAACTGACTTAACTACCTCAATAGACCTTGGTGGCTTGACTTTTACCTCAATCATTACTATTATATAGTCTTCAACATCACCTGCCAACATGTCTGGCTGGCCTGGTTTGGGCCGAAACCTCTTTGGGATGACCATAATCATATTGCATTCCTCAGAAGCGAAACAAAAAAACCAAACTGAATGGCTGCCATTTTCTCCTCAAACTCTTCTGAACTTTCTGACTTAGCATCTTTTTTTACAACAACACTACTTTCCTTTATAATTGACTTTGCACCTTATTGATTTTTCATTTCCACATCAACTGCACCATCTTCATTATCAGACATTAATTCTTTCTCTAACTCTTTCAACCTTAACATCAGCATTGCTTTGTCAAGCAAAGCCTTTCCTTCATTTTTATCGTTGTCCACTATTGGTATCCTTAGTATTTGTATAGGTAGTTGGGCTGTTTGCTCCTTTGATGTTGAACCCACCACTAAGATTGGTGGCACAAACCCTTCCTTAGTCCATACCAAATTCCTTGGACTTCTATTACCTGTCATTTTAGATATCATGGCATAAAACATTCTATATTCTCTTCTTTTTTGAGTTCTAGTAAGTCCTATTTGTCTCTATCTTCCTGAAGGAAACTTTGGGTGAATAACCCCATGCCATCCTAAGTTAGGTGGCACTAGTGGTTTCACCATTCTTGGCTGCATATTAGGCCTCATCTTTGGGCCTCTCTACTGCAATCCCTCATATGGTCTCACAAGTTGTTGCTGGCCTCTATATGGCCTTCCAGTCTATTACTGGCCAATATGTGACTTCATAGGTTACTACTGTCGCTGGCCAATGCATGGCCTTGTTAGAATTTTTGGATCTCCACAGGGCTTAGACCCTTTCTGCTGTCTTAACATGGCCTTAATATTGTTTAGGCCACCAAAACATGGATGAACAAAAGCTCCTTGAAATAAGAATGGAGCATCATTCTTACCATAATCCTCTGTAGGCCCAAATATTCCTGGGTCTGATCCATCATAGAACATGTGGTCATTGTCAAATATTTGCAAGTCACCACCTACTATGGTATTGAACCAAAGACCAACATCTTTTCCTATTTTCTGAATTCCATCTATCACAATGACTTTGACTCTTTCCGTTTTAGTGCCACATCTAAAGTAAATGAACTTTTCATTAGGATTTTCTTGAATCTTCTTTCTTTTTGCCTCCTTGGCAATCTTTTCTATTCTTTCTTTGTGGAGCTTCTCCAACTCTACCAAGAGAACTTTGGGGTTCCTTCCTTTTCTGTTTTAGTCAGTCGAACTGGAGGCTAGTAACCACCATATTAATGCCTACCATCTCTGGGAAGGGATCACTGTCAACTGCCATTACCCTTTTATTTTTTTCAGCATTCCCTTTTGGATCAAATCCTGTGAACAATTTCAAAATATAACACAATTATTAGTTGAATGTCTGAGAGAATTATGTCATTTACAATACTTTTTTCCAATTCTATCTCTTTCTTTGGAAATGTTATGGCCAGGAGTTAAAGTTAAAAACTTGTTATCCAATAACTCATCAAACAAAGCATCCGCTTGTTTCTTTTCGATGTAGCGAAAAAAAGAAAGCATCCGCTTGTGACAAGTCAAATGAATATTGTCGACTAGATACAACCATATTTCTTTTTGGTGGCTGTGTTAATGGCATATCTACAGGCTTTTCAACTTTTCTCAAGGTCTCATAAACCATAGGTTTTTACCAATTACTTGTGCCACATCAATATCTACATCAAAGTCAAATTCAACTTCCTAGTAATAAGTACTATGTAAAGTTGCTTTTCTTTGTTGTTCCTCTTTAAGAATTGATTCATAACTAGTTCCCCTTAAAGACAATTCATACAAATCTCTAAACACCATCCCTTCAAATTTCTTTCTTAACTGAAAATCCAAACCATTTTGGGCTAATGACTTCTATTTGAGGGACATATGCATAACATATGTTCTTTGCTCTCTTAAACCTGTGTATATATTGTTTTGCTATTTCCTCTTACTTTTGCTTAAATTTCGATAGGTCTACCAGAGTAACTTCAAGTTCAGTTCTAAAGAACTGAGCATGAAATTGACTCTCCATTTCTTGCCAAGTATGCATAGAATTTTCTGACAAGTTAATGAACCAAGTAAATGCAGTCCTAGATAATGAGTTTGGGAAAAATTTTATTTTTAGAAAGTCATCTTAATCTACTTCTCCACATTGTAAAACAAATCTTCCTATGCGTTCAATTATAGATTGCTTCTCTTTTCCTGTAAACAAGAAAAATTCAAGCACTTTGAAGTTCCTTGGGAGAGATGTATTGTCCACATTTGGAGGGTATGTACTTCTAAACATAGGTCTGTCTGGCCTCCTTAAACCTGGGCCATACATTTCTTGAACTAAATTCATTATCTGTTGCCTATTGTTCACCATAGGATCCATATTGTAATGCCCCCAAAATAATTACAATAATTCATCTGCAAATGACTACTACAAGATGACATAAACAAAATAATAGATTTTCATTAATCAGAGTTAATTTACAAAAAGGTGACACATGCGATATATATTCATATGCTTTACCTTGAATTTATAGCATGTGATACCAACTTAACGATCAACAAAATAAATGCCCTACGGGCTTATAGCTTTCCAAGACTATACTTGGTTACTACAAAAGAGAGAGTCTTAAGCTCCATACATATAAAGCCCTAGGTTTGTGCAAATATTGAATACAAAATAACAAAATAGAGCCTTCAGCTCCCGAGTCCTTCCAAGCTAAGTCCTTGGAGGAGGCATGTCACGAGCACCTGAAAATTATTTTCGCAAGTAGGGTGAGCCAAAGCCCAGTAAAGACAATCTTTCACAATATATGAATCTTAACAAAGATATAAGTAATATGCACATGTTCAGTGTCCAATGACAAAATCTGTTACAACTTTTTTCCAAAACCATGTTATGCCAAACTTGCATCTCAATTCATTTTATCTCGGTTCATTAGTTATGCCCCCTTCATTTAATCAATCAAACAGATGATATACCTCACAGGTCTCCAACCAATATAATTATCATACAAATATATTCACTTGCCATTTTACGGAAATTTTGTGTGTGGGAATCGGCACCCATGTATATGCGTGATTTTCGGGACTTTCACCTTGGACACACATGCCAACTTAGTTTAATGGAGTCCATCCACTTTCTCCTCCTAAACATCATTCATATACAATGTATACACATCATAATCATATTCAATGATAACGACTAAGGGATTAGTTTTAATTTGCCTAATCCTCATGCAATTTCTACAACAATCATGGCTATCCTCCACCGATAGCCCAAAACATATATTTCTAAACAGATATCTAATCTTTACAACAAATAAATTATCCAAATTTCCATAGGTGAAAGATAATACATATCTAACTCCACCATTTATATAAACATCCATTCAATTTCATATTCCCACTAATTCCATATTTATACTGTTACCTAAAAGACAACCTAAGAGGGGGGTGAATTAGGTTTTTAAAATTAAAAATAATAATATCCTAATAAAAATTATGACTAGCACAATAAATAAATATAGTTGATGAAATAAAAATAATTAATACAAGTGTTCTAACAACTATGTCAATTAATGATTCTAGCATAATAAAAATATGAAATATAGCTATGGCAATTTAAATAAAATAAAGAGATAAGGGAGAGAGAGGCAAACAAATTTATAGTGGTTCGGCTTCAACTCGGCCTACGTCCACTCCTCAAGCTTCACTTGAGATTTTCCACTATGCTCTAACTTCACGGGAGTGCTAGCAACCTCTTTACAAATGGAGCAATCCTCTACGGATTTTACACAAACTTTCTAAGTCAAGAACACTGAGTGCTCTTACAAGATTGAAAAGAAGGTGTTTTTGCTTTCACAGAAAGCTACAAGAATTATCTCTCAAAGATAGATATATAAAATGAAGTTTTGATTTTTCTGTAAACCTCACACAAGAAAGATGGCCTTAAAGCTATACGTCTCGGTGTATAATTTCTGAAAGAGGATGTAAACAAAAATTGAAGAACACTTCTCAGAGAATTTTTCAAAGAATAGATGTGAGTGATTATGGATCAAAGAATATTTTCTGATTTTGTAACTTGTTTACATTAGAGGCTTTGATATATATAACGAAACTTATAGTCATTTATAGTCGTTGTATTCATTTGAATTTATAGCCGTTGTACTTCATCATTACTAATTTGAATATCTTCCACTTGAACCTTTTGAACTGCTGCTGTGCTGGGCTGTTTGAACCTCTGTTTTTGGGCTATTTGAGCTCCTGATTTAATCAAATATTAAATACATTCTAACAACATTTAGGATAAATGTTTAGGTGAGAAATAATGAGAGCAAAATAAATTTTGTTTATATTTTTCTCTTTCAAATAAATTAAAACATAATTAAATAAATTATCAAAATAAATGTTGATTCTATTTTTCTCTTTCAAATAAATCATCAAAATAAATAAATCTTACAATCTCCCCTTTTTGATGATGGCACGCAATGATATTTTGATTTGATTTGTGAGTAAGAAAAGCTCCCCCTCAAGTTATGCTCCCTAAATTCATTTCTAAAAATATAGGTTAGCACATGTGTAATAAATAAGCTTTAATTAGAAACATGATGCGAGACTAAGATATCAAATTATAAATACATAACATCAGATTAGTTTGAAAATAATACCATAATTTGAAAATAATACCATAATACATAACATCATAATTTTCTTCCCCTGTGACATTATCAAAAGAAAATCATGGGTCAGAATCTTAAGGAGGAGGAGGAGGAAAATGATAGGGATAAATAGCATTAAAAAAAAAGATAATCAAAACACACACACACACACACACATACATATATATATATATATATATATATTACATAGCTATACAATATATATACATATATGCATACATATACAACTCTCCTGCGTCTCTCTCTTTTTTCGCAAAACGCGGTTGCCACGCGGCCTGGCTTTTGCTTCATTGGCCGACAAAAGCAGCTATCCTCGATTGTCGCTCGCCTCAACTATCTCTCCCTCTTTGTCTTCTTCTCTTCAGCCTTCTTCTTAATTGCACTCGTCTGCTTCTTCTTCTTCACCTCACTTTCTTCTATCTCTTCTTTACCACTCTCTTCTGTTTCTTCGCAACTCATTCTTGTACACCTCTCACCTTTAAACCATGGCTTCCTTATCCTCACTCTGTTTCCGGACCTAAACGATCCCATAAGCTCTGCTGGGCCAAGTGCCCCATCTCCTACTCTTCCCAACCTTCCTATGATGTCAACTGAGCAAATAATGGCAGCTCTATCAGACATTGAAGCCAATCATTTCACACTGATGTCCTGTATGGAGACGATGACTGCAGTCGCAAAATTGGCTCACTGACTACAGAATAGGACGATTGAGCTCCATCAGGTCAGCGCCCAACTCTCTTTGCTCTAGTGTATGTATAAGGATGCACGAGCAGAAATAGGCACACTGAAGGCTGAAAATAAAGAGCTTAAACGGAAGACCACCTCCATGGCCCGATTTGGAGCAACGTCGTTCTTGGTCTTTGATAGTCAACGGGGAGTTGTCTCTCTCGACGAAAGCACAGGGCCAGGGCTTTCAAGGGCCTCCCAAGGTGATAAAAAGAAGAAGAGAGCGGTGGAAGAGGTGAGGAAGTGAGGTCGGCCAATGTCCGAAAAAATGAATGAAGAGTTTTTTTTTTTAATGTAACTATTGTTATTTTAAGTTTGTTTTTGTTTTCTTCATTTCGGTTTTTGTTTTTATGTAAATATATATATATATATATATATATATATTTTAAAGCATAGAAGATGAAATTAAAGTGCAGAAAATAATAAATAAAAATTAAGCCTAATGGCAAAACAAAAAAAATAATAGAAAAGAAAAAATAATAATGGGAAGAAAAGAAAAGAAAAGAAATAAATAAGTAAAGGAAATGAAGCCTATTAGTGAAATGGAAAATAAATAAATAATAATAATAAAATAAACGAAATTAAGCCTAATAGCAAAAATAAAAATAAAAATCAATGTATGCAAAACTAAATTAAGCTCAAGATGTAGAACAAAAATACATAGTTGTGAATAGCAAACTGTTAAGGATAATACAAGTATGAAGGACTTGACAGCATTCAACTGATAAAATGTTTCCATATCAAGGTAGCAATACACATATATCATTTTGACAAAATTTCAAGTTTCACAGTCACAAC
The DNA here is from genome assembly GCF_055761805.1 of Camellia sinensis. NCBI lineage: Eukaryota > Viridiplantae > Streptophyta > Magnoliopsida > Ericales > Theaceae > Camellia > Camellia sinensis. The sequence continues at coordinate 38,343,495 of NC_138969.1, read as the reverse complement.
ATAACCTTTTAAGTAGAAATCAACATTCCAAGCTCGCCATGAATAAAATTGAAGCAATCCTTGCTTAGGGGTTTTGTGAAAATATCCGCCAATTGCTTGTCGGTGTTTACAAATTCAAGTACAATATCCCCTTTTTGAACATGATCTCTTAAAAAATGATGTCTAATTTCAATATGTTTTGTTCGTGAGTGTTGAACCGGATTTTTGCTTAAATTGATGGCACTAGTATTATCACATTTAATAGGGATATGATCATAATGCAAATAAAAAATCCTCCAATTGTTGTTTCATCCAAAGTATTTGGGCATAACAACTTCCGGAAGCTATATATTCAGCTTCGGCCACTGACAAAGCAACAGAATTTTGCTTTTTGCTAAACCAAGATATTAATGAGTTACCAAGAAAGTGACAAGTGCCATTGGTTCTTTTTCTATCAAGTTTGCATCCGGCATAGTCAGCATCCGAGTAACTAATTAAGTCAAATGCAACACCTCTAGGATAAAACAGTCCCAAATTTTGAGTGTGAACAAGATATCTAAAAATTCTTTTAACAGTATTAAGATGTGATTCCTTAGGATTTGATTGATATTTAGCACACATACAAACACTAAACATAATATCGGGTTTACTTGCGGTTAAATAGAGAAGTGAGCCGATCATACCTTGATATTTTGTTTGATCAACGGACTTACCTTTTTCATCATTGTCTAGCTTAATGGATGTGCTCATAGGTGTTCCAGCTATTTTTGAGTCATACATACCAAACTTTTTGAGTAGTTCTTTTGTGTACTTAGCTTGGTTGATAAAAATTCATTCCTTACATTGTTTGATTTGAAGTCTAAGGAAATAATTTAGCTCCCCCACCATGCTCATCTCAAACTCACCTTGCATACACTTAACAAATTCCTTACACAAGGTTTCATTAGTAGCACCAAATATAATGTCATCCACATATATTTGCATAATAAATAAATCATCATTTTTAGTTTTAACAAAACAATGTTGTGTCAATTGTTCCTCTAGAAAAATTATTTTCAATAAAAAATTTACTTAATCATTCATACCATGCATGAGGTGCTTGTTTCAAATCATATAAAGCTTTTGATAGTTTAAAAACATGATTTGGAAAAGCATGATCTTCAAAACCTGGGGATTGTTTAACATAAACTTCCTCATTTATAAAACCATTAAGAAAGGCACTTTTTACATCCATTTGATAAAGTTTGAAATCTCTAAAACATGCGAATGCAAGTAACATGCGAATGACTTCTAATCTAGCAATCGGAGTAAAGGTTTCATCGAAATCAATACCTTCTTCTTGATTGTATCCTTGTGCAACAAGTCTATCCTTGTTTCTTATAATTGTGCCAGATTCATCAAGCTTGTATCGAAAGATCCATTTGGTACCAATAATGGTATGATCTTTAGGTTTGGGCACAAGTTTCCACACTTTGTTTCTCTCAAATTGGTTAAGCTCTTCATGCATAGCTATCATCCAATATTCATCGAATTTGGCTTCTTGAAAGTTTTTAGGCTCAATTTGTGAGAGTAAAGCCAAGTTATTACAAATGTTTCTAAGTGAAGAGCGAGTTTTAATACCTTTTGTAGGGTCACCTAGGATTAAATCCTTAGGGTGATTATGAACAAACTTCCATTCTCTTGGCAAATCATCATTGTTTCCTCCTTCTTCTTGAGGTGGGAGAATAGATTTTTCAATCTCTTTGTTCGACTTACATGGTTGGTTATCTTCTTTGTAGATACTTGAATCTTCCACATTTGGTTCCAAATCTATATTATCACTAACAATTTACTTTTGAGCAGAGATGTTAGTTTCATCAAATGTCACATGTATAGATTTTTCCACAACGAGAGTTTTTTTATTAAAAACACGATAAGCTTTGCTAGTTAAGGAATAGCCAAGAAAAATTGCTTCATCAGATTTTAAATCAAATTTGCCTAAGTTATCCTTACCATTATTATGCATAAAACATTTACAACCAAAAACATGCAAGTGACTAATGTTACGCTTTCTATTATGCCAAAGTTCATAAGGAGTCTTTTTGAGAATAGGTCTAATTAATGCACGATTTAAAATATAGCATGTAGTGTGAACGGATTTGGCCCAAAAATATTTAGGAAGATTATTTTCGCAAAGCATTGTTCTACTCATCTCTTCTAAAGTTTTATTTTTCCTTTCTACTATACCATTTTGTTAAGGGGTTCTACGTGCTGAAAAATTATGTCCAATACCATGCTCATCACAAAACAATTCAAATTTCTCATTTTCAAGTTCTCTACCATGGTCAATTCGAATATTAGTAATAAGAAAGCCTTTTTCATTTTGAATTCTGCGACAAAGTTTTGTAAAAAAAGAAAAGGTTTCATCTTTGTGTGCTAAAAACATAACCCATGTAAATCTTGAATAATCATCAACAATAACAAGACAATAATGTTTACCACCTAGACTAGATGTCCTTGAGGGACCAAATAAATCCATATGCAATAGTTGTAAAGGTCTAGTTGTGGAAATATGAGATTTTGATTTAAACGATGTTTTAGTTTGTTTTTCTTGTTAACAAGCACTACAAAGATGATCTTTTTCAAATTTAATTTTTGGAAGTCCAATGTCCAAATCATTTCTCAAAAGTTTAGCAATTAAATCCATATGAGCATGACCAAGTCTTCTATGCCATAACCAACTATTTTCATTATCAACATATAGACATTTAACATCACTAGCATAGAGATCATTGAGAAGAAAAATATAAACATTATCGTGACGATTACCAACGAATAAAGCTTTATGATCATTTGTGCTTTCAATTGTGTAATGTAATTTATCAAAAACAACTCGATTACCTTTATCACATAATTGACTAATACTAAGTAGGTTATGCTTAAGTTCATCAACAAGTAAAACATTTTCAATAGTAGGGTTAGGAGAAATACCGATGCTAGCAATACCGATGACTTTTCTTTTCTTGTTGTCTCCAAAAGTAACAAATCGTCCATCTTTCGATGATAGTTTAGTAAATAAGGATTTATCTCTAGTCATGTGTCTGGAACATCCACTATCAAGGTACCACTTCCCTTCTTTAGCTTTAGACTTAAAGCAAACCTATAAGATGACAATCAAATGTTGGTTTTTGGTACCCATAATTTTTTGGGTCCTTCTTGATTAGTTTTGTTAGATCCTTTAATAATCCAAATCTTTTTAATTCCCATGTTCATATTCTTTTTGAATAGACAATAAGATATATAATGGCCTTTTTTTCTACAATAATTATAAGTAATATGTGGGTGTGTCATGAGAGGTGCCTTTTCAAAAATTGTATTGAGATTCTTTTGTTTCTTAATAGGGTCATATCCAATGTCTGCTTTATCGAAAACATATCTTTGATTTCCAAGAAGCATGTTGAGAATATTTCTACCTTTTACAAAATTTTCAAGTGTTTTTGTTAAATCATCAATATTGTTTTTTAAAGCAGTTTTCTGATTAGAGATGGTGTCAAAATCATTTTTCAAAATAATTATTTCTTTCTTTAATTCTTCTACATTACTAGATAAAGATGCAACAGATTTTTTTAACGCATTATTTTTGACACAAACTTTTCTAAATTCATCTCGTAGTTCATGGAATGCACATTCAAGTTCTTCATAAAGAGTAGTTACCTCATCTTGAGTAGAGTCTTCATTTTCAAGAGCCATGAGACGCAAGTTGGCTACTTCATTTTCAATTTCATCATTTGAGCTTTCATCTTCACTTTCTCCTCTAGCTGCTACCATGGCCTTCTTGTTTCTTTTGTAGTCTTTTCCATGGTTTTTCAATTTTGGACAATCCATCTACATATGTCCAGCATTTTTGCACTCATAGAAAATAATAGGTTCTTTCTTGTTATCTTTGTTATATGTCTTTTTGAAAGGTCTTTTTCCTCCATAATTTTTTTTATTGAAGTGCTTTTTGAGATTTCTACTAAACATGGCATTGCTTTCATCCTCACTGGAGTTTTAATGTTCTTCTTCATTTGATGAGGCTTTGACCGCAATTCCATTTTTCTTGATGAGCCATGAGACACAAGTTGGCTACTTCATTTTCAATTTAATCATTTGAGCTTTCATCTTCACTTTCTCCCCAAGCTGCTACCATAGCCTTCTTGTTTCTTTTGTAATCTTTTCCATGGTTTTTCAATTTTGGACAATCCATCTACATATGTCCAGGATTTTTGCACTCATAGCAAATAATAGGTTCTTTCTTGTTATCTTTGTTATATGTCTTTTTGAAAGGTCTTCTTCCTCCATAATTGTTTTTCTTGAAGTGCTTTTTGAGATTTCGACTAAACATGGCATAGATTTCATCCTCACTGGAGTTTTCATGTTCTTTTTCATTTGATGAAGCTTTGAATGCAATTCCACTTTTCTTTTTGTTTTCAACATCCTTATGTTCTTTCATGATGATCTCATGAGTCATAAGGGAATCCATAAGCTCATCCAATCCAAGTATGGAGAGATCTTTGGCTTCTATAATGGCGGTGACCTTTGCTTCCCAATTCTTTGGTTTTCTCACCAACTCACTGTTAGTATAAATTTTGCCAAGAGATTTCAAAGAGTTTACAATTTCAGTAAATCTAGTAAACATATTTGAAATAGATTCATTAGAGTTCATTTTAAACAATTCATAATTATGAACAAGCATATCAATACGAGATTCCTTCACTTGGTTTGTACCTTCATACGTTACCTCTAGTTTGTCTCAAATTTCTTTTGCCGAATCATAACTTGAAATTCTATTATACTCCTTAGAGTCTAATCCACAAACAAGATTAGTTTGGCTTTAGCATTGGCTTGCAATAATTTGTGATTCCTCTCATCACATTCATTTTCTATTTTAGGTACACTAATGTTTACTAATTTAGTAGGAATTTTTGGACCCTTGGTGACAATAATCCACATGGCATAATCAGTGGCTTGTAGGTATAGGGTCATCTTATCCTTCCAATGACTATAGTTGTTTCCGTCAAACAACGGTGGCCTATTTGTGGCTTGTCCTTCAGTTAAGGTTGCCATGGATTGAAACTCCCAGATGGTTAAATCTAAAACAAGAGTCTAGGCTCTGATACCAATTGTTACCCAAAAGACAACCTAAGAGGGGGGTGAATTAGGTTTTTACAATTAAAAATAATAATACCCTAATAAAAATTATGACTAGCACAATAGATAAATATAGTTGATGAAATAAAAATAATTAATACAAGTGTTCTAATAACTATGTCAATTAATGATTTTAGCACAATAAAAATATGAAATATAGCTATGGCAATTTAAATAAAATAAAGAGATAAGGGAGAGAGAGGCAGACAAATTTATAGTGGTTCGGTTTCAACAAGGCCTACATCCACTCCTCAAGTTTCACTTGAGATTTTTCACTATGTTCTACCTTCACAGGGGTGCTAGCAACCTCTTTACAAATGGAGCAATCCTCCACGGATTTTACACAGACTTTCTAAGTCAAGAACACTGAGTGTACTACACTCTTATAAGATTGAAAAGAAGGTGTTTTTGCTTCACAGAAAGGTACAAAAATTATCTCTCAAAGATAGATACAAAAAATGAAACTTTGATTTTTCTGTAAACCTCACACAAGAAAGATAGGCTTAAAGCTGTACGTCTCAGTGTATAATTTCTGAAAGAGGATGTAAACAAAAATTGAAGAATACTTCTGAGAGAATTTTTCAAAGAATAGATGTGAGTGATTATAGATCAAAGAATATTTTCTGATTTTGTAACTTGTTTACATTAGAGGCTTTGATATATATAATGAAACTTATAGCTGTTTATAGTCGCTGTATTCATTTGAATTTATAGCCGTTGTACTCCATCATTACTAATTTGAATATCTTCCACTTGAACCTTTTGAACCTTTTGAACTGCTGCTGTGCTGGGCTGTTTGAACCTCTATTTTTGGGCTGTTTGAACTCCTGATTTAATCAAATATTAAATACATTCTAAAAACATTTAGGATAAAAGTTTAGATGAGAAATAATGGGGCAAAATAAATTTTGAGTATATTTTTCTCTTTCAAATAAATTAAAACATAATTAAATAAATTATCAAAATAAATATTGATTCTATTTTTCTCTTTCAAATAAATCATCAAAATAAATAAGTCTAACATATACAAAATAATTATTCGAGATATTTTAGGACAAAACTCTATTTTTTTCCAATTTCATCCCAACACTACAATAAAATGCATTTTTGGCGACCAAATTTGGCGACTAAAGAAAATTTAGCCCCCAAAACATGTGGAATTGGCGACTAAAAATTTTTTTCGTCGCCAAAAGTACAATATTTAGCTACTAATTGTTTTTAGTCGGGAAATGTTATTGGCGACTAAAAAAAAATTTAGTCGCTAAAAATGCCGCAATTAGCGACTAAAAAATGTTTTAGTCGATGTATAGATAGTTTTGGCTACTAAATTTTTTTAGTTGCTTAATAAAAAATAACAATTTACTTTCAGACTTTTGGTGACTAAAAGTTTAGTCGCCAAAAATTTATTTTCAGCGACTAAAAAATGTTTTAGTCGCTGTATGGCTAGTTTTGGCTGCTAATTTTTTTTTTGTCACCGAATAAAAAATAAAAATTTACTTCTTATCTTTTGGTCACCAAAAATTTATTTTTAGCGACTAAAAAATATTTTAGTCGCCAAAGAATGAACATATTTGGTGGGAAAATTTTGAATTTTGGAGGGATTTATAAAATTAATTGGCGACGAAAATGTTTAGTCGCCAAATTACTACTTTTAGCAACTAAAATAATATTTAGTCGTCGTTAGATTACATTTTGGCTACTAAATAAAAATTTAGTCGGCATTTGTCCCTTAATTAATTAGATACGGTCCTCTCTCATTTCACTCTCTCATCATCTCTCTCTCTGTCTTTGTCTCTCTCTCTCTCTCTCTCTCTCTCTCTCTCCCTCTCTCTCCATTGCAGGCGACCTTCCTACCGGCCACCGTCCACCACTGTCGCACACGAGCACCCACCTCATCACCGTCGACAGTACAACCCACCTCCCCACCAGCGATGGTACCACCCATCTCCCCACCAGCGACGGACAGTAGTAGATCTTCGATTTGTGTCTCCTCCAGCACACACCAGGTATTTCCATCCTCTTCCTCTCTCTCTCTCTCTCTCTCACTCACAAGAGTAGCGTTTTTTCTCTCTATTTCTCGCTCGCAGCAACCATTGGAGCACACCCTGTATTTCCCCTTCTTTCCCTTCCACCCTCTTGCTCACCATGTGTTTGACAAAATGTTGAAATAAAATTGGAATAGGCCCGTTTGAGGGGCGAAAACTCACAATAGTGAGCTAGAAGTAGAAATGTGGATTTACTGAAATATGCTAGATAAGGGAGATACTGAAGAGTGACTAGTTTTTTCTAGCTAGCTTTAATCGAGAAGGATATTACCCATTAAGTAGTTGGATTAACCAAATGGAGAAATTCTTCAGAAGTTTTATGTATTTGTAGAAATCTTTAATATGTAAAAGGATAAGTTTTATAAATAGTTGTAAGGCTGGCTATATTTTACTGAACATTTGGCATTTAATACCTTACACAGAAATTAGAAGTGACATTGATTGGAGATCTAATGAGGGAAAATCAAGTAAGCTTGTATGGCCATGTGTAACAACATAGTAATAGGAGTGATTTGATTCTTATTAAAGGTGCCAAAAGAACAATGTTGTGGCTGAGTCATAATTTAAGTCAAATGGAGGTTATTTTGCAATTTTGATTCTTATTTGATTCTTATTTGTTGTGGTTGAGTCATAATTTGATTCTTATTTGATTGTTAGGACTTGTGCTCTTATTTTGCAATTTTTCGTTCTAACCATCTGCCTCATTTGGGATCTCATTTTTCAATTTTCTGTTCTATCTGTCTCGCTCTTCTAATGTTATGGTTGAGTCATAATTTAAGTCAAATGGAGGTTATTTAATTTTTTTTAAATATTAAATTGTTTTAATTTTAACAAATCTTAAGTGATAGAGTTAATTTTGAATTCAAATTGTGAAGACATAACAACATTACGAGAATGAGATGGAGGGTTGAAAGGGAGAATGAGAACAAAAGACCTGAATTTGAGAATCAAAACTAAGAATATTATTGTTCATCAATGTTTATGATATATCTCTAAATAATGGGTTTTAATAGCTATTAAACAAAATTCTGAAGTATAGAATAAATATACTTTTAAGTCTATAGGTAGTGTTTAAAAATATGTAGCACTTAAATTACAAGATAAAAAGCAAGATTCAGGGTAGGAATTACATAGGGTACTTGGAATATTAATGATGGTTTCAACCTTCACTGCATATGGTTGGACTAACTAGCTGGTTCTTATTGACTATATATCATCATCCTCTAATCTTAGTTTAGCATACTTTCTTTTTACCCCACAAGGATGTCCATACCTTCACCTCTATTAATCTCATGGGTTATCTTCAATGATGTTGAGAGGGAAACAAATGATAGTTCAGAAACACATGTAAACAAGAAGCATTGAATATCATGTACTAAAATTCACTAAAATGAGGTTATCTTGAATTAGTAGTAGAATTTATGTGATCTACATAGTTCACCCCACTCACCATTTCTCTATTTATTTCACAGCTATAGATTAGACACTTCTTGACCTATTTACGTTAACAAAAACTTCATAATTTTGTACTTTCTTGATTAGCATAACTTGTACTTTGCGTAAACGAGTAAATTTTTATTTTTTTTGCAATGTTTACGAACATTCATATCAATAATTAAGATTAGTCTATCATAGTCCAAGAGTAATGGCTACTTATAATTCATTGATACCATGAGAATAAGAACCAATGACTTTCTTCTACTTATATTGAAAATTTGATGATTGGTTAATAGAGTTTGAAATGTCATGAGTATAATACACCCATCTTTGCAATCTATGATTTGTATTTAGTTTATGAAGAATTTAGTTTTTGTTTTTCCATTCCAATGTAGACTAGCAAAAGTTGTTCTTCACATAATGAAATGTCATTTGCTTTGTTTTTGTACTTCTCTTCATGGATGTAGCTACATTAATCCCTTATCTTAGATTCACTAAATCTCACTTTCTTGTTTTTTGTGTGTGTCATCTATTCCCTTCCCCACTCGAAAAAAGTGAAAAAATAAAAAAATATCATGCAACAAGGGTGGGAAGTACAAGTATTATGGTACTTACTAATGTCTCTTGCTTGTTCATTGATTTTGTTGGCTAGTACTTGTTTCTTCAAAGTTTTAATTGTCAACCTCCTGGAAGACTTCTTTGAAAGCCATGAGTGCAGATTCAAATAAATCCCCTTCAAATGGATGTGTCTTGATATTTGATGAGAATTAGGAAAAGGTATAAAACATATTTTATGTATTCTTCCCTAATGTGTAAGTGTATCTGTAAGTATTTATATTCTGTGTTTAGCTTGATGTTCGTCCATGCAAATGTTGCTATTAGAGAAAAAAAAAACAAAGATTTTTCAGGCTCAAAAATCTTCCAATGTTTGCAGACTAATGAGTTGAGGAGTTTGCTTAGGCCATTGCCTAATAAGTCATCTATTTATTGTTCCGATGCATCAATCTCTAGATATTTAAGGGCACGGACCTGGAATGTCAAGAAGGCAACTAAAATGATGAAAAAGACCTTGAAATGGAGATTGAAATACAAGCCAGAGGAGATTAGATGGGTAACCACTTAGCTCACTATTAATTTTTTGTAGTAATCTTTTTAAGTCAGAATCCTTGAATCTTTTTTATTGCATTTGACTTCTGCTAAAATTGGCATGGGATCTAATTTCCCGCGATTAGGCTTTAGCATTCTGATGATGGTTCTATTCACCCAAAAAAATTCTGATGATGGTTCTAGGCCTATCTATTCCTTTTAGCCTAGGTTTCAATTGTTCATGAGTAACCTCAAAGTTGGCTCGTGGTCTTATACTTGACAATATTTTCATCTTTGCAATACTTTTAACCTTCCTTTGTTATGCAGGATGAGGTTGCTCGTGAGGCAGAAATAGGAAAAATGTACAAGCCAAATTATGCAGACAAACATGGGAGACCAGTTCTTGTCACACAACAAGAAATTGCATTTTTCGCAATGCAACAAAATATGTTGCTAAAAGGGAAAATTCGTTGGCAAAGAGTTTTGCCGACACACAAAGCTACGTCGGCAACCCGTAGGCAAAAGTGAGTGTAGACACCCCATTTTTGACCGTCCTCAAGACTTGGACGTCACCGTTTGAACACTCGGTGATTATCCATGTTTGTGTTCGTTTGGAGTTCCCGGAGGCCTCGGCTCACGCGCCTTGCCTCAGGATCCCCAAACTCGACCGTTTAGTGTCTGGTTTTGCACCAAACACTTGCATCTTGCCTTTGAGAGGCAGGGTGGGGCTTGTAGACCATCCCCACCCATCACCGGCAGTGGCTAGATGCCACCGGCTGGTTTCTGCTGCCACCGGCAATATAGTTTGCCGGTCGGCACTCTTTGTTGCCGGTCAGCACTTTTTTGTGCCGACCGGCACTCTTTTTGGCCAAGATGGCATTTTTTTCCGGCCGATTGCTGTTCATCTGCTTTTGCAGATATTTTTAGACAGCTGTATAGCTTTTGCTCCCCTCCATACACGTGTATGGAGGGATCTCCCTCTTGCAAAAGCTTGTCTTGTAAGCTTTACAAGAGGCATATAGAGAGAGGCTCTCTCAAAAGGCAAAAAGAAGAGAGCCTTTAGACATTTTTAAGGAGAGAAGACAGAGGAGAGCTCTGGTTTTTCCTAGGGTTAGGGTTAGATACACTCACCTATCTCTCTTTTCCTCTCATTTTGCACACTAGGTGTTTTGTGTCTCACTATTGCACACAAACACCTAGTGTTTCACCTTCCTCTTGGAGCTGAGGTTCTAAAGAGTATGTTTTGAAGTTTTTGTCTTGGATTCAAGCTCAAGGAGGCCATTGGAGCACCATTGTTGAAGAGGACTACAAGGGTGAGATTCTAGTCCATTTTTTCCCCGTTTTTGCATTGATTTTCTACTAGTCTTAGAGCTGTTTTTGTGATTATTGTATAACATAAAAAAGTTCTGTTTTTAAGCCCTCTTTATTGTTTATTAAGAGTGTTTTGTTGTTTGAGGGTTGTTGACCACCCTTAGGCCTCAAAAGGCCTCATTTTGAGCCATTTTGTGCTAGCTCCGGGATTTTGGTGTTGAGGTCTCTTCACCACTGAAATCTTGAGGGATTTCAGTGGTGAAGATGATGCTTTGAAGTCCCAAGAAGGAGAGGGCCACCCCCTCTCCTTGTTGTCCTTGAAAAGGACCTATTTTGGCCTCTTAAGGAAGCCTATGTTTGAGTGTGTGTTGAGCATATTTGGTTTGTTTTTCATGCTTATATATCCATGATATAGCATGATTTCAAGTTGGTTTTGGAACTCCATGCATGTTTAGCATAGTTGCCATGTAATGCCTTATTTGTGCCTTAACTTGTTCTAGGTTGTTAACCTTGGTTAGAGCATGTTTTAGGCTTAGTCTTGTGAAGATTATGTGCTTATCTTGCCATGTTTTAGCTCTGTCCATAGTTGTTTGGGTTGCTTTTGGCATGCATTATATAGCTCCTTTGTATTTGGGCTTGTTGGCCTTGAGTACATGCATGTGTAGCATGCCATCTTTGCATTGTTTTGATGATTTGGAATCATCCTACATGCTATTTCAGTCCCATTTCCATGCATGTTTGATTGCCTTGCATGCCTCTTTAATGCTTTGAAAGCATGTGTTGCAATGCTCCATGTTTTGGCCATGGTGTATGCCTTTGTATTTGGGCCATTTAGATGCCATCTAAGTAGTCCTTTAGCTTTGTTTTAACATGCTAAACCTCTGATTTTGGTCCCTCTTTGCATGCCATGTTTGGTCATGATAAGTGTAGTTCAATGCCTTATTGATTTGCCTTGAACACTTGGACTATTCGGTGCATGCTTGGCTTGATTTGTTGCTTGGTTTGGCACCATGTATTAGCATGATTTTAGAGCCTATAATGCATGCTAATTGCTCTTGTTTCCTTCTTTCAAGTGTGCTTGAATGTTGCTTGATTTGTGCTCAAGTGTTGGCCCTTATGTGCATATGTGTGTGCATGCCATTTAGCCTTCATTTTATAGCACTTTGGCCACTGTTTTAGGCCTTATTAGAGTTTCCTAATTCATGTTTAAGTCCATCTTTGCCATCCATTTGCATTGCCATATGTATGCTTGCATGCTCGCATAAGTGCCTTGCCATGCCATGTTGCATTCCTAGCTTGTATGCCTAGGTTGCATTGCATCTTGCATGCATTCCTTGTCCCTTGACTTGGGTGATAGGGATTGGGAGTTTTGTTTGATTGGTTTGCATGCATTTGAAACCAAAGTTGCATACTTGGTTCTTCGGGCCATCATGCATGGAAATGCGTGATTGGTGGTCCGAGAACCGAGGCACATGTCCCTTTGAGTCATCACAATGATAAGAGACATGTTTGGTGCATACATGCCTTGAAATATGCTGCCATGCCTTGTTTTGCCCTCTGTTGCTGTGAGTTGCAGGTTCTGCAGGAATACTCTGCCGACCGGCAGTGTAATGTGCCGACCGGCACAATTTTCTCTACCGACAGCTTCAATTTTGTGCCGATGGCCATACTACACTGCCGGTGGAAATTTCAATCAGCCGGTGATGACCCCCTCTGTCCAAGGATGCAGTTTTGAGGTTTTGACAGCCTCCAGAGGAGGAAAGGAAGGAAAACAGAGGCAGCTTGCGCATGGCGGCGCGTCTCCCGAGGCGTTTTCCTGCTTTAATTAATTTATTTAATTTGTTAATTAAATTAATTAATTTGTAATATTAATTAGCTTGCGTAGTTAATTAATTTGTAATATTTATTCGGTCCCTCCGAGCGAGGGCAAATCTGTAATAAGTGTGGGTGTGTGTGTGCATGTCTTCCAACCCCCACTTCTTTCTTCCATTTTATTTACCTGCTTATGATGGTAGATTAGGGCACGTTTAATTTAGCATACCTTATGCTACGCATGTGTGCATCCATGCATTTGTATTGCATGCATTAGGCTCGGTACATCACGCTAACTGCATCAATACTTCAATTCCCAAACTGAATATGTGATAATTGTGCATTTTCACATGACATGTTTAGGATAGCCGAGCCTATTCTAGCAACATTTTGTATGCGATGCATTAGACACTCAACATGGACTTGGATCATGCATGTTTGCTAACGAGTTCTTTGTTTTGGCACGGAGTACGATGTACGTATTTCTGCTTTAGCATATCGCATGAGTGTGAATGTTGCCATGACAGCATGATTAACATGTGGCTAGATGCTTATGTGTTATAAACTGCTTGAATGCCTGTGGGTGAAGGTTGGATTGTTTGAGTTGGAAAGACTCATTGAAATCCGCATTTTAGCCTACTTGTGAGTAGCAAATTCCAAAGCATTTTCAAACCGAACGGATATGCAATGTTTATTTCCAAATTAGGCAATCTAGTCTATACTTGTTTGCCGCGCGCATAACATAGTAATTCTAGGCTAACAATTGGTTTAAGAACACATAAAGTTTTCAAAAACGGATATCACGGTTAGTAGAGGCCGGTCTTCGGACCGGGCGAAAGGGGGTGCTCATAGCTGACCTTCCCCGATCGTACCCAAGCTCCCGAGCCGAGACAACTCCGGTGATGACGGACATGTGGCCTTCGGCACCGAGTCAGGGTTTCCTAAATTCTCCCCATAAAAAATATTTAGGTGGCGACTCTGTATCTGGCAAAGCAGTCCATGTTTGGCACTACTTTTTCAAAAATCTGTTTCTCAAAACGATTTGCCAGATTTGGACTCTTTGGTTCAGATTAAGAACCATGACACAAATCGAGAGTCCGAACTGTAGCGAGGTCCCCCGCGGGCGCAGCTACAGTTTCTGGCGACTCTGCTGGGGAATTTAGAGAGCTTGACTTGAACTCGTGATATCCCGTTTTGATCTCATTTATGTGTTTCTTTGCATTGCATGTGCATTGGTGCGCCTAGGAACACAGTGTTTGCCATCTGCCATTCCTGAACGGTTTGCTGGAGGCTTGTCTTGTCAAGGCATGACCATAAGGCTGACCGGCTATGGGCTCTGACAGCATGGGAACACAAACCCCGGTTTTACCGGGGCACCCTTTTTGACCATTCGACCTAGTGCATATTCGGATCCATAGTGACCATTCCAAACTAGGACAGGTTGCTTACCCGATGCTAAGTTGTTTGAAACCGCTGTGTGCGTAGTGAAACCCTAGCTCCTGACAAAATAGGACAGGGAAACCCTACCCCAGCATAGGGGTGTTTTGTTCTCTTTTACTTGCTATGTGCTTTTAGAGTGTTGCTCTACAGGAACGCACATGTCAGTTTGCAAGTTTGAGTATCAAACCTGGGGACACCAATATCAGTATCAGTTGTGAGAATCAGTTATCCGCGGGTATCAGATTCAGTATTTTGGGAACAGAAATTTGGGAACAGTGATCAGCAGTTGGGTACAGTTGTGTGGCCACACCCGTGTTTGATCAGTTTGGGCTGAAATGCTGTCTGTTTTTCCTTTCAGTTCAGAGAGTGGCAGAGTTGATACAGAACAGCCAGTGTCTCCCCTTTGCTGAGGCAGGATTTATGGCGGCGCCAAGTTCAGAAGAAATTGTGGTTATGACGGCTGCACCGGAGCAGGGAACCACTCCGCAGAATGAGGCCAGCATCAGTATGTCATATCCGCCCAGGTCGCCCGTTGTGCACCCAGTCTGGGCTCCCCAGTTATACCAGGCTCGTGAGCCTACCACCTTCGAATTGATGGGGATGATAGGCGATCTCCAAAGGTCTGTGGCAGACCTCGCCTATGGAATGTCGGCTTCACCGCCAGCGGCACCGTATGCCGGGAATTTTGTACCACAGGAGCCCCCGCTACTGGGGCGGATTGTGATAGAGCTCAGCCAGCCAGAGGTGGCTTCCAGCTATAGCCACGACATGCCAGCACCAACCCAGGCCCTCGATCAGGCTGAGGCCAAGGGAAAGGACAAGGCAAAGATAGACGCCGACCCCATTGAGCAACTGCTGTGGGCAGTCGAGGCTCTGAAGGCCAGAGGGATGAACAAGCAACAAACATCTGCAATAGTGACCAAAGCTGTAGATGATGCTTTCCCCGCTCCGATCAAAGGCAGCTCAAGCCAGGCAGAAAACCGGGATGGGCCCCGTCATGCCCAGACAATTCCAGTAGCTCCCACCCCTGCACCGGGGAAGGTTCAAAAAGCCAAGGCAGCGCCAGCTGATCCTTTCGCCAGCGCATCTGGCAAGAATCCTCAAACTGCAAAGTACTTGCCCCGAGGGCGCAGGGTCTTTCACGACCTCCACATGCCTTTGTCTAGGGCATTGCTGATATTGGCGAAGAATGGACATCTTAAGCCTTTGGAGTCCCGGCCACTCCCGAAGAATCTCCCCGCCACTCATGATGCTACCTTGTACTGCGCGTACCACCAACAGTCCGGTCACAGTACCGATAGATGTTCCCGCCTTCGTCATGAAGTGCAGGATTTGATTGATAACAAGGTTATCCTACCACCTACCTCAGGCAAGCCCGTCACCACTCAGTTGCTGGATTTCGAGGGCTCAGATACTGCGAGTATGTGAAGTGAACCGCCTGCGGGCAACATTTGGTACATTTTTGATGAGGCGTCTGGCACGCATTTTTGAGCATCGGTGAAACCGAGTTTTGTAAATTCTGGCTTGGATATCGAGTCATTCTTTTGTTTTGAGTCTGTCTCTTTGTCTTGAGTCAGTCTTTTGTGCTTAAGGGTCTGTCTGGTTGTATCGAGTCAGTCCCCGTTGTATATAATACCAGGTGATTCTGGGGATGTCGCCCCGAACACCATTTTGTTTTGTAATTATTATCTATTTTTGAGTCTGTTTCCGCCAAGGGGCCAGTTGCACCAACAAAGCCGATCAAAACAGCTGTTGCTATCTCAACTTCATGTTTGCTTTCAGCATAAGGACCAGAGAATTTGTTCGGGCTGACAGTACATCTCGCCTGCTATCCTGTGTGCCCAAACTCATTGCATTAACCTAAGTTTTCAAAAAACAAACTTTTGAACACTGCGGTGATGAAAACGAAGAGGAAGGAATTCCTCGGGTTTTGTAAATTTTTGATCATTTTGAGAAAAAGAAAGGCGTGCTAAACCTTTTTATGAATGAAATCATGCTTGTCGGTGTGAGTACTGGGAAGGATCCTGGCCTGATCCAGATTGGTTCCGCACTATCTTCGGCGCGAGCGATTCGTCGCTTTCTTAAAAACTTTCAAAAACAAATGTTTTACGCGGCCCTGCGAAGACCTGTGTGGAATCGCTCTTGAGATTGCGCAGCCTAGGATCGCTCTCAGCCTCAAGATTCAACCTATTTGTTTTCCGAGTTTGAACCCGTTCAGAATGTTCAGAAAGTTCAACGGACAAACGCCATGAAAGGCCCGTGGGGCCAGTTTTGAGGTAGCCTTCGATCAAGAAACATCAAGGCCGAATCAGAAGGAGTAGATCTCGCCGGAAGAAGCTCGTAGAGCAATCAGGATGGATTCTCCGCAAATCAGTGCAACAGCCGTTCTCCTAGACACAGAGAGGCTTCAATTCCAAAAAACCATTTGGCATGGACTTGCTACACTTTTACCCTTTGAGAGGCTCGCTGGGCCGAAAACCCGGAAGGGCGACCCAGGCAAAAGTTAGAGCAAGAGAAAAATACGAAAAAGACAAAAAAGAAGAAAAGAAAAGAAAAAGACAAAAAAATGCAAAAAGAGAAAAGATAAAAAAGAAGAGAAAAAAAAAGAAAAGAAAAAGAAATAGAAAATGGAAAGAAGCTCGCAAGGTCGAAAACCCGCATTGGGTGCCTTGGCAAAAGTGAGAGCCAAACAAAGTGAAGGTTAAAATACCCGAGTGGACCTTAACCGGAACTACGTAAGGCTTGATTCCCATGTTTGGGATACGTAGGCAACTTCATCATGAAGTCCAGCCCCCAACGCTTTCATAGCGTCTCAGTCCATGCAATGGTTTCGATTTCATCTCAAAGTCCAGTGGCCAACTCCCTTCAAGGTGATTGTGTCCATATATGTGTTGTGACCGTCTTCGTCATCTCGGTGTCTGAGAGCTCGACCACCGCCAATGAAGACTGTTTACAGATTACTGCGGCACCATCCAAACAAGGGGCAACTTTCCGTTGCCGCGAGCCGCTGTGAGCCGCCTTTCAAACTAGGGGCAACTTTCCGTTGCCTCCCGCCCCCCCTTCAAACTAGGGGCAATTTTCCATTGCCTCTGATCCGAGGTTGCGCATCTCAAAGGGTAAGCTCCATGCTTGTTGAGCATCAGCCGTTTGCAAAAATAGTTTTTGAAAATTTTTACTGAGGTTGACTATTTTCTCGAAAACTATTCCATTTTCCAAAACTGGACCATTGTCTTGGACCCAAAAAAGGAAAATTTTCAGTACTTGCAGCATGACTTGCATGCTTTTCAAATCAAAAAGCGAACAAGTACGTTAATCCGACTCTCGTTTTGATCAAAACCGTTTTAGTAGAAAGCAAAAACGAAAAAATGGTTAAAATGATGAACTAGGGGCACAGTTGAGCCAGGCGTTCTATCTTTCCCCCGTCACCGACGTACTTGCCAGAAGAGCACTCTACCCGCCAGAAGAAATAGCGGTGAGCTAACGGCATCGGGCGTGAACCCGCAACTTCCTGTTCATTCATCAATCACCCCGGGGAGGGATGGAAAATGAGAGATTGAAGAATAGAGAGGTGTGAGTTGAGAGAAAAGCGAGAAAAAGGGTTTTGAGAGAAAAATCCGAGCTCGAGAGCCGAGTGATGTGAGAATCACAAATCAGAAAGGGTGGGAAACAATACCCAGATTGAACTGGCTCCTCATGGTCCGAGGTCTCCCATCTTCGTTTACGCGTCTGTGTGTCGTGTCTCTTTCATTTGACGGTTTCGTCTTTTGTTTTGAGTCTCTCCCGAGCGTGTCTCGTTGTGTTTAGGTCGTGTACCTCTTTGTTTGGGTCCTCCCCGCTGTGTTCGGTTGTAGGCTCGATATCCCGGTTTGAAAAACCCTCATTCGATTTCAAAAATCGTCTATGCTCAGAATGCTGTGCCATTCTCTACATTTGAACGCGTTTCGACTCCAACCGGTTCCATCTTTGAGGTCCGTCCTGTCAGATTGGGCTGTTTTTTTTGAGAATTGCCGTGTGCAGAATGAATCGAATGCTGTGTTATGGGCTGTATGCAGGTTAATCCCCAACAGAGTAAGGGCTGTGTGTCCAGAATCAGGCAGTGGGTTGCTTGGGTTGTTTTGGCTGTTGGCTGTTTAAGTTATCTGATTATTACAGTGCAAGTGTTCAATTTTCCGACAACCAATCAATTCCATTTACATTGAGGTGTAACATGATGAGATGCGATGCAATGCATGAAATGTGTAAATGTAAACACTTTTTCAGATAAAAAGTCCGTTTCATTTCATTGTCTTTTCGAATGTACAAGTTTTGGAAACAAAAATCTGCTTGCGGCAGTACAAGGTAATCTATCTACCAACAAAAAGAAAAGTACAAAGAAAGAAAGAAAAGGTAGCAAAAATCTGCGTCTATGTCCAGCGACTCCAAGGGCTGTCAGTCCGTCCTGGTCCTCTTCCTGGACGAGGGTCCAGGAGCATCATCAGCGTCGTCATCAGAGCCCGAGCTAGAACCGTCTCCGGTTTCCTCCTCCGATGACCCTGCCTCCGCCTCTGACCCCTCGTCGTCGTCGTCGTCCGGGACTGGAGCTCGCGAACTACTCCCGACGTGAGTACGCCCTCCCCTGGTACGGGGAAATATCCTGCCCCCCTCATCTCTCCCCCGGGCAGGGACAGAAGGTCTAGCTGGAGCACCTCCTGCCATGGGAATCTGGAAAGGAGGCTGAAAAGTACACGAAAGGGAAATGCATCAGTATACCGTGAGCAGTTTATCAGTGCAGAATGCAGTGTGTGAGTACAGTATGAGAATGCCGTGAGCAGTTTATCAGTACAGAGTACAGTGCAGAATGCAGTGTATGCAGTGTATCAGATGCTGTGAGATCAGTGGATCACGTGTTGTGCCGTGCATCAGATTATGTAAAGCAGTGTATGAATGGTTTGAGGCCAGTGTCAGAAGGACATACCGGTATGCTGTAGACGGCTAGAAGGTCAAATGTCCGCTGGAGCATCCCCATCATCGAGGCATTCATCGCCAACGACTGACGGGTGTACTCAGAAGAAGCCTGCAAAGGTATCAGATGCATTAGTATTCTGTGGAATATCAAGTAAACTGAATTGAATAACTGTACAAAATGCAGTAGAACATACCAGTGGTAAGTCGGGGATGTCAATGAACTCATGACCAGCCGGTGGAGGGGCGAAGGGGATCTGATAGGTCGACCCACCCTGCCCCTGGAAAGTCAGTACAGCAGGCAGGGCAGGCCAGCCAGCTCCTCGTCCTCCCTGCACTCCGCCCCTGCCACGGACCCGGGCCCTCCTCGAGGATCCAGCCCCTGCTCCTGCTCCGGCCCCAGCCGCCGATGCTACAGGCCTGGCCCCCTCTGCTCGACGGCCGCTCAAGGGACGCATCAGGTACGTCCGCACGTACTCCTGATAGTCGCCGGTGCCTCGGAAGCCGGCCTCCTCCCAGCCGATGGAGTAATCATCCAGCTGCTCAGGGGTCAGCCCCTCGGTCTCCCTCATCTCTGCAGGAGGGTGAGCCGGGACTATCTGCTCAGGTAACCCGCGGGTCTGGCGTAGAAAACGTTCCCCCAGGTACCAAGCCCGACAGACCGGGCCCTCTAGCAAGATCCGGAAACGCGAGGTCTCCTCAGCACCAGGGAACCGACCCCGCATCGCCGACGACAAGGAAGCCCATGGCCGCCATGTGATCTGAAAGTAACAGACAGTTTGTTATCTACTGTTATTGAAACATGCAGTGGGAAAGCGAAGCTAAACGAACTGAAAGTAAAGCATACCTCTGTGGGGGTGATGGTGTCGAAATATCGGCGGAAGAAGCCGAACGTCTCCCGTGGTCGCCGGGTGCATCTCCCGTCAAAGCGACTCGAGAACGGGACAGCCGGAGGAGGCTCCGCGACTGGTACGGGTGCAAGCCTAGGAAAGTAGGCGTAAACCCACAACTGCAAAACAGATGTCGGTATGACCATCAGATAAAGCAGGATATACAGAATAAAGCAGAAATGGCAGAGCCGTGTGTTGTGCAGTGTATTGTGTGCAGTGTACAGTGTGAGCAGTGTACAGTCAGTGTAAAGCAGAATGTATGTGTGTGCCGTGTGTACAGTATACAGTAAGTGTAAAGCAGACCGCAGTGTGTGCAGTGTACAGAGTACAGAGAATATCGGACAGAAATGAAAAAGCGGAGAAGAAATGTACCTCCCAAGCCCGCCAGTAACCTCCGAGTAGCTGGCCGCTGCCGCGAGAAGCCGAGCTCATGTACCCATAGAGGGTGGCCAGAGCAGCGCCACCCCAATCGTAGTGCAAGATATCCCGGACGTCCACCAGTGCGCTGAGAAGGCAGAGAGGCACGGTGTTCGCCCGGTCGGCGAAGATAGTAGTCCCGAACAGGAACATGAGGAAGCCGCGAGCATACCTCTCCACGTCCTCCTCGGTCATCTGCGTCCCCTCCTCCAATGCGGGCTGGACCCGAAACTGGGCCTCGAACCAGGAGTACCGCACGAAGCCTGGACGAGCTAGCGGTGGGGCCTCCCCCAATAGATGAACCTGAGCGGCGGTCCACTCATCCATGTCTATGTCGAAAGGGATCGGATCCCCCCCTACCCCGATGCCTGTGAGCATCGAGAAGTCGTAAGGGGTCATCGTCATGTCCCCTGCAGCAGAAAAATGGAAAGAATCGGTGGTGTCCCACCACCTCTCCGCCAAAGCGGCGAGAAGAGGTCTGCATGTGGAGAGCCTAGAGAGCCCTCGGCAGAAGGTGCCGAAGCCCGCTCGGTCCACGATGCGCTGGACCGCATCAGGGAGCTCGTCATACCACTCCCGTGCACCAGTATTCCCATACCCGCGAATGGTATGGGAACCCTCCTGCAAACAGACAACAACAATTGCAAGACAATATTCAACATGCAGTTTTGAAAAGACAGATATGGCATGTATGCAAGTTTGTCAGATTCAGGCAAATACCGGGTGCCGGTGTGCTTGCAGTAAAATTCGTGTGCTGTGTCAGCGTGTTTAGGTGTTTCAGAACAGAAGTGGCATGTATGCAAATCTAACAAATTCAGACAAATACTGGGTACCAGTGTGTATGCAGTGAAATACAGTGTGTGCCGTGTGTTTGAGTGATTCGGGGTTAGTGCAGTGTGTGTGCATGTGTCAGTCTCAAGCAGATATCAGTTGTATGTATGTTTACAGTCAACTACGGTCTACGGCATATCAGATTTCAGCAGTTAGAGAATACAGCTAACTATGGCAGTTTTGTATCCTACATTGCAGAAAGTAAAGCAGAAGATAAAGAGTTACCTCGGAAGTGCCGAATGAAAGGTGGGAGGTAGGCTCGCGTAGTAGTAGCTCAGGCGCCGCGTACCTCTCAAAGCTCCGGAACTGACGCAGGCCGTCTGGGGGCAGAACGTGGATCGCCGGCCGGTAGGTCGCCGGGTCGAACGGGCGCTCGCTCAGTGGTAAGAGCTCGACCCCGGGATCCATCTCGTGGTCCGGAGGAGTCCCGCCACGTGGAATGTCGTCCGCCATGTAGAGAGTGGTGTGAAAATGGCCGGAAAAGGGAAAACCGAGCCGGAATGCGAAGAGTCAACTGAAAAGTCAACTCCCGAGTGGGTCGGAAATGGCCGGGAAGGCCGGAATGTGAAGAGGCACGGAAATGAAGAGGAAAGTGAGGGGAACAAACCCCGAAAAGGCGAGAACGCCGAACGAGGCACCGAAACGAGAATGTGATCGGTGGAAAATGTCTGAAACGCGAAGAGGATCGCGAATCCGACGATGAAACGAGCGTAGAACGCGAAGAAACAGACGAAAAATGAGAGAGAAGCACTCTAGAGAGAGAGAGCAAGAGTTTTTGACGGTGGAGAATGAGAAAATAGGGTTTAAAACCCTATTTTATAACACCCGAGGTGAAAAGACAAAACTGCCCCGCACCAGCAACTGTTTGCCGGTCGGCAATGTTTTATGCCGGCCGGCACTTTTTTGTGCCGATGGAATTGTTTTTGTGCCGATGGCCAGCCGGTGGCCTCATCTTTCGGCCGGTGGGGTTCCCACAGCCTTGTTTAGGCCATATGAGAAGTTCGTGGTCTTCATAGCTCAAGAAAGTGCAAGAAAGTGCATCTTCGACGCTCAACCGGCCTCTGTTCTGACCGCGAGCCGTGTCTCCAATGCGTGGCACTCGAATTCGTACAAGGTGTATCCTTTTTGTATCCTTTTGAAGTCAAAAGTTGCCCCATGTGTGTTTCACGAGTTCATCACACTACTTCGGTGCACCACACGTTTGCATCGCACTGTCGTGCGCCACACGTTTGCATTATTATGCACGTGCTACATGCGTTGCAACACGCACCCCTTTGCATTGTCGTGCACATTTCTCATGCATCATCATCGCATTTCCATCCCATGCATTGTCATGCATTCCGGAATACGTGCGTTGTTGCGCATTTAAGCCCGTTTACATTCCGTGTGGCGTGCGTGTCACACTGATCATCGCACTGTTTTGTGCATTTCAAACCTCGCGCTGTTCTGCGCATCGCACTGTTTTGTGCATTTCAAACCTCGTGCTGTTCTGCGCATCGCACTGTTTTGTGCATTTCAAACCATCGCACTGTTTTGTGCATTTCAAATTGTTCGCGCTGTTCTGCGC
The DNA here is from genome assembly GCF_055761805.1 of Camellia sinensis. Lineage (NCBI taxonomy): Eukaryota > Viridiplantae > Streptophyta > Magnoliopsida > Ericales > Theaceae > Camellia > Camellia sinensis. The sequence continues at coordinate 38,320,570 of NC_138969.1, read as the reverse complement.
ATCGCACTGTTTTGTGCATTTCAAAATTGTTCGCGCTGTTCTGCGCATCGCACTGTTTTGTGCATTTTGAAATTGTTCGCGCTGTTCTGCGCATCGCACTGTTTTGTGCATTTCAAACCATCGCACTGCTTTGTGCATTTTGAAATTGTTCGCGCTGTTCTGCGCATCGCACTGTTTTGTGCATTTCAAAATTGTTCGCGCTGTTCTGCGCATCGCACTGTTTTGTGCATTTTGAAATTGTTCGCGCTGTTCTGCGCATCGCACTGTTTTGTGCATTTCAAACCTCGCGCTGTTCTGCGCATCGCACTGTTTTGTGCATTTCAAACCTCGCGCTGTTCTGCGCATCGCACTGTTTTGTGCATTTCAAACCATCGCACTGTTTTGTGCATTTCAAAATTGTTCGCGCTGTTCTGCGCATCGCACTGTTTTGTGCATTTTGAAATTGTTCGCGCTGTTTTGCGCATCTCATTGCATTTTGCATGCATTCCATCGCACTGTCCTGTGCACTCGCGTTGCCTAACGCATTGCGCTATTTTGCGCATCATACCGTCGTGCAATACCGCCGGTCTGGCGAGACCTTAAACACGCACGGTCTGGTGAGACCTTAAACACGCACGGTCTGGCGAGACCTTAAACACGCATGGTCTGGCGAGACCTTAAACACGTACGGTCTAGGAGACCTTAAATCCTTGCAAGGTGTAAGACCTTTAGTGTTCGCATTGCCGTGCACTTCTTAAGCCGCGTGTTGTCGCGCATTCCATGCAACATGCATTTCATACATCATTTGCATTTCAAAAAAAACGTGCATAGTCATGCATACATTTTGCATTCCGGTCTAGGAGACCTTAAATCCTCTGAAGGTGCAATTCCTTTGGTGTTTGTCGTGCCTGAACGACTTTTCGGTGGTCTGGTAAAGCCACCTGCCTATGTTTGCGATGAGTTCCTAGAAGACCAACTGGGACGGTGGAAACTAGAGTTCGAACGGCTTATGCCTAGAACGCAAAGGTTCGGGAGTTCCGAGACTAAAGTCTGGTTTAAATACCCAGAGGTTTACCCTCGGCTTGAAATCTGTATGGAAGCCCCATAGGTTGAGGCGGCATGTCTACGCCTCAGTTCTGGATACTGAACCAACCTAGTATATCACCCTGTTGGTAAGATAGGGAAAGTTGCAATCATAGTCATTGCATCATAGTGCATTGTCATGCATTTCCATTGTAGCTTACATGCATCCATTGCATTTTCCCCAATAGGTCGCATTGCACTGCATTGTCATGCATTTTGTAAATATCCATTCCATTGCATATTTGTAGATATTGCATTGTAGATTGCATGCATTCATTGCATCACCTTCCGCCTTTGGCTTGCGCCTTTCCAGGTTGAGCTTGGTCCGGTATGTGTCCTTACATTTCATGTTAAAACACAGTTCTGCATGTGTATCGCGCCGATTCCACGTTGATATGTTGGTTGAGGGTTGCGGCACCTTTTCTGTGTTACACATGGCTCGTACGTGTGCATGCCTTTCCTAGGCAAGATTTGGTTTGGCTTGCGTGCCATATCCATTGTATAAATATCTATTCCATTGCATATTTGTAGATATTGCATTGTAGATTGCATGCATTCATTGCATCACCTTCCGCCTTTGGCTTGCGCCTTTCCAGGTTGAGCTTGGTCCGGTATGTGCCCTTACTTTTCATGTTAAAACACAGTTCTGCATGTGTATCGCGCCGATTCCACGCTGATATGTTGGTTGAGGGTTGCGGCACCTTTTCTGTGTTACACATGGCTTGTATGTGTACATGCCTTTCCTAGGCAAGATTTGGTTTGGCCTGCGTGTCATATTCATCCATTACATTGTAGTGTAATTTTTTGCATCCGGCATTAGGATCGTAGTCCTTTCTCCAGCGGGTTGTTTCCCCACTTATGTCAATTCCACCCAATGCTTGTTCTTGCGTCTGTCTACAATGCTCATAGTTCAGTTGACCGTTCTATGGTAGACAGACTTGTTATCTCCATCAATCTATTTGACATAGGTGTGGTTCCGAACCGCTCATGATTGGATCACGATTCAAATGCTTTGCATGTAGCTTGCATTGTTTTAATTACATTGCATCTTCATTCGCATTGTTTATACATTGTTTTGTATATATTGCATTTCGTTTTGCATCCACATTTGCATTGTCATGCATGTTGCTAACGATATTGTACCTGTTAAGTTTGTTTTCTTTTCAGGCACGATATTGTATGTACGGTTCATTTGAAGCTGGTGCAACCAGACGAGCCGCACAGGTATTGTATCTCCCGAGTGAGACGTATTGAGAATTCCATAATTCTCTTACATCCTTTCTGCATTGTAGTGTAGTTTGGTATGCTAGCTTAAAACTGTCGCATGTTTGCTTCATTACAGCTTTATTTGCATGATCATAAGTTATGCTCGGCTTCGTGCATTGTCTTGCATTTTGCCCCTGCCTTCGGGCGCATACCTTATTTGTCTTGTATGCTTGTCTAAGTCTTCGGCCTTATCAAAAATGGGTCGTCTCTGGGCTTTGACATTCACTCCCGTCATTGTTATGACTTTCGAGTTCTGTCAAAGAGGGGCAACTGTAGACACCCCATTTTTGACCGTCCTCAAGACTTGGACGTCACCGTTTGAACACTCGGTGATTATCCATGTATGTGTTCGTTTGGAGTTCCCGGAGGCCTCGGCTCACGCGCCTTGCCTCAGGATCCCCAAACTCGACCGTTTAGTGTCTGGTTTTGCACCAAACACTTGCATCTTGCCTTTGAGAGGCAGGGTGGGGCTTGTAGACCATCCCCACCCATCACCGGCAGTGGCTAGATGCCACCGGCTGGTTTCTGCTGCCACCGGCAATATAGTTTGCCGGCCGGCACTCTTTGTTGCCGGTCAGCACTTTTTTGTGCCGACCGGCACTCTTTTTGGCCAAGATGGCATTTTTTGCCGGCCGATTGCTGTTCATCTGCTTTTGCAGATATTTTTAGACAGCTGTATAGCTTTTGCTCCCCTCCATACACGTGTATGGAGGGATCTCCCTCTTGCAAAAGCTTGTCTTGTAAGCTTTACAAGAGGCATATAGAGAGAGGCTCTCTCAAAAGGCAAAAAGAAGAGAGCCTTTAGACATTTTTGAGGAGAGAAGACAGAGGAGAGCTCTGGTTTTTCCTAGGGTTAGGGTTAGATACACTCACCTATCTCTCTTTTCCTCTCATTTTGCACACTAGGTGTTTTGTGTCTCACTATTGCACACAAACACCTAGTGTTTCACCTTCCTCTTGGAGCTGAGGTTCTAAAGAGTATGTTTTGAAGTTTTTGTCTTGGATTCAAGCTCAAGGAGGCCATTGGAGCACCATTGTTGAAGAGGACTACAAGGGTGAGATTCTAGTCCATTTTTCCCCCATTTTTGCATTGATTTTCTACTAGTCTTAGAGCTGTTTTTGTGATTATTGTATAACATAAAAAAGTTCTGTTTTTAAGCCCTCTTTATTGTTTATTAAGAGTGTTTTGTTGTTTGAGGGTTGTTGACCACCCTTAGGCCTCAAAAGGCCTCATTTTGAGCCATTTTGTGCTAGCTCCGGGATTTTGGTGTTGAGGTCTCTTCACCACTGAAATCTTGAGGGATTTCAGTGGTGAAGATGATGCTTTGAAGTCCCAAGAAGGAGAGGGCCACCCCCTCTCCTTGTTGTCCTTGAAAAGGGCCTATTTTGGCCTCTTAAGGAAGCCTATGTTTGAGTGTGTGTTGAGCATATTTGGTTTGTTTTTCATGCTTATATATCCATGATATAACATGATTTCAAGTTGGTTTTGGAACTCCATGCATGTTTAGCATAGTTGCCATGTAATGCCTTATTTGTGCCTTAACTTGTTCTAGGTTGTTAACCTTGGTTAGAGCATGTTTTAGGCTTAGTCTTGTGAAGATTATGTGCTTATCTTGCCATGTTTTAGCTCTGTCCATAGTCGTTTGGGTTGCTTTTGGCATGCATTATATAGCTCCTTTGTATTTGGGCTTGTTGGCCTTGAGTACATGCATGTGTAGCATGCCATCTTTGCATTGTTTTGATGATTTGGAATCATCCTACATGCTATTTCAGTCCCATTTCCATGCATGTTTGATTGCCTTGCATGCCTCTTTAATGCTTTGAAAGCATGTGTTGCAATGCTCCATGTTTTGGCCATGGTGTATGCCTTTGTATTTGGGCCATTTAGATGCCATCTAAGTAGTCCTTTAGCTTTGTTTTAACATGCTAAACCTCTGATTTTGGTCCCTCTTTGCATGCCATGTTTGGTCATGATAAGTGTAGTTCAATGCCTTATTGATTTGCCTTGAACACTTGGACTATTCGGTGCATGCTTGGCTTGATTTGTTGCTTGGTTTGGCACCATGTATTAGCATGATTTTAGAACCTATAATGCATGCTAATTGCTCTTGTTTCCTTCTTTCAAGTGTGCTTGAATGTTGCTTGATTTGTGCTCAAGTGTTGGCCCTTATGTGCATATGTGTGTGCATGCCATTTAGCCTTCATTTTATAGCACTTTGGCCACTGTTTTAGGCCTTATTAGAGTTTCCTAATTCATGTTTAAGTCCATCTTTGCCATCCATTTGCATTGCCATATGTATGCTTGCATGCTCGCATAAGTGCCTTGCCATGCCATGTTGCATTCCTAGCTTGTATGCCTAGGTTGCATTGCATCTTGCATGCATTCCTTGTCCCTTGACTTGGGTGATAGGGATTGGGAGTTTTGTTTGATTGGTTTGCATGCATTTGAAACCAAAGTTGCATACTTGGTTCTTCGGGCCATCATGCATGGAAATGCGTGATTGGTGGTCCGAGAACCGAGGCACAGGTCCCTTTGAGTCATCACAATGATAAGAGACATGTTTGGTGCATACATGCCTTGAAATATGCTGCCATGCCTTGTTTTGCCCTCTGTTGCTGTGAGTTGCAGGTTCTGCAGGAATACTCTGCCGACCGGCAGTGTAATGTGCCGACCGGCACAATTTTCTCTGCCGACAGCTTCAATTTTGTGCCGATGGCCATACTACACTGCCGGTGGAAATTTCAATCAGCCGGTGATGACCCCCTCTGTCCAAGGATGCAGTTCTGAGGTTTTGACAGCCTCCAGAGGAGGAAAGGAAGGAAAACAGAGGCAGCTTGCGCATGGCGGCGCGTCTCCCGAGGCGTTTTCCTGCTTTAATTAATTTATTTAATTTGTTAATTAAATTAATTAATTTGTAATATTAATTAGCTTGCGTAGTTAATTAATTTGTAATATTTATTCGGTCCCTCCGAGCGAGGGCAAATCTGTAATAAGTGTGGGTGTGTGTGTGCATGTCTTCCAACCCCCACTTCTTTCTTCCCTTTTATTTACCTGCTTATGATGGTAGATTAGGGCACGTTTAATTTAGCATACCTTATGCTACGCATGTGTGCATCCATGCATTTGTATTGCATGCATTAGACTCGGTACATCACGCTAACTGTATCAATACTTCAATTCCCAAACTGAATATGTGATAATTGTGCATTTTCACATGACATGTTTAGGATAGCCGAGCCTATTCTAGCAACATTTTGTATGCGATGCATTAGACACTCAACATGGACTTGGATCATGCATGTTTGCTAACGAGTTCTTTGTTTTGGCACGGAGTACGATGTAAGTATTTCTGCTTTAGCATATCGCATGAGTGTGAATGTTGCCATGACAGCATGATTAACATGTGGCTTGATGCTTATGTGTTATAAACTGCTTGAATGCCTGTGGGTGAAGGTTGGATTGTTTGAGTTGGAAAGACTCGTTGAAATCCGCATTTTAGCCTACTTGTGAGTAGCAAATTCCAAAGCATTTTCAAACCGAACGGATATGCAATGTTTATTTCCAAATTAGGCAATCTAGTCTATACTTGTTTGCCGCGCGCATAACATAGTAATTCTAGGCTAACAATTGGTTTAAGAACACATAAAGTTTTCAAAAACGGATATCACGGTTAGTAGAGGCCGGTCTTCGGACCGGGCGAAAGGGGGTGCTCATAGCTGACCTTCCCCGATCGTACCCAAGCTCCCGAGCCGAGACAACTCCGGTGATGACGGACATGTGGCCTTCGGCACCGAGTCAGGGTTTCCTAAATTCTCCCCATAAAAAATATTTAGGTGGCGACTCTGTATCTGGCAAAGCCGTCCATGTTTGGCACTACTTTTTCAAAAATCTGTTTCTCAAAACGATTTGCCAGATTTGGACTCTTTGGTTCAGATTAAGAACCATGACACAAATCGAGAGTCCGAACTGTAGCGAGGTCCCCCGCGGGCGCAGCTACAGTGAGTCGGAAAAAGTTTTTGCTGACGAAATTACCATTGCGTTGGTAAAAGTAATGCCTTTAGCGACGAACATAGTCGTCGATAGAAGTCTTCATCCATCGTCGGCAATTTACCTTGCGTCAGTAAAAGTCATTCAAATATGATGATTGTGTGGCACTTTTCGTGACACAAATTTGCATGGGCAAAAACTATACTTTTAGCAACAAAAAATGCGTCGGCAAAAGTAAACTTTTGGCGACACATTTACGTCGGTAAATGTTTCCATTTGTCGACGATTTGTTTGTCGCTAAGGCTTTACTTTTGGCAACGACAAATTGACATTGGCAAAAAATATGGTTCTACCAATAGAATATGAGTGGGCCAATGTAAACTTTTAGCGACACATTTACGTCAGTAAATGTTGCCATTTGCCAATGATTTGGTCGTCGATAATGCTTTACTTTTGGCAACGACAAATTGGCATTGGCAAAAAATACACTTTTAGCAACATAATATGAGTGGGCAAAAATAAACTTTTGGCTACACATTTACCAACAAGTTGTTTGTCGAGAAAGCTTTACTTTTTGGCAATGACAAATTTGTAGCGGCAAAAAAAATTGAAAATCATATATATATATATATATTTTTATAAGATTTACATATTTACAAGAGGCATCCCTCAGGCACTACCATTACAAACTAATAACATTGACATTAAATCACCTAAAGGTGATGTGTAGGCAAAAAAACACTACTGAAAAATATGCTTTTGGAAGCGATGTATAAAACCTGAAAGGGTAAACTCACTAAAATACTCAAATACATCCAAATTGTGAACCCACAGTAAAAACAACAGATGACAAAATGAAAACATGAAACTAACAACAACCCAAATTTGCAGCAGACCAGCATCTAGTAGCAGCCCGCTTCACAGCAACATTGCAGCAGCAGCGGCCCAGCAAAATTCTGCAGTAGCACATCGGAAGCAGCAGTAACAGACCAATAGAATTAAAGATGAAGAACATCTAAGCAACAACGCAATCACTATTGTAGTGTGTTATCGAGTGGAAGTAGTAAAGATGAAGCCATATTTTATTTCTTTTGGTAACAAAAATTGAATTTCAATGCAATCACTATTATTGTAGTCAAACAATAATTCTATATTTAGAATTTAGTATGCTCAAATTTGTAAATCTACACTTACAAGGATAGATGCTCGTGATGCAAATTTACTTTTAACAGATGATGGGACCACAATACTTTTAAAATCTTCATGCGACAAATAAGTAAACAGTGGAAGGAAAGCTTCATTGAGACCCATTGCTGGCTTTTCTTTTGCATTCAGATCTGATTTAACATACATATCAAGAAATGTTGGCTGTGCAACAAAAAGCAATCAATCAAAACACCAGCTAGAGGGACGTTAAATATAAGTGCAACATAAAATCCGAAATCGCAGGACCTGACATAACATTAACATTATATTTGACAACATTGATAATTTTAGTGCCATTTTCGTATTACTAAACACTATCCGCATCCAAATTTGTAGAATTTCAAATTGTAATGGTAAATTTGGCACTTGAAATCAGAATTTAAATCATATTCCATTTAGCATGTTCATCATTTTGTGCAAAGTCAAGTTTCTCTATCTTAAAAATTAGACCCCCTCTTTAATGGATTTTATTCTTTAATTAGTAACTAATTTTGCATTACCAAAATTGCACTCAATAGAGGAAGCTCCAAAATTTATCATTTTTCAGCACTAGATAAGGTCATCAATAGCCCACAAGAATATTGTTGCTGATACAACAGCTAAAAGAAAAGTGCTTCTTACCTTCCATTGATCAAATAAAGAAGGAATTAAACTTGAAAATTCCAGTAAAAACCCGAACAGTTCCGGGCTATCTTTGTATGGGATCCTTGTATCCTTTAGTTCTGCAATGTAGGTTTTGTAGATTTATGATGACTGAAAAAATTAAAAATATAAAATGCATAAGAAATTTAGAACTAGAAACCCATAAAAATGATTTAATCAAAATTGGAAAAATGTTAGAGGGGTAAACCTCTGAGAACAAACGAAAAAATGTTCGTTTGCAAGCCCTTCTCTCACGGAAAGATCCTTGAATAACAATATGAAGAAGTGATGCCTGCACTGCAGCCACTCTGTAAAATGCATTCTTTGATACTGAAGCAAATTGACTCTTGCTTAGTAGAAGACACGACCACTTGAGAAGTCTATAGCAGGCTACATGAGACTGCAATTTTATTTGCTTTTCCATGACCTGTACAACGGTTGCCGCAAAACTCTTCATAAATGTAACTTCGCCCAAAGCTTTTGAAAAATCTAGAAATCCCCTAGATGTTGATTTGTGATTATGTATCAATTTTAAGCAGAATATAACAATCTCAATCAAACAATAAAGACAAATCGACACAACGATTTTACGTGAAAAAACCATAATTGGACACCTCCAATCGTGATAAAAAAACCATGGGCAACAGCCACAAGACAATCCACTAAGAAGATTTAAAGGAATTACACAGGTATACTCTCAATTACCTAGCGAATCCATGCCCGAATTGAACCAACCTCTATGTGCCTCTTCCAACCCCGTCTTCACCTCGAAATTGTCTTTACGATGAGCCACTCCAGAATCCACCAAAGCTTCAGGCTCGAATTCTTCAGAATCCACCGAAGAACAACTCTCTCTTTTGTGTAGAATAAACAAACAAACCTTTGATGTATAATCTTTAAACCATGAGTTGAATACTCAAACAAAACATCAAAGAAAACTAGCAAAATATCCCCAGATATAACCCTAGAACCCAAGAAGAAGATCTGGAGTAGTAATCCTAAATTCTGACCCAACACGCAAATTTATAGAATCTGTCCCACGATCTCTGCTTGAGCGCCCAACATCCCGCTCAAGCGGCTTCAGCAAAATATGCGCGTGATATAACAGAGGTCTGCTCGAGCGCTAAACATCAAAGAAAACTAGCAAAATATCCCCAGATATAAACCCTAGAACCCAAGAAGAAGATCTGGAGTAGTAATCCTAAAATCTGACCCAACAAGCGAATTTATAGCATCTATCCCACGATCTCCGCTCGAGCGCCCAACATCCCGCTTGAGTGGCTTCAGCAAAATATGCGCGTGATATAACAGAGGTCCGCTCGAGCGCTAGAGAACCCGCTCGAGCGCGAAATCACACATCTCAGTACTTTTACAGGCGACCAAAACTACTGAAACCAGGGATTCTCTGCTCGAGTGGGGCAATGTCCGCTCGAGCGAGCGGACAGGAAACTTGGAATGTATTTTTGCATTTTGCTTCGGGGGCGCTACCCCTCGACCTCGCCGTGGCGCTGCCCCCGACCCGCCAAGGGGCGCTGCCCCCTGGACCCCCGCGAGCTGACCGGGCAGCTCGATTCCCGTCATAATTAGTGAAGTGGCAATCTTGAAAGCATTAGCATCACACACTTCTCTGAAAGGCATAATTCGGGTTGGATTCGCATCTAAACATTTATAACCTCACTGAAATAAAAGTGCGAAAATAAATACAACTGAAAGGAGTTTTGTCAAACAGGGTTACCAAGAATAAAACCTAACAATCTCCCCCTTTGGCAATGACGTGACAAAACACACCTAACAAATAAAATCCTAAACACCCCAACCCATTACAGCCAACAAAAGCCAACCTCTTTCTCAAGGTCATGATCTGCAAAACAGTTATTAGTGCCACAATCTCAAAAACAACTATTAGTCCCACAAGAGTATATGAAAAAACAATAGACATATGACACGATTATCTTGAAACATGAGATGGAAAACATGAATAGATGAAAACTAAGACTCATGAAAAACAACTCTTAAACAACAAAAGTAAGATCATAAACCAATCCAAGCAAAGATAAACCAAACTCTCCCTCACTAAAAGCAATCACAAACACTGAAAACAATGAACAAGAAGAAAAAGACAAAAAAAAAAAAAATATGGTGGAGGAAGTAAGGAATTTCAGATTTGTACCTTAAAACACACAAGATTATCCAGGAAGCACAATTACTAGTAAACACAATGTGCACAGTCTGTAAAAAATTCCCCATGAAAGAAAGTGATGCATTATGTGAAAAGCATAGATCCCATGATAAAAAGTGTGTGTGTGACTCTTGGAGTTCGACAAACACTAGATTCAATCCTAGTAGTGATATGAAAGCTGGACCTCCAACAAGAGAATCTAAGCACGACAAAGGAAAGTCAAACCACTAGGAATCAAGGGGTATTTGGTGAGTAAAGGCGGAGGCTCCCCCTCAATCAATGAATCTTTTCTTTTTTTTTTCTTTCTTTCTTTCTTTTGCACATTTTTTCTTTCTTTTGCATATTTTTTTTTTCTTTTTCTTTTTCTTTTGTACAATCATTGGTGGCTGACATGCTCAAGAGTATGGAAACCGAACCAGAGAAGCATGTATATAATAAGGATGGCCTGGTTGGTGACTCTGAGGTAGCCTTTTCCTCATGGCTAGACTGCAAAGAATTAAGGAGAAAGCCATGGAGATGCAAAAAGATGGTAGGTGGTTAAGAGACTCAACATCACCCATGATATGCTAGTATAGGTCAATTCCTCTAGAAAAGCAAAAGATCAATGGCAGAAGTCCATAGAGAAAAAATAATCAATAAGGCGGAAGACTCCAAAATTTGCTAACCCAAGAGTATGTACAGAATGAGACATACTAATTAAAAAACACGCACTCCAAAATGAGTAATGACCACAGAAAGCACACATATATTAACATGTAATAGATATTCTCATCAATTCCAATATGCACCAAGGACCACTCAAAAATTTCAAGCTTGCAAAACCATACTAAGAAAATCTTTTTGGGATTTTTTTTTTCAAAAATAAAGCAAGACAAAAAAATGAACAAGCACACATGTAATGACAAAAAAAAAAAAAAAAAACACACAGAAACCAAAAAACTAAAATGACAAAATAAATTAACACAAGTCAAGTTTTTTCACCCAAACTGCTTTAGTACGAACAAAATTGTGAGAATTGTGGTTCTTGGGTGGTGTCTTGACGTTGTGGTTCTTTTCCCCTGCAATAGGAACCCATCTCGACATGGTTTCCAACTTCCTATTCCTAGGTCTAGGCAAATACACTTTCCCATGCAACTTATAACAATAAGGGCGAATATGACCATGCATACCACAATGATGACAAATAAAAACATGGTGTACCTTCTTTTCTTTTACATTGCCAACTCTAGGAAGTTTAAGAAGTCTATCCTTATGTTGAAATTTTTGTTCTCCCTTTCCTTAAGTTCTTGTATCATGAGATGTAGATGCACTCTGTTTTTGCTCTTTGTTATCACCAAACCCCATGCCACTCTTGTCAGAACAAATTTGTTGAGAACCAATGATATTGTCCAAAGTCTTTGATCATTTGTTCCAAAGACCAATGGTAGCCATAACACATTTGAGTTCTTCCTCTTTCTTGATCATTAGTTTTTCCAAAGCAACTTGAGACATCTCGAGAGTTTCAATTTTTTCTTCATATGTTGCATAGATTTGCTGTAGCTCATTCCTCTCTGTCTCACAAGTCAAGAGTTTTGCACAGAGAGCTTGTCGATCATTAGCTATCTTGATGGCATTAATCCTGGCCTCGGAAATCTCCTCCTTAAGTTTGACATTCTCACTTTCATATGCTTTGAGTTTATTTGTGAGTTTGTCATTCAATTTGAATAAGTTAAGAGACTCCTTATACAACTTTTCATAAGCTTGCTCAAGCTCTTCATGATCACTCTCCGAGGATTCATTATCAGTGATATTCTCAACTGACCTCTTCGGAGAATCTGTTTGTCCTTCAGCTTCGGAAGCCACCATGAAAGCAAGGAATTGTTTATGTCCCTCTTCACCTTGATCTTCGTTGTCACTTTCATCTTCATCAGATTCTGATTCATCATCCCAAGTGATGGCCAGGGGTTTTTTCTTCCTCAACCGAGTGGGACATTCTGAAGCAAAGTGGCCAAATCCTTGGCATTCATAGCATTGGAGTCTTTCAGAGTTCCCATGTATCTTTCCTTTCTCGTTCTTGGCTATAGAATTAATTTTGAGTTTATCTTTGCCTTTAGATTTATGAGTATGAGTAGATTCCAAAAGAATATGATTCTTTTTCAAAAAAGATTTTTTAAATTGTTTAATAAAAGCAGCCGTAATCTTGGAATCTATCTCACAATCCTCATCAAAATCCTCTCCAACTCTATGAGCAATACTAAAAGCAATATCTTTTTGTTTCTTTTTGAAATTCCTATGTGCCTCATATGTTTGGAGATTTCCAACCAACTGATCTAGCTTGAGGTTGTCAACATCTTGAGCCTCCTCAATAGCCGTAACTTTTGGTTGGAACCGATCGGGCAAGGATCTCAAAATTTTTCCCACAACTTTGGATTCTAGTATTTTTTCAGCTAAATTGAAGCTGGAATTTACAATGTCACTCAACTTTGCATAAAATTCATCAAAGGTCTCACTATCTTTCATTGAAAGGTTTTCGAAACTAAACGTGAGCCTTTGAAGTTTTGAGTGTTTAACAGAAGGAGTGCCCTCATGAATAGTTTGTAAGATATCCCAAGCCTCTTTTGTGACTTCACAATTGCAAATACGACTAAATTCTTCAGGTGTGACAGCGCAAAAGAGAGAATTGATAGCTTTACTATTCCAGCTACTATTTTGGTAATCAATTGTGTCCCACTTATCAATTGGTTTGGGAAAAGTTACTCCATCAACAGTAATTGTTGGTTCGGTCCACCCATTCATGACAGATTGCCAAACTTTTTCATCTATTGATTTCAAAAATGATCTCATCCGAGCTTTCCAAAAAGAATAATTGGATCCGCCAAGTAGGGGTGGTCGAACCATAGAATTTCCCTCATGCATTGAATCCATTATCACAAATCAAACAAGATCTCGTTCTAAAAGAATATTTTTTTTAAAAAAAATAGAACGACCTGCTCTGATACCAATTGAAAAATCTAGAAATCCCCTAGATGTTGATTTGTGATTATGTATCAATTTTAAGCAGAATATAACAATCTCAATCAAACAATCAAGACAAATCGACACAACGATTTTACGTGGAAAAACCACAACTGGACACCTCCAATCGTGATAAAAAAACCACGGGCAACAACCACAAGACAATCCACTAAGAAGATTTAAAGGAATTACATAGGTACACTCTCAATTACCTAGCGAATCCACGCTCGAATTGAAGCAACCTCTATGTGCCTCTTCCAACCCCGTCTTCACTTCGAAATTGTCTTTACGATGAGCCACTCCAGAATCCACCAAAGCTTCAGGCTCAAATTCTTCAGAATCCACCAAAGAACAACTCTCTCTTTTGTGTAGAATAAACAAACAAACCTTTGATGTATAATCTTTAAACCATGAGTTGAATACTCAAACAAAACATCAAAGAAAACTAGCAAAATATCCCCAGATATAAACTCTAGAACCCAAGAAGAAGATCTGGAGTAGTAATCCTAAAATCTGATCCAACATGCGAATTTATAGAATCTGTCCCGCGATCTCCGCTCGAGCGCCCAACATCTCACTCGAGCGGATTCAGCAAAATATGCGCGTGATATAACAGAGGTCCGTTCGAGTGCTAGAGAACCCGCTCGAGTGCGAAATCACATATCTCAGTACTTTTACAGGCGACCAAAACTGCTGGAACCAAGGATTCTCCGCTCGAGCGGGGTAATGTCCACTCGAGCGAGCAGACAGGAAACTTGGAATGCATTTTTGCATTTTGCTTCGGGGGCCCTGCCCCTGGACCCCGCCATGGCACTGCCCCCCTGGACCCCCGCGAGCTGACCGGGTAGCTCGATTCCCGTCATAATTAGCGAAGTGGCAATCTTGAAAGCATTAGCATCACACACTTCTCTGAAAGGCACAATTTGGGTTGGATTCGCATCTAAACACTCATAACCTCACTGAAATAAAAGTGCAAAAATAAATACAACTGAAAGGAGTTTTGTCAAATGGGGTTGCCAAGAATAAAACCTAACAGCTTTTGTGATCAAATCATCAACAGCTTTCCTCGATCCTCGATCATCGTAAATACACAAAGTTTTGAAAATCATATCTACCAATACTGACACAAGCTCAGAAGACATCTCTACAGAGTTAAAAATGGAGACTGCAACCATAAGCTCAGAACAGAAGCATGTGTGAATCACATTTCAAAGTAAAGCATGCAAAATGATTAGCCAAGTACATTAGGTAGGTTCAATGAAATTTGCATTTTTTCTAAGAAATATGGAATACCAAAATCATTATTCAGGGCACCATGGGAATACTTAAAAAAAAAATTGAAAAAAAACAAAGAAAAAGAAACTAAATTGCTAGTTTTGAGACTTAAGTAGTGAAGACACACCAAAAAGGTACTAGTAGCTGCATCAAACACATAAAAAACACAAAAACAACTGCGAAATACCAGGGCACATGTTTACACTGTTCGATATATCTAAAATAGAAAAGGGATAAATAAATGATGAAGGCGAATAAAATAATCCTAAACAATGATGCAAATGATGAAAGTGTGGCATAAATGGTAATGAGTGGGAAATCTGTAGTTCTAAGAAGTTAATCACGAACTTGGAAATTTATATCACATTCTCTTTTTTATAAGGTTCTTTTTCCCCAAACGATGGTTGAAGCCAAAACAAAAGAAAGCAAAGATCACAAATGCACCATTCTCAAACACCCAGCACCTATCCTATCTTTAGCCAATAACGTTAGAAGAGTCTTGGGAGCATCATGTATAAGCATAAAAGTTTCACGCCGAGCTGCTGCATTCTTAGCTAGGAGATCAGCACAGATATTAGTTTCCCTCCATATCAAATTTAACTCACAGACACAGACATTCCTAAGAAAGTGTAAAGTCCATATTTGCACTATTGTTAGAACGTAATGACGATGAACTCTCATTATTGTTAGAACTTACATCGTTCCTGCCACACAGGTACTGACATGAGTCATGCTGGCTGGGATAAGTTTTGGTAGACCAATATCGCCTAAACAATATTGAATTGACAAAATGACTCTTCTAAATAGAACCCATTTCCTAAGTTTTAATTTTTCACATCAAACAAACAGCTAGTGTTCACATAACTAAATTATAAAGTGGA
The DNA here is from genome assembly GCF_055761805.1 of Camellia sinensis. Taxonomy (NCBI): domain Eukaryota; kingdom Viridiplantae; phylum Streptophyta; class Magnoliopsida; order Ericales; family Theaceae; genus Camellia; species Camellia sinensis. The sequence goes on along the minus strand of NC_138969.1, from coordinate 38,305,077 downwards.
AAGATAATCAGAAACTCAATTATTATGGACTTCATGGAAGAAATTCCACTGAAACTCTTGCTTAAATATTGATCAATCAACTAGTGGGAGTCAACATGAAACAATCCACCAATAAAAAATCATTTGAAATATTAAAACACACCTATTGGAATAAAACAAACTTCAAGGACTATTTTCATTCAGTTTCACAAAATTATAATGCATCAAGTTGATGACTACTTTCAACTATAATCAGCAGCAATTATTAACTCTTAATCAGAACCACTATTCCTTAATCAAGAGCTGTGTGGCTGCATGAGTCACTGAAGCAGGAACAAGTACAAATGAGCATATGAAGTGTTATATGCTACAAGATTGGAACTCAGGAAATGTCTTTAATGCCACACGTTAGATGATGAAGAAAATTTGTAATCAATAAAAACAGTAAATGTCCTCAGACCCAAATATTAAAATGAGTCCAGGATTAAATGCTATAATAGATAAATATACCTTCATTTGCATCTCGAACCATTTGATAAATGACAAATCTTGAAAAAAGAGTAAGTTGCAATCACAAACTACCAACCCATTAAGATGCTATTACTTTAGAAAACATACAAGACAAGCTGCAGAGAAATGTTCATAATTGGTAATTCTCTAGTAAGCTAAAACAATCTAAAAGAGAAATGAAGCACAACAACGAGATCCAATTAAAACTGGAACTCGACTTCTAAACCAAACAAAAGAAGCAGACAGTTCAAACAATATTGTGCTCGAAATTGGATGACTAATTCTCCAACACGAAGTGGTTGTAGACGCGCCCTCGGGCCTCACTACAGTTCGGACTCAATTTGTGTCACAGTCCTGTATCTAATCTCACGGAGTGCAATGCAAGACCGATGAGTCATCAAAGAGTCCAAATCCGGAAAATCGTTTTGGAAAACAGATTTTTTAGAAAGAAGTGCCAAACATGGACTGCTTTGGCAGATACAGAGTCGCCACCTAAATATTTATTTTAGGGGAATTTAGGAAACCCTGACTCGTTGCCTAAGGCCACGTGTCCGTCACTTGGGTACAATTGGGGAAGGTCACTTCGTGAGCACCCCCGCTCGCCCGATCAAAGATCGGCTTCTACTAACCATGATATCTAGTTTTGAAAACATTATGCGTTCTTATTCCAGTTATTAGCCTAGATTTACTATGTGATGCGCACAACATACAAGTATAGACTGGATCGCCTGAATTGGAACAAAACATTGCATTTTGGTTTTTGAAAGCGGTTTGCTACTCGCAAGTAGGCTTGAAATGCAGATTTTGCCACCATCGGGTGGGCTTAGAAAATATGATTTTGCCACTATCTAGTGGACTTAAAACTCACAGTCAATGCATTATTCCAATTCAAATAACCCAACCTTCATCCACAGGCATTCGGGCAGTTATATCATATAAGCAAATAGCCTCATGGTAAAGCATGCTATCATGGTAGTCACTCACACACATGCAAGAATGCTAAAGCATAACCACTTACCGGGTACTCCAAGCTAAAACAGAAGCTAATTAGAAATCCATGCATGATCCTAACTATACAGAGATGCCTAATGCAACACATGCAAAATGCAGCTAAGATAGGCTCGGCTATTCTAAAGATGGCATATGAAATGCTACAACTAACAAGTATTCAACTCAGAATTGAAATACAAATGCAGTTAGTATGATGTGCCGAGCCCGGCGTATGCAAGATAGATGAATGAATGCAAACATGCTATCATACTGTATGCTAATTGAAACATGCCCTAATCTAACCATCATAAGTTGAGAAATAAAAGGGAGAAAGACGTGGGGTTGGAAGACATACATCACACGTACACACACTTATTACAACATTGCCCTCGCTCGGAGGGTCTGAATAAACAATATACAGTCCGAATAAATAACGAGTTACAGCTAATTATTACACAACCACTAACTAATTAACAAATTAGCTAAGTAAGCTATAAACTGGCATGCAAATGGACTGCCCCGGCTCTGTTTTGGATGATAATGAATGCATGCACGCTGGATGCGCTTTGTCGGTAAATTCCATTGCGATGCCTTGTCCTGCCATTGTTTGCAGTTGATTTCAGAAACTTACACAAAGCTCCAGGAGGCTGAAACTCCACCTTGGGAAAGCCACCGACCAGGTATTGGCTTGGAAACCCCCTGCTGACCACCCCTCATGGTGAAAACGAAAAAAGGTGGTCGGCCTACTAGAAAACCTGGTCGGCCGACCACTTTCTGCCCCTGGACTTTCTGCAACAAAGGCAAGAAAGAGATAAATCAATGTATTTTCAACATATGTGTGCGCGACCACTCCTCCCCGTCCTTGCACAAGCTCTAGGGAGTGTGGCCCTCGGTTCTCGAGCCACCAATCATGCATCTCGATGCATGATGGCCGAGAGTCCGAATTGCACATTTTAATATGACATGAATGTAGGTATGAACATATGAAGCCAACAATTCTATCGTAGATAATCAAGAACGTCAGGGACCGGGAATCGAGGCACGTTTCGTCACTTGGAGTACGAAACGGCCCTCGTTTCCCGTGCGTGGACTAAACCCTATTCCAAGCACCATGCAAATGGAATGGCATGCACAATGCGACTAACATGCAACCTAGCATATGCAATGCTCTGTACTAAAATGGCATACACATTGCTCTAAAATGCAACCTAGCATACGCAGTGCTGTGGATTGAAATGGCATACACAATGCACGATGGACTTTCACCAGCATGAGTGGACCTCAGCCACACTCACATCAGTGGCCAGTAGATGAAAATGAGACAACCGAAATGGGTGCACGCATGCACAAATACCAAGGACCGAACCTAAGGCATAAAATGCCACTCTACCAAAGCATGGCAAGGGATGAAAGATGGCATACAAACATGTAATTTCCAGCACTGGAAAATGATGCTAAATGGTCCCAAAACATGGAAATATGGCACCCGATGCATGAAAGGGGGCCCGGGTACCGAAACTAGTGAAGTGCGTTACACTAGAGGTACCCGAAGCAATGCACCAAAGGCAAAACTAATCCCAAACAGACCCTAGGCAGGTCTGAAACAGTGGGGAATTGACCTAAAATGGTGGCTCAGAATGCAATGGAATGGAGCTCATTCAATGGTCGGTAAAAGGGGCATACAAGCCCGACTCTCAAACAAACTTAAAGAGACGAAAACATGGCAATATGGCATTCAGGTAAGCTCTGAAATGCGATGAATGATAGGCTCAAAACATGAAAATATCTCAGTACATGCATGCAATGAGCTTCAAAACTCGAAGATAGGCAAGTGCGTTGAACTGCAAGCATGCAAAACTAACATCATTCAACCACAAGACCCAAAAATAGAGCTAAGGTGGCCCAAAATAAGCACATTATCAAAAAAAAAATGTACTTGAAAGCTTCAAATATGTATATATATATATATATATATAATTAGAGGAACATAGTATGATCGACCATGCTTGGACATATGACACACTAATCATGGAAACTAAAAGATGAGAAAATATCCAGTAGATTTGCCTACATGACATGTGGTGTGCCATTCCAATAACATAACATGAATATACATTATCAAATTTTAAGACCAAACAATCAAAAAACAATGTTCAAAAGACTAGGACATAGGGTACTTAATCTACCAAACACATCCAATAATAAGCAAATTTGTAGAGATCTAATTCAAGGACAGGAACGTTGAAGGAAAACAAAAGTTAGTGTAGATTGTCACTTATTGAAAATTGTAAAACCACATCAGAAAGAACTTGAAAGGAATATCCCCGAGTAAACTAACATATCTAGTCCCCAAGACTTGTAAAGGTCGATATAGCATAGCACATCATGAGCACTAAGTCCTTTAAAAACTTTTTACACACATACATCCAGAGAGATGCACACATACACACACACAAAAGAGAAAACATGCCCTAACTCCATTAAATGAAGTAGACTTTAAATGTTTTTTAATTGTACTCTAAGGACCTTACCCAATTCCACTGGTATCAAATATAATAGGCACATGGGAATATTGAGAGACATGAAGTCCACTACTGTGTGTTATGAAATGAACAAGTCAACTCAATAAAGCATCATGATTCATGATTACAATTTTTTAGAGTAGATAGTATATCCTTCTACACATGCATAGATCCCAACAAGCAAATGTAAGCAAATTATGCATTTCGTCACTCAAATAGAAAAATGAACATGAAAGTATTTGCAGATTTGATAAAATTGGTGTTGTTCATATGTCAAAGTAGAGTGTTACAAGTTTGGGTGCAAAAATTAGACCGGATCAACATGGAGGCCTACGTTGTCCAAGCTTCCATGAGCAATCCTATTCCATAAGTCCTATTAGTGCCACATGGCAGTGGTGAAAATATGCTCAAAGAAAAACTAGTAAATTTTAATTATACATAACAGTGACTACAAAATACAATATAGTTTTGTTCCCTTCATATAAACACATCTACATATAATAGAGCAGGACAAAAAAAAAAAAAAAAATCTCTGTTTGGATCACTTATGAGTGCCTTACTGAATTTGTTTGGACTTTTACTCCCTATTTGGTCTCCTTGTTTGGCGTCAATTTGTTTGGATTCTTACTTTTCTTTTATTTTTTGGGGACTTGAAAAGTTTTAAAACACTAGAGCAGGGAAAAAATAAACAAAAACAAAAACAAAACTATGACAACAAAAATAACAACAACAAAAAAAAATCAGAAAAAAAGTTAGGACGAAATGGGAACAATTTAGTTTTCTTTTGTTTAACATTGCTGCCACTCTTTGTACTTAAAAATGTTCTGCAAATGCTGAGAGCCAAATGAGAGAAAACAACCACGAGGGTCTCAATCTTTACAAGAAATAACAATAACCCAGAAAACTATCTAAGATTATTGACAGAACAAGTAGTTACAGAAAACAATTTTTTCAAAAAACAACCAAGGGGGTCTTAATCTTTTCAAAAAACAATTTTTAAATTTTAAACTTGAATCAAATCAAACCATTAAAAACCTACAAAATCCTTGACATCATGGAATGCAAAAATCTGGACAAAAACTCAATACCTTAAAAACAGATCATTACTCCAACAGGTAATGAACATGGTATAGGTAATGAACATGGTCTAGGATAATCCAAGATGTAGTATAATGTGGTAATGAATTGACGTTTCAAGTCGTGGAACATGGTCTAGGCCACTTTCCTTTGACTGAAAAATAGATCATTACTCTAACAGGTAACTGTGGTTAACTTATCTACTCTCATATTCCTATGTATGGCATTCTCCTGTTCAATACCTATTCCAGCTCTTGAATTTTGAAGTCTAATGAGCGTTGTTGATTTGATTTGAAATTTGTTTCCCACTTCCCTTGATCCAATTAACATAAAAGATAAGTGAAATGAATAGAAAACAATTTTTAGCTGAAGATAGCTAGAAAAATATGTACTATGTAAAATGCAATGGGTACATATAACATATTGAGTGCGCATAATATTACCTACCAGACCTGTTGGAGATTAAAAATGCTTAAAGTGCTCTTTTTTTGACACAAATGCTTCAGTGAATCTAAAACCACATTGATTCAAGCTGACTGTCAAACCCACATTAATCTGGTTTATTCAGTTCATTTAGAATGATGCTCAGGAGCAGAACACACCAATTATTTGTTTATTTATTTATTGGGAAGGGACAAATAACTCAAGCACAATGTTCTTTCAATTCAATTCTCTACAAATCAAAGAAAAGGGTTTTACGAACCCACCATTAATTCATACATATATATATATATATATATATAATATACATGCACAACCAAAATCAAAATAACGTATAAAATATACCTAAAAATTAACATGTACCAAATCACTCCAATAAAATCTTTGAAAAATACTCACTGTTTAATTCTGGAATCCCTTTCTTCTCTCTATGGGACCTCAGATCAATAAATAGTCTTTGATGCTTCATATCAAAATAAACAGCAACTATAATCAATATATATTTATATAATGAATCGATCGATCTAGAGAGAGAGTATTACCTTCAGTTTTCTTTGAAATTGATTTGCTTCAAAAACCCTAAGAACTGAGAGAAGAATAAGGGAACCCAAACCAACGGGGAATAAGGGAACCGTCCATGATCAGAGGAGAATAAGGAACCCAAACCAGCAGCGAATGTTCGCGCCAAAATTTTAGGGATTTTGGTTTTAATGTTTTCCTTAGCTTTATCTTTTCCGTAGCTTTATCTTTTTAATTATAACAATAATAAAATGCTATTTGAAAACTTAACTAATCTTTTACAGCTTTTTTGAAAGGCTATTAAAATTGGAACGAATGCTATAAATAAAATAAAAAGAAATTAACTCATTTGAACAATAAAAATCAAAAATATATTTTTAAAATTTAAAAATTATTTATGACCTCCTAAAAAAAATTATACAAAAATAATAAGTATTTTTTTTATTTTTTCACCAATTTTTTTTTTTTAAAGTTTTTTAGAAAAAAATAATTCTGAAATAAGTTTCTGAAAATAAAACTAGGGATGGCAATGGAGGGCAATGGAGGGCAATGGGGTGGTTATTAATTCCCCATCCCTATTTCCCTATAATTATTTTTCCCCATTCCCCATTCCCCATTCTCCATGGATACTACCCTCCCCATCCCCTAATGGGTTTGGATTTTCCTCAACCCAACTTGACTTTTTTTTTTTTTTTTTAAAGGTTCACAACCAAAGATAAATATACATTTAATTTAATTTTTTTTGACTTAACAACAAAATCAAATACACATCATATAGGTAAACACTCCATATCATTTACATTTAAAGTGAAGTATTAAATATGAACTTGAATGAATTTAATCAAATAGAACTTGAATTAGATGTGAACCAATTTCAGTCTAACAATATCTCGGAAGAAGCAAACAACTTGAATTAGAGGCTATCATCATATTCATCACAACCAAACAAGCAAGCCTGCCCATCATCAAACAACTCAATTATACAATTCCTTTAACAGAGAAGCAAAATTTTCAAAAAGAAGCTAATCATCATTGTTTTCAAATCAAACCCATATAAGAAAAAGAATCATTAATAAGAAAAAAAAAATCATATTTCATATAAATATATACTATATAGATGTCTACAGTTACATATATAGTAGTGTAACTGAATTCATTTTCAAATTTTGTTGTGTTCTGCTGTTTAATCTTAGGTTGATTTCACTATCATACTGTTATAATTGAAGTACATAATTGAGTTGTATACAAAATGTTATATGTATACTACAGAACATTTTGAACTGGTGAGCACTTCTGATACAACAGAGAACGAGAGAGAAAGAGAGAACGAGATAGAGAAACTCACCACGCCGGAGAACCACCATGGTAACACCGATGGAGATAGCCACTGCTAGATCGTTGCCTTTGCAAATCCGATGGAGATCGTTGCCTTCGCTGACAAGAATGAACCCTTGAAAAAATTCCATTCGTGGATTTGTTCTCCAAGAAAATTGGTGATGAAAGAAGAATCATGAAGGCGTAGGCAATGATTCTTACAGAGAGATCGAGATTGGGGAGAGAGGAAAGGATTTGGTAAACAGAGAATCGAATGGTGTATGTGAGAATTAGAATGAGAAGACTGAGATTGAGAATGAGAACCCTAAACACAGATATGGGGAAATTGGCGGGTGCCCATTCCTGACCCATATCTTATGGGTATTAAAAAAAACCATTTAATTAACCCGATGGATAAAAAAAAGTGGAGAAAATCCATATATTTGGATTGAATCTTCATGGATACCCATAGGGTAGGATTCCCATTACCATCCCTAAATAAAACCAAACATATTAAAATTGATAATTTAACCACATTCTTTGAAAAAAGTTTAGATTATCTCAAATTAGCCATTTGAACTTAAGACTGTTTTTGGGCTTGATGGGTTCATTTTGTGATCTAATTTGATGATCACTTTAATTTTACAATTCAGTAATTAGAATATTTAAAACTTTTTGAAAAATTATAATAAAAATACAAATAACTAAATCACCTCATTTCACTACCAAAACTTTTACCGACGAATTGTATTATCGTCGCTAACTGTTTAACTCTTTGCCCATGCCAACTTGTCGTCGCCAAAAGTAAGCACATTAATAGCGACACTTATTGTGTTTCTAAAAAATAAGCCTCATAACTAAAATTTATGAAATTTTGGCGCCAACCAATATTTTTGGTGCCTAGTCAATGTTATGCTTTTTTAGCAGCGATAATAAATTGCGTTGGTAAAGGTCTACTTTTCCCAACGAAATTGATTACTGTGTCGCCAAAAATATACTTTTGGCTACGAAAAATTGATGTTGCGGCCAAAAGTAGTCACCAAAAGTGCAATTTCTTGTAGTGTCATGAGACCAGGCTGCTAGGTTTTGTCTAATGCTTATACCTACCTCTATGTACATATGTTGTAATGCAACTTGTGGGGGCTGGATAATTACAAGAATCAAAAGCGTACTCTAGAAGACAGATATTACTCGGCTCTTTCCTGCATGATCAGAAAGCCGAATAAAATAGATAAGCTGAGTAGATACTGAACTATGGAGCCGAGTAAATAAAAGGATAATGAGTGAAAAGTGGACCTGGCCTTGAGGCCCAGGGAACGAGCATAAATAAAGGAACAACAGACTAAGAAGGACATGTGAGAATTGTTGTGCTTAACTTAGAATATAAGTAATCTTGAAAGTTGAGACTGAATTGTCTGTCGGAGTGCTAATTCCGGCACCCCCGACCGGAGCGTTTATTCATTTTCAGGTGACTATCAGTGGATCACGAGCGTCCTCCAGGATCAGAAGAGTATTTCCAAACCACTTCTCCACAATTGGCGCCGTCTGTGGGAATACTCAAGCATATCCATGGCGGGCATGACGGAGGATCCTCCAATAGTCACTGATGAAACCACGCAGAGAGACGACCTCACTCCACCAAACATGCTTAGACCAGACACCATCCCCGTAAGACGCGCTCTGAATTTCGCCTCACCCTCGACTCCAGAGGATGAAGCATTGCAAGCAATCATGGAACAGGCAGAGCAAAACGAACAAAGGTTGGAGAATATGGTCGCAGAAAACGAACGTCTTCGTGAAGATTTGGCCTTAGAAATGGCGAAGTCCAAACAAGCTGTACGTCTAAATCCGGAACGACCTCCGAAGGCAGGTGGTCTACGACCTCGAGCCTGATAGGACGACACTAATAGCGACTTCGACTCATTATCCCTGGAGCCCAGGAAGAAGGGGCAACCTAAAACTACCAGTTCTTTTGAAGAAAGTCCCCGTATAAGGCACAAGCGAAGGAGGAACAGTTTGGACGAAGATCAACACGATCCATTCGTACGACGGATTGCAAAGGCAGTCCTACCCAAGAAATTCAAAGCACCGTCATTCACCATTTACGACGGCAAGTCAGACCCCACCGACCACATCTGCCACTACAAGTAAGCCATGACGTTGCCTGCAGACGACGAGGCCCTCATGTGCTGAATATTTTCCAGCAATTTGGGACCGTTGGCTGTCAGGTGGTATTATAAATTGGAGCCGGCTTCGATCAAAACCTTCCACCAATTACAGAAATCCTTCAGGGCCAGATTCATCACTAACGAGGTCCAGCCGAAACAAGCCGACTCTCTCTAGGCAATGCAAATTCTGCCAGGAGAAACACTAAGAGCATATTCGGCGCGATATTGGGAATGCTTTAATCTTGTTGATGACGCTTGCAACGACTCCATGGCCATCACCGCCTTCAAAATAGGATTACATCTAGATAGTGCCCTCCGCAGTTCCTTGACTAGAAGACCCCCTAAGACAGTCTGAGGGTTGATAAAGAAAGTAGAGGAATACTGCAAAGTGGAAGATGACGCCTTGCGGGTTAAAGCCGAACGCATGGCTAACAAAACGGCCCCTCCTGAAATTGCTTAGCCAATAAGTTCCGCACCACCTCAGAGCCCCGAACCACGACAGCGGGCTAAACGAGACAAGAAACGGGATTCTCGCCGATCAAGCGATCAATGCTCACACTGAGCAAATGAGCAACTGCAAGTTGAAAGTAAGCGCACAAAGCGCGCCGACAAGAAATACATGGAGCTGTCAGAGTCAATCAGCTCAGTTATGTCTGAAATCCAACATCTTCCGTTCTTCAAATGGTCGTCCAAAATGGTGGGACCTCCTGACACAAGAAGACGGGATAGGCGGTGCGAATATCACAAAGATCACGGCCATGATACAGACAGTTGCCATGCTTTGAAGGACCACCTTGAGAAATTAGTGCAAGATGGTCGGCTCTAGCAACATGTCCAAAAGAGCGCAATCAAAATAGTTTCCCTTCAGCAGGATTCACCTCCGCTCGGCGTCATTCATATGATATACAGCCTTCCAACACCTCTTACCGTACACGCAATTCGGTCAGCCCCCCAGAAGTTACCCACTCTGATCAAACGGACCCACGAAGCTCCGAGTATTATCTTCGACGATTCCGATCTTATCAGCATAACACTCCCCCATATTGATCTATTGGTCATTTTCACGTAAACCGATTTACCGATTTACCGTTGAACGCATCCTCTAGCAACATGTCCAAAAGAGCGCAATCAATGAATAAGACCTGTCTCCGGCTCCTCATCCATTATTTGACTTCAACGCAAATCCAGAGTATCCGTTGGGGAAAATCACACTTCCCGTTCGAGCGGGCTCCCAAACAGTGAATGTGGAATTCTTGGTCGTCAAGTTCCCTTCGCCGTATAATCTCATTATGGGGCGAACTTGGTTGCATACTATTCAGGTCGTCCCAAGCACCTATCATCAGTTGCTACACTTCCCGACCAAACACGACATTGAGCAAATCCGTGGTTCCCAACAATCCGCACAAGCATGTTATCTCCTCTCTGGAAAGACACCAACGGAGTAACAGGTCAACTCCACTGAAGCCACAGAAGCCCTAGGCGATACCAGCGGCAGCTTGCCAAGTCGCATAATCAACGTGTTCAGCTGCGTCGCCGCACCGGGAGAGTTAATCCTGAAGGTACTTCTGGGTGACAAGGAATCGGTTGATGGAAAATTGGGTCCTAACTGAGACGACCATTATCGGATAGATTCCATATCGACTCAGAAATATGTCAGGAAGCAGTCTTCCACGGCCCTGGAACCCGACGCACTTACGAAAATTTTGTCATTAAACCCGACTTGTGGGGAATGATCCTAGCTCTAAATGATTCGCCATGTACACATTCCACTTTTGAAATGCAAGGATTCTTGTTGAAAAGTTGTAATCCCACCCACTGCGAAATATAATTAAAAAGTGTTGTGACGAAAAAGCCTCCGGATTTAGAACGCCCTTCGTGGATATCACGATTGGCCGATTAAAGCCTCCGGATTCGGAGCCCCATCGGCGCACGATGTCTTTGGGCCGAAAAAGCCTCCGGATTCGGAGCGCCCTTGAATCCGACCCTGCGACCTGGAGATTCTTAGCTTGCGGAAGTGCCTTGATCCAACCATGCCTAAATCCACGATTTTCACATCGGCAGACCTCTTCAGTGAGTTTCTCCTTGGTCTTTCGAATTCCGACCTTCCAACCGTCATGGAAGCCTTTTTCATAGGCCATAGCCCTCGCGGTCTTGATCTTGAACATGCTAGCCGTATTACGATTGGTGATCGCATCACCTATCAGCCTCTGAATAACCCTCTCTTCGACAATCAGGTTGGGGTGGCTGGTTGCTTGGGGCCCGACAGACTTGATTTTCCTTAGCTCACGCTTGACATTCTCGGTGCGAGCTTCTAACTTCCGAATGCGTTCATCTCTCTGTTCTATGTCGCGGTGAGCCGTACGGAGACGCATGCCGATCTCATAAGCTGTGTACAATCCCCTCACTGCCCCGTGAACGCCTTCACGAAACACTTCGAAGTTTGGCAGCCCTACCATCAACTACTGAACTTTAGGTGGAAAAATCTGTTGAGCAAACTCGACTGCCATATTTGGATCTCGAATGATCGAATCCGCCTTTGTCATTGGTCTATTACCCACGAAGACCGCGAAACACAATGGGCGAGGAGTCGCGTTGGATTCCCTTCCAGGATGAGGTTGAGGAGACTTACGCTGTGGCTGTTTGTCCCTCCTGGGTGACCTACTTCGACGATGAGGAGATTGATGTCCTTCCCGATCCCTCGAAGTCCTACTTCCCGCGCGCGAAAGTTCATCGCTTCGACTCATGGCGCCTCCCAACTCAGCTAGCGTCTTCGCTTCACCTTTACTGTTGAAGAAAAGCTTATTTGACATTTGCACTTGTTTAATTTTCTTCCAAGAGCTAGACTGAGTTGCTGATTGAGCACATAAATAGGACCCTCATTCATGAAGTACACGCCCATTTATTCCCTACGAGGGCAGCACCTCCGAGGCAATCTCATTAATATTGAAGCGTCAACAGCCCGGCACCGACTGAGTCATCAATCTAGACGGCTTGAGTGCACGGGCACTGTTAATTGGCATTCTACATTCATGAATCAGCTGGGGCACTGGCAGATTCATCAATCTAGACGACTTGAGTGCCCCAGCCATTCCACGAATTGATTCTCCAGTACAAGATTCATAAGTAACGTGTAAGTAACGTGTTAATCGGCGTTCTACGTTCTTGAACTAGCTGGGGCACGGGCATATTCGTCAATCTAGACAGCTTAAGTGCCCCAGTCGTTTCATGAATCGATTCTCCAGTACAAGATTCATAAGTAACGTGTTAATCGGTGTTCTACGTTCATGAACTAGCTGGGGCAAGGGCAGATTCATCAATCTAGACGGCTTAAGTGCCCCAGTTGTTCCACTAATCAATTATCCAGTGCAAGATTCATAAGTAACGTGTTAATCGGCGTTCTACGTTCATGAACCAGCTGGGGCACGGGCAGATTCATCAATCTAGACGGCTTGAGTGCCCCAGCCGTTCCACAAATCGATTTATCTGAACAGTAGTCATAAATTCATTTTGTCTGTGATTAAATCAGATCCCCAATTTTAATCGGTTGATTAAGTCTGTCGTCTTGCGTAAGCTTGACATTTTGTCCTAACTGCTGATTCTCCTAACTATTTACTCATACAGCAAACAATACGAGAAATCATTTGAGAGCATATAAAGTTTTCATTCATAAATTGGGCGCTAGCAGCGGACATTTTACATATGAAAATCCAAAAAAGACGGACGTCAACTAACAAAAAGCATGCATTGCAATTAAGTAAAGCCTAACAAAACTAGAATGTCACCCAAATCAAGTCTCAGGATCAGATTCAAGCGGCTCAATGTCCACTTGCTCATATGGAATTGGCATGGCCAATGTAACTCCAGCGGCAACAAGGGCTTTGAGCCAGCAGTGTCTGAATCCCCGATTCTCAAATTTGGGGACTTCTTCTACGTAGTCATTAAAAGCGGCACTCTTCCCAGCCTCGAACGCTACGGAAGCCTCAGATTCAGCTTTTTCCTTGTCCTGCTTCAACCCTTCTAACGCGGCCTCCATTTTCGCAAGCGCCTCCTTGGCTAACTTAAGCAATTCCTCGCTTGCGTTTGCCCTCTCCTCTGCGTCAGACCTGAGTTGATTGGTAGTCCTGGCCCTTTCCTTCTCAGCCTCCGCCCGTGCACTTTCCATTACGGCCCTCATCGCCTCAAACTTCGCCCTGCTCCTTTGGCCGTCAACTTCCGATTGCAAACGGCCAATCCTCTCAACAACGTCACGCTGGCGTCGGCCTAATTCAGTGATCCTACCAATTGTCTGCAAAACAAAGGATCGTCACATTCCAAAAAACATCGAATGCAAACCAAAAGATCATCACATTCCAAGGATACACTTACCAAAAAGGCCGACTGAGCAACTACTGCTACCGTTGCCAAGTCTGGCTCGGCCCGAAAGGTCGCCATGTCAGCCGGCAAGGAGACCGCGGCAGCCAAGCTCAATGCCATAGTGGGATCTTTCAAAGCTGATGCTTCAGAGGAGATCGGCATGTTTTTTTATCTTTGGTTCAATGATGAAAGGAGCAATCACAGTCGACTCCTCCAAGTGTGGCCGTTTATCAACAGGGCCGTCTTCAGAGCCGTCCTTGTCCTCGACGTTTCTTTTTTTGCCTCAATCCTCCGAAATCAGCAGCTCTTCTGTAATCGGGCGCTCGACATCCTTTTCTGTCTCGACAATGACAACCTAGACCGATTCCTCTACAACAATATGTTGAACAGATTTAGTCGAGACAAATCTGGAACGGATGGCCTTGGCCATTTTTCGGGTAGCCATGCGTTCGACATTCCTCTTCTGTGCCATTTGCGTAAGATTTTCCCCAGCCATATCTTCAGAGTAATCGCCGAGAAGGTCTCCCAAGCTCAAAAAAATATCTTCGAAGGCATCCCCTCGGCCTGATGTAGACGGAGGGTCAGAATAGTTCAATCCGGCTTCCTCAAAGGGCAAATCAGTCGCGTCGTCAACTTCTGCGGCAGTGGATTTGGCAAGGGCGTAACAGTGCCGAATGGCAGGAATACCTAAATTGGTCCTAAGACGACGATTTAGTTCTACGATCCCCATTATGATACGAAAGAAATTGACGTTGGGCTGGGAGGGGATCAAACCCCAGTATCTAAGAACGGCCCTCAAAAGTGGGTGAAGAGAAAAGCGGACTCCGCCCTCAACAATTGATAAGAGAGGAAAGACGATTGTGCTCTCATTTTCCCTCTGCATATCAGTGATGCTGTCTGCCAAAAGTGATAGATGGACGTCATCAGGGATGGAGAAATGGCGTCGAAAGCCAGAGATTCGATCCGCCGAAAGGAGCTCTTTCAGATGTTTTGCCATTCTTTTTAAGCCAAACCCAAGGATTAGGGAAAGTTAAATGCCAATAAGGAAGCGGGATAAAAAATGAAGGAGAAGAAGACTTACAGGGGATAGAACGAAAAACGAGTTGTAGAAACTGCGAAGAGATAGAGTTGCACTGGAGGGCGAGCAAGATATCTTTTGAATATTCAAGACATGCACTAGAAGAGGCAATTTCAAATCATATTAAATGGAAGCAGTGTACGAAGGGGCGGGAAAGCGTTACGATGACTAAGGAGCATATGCACATTCTGACACACATTAGGAAGAGGGTTAACCGCCGAATTTTTTGACTTCTCAGGTTAAAAGCCAAACACGCCGACTAACTGATGATAGTAGGGTGTTTAGGGGGCAATTGTGGGGGCTGGATAATTAGAAGAATCAGAAGCGTACTCTAGAAGACAGATATTACTCGGCTCTTTTCTGCACGATCAGGAAGCCGAATAAAACAGATAAACCGAGTAGATACTGAACTATGGAGCCGAGTAAATAAAAAGATAATGAGTGAAAAGTGGACCTGGCCCCGAGGCCCAGGGAACGAGTATAAATAAAGGAACAACAGACTAAGAAGGGCAGATGAGAATTGTTGTGCTTAACTTAGAATATAAGTAATCTTGAGAGTTGAGACTGACTTGTCCATCGGAGTGCTAATTCCGACACCCCCGACCAGAATGTTTATTCTTTTTCAGGTGACTATCAGCGGATCACGAGCGTCCCCCAAGATCAGAAGAGTATTTCCAAACCACTTCTCCACACAACTAAATTTTTAGTAGGCTTGAATGAATAAATGCTCTTTGATTCCTTAGCTATACATTATGTGAATTGTTAGATAAAAATGGGTTGAATGGTTTTCATTATTATGAGTCTATCAATTAGATTGCTACTCTTGAGACAAAACTCAATGCACTAATCCTTTGAAAACCCCTCATATGTATGGTATATATATCAACGATAAGTAAGTATTTGATTAGTGGTGCCCCCCCTCAACACCTAAGGCTTTAAAGTAACGGGGTTAGCTTGTCATGCAAAATCCTTACATTTCCTTATATCTAACACACTTTTTGGCTTATTTGCTATTTGAATTTTTCTTCAATGTGGTGATTTGATTTTATGAGATATTTATTATTGTAGTTAAAAAACTTATAAATGTTTCTCATAGGATTCTTATACAGATTGTTTTTGCTTTATAATTGGGGTTTTTGCTATATTTTGAAGTTTCAAAAATTTTTAGTACAAGTTTAATCATAGATGACAATGGAATGTGAATTTGGGAAATTGCTGGTTAAGGCTAATTTTTGTGGGTTGTTGGTTGAAGCTAATTTTGTTTCTTGAGAATGTAAGGGATGAAATTCTGATTGAATGACAATGGAATGGGAATTTGGGAAATTGCTTCATGCCATATGACTTACAATGACATAAAGACATGATGATATAAAGAAATTGGCATGGCATGGCATGGCATGGCATGAGAATCAGGGAATCTGTAACATAATATTGATTAAAAAAAAAACATTTTTTGGCAGAGAATTGAACTGACGGAATGCAATTCGGACCCGTAGCTTGGGAGTTAAAGCCGAAAGCGCCTTAAACTTAGTCGAAAAAGGACGTTCTAGGGGTGAAAATTCAAAACAGCCCCCGTACCATCGTGTGGCTCTCACGGACAGCTTCCCTATGACAAATAGGACTTTTGACAACTGACAGAATGTAATTCGGAATTGTAGGTTGGGGGTTAGAGCCGAATACGTGCTAAATTTAGTCGAAAAAGGGCATTCCGGGGGTGAAAATTCACAACAGCCCTCGAACTACCATGTGGCTCTCATGGACAGCTTCCCCTTGACAAATAGGACCTATGAAAACTAATGGAATGTAATTCGAACCTGTAGGTTGGGAGTTAGACCTGAAAACACTTGAAACTTAGTTGAAAAAGGGCGTTCCGGGGGCTAAAACTCAAAGCAGCCCCCAAACCATCGTGTGGCTCTTACGAACAGCTTTCCCATGACAAATAGGACTTGTGACAACTGACGAAATGTAATTCGGGCTTGTAGGTTGGAAGTTAGAGCCAAATATGCCTTAAACTTAGTCGAAAAAGAGCGTTTCGGGGGCAAAAATTCAAAACAGCCCCCGAACCACTGTGTGGATCACACAGAAAGTTTTTTCATGACAAATAGGACTTATGAGAACTGACAGAATGTAATTCAGACTCATAGGTTGAGAGTTAGAGCCCAATACGCCTTAAACTTAGTCAAAAAAGGGCGTTTCGAGGGCAAAAATTGAAAATAGCCTCCGAACCACTGTGTAACTCTCACAGACATCTTCCTTGTGATGAATAGGACCTATGCCAATAGACGGAATGTAATTAGCATGTGTAGGTTGGGAGTTAGAGTTGAAAACGCCTTAAACTTAATCGAAAAAGGGCGTTAAGAGGGCAAAAATGCGAAACAACCCCTGAACCACCGCACGGATATCACGGCCACCTTCCTTGTCACAAATAAAACATGTAACAACAGACAGAATGTAATTAGAACACATAGTTTGGGAGTTAGAGCCAAAAACGCATTAAACTTAACCGAAAAAGGGCGTTAAGGGGGTGAAAATGAGAATCAGCCCCCGATCCACTGTACAGATGTCATGGCCACCTGCCTTGTGACAAATAGGACATGTGACAATAGACGGACTGTAATTACCAAGTGTAGGTTTGGAGTTAGAGCCAAAAACGCCTTAAACTTAACCGAAAAAGGGCGTTAAGGGGGCAAAAATGTGAAACAGCTTCCGAACTAGTGTACAAATATTACGACCACCTTCCACATGGAAAATAGGACCTGTGACAGCAGACGAAATGTAATTAGCACGTTTACGTTGGGAGTTAGAGCCAAAAACACCCTAAACTTAACCGAAAAATGGCATTAAGGGGGCCAAAATGCGAAACAACTTCCTAACCAATATATAGATGTCACGACCATCTTGCCTGTGGAAAATAGGACCTGTGACAGTAGACGACATGTAATTAGCACATTTAGGTTGGGAGTTAGAGCCGAAAACTCCTTAAAGTTAATCGAAAAAGGGCGTTAAGGGGGTGAAAATGCAAATCTGCCTCCGAACCACCGTACGGATGTCACGACCACCTTCCCCATGAAAAATAGGACCTGTGACAATGAACAGAATGTAGTTAGCACGTGTAGGTTGGGAGTTAGAGCCAAAAACACCTTAAACTTAACCGAAAAAGGGCGTTAAGGAGGCGAAGATGCGAAATAGCTTCCAAACCACCATAGGGATGTCACGACCACCTTCCCCATGGAAAATAGGACCTGTGATAATAGATGGAATGTAATTAGCATGTTTAGGTTGGGAGTTAGAGCCGAAAACGCCTTAAACTTAACCGAAAGAGGGCGTTAAGGGGGCAAAAATGCGAATCAGCCCCCGAACCACTGTACGGATATCACAGCCACCTTCCCTGTGACAAATAGGACCTGTGAAAATAGACAGAATGTAATTAGCATGTGTAGGTTGGGAGTTAGAGCCAAAAATGCCTTAAACTTAACCGAAAAAAGGGCGTTAACGGGGCGAAAATGCGAAACAGCTTCCAAACTAGCATACAGATGTCATAGCCACCTTCCCCGTGGCAAATAGGACCTCTGATAGCAGATAGAATGTAATCAGCACGTTTAGGTTGGGAGTTAAAGCCAAAAACGCCTTAAACTTAACCGAAAAAGGGCGTTAAGGGGGCAAAAATGTGAATCAGCCTCTGAACCACCGTACGGATGTTACGGTCACCTTCGCCGTGACAAATAGGACCTTTGAAAATAGATGGAATGTAATTAGCACGTGTAGGTTGAGAGTTAGAGCTAAAAATGCCTTAAGCTTAACTGAAAAAGGGCGTTAAGGGAGCGAAAAATTGAAACAGCCCTGGAACCACCGTAGGGATGTCACAGCCAGCTTTCTTGTGACGTATAGGACTTGTAACAACAGACAGAATGTCATTAGAACACGTAGTTTGGGAGTTAGAGTCGGAAAGGACTTAAACTTATTCAAAAAAGGGAGAGTTTGACATCCAATAAATGTTCAACATTTTCATTGTAAATGATGCCATTGTTTCATCGTACACGGTGGTCATTTGGGTGGTAAACGTATTAAGAAAGCATGATATGGTTATGGTGATAACCCCGTAGATTACTCAATCAATTTACTTTGATTAGGAAAATGAGAATGAAGAAGAGTTAAAATAAATTTACCACCAAAACATTCTACTCATAAAAATTTATTTTATGATGAGGTATGCTCCTAAAAATTGTATTATTTGTAAATTGAAATCAAGTTTGAAATAAATCTTTCATGATACATACATATGATTGTATTTCAAAAAAATATTTTTATAGATTGTTCTACCTTAAATGCATGTTATTACAACATTTTTCCTACGTTTTTCTGAATTGATATTTTGTAATGGATGCAATTGTTTTTTTTTTTTTTTTTTTTTGTTTTGTTTTGTTTTTTTTATAAATGGCTTTTGGCGTGGACTTGTGGAGAGTCTACATTTTTGTTTATGGAGGACACTTGACACTTTTGTATAATCCTGCTAACTATGTCTTCCTCTTCTTTTGTGAAAGTATTTTTTGTATACGAAGGGCTTTGATTTTTGTATGATTCTATATTTTGTATGGAATTATTATTTTAGTTTGGATAATAGTTGGTTTGTATGGACTTTGACATTTAAAGTTATTCATTTTTTGTATACGGATGCAGATTGTGGAATGATTGATAGTATATGTATTATTTTGTTTACATACGTATTACAGGTTGTATGGAATATAGACAGGTTGTGGAGAAATTATAATTTTGTGATAAAACATAAGATCATGTTTTTGGTGACTAAATAATTAGTAGCTAAAAAGAAATTGAGAAAATAGTTTGGCCGACTAAAAATTTTGTAGCAAAAAATAAAAAAATAAAAAATTCAAACATTTGGCGACTAAAAGCTTTGTAGCGAAAAAAAAAAATCAAACATTTGACAACCAAAAGTTTTGTAGTAAAAAAAAAAAATCAAACATTTGACAATTAAAAGTTTTGTAGCAAAAAAAAAAAAAATCAAACATTTGGCGACTAAAATATTTCATAGCTAAAAACAAAAGCTAAAGAATAAAAAAAACTTTCGCCTACTAAAAATTTAGTAGCCAAAAACGTAACTTTTTATCGACTAAAATATTAGTAGCCAAAACACAAACTATTTGCCGACTAAAATTTTAGTAGCCAAAAACATAACACTTTAGGCGACTAAACCTTTAGTAGCCAAAAACACAACACTTTTGCCAACTAAAACATTAGTAGCCAAAATAAAAACTATTTGCCGACTAAAATTTTAGTAGCAAAAAACATAACACTTTAGGCAACTAAACTTCTAGTAGCTGAAAATGTGCAATTTAATTTTATTTCCAACCTTTTGACAACTAAGAATTTAGTCAGCAATTGAATACATTTGGCTACTAAAATAATTTTAGTCACCAATTACCTTTCCCGACAATTCTTCAGCGACTAATGTTGCGACCAAATAATTTAGTTGCTAAAAGCCATTGGCGACTAAAAATTGACTTTTGACGACTAAACATTTAGTCGCCAAAAGTGAAAATTCTTGTAGTGCAAACACCAAAATCAACCATTTTAACATAACACAAGCTCATATTTAATCCCATAACCATTTCCAATACATTCATTCGAAAATCCCTATTTTGATTTTAAACCAAAACTCTAGGTTTGTTCAAAATCACCTCAACTCCCAATATTTCTTACACATCAACAAATAATTAAGCTAAAACTCATAGAAGAGTGTAGAAAAAATAAGAGATGGAAAGACTTCAAAAGCACTGAAACCAAGTTCCAATAAGATCAAAATGGAGCTCTTAAGACGCACTACCTTTTTAACAAAGGTTCCCAGGTAGAGAACCTAATGGATCTAGATGAAAAAGTAGAGAGAATATGAGTTCTAGAGAGAGAAACTCAAGATCTAGGGTTTTGAAATGTTTTAGAGAGTGGAAGAGATGAAAAGGTGATGTAAAATATGGTTGTTATGAACAGATATACGTACAATTCGCTCAAGCGCAAGATTTGATGCTCAAGCATCAGTCACAATAAGCTATTCTACTCGAGTGTAAGAAGTGACACTCGAGCACAGAATGTACACTCCCAGTAGTTTTGCAGACAACATAACAACGCTTGAGGGCAAGAAAGGCCGCTTGAGCTGAGTCTGCTCGAGCGCAGAAAGATCTGCTCGAGCATAGAATACACTCTCCTAGTAGTTTTGCAGACCTGCAAAAATATTGAGAGTTCACAAAGCCTGCTCGAGTGCAAGAAGTGCTGCTCGAGCAGAGGAGTAAAATTCCAGGAAACAAGGGTTTGGAAACTAAATAACCGACCTGTTCCAAACGCAACCACAACAATCCAATAGCCAAATTTAAGGGGATACAAGGGAAACAAGATGTGAAACAACCGCTTTTTACTTAGCTGTTAATATTATGATTAATTTGAATTATGTATTTATTTGTGCATTATATGCTTATTTATGTGTTCTGTGCATTATGTTTGTTGATAGATATGTTTATTTATGAAAAAGACCTGTCTGATTCGTTAAATTATAAGGCTACAAATTAAATAATCAATTAGGTGGTTAGAGCCTAATTCACCTTAATTAGATGAAGTGGGGAATAATTAACTTAGGTTATGGTAAGAAATAATTTAATTTAAGTGGGTATAAATTAATTTAATTGAAACCAAGTAACTTAACATTATATATATATATATATATGTTTGTTTGGTCTCAAGAGAGGTGAGAGAAATATAATCTGAGAGAGAGTTCTAGAGAGCAAGAAGAGAAGGGAGGAAGGTAAAGGAGAAGAGGAGAATTACAAACAATTTCATCCAATTAGCCCATCAAGATAAGAGTTCTTCCTAATCTCTTGTATGAGAATGAATTTTCATCTTGAACTCATGGAATTGAGGAAGAGAGTACGAAGTTGGTTAGTATAAGTTGTGCTAGAACCCTAATAGGAGGGATTCTTCCATATTTTAGCTTGAATTACTTGGTTTTGCATGATTCTAAGCTAGATTTCCACGGTTTTGTTGAAAAAATAGAATTTCCATATGCATAGGTGTTGTTTTCTCTTTAACCTTGAAATTGTTTATGAGATTGTAGAACTTGAGTTTGAATTTAAGGTTCTATTCATGAATTGAGCATGGGAATTGCTTGTACACTATGTTTGTTAATTTTTTGGCCTTAAATTTGATTGACTTTGGGTTTGATTTTGAGGAATTCGGAACCCAAAAAATAGAGCAGAAATTTGGTTCTAGAACACCTAGAACCGCACGTACGGCTGGGGAGCCCGCACGTATGGGAAGCATTGGCGCACGTACGGCGGGTAGGCTCGCACGTGCGGATAACAGGGGAGGTGCTGGGGGCTTTCTGCATAAAAAACACTTGTTGACACACGTGCAGAGAGGGTCCCACACGTGCGGCTATTTGGTAGCCTTGGTTTCACTTTTCTATGTCATTTACCTCACTATCGGACCTCCGTTAACGTGATTTACACCCGTAATTGATGCTCATTTGCATTGCATAAGAATTTAACGAGAGTGAAAGGCATTTAGATCAATCAATTCCAAAGTAATGAAACTAATAAGTTGATTGTATGGCAAATTAAGTATGCTACGCTTATATCAGTTTGTGTAGGTCAAATGCCACGTTCCAATCACTTACACCACGGAACCAACTGTGAGTAACACCGATGTAAAGATATATTTAATTTAAAATACTTATTTCCAGCTTTATAATTATGCTTTGCCCTGATATGTTTTTCTACATTGAATGATGATTCTACTTCTACTTACACTGTATATCGTGGCATTCTTAGCATTTGTTTATGCGATTACAGAGATCTCTGCCAGTTCCAATTCATGGAATTCCTGTTTACCATAATGATGGCCATCACATCTGATCTTCGGTCTTTGTGACCGCCTGTTCGGTCTTCTAGACCGCTTGTATTCATTGCTTTTGGATGTACCACGTAATACATTATGCTTTCTGTTTGTAGTAACAACCTGCACTATATGTAATTTGCTTTACATTATGATCATCATTCAGAACCCCCTTACACAGTTGTTATTCACTGGGGGGGACGTAACTGACGATCTTGCCTCCGTTTTGGTCAAGCTTCCTTTTGCGCCTCTCGTCGAGGTTCCCATCTGTCAGAGCACTGGTTGACCTAGTGATTACCTCTTTTGGTACCTCCTACACATGTTGTGATCGGTCGTCATTGGTGTTATAGTTGTTGGTGATGGGAATGACTTATCTCTTTTGGTTGTGTTGTAACTATAAGAAATTTGTAATACTTGGGTGTACATGTGCATATATTTATATATGGCTACGCTTTTGTTTCATGTAAGGTCACAGCTCCTTGGACGTATTACTTTCTTATATAATAGCTTCCGCTAGCCCCGTTCATTTGCCTTGTTCAATTAGGCCTTCGGTAATCGCGGATTACTGGCCGGTTACGACACTAAATCTATAGGGGTGTGTTTGGGTCATGACAAGAGGTGAACAACAATATGAAACTATGAAACCTGAGTCCGGGATACAACAAGGGTCGGGTCAAAACTGGAATCGCTATAGATGCCTATGTATGCTTCTTGTTGTCCTCCTCCCTAAGCTTCTGGCTGATAGTAAGGTTGTTACGTGACATGATCTTGCACCTTCTGAGGCCTAACTTAATTAAATGGTCTGTGCCTTTGGTCTGCCATACGATAATGGCTTACTGTAGGCCTATCAAATGCAAAATTATCATACATTTGTGGCCTTGGTTGCCCCCCAAGTCTTGGTCCTAAGTCATTTCCTCATCTCTGTGTATTCAAACACAGGATTTACAGTCATACCCTCTTCATATCTTTCTTGAAGTATAGGAGGTTTGTAGAATGACACGTGTTCATTTATAGTTGTATGTTTTTGAGGCGTTATAGAAGGACCATAGTGTACCTTGTTTACCTGAGTCTCCTCTACAACTTTTCTTGACTGGCTGGGCTTAATATTGGCTTTCTCAAACAAAGCCAACATGTCATCAACTATCACCTGGTTTTCATGTGCAGACATGGAACCAATTGTCTGTTGAGTGTGCAGCAGAAGAGCCCTCATTGGGTCTACAAGAGGACAACTTGTTTGGTCACAAAGGCCACATTCTGGCCATTCCCTTGGCCTACTTCTTGTCCAGCCATTGAATGGCCATCATCGATGTTGTCTTTAACTCTTTCAAACTCACCATCAAGTTCCTCTCCATCAACAACCCTTTTCCCAGGGTCTTCAAGATCTCATGTTGTTTCTCTTTAGCCATCACTTCAAATTAGACAGGTCCCACTGGGCGTGCCAAAATATGTTAGCAAAAATCTGGTTTGGGTCAAATCGACAGAGGAGATTCAATAGGGAAACCAGTTTTCACAAACAACAATACAATTAGGCAATATGGTTGGTGTCCTATGCCTTGACAGTTTTAAGGACTTCTTTGGAGGTTGTAATGTAAACAAACAAGTTCAAACAAACTAAAATTCGATTGATAACACTTAAACTTGTCACTTAATTACAAGAATCAAATTACAAGTTCAAATAGCGTTACAATTGACATGGCCAATTTGGGTTACAAACACTACTCCTAGACTTCACATGAGTTGTGAATTTGGTTGAAAGTCATTTTCTTATTCAAATTTCCAGCTTTTATATAGTTTTACTGGCCATGCCATGCTACCACGTGTCCATTTGCTGCCTTCCCACATCTACCTATGATCTGCAATTACTGCAACTTCCTTTAGCCCTCTTTCTTCTTGAAGTTGCTATGTGTTACGCCCTCAATCTTCTTTCTTGGGCCACTAACTTAATGCCCTTGACTCTTAGATCTCTGCTGCACATGGTTATACCCTTGTTGACAAGAGATTTAAGTTTATGGCACCAACGCTTTCAGAGAAATTTTCCAGATTCATATTTAAGTCTTGTATATGCAATGGGGCCTCCACATATAGTTGTACTTGAGTCAAGTCCATGACAATTGGAAATCTTTGTTTTCAATAGGGTTAAATTATACAAAATTTTTAAGTACGTGATTTGTTTCAGTTTAATATTTTTAATTTTTATAATTTTTTTTATTTATTATTATTTTGGAGTGCCTTCCCAAATCATTAACATGAGGAGGTGTATTTTTAGAATTTTATTACAAAATGTAATGAAATCGAAAGATTGTGGACCAAAATACATCAAAATACATACTTTGGAGACCAAAATGAAAAGGTGTATATTTTGGGGACGGAAATGCAACCAAATTCATACTTTGAAGAACAGTGTATTTTGCCGTTTTTGATTTTGTTTAAACTTCATGTAAAATTATGAAAACACTCTTCCTCCAGTTATTATTGATTTTTGATGGAGTTAAAGTTAGTTGTTAAAATGTAACAAATTGTATACTTTAAAGACTAAAATTAAAAATCTAAAATGGAACCATTAGTGCAATTAATGTATTTTAAAAAGTACTGTATGACCCAAAATCATTTAATCATTTCTACTCTCATAAGAGCTGGAAAATCAGTTGGGAAGGTGTCCATTTAAGGCTCAACTGCTCGAAAGTTTAGAACTGCCAGCAATTCCAATAAATAAACACCAACATTCACAAATTGCACCATCTCTCTCTCTCCCCATTTTCATTTGGCCATGAGTGTTCTTTTCCTACTCGCCTTTTGTTTCATTAGGACAGTTTCAAGTTCAACAAGTACACAAAGGTATGACTCAATTTACAGCTTTGGTGACTCTCTTGCTGACACAGGGAATTTCCTTCTTTCTGGTGCCCTTGCATTTCCTGTCATAGGCAAACTCCCTTATGGTGAGACATTCTTTCGACAAGCAACTGGCCGGTGCTCAAACGGACGCCTCGTGATCGACTTCGTTGGTACCCCCTTCTCTCTATCATCTTCCTATAATATTATTTTAATTAATAGTATCGGGATACATATTAGTATCCAATAATATTAACTGATATTTAAAATCTTGCCTTGTAATTACAACATAATTTGTTTTTAATAATGCTCTACACGGGTGACATGTTCAGCTATGAAATTTGGTTATGAAATTGTACTTTCAAAATGCAGCTGAGGCATATGGTTTACCATATGTACCCCCTTACCTAGCACTTGGCAAAGGACAAACATCCAAACATGGAGTGAACTTTGCAGTTGCTGGAGCCACTGCACTTGATGCTAAAGTTTTCTATGACAAAGGCATTGGACACATCATGTGGACAAATGATTCACTTAGTGTACAACTTGGCTGGTTCAAGAAGCTCAAGTCTACCCTTTGCAACTCTAAACAAGGTAATAACAAATAAATTTTGTTTTTGGGGTGGGTGAGGTAAATTGCACTAACCTCCCTCCAGTAATGAAGAAATTACACTCACTCCCCTTCAATAACAAGCAAGGTTCTAAATCGCGGTATCGGGTAACGTAACGGTATCGATCGCGGAGTATCGGTATCGGTAGTATCGATCGGTACGTATCGGGAATCGGGTGTCGCGGTGGTGAAATTTTAAAAATCATTTCAAAGGTTTTTCAACTTTTTCTTTCCCGTACCGGTCCGAACCGGTGAGTATCGGCCCGTCGCGGCTTGTGTAACGGCTTGTGTAACGCTTACAGGCCGATACGTACCGGGACTCGGCCGATACTCCTGCGATTTTTAATCTCAGTGGTATATCGGCCTGTATCCGTCGCGGCACTCCATTTTTCCGATACGTATCGGCCGATACGTAGCGTATCGGCCGATATTTAGAACTATGATAACAAGTGTTAATGGAGATGACAGTATAATAAATTAAAATTTTAGAGAAAAAAATTTGGAAACAAAATAACATTTAGAGGCAAAATATTTTAGTTGCCAATAGTGTCATTTTTTAGCCGACAAAATTGAACATTTAGTGATAAATTATTATCTTTTTTGGAATCAAAATTTTTATCTAAAAAAATAAATCCTTTTGGCACAAAATAGTTGTCTCAAAAAATATATTTATTAGCGACATTTCAAAATTTTCACTAAATTTTTTTTTTTTTTTTAAAAACTTCTGAGATGAATTTTTAGCGACGCCTCTCATGACAACAGGAATTGATTTTCAAATGTTTTTCTTAACAATTTTTTTCATAAAAAAAAAAAGAGGCTTGATCCCTAAAACTGTTTTATGCTATACTATGATAAAATTATTATACTACCACCTTTCTTTTTGCGTAATGAATTTATTTAATTACCATAATTCTTCAAATAGTTAAATTATTTATACATAGAATATGAGTGCACGGATGTTGGTGATATTCTTGGATATAAGGATAACGAAGGTAAAATAGGAGTTTTAGTTGATATCATCATATTTTTCATCCGTTTGACTTACGTATTGCTAACTGTTTGGGTCAAAATGATGGAATTTATATGTCAATGGATCATGATCTAATTATGCTACGGGTAAACTATCAACAAGTCATAATAGTTTGATTTAATTCCCATTATATTATATTGAAAATAAATTTTAGTAAAATTGTCGTTAAAAATATTTTTGTGATGATTTTTTTTGCATATCGCTAAAAATTGAAAATTAGTGATTTTTTTTGCTACGATTTTTATAAATTGTCACCAAAACTTACAATTAGTAAAGTTTTTCTGTGATAAATTTTTCAAACTGTCGCTGAAAGTTGAAAATTATTGACTTTTTATGTGACTATTTTTTTAAATTGTCGTTAAAACTTATAATTAGTGGCTTTTTTTGTGACAAAATTTTCAAACTGTCACTGAAAATTAACAATTAATAACATTTTTTTAATAGTGTTTGATAAAAAATATCATTAATTATTACATGACCTATTGGATAATAAGTTTATTTATTAGAACTTACACATAAATTCCGTTATGGTAAAATTGTGAAGTTAACTATAATTAATTCATTGCTCGCGAAATGTCAGTATTATTTATTCAATTTTTTTGGTTTAATGATTAGTTCAAAAAGATGAACAAAAAGGAGAAAAACTGACAAGACTCGAACTACGTAAAGAAATTAACAATTACTAATTTATTTATTTTGTGTTTGGATAATAGATTTTAGAAAATAAAAGAAAAATTAAACTTATATTTTATTCATATTTCTTTTATTTTTTACTTTCTTTATTTAAAATTTTATATAAATTTATAATCTGAATACAGTCATAATGTTATTTATTGTATACATCTATCTCACATGAGCCTTACCTAGATGGGTGTCTTATTTAATTTGGTCCCCAGAGTGTGACAACTACTTCAAGAAATCGTTATTTTTGATGGGTGAGATTGGTGGAAATGATTATAACTATGCATTCTTTGTCGGTGGAAGCATTGAACAGCTTCGAGCTCTTGTACCCATTGTTGTTGATGCAATTGTTGCTGCCACAAGTGTAAGTCACGTTACAACATTTTTATTTGATTTTTTTTTTTATAATTACAATAATTAAAATTTCTAAATTCAAGTCATGTTTCAATGTAATTATCTCATCACTTATTTTATTTGAATAGAAAGTGTTCATGTGAGCAGTCTACTCAAATTTGAAATAATACTGTGATGGGAGGATTATATTAAAATATAAGTTGATCTCTAATGACTTAATAATTACGATTAAGATATGAAAGTATTCACTCAAAAAAAAAAAAAATGAAAGATCAAAATAAAATTCAAATAAAAATTTGACAGTGAAAAATGTAATTTACCCTTTACATTATTACAATACCATTTGATAAAATTTTTGAAAGGATTTTTCATACAATTGAATGACATTTTAGTTAAAAAGGGAACAAGTCCCTTCAAATGGTGTTCATATATACCTTGTAAACTAGTCTTTTATATCGCGTTTGAATTTTGAATTCAGATTAGTCAAGTTGTCTGATCTAACATTCAGAGAAATATTTTTTAAAATTTTTTTTTTGATCTTATCGATTTTTAATTGGTAGATGGTGATAGAGGAAGGTGCCACGGAATTGGTCGTGCCGGGAAATTTGCCGATCGGGTGCTCCGCGGTGTACCTAACTTTGTTTCAAAGTCCTAACAAAGCAAACTATGATCAAAATGGGTGTTTGAAAGCACACAATGCTTTCTCAAAGTATCACAATGCTCAACTAAAACTTGCTCTCGAGAAATTAAGGCAAAAGTACCCGCACACGAAAATCATTTATGCTGACTATTACGGGGCCGCTAAGCGATTAGTTCACGTGCCTCTGCATCATGGTGAGTTTTTTTCTCAAAAATTAACATCAATTAATTGCAATTTACAAATAAAACATTATTTAAGACATCAATGCACTCAAATCTGTTATCATTTAAGTAAAGGAAATCATGTTTTTTTGGCTATGGTTTAATTCAAGATTGGAAGGTCCATTAATGTCCTCATAATTGTGAGTCTGAGTGAGTTAGATGCTTAAATGAGATTCACTATTGTGAAGCCTCTGTACTTGTACTTACATTAGGTTTCATTTGTCAATTATATATTTTAGTTAAAAAATTAAAAAGTTATTGTAAGTTGTCACATTACTCTCTCTACTTTTCTGCATATTTTTTTTATTATGAAAAACTAAAAAATTACTAAAATAACATATTCTCAAATGAGGCCTAAATCCTAACAATTGCAACAATTGAAACCAAAAACAGTTTTACTTCAAAATACAGGAGACTTTAATGCAACATAAAGAAGACTTTCTCCTAAATTCAATATGGTTTTTGTTAACATCTGCCTTCACGGCCTATGTTAAGAAGATATTAAATGAATATATTTATTTCAATTTGTACGGAAAATAACACAACATTAAAAACTGTCTTAACTATTTTTTTTTTTAAATTTTAATTTTATATTTATAATGAAACTAAAATACCCCTTTTGCTATGCACCTTTCTCCTCCCTTATTTTTATATATCTATTCACTTTCCTTCAAATTTAATGTTTTATGTTATTTAAATTTGGACGGGTTCCTTAGGGAAATTGTTAAAATAAAAAAAAAAAAGTGATTTTTTTTTAAACATAAAATAATATTTAAAAATTTAAATATATATTTATATTTATTTTTGTTAAACTAATTTATAAATTTTTAAAAATAAATTCTAAATACAAATTCTAAAAATTAAAATCAAATAAAAATATACTAAGATTTTTCCAACAATGCCTTCATAACTATTGGTAGGGTTCTCACACAATATTAGGATCGGTTTGAAAAAAAATAAAAACCAAAAAATATATATACATATATATATATATATATGTAAGATCATTTTTATTTTTAGTTTATTTTATTTTATCACATTATGTAGTAGTAGTTAAAAGAAAGAAAGAAAATGTCTTATGAAAACAGGGGTATTTATGTCCCTATGAAAAAAAAAAAAAAAAACTAGTCAAAAATATCCTAATTAATTTCCCTTCTACCTTTACATTTTCCATGCAAGTGGAGGGAGTTAATAATCATTTATTGTTTTCTTAACATGTGTTCTTAGGGCATATGTTAATGGAAGCGGGGCCACTACTGTGCCCCTTCCCTTCTGTGTTCCTGTTGTACCTAAAACGGCACAGTTTCATCTTCCTCGTTTTATTTTTATTATTTTTATATTTTAGAGTTTAAAGTTTAGGGTTTAATTCTTAATTTTTTTTTTTTTAATTTTAGGATTTAGGGATAAATTTTTTTTTTTATTTTAGGGTTTACGGTTTAGGATTTAATTCTTAAAATTTATTTATTTTTTTGTTTTAGGGTTTAGGGTTTAGGGTTTAATTCTTAAAATTTATTTATTTTTATTTTAGGGTTTAG
The DNA here is from genome assembly GCF_055761805.1 of Camellia sinensis. Classification (NCBI taxonomy): domain Eukaryota; kingdom Viridiplantae; phylum Streptophyta; class Magnoliopsida; order Ericales; family Theaceae; genus Camellia; species Camellia sinensis. Next base: position 38,274,330 of record NC_138969.1, on the reverse strand, counting down.
GATTTAATTTTTAAAATTTATTTTTTTTTTATTTTAGGGTTTAGGTTTAATTCTTAAAATTTATTTTTTTTATTTTAGGGTTTAGGATTTAATTCTTAAAATTTATTTATTTATTTTTAATTTTAGGATTTAGGGTTTAGGTTTAATTGTTAAAATTTATTTATTTTTATTTTAGGGTTTAGGTTTAAGGTAAAGTGTTATTTATCATGCCAAAAAATATAGTGAAAACATGAAGGAAAAAAAAAAGAGGGGGGGGTGTGAAGCTGTGCTGTTTTATGACACAGCAGGAACACAGTAGGGAGGGGGCACAGCAGTGACCCCGTTTCCTATGTTAGCAAGATCCATTAAATATTTAAGGGAAGGGGGGGAGTTAGCAAGCACCAAGGATCCTCTAGAGTGAAATTTTCCTAAAGTTTCCTAGAGTGCTATATTGTGTGGTTGAGATTTACTGGCAAGTCACATCAGAAAAATTGATGTGACTTGCCAGTAAATCTCAACCACACAATGTAGCACTCTAAGAAACTTTAGGAAAAAATCACTCTAGAGGATCCTTGCCCGTTAGCAGGATCCATTAAATATTTAAGGGAAGGGAGGAGTTGCAAGGACGTTTTTGAAATAAAGAAAAAAATGAGGGGCATACAAAAATTTTCATAGGGACAAATAAAAAAGCTTTTGTCAATGTGGAGCCTCTATACCTGTACTTAACTAAGTCAAAGCATTGCAACAAAGTTTCCGTAGATTTCTTTTTTATTTTTTTTTTCCGAAATAAAATATTTTCGGTTAAAACAAACTGAACGTAATAACAATAATAAGGTGTTTATGCAGGATTTTCGAGTGGGGTAGTGAGGGCTTGTTGTGGAGGAGGTGGACCTTACAATTTCAACAATTCAGCAAGGTGTGGTCACACTGGCTCTACAGTTTGTGACAGTCCTTCAACTTATGCTAATTGGGATGGAGTTCACTTAACCGAGTCGGCTTATCGATACATTGCTATGGGTTTGATTAATGGTCCTTTTACTTCACCATCCCTAGAGTCCTCGCCCCTTTGAGACAACACTTCTAAAAAATAATTGCTACCATTGCAACAAATAAGTGCATACTTGAATCAATGATTGCTCAAATTGTAGTACAAAACTTGATTGAAAACCACCAAAAGTTGCAATGGATTTTCATTTTCCATGTTTTGTCTATCCAAGAACACACATTTGTGCCTTCAAATCATGTGCCAGACATGGAGCCATTTAATTACATTTACCACTCACACTTTCATTAAAATATCATTTTTATTTTTAATTGTGATAGTCAATCCTTAAACTTTAAGTCAAGTTTTAATGTCAAATGAAATATAGCAAAATTTTGATACAAGGGTTAGAGCTGCAAAGTGCAATTAACTCTCTCTTGTCCCTAAACTTATTCTTTTTTTTTTTCTTTTTTTTTTTTGAGTGAAAAACAATTTCTAACGGAAAATATTTTTAACGAAAAACTTTTTATTTATTTATTTATTTTATATCTGGTGATGGCAAAAAGAAGGTTGAGGTGGCATGGTAGCAATGATGATGACTACAGTGATAGTGATGGTGACGGTGGCTGTGGTGTGGTAGAGGTGAGAATGGCCAGTATGGTAATATTGGTTAGAGTTTAGTCTGAAAATGTTTTCTACTTTTTAAAAGTGAAAAATATTTTTTGTCAAATTAAGCTTATTTTCCGTTAAGCATGAAAAAAAATTCTATTAATTTTTATTTTCCATTATATCAAATGCCAAAAAATAAGGAAAATATTTTTTGAAAAAACTGATTATGCATTTGATAAAATTTTCTCAACTTTTGTGTTCCTTTGAAACCTTAGATACTCAGATTCATTTAAAACCTTGAAACTGAAACTGAAACTGAAATTAAATTATATGGATTAAACTGTTCAACTTAAAATAATAAGAATTAAAATGAAATTTAAATCAACTTACAAGATTGGAAAATATAATTTGCCCAAGTTTAAATTACTAGTGATATTTTACGTAATTCTTTGTATCGTAATATACTAGATATCACATATATTCTAAACCAAACTCCATAAATCTAACAAACAAAAAAGCAAAAGAGGGGAGAAAATTGAAGAAGTAGAAGCACACCAAATTGCAAGTCCCAATTGGGCCAACAAGAACACCAGCCGTAGTGCTATATAAATGAACAATTTTTTGAAAAACAAATTAAATTCTTAATATGATACTTGAATGGTTCTGATCATTTAATTTTAGTAGATTTCATTTAGTTTGTTAATTTTTTTTTTTTTTATTTGTGTTGTATTTACCTAAAACATTCCATAGTAATTTATCAATTTCATCAATGACTACTTGAATTAGACCTATCTTCGTAGAGTAAGGCCTTGTTTCGAATTAAACATTTTAGTCAAAAAAGTTAAAAAATCACTATAAATTATCACATCACTCTCTTTATTTTTTTACACATATTTTCATAAAAAATCAAAAAATTATTAAAATAGCCTTTTTCCAAACAAGACCTAAATGTAAATAATGCATCAACCATTTTATGAGAAAAAAGGATCACAACTCCTAAGCTTGAAAACAAGTATCAGTTAATTACTTGGTTTTGATTAGGCATGATTTGCATTTTTAGTAATTTTTTTAAATTTTTTTTATCCTTTTTAAGTGATTATTATTATTATTATTATTATTATTATTTTTTATTTTTTATTTTTTATAAAAAAAGTTTCAAAACGATTTACGCTTTTATTTTCTACTCGGATCAAAAAAGGAAAAAGAATTAAAATTTTTTTTTTATTAAAAACAAAAACAATGCCAAAACAATCACCTTTTTTTTAGTGTGGCTTTTATTGATTTTTTTTTTTTTGTTGAGAAAATATCATTTTGCCTCTCAAATTATTATGCGAAAATTAATTTGGCACCCAAATTTTGCATTATTTTAATTTGACCTTTAAACTTTTTAAAATTTGATCAATTTACCCCTGCCATCTATTTCCGTCTACAATCAAATGGATTTTCCTTACGTGACACCAAATTTCATTTAGAATTTCATTTTACCCCTCAAACTACATCGTAAAAATCAATTAGCCTCTCAAATATTAATTTCTTTTAAACATTTAATTAATCACTTTATTTGGATCCAATTTTTTGAAAATTGAGTGTTTTTTTTTTCTGTATCCTTTTTTTTTTCACTGATTTTTTTCTAACATTTTAAATAATTTTTTTAGTTTGTAGATACACTTAGTACAATATTTATGATTTTTTTTTATAAAAAAAATCCATTAAATACGTCAACTATAAAAAAATTATAAAAATTCAATACATTTTTTGTATTATTGTATATTTATTGATTTTTTAAATATTTTTGTACAAATATTTATTTTTTAGGTACATCTAGGTTAGGTGTATCTAAAAAGTGAAAAAATTTGGGGTAAATTATGGAAATGGTTTCTGTAGTTTATACGATATGTTAATTTGGTCTCTGTTATTTTAATTTGTTCGATTTTACCCCTTAATTTTGCATACTGTGTGTCATATTGGTCTAATAAATAATGACCGCTATGTTTGGTGGACGGAAAGTCGTCACGTGCTTAAATGATGTGACAATTTGGTTTTTATAGTTTACACAATGTGTCAATTTGATTTCTGTTATTTTAATTTGCTCAATTTTGACAGTGACCAAATTGACATATCGTGTAAACTATAGAGACCAAATTGCCACATCATTTGAGTTTTCGCTCACTAAACCTAATGGTCATTATGACACAATTCGTTAAATTAATGGGCAAAATCGAACACTTCAAAACAACAGTGATCAAATTAATACATTGTATAAACTACAGTGACCATTTGCATAATTTACACAAAAAATTGCTTAAAATATTAAGAAAATTCACAAAAAACAAAAAAACACAAAAAAATAAAATAAACTCAATTTTTAAAAATTGAATTCAGAAAATTGGAACTAAACAAAAATTTTCATCTCAAAAATGAAAAAAATTAAATTTGAAATAAAAAAACTGAGTATTAGTCTTGTTAAGTATTCTTTAGACTACAATTTTAAAATTTTTTTATCCACTCAATTTTAAAATTACAATTATCAATTAATTCTATTGAAATTAATTTGGAAAATAAAGTAGTCACAATTGGTTGCACGCACACACGAGTAGCCAAGAAATTTTAGACTCAATTATTTTTTTCAGGATCGATTCGAGATAATTTGAGATTTAAAGAGATAATTCTAAATGATGATTTATATATATATATATATATTTTATTATTTTTTGGCAAAGTATATTATTTAAAATTAAAAAAATATTAAACTTATTTCTTAAACTCATGTTATTTTTTAAAAAATATATTTTAAAAATACGGCTAAATTTGACTTATAAAAAGCCTTCCCAAAACAATGTGTATAGGAAATAATTTTAAATTATTTGAATTTGGAATATCTGTTTGAAAATACTATGAAAAAAAAAAGAAAAAAAAAACCTTCATAGTTTATACATTCAACCAAGTGTAACTTCTTATTATTATGAATAAAAAAAGAAGGTATATGGCATTATATTATTATTATGAGTTAATTTTACTTTTCATCCTTATAATTCGATTCAAATTTCACTTTAGTAGTTTTGATTTGATCAAATTAATCTTTACAATTTTAAGTTCAATTTCAATTTACACATAAAAAGAAAAAAAAAATACTACTATAGATGTTTTTCTTGATAGAATTATTAATTATAAATTCTATCGATGAAAATCTTCGATTTGTTTGATTACCCAGCTACCTTTTAAAAATAAAGTATTTTCAAACAGTTTGAACCGTGGAAAGACGAAAATTGTTGAGCTAATCGAAGTGGAACAATTCTCTGAGTAAAATCTTTGAATTTAATTTTAAATACAATAATGGAAGCAACACACAATAATATATATTAGGGAAATTTAGCTATAAACTCCCTTTATCTTCCTTTCATTGTTAAAAGGATTAAGAAAAAAATTATACTTCCTAAGCCCCTTATAATTATAAAGTCTTGCATAAAGGACACAATTTATTATTTAAATATTTTATATGACTATTATACCCTCAGCTTTTGCATATATAATCAGCTTCGTCATCAACTGTATCATAATCACCATAGTCGTGTCTTCGAAGCTTCAGCAGAAGGTCGGCGACACCATAGTCGTGTCTTCCAAGCTTCAGCAGATCAATTTCATTGAAACAATAACACTAGCAGATCATTAGAATCAATCAGACAAAGAATATAGCAGTTTCGATTACTAGAAATAGTTCGACATTGAAGGACCCAATCCTCATCTTCCAAGCAATTGTGAGGCAACAGATCACAAGGAGTATCGCGTTTTCTTCTTCATTTGACGAGATAACTTCCTGGATCTCTTTTGGCTTCGCTACTTGATACAAATGAAATTCATAAAAAACGTAAGAGACGTGATCCATAAGTTTTCGTTGTAATGTTATATAATATTTTCCTCCATTTTCTCAGCACACAAATGGAATCGATCTCTAATATTTGTGTGTATGAGTGTTGTAATGTTATATATATATATATATATATATATATATTTGTGTGTATGAGTATTGTTGAACACATGTATTCTTTTCATTGAGATTTGTGATTGTTGATCGAGTTTTAGAAGTTTTTCTTCTCAATTAGATATGTTGATTTGTTGATTAATTTGTTTTGTTTTTGTTTGTTTGTTTGTTTGTTTGTTTGTTTGTTTTTTTTTTTTTTTTTTTGATTTATTTTTGTTGTTTTTGATCTAATTTCATTCTGTTGCACTGTTTTTTGTTTCAGATAATGAAAGTAAAATTTTACTCTGGTTCTATTGCTCTGTTTTTTGTTTGAGAGAATTAGAGTAAAATTTTACTCTGGTGTTAGAATGACAGTAAAATTTTACTGTCAAGAGGTGGTCATTGCCAAATACTTCAGCCGCCACAAACACTGCCTTCGCTTTTTTACTTTTGTACAGAGTAACATTTTACTTTTAGTTTCAGAGTCTCACAGTTTACTTGTTTTTCGAAGTAAAATTTTACTTTTATATAGAGTAAAATTTTACTTTTATGTAGAATCTAACATTTTACTAGTTTTTCAGAGTAAAATTTTACTTTTATACAGAGTAAAATTTTACTTTTAGCTTCAGAGTCTCACAGTTTACTCGTTTTTCAGAGTAAAATTTTACTTTTGTGTAGAGTCTAACATTTTACTAGTTTTTCAGAGTAAAATTTTACTTTTAGCTTCAGAGTCTCATAGTTTACTCTTATTCAGAGTAAAATTTTACTTTTATACAGAGAGTAAATTTTACTCTGAAATACACAGTGAAGATGGCTTAATAGGAGAGCTGATAGATATGAGGGTAATATAGTAAAAGAAATAAGTTTTAAAATATTAGGGGGTATTGAAAGTACTTATATAATTCTTGTCCTTTTGAAAGACAAATTAGATAGTGAGGGAGCTATCACCAAATCCCTCTATATATTATATATAGGCAGGGGCGAGTTAGAATTACAGTATTGGAGGAGTCAAAAGTAAGATATCAGACGGTTGGATTAAGTCTAATTTAGACGACTGAAATCAGCAAATAGTTATTAAAATTAAGTTAAAAAATAATTATAAAAATATATTCCGTGAACATAAATTTAAGTGATTTACCACTAGAAAATGCAAATGAGAAGTAATATCACGTTGTTCATCCAGTATATGAATGGTAATTAATTACATATCGCACTACATACATGAAATTATAAAATTATCACGTACTAATTGTTAGGTTTTTGTTATTGACAATCCCATTTGACAAAATTCATATCAGTTGTAATTTTATTTGGTCTTTTATTTAAGTGATGCTATGAGTATTTAAATGCGTGAATTGTGCCTATGCAGAGGAGTTTATGATCTTAATCCTATCATGTTGGGAATTGAGCTGGGAGTTGTGTTTTTGCAACACTTCCTGCGCTCGAGCGTAGATCTGTGTTCTGAAACACGCGTTTTGGTCAGTCCGCTCGAGTGGTCATTCTTGTACTCGAGTGGAGATCGCGATTCTGTTTTCTATAAATCTGCGATTAATTCAGTTTCTAGGGTACGGTTTCCTGATATTCTTCTTAGGTATTAGGGTTTTCATCTGGAGCTTCTTTGTTTGTTTCCTTTGATATCTGTAAGATTTTAATCATGAATTGAGTGGATTATATCAAAGGGTTTGTTTAGTTTGTTTTATTCAAAAAAGAGAGAGTTGTTCTTCGATGGATTTCGTGGAATTTGGACCTAAAGCTTTGGTGGATTTCGGAGTGACTCATCGTCGTAGATTTGACATCAGCGTTATGGATTCAACACTGGGCAAGATAATTCCGAAGTGAAGACGGGGCTGGAAGTGGCACATAGGGGTCGGTTCGATTCGGGCGTGGATTCGCTAGGTAATTGAAAGTACACTTTTGTAATTCCTTTGTATCTTCCTAGTGGAGTGTTTTGTGGCTTTGACCCGTGGTTTTTTATCACAATTGGAGGCGCTCTAATTGTGATTTTTTCATGTTAAAATCGTTGTGTCGATTTATCTTGATTGTTTGATTGAGATTGTTATTTACCGCTTAAAATTGACAAATAATTACAAATCTATATCTTTGGGATTTTTAGATTTTTCACTAATGAATAAAACATAAAATTACTTGGTTTTTATTTTTATTTTTTAAGGAATTAAAACGAGTAAAATTATGGTATGTACTTTTAAAATGCATACTGTATGCTGTTTCAAAACTACACTACAATGATTTGTAACAAAATCGCAATAGTTAATAACATTTTTCACCATAATAGTATGTAATATTTTAATATTCATAGCATAATCATAATAGTTCGCTATATAAGAGTGTCTCAAACACTTTTTCAGATTTGGAATCAAATTTAAATTTGATGAAACACGTTTAATTTTTCTCCTCAAACCCTGACATCAAGTCTATATCAAATGAGGGAAAAAAATGAAAGTTTCATCAAATTGAGAGAGGCTTCATTGTTCATCAAACTTTTAAAGAGGGCCGTTGTGCTTCATCATACACTAGACGACCAGTAGTTACTTGCAAAGTTGCCATTGCTTTGCCCATTTCCGATAAACTCCCGGACATCCTCCCGGTCGTCCTCCCGATCGACGGGTTGTTTGATGAAAATTGAAAATTTAGTGTTGAAACGCTTAGTATCAGATGAAGTTTTTAATCCAAATCTTTACCCAATTTTGATGAGAAAAAAAAGAGAGTAAGCGTTGAAGATGCTCTAACCATAATAATTTGTAGCTAATTTTTTGTTTTGTTTTGTGGTGCATCCATTCGAAACGTAATTATAATGATTTGTATTAACACTACAAATATTCATAACCATTCCACAAAATATAATATATAAGCAAAAAAACAAGAAGTGAAGGGGGAAACGGGGCAAATACAATTAAAGTAACATATGAAGTATATAAATTGTCACGACCCGAACCCGCCCCCATGGGTTGAGGACGTAATCGGCCAGTAATCCTAGGATTACCTACGGCCTCAAACCAAAACGGACCTAACACATCAGAGTAAAGGGGCCAAAAGGGAAGCAAAATTTAAAACTTTATCCATAGAGCTGTGCTTACATGGCACATCAAAACAAACCATACATATGTACGTTAATAACTCACAACAGAAACATAGCGACATAGGTTCTGTACAGACAGGATCATCCAAAACTAAGTCAACCCATAAAAACTATAAGCAGACATATACAAAACTTCGCCAACCTGACAAAATGTAAATACATAACAAAAGGGCGAAGACGGGTCTCGTGCGTGAGACACAAGGGCTGACTCTCTCAAAACCTTAGTTATTCCATACAGACTTCACTGAGACTGGGTCTGGACTTCTCTTGGCTCACCTACAAACACATGAATGAGCGTGAGCGATAGCCCAGTGAATAATATCAAATCAAATACAGAAGTTACATAACAATGTAGAACAACATGTTCCAAACGGCCTTAGGCCCAATTCATATTTCTATTTAACAGATATATAACTATACGAAATTCAAACCAAGTGACTGTAGTTCTAAACATTCTGGCCTTTGGCCCATTCAGATTTCCATTCATGTCAAAACGGCCTTTGGCCCATTCATTTATGTCAAAACGGCCTTTGGCCCATTTATTTATGTCAAAACGGCCTTTGGCCCATTCGTTTATGTCAAAACGGCCTTTGGCCCATTTATTTATGTCAAAACGGCCTTTGGCCCATTCGTTTATGTCAAAACGGCCTTTGGCCCATTCATTTATGTCAAAACGGCCTTTGGCCCATTCCTTTATGTCAAAACGGCCTTTAGCCCATTCATTTATGTCAAAACGGCCTTTGGCCCATTCATTTATGTCAAAACGGCCTTTGGCCCATTCATTTATGCATTCATATCGGACTTACGTCCACAATCCCAATTAGCAGTTCATAAAGCTTAAAAACGGGGTAAACAATTGGACATTCACAAGCATTCAAATATCGATATTACTCACAGTGATCGGCTTGTTGATTTGCCCTGGAGCTTGACCCTACACGTTTCATGAACACAAAAAGGGTCATTAACAGTTTAATCCGTTCTTTAATTCACATATTCCTCTTTAGGCTTTATTATTATCTCGTTAACTCATTTACAATGCTTAACATATGCCTAAGAGCGCTTGCAAGTGAAAGAGAACGGAAAACAGAACACAAAATGCAAAAACAGGATTTCAGAAAATAGGGTCCCCGCTCGAGCGTAGACTTCCCCGCTCGAGCGGACCCTTAGGTCTGCAAAAGTACTGGTTGCCTTCAATTCCAGCTCGAGCGTGAACTCGGCCGCTCGAGCGTAAACTCGGCCGCTCGAGCGTAATGCCTGCCTACATAGCTCCCCGCTCGAGCGTCAAATCTCCCGCTCGAGCGGGAATCATGTCTGCAAAAAGATGCTGGGAGCTCGTTTTCTACGCTCGAGCGTGGACTTCCCCGCTCGAGCGGAAGCAGAAATTCTGAAAATTCCAGATTGTGTTCTTGAGCTTCAACTCGATTTCCCAGCTACCTTTCTTGCATGCAAGGGCTCAAATCTCAAATATAATCATACTAACATGGTTCCCTTGCAAGATCATAACATTATGAAGTTCAATTTCTTGATTTATCTACATGCATGTCCCAAAATATCTCAAACCCATCATTAACATGCTCAATTTCAAACATTCAAGACTTATACTCCCATGATTTGTACATGCATGTGGGAGATGCTCATCATTCTCAACTTAGATGGTACAGATGGTGATCAAAATATGAGTTTCAACCAAAACTCTACATGAATCATGTGTTTCAAGCTCAAACATGCAAATTCAAAGCACTTTCTTACATGCATGAGTTCCAAGACTCCAAACTCAACAAAAATCAACTTATTACATGCTCTTGATCACAACAACCCTTGAGCTTACAAGATCACAATTTCAAACTTATGAATTCAAGACCAAATGCTTACCTAGAGGCTCAATCTTCCAAACTATAGTAATTCCTTGAGTTTAATCCTCCGATTCTTCACAAATTTGAGCCAAACACCAAACTCTCCTCTTTTCCCTCTCTCTAGCCGACTCCCCTCTCTCTCCCTTACGTTTAAGTCAGCCCAGAGGAATAACAAAGAGGGATTTGAGTGTATAGAGCCTCACTAAGTCACAATATAATAATAATATAGAGTAATTGGGCACTCATTTTACCAGCTTAATCAATTTAATTTGGCCCAAATAAATTTTTAATTAAACTTCATCGTAGGCTCTAAAAATTATGCCAACCACAATGGCGTAATCAGTTTCGGGTTCTGTGGCCGATAAAGCCCTCAATTTAGTTTCCAAAGCAGGTTATTCAAACAGATATTCCTACAATGGACAGATACGAATTCAAAATCACATAATGGCACACAAAATCATGCTAAACACATGACCATAAACAGATTTAGGACCAATTTAGCATAATACAGAACAGGGATGTCACAGTCTTCCCCCCTTTAGGAAGTTTGGTCCTCCAAACTTAATTTACCTTCATCGGGAAACAAATGTGGATAGCGTAGTCGCATTTCCTCCTCTTTTTCCCACGTAGCATCCGTCCCATAGTGTTCCTTCCATTCTACTTTCACCATTGGGATGGACTTGTTTCTCAATTCTTTCACTTGTCGGTCAACGATTCTTTCCGGCCATTCAGCGTATTCCATATTTTCATCAATAGCTACCCGATGATAATCAATCACATGTAACGGATCTCGGAGGTAACCCCTCAACATCGACACGTGGAACACGTTATGGATTTGCTCGAATCCCGGTGGCAAAGCAACTCTATAAGCAACTGGACCAAGTTTCTCTAAAATTTGAAACGGCCCAATGTAACGGGGCGACAACTTGCCCTTTTTCCCAAACCTGACTTGGCCTTTCATCGGAGAAACTCGGATGAACACATGGTCGCCGACCTCATATTCAAGAGGTCTTCTCCGAACGTCTGCATAATTCTTCTGTCGGTCTTGAGCTGTCTTGAGCCTTTGCCGAATAGTTTTGATCTTTTCAGAGGTGTCTTGTACAATTTCAGGCCCAAGCAAAGCTCTGTCTCCGACCTCTGTCCAACAAATGGGTGATCTACACCTCCTACCATACAAAGCCTCGTATGGTGCCATACCGATGCTGGAGTGGAAGCCATTATTATAAGCAAATTCTGCAAGTGGCAAGTAATCTTCCCAACTCCCCTGGAAATCCAAAGCACACATGCGAAGCATATCTTCCAAAGTTTGTATCGTTCGTTCTGACTGGCCATCTGTCTGTGGGTGGAATGCAGTACTGAACCTTAGTTCTGTTCCCATAGCTTCCTGCAAACTTTTCCACAATCTAGATACAAATTTCGGATCTCTATCCGACACAATGGATACCGGAACCCCATGTAAACGGACAATTTCATCAACATAAATAGTAGCCAACCTGTAAGCAGTAAATGTAGTTTTGACAGGCAGGAAATGTGCGGATTTAGTCAGTCTATCAACTACAACCCAAACCGAATCCATACCTCGGGAAGTCCGAGGTAGGCCAACAACGAAATCCATAGTCACATGTTCCCACTTCCATTCAGGAATAGGGAGAGGTTGAAGTAGACCGCCTGGTTTCTGGTGTTCAGCCTTAACTTGCTGACACTGAAGGCACTTGGACACATATTCTGCAATTTCCCTCTTCATTTTAGGCCACCAATAGGTTTGTTTCAAATCCCGATACATTTTATTGTTACCCGGATGCATAGCAAATACGGATCTGTGGGCTTCATCCAAAATCCTCGTCTTTAGTTCTGGAATGTCTGGGACACATATTCGGTTCCGAAATCTCAACATTTCGTTCTCAATACTGAATTCTGCTTTCGGGCTCGCTTCAAATTCGTTAATCACCTTTTTGAGGAACTCATCCTCTTTCTGTTTTTGCTTGATTTCATCAACAATTGCCGGTTCGGCTGTAATAGCGGCTATCAATCCGCCCTGTTCACACACTACCACTTCAATTTCAGACTTTTCAAAGTCTTGCAAAATCTCCCTTTGTTCAGTAAGCAAACAAGCCATACTCCCTGTTGATTTTCTGCTCAAGGCATCCGCCACTGTATTAGCTTTCCCGGGATGATACTGAATCTCTAGATCGTAGTCCTTTATCAGTTCTAGCCATCTTCTCTGACGCATATTCAACTCTTTCTGCGTGAAGAAGTATTTCAGGCTCTTATGATCCATGTAAACTTCACACTTTGCTCCATACAAATAATGCCGCCAAATTTTCAAGGCAAAAACAACTGCGGCCAATTCTAGGTCGTGCGTTGGATAGTTCTTCTCGTGTGGCCTCAACTGTCGGGAGGCGTAAGCAATAACCTTCCCGTTCTGCATTAACACACAACCCAAACCCTTATAAGATGCATCACTGAAAATTACAAAATTTTCCGTACCTGAAGGTAGTGTCAAAATTGGTGCAGTGGTCAATCTTGTCTTTAATTCATGAAAGGCTGATTCTCTTTCACCATTCCACTCAAATGGTTGTCCCTTACGTGTCAATTGGGTAAGAGGTACAGCTAATTTCGAAAAGTCCTTTACAAACCTCCTGTAGTACCCAGCCAAGCCCATGAAACTGCGAACTTCTGTCACATTAGTTGGTGTAGGCCAATTCACAATTGCTTCTATTTTCTGCGGGTCCACTGAAATTCCTTCCTTGTTGATCACATGCCCTAAGAAAACAACCTCGTCCAACCAAAACTCACATTTCTTTAGTTTAGCAAATAGTTTTCTTTCCCGAAGTATTTGTAAAACAGTCCTCAAATGATGTTCATGTTCAAGTCTACCTTTAGAGTATATCAAAATATCATCGATGAAGACTACAACAAACTCATCAAGGTAGGTTTTAAAAATTCTATTCATTAGGTTCATAAATGCTGCTGGAGCATTAGTCACTCCAAATGGCATAACAAGAAACTCAAAATGACCATACCTCGTTCTGAATGCGGTTTTCTCCACATCCTCTGCTTTAACCTTCAGCTGATGATACCCGGATCTCAAATCAATCTTAGAAAACACCTGTGATCCCTGCAACTGATCAAATAAATCATAAATACGGGGTAAGGGATACTTGTTCTTTATCGTTATCTTGTTCAGTTCCCGATAATCGATGCACAGGCGCAAAGTACCATCTTTCTTCTTTACAAACAACACTGGTGCACCCCAAGGCGAGGTGCTAGGCCGTATAAACCCTTTATCAAGAAGGTCCTGCAACTGTTCCTTTAATTCTTTCATTTCGGCGGTAGCCATCCTGTAGGGAGTTTTTGAGATAGGCTGGGTGCCTGGCACAGTCTCAATAGTAAACTCTATCTCCCTGTCTACCAACTCCCCTGGTAATTCATTCGGAAACACGTCCGGAAATTCTCTAACAATAGGAATATTATTCAATTCAACATTCACGGATTGTTCAGTCAATACATAACACAAATAACCCTGGCACCCCTTCCTGATCAATTTACATGCTTTCATTGCAGATATCAAATAGGGTGGAGGCACTACCCCATTTCCCACAAACACAATCTCTTTCTGTTCTGGGGGTTTAAACACAACCCTCTTTGTCACACAATCTATAGTGGCACAATATTTAGTCAACCAATCCATGCCCAAAATTACATCGAAATGTCTAAAGTTTAAGGGCAACAAATCTACATATAGGGTAGCATCCTCAATATGCATGTCACAAAACCGATATATCTCACATAACACAGATTCCCCCGACGGAGCAGACACACATAACAAATATGGCAACAATTCTAGGGGTCTTTTCAGTCTAGATGCAAATGCATATGTCACAAATGAATGCGTTGATCCCGAATCAATTAACACAAAAGCATCCTGATTACATATTGAAATGGTACCTGAAACAACGGCATTGGCATTTCGTGTATCGCCCGGAACAAGTGCAAAGACTCTCCCCTGTCTCACTGTGTCCCCAGTAGTAGTAGGTCTCAAAGTATTTCCCGGCTTTGGAACTGATGCAGTTGAACTAGCTACGAGTTTCCCACTGTTCTGATTACATTCTCGGGCTATGTGCCCTTGCTTTCCACATTTAAAACAGGCTCCTGATGCACGGTAACAGACTCCACGGTGCCTTTTGCTACAAATATTGCACATGGGAGCTGCGTCTCGGGAAGAACTCGAAGTAGTTGAGGAGCCCGTGTTTTGCTTTTTCAGAAATTTCTTCTTCGAAAAGAAGCCTTGTCTTTTATTGCCTTTCCATTCTGTTGTCGGCTTAGCTTGTCTAGCTATGTTAGCCTCTGATATGATGGCCCGGTCAAGCACCCCAATGTAGGTCTCCAATTTCAGGACATTCACCCTTTCTAGGATGTCGTTGCGGAGTCCACCGTCAAAATGTCTTGCCTTCTTATAATCAGTGTCAATCACGTGTGGTGCAAATCTGGCCAACTCAGTGAATTTGGCCTCATACTCCGCTACAGTCATGCTATCTTGCTTGAGTTCCATGAACTCTGCCACTTTCCTATCCCGGACACACTGCGGGAAGTAGTTGTCATAGAAGATTTCTAAGAATTTCACCCAATCAACATCTCTGTGATTTTCTCTCATCAACATCCACCATCTTCTCGCTTCATCTTCTAGCATAAAAGTGGCTAGAGGCACTTTCTGGGTCTCCGAACAGGGAAACACTTCAAATAACTTCTCAATACCGAGGACCCACGCTTCGGCTTTCAACGGATCTAATCCCCCGTGAAACTGTGGTGGTTTCATTCTCTTGAATTCCTTGGTGAGAGCTATAATCCGGTCATCATTCTGATGGTCTGGCACCGGCGGTGCCGGAGGTGGAGGGGGCGGGTGTGGTTGCTGCCACTGTTGTTGCCACTCCTGTTGCTGTCTCAATGCTTCTGCCATTTCTTGGATCAGTCTTTCCATTCTGTCCAGTCTGGCAGTAGAGGATTCCTCTAACTCATCACCTCTGGTTCTCACCATCTGATTAAACTTGCATTATATTTCATACAAAAGGTACACAAGTACACATACACTAAGGAGCACATATTTCCAGATAATTTGTAATGCAAGTAGTTCACAACTTACACATATAATTATTCCTAACAAAACATTTAAGCATATAATCAATGCTTCCAAACTCATATTTATAAATGCAACCTAGAGCTTATCTAGACGCTTATTGCTCTTTTGGACAAGTGTGTGAGTTATTAACTCGTGCTCTGATACCACTCTGTCACGACCCGAACCCGCCCCCATGGGTTGAGGACGTAATCGGCCAGTAATCCTAGGATTACCTACGGCCTCAAACCAAAACGGACCTAACACATCAGAGTAAAGGGGCCAAAAGGGAAGCAAAATTTAAAACTTTGTCCATAGAGCTGTGCTTACATGGCACATCAAAACAAACCATACATATGTACGTTAATAACTCACAACAGAAACATAGCGACATAGGTTCTGTACAGACAGGATCATCCAAAACTAAGTCAACCCATAAAAACTATAAGCAGACATATACAAAACTTCGCCAACCTGACAAAATGTAAATACATAACAAAAGGGCGAAGACGGGTCTCGTGCGTGAGACACAAGGGCTGACTCTCTCAAAACCTTAGTTGTTCCATACAGACTTCACTGAGACTGGGTCTGGACTTCTCTTGGCTCACCTACAAACACATGAATGAGCGTGAGCGATAGCCCAGTGAATAATATCAAATCAAATACAGAAGTTACATAACAATGTAGAACAACATGTTCCAAACGGCCTTAGGCCCAATTCATATTTCTATTTAACAGATATATAACTATACGAAATTCAAACCAAGTGACTGTAGTTCTAAACATTCTGGCCTTTGGCCCATTCAGATTTCCATTCATGTCAAAACGGCCTTTGGCCCATTCATTTATGTCAAAACGGCCTTTGGCCCATTTATTTATGTCAAAACGGCCTTTGGCCCATTCATTTATGTCAAAACGGCCTTTGGCCCATTCATTTATGTCAAAACGGCCTTTGGCCCATTCATTTATGTCAAAACGGCCTTTGGCCCATTCATTTATGCATTCATATCGGACTTACATCCACAATCCCAATTAGCAGTTCATAAAGCTTAAAAATGGGGTAAACAATTGGACATTCACAAGCATTCAAATATCGATATTACTCACAGTGATCGGCTTGTTGATTTGCCCTGGAGCTTGACCCTACACGTTTCATGAACACAAAAGGGGTCATTAACAGTTTAATCCGTTCTTTAATTCACATATTCCTCTTTAGGCTTTATTATTATCTCGTTAACTCATTTACAATGCTTAACATATGCCTAAGAGCGCTTGCAAGTGAAAAAGAACGGAAAACAGAACACAAAATGCAAAAACGGGATTTCAGAAAATAGGGTCCCCGCTCGAGCGTAGACTTCCCCGCTCGAGCGGACCCTTAGGTCTGCAAAAGTACTGGTTGCCTTCAATTCCAGCTGGAGCGTGAACTCGGCCGCTCGAGCGTAATGCCTGCCTACATAGCTCCCCGCTCGAGCGTCAAATCTCCCGCTCGAGCGGGAATCATGTCTGCAAAAAGATGCTGGGAGCTCATTTTCTACGCTCGAGCGTGGACTTCCCCGCTCGAGCGGAAGCAGAAATTCTAAAAATTCCAGATTGTGTTCTTGAGCTTCAACTCGATTTCCCAGCTACCTTTCTTGCATGCAAGGGCTCAAATCTCAAATATAATCATACTAACATGGTTCCCTTGCAAGATCATAACATTATGAAGTTCAATTTCTTGATTTATCTACATGCATGTCCCAAAATATCTCAAACCCATCATTAACATGCTCAATTTCAAACATTCAAGACTTATACTCCCATGATTTGTACATGCATGTGGGAGATGCTCATCATTCTCAACTTAGATGGTACAGATGGTGATCAAAATATGAGTTTCAACCAAAACTCTACATGAATCATGTGTTTCAAGCTCAAACATGCAAATTCAAAGCACTTTCTTACATGCATGAGTTCCAAGACTCCAAACTCAACAAAAATCAACTTATTACATGCTCTTGATCACAACAACCCTTGAGCTTACAAGATCACAATTTCAAACTTATGAATTCAAGACCAAATGCTTACCTAGAGGCTCAATCTTCCAAACTATAGTAATTCCTTGAGTTTAATCCTCCGATTCTTCACAAATTTGAGCCAAACACCAAACTCTCCTCTTTTCCCTCTCTCTAGCCGACTCCCCTCTCTCTCCCTTACGTTTAAGTCAGCCCAGAGGAATAACAAAGAGGGATTTGAGTGTATAGAGCCTCACTAAGTCACAATATAATAATAATATAGAGTAATTGGGCACTCATTTTACCAGCTTAATCAATTTAATTTGGCCCAAATAAATTTTTAATTAAACTTCATCGTAGGCTCTGAAAATTATGCCAACCACAATGGCGTAATCAATTTCAGGTTCTGTGGCCGATAAAGCCCTCAATTTAGTTTCCAAAGCAGGTTATTCAAACAGATATTCCTACGATGGACAGATACGAATTCAAAATCACATAATGGCACACAAAATCATGCTAAACACATGACCATAAACAGATTTAGGACCAATTTAGCATAATACAGAACAGGGATGTCACATAAATTACACCCACATCTTAGCAATTGAAGCAAGTTAGTAGGCCAGGACTCCCTTGACCCCCCTCTTCCTTCACCCCTGCATACAGGCAATAATCTACATGTTAAACAACACTACAAGGAAAAAGGGATTTAACGACATTTATTTAGACGACGTTTATGAATACATCACCTAAATAACATTTAAAAGTGTTTAAAAAATGTCTTCATTTTTGTTAACTAAAATGGCACTGTATTATTGTTAGAAGTCATTTAAAAAACTCCTTCAAATGTATTTTTTAAAATAAAAACCGTATGACCCATCCCACTCTCTCTTTAAACTCAATTGATTCAAATCCTCAAACAAATCGATGCAAATCTCTCCTCTCATCTTAGTCTGATTAATCTTGGTCAGGTTGATCGTTTTGGTTTGTCCTCATCTCAATTCAGTTGATCGATTTGTGTTGGTCTCATTTCAGGTCAGGTCATATCTTCTCTCTCATCTAAGAGCAGATTGAGTTGGATCAACGATTTTGATCAAGTGAATTAATGTTGAATTGCTAGTTGACAGGTTTTCATATAATATGCTTATTTTTTGGGCAAATGTTCATTTGAATGGGAAAGGGAATTAATGTTTTGTTATTTGAATATATTGAAATATTAGTAAACCCATATTATTATTTTATCGATATTTTGGCTATTTTTTTGGTTTATTACAAGGGTTTTTTTTTAATTTAATTTAATTTAATTTTTTAGAATGAAATAGCATAATTTAAAAAAAAAGAAAAAGAAAATAAATAGAAAAAGAGCTATGATCGCGTTTTTAAAAACACCACTACATAGTCAATGATACAATTTTTAAAAAAGAAAGCAAGCTGTGACGATGTTTTTAAAATGTCGCTAATATTGACGTGACGTCATTTTACTGTTATGTACCCCATTTAGCTATGTTTTTTAAAATGCCGCCTATAATCTTTTAACAACGTTTACGACGACGGCTACATCTTCGAAGTTTGGTTATGAGTGTCGATAAATCTTTTAGCGGCGTTTTGGACTCCCATAGTGGTGTTTTAAATAAATGCAAAACTTTGTGCCGTGCAAAAATGGTATACTCCAAAAATATAAACAAAAACAAGAATACTCATATTTGATAAAACCCAATTGTAAAATTCATTATAGTTAATTTGGGGGACCATAATGGCTCAAAGTTTTTGAAGGCCTCAAGTTAAACATTAAAATGATATTTTATCTTATTAAGTTTTTGAAAAGTTGAGGTCTTCGATAATAATAATTTTTGAAATTTTTATGTAGGCCTTAGGCGACAATTTAAGTGGCTTAATGATTGAGCCATTCTGTTTGGGGTGCCAACATCTACAATTTTAGGGTTTGTTGTGTTATAAAATCTTCAATGTATTCAAAGAAAGAATATAAAGAAATGAGAGAGTTTGTTTGATTACAAAAATCAAAATAGTATATATATATATAAGAAAAATAGATTCTTATTTTGTTAACAAAACAAAACTAGAATCTGGAAAAGAAAAATTTAATAAAAATAGAAAAGTAAACTAATCACTTGCGGTGTTATTTTCTCAAACAAAATTTGATCAAGTCTAGTATTGAACACTGTGTCTTTAAGACAGATTCGTCCGCTCTAGGGTAGTCACAAATATTGGACACCTATCTCCCAGGATGAAATGATCAATGACAACTAGTAGCAGCACTACCAACTAATTCTCCAATGAACGCACTTGTGTTTATACTCTTTCTCGCATGAGGTTTATGCAGCCAAATACATGAAACAAAAACAGAAAAGCAGAATGAAAATTGGATGAAAAATCAAATGGAGGAGTAGACTATTTATAGGTGAACTAGTGGCTTTTCATAATAGATTTGAACAGGTACAGTACCTGTTCAGGTTTAAATTTGAACAGATAATGACTCTATTCGGTTGCAGAAAAGTACTGAAGAGATGCAAGGGACCAAACTGCCAACGTTGGGGTCATTTCAGAATTAAGTTTGAATTTCAAACTAAAATTCAAATTCCAAACGGGTACGAATTTAATTTTAAAAAAAATAAAATTCAAATATTTTTGGCCCAAAAAGATAAGCATTGGGCTGGACAAGCCTAGCCTAACCTCACGTGTATGTGTGTTTGTTTTGCTCCAATAAGTCTAGCCCACTTTGCCCATAACCTCACCCTTGAGGCCCTCTCCAAATTGTAAACTCAAGGCTTTTAAACCCATATAATGTTGGCCTAGCCAAGCAATGTGGACAAGCTTTCCTTCTTTCAATTTTGGAAACCTACCAAAACACCATTTTCATGGAGCTTACTTTGGCATCAATTTCCCATTTACTTGATAATAGTTTTGAACAACAAAATATACTACGTGAATCACAACACGACATAAAATGCATTACCACCAATACTCGCCAACCTCAGGGCATGGTGTAGATCGACTTTTTCATGCCCGCTTTCAGAAGACGAAGAAGCCCTATAGTATCAGACTCCTATGGTTCTGAATCTAATCTCACAAGTGTAATGTGAAATAGATAATCACCAATAAGTCCAAATCCAGCAAATCTTTTGGAAAATCGATTTTGAATCAAAGATGCAAAAAATAGACTACTTTGCCAAATACAAATTTGCCATCTAAATATTTTTTGAAAAAATTTAAGAAACCCATGACTCGTGCCAAAGGCCACGTGTCTGTCATCACCAAGATTGTCTCGGCTCAGGAATTTGAGTACGAGATGAGAAGGTCATGAATTGAGCACCCTCGCTCGCCCGATCAAAGATCTGCCTTTACTAATCATGATATGAATCTTATTTACTTTATATGCTCTTGTTTCGATTATTAAGCTAGCATTACTATGTGATGCGTACACACACAAGTATAGACTAATTTGCAAGAATTGGAACACTTGATTCATGTTTGTTTTGAAAATTATTTTGAATATGTATTACTTGAAAAAGTGATCACATATGAACATTACTCAAATTATTTCAATTCAAGCAACTAGTCTTCATCCGTAGGTATTCAAGCAGTTATAGCATTTAAGCAATTAGCCTTATGGCAAGCATGCTAGACATCACAATAATCACACTCATGTAATTATGCTAAAGCTAACAAAAGCTTACCTAATACTCCAAGCCAAAAACATAAAATAAAATGATAGAGTTAGAAAAATGCATGATCCTAACTATGCAATATGACTAATGCAACACATGCTATATGCAATTACTAGGCTCGGCTACTGATATGGCAATGAAGCAATTTAATAGCATGCGGTCTAAGCACGTATTCAAAAAAGCACTAAACTAACAATGGAAGTTTAGAATGATGAACCGAGCCTCGGTGCATGCAATACAAGTGGATGCAAACATGAGAATGCTAAACAAAACATGATGTCCTAAACTAACCATCATAAGCTAGTAAATAAAAGGGAGAAAGATGTGGGGTTGGAAGACATACACGTTAAGACATACACGTTATTACAACAACACGTCCTCACACAGGAGGGTCCAAATAAACTAACTAGCTAACTAAACTAATTAGCTATTACAACAACAAATGAATAATTTAGCTAAATTATGCTAAACTACTTAACTAATTGTTACAAAACGAATGAACTAATTAATTAACTAATCTAGCTAATTAAAATAATTACTATACGAGACGAATTAGCTATTCTAACTAATTAATTACAAAGCCACTATTTTAAGCACAATACTAATATACTTATAACACAGATCCCGAGGATCAATGGAGGGCTCATGCATGAATGCGGTTTCCATCCAAAAAAGCCACTGTTTTTGCTACTGAATGCCTCAGTTGCACAATAGAACACTTGCACTGATTTCTACCTCTATACCAACTCTATTTTGCTTAAAAAGAACACTGTTTGATTTTGCATTGGTGGTCGGCAGAGGGCCTGTCGGCCACAGAAAGTGACCTGCCAGCTGTAGACACCCCATTTTTGACCAACCTTAAGACTCAGACGTCATCGATTGAGCGCTTGGTGATGTTGCACATTATGGTCGTTCTGAGGTTTCAAAGTTTCGGCTGCGAGCCTTGCCTCCAGACTTCGGGGCTCTTGCGCGCTTTGCCTCGGTTCGCGAACTAGGCTCGATTTTCTCTGTTTCTCTTCCAGAAGGGAGAGAGAGGTCTCGTAGATCATCTCTCAGTGGCCGTAGGCTACGTTTCATGGTCGTAGGCCATTTTGCCCGTTTGGAGTCCGGTTTCCGATTTTTCGGAGCCGTTGGCCGTGTGCCTCGGTTCGGGACCGCTTAACCACCTCCGTTTGCTCCGATTTTTGGCATGCATCTTATTTACTCCCTTTTGAAGGACACTACGGTCCAAAAAACCAACTTCGTGGTTGAACACCACTTCCGGTGCCTAACAGTCAATTTTTGGGGCCTTGGGCTGCGCGTTTCGGCCCCCGAACCTCCATTTTGCATCGGTATGAGTTCATTTTTGGCAGGGACCTCTGTTTCATTGTTAGGAAGGTCGTAGAAGGGTGGGAGGCCACCAATTGTTCTGACGACCATGTTTTATTCCTCCATCGCCCTCCATCGCTCGTTTTTCCCACTTGAAAGCCAATGTTGACCACCCTAAGGCCACTTTTTCTTGCCCCAAACCACATATTTGTGTTGTACACACCTGGGAGGCCACCAATATCATATGGCCGGCCAGTAATTGTGTGTGACCCTTTTGAACCTGTCACACCCCAAACTCGCCCCTAAAAGTTTGGGCATGACCACCTCAGAAACGGACACAAAAACTTGATGAATATAACCTATGGGGCCTGAACGGAAGCATTTAATAACATATAATAACGTAAAATAATATCCATTGAGCTACCACTACTATGCCAGGATCACAAACAGAACATAATGCAGATAAATATACAGTGACGCGCATCTGAAGATAGCCATGTACATATACACATACAGACCCAGCCCTCAACGTCGGGCGTATAACGAATACATGAGAAACTAAACGGATTACATACACATCAATCTTAACAAACTTTTAGGGTACAACTTAAAAACTTAGCAAAACTCCATAACTTAAACGGTCAACATCTAAGAGTTTAGATACTTAGGGATTGACAACTGGGTAACGGAAGCCACAGGTTAAGGTTGACCTCCAGGTTGAGTGCCTACAAAAACAGACATAAAATAACGTGAGCCAAGCTCAGTGAATAATAGCACATAACAGTTCAATGTTCAACATGAATTATAATGCATATCCGAGCATTTATCAATAAAGAGAACATATGGTTAATTTGTTTCTGTATGCATAGCAAAGTATCTTATTCAGAAAACTTGTCATATCTTGAACATTCGGAGTTTCGTAGCGTATCTAGGCATTTTGTAAAAATTATCCAGAAAACGTATCACAACATAAACATGTCGAAAGTTCATAGCATTTTTATCATTTCATAAAATACTTATCATATTAAACATTCCGTAACACAAAACATGGATTTCATTAAACATTGTATAGCATAGTCATTTTCAAAATCATTTATACAAAAGTATCTTTTACAGAACGGCCTTGGGCCCCATCTTAAATAGAGTGGCTTTCAGCCCTTAACAGAATGGCATGAAATCCTTAACAAAATGGCATGAAGCCCTTATCAGAATGGCATAAGCCCTTATAATGGCATAAAGCCCTTGTATTGGCATAAAGCCCTTGTAATGGCATACAGCCCTTGTAATGGCATAAAGCCCTTGTATTGGCATAAAGCCCTTGTAATGCATGTATGAACTCAAGAGATGGCTCGTACGGATTCTAGAGGTGACTCGTATTGCAGCACTTAGTTCCGTACAGCACTTTGTTTCATACTAACAGATCATACAAAATGGCCATAGGCCTCATAACTTTCACATTGGCTTTACGCCCAGTTCACATATGTATGGACTCAAGAGGTGGCTCGTACGGATTCTAGAGGTAACTCGCATCGCAGTACTTAGTTCCGTACAGTACTTTGCTCCATACCAGAATTCATAGGTCTTGTAGACCGAATCATCATATCATGTCAAAGCATAGCATAACCGAAACAGTAACAGAAGTAATTTCAGTTTCCTTAGAATTCCATTATGCATGGCTTGGTTACAAATTAATACAGGTGTCTCGCGTACAACTGAATAATAATAATAATAACAATTATTAATTGAGCCCACATATATCATTACCATATGCTTAATAAGGTTAGAATAACCCACATTCTAACATGAGTCACGTAATAATGTTAAACATTTGCATGCATGTCATAGGTTCTTAACGACCTCGGGTCCACATGTAACATAATGGAATAATCTCTGTTTCATACAGATACTTGGTTTAAAGATAACCATAATTTCATTTATTCATTAAGAAACGACGTAATTTGCTTATAGATCATGGAGAATTATTACTCGTTATTGATAGAACAGAGTCATTTCAAAGTCATACCGATGTATGCCAATCTTTCAACGTTCACCTTGACTTTCAATCATACTAAATGTTCGTGTAACATGTTCGTATAATACTTACAAGAAACAGAGCGTTAGTGATAATCATTATCAATGGTAAATAAAATGTACATCTTCGTACTATTACTCACAATGTTGTAGCGGAGAATATGATTCCTCCCAGAGTGTGTCCTGCACACATTCAAACTTACAAATTAGTTCACTTCTCTTTGTTAAATCCTCTCTTGGTTCAATTCACTTTAAATGAATTTTACACATGTTAGTAGGCATAAAATGCAAATTCTAAAAATATTCGAGGGTTCAGCACACAAAATGGAGAAACCCGTATTTTCCCACATGTGCCGTACGTGCGGCTGGGATCCCCGCACATGCGGCGGCTGGTCCCGCACATGCGGCCCGCACGTGCCTTTTAGGCAGAATCAAAATCCCAAATTTTTTCTTCCCCCGCACGTGCGGCCACAACCCCTGCACGTGCGGCGATTGGCTCCCGCACGTGCGGCCATGAATCCCACACGTGCGGCGATTCTGCAATTTCAGTCCGAATTTTGCTTCAAAATCACACTCTTTTGGAACACTTCCACAAGGCTCAAATTAACATGTTTAATCAATAAAACATAACCTAAAACTCATATTAATAGGATCTCCAAATACATACATATCAGTCTAGACATAAACTAGATTCTTGATTCTCAAACATAACTAAACTTCCTTATGCATTCAACATCACATATATATGCATGGTGAGTTCTTCATAATTCTCATGAGAAACAAAAGATAATCTCTCCACATATATGCATAGAAAAAATCATCCGATTTAAAAGCATGTTCCAAGTCCAGGTTGTACAATTATGATGGAATCACACTCAAATTCAAGAGAGGAGTTAGAGAAGCTAAAGAACTTACTTCTGAGCTTAGATCTTTCCAATTCTCCCTAGATTATTCGATCTCCAATCTTGTTGGAGTTTCCCCTCTAGGTCTTCTCTCACTCAATCCTTCCTTGTTCCACTCTCCCCCTCACTTGTCCCCCAAGGGGGTTTTATGAGAAATTCCTAAGTCTTCTTCAAAGAGGCTTCTTATAGACACACACACACACACACACATATATATATATATATATTAAATAAAGACAAAAATCAATCGCTCAAACATCCGAAATTGAAATTTCCCAAACATGCTTAATATTACATAAAAATTATGCTGATCATATACATATAATCAGTTTCAGATAATTTAGTCCCTAAGGCTTCCAATTTCTGCTTCTAACTTAGAGATGTAACAGATATTTTCCCTTGTTGAACAGATGGATACCCTTAAACATGGGGTTTACTTACTTAGCCTCAGTTTCTCATGGAATTTCACAACAAGCATTCAAAAACACCGAATAGGGTCTGAAAATATGTTAGAAAACATGTACGAGGGTCGGGTTATTATAGAACCCCTCCTAAAAGTGGCATTTTCTCTCTCCTGGTTCATTCTGTCTAGTTTTCGACCACATGGTTGTGTTGTGCACACATGAGAGGCCCTCTTTTTGGCATGGCCAGCCATTAACCTTCATTGACCCTTTTGACCCTTGGCCGACCGGCCACCTAAACCCTAGGAAATCGGCCGGCCATGATCCTCTCTCCAAGAACTTTACAAAAATGCCCTCTGTTTCCTCCCAGATTTTGTATCCGGGGGGGGCCGACTTTTGGGGGGAAATTTGAATTCCATTCCCCCCCTTTTTTTCCCCCTCTTTTGCCTATATATCCAGGCCCTCCAGCTCCCATTTGAGGGGTTAGAAAATCTTGTCTAAGCCTCCTACATTGCATCTCTCTCTCTCTACACTCCAACGCTCAAAACCCCTCAAATCGCACACCCCTTTCTACACCACCACATAGCACCACACCACCACCATCCTTTCCTACACTTGGAGCTGATTTTCCAAAGCTTAGGAGCACCTTTTCTCAAGCCAAGAGCTGCTGAAGCTTGGTCTACAAGGGTGAGTCTTCATTCTCCATCTTTTATGCTTTATTTTGTTCTATATCTAAGCCATACTTGCTTACATTTTTGGGCTCCGACCCTAACTGAAAATAGTCATGTTTTGATGTCTTTGTCATGATTGATTAAGGGTCCTTCCATGTTTAAGGTCTCTAGCTACCACTTGCTTCTTTACCTCTCTTGTATGCCTCTTTCTTGCATAGTATTTTAGGCTCATTTGTAAACTGTTTTGAGCTTGGTCATAAACTGAAAAGTGTCTTATTTTGAGCCCTTATTAAACATTGTTGAAGGACTCTTTACTGTTTGATGCTTCCTTTTGTCACTTGCTTCTTCATCTCTTTTTTGGCCTTACTTTTGCATGTTTTGTTGGCCCCTTGTGCTTGTGTTTTTGGGCTCTGGTCAGAACTGTAAATAGCCTTATTTGGATCCCCTCTTCATGTTTGATCAAGGGACTTTTTCTGTTTGAAGCTTCATTTTTTCTCTTTGTGTTTCAACCTCTCTTTAGGCCTTATTTTGCATAGTATTTTAAGCTTGCATGTGCACTGTTTTGGGTTTGGTCACTAATTGTAAAATACCATGTTTTGTGCCCCTCTTCAACTTTTTTGAAGGGCTCTTGGCCATTTAGGGCCAGCAGATGCTACTTGCTTCATTATCTCTCTTTTGGGGCCATTTTTGCATGTTAATTTAGCCCTACTTGTGTTCACTTTTTGGCCTTTCTTAAAACTGTAAATATGCTTGTTTTGGGACTGTCTTGATTCTGTCTTCACACTTCACGTTCGAATAATGTATGCTTTGCATAGCCATAGGTCATTCCATGTACCTAATTTCATATTTCGGGTCTCATTCCATGTATCAGGTGCCATGTTTCCATGTTCCGGGGCCGTTTTGCATCATATTTTGCTACTGAAATTTGCATGCTAGTATGCCATATTCTATGCCTTGCCATGTCTTGTTAGAGTGGCATTTGGTGCCTTAGGGTCGATCCTCGGTTCGCGTGCACGTGGGCACGCATTTCGAGTTGTCTCATTTTCATCGTATGGCCTCCTATGTGAGTGTGGCTGAGGTCCACTCACGTTGGTGTAAGCCCATATTGCATTGTGTATGCCATTTCATTTCATAGCATTGTGTATGCTAGGTTGTATGTTAGCGCATTGTGTATGCCATGTTACCTCATGCATCGTGTATGCCATTTCATTTCATAGCATTGCATATGCTAGGTTGTATGTTAGGATTGCATTCATGCATGTCATGTATATTGCATTGTGTTTGGGATAGGAGTTAGCCCGAGCACGGCAAACGAGGGACGTTTCGTACTCCGAGTGACGGAACGTGTCTCAATTCCCGGTCACCGACACTCCGGATTATCCATGATGGAGTTTAGGTCTTGTTGTGTCTATATGTGCATTCATTTTATATTGAGTCGTGCAATTCGACTCCTCGGCCATTATGCATCGATATGCATGATTGGTGGCACGAGGATCGAGGACTACACTCCCCGAAGAGTAGTCATGCATACATATGTGAAAATACTTTGCCATACCCCTTTGTTGCTCTCTGTCGCAGCAAATCAAGAATCAGCAGCCTTCCGGAGCTTGGCACGCATTCCAAGAACAATTGCAAACAGAGGCAAACCGGGGCATCGCGAGGGATTCTCTGCACAAGGCAACCCGAGCATGCATCATTCATCATCCGGAGCAGATTTGAGGCAGTCCCTGGCTTGCATGCCAATTTATTGCTTTCCTAATTTAATTTGTTAATTAATTAGGGTTTTGTACATATTTGGACTGTAATTATTTGGGACTATATATTATTTATTCGGACCCTCTGCGCGAGGGCACAACTGTAATAAGTGCGCGTGTGTGTGATGTATGTCTTCCAACCCCACATCTTTCTCCCTTTTATTTACCCGCTTATGATGGTTAGATTAGGGCATGTTTCAATTAGCATACAGTATGATAGCATGTTTGCATTCATTCATCTGTTTTGTATGCACCAGGCTCGGCGCACTAACTGCATTGTATTTTCAATTCCAAGTTGAATACATGTTACCTGTAGCATTTCATATGCCATGTTTAGAATAGCAGAGCCTGCTATAGTTGCATTTTTGCATGCGTTGCATTAGGCACTTCTGTATAGTTAGGATCATGCATGGATTTCTAATAAGCTTCTGTTTTGGCTTGGAGTGCTCGGTAAGTTTTATGCTTTAGCATCCTTGCATGCGTGTGAGTGACTGCCATGATAGCATGCTTACCATGAGGCTAATTGCTTATGTGATATAACTGTCTGAATGCTTGTGGGTGAAGGTTGGGTTATTTGAATTGGAACAATTCATCAAATGTGTGTTTTAAAGCCCACTAGATAGTGGCAAAATCATGTTTTCTAAGCCCACCCGAGGGTGGCAAATCCACGTCTTAGCCTACTTGCGAGTAGCACCATCAAACCATTTTCAAAATAAACAAACATGAAATGTTTTGTTCCAATTCAGACGATCCAGTCTATACTTGTATGCTGTGCGCATGACATAGTAAATCTAGGCTAATAACCGGAATAAGAACGCATAATGTTTTCAAAAATAGATATCATGGTTAGTAGAGGCCGATCTTTGATCGGGCGAGCGGGGGTGCTCACAAAGTGACCTTGCTCAATCGTACCCAAGTTCCCGAGCCGAGGCAACTTTGGTGATGACGGCCACGTGGCCTTAGGCAAACGAGTTAGGGTTTCCTAAATTTCTCCCAAAATAAAATATTTAGGTGGCGACTCTGTATCTGGCAAAATAGTCCATGTTTGGCACTTCTTTCAAAATCTGTTTTCTCAAAACGATTTGCCGGATTTGGACTCTTTGGTTCAGATTTAGAACCATGACAATTTGAGAGTCCGAACTGTAGTGAACCCTAAATGAACCGAATGGGACTCATCCCTCCCGGGGAGTTCGGGGACGTCTACAGTTTCTGGCGACTCTGCTGGGGAGTTAGAGAGCTTGACTCGAACTCATGATATCTGGTTTTGACTACACTTATGTGTTTCTTTAGATTGCGTTTGCATTGGTGTGCCTAGGACACCGTGTTTGCCATCTGCTATTCCTGAACGGTTTGCCGGAGGTTTGTCTCGTCAAGACATGACCATAAGGCTGACCGGTTGTGGGCTCTGCCAGTATGGGAACACAAACCCCGGTTTTACTGGGGCACCCTTTTGACCATTCAACCTAGTGCATATTCGGAATCCATAGTGACCATTCCAAGCTAGGACAGGTTGCTTACCTGATTTAGGTTGTTTGAAACCGCTGCGTGCGTAGTAAAACCCTAGCTCCTGACAAAATAGGACAGGGAAACCCTACCCCAACATAGGGGTGTTTTGGCTCTCACTTATCTGTTATGTGCTGTAAGAGTGCGTCTTTACAAGGAAAGTGCATGTATCAGTTTATGAGTTTGGGGCATCAGGCCTGCGGGCATCAGTCAGTGTTTGAGAATCGGTTATTTACGGGTATCAGATTCAGTCTTTGGGGATAGTGATTCAGGGATAATGATCAGTGTTGGAGGACAATGTGTATTTAGCTTATCGACTGTGTGTTGTTATGCCCAGCCGTGTGTTATGTATTTACTTTAAGCTGTTATGCTGTCCGTTTGTCTGTTTATTTATTTCCTTATTGCTTTATTTACCTTTTTACTAGGGCAGTTTTAGAACAATTGCTTCCGACCCAGTAGATATTCCCCAAGAACTTTGGACAAGAGGTCGCTGACTCAATCGATCCGAGGATCTGGTTGACGGACAGCCAGTGTTTCATTCTCTACCCCCAGTTGTCAGAAGAAGGCCAAGAAGACGCAGTGTGTCTGAGTAGAGGCTACCAGAGCAGTGGTCTACCCTAGCAGTGAATAGCCGGGTTGAGGTGTCAGTTTCTGCCATAGAGATACACATACCAGTCAGTCAGCAAGATCAGCAGAATACTGCCAGGATGGAAGAAATGATGCGCCAGCTCCAAGAAAGCATGAAACAAATGCAGGAGGACGCTGCCCGCCAAGCAGAGTTCTCTAAACAGCAAGCCATAGTCATGGCTCAGCAGGCCGAGCTAATCACTAGACTGCAACAGCAAAATGCAGCATCTGCCTCACATCAAGTTCCTCCTCCACCAGGGGTCCCGTTACCCGAGCAGGCACCTACTGTCCATAATGCCCTGCCAAACACCCAGAACACCTTACCCAATGTCCAGAACATCCAAGAGGACACAGACCTTCCAACGGGGCCAGCTCCGCCCCCGCTTCCGCCTCAACTGTCCAAGACCCATACACCCAACCACCCGGACTCTCCCTTCGAGTTCGAAATAGACCATAGAGCTCTGAAACTGAGCAAGCTCGAGAAGCTTTTCAAGAAATCACAAGGAGTAAAGGCTATTCTGGATATCGAGGATGAATATACCGATGTGGCCGTAACATTGCCAGATAGATTCAAGATGCCGCAGATTGATCGTTTCGACAGATCCAGGGATCCCATGGTCCACCTCTGGTTATTCTCAGATATACTGCGGCCAATGGGCCTAACCCGACCACAAAAGCTTTCGCTGTTCGGCCGAACCCTGTCGGGTGTGGCCGCTATCTGGTACGCGAAGTTGGAAGATGAGGTAAAAAGAAGTTGGGATGAAATGGCCGAGGCCTTTGTCGCACAGTACTCGTACAATACCCAGATCGAGATTACAACTCGTGATCTCGAAACAACGAGGCAGGAGCCCAAAGAGACTTTCTCAGATTTCGTAACTCGGTGGAGGGCGAAAGCATCGATGATGACTTTCAGGCCCACTGATAAGGACCAAATCAGGATGATTATGCGCAACCTCCAACCAAAATTGATGCAGAAGATGATTGTACTCCCCTTCCCTACCTTTTCGGATCTACATGAGATGGGGGTACAAATCGAGGATGCGTTGAAGCAAGGTTTGATTGACCAGGATAGGGAGCAACCCCGGAGAACATTTAACCGCAACAATAACGCAGGCCCAAGCGGCGCTGCAACCGCAACAGCTTCGGAGGTCAGCATGGTCACCACCATTCCCACTCCCCTTCCAAGGCCCATGGCAACCACACCCTTCTCCGGTGCATCCAAAAGTAATACCCAAACCACTAAATACCAGCCCAGAGGCCAAAGAACCTTCACTCCACTGTACATGCCTTTGTCTAAGGCTCTGGGGGTCTTAATCAGAAAGGGGCATCTAAAACCCTTGGAACCGTGGCCATTACCAAATCCACTTCCACCCTCTCACAACCTAGCCAAGTACTGTGCATATCACCAGCAGCACGGTCATGATACTGACCAATGTTTCAAGCTGCGTCACGAGATTCAAGACCTCGTTGACAAAAATGTGATTCTACCTCCAGAGAAACCTAACGTCACAACCAATCCACTCCCTACACACAACCAAGCTCCACCTCCCAAAAGAGTCAATCTTATCCAGACTGGGGTCGTGTCTTACGATCCTAGCATCTATATTACTCCTCCCCATCTACCTAAGCTGGAGGTGCTCGTTCCTAACTGCACTGACTTCTTGTGCATATTGGACATCTCTACAACCCAACCTGAGCCAGTGGTGGCGACTGTGGAAGACAGCGCAACAGAGGTTGCAGAGGAGGATGGAATGGTTGAGATAGGGTTTGAGCAGTCTGGAAACTTTGTTGGGGAAACCTACGACCCAAGTGAGTACATCCTGTCAGTGGGCCAATCTGAGCTAAGTGTAGGGCTGCCAGAAAAAGCAGAACTATGTGTGATTCAGGGGGACAGATTTGAACAAGGAACGGACAATCTGACGGCTGTAGAAGAGGGCCTCGCCAACCTCCAATTCTTCAGTGACCAAGAATCAGGGGATGCGGCAGTCAACTAGTTTGAATATGAGGAGTCAGCAGAAGTTACCGAATGGTTAGATGATCAACCAGACATTGTAGAATTTCAACCAAAACAAGGCCAAGTAGGGGCGAGAGTACTAGTGATGGCCGGAAGGGCCGAAAGTCAGAGTGCATTGTCGGAGAGCGCCGGTACAAAGAATTTCGCTCAGGACAGAAGCATTGTGAATGCAGGGAAAGTTGAACAACAAACTGCACTGACGCAGGTAGAACAACAGGGTTCTGAGAGAACCGGGAAAGCCAAAATCCATGGGGGAATCGGAAGTGCTGTGGGCACAAGAACAGAGGATGCTGTGAGCATGCAGGCTGAAAGTGCTGTGAGTACAAACATGCCCGAGCCAGACAGGTGCCTTTTGAATGCCAACGGAATGTGGTGGGAAGATGATGACTTATGTCTTGCCCACACAGACGAAGACTGGGGAAGCAATCAACCAGACGACACCTGGTACCTCGATGAGGTTGATCACATGACAAGAAGCGGCCGGTAATTCAAGCCCCCGCACCTAGACCAACCCGAGGCATCTGGGAAGGACAAAGAAGCCGAGAGACAGAAAGAGAAGCAGATCGAAGAGGAAGCTATACTGAAACAGCTGAAGAAGATACAAGCAGACATCTCCATCTGGGGACTGCTTATGGCGTCGCGAGTACACAGACAGGCTGTCTTATCTGCCATGGACAAGGCCAAACTCTCTATAGATACTACACCAGAACAGCTGGTTGGGCTGGTTTTTCCGGGAGGAGGTTCCCCGGCATTAACCTTTTCAGACAAAGAACTACCACCCGAGGGCACAAATCACAACAAACCCCTCTACGTTTCCGTGGAATGTAGAGACAAGTGGATACTGGTGGTACTTGTTGATACCGAGTCTGCCATCAATGTCTGCCCAGCCAGAATAGCGTATGCAATCGGGTTGAAGCCCGCGAACTTCGTGCCGACTGCTCAGGTGATCAGAGCATATGATAATATTAGCAGGGAAATGATGGGGACTGTCAAAATTCAGACCCAGGTTGGTCCCAGACAACACAACATTGAATTCCATGTCTTGGACGTTCCCGCAACCTTCAATCTACTCTTGGGGCGGCCGTGGTTGCACCAAGTAAAGGCAATCTCTTCCACTTTACATCAGATGTTGAAGTACCCTCACGGGAAGAGGATGGCTATTGTCTTCGGGAATTCATCAATCCATCCGCCGCCGGAAGTGTCCACACCAGTCTTGGAAATCGAGCATGGCACTGAGGATGTGTTCTTATCAGGGTTCACTTTGGCTGAGCCTCGAGTGGTGCAGAATATTATGGCTGTGAATGAGGGGGTGTACGTCAGTGCTCAATCCGTCTACCTCATGAACAAGTTACAACATATCCCCAGGATGGGATTAGGAAAGAGCGGCCGGAAGGGCGTCGCAGCATTGGCCGAAGTGCCACACAACCCTCATACCTTTGGCTTAGGTTATATGCCCACCAAAGAGGACTGGGTAAGGAAGGGTAAGGAAATGGCCGGAAGAGCCAAAGCGAAGCAGGCTGGGAAGCCTTTCGAATTAATGTATAGGCCCATTCGGGGTACCCTGAATGGACGCTTCGTCAGGGAGGGGGAGGACTTTCTGTTTTGCGGCTTCCCAGAGCCGTGGCTAAATGCGGAGAAGAAGCGCGTGCCAGGTTTCGAGATGTTCTTCGACCTGCAACTACCCGGGGATGATATTGCCGAAGAGCAGACAGACCCATCAGCTGAGATTGGACAGTGTAAGGCAGTGGATTCCGAAGGCGCTGAAATTGAAATGGGGGTAGCGCTGGCAAGTCTACTCTCAGATCCTCCGATCGACCATAAGTGCTTGGGGGATAACTTCTCGGTTTCCATGATTGGGGATGAAACGGCTGCAGGCCTACCAATAACTATTTTGGATGCATCTATCGCACCCTCTCTCACTTGGCAGTACGAGGAGGGGTTTTTGTCCAGCAACGCCGGGTTAGGTAGTGAGCCGGAATCTGATTCCACCGAATCTTGTGAGTCGGAATCAGGTTCCAGCTCGACTGAGTCTGAGTCTGGTAATCCTGGGGATGATAACCTGGATGCCACAGTTATGTCCAGGTCGTCTTTTTCTTTCTCGTTTGAGTCTGTTATAACCGAGAATTCGGACGATTTGGATGTGCTTAATGAGAATCAAGTAACTGTGGTTTCTGAGTACTTTTCTGTGCCCTTAATTTATTGCATAAACTCAGACTTTCAAAATTTTGATGAAAACGACGAGGAAGAAATTCCTCCGGTTTTGCAACGTTTAATTGAGCAGGAGCAGGAGAGATTTGTCAAACCCTTAACGGATGGAATCATTACCGTGAATATTGGTACTGAGGAGGACCCGCGGCTGGTCCAGATCGGGTCCACGTTGTCTTCGGAGGAATGCGAGCGCTTAGTCACCTTATTAAAAGATTTCAAAGATGTTTTCGCGTGGTCTTACGAAGACATGCCTGGGATCGATCCTGAGATTGTACAGCACCGGATCTCCCTTGATCCCGAGGCCCGACCTGTCAAAGAGAAACTCAGAAGGATCCGCCCGGACTGGGCTCTCAAGATTAAAGAAGAGGTCACCAAGCAAATCGATGCAGGCTTCCTGCTGGTGTCCGAATACCCAACTTGGTTGGCCAACATCGTTCCAATGCCGAAGAAGGATGGCAGGATCCGGGTGTGCGTGGATTTCAGGGATTTAAACAGAGCTAGTCCGAAGGACGACTTTCCCTTGCCGCATATTGATGAGTTGGTGGATTTCACAGCAGGGCATGCTTTGCTCTCATTCATGGATGGCTTCTCAGGGTACAATCAGATAGTAATGGCACATGAAGATCGGGAAAATACTGCATTCACCACCCCGTGGGGGACATACTGCTACAGAGTAATGCCGTTTGGGTTGAAGAATGCTGGAGCTACATATCAACGGGCCGTGACTACAATATTGCATGATATGATCAACAAAGAGGTTGAGGTGTACGTGGATGACATGATTGTCAAGTCCAAAGAAAGAGAGGGCCATTACACCGCCTTGCAAAAGTTCTTTCAAAGGATCAGAGAATTTCGGTTGCGGCTAAATCCTCAGAAGTGTACGTTCGGTGTTACAGCGGGAAAAATGCTGGGATTTCTGATTACACAAAGGGGCATCGAGGTCGACCCTTCAAAAATCAAGGCCATCTTAGAAATGCCACCACCAAGGACTGAAAAGGAGGTGCGAGGATTTCTGGGTAAAGTGCAATTCATAAGACGGTTTATCTTGAAATTAACCTTGACTTGTGAACCACTTTTTGGTCTCTTGAAGAAAGGAAAGAAATTCCAATGGGACGGCCGATGCCAAGCTGTTTTTGAACAGATCAAGAAATATTTACAGAACCCGCCGGTGTTGTCGCCACCAGAGCCGGGGAAACCGTTGATATTGTACCTTTCAGTGACTGAGACTACAATGGGCTGCATGCTCGCACAATAATCAGAGGATAAGGTGGAGAGGGCCATCTACTATCTGAGCAAGAAGATGTTGGATTACGAGACCCGCTACACTCCGCTGGAGAAGGCTTGCTTAGCTTTGGTATGGGCTACCAGGAAGCTGCGACACTACTTGTTAGCTCACTCCGTAATGTTGGTTTCATGACTGGATCCCATCAAATACCTTTTCGAGAAACCGGCACTTACGGGTAGGCTAGCTCGTTGGTTACTGTTGCTCTCCGAATTTGATTTGAAATATGTAACACGCAAGTCAGTCAAGGAGAGAGCAGTGGCAGAGTTCTTAGCTGACCATCCAGTGGAAGGGGGCGAAGCAGTCGAGTACTCATTCCCAGATGAGGCCATCTTGTATATCGACGACGAAACTTGGACGATGTACTTTGACGGAGCGTCAAATCAATACGGATATGGGATAGGAGTGTTGCTGATAGCACCTGACAAGTCCCGTATCCCTCTAGCCTTCAAACTCCGGTTCAAAGTCTCGAACAACGAAGCAGAATATGAAGCATGCATTGCTGGTCTAGAAGCAGCCTTGGAACTAGGGGCAAGACGGTTGGACGTCATCGGGGACTCAAACCTTGTTATGTCTCAAGCAAAAGGAGACTGGAAAGTCAAAGAAGAGAAGATGATGATGTATCACCAAACCTTGGACTTGCTAATTCCTCGGTTTGAGAGGCTAAGCTTTACTCATCTACTAAGAGAGAACAACAGGTTCACATATTCTTTAGCAACTCTATCTTTCATGATAGACATCCCGTTCGGAGTCCGGATGCGTCCAGTCATCATTGACCAGAAATTTGCACCTGCCTACGAGTCGATTGTTGCTATAGATGAGGTTCAGGATGAAAACCCCTAGTATTACGACATTTGGAATTTCTTGGAGAAGGAAACATACCCGCTAGGGGTGAACGCCAAAGACAAAAGGGCAATCAGAAGAATGGCTGTTCAGTTCATCATCTGTGGGGGCAAGCTGTATAAAAGAGGTCATCTAGGAATGCATAAGTTGTGTGTTGAAGCCGAGGAATCGAAGCGCCTGATGGAGGCCATCCATGGAGAAGAATGCGGTGCACATATGAACGGAGTAATGCTAGCACGGAAGATCCTCAGACAGGGTTACTACTGGTCCACCATGGAGGAGGATTGTATCAGTTTTGTCCGGCGATGCCACAAGTGTCAGATTCATGCAAACTGCATGAATATCCCGCCGTCAAAGCTGTACAACATGACTTCGCCATGGCCATTTTCAGTCTGGGGAATTGATGTGATCGGGGCTGTCACTCCGAAGGGTCGAATGGGCATGAGTTCATCCTGGTTGCGATAGATTATTTCACAAAGTGGGTTGAGGCCCAGTCTTATGCGGTGTTAAAGGCGTCGCATGATGCGAAGTTTATCAGAAATAACATCATCTGTCGCTATGGGGTCCCGAACGAGGTCATTTCAGATAATGGTTCCCACTTCAAGAAGGAAGTGATTAGCTTGTTGGAAAAATACAACGTGGCTTTTCATAAGTCATCCACATACCGGCCGCAAACCAACGGAGCGGTCGAGGCCGCCAACAAGAATATCAAACACATACTGCAGAAGATGGTGGAAACCTACCGGGATTGGCCAGATAAGCTGCCATTTGCTTTGTGGGGCTACAGGACTTCAATTAGAACTTCTACTAGAGCGACTCCGTATTCATTGGTTTATGGGATGGAGGCCGTTCTACCTATCGAGATTGAGGTTCCGTCATTACGAGTGTTGGCTGAGTGTCAAATAGCCGAAGCAGATTGGTAGCAGAGCAGGTTTGAGGAACTCATGCTTTTTGATGAGAGGAGATTGAAAGCACTGTACCATGTTCAAGGTTATCAGCGCAGAATTGCCGGGCTTTCAACAAGAAAGTTAAGTCCAGGAATCTAAAGGAAGGAGATTTGGTGCTCAAGGAGAACCGAGCTCCCATCCACGACCCAAGGGGCAAGTTC
This sequence comes from Camellia sinensis, assembly GCF_055761805.1. Lineage (NCBI taxonomy): Eukaryota > Viridiplantae > Streptophyta > Magnoliopsida > Ericales > Theaceae > Camellia > Camellia sinensis. The sequence continues at coordinate 38,236,410 of NC_138969.1, read as the reverse complement.
AAACCTAATTGGACTGGTCCCTATATCATCAAAGCTATCTGGTCAGGTGGAGCTGTGGTTCTGATGGACCTAGATCGCCTGGAATTTTCCCAACCGATCAACATGGACAAGTTGAAGAAATATTACCCCTGAGAGGCTCGCTAGGCCGAAAACCCGAAAGGGCGACCTAGGCAAAAGTTAGAGCACAAAAATATTGGAAAATATAAAAACTGAACTCGCAATGTTGAAAACCCGCAAATGGCGACCTTAGCAAAAGTTAGAGCGTAAAAAGAGAGTGAAAATACTCGAGTGAACCTAAGCCTGAACTACGTAAGGCTTGATTCCCATCTTTGGGATACATAGGCAACTTCATCCTGAAGTTCAGTCATAAACTTTTCCCCGATCAACTTTGTCCATTTTGACCATCTTAGTCATCTTTATCCATCAGCATTTATCGTAATCTCCGGTGCAGTGCAATTCAGACTAGGGGCAACTTTCCGTTGCCACAAGGTGTCGCGGTACTATTCAGACTAGGGGCAACTTTCCAGTTGCTAGGATCCGGGGTTGTGCATCTCAGTGACAGATCTTAGGCGTGTCCAGTTCTGATCCATATCGAAAATGGTGTTGAAAAGTTTTAATAAAAGTTGACTTTGTTCAAATTAATCTCTTTACAACTAAGACCATTTTTGGACCAAAGCGGAAAATTTTCAGTACCACAACCTTCAATTTCATTGATTTCAAAACAGAGTTCTCCTACTCTTGCATACAATCGAAGTTGCTTTTTATTACATTCATAAAGAAAACTTGAAAGTACTAATAAAGCAATAAATCTGGGGCATAGTCAAGTCAAGTATCCCTGTGCCCCCTCCCAGAGCTGATCGAAGCCTCTGATGCCAAGCTGGGCCCGACCTGTGCCTCCTCATTAAGCCAGTCCCAACACTCGTCAGACAAAGTGCAACTGAAAGTGGGAGCAGGGGCCAGGAGCTCTCTAGTCCTCCATGCTGTGGCATATCGGGCAAGTTGTGCACCTCGGACCAGGAAAGCAGCCGGGTACTCAATCCCCTCTGGCGGGCAAATCTGATCATGACCAAACTGGTGCAAGAACCGGAATGAAAAGTAGAACACACAGTGGGTCAGACCAATCAACTGGATCCCGATCAGCCGGGACATGCTATAGCTCATTGCCGGGAGATTGAGCCAAGGACAACGCCAAGCAATGCGACCTGCAGACAAATTGCACATCCAGTCAAACCACCACCTTTCATCAGGGGCATCGACTAGGCGCTGTCGAAAGAAATAGCCTCGAGCTGAGTAGGCTGGGCAAAAGTCCACAACCTGCAATTTGTCCATCAACCATACCTGGGATGGATGAAAAATGAGAGAATAAAGAATAGAGAGATGTACGGTGAGAGAAAAGTGAGAAAAGGGTTTTTGTGAGAAAAACCGAGCCTGAGGGCTGAGTGATGTGAGCAAATACATATGTAAGATTGGGTGGGAAACATTACCTACAGCAGCAGTGGACTCCAAACAAATCTAGTCGTCTCCCGGCAATAGATAGCATCCAAGCCCATCAGTGTCTCGGCCAAGGTCATGGCGATGCAGCTCTTTCCTTCTTTCAAGCCTTGAGTAACTTCAATCAGAAGAATGCTAAATCCGCCAAAGCCCGGGGAAAGTAGAAAGTGAGACAGCAGGCACAAACAAAGGGCGTGTTGCCGAAAAACCTTGCCAATAATGGTTGCTGCGGTCACCAGCGTCAGAAAAGCGATGAATCAAACCGAGGATATCCAGTTCCCCATTACAGATTAGAGACCGAGCGTCATGCGCAGTGAGTCCACACATCCGCTCTAAAGCTTGGGCGTGGCCAAAGCGGAACTGGGCAAGATCTCTTCATGACATTCAGATTCCATCAAAACTTGAACATCTTCAAAAGTTGGACATACCTCTTGCCCGCCAAAGCTAAAGACATGCGTCACCGTGTTCCAAAACCTCGCCGCGGCATGGAGGAACGGAAGGTGCAGCGGAGTGCGACTCAGCGCGAACAGTGCATTCATGCCGAAACCCCGGAAGTTCAACTTTTTCGAACCATCTAGAGAAGCGATCCAAGCTGTGAGATTTTCAATGAGAAATGCCTCCATTTTTGTGCAAAACTAAGATGAATTGAATGAACCACGGAGCTAAGGCTTTTAAAGAGGAAAAGACACTATTCGGAGGACAAGTGTCAAAAATTTGACGGTTGCTGAGCTGAGTGGCCGGCCGGCCACCTTTTCTGGCAGGCCGGCCATTTCTTTTTTTAAAACCTGGCCGGTGGCCTCCCCTTTGCAATAAATCTGGCCGGCCGGCTTCCAAAAGTAGCCGGCCATGCTCCAATGTGTGTCTTTAGCCCTGTTTTACCCTCCAAGAGAAAGTTTCAAGCATTTCCATGCAACGGGTGTGTCGAAGGCCTCTATTTCCCTCTGTTTCGGATGCGTTCCGTAGCCCAGATTGTCCGAAGTACACATTGTTTTGTTAAGTTTTGTTTATCGAGTTGTTATTTTGTTTATCGAGTTGTCGTTTTGCTTATCGAGTTGTTTGTCGAGCTGTCGTGTTTCGTGTTTTTGAGTTGTTACTCTTTGTTTAAGCAATTTTTGTTTGAGTCTTGTTTATTGAGTTGTCAACACTATTGTGTTTTGCTCATCGAGTTGTAAACTTGCTAAGGTTTTGCTATATCTTAGAAAGTTAAGTTGTTGCGTCAGTTCACTACCTGACTGGGCAAAATGCACAATGCACATTTCCATTCAATCTCATTATGGTGCAAAATGATGCGATATGATGCTAAGAGTTTAAAATACAACACTTTTTTTCAAAGGCTGTTTCATTCCATCATGCCTCGCTTGTTACAATATTTTACAGATTAAGGCATAATTTTACAAAGAATAAAACTGCCCAATAATGTACAATGTGCTACAACTACTAGCAAAAAGATAAATAAAACAAGAAACAGCTGCATCTGTGCTCTCAAGAGCAGGAATAAGAGGCCCTCTTCGCGCTCTTCTGCGGAATAGACTCTCCGCCACCATCGCCATCATCATCATCTGAATCGGAGTCGTCATCCTTGGGATCCCCCTCAACCTCACCTCCACTCCCGGAACCAAGACCGGAGCCGTCCTCTCTGTCAGTAGATGTCTCCAACTGACGATCTGCAGCCTCCTCCTTCTCATCCTCATCGGGCTCCTCCTCTACAATGTGTGCTCTGCGTCTACGAGACGACCCTCCCTCCAGCTCCTCGAAAAGGCCCAGATGGCCCAGCTCCTCGAAAAGGCCCGGATGGTCCACCTCCCCGAGAAGGCCCAGGTGGCCCGGCCTGCGGCTGAGCATATACCGGGGGCATCTAAGAATAAAGAGTTCAATTTAAATACATCAGTACAAATATGTACATCAGATGTAGATACAAGAAAACTACATGAAGTGGGTACATGTAAACACAGTGTATAAGTGAGGTGTGTGTCAGATGTGCTTTACACAAGTAGCCTATCAATGCAGTAGAAATCAGCATATCATCAGAAGTATGATAAACGCCAGAAAACTAAAGGGTACCTGGAAGCCCATGATGGACAACTGCGCCTCCCTCCGCAGGACCATCCCCTCAAGTGAGGCTACCATCTCGAGCACCTGATCCATGTACTCAACAGGGGGCTGCAGATGCAAAGGCAAGGGTACCAGTAAAGAAATGAACGTCCAAGTATCTGAGTAATGAATCAAAGCCGTAAAATATACCGGTGGTGAGTCGGGGTCTCTGACATATCGATGGCCGGGCATCGGAGGCTCTATCGGGATCGGAATCGGAGAGGTAGTCCCATATTGCCACCCCATCAACTCGGTCGGCATGTCCGGCCATCCAGGATGAGGATAAGTCGGAGGAATCGGGGGAACCAATCCACCCCCACCTCTAGATGTACCAGCCCTGCTGGTGGAAGGGGCGTCTGCAGCTCGAGCCCGGGCCTGGCTCGAAGATGGCATGCCAGCAGGCCTCATCGTCGGAGTACGAACTCCCGTCAATGGAGGCATCAGGTATATGTGACGGTAAGTAGCGTAATCCTCCTCCTCAAGATGTAGCAAAGCATCAGTACCCAGCATAGCACTAACAACATCCCGGGAAGAGAGCCTATCAGCAATCCGCATATCGACTAGGGGTGCTGAGGGAGGGTCCTGAGAAGTGTACCCCCAGACTTGACGCAAGAAGCGGTCCCCCAAAAACCAGGCCCTACCAACTGGCCCTTTGAACAGGATCCTGTACCGGGAGACACCCCACCCTCCGGCAAACTGGAATCGGAGACCTTCACCTAAAGGCGCCTAGGGCTGCCATGTAATCTACGGATAACAGACGCATAAACCAAGCAGAAATTGAAAATGTACAGGACAAATCAAAGATGAAAACCGAAAGAACTGAGAGTTCTGAAATACCTCCGTTGACCACACCGTGTCGAAGTACTGCCGCAGATAAAGGAGAGACTCTCGAGGTCTTGGTCGGTGCTGGCCTTCAAATACAAGTGAGTACGGGGTCACGAGAGGTCCCTCTACCACCAACTCCGGGGCCAATGTCGGGAAATACACATAGACCCACAACTGTGGAAAACAAAGCAGAATACGAAGTGCTGTGGGCAAAGTGCACGATACAGAGTATAAAGTGTGCCGTGTGTGCAATGTGCAAGTAATGAGGAGCAGAAATGTAAATCAAGAGGGCAGAAAGTACCTCCCAGGCTCTCCAATAGCCGCCAAGTAAGTCCCCCCGTCTGCAAGAGGTCGCGCTCATGTAGCAATAAAGGGTAGCCAAGCCGGCGCCACCCCAGTCATACCGTTTGACCTGTGACAGGTCCACCAAAGCACTCAACAGATAAAGCCCAACAGTGTTCCCCCTGTCGGCAAACAAAGTGGTCCCGAAGAGGAACATCAGAAAGCCGCGGGCATACTGTGCTGCCTCCTCAGGAGTCCCGGGCTCCATCTCCACCCGCCGGAAATGGGAAGAGAACCAGGTGTATCGGACTCTCCCCGAAGGTCTATCAACAGGCGGGCGAACCCCTAGCAAATATATCCAAGCAGCCTCCCACTGGCCCATGTCCTCGTCGTAAGAGATGGGCCAACCTCCCACGTCAAGGCCAGTCAGTACGGTAAAGTCAAACGGGGTCATAGTCAAGTCCCCCGTGGCAGAAAAATGGAAGGAGTTGGTGGTGTCCCACCATCTCTCTACGAAGGCGGCCATCAACGTCCTCCTGGCAGGACAACGAGATAGCCTAGTACAGAAGGGCCCAAACCCCGCCAAGTCAACCAAATCCCGAACAGCCTCCGGGAGCTCGGCGTACCAATCTCTCACCGCGGTAGAGCCATATCCCCGCACAGTGCGAGAAGTCACCTGCATTCAGAGTGAATACATGTTTCAGCATAAAATGAATAAGATGCGTGCGAATAAAATGAATAGGCTGCGTGCAAAGTAAAGTAAGTGAGCCGCGTGTTCAGAATCGGTGTGTGCTGCGTGTTCACCTTCAATTTGGGCTGTGTGTTCAGAAAATCAGTGTTTTGGGCTGCGTGTTCAACTCTCAATCAGTGTGTGCTGCATGTTCACCTTCAATTTGGGCTGTGTGTTCAGAAAATCAGTGTTTTGGGCTGCGTGTTCAACTCTCAATCAGTGTGTGCTGCGTGTTCACCTTCAATTTTGGCTGTGTGTTCAGAAAATCAATGTTTTGGGCTGCGTGTTCAACTCTCAATCAGTGTGTGCTGCGTGTTCACCTTCAATTTGGGCTGTGTGTTCAGAAAATCAGTGTTTTGGGTTGCGTGTTCAACTCTCAATCAGTGTGTGCTGTGTGTTCACCTTCAATTTGGGCTGTGTGTTCAGAAAATCAGTGTTTTGGGCTGCGTGTTCAACTCTCAATCAATGTGTGCTGCATGTTCACCTTCAATTTGGGCTGTGTGTTCAGAAAATCAGTGTTTGGGCTGCGTGTTCAACTCACAATCAGTGTTTTGGCTACATGTTCAACTCTCAATCAGTGTGTGCTGCGTGTTCACCTTCAATTCAGACTATGTATTCAGAAAATCAGTGTGTGGGCTTCTTGTTCAACCCTCAACCGATGTGTGCCGCGTGTTCATAATCAATTTATAGGCTGAGTGTTCAGGAATTCAAGTGATTGAACCGTGTGTTCAAAGTGCAAACAGAATGCATGAAAAATTCATAATATGTTACAGAAAAGGTAAGAACGAAGTAAATACCTCTCGTGCCTCATGGGAGAGGTGATACTCTGGCTCCCGCAGAAGGAGATCCCCGGGTGCTCGCTCGTCGAAGTCGGTGAAGTGATAGAAAACAGCCCGCCGAAGAATATGTGCCGGTGGGTCGTACCTCTCGGGTATGAAAGGTCGAACCCTCGGAGGTAGAGCCATGATATCGGGATCACCTCCGGCGTCCGGAGGACCTCCACCGTGGGGGAAATGACCAGCCATTTCAGAAAATCTGCAAAAAGGGGCAAAAATGAGCAAAAATAAGCCAAATTGGAAAAAGTCAACAAAAGTCAACTCTCAGAAAATGAAAAGTCAACAAAAGTCAACTCCCGAGAAAATCTTCCAAATATTGAGACAAACTCACCTCAAGTGGCGAAAATGAGAAAAGAAGCCCCGAAATCAAAATTTAATCGGTTCAAAGTGCTTAAAACTGAAAGATTTCGCGAAAACAACTTGCGTGGGGCGTTGGAAAACGCGTGTAGAGCACAGATCTGAGAGAGAAGATGGTTTGGGAAGGTAGAGGAGATGTTTTCAGAGCTGCACTTGTGAGCACAAAGTGTTTGGATGAGTGTATTTAAAGAAAAGAGGCTGAAAAGACAAAATTGCCCCGAATCTTGGCTAGGTGGCCGACCGGCCACCTTTTCTGGCAGGCCGGCCACCCCTCTCCCTCAAAACTGGCCGCTGGCCTCCCCCTTGCCATAAAACTGGCCGGTGGTGTTCCTAAGATGCCCACCAAACTCTCTGCAAATTTTGGGGAGGATTGGAGTCCCCGTGACCTGAAAAAGTACAAGAGAAGTAAACTTTTTGTTGCGAAATCGCTCCGTCGGAACCTTTGCTTCAACTCCCGATGCGTGTCTCATCATTACTCATCGAAAGCAAGATATATCCTTTTGAACATGTTGTAACCTCTCCGGGAGGTGAACCGGAGGCCGCGATCGAGTCGCCCTCGCCGAAACGCGCATTTCCTTGCTCATTGTTTTGGGACAAACATCCATTCTGGTTTACGCTTGTTCTGCGTTATCATGCACGCGACTTGCATTCTCATGCACATACTTGCATTGTTATGGACGTCTCTTTGATATCACTGAGCCTCCGTGCTTAAACTCGCATCGTTGCGCGCGTTCCTTCCCGCATTGCGATGCACTTTTCCATCGGCACCGCGATTGTCTGCATTCGATATCACATTGAACCTATGTTGTTAGATCTGTTGTGCTTGTTGAGTTTCTTTCTTTTGCAGGCACGATATTGTATGTACGGTTCATTTGAGGCTGGTGTGACCAGACAAATCGCGCAGGTATCGTATCTTCTCCGTGTAAGACGCGACGAGAATTGAATAAATTCTCTGCATTCCTAACTGCATGAAATGTAGTTGTTGCTTTGCATTCTTGCTTAAAACTGTTGCATCTATTTGCGAATACTTGCCTCATTACAGCTTGCTGCATTTGCATGATCATGAGCTATATTCGGCTTTGTGCATATCATTTTGCATTTTGCCCCTGCCTGTGGGCATGCCTGTGGGCACATCTTTGTTATTTTGTATGTTTGTCTAAGTCTTCGGCCTTGTCAAAAATGGGTCGTCTCTGGGCTTTGACATTCACTCCCGTCACTTATGACTTCCGAGTTCTGTAGAAGAGGGGCAACTGTAGACACCCCATTTTTGACCGACCTTAAGACTCAGACGTCACCGATTGAGCGCTTGGTGATGTTTCACATTGTGCTCGTTCTGAGGTTTCAAAGTTTCGGCTGCAAGCCTTGCCTCCGGACTTCGGGGCTCTTCCATGCTTTGCCTCGGTTCGCGAACCAGGCTCGATTTTCTCTTTTTCTCTTCCAGAAGGGAGAGAGAGGTCTCGTAGATCATCTCTCAGTGGCCGTAGGCTACATTTCGTGGTCGTAGGCCATTTTGCCCATTTGGAGTCCGGTTTCTGGTTTTTCGGAGCCGTTGGCCGTGTGCCTCGGTTCGGGACCGCTTAACCACCTCCGTTTGCTTCGGTTTTTGGCATACATCTTATTTACTCCCTTTTGAAGGACACTACGGTCCGAAAAACCAACTTCGTGGTCGAACACCACTTCCGGTGCCTAACAGTCAATTTTCGGGGCCTCGGGCTGCGCGTTTCGGCCCCCGAACCTCCATTTTGCATCGGTTTGAGTTCATTTTTGGCAGGGACCTCTGTTTCATTGTTAGGAAGTTTGTGGAAGGGTGGGAGGCCAGCAATTGTTCTGACGACCATGTTTTATTCCTCCATCGCCCTCCGTTGCCCGTTTTTCCCACTTGAAAGCCAATGTTGACCACCCTAAGGCTACTTTTTCTTGCCCCAAACCACATATTTGTGTTGTACACACCTGGGAGGCCACCAATATCATATGGCCGGCCAGTAATTGTGTGTGACCCTTTTGAACGCCTCATAAAAGTGGCCTTTTCTCTCTCCTGGTTCATTCTCTCCAGTTTTTGACCACATGGTTGTGTTGTGCACACATGAGAGGCCCTCTTTTTGGTATGGCCGGCCATTAACCTTCATTGACCCTTTTGACCCTTGGCCGACTGGCCATAGGGAAGGCCAACCGGCCACCTAAACCCTAGGAAACCGGCCGGCCATGATCCTCTCTCCAGGTACTTTACAAAAATGCCCTCTATTTCCCCCCAGATTTTGTATCCGGGGGGGGGCAACTTTTGGGGGGAAATTTGAATTCCATTCCCCCCATTTTTTCCCCATCTTTTGCCTATATATCCAGGCCCTCCAGCTCCTATTTGAGGGGTTAGAAAATCTTGTCTAAGCCTCCTACATTGCATCTCTCTCTCTCTACACTCCAACCCTCAAAACCCCTCAAATCCCACACCCCTTTCTACACCACCACATAGCACCATACCACCACCATCCTTTCCTATACTTGGAGCGGGTTTTCCAGAGCTTAGGAGCACCTTTTCTCAAGCCAAGAGCTGCTGAAGCTTGGTCTACAAGGGTGAGTCTTCATTCTCCCTCTTTTGTGCTTTGTTTTGTTCTATATCTAAGCCATACTTGCTTACATTTTTGGGCTCCGACCATAACTGAAAATAGTCATGTTTTGATGTCTTTTTCATGATTGATTAAGGGTCCTTCCATGTTTAAGGTCTCTAGCTACCACTTGCTTCTTTACCTCTCTTGTATGCCTCTTTCTTGCATAGTATTTTAGGCTCATTTGTAAACTGTTTTGAGCTTGGTCATAAACTGAAAAGTGGCTTATTTTGAGCGCTTCTTCAATATTGTTGAAGAGATCTTCACTGTTTGAGGCTTCCTTTTGTCACTTGCCTCTTCATCCCTCTTTTGGCCTTACTTTTGCATGTTTTGTTAGCCCCTTGTTCTTGTTTTTTTTGGCTCTGTTCCGAACCTTAAATAGCCTTATTTTGACCCCCTCTTCATGTTTGATCAAGGGACTTTTTCTGTTTGCAGCTCCTTTTTTGCTCTTTGTGTTTAAACCTCTCTTTAGGCCTTATTTTGCATAGTATTTTAAGCTTGCATGTGCACTGTTTTGGATTTGGTCACTAATTGTAAAATACCATGTTTTGAGCCCCTCTTCAACTTTGTTGAAGGGCTCTTGGCCATTTAGGGCCAGCAGCTGCTACTTGCTTCATTATCTCTCTTTTCGGGCCATTTTTGCATGTTAACTTAGCCCTACTTGTGTTCACTTTTTGGCCTTGCTTAAAACTGTAAATATGCTTGTTTTGGGACTGTCTTGATTCTTCCTTCACACTTCACGTTCGAATAATGCATGATTTGCATAGCCATAGGTCATTCCATGTACCTAATTTCATGTTTCGGGTCTCATTCCATGTATCGGGTGCCATGTTTCCATGTTCCGGGGCCGTTTTGCATCATATTTTGCTAATGAAATTTGCATGCTAGTATGGCATATTCTATGCCTTGCCATGTCTTGTTAGAGTGGCATTTGGTGCCTTAGGGTCGATCCTCGGTTCGTGTGCACGGGGGTACGCATTTTGAGTTGTCTCATTTTCATCGTATGGCCTCCTATGTGAGTGCGGCTGAGGTCCACTCACGTTGGTGTAAGCCCATATTGCATTGTGTATGCCATTTCATTTCATAGCATTGTGTATGCTAGGTTGTATGTTAGCGCATTGTGTATGCCATGTTACCTCGTGCATCGTGTATGTCATTTCATTTCATAGCATTGCATATGCTAGGTTGTATGTTAGGATTGCATTCATGCATGTCATGCATATTGCATTGTGTTTGGGATAGGAGTTAGCCCGAGCATGGGATATGAGGGACGTTTCGTACTCCGAGTGACGGAACGTGTCTCAATTCCCGGTCACTGACACTCCGGATTATCCATGATGGAGTTTAGGTCTTGTTGTGTTTATATGTGCATTCATTTCATATTGAGTCGTGCAATTCGACTCCTCGGCCATTATGCATCGATATGCGTGATTGGTGGCACGAGGATCGAGGACTACACTCCCCGAAGAGTAGTCATGCATACATATGTGAAAATACTTTGCCATGCCCCTTTGTTGCTCTATGTTGCAGCAAATCAAGAATCAGCAGCTTTCTGGAGCTTGGTATGCATTCCAAGAACAATTGCAAACAGAGGCAAACCGGGGCATCGCAAGGGATTCTCCGCACAAGGCAACCCAAGCATGCATCATTCATCATCCGGAGCAGATTTGAGGAAGTCCCTGGCTTGCATGCCAATTTATTACTTTCCTTATTTAATTTGTTAATTAATTAGGGTTTTGTACATATTTGGACTGTAATTATTTGGGACTGTATATTATTTATTCAGACCCTCTGCGCGAGGATACAACTATAATAAGTGTGCGTGTGTGTGATGTATGTCTTCCAACCCCACATCTTTCTCCCTTTTATTTACCCGCTTATGATGGTTAGATTAGGGCATGTTTCAATTAGCATATAGTATGATAGCATGCTTGCATTCATTCATCTGTTTTGTATGCACCAGGCTCGGCGCATCATACTAACTGCATTGTATTTTCAATTCCAAGTTGAATACATGTTAGCTGTAGCATTTCATATGCCATGTTTACAATAGCCGAACCTGCTATAGTTGCATTTTTGCATGTGTTGCATTAGGCACTTCTGTATAGTTAGGATCATGCATGGATTTCTAATCAGCTTCTATTTTGGCTTGGACTACTCGGTAAGTTTTATGCTTTAGCATCCTTGCATGCGTGTGAGTGACTGCCATGACAGCATGCTTACCATGAGGCTAATTGCTTATGTGATATAACTGCCTGAATGCTTGTGGGTGAAGGTTGGGTTATTTGAATTGGAACAATTCATCAAATGTGTGTTTTAAAGCCCACTAGATAGTGGCAATATCATGTTTTCTAAGCCCACCCAAGAGTGGCAAATCCACGTCTTAGCCTACTTGCGGGTAGCACCATCAAACCATTTTCAAAATAAACAAACATGAAATGTTTTATTCCAATTCAAACGATCCAGTCTATAGTTGTATGCTGTGCGCATCACATAGTAAATCTAGGCTAATAACTAGAATAAGAACGCATAATGTTTTCAAAAATAGATATCATGGTTAGTAGAGGCCGATCTTTGATCGGGCGAGCGGGGGTGCTCACGAAGTGACCTTCCTCAATCGTACCCAAGTTCTCGAGCCGAGGCAACTTTGGTGATGACGGACACATGGCCTTAGGCAAACGAGTTAGGGTTTCCTAAATTTCCCCCAAAATAAAATATTTAGGTGGCGACTCTGTATCTGGCAAAACAGTCCATGTTTGGCACTTCTTTCAAAATCTGTTTTCTCAAAACGATTTGCCGGATTTGGACTCTTTGGTTTAGATTTAGAACCGTGACAATTTGAGAGTCCGAACTGTAGTGAACCCCAAATGAACAGAACAGGACTCATCCCTCCCGGGGCGTTCGGGGACGTCTACACCAGCCACAGAAGGTGGCCTGCTGGCCACTGATGATTGAACTTTCCTGCTGTAACAGAGAGCAAACAAAGCAAAGATAGTGTATTCTCAAGGGTTTGTTTGCACAATTTAGCCCTCCTTATCATTTGAACAGCTCAAAGGAGTAGTAAAACTTGATTCACAAATCATCAATCTATGCAATTTCATTGCATGATAACGTATGAACCAAAGTGTGCAAGTTCAATAAATGTAACAAAACAGGACTCTCAAAACCTCCTCCCTATCATGAAAGATCAAGGGAAGTAGTTGACAATGAATCTTGAACCATTTTCATCACTAATAAGTATGAATTAAATTAAGACTCAGGGGTTCAATTTACGTCCGATTGAACCCAAACCAAATTATTATCTTGCTCTTTTTTAGCCTCACTTTTATTACTTCATTTTAATTACCTTTTAATTCTTTAGTCAATTGAGTCCAAAGGTGAAAGCAAGTCCTCTAATGGAAAGAGGGCTCAAACCAAGTGTTATTTTGGGCATGAAAGAGATATCATACTATTGGTAATGAACCCTCAAAGGGATTAAACCATTAAGCATGGCATCTCAATCTCATGCTTAAAGAAACAAGTAGTTTGAAATCACTTTCAAAGCAAAACAAAAGCCAAGAAAGGACTCAATGTCACGGTCCTGTATCTAATCTCGCAGAGTGCAATGCAAGACCGATGAAATCATCAAAGAGTCCAAATCTGGCAAATCGTTTTTGAAAACAGATTTTTTGAAAGAAGTGTCAAACATGGACTGCTTTGCCAGATACAGAGTCGCCACCTAAATATTTTATTTTGGGAAATTTAGGAAACCCTGACTTGTTGCCTAAGGCCACGTGTCCGTCATCACCAAAGTTGCCTCGGCTCGGGAACTTGGGTACGATTGGGGAAGGTCATTTCGTCAGCACCCCCGCTCGCCCGATCGAAGATCGGCCTCTACTAACCATTATTCCGGTTATTAGCCTAGATTTATTATGTGATGCGCACAACATATAAATATAGACCGAATCGTCTGAATTGGAACAACACATCTCATGTTTGTTTTTGAAACGGTTTGCTACTCACAAGTAGGCTTAAAATGCAGATTTTGCCACCTTCGGGTGGGCTTAGAAAACAAGATGATTTGCCACTCTCAAGTGGGCTTAAAACTCACAATTGATGAATTGCTCTAATCCAAATAACCCAACCTTCACCCATAGGCATTCAGGCAGGTATATTACATAAGCACATAGCCTCATGGTAAGCATGCTATCATGGCAGTCACTCACACACATGCAAGGATGCTAAAGCATAAACACTTACCGAGTACTCCAAGCCAAAACAAAAGCTATGTTAGAAATCCATGCATGATCCTAACTATACAGAAATGCCTAATGCAACACATGCAAAATGCAACTAAGATAGGCTCGGCTATTCTAAGATGGCATATGAAATGCTACAGCTAACACGTATTCAACTTGGAATTGAAATGCAAATGCAGTTAGTATGATGCGCCGAGCCCGGTGCATGCAAGACAGATGAATGAATGCAAACATGCTATCATACTGTATGCTAATTGAAACATGCCCTAATCTAACCATCATAAGCTGGTAAATAAAAGGGAGAAAGACGTGGGGTTGGAAGACATACATCACACTCACGCACACTTATTACAATTGTGCCGTCGCTCGGAGGGTCTGAATAAATAATATACAGTCTGAAATGAATAGTAAAATTTTACAAAATCCTAATTAATTAACAAATTAACTAGGAAAGCGATAAATCAGCATGCAAGCCTATGGACTGTCTCAGCTCTGTTCCGAATGATGGGAGATGCATGCTTGAGTTGCCTGGTGCGGAAATCGATTGTAATGCCCTGATTCGCCTCTGCTTGCAATTGTTTTCGGAATATTGCGCAACGCTCTGGGAGGCTGCTGATTTCTGATTTACTGCAATAGAGAGCAACAAAGGGGCATGGCAAAGTATTTCACACATGTATGCATGACTACTCTTCAGGGAGTGTAGTCCTCGATCCTCATGCCACCAATCACGCATATCGATGCATGATGGCCGAGGAACCGAATTGCACGACTTAATATGAGATGAATGCACATGAAAACACAACAAGACCTAAACTCCATCATGGGTAATCCGGAGCATCGGCGACAGGGAATTGAGACACGTTCCGTCACTCGGAGTATGAAACATCCCTCGTTTCCCGTGCTCGGGCTAACTCCTATCCCAAACACAATGCAAATGAGGTGGCATACACAATGCGACTAACATATAACCTATCATGCGCAATGCTATGAAATGGCATACACAATGCTCGATGCAACATGACATACACAATGCTCTAACATACAACCTAGCATACGCAATGCTATGAAATGGCATACACAATGCATAATGGACTTACACCAATATGAGAGGACCTCAGCCACATTCACATCAGTGGCCATAAGATGAAAATGAGATGACCGAAATGTGTGCACACATGCACGCAAACCGAGGACCGAACCTAAGGCATAAAATACCATTCTACCAAAGCATAGCAAGGATGAAGCATGGCATTCAAACATGTAATTTTCAGCACTAAAACATAATGCTAAATGGTCCCGAATCATGCAAACATGGCACCCGATGCATGGAGTAAGCCCCGAAACTCAAAACTAGGCACATGTATTGACTTGTAGCTATACAAAGCATGCATTATTTGACCATGAAACACAAAGACAAAGCCAAGGCAGTCCCAAAACATGAACATTTCTAGTTCAAAGCATGACCAAAAGATGCTAGCATGATGGACTAAAATAGCATGCAACTTTGACTAGTAAACATGGTTTACATGGCATGCATATGAAACATATGAAATCTCACCAAACCAGAAAAAATCAGTGAATAAAATATACCAAAATATGTCCAAATAATCACTGAAATGCAGCCAACATGTGCAAAAATGAGGGGCTTCTTTGGAAGGGCATACAAGGGGTAATTAAGCGCATGCATCAAGGACACTTAGCATGGCACAAACAACTCTGAAAATCAAATATGACAGCCCTAAAACTCACTAAATTGACCCTAAAATTGGTCTAGGAAACATGCAAAGTAAGGCCCCTTTGAAAGGCCTTAGATGGGATTGCTCTGCACATGCATTGTAGACATAAAATATGATAAAAAGGGCCCTGGATAGACCTAAGGTAGACCTCAAAACCCTCAGAATGAGGCCTGGAAAGTGACTTCGATGCATGCAAAATAGGGTCCCTTTGGAAGGCCTAAAAGATCCCCAAACAAGACAAGGAGAGAGGGGGTCACCCCCCTCTAATTTTAGCCCTCAAAAAGGTGTCAAAGCCACTGAAAATCCATTGGATTTCAGTGACTAAGAGGCCAAACCATGGCCAATGCAAGTGCTCTAATGCATAGCCTTAATCATGAAGGAATAAAGCTTGCATAGGGGAAGATGACCCCAAATAGAGAATAGACCTTAATCAAACATAAAGATGATATCAAAACAAGATTTTTTTCAGTTTAGGTCGAGGTCTAAAATGGCTCACAAATAAGGCTAATGCATCATGCAAAAACAGTCCTAAAAGAGATATTGAACAAACAGGGTAGCAAAAGGCCTCAAATAGCAAAGAGCCCTCAACAAAGTTGAAGAGGGGCTCAAAACAAGATACTTTACAGTTTATGGAAAATCTCGAATATGCTCACAAGTAAGGCTAAAATATGATGCAAAATAGCCCTAAAAGAGAGATGAAGGGAAAGGGGCAGTAGATGGCCTCAAACAGCAAAGAGCCCTCAACAAAGTTGAAGAGGGGCTCAAAATAAGGTACTTCACAGTTTGGCTCGAAGCCCAGAAATGCTCAAAAACTGGGCTAATATATCATGCAAAATAAGCCCCAAAAGAGGGATAAAACACAAAGGGGGAGTAGAAGACTTCAAACAGAGAAAAGTCCTTAATTAAACATGAATATGAGCTCAAAATAAGACTGTTTTTAGTTCATGCTGAAGCCCAAAAATGTAAGCAAAAGTGGCTAAGATATAGAACAAAATAGTGCAAAAATGGGGAGAATAGGAGCTTACCCTTGTAGCCCAACTTTCCAGCAACCTTTGGTCCAAGGAAATGAGATTTCAACCTCTTCAAATGACTTCCAAGGGGCTGGAATGGATGATGGTGGTGTGGTGCTATGGGTTGTAGTGTAAATGGACCAAGGAAGTTAGGGTTATGGAGCTTGGAATAGTAGCAATGGAGGTGGGAGGTGATGAGCCTTAAGCAAAAGTGTCTAACCCTTGCAAAATGAGGTGGGGGGTTGGTTATATAGAGGGAGAGAAGTAAGGCTTCTTGGAGAAGCCAAGAGAGGGGGTCAAAGCTTCTCAAAGAAGCTTTAACCAAAAAGGTCAAGCTTTTTGAGGAAGCTAGACCAAAATGGTCAAGCTTCCTCAAGAAGCTTGACAAAAGAGTCAAGCTTCTCCAAGAAGTCAAGCAAGGGGGGCAAAACCAATTAAAAAGGATCAAAAAGAGGCTCAAAATCTCGGACAGTGTGTCAAGTGCTTCACAGCTGGCACAGTTGTGTTGCACTTGAGAAGAGCAAAAAGTAGAAAGCTGGTCGGCCAGCTAAGGTGGTCGGCCGGCCACTCCCCATGGTTGGCCAACCAGGGGTGAAAAGGGTCAAGCAAAATTGCTGGTCGGCCTACCCAGAAAGGTAGCCTCCCAGATGAGTAGAACACAGTGGTGGTATGAAAAGCCAGAAAATGTGGCTCAAAAGTGAGAAAAACCAGCTTTCTGTCAAAAAAAGCGGCTTTTGGAGAAAGAAAATGAGGAAACTGGATTTTCAGGAGAAAAGGTTGCCGGCCACCATGCTACCCCCTCCCTAACAGTGATAATAGGGTCCCTACCAAAAATGGACCAAAACGGATGCAAAACGAAGGTTTAGAGGCCAAAACGCGCGGTTCGGGGCCCCGAAAACAAGCTGTTAGGCACCGGAAGTGGCGTATGACCACGAAGGTGGTCTCCCGGGCCACAGTGTCCCTCTAAAGGGAGGAAATAAGATGTGTGCCAAAAATTGGAGCAAACGGAGGTAGTTAAGCGGTCCCGAACCGAGGCACACGACCGACGGCTCGAAAAACTGAAAACTGGGCTCCAAATGGAAAAAAATGGCCTACGACCACGAAACGTAACCTACGGCCACTGAGAGATGGTCTACGAGACCTCTCCCTCCCTTTGGGAAGAGAAAATAGAGAAAATAGGACCTGGTTCGCAAACCGAGGCAAAGCACAAAAGAGCTCCGAAGTCCGGAGGCAAGGCTCGCAGCCGAGACTCTGAAACCTGAGAACGAGCACAATATGCAACATCACCGAGCGCTCAACTGGTGACGTCTGAGTCTTAAGGTCAGTCAAAAATGGGGTGTCTACACACCCCTTAACCTTTATTGGCCTTAAAACCCAAGTTTTAGCCAAAAAATACAGAGTTTTTACAGCTCAAAAATAGTTGGAAAATAATAAGAAAAAGAGTAAATGCAACAAGTAAAGAGACAAAGCTTTATACCTTTTGAAGAGGAGATCACTTTCAAGTAATAAAACAAGGCAAACACACTCTCAAGAGCTCAAACAACGCTCAAAGATACCTCATCTTGAAGATGGAGAGGTTTGGTTAAGAGTGTATAGGCAAAGGTGAAAAGTATATAGGCAAAGGTGAAGAAATTTACAAGAGAGAGAGAGAGAGAGAGAGAGAGAATTGTAGAGAGAGAGGAAAAATTTTGCACAAAAAATTTTCTAATCCCAAAGCAAGAGAGGTGGTCCTCTATATATAGAGAAACATGAACCTCCCTCAGAAACATCTAGCCACACATGTGGGAGCAGATGCAAGCATCTGTGCAAACAGCTGGTACAGTTGTCAAAAAAATCTGCAAAAGACATTAGTAGCCAACAGGCCACATCAGTGGTTGGCAACCAGAAGAAGTGGCCTATATCAGTGGCTGGCAGGCCACTAGAGGTTGCAGGCTTGAATCCAACGTTCTGGTCCAAAGCAAGGTAACAGAGGTACAAGGTTTGAAAGGCTCAAAGCTGTGGCATTCCGCTGAGGACTTTGAGTACTTGACAAGAATATACACTCATCATTGGGTGTGCAAACGATGACGTCCAAGTCGTAAGGGTTGTCAAAAATGGGGTGTCTACAATTGCCCCTCTTTGATAGAACTCGGAGTCATGAAATGACGTGAGTGAATGTTAAAGCCCGAAAATGGCCCATTTTGACAGGGCCGTAAGACTTGGACAATCAATCAAGACAGAAATAGATAGTTGCGCCCGTAGGTGTAGACACCCCATTTTTGACTGCCATTAAGACTTGGGTGCCAGTGATTGATCACTTAATGATGAAAGTTATGCTGTGCAAACGTTTAATTTTTTTAGCAATAAGAGCTTCTAAATCCCAACCTTACACCCCATTTTGGACCAAAACTATTTTAGACATTAAAACCCTCTCTTTCAAAATATTTTTGAAAATGTTTTTACGATGTTCCGAGGCTCGCATTTCGTTTAAAATATTACACTTTTTGGTAAATCGAGTAAGGACAAAGTGGAGATAAATGAAAGGGAGGAAAACTCTTTGAAAAAATCTTTGAAAGCATCTTATTTAAAGGTTTGAAGTTGAAGAAAATAAAAGGGGAGGGAAGAAACCTAGTTGGGGAAATAGTTGGGCATGAAACCGTTAAAGGAGAGCTGAGTAGCCTTCACTAAATTAGGAATATTTTTGCCAGCTATTTCCATAAAGCTCTAGCTCTCTTTTTTAGATATTTTTGACCTAAGGCTCATGTTTTCTATATATAGAGGACCTCTCTTCTTGCTTTCAAGGTGAGAAACATTTAGGAGTGAGGAAATAATTTTAAAAAATATCCTCTCTCTCTACAATTCTCTCTCTTTTTTGCAACGTGCATAGCCTTTGCCCAAACACTTTAAACCAACCTAGAGAGCTTCTTCCTGAGGTGATTTGAGCTTGGATTTGAGCTCTTGAAGCACTTGAGAGTGAAATTGTTAGTTTATGACTTAAGGGTTCATTCATCTTCAAGGGGTATACATTCTCTTGCTTTTATACCATCTTTACACCACTTATTTTCCATTTTTTCTACTAATTTTTGAGTTGTTTAGAACCTGTTTTTATGGGCTGAAATTTGTGGTTTAAAGCTACCAAAGGTGGAGGGGTCAACCACCTTTCCTTGAACCTTATTCTCTAAGTTTTTGCCCTAGTGTTTCCCATTATTTTCTCAACTTTTTTTGAACTTTTTACCACTGAATTTCAGAGGTTTTCAGAGGCTAAAAAAGTGATTTTGAAGTCCCAAAAATGAAGGGGTTAGCCACCTCTCCTTTGGCATGTTTACTAGCTTAAATTGCTCCATGTTTTAGCTTATTATTTTAGCTACTTTTGTCATCATTCCAGCACATTTTTGTACTGTTTTTGGGCTGGTTTTTGTACTGTAAAAACTCTACAATTTTGGGTTGAAACTTGTGGTTTAAGGTCAACAAGGGTGGAGGGGTGGTTCATCATTCCTTCTGCCTAACTTCCAAAGCCTTTACCCTTGTGTTTCCCATCTTTACACTATCTTTTTCTGAGCTTTTAAACACTGTTTTTTAGAGTTATTTCAATGGGTAAAATCAGGTTTTGAAATCCAAATTTGGAAGGGTTAGCCTCTCCTTCTTGTGTCTTGCTTACTAGCCTAGTTTGTGCTACGTTTTAGCATATTAATTTAACTTTTGTTAGCTTAATTCCAGCATGTTTTAGGACTTATTTTAGATTGTTTTAGCATTATTTTTGGTTGATAGTTGGATTTGAGCTTTGTTTTGCATGCTTATAGTGTAATTGTCCTCATGAGCTTTGTGTTTTAGGCCTTAGACACTATCTTATTTGAGTTGATAGCATTTATTTATGCTTTTCTCACTTATTTTCAGCACTAATAATCTCTGTAACCTCCCTCCTTTCTTGGCTTTTGTTTTTCTTTGAGAGTTGTTTCAAGCCTTTCGTTCTTTTAAGCATGAGATTGAGGTTGTCATGTTTAATGGTTTAATCCTTTTGAGGGGTTTATTATCAATGACATGATATCTCTTTCATGTCTTAAGTTAACTCTTGGTTTGGTGCTTCACTCCATTAGAGGACTTAAGCTCACCATTGGACTCAATTGAATTAAAGAATGGTTGGTAAACTAAAATGGAGTAATAAAATGAGACTAAAAAGGTGCAAAATAATAATTTGTTTGTGTTCAATTGGACGTTAATTGAACACATGACACTTGGACCATTTCATACTTACTAATGATGAAATGATTCAAGTTTCCAAGGTCACCACTTCCCTTGATCATTCATGATAGGGAGGTGGCTTTGAGAGTCTCATTTCATTGCATTGATTGAACTTGCACACTTTCGTTCACAAGCCATCATGTAATGAAATTGCTTGAGTTGGAGGTTTGTGGCTTAAGTTCACTTATCCTTTGATTTGTTCATGATAAAGAGGGGTGAGTTGTGCAAACAAACCCTTGAAAATACCCTGTGCATGTTCTGTTTGTTCTTTGTTGCAGTAAGGTGAATTGGACAGCAGTGGCCGGCAAACCACTTGCCATGGCCGGCAGGCCACCTTTGATGGCCGGCTGGCTGTCACTGCTGGTAGACAGGCCTCAACATTGGCCGGTCGGCCATTGATG
This sequence comes from Camellia sinensis, assembly GCF_055761805.1. Taxonomy (NCBI): domain Eukaryota; kingdom Viridiplantae; phylum Streptophyta; class Magnoliopsida; order Ericales; family Theaceae; genus Camellia; species Camellia sinensis. The sequence goes on along the minus strand of NC_138969.1, from coordinate 38,215,595 downwards.
CAAAATTCAGCAGTGTGCTTTTGAGGCAAAGTAGAGTAATTCTGGAAGTGGGCAAAGGTGTTAGTGTTCCATTGTGCAACAGAGGCTCTCCGGAAGCAAAACAGTGGCTTTTTCGGGTGGAAACCGAGCACATGCATGAGCATTCCTCGCATTCTGAGCTTGTTTAATTTTAAATATTTAGATTAAATATTTATTGTAATTAATTAGTTGTAGCTAATTAATTTTGCAAGGTGTTGTAATTCGATTAGATAGAATAATGAGTTAGTTAATACGAGTGTTGTAATAATTAGTTAAGTAGTTTAGCTATTTATCCACTTGGTTTTGTAATAGTTAGCTTAACTTAGTTAGTTAGCTAGTTAGTTCATTCGAACTCTCCTTCGTGAAAGCGCAATGTAAGAATGTGTATGTCTTCCAACCCATGTCTTCCTCCCTTTTATTTACTAGCTTATGATGGTTAGTTTAGGGACATCACGTTTTATTTAGCATACTCTATGTTTGCATCCATTTGTATCACATGCATCAAGGCTCAGTTCATCATTCTAATTGCATTGTTAGTTTAATGCATTCTTCGAATACGTACTTAGACCGCATGCTATATAACTGACTCATATGCCATATTAATGGCCGAGCCTATTAATTGCATTCTTTGTATATGTTGCATTAGTTATATCGCATAGTTAGGAATCATGTGTTTTTTCTAACTTATTTCTCTTTTGGTTTGGAGTACTAGGTGAGCCTTTACTCGCTTTAGCATAATTGCATGAGTGTTGGTGTTGCCATGTTTAGCATGCTTACTATGAGGCTAAGTGCTTAAGTGATAAACTGATTGAATGCCTGTGGATGAAGGCTTGTTGCTTGAATTGGAATAATTTGAGTAATGTTTATATGCGATCACTTTTTTAAGTAGTACATATTTGAAACAATTTTGCAAACAAACATGAATCGAAATGTTCCAATTATTACAATCTAGTCTATACTTGTGTGTGTGCACATCACATAGTAATGCTAGCCTAATAAATCGGAATAAGAGCATATGATGTAAATAAAATTCATATCATGATTAGTAGAGGCCGATCTTTGATCAGGCGAGCGGGGGTGCTCAAATGTATTCATGACCTTTCCCTCTCGTACCTAGGTTCTCGAGCTGAGACAATCTTGGTGATGACGGACACATGGCCTTTGGCACGAGTCTTGGGTTTCCTAAATTTTCCCAAAACAAAAAATATTTAGGTGGCGACTCTGTATTTGGCAAAGCAGTTCATTTTTTTTGACAATTTGATTCAAAATAAATTTTCCAAAAGATTTGCCGGATTTGGACTCTTTAGTGTTTATTAATTTCACATTGCACTTGTGAGATTAGATTCAGAACTGTGGGAGTCTGATACTGTAGGGCTTATTTCGACTTTCGAAAGGGGATGCGAAAAATTCGAGCCACAGCAGGCTACCTACATATCCCTTTGCAAGGAATCAAACCAGTATAGTTCTGGGCAAGATGCCAATGATATGCACAAAGACACTTTGAAAGCTGGACTCACGTTCTTTGCGAACCCGGCTATTTTGAAAACTTATGATTATGCAAAATGATGCAATAAGTAATAACAGTTGCCAATAACATATGTGATAAGCAAGATAACGAGATAATAACATATGAATGAGCAGCTTCAAGCTTCAAACCAACATAGGTTCTATGCAAAAAGATTTAAACACACTCTGACCATGCCAAAACAAAAGACGAGGAAAGAAAACATAACTTAAGGTTGCACCTCACGCGTCCTGAGAAAATGAGAAACAAAAATTGTGCGAGGTCGTGTTTCACACGTCCTGAGATAAAAATCGCTTAAGGTCATGCTTCACGCATCCTGAGAAACAGAGGAAAAAAAACCGCTTGGGGTTACGCTTCACGCGTCTCGAGAAAAAAGCCACTCAAGGTCGCATTTCACGCGTCCTGAGAAACAAGAAAAACAGCTTAGGCTCGCGCTTCACGTATCCAGAGATGAAAGATAAACCACTTGCGTTCACGCTTTACGCGTCCCGAGAAACAAGAAAAATTACTTGGGCTTGTACTTCACACATCCCAAGATAAAACATGCCCAGGGATGCGCATCACGCGTCCTAAGATATAAGAGAAACCACTGGGGCTCGCGTTTCACGAGTCTTGAGATAAAACATGCCTAGGGCCGTGCTTCATATGTCCTGAGATACAAGAAAAACTGCTCAAGCCTGCGCTTTACACGTTCTGAGATAAAACACACCTAGGGCCGCACGTCACGCATTTTAAGATATAAGAGAAACCGCTTGGGCTCACGTTTCACGCGTCCCGAGATAAAACATGCCTAGGGTCGCGCGTTATGTGTCCTAAGATACAAGAGAAATCACTTAGGCTCGTACTTTACGTGTCTCGAGATAAAACACGGAGATGTGCGATAGATGCACAAAATGAATAAATGCGATAGATGCACAAAGTGAACGTGTGCAATAGATGCACAAAGTGAATGAGTCGATACAGTGATAACACATATTCCATGCAAGATAGACAACAGACGTATGATGTTGATTTGAAGGCATATTCAAGAAAAAAAAGCATATTCTATATATGAAATAAGAGCATATTCAATGCAAAATTGATAGCATGTTCTATGCATGAATCATAAATGATGTAAGACATGAGTGCAACATGCTGTAGACACCCCATTTTCGATCGTCCTTAAGACTTGGACGTCATCGTTTGAACACTCGGTGATCATCCTTGTTTGTGTTCGTCTTGAGTTCCCGGAGGTCTCGGCTACGCGCCTTGCCTCAAGACCTCTCGACTTGTTTGTTTTGTGTTTGGTTTTACATCAAACACTTATTGTTTTGCTTTTGAGGGTGGGAAATAGCTTGTAGGCCATCCCCACACCTCACCGACCATGGCTTGAGGCCACCGGCCTTGTTTCCTTGCCACCGGCCATTGGTGATGGCCGGTCGGCACTATTGATGGTCGGTCGGCATTGTGTTTGGTCAGCCGGCCACTGTTTTTGATAAATCGGCCAGTTTTCCTGACCGAGACCTTTTCTTAAGGGAGCTTGACTCTTTTGAACCCTTTTTTAGCTTCTTGAGGAAGCTTGAACCTTTTTAGCTTCTCCAAGAAGCTTGACCCTTTCTTAGCTTCTCCAAGAAGCTTGAACCTTTTGACCCTTTTTAGCTTCTCCAAGAAGCTTGACTCCTTTTTTTTAGGCTTCTCCAAGAAGCTTGATCCTTTTTAAGCTTCTTGAAGAAGCTTGAACCTTTTGACCCTTTTTAGCTTCTCCAAGAAGCTTGACCCCTTTTTTTTTAGGCTTCTCCAAGAAGCTTGATCCTTTTTAAGCTTCTTGAAGAAGCTTGAACCTCTTGACCCCTTTGCCTAGCTTCTTCAAGAAGCTTGCCCCTTTTGCTCCAAGTTTCTAAGAAAAGCTTGGCCTTTTTGCTCAAAGCTTCTAAGAGAAGCTTTGCCCCCTTGGTTTCTCTATAAAAAGAGGGCCTCTCCTCTCCTTTAGAGGGTTAGAAAAATTTGATATATAGGATATATATATCACCCCCTCTCTATATCTCCCTCTCTCTCTACATTTGTGTGGGTTAGAAGGTTCAAAAGGGTCTAGTTATTGCACATTTACACTACAACTCTTGGCCTAACACCTCCATCATCAACTTAAGGAGCTTGGAGGCCATTTTTAGAGGCTAAGGGACTATTTTTTGGACCAAGAGGATGCTGTCTCCATTTGGCTACAAAGGTAACCCCTTTTCCCTTTTTATTCCCCGTTTTTGCACACACTTTTAGCCTATCTTGCTTGCTGTTTTGAGCTTCGTGTATAACATAAAAGAAATTTCTATTTTTTTGTGTTTAAGATACTTCATTAAGGTCACTTTTGTGTTTGGGGTCATTTACCCCCTTTTAGGCCTTGTTTGGCCCCATTTTGTGCTATTTTTGGTGAGCTTCGGGACCATCTTGTTTGGGCCTCCTCACCACTGAAATCTTGAGGGATTTCAGTGGTGAGGATGGTGGTTTAAGGTCCTAAGAAGGAGAGGGCCATCCCCTCTCCTTGTTGTCTTCAAAAAGTGCCATTTTAGCCTCATGTGTGAGCACCATTTTTAAGTTCATGTTGGCCATGTCTTAAGTGCTATTTGTGCTTATTTTTCCATGATATAGCACTATTTGTACTTGGTTTAGACACACCATGCTTGCCTTGCATACTTGTCTTGTAATGCCATGAATTGCCTTAACATGTGCCTAGCATTTAGACCACTATGCTTACTTGTTTTGGCCTAGCTTTGTGAAGCTTTTATGCTTGTTTTAGCATGCTTAAGGTCTGTTTTTGGTTGCTTAGGCCATCCATGGCTTGCTTTGTATAGCTACCATGTAACCCCCCTTGGCTTGCCTTGAGTTTTAGACCATCGTTGCATGCTTAGCTTGTCTTGTTTACTTGGTTTTGCACCTTCTATAATATGATTTCAGAGCTTTCTATGCATGCCATGTATCCGTGTTTATCCTCTCTTAAGTGTGTTTAAAAGTTACTCTTTGGTGCCTATGTGTTGGACCTTGTGTGCATGCATGCTTGTATGTGTTTTGGCCCTCATTTCCATGGCATTTGGCCACTGATTTGGGCCTATTTGAGAGCTGCCCATTTTGGTTTAAGGCCATTCCCACATGTCATTGCATGTTCATCCATCTTGCATGCTCGCTAGTTTGCATAACTTGCATGCTTGTATGTTTACATTGCTTGTTCACATGCTCATATTGCATGCTTAGCATCCATGCCTCGGTTGCATAACATTAAGCATGCATCTCTTGCCTCTTGAATTGATTATGATGGAGGTTGGGGCCCATTGTTTGTTTTGTGCATTTCATTCCATATTGAAATTCACACTTTGACTCTTTGGGCCATCACACATTGAAATATGTGATTGGTCCTCCAAGAATCAAGGAACATACCCCTTTGAGTCACAAACATGATAAGGGATGTGTTGGTGCACACATTTGCTTGAAATACATTGCCATGCCTTGTTTTGCCCTCTGCTGCTGTCAAAAAGGTTTCTACGGGAAGTTTTGGCCGGCCGGCCGTATATACTGCCGACCGACCAAATATATTTGGCCGAGAGCCCAATGGATGGTCGATGACCACTTTAAAATGGCTGGTGATGATCCCACTTGGTCGGTGGTGCTCCACAGTGTCCATGGAACATACCTTGGAAATTGTGCAATTTTCAGAAGAGCAGAGGCGGGAAAACAGAGGCAAACTTGTGCATGGCATTGGATTTCCGAGCAAACCTGAGCACGCAAGCATGGGTCCCTCTCCCCGAGGCTGTTTATTGCTTAAATTAGATTAGCTAATTTGCTTAATTAATTAGGTGGTCTGTAATATTTAATTAGATTGTTAGTTAGTTAAATTGTATTATTCTTTCGGTCCCTCCGAGTGAGGGCTAACTTGTAATAAGTGTGGGTGCGTGTGTGCATGTCTTCCAATCCCCCACTTCTTTCTCCCTTTTACTTACTTGCTTTTGATGGTTAGTATTAGGGCATATTTAAATTAGCATACCCTATGCTATGCATGCGTGCATCCACACATTTGTCCTGCGTGCATCCACACATTTGTCCTACATGCACCAGGCTCGGTACATCATACTAACTGCATTTGTATTTCAATTCCAAAGTTGAATGCATGTTAGTTGTAGCATCATCACATGCCATCTTAGAATAGCCGAGCCTATTGTAGTTGCATTAGCCATCTTAACATGAGCTAGGATCATGCATTGATTACTAACTAGCTTTTGTTTTGGCTCGGAGTACTAGGTAAGCATTTGTGCTTTAGCATACCGCATGCGTGTGAGTGTTGCCATAATAGCATGATTACCATGAGGCTAGCTGCTTATGTGATATAACTGCTTGAGTGCCTGTGGGTGGAGGTCGAATTACCTAAATTGGAATAATGCATTAAAACTGTGAGTTTTAAGCCCACTAGATAGTGGCAAAATCATCTTTTCTAAAGCCCACTTGAGGGTGGCGAAATCTACATTTTTAGCCTACTTGCGAGTAGCAAACCATTTTCAAAACAAGCATGAAATGTTTTGTTCCAATTTAGGCGATTTGGTCTATACTTGTTTGCTGTGCGCATAACATAGTAATTCTAGGCTAATAACCGGAATAAGAACACATAACGTTTTCAAAAACGGATATCACGGTTAGTAGAGGCCGATCTTCGGATCGGGCGAGAGGGGGTGCTCATAGCTGACCTTCTCCAATCGTACCCAAGCTCCCGAGCCGAGGCAACTTTGGTGATGACGGACACGTGGCCTTTGGCACCGAGTCAGGGTTTCCTAAATTTCTCAAAATAAAATATTTAGGTGGCGACTCTATATCTGGCAAAGCAGTCCATGTTTGGCACTTCTTTTCTTTCAAAATCTGTTTTCTCAAAACGATTCGCCGGATTTGGACTCTTTGGTTCAGATTTAGAACCGTGACAATTTGAGAGTCCGAACTTGTAGTGAGCCAAACAAGGAACAGAACGGGACTCATCCTCTCGGGGCGTTCGGGAACGTCTATAGTTTCTGGCGACTCTGCTGGGGATTTAGAGAGCTTGACTCAAACTCGTGATATCCTGTTTTGATTTCATTTATGTGTCTCTTTGCATTGCATGTGCATTGGTGCGCCTAGGACACCGTGTTTGCCATCTGCCATTCCTGAACGGTTTGCCGGAGGCTTGACTTTGTCAAAGCATGCCATAAGGCTGACCGGTTGTGGGCTCTGACAGTATGGGAACACAAACCCCAGTTTTACCGGGGCACCCTTTTCGACCATTCGACCTAGCGCATATCGAAATCCATAGTGACTATTCCAAACTAGGACAGGTTGCTTACTCGATGTTAGGTTGTTTGAAAACCGCTGTGTACGTAGTGAAACCCTAGCTCCTGACAAAATAGGACAGGGAAACCCTGCCCCAACATAGGGGTGTTTTGGCTCTCACTTATCTGTTATGTGCTTTAGAGTTGGCCTTTAGAGGGAATGCATGTATCAGTTTGCAAGTCTGAGTAACAGGTCTGCAGGCATCACTATCAGTATTTGGGGAATCAGTTTTACCTGAGGGTATCAGTTTACAGGCAGAATTTTGGGCAGAATTCTGTAAGGGGGCACAGTCATTCAGCTTTGCTCATATGGGTTATGGTGAAATCAGGCTGAGATGCTCTCTGTTTTCCCTTTTGCTAGGTAGTCCTGGAACCATAGCTTCAAAAGGCTCTGATATCCCCCGAGGTTTATCGGACTTGTGCTGATAGACTTTGTCAGGTCAGAGATTCAGTTTAAGGCCAATCAGTGCTCATTCGCCAGAGGCAGGGTAAAAAGGCCAGTTAGGCACAGATCATCAGTCTTCGGATCAGCAGTCATTATCCATCTCACCTGTGTGCGGTTGGGTTGAGATATCTGCTTTTACCACAGAGACAGATATACTGATAGATCAGTTAGATGAGGGCAGTATGGCGGGAATGGAAGAGATGGTGCGCCAACTCCAGGATAGTATGAAAGCCATGCAGCAAGACGCTATCCGTCAAGCGGAATTCGCCAAACAACAGGCTGTGGCCATAGCCCAACAGGCAGAGACAATTGCCAGGTTAGAGTAGCAAACTGGAGTATCTACTTCACACCAGGCTCCTCCCCCACCAAGAGTTCCAACATTCGGGGAGACAGCTAATGTCCAGGAAGATATGAACACTCCAGTCGGGCCACCTCCACCCCCGGTTCTACCCCAGTTATCCGAAACACCCACCAACCTACCAGACTCCCCCTTTGAGTTCGAGACGGACCCCACAGTATTGAAAGTGAGCAAGCTTGAGAAATTATTCAAGAAGTCTCAGGGGGCCCACTCCATTCCTGATATTGAAGATGGGTATACAGACTCAGCCGTGACGCTGCCAGATCGGTTTAAGATGCCACAAATTGATCGTTTTGACGGATCTGGAGATCCCATGGTGCATCTACGTTTGTTCTCAGACATATTAAGGCCGATGGGCCTCCCCAGATTACAGAAGCTATCATTATTTGGCCGGACCCTGTCTGGGATAGCCGCAATCTGGTATGCAAAATTGGAGAACTCTGTGAAACAGAACTGGGAAAAGATGGCTGAGGCCTTCAGTGATCAATACTCCTACAACGCACAGATTGAGGTCACAACTCGTGATCTTGAAGTCACCCGCCAAGAGCCAAAGGAGAGCTTCTCAGAATTCATGGCCCGCTGGAGGGCCAAGGCCTCAATGATGACCATTAGGCCAACGGATAAGGATCAAATACGGATGGTTGTGCGCAACCTCCAGCCCAAACTAATGCAGAAAATGATCGTGCTCCCCTTCCCTACCTTTTCAGATTTGCATGAGATGGGAGTACAGATCGAGGACGCTATGAAGCAGGGCCTCATTGACCAGGAGAAGGAGCAGCCGAGGAGGGCGTTTTCCCACAATTCAAGTGCGACCACCAGCGGTGATGCAACTGCTAAGACTTCAGACGTGGGCATGGTCGCCGCCACCACACCAAGAGCAGCCACCCCCATTGTTGATGCATACACTTCAAACCCCCGAACTTCGGACTATCTACCCCGAGGCAAAAGGGTTTTCACCCCACTCTTTATGCCTTTGTCTAAAGCTTTAGGGGTCCCACTCAGGAAAGGACATCTGAAACCGTTAGAACAACGGCCTCTACCCGATCCTCTCCCTGCAAAGCATGACCCGACTAAGTGCTGTGCTTTTCATCAACAAACCGGTCATGACACCGACAGTTGTGTCCGTCTCCGCCACGAGATACAAAATTTGATTGACAATGAGGTCATCGTCGCACCAAGCTCTGCAAAATCTATCGGCACTTGATCAATGAACTTGTGGGGGATAATGTGACTTTGTGATCGGGGGATGAACCACCTGCGGGCGGCGCTCAGTTTACTCCGGATGTGGTGTATGGCACGCACTGTTTTGAGCATTTTGCGAATGCTAGTTTTTGTGCTTTCTAACTTGGGTATTGGGTCAGTCTTGTCATTCTTTATTGAGTCAGTCTTTTCATACTGAGTCAGTTGGGTTTGTCTTGTTGTATCAAGTCAGTCCTGTTTTGTTAGAGTTAGGTGATTTCGGGAGTGTTACCTCGGACATCACTTGCTTGTTTTGCATTTGTCTTTTTTTTTTTTTGCTTTCTTTTGAGTCTGTTTCTGCCTTGGAGCCAGTTACGCCAACAGATCTAAATGGAACAGTAGTGATTTTCGCACTCTTGTGTTTGCTTCTGCCGTGTGCCAGTTGTGACAGAAATTCTAAATAAGATGGCAGTATTTGACTAGAAGCTGTGTCTTTTCTGTGCCTTGAATTCATTTCATCGACCTAAGTTTTCCAAAACTTTTTTCGAAACATTGTGATAAAAACGAAGAGTAAGGAATTCCTCGGGTTTTGCAAAATTTGATCAATTGAGAGAAAGAGAGGCATGCTAAGCCCTTAATGATCAAGATCATGCTTGTTAATGTGAGTACTGAGAAGGATCCTGACTTGATCCAGATTGGTTCTACATTGTCTTCAGCACGAGCGATTTGTCGCTTTCTTAAAAAGATTTCAAAAACTGTTTTGCGCGATCTTGCGAAGACCTGTGTGGAATCACTCTTGAGATTGTGCAGCCTAGGATCGCTCTCAGCCTCGAGACTTGACCCCTCATTTTCCAACCTTGGAGTAGAACTCAGAATGTTCAAAGGTCAACTACAACGTGAGGCCTGTGTGGCCAGATTCGAAGCAGCCCGTGAATCGACGGCAAGAAAAGTCAGATCTAGAAGATCAAATGTCATCAAAAGAAGCTTGCAAAGCTAGATCAGAAGCACCCCTAGAACTAGGGGCAAAGAATTTCAAATGTGCTTGAAGAGTCAAAGATGGATCATTCCACAAATCCAAGAAGGTTGGCAAGAATGCCAAATCCCAGAGGGAGGAAGAAGAAAGTATTGCTTAAGAAAAACTGATTTCCGATCCACAACACTAGGGGCAAATTCAGCCCCCCTTTGGATGGACTCCTGCATCGTCAGCAAACAGCAGCCATTTTCCTGGATTCAGACGGATTTGAGATCTCAGAACCATTTGACATGGACCAAGCTACACTTTTACCCTTGAGAGGCTCACTGGGCTGAAAACCTGAAAGGGCGATCTAGGCAAAAGTTAGAGCGAAAAAAAAAAGAGAAAAGAAATGAACAAAAGAGAAAAATGCAAAGAGAAAAATGAAGAAAATGCAAAAAATGAAAAAAAGAAGAAGAAGAAAAAGATGAAAAAAAGAAGAAAAGAAATGAAAAGAAAAGAAGAACAGAGCTCGCAAGGTTGAAAACCCGGAAGGGCGGCCTTGGCAAAAGTTAGAGCGCAAAAGGAGAGGTTAAATACCCGAGTGTACCTTAACCCGAACTACGTAAGGCTTGATTCCCATGTTTGGAATACGTAGGCAACTTCATCCTGAAGTCCAGCCATAAACACTTCCAAATCAATTGTGTCCATGTAATGGTTTTGATCATCTTTGCCTTCTCTGTATCCGAGAGCTTGGTTGTGACCTTCACTGTGAAGACTGATTACAACGCGCTGTGGTACTATCCAAACAAGGGGCAACTTTCCGTTGCCATATAGCTCTCTTCAAACAAGGGGCAATTTTCCTTAGGATCTGAGGTTGTGCATCTCAAGAGTAAGTTCCGTGCTCGTTGAGCAATGGGTGTTTGCAAAAACAATTTTTGAGAATTTTTACTAAGGTTGACTGATCTCTCAAAATTATTCCATCTTTTCCAAAACTGGACCATTTCTTGGACCCAAAAAGGGAAAATTTTCAGTGCTCATAACCTAACTTGCATGATTTTCAAATCAAAAATCGAACAAGTATGTTAATCTAACTCTCATATTGGTCAAAATTGTTTTAGTAGAAAGCAAAAACAAAAAATGGTCAAAATGATGAAATAGGGGCACAGTTAAGTCAGGTTTCCTGTCTTTTTCCCGTTGCCAATGCCTTTGCCAGAAAGGGCACCATACTTGCGAAGAAGGGCACTCTCCCTGCCAGAAAGGGCACAACTGAAACTGTCAACAAAAGGGCTGAAAGCTCTCTCATCCTCTGAGCGAGGAACCAAACCAAGTGCGAAGCACAAACTGGAATGGATCAAGATGTTCCACTCCCTCATCTGGATAGATCTGATCACGTCCAAACTCTCTAGTAGAGCATCATCAACCAATGTCAGTTGCAGATTTGCTACAGACCCAATTGTAGCGTAGCCCCTCCGTGGAAAAAACTCACTGTTGTGAACAAGAAGAAGAATCTAGTGGAATGCTAGGGGCAAGACCCCGCAACTTTCTGTTTATCCACCAACCACCCAGGGAAGGGATAAAAAAATGAGAGATTGAAGAATAGAGAGATGTGCGTTGAGAGAAAAAGCAAGAAAAGGGTTTTGAGAGAAAAATCGAGCTTAAGGGCCGAGTGATGTGAGAATCACAAACGGAGAAAGGGTGGGAAACAATACCTGAAAAAAACAAGCTCCCTGTGCACGTCTGTATGTCGTGTCTTTTGTTTTGTTTGTCTCAAATCTTGTTTTGAGTCGTTCCGAGCGTGTCTCGTTGTGTTTAGGTTATTTTACCTTTTGTTTTCCGTTGTTGAGTCGTAGTGCGCTGTGTTCAGTCGTAGGCTCAATACCCGGTTAAGAACTCATTTCTTAATTTCAAAAATAAAATCGTTTTGTGCTTAGAGTGCTGTGCCATTCCTCATATTTGTACAAAACAGTATTTGTTCTTTCATAAAACCGTAGGGTTCAACCCAGGTCATGTGAGAATAGTAGAACCAGGACCTATCTAAAGCTATATGGGTTCCAGACTGCAAAGCAAAAGAAAAGAAGGAAAATCAGAGCATCTTAGTGTGTTTCGACTTCGGCGCATGCCGTGATTGTACTCCGGATGTACCTCTTCAGGCCTTGTCAGTGCTCCGAAGAATGAGTGTGCCTCTACTCCAAACTTAAGCCTACTTCAACTTAGAATGGCAATTCAAGCAGCAGCAGATGTTATCTCTCGCCAATGTAAACAGGGTGTCCCCTTTTCGAGCAGAGTGTGTTGCAAAGTCCTCTAAGAGGTAAATCAGAGGCACCAGAGTACATGTTTAAATGCTCCTCTATTGCATAGAATGTACACTTTCATATATACTTCTGTTACGTGCGTGCCGCACATCGTTATGATTCATGCATAGAATATGCTTTGCTTTCAATCATGCATAGAATAGGCTTTCCATGATTGCATAGAAAATACCCCCATACTTGCATAGAAAATGCATCTTATCGCACTTCTTTTGTGCACCTCACTTGCACTATCTTGTGTACCTGTATTGCATTGTTTTGCACATCTCTAACACGCATTGTCACGCATGTTCTACTTGCATCGTTATGCACGTTTCAATCGCATTGTTACGCACACCATTCGTTGCATTGTCGTGCACCTCTTTACCTGCATTGTTATGCACCCATTTCGCTTGCATTGCGATGCACTTTCCAGTTGCATTGTTATGCACCTTTTCACTTGCATTGTTGTTCTTTCTCCTCGCGGGTGCCACGGGTTAGACCTCCTTTGGTTTAGAGCATTTGGAATACGTTTCAATGCTTGTACCTTTTCGAAACACCAGGATACGTCCCTATGTTTCTCATTCCTTGCGAAACATCGGGATACGTCCCCACGTTTCTCTCTCTTTTTGAAACACCGGGATACGTCCCTATGTTTCTCTCTCCTTCCGAAACTCCGGGATACGTCCCTATGTTTCTTTCTCCTTTCCGAAACACCGGGATACGTCCCTATGTTTCTCTCTCTTTCCGAAACTCCGGGATACATCCCTATGTTTCTCATTCCTTTTCGAAACACCGGGACACGTCCCTACATTTCTCCTTTTTTCCGAAACACCGGGATACGTCCCTATGTTTCTTTTCTTTTTGAAATGCCGGGATACGTCCCTATGTTTCTCCTTCCTTTTGGAACACCAGGATATGTCCCTATGTTTCTTCTTCTTTTCCGAAACACCGGGATACGTCCCTATGTTTCTCATTCCTTTCCGAAACACCGGGATACGTCCCTATGTTTCTTCTCCTTTTCCAAGACACTGGGATACGTCCCTATGTTTCTTCTTCTTTTTCGAAACACCGGGATACGTCCTTATGTTTCTCATACCTTTTCGAAACACCGGGATATGTCCCTATGTTTCTTCACCGGGATGCGTCCCTATGTTTCTTCTTCTTTTCCGAAACACCGGGATACGTCCCTATGTTTCTTCTTCTTTTCCGAAACACTGGGATATGTCCCTATGTTTCTCCTTCGTTTCGAAACACCGGGATACGTCCCTATGTTTTTCCCTCTTTGGTTAAGAGCATTTGGAATATGTTCCGGTGCTTGAACCACTCTGAAACACTGGGATACGTCCCTATGTTTCTCATTCGTTTCAAAACACCGGGATACGTCCCTATGTTTCTCCCTCTTTGGTCAAGAGCATTTAGAATACGTTCTGGTGCTTGAACCACTCTGAAACACTGGGATACGTCCCTATGTTTCTCCTTTGTTTCGAAACACCGGGATATGTCCCTATGTTTCTCCCTCTTTGGTTAAGAGCATTTGGAATACGTTCCAATGCTTATACCTTTTCAAAACACTGGGATATGTCCCTATGTTTCTTGCACAATCATAAGTTATGCTCCGCTTTGTGCATTGTCTTGCATTTTGCCCCTGCCCTCGGGCGCATATCTTAGTCTGCTGCTTGTATGCTTTGTCTAAGTCTTCGGCCTTGTCAAAAATGGGTCGTCTCTGGGCTTTGACACTCACTCCCGTCATTTTTATGACTTTCGAGTTCTGTCAAAGAGGGGCAACTGTAGACACCCCATTTTTGACCGTCCTTAAGACTTGGACGTCATCGTTTGAACACTCGGTGATCATCCTTGTTTGTGTTCGTCTTGAGTTCCCGGAGGTCTCGGCTACGCGCCTTGCCTCAAGACCTCTCGACTTGTTTGTTTTGTGTTTGGTTTTACATCAAACACTTATTGTTTTGCTTCTGAGGGTGGGAAATAGCTTGTAGGCCATCCCCACACCTCACCGACCATGGCTTGAGGCCACCGGCCTTGTTTCCTTGCCACCGGCCATTGGTGATGGCCAGTCGGCACTATTGATGGTTGGTCGGCATCGTTTTGGTCGGCCGGCCACTATTTTTGATCAATCGTCCACTTTTCCTGGCCGAGACCTTTTCTTGAGGGAGCTTGACCCTTTTGAACCTTTTTTTAGCTTCTTGAGGATGCTTGAACCTTTTTAGCTTCTCCAAGAAGCTTGACCTTTTCTTAGCTTCTCCAAGAAGCTTGAACCTTTTGACCCTTTTTAGCTTCTCCAAGAAGCTTGACTCTATTTTTTAGGCTTCTCCAAGAAGCTTGATCCATTTTAAGCTTCTTGAAGAAGCTTGAACCTTTTGACCCTTTTTAGCTTTTCCAAGAAGCTTGACCCTTTTTTTTAGGCTTCTCCAAGAAGCTTGATCCTTTTTAAGCTTCTTGAAGAAGCTTGAACCTCTTGACCCCTTTGCCTAGCTTCTCTAAGAAGCTTGGCCCTTTTGCTCCAAGCTTCTAAGAGAAGCTTGGCCTTTTTGCTCAAAGCTTCTAAGAGAAGCTTTGCCCCCTTGGTTTCTTTATAAAAAGAGGGCCTCTCCTCTCCTTTAGAGGGTAAGAAAAATCTGATATATAGGATATATATATCACTCCCTCTCTATATCTCCCTCTCTCTCTACATTTGTGTGGGTTAGAGGGTTCAAAAGGGTCTAGTTCTTGCACATTTACACTACAACTCTTGGCCTAACACCTCCATCATCAACCTAAGGAGCTTGGAGGCCATTTTCAGAGGCTAAAGGACTATTTTTGGGACCAAGAGGCTGCTGTCCCCTTTTGGCTACAAAGGTAACCCCTTTTCCCTCTTTATTTCCCGTTTTTGCACACACTTTTAGCCTATCTTGCTTGCTGTTTTGAGCTTCATGTACAACATAAAAAAAGTTCTATTTTTTTGTGTTTAAGATACTTCATTAAGGTCACTTTTGTGTTTGGGGTCATTTACCCCCTCTTAGGCCTTGTTTGGCCCCATTTTGTGCTATTTTTGGTGAGCTTCGAGACCACCTTGTTTGGGCCTCCTCACCACTGAAATCTTGAGGGATTTCAGTGGTGAGGATAGTGGTTTAAGGTCCTAAGAAGGAGAGGGCCATCCCCTCTCCTTGTTGTCTTCAAAAAGTGCCATTTTAGCCTCATGTGTGAGCACCATTTTTAAGTTCATGTTGGCCATGTCTTAAGTGTTATTTGTACTTATTTTTCCATGATATAGCACTATTTTTACTTGGTTTAGACACACCATGCTTGCCTTGCATACTTGTCTTGTAATGCCATGAATTGCCTTAACATGTGCCTAGCATTTAGACCACTATGCTTACTTGTTTTGGCCTAGCTTTGTGAAGCTTTTATGCTTGTTTTAGCATGCTTAAGGTCTGTTTTTAGTTGCTTAGGCCATCCATGGCTTGCTTTGTATAGCTACCATGTAACCCCCCTTGGCTTGCCTTGAGTTTTAGACCATCGTTGCATGCTTAGCTTGTCTTGTTTACTTGGTTTTGCACCTTCTATAATATGATTTCAGAGCTTTCTATGCATGCCATGTACCCATGTTTATCCTCTCTTAAGTGCGCTTCAAAGTTGCTCTTTGGTGCCTAAGTGTTGGACCTTGTGTGCATGCATGCTTGTACGTGTTTTGGCCCTTATTTCCATGGCATTTGGCCACTGATTTGGACCTATTTGAGAGCTGCCCATTTTGGTTTAAGGCCATTCCCATATGTCATTGCATGTTCATCCATCTTGCATGCTCGCTAGTTTGCATAACTTGCATGCTTTTATGTTTACATTGATTGTTCACATGCTCATATTGCATGCTTAGCTTCCATGCCTAGGTTGCATAACATTAAGCATGCATCTCTTGCCTCTTGAATTGATTATGATGAAGGTTGGGGCCCATTGTTTGTTTTGTGCATTTCATTCCATATTCAAATTGCACACTTTGACTCTTTGGGCCATCACGCATTGAAATGCACGATTGGTGGTCCAAGAATCAAGGAACATACCCCTTTGAGTCACAAACATGATAAGGGATGTGTTGGTGCACACATTTGCTTGAAATACATTGCCATGCCTTGTTTTGCCCTCTGTTGCTGTCAAATAGGTTTCTGCGGGAAGTTTTGGCCGGCCGGCCATATATACTGCCGACCGACCAAATATATTTGGCCGAGAGCTCAATGGATGGTCGATGACCACTTCAAAATGGTCGGTGATGATCCCACTTGGTCGGTGGTGCTCCACAGTGTCTATGGAGCATACCTTGGGAGTTGTGCAATTTTCAGAAGAGCAGAGTAGGGAAAACAGAGGCAAACTTGTGCATGGCGTTGGATTTTCGAGCAAACCCGAGCACGCAAGCATGGGGCCCTCTTCCCGAGGCTGTTTATTGCTTAAATTAGATTAGCTAATTTGCTTAATTAATTAGGTGGTCTATAATATTTAATTAGCTTGTTAGTTAGTTAAATTGTTTTATTCTTTCGGTCCCTCCGAGTGAGGGCTAACTTGTAATAAGTGTGGGTGCGTGTGTGCATGTCTTCCAATCCCCCACTTCTTTCTCCCTTTTTCTTATCTGCTTTTGATGGTTAGTATTAGGGCATATTTAAATTAGCATACCTTATGTTATGTATGCGTGTATCCATACATTTGTCCTGCATGCACCAGGCTCGGTACATCATACTAATTGCATTTGTATTTCAATTCCAAAGTTGAATGCATGTTAGTTGTAGCATCATCACATGCCATCTTAGAATAGCCGAGCCTATTGTAGTTACATTAGCCATCTTAACATGAGCTAGGATCATGCATTGATTACTAACTAGCTTTTGTTTTGGCTCGGAGTACTAGGTTAGCATTTATGCTTTAGCATACCGCATGCGTGTGAGTGTTGCCATAATAGCATGATTACCATGAGGCCAGCTGCTTATGTGATATAACTGCTTGAGTGCCTGTGGGTGGAGGTTAAATTACCTAAATTGGAATAATGCATTAAAACTGTGAGTTTTAAGCCCACTAGATAGTGGCAAAATCATCTTTTCTAAAGCCCACTTGAGGGTGGCGAAATCTACATTTTTAGCCTACTTGCGAGTAGCAAACCATTTTCAAAACAAGCATGAAATGTTTTGTTTCAATTTAGACGATTTGGTCTATACTTGTTTGCTGTGCGCATAACATAGTAATTCTAGGCTAATAACCGGAATAAGAACACATAATTTGCGGGGCGTTCGGGGACGTCTACACATGCGGGGACGTCTACACATGCATATATGTGAAAATGCACCTTCTATGCAACGAAAGAGAACAAAGACATAATTTGATAAAATGAATAAAGCGATATCTGGTGGCACCTTCTGATTTACCTCTCAGAGGAATTGCAACAAGTTCAAAAGGATACACCTCGTTCACAGTAGCAAGTGGGACACATTCGCACTGGAACGCAGCTACAAACTCCCAAAACCGAACCTTCCACGCACTACTCAGAAAGTAGAAGCACAAGACAGTACCAGGACCCACCGGCCACTTGCTGACCACCAAGAGAAGCTGTTGGCCACCTGCCGACCACAAAAAAACCTTGCCGACCACAAATGGTGGCCTGCCAGCCATCAGTGGCAGATTTGGGGCAAAATTGTCTTTTTGCGTTGGGTCTTTAAGTATAGGGCTCAAGGCTTCATTTCCTTACTTCTCTAAGGTCGAAAACCCTCCCCCTCTCTCTCTAGACACTTTGTCTCTCTAGATCCGTTCTTTATACGCATTTTTCAACGCCCTATGCAAACTTTTTTCGTAAAACCCTCTTAATTCTCTACATTTTGAACTGATTAGATTTTGATTTCATCACTTTTTCTCGGATTTTCACCACTTTAGGTTTGTTCCCCTCGACCTTCTCTCAAGTTTTGTGAATTTTCCAGAGTTTTGACTTTTTCTCTTATTTTCTCTCTCTAGGGTTGACTTTTTCCAAGTTTACCCTTTGTTCTCCATTTTTCTTCACTTTTCACCTACTTTTCACCCATTTTCCAAATGGCAGATGAGATTCCTCACGACGGAACTCCCCCAGAGGTTCCATTTGTGTTTCCACCTATTGCCGAGGTAGAGGAGCCAACAGTTGCTGAGGCTAGCGAGGTGGCTTAGGGCATTGAGGCTGATCTATTTTTGTGCATTCTTGCCTTTCTTTTAATTGTATTTCTTGTATTGCCTTTCATCTGACTATACTTTCACCACTGCTTTTCATCTAATTCACCTGTTCTTTGTCACAGGAAGACTGTCGTGCCTATAGGGGGTATGGAGCGACGACAATGGGGGACTGGTACGACGAGCTTCCTGTCAGGGTTCACGACATCATCAATGAGACTGGCTTCGGCCTTTTTTGCTCCGGCCTGACAAACATTATAGTGAGCCACCCCCTTCTAGGAGCGTTAGTGGAAAGGTGGTGGGGCACCACCAACTTCTTTTTCTTCTCTACTACCGGGGAGATGACTACGACTTTCCCATGATCATAGGCTTAGGAGTAGGGGGTGATCCGATCCCTTTTGACACAGACATGTAGGAGAATGCTTGGATCGACCTGTTGGGAGTGTGCCCACCTCTGTACTGGCCAACAATGGTGAGATACAGTTAGTTCGTCGAAGCAGCTCCGCGGGAGCGAGCCTGAGACACTGGAGGAGATGGAGCAATATACCCGGGCTTCCTGATGTTTGTCCTCGATACCACCTTGTTTTCGAACAGGTTAAACACCGTGGGTTTATATCTGTTGAGCGCCCTGGTTACCCTTCCCTGGGTTTTCTTCTACGACTGGGGCGGAGCTAGCCTGACCACCCTATACGGCTATATGAGCTTCACTTCCTGCCTGAGGGGAGAGCGGATCGGAGGCTACTGGCGAGCCTAGGAGGTATGCATTTCAATTCCCTCTTTGCACTTTACACCTTCTACTTCACATTTTTTGCTTTATATTTGTTCAACACCTATGCTTTCTACTTTGCACTTTCTACATCCGTTTATGCCCTGTGCTTTCTACTTTACACTTTCTATATCTGTTCATGCTCTGTGCTTTCTGCTTTGTTCTTTCTATATTTGTTCATGCTGTGCTTTCTGCTTTGTACTTTCTGTATATGTTCATGCTGTGTCCATATCACTGCACTTTCCTTGTAGCTATGGGTTTATGCATATTTTTTAGCCCTCGCCCCAGAGCCTATGGAGGAGCTCTCCCTGGTGGTTTCCTACACGAGACAATACGATGGTCGGTGTCAGCGCCGGAGTCGTGAGACCTTTTCTTTTTCCGTTATTACTTTGATATTGTGGCCGCCCATGAGGTAACCCGAAACACAGTCATTTTTATTTTAACAACTATTCTAATTCACACTTTGGCAATTGACGACAAATAACAATATGTACATTTTTTATTTGCAGATCGCGTGGCAGCCTTGGGCCATGATGTCAGCCGAGGTACGAGACCAGTATGTGGGAGCCTGGGGCACATCACGCTTCCGGATTCTGCTAGAGGGCCCAGTCTACCGGGCTTGGTTCTTGAGCAAGAGATTCATTTGCCAAACTGTAGGCTTGCCTGATCCAGTCATTCTGATGCCACCTCCGGAGTCTATGAGGACAGCAAATAGCCTATCTGTTGATGCAATCATACAGTTCATGGTGGGATTGGACGTTAACTTCTTTAGAGGAAAGGGCGATTACACGACATTTATTTAGACCTACCTTATGCCTCCTCTAACGGGGGCTCACGTAGGCGAGAGAGCAAGGGCTCCCATGGCGGGCGAGGTGACTCGGGCAACTAGGGCCTATGCTAGAGGGGCTCTCTCTGTGGAGCAGATTATCCGTTGGCTGGAGCTTCCCATTGCACTCATATGCTGGCGTCCTACTAGGACTGCTTATCAGATTCCGATTGAGCCAGCATATGCAGGACACGAGCTTGTCGGAGTTCAAGGCTCGTCCTAGTTATGGACCACACTTTACCATTTGCACCTCACATTTCATTTCAAAAATGTTTATTGCAGACATTGATCATCCAAATACATTTACAGACATCTATAGAGTATATGGGGAGCCTTCTCGAGCTGCTGGCTTCCCTGATAGGCATGGTGCAAAGGAGGGAGACGCTGCTTGCTCTCCACGATATCTAGGTAATTTCCTTCAATTTGTATTTCATGCAATCATATTCTTATCGATACATCAGCATTTCAACTGTAGTCTTTCCCAAACTGTACTGATACACTGCATTGGCACACTGTATTCACACATTGTACTCACACTGTATTTGATTTCTGCATACCACTTATTCCGCATACTATGCCTATATGTGATACACACACTGTAGCTGATATGTTGACAACTATTTTTTTCCAGATCCCATCTACACCAATGGCACCAGCGGCAGCAGTAGTAGCACCAGCACTAGCAGTACCTCCTCCAGTAACAAGGAGGGGAGAGAGACAGGCCCCAGCCCGTGGCCGAGATGTGAGTCGCGCTCAAGGTAGAGATAGAGGCACCTAAGTCCATAGTAGTCCTTCAGATCCCATTTTGAGCGATGATGATACAAAGACTAGTGATTCTGAGGAGGCAGTGAGTTGGCATCCTAAGTCATCCAAGAGTGGAGATGATGATATTGGCTCGGCGTTTGAGAGTAGAGGCGATCATGCTGGCTCGAGGTCTGAGAACGGAGGTGACTCCGAGGCGAATTCTGAGGCAGAGAGTAGAGACGATACCGGCTTTGGTTCAGAGTCTAATTCTGACAGCTGTACCGAAGGAGATAGTGATCTCGAGTCCTCCATTCCGAGGAAGATGACGAAGAGGGCCTCACTGGCCTGAGATGACCGATGCTGATGTTTTTGTACTTTTTTGCTTAGTTTTTTTTTTTTTGTAGCATTAGTACATGTATAGCTTCAGATAGGTTTTATTTTGCTTTTGAAACTTGTACGCCTCTTTTGTGAAAACCATGATCGAAATAAAACCTTGCAGTTTTTTTTTTTTTTTTTTTTTTTTAAGAAATGTGTTGTCATTTTTACATCATGAGAACCATATTTGCATGGAATGGAAATAGGATTGAATTGGCCAAGAGGGCACTTGATTGAAACAATGTTCTTAATCGGGTAATGAGCCAACCAACAACCAAAATACAAAATACAACATACAACTCGATAAACAAAGCAAAAATAACTCAAATACAAATAAACACACTTGTTAAAACCAAAAGACTCAAAACAAGACCGTAAAATACTCAAAGATCGAGACAAAATACATGTTGCCAACATTGCCCAACACACAGGTGGACGACAGACCAGAAAGAGGGACTGCCGACCACAAAGAAAAGTTGCCGGCCGGAGGACGGGGCCTGCCTGCCACCAATGTGAGTAACTTCTAGATTGTTGACAGCTGGCTTCCACTCACAGCCTTATTTTCTATAAAAGGTTCAGCTTCGTGATTTCTCCTCCAGAACCTCATTTCAGCTTCAATTTCTTCCACAAATGGAGTCATTTTTTGCCGAAAAGCTCTTGGATTGGATAGCTGCTTTAGACGACATGGAAAAGGTAAATTTCTAGGGTTTTGACATAAATGCACTTTTTCTGTTGAGTCGTACTTTACTTTGTTTTCCGCTCTTCCATGTCGCGGCCCGATGCTGGGATTTAATTACATATGTCTTTCGCTTTGGAGAACAAGAAATATGCCCGACACTTGAAGAATTTCAAGCATTAATGGAATCCCGGCGTGTAGACGTCCCCCGAACGCCCCGGGAGGGAACGAGTCCCGTTCCGTTCGTATTGGGGTCACTACAGCTCAGGACTCTCAAATTGTCACGGTTCTTAATCTGAACCAAAGAGTCCAAATCCGGCAAATCGTTTTGAGAAAACAGATTTTTAGAAAAGAAGTGCCAAACATGGACTGCTTTGCCAGATACAGAGTCGCCACCTAAATGTTTTATTTTGGGAAAATTTAGGAAACCCTGACTCGTTTGCCTAAGGCCACGTGTCCGTCATCACCAAAGTTGCCTCGGCTCGGGAACTTGGGTACGATTGGGGAAGGTCACTTCGTGAGCACCCCCGCTCGCTCGATCAAAGATCGGCCTCTACTAACCATGATATCAAGTTTTGAAAACATTGTGTGTTCTTATTCCGGTTATTAGCCTAGATTTACTATGTGATGCGCACAGCATACAAGTATTGACTGGATCGCCTGAATTGGAACAAAACATTTCATGTTTGTTTGTTTGAAAATGGTTTGATGGTGCTACCCGCAAGTAGGCTAAGACGTGAATTTGCCACCCTCAGGTGGGCTTAGGAAAAGATGGTTTTGCCACTATCTAGTGG
Source organism: Camellia sinensis (assembly GCF_055761805.1). Taxonomy (NCBI): domain Eukaryota; kingdom Viridiplantae; phylum Streptophyta; class Magnoliopsida; order Ericales; family Theaceae; genus Camellia; species Camellia sinensis. Next base: position 38,193,172 of record NC_138969.1, on the reverse strand, counting down.
GCTTAAAACTCACAGTCAATGATTTGTTCCAATCCAAACAACCCAACCTTCACCCACAGGCATTCAGGCAGTTATATCACATAAGCAAATAGCCTCATGGTAAGCATGCTATTCATGGCAGTCACTCACACGCATGCAAGGATGCTAAAGCATAAAAACTCACCGAGTACTCCAAGCCAAAACAGAAACTACATTAGAAATCATGCATGATCCTAAGTATACAGAAATGCCTAATGCAACACATGCAAAAATGCAACTATAGCAGGCTCGGCTATTCTAAACATGGCATATGAGATGCAACAGCAAACAAGTATTCAACTTTGAAATTAAAATACAAATGCAGTTAGTATGATGCGCCGAGCCCGGTGCATGCAAAACAGATGAATGATGCAAACATGCTGTCATACTGTATGCTAATTGAAACATGCCCTAATCTAACCATCATAAGCAGGTAAATAAAAGGGAAGAAAGGCGTGGGGTTGGAAGACATACATCACACTCACGCACACTTATTACAACATTGCCCTCACGCAGAGGGTCCGAATAAATATACAGTCCCGAATAAAAGAATATTACAGTCCAAATAATACAGTCCAAATAATGTACAAATTCCTAATTAATTAACAAATTAACTAAGAAAATAAATAAACTGGCATGCAAGCCAGGGACTGCCTCGATTCCATTCTGGATGATGAATGATGCATGCCCGAGTTGCCTTTGCACGGAAATCCATGACGATGCCCCAATTAGCCTCTGTTTGCACCTATTCTTAAAATGCGTGCCAAGCTCCAAAAAGTTACTAATTCTTCATTTTGCTGCAACAGAGAGCAGGAAAAGGGCATGGCAATGTATTTTCACAGATATATGCATGCCTCGATCCTCGTGCCACCAATCACGCATATCGATGCATGATGGCCGAGGGGTCGAATTGTGCAATTCAATGTAGAATGAATGCACATATAAACACAACAAGAACCTAACTCCATCATGGATAATCCGGATTGTCGGTGACTGGGAATTGAGACACGTTCCGTCACTCGGAGTACGAAACGTACCTCGTTTCCCGTGCCCGGGCTAACTCCTATCCCAAACACGATGCAATATGCATGACATGCATGAAATGCAACTAAGATACAATCCTAACATACACAATGTTATGGAATGGCATACACAATGCAATAAGGTAATACACAACCGAGCATACACAATGCTATGGATGAAATGGCATACGCAATGCAATAATGGGCTTACACCAACATGAGAGAGCCTCAGCCACACTCACATAGGAGGCCATCAGATGAAAACAAGACAACTCGAAATGCGTGCACGCGTGCACACAAACCGAGGACCGACCCTCAGGCACCGAAATGCCACTCTAATGAGACATGGCAAAGATATGGAATATGGCGCACTATAATACAAAAAATCAGAGGTAAAATGAGATGCAAAACAGCCTCGAAACCTGGTAAAATGAAACCCGATGCATGGAACGAGCCCCGAAACATGGATTTTGGCGCATGAAATGGCCTATAGCTATGCAATGCATGCATAATTTGAACATGAGATGAAAATAAAGAAGCAAGGAAGCCCCTAGGTAAGCATTTTTACAGTTCAAAGCATGGCCAAACAGCAAACACAAATAGGGCAAAAATAGCATGCAAAAATGGCCCTAAATGTGAGATAATGAAACAACTCGCAGCTGCTGACCCCAAAAAGATTAGGGACCTTCAACAAAGTTGAAGAGGGGCCCAAAATATGACCTTTTACAGTTTATGGAAAATCACAAAAACCAGCACAGGTATGGATAAACTCTCATGCAAGAAATGGGCCAAAAGATGGCCAAAGAAGCAAGTGGTGGTTTCTGGCCTTAAACACAAAGGGGCCCTTCAACAATATTTAAGAGGGGCCAAAAATAAGGCATTTTACAGTTGATGGCCGGACCCAAAACAGTATGCAAATATGTCCAAAATGCTATGCAAAATGAGGCCAAAAAGAGAGATATAACACAAAGTACATAAAATATGCCTCAAACCATGAAAGACCCTCAATGAAACATGAAGAATGGGCCAAAATAAGACTGTTTTCAGTTCTGAAAAGAGCTCAAAAACAGAATCTTAAGAGGCTAATAAATCATGCAAAAAAGGGGACCAAAGAGGGGTATAAAGACAAGTGGCACATGGAGGTCCTAAACAGTAATGAGCCCTTCTTCAATGTTGAAGAAGGGCTCAAAATAAGCTCACTTAAAATTTACATCATGCTCCAAAACAGATCACACATAGGCCAAAAATACTATACAAGATAATGGCATATAAGAAGGATAATGAAGCAAGTGTATCAAGGGGGCCTCAAAAAGTGAGAGGTCCTTAAGAAAAAGTGAAAAGGAGCTGAAAAAAATGCCACTTTCAGTAAGGGCCAGAGCTCAAAACAGCAAGAATGTATGGCTAAGAAATGATACAAGAAAAAGCTCAAAAGAGAGGGAATGCTACTCACCCTTGAAGACCAAACTTTGATAGCTTCTTGGCTTGAGTTTGTGGCTCCTTAGGCTTTGAAGAACAGCTTCCAGCTGCTGGAATGAAGGATGGAAGGGTGGGGGTTGGTGGTGTAGTGTAAAATGGTGTAGGGTTGGAAGGATGGAAGCTTGGAGATGGAGAGGGAGTGAGGTTCAATGCCAAGGGCTTGAGGGAAATTTTTCTAACCCTTGGACCAATGTTGGAGGCCAAGTATATAGACCAAAGAGGGGGAGAAAAGGAGGGAAAAATTGGGGGGAAAACAAGCCAAGTTTCCCCCCAAAAGTTGTCCCCCGGATACAGGTTTTTTGGAGGGAAAACAGATATACAACTGGAATATACACACTACAAGGATCATGGCCGGCCAGGTTTTGGAGCTGCAGATGGCTGGCCGGCCACCCCCCATGGCCGGCCGGCCAAGGGTCAAAAGGGTCAAAAAGATTTTCTGGCCGGCCACCACAAAATGGTGTCCTTCCAGGTGCCCTCAACACAACCCTGTGGTTCAAAATTGTCAACTGTAAAACATGAGAGAGAATAGGCCATTTTTAGGAAGGGTTCAAAAGGGTCCGGTGTAATTACTGGCCGGTTACCAACTTTTAGTGTCCTCCCATGTGTGTACATCACAAATGTGTGGTTAAAAGTTCAAGAAAATGGCCCAAGGGTGTTCAACATTGGCTTGGAAGTGAGAAAAAACGGGCGTCGGAGGGCTCTTGAGGAATATAACTGGTTACTGAAACAATTGCCAGCCTCCCACCCTTCTATGGCCTTCCTGGTGATGAAACAGAGGTACCTGCCAAAAATGAACGAAAACCGATGCAAAATGAATGTTCGGGGGCCAGAACGCGCAGTTCGGGGCCCCGAAAACTGCCTGTTAAGCACCGAAAGTGGCACTCGACCACGAAGTGGGTCTCTCAAACCTCAGTGTCCCTCAAAAGGGAGCAAATAAGATGCATGCCAAAAACCGGAGCAAACGGAGGTGGTTAAGCGGTCCCGAATCGAGGCACACGGCCAACGGCTCCGAAAAATCGGAAACCGGACTCCAAACGGGCAAAATGGCCTACGACCACAAAACGTAGCCTACGGCCACTGAGAGATGATCTACGAGACCTCTCCCTCCCTTCGTGAAGAGAAAACAGAGAAAACCGAGCCTGGTGCGCAAACCGAGGCAAAGCACAAAAGAGTCCGGAAGTCCGGAGGCAAGGCTCGCAGCCGAGACTCTAAAACCTCTGAACGAGCACAATATGCAGTATCACCGAGCACTCAACTGGTGACGTCTGAGTCTCAAGGCCGGTCAAAAATGGGGTGTCTACACGGCGCGACGAGGAAATATGCCTCAACCCTGTTTTGGTTATGCCCAAGCTTTGGGATGGATGTGTGGGCTCACTTTGCACAAGGCTCGATCTTTGGCCCACAATGGAGGGCTAGAGATACCCAACTTGATTCATCGATTCTCCGACATCGGTGATAGAGGCAAGCTTCTCTGGCGGGATTTTTGGCAACATGCCCTCTGCTTATGTATGCTTGCATATTTCCTTTTTGCCCCTAGTTTCGGTGGATCCAGCATTCGATTGATCGAAGTGGCCTAAGGTGTGAAAGAAGGCAAGAGGTACATTGGTTTGGAGTTGGCCGAGACCTTGATGGGCTTATATGCCTTTTATCGGCAAGAGACTACCAGATTCGTGGGGAGTCCACTACTTCTTCTGGTATTGTTTCCCACCCTTTCTCATATGTGTTTCTCACAGCACTCGGCACTCATGCTTTATTTTTCTCTCAAAGCCCTTTTCTTACTTTTCTCTCAACATACATTTCTCTATTCTTTAATCTCTCTTTTCTTTCATTTGCCCTGAGTACTCAGCTCGAGGCTATTTTTTCCGCCACCAACTAGTGGATTTCCCCAACAAGAGATGGTGGTACAACTAGATGTGCAACAGGTCTGCTGCCGACATAGCTTGCCGTTACCCCTGGCTTAATCTAACCAAATGAGTTATAGCATGGCTCGGCAGCCTGGCATATAGTTGATCGGCCTCACATATCGCGACGCTTATTTTCCTTTCCAGTTCAGATGTGAGTTCTGGCATGATCAGCTTCGCCCAGAGGAAATGGTAGAGTACCGATTTCATTCCCTATCCATGGTTCATACTTGGCTAGGTACCTCACTGCTTGGAGGACAAGAGAGCTTGTGGCCCTTACCCCGAGTTTCAGTTATGCCCTTTCAGGCAAATGCTTGGCTTGGCTCGAGGATGAGGCACAAACCAGGCCCACTTTGGCTTCAGAAGCTTCCACAAGCGCAAGCAGGCAACGCAAGAGCACCTGACTGACCTATGCCCCTAGTTTATTGCTTTGACCTTTCTTTTCAAGTTTTGTTAATATAATAAAAGCAACTTTGATTTATATTAGAGAGTTGGAGAACTTTATGTTGAAATCAATGAAATTAAAGTTGTGAACACTAAAAATTTTCCTTTTGGTCCAAAAATGGTCTAAGTTGTTAAAGGTAAAATTTTGAACAACATCAACTTTTATTAAAACTTTTCAAAACCATTTTCGAAAAGGATCACCACTTGACAGGCACGGAGTAATTCCTCAAGATGTACAACCTCAAATCAAAAGATCAGAAATGCCCTTGATTGAACACTACTGTTCTGCATTGTAACCGGCTCTTCTCTCAGGGTAAAGATTACAACCGAACTCTCAAATAATGGACAAACAAAGATGACCTGATCAGACACATGGACAAGGCAGTTGAGTTGGAGGCGATTATGACCGAACTTCAGAATGAAGTTGCCTACGTATCCCAAAGATGGGAATCAGGCCTTACGTAGTTTGGTTCAAGTTCACTCGAGTATTAACTCTCTTCTTTTGTGCTTTAACTTTTGCCAAAGTCGCCCTTTAGGGTTTTTAACCTTGCGAGCTCAATTTTTCTTTATTTCTCATTTTTCATGTTCTACTTTTGCCTAGGTTGCCCTTTCGGGTTTTCGGCCTAGTGAGCCTCTTAGGGATAGTATTTCTTCAACTTGTTCATGTTGATCCGTTGAAAAGATTCCAGGCCATCTAAGTCCATGAGAATAACAGCTCCACCGGACTAGATAGCTTTGATGATGTAAGGACGAGTCCAATTGGATCTGAACTTTCCCCTAGGGTCATGAATGGGAGCTTGGTTGTCTTTCAGTACCATATCTCCCTCTTTGAGATTCCGGGACTTAACTTTCTTGTTAAAAGCCCTAACAATTCTGCGTTGGGAGCCTTGAACATGATACAATGCCTTCAACCTTCTCTCATCAAACAACATCAACTCCTCAAATCTGCTCTGTTGCCAGCCCGCCTCTGCTCTCTGACACTCAACCATAACTCACAGTGACGAGACTTCTATTTCAATTGGCAAAATGAATTCCATCCCATAGATGAGAGAATAAGGAGTCACCTTTGTAGATGTTCGGATTGAAGTTCTATAGCCCCAGAATGCGAATGACTATTTATCTAGCTAGTCCCTGTAGGTTTCAACCATATTCTGCATGATATTCTTGATGTTCTTGTTGACGGCTTGAAGAACTCCATTGGTTTGCGGCCTATATGTAGATGACTTATGGAAAGCCACATTGTATTTCTCCAGCAAGTCTATCACCTCTTTCTTGAAGTGGGGGCCATTATCTTATATGATCTTGTTTGGGACTCCGTACCGGCAAATGATATTGTTTCTGATGAACTTGGCCACATGCGATGCTTTCAACACTGCATAGGACCGAGCTTCCACCCACTTCATAAAGTAATCAATCACCACCAAGATGTATTCATGCCCATTCGACCCTTTTGGTGTGACTGTACCGATAATGTCAATTCTCCAGATCGAAAAAGGCCATGGCAAAGTCTTGTGTACAGTTTTGACAACAGGATATTCATGTGATTAGCATGAATTTGGAATTTGTGGTATCATCGAACAAAACTAATACAATCCTCCTCCATGGTTGTCACGACTCAAACTCGCCTCTATAGGTTTAGCATCGTAACCGACCAATAATCTGTGATTACCAAAGGCCTGTTTAACAGTAATAACAATAACATAGTAATGAGGGTTGGCGAAAGCTAAACAATAATAGAAAATACCATCCAATGAGTTGTGGGGACTTAAATGAACAAAACAAATTTCACACACTTGGAATTATGAAAACACTTAAGTCCATAACACACATGTGTACATAACAAAACATAAGCTAGGGAATTAAATCCCATTGCCTAAAATAGTTAACAAAACGCAATAAACACTCTTATCTTATAAACACAATGTCAAAAGGGTGAATTTGAATCACCCAACAAGCCCTGACATGCAATGGTTCGGAACCTCGTAGTGAGGCACAATAGTTGGCCTGACAAAAACAGGGTTCGGGTCAACGCCGCTAACTCTGATCCAGTGCCCGATCACCCACATATATATAATAAACAATGAGCTAGAACCCAGTGAATAACAACTGCGTAAAGAGGTTAAGAATGATGTCCTTACAGCATTTGAAACAATCAATTATTAATAGAGCATTTTCAATCAATATCTTTTTGTCAATCAATCGTTCAATCATTCACTTCAATCAATCATATTCATAGAGGTCATACATGGTACATCCAATAGCAGCAATATAATAGGTCTTAAAGGCCGAACAATCAATTGATGGCCATCAAACAATAGACAATAATTCCAAGAATTGGAACTGACAGAGATCTCTGTGATAATAGCAATAACAATAACAATATGCTATGAATGCCACGAATACAATTCAAAAGAGGATCATCATTCAATCAATAAAAAGTAACCGTTTAGAAACGATATAATTTATCATTCAAAAAATAAATACAATTTGAACATATCTTTATAACATCGTTACTCACAGTGGGCTTCTTGATGTACGTATTAATAGTTCAGCGTCCGACCTAAACAAATAAAGTCAAGCATAACATAATTGCAATCACACTCTTACAATTCTAATCAATTCGATTGTTCAATCTTTATTTGTTTTCTCACATTTGATTCTAATTTTTCATTCGCTTATTCCTATTTATTTTTCTTCCATTCCTTTTAAATATGGATGACTAGTATTAGGAATAAATTAGATTATTAACCTCCAATTAAAATATGTTTAGCTATGTATTAAGCAAACTAATTAAATATAAATAATCTAATCATATACCAACCCTTATTAAGTTCACTAATTACACAATCAAACTTAAATTAGGCTCATACACATTAATTACAATTATTCAGTCATGTTTAAACTACTTAATCAGAAACTCATAAATATGTACATTTTGCAATTTCAACTCTATTTTGAAGCAAATCAAGGCCCAAATAATTAATCTTCGCATTTATTTCTATAATCTTAAGCCTAACTCAATTTCAATTGAGTTTAATTAATTCTCAACTAAGGCTTGAATTATCATGCTACTTCATACAATTTTTCATCTTTCAGCTTCAATCTTCAAATCCTATAAAAAAATTCCCTTCAACTTTGAAAGCTCATGCAAGAAAATAAATAGATGATCATAAAATTCAAGAATTATGCCATGCATGGTAAGGTTTAAAAATTAATGCATCTAATTTCTTATTTCTATGATCATATATTCTTATGTCTAATTTTACTTCAAGACTTGTAATGTATAATCATAAACTTTGCCATATTAAGTCATAAATTCTCAATTCCCATGGAGTTTTCTCTTTAATTTGGAGGTTCATGCAAGTACATGAATGTTTGATCAAGAATAATTAAGAATCTTGCCATGCATGTATCAATTTCTATCTATATCAACAAATCTTAAATAAACTTATGAATTCTTTAAACATTCTTAAATTTCCTTAAGTTATGAGTACATAACTTCCATTCCATAAGATTCAAGGAAGGAGTTTTTACCTAGAGTGAACAATTTGAGTTGTCTTAAATGTTTTTCCCTAACCCTCTCTTCAGTTTCTTCTTCTTCTTCTTCTTCTAATCTTTGGTGAACTCTCAAATGTTTACTCTCCCTTTCTCTCTCTACGTGTATTGCATGAGAAACCCCACAAGTTCTCTACTTTAGTCCATTGATGAGTGGGATTTATTTATTATTCATTTCTTTTCTTTTTTTTATTATATAGATATCATCTTATTCTTCAAAGTTAACTTAAGCTAATAATAAATCACATTAATTAATGTAAATCAAATTCAATCACTTAAATTAATTCTCATCATTTTATGATCTGAATTACACTAAATTAAATTATACTAAGGTGAATTAAGCTTTAATTCCTATCCAATTATTTAATTCTAACTTGTTAAAATTAGCAAATCAGACAAGTTTAATTTTCATTCTAACCTATCTGTTCAAACAATACAAGTCAATAAAACTCATAACAGTCAATAAATTTCATAACAATTAATAACACTTAATCACATAATTAACATATAGGAACATAATTAATAGTTCCAATTAAGGCTCAATTCAATCACAGACAATTTCAGTAAATTGAATCAATTTTCAATTAAATTTTCCAAATGGCACTAAAAATTCTCATAAGTCCATCCATGTACTCAATTTCAATTTGTGCACCCAATAAGATTGTCGATTTCAGTTTCAAAGTTGTAACCTTAATGGGCAATTTTCCAATTTGAGCAGATATGCACAAATTAAATTACTGGGCACTTAGTTCAATTAGAATTAACACATAATTAATTAATTAAAATCATGATTAGCAAGTCTGGGTCGTCACAATGGTGGGACCAGTAATAACCTTGTTTGAGAATCTTTCGGGCTAGCATCACTCCATTCATGTGCGCTCCGTACTCTCCTCCATGGATGGCCTCCATCAAGCGCTTTGATTTCTCTTCTTCGACACACAACTTGTGCATTCCCAGATGACCTCTTTTAAACAATTTACCTTCGCAAATGATAAATTGGACGGCCATTCGCCGTATTCCCCTTTTGTCCTTGGCATTTGCCCCTGATGGATAAATCTCATTTTCTAATAAGTTCCACATATCGTAGTACCAAGGGTTTTTGTCTTGCGCTTCATCTATTGTGGCAATAGTTTCATAAGCCGGCGTGTATTTCTACTCAATGACAATCTGACGTATCCGGACTCTAAGTGGGATGTTTACCATAGAAGATAGAGTTGCTAAAGTATAAGTGAACCTGTTGTTCTCTCTTAGTAAATGCGTGAAAGTCAGCTTTTCAAACCTATGAATGAGAATGTCTAGGGTCTGGTGGTAAACCTTCATCTTTTCTTCTTTGACCTTCCAGTCTCCATTTGCTTGAGAAACAACTAACTTCGAGTCCCCGATGACATCTAATCTTTTTGCTTCTAGTTCTAGGGCGGCTTCTAAATCAACAATACACGCTTCATATTCTGATTCATTATTGGACACCTTGAATCGGAGTTTGAAGGCTAAGGGTATATGAGAGTCATTGGGTGCTATCAGTAGCACACTGATCCCATAACCGTACTGATTGGACGTTCCGTTAAAGTACATTGTCCAAGTTTCTTCCACAACTTGTAGAAGGGCTTCATCTAGGAACAAGTATTCCACCACGTCATCCCCTTCTATCGGGTGGTCTACCAGGAACTCCATTACAGCTCTTCTCTTGACTGACTTACGGGTGACATATTTGAGATTAAATTCGGAGAGAAGAAGCAACCAACAGACTAGCCTACCCGTAAGCGCCGATTTCTCAAAGAGATATTTGATGGGATCTAATCTCGAAACCAGGATTACAGAGTGAGCTAACAAGTTATGCCTCAACGTCCTAGTATCCCATACCAAGGCTAGGCAAGCTTTCTCCAACGAAGTATAGCGGGTCTCATAATCCATCATTTTCTTGCTCAAATATTAGATGACTTTCTCCACCCTATCTTCATATTCCTGAGCGAGAATGTATCTCATAGTCGTGTCTATCACTGACAGGTACATAATCTGGAGGTACTGCTTAACCTGCTCAAAGGCAAATTCACATCGATTATCCCATCGAAATTTCTTCCCTTTCTTCAGGAGACCAAATAGTGGTTCACAAATCAAGGTTAATTTGAAAATAAACCATCTTATGAATTGCACTTTACCCAGAAGCCTCGCACCTCCTTTTCAGTCCTTGGTGGTGGCATTCTAAGATGGCCTTGATTTTGGAAGGATCTACTTCAATGCCTTTCTATGTGATAAAAAAGCCTAGCAATTTCCTTGCTGTTACATCAATGGTGCATTTCTGCAGGTTCAACCTCAACCTGTATTCTCTGATCCGTTGAAAGAATTTCTCCAAGGCGGTGTAGTGGCCCTCTCTTTCTTTGGACTTGACAATCTTGTTGTCCACATATACCTCGAACTCTTTGTGGATCATGTCATGTAGAATGGTGGTCGCAACCCTCTGATAGGTAGCCCCGGCATTCTTCAGCCTAACCAACATAACCTGATAGTAGTTGGTCCCCCACGGCATAGTGAAGGCGGTTTCCTCTCTATCCTCGGGTGCCATCAGAATTTGGTTTTACCCAAAAAACCCATCCATAAAGGATAACAATGCATGGCCCGCAGTGAAATCCACTAACTCATCAATGTGCGGCAAAGGAAAGTCATCCTTCGGACTGGCTCTGTTCAAGTCTCGGAAGTTCACACACAGCCAGATTCTACCATCCTTTTTTGGCACTGGGACGATGTTGGCCAACCAACTAACAAGAAACCTGCCTCAACCTGCTTGGTGGCCTCTTCCTTGATTTTCAACGCCCAATTCGAATGGATTCTACGCAACTTCTACTTGATTGGTCGGGTCTCGAGGTCAAGAGGGATTCGATACAATACAATCTCAAGATCGATTCCAGGCATGTTTTCGTAGGACCACCTGAAAACATCTTTGAAATCTTTTAATAAAGTGACTACGTGCTCGCGCTCCTCCAAAGACAACGTGGACCCGATCTAGACCAGATGCGGATTCTTCTCAGTGCTCACATTAATAGCAATGATTTCATCAGCACAGGGTTTAGCAAACATCTCCTCTCGATTAATCAAGTTTTTCAAAACTAGAGCATTTGCTTCCTCTTCGTTTTCATTAAAATTCTAAAAATCTTGGTCAATACAATAAATAAGCGACGTAGAGAAATACTCAAAATCGGTAGCGTTCTCATTTATAAAATCCAGATTACAACTGACTTAAAAGCAAAAGAAAAAGAGAACATGGACAAGACCTTGGCATCTGGGTTACCACCCCTAGGAATACCAGACTCAAACTCAGAAGAACCAGAATCTGATTTCGACTCCACAGACTCAGTGGCATCAGATTCTAGCTCATCACCCGATTCATAACTAGACAGATAGCCCTCCTCCAGCTGCCATATAAGAGATAGTGCCTCTGATGCATCTAAAATGCTGCTAGTTGGGTTCACACTTGGTTCTTCCCTGATCATGGAGATGGTAAGGTTATCCCCCAAGTTCTCTAAGTCAGCCATAGGATATATAAGGAGACAAACCAGTGTTGCCCCTACTCCAAGTTCACTATTGTCAAAGTCACTTTTCATGCTTTAATTAGCTTCAGTACTTGGTTCAGTCTTTTCTTTGGTATCACTATCTTGCAACTGTAGATCAAAAAAGATATCGAACCCGAGGACACACTGCTTCGTAGAATTCATCAAGGGCTCGGGAAAGCCGCAAAAGGGGAATTCTTCTCCCTCATGAACAAAGTGGCCATTCAGCGTTCCTTGGATTGGCCTGTAGATGAGCTCATAGTGTTTCCCAGCCTACTTGGCTCTGGCTCTGCCTCTGATTTCTTCTCCTTTCCTAATCCAGTCCTCTTTGGTGGGTACATAGTCCAGACCAAAAGCATATGGATTGTGCGACACTTTTGTCAATGCTGTGACACCTTTCTGGCCACTTCTTCCAAGTTCCATTCCTGGCACATGCTGTAGTTTGTTCATGAAATAGATAGATTGGGTGCTGACATACATGCCCTAATCAACGGCCAAAATGGTCTACACTACCTGGGCTTCAACAAGAGTAAACCTTGAGAGGAATACATCCTCCTCGCCATGAGTGATTTCCAGCACTGGTGTAGTTACCTCTGGCGGGGGATGGATGGATGAATTCCCAAAAACAATCACCACTCCTTTCCTGTGAGGGTACTTCAACATTTGATGGAGGGTGGAGGAGACAACTTTCACATGATGCAGCCAGGGCCTCCCTAGTAGTAAGTTGAAGGTGGCCGGCATATCCAGGACATGGAACTCGATATCTTACTGAGCTGGGCCTACCTGGACTCTGATTTGCACCGGGCCCATAACCTCCCTGCTTGTATTATCATATGCCTAAATTACTTGGGCTATGGGCACAAAGTCTGCTGGTCTAAGGCCGATTGCATAAGCTGTGCAGGAAGGACATACATTGATGGCCTAACCGGTGTCTATCAACACCACCGGTACCCATTTTTCCTTGCACTCAATAGATATGTACAAGGGTTTGTTGTGAGTTGAGCCTTCCAGCAGCAGTTCTTTGTCAGAAAGGTTAGGGTTGGCCTGGCGCCACTTGGGAAGACCAATCCCACAAGCTGTTCGGGGGTAGTGTCAATGGACAATTTAGCTATGTCCATTGCTGACAATACTGCCTGTCGATGTACTCGAGAGGCCATGAGAAGACCCCAAATTGAAATGTTAGCTTGGATTTTCTTAAGCTGCTTCAACACTGCCTCTTCTTCCAACTGCTTCTCTTTCTGTCTCTTAACCTCTCTGTCTTTCCCAGATGCCTCAGCCTGATCTAAGTGTGGTGGCTAAAAATACAGCCCATTTCTTGTCATGTGGTTTATTTTTTCCACATACCACATGTTGTTTGAAAGGCAGTTACCCCAGTCTTCGTCAGTGTGGGCTAGATGCAAATCGGCATCATCCTATCATGCACCTTCAGCAGCCAACAAATAGTTCTCCAGCTCCGTTGGGCTCACTTTCACATCACAAGTACCCCCCACAGGGTGTTGGGCCATTACAGTTTTTTGGTTGTCTTCAACCCTCTTTTGTTCAAACTGCTTCAGTGCAGTTTCTTGTTCCATGTCCACAGTGCTCACAACGCCTAGTTCCTGAGTTGAATTTTCCATGCCAGTGTTCTCCGGTAGTTTTCCTTTTTCATCAGCCCTTTTGGCCAATACATCAATTCTTGCTTCTATTTCCTCCGATTTCATTTCAGTTCCTTCCTCGTTATCCGACTCATCACTTAGCCACCCAGAGTTTCCGATTGATCCATCCAAATCAAACCAGCCAATCAGCACATCCCCTTGATCTTCTTCGTCAAAAAACTACAGGATGTCAAAATACTCCTCAAGTTCCACCAAATCATCTAACCCTTGGCTCGGCCCATCCTCTCTAACCACATTAACCTCCAGGATAGTTGGTAACACCAATTTCGGCTTGACTTGATCAATCGGCACAATGTAGGAGCTGAGATTGTACACCTCCTTAGGCAAATCCTCATAGCTCTCTGGCAACGAACTCATACTTTCCTCTAAGGCAAGCCTCCCTTCTACTACAACTGTCACCACCATAGGCTAAGGTTGAAGTGCAGACGTGTCCATCATGCACAAATCTGTGCTTTCAAAAATGAACAACGTCGGTCTTGTTAGGTAGGATGGGGTAATACATACGTTGGGGTTGTAGGGGATGACCAGTGTATGGATTAGGTTTAGATTTTGGTGGTGGGGGAACTTGATTGTGGACCGGAAGAGGGTTTGTAGTTACATTTGGTTTTTAGGATGGTGCGATCACCTTATTGTCAATGAGGTCTTGAATCTCATGACGCAGTTGGCAGCATTGATCGGTATCATGACCATGCTGTTGGTGAAATGCAAAATATTTTGTTGGGTTGTGTTTGGGTGGAAGAGGATCAGGTAGTGGACGAGGTTCTAATGGTTTGAGGTGCCCCTTTTTAACCAACACCTTCATGGCTTGAGATAGGGTCATGTAGAGTTTGGTAAAGGTCCTCTGGGATCAGGCAGAGTTGGCTGACGTTTGTGGAGCTGTATTGGCAAAGGGATTGGCAGTCTTGGTTGTGGTGGTGACAACACTCACATCTAACGGCCTCGTAGTTGTGCTACCACTAGTGGTTACATTGGAACTGCACACAAAAGGTCTTTTTGCCTGCTCTTTCTCATCTGTAATTATCCCTTGTTTCATGGCATCTTTGATCTGAACCCCCATCTCTTGGAGATCGGTGAATGTGAACAGAGGCAGGACGGTCATTTTCTATAACAACTTCCTGTGCAGATTGTGGACTACCATCCTTATCTAATCTTTCTCGAAAGGCCTTGTGGTCATCATTGAAGCTTTAGCCCTCCACCTTGTCACAAATTCTGAGAAGCCTTCCTTCGACTCTTGGCTCATTGCCTCAAGATTATGAGTTGTGACCTCGATTTGTGTGTTATACGAGTATTGAGCAACAAAGGCCTCGGCCATTTCCTCTCAATTCTTCTTAACAGAATCCTCCAACTTTGCATACCAAATGGCCGCTATACCAGACATGGTACGACCAAAGAGAGAGAGCTTCTGTAACCTAGTCAGGCCCATCAGCCGCAGGATGTCTGAAAATAGTTGTAGATGAACCATGGGATCTCCGAAGCCTTAGAATCAATCAATGTGCGACATTTTGAACCGATTTGGCAATGTCACTGCAGAATTGGTATACTCATCCTCTATGTCCAGGATGGAATTAACAGCTTGTGCTCTCTTGAATAGCTTCTCCAGCTTGTTGACCTTGAGCACAGTTGGGTCATTCTCAAATACAAATAGAGCTTCAGTTTGATACACAGGTGTTTTGAACGCTTGTGCTGGGATTGGCTCTGCCGGATTGCCTTGATTTTTTTGGACATTAGCAGTATGGGAAGTGGCTCCAAGTGCTGGGATACCTGTAGAAGGTGCATGGGGTGTAGAAGTCACTGCCGGCTGTGGTTGTTATTGTTACAGCTTGTTTATTACCTCATCCTGACGGGCTGTGACCTCGACCTGACAAGTAGCATCTCGCTGTAGGGTTTCAATTGCTTGCTGAAGATGATATATTAATTCCTTTATACTGACTGGGGGATATTGTGCCATCGGAATAGGCAAGTAATCTTGTGCTGGACTAGAAGTAGAAGACTGTCCCTAAGCCTGATAGGATGCAGGTGAATTGAGGGGTGATTGTAGTAAAAACTGGACCGGTGAACTCTGCCTGACTCTCCTTTGTCTTGTAACCGGTAGGAGTGAAGTAAACACGGGCTGTTCCCTAACAAGATCTCAGTCGTTGTAAAGCCTTCTGACTCAGGTCGAAAGCACTTAGGGGATATTCGAACTTTCTGAAGCTATGGTGTTAAACTACTCAGCAAAAAGAAATAAAGCAAAAAAGAAAGAAAACAGTAATCAGAAACCGTACAGCACCTCAGCTAATGATGTTACCAACACAGATGTAATCAAAGCTGCAGGACTGCACTCAACACTGAATTCTACCCCTAAAACGGATACCAAACTTGCAACTTATACGCATATTCCTGTACAGTTTCACTATAAAGCACATACCAATTAAGTGAGAGCCCAAACACCCCCTATGAGGGGGTAAGGTTACCCTGTCCTAGTTTCGTCAGGAACTAGGGTTCATAATTCAAACAAAGCGACTTCAAGAAATCGTGCATTCGAGTGAGCATCCTGTCCTAGTTTGGAACAGTCTCTATGGCTTTTCAATATGCAACTAGGCCGAATGGTCAGAAAGGTATCTCAGCAAAACTACCTAATATACCTCTCACACCTAACACCGAGAAGTGAAAGGAGGATAAAATGGTATAGCGGTAGTCCAGATCCAACGGTTGTGTTCCCATCATGGTAAAGCCTGTGACCGGTCAACCTTTTGGCGAGTTTTTAGGCAAGTCTCTGGCAAACCATCCAGAAATAGTAGATGGCAAACACAGTGACTTAGGCGCATCAATACAAATGCAATGCAAAGAAACATATAAGTGTAGATAAAATGTCACATCATGAATTTTGAGTTAAGTTCTCTAACTCCCTAGCAGAGTCGCCAGAAACTGCAGCCCAACTTTTTCATGCCCCCTTTCGAAAGACGAAAAAACCCTACAGTATCCCGTGATTCTGAATCTAATCTCATAGGTGCAATGTGAAATAGATAATCACCAAAGAGTCCAAATCCGACGAATCTTTTGGAAAATCGATGTTGAATAAAAAATATCAAAAATGGACTGCTTTGTCAGGTACACAATCACCACCTAATTATTTTTTGGAGAAATTTAGAAAAACCCATAACTCGTGCCAAAGGCCACGTGTCCGTTATCACCAAGATTGTCTCAGCTCAGGAACTTGGGTAGTAGAGGGGAAGGTCGTGAATTGAGCACTCTCGCTTGCCCGATCAAAGATCGGCCTCTACTAATTATGATATAAATCTTATTTACATTATATGCTCCTGTTCTGATTATTAGGCTAGCATTACTATGTGATGCGCACACACACAAGTATAGACTAATTTGTAAGAATTGGAACACTTGATTCATGTTTGTTTTGAAAATTGTTTCAAATATCTACCACTTGAAAAAGTGATCGCATATGAACATTACTCAAATTATTCTAATTCAAGCAACTAGCCTTTATCCGCATGCATTCAAGCAGTTATAGCACTTAAGCAATTAGCCTCATGGCAAGTATGCTACACATGGCAACAATCACACTCACACAATTATGCTAAAGCTAATAAAAGCTTACCTAGTACTCCAAGCTAAAAGAAAAAAAATGATAGAGTTAGAAAAATACATGATCCTAACTATATAATATGACTAATGTAACACATGTGATATGTAATTACTAGGTTCGGCTACTAATATGGCAAATGAAGCAATTTGATAGCATGCGGTCTAAGCACGTATTCAAAAAAGCACTAAACTAACAATGCAAGTTTAGAATGATGAACCGAGCCTCGATGCATACAATACAAGTGAATGCAAACATGAGATTGCTAAACAAAACATGATGCCGTAAACTAACCATCGTAAGCTAGTAAATAAAAAGGAAAAAGACATGGGGTTGAAAGACATACATGTTATTACAACATTGTGCCCTTACACAGGAGGGTCCGAATAAACTAACTAGCTAACTAAACTAATTAGCTATTACAACAACAAATGAATAATTTAGCTAAATTACGCTAAACTACTTAACTAATTATTACAAAATGAATGAACTAATTAATTAACTAATCTAGTTAATTAAAATAATTACAACACGAGACGAATTAGCTATTCCAACTAATTAATTACAAAGCTAGTATTTTAAGCACAATACTAATATACTTATAATACGGATCCCGAGGATCGATGGAGGGCTCATGCATGAATGCACTTTACACCCGAAAAAGCCACTGTTTCTATTGCTGAATGCCTCTGTTGCACAGTAGAACACTTGCACTGATTTCCACCTCCAAACTAACTCTGTTCTGCTTCAAAAGGACGCTGGTTGATTTTGCACTGGTGGCCAGCAGAGGGCCTATTGTCCACTGATGATGGCTTATCAGCCACTGATGACTGAACTTTTCTGTTGTAACAGAGAGCAAACAAGGCAGAGACAGTGTATTCTCAAGGGTTTGTTTGCACAATTTACCCCTCATTATTTGAACAACTCAAATGAATAGTAAAACTTGATTCACAAACCATCAATCTATGCAATTTCATTGTATGATGGCCTATGAACCAAAGTGTGCAAGTTTAATAAATGCAACAAAACTAGACTCTCAAAACCACCTCCCTATCATGAAAGATGAAGGGAAGTAGTTGACAATGAATCTTGAACCATTTTCATCACTAATGAGTATGAAACGACTCAAGACTTAAGAGTTCAATTAACGTACGATTGAACCCAAACCAAATTATTATCTTGCTCTTTTTTAGCCACAATTTTATTACTTCATTTTAATTACCTCTCAATTCTTTACTCAATTGAGTCCAAAGGTGAATGTAAGTCCTCTAATGGAAAGAGAGCTCAAACCAAGTGTTTCTTTGGGCATGAAAAAGATATCATACCGTTGGTAATGAACCCCCAAAAGGGATTAAACCATTAAGCATGACAACTCAATCTCATGTTTAAATAAACAAGTAGTTTGAAACCACTTTCAAAGCAAAACAAAAGCTAAGAAAGGAGTGAGGTTGCAGAGATGATTAAGAGTGATCACGTATGAAAAGTCATAAATAAACACTATCAACTCAAATAAGATGGTGTCTAAGGCCTAAAACACCAAACTTATGAGGACAATTACATTACAAGCATGCAAAACAAAGCTCAAATGCAACAAACACTTAAAAAGTCCTAAAATAGTCCTAAATAAGTCTTAAGATATGTTGGAATGAAGACAAAAATAGCTAGAATAATAAGCTAAAACAAGGATCATGCTAGGCTAGTAAGCAAAATACAAGGAGAAGAGGCTAACCCCTCCAATTTTGGACTTCAAACTATGATTTTAGCCACTGAAATAACTCTGAAAATCAGTGTTTAAAAGCTCAAAAAAAGATAGTGTAAAGGTGGGAAACATAAGGATAAAGGCCTTGAGAGCAAGGTGTAAAGAATGGTGAACCACCCCTCAACCTTTATTGGCCTTAAAACCCAAGTTTTAACCCAAAAATACAAAATTTTTACAGCTCAAAAACAGTTGGAAAATAATAAGAAAAAGAGTAAATACAACAAGTAAAGAGACAAAGCTTTATACCTCTTGAAGAGGATATCACTTTCGAGCGATAAAACAAGGCAAACACACCCTCAAGACCTCAAACAAGGCTCAAAGATACCTCAGCTCAAAGATGGAGAGGTTTGGTTAAGAGTGTATAGGCAAAGGTGAAGAAATTTGCAAGAGAGAGAGAGAATAAACACCCTATTTTTGACCGACCTTAAGACTTAGACGTCATCGTTTATGCACGCGATGATTGCACATGTTTGTGCTCGTTATGAGTTTCTGGAGCTTTCGGCTGAATGCCTTGTCTCGAGACCTCTTAACTCTCTTCTTCTCGGTTTGTTTTTGGACCATGCCTTGGTGCCTTTGCCTGGAGGGAGAGAGAGGCCTATAGGCCACTTTTTTGCAGCTGTAGGCTACTTTTCCCTCTTGCAGGCCACTTGCAGTGACCGGTAGGCTAGTTTCAGGAGCTTTCGGCTAAGTGCCTTGTCTTGGGGCCTCTTAGCTCTCTTCTTTTTGGTTTGTTTTTGGACCATACCTTGTTACCCTTTACCTAGAGGGAGGGGAGGGCCTGTCCACTTTTGGTAGTTGCAGGCCACTTTCTCCCCTTGTAGGCCACTTGAAGTGGCCGATAGGCCAGAGGAAATGGCCGGTCAGCCACTTTAAGTGGCCGATGGCCATTTTTCTGTTTTTGCAGATATTTTTGGTGCCAGCTATTCCAGCTGTTGGTCACTGAATGCATCCTCCCTACACGTGTAGGGAGGGATTCCATCAAGCTCTAAGCTTCTCAAGCAAGCTTCTCTTTGCTTTGCTTATATAAGGGAAGGTGCTTCCCCCTTATTGAGGGTTCAGAATTTTGAGAAGCAATTTTCCCCTCTCTCTCTCTTTAGAATCCTCTCTCTCTCATTAGAATCCTCTCTCTCTTCCCTTTTAGTGCTTGAAAGTGAGCTTTCTTCTTATTTTTACAAATAGACTCTTAGCCAAACACCACCATCATTGAGATGAGGTTTTTGGAGGTCATATTTGGGGGTTTAAAAGTTGGTTTTGGCTCAAAGAAGTTGCTGTTATTGTTGTGCTTCAAGGGTGAGTCCCATATCCTCTTTAAAGCTTTACTTTTATTGCTTATTTGGCCATCCTTGCATGCTATTTTAGGCCTTTCTTGCAACTATAAAAACCTTTGTTTCTATGTGCTTAAAATGGTTGTTTTAGGCCTCTTTGGTGTTGAGGGTGTTCTACCCTCTTGTGTGCCTTATTTGCTTAAGCTTAGTGCCATCTTTTAAAGCTTTAGAGGCACCCTTTGTTTCGCCTTTCTACCACTGAAACTCAGAGGAATTTCAGTGGTAGAAACCATGTTTTAAGGTCTAAAGTAAGAGGGGGTGGCCTCCCCTCCTTGCTTCTTGGTTCTATGTCTTGTTGGCCTCATACTTGAGCATATTTTTTTAGCATGTGTTGGCTTGATTTCAGCCTATTTTTGGTCTTATTTCAGTATGTTATAGCTCTTTTTGGCTTGGTTGAGTCACCTTATGCATGCTTCATACACTTGTAGTGTAATCCTACTCCCTAGCCTAACATGCTTCATGTTTTAGCCTATACTTCTAGCATGTATTGGCTCCACTCTAGCATTTTTTTGCCATTATTTAACATGCTTCAACTCTGATTTTAGTTGGTTGGATCACCTCTTGCTTGGTTCTTGCACTTGTAGTGCAATCATGCTCCTTAACCTAATGTACTTGGTGTTTTGCCCTTTCATTCTAGCTTGTCTTGGCTATACTCCAGCATGCTTTTGGCCTTATTTTAGCATGCTTAAACTCTGTTCCAAGTGGTCTTGGTCATGTATGGCTTGCTTTGTATAGCTATGCCATAGTTGGCTTCACTAGTCTTGAGTTTTGAGGTCCTTAGCATGCTATATTTGTGATGTTTGTGTGATATATGGCTCATTTGATATGTAATTTCAGAGCATAAAATTCTGTCATACTCTCATGTTTATTACTCTTTCATTGTGTTTAAGAGTTGTGCCCTTATGCCTTGTTTATGAGCTAATACATGAGCATATCTTTCTTGCCATCTATGCTACAAGTCTAGCATGTTTTTGCTACTATTTTGACCTTCCTTAGGTTTGTTTTGAGTGGTTAAGGTCATTTGAGCATTGCTTAGTATGGTTGTAGTGTAAAGGGCCTTGACTAGCTTTGAGTTTCAAAGTCCCTAGCATGCTTTGTATGTGATGATTGTATGCCTTAGCCTCATTTCTCACATGCTTTCAGTGAATATAGCGTAGTCACACTCTCACATATTCCACTCTCTCATAGCTTTTGTGGGTTGTTCCTTATGCCTTGTTTGTGAGCCAATGCTTGAGCATGATTTTATTGCCTCATGAACTTCTATCTCAACATGTTTTGGTCTTTGTTTTGACTTGTTTAAGCTCTGTCCAGAGCTGGTTTGGTTGTTTAGGCCATGTATTGCAAGCCTCTTGTGTGAATGCCTTGACTAACTTTGAGTTTTAGGGCCTCTTGCATGCTATACTTGTGGTGTTTACATGACATGTCATCATTTGACATCTGATTTCAGTGCTTATGCCTCTGTCATGCTCTCATATATATCACTCTTCCAATGTGTTTGAGAGTTAAGCTTTGCGCCTCGCTTGCGAGCCATAAGTTGGCATGCTTTTCTTGTTTCTTGTGCTCAAGTTTCATCACATTTCAGCCACTGTTTTGGCCTGCTATAGCTCTGTTTTGGCCTGGTTTGATTCATTGAACATTTATAGCATGATTCTAGTGTTGTTTCCCTCACTTATTTCGCTGCTTAGGTCTCTAAACATGTCTTGCATGCATTGCTCACATGATAGGGTCTTGTGTATGCCACCTTAGCTTTGAAAGATAGCATGCTGTTTGCATAGCATTTTGTTTGCATAGCATGTTGTTTGCTTTGCATTATGCTCAACTGAGCGTTATGTTGAACATAAGGTTGATTGGTCCACTTCATACTCAATGCGACGAAAGTGAGCCAATCTTCCTTGGTCTCTATTGCCTTTGATCATCCATGATGAGGTAGTGGATTTAGAGTCTTGTTTGCATTGCATTCATCGAATTTGTGCAAGTTGGATCTTTGGCCATCATGCATTGAGGTGCTTGATTGATGGTCTTGGATCCATTGATGCCTCTCCCTTGATGTTTTGAGGTGATATGGAGTGGCACAGCACGCACATGTCCTTGGGAGACCCTCCATTTTCTCTGTTTTGTGCTCTGTTGCAGTTTGGTGTCACAGCACACTAGTGGCCAGTAGTGCCTTGCAGATGGCTGGCACTGCTTCATCATTGGCCGGCAGGCCACTGGTGGATTCCCCAGAGTTGGTTTGGTAAGGTGGAGAAGAAATTTCGTAAAGACACCCTGCAAACAGAGCCTCTCAAGAGCAAACCAGAAGGCGTTTTGAGGCGGCAACTGAGAGCATGCATCCTTCATTGTTCAAGGCAGAGTTGAGGCAGCCTAGTTACATATCTTACATGCTTAGTTAGATGTCATGATTAGTTAATTTGTTAATTAATTAAAGTGTTGTAATAATTAGTCTAATTAGCTTAATTAGATTAGTAGCTTAGCTTAGCTTAAGATTAGCTTAGCTTTTATTCGGACCCTCCGTCGAGAGGGCAAATGTTGTAATAAGTGTGCGTGTGTGTGTGCATGTCTTCCAACCCCCACTTCTTTCTCTCTTTTACTTATCAGCTTTTGATGGTTAGTTTAGGGCACGTTTTGTTTAGCATACCTTATGCTTGCATGTTTGCATCATTCATTTGTCTTGCATGCACCGGGCTCGGCGCATCATTCAAACTGCATCGCATTTCAATACCTATTTGAATACATGTTATCAAAGTATTGCATTCATATGCCATCTTAGATAGCCGAGCCTATTTTAGCTGCATTTTGCATGTGTTGCATTAGGCATTTTGTATAATTAGTATCATGCATGATTTCTAACTAGTTTTATGTTTTGGTTCGGAGTACACTGTAAGTGTTTATGCTTTAGCATCCTTGCATGTGTGTAAGTGACTGCCACGATAGCATGCTTGCCATGAGGCTATTTGCTTAAGTGTTTAACTGCATGAATGCCTGTGGGTGAAGGCCTGATTGTCTGAATTGGGACAACTCGATGATTGTGAGTTTTAAGCCCACTTTGCGAAGTGGCAAAATCATGTTTTTAAGCCCACTTGAGGGTGGCAAATCCGTGCTTTAGCCTATTTGCGAGTAGCACTTTCAAACCATTTTCAAAAGACAAACATGAGTTGTTTTTTTCCAATTCTCGTGATTGAGTCTATACTTGTATGCTGTGCGCGTCACATAGTAAGTTAGATTAATAATCAGAACAAGAACGCACAAGGTTTATAAAACAACGTATCATGCTTAGTAGAGACCGATCCTTTGATCGAGCGAACGGGGGTGCTCATTTCAAGACCTTCCCCTCTCGTACCCAAGTTCCCGAGCTGAGGCAACTTTGGTGATGACGGACACGTGGCCTTAGGCATGAGTCAGGGTTTTCTAAATTTCCCAAAATAAAATATTTAGGTGGCGACTCTGAAATCTAGCAAAGCAGTCCATGTTTGACACTTTTTGATTCAAAATTGATTTTTCAAAACCAATTGCCGGATTTGGACTCTTTGGTGATTTATCAGTCTTATATTGCACTTTGTGAGATTTGATTAAGAACCATGACAGGAGTCCGAACTGTAGTTGCTAGAACCCAATTTGCGCCCTCTCCGAAAGGAGGGCGCGCAAAGAGAGTTTGGGGTGGGAAAAATTTTGCTCCAAATTTTTCTAACCCCAAAGCAAGAGAGGAGGTACTCTATATATAAAAAAACATGAACCTCCCTCATAAACATCCAGCCATACACGTGGGAGCAGATGCAAGCATCTGTGCAAACAACTGGCATAGCTGTCACAAAATATCTGCAAAAGACATTGGTGGCCGGCAGGCCACATTAGTGGCCGGCAACCAAAAGAAGTGGCCGACAGCCCATATCAGTGGCCGGTAGGGCACCAGAGGTTGCAGGCTTGAATCCAAGGTTTTAGTCCAAAGCAAGGAAACATGGGTGCAAGGTTTAAAAGGCTCAAAGCTATGGCATTCCATTGAGGACTTCGAGCACTTGACAAGCATATACACTCATCATTGGGTGTCCAAGCGATGACGTTCAAGTCGTAAGGACCGTAAAAAATGAGGTGTCTACACATGGGTCCCACATAAAAATTAGACCAAAGTTTAAGAAAAATATATTTTTGTCAAACCATTTTTCCAAACCCCCACATGAATGAAATTTGATGACAACGAAAATGCAACAACATGTAAAAGTTGTCGAAAGAGTATAAATCAAAAATATCTTACATCAGGATAGGTAGCTTTTGACCTTGAATCTTCCTTAGTGATTACCTATCGGACTTACTAGCTAACCAATGGACGCGATGCCTTGAATTGTTCAGCCGTTAGTGTAAGCCAAGACAATAGATTTCGCACAAAATATCTTCTGACACATCGTGGTTCTTACGGTTGTATTCATTTTGGCCTTGAACGCTCTTGGCTGTTCGTGAATACTTCTAGAAAATTTAACGTCTTCATTCTCATAGAACCGGCCCCAGTTCGACACTCATATATTTGATTCTTATTGAGAGTATCCATTATACTCATCTTGACTTTTTATTCCTAAGTGAAGATATAAGTAATCATTAAAAGTAAAGCTTACCATTAATCTCTTGCATACAACACATGTTGTAGATATCACTCTCATTATAGAAATGTATAGGGAATTTAATTCCTTAATGATTTCTAATGAGCCACACATAACTTAGTTGTCCCTTTGAATTTAGTTCTTGGGATCTTCAGTCATCTAAGTAGGGTAACCATTATGATGACTCTTATGTGATAGGCCTTAATCCAATTCCTTTCGATGAACTATACACTTGCACTTTTGCCAAACTTTTCGTTAATGGATCCGCAATATTCTCTTTAGATTTTATATAATCTATTGAGATTATTCCACTTGATAGCATATGCCTTATAGTATCATGTCAATGAAGAATATGTCGTGATTTATCATTATACATATGCCTCAGTGCCCTGTCTATTGCAAATTGACTATCACAATAAATGCAAATAGCTGGCACAAGTTTTGGCCACATTGGAATGTCTTCTAAGAATTAGTGAAACCATTCTGCTTCTTCTCCTGCTTTGTCTAAAGCAATGAACTCAGATTCCATTGTGGGTCGTGCGATGCATGTTCGTTTCGTGGATTTCTAAGAAATAGCAACGTCCCCCAGAGTAAAGACATTTCTACTAGTGAATTTTGAATCTTTAGTATCGGATATCCAATTAGAATCACAATAACCTTCTAGTACTACAGGATATCAAGTAAAGTTCAAACCATAATCATAGATAAATCTTAGATATCTAAGAACCCGGATGATCGTTTTCCAATGATCTTCCCCGAGGTTAGTAGTGTACTTACTCAATTTACCGAGAGCATAAGCTATATTAAAACGAGTGTAATTCATTAAGTACATTAGGCTTCCAATGATTTGGGAGTATATTAATTGAGATACCGCATCTCCTTTATTTTTCAATAAATAAAAACTGATGTTTACTGGTGTTCTTACTACATTCACATCGTCTTTGATATATTTACCAAAAATTTTCTCAATATAATGAGATTGCCATAATGCATATTCATCAGGTGTTTTAGTAATTTTCATTCCTACTATAACATTTGCGACTCCCAAATCTTTCATATTAAATCTTTTGTTCAACATTTGCTTAGTTGATTTAATCATATTTTGACTGCTTCCAATGAAAAGTGTGTCATCCACATAAAAACAAACGATGACACAACATTTGTCAGTGTTTTTAATATAGATGCATTTGTCACATTTGTTTATCTTAAACCCATTAGTAATCATAGCGTGATCAAATTTTTCTTGGCATTGCTTAGGAGATTGTTTTAACCCATAAAGAGATTTTACAAGCCGACAAACTTATTTTCTTGCCTTGGCACTACAACCCCTTCAGGTTGCTCTATATAGATCTCTTCATTTAGATCACCGTTTAAGAAAGTTGTCTCAATATCCATTTGATGTATCTTTAAATTATATGACGTTGCTACAGCAATAAGCATGTGAATAGATGTTATTCTTGTCATAAGCGAATATGTGTCAAAATAGTCTAAACCTTCCTTTTGTCTGTAACCTTTTACCACAAGTCTTGCTTTATACTTGTCTATTGAACCATTTGCTTTCATTTTCCTCTTGAATATCAATTTTTACCCAAGAGGTTTGGAACCTGGCGAATGATCCACTAATTCCCAAGTATGATTTTGCATAATGTATTCAATTTCACTATTAACAACCTCTTTTCACCTAACTGCTTCAAGACCTGACACATCCTTAAAGCTCTCAGGTTCATTTTCTAACAGGTATGTCATAAAATCTGGACCAAAGGATTTTGATATTCTTACCCTCTTACTTCATCTTGATTTATCATTAGTTAAATCTTGTTGGTCGAGACCATTACTAGTCTCTTGCGTTTGATTATCATTAATCTTTTGACTTTGTGTATAATCATATGTTCTTTCCTGTGAACTTAATTTATGTCCTTTCTTGTAAGGAAAAACATGTTCAAAAAGCACAGCATTTTTTGACTCCATAATAGTGTTCACATGTATATCAGGTATTTTTTATTTATAAGTCAGAAGCCGATATGCACTACTATTATGCGCATAACCAATAAACACACAATCCACTGTTTTTGGTCTTATCTTGATCTTATTGGGAACATGAACTTCTACCTTTGCCAAACACCCACACACTTTTAAGTATTTGTAGGAAGGTGGTCGACCATTTCATAATTCATAAGGATTGCTGTTAGTTTTCTTTTGAGGTATCCTATTGAGGATATAATTAGCAGACAAAATTACTTCCCCCCACAAGTTCTGCGGTAAGCCTGAACTTAATAACATGGCATTCATCATTTCTTTAAGGGTTCTATTCTTCTTTTTAGCAATTTCATTTTGCTGTGCGGAATATAGTGCTATAGTTTGGTGAATAACGCTATGTTGGGTACAAAATTCATTTAAAGGTGCATCATATTCACAATCTCTATCACTTCTAACCATTTTGATGGGTTTACTAAGTTGATTTTCAACTTCAGTTTTATAGAATTTAAACATTTCCAAGACTTCATCTTTACTTCTAAGTAAATATACATAACAATATCTTGTGCAATAATCGATAAAAGTTAAGAAATACTTTTTGCCTCCTCTAGTTTGAACAAATTTAAGATCACACACATTAGTATGAATTAATTCTAGAGGTTCAGTTTTTCTTTCAACCGATTTAAATAAAGCCTTCGTTCGTTTTGCTTCTACACAAATCTCACATTTGTGATTAGGATTAATTTCAAACTTTGGTATACAATCCAAACCAATTAGTCTACGCAAATTATCAAAATTCACATGTCCTAATTAACTATGCCATGAATTTGACTAAAAAATATAAGCAAAAGATATGTTATTCTTATTAATAATAGATTTTGGTACAACAGTCATTACATTTAACTTGAAGAGACCATCGCTCATGTATCCCTTACCCACATATTCCACTCTTTGTTAATACAAACTTATCAGACTCAAATAGAAGCCTAAAACCATTTTTGCTTAATGAAGAACTAGAAACTAAATTCTTCTGGATGTCTGGTACATATAGCACGCTGTTGAGGGTAAATTCCTTTCCCGATGTAATCTTCAAGACAACTTTCCCTTGTCCAGCTACAGCAGAAGTAGGCAAATTTCCCATTAGTAGTTGTTCACCATTTGCAGTCTCATTATAAGTAGTGAACATCTTTTTATCCTCGCAAACGTGTCGAGTTGCTCCAGTGTCAACGCATCATTCTTTGGGATTTCCAACCAAATTAGGCCCAAACAGCACAGTAGAGAAATTGATGTCATTTATCCCGTCAGAGATGTAATCTAGTTCTGTCACATTGGCTTAATTGGTAGTCTTCTTGCTTGTATTTCTGCGATCCTTCTTAGGGCGTTGACAATCAAAGGCACGATGTCCAGTCTTGCCACAGTTATAGCATTTTTCGTTGAACTTTTTATTGCCACTGTTCTCGCCTTGTTTAGAACAATCTCCGGCAAACTTCATTTTCTTGTTATGTGGTTTGGGCACTTAGCCCCCAATATAAAGACATATCCACTAGTGGATTTTGAATATTTAGTATCGAATATCCAATTGGCATCACAATAAGCTTTTAGTACTGCAGGATATTGAGTAAAGTTCAAACCATGATCATGGGTAAATCTTAAATATCTAATAACCCGAATTATCGCTTTCTAATGATCTTCTCCAGGGTAACTAGTGTATCTACTTAATTTACTGACAGCATAATCTATATCAGAACAAGTGCAATTCATTAGGTACATTAGGTTTCCAATGATTTCGTAGTATTTTAATTGAGACACCACATCTTGTTTATTTTTTGATATATAAAAACTGATGTCTACGGGTTCTTGCTATATTCATATCATCCTTGATATATTTACCAAGAATTTTCTCAATATAATGAGATTGTCATAATGCATATCCATCAGATGTTTTAGTAATTTTCATTCCTAATATAACATCTGTGACTTCCATATCTTTCATATCAAATCTTTTGTTCAACATTCGCTTGGTTGATTTGATCATATTTTCACTGTTTCCAATGATAAGTATGTCATCCACATAAAGACAAACGATGACATAACCTTTGTTAGTGTTTTTAATATATAAGCATTTGTCACATTCGTTTATCTTAAACCCATTAGTAAGTATAGCGTGATCAAATTTTTTCTGCCATTGCTTGGGAGCATGTTTTAACCCGTAAAGAGATTTTACAAGCCAACATATTTTCTTTTCTTGCCCTGGCACTACAACATCTTCGGCTTGCTCCATATAGATCTCTTCATTTAGATCACCATTTAAGAAAACTGCCTTAACATCCATTTGATGTATCTCTAAATTATACAATGCTGCTATAACAATAAGCATAAGCATGGATGTTATTCTTGTCACATGAGAATTTGTGTCAAAATAGTCTAGACCTTCCTTTTGTCTGTAACCTTTTACCACAAGTCTTGCTTTATACTTATCTATTGAACTTTCTGTGTAACGCCCTCAAAAAAAACAACATTAAACCCATCAGATAAGACATGCATTTACATATAAACTAACCACATTCTTTTATTCAACAGAGTTCCATTACATGAGTATTACATGTTAACATCAAAACAAAATGCCCTACGGGCTTACAGCTTTCCAAGTTAACACTTGGTTACAACAAAAGAGTACTAACTCGTTTACACATTAAGCCCTTGGCTTGAAGTTACATGTAATACATCAAAAGTTAAGCGACAAAAGTATGTCCGCCTCTAGCCTCCCAGCTATGTCTTTGGAGGTGGCATGTTACCTGTACCTGAAAATGATATTCCCATATAGGGTGAGCCACAACCCAGTAGAAATACACTAAACCAACCATGAACAATGACTAAAAGATTAGCAATTGATAGATGGCTAACACAGATACATTCACATAAATTACACATTTATGTCATACAACTTATGAGTCTAAGTTACCTTTCATTTTCCCTTTTTCAACAGATAAGCATGCTAGCTCTATCATCATTTCCACAGATATGTATAAAAACAATATCCACATTCATAGATAAGCATATAAGCTATATCCACATTCTACGACAAATATGTATAACCACAATATCCACAGATAAGCATATAAGCTATATCCACACTTCACAAAGATAAGCATATGAGCTCTATCTTCACTTTACTAGACAAGCATATGAGCTGTATCTACGGAGTTCATCCCCTATCTTCTCCCAACACTATCCGGTTTAGAGGTACATCCCCTATCTTCCCCTAAACCGCGGAGTACATCCCCCATCTCCTCCTCTACACATAACGTATACAAACACATTGGTTCTATATACAATCACTCAATACATACAATTAATGTATTCTATCAACCGTCAAGTTCCATGACACATTCCATTGATTAGTTTCCGTTTGCCTAATCATCATGCATTGTCTACAACAATCACGACTATCCTCCACCGATAGCCCAAAGCAGTTATTTCTGAACAGAAAATAAATGCACAAATGGGTATTCAATCATTAGGTACATTAGGTTTCCAATGATTTCGTAGTATTTTAATTGAGACACCACATCTTGTTTATTTTTTGATATATAAAAACTGATGTCTACGGGTTCTTGCTATATTCATATCATCCTTGATATATTTACCAAGAATTTTCTCAATATAATGAGATTGTCATAATGCATATCCATCAGATGTTTTAGTAATTTTCATTCCTAATATAATATCTGTGACTTCCATATCTTTCATATCAAATCTTTTGTTCAACATTCGCTTGGTTGATTTGATCATATTTTGACTGTTTCCAATGATAAGTATGTCATCCACATAAAGACAAACGATGACATAACCTTTGTTAGTGTTTTTAATATATAAGCATTTGTCACATTCGTTTATCTTAAACCCATTAGTAAGTATAGCGTGATCAAATTTTTTCTGCCATTGCTTGGGAGCATGTTTTAACCCGTAAAGAGATTTTACAAGCCAACATATTTTCTTTTCTTGCCCTGGCACTACAACATCTTCGGCTTGCTCCATATAGATCTCTTCATTTAGATCACCATTTAAGAAAACTGCCTTAACATCCATTTGATGTATCTCTAAATTATACAATGCTGCTATAACAATAAGCATAAGCATGGATGTTATTCTTGTCACATGAGAATTTGTGTCAAAATAGTCTAGACCTTCCTTTTGTCTGTAACCTTTTACCACAAGTCTTGCTTTATACTTATCTATTGAACTTTCTGTGTAACGCCCTCAAAAAAAACAACATTAAACCCATCAGATAAGACATGCATTTACATATAAACTAACCACATTCTTTTATTCAACAGAGTTCCATTACATGAGTATTACATGTTAACATCAAAACAAAATGCCCTACGGGCTTACAGCTTTCCAAGTTAACACTTGGTTACAACAAAAGAGTACTAACTCGTTTACACATTAAGCCCTTGGCTTGAAGTTACATGTAATACATCAAAAGTTAAGCGACAAAAGTATGTCCGCCTCTAGCCTCCCAGCTATGTCTTTGGAGGTGGCATGTTACCTGTACCTGAAAATGATATTCCCATATAGGGTGAGCCACAGCCCAGTAGAAATACACTAAACCAACCATGAACAATGACTAAAAGATTAGCAATTGATAGATGGCTAACACAGATACATTCACATAAATTACACATTTATGTCATACAACTTATGAGTCTAAGTTACCTTTCATTTTCCCTTTTTCAACAGATAAGCATGCTAGCTCTATCATCATTTCCACAGATATGTATAAAAACAATATCCACATTCATAGATAAGCATATAAGCTATATCCACATTCTACGACAAATATGTATAACCACAATATCCACAGATAAGCATATAAGCTATATCCACACTTCACAAAGATAAGCATATGAGCTCTATCTTCACTTTACTAGACAAGCATATGAGCTGTATCTACGGAGTTCATCCCCTATCTACTCCCAACACTATCCGGTTTAGAGGTACATCCCCTATCTTCCCCTAAACCGCGGAGTACATCCCCCATCTCCTCCTCTACACATAACGTATACAAACACATTGGTTCTATATACAATCACTCAATACATACAATTAATGTATTCTATCAACCGTCAAGTTCCATGACACATTCCATTGATTAGTTTCCGTTTGCCTAATCATCATGCATTGTCTACAACAATCACGACTATCCTCCACCGATAGCCCAAAGCAGTTATTTCTGAACAGAAAATAAATGCACAAATGGGTATTCAATCATTAGGTACATTAGGTTTCCAATGATTTCGTAGTATTTTAATTGAGACACCACATCTTGTTTATTTTTTGATATATAAAAACTGATGTCTACGGGTTCTTGCTATATTCATATCATCCTTGATATATTTACCAAGAATTTTCTCAATATAATGAGATTGTCATAATGCATATCCATCAGATGTTTTAGTAATTTTCATTCCTAATATAACATCTGTGACTTCCATATCTTTCATATCAAATCTTTTGTTCAACATTCGCTTGGTTGATTTGATCATATTTTGACTGTTTCCAATGATAAGTATGTCATCCACATAAAGACAAACGATGACATAACCTTTGGTAGTGTTTTTAATATATAAGCATTTGTCACATTCGTTTATCTTAAACCCATTAGTAAGTATAGCGTGATCAAATTTTTTCTGCCATTGCTTGGGAGCATGTTTTAACCCGTAAAGAGATTTTACAAGCCAACATATTTTCTTTTCTTGCCCTGGCACTACAACATCTTCGGCTTGCTCCATATAGATCTCTTCATTTAGATCACCATTTAAGAAAACTGCCTTAACATCCATTTGATGTATCTCTAAATTATACAATGCTGCTATAACAATAAGCATAAGCATGGATGTTATTCTTGTCACATGAGAATTTGTGTCAAAATAGTCTAGACCTTCCTTTTGTCTGTAACCTTTTACCACAAGTCTTGCTTTATACTTATCTATTGAACTTTCTGTGTAACGCCCTAAAAAAAAACAACATTAAACCCATCAGATAAGACATGCATTTACATATAAACTAACCACATTCTTTTATTCAACAGAGTTCCATTACATGAGTATTACATGTTAACATCAAAACAAAATGCCCTACGGGCTTACAGCTTTCCAAGTTAACACTTGGTTACAACAAAAGAGTACTAACTCGTTTACACATTAAGCCCTTGGCTTGAAGTTACATGTAATACATCAAAAGTTAAGCGACAAAAGTATGTCCGCCTCTAGCCTCCCAGCTATGTCTTTGGAGGTGGCATGTTACCTGTACCTGAAAATGATATTCCCATATAGGGTGAGCCACAGCCCAGTAGAAATACACTAAACCAACCATGAACAATGACTAAAAGATTAGCAATTGATAGATGGCTAACACAGATACATTCACATAAATTACACATTTATGTCATACAACTTATGAGTCTAAGTTACCTTTCATTTTCCCTTTTTCAACAGATAAGCATGCTAGCTCTATCATCATTTCCACAGATATGTATAAAAACAATATCCACATTCATAGATAAGCATATAAGCTATATCCACATTCTACAACAAATATGTATAACCACAATATCCACAGATAAGCATATAAGCTATATCCACACTTCACAAAGATAAGCATATGAGCTCTATCTTCACTTTACTAGACAAGCATATGAGCTGTATCTACGGAGTTCATCCCCTATCTTCTCCCAACACTATCCGGTTTAGAGGTACATCCCCTATCTTCCCCTAAACCGCGGAGTACATCCCCCATCTCCTCCTCTACACATAATGTATACAAACACATTGGTTCTATATACAATCACTCAATACATACAATTAATGTATTCTATCAACCGTCAAGTTCCATGACACATTCCATTGATTAGTTTCCGTTTGCCTAATCATCATGCATTGTCTACAACAATCACGACTATCCTCCACCGATAGCCCAAAGCAGTTATTTCTGAACAGAAAATAAATGCACAAATGGGTATTCAATCAACATTTCATTTCCTCATTTCTCACCATTAATTATCCCAATTAATCAAACAATGTAATTAGGCCATTTTCCATAATTACCATTTCAACCCTTAAGTCCCATTTTCATCAATGATTTAACATCAATTCCATTTCTCTATGCCAAACATGCATCTAGGTTTATTATGATTAAAACCCCAACTTTTGTAAAATTGCACAAAAGCCCCAAACTTTTACCAAATTACCAAATCAACCCCAACATCTCAAAATACTAAAATTAAAAGACAAAATCCATAGAGAGGAGTAGGATATCCCTACCTCGAAGTTTGAGCCAAAAAGGAGATGAAGACTCGAAGATCAACTTGCTCCAAATCCAAACTTTTTCAGATTAAATCAAAGCTCTCAACGCCCTCTATCTTTTTAACAAAGGCTCTAGGCTAGTGTAGACAAGCCCGCGGGGGACCTCGCTACAGCTCGGACTTGACTTTCGTTAGTCACGGTTCTAAGTCTGAACCAAAGAGTCCAAATTCGGCAAATCGTTTTGAGAAAAACAGATTTTTGAAAGAAGTGCCAAACATGGACTGCTTTGCCAGATACAGAGTCGCCACCTAAATATTTTATTTTGGGAAATTTAGGAAACCCTGACTCGGTGCCAAAAGGCCATGTGTCCGTCATCACCAAAGTTGCCTCGGCTCGGGAACTTGGGTACGATTGGGGAAGGTCACTTCGTGAGCACCCCCGCTCGCCCGGTCATAGACCGGCCTCTACTAACCATGATATCAATTTTTGAAAACATTGTGAGTTCTTATTCTGGTTTATTAGCCTAGGTTACTATGTGATGCGCACAGCATACAAATATAGACCAGGTCGCCTGAATTGGAACGAAACATTTCATGTTTGTTTTTTGAAAATGGTTTGCTACCGGCAGGTAGGCTTTAAAACATTTGATGATTTATTACAATTTAAGTAACCCAACCTTCACCCACAGGCATTCAGGCAGTTATATCAGATAAGCACATAGCCTCATGGTAAGCATGCTATTCATGGCAGTCACTCACACGCATGCAAGGATGCTAAAGCATAAAGCTTACCGAGTACTCCAAGCCAAAATAGCAACTCATTAGAAATCATGCATGAATCCCAAGTATACAGAAATGTCTAATGCAACACATGCAAAATGCAACTATAGCAGGCTCGGCTATTCTAAGATGGCATATGAAATGTTACAATTATCATGTATTCAACTTTGAAATTGAAAGTACAATGCAGTTAGTATGATGCGCCGAGCCCGGTGCATACAATACAGATGAATGAATGCAAACATGCTGTCATACTGTATGCTAATTTAAATATGCCCTAATCTAACCATCATAAGCGGATAAATAAAAGGGAGAAAGACGTGGGGTTGGATGACATACATCACACTCACGTACACTTATTACAGTTGTGCCCTCACGCAGAGGGTCTGAATAAATAATACAGTCCAAATAAAAGAATATTACAGTCCAAAATATTACAGTCCGAATAATGTACAAATTCCTAATTAATTAATGAATTAACTAAGAAAGCGGTAAAACTGGCATGCAAGCCAGGGACTGCCTTGCTTCTGATGGATGATGCATGTCCGGATTGTCTTGCGCGGAAATCCACCGGAATGCCCCAATTAGCCTCTGTTTACACCTGTTCTTGAAATGCGTGCCAAGTCCCGGAAAGTTGCTGATTCTTCGTTTTGCTGCAACAGAGAGCAGGAAAGGGGCATAGCAATGTATTTGCACAGATATATGCATGTCTCGATCCTCGTGCCACCAATCACGCATACCGAGGCATGATGGCCGAGGAGCCGAAATGCACAACTCAATATAGGATGAATGCACATGAAACTACAACTAAAACCTAACTGCATCATGGATAATCCGGAGTGTCGGTGACTAGGGAATTGAGACACGTTCCGTCACTTGAAGTACGAAACGCACCTCGTTTCCCGTGCCCGGGCTAACTCCTATCCCGAACACGATGCAATATGCATGATATGCATGAAATGCGACTAAGATACAATCCTAACATATACTATGCTATGAAAGTGAGATGCCTCGAAGTGCGTGCACACGGGCACGCAAACCGAGAAAATGACAGAATGTGATCTATGATACAACCTAGTATGCACTATGCTGTGAAAATGAGATATCTCGAAATGCGTGCACACGGGTGCGCAAACCGAGGCGACGGTATATGCAATGCAAGTGACTAAAATGGCATGAAAAAGGTAACATGGACTTATACTAACATGAGAGAGCCTCAGCCACACTCACATAGGGTGCCGATTGATGAGAATGAAGTGCCTCGAAATGCGTGCACACGGGCACGCAAACCGAGGCGATGACATACGCAATGCAAATGACATGAAAACATGATATGGGCTTATACCAACATGAGTGAGCCTCAGCCACACTCACATAGGATGCCGTCGGATAAAAACGAAGTGCCTCGAAATGCGTGCACACGGGCACGCAAACCGAGGCGATGGAAAAATGCGATGTAATGACATGGAAACATGATATGGGCTTATACCAACATGAGTGAGCCTCAGCCACACTCACATAGGATGCCGTCGGATAAAAACGAAGTGCCTCGAAATGCGTGCACACGGGCACGCAAACCGAGGTGATGGCAAAATGCGATGTAATGGCATGGAAACATGATATGGGCTTATACCAACATGAGTGAGCCTCAGCCACACTCACATAGGATGCCGTCGGATAAAAACGAAGTGCCTCGAAATGCGTGCGCACGGGCACGCAAACCGAGGCGATGGCAGAATGCGATGCAATGGCATGGAAATGGCATGCAATCATTCTAATGGAATTTCAGCACTAAAATATGGGGGAAAAAAGTCCCGAAATGAGGCGAAATGACACCAAATGCATGGAATTGTCCCGGAATGCGAATTTAGGCACCCGAAATGGCCTATAGCTATGCCAAACATGCACAACATGGACATGCAATGCAAAGACAGAAGCTATACAGTCCCAAAAAAGGCACTTTCACAGTTATAAACATGGCTAAACAGCAAGCATAGGTATGGGAAAAATGGCATGCAAGAATAGGGGCCAAGAGAGGGGTAATGAAGCAAGTGATATAAGCAAAACCCAAACTGAAAAATTTCCTTCTACAAAATTGAAGAGGGACCAAAAATATGAATATTTACAGTATATGGTAAACCTCAAATCAGTATAAAAACATGCTAGAAATGTGATGCAAAATGAGGCTCAAAAGTGGCTATAACATGAGGTATGCAAAATATTCGCCAAACAGCCAAAGACCCTTAATAAAACATGTAGAATGGGCCAAAATAAGCACTTTTTCAGAACTGTAAAATGGCCAAAAACAAAAGCATGGTAGGCTAACTAAACATGCAAGAATGGGGAATAAAAGAGAGATATAACATGAAGTGGCATATGGAGGCCCCAAACCATGAAAGGACCTAAATGAAATATGAAGAATGGAACAAAATAAGCACTTTTTCAGAACTGTAAAATGGCCAAAAACAAAAGCATGGTAGGCTGCCATTGCATGCAAGAATGGGGAAGAAAAGAGGAGTATAAAGGTAGGTACAACATGGAAGTCTCAAATGGTGTTGAGCCCTTCTTCAATGTTGAAGAGGGTCTCAAAATAAGCCTAATATCAGTTTACAACATGCTCAAAAACAGATTACTCGTGGCCCAAAAATAGCATGCAAGATTATGACATATAAGAGGATCAATGAAGCAAGTGCATCATGGAGGGCTCAAACAGGATTGAGCCCTTAATGAAAAGTGAAGATGAGCTCAAAAGAGGGCCTTTTTCAGTTAGGGCCGGAGCTTGAAACAAAAAGAATGTGGGGCTTACAAATAGATCAAGAAAAAAGGGTCAAAGAGGAGAAGTGTTACTCACCCTTGAAGACTAAGACTTTTGTTGCTTCTTGGACCAATTTGCAGCTCCTTTGGCCTTTGAGAAGTCTTCCTTGTTGCTGGAAATGAGGTGGTGATGGTAGAGCTTGGTGGTGTAGAAGAAATGGTGCTTACGGACTTAGGAATTTTCAAGGAAATGAGAGGTATAGAGATGGAGTTGTGTATGGAAGCTTGAAGAAGAATTTTTCTAACCCCAACATGTGATATAGCTTGCTTGTTATAAAGGCCAAAAAGGGGGTGCAAAGGTGGGGGAAAAGGAGAGCAACTTTCCCCCACAAAATATCCCCCGGATAAAGATCTTTTCTGGGGGATAAAGCCCCACAGCTGTAAAGGGAACAGTGCAAGGAGCTCGGCCGGCCTGGTACTTTTGCTGCAGGTGGCCGGCCGGCCACACCCCCTAGCCGGCCGGCTAGGGGTCAAAAGGGTCAATCAGATTTTCTGGCCGGCCACCAATTGATGGTGTCCTCCTATGTGTGTACAACACAACCCTGTGGTTAAAAGTCCAAGAAAGTGGGTCTAAGGGGTTCAACATTAGCCCGGAAAGAGGGGTTCAAAAGGGTCAAGTGGAATTACTGGCCGGCCACCAACTTTTAGGGTCCTCCCATGTGTGTACATCACAAATATGTGGTTCAAAGTTCAAGAAAATGGGCCCAAGGTGTTCAACATTAGCCCGGAAGGAGGGGTCAAAAGGGTCAAGTAGCATTAATGGCCGACCACCATTTTTTAGGGTCCTCCCATGTGTGTACATCACAAATATGTGGTTCAAAGTTCAAGAAAATGGGCTCAAGGTGTTCAACATTAGCCCGGAAGTGCGAAAAACGGGCGCCGGAGGGCGTCGGAGGATGTATAACTGGTTGCTGCAACAATTGCTGGCCTCCCACCCTTCAGTGACCTCTCTAGTGATAAAACAGAGGTACCTGCCAAAAATGAACGAAAACCGTTGCAAAACGAATGCTCGGGGACCAAAACGCGCAGTTCGAGGTCCCGAAAATGGGCTGTTAAGCACCGAAAGTGGCATTCGGCCACGAAGTGGGTTTCTCAGATCCCAGTGTCCCTCAAAAGGGATTAAATAAGATGTATGCCAAAAAATCAGAACAAACGGAGGTGGTTAGGCGGTCCCGAACCGAGGCACACGGCCAACGGTCCCGAAAAAACGGAAACCGGACTCCGAAATGGGAAAAATGGCCTACGGCCACCAAATGTAGCCTACGGCCACTGAGAGATGGTCTACGGGACCTCTCCCTCCCCTCAGGAAAAGAAACAAAGAAAACCGAGTCTGGTTCGCAAACCGAGACAAGGCACAGAAGAGGGTTCAGAAGTCCGGAGGCAGGGCTCACGGCCGCAACTCTGAAACTTCTGAACG
Organism: Camellia sinensis; assembly: GCF_055761805.1. NCBI lineage: Eukaryota > Viridiplantae > Streptophyta > Magnoliopsida > Ericales > Theaceae > Camellia > Camellia sinensis. Next base: position 38,154,018 of record NC_138969.1, on the reverse strand, counting down.
AGCACATTATGCAACATCACCAAGTGCTCAATCGGTGACGTCTGAGTCTTAAGGTCGGTCAAAAATGGGGTGTCTACAGTTGCCCCTCTTTGACAGAACTCGGAAGTCACAAGTGACGGGAGTGAATGTCAAAGCCCAGAGACGACCCATTTTTGACAAGGCCGAAGACTTAGACAAACGTACAAGATAAACAGAGATGTGCCCGCAGGCATGCCCGCAGGCAGGGGGCAAAATGCAAATGATAATGCAAAGAGCCGGAGGTAAGCCAATGATCATGCAAATGCAGCAAGCTGTAATGAAGCAAGTATTCGCAAATAGATGCAACAGTTTTAAGCAAGAATGCAAAGCAACAACTACATTTTATGCAGTTAAGAATGCGGAGGATTATTCAATCCCCGCCACATCTCACACGGAGAAGATACGATACCTGCGCGATTCGTCTGGTCGCACCAGCCTCAATTGAACCGTACATACAATATCGTGCCTGCAAAAGAGAGAAATTGCAACAAGTACAACATGCTACCAACATATATTTAATGTGATTCCGAAAGTTCGACACACGCAGTGCCGGTGAGTGTATGCATCGCGATGCAAGAGTGGAACATGCGTGACAACGCATGCTCAAACATGGAGGTATGCCAATATCAAGAAATGTGCATGTTAATGCAGGTATGCTCATGAGAATGCAAGATAATGTGACACGAGCATGAATCAGGGTGCCCGTTTGTTATGAAACAACGAGTACGGAAACGCGTGTTTCGGCGAAGGTAACTCGATCACGGCCTCCGATCCGCTTCCCTGAAAGGTTACAACTCATTCAAAAAGGATACACTTTGATTTTGATGAATGATGATGAGACATATGTCAGAACTTGAAGCTGAAGTCCCGGCGGAGCTATTTCGCGACCGGAAGTGTACTTTTCTTGAACTTTTTCAGGTCCCGGGAACTCCGATCTTCCTCAAAATTTGCAGGGAGCTAGGTGAGCATGTGGGGGACATGGCCGGCCGGTTATATGGGAGAGGGGAGGTGGCCAACCGGTTTTCCATAAAGTAGATAGCTGGCCGGCCAGTTTTCCAAAAAGGAAATGGCTGGCCGACTAGAAAAGGGGGCCGGCCGGCCATATGCCCAGATCCGAGGGCAGTTTGGTCTTTTTCACCTCCTTTTTGATGCTCCTTCAACCAAGACCTTGAGCCTATAAAAGGCAGCCGAGGCCCCTTCCTTTCTTGCCTTCTACAACACTTTTCTTCTCCAGATCTGAGTTTCCTACGCGTTTTCCAACGCCCCGTGCAAATTGTTTTCAAAAAAAATTCAGTTTCAAGCACTTTGAAGCGATTAAATTTTGGTTTCGGAGCTTCTTTTCGCATTTTCGCCACTTGAGGTAAGTTTGTCTCAATATTTGGAAGATTTTCTTGGGAGTTGACTTTCGTTGACTTTTTCCAATTTCGGCTCATTTTGCTCATTTTTGCTCCCTTTGCAGATCTTTTGAAAATGGCGGGCAATTCTCCCCACGGCGGAGGTTTTCCAGGTGCCGGAGATGATTTCGATCCCATGACTCTACCCCCGAGGACCCGACCCTTTATTCCCGGGAGGTACCGTCCGCCAGCATATGTCTTCCCTCGTGCTGTCTTCCGTCACTTTACTAGCTTTGACGAGCGAGCACCCGGGGATCTGCTTCTCCGAGAACCGGAGCATCACCTCTCTCATGAGGCCCGAGAGGTATTTTCCTCATTTTCTGTATTTTTCGTACATTTTCGCACCTTTGCCATGCTTGAACATGCAGTTTAGCTTATGACATAGTACTTTGCTTGCATCCTGAACATGTAGTTTCAACACTCGAATTTCTGAACACTCGGCTCATTAATTAATTGCGAACGCACAGTACACATTAGTTAAGAGGCGAACACACGGCTCAAACACTGATTTGTTGAACATACAGCCCGAATTCGAAAGTGAACACACAGCCCACACTTTAAATTTTCTGAACACGCAGCCCAAATTTAGAATAGTGAACACGCAGCCCACGCTAGTAGAAAGTTGAACACGCAGCCCAAATTTCAAATTTTCTGAACACGCAGCCCAGATTAAATAGTGAACACGCAGCCCACACTGATAGAAAGTTGAACACGCAGCCCAAACTTCAAATTTTCTGAACACGCAGCCCAGATTAAATAGTGAACACGCAGCCCACACTGATAGAAAGTTGAACACGCAGCCCAAATTTCAAATTTTCTGAACACGCAGCCCAGTTAATTAGTGAACACGCAGCCCACACTGATAGAAAGTTGAACACGCAACCCAAATTTCAAATTTTCTGAACACGCAGCCCAGTTAATTAGTGAACACGCAGCCCACACCGATAGAAAGTTGAACACGCAGCCCAAACTTCAAATTTTCTGAACACGCAGCCCAGATTAAATAGTGAACACGCAGCCCACACTGATAGAAAGTTGAACACGCAGCCCAAATTTCAAATTTTCTGAACACGCAGCCCAATTAATTAGTGAACACGCAGCCCACACTGATAGAAAGTTGAACACGCAACCCAAATTTCAAATTTTCTGAACACGCAGCCCAGTTAATTAGTGAACACGCAGCCCACACCGATAGAAAGTTGAACACGCAGCCCAAACTTCAAATTTTCTGAACACGCAGCCCAGATAATTAGTGAACACGCAGCCCACACTGATAGAAAGTTGAACACGCAGCCCAAATTTCAAATTTTCTGAACACGCAGCCCAGTTAATTAGTGAACACGCAGCCCACACTGATAGAAAGTTGAACACGCAGCCCAAACTTCAAATTTTCTGAACACGCAGCCCAGATAATTAGTGAACACGCAGCCCACACTGATAGAAAGTTGAACACGCAGCCCAAATTTCAAATTTTCTGAACACGCAGCCCAGATAATTAGTGAACACGCAGCCCACACTGATAGAAAGTTGAACACGCAGCCCAAATTTCAAATTTTCTGAACACGCAGCCCAGATAATTAGTGAACACGCAGCCCACACTGATAGAAAGTTGAACACGCAGCCCAAATTTCACATTTTCTGAACACGCAGCCCAGTTAATTAGTGAACACGCAGCCCACACTGATAGAAAGTTGAACACGCAGCCCAAACTTCAAATTTTCTGAACACGCAGCCCAGATAATTAGTGAACACGCAGCCCACACTAGAATTTGCATGTAGCTTATTTCACTTCATCGGCATACAGCCCATTTCATCTCATTGACACACAGCCCATTTCATCTCATTGGCACACAGCCCATTCATTTCATTGGCACACAGCCCATTTCATCTCATTGGCACACGGCCCATTCATTTTATTGGCACACAGCCCATTCATTTTCATTGACACATGTATTCATTCTGAATACAGGTTGGTTCCCGCAGCGTACGGGGGTATGGTTCCACCATCGCGCGGGACTGGTATGCTGAGCTCCCGGAGGGTGTCCGAGACTTGGTAGACTTGGCAGGGTTCGAGCCCTTCTGCGTCGGGTTGTCACGTTGTCCTGCCAGGAGGACACTGATGGCAGCCTTGGTAGAGAGATGGTGGGACACCACCAACTCCTTTCATTTCTCTGCTACCGGGGACATGACCATGACGCCCCTAGACTTCGCTGTGTTGACTGGCTTAGACATCGGAGGTTGGTCCATCCCCTACGATGAGGATATGGGCGAGTGGGAGGCCGCTTGGATGTATCTATTGGGGGCTCGCCCGCCTGTTGACAGGGTTTCTGGGAGAGTCCGATACACTTGGTTCTTTTCCCACTTCCGGCGGGCGGAGATGGTGCCCGAGACTCCCGAGGAGACAGAGCAGTATGCCCGTGGTTTCCTTATGTTCCTCTTCGGGACTACCCTGTTCGCCGATAGAGGGAACACAGTCGGGTTATACCTGCTGAGCGCTCTGGTTGACCTATCACAGGTCCATCGATATGACTGGGGTGGCGCCGGCCTGGCTACCCTTTACTTTTATATGAGCGCGACCTCCCGCGGGCGGGGCGATTTACTTGGCGGCTACTGGAGAGCCTGGGAGGTACTTTTCTGTCCTCTTGATTTACATTTCTGCTTCTCATTACTTGTACATTGCACACACTGCGCACTTTTACAGTCTGTATTTCGCTCTCAGCATTTCGTACTTACATTCTGCACTGCTTTTCTCAGCTATGGGTCTATGTATACTTCCCATCATTAGCCCCAGAGCTGGAGGTGGCAGGGATTCCCATGACCCCATATTCATTGGTGTTCGAGGGCCCGCACCGGCCGAGACCTCGAGAGACCCTCCTTTACCTGCGACAGTACTTTGACACTGTGCGACATTCAGAGGTACTTCAGAACTTTCAGTTCCTTTCATTTTCATCTTTGATTTGCTCTGTATATTCTCGATTTCTGATTGGTTTATGCATTTATCATCCACAGATCACATGGCAGCCTTGGGTGTCCCTGGGTGACGGTCTCCGACTTCAGTATACCGGAGGGTCGGACATCTCCCAGTATAGGGTCCTGCTCGAAGGGCCGGTTGGCAGGGTATGGTTCCTGGGGGAACGCTTTCTGCGCCAGGTATGGGGGTATCTTTCTCAGGATCCTCCCGCAGTACCCCCAGCCAGTATGCGGACTGCTGACAGGCTCTCTTACTCGGAGATAGTCGGCGCCATGCTGGGTAGTGATGCTTTACTACATATTGAGGAGGGGGACTACGCCACTTACCGTCACATATATTTGATGCCTCCATTGACGGGAGCTCGTATCCCGATGATGAGGCCTGCCGGTATGTCATCCTCGGGCCAGGCTCAGGCTCGGGCTGCAGACGCCCCTTCTACTAGCAGGGCCGGTACATCTAGAGGTTGGAGTAGACCGGTTCCTCCGGTTCCGTCGACTTATCCTCATCCTGGATGGAAAGATATGCCGACTGAGTTGATGGCGTGGCAGTATGGAGCTATCTCTCCGACCTCGATCCCGCTAGAGCCTCCGATGCCCAGTGATCGATACGCCATTGATCCTGACTCACCGCTGGTATGCTCCACTGTTTTTCATTCATCATTCAGATGTTTAGACATTTTTTGTTCACTGATGACTATGAGCTCATAGTTGCAGCCACCGCGAGGGTACATGGAGGAGGTGGTTGGACTGGTGGCCACACTCGAGGGCATGGTCCTGCGTAGGGAGGCACAGTTGTCTGTCGCGGGCATTCAGGTACCTTTCAGTTTTCTGGCATTTATCATACTTCTGATGACATGCTGATTTCTACTGCATTGATAGACTACTTGTGTAGAGCACATCTGATACACACCCCACTCGTACACTGTATTTACATGCACCCACTTCACGTAGCCTTTGCTTGTATCTGCATCTGATGTATATATTTGGACTGATGTATTTGAATTGAACTCTTTGTTTTCAAATGCCTTCATGGTCCGGTCAGCCGCAGGCCAGGCCACCCGGGCCTCCTTGGGGAGCTGGGCCATCTGGGCCTTTTCAGGGGGCGGGACCATCTCGGCCTTCTCGAGGAGCCGGGCCATCTAGGCCTTTTCGAGGAGCTCGAGGAGGGCCTGTCCGCAGACGCAGGGCTCACGTTGTAGAGGTGGAGCCTGATGAGGAGGAGGAGGATGCTGAGGAGGAGGAGGAGGCTACCGACCGTCAGTCAAAGACGTCTGCTGAGGAGGGGGGCTCCGGTTTTGGTTCGGGGAACAGAGGTGAGGCTGAGGGGGATCCTGAGGATGACAGCTCTGACCCAGATGATGATGATGGTGCAGAGGTTGTCCTGCAGAAGAGGATGAGGAGTGCTTCTCGTTCCCGTTCCCGAGGACTTTGATGCTGTTGTTTCCTGCTTTATTTTTCTTTTTGCTAGTAGTTTGTAGCACTTTGCACATTGTTAGGCAGTTTTATTTTTTATAAAACTTGTACCTTTGTTTGTTGTAAAGCATGATGGAATGAAATAGCTTTTGAAAATGTGTTTGTATTTTAAACTTTTAGTATCGTATCGCATCAATTTATTTCGCACAAAAATGAAATTGAATGGGAATGTGCATTGTGTAATCACCAAGTCAGGTAGTGAACCGACGCAACAAACTAAGCAACTCAACCTACTAAGATATAACAGAACCTTAGGAAGTTTACAACTCGATAAGCAAAATGCAACAACGTTAACAACGCACATAAACAAGATTTTAACAAAGATTGCTTGAACAGAGCGCAATGACTCAAAAACACGAAACACGTCCGCTCGACAAACAACTCGATAAGCAAAACAACAACTCGATAATCAAAACTACAACTCGATAATCAAAGCTCAGCAATAACAGAGTGTACTTCGGACGATCTGGGCATCGGAACGCATCCGAAACGGAGGGAGATGAAGGCCTTTGACTCTCCCGTTACATGGAAATGCTTGAAACTTTCCTCAAAGGGTAAAACAGGGCCAAGGGGATAGACTGCAGCATTGCCGGCCATCCCTGGGAGCCGGCCGGCTATTTTTGTGGAGAGAGACAGCTGGCCGGCCAGTTTTGTAAAAAGTAAATGGCTGGCCAGCCAGAAAAGGTGGTCGGCCGGCCACTCAGTCCTGCAGCCTCCTGGTTTTTGACACGTGTCCCCGTGAATAGTGTTTTTCCTTCTATAAAAGCCTCAACTTCGGGAACATTCATTTCATCTTAGTTTTAGACAAAGATGGAGGCGTTTCTTGCAGAAAATGTCACATCTTGGATCTCTTCTCTAGATGGCTCGGAAAAGATGAATTTCCGGGGTTTCGGCTTGAATGCACTATTCACGCTGAGCCGTACTCCGCTACAGCTTCCTTTTCTCCATGCCGCGGCAAGGTTCTGGAATCCAGTGACGCATGTTTTTAGCTTTGGCGGCCAAGAGATGTGTCCCACTTTCGAAGATTTTCAGGTTTTGATGGAGTCTGAATGCTCTGAAGTGATCTTGCCCCAGCTCCGTTTTGGCCACGCCCAGGCTTTAGGGCGGATGTGTGGGCTCACGGCGCATGATGCTCGATCTCTGATCTGCAGTGGGGAACTGGACATCCTCGGCTTGATCCATCGTTTTTCCGACGCCGGTGACCGCAGCAACCATTATTGGCAGGGTTTCCGGCAACACGCCCTCTGCTTATGTTTGTTGTCTCACTTTCTGCTTTCCTCGGGCTTCGGCGGGGCTAGCATTCGCCTGATTGAAGTCGCCCAAGGTTTGAGAGAAGGAAAGAGCTGTATTGCCATGACCTTGGCCGAGACACTAATGGGCTTAGATTCTGTCTATCGCCGGGAGGTGACTAGGTTCGCCGGGAGTCCACTGTTGTTGCAGGTAATGTTTCCCACCCGACCTCACATATATATTTGCTCACATCACTCGACCCTCAGGCTCGATTTTTCTCACAAAACCCTTTTCCTCACCTTTTCTCTCATCGTACATCTCTCTGTTCTTTATTCTCTCATTTTCCATCCCTCCCCTAGGTATGGTTAATGGACAAGTTGCAGGTTGTGGATTCTTGCCCGGCCTATTCAGCTCGAGGCTACTTCTTTCGGCAGCGTCTAGTCAATGCTCTTGACGAAAGGTGGTGGTTCGATTGGATGTGCAATTTGTCCACAGACGGCATTGCTTGGCGTTGCCCTTGGCTCAACCTCCCGGCAATGAGCTATAGTATGTCTCGGCTGATTGGGATCCAATTGATTGGTCTAACCCACTGCGTATTCTATTTTCCGTTCCGGTTCCTGCGTCAGTTTGGTCATGATCAGACCTGCCCACCGGAGGGGGATTGAGTACCCAGCCGCTTTCCCGGTCCGGGGTGCACAGCTTGCCCGATATGCCACGGCATAGAGGACTAGAGAGCTCCTGGCCCCTGCTTCAACTTTCAGTTGCACTTTGTCCGATGAGTGCTTGGATTGGCTCAACGAGGAGGCACAGGTTGGGCCTAGCTTGGCATCAGATGCTCCGTCCAGCTCTGGGAGGGGACGCAGAGATACTTGATTCAACTATGCCCCAAATTTATTGCTTATTTAGCGTTTTCAAGTTTTCGTTATGAATGTACTAAAAAGCAACCTCGATTGTAATGCAAGAGCAGGAGAACTCAGTTTTGAAATCAATGAAATTGAAAGTTGTGGTACTGAAAATTTTCAGCTTTTGGTCCAAAAATGGTCTTAGTCGTAAAAAGATTGATTTGAACAAAGTCAACTTTTATTAAAACTTTTCAAAACTATTTTCGATGTGGATCAGAACTGGACACGCCGGAGATCTGTCACTGAAATGCACAACCCCAGATCCCCGCAACTGGAAAGTTGCCCCTAGTCTGAAAAACAAAGCGGCACTGCATAGCAACGGAAAGTTGCCCCTAGTCTGAGTAACTTTGCACCGTCGCGGCAACGGAAAGTTGCCCCTAGTTTGAACAGCACTGTACCGGAGATCGCGATAAATGCTGATGGATAAAGATGACTGAGATGATAGAAATGGACAAAGTTGATCGGGGAAAAGTTTATGGCTGAACTTCAAGGTGAAGTTGCCTACGTATCCCAAAGATGGGAATCAAGCCTTACGTAGTTCAGGCTCAGGTTCACTCGAGTATTTTAACTCTCCTTTTGCGCTCTAACTTTTGCCAAGGCCGCCCTTTGCGGGTTTTCAACCTTGCGAGCTCAGTTTTTATATTTTCTAATTTTTTTGTGCTCTGACTTTTGCCTAGGTCGCCCTTTCGGGTTTTCGGCCCAGCGAACCTCTCAAGGATAGTATTTCTTCAACTTGTCCATATTGATCGGTTGTGAGAACTCCAAGCCATCTAGATCCATCAGAACCACAGCTCCACCTGACCAGATAGCTTTGATGATGTAAGGACCAGTCCAATTAGGTTTGAACTTGCCCCTTGGGTCGTGGATGGGAGCTCGGTTGTCTTTGAGCACCAAATCTCCTTCTTTCAGATTCCTGGACTTAACCTTCTTGTTGAAAGCCCGGGCAATTCTGCGTTGATAGCCTTGGATGTGGTATAGTGCTTTCAGTCTTCTTTCATCAAAGAGCATGAGTTCTTCGAATCTGCTTTGCTGCCAATCTGCTTCGGCTATCTGGCATTCAGCCAATACTCGTAACGACGGAACCTCAATCTCAATGGGTAGAACAGCCTCCATTCCATAGACCAATGAATATGGAGTTGCTCCAGTAGAAGTTCTGATTGAAGTCCTGTAGCCCCACAGAGCAAATGGCAGCTTGTCTGGCCAATCCCGATAGGTTCCCACCATCTTCTGCAGTATATGCTTGATATTCTTGTTGGCGGCCTCAACCGCTCCGTTGGTCTGCGGCCGGTATGTAGATGACTTATGGAAAGCCACATTGTATTTCTCCAACAAGTCTATCACTTCTTTCTTGAAGTGGGAACCATTATCTGAAATTATCTCGTTTGGCACCCCGTAGCGACAGATGATGTTGTTTCTGATGAACTTTGCGACATGCGACGCCTTCAACACCGCGTATGATTGGGCCTCAACCCACTTTGTAAAATAATCTATCGCTACTAGGATAAACTCATGCCCGTTTGACCCCTTCGGGGTAACAGCTCCGATCACATCAATTCCCCAGACCGAAAAAGGCCATGGTGAAGTCATGTTGTACAGCTTTGACGGCGGGATGTTCATGTGGTTTGCATGAATTTGACACTTGTGGCATCGCCGAACAAAACTAATGCAATCCTCCTCCATGGTTGACCAGTAGTAGCCCTGTCTGAGGATTTTTCTGGCCAGCATTACTCCATTCATGTGTGCACCGCACTCCCCCCCATGGATGGCTTCCATCAGGCGTTTCGACTCTTCAGCTTCTACACAGAGCTTATGCATTCCCAGATGACCCCTTTTGTACAGCTTTCCCCCGCAGATAATGAACTGAGCAGCCATTCTTCTGACGGCCCTCTTATCCTCGGCATTTGCCCCTAGTGGATATGTCTCCTTTTCCAAGAAGTTCCAGATGTCGTAATACCAGGGGTTGCCGTCTTGAACCTCATCTATGGTGGAAATCGACTCGTATGATGGTGTAAACTTTTGATCAATAATGACTGGACGCATCCGGACTCCAGACGGGATGTCTATCATAGAAGATAGAGTTGCTAGTGAATCTGCAAACCTATTGTTCTCTCTTACGAGGTGGGTGAAATTTAGCTTCTCAAACCGAGGAATTAACAAATCCGAGGTTTGGTGGTAGATTATCATCCTTTCCTCCTTGACCTTCCAATCTCCTTTTGCTTGAGACACAACAAGGTTCGAGTCCCCAATGACGTCCAACCGTCTTGCCCCTAGTTCTAGGGCTGCTTCCAGGCCAGCAATACATGCCTCATACTCTGCCTCATTGTTCGAGACTTTGAACCGGAGCTTGAATGCTAAAGGGATACGGGAATCATCAGGCGCTATCAGCAACACCCCTATCCCATACCCATACTGGTTTGACGCTCCGTCAAAGTACATCGTCCAAGTTTCATCTTCAACGTGCAGAATGGCTTCATATGGGAATAGATACTCAACCGCTTCATCCCCCTCAACCGGGTGGTCGGCAAGGAACTCCGCTACCGCTCTCCCTTTTACTGACTTGCGCGTTACATACTTTAAATCAAATTCGGAGAGCAACAGCAGCCAGCGAGCCAGCCTACCCGTAAGTGCTGGTTTCTCGAAAAGATATTTAATGGGATCCAAACGCGAAACCAACATTACAGAGTGAGCTAACAGGTAGTGCCGCAGCTTCCTGGTTGCCCATACCAAGGCCAAACAAGCCTTCTCCAGCGGTGTATAGCGGGTCTCGTAATCCAGCATCTTTTTGCTCAGATAGTAGATGGCTCTTTCCACTTTGTCTTCTGACTCCTGCGCGAGCATGCAGCCCATGGTAGTCTCAGTTACCGAAAGATACAATATCAACGGTCTCCCCGGCTCTGGTGGTGACAACACGGGTGGGTTCTGTAGATACTCTTTGATCTGCTCAAAAGCTGTTTGACATCGGCCGTCCCATTGGAATTTCTTTCCTTTCTTCAGGAGACCAAAAAGTGGTTCACAAGTCAAGGTTAATTTAGAAATAAACCGTCTTATGAATTGCACTTTACCCAGAAAGCCTCGCACCTCCTTTTCAGTCCTTGGTGGTGGCATTTCTAAGATGGCCTTGATTTTGGAAGGGTCGACCTCGATGCCCCTTTGTGTAATCAGAAACCCTAGCATCTTCCCTGCTGTAACACCAAACGTGCATTTCTGGGGATTCAGTCGCAGCCGAAACTCTTTGATCCTTTGAAAGAATTTTTGTAAGGCGGTGTAGTGGCCCTCTCTATCTTTGGACTTGACAATCATGTCGTCCACATACACCTCGACCTCTTTATGGATCATATCTTGCAATATTGTAGTTGCTGCCCGTTGATACGTAGCTCCAGCATTTTTCAACCCGAATGGCATCACTCTATAACAATATGTCCCCCACGGGGTAGTGAACACAGTCTTCTCCCGGTCTTCGGGTGCCATTACTATCTGATTATAGCCTGAGAAACCATCCATAAACGAAAGCAAAGCGTGTCCTGCCGTGAAGTCCACCAATTCGTCAATGTGTGGCAAGGGAAAGTCATCCTTCGGACTGGCCCTGTTCAAATCTCTGAAGTCTACACAGACCCGAATCCTGCCGTCCTTCTTTGGCACCGGAACAATATTGGCCAACCAAGTTGGATATTCAGATACCAGCAGGAACCCTGCGTCAATTTGCTTGGTGACCTCTTCCTTAATTTTGAGAGCCCAGTTCGGGCGAATCCTTCTGAGTTTTTGTTTGACAGGTCGGGCCTCGGGGTCAAGAGGGATCCAGTGCTGTACAATCTCAGGATCGATTCCAGGCATGTCTTCGTAGGACCACGCGAAAACATCTTTGAAATCTTTTAGTAAAGCGACTAAGCGCTCGCGCTCCTCCGAAGACAACGTGGACCCGATCTGGACCAGCCGCGGGTCCTTCTCAGTACCAACATTCACAGTAGTGATTTCATCCATTAAAGGTTTAACAAATCTTTCCTGCTCTTGATCAATTAATCGTTGCAAAACTGGGGGAATTTCTCCCTCGTTGTTTTCATCAAAATTTTGAAAATCCTGATTTAAGCAATAAATCAAAGGCACAGAAAAATACTCAGAAACCACATCCACATCATTCTCATTAAATATTTCCAAGCCGTCAGATTCCTCTGTTACAACAGACTCAAAAGAAAATGAAAATGACGACCTAGACAGGACTGTGGCATCCGGGTTATCACCCCCAGGAATACCAGACTCAGACTCAGTCGAGCTGGAATCTGATTCCGACGCATAAGATTCGGTAGAATCAGATTCCGGCTCACTACCTGACCCGGAGCTGCTAGATAAAAAGCCTTCTTCATATTGCCAAATGAGAGAAGGTGCGATAGATGCATCCAAGATCGGCGCTGGAAAGCCTGCAGCTATTTCATCTCCAATCACAGAAACCGAAGAGTTATCCCCCAAGCACTCTTGGCCGATCGGAGGATCTGATAGTAGACTCGCCAGTGCTACCCCCATTTCAAGCTCTGTGCCCTCAGGATCCACTGCTTCACATTGCTCAACCTCAGTTGGTGGGTCTGTCTGCGCTTCGGCAACGTCATCCCCAGATAATTGTATGTCGAAGAAGATTTCAAAACCAGGCACGCGCTTCCCCTCCGCGTTTGGCCATGGCTCCGGGAAGCCACAGAATGGAAAATCTTCCCCCTCCCGGACGAAGCGTCCGTTTAGGGTACCCTAGATGGGCCTATGCATTAACTCAAATGGCTTCCCGGCCTTCTTTGCTCTGGCCCTTCCGGCCATTTCTTTTCCTTTCCTCACCCAGTCCTCCTTGGTGGGCAGATAACCCAGTACAAAGGCGTGAGGGTTGTGTGGCACTTCGGCCAACACTGAGACGCCCTTCCGGCCACTTCTCCCTAATCCCATCCCGGGAGTATGTTTTAGCTTGTTCATGAGGTAGATAGATTGAGCACTAACGTACATACCTTCATTCACAGCCATGACATTCTGTACAATTCGGGCCTCCGCCAAAGTGAACCCCGACAAAAACACATCCTCCGTGCCGTGCTCGATCTCCAAGACAGGTGTGGACACCTCCGGCGACGGATGGATTGATGAAACCCAAAAACGATCGCTACCCCTTTCCCGTGAGGGTACTTTAGCATCTGATGTAGAGTGGAAGAGACTGCTTTGACCTGGTGCAACCACGGTCGCCCCAAAAGTAGGTTAAAGGTTGCGGGAACGTCCAAGATATGAAATTCGATACTGTGTTGTCCTGGACCAACCTTGGTTTGAATTTTAACAGTCCCCATCACTTCTCTGCTGGTATTGTCGTATGCTCTGATCACTTGGGTAGTTGGGACGAAGTCTGCGGGTTTTAACCCGATTGCATATGCCGTTCTGGTTGGGCAGACATTAATTGCAGACCCGGTATCAACAAGTACCACCGGTATCCACTTATCTCTACATTCCACAGAGATATAGAGAGGTTTGTTATGACTTGTGCCCTCAGGCGGTAGCTCCTTGTCCGAAAAGGTTAATGCCGGGGAACCTCCTCCCGGAAAAACCAGCCCAACCAACTGTTCAGGCGTGGTGTCTATGGAGAGTTTGGACTTGTCCATAGCAAATAAGACAGCTTCTCTATGTACTCGTGATGCCATTAGCAGTCCCCAGATGGAGATGTCTGCTTGTATCTTTTTTAACTGTTTCAGCACAGCTTCATCTTCAATCTGCTTCTCCTTCTGTTTCTCCGCTTCTCTATCCTTCCCGGATGCCTCGGGTTGGTCCAGGTGTGGGGGTTTGAAGTACCGCCCACTTCTCGTCATGTGGTCAACCTCATCGAGGTACCAAGTGTCATCCGGTTGATTATTTCCCCAGTCTTCATCCGTGTGGGCAAGACATAAGTCATCGTCTTCCCACCACATTCCATCGGCAGCCAACAGACACCTGTCTGGCTCCGGTTTAGTTGCACTTGCAGTGCTCCCTGTCAACATGCTCGCAGCATTCTCTATCTTTGTGCACACAGCACTTTCAGTCCCCTCAGGGCCTTTAGCTTTCCTAATTCTCTCAGCCTCCTCAAACTTTTCTCGTTCCAGCTGCATCAGTACAGCCGTTTGTTTAACCTTTCTCGTATCCGTAATGCCATGTCTCGAGCGGAATTCTTAGCACCGGCGCTCTCCGGCGATACAACTTGACTTTCGGCCATTCCGGCCACAACTGATACTTCCGCCCCTGCCGGGCTCTGTTCTGGTTGGGCTTCCCCCACTGCATCTGGTTGATCTTCGAGCCATCCGGTGGCCTCCTCTGATCCCTCATAATCGTACCAATTGATTGATGCATCCCCCAGTTCCTGGTCATCGAGAAATTGCAGGTTGGCAAAGTCCTCCTCTACGGCTGTCAAATCATCTGCCCATAGCCCAGATCCATCCCCCCGGATCATGCATAGCTCTCCTGTCTCTGGCAATTCTACACTTAGCCCAATTCGGCTCGTTGATAGGATGTACTTGCTTGGATCATAGGCTTTCCCAACAAAACTCTGTCCAGTCTCAGATTCAACAATCTCATTCTCTCCCAAAATCTGCCCTGCCCTATCTTCGACGGTCACCACCATCGGTTCTGGTTGGGTTTTAGAGATGTCCACCATGCACAAGAAGTCAGTGCAATCGGGAAGGAGCACCTCCGGCTTGGGTAGGTGGGTGGGCGTAATATAGATGCTAGGATCGTAAGATGCGACCCCAGTCTGGATAAAATTAATTCTTTTGGGAGGGGGAGGTTGGTTATGTGGTGGGAGAGGGTTGGTTGTGACATTGGGTTTATCAGGAGGCGCGATCACCTGTTTGTCAATAAGATCTTGGATCTCATGACGCAATCTGTAACAACGGTCGGTGTCGTGACCGTGTTGTTGGTGATATGCGCAGTATTTTGACGGGTCGTAAGAGGGGGGGAGTGGATTCGGTAATGGCTTTGGCTCCAGGGGTTTTAAATGATTTTTCCTGATCAATATTCCCAGAACTTTGGTCAGAGGCATATATAGTGGGGTAAAGGTTCTTTGGCCTCGCGGTTGGAATCTGTTGGTTTGTGTGTTGCTTCCGGACGCGCCGGAGAAGGGTGTGGCAGTCATGGGCCTTGGAGGGGGAGGGGGAGTGGTGGTGACCATACTAACTTCCGAGGCTCTCGTATTTGCAGCGCCACTCGGGCCCGCATTGTTGTTACGGTTGAAGGTCCTCCTCGGTTGTTCCCTGTCATGGTCAAACAGACCTTGTTTCATTGCGTCTTCGATTTGCACCCCCATCTCATGTAAATCTGCGAAAGTAGGGAAGGGGACTACAATCATTCTCTGCATCAACTTCGGGTGGAGATTGCGCACAATCATCCGGATTTGATCTTTGTCAGTGGGCCTTAAGGTCATCATTGACGCCTTCGCCCTCCATCGGATCACAAAGTCTGAGAAAGTTTCCTTGGGCTCTTGCCTTGTCGTTTCAAGATCACGAGTTGTGATCTCGATCTGAGTGTTGTATGAATATTGCGCGACAAAGGCCTCAGCCATCTCATCCCAATTCTTCTTCACTTCATCTTGTAACTTTGCGTACCAATGGGAGGCCACACCCGACAGGGTTCGGCCGAATAATGAAAGCTTCTGTGGTCGTGTTAGGCCCATTGGCCGCAAGATGTCTGCAAACAGTCGGATATGGACCATAGGGTCACCGGACCCATCAAAGCGGTCGATTTGTGGCATTTTGAACCTATCGGGGAGTGTTACGGCCTCCTCGGTATATCCATCTTCGATATCCGGCATAGCCTTGACCCCTTGGGATTTCTTGAAGAGCTTCTCCAATTTGCTCAATTTCAGAGCTGTATGGTCAACCTCGACCTCGAATGGAGAGTCCGGGTGATTGGATGTATGGACCTTGGACAATTGTGGTGGAAGCGGGGGCGGAGCTGGCCCCGTTGGAAGATTTGTGTCCTCTTGCAAGTTTTGGATAGTCGGCACAGTATTCTGGGTGTTTGGAGGAGCGTTCTGAACAGCAGGTGTCTGCTCAGGTAATGGGGGCCCTGCTGGAGGAGGAATTTGGTGTGAAGCAGATGTTGTATTCTGTTGTTGCAGTCTGGTAATCAGCTCAGCCTGCTGGGTCATAATCTCAGCTTGTTGCTTAGCGAGTTCATCCCGGCGAACGGCATCCTGCTGCATGGCCCGCATGGTTTCCTGCATTTGGCGCATCATTTCCTCAACTCCTGTTGGTGCCGTCATACTGTTTTGATTTATCTGAACTACTGGCAGATCTGTCTCAATGGGGATCTCAATCCAACTGTCCACTGATGGGGGAAACCACTGTTCTGGTGATCTCTGTTCGGATACACTGCGCTTTTTCTGCTTCCTTCTGGTAACAGGAGGTAGAGAATGGAACACTGGCTGTCCGTCGATTAGATCCTCAGATCGATGGAGTCGACGACCTCGTGTCCAAAGTGCTTGGGGAATGCCTGCTGGGTTGGAAGCAATTGTGCTAAAACTGACCCTAGCAAAAGATAAATAAAGCGAAAAGGAAATAAATAAACAGATAAACGGACAGCATAACAGCTTAAAATAAAATGCATGACACACAGCCGGGCATAATAACACACAGTCAATAAGCTGAATAACACACTGTCCTCAAACACTGATTATTATCCCTGTATCACTGTCCCCTAAAACAGAATCTGATATCCGCAGATAGCTGATTCTCAAATACTGGCTGATGCCCGCAGGCCTGATACCCATAATACTGAACTGATGCCCGCAGGCCTGATGCTGACAATACTGAACTGATGCCCGCAGGCCTGATGCTGACAATACTAAACTGATGCCCGCAGGCCTGATACCCAAACTCATATACTGATACATGCATTCCTGTAGAGACGCACTCTAAAGCACATAACAGATAAGTGAGAGCCAAAACACCCCTATATTGGGGTAGGGTTTCCCTGTCCTATTTTGTCAGGAACTAGGTTTCACTACGCACAGAGCGGTTTCAAACAACCTATAAACGGGTAAGCAACCTGTCCTAATTTGGAATGGTCACTATGGATCCGAATATGCACTAGGTCGAATGGTCAAAGAGGGTGCCCCGGTAAAACCGGGGTTTGTGTTCCCATACTGGCAGAGCCCACAACCGGTCAGCCTTATGGTCATGCCTTGACAAGACAAGCCTCCGGCAAACCGTTCAGGAATAGCAGATGGCAAACACGGTGTCCTAGGCGCACCAATGCAAATGCAATGCAAAGAAACACACAAGTGTAGTCAAAAACAGATATCACGAGTTCGAGTCAAGTTCTCTAAATCCCCAGCGGAGTCGCCAGAAACTGTAGACAAGCCCGCGGGGGACCTCGCTACAGCTCGGACTCGACTTTCGTTAGTCACGGTTCTAAGTCTGAACCAAAGAGTCCAAATTCGGCAAATCGTTTTGAGAAAAACAGATTTTTGAAAGAAGTGCCAAACATGGACTGCTTTGCCAGATACAGAGTCGCCACCTAAATATTTTATTTTGGGAAATTTAGGAAACCCTGACTCGGTGCCAAAAGGCCACGTGTCCGTCATCACCAAAGTTGCCTCGGCTCGGGAACTTGGGTACGATTGGGGAAGGTCACTTCGTGAGCACCCCCGCTCGCCCGGTCATAGACCGGCCTCTACTAACCATGATATCAATTTTTGAAAACATTGTGAGTTCTTATTCTGGTTTATTAGCCTAGGTTACTATGTGATGCGCACAGCATACAAATATAGACCGGGTCGCCTGAATTGGAACGAAACATTTCATGTTTGTTTTTTGAAAATGGTTTGCTACCCGCAGGTAGGCTTTAAAACATTTGATGATTTATTCCAATTTAAGTAACCCAACCTTCACCCACAGGCATTCAGGCAGTTATATCAGATAAGCACATAGCCTCATGGTAAGCATGCTATTCATGGCAGTCACTCACACGCATGCAAGGATGCTAAAGCATAAAGCTTACCGAGTACTCCAAGCCAAAATAGCAACTCATTAGAAATCATGCATGAATCCTAAGTATACAGAAATGTCTAATGCAACACATGCAAAATGCAACTATAGCAGGCTCGGCTATTCTAAGATGGCATTTGAAATGTTACAATTATCATGTATTCAACTTTGAAATTGAAAGTACAATGCAGTTAGTATGATGCGCCGAGCCCGGTGCATGCAATACAGATGAATGAATGCAAACATGCTGTCATACTGTATGCTAATTTAAATATGCCCTAATCTAACCATCATAAGCGGATAAATAAAAGGGAGAAAGACGTGGGGTTGGATGACATACATCACAATCACGTACACTTATTACAGTTGTGCCCTCGCGCAGAGGGTCCGAATAAATAATACAGTCCAAATAAAAGAATATTATAGTCCAAAATATTACAGTCCGAATAATGTACAAATTCCTAATTAATTAATGAATTAACTAAGAAAGCGGTAAAACTGGCATGCAAGTCAGGGACTGCCTTGCTTCTGATGGATGATGCATGTCCGGATTGTCTTGCGCGGAAATCCATCGGAATGCCCCAATTAGCCTCTGTTTACACCTGTTCTTGAAATGCGTGCCAAGTCCCGGAAAGTTACTGATTCTTCGTTTTGCTGCAACAGAGAGCAGGAAAGGGGCATAGCAATGTATTTGCACAGATATATGCATGTCTCGATCCTCGTGCCACCAATCACGCATACCGAGGCATGATGGCCGAGGAGCCGAAATGCACAACTCAATATAGGATGAATGCACATAAAACTACAACTAAAACCTAACTCCATCATGAATAATCCGGAGTGTCGGTGACTGGGGAATTGAGACACGTTCCGTCACTTGAAGTACGAAACGCACCTCGTTTCCCGTGCCCGGGCTAACTCCTATCCCGAACACGATGCAATATGCATGATATGCATGAAATGCGACTAAGATACAATCCTAACATATACTATGCTATGAAAGTGAGATGCCTCGAAGTGCGTGCACACGGGCACGCAAACTGAGAAAATGACAGAATGTGATCTATGATACAACCTAGTATGCACTATGTTGTGAAAATGAGATGCCTCGAAATGCGTGCACACGGGCACGCAAACTGAGGCGACGGTATATGCAATGCAAGTGACTAAAATGGCATGAAAAAGGTAACATGGACTTATACTAACATGAGAGAGCCTCAGCCACACTCACATAGGGTGCCGATTGATGAGAATGAAGTGCCTCGAAATGCGTACACACGGGCACGCAAACCGAGGCGATGACATACGCAATGCAAATGACATGAAAACATTATATGGGCTTTTACCAACATGAGTGAGCCTCAGCCACTCTCACATAGGATGCCGTCGGATAAAAACGAAGTGCCTCGAAATGCGTGCACACGGGCACGCAAACCGAGGCGATGGAAAAATGCGATGTAATGACATGGAAACATGATATGGGCTTATACCAACATGAGTGAGCCTCAGCCACACTCACATAGGATGTCGTCGGATAAAAACGAAGTGCCTCGAAATGCGTGCACACGGGCACGCAAATCGAGGTGATGGCAAAATGCGATGTAATGACATGGAAACATGATATGGGCTTATACCAACATGAGTGAGCCTCAGCCACACTCACATAGGATGCCGTCGGATAAAAACGAAGTGCCTCGAAATGCGTGCGCACGGGCACGCAAACCGAGGCGATGGCAGAATGCGATGCAATGGCATGGAAATGGCATGCAATCATTCTAATGGAATTTCAGCACTAAAATATGGGGGAAAACAGACCCGAAATGAGGCGAAATGACACCAAATGCATGGAATTGTCCCGAAATGCGAATTTAGGCACCCGAAATGGCCTATAGCTATGCCAAACATGCACAACATGGACATGCAATGCAAAGACAGAAGCTAGACAGTCCCAAAAAAGGCACTTTCACAGCTATAAACATGGCCAAACAGCAAGCATAGGTATGGAAAAAATGGCATGCAAGAATAGGGGCCAAGAGAGGGGTAATGAAGCAAGTGACATAAGCAAAATCCAAACTGAAAATTTTCCTTCTACAACATTGAAGAGGGACCAAAAATATGAATATTTACAGTATATGGAAAACCTCAAATCAGTATACAAACATGCTAGAAATGTGATGCAAAATGAGGCTCAAAAGTGGCTATAACATGAGGTATGCAAAATATTCGCCAAACAGACAAAGACCCTTAATAAAACATGTAGAATGGGCCAAAATAAGGACTTTTTCAGAACTGTAAAATGGCCAAAAACAAAAGCATGGTAGGCTAACTAAACATGCAAGAATGGAGAATAAAAGAGAGATATAACATGAAGTGGCATATGGAGGCCCCAAACCATGAAAGGACCTAAATGAAATATGAAGAATGGACCAAAATAAGCACTTTTTCAGAACTGTAAAATGGCCAAAAACAAAAGCATGGTAGGCTGCCATTGCATGCAAGAATGGGGAAGAAAAGAGGAGTAAAAAGGTAGGTACAACATGGAGGTCCCAAATGCTGTTGAGCCCTTCTTCAATGTTGAAGAGGGGCTCAAAATAAGCCTAATATCAGTTTACAATATGCTCAAAAACAGATTAATAGTGGGCCAAAAATAGCATGCAAGATTATGACATATAAGAGGATCAATGAAGCAAGTGCATCATGGAGGGCTCAAACAGGGTTGAGCCCTTAATGAAAAGTGAAGATGAGCTCAAAAGAGGGCCTTTTTCAGTTAGGGCCGGAGCTTGAAACAAAAAGAATGTGGGGCTTACAAATAGATCAAGAAAAAGGGTCAAAGAGGAGAAGTGTTACTCACCCTTGAAGACTAAGACTTTTGTTGCTTCTTGGACCAATTTGCAGCTCCTTTGGCCTTTGAGAAGTCTTCCTTGTTGCTGGAAATGAGGTGGTGATGGTAGAGCTTGGTGGTGTAGAAGAAATGGTGCTTAAGGACTTAGGAATTTTCAAGGAAATGAGAGGTATAGAGATGGAGTTGTGTATGGAAGCTTGAAGAAGAATTTTTCTAACCCCAACATGTGATATAGCTTGCTTGTTATAAAGGCCAAAAAGGGGGTGCAAAGGTGAGGGAAAAGGAGAGCAACTTTCCCCCACAAAATATCCCCCGGATAAAGATCTTTTCTGGGGGATAAAGCCCCACAGCTGTAAAGGGAACAGTGCAAGGAGCTCGGCCGGCCTGGTACTTTTGCTGCAGGTGGCCGGCCGGCCACACCCCCTAGCCGGCCGGCTAGGGGTCAAAAGGGTCAATCAGATTTTCTGGCCGGCCACCAATTGATGGTGTCCTCCTATGTGTGTACAACACAACCCTGTGGTTAAAAGTCCAAGAAAGTGGGTCCAAGGGGTTCAACATTAGCCCGGAAAGAGGGGTTCAAAAGGGTCAAGTGGAATTACTGGCCGGCCACCAACTTTTAGGGTCCTCCCATGTGTGTACATCACAAATATGTGGTTCAAAGTTCAAGAAAATGGGCCCAAGGTGTTCAACATTAGCCCGGAAGGAGGGGGTCAAAAGGGTCAAGTAGCATTAATGGCCGGCCACCATTTTTTAGGGTCCTCCCATGTGTGTACATCACAAATATGTGGTTCAAAGTTCAAGAAAATGGGCCCAAGGTGTTCAACATTAGCCCGGAAGTGCGAAAAACGGGCGCCGGAGGGCGTCGGAGGATGTATAACTGGTTGCTGCAACAATTGCTGGACTCCCACCCTTCAGTGACCTCTCTAGTGATAAAACAGAGGTACCTGCCAAAAATGAACGAAAACCGTTGCAAACCGAATGCTCGGGGACCAAAACGCGCAGTTCGAGATCCCGAAAATGGGCTGTTAAGCACCGAAAGTGGCATTCGGCCACGAAGTGGGTTTCTCAGACCCAGTGTCCCTCAAAAGGGATTAAATAAGATGTATGCCAAAAAATCAGAACAAATGGAGGTGGTTAGGCGGTCCCGAACTGAGGCACACGGCCAACGGTCCCGAAAAACCGGAAACCGGACTCCGAAATGGGAAAAATGGCCTACGGCCACCAAATGTAGCCTACGGCCACTGAGAGATGGTCTACGGGACCTCTCCCTCCCCTCAGGAAAAGAAACAAAGAAAACCGAGTCTGGTTCGCAAACCGAGATAAGGCACAGAAGCGGGTTCGGAAGTCCGGAGGCAGGGCTCACGGCCGCAACTCTGAAACTTCTGAACGAGCACATTATGCAACATCACCAAGTGCTCAATCGGTGACGTCTGAGTCTTAAGGTCGGTCAAAAATGGGGTGTCTACAGCTAGATTCACACTCTAGGGAGATCGAATCTTAGAGAGGGTGTAAGTTTAGAGAGAGAGGGTCTCAGATTTAGGGTTTGATCAAAAAAAGAAGTGAAAAACTGAAGTTCAAAATTGCTACTGTCCGCTGATATAAAACACGCTCGCTCGAGCGAAGCCTTTGTCGCTCGAGCGACCAGACACAGAAACTCTCGCTCGAGCCAAGAAGTTCTCGATCGAGCGAAGAAAAACCCAGACCGCTCGAGCGAAGGAAGCTCGCTCGAGCCAAGAAAGGCAACTCTCAGGTCCAGAACCAGACGCAACACTCGCTCGAGCGAAGCCACCCTGGCTCGACCCACCAGACACGAACCTCACTCTCGCTCGAGTGACCAACTCCTCGCTCGAGCGAAGGTCCAAAAATCTGGGCAGCAACACTAGGCTCCCAAACACAACCAACCTGTAACAAACCTGCCCAACACATCCCATAACTCAATATACAAAGTACAAAGGATGCAAACAAGATAATAAACAACTACCAACATCCACGGACACATGTCCGGATCACTATACAACAAGGGTAAACCCGAGATCGCTATATTCTGTTTCCATTTTTACCCAAGAGGTTTAGAACCAGGTGGAAGATCCACCAATTCCCAAGTATGATTTTGTATAATGGATTCAATTTCACTATTAACAGTCTCTTTTCACAAAAGTACTTCAGGACCTGACATTGCTTCTTTAAAGATTTGAGATTCATTTTCTAGCAGGTATG
Source organism: Camellia sinensis (assembly GCF_055761805.1). Lineage (NCBI taxonomy): Eukaryota > Viridiplantae > Streptophyta > Magnoliopsida > Ericales > Theaceae > Camellia > Camellia sinensis. Next base: position 38,131,004 of record NC_138969.1, on the reverse strand, counting down.
TCAAAAAATTTAGGCTAAAGGATTTTGATATTCTCGCCCTCTTATTTCGTTTTGGTTCATCATCAGTTAAATCCTGTTGGTCGAGACCATTACCAATCTCTTGCATTTGATTGTCATTAGTCTATTGACTTTGTATATAATCATAAGTTCTTTCCTGTGAACTTAATTCTTGTCATTTCTTGTAAGAAAAAACATGTTCAAAAAACACAGCATTTCTTGACTCTATAATAGTGTTCAAATGTATATCAGGTATTTCTGATTTATAAGTCAGAAACCGATATGCACTACTTTTATGCGCATAACCAATAAACGTACAATCCACTATTTTTGGTCCTATCTTAGGCTTTTTGGAAACATGAACTTCTACATTTGCCAAACACCCACACACTTTCAAGTATTTGTAGGAAGGTGGTTCACCATTTCATAATTTATAAGGATTGCTACTAGTTTTCTTCGGAAGTATCCTATTACTTCCCCCCACAAGTTCTGCGGTAAGTCTGAACTTAGTAACATGAAATTCATCATTTCTTTAATGGTTTTATTCTTTCTTTTAGCAATTTCATTTTGCTGTGGGGAATAGGGTGCTGTAGTTTGGTGAATAATGCCATGTTGTGCACAAAATTTATTTAAAGGTGTTTGGGAAGTTACTATTTTAGTAGGCTATTTTAGTTTATGCCTATTTTAGTAGGCTAAAATTTTTGTGTTTGAGAAAATGATTGGATTTTTTTTGTAGTTGAATGTGATATTTGTGAGAAAAAAGTAAAATGATTATGAATTTAATGTGATATTTTGTCTTATCACCATGCCTTCCTTAGGGTTTAGTCTCAAGGAGGTCATGGATTCAATTCATCTTAGGGTAAATTAAGGGAGTGCAAGCACTTAGTTGTTTTGGCAAGAGTGGGGAGATTTTCCCTTATATAAGTGCTAATCTAACAACTAGCGACTAACATTTACTGATAAAAAAAAAAATTATTTACCTTTTTAATTAGTTTAACCTATTTTATCTTTTTATATATTTTAACCAAAAAATAACCTATAGCTAAGTTGTCAAACACCCCGGATAACAACTTCAGCGTCCTAACTTTTTGGGGTGATCACATTTTTATTCCCTCCGCCACCTCGTGTTTTGAAAATACCAAAACTAATCTGTATATTTTAGTTCCTACCAACTAATTTTTTTGGTTTTTTACTTTATCACCACAAGATTACAAATACAAACTACATAATTTTTGTCTTTTGATAAAACCTCCAATTAATAAGTGTCATAAAAAAAAAAAAAAAAAAGAATACTCGTCTGTGGAATATTGTTTACTTGAAAGTTCCACCAAATACATTCATATTGTACTTTGTAATTTTTAGGTGGAATATTGTACACTACAACAAAATACACCTTTGGCGACTAAAATTGGCGACTAAAATAAATTTAGTCGCCAAAAGTTTTGGAATTGGCGACTAAAACTTTTTTTTGGTCGCCAAAAGTATGAAATTTAGCTACCAAATTTTTTTAGTCAGGATATATTGATTATTGGCGACAAAAAATTAATTTAGTCGCTGAAAATACTAGAATTGGCGACAAAAAAAAATTTTGGTCAGCGTATATTGAGCTTTGGCTACTAAAATATTTAGTCGCCAAATGTAAAATTAAAAATTTATTTTTTATCTTTTGGCGACCAAAAGTTTAGTCGCCAAAACATATTTTCAGTGACCAAAAATTGGTTTAGTCGCCAAAAAATAAAAAATTGGAGGGAGACATTTCTAATTTAAATTTGAAGGGTTTATAAAAGTAATTGGCGACTAAAGTTTTTAGTCGCTAATGGTGTCACATATAAGTAATTGGCGACCATTAGGTACTTTAGTCGTCAATTGTATAAAATGATATATATATATATATATATTTTGTACCAAACCAAACCCTAAAATAATCTGCGCCTCTCTCTCTCTCTCTCTCCATTCGGCGTCCCTCTCCCTCTCCCTCCCCATCTCCGCTACTCCTCTCCCCTCCCTCTCTCACTGCCGCTCTTCTTCGCCTTCGACAGAAACCGAAGCACCTCCTCCTCACGCCACCGCCTTCTCCTCCTCCGCCAATCTTCACAGATCCACCGCCGCGAGATCCAGAGGCTTCATCGCTGAGATGAACTCTGCTCCATTGATGCTTCATCTCGCGTATGCTTTCTCTCTCTCTCTCAAAATATTCAGAGGTTTCTTGTGGGGATCATAAAGATCTGATTGGTCCTTTTGATTTTCACTTTTGACCTTAAAAATCAATACATACATACTATATACACACATCAACCTTTATCATCGTGGTAGCTTTCGATTTATTCCCTTTCAATTCGATGCATTTGATTATCTTTATCCACTTTATTTTATTGGTTTTTCATTTTCGAAAAGATTGTCACAGTTTGTATGTTTTATCGATGTTTCGATTTTCCCCCTTACAAAATGGGTTAATTTCTTTTTTTTCTTTCCTTTTCGATTTCAATTTTTATTTGTTTATTTTTTCAACAATTGATTTTGAGTTTGTTTTGCAAGTACTGATCAGTTTTTTTGGGTTTGTTTTGATTTTGAATTTTGTTTCAGGTTCTATAGCTCTGTAGAATTAGTATATATCAACTTTAGAACTCTGTGGTAGATCGCACAAATCTCAAAATTTTAAGGAGCTTTGCACGCTGTTCATCCAACAGGTATGCTCTTTTCATCACTTGATATACTCGTCTATATATATACATATTTTGAGTAGGCAAATTAATAGTCGGTTCCCCTGTTAAAAATGCATAATTTTCTGTTCATTGTAAATTTGTGTGATGACTACACTAGAATGAGTATCATTGGTTTCTTCAATTTTTGTTTTTGTTTCACTGATAAGTAACTTACATCAATTTATCCTTCAGTAGTTTTGTATACCTTTGATGTTTCTGTTTCAGGAATTTCTGGAAGCACTGATACTGGGAAGAAAAAGGTCCTGCTTTTGAAGGGGAAAGAGAAAGAAATTCCTTATGTAAGCCTTTCCTTATATCCGCTGCCATCATTCTACTGTGTTAGATTTTGTCATGAATAATGCAGTGAGAAATAAAATACACATGCACCTAACATGGTGTAAGAATTTCAAGAAAAAGAATTTGAATGCCTTCTAATTGTGCTTTGGCAATTTTATAAAGTGAGATAATATATGTCATGATTAAAAAAAGAGAAACAAGCATGTGGGTCTTTGATACAATTTAAATCTGTGGTTTAGGACCTATATAATTTACATGAAATGCAATCGCAAGTTGAAATCTTGGATCCATAAGTCATGCATGTTATGCATGGTAACCTTACGGCCCTTATTGAAGCTGAAAATCAGCAAGTAGTAGTGGCTGGCAGGAAGGAGAGCTGTGGATATCTGTGAGGAACATGTCCTCAACTAGTTGTGTTATGAATTGTGAGACTATGCCATAATATGTTTCATTCTTTTGTTGCATCCTTATTTCACTTCTTTTAATAAGCCAACATGTTTTAGTATGTTGAATGCAATGTATGTCCTTCATTTTAATATGACTGTATGGTCACATGCTCCTATCAAAGGGTGGATCAACTTTGAAAGCATGGACCACTTTCTCCCCTCTTTTTTCAATTGATGTCTTATCTACTTTCTCTTTCATTTTTTTATTTATTTATTTTTTAGGGAAAATTACATACACACAAAAAAAATAAAAACCCACAGTTTGACCATTTTGGTGTTTTTGTTAGTTGTTTTTGTTAGTTGGTTTCTTGCCAAATTAACAATTAGATATTAATTTGGTTTAATCCTCTGTTATGTATGGATATACATGGTTTGAACTTCGAAATACGTCTTGGTATATAGTTGAGATAAATCAAACCAAACGAAACTAAGCCTTGTTTCCCAATCAAATGAAGTCGGTAACATAAATCCTTTTCTGCTACTCCGCTCTGTCAAGAGCTATATGCTCAGTTGAATTAAACAAGTTCATTTTTCCCCCTGCTACTCTGCTCTGTCAATTTCTGCTGCAACACTCTTTCAAAGACATTGGATTTGGTAGTTATCTGTTCATTTTTTTACCCCTTTGCATATGCCCATTTCCATTTACGGTGATCATATCACTCTTCCTAGCTGTTGAGATAAGTAGACAGATTTTTATTTTGTTTCTTAACAATCTTAAGTGTGAGGTTTACTCAAATTTTGCTTCCTTGAAAGTATACTTGGATTGAGAGTGGGTCTGATCTGCATGTGGCTTAACAATGCAAATCTACATAATTAAATGCTGTAGGTTAAGTCAAGAATGATGGGGGATTGTTCTGCATATAAAAGTACTCTTGATTGTTTCATCAAGACTTTAAAGAACGATGTAAGTTCATCATCTTTCTACCCTGTTTTGATACATTGTTCATCATTTTTCTTCAATATTTATGAAAGAACATGATGATTTGACAAGATGTTTTCTTTTGAAAGCTTTTGTGCCTTTCTACAAATACCTAATATAATCAAACAGAGAATAAAATGGATTGTCATATATTTGATCAAAAAAAAAAAAAAAAAACTGTCTCAATATTACTTGCTATGTTACGTAGGGGCCTTTTGCTTTCAACTATCTCAATAGTAGGCTTATCATCATATTTAATGTGGTCACTTTTGGCAGTGTCAAGAAAATGAAGCTTGATTTCCTTTGTCAGGTTGCTAATTTTTTTCTTTTTTGTTCTTTTTTCTCATAACAGGCTAAGAAGTTTGTTAGAAGTATAGAGTCACCTTGAGTTTAGAGGATAGACAGTGACGCCAGCCGTGAAGACATTTTGGATGGTGATTGCTTCCATAACCAATGAATGTTTAGAGAAAAATAAAATGCATTGTTGTTGTTTTTGTTGTTGTTCCCATTTTTTGATGCTTAATAAAGGGTCCTAACGGAAAAAACAATTGGAAAGATTTTGGCAACTTGGTGACATGTATGCAGTTATGATTTTTGCATTCCTCTGGTGTGAATATGTAGACAAGGCTTTCTTGGGCCGTAGTTTATCGAAATCTAAAGGGTGAGGATCAACTCTGGTGACTCGACTGCATTGGTTCCGAGACAGTCATTGCAATGCAACGGTTGGACTGCAGTGAATATGCAGCTTTCGGTTTTGCTTCAGTAATTGCTTTGAGGGTTGGACTGCAGCTGGCTTCATCACAAGTTTTTATTTTATTTTATTTTACTTTTTATGTTTTTGGTGTTTTTGTTAGTTGGTTTCTTGCCAAATTAACAATTAGATATTAATTTTGTTTAATTCTCTGTTATGTATGGAATTATATTTTTCAGATTGGATTATACTTGATTTGTATAGAATTGTTTTTGGAAATATTAATTTGATGTTAAATATGATTTTTTTTTTTTTATGGTTGAAAGTGAAATGTGTGTGTTGTGGAATGGTTGCTAATTTTATCAGTATATAGATAAATTTATTTATAAAATGGAGAAAAACTTTTGACTACTAAATATTTGGTAGCTAAAAATAAAAATAAAATGGCGAAAAACTTTTGGCTACTAAATATTTAGTAGCTAAAAAAAAAAAGCAAACTTTAAGCGACTAAGAATTTAGTAGCTAAAAAAATAAAATGAAAAAAAATAAAAAATAAAAGATGAAAAAAACCCTTTGGCGACTAAAACTTTGGTCGCCATAGATACTTTAAGTTTTGGCGACCAAAGTTTTAGTAGCTGAAAATAAGATTTTTAGTGACTAAAATTTTATTTTAGGCGACTAAAAATATTAGTCGCCATTTATAGTACTTTTGGCGACTAAAAAATATTTAGTCGCCAATGCCTTCCCCGACAAGTGTTCCGCGACCAGTCTAGCGACCAAAATATTTAGTCGGGCAAAGCATTTGGCGACTAAAAATTGTACTTTTGGCGACTAAAAATTTAGTCGCCAAATGTGCATTTTGTTGTAGTGGTAGGGGGAATTACAATCTACCAGTATTTTGAAAATATATTTATAGATACATGAAAAAGTTTAAAATTTTAATTATTAATGTTTGTAAAATTTATCATTGATGTCTAATTTTTTTAAAAATTTGCACTGAATTGTAATTTCCCCAATATTGTACTTTATTATCATTCCGTTAATTATTTAAACAATTCATTTTAAATTGAACTAAATTTATTCAAATTAAAAAATTTAAGGACAAAATTAATAAAATTAAAACTTAAAAAGATTGAAGTGATATCCGACATAAAAAGTACAAAATTTTGTTTATCACAAAAAAAATAATTTTTTGCAAATCACAAAAAGTACAACTTTATTAACAAAAAGCATAATTTTGTTATTCATAATCTTAGGAGTGCATAATATAATTTCGCCATTTATAACTTTCAGTATAAAAATTTTAACTTTCATCACAAAAATTTGTAACTTTCACCGCGGAAGTCATTACTATTCTTACAATGTGCACTTTTTTTTGAATGCATACTATAACATTTCCCCATTTTATTTATTTTTTATCTCCCATTCCTTATAAATTATTTCTAAAATAGAAATAATCATGTGCATTCACACCGTTAGACGGTTGAATATGGCATCAAAAGTCTGGGAATAGTTAATATTTTTAATCATTCATCACATAATAAATAGAATGGATCAGGATGCTTTCTCATATTTTTTTTTTCCTGCAAAATAATATTAATGTAATAATTCAACGATTCAAATTTAAGTACAATCAAACCACGTCTTTTTAGAGTGTGTAGTTTAAAATAAAAATAATAATATTTAAATATTATTTTGCATTGATTTCAAACTTAAACAGTTAAATTATGTCTGTTGTTTACGTGAGCTTTGCATAGAAGAATGGCAGATAGAATGGATATGCATGCATGAACTATGTGCTTGTTGTTATTATATTCTTCAACATGAGGTCCTGCCTAACTTTCCATGAGGCCTATGACGAAAATTTAATGGGAGACTTTTTATATTTAAATGTAAATTTAAATAATATTTATCAGTTTTTGTGTAGAGTAATTTATTATGTAAAATTCAATTTTCTCTTTGATTCTTGTAACTAAAATTTTGGTAAGTTATTTAAAGCCTTTACAACAGTTATGAAATGAAAAGTGTCACAAGTTATTCAGTAAATAAAATTTATAGATTTAAAGTGAAGATTATCATTAAAAATAAAAGGAAAAAAAAATCAATAGTAATCTACGAAATATGGGCACTTTGACAAAAAATATTTATTTCATCCATATAACTAATTACATCACTATTAATACTATTATTATTTGAATTACGTCATTATAGGAATGTAAAGCCCGAGACAAACAATAGTAGCTTGACGAACAGTAGTAGCTTATGAAGGCATTTCGACAAACATATTGTACTCGTACCGATGAAGAATCGATACTTTGTATGGTTGCTTTTGCATACATATTGGATATGCGAAATACATATTCAAAAAAAAATTTCTTAATTTTTGTTGTACCTCAAATGTACCTAATATATACCCAAGCAAGCCGTACCTCATTCGAAATAGTGTTTTCTTCTAATATAGGGGTAAAATTAATTTTATTGGACTATTATTGTTATTATTATTATTATTATTATTATTATTATTATTATTATTATTATGATTATTATTATTTTAAAATTAAGTAATAGTTTGTAAGTTATTTAGTATAATGACATTTAATTTTAATTTATACGGTTACTTTTGACATTAATATGAATTGTAGGTTGGATCGTACCAAAGTAAATCATTTAACTAATTTTTGCATCACTATAAATTAAAAAATCAATACTTTTTTATAGCCATACCTAGTAGTAGGTGTACTTATTTTTAAAAAAAAATATCATATTAATATACTCATAACGTAATTTATCATACCTTATATGTTTTCATCAAAAAAGATTTCTTTTGCCAGTAAAAAAAAAAAAAAAAAAACCATACATACTCATCGCATCAATTTCAGTACCTGAACCTATACACGTGCTACCAGTTTCTCCATTCTTAATTTATTTTAGTTTATTTTTTACCTCTTTAAGAAGCATTCTTTATTTATAGAAAAAAAAAAAAGGAATTCAAAAAGTTTATTATGAGAATTATTGGAAAAGTAATTGTATTTTATGGAATCAAATTTAATTTATTGTGGACCACAGTTAAAATGAATATGGTTCACATTTGAAACCATGGATATTTTTTAAGTATGTAACTTTAGCATAAGGCCTCATTTCGGAACATACTTTTTTAATAATTTTTTGATTTTTTGATTAAAATATAATGTAAAAAAAATTAGTATGATTGGGATGACTTTTTGATTTTTTACGAAAAGATATGCAAAAATTAGAGAGAAAAGAGAATCTTTGACATTTTGGTATAAATTGTTGATTTTTTGATTTTTTTAGTAATTTTTTGACTTTTTGCTAAAAAAGCCACTTGCCAAACGAGACTTAAGATGGTTTTTTGTACAGAAAAAAAAAGAGGAAAAAAAAGAAGAAGAAGAAGAGAGATTTTGACTTTTTTTAGTCATTTTATTTTGTTTATTTTTATTTTTATTATTTCATATTTTGCTCAAGTATCTATTTAATACATTTAACCTAGATGCACAAGTAGGGCTGCAAACGAACCGAGCCGAGCTGAGCTGAGGTGAGCTTTAATATGTTTGGGTTTGTTTATTAAGATTATAATGAACTCAAGTTCAAGCTCAATAAAAATTTAATGAACCGAGCTGGAGCCGAGTTGGCTTGACTTAAGCTCGAGCCTGTTCACGAGCCTTAGTGCGCCAAAAAATTTATAAATTCATACTTGCATATGAGACTAAAGTTACAATTAAAACTTAAATTATACAATTATATATATATAATATATAAACATTCTAAAAAAAAATTAATATTTTATAAAAATAATAATATCTACCACCGCTATTATATAAATATATTATCTATAGTTACTATTATTTATATTAATATTTTTTAAATATATAAATAACATATTTATCTTATTTTTTTATATTTATGTTTACATTATTTAATATATAAATAATAAATATTAAACGAGCCGCCTAACGAGCCGAGCTTATGAGCGAAATCTAAAATTTGGACTTGTTTATTAAAAGTTTAAAGAGCTTGACCTCGAGCTTGAGTTCTAATGCAAAAAAAAATTTAAAGAACTGAATTCGAACGAGCTCTTACCGAGTTGAGTTCGAGTTGTTCATGAATGGTTCTGTTCATTTGCAGCCTATGCACAAAAGAACTTTAAAAATTGACTATTTTTTGTAAAAAAAAACGAAAGAAGGAAAAAAAAAAAATTAAAGACTATCAAATCTGGTCTTCCATACAACAAAGCACTCTCTATATTTCCTTTTACATTACATTTTAATTTGGAAAAATTATATCGGTAGTCCCTATATTTTGGCAACATGGTTAAAAGTTAGTTTTTTAACTTTGACTTTTTTGAGTCACATTATTTTTTTATTTTTTTGCACGTTTTTTAAAAATAAAAAAAAAACAAAAACACCAAATAGCCAGTTTGTGTTAGTATATTTCTTATAATTTTAATTAACTCGATTTTGACGCTTAATTTTTAGATTTTATGCCAATTTGGTCTAGTTGATAATAACGATTAAGTTTTTTATTTTTATTTTTTAAATGGTCGTTGAATTGGTTGAGTGAGTTAGTTGAGGTTAACTCATGTGTTGAATAATTTTATAATTTTGTCTATAAAAGTATAACACATACTGCTTATATGCATATTTTCCATAAAAACACTAGCAATTTTAACAATTTGACCAAATTGAGGTAAAATTATAAATTTAATGTCAAAAATGGGTGTGATTGTGATCAAGTTGGTCATAATTTTTGTTTGAATTTTGTGTGAGCTAAAAAAATGTGTGTATAGGATGCAGCGGGTGCTTCTTGTTCCAGAGCTAGATTTCACAATCTATAAAAATTATTTTTTTAATATATATTTTGTGATTCTTTTATTTTTCTTTTACACAAAATAAATAGGAAAAAGAGTTTATTAAAATTCAAAAAGGATATATGCAAAAGAAATTGGCTAAAAAAGCACAAAGGTAACTCATATCAAACAAAGAATGAACACCCATAGTTTAAAATTGGGGAAATTGTAAATCAGTTTAAGATTAAAAAAAAAAATTATAGTCATGGAAAAATTTATAACTTCAATTACTATAGTTGGTAAGTTTTACTACTCATTTGAAATTTATTTTGAAAACAATGCATTGAATTGTAATTTTTCCTTTAAATGTGTGGGTCCAACACAATACACTCATTTTTTGAGTTAATCTCAGAATAATTTTTTTGGATATCATTTTTTTTTTTTTTTGGCAATACATGAAGAATTTTAATGTGCTTGTGTCTTAAAGAGAAGAGAAGAACACCCCCCGCCGCCCCCCACCCAAAAAAAAAAAAAAAAATTTTGACAATCTGCTGTGCAACTCTCTCTCCCTATTGTTATTCTAATTCTTATACTTTTTCAATCTAATCATAGAATTCTTTGAATAATTTAGAATTTATAACCATTGAATCTATATTAGTATTATTTACTTGCAAGTTCCACATTTTTTAAATTTCGTTTTTTTTTTTTTTTTTTGATCGGCAAAAAGAAGACTTTATTGATGAAACACATACAAAATATGATAAATTACATCAATAAAGAGGAGTTTGGAGCTAAGCTAAGTTTCAACCTCCTAGTTGGTGAGAGACCAACAAATAAAGCAAACAGAGCAAAAGAATAGCAAGCTACAAGCTAAGGACTGTAATAGCAGCAGAGCAAAATAGCTTAAGAACTCCGTAACAGCAGTAGAGCAACACATCAAAGCAACACATCGGCAATACAACAGCTTAAGAGCCCAACTTAAGAAACTAAAAATCAGAGCAGCACATCAATAAGACAAACAGCAAGACAACCAGAAACCATTACAAACATCAGCAAAAACCAGCAGCCCTGAAACCAGCAGAGCAACACATCTACACTGCTTTGGACTCTATCCCAATTGATCAAAACAAATCAAAGCAACAGGCAGCCCTTCAACCTTGACTAATTGGCCAAACAATTCAAAGCAAAGTAACCCTTCAGACATTCTACAAAAGTCAACAACTACCAGTAAGCCAGCCACAGCAGCCAGACAAGTAGACACCCTGCAGAATTAGACATACAACCCTACTGCCATGAACTTCAATCAAATTAACCAAACATTCAAAAAAAAAAAAAAAAATACACAACAGCAAACCTCCAGCCAGTAGCCCTGCTTCCAAGCACCAATCATTATTCAACCTCTAGCCTCTAACCTCCATTCCTGATGCAGTACTTCACCTGTATCAAATTAAAGACCAAATTGTTTATAAAAAAGTCCACCTGAATGTGCGATGCTTTGAGCCACATAGCAACTCTAACCTTCACTAATTCACGCAGAGCTTCCAAATTTGGTTGAGTACGGTTAAAAATACAATCATTTCTATGCTTCCATGTGGACTAGAGAGTGGCCAAAGATATAACCATCCATATTTTCTTCACCAGCTTCTGCATTCTACATCCAAACCACCATTGCAACAAACCATTCATTGAACCTGGTATCACCCACTGCAATCCCCACTAGTGTGTAATGTCGGACCAAAGCAGCCACACAAAAGGGCCGAAAATCAAAATATGTTTCACTATGTTCACCTCATTATGACAAAACACACAGCCAAGATTTTCACTTCCTGCAAGGATACCAATTCGATGAAGGAAATAAGAGGTTTTAACCTTTCCAAGCCAAACCAACCACCCAAAGAATTGCACTTTTGGGGGCACAAAGTTGTTCCAAATTGAAGCAGCCACTGGTACTACAGGTCCTAGAAATGAATCAGTCCATTTATATACTAAAAAGACAGTAAAAAGCTTAGATGGTTCTTCACACCATTTAAGCTCATCCGGTCTGGAACTACACAGAGTTGAGGCAGAGCTCAGGAGATTGAATAGTCTATGGGCTTCTTCCTCTTTCCAGACCAGCAAAGATTTTCTAAATCGCAGGTTCCATCCACTAGCCTCTGCCCTTCTTTCAAAAAACACACTAACCACACCATTTTTATCATTAGATAATAAGAAAAGCCTTGGGAATTCATCCATTAAGCATACATTACCCACCCACTTGTCTCTCCAAAAAAGAACTCTTCTCTCGTCCCCCAGAACCTACTAAGAATTAGTAATATAAAATTGATATAGCTCAGGATTGGATAAAATGACATGTACTATATCAGTCCAGAGCTTTGATCCTCTGCCAGTTAGTTTTGGGAACCATCTACCATCCACAGGCACATATTTGACACAAATCACTTCATTCCAAAGCGATTGATTCTCAACACCAAATCTCCACCACCATTTTAATAGTAGACATTGATTCAAAGTTTTAATCCTCCTTGCACCTAACCCACCTAGTTTCTTATTTTTAGTAATCACCTCCCATCGGACCATATGAACTTTTCTTCCAAGGTCAGAGCCACCCCAAAGAAAAGTTGATTGCAATCGTTCAATCTCTTTAGCTACTCCAGCCAAAATTCTGAACAAGGATAAATAATAGACAGGTAAAGCGGACAAAACAAATTTGATTAAAGTTAGGCATCTGACAAAGGATAACAGTCTTATCTTCCATGTGGACAATTTCTGTTTGAACTTGTCAAGAACGGGTTTCCAAGTACTCTTCCTGCTGGGTTTGCCCTCAAAGGAAGCCCCAAGTATTTAAGAGGTAGCTTTTGATGAAGACAGTTTAAAGAAGAAGCAAATTCCTACATCAGTTCCTCTTCCACCCCAACACCACATATGACACTCTTATGGTAACAATTTTTTAATTCCGTACTGTGATTGCTTGGTGAATCTAAAAAATTAAACTTGAAGCATCTTTTGCATTTTCCATAAATTTTCCACCAATGCCTGTCATGGTGAAGGTAGTCACCAAAAAATCGTCACAAAAAGTAAAAACTTCAAAAATAAAATTTAAAAAATGTTGCCTATAAGTGGACTTTGAAAAACAAAACAATTTAGTGCAAAAAATGTTTACTTTTTGAGACAAAAATTGTTCCCAAAAGGATAGTAAATCACCACTAAATATTCAATTTCGTCGCTAAAAATACAACAATGATGGTTTTGGTGACTGAAATATTTCATCTTTAAAAAATGATTGTCCCTAAATATATTGTCTCTAAAACTTTAATTTGTTTTAGTGATTATTCATTTATAAAAAGAACCATTTATGAGCATTCACATTCACATAAATAGATGATAATCCATATAGTTTCTTTTCTTATTATTTATTTTATCAACAAAAAAGAGCTTTATTTTTTTTTTATCGGCCACAAAAAAGAGCTTTATGAACACACGTATAGTTACAACAAATACAATTCATCAATAAATAAAGTTAATGCAAAAAGTATCATAGCAAAACATCCCAATCCAATCATAACATCTTATACTATATGGTAATTTACTCTGAAGTTAAGAAATTTTTCTTTGCCTATCAAAATATGTATATTTTTTTTTTTTTTTTTTTTTGATCGGCAAAGAAAAATTTCATTAACAGCATGAAATTAAAGGTACAGGAAGATGACATGCATCGAGAGAGATTCGGAAAGTACAAGTTACCCCTACTACTGCTACTCGCATTCATACAACCAACCCCTTGGCCTCACGAAATTTTTTTTTTTTTAAAAAAAAAATAAAAATAAAAAGTTAAGAAGGACTTAACAAGAAGATAAAAAATATGTTAAAAAGGACTTATCAAAATATGTATATATATACATAGAGTTTTGTTTTTCTTGATAACGAAAATAAAAAATAAAAAAAATAAAAAATAAAAAATAGAAACTAAAAGGCTTGAAAAATCTTATGGCATATACTATTTTTAGAGTAATAGTATATGTGCATGGATTTCTTACTAGATTGTCTTTCTACTAGAAACTAAGGCAGCAGAGGGTCTGTACTAATAAACGCATTTGGGACTCATGTCTTTGTATTTACTATTAAAAAAATAATAATAAAGATTCTATGCTATCATTTCTTGCAATGGTCTTGTTGTCCTTTTTTTTTTTTTTTTTTTTTTTTTTTTTTTTTTTTTTTTTTTTTTTTTTTTGAACAGCAAAGAAAGGGATTTTATTGATGAAACCAAAAAACAACAAATACATCAAAAAAGGCTAGGAGGAGGAGTGCAAAGAGCATCATAGCGAACCCTATCAATCCCAACTAGGTGGGCACCGACAGGGCCGCACAATCAAATGCTAGCACCATCACAAGAGTTGGTGAGGAACCAACCACAAACAACAAAGACTACCTCACCCAAAAAAGCATTGGCCACACCTAGAACAAACCAAGCAATCAATCTATTCCTATTTACCGGCCTCACTGATCAACCATCCTCATAGCAGCAGCAGAGGAGACAACCAGAGCAACCAGCAGAAGAGGACTGAAGGACAACTACAAAGCTACCCAGCAGAAGAAGGCATAGACAAGTAACTCTCTATAACCTTACTGATAAATCAAACTTCCAACATCCTTGGGTTTGTATCTTGGACTGTGTTTCCCACCTTGCCATCAAATGTAGTACCTGCAGACCAAACATGCGATGATAACAAACTTACTCCTCTGCTTAGAGGCCAGAGGAAGCATCAGACCACAGCCACTGCAAGCTGCAATAGACCAGCCTCAGACCACTGCCACTTTCACCAGCTTACCTGCACACAGTGCTCCCTCTGCATCAGTCCAGCTTCACCAAAACATGCACCAAGACAGCAGTAGAATGGAACCAAACTGCCCACCCAGCAGCAAGCAACCCAGCAGCCCACACAGCTGGCCTGACAGTATTCTACAGTCCAACACCAATATCTGCTTCAACCAATTTTTATGAGAATAAGAGACGTCAACAAAGTATATAATTTAACAATTCAAATTTAAATTAAATTTAACCGAAAGGTGTAGTTTTGTTTCAACTTTAAATATAAACTGTTATATTACCATAGTAAACCATTGTAGATCCTGCAATTATTTACCATAACATTTTTGGTATTTTTATTCTCTGAACAGAGATAGAATAGTTATGAATGCATGAAATGTGAGCTTATATTCCCTATAAATTTGAACATGACATATTCATGTGCGTAATTCAGAGACATCAACTTTGATCATGTTTGTACTCTTCTACCAATTCTCTTTAATAATTTTTTTGTTTTGCTAATAAAATAATAATAAAAATAAAATAAAAATTCAGAGACATCAAACTCATTTTGGTTGAGGCAAACAAGTTATTGTCTCATTTTTGACCAAATTTTTTTTTTTTTAATAACAAAATTGTTGAATTGGTAGATTTATTTTAGTAACCTTATTGGATGCAAAAGATGGGCCATTTTGGCAAGAATCTAAATACCAAACAGTCATGCATTGTGACTAAACATACCAAACAGTCAATGCAACCAAAGATAAATGTTGACATATACCCATCACATACACATAGTGCCTTTCAAGTTCACTATAAAAATCCTGCAATGCATGCTATCTAGTATAACTTTCATATAAACGAATTGATATACATATTGGTTTAGAGAGAAAAATAGAAACAAGATGAACAACAATAGCAACATTGCTAAACGGTGGAGGGTTCTTAGTGGTGAGGATAGCTGGAGGGGCTTATTGGACCCTCTAGACATTGATCTCCGGCAATATATCATTCACTATGGAGAAATGGCTCAAGCAACATATGACAATTTCATCTCTGATAAGTTGTCAAAATATGCAGGAAGCAGTCGATATGCAAAGAAGGACCTCTTTTCTAAGTTGGGTCTAGATCCATTGATGTACCAAGTGACTAAATATTTTTATGCGACATCATCAACTGAAGTCCCTGATGCATTCATCTTCAAGTCTTTATCGAGAGAGGCATGGAGCAAAGAATCAAATTGGATGGGATATGTCGCGGTTGCTACAGATGAAGGGAAGGTTAAGCTAGGGAGGAGAGACATTGTGATTGCATGGAGAGGAACAATCCAAGCCATGGAATGGGTTAATGACTTGGAAATTAATTTAGTCTCGCCTTCAAAGATACTTGGAGAGGAAGATGATGATGCTAAGGTTCATCGGGGATTTTACTCGATCTACACTTCAAATGATCCAAGATCACGATTCAGTAAGACTAGTGCTAGTGACCAGGTAACTTTGATAAACTACTTACATCTAAGCCTACACTTTTTAGAAAGGAAAAAGTTATCGAACCTGAAAAAGTTAGTCAGAAAATGAATTATACATAGATTCAAACTTAGTTGTGATGTGGACACACACTCAGAATAAATATGTTCACACACTTTATTTTTTTCAATTTACTTTCAAGAACTTAATTTTTAACATTGTTGTTTAAGAAAAGATAGTAAATAACAATTCTTTAATTTGGAGAACAATTCCAAAAATAATATTGTTGTTTGAACATAATATATTTTAGGTTATTAAAGAGGTCAGAAGACTTGTTGAAGAATATCAAAATGAAGAAATCAGTATAACTGTAGTCGGCCATAGTTTGGGTGCAGCAATTGCAACCCTAAATGCAGTTGACATAGTTGCTAATGGATTCAACATGCCTCAAAATCAATCAGACAAGGCCTGCCCTGTGACTGCCTTCGTATTTGCAAGCCCTAAAGTTGGAGATTTAGACTTCAAAAAGGTCTTCTTTGGGCTAAAAGATCTTCGAGTTCTACGCATTCGTAATGCTCGAGATATTGTTCCAAAGGTTCCATTCATAGGCTACAAAAACGTTGGTGAAAAATTGGCAATTAATACTTCCAAGTCAGAGTACTTGAAAAGTCTTGGAAATTTACAAAGTTGGCATAATTTGGAGGCTTACCTACACGGTGTTGCAGGTACACAAGGATCAAAAGGAGGGTTCAAGTTAGAAGTTGATCGGGATATTGCGCTTGTTAACAAAACATTGGATGCTTTAAATGATAAGTATTTGGTACCAACTTCCTGGTGGGTTGAGAAGAACAAGGACATGGTTCGACAAGTAGATGGCTCTTGGAAGCTGATGGACCATGAGCCAGATCATCAAGATGATGATTTCTCAATCTTTACAAGACCTGAGAAATTATCGAAGCTGAATTAATCTCTAGTATTTAATTAGAGTTGTTTATGCAGTATTTAAATGTTTCTTTTAGTTAAGTTTTATTAACCTAGGCTATGAGTTTATGTGAGAATCTTGTGTAATAATTTAGATTTTTGTTTTGATATTGTTGTCACCTTTTAGTGGCTTTGTTTTCTTTCCTTCCAGCTTTGCTTGTTGCCCATTAGGGCTTTGTCTCAAGTTATACCCCTTTTTTATTCTAATAAAATCCCATATTTACCCAAAAAATAAAATAATAAAAATTGGTGGTGGGAATATGTTATTAATCCAATAGAAAGGAAATGTTTATCACTAACTCATTTAAAAGATTAAGCTGTTAAAGAGATGAATAACTTTATTATTTATATTCTCAACATACTTGACCATATTTATAGAATCTTGAATATGCTTCTAGTTGGTAGTATTTTCATCTCTATTTTATGTTTTTATTTGTTAGAAAGCACACAAAAAATGGTTATATAACTATTTTTGGACAAAATTCTTATAACAACCCACTCTTTAGGAAATATCAAAAAACTTGTTTTCGAATTTTGAAATTTAGTTTTGGAGAAGGAAAAAAAAATCATGAAGAGTTGGGTAAGGTGTTTCCAAAATTTTTATTATTTTTATTCTAAAACACATGGAAAACAAAAACAAAAACAAAAACAAAAAAAAAAAGAGCAAAAAAAAGCAAAAAATAAATGAAAAACAATGACTGAATTCTTTACACGTACTTTACTGATAATTGCTTGAATGTTTACATTTAAGCCCTATAAAGTGCATTTGTTAAGTCTTTAATTCTAATTACTTGATGTATTCTAAGGCATTTTTGCTCTTTGTAGGTATTCGAGCTCATGAATATGCTAAAAGACTATCAATTTGGAGCTTTAGAAAGTTTGCTGGAACATTTAATTGAAGTCCAAATCAAGTTATGGAAATGAAGTTCAGAAGTTTCAAAATAGCAAACAAATTTTCCTTTTTGGGCTCGAACATAGAGTCTAAGTGCTTGAGCACTTAAGTTGTTAAAGAGAAAAAGGATTATGTTTGTGTGCTCAAACACAAAAGCGACGTGCTCGAGCACAATCTATTAGGTTTTTGTAATTGACAATCCCCTTGAACAAAATTTCATTCAATTGTATTTTTATTCACCCTATTTCATCTATGAGTTATGAGAGTATAGATGCTAATCCAACCTAAGTTGTGCCTGAGTAGAGAAGTTTGTACTGATATTCTGTATCTTTTTGAGCTTTTCTTGTTTTGCACTTCGTTGACTAAGTATGGGGATCGAGCTGATTAACAGCTCGAGCGGTCTTTGCGCCTTTGAGCGGTGAAGTGATTTATCTAGTATATCTACTTGTGCTCTGAACTTCTAGGAAGCTTATTTTACTGTTTGAGAGTAGAAATTACGCTTGATCGGTTGGCTTATATGTGAGCACCGCCTTTACTCACACCGCTCGAGCGGTAAAGAGTATGCTCGAGCAGTCTTCGTAGCTCTATTTAGTATAAAGTGCGGTGTTTGCTATTTTTAGGGTCTAAGATTCTTAGAGAGGAGTAAATAATAAAGTGTTTTATATTGGAGGGTGTTTATATGTGGGTTTTGTTGACGTATAGATAGTGACTTATTGATCAATGAACAATATATTGACAAACATCAAGGGTTGTTTTTGTTCTTTCATTCACAAAAAGAGGGAGGTGTTCATCGGTGGATTCTAGAGAACTTGCGCCTAAAGCTTTAGTGGATTATGGAGTAGCTCATCATCATGGATTTGACATCGGCATTGTGGATTCAACGTTGTGCAAAGCAATTTTGAGGTAAAGACAATGGTAGAAGAGGCACATCGGGTTCGGTTCAATTTAGGCGTGGATTCAATAGATAATTAAGGGTTCTCGTATGTAATTTCTTTTTGTCTTTTTAGTAGATTGTTTTGTGGTTTTAGCTCATGGTTCTTTTTATCACAATGGAGAAGTCCAGTTGAGATCGTTATGCCAATCAGTTGTTGATTGTTTGATTGTGATTGCTATTTATTATTTAAAATTGAATCATAATCACAAATTAGTATCTCAGGATTTTTAGATTTTTCACAATCTATTCCGAATTTTATTACTTTTAGGGTTGTTTTTAGCACATATAAAAGGAAAGCTAGTAGCTTCTTTGAAAGAGGGATTTGGGGCCTCAAGTATTGAGAAGGAACAAGAGAGAAGGGGAAAAAAAAAGGGAGATCCAAAGAGCTTTTCATAGAGATTCAACCGAAACTTTGGATTTCTCCGCTGTCCATAAGCGACTAGACTCTCTGTCTTAGGGTTTGATGAAACTCCAATAAAGTAATTAGGGTTTTTGTACTTTCTTCATGGATTTGATTTAATATGATGATGGTTGTATAACTGATGTAGGACAAGTAGAGATAGCACTGGATTTTGAAAACAGAGATTATTTGATGGCTTAAATAGTGAGTAATTTAAGGTTTTAAGAGTTAAATTGAAGGCTCATAGGTAGGGGAGGGGATTATGGTTGATTTGAGGGTGCTTGGATAGAGTTTTGAGGTTGAAAAGTGCACTTTTAGAGGGTTGTGAATAGTAATCCGAAAATAGTAAATTAAAACAGAAAAGGCGAAGAATGAAGAGAAGAATATAGGTTTAGGTATCACACCTAGATTCCATAAGCATCACACCTAGGGTTTGATTGCATCACACAATCCATAAAGAAGATTTAAAAGCTCCATAATTCTCTAAAATATCAAGTCTATTAAATTATAAACATTATATGATTTTATATAGAATTAGGAGATTTTCTAAACCAACTAACCAAACCAAACCAATAGAATTAGATTAGTATTTCCTAAATCAACTATAATTGAAAAAAGAAACTATTATAATATTTTGACTTCTAAAACTAATCTAAGACTAAATAAGAAACAAAAATAAAGACTAATTAAATAACTTAACCAACAAAACGACCCATGGGCGACTCATACAACACATATTCGGAAATTATGCAAATTAACAAAATACCCCTAGCTTAAAATCCTCGAAAATGTAAATATAATTATAAAATGAGACTCTAATAATACTATAAATATAATTATATTAGCTTCCCATCAATTTCTCTTCGATATCATGCCAATGTCCAAATATCATTACTCCTTTGAATTTAGCATTCCTTGAGTTTTTTAAACTTTGCATCACTTCCTTGGTTGGAAAAAACTTGACCTCGAGTTTTGAAGTGTTGAAGTATAAAAATCCAAAAGTATCGGAATCGCACCCAAATCTTCATATAAAAATGTTCAAATTGACATTGCCTTTTCTTCTCTATTGGGGATAGTACGGAGAACAAGGAGCTACTTTCAATTGCAAAGTTGAACTTTTCCGGAATGATAAAATCAACAGAAGAAAGATATACATCCCTGAAATGGTCTAAACCTTGTGCTACAAATTTTTTCCCATACATCTTAATATCTTTTGAATTGATGATGCTTTGATTTTGCTCGATTCGAATATTTCCTGTCATATTAGCTATTTTGGGCTCCATGCTCCTACCATGTTCTTCAACCAAAATGTCATCATGTGATTCAACCTTGCCCTTTTCTTCAATAGAATCATGACTTGTCACTGAGTGGGACATGATATATTAATTTAAATTTGAATCATATGTTGCAAGGTTAAGTAATTTAGACTCTTGTATATGACCTGAAGTATGCTGGACATTCAGCATGGGTGGGGGCTCATCATAGGATTGTATTGACACTAAATTAGAGAATTTTGATAGCAAATTTTCAACCTCCGACTTCAAACGCCCTTTCGGCTCAAGACTTGTAGTTGGTGGCTTTAGTTCTTGAGTAGTTACAATTGTTGTAACATCCAATTCATTGCTTTGGACTTTATCATCTTCGGGAATAATAATCGGAACTTGTTGGGGGTGCTTTTGCATCATGAATAAGGGTTCCAATTCATTGTTTTGGACTTTAGCCTTTTTGGGAATAAATATCGGAACTTGTTGGGGGTGCTGTTGAATCATGAATAAAGGCCTCACCAGCCTTGAAAATCTAGTAATCTTCTACCTTGGGCAGATTTTGACCTTGGTCCTCTAATTCTACCTTGGAACACAGAATTGTGAGTAAAAACCTTCTTCAACCTTGATGTTGTTTGGGGTGATCTTGACTCATCAATCAAACTCTCTTTATCCTTGAAAATTTGAGTGTATATCACCTTGTCTTGAGTTGGTCGACTCTCCAAAGCATTAAGTCGTTGACTAAAATTATCAAGTTATTCCACAAATTTTAAAAGAACTTGATCCATTTAGTTCTCAAAAAATATCCCTGTGACAAAAGATTCTATACAATCGTATTTCTCAGCATATATTAAAATCGTCAAATGAGTCATACTTGGGGAAGACAAGGCGCATGATCGTATTTTAGCGTTGATGCTTTGTGCTAACCGATGATGATTCATGCTCGTGGTTTGAATGTATAAATATTCTTGATGATGTCATTGGGGCTTGTAGCCACAATACATCATTATCATCATAGTAGTGATTTTTCATGAAGCGTGAATCAATAAACTCTAGTTAGGAGATTAGGAGTGAATTCAATAATGTTTAGATTATTACTTCCATATCTCCATTCAATTTTATGTTACTTTTATTTATTTTTTGTTTTTAATTAATTTAGTTATCACCATATCAACAATCTTTATTGAATTAATTTAGGATTTGATCTAAAAATAATGTACACTTAGTCTATTTGTTCTCATTGAAACCATACTTGATCTTGACTACTATTTTAAGGAGTAGTAGTTTTACTTGATTTTTAGTGTTCATTTTTTGATATGAAAGACGACTCATCATTCACCCATACTATAAGCCACACCCATTGCCTCCCTTGGAGTTAATATTTGAATTAATTCATTATACGTCCTTCCTACACAATTGTTTGACTTTCATCGATAAAGTGATTTTTTTTTTTTTTTTTTTTTTTTTTTTGCTGATAAGAGAAAAAATATGTCCTACACAATTTATGGACTGTTAAACATAAATTAAAGAAAAGAACAGTAAAAATGAAGAATTTAAGGCTTTTCCATTTTCTTTTTTAAGTGCAATGAGAAGAGGTCTTTGGAATCAACGCGGAAAGAACACATCCCAACAAAGTTGGGCTTCCAATTTGCCTAAACAATTTTATTTAACAAAAAAATTAAACAGAATGATGTACTAGTTACTTGTGATCCATTCATTTCAAATCAAAATAATCTTCATTGTGACTTCCAATTGAAAAAATTTCAGTACCACCTCATTCTTGATGAGCTTCCCGTATAAAATTTCTATTTTAAAATCATTTTCCTTTTCTATTTTATGTTAATTTTGATCAAACTAATAATGTCCATTAGCTGGTTTGATAGAAATTGTGCATGAAAGCTGCCGTAACATGTTTTCAAGGGTAAAAATGACAATTTCAAAATTGGTTGATTTCAATTAGCAAGTATCAAACAAACTCTAGTTTTACATAGTGAACCAAACAAAAGAAAAATGACGTTCATCCTTCCATAAACAACTAGACAAATGAATAACTTAAAAGGGATGTTTACATGTACCCACCATCTCTATTGGATTTATATAAAATGTTTAAGAAAACATCATTTTCGAGTATAGAAACACCCCAATCAGACTACAAGGAAAAACACTTTCTCCAAAATATTCATTGCTAAAAGTCACCATTTCGTCGCCCAACATTGCTATGTGCATAAAAATTTGTTTACAAAATGCACGGAAACTCCCATATAAATGTAAGGCTCACACATTTGAGACTCATGATCATGTGAGAGAAAGCTTCTGTGCACAGATTTTCTATATAAATATTATTTCTGCTTCGTCACCAAATGTATTCAATGACCAAAACTTTCATCACCAAAGGATCGTCAAAAAAAAATTTTCGTCCACCGAAGTTACATTTAAGCCTATTTTAAGGAGTAGGTTTTTTAGTTAAAAAGTAATTATTATTTTTATTTTTTTACACATTTTTTTTATAAAAAATTAAAAAATTATAAATTTTTTAAAAAAAACCATGTATTGAAGACTAAATAACTTTGTCGCAAAAACTAATGTATGTATCCAAATTCATATGTATCTAATTATTTGTTAACAACCGCAATATCACAATTAACTTCCAACTCCAATTATTAGCTATTTGGATGGTGCCAATATAGTTGGAGGATGATCCTTTTCCGTATCTATGGTCTTTTTTTTAAAATTGTATTTAAATCATGTATTTAGATAGAAATTTAATAAAATTGAAAACTTCCCAGAACTCGCGGGAGTCTCTGTACATCGCTTTCTCATCCAAGTCAGCCACTCCATGGCTGTCCAAAACAGCCGCCACCACTTTCTTGCACACAACACATAATTCAATAGCAAAAGGTTTGCCTCGCAAGGTGGCTATAATTTTTTAAATGCACAAGCAGGCCATTGATATGAATTTCAAGGGATTGACCTACTTAGTACAATTTGAGATTTGGGGATGTGCTCCTTTTAAAGCCTAGGGTCAATACTCACTAGTTGTAATAATTTTTTTGGGACT
The DNA here is from genome assembly GCF_055761805.1 of Camellia sinensis. Taxonomy (NCBI): domain Eukaryota; kingdom Viridiplantae; phylum Streptophyta; class Magnoliopsida; order Ericales; family Theaceae; genus Camellia; species Camellia sinensis. The sequence continues at coordinate 38,107,351 of NC_138969.1, read as the reverse complement.
AGCCTGTATAGGGTGTTTGTTCGGATTTTAAATAGGATTTCTGTATAATCAAAATGTACATAAACTAGTCCGGACGCCCAATTATAAAAAAAAAAAAAAAATTAAAAAAAAAAAGCAAAAAGAAAAAAGTAGGCCATTGATGTGCTATATGTATGCTAGTTTAATTTTCTATTTGCATTATGAAACATTGGCTGAATGAAATAGTTTTTTTTTATCGACTTCATGGAATATGCTTCCCATCATTTTCTCTCTTTTTTGTTGCTTGGAAACTAGTGAGCATTACGCAATTGTATACATTAAATCACTAATTTATGTAAATGCAGAAGTTTCCAGTTAAATCACTTGGCGCCCACCATGTGGTGGTTTTTTGTGTTAGATTATATAAAAACTACCGTGCGCAATTAAAAAATCATGTGTATTATAAAATTTATAATCAAAGCAATTGAGAGTTCTTTTTATTTTTAATTTTATTTTAAATCTATGGTATTACTGTTTATGTGTGTTTATTAATTAATTAATTTATTTATTTATTTTAAAGTGACATATCTACACAAATTCAGGTGTGGATTTTAATAATAGTATATCTTTATGTATGTATGTCAGTGTGTTGTGCATAGAGAACAAACCATGAGAGCAGCTTTTTTTTTTATAATTCGGTATTTAGTTCAATAGAACGATTAATCTATAGAAATAATTCTATCGTCCACTAGTAGAGTGTCCAATTAAAATCAGGACAAAACCCTATACAGACTAAGCCCAATAAATTGTTTGCACCTAAAAAATTTTGAACCCAAGATCATAAGAGCTAATGGTGGTGGTGGTCGGATTAGCGGGGAGGTGGCCATGGGCTGTGCGTGGCGATGGTATGACAGCAACGATGGCCTTGGGTTGGGTTTTTTATGGTGATTTTGGGTTAAGGCAGAAGGTGGGAAAAAGAATAATATGGTCATTATCATGATTTTAATTTCAAAATTGGTTGGGTAATTTTATTTGCACACAAAATAAAATTTTAGTACACGCTATTTATATGGTTCGGATATAAATTTTTCAACAAAATTCAAATGTTTAAATGTGAATTTATGAACAAAAAGCAGTTGTTCAAACATAAATAGTTGAATGAAATGCATATTTAAACAATTTATTATTGAGCAACACCCACTACAAGAGAGAGACATGAGATTTATGAACTGGAAGGAGGTAATTTGATTTTGAAAGAGGTTTTCAAAAAATACAGTTTGATTCATACTTTTAATATAAATATATTTGTCTCTTTTAAAGTTTTAATTCATATAATATTTAATTTTTTTTCCCTCTAATTAGTATTCACTACAACAATTTGCACTTTTGGCGACCAATTTTGGTGACTAAAATTAATTTAGTTGCCAAAACTCATACCTTTGGCGACTAAAATTGGTATTAGTCGGCATTGGTTCAAATATTAGGTACTAAATTTTTTTAGTCACTGTAAATTATTTATTGGCCACTAAAAAACAATTAGTCACTAAAAACTGCCGTAATAGGCGAGTAATGAACATTTTAGTCGGCGTTAGTTTTGATTTTTGGCTATGTAGACGTCCCCGAACGCCCCGGGAGGATGGGTCCCGTTCTGTTTATTTTGGGCTCACTACAGTTCGGACTCAAATTGTCACGGTTCTCACTCTGAACCAAAGAGTCCAAATCCGGCAAACCGTTTTGAGAAAACAGATTTTTTTTTGAAAGAAGTGTCAAACATGGACTGCTTTGCCAGATACAGAGTCGCCACCTAAATATTTTATTTTGGGGAATTTAGGAAACCTGACTCGTGCCTAAGGCCATGTGTTCGTCATCACCAAAGTTGCCTCGGCTCGGGAACTTGGCACTACAAGAATTAACACTTTTGGCAACAAAAAAATTGGTCGCTAAAAGTCTATTTTTGGTCGGCAAAAGTTATCCGCGACCAATTTTTTTGGTCGCCATTTTGGTCGCCAATTGAGGGTCGGCAAAAGTAATTCGCGTCCAAAATTTTAGTTGGTCGGCAAAAGTTGGATTTGCCGACTAAATTTTTGGTCGCTAAATATTTAATTACCGCGACTAATTCATTTTGTCGCTAAAACACTTTGGTCGCGAAAAGTGATATTTTCCTGACCAAATATCTTAGTCGCCAATTGACACATTTCACGACCAACAAGTTTGGTCGCCAATTATCACATTCAACGACCAAAAAGTTTGGTCGCCAATTGTGACATTCCACGACCAAAAAATTTGGTCGCCATTTGTTACTTTTCGCAACCAAAATTTTTGGTCGAAAAAAGTGAGTTTCCACGACCAAGAGCTGTTTTGGTCAGCAATATATGTATTTTTTGTGACCAAAACTCTTGGTCGGCAATTGTCATTTTTTGCGAAAAAAATTTATTTTGGATGTCGCAACTAATAAATTGGTCGCCAAAGCAGGAAAACAATACACCTGTAATTCCTAATAATTCATTCAATCCATAATAAACCTATAATTTTAAAGCATCATTCAAATTAACTGAATCATTAACATTCGACACAATACATAATTCATTAACATTCGACACAATACAACTATTCTAAGTTTTCATTCACAAGTCACATCCATCTAGCATAACAATTTGAAACATAACTATTTGTTATCCATGCACAGCTATCAACAAATAAAACTACTAATATTTGTTATCCATACACATCCATCCAAAAATATTTAATCCTCCCAAAATTGCTTATACTGCCAAGTAGTCTTGTACAATTTAGCTTCGTGAACTTGTTAAGAAATATGTTGGAGAGGGTGCTCGTCTGGTTTGTGAACTTTTGATCCACTTTTCCCAACTTTTGATCCACTTTTCCCAACTTTTGATCCACTTTTCAATGATGGCCCCATCGATATTGTTTTAGCCACTTCAAATGTTTCTGGGAACAAAGAAAAATTATGTCACTATGAAACAGCACTACCGAACAAAGATAATAAAACCTCAACAAACTTCACTACAACAAGCATGTTTTTTTCACCAATTATCAGCCTTGTGCTTGATCGTCCTAAAGAACTACCAAGCATGTTCTTTTCATTCTCAAATTCATCCTTGAATGCATTCCATAAAGTCATCCACTGAATAACCTCCTTGTGACAGATAATGACAGCAGTGAAGTGCTGTAAAATAAAATGAAGTAAGATGATTATAATGAGGTGCAGACTTTCTGTTTGAAAACCAATGAGCTGAAAAGGCTCAAAATGGGAAGAAAAGATAAACACAACAACATTAGACAACTTGCCTTTCTCTTCTCATAGAATTCAAGTCTTACATGGAAGAATTCTTCAAGAACCACAAATCAAAATAATTAAATTGTAAATAACCTGAAAACTTTACTAAAAAGATATATGGCAATAGATATGTACAATTGTTACAGACTCCAATCAATCAACTTTATTTGCATACAGTTGGACGAATCCAAACTTTACTAAGAATGAACCCACAATTCTTACTAGTAGGCATTTTCTTTTAAAAAGGGAGATGAGAAATTTAATCTTAAACGAAGTCAATTTAGAAAATCCTTTAAAACCTTGCTCCTAATCAGCTCAAATAGTAAATTAACATAGGATCTCAAGAGAGGATTTGAAGAAACAAAAAGATCAGACTAGCTAACTTTGTAATTAGCAATCATAAAAGTGATATTTAATGATGGAAAAAGGGTGGAAATTTGGATATTAACAAGGGGCTACTTACCGGGAACAGGTTATAGTAGTAATCTCCTATTGTCAACATGCTGTTCCAAGAGACAAGACCCAAGTCCTAGAATCCAACATACTACCATTGCACCATACTTCCCCTGATATATCATAAATAAGAACAAAAATCAATGTTCTGAATTATAATAAATGTAACTCTTGGCAGTGTAAACCATTGAAATTAACAACGTTCGATCCACAAACCTGAAGCCTAGTTGGAGATCCACTTGTTTCAGTAATAGTCATGACTTCTTCTTCAGAACAATAATAATAATCTTAATACTGAGAGGCAAATGACGTTATTGTAACATATGTTTTGAAATGTCATTTACTTGAAAAAAAAATAAATGCTAATGAGAAGAAGAAAGAAACATAAACCCAAATATCTGGCAGTGGTTACCTTCAAAATTGAAACTACTACACAGATGAATGCTGTATGATGATAGGTACCAGCAATGTCCATTACCTCAAGGGACTAATTCTTATTGCTAAGAATTCTCAATATGATCATTGAATGCTTAATTTGTTGCAGAAAGCTAACAAAATCATAACTAAAGTGGCTTCTATTAGTTTCATTAATTTAAGTGAAAAAATGCAATTTTTAAAATGTCATTTCATTTCGGAAATATTTTCCAGATTTTCAATCCAGAACTGAATTGACAGATCTAGTGGATGAAACTAATAGAGGAATTAACACTAAAATAGAAATCTGGAAAGAACAAAAATGCATTTGGCAAGGAAAAATCAATTAGGGCACATAAATTGCAATTTATAGGGCAAAGAGAGAGAAGAACCCCAGCTGCGAATTTGTCAATAGAAAAAAGAAGCTAAAATTGTTGAGGGAAAAACAATGAACCATAACCATAACTACCTAACTTGACTATAACTGTCTAACTAAACCATATAGTTAACCTTTAACAAACTAATAGCTAATTTGCCACTTGCTTTGCAATTCACACGTTCTTGAAATGAGAGAGAGACTTCAGCTGATGAGAGAGGGCTGCAGCTGAGGCTGCAGCTACTGTAGCATTAGCAGCTCTGTCTGTTTTGAGCTGCAGCCTTCGCTATGGCTGCTAGCTGCTAAGGTGTGGCCTTGGTTGCTGGACTGTGGCCTTAACTGCTCTACCTTATCACTGTGGCCTTGGCTGCAGCTATCTAGTTTTCACTGCCTTGACTGTTGTGGCCTTGGCTATGGCTCGCTGCTGTGGCTGATCTGTATCACACACAAGGATACCAAATAGCCATTCTCACTTTACTGAGATCACACAGCCACCCTAACCTTCACTACTTCACCTAACTCAACACAAGAAGGCTGCCCATTATTAAATACACAGTCATTCCTGAGTTTCCATCTCCTCTCTTCTCTCCCCAAAAACCTCCATCCAATGTTCCTAAATTGGAGACCATTGTTGAAGAAGGATCCAACAAGTTTGACCTAGTGCACAACCACAAGTTGATGTATCTTCTTCATGTGGTTCTTTCTATTGTTTCCTACATATTGATAGACAAATACATCATTGCTTGAATTGTAGTCCTTTTCACACATATCATATCCCTCCTTTGATGGACGAAGAACCCCTTTGTTGTTCTACCTCAAAACAATCCCAACCGTTTGATCATTTGATGACCTGAAGCCATGATCTAATTGCTATGAATATTTCGGGACAACAAGACAGATGAGGTGAGATATGTGTGTCTATGAATTTGGTTGAGATTGTACCTGCCCTTTCAAATCTCTCCAAAGACATCCATTCTATAAAAACAGACACATTTCTTGAAGAAAAAATCTAACTAGTTTGATGTTGTGCACATCATGTTTATGTGATCCTGTGTTTCTATCTTTTCTCTGTATAGCTAAATAGATATGTTCTTAATTGATGTCAACAAGATTGTAAAAGGGATAAGTGAGATGTGAGCCGCAAGAAAATTAGATATGGAGAAGTGTACTAACAGATTATATGCCCCCACAAGGGTTAGGTGTTTCTAAAGATAGCATCATAAAAATAAAAATAAAAAATCCTATTCTATTCATAAATATATATAGAAATAAAAGAACTTCAGTTTTAATAAAGTAACATGCAACTAATCATAAACATGATTAAACTAGAATAAGGCTGCAAAGATAAAATCAAAAGCTTCTTGAGAGACGGGAAAGCTTAACAGCTTCTTTAGGCGCAAAAAATATTTTACACAAAATCAAGTTGTCAATGGAGTCTAAAATGCAATATGAAGCAAGGGATGATATCAACAAAGCTCACTTTTTCTTTCCTCCCATCAGCAAAACAAGATTAAGACAGTCAATATGTATGTAAATAGCATTCTATTGAAAAGCAATCCAAGCAAAGTCAAAAAGCACAAATTAGAGATGCTGGTTATCAAAGAAATATCACCCTAACACGCAACAAAACCAACCCAACTCCATAAGTTTTCAGCCGTCCAAGAACCATCTACTCCATAATCTCTGAAGAAGCCTACAAAAAATGAAGCCATAATTAACAACACTACTTCATTCATATATACAAGTAAATTTCCTTGCACCTTGAAGAAAAAAATTAGTATGTTTCTTTAATTAAGTTTGAGGGGATTGCTAAAATAAATTATCTTCATAGTTAAAAGTAACTTTTTCCGAGCAAATTTTTTTCAACAAAATAGTGTCAACTTGCCTATTTGCTACAAAGAGAAACCAAGAGGACCAAGATATTGTGGGGGCATCAGCATGGATTCTCCTATCATTGTGTGGTGTGTTGTCATCTATGAAAAAAGCAGTTTGAAGTCAAGTCAATGTTTCTTTTCCATTACTTCAGTGCATTCTCTAACAAAACAACATCATGTTCTGTAGGATTTTGTTTTCCTTTCAAAATTCAATGATTGATTATAAACAAAATATGATTTAATAATTTCCACGACTAAAAAAAATACATAACAATGTGCATATAGTGCATCCAAGTTAGAAATGTTTCAACTTAATTCTGTTAGCTCAATAAGCAAATTCATCCAATTGGAAATTAAACATATCCAAATAAGCATAATTTGCAACAGTAAATACTTACCAAATCATCATAATTAGCCCCAAAAAAATATTTTTTTATAGGAATCAGGCCGTCAATTTTCACCAAATCAACACCACCAAGTTCACATACTACTTCAATCTCTTAGTCATATCTTATAATCAAGTAATACACAAGTAGAACTCAGAATTTGCACGATCAATGCAAAAACGTGTGCACAGCAGTAGATATATAAACAATAAATGCACAGGTCACCAGTATAATCAATGCTGCGATAGCACGAACCATCGATTTGCTGCCACAAGACAGAGTGGAACATATACCCCTTGTTTGCTGTGCTCTATAAAGGAACATAATCTATGTCTGATAGACAAAAGAAAAGCTAAGACGAACATCATTTTCTAGTAAAATAAATTATGAATGGCAAAGAAAATTAAGGTAGGTTCTTTGAGAGGCAGATTAGCCAGTGATTAATGTAGAACACTGCAGCAAACATCAATTGTGGGGCCAAAAACTGATTACAAAATATTATTATGAACAATATAAAGCAAACCTGCAAGAGGGCAGTGATAGTACCAAAAGTGTTCGACAACAGTGGATCCAAATCTTGAAATAATTCTCTCTTCTAAACATATAAACAAAGACAAACACAAGGCATGAGTAACAAGGCATAGTACAAAACAATTCTCTCTTCTTTCTAGATTTTTTTCCCTTCTTAGTAAGGTACAAGAGGAAGGGGAAAAGTTAACACAGTAAATGAGCATTAGCTCTAATTTTAGAACCTGGTTCAAGCCTTCAATCCAATTCTTAATCAAAACCCTCAAGCCTTGAATTCGAATACCCTGAATTGGTGTGAATTTGAAACTAAGATTTCATTAACTAAAAAGAAAAATTAAGTTAATCAATTCAACAAATTGCCACAGTATTTGACCAAAATTTTGACCAATGAACCAGTGGATAACCCAATATATGTGAGAATGAGGAAACATATCAAAAGGATCATTATCAAAGGTAAAAAAAAACTTGATGTAGCACCAAAAGATCAGAAGAGAAAGAAACTGTGGAATCAAATCCCAAATTAATACACCAATATTCAAAATCATATCCTAGTCCAATAAAAACCCATTACATAATGCTACCAATGCCTTTTCGATCCCCTTAAGTAATAGAAAAAACATGAGAAAAAGAAATTAGAAGAGGGTCATACCCTTTCCAGTTTGATGCCAATAAAGCCCCAAATTCCCCTGTTTAATGTCAAATAGTGAGCAAAATGAAGAAAATAATTAGCCCCAAATCGAAGGAGACAAAGAGAGGAAGACAGAGAGACACACACACACGCACAGAGAGAGAAAGAGAGAGAGGGCGAAATAGAGGACATACCTACCCGAGACAAAGTGACGGTGGTGCTAACCCTTACGGTGTGCTCACCTAACCCTTGCGTTGTGCTCATCTAGCCCTTGCGGTGATGCTCTAGTAACAGAGAGTAGGGCAGCGTGAGGCGTGAGGCGTGAGAGAGAAGAGACACAGAGGCTTGAGGCGTGAGGCGTGAGAGAAGAGAAAGGGGGAGGTGAGGTCATGTAGGGTGAGGTTTGGAATCTGTGTGTGAGAGGAACAGATATATCTAAAGGCGCCAATATATTCATTTCCCTCTAAAAATCTTTAGCAATTAAATCATTTATTTGGTGACAGAATTATTTTCTCACTAAAAATAAAATTATTAGCCACGAAAATAGTTTTTTTATTAAATAATATTAAATTATAAAAAATTATTGGTGACGAAAATATATTCGTCATTAATAATTTTATTATTGGTGACCAATTTTTTCCTCACCAAAAGTCTGAAAATTTTGGTACCATCCGAAAAATTAGCGGAAAAATATTTAGTGACAAAAAAAATATAAATAATGACGAAAAATAATTTTGTCACCTAATTTTTTTATTATATATGCAGATTGGTGACGAAATTTTATTTTTGTCTCTAAAATTGGTACATTTGGAGACGAAAAATTATTTTCTTCACTAAAAGGTACGTCTTTCGTGACAAAATTTATTTTCGTCATTAGTTTTCGTCTCCAAAGACACTTTTTGTTGTTGTGAACAACCACAGCAGCGAATACCCAGCAATCGCTCCCTCTGTGTGAGAGAAAGACAGAGGGCGATGGCGATTTGCGGCGGTGGCGATGTGCGACGGATGTGAGCAACGGTGGCGAGGGACTTCGGTGAGCTAGAGAGAGTGGGCACCGATTGAGAGAAAGAACACAGAGAGGGAGAGACGGACCGAGACATAGTAAGATAGAGATGATGGTGATTAGGGTTTTTTTTTTTTCTCTACTTTCATGGTACAAGACGACGTCGTTTTAAAATTGGCGACCAAATTTATTTGTCGCAAAAAAATTTCAATTCCCGCCCCACTAAAAATCAAATTTCTCTCCCAAACTTTTGGCGACCAAACGACCATATTAGTCGCAGAAAAGGTACCTTCGCCGACCAAAATATTTTAGTCGCCAAATCTCAATCAATGGCGACTAAAATATTAGTCGCTAAAAGTATTAATTTGGTGACTAATTTTTTTTTGTTGCTAAAAATAAGTTTTTCGCGACCAAATTTTTGGTCGCCAAAAAATATGTGACCTTCCGCGACCAAATTTGTAGTTGGTCGGCAAAAACATATCACTTTTTGCAACCAAGTCATTTTTTGGTCGCCAAAATATAACCTTCTGCGACCAATAATATTTGGTCGCCAAAAATAATGATCATTTGCGACTAATTAATATTTGGTCGCCAAAAGATAACTTTTAGCTACCAACTTTTACATTGGTCGTGAAAAGTGCAGATTCTTGTAGTGTGGGTACGATTGGGGAAGGTCACTTCGTGACCAACCCCGCTCGCCCGATCAAAGATCGGCCTCTACTAACCATGATATCTAGTTTTGAAAACGTTATGTGTTCTTATTCCGGTTATTAGCCTAGATTTACTATGTGATGCGCACAGCATACAAGTATAGACTGGGTCGCCTGAATTGGAACAAAACATTTTATGTTTGTTTGTTTGAAAGATGGTTTGATGGTGCTACCCGCAAGTAGGCTAAGACGTGGATTTGCCACCCTCGGGTGGGCTTAAGAAAACATGATTTTGCCACTATCTAGTGGGCTTAAAACTCACAGTCAACGAATTGTTCCAATTCAAATAACCCAGCCTTCACCCACAGGCATTCAGGCAGTTTATATCACATAAGCACATAGCCTCATGGTAAGCATGCTATCATGGCAGTCACTCACACGCATGCAAAGATGCTAAAGCATAAAACTCCAAGCCAAAACAGAAGCTGATTAGAAACCCATGCATGATCCTAACTATACAGAAATGCCTAATGCAACACATGCAAGATGCAACTAAGATAGGCTCGGCTATTCTAAAGATGGCATGCGAAATGCTACAACTAACAAATATTCAACTCGGAATTGAAATGCAATGTAGTTAGTATGATGCGCCGAGCCCGGTGCATGCAAAACAGATGAATGAATGCAAACATGCTATCATACTATATGTTAATTGAAACATGCCCTAATCTATCCATCATAAGTGGGTGAATAAAAGGGAGAAAGACGTGGGGTTGGAAGACATACATCACACACACGCAACTACAGTTGTGCCCTCACTCGGAGGGTCCGAATAAATAATATACAGTCCCGAATAAATAGTACAGTCCGAATAAGTACAAAATCCTAATTAATTAGAAAATTAATCTAGGAAAGCAGTAAATTGTACGCAAATCCGTGGACTGCCTCAGCTCTGTTCTAAATGATGGATGATGCATGCTCGAGTTGCCTTGTGCGAAAATCCATTGCGATGCCCCGGTTCGCCTCTGTTTGCAATTGTTCTCGGGATGCGTGCCAAGCTCTGGAAGGCTGCCGATTTCTGATTTGCTGCAACAGAGAGCAACACAGTGGCATGGCAAAGTATTTTCACATATGTATGCATGACTACTCTTCAGGGAGTGTAATCCTCGATCTTCGTGTCACCAATCATGCATCTCGATGCATGATGGCCGAGGAGTCGATTTGCACGACTCAATATGAAATGAATGCACATATGGACACAACAAGGCCTAAACTCCATCATGGATAATCCAGAGTGTCAGCGACCGGGAATTGAGAGACGTTCCGTCACTCGTAGTACGAAACGTCCCTCGTTTCCCGTGCTTGGGCTAACTCCTATCCCAAGCACTATGCAATATGCATGACATGCATGAATGCGATCCTAACATGCATCCTAGCATACACAATGCTATGAAATGGCATACACAATGCTATGAAATGGCATACACAATGCACGATGTAACGAGGCATACACAATGCACAATATAACGAGGCATACACAAAGCTCTAACATACAACCTAGCATACACAATGCTGCGAAATGAAATGGCATACACAATGCTCAATGGACTTACACCAACATGAGTGGACCTCAGCCACACTTACATCAGTAGCCATTAGGTGAAAATGGGACTATCGAAATGCATGCACACATGCACGCAAACCGAGGACTGATCCTAGGCATAACATGTGACTCTAACAAGGCATGGCAAGGGATGCAAGATGGCATACAAACTCACAAATTCTAGCACTGAAATATGATGCTAAACTGCCCCGAAACATGGAAAAATGGCACTCGATGCATGAGATGAACCCCAAAACTCGAAACTAGGCACATGGAATGACTTGTAGCTATACAAAGCATATATTATATGATCATGAAGTCTAAAGACAGAGCCAAGGAAGTCCCAAAACATGAACATTTCCAGTTCAAAGCATGGCCAAAAGATGCTAGCAAGATGGACTAAAATAGCATGCAACTTTGACTAGCAAACATGAGTTATATGGCAAGTATAGGATGCACATGGAATCTTACCAAACCAGCAAAAATCAGTGAATAAAACATATGAAAATATTCCCAAATAACCATGGAGATGCAACCAATACATGCAAAAATGATGAGCTCCTTTAGAGGGCCATGCAATGGGTTATTAAGCACATACAAGGTGGACACTTAGCATGGCATAAGTAACTATGAAAATCAAATATGGTAGTCTTAGAACTCACCAAATTGACCCTGGAAAGTGACTTCAAAGCATGCAAGATAGGGTCTCTTTGGAAGGTTAAAAATGACCACCAAACAAGTCAAGGTGAGAGGGGGTCACCCCCCTCTGATTTGGAGGCTAAAAATAGTGTGCTAGCCACTTAAAATCCACTATATTTCAGTGGCTAGAAGGCCAAACCAAGCATGCAACAAGAGCTTAGGTGTAAGGCTCAAAATAAGGGGCAATCAAGCATACAAGGAAGCATATGACCTCAAACAAGAAAATGCCCTTAATAAAACATGAAGATGATGTCAAAAGGAGACTCTTTTCAGTTTATAACAAATCTCAAAAGTGAACAAAAATAGGGCTAATCTATTATGCAAAAATGGCCCTAAAAGAGAGATTAGAGACAAGGGACAGCAGCTGGCCCCAAACAGAGGAGAGCCCTTCAACAAAGTTTAAGAGGGGCTCAAAACAAGGTACTTTAAAGTTTATATCAAGTCTCAAAAATAAACACAAGTGAGGCTAAAATAACATGCAAGAAAAAGGCCTAAGAGAGGGATAAAGAGACAAGTGGTAGCAGCTGGCCTCAAACAGAGGAGAGCCCTTCAACAAAGTTGAATAGGGGCTCAAAAAAAGACATTTTACAGTTTATGACCAAGTCCAAAACAGCTCACAAATAAGACTAAAATACCATGCAAAAATAGGCCTAAAAGAGAGATTAAACACAAAGGGTAAGGAGAAGACCTCAAACAGAAAAAAGTCCTTGATCAAACATGAAGAGGAGCTCAAAATATGACTATTTATAGTTCAGGTCGGAGCTTAAAAATGTAAGAAAGAGGGGATATGATATAGAACAAAATAAGGCAAGAAAGATGGAGAAGATGACTCACCCTTGTAGCACAAGTCTTCAGCAGCTTTTGGACCAAGGAAAGGTGCTCCTAACCTCTGAAAAACAGCCTCAAGTTGCTGGAATGGAGTGTGGAGGTTGTAGGCTTGGAGGTGGTGTGTAAAGGGTGCATGAACCTTAGGGTTTGGAGGGTTGAATGAGAGATATAGAGGGTGTATGTGTCAATGCCTTAGCTGGTTTTTGTAACCCCTCAAAATGGAGCTGGGGTGCTGGCTTTATAGAGGAGAGGCCAAGGGAAAAGGGGGGGAAAAACAAATTCAAATTTCCCCCCTAAAAGGCAGCCCCTCGAATACAGAATCTGGGGGAAAATAGTTGGCACAATTGGAATACACTTGGAGAGAGGATCATGGCCGGCCAGGTTCAAAAGGTTCAAGTGGCCGGCCAGCCACCCCCCCTAGCCGGCCGGCCAGGGTCGAAAGGGTCAATCAAAATTGCTGGCCGGCCACCCCAAAAAAGGTGGCCTCCCATGTGTGCACAACACAAATATGTGGTCAAAACCTAGAAAATGTGAACCAGGAGAGAGAAAAGCCAACTTTTTAGAGGAGTTCAAAAGGGTCAGAGACAATTACTGGCCGGCCTATTCATATTGGTGGCCTCCGAGGTGTGTACAACACAAATATGGGGTTTAGGGCTAAAGAAAGTGGCCCGGGAGTGGTCAACATTAGCTTTCTAGTGAGGAAAACGGGCGACGGAGAGCGATGAAGAAATAAAACTGGCTTTTCAGAAAAATTGCTAGCCTCCCACCCTCCTATAAGCTTTCTAACAATGAAAATAAGGTCTCCACCAAAAATGAACCAAAACGGATGCAAAACGGAGGTTCGGGGACCGAAACACGCGGCCTGGGGCCCGAAAATGGGCTGTTAAACACCGGAGGTGGCATTCGACCACGAAGTTGGTCTCTTGAGCCACAGTGTCCCCCAAAAGGGAGTAAATAAGATGTGTGCCGAAAACCGGAGCAAACGGAGGGGGTTAGGCGGTCCCGAACCAAAGCACATGGCCGTCGGCTCCGAAAAACTAGAAACCGGGCTCCAAACGGGAAAAATGGCCTACGACCACGAAACGTAGCCTACGGCCACTGAGAAATGATCTACGAGACCTCTCCCTCCCTTCGAGAAGAGAAAACAGAGCCTGGTTCGCAAACCGAGGCAAGGCACGAAAGAGTCCGGAAGTCCGGAGGCAAGGCTTGCAGCCGGGACTCTGAAACTTCTGAACGAGCACAATATGCAATATCACCGAGCGCTCAATCAGTGACGTCTGAGTCTTAGGGTCGGTCAAAAATGGGGTGTTTACAGTTGCCCCTCATTGACAGAACTCGGAAGTCATAAATGACGGGAGTGAATGTCAAAGCCAAGAGACGACCAATTTTTGGCAAGGCTGAAGACTTACACAAACAGGCGAGATAAATAGAGATGCGCCCGCGGGCGTGCCCGCGGGTAGGGGCAAAATGCAACCGACAATGCAAGAAGCCGAAGGTATCTCAATGATCATGCAAATGCAGCAAGCTATAATGAAGCACATATTCACGATAGATGCAACAGTTTTAAGCAAGAATGCAAAGCAACAACTACATTTCATGCAGTTAAGAATGCGGAGAATTATTCAATTCTCACCACGTCTCACACGGAGAAGATACAATACCTGCGCGGTTCGTCTGGTCGCACCAACCTCAAATGAACCGTACATACAATATCGTGCCTGTAAAAGAAAGAAACTTGACAAGCACAACATAATTAGCAACACATGTTCAAAGCGATATCGAACGCAGACAATCGCGGTGTTGATGGAAAAGAGCATCGCAATGCGGGGAGAAACGCGCGTAACAACGCAAGCTAAGCATGAGGGTATGACAATACTCGTGAAACGTGCACAATAGTATGAGTGGTGTGCACGAGAATGCAAGTGATGTGCATAACAATGCAGAACAAGTGTGAATTTGAATGCATGTTTGTCACAAAATGACGATCAAAGAAATGCAAGCTTTTGACGAGGGCGACTTAATCGCAACCTCCGGTTTACCTCCCGGAGGGGTCGCAACACATTCAAAAAGGATGCACCTTGCTTTTGGTGAGTGACGGTGAGATACACATCGAAAATTGGAGTTGAAGTTCCGACGGCGCAATTTCGCGACAAAAATTGCACTTTGCTTGTGCTTTCCCGGGTCCTGGGGACTCCAATCCTTACCAAAATTTGCAGAGACCTTGGGGGCCACATGGGGAACACCACCGGCCAGTTTCTTCCCAGGGGGAGGCCACCAACTAGGTTTGAGGGAGAGGGGTGGCCGGCCTGCCAGAAAAGATGGCCGGCCGGCCACTTTTCCAAAACCGTGGGCAGTTTGGTCTTTTTTCCCTCATTTCTTTAAATCCATTCGGCCAAACACTTTTTCCTCACAACTCCAGCTCTGTAGACGTCCCTGAACGCCCCAGGAGGGTGAGCTCCCGTTCTGTTCATTTGGGGTCACTACAGCTCAGGACTCTAAAATTGTCACGGTTCTAAGTCTGAACCAAAGAGTCCAAATCCGATAAATCGTTTTGAGAAAACAGATTTTTAGAAAAGAAGTGCCAAGCATGGACTGCTTTTCCAGATACAGAGTCGCCACCTAAATATTTTATTTTGGAAAATTTAGGAAACCCTGACTCGTTGACTAAGGCCACATGTCCGTCATCACCAAAGTTGCCTCGGCTCGGGAACTTGGGTACGATTGGGGAAGGTCACTTCGTGAGCACCCCCGCTCGCCCGATCAAAGATCGGCATCTACTAACCATGATATCTATTTTTGAAAACATTATGTGTTCTTATTCCGGTTATTAGCCTAGATTACTATGTGATGCGCACAGCATACAAGTATAGACTGGATCGCCTGAATTGGAACAAAACATTTCATGTTTATTTTTGAAAGATGGTTTGCTACTCGCAAGTAGGCTTAAAATGCAGATTTTGCCACCCTCAGGTGGGCTTAGAAAACATGATTTTGCCACTATCTAGTGGGCTTTAAAACTCACAGTTGATGATTTGTTCCAATCTAGGCAACCCAACCTTCACCCACAGGCATTCAGGCAGTTATATCACATATGCACATAGCCTCATGGTAAGCATGCTATTCATGGCAGTCACTCACACGCATGCAAGGATGCTAAAGCATAAAAATCACCGAGTACTCCAAGCCAAAAAAGAAGCTAATTAGAAATCTATGCATGATCCTAATTGTACAGAAGTGCCTAATGCAACACATGCAAAAATGCAACTATAGCAGGCTCGGCTATTCTAAACATGGCATATGAAATGCTACAGCTAACATGTATTCAATTTGGAATTTGAAAATACAATGCAGTTAGTATGATGCGCCGAGCCCGGTGCATGCAAAACAGATGAATGATGCAAACATGCTGTCACACTGTATGCTAATTTAAACATGCCCTAATCTAACCATCATAAGCAGGTAAATAAAAGGGAAGAAAGACGTGGGGTTGGAAGACATACATCACACGCACGCACACTTATTACAATTATGCCCTCGCGCAGAGGGTCCGAATAAATAGTACAGTCCAAATAATACAGTCCAAATATTACAGTCTGAATATAAACAAATTCCTAATTAATTAACAAATTAACTAAGAAAGATATAAAAACTGGCATGCAAGACAGGGACTGCCTTGATTCCGCTCCGGGTGATGAATGATGCATGTTCGGGTTGCCTTTGTGCGGAAATCCATGACGATGCCCCAATTAACCTCTGTTTGCACCTATTCTTGAAATGCGTGCCAAGCTCCGAAAAGTTACTGATTCTTTATTTTGCTGCAACAGAGAGTAGGAAAGGGGCATGGTAATGTATTTTCACAAATGTATGCATGCCTCGATCCTCGTGCCACCAATTACGCATATCGATGCATGATGGCTGAGGAGTCGAATTTGCACAACTCAATATGGAATGAATGCGCATGAAAACAAAACAAAAACCTAACTCCATCATGGATAATCCGGAATGTCGGTGACTGGGGAATTGAGACACGTTTCGTCACTCGGAGTACGAGACGTACCTCGTTTCCCGTGCCCGGGCTAACTCCTATCCCGAACACGATGCAATATGCATGGCATGCATGAAATGCAACTAAGATACAATCCTAACATACACAATGTTATGGAATGGCATACAAGCTGCACGAGGTAATACACAACCGAGCATACACAATGCTATGGATGAAATGGCATATGCAATGCAATAATGGGCTTACACCAACATGAGAGAGCCTCAGCCACACTCACATATGAGGCCATCAGATGAAAACAAGACAACTGGAAATGCGTGCACGCGTGCATGCAAACCGAGGACCGACCCTCAGGCACCGAAATGCCACTCTAATGAGACATGGCAAAGACATGGAATATGACATGAAAACATGCAAAAATCAGTAGCAAGATGAGGGGGAAAACAGCCCCGAAACAAGGCGAAATGACACCCGATGCATGGAATTTCTCCCGAAATGCAAAACTAGGTACATGAAATGGCTTACAGCTATACAAAGCATGCATAATTGGTACATGGAATGAAAAGGCAGAAGCAAGGCAGCCCCAAAATAAGCATTTTTACAGTTCAAAGCATGGCCAAACAGCAAACAAAAATAGGGCAAAACAAGCATGCAAAAATGGCCCTAAATGTGAGATAAAGAAGCAACTCACAGCTTCTGACCCCAAACAGATTAGGGCCCTTCAACAATGTTGAAGAGGGGCCCAAAATATGATGTTTTACAGTTTATGGAAAACCACAAAAACCAGCACAGGTATGGCTAAACTCTCATGCAAGAAATGGGCCAAAAGATGGCCAAAGAAGCAAGTAGTGGTTTCTGGATTTAAACACAAAGGGTCCCTTCAACAATGTTGAAGAGGGGCCAAAAATAATGCATTTTACAGTTGATGGCCGGACCCAAAACAGTATGCAAATATGTCCAAAATGCTATGCAAAATGAGACCAAAAAGAGAGATATAACACAAAGTATATAAAAGATGCCTCAAACCATGAAAGACCCTTAATGAAACATGAATAATGGGTCAAAATAAGACTGTTTTCAGTTCTGAAAAGTGCCCAAAAACAGAAGCACAATAGGCTAACAAATTATGCAAAAATGGAGCCAAAATGGAGATATAAAGGCAAGTAGTAAATGGAGGCCACAAAAAGCAATGAGACCTTCAACAATGTTGAATAAGGACTCAAAATAAGCAACTCTTCAGTTTATGACAGGCCTCAAAACAGATTATACATAAGCCAAAAATACTACACAAGATAATGGCATACAAGAAGGATAATGAAGCAAGTGCATCAAGGGGGCCTCAAACAGTGAGGGGCCCTTAAACAAAAGTGAAAAGGAGCTCAAAAAAATGCCACTTTCAGTTAGGGCCGGAGCTCAAAATGGCAAGCATGTATGACTTATGTATTGAACAAAATATGGACCAAAAGAGGGGAAATAGAGCTTACCCTTGAAGACTTGACTTTGGCACCCTTTTGGCTTGAGATGTAGCACTCCTAGCCCTTGAAGAAGAGCCTCCAGCTGCTGGAATGAAGGATGGAAGGGTGGAGCTTGGTGCTGGTGTGGAAAGGGGTATAGCACTTGGAAGGTTTGAGCTTGGAAATAGAGAAGGAGAGGGATCTAATGCAAAGGGCTTGAGGGGATTTTTTGTAACCCTAATATCAGAGCTGGAGCCTCTGATATATAGGCAAGAGTGGGGGGGAAAAGGGGGGAAAAATGGAGGGAAAACATGCCAAGTTTCCCTCCAAAATGCAGTCCCCCGGATATAGAATCTGGGGGGAAAATGAATGCACTGCTGCACTGTAGATGATGTGAGGATCATGGCCGGCTGCTTATCTTGGTTGCAGGTGGCCGGCCGGCCAAGGGTCAAAAGGGTCAAAAAGATTTTCTGGCCGGCCACCACAAATTGGTGTCCTCCCAGGTGCCCTCAACACAACCCCGTGGTTCAAAATTGCCAACTGTAAAACAGGAGAGAGAATAGGCCATTTTTAGGAAGGGTTCAAAAGGGTCAGGTGGAATTACTGGCCGGCCACTAACTTTTGGTGTCCTCCCATATGTGTACATCACAAATATGTGGTTAAAAGTTCAAGAAAATGGCCCAAGGGTGTTCAACATTGGCTTTGAAGTGAGGAAAATCGGGCGACGAAGGGCGATGAAGGGATAAAGTCGGCTGACAGAACAATTACTGGCCTCCCACCCTTCTATGGCCTTCTTGGTGATGAAACAGAGGTACCTGCCAAAAATGAACGAAAATCGATGCAAAACGAAGGTTCGGGGGCCGAAACGCGCAGTCTGGGGCCCCGAAAACGGGCTGTTAGGCACCGGGAGTGGCGTTCGACCATGAAGTCGGTCTCTCGGACCACAATGTCCCTCAAAAGGGATCAAATAAGAAGTATGCCAAAAATCGAAGCAAATGGAGGTGGTTAAGCGGTCCCGAACCGAGGCACACGGCCAACGGCTCCGAAAAACCGGAAACCGGACTCCAAACGGGCAAAATGGCCTATGACCACAAAACGTAGCCTACGGCCACTGAGAGATGGTCTACGAGACCTCTCCCTTCGCGAAGAGAAAACAGAGAAAATCGAGCCTGGTTCGCAAACCGAGGCAAAGCATGAAAGAGTCCGGAAGTCCGGAGGCAAGGCTCGCAGCCGAGACTCTAAGACCTCTGAATGAGCACGATATGCAACATCACCAAGCGCTCAATCGGTGATGTCTGAGTCTTAAGGTCGGTCAAAAATGGGGTGTCTACAAGCTCCGAAATTGCCTCCTCTACCTTCTTAGAGCATTTTCTCTCTCAGATCTGTGCTCTATACGCGTTTTCCAACGCCCTACGCAAGTTGTTTTCGCGAAATCTTTCAGTTTTCGTCACTTTGGACTGATTAAATTTTGATTTCGGTGCTTCTTTTCTTATTTTCACCACTTGAGATAAGTTTGTCTCAACATTTGGAAGATTTCCTTGGGGGTTGACTTTTGTTGACTTTTTCATTTCCCGAGAGTTGACTTTTGTTGACTTTTTCCAATTTTGGCTCATTTTGCTCATTTTTGCTCCTTTTTGCAGATTGTTGGAAATGGCGGGTCATTTTCCCCATGGTGGAGCTTCTCCAGGTGCCGGGGATGATCTCGATATCATGGCTCTGCCTCCGATGGTTCGACCCTTCATACCCAAGAGGTACGACCCTCCGACATATATTCTTCCGCGGGCTGTTTTCTATCACTTTACTGATTTTGATGATCGAGCGCCCGGGGATCTGCTTTTGCGAGAGCCGGAGTCCCACCTCTCCCATGAGGCACGAGAGGTATTTACTTCGCTTTTACACTTTCTGCAACGTATCTTGCATTTTCCATGCATTTCGTGCTTTCACTATGTTTATCCGCTCATTTGAGTGCACCGCTTGTTTAGAATGCTTTAGTCTATGACACTGTATTCTGTTTGCATCTTGAACACATAGATCAATCACTTGAATTTCTGAACACACAGTCCATGAGTTGAAGGTGAACACACAGCACACACACTTGTTAGAAAGTAGAACATGCATCACAAACTTTGAATTTCCGAACACATAGCCTGAATGGAAGGTGCACACACTTGACAGAAGGTTGAACACGCAGCCCAAACTTTGAATTTCTGAACACACAGCCCAGATTAAGGTGAACACGCAGCCCACTGATTTTGAAATTTGAACATGCAGCCCAAACTTTGAATTTCTGAACACACAGCCCAGATTGAGGGTGAACATGCAGCCCACTGATTTTAAAATTTGAACACACAGCCTAAACATTTGACGTTGAACACGCATCCCGAACTTTGAGGTGAACACGCAGCCTACTGATTTTGAAATTTGAACACACAGTCCAAACTTTGAATTCTTGAACACACAGCCCAGATTGAGGGTGAGCACGCAGCCCACTGATTAACAGGTTGAACACGCAGCCCAAACCTTGAATTTCTAAACACACAACCTAGATTGAGGTGAACAAGCAGCCCACTGATTTTGAGATTTGAACACACAGCCTAAACACTTGACGTCGAACACACAGCCCGAACTTTGAGGTGAACACGCAGCCTACTGATTTTGAAATTTGAACACACAGCCCAAACACTTGACATCGAACACGCAGCCCGAACTTTGAGGTGAACACGCAGCCCACTGATTTGGAAATTTGAACACAATGCCCAAATACTTGATTTGCACGCAGCTCATTGCATTGTATCCGTTTTAGTTTGCACACAGCTCATACATTTCATTTGCACACAGCTCATTTATTTCATTTGCACGCAACTCATTTATTTCATTTTGAGACTGAATGTATGTATTCATTCTGAATACAGGTGACTTCCCGTATCACACGAGGATACGGCTCCGTTGCGGCCAGGGAGTGGTATGCGGAGCTCCCGGAGGCTGTCCGGGATGTGGTTGACTTGGCAGGGTTTGGGCCCTTCTGCTCTGGGATATCTCGTTGTCCGACTAGTAGGACGCTGATGGGTGCTTTGGTGGAGAGATGGTGGGACACTACCAACTCCTTTCATTTCTCTACCACTGGGGACATGACTATGACCCCATTTGACTTCGCAGTATTGACCGGCCTTGATGTGGGAGGCTGGGCGATCCCATATGACGAGGACATGGGCCAGTGGGAGGCCGCCTGGATCAACTTATTGGGAGCTCACCCGCCAGTTGATAGATCTTCGGGCAGGGTCCGATATACTTGGTTTTCTTCCCATTTCCGGAGGGTGGAGATGGAGCCTGAGACTCTTGAGAAGGTAGCCCAGTATACCCGCAGATTTCTGATGTTCCTCTTCGGGACCACTCTGTTTGCTGATAGGGGGAACACTATCGGGCTCTATCTGTTGAGTGCCCTAGTGGACCTATCACAGGTCCGGCGGTATGATTGGGGTGGCACTAGTCTGGCTACTCTTTATTACTATATGAGCGTGACCTCCCGTAGACGGGGGTGTAGACACCCCATTTTTGATCGACCTTAAGACTCAGACGTCACCGATTGAGCGCTCGGTGATGGTGCATATTGTGCTCGCTCAAAAGTTTCAGAGTCTCGGCTGCGAGCCTTGCCTCCAGACTTCCGGGCTCTTTCGTGTCTTGCCTCGGTTTGTGAACTAAGCTCCCTTTTCTCTGTTTCTCTTCCAAAAGGGAGAGAGAGGTCTCGTAGATCATCTCTCAGTGGACGTAGGCTACGTTTCGTGGTCGAAGGCCATTTTTCCCGTTTGGAGTCCGGTTTCCGATTTTTCGGAGCCGTTGGCCGTGTACTTCGGTTCGGGACCGCTTAACCACCTCCGTTTGCTCCGGTTTTTGGCATGCATCTTATTTACTCCCTTTTTGAAGGACACTGCGGTCCGAAAAACCAACTTCATGGTCGAACACCACTTCCGGTGCCTAACAGTTAGTTTTCGGGGCCTCGGGCTGCGCGTTTCGGCCCCCGAACCTCCATTTTGAATCGGTTTGAGTTCATTTTTGGCAGGGACCTCTGTTTCATTGTTAGGAAGGCCATGGAAGGGTGGGAGGCCAGCAATTGTTCTGACGACCATGTTTTATTCCTCTATCGCCCTCCGTCGCCCGTTTTTCCCACTTGAAAGCCAATGTTGACCACTCTAAGGCCACTTTTTCTTGCCCCAAACCACATATTTGTGTTGTACACACCTGGGAGGCCACCAATATCATATGGCCGGCCAGTAATTGTGTGTGACCCTTTTGAACCCCTCCTAAAAGTGTTCTTTTCTCTCTCCTGGTTCATTCTCTCCAGTTTTTGACCACTTGGTTGTGTTCTGCACACATGAGAGGCCCTCTTTTTGGCATGGCCGGCCATTAATCTTCATTGACCCTTTTGACCCTTGGCCGACCGGCCATGGGGAAGGCCGACCGGCCACCTAAACCTTAGGAAACCGGCCGGCCATGATCCTCTCTCCAGGTACTTTACAAAAATGCCCTCTGTTTCCCCCTAGATTTTGTATCCGGGGGGGCCAACTTTAGGGGGAAATTTGAATTCCATTCCCCCCTTTTTCCCCCCTCTTTTGCCTATATATCCAGGCCCTCCAGCTCCCATTTGAGGGGTTACAAAATTTGCTTTAAGCCTCCTACATTGTATCTCTCTCTCTCTACACTCCAACCTCAAAACCCCTCAAATCCCACACCCTTTCTACACCACCACATAGCACCACACCATCACCATCCTTTTCAACACTTGGAGCTGGTTTTCCAGAGCTTAGGAGCACTTTTTCTCAAGCCAAGAGCTGCTGAAGCTTGGTCTACAAGGGTGAGTCTTCATTCTCCCTCTTTTGTGCTTTATTTTGTTCTATATCTAAGCCATACTTGCTTACATTTTTGGGATCCGACCCTAACTGAAAATAGTCATGTTTTGATGTTTTTTTCATGATTGATTAAGGTTCCTTCCATGTTTAAGGTCTCTAGCTACCACTTGCTTCTTTACCTCTCTTGTATGCCTCTTTCTTGCATAGTATTTTAGGCTGATTTGTAAATTGTTTTGAGCTTGGTCATAAACTGAAAAGTGGCTTATTTTGAGCCCTTCTTAAATATTGTTGAAGGGCTCTTCACTGTTTGAGGCTTCCTTTTGTCACTTGCCTCTTCATCCCTCTTTTGGCCTTACTTTTGCATGTTTTGTTAGCCCCTTGTTCTTATGTTTTTGGGCTCTGGTCCGAACTTTAAATAGCCTTATTTTGATCCCCTCTTCATGTTTTATCAAGGGACTTTTGCTGTTTGAAGCTCCCTTTTTGCTCATTGTGTTTAAACCTCTCTTTAGGCCTTATTTTGCATAGTATTTTAAACTTGCATGTGCACTGTTTTGGGTTTGGTCACTAATTGTAAAATACCATATTTTGAGCCCCTCTTCAAATTTTTTGAAGGGCTCTTGGCCATTTAGGGCCAGCAGCTGCTACTTGCTTCATTATCTCTCTTTTGGGGCCATTTTTGCATGTTAACTTAGCCCTATTTGTGTTCATATTTGAGACTTGTTATAAACTGGAAATATGCATGTTTCGGGACTTTCTTGCTTCTGTCTTCATACTTCATGATCAAATAATGCATGTTTTGTATAGCTATAGGCCAATACATATGCCTAGTTTTGTGTTTCGGGTTCATTCCATGCATCGAGTGCCATGTTTCCATGTTTCGGGGCTGTTTTGCATCATATTTTAGCACTACAATTTTCATGTTTGCATACCATGTTTCATGCCTTGCCATGCCTTGTTAGTGTTGCATGCTATGCCTTGGGTTCGGTCCTCGGTTTGCATGCATGCGTGCACGCATCTCGAGTGTCTCATTTTCATCTAATGGCTACCGATGTGAGTGTGGATGAGGTCCACTCATGTTGGTGTAAGTCCATTGTGCATTGTGTATGCCATTTCAATTCATAGCATTGCGTATGCTAGGTTGTATGTTAGAGCATCGTGTATGCCATGTTACATCATGCATTGTGTATGCCATTTCATAGCATTGTGCATGCCATTTCATAGCATTGTGCATGCTAGGTTGTATATTAGTTGCATTCATGCATGTCATGCATATTGCATTGTGCTTGGGATAGGAATTAGCCCAAGCACGGGAAACGAGGTACGTTTCATACTCCGAGTGACGGAACGTGTCTCAATTCCTGGTAGCCGGCACTCCGGATTATCCATGATGGAGTCTAGGCCCTGTTGTGTTTTCATGTGCATTCATTCCAAATTGAGTCATGCAATTCGGCTCCCCGGCCATCATGCATCAAGATGCGTGATTGGTGGCACGAGGATCGAGGACTACACTCCCTGAAGAGTAGTCATGCATACATATGTGAAAATACTTTGCCATGCCCCTTTGTTGCTCTCTGTTGCAGCAAATCAGAAATCGGCAGCCTTCCGGAGCTTGGCATGCATTCCAAGAATAATTGCAAACAGAGGCAAACCGAGGCATCGCGAGGGATTCTCCGCACAAGGCAACCCGAGCATGCATCATTCATCATCCGGAGCAGATTTGAGGCAGTCCCTGGCTTGCATACCAATTTATTGCTTTCCTAAATTAATTTGTTAATTAATAAGGGTTTTGTAATTATTTGGACTGCAATTATTTATTCGGGACTGTATTATTTATTCGGACCCTCTGCGCGAAGGCAATGTTGTAATAAGTGTGCGTGTGTGTGATGTATGTCTTCCAACCCCACGTCTTTCTCCCTTTTATTTACCAGCTTATGATGGTTAGATTAGGGCATGTTTCAATTAGCATACAGTATGATAGCATGTTTGCATTCATTCACCTGTTTTGCATGCGCCGGGCTCGGCGCATCATACTAACTGTATTGTATTTTCAATTCCAAGTTGAATACATGTTAGCTGTAGCATTTCATATGCCATGTTTAGAATAGCCGAGCCTGCTATAGTTGCATTTTTGCATGTGTTGCATTAGGCACTTCTGTATAGTTAGGATCATGCATGGATTTCTATTTAGCTTCTGTTTTGACTTGGAGTACTCGGTAAGTTTTATGCTTTAGCATCCTTGCATGCGTGTGAGTGACTGCCATGAATAGCATGCTTACCATGAGGCTATATGCTTATGTGATATAACTGCCTGAATGCCTGTGGGTGAAGGTTGGGTTATTTGAATTGGAACAATTCATCAAATGTGTGTTTTAAGCCCACTAGATAGTGGCAAAATTATGTTTTTCTAAGCCCACCCGAGGGTTGCAAATCCACGTCTTAGCCTACTTGCGAGTAGCACCATCAAACCATTTTCAAACAAACAAACATGAAATGTTTTGTTCCAATTCAGGCGATCCAGTCTATACTTGTATGCTGTGCGCATCACATAGTAAACTTAGGCTAAAAAAATCGGAATAAGAACACACAATGTTTTCAAAACTTGATATCATGGTTAGTAGAGGCCGATCTTTAATCGAGCGAGCGGGGGTGCTCACGAAGTGACCTTCCCCAATCGTACCTAAGTTCCCGAGCCGAGGTAACTTTGGTGATGACGGACACGTGGCCTTAGGCAACGAGTCAGGGTTTCCTAAATTTTCCAAAATAAAATATTTAGGTGGCGACTTTGTATCTGGCAAAGCAGTCCATGTTTGGCACTTCTTTCAAAATCTGTTTTCTCAAAACGATTTGCCGGATTTGGACTCTTTGGTTCAGATTTAGAATCGTGACAAATTGAGAGTCCGAACTGTAGTGAGCCCAATATCGAACGGAACGGGGAACTTGTTCCTCCTGGGGCGTTCGGGGACGTCTACAGGGGGAACATACTCGGTGGCTATTGGAGAGCCTGGGAGGTACTTTCTGCCCTCTTGATTTATATTTCTGTTTTACATCACTTGCACATTGCACACACGGCGCATTTTACACTCTATACCGTGCACTTTGCTCTCAGCATTTTGTATTTACAATTTGCACTCAGCATTCTGTATTCTGATGGCTACTGCCCTGTTTTCCACAGCTATGGATCTATGCGTACTTCCCGACACTAGCTCCGGAGCTCGAGGTGGAGATGCCTTCCATGGCCCCTTGCTCGCTGGTATTTGAGGGCCCGTAC
The DNA here is from genome assembly GCF_055761805.1 of Camellia sinensis. NCBI lineage: Eukaryota > Viridiplantae > Streptophyta > Magnoliopsida > Ericales > Theaceae > Camellia > Camellia sinensis. Next base: position 38,081,081 of record NC_138969.1, on the reverse strand, counting down.
CGGCCGAGACCTCGGGAGTCTCTCCTCTATCTACGGCAGTACTTCGATACAGTACGGCCATTTGAGGTATTGCAGAATTCTCAGTTCTTCATGTTCCCAATCTTGCGCATTTACAATTTCTGATCAACTTATGCATTGGTTATCCGCAGATCACATTGCAGCCTTGGGCGCCTTTGGGTAGATGTACACGCGCCAGCGAGGGACTCATTGTCATGACCCTAACCCGCCCCTATGGGTTAAGGACATAACCGGCCAGCAATCTTGAGATTACCTACGGCCTCAGACCAAAACAGACATAACTTGTCAGAGTAAAGGGGGCCAAACGGAAGCAACAAATAAAACTTTGTCCATAGAGCCGTGCTTACATGCACATCAACAGACCATATTCAGTTACGTTAATAACCCACATCAAAAGTACAGTTCCACAAAATTCATTACAGACAGGATCAACCAAAACGAGTCAACCTATGACAGACTATTTACAGATATACATAAAGTCCTTGCCGGCAAGACAAAGCATAATTACATAGCAAAAAGGCAAGGGTAGGTCTCAAGAGTGAGACGCAAGGCTGACTTCCTCAAAACTCGGATTTTTCCTACCGGACTTCACTGGGGCTGGGTTTGGACTTCCCTTGGCTCACTTACAAACACATGAATGAGCGTGAGCGATAGCCCAGTGAATAATATCAAATGCAGAAATTACATAACAATGTAGAACAACATGTTCCAAACGGCCTTGGGCCCAATTCATACTCCTATTCATGGCAAAACGGCAAAACGGCCTTCGGCCCATTCACTTATGTCGAAACGGCCTTCGACCCATTCATTTCTGTCAGAATGGCCTTCGGCCTACTCGTTCATGTCAAAACGACCTTCGGCCTACTCATTCATGTCAAAACGGCCTTTGGCCTACTCGTTCATGTCAAAACGACCTTCGGCCTACTCATTCATGTCAAAACGGCCTTTGGCCCACTCACATGTGTCAAAACGACCTTTGGTCCATTCATTAACATCAGGATGACCTTTGGTCCATTCATTTATATCAAAACGACCTTCGGTCCATTCATTCACATCAGGACGGCCTTTGGTCCATTCATATATATCAAAACGACCTTTGGTCCATTCACTTATATCAAAACGACCTTTGGTCCATCCATTCATTCCTATCAGACTCTTGTCCACAATCCCAATTAACAACTCATAAAGTTTAAGGGAATAAACAATTGGACATTGACAAGCTTTCGAATATTGACATTACTCACCGTGATCGGCTTGTGGATTCGCCCTAGAGCTTGACCCTACACATTCCATGCACACAAAAGGGTCATTAACAATTCAATCCGTCCCTTAATTCACATATTCCTCTTTAGGCTTTATTCTTATCTCATTAACTCATTTATAATGTTTAACACACGCCTAAGAGTGATTACAAGTGAAAGAGAACGGAAAACAGAACACAAAATGCAAAAACAGGATTTCAGAAAATAGGGTCCCTGCTCGAGCGTGGACTTCCCCGCTCGAGCGGACCCTTAGGTCTGCAAAAGTACTGGTTGCCTTCAATTCCAGCTCGAGCGTGAACTCGGCCGCTCGAGCGGACTGCCTGTCTACATAGCTCCCCGCTCGAGCGTTAACTTCCCCGCTCGAGCGGGAACCATGTTTGCAGAAAATGCTGGAAGCTCGATTTCTCCGCTCGAGCGGCACTTCACCCGCTCGAGCGGACATCGAAAATCTGGGTTTTCCAGATTGAGTTCTTGAGCTTCATCTCGACATTCAAAGGTTCTAAATGCATGATTTCGGTCCAAACTTCACATAATCATGTACTAACATGGTACAAACATAGAATTACAACATATTGAAGCTCAATTTCATAATTTATCTACATGCATGGCTCATTTTCCACCAACTCATTACCAATGTAACCATTTCATGCATTCAAAGCTTCTACTTCCATGGATTGTACATGCATGTGACATATAACCTTCATTCTCATCTCATATGATGAAAAGATGGTCAAATACATGGATTTCAACCAAAATTGCAACATGAGTCATGTAATTCAAGCTCAAATATGCAAATTCAAAACAATACATACATGCATGCATATATAGTCTTCAAATTCCTCAAAACCAACTCCCTTCATGTTCTAGATCACAAATTAATCTTCAATTCACGAAATCACAACTCAAATTCATGAGTTAGGGGTTGGTTACTCACATAGGAGCTTTAATCTTCCAAATTCTAGTCAATTCTCGAGTTAAATCTTCAAATTCCCAAGCTAGAGCCAAAAATTACTCAAGTCTCTTCCTTTCTCTCTCTATAGCCGGCCTCTCTCTCACTCTCAATTGTCTAACTCAGATTTTGAGTTTTAAGAGAGCTAAAGAAGAGTGCAATGCAAATATACAACAAGCCCCACTAACAATTATTTTAATATAAAATAATGGGGTACTTAATTTATCAATTTAATCAGTTTAAATTGACCAGAATCAATTTTCAATTAAATTTCACCGTAGGCTCTAAAAATTATGCCAATCACAATGGCGTAATCAATTTCGGGTTCTGTAGCCGATAAGGCCTCCAATTAAATTTCCGAAGCGGTAAAATCAAACAGATATTCCTACGGTGAACAGATAGAAATTCAAAACCACATATTTTCACATAATGGCATACAAAACCATGCTAAACACATGACCATAACAACTTAAGGACCAATTAGCATAATACAGAACAGGGATGTCACAGTCTTCCCCCCTTTAGGAAGTTTGGTCTTCCAAACTTAATTTACCTTCGTTGGGAAACAAATGTGGATAGCGTAGTCGCATTTCCTCCTCTTTTTCCCATGTAGCATCCGTCCCATAGTGTTCCTTCCATTCTACTTTCACCATTGGGATGGACTTGTTTCTCAATTCTTTCACTTGTCGGTCAACGATTCTTTCCGGCCACTTTGTGTATTCCATATTCTCATCAATAGCTACCCGGTGGTAATCAATCACATGTAACGGGTCTCGGAGGTAACCCCTCAACATCGACACATGAAACACGTTATGGATTTGCTCGAATCCCGGTGGCAAAGCAACTCTATAAGCAACTGGACCAAGCCTCTCCAAAATTTGAAACGGCCCAATGTAACGGGGCGACAACTTGCCCTTTTTCCCAAATCTGACCTGGCCTTTCATCGGAGAAACTCGAATGAACACATGGTCGCCGACCTCATATTCAAGAGGTCTTCTCCGAACGTCTGCATAATTCTTCTGTCGGTCTTGAGCTGTTTTGAGCCTTTGTCGAATAGTTTTGATCTTTTCAGAGGTGTCTTGTACAATTTCAGGCCCAAGCAAAGCTCTGTCCCCGACCTCTGTCCAACAAATGGGTGATCTACACCTCCTACCATACAAAGCCTCGTATGGTGCCATACCGATGCTAGAGTGGAAGCTATTATTATAGGCAACTTCTGCAAGTGGCAAGTAGTCTTCCCAACTCCCCTGAAAATCCAAAGCACACATGCGAAGCATATCTTCCAAAGTCTGTATTGTTCGTTCTGACTGCCCATCTGTCTGTGGATGGAATGCAGTGCTGAACCTTAGTTCTGTTCCCATAGCTTCCTGCAAACTCTCCCACAATCTAGATACAAATTTCGGATCTCTATCCGACACAATGGATACCGGAACTCCATGTAAACGGACAATTTCATCAACATAAATAGTAGCCAACCCATAGGCGGTAAACGTAGTTTTGACAGGCAGAAAATGTGCGGATTTAGTCAGTCTATCAACTACAACCCAAACAGAATCCATACCTCGGGAAGTCCGAGGTAGGCCAACAACGAAATCCATAGTCACATGTTCCCACTTCCACTCAGGAACAGGGAGAGGTTGAAGTAGACCGCCTGGTTTCTGATGTTCAGCCTTAACCTGCTGACACTGAAGACACTTGGACACATATTCTGCAATCTCTTTCTTCATTTTAGGCCACCAATAGGTTTGTTTCAAATCCCGATACATTTTATTGTTACCCGGATGCATAGCAAATACGGATCTGTGGGCTTCATCTAAGACCCTCTTCTTTAGTTCCGTGATATCTGGGACACATATTCGGTTTCGAAATTTCAACATTCCATTCTCGACACCGAACTCCGCTTTTGGGCTTACTTCAAATTCATCAATTACCTTTCTGAGGAACTCATCCTCTTTCTGTTTCTGCTTGATTTCATCAACAATTGCCGGCTCGACTGTAATAGCGGCTATCAATCCGCCCTGTTCACACACTACCACTTCAATTTCAGACTTTTCAAAGTCTTGCAAAATCTCCCTTTGTTCAGTAAGCAACCAAGCCATACTCCCTGTTGATTTTCTGCTCAAGGCATCCGCCACTGTATTAGCTTTCCCGGGATGATACTGAATCTCTAGATCGTAGTCCTTTATCAGTTCTAGCCATCTTCTCTGACGCATATTCAACTCTTTCTGCGTGAAGAAGTATTTCAGGCTCTTATGATCCGTGTAAACTTCACATTTTGCTCCATACAGATAATGCCGCCAAATTTTCAAGGCAAAAACAACTGCGGCCAGTTCTAGGTCGTGCGTTGGATAGTTCTTCTCGTGTGGCCTCAACTGTCGGGAGGCGTATGCAATAACCTTTCCGTTCTGTATTAACACACAACCCAAACCCTTATAAGATGCATCACTGAAAATCACAAAATTTTCCGTACCTGAAGGTAGTGTCAAAATTGGTGTCGTGGTCAATCTTGTCTTCAATTCCTGAAAGGCTGATTCTTTTTCACTATTCCACTCAAATGGTTGTCCTTTACGTGTCAATTGGGTAAGAGGCACAGCTAACTTCGAGAAGTCCTTCACAAATCTCCTATAGTACCCAGCTAAGCCCATGAAACTGCGAACTTCTGTTACGTTGGTCGGTGTAGGCCAATTCACAATTGCCTCTATTTTCTGTGGGTCCACTGAAATTCCTTCCTTATTGATCACATGCCCTAAGAAAACAACCTCATCCAACCAAAACTCACATTTCTTTAATTTAGCAAATAGTTTTCTTTCCCGAAGTATTTGTAGAACAGTCCTCAAATGGTGTTCATGTTCAAATCTATCTTTAGAGTATATCAAAATATCATCGATGAAGACAACAACAAACTCATCAAGGTAGGTTTTAAAAATTCTATTCATTAAGTCCATAAATGCTACCGGAGCATTAGTCACTCCAAATGGCATAACAAGAAACTCAAAATGACCATACCTCGTTCTGAATGCGGTTTTCTCAATATCCTCTGCTTTAACCTTCAACTGATGATACTCGGATCTCAAATCAATCTTAGAAAACACCTGTTATCCCTGCAACTAGTCAAATAAGTCATCAATACGGGGTAAGGGGTATTTGTTCTTTACTGTTACCTTATTCAATTCCCGATAATCGATACACAGGCGCAAAGTACCATCTTTCTTCTTTACAAACAACACTGGTGCGCCCCAAGGCGAAGTGCTAGGCCGGATAAACCCTTTATCAAGAAGGTCCTGCAACTGTTCCTTTAATTCTTTCATTTCGGCGGTAGCCATCCTATAGGGAGTTTTAGAAATAGGCTGGGTGCCTGGCACAGTTTCAATAGTAAACTCTATCTCCCTGTCTACCAATTCCCCTGGTAATTCATTTGGAAACACATCTGGGAACTCTCTAACAATGGGAATATCATTCAATTCAACATTCACGGATTGTTCGGTCAATACATAACACAAATAGCCCTGGCACCCCTTCCTGATCAATTTACATGCTTTCATTGCAGATATCAAGTATGGTGGAGGCACTACCCCATTTCCCACAAACACAATTTCTTTTTGTTCTGGTGGTTTAAACACAACCCTCTTTGTCACACAATCTATAGTGGCACAATATTTGGTCAACCAATCCATGCCCAAAATTACATCGAAGTGTCTAAAGTTTAAGGGCAACAAATCTACATATAGGGTAGTATCCTCGATATGCATGTCACAAAACCGATATATATAGTCACATAACACAGATTCCCCCGATGGAGCAGACACACATAACAAATATGGCAACAATTCTAGGGGTCTTTTCAGTCTAGATGCAATTGCATATGTCACAAATGAGTGCGTTGATCCAGAATCAATTAACACAAAAGCATCCTGATTACATATTGAGATAGTACCTGAGACAACGGCATTGGCGTTCCTTGTGTCACCCGGAACAAGCGCAAAAACTCTCCCCTGTCTCACTGTGTCTCCGGTAATAGTGGATCTCACAGCATTTCCCGGCTTTGGAACCGATGCAGTTGAACTAGCTGCCAGCTTCCCACCATTCTGATTGCACTCTCGGGCTATGTGCCCTTGTTTCCCACACTTGAAACAGGCTCCCGATGCACGGTAACAGACTCCACGGTGCCTTTTGCTACAAATGTTGCACATGGGAGCTGTGTCTTGGGAAGAACTTGAAGTAGTGGAGGAGCCCGTGTTTTGCTTTTTTGAAAATTTCTTCTTCGAAAAGAAGCCTTGTCTTTTGTTGCCTTTCCATTCTGTTGTTGGCTTAGCTTGTCTAGCTATGTTAGCCTCTGATATGATGGCCCGGTCAAGCACCCCGATGTAGGTCTCCAACTTCAGGACATTCACCCGCTCTAGGATGTCACTTCGGAGCCCTCCTTCAAAATGCCTTGCCTTCTTATAATCAGTGTCAATTACGTGTGGTGCAAACTTGGCCAACTCAGTAAATTTGGCCTCATACTCAGCTACAGTCATGCTGTCTTGCTTGAGTTCCATGAACTCTGCCACTTTCCTGTCCCGGACACACTGCGGGAAGTACTTGTCATAGAAGATTTCCAAAAATTTCGCCCAATCAACATCTCTGTGGTTTTCCCTCATCAACATCCACCATCTTCTCGCTTCATCTTCTAGCACAAAAGTGGCTAAAAGCACTTTCTGTGTATCCGAGCACGGAAACACCTCAAACAGTTTTTCGATCCCAAGAACCCAAGCCTCAGCTTTCAAAGGATCTAGTCCGCCATGGAACTGTGGTGGTTTCATTTTCTTGAACTCCTTGGTGAGGGCGATTATCCGATCATCATTTTGATCATCTGGCACAGGTGGTGCCGGAGGTGGAGGTGGCGGGTGTGGTTGCTGCCACTGTTGTTGCCACTCATGTTGCTGTCTCAAAGCTTCTGCCATTTCTTGGATCAGTCTCTCCATTCTGTCCAGTCTGGCAGTAGAGGATTCCTCTAACTCATCACCTCTGGTTCTCACCATCTGATTAAACTTGCATTATATTTCATACAAAAGGTACACAGGTATGCATACACTAGGAAGCACATATTTCCAGATAATTTGCAATGCAAGTAGTTCACGACTTACACATATAATTATTCCAAACAAAACATTTAAGCATATAATCAATGCTTCCAAACTCGTATCTATTACATGAATGCATCCTAGATCTTATCTAGACGCTTATTGCTCTTTTTGGACAAGTGTGTGAGTTATTAACTCGTGCTCTGATACCACTCTGTCATGACCCTAACCCGCCCCTATGGGTTAAGGACATAACCGGCCAGCAATCTTGAGATTACCTACGGCCTCAGACCAAAACAGACATAACTTGTCAGAGTAAAGGGGGCCAAACAGAAGCAACAAATAAAAACTTTGTCCATAGAGCCGTGCTTACATGCACATCAACAGACCATATTCAGTTACGTTAATAATCCACATCAAAAGTACAGTTCCACAAAATTCATTACAGACAGGATCAACCAAAACGAGTCAACCTATGACAGACTATTTACAGATATACATAAAGTCCTTGCCGGCAAGGCAAAGCATAATTACATAGCAAAAAGGCAAGGGTAGGTCTCAAGAGTGAGACGCAAGGCTGACTTCCTCAAAACTCGGATTTTTCCTAGCAGACTTCACTGGGGCAGGGTTTGGACTTCCCTTGGCTCACCTACAAACACATGAATGAGCGTGAGCGATAGCCTAGTGAATAATATCAAATGCAAAAATTACTTAACAATGTAGAACAACATGTTCCAAACGGCCTTGGGCCCAATTCATACTCCTATTCATGGCAAAACGGCCTTCGGCCCATTCACTTATGTCGAAACGGCCTTCCGCCCATTCATTTCTGTCAGAATGGCTTCGGCCTACTCGTTCATGTCAAAACGACCTTCGGCCTACTCATTCATGTCAAAACGGCCTTTGGCCTACTCGTTCATGTCAAAACGACCTTCGGCCTACTCATTCATGTCAAAACGGCCTTTGGCCCACTCACATGTGTCAAAACGACCTTTGGTCCATTCATTTACATCAGGACGACCTTTGGTCCATTCATTTATATCAAAACGACCTTCGGTCCATTCATTCACATCAGGACGACCTTTGGTTCATTCATATATATCAAAACGACCTTTGGTCCATTCACTTATATCAAAACGACCTTTGGTCCATCCATTCATTCCTATCAGACTCTTGTCCACAATCCCAATTAACAACTCATAAAGTTTAAGGGAATAAACAATTGGACATTGACAAGCTTTCGAATATTGACATTACTCACCGTGATCGGCTTGTGGATTCGCCCTGGAGCTTGACCCTACACATTCCATGCACACAAAAGGGTCATTAACAATTCAATCCGTCCCTTAATTCACATATTCCTCTTTAGGCTTTATTCTTATCTCATTAACTCATTTATAATGTTTAACACACGCCTAAGAGTGATTACAAGTGAAAGAGAACGGAAAACAGAACACAAAATGCAAAAACAGGATTTCAGAAAATAGGGTCCCCGCTCGAGCGTGGACTTCCCCGCTCGAGCGGACCCTTAGGTCTGCAAAAGTACTGGTTGCCTTCAATTCCAGCTCGAGCGTGAACTCGGCCGCTCGAGCGGACTGCCTGTCTACATAGCTCCCCGCTCGAGCGTTAACTTCCCCGCTCGAGCGGGAACCATGTCTGCAGAAAATGCTGGAAGCTCGATTTCTCCGCTCGAGCGGCACTTCACCCGCTCGAGCGGACATCGAAAATCTGGGTTTTCCAGATTGAGTTCTTGAGCTTCATCTCGACATTCAAAGGTTCTAAATGCATGATTTCGGTCCAAACTTCACATAATCATGTACTAACATGGTACAAACATAGAATTACAACATATTGAAGCTCAATTTCATAATTTATCTACATGCATGGCTCATTTTCCACCAACTCATTACCAATGTAACCATTTCATGCATTCAAAGCTTCTACTTCCATGGATTGTACATGCATGTGACATATAACCTTCATTCTCCTCTCATATGATGAAAAGATGGTCAAATACATGGATTTCAATCAAAATTGCAACATGAGTCATGTAATTCAAGCTCAAATATGCAAATTCAAAACAATACATACATGCATGCATATATAGTCTTCAAATTCCTCAAAACCAACTCCCTTCATGTTCTAGATCACAAATTAATCTTCAATTCACGAAATCACAACTCAAATTCATGAGTTAGGGGTTGGTTACTCACCTAGGAGCTTTAATCTTCCAAATTCTAGTTAATTCTCGAGTTAAATCTTCAAATTCCCAAGCTAGAGCCAAAAATTGCTCAAGTCTCTTCCTTTCTCTCTCTATAGCCGGCCTCTCTCTCACTCTCAATTGTCTAACTCAGATTTTGAGTTTTAAGAGAGCTAAAGAAGAGTGCAATGCAAATATACAACAAGCCCCACTAACAATTATTTTAATATAAAATAATGGGGTACTTAATTTATCAATTTAATCAGTTTAAATTGACCAGAATCAATTTTCAATTAAATTTCACCGTAGGCTCTAAAAATTATGCCAAACACAATGGCGTAATCAATTTCGGGTTCTGTAGCCGATAAGGCCTCCAATTAAATTTCCGAAGCGGTAAAATCAAATAGATATTCCTACGGTGAATAGATAGAAATTCAAAACCACATATTTTCACGTAATGGCATACAAAACCATGCTAAACACATGACCATAACAACTTAAGGACCAATTAGCATAATACAGAATAGGGATGTCACACTCATGCTACAGTTCGGACTCGATTTGTGTCACGGTTCTAAGTCTGAACCAAAGAGTCCAAATCTGGCAAATCATTTTGAGAAACAAATTTTTTGAAAAGAAGTGCCAAACATGGACTGCTTTCCCAGATACAGAGTCGCCACCTAAATATTTTAAAATAGGGGAATTTAGGAAACCCTGACTCGGTGCCGAAGGCCACATGTCTGTCATCACCGGAGTTGTCTCGGCTCGGGAGCTAGGGTACGATTGGGGAAGGTCAGCTATGAGCACCCTCTCTCGCCCGGTCCGAAGACCGGCCTCTACTAATCATGATATCCGTTTTTGAAAACTTTATGTGTTCTTATTCCGGTTATTAGCCTAGAATTACTATGTTATGCGCACAGCAAACAAGTATAGACTAGATTGCCTAATTTGGAAACAAGCATTGCATATCCGTTTGCTTTGAAAAAGCGCTTTGGAATTTGCTACTCGCAAGTAGGCTAAAACACGAATTTCAACGAGTTTTTCCAATTCAGGCAGTCTAACCTTCACCCACATGCATTCAAATAGTTTATCATATAAGCATTTAGTCGCATTGCAAGCATATTGTCATGGCAACACTCACACGCACGCGGGATGCTAAAGCATAAATACTTACATCGTACTCTGTGCCAAAACAATAAACTGGTTAGCAAACATGCATGTCCTAGTTCATGTTAAAAATGGCTAATACATCGCATGCAAAAATGCAATCTAGACAGGCTCGGCTAACCTAAACATGGCATGTAAAATGCGATCAACTATCACATATTCAATTTTGAATTGAAGTACAAATGCAGTTAGCGTGATGTACCGAGCCTAATGCATGTAATACAAATGCATGAATGCACGCATGCATAGCATAAGGTATGCTAATTTCAAAAATGCCTTAATCTACCATCATAAGCAGGTAAACGAAAGGGAAGAAAGACGTGAGGTTGGAAGACATAAACCCACTCACGCACACTTATTACAGATTTGCCCTCACTCGGAGGGTCCAAATAAATATTACAGCCCGAATAATAAGCAAATAAATTATTACAAAATTTCTAATTTACTTAGCAGAATGAATGTAAAAAAAGAAGGAAGGTGGCCACAGCCCCCGCCTCGGGATGCGCGAATGATGCATGTTCGAATCCGTCTCGCCCGGAAAGCCCGCACCATACCATTGCTGCCTCTGTTTTTACTGCCTTGCTTCTCTAAAAAACGCCAAAATTCTGGGACAAGTTCCTTGCACACTGCAGAATACCACCGGCTGGAAGAAATGGCCACCGGCAGTGTATAACTCCCATCTGCAGCTAATTGAGTAATCGGTCATTCACAAATGGCCGGTCGGCAATGCATTATGCCGGTCGGCAGAAATTTCCTGCAGGAGACAGTTTTGACAGCAACAGAGGACAGACAGCATATGGCATGGGATTCCAAGCACATGTATGCATGGACACACTCCCTATCATGTAATGGACTAAATGGAGCATGGCCCTCGACCCTCGGGCCACCAATCACGCATTTCGATACATGATGGCCAAAGAGTCAAGTGTGCATTTCAATGTCAAATGCAATGCACACAAAACATACAAGGGACCCAACCTCAATCATGGTTGGTCAAGAGGCGAGGCAATGCACAACAATGCACATGCGACCTAAGCATGCAAGCAGACATACAAACATGCAATACAACTACATGGCGCACACAATGCTAACAACATAACATGCACAACGCATTGAAACATGGCATACACAGTGCAAGATGGACTTAAACCAATGTGAGTGGACCTCAGCCACACCCACATCAGTGGCCATCAGATGAAAACAAGACAACTCGAAATGCGTGCACGCGTGCACGCAAACCGAGGACCGACCCTCAGGCACCAAAATGCCACTCTAATGAGACATGGCAAAGACATGGAATATGATATGCAAACATGAAAAAATCAGTAGCAAAATGAGGAGCAAAACAGCCCCGAAACGAGGCGAAATGACACCCGATGCATGGCATTTCTCCCGAAATGCAAAACTAAGTACATGAAATGGCTTACAGCTATACAAAGCATGCATAATTGGTACATGGAATGAAAAGACAGAAGTAAGGCAGCCCCAAAATAAGCATTTTTACAGTTCAAAGAATGGCCAAAAAGTAAGCACAAGTGGGACTAAATTAGCATGCAAAAATGGCCCTAAACATGAGGTAATGAAGCAAGTGGTAGATGCAAAGCCCAAACAGAAAAAGGCTCTTCTACAACACTGAACAGGGACCAAAAATATGACTACTTACAGTTTATGGAAACCCTCAAAACAATATACAAGTATGCTCAACATGCTATGCAAGGTAGGGCCCAAAAGAGGTCAAAACACAAAGTATACAAAACATTCATCAAACAGCCAAAGACCCTTAATGAAACATGAAGAATGGGTCAAAATAAGACCGTTTTCAGTTCTGTAAAAAGACCAAAAACAGAAACATGATGGGCTAATAAATCATGCAAAAATGGGGACCAAAGAGGGATATAATGACAAGTGGCACATGGAGGTCCCAAACAGTGATGAGCCCTTCTTCAATGTTGAAGCGGGGCTCAAAATAAGCTCACTTACAGTTTACATCATGCTCCAAAACAGATCACACGTAGGCCAAAAATATTATGCAAAATTATGGCATAAAGAGGGCTAATGAAGGAAGTGCTAGCTACTGTCCTCAAACAGCAAGAGGTCCTCAATCAAACATGAAGAGGACCTCAAAATATGATGATTTACAGTTTGGGTCGGAGCCCAAAAATGCAAGAAACTATGGCTTAGATATGAAGCAAGAAAAGACTAGAAAGGGGAAGAGGAGGACTCACCCTTGAAGACCAGCAAACCAGCAACTCTTGGACCAAGTTTAGGTGCTCCTAAGCTCTGAAGAACAGCCTCAAGTTGCTGCAATGGAGTAAGGATGCCTTGTGCTATGAGTTGATGAAGAAATGGGCCAAGAACAAGGGTGTTTGATGGTTGAATGGGAGAGATATAGTGAGAGATGAAGGGATATATGTATGTATATATCAGATATATCTATATATCTCTGGTTTTTTGTTCCAAATGTCCAACCAAAACAATGGAGGAGGAGAGGCCCCTTATATAGGCAAGACTAAGCTTCTAAGACAAGCTACAAAAGGGTCAAAGGGGTCTAAGGGGAGGTCAAGGCTTATTGGAGAAGCTAGGACAGCTGGTAAGCTTCTTGGGGAAGCCGAGACAAGGGGTCAAGGGGTGTGCAAAGGGTGCAAAACAGCCACACACGTGCATGGGGAGCAGGGTCTGTGCATTCCAGCTGCCACAGCTGGCATTCACTCAATCTGTAGAATACTCCGGAAGGTCGTCGGCCAGCAAAAATGGCCGGCCAGCACAATAAATTGCCGGTCAGCACAATAAATTTCCGGCCGGATAAATAGATTGCCGATAGGTGCTGCCAAGGTCAAAAAATGGCCGGTGGGTGGGCAAATTGAAGCCCCGGAAGTTAGCTTTCCAATGGTGCAAACCTTGCATTAAAATTCCTCTTCTGAAAAAAGTTATGCCCATTTTGGTGAAGCCGCACAGATTCGATCCAACCGGGATGATACCCAACTTCAACCAGTCATATCTCCCCCACCCGGACTTGGCTCTAGGAGATTCTTGAGTGCAAAATGAAGCCCCAAAAGTAAGCTTTCCAACGGTGGTGACCTCATAGCTAAAATCCAAGTGTACAGACAGATAAGCCCGATTTCAGCGAGGGCTGCTCGACTCGCTTCTACCCGGATTCATGCCGAACTTCTCCCAGACTAGTTTTCCCCTCTCCTTTCCTCTCTTCTTCAACTCCAAACCCTTAAACAAATTGTTTTGAAGGATTTGCCTCTCTCCTTGCCGAAGAAACTGAACATTTCCCTTGCACACCTATCTCCACCAAGTAAACCATCAGTAACGCCCAAGTCTTAAGGCCGGTCAAAAATGGGGTGTCTACAGTTGCCCCTCTTTGACAGAACTCATGAATCATGAAATGACGTGAGTGAATGTCAAATCCCTGAGACGACCCATTTTTGATGAGGCCGAAGACTTGGAGAAACAAACAAAATACAAATGAATGAAAGGTTGTGCCCGCAGGCTGCCTACGTATCTCTTTGCAAGGAATCAAACCAGCGTAGTTCAGGGGCATGATGCAAATGATATGCAGGAAGACTTTGATAATTGGACTTATACGCCACGCGAAGCCAATTTGAACATTGGACTTATATGCTACGCAAAGCCGGTTTGTAATTGGACTTATACGCTTTCGCGAAGCCGATTTGTAATTGGACTTATACGCTTCCGCGAAGCCGGTTTGATAAAACAATGCGAGTGGAATGTGCGTGACAACGCAAGTGAAGAGGTGTGCATGACAATGCAACCTAAAATGAATTCCAAACACACTGAAATCGTGTGGGGAAATGGGACAAGGAGAAACATAGGGACATATCCCGGTGTTTCGGAATGGTGTGAGCTTTGGAACGTATTCCGAACGCTTTTAACCGAAGAGGGAGAGACATAGGGACGTATCCCAAGGAATTAGGGACGTATCCCAAAGATTAGGGACGTATCCCAAAGGTTAGGGACGTATCCCAAAGATTAGGGACGCATCCCAAAGGTTAGGGACGCATCCCAAGGATAGGGACGTATCCCAAAGGTTAGGGACGTATCCCAAGGATTAGGGGCGTATCCCAATGATTAGGGACGTATCCCAAAGATTAGGGATGTATCCCAAGGGTTAGGGACGTATCCCAAGGATTAGGGATGTATCCCAAAGGTTAGGGACGTATCCTAAGGATTAGGGACGTATCCCAAAGGTTAGGGACGCATCCCAAGGATAGGGACGTATCCCAAAGGTTAGGGACGTATCCCAAGGATTAGGGACGTATCCCAAAGATGAGGGACGTATCCCAAGGGTTCGACAAAGGAGAAGAAACATAGGGACATATCCCGGTGTTTCAGAAAAGGAGAAAGAAACGTAGGGACGTATCCCGGTGTTTCAGAAAAGGGAGAGAAACATAAGGACGTATCCTAGTGTCTCGAAAAAAGAGGAGTGAAACGTAGGGACGTTTCCCGGTGTTTCGGAATGGTGAGAGAAACATAGGGACATATCTCGTTGTTTCGGAAAGAGAGAGAAACGTAGGGACGTATCTTGGTGTTTCGAAAAGAGAGAAACGTAGGGACATATCCCGGTGTTTCGGAATGGAAGAAGAAACATAGGGACGTATCCCGGTGCTTCGGAAAGGTAAGAGAAACATAGGGACATATCCCGGTGTTTCGGAAAGAGAGGAGAAACGTAGGGACGTATCCCGGTGTTTCGGAAAGAAGGAGAAACATAGGGACGTATCCCGGTGTTTCGAAAAAGGAGAAGAAACATAGGGACGTATCCCGGTGTTTCGGAGAGAATGAGAAGCATAGGGACATATCCCGGTGTTTTGGAATGGTGTGAGTATTGGAACGCATTCCGAATGCTCTTAACTAGAGAAGGTCTAACTCATCATACGCGCGAGGAGAAAGAATGATAATTGCAAGTGAAAAGGTGCATAACAATGCTAGTGAAGTGGGTGCATAACAATGCTACTGAAGTGGGTGCATAACAATGCAATTGGAACGTGCATCACAATGCAAGTGGAACGGGCGTGACAACGCATATTTGGAACAAAATGCCGAATAAAGGGATACAAGCCTTAACAAGACCAATTCAAACACAACCTCCGATTTACCTCTCAGAAGGGTCACAATATATATTTCAAAAGGATACACCTCGTGCATGCCGACTAACGATGGGCTACGCATCGAAGACATGAATTGAAAATTCCGCAGAAACAATTTTGGGCCGAAAGTGGGTTACTCTTGCTTATACTTCCAAAACGCAGTTACTACCTTTCTTTCCTGGCAAGGACTGGTTTTCTGAGGGAGCACTTTGATTGCCATTCTGGCTTGAAGCAGACCTGATTTTGAGCTTGAGGTAGGGGCACACCCATACTTCGGAGTAGTGACAAGGCCTGAAAAGGTACATCCGGAGTACAATCACGGAATTTGCTGAAGGTGAAGCACACTCAGATGCTTCAATTTTCCCTCTTTTCTTTTGCTTTACAGTCCGGAACCCATGTAGCTTCAGATAGGTCCTAGTTTTACTGTTCTCACATGACCTGGGTTGAACCCTGCGATTTTATGAAAGAACGAATCTTGTTTTGCACAAACGTGAAGAATGGCACAACACTTTTAAGCACAAAACAATTTTATTTTTGAAATTAAGAAAAGAGTTCTTAATTGGGTATTGAGCCTACGACTGAACACAGTGAAAAAGACTCAACAACGAAAAACAAAAGGTAAACAACCTAAACACATCGAGACACGCTCGGAACAACTCAAGACAAGAATCGAGACAAAACAAAAGACACGACACACAGACGTGCACAGGGAGCCTGTTTCACCGGGTATTGTTTCCGACCCTCTCTCATTTGTGATCCTCACATCACTCGGCCCTCAAGCTCTATTTTTCTGAAAAAGCCCTTTTCTTACTTTTTCTCTCATCGCACATCTCTCTATTCTTCAATCTCTCATTTTTCAATCCCTCCCCTGGGTGGTTGATGGATAAACTGGAAATTGTGGGCTCTTGCCGCTGGTATTCTACCAGATTCTCAATCTTGTTCACAACAGTGAGCTTCTCCCATAGAGGGGCTGCGCTACAACTGGACGTGTAGCAAATTTGCAGCTGACATCGGTTGATGATGCTCTGTTGGGGAGTTTGGACGTGATCGGATTTGTCCAGATGAGGAAGTGGAATATCATGATCCATTCCAACTCGTGCTTCGCACTTGGCTCGATACCTCGTTGCTTGGAGGATGAGAGAGCTTTTCGGCCCTTTTGCTGTTGACTTCAGTTGTGCCCTTCTTGGCAGGTAGGGTGCCCTTCTTAGCGAGTAGTTGATGACGGGGGAGAGACAGAACACCCGACTCAACTGTGCCCCTAGTTCATCATTTTGACCATTTTTTTTTCTACGAAAACAATTTTGACTAACATGAGAGTTAGATTAACACACTTGTTCGATTTTTGATTTGAAATCATGCAAGTCAGGCTATGAGCACAGAAAAGTTTCCTATTTTGGGTCCAAGAAATGGTCCAGTTTTTGGAAAAGATGGAATAATTTTCGAGAAAATTAGTCAACTTCAGTAAAAATTCTCAAAAACTATTTTTGCAAATGGCCAATGCTTAACAAGCACGGAGCCTACTCTTGAGACGCACAACCTCAGATTTGAAGGAAAATTGCCCCCTTGCTCGAAGAGAGCTGCATGGCAACGGAAAGTTGCCCCTTGTTTGAACGGCACCGCAGCGCATTGAATGGCAACGGAAAGTTGCCCGTTGTTTGAATGACACCGCGGTGCATTGAATGGCAACAGAAAGTTGCCCCTTGTCTGAATGGCACTGTAGTGTATTGTAATCAGTCCTCAGAGCGATGATTGCAACCGAACTCCCAGATACAGAAAAGACAAAGATGACTAGAACCATCACATGGACACAGTTGAATTTGAAGTATTTTACGGCTGGACTTCAGAATGAAGTTGCCTACGTATCCCAAAGATGGGAATCAAGCCTTACGTAGTTCGGGGTTAAGGTACACTCGGGTATTAACCTCTCCTTTTTAGGCTCTAACTTTTGCCAAGGCGCCCATTGCGGGTTTTCGACCTTGCGAGCTTTGTTCTTCTTTTCTTTCCAATTTTTTTCATTTCTTTTTCTCTTCTTTTTTTTTTTTGCATTTTTTTTTCTTCTTTTTTTTTTCTTTTCTTTTGCATTTTTTTTGTATTTTTCTCTTGCTCTAACTTTTGCCTGGGTCGCCCTTCCGGGTTTTCGGCCCAGCGAGCCTCTCAAAGGGTAAAAGTGTAACAAGTCCATGCCAAATGGTTTTAGGGTTTTGAAGCCATCCGTATCCAGGAGAGTGGCTGTTGTATTGATTTACTGAAGGATCCATCTTTGGCTCTTCGAGCATATCTGACATTTTGGCCCCTAGTTTGAGGGGGGGCTTCTGATCTAGCTTTACAAGCTTCCTTTGATCTGACTTTGGTGCCTCGTGTTCGAGGGCTGCTTCAAAATGGCCACATAGGCCTCACGTTGTGGTTGACCGTTGAACGTTCTGAACTCAGGTTCAAGGTTTGAAAGTGAGGGGCCGAATCTCGAGGCTGAGAGCGATCCTAAGTTGCACAATCTCAAGAGCGATTCCACACAGGTCTTCGCAGGACTGTGCAAAACATTTTTTGAAATCTTTTAAGAAAGCGACAAATCGCTCGCGCCAAAGACAGTGTAGAACCAATCTGGATCAAGCCAGGGTCCTTCTCAGTACTCACATTAACAAGCATGATCTCAATCATTAAGGGCTTAGCATGCCTCTCTTTCTCTCAATTGATCAAGTTCTGCAAAAACCCAAGGAATTCCTTCCTTTTTGTTTTTCTCACAATGTTTTGAAAAAAGTTTTGGAAAACTTAGGTCGATGCAATGAATTCAAGGGCACAGAAAATGCAGGCGAAGAGCACTGTCATTTCATTCAAACTTCTGGCACAACTGGCACACGGCACAAGAGTGTGAAAATCACTGCTGTTCCATTCAGATCTGTTGGCGTAACTGGCTCCGAGGCAGAAACAGACTCAAAAGAAAGCAAAAAGACAAACACAAAACAAGCAAGTGATGTCCGAGGTAACACCCCCGAAATCACCCGACTCTAGCAAAACAGGACTGACTCGATACAACAAGATAGACCCGACTGACTCAATACAAAACGACAAGACTGACCCAACACCCAAGTCAGAAAACACGAAAACTAGCATTCGCAAAATGCTCAAAACAGTGCGTGCCATACGCCACATCCGGAGTAAACTGAGCGCCGCCCGCAGGTGGTTCATCCCTCGATCACATCGCATTATCCCCCACAAGTTCACTGATCAAGTGCCGATAGACTTTGCAGGACCTGGTGCGGGGATGACCTTGTTGTCAATCAAATTTTGTATCTCATGGCGGAGACGGACGCAACTATCGGTGTCATGACCGGTTTGTTGATGGAAAGCACAGTACTTAGTCGGGTCATGTTTTGGAGGGAGAGGATCGGGTAGAGGCCGTTGCTCTAACGGTTTCAGATGTCCTTTCCTGAGTAGGACCCTCAGGGCTTTAGACAAAGACATATAGAGTGGGGTGAAAACCCTCTTGCCTCGGGGTAGATAGTCTGAAGTTCGAGGGTTTGAAGTGGATGCACCAACAAAGGGGGTGGCTGCTCTTGGTGTGGTGGTGGCGACGATGCCCACGTCTGAAGTCCTAGCAGCTGCATCACCGCTGGTGGTCGCATTCGAACTGCGGGTGAACGCCCTCGATCTGTACTCCCATCTCATGCAAATCTGAAAAGGTAGGAAAGGGGAGCACGATCATTTTCTGCATTAGTTTGGGTTGGAGGTTGCGCACAACCATCCTTATCTGGTCTTTGTCGGAAGGCCTTGTAGCCATCATCGAGGCCTTTGCTCTCCACCTCGCCACAAACTCTGAAAAACCCTCCTTTGGCTCTTGGCGGGTGACTTCAAGATCATGAGTTGTGACCTCAATCTGTGTGTTGTAGGAGTATTGATCACTGAAGGCCCCAGCCATCTCTTCCCAATTCTGTTTCACAGGGTTCTCCAATTTCTCATACCAGGTTGCGGCTATCCCAGACAGGGTCCGACCAAACAATGATAGCTTCTGTAATCTGGTGAGGCCCATCGGCCTTAGAATGTCTGAAAACAGCCGCAAGTGCACCATAGGATCCCCGGACCCATCGAAACGGTCGATATTTGGCATCTTGAATCTGTCTGGCAGCGTCACAGCTGCATCGGTATACCCATCCTCGATGTTCGGGACGGATTTCATGCCTTGAGCCTTCTTGAACAACCTTTCAAGCTTGCTCATCTTCAGCGCCGTTGGATCCGTCTCTAACTCAAAAGGGGAGTCCGATAGGTTGATGGGTGTCTTGGATAGCTGGGGTAGAACCGGGGGCGGAGCTGGCCCGACTGGAATGTCCGTATCATCCTGGACGTGGGTTGCCTCCCCGAGTATGGGAACTCTTGGTGGGGGAGGAGCTTGGTGCGAAGTAGATACTCCAGTTTGCTGCTCCAATCTGGCAATTGTCTCTGCCTGTTGGGCTATGACCACAGCCTGTTGCTTGGCGAATTCTGCTTAACGGACAGTGTCTTGTTGCATGGCTTTCATACTATCCTGGAGTTGGCGCACCATCTCTTCCAGACTCGACATACTGTTCTAATCTAACTGAGCAACCGGTATATCTGTGTCCGCAATAGGCTCGGAAATCTCAGCCCGACTGCTCAAAGATCACTGATCTGGTAGTTGTTGTACTGGTGGTCTGTGCCTGACTAGCCTTCTCTGGCCCTGATTACCCTTGAACTGAGTCTATGACCTGACAAAGTCTATCAGTACAAGTCCAATGAACCTCGGGGGATATTGGAGCCTTCTGAAGCTATGGTTCTAGGACTACCCCTAGCAAAAGAGAAAACAGGCAGCATCTCAGCCCAATTTCATCAGAACAGGCATAGGCATAACTGAATAACTGTATTCTACTACTGATCACTGTTCCCCAAAATCACTGCCCCAAATCTGAATCTGATACCCGCAGATATAACTGATTCTCAAAACACTAATGCCCGCAGGCCTGATACCCAGACTTACAAACTAATATATGCATTCCTGTAGAGGCCAAGTCCAAAAAACACATAGCAAGCAAATGAGAGCCAAAACACCCCTATGTTGGGGTAGGGTTTCCCTGTCCTATTTTGTTAGGAGCTAGGGTTTCACTACGCACGCAGCGGTTTCAAACAACCTATAATCGGGTAAGCAACCTGTCCTAGCTTGGAATGGTCACTATGGATTCCGAATATGCACTAGGTCGAATGGTCAAAAGGGTGCCCCGGTAAAAACCGGGGTTTGTGTTCCCATACTGTCAGAGCCCATAACCGGTCAGCCTTATGGTCATGCCTTGACAAGACAAGCCTCCGGCAAACCGTTCAGGAATGGCAGATGGCAAACACGGTGTCCTAGGCGCACCAATGCACATGCAATGCAAAGAGACACATGAATGAAATCAAAACAGGATATCACGAGTTCGAGTCAAGCTCTCTAAATCCCCAGCAGAGTCGCCAGAAACTGTACACGCGCCTGCGAGGGACTCATGCTACAGTTCGGACTCGATTTGTGTCACGGTTTTAAGTCTGAACCAAAGAGTCCAAATCGGGCAAATCATTTTGAGAAACAAATTTTTTGAAAAGAAGTGCCAAACATGGACTGCTTTGCCAGATACAGAGTCGCCACCTAAATATTTTAAAATGGGGAAATTTAGAAAACCCTGACTCGGTGCCGAAGGCCACATGTCCGTCATCACCGGAGTTGTTTCGGCTCGGGAGCTAGGGTACGATTGGGGAAGGTCAGCTATGAGCACCCCCTCTCGCCCGGTCCGAAGACCGGCCTCTACTAATCATGATATCTGTTTTTGAAAACTTTATGTGTTCTTATTCCGGTTATTAGCCTAGAATTACTATGTTATGCGCACAGCAAACAAGTATAGACTAGATTGCCTAATTTGGAAACAAGCATTGCATATCCGTTTGTTTTGAAAAAGCGCTTTGGAATTTGCTACTCGCAAGTAGGCTAAAACACGAATTTCAACGAGTTTTTCCAATTCAGGCAGTCCAACCTTCACCCACAGGCATTCAAACAGTTTATCATATAAGCATTTAGCCGCATGGCAAGCATACTGTCATTGCAACACTCACACGAACGCGGGATGCTAAAGCATAAATACTTACATCGTACTCCGTGCCAAAACAATAAACTGGTTAGCAAACATGCATGTCCTAGTTCATGTTAAAAATGGCTAATACATCGCATGCAAAAATGCAATCTAGACAGGCTCGGCTAACCTAAACATGGCATGTAAAATGCGATCAACTATCACATATTCAATTTTGAATTGAAGTACAAATGCAGTTAGCGTGATGTACCGAGCCTAATGCATGCAATACAAATGCATGAATGCACGCATGCATAGCATAAGGTATGCTAATTTCAAAAATGCCTTAATCTACCATCATAAGCAGGTAAACGAAAGGGAAGAAAGACGTGAGGTTGGAAGACATACACCTACTCACGCACACTTATTACAGATTTGCCCTCACTCGGAGGGTCCAAATAAATATTACAGTCCGAATAATAAGCAAATAAATTATTACAAAATTTCTAATTTACTTAGCAGAATGAATGTAAAAAAAGAAGGAAGGTGGCCACAGCCCCCACCTCGGGATGTGCGAATGATGCATGTTCGAACCCGTCTCGCCCGGAAAGCCCGCACCATACCATTGCTGCCTCTATTTTTACTGCCTTGCTTCTCTGAAAAACACCAAAATTCTAGGACAGGTTCCTTGCTCACTGCAGAATACCACCGGCTGGAAGAAATGGCCACCGGCAGTGTATAACTCCCATCTGCAGCTAATTGAGTAATCGGCCATTCACAAATGGCCGGTCGGCAATGTATTATGCCGGCCGGCAGAAATTTCCTGCAGGAGACAGTTTTGACCGCAACAGAGGACAGACAGCATATGGCATGGGATTTCAAGCACATGTATGCGTGGACACACTCCCTATCATGTAATGGACTCAAGGGAGCATGGCCCTCGACCCTCGGGCCACCAATCACGTATTTCGATACATGATGGCCAAAGAGTCAAGTGTGCATTTCAATGTCAAATGCAATGCACACAAAACATACAAGGGACCCAACCTCAATTATGGTTGGTCAAGAGGCGAGGCAATGCACAACAATGCACATGCGACCTAAGCATGCAAGCAGACATACAAACATGCAATACAACTACATGGCACACACAATGCTAACAACATAACATGCACAACGCATTGAAACATGGCATACACAGTGCAAGATGGACTTAAACCAATGTGAGTGGACCTCAGCCACACCCACATCAGTGGCCATCAGATGAAAACAAGACAACTCAAAATGCGTGCATGCGTGCATGCAAACCGAGGACCGACCCTCAGGCACCAAAATGCCACTCTAATGAGACATGGCAAAGACATCGAATATGATATGCAAACATGCAAAAATCAGTAGCAAAATGAGGAGCAAAACAGCCCCGAAATGAGGCGAAATGACACCCGATGCATGGAATTTCTCCCGAAATGCAAAACTAAGTACATGAAATGGCTTACAGCTATACAAAGCATGCATAATTGGTACATGGAATGAAAAGACAGAAGTAAGGCAGCCCCAAAATAAGCATTTTTACAGTTCAAAGCATGGCCAAACAGTAAGCACAAGTGGGACTAAATTAGCATGCAAAAATGGCCCTAAACATGAGGTAATGAAGCAAGTGGTAGATGCAAAGCCCAAACAGAAAAAGGCTCTTCTACAACACTGAACAGGGACCAAAAATATGACTACTTACAGTTTATGGAAACCCTCAAAACAATATACAAGTATGCTCAACATGCTATGCAAGGTAGGGCCCAAAAGAGGTCAAAACACAAAGTATACAAAAAATTCATCAAACAGCCAAAGACCCTTAATGAAACATGAAGAATGGGTCAAAATAAGACTGTTTTCAGTTCTATAAAAAGACCAAAAACAGAAACATGATGGGCTAATAAATCATGCAAAAATGGGGACCAAAGAGGGATATAATGACAAGTGGCACATGGAGGTCCCAAACAGTGATGAGCCCTTCTTCAATGTTGAAGAGGGGCTCAAAATAAGCTCACTTACAGTTTACATCATGCTCCAAAACAGATCACACGTAGGCCAAAAATATTATGCAAAATTATGGCATGAAGAGGGCTAATGAAGGAAGTGCTAGCTACTGTCCTCAAACAGCAAGAGGTCCTCAATCAAACATGAAGAGGACCTCAAAATATGATGATTTATAGTTTGGGTCGGAGCCCAAAAATGCAAGCAACTATGGCTTAGATATGAAGCAAGAAAAGACTAGAAAAGGGAAGAGGACTCACCCTTGAAGACCAGCAAACCAGCACCTCTTGGACCAAGTTTAGGTGCTCCTAAGCTCTGAAGAACAGCCTCAAGTTGCTGCAATGGAGTAAGGATGCCTTGTGCTATGAGTTGATGAAGAAATGGGCCAAGAACAAGGGTGTTTGATGGTTGAATGGGAGAGATATAGTGAGAGATGAAGGGATATATGTATGTATATATCAGATATATCTATATATCTCTGGTTTTTTGTTCCAAATGTCCAACCAAAACAATGGAGGAGGAGAGGCCCCTTATATAGGCAAGACTAAGCTTCTAAGACAAGCTACAAAAGGGTCAAAGGGGTCTAAGGGGAGGTCAAGGCTTATTAGAGAAGCTAGGACAGCTGGTAAGCTTCTTGGGGAAGCCGAGACAAGGGGTCAAGGGGTGTGCAAAGGGTGCAAAACAGCCACACACGTGCATGGGGAGCAGGGTCTGTGCATTCCAGCTGCCACAGCTGGCATTCACTCAATCTGTAGAATACTCCGGAAGGTCGTCGGCCAGCAAAAATGGCCGGCCAGCACAATAAATTGCCGGCCGGATAAATAGATTGCCGATAGGTGCTGCCAAGGTCAAAAAATAGCCGGTGGGTATCCAAATTGAAGCCCCGGAAGTTAGATTTCCAATGGCGCAAACCTTGCATTAAAATTCCTCCTCTGGAAAAAGTTATGCCCATTTTGGTGAAGCCGCGTAGATTCGATCCAACCGGGATGATACCCAACTTCAACCAATATCTCCCCCAGCCGGACTTGGCTCTAGGAGATTCTTGAGTGCAAAATGAAGCCCCAAAAGTAAGCTTTCCAACGGTGGTGACTTCATAGCTAAAATCCAAGTGTACAGACAGATAAGCCCGATTTCAGCGAGGGCTGCTCGACTCGCTTCTACCCGGATTCATGCCGAACTTCTCCCAGACTAGTTTTCTCCTCTCCTTTCCTCTCTTCTTCAACTCCAAACCCCTAAACAAAGTGTTTTGAAGGATTTGCCTCTCTCCTTGCCGAAGAAACTGAACATTTCCCCTGCACACCTGTCTCCACCAAGTAAACCATCAGTAACGCCCAAGTCTTAAGGGCGGTCAAAAATGGGGTGTCTACAGTAGAGACCTCCAATTCCAGTTTGCCGGAGCTTGGGGTGCCTCTCGGTACAGGATCCTGTTAGAGGGGCCGGTTGGCAGGGCCTGGTTTTTAGGGGAGCGCTTCCTGCGCCAGACATGGGGCTACCCCGTTCAGGACATTCCCTCAGCACCCCCAGACGACATGCGGACTGCTGATAGGCTCCCTCCCCAGGGTGTTGTTGACGCCAGGTTGGGCACTGATGTACTTCTTCATCTGGAGCAGGGAGAGTACGCGACTTATCGTCACACATACTTGATGCCTTCGTTGACGGGAGTCCATACTTCGACGAGGAGACCCGCTGGTATGCCCTCATCGATCCGGGCTCGGGCTGCGGACGTCCCTTCCACTAGCAGGGCTGGTACATCCAGAGGTGGGGGTGGATTGGTTCCCCGATTCCTCGGACTCATCATCATCCTGGGTGGCCAGACATGCCGACCGAGCTGACAGGATGGCGATTCGGGACTCCCTACTCGATTCCGATAGAGCCTCCCATGTCTGACCACAGATATGTCAGAGATCCTGATTCACCGCCGGTATGCTTTACAGCTTTGATTTATCACTCAGATACTTGGACATTCATTCCTTTACTGATATTTTGCATTTGTATCTGCAGCCTCCGGTCGAGTATATGGACAAGATGCTCGGGATGATGGCCGCACTCGAGGGCATGGTCTTATGGAGAGAGGCACAGTTGTCCATCATGGGTGTCCAGGTACTCTTTAATTTTCTCACATTTATCATACTTCCGATGACATGCTGAACTTGATCATTTCACTGCATTGATAGGTTGCCTGTGTAGAGCACATCTGACACACACCACATTCATATACTGTATCTGCATGCACCCTCATTTCATATAGTTTGCTTGCATCTGTATCTGATACACACATTTGAGCTGATGTATTCAAAGTGCACTTTTTATTTTCAGATGCCTCCGGTATATCAGCCATGGATCGGGCCATCCAGACCTTCTCGGGGAGCCGGGCCATCTCGACCTTCTCAGGGAGCCAGGAGAGGGGAGTCGTCCCGCAGACGCAGAGCACATATCGTAGAGGAGGAGCCCGGTGAAGACGAAGAGGAGGAGGAGGCTGCAGATCGTCAGTCAGAGACATCTGCTGACAAAGAGGAGGGTTCCGACCCTGGTTCCGAGAGTGGAGAGGAGGCTGAGGAGGATCCTGAGGATGACAGTTCCGACTCAGATGTTGCCGGTGGTGCAGAGCCAGTTCCGCAGAAGAGGATGAAGAGGGCCTCTTATTCCTGCTCTTGAGAGCATTGGTGCAACTGTTTCCTGCTTTATTTATCATTTTACTAGTAGTTGTAGCACATTGTACATTATTAGGAAGTTTTATTTGTACCTTTGTTGTAAAATGTTGTAACAAAGGAAGCAAGATAGAATGAAACAACTTTTTGAAAAAGTGTTGTACTTTGTGTTCTCAGCATCGCATCGCATCATTTTGCAAATAATGAGATTGAACGGTAAATGTGCATTGTGTATTTGCCATGTCAGGTAGCGATCCGATACGACAATCTAAACAACCTAACTTACTAAGAGACAACAAAACCCTAGCAAGTTTACAACACAAGAAAATTGATAAACAAAGAGTAACAACTCAAATGCACAAAACTCGGCGGCTCGATAAACAAGACTCGGTAAACGAAACAGCTCGACCAACAAAACAACAACTCGATAAGCAAAACAACAACTCGATAAGCAAGACTAAACACCAATTCAATAAAAAAACACATTTCGGACGATCTGGGTGATGGAACGCATCTAAACCAGAGGGAAATGGAGGCCTTCGACACTCCCGATGCATGGACATGCTAGGAACTTTCTTCTAGAGGGTAGAACAGGACCAAAGACACAAATTGCAGCATGGCCGGCCACCTTTGGGAGCTGGCCGACCAGCTTTTTGCATTTGAGGGGAGAGGGGTGGCCGGCCTACCAGAAAATGTGGCCGGCCGGCCATTTAGCTCAACAACCACTAGTTTTTCGAGACGTGTCCCCCCGAACAGTGCCTTGTCCCCTTTAAAAGTCCTAGCTCCGTGGCTCATTCATTTCATCTCAGTTTTGCATCAAAATGGAGGCGTTTCTCGTCAAAAATCTCACAGCTTGGATTGCTACTTTAGACGACTCAGAAAAGTTGAACTTCCGGGGCTTCAGCTTGAATGCACTATTCACGCTGAGCCGTACTCCGCTACACCTTCCTTTCCTCCATGCCGCAGCGAGGTTTTAGAATCCGGTAACACACGTCTTTAGCTTTGGCGGGCAAGAGATATGTCCGACTTTCGAAGATTTTCAAGTTTTGATGGAATCTGAACGTTATGAAGAGACCTTGCCTCAGTTTCGCTTTGGTCACGCCCAAGCTTTAGGGCGGATGTGTGGACTCACCACGCATGACGCTCGGTCTCTGATCTGTAATGGGGAACTGGACATCCTCGGATTGATTTATCGCTTTTCTGATGCTAGTGACCGTGGCGACCATCATTGGCAAGGTTTCCGACAACATGCCCTTTGCTTGTGTATGCTATCTCACTTTCTGCTTGCGTCAGGCTTTGGTGGATCTAGCATTCGCCTGATTGAAGTTGCTCAAGGCTTGAAGGATGGAAAAAGTTGTATTGCGATGACACTGGCTGAGACGCTGAAGGGCTTGGATGCTTTCCATCGCTGGGAGACAACCAGATTTGCGGGGAGTCCACTACTGCTGCAGGTAATGTTTCCCACCCAATCTCACATACATATTGCTCACATCACTCGGCCCTCAGGCTCGGTTTTTCTCACAAAACCCTTGTCTTACATTTCTCTCATCGTGCATCTCTCTATTCTTCATTCTCTCATTTTTCATCCCTCCCCAGGTATGGTTGATGGATAAATTGCAGGTTGTGGACTCTTGCCCAACCTACTCAGCTCGCGGCTACTTCTTTCGACAACGCCTAGTCGATGCCCTTGATGAGGGATGGTGGTTCGACTGGATGTGCAATTTGTCTGCAGATCGCATCGCTTGGCGCTGCCCTTGGCTCAATCTCCCGGCAATGAGCTATAGCATGTCTCGGCAGACTGGGGTCCAATTGATTGGTCTGACTCACTATGTATTCTATTTTCCGTTCCGGTTCCAGTGGCAGTTTGGTCATGATCAGAGTTATCCACCAGAGGGGATAGAGTATCCAGCTTCATTCCCGGTTCGAGGTGCATAGCTTGCCCGATATGCCACGGCATAGAGGACGAGAGAACTCCTGGCCCCTGCTCCCACTTTCAGTTATACTTTGTCTGACGAGTGCTTGGATTGGCTCAATGAAGAGACACAGATTGGGCCCAGCTCAGTATCAGAAGCTTCGACCAGCTCTGGGTGGGGGCGCAGGGACACCTGACTTGACTATGCCCCAGATTTATTGCTTTATTAGTACTTCCAAGTTTTCTTTATGAATGTAATAAAAAGAAACTTCGATCGTATGCAAGAGCAGGAGAACTCTATTTTGAAATCAATGAAATTAAAGGTTGTGGTACTGAAAATTTTCCGTTTTGGTCCAAAAATGGTCTTAGTTGTAGAAAGATTAATTTGAACAAAGTCGACTTTTATTAAAACCTTTCAAAACCATTTTCGATATGGATCAGAACTGGACATGCCTGAGATCTGTCACTGAGATGCACAACTCCAGATCCCTACAACTGAAAAGTTGCCCCTAGTCTGAAGAGTGCTGCGGCACTGCATGGTAACGGAAAGTTGCCCCTAGTCTGAATAGCACTTCACCGGAGATTCCAATGGATGCTGATAGACAAAGATGGCGGAGATGATCAAATGGACAAAGTTGATCGAGGAAAATTTTATGGCTAAACTTCAGGATGAAGTTGCCTACGTATCCCGATGATGGGAATCAAGCCTTACGTAGTTCAGGTTTAGGTTCACTCGAGTATTTTCACTCTCTTTTTACGCTCTAACTTTTACCAAGGCCACCCTTTGCGGGTTTTCAACCTCGCGAGCTCAGTTTTTATATTTTTCAATTTTTTATGCTCTAACTTTTGCCTAGGTCACCCTTTCAGGTTTTCGACCTAGTGAGCCTCTCAGGGGTAATATTTCTTCAACTTGTCCATGTTGATTGGTTGGGAGAACTCTAGGCCATCTAGATCCATCAGAACCACAGCTCCACTTGACCAGATAGCTTTGATGATGTAGGGACATGTCCAATTGGGTCTGAACTTGCCGTTTGGGTCATGGATGGGAGCTCGGTTGTCCTTGAGCACCAAATCTCCTTCCTTTAGATTCCTGGACTTAACTTTCTTGTTGAAAGCCCGGGCAATTTTACGCTGATAACCTTGAACATGGTACAGTGCTTTCAGTCTTCACTCATCAAAGAGCATGAGTTCCTCAAACCTGCTCTGCTGCCAATCTGCTTCGGCTATTTGACACTCAGCCAATACTCGCAATGACGGAACCTCAATCTCGATAGGTAGAACGACCTCCATCCCATAAACCAATGAATACAGAGTCGCTTCGGTAGAAGTTCTAATTGAAGTCCTGTAGCCCCACAGAGCAAATCGCAGCTTATCTGGCCAATCCCGATAGGTTTCCACCATCTTCTGCAATATGTGTTTGATATTCTTGTTGGCGGCCTCAACCGCTCCGTTGGTTTGTGGCCGGTATGTGGATGACTTATGAAAAGCCACGTTGTATTTCTTCAACAAGTCAATCACTTCCTTCTTGAAGTGGGAACCGTTATCTGAAATAATCTCGTTTGGGACCCCGTAGCGGCAGATGATGTTGTTTCTGATAAACTTTACAATGTGCGACACCTTCAACACAGCATATGATTGGGCCTCGACCCACTTTGTAAAGTAATCTATCGCGGCCAGGATGAACTCATGCCCATTCGACCCCTTCGGAGTGACAGCCCCGATTACATCAATTCCCCAAACTGAAAATGGCCATGGTGAAGTCATGTTGTACAGCTTCGACGGTGGGATGTTCATACGGTTTCCATGGATCTGACACTTGTGGCATCGCCGAACAAAACCGATACAATCCTCCTCTATGGTGGACCAGTAGTAATCCTGTCTGAGGATCTTCCGTGTTAGCATTACTCCGTTCATATGCGCACCGCATTCTCCTCCATGGATGGCCTCCATCAGGCGCTTCGATTCCTCGACTTCAACACACAGCTTATGCATTCCCAGATGACCTCTCTTATACAGCTTACCCCCACAGATGATGAACTGAACAGCCATTCTTCTGATTGCCCTTTTATCCTTGGCATTTACCTCTGGCGGGTATGCTTCCTTCTCCAAGAAATTCCAAATGTCGTAATGCCAGGGGTTTTCGTCTTGAACCTCATCTATAGTAGCAATTGACTCATAGGCTGGCGCAAATTTCTGGTCAATGATGACGGGATGCATCCGGACTCTGACCGGGATGTCTATCATGGAAGATAGAGTTGCTAAAGAATTTGCGAACCTGTTGCTCTCTCTTAGTAGATGAGCAAAGTTTAGCTTCTTAAACCGAGGAATTAACAAGTCCAAGGTCTGGTGGTACATCATCATCTTTTCTTCTTTGACTTTCCAGTCCCCTTTTGCTTGAGAGATAACAAGGTTCGAGTCTCCGATGACGTCCAACCATTTTGCCCCTAGTTCCAAGGCCGCTTCTAGACCAGCAATGCATGCCTCGTATTCTGCTTCGTTGTTCGAGACTTTGAATCAGAGTTTGAAGGCTAGAGGGATACGGGACGTGTCAGGTGCTATCAGCAGCACTCATATCCCATACCCGTACTGATTTGACGCTCCATCAAAGTACATCATCCAAGTTTCATCGTCGATGTGCAAAATGGCTTCATCTGGGAATAAGTACTCGACTGCTTCACCCCCTTCAAATTCTGCTACTGCTCTTCCTTTGACTGACTTGCGCGTCACATATTTTAGATCGAATTCGGAAAGCAACAGCAACCAACGAGCTAGCCTACCCGCAAGTGTCGGTTTCTCAAAAGGATATTTGATGAGATCGAGTCGTGAAACCAACATTACAGAGTGAGCTAACAGGTAGTGTCGTAACTTCCTGGTAGCCTATACCAAAGCTAAGCAACCTTCTCCAATGGTGTGTAGCGAGTCTCATACTCTAGCACCTTCTTGCTCAGATAGTAGATGGCTCTCTCCATTTTGTCCTCTGATTCTTGCGCAAGCATGCAGCCCATTGTGGTCTCAGTCACTGAAAGGTACAATATCAACGGTCTCCCCGGCTCTGGCGGTGACAACACGGGTGGGTTCTGCAAGTATTCTTTGATCTGTTCAAAAGCAGCTTGGCATCGGCCGTCCCATTGGAATTTCTTTCCTTTCTTCAGGAGACCAAAAAGTGGTTCACAAATCAAGGTTAATTTTGAGATAAACCGTCTTATGAATTGCACTTTACCCAGAAAGCCTCGCACCTCATTTTCAGTGCTTGGTGGTGGCATTTCTAAGATGGCCTTGATTTTTGAAGGGTCGACCTCGATGCCCCTTTGTGTAATCAGAAACCCCAGCATTTTTTCCGCTGTAACACCGAACGTACACTTTTGAGGATTTAGCCGCAACCGAAATTCTCTGATCCTTTGAAAGAACTTTTGCAAGGCGGTGTAGTGGCCCTCTCTTTCTTTGGACTTGACAATCATGTCGTCCACGTACACCTCAACCTCTTTGTGGATCATGTCATGCAATATTGTGGTCGCGGCCCGTTGATATGTAGCTCCAGCATTCTTTAACTCGAACGGCATCAGTCTGTAGTAGTAGGTCCCCCACGGGGTGGTGAAAGCAGTCTTTTCCCTGTCTTCTGGTGCCATCACTATCTTATTGTAACCTGAGAAGCCATCCATGAACAAAAGCAAAGCATGCCCCGCTGTGAAATCCACCAACTCGTCAATATGCGGCAAGGGAAAGTCGTCCTTCGGACTAGCTTTGTTCAAATCACTAAAATCCACGCACACTCGGATCCTGCCATCCTTCTTCGACACTGGGATGATGTTGGCCAACCAAGTCGGGTATTCGGATACCAGCAGGAAGCCTTCGTCGATTTGTTTGGTGACCTCTTCCTTAATCTTGAGAGCCCAATCTGGGCGGATCCTCCTAAGTTTCTGCTTAACAGGTCGGGCCTCGGGGTCAAGAGGGATCTGGTGCTGTACAATCTCAGGATTGATTCTAGGCATGTCTTCGTAGGACCACGCGAAAACATATTTGAAATCTTTTAATAAAGCGACTAAGCGCTCGCGTTCCTCTGAAGACAACGTGGACCCGATCTGGACCAGCCGCGGGTCCTCCTCAATACCAATATTTACTGTAGTGATTTCATCAACTAGGGGTTTAACAAATCTTTCCTGCTCTTGTTCAATTAAGCGTTGCAAAACTGGAGGATTTTCTTCCTCGTCGTTTTCATCAAAATTTTGAAAGTCTGAGTTAATACAATAAATCAAGGGCACAGAAAAGTTCTCAGAAATCATAGCTACTTGATTCTCATTAAGCACATCCAAATCGTCCGATTCTTCGGTTACAACAGACTCAAAAGAGAGAGAAAAAGACGACCTGGACAAGACTGTGGCATTCGGGTTATCATCCCTAGGATTACCAGACTCAGACTCAGTCGAGCTGGAACCTGATTCTGACTCACAAGACTCGGTGGAATCAGATTTCGGCTCACTACCTGACTCGGTGCTGCTGGACAAAAATCCCTCTTCACACTGCCAAATGAGAGAGGGTGCGATAGATGCATCCAAAATAGTTGCTGGCGGGCCCACAGCCCTTCCATTCCCGATCACGCATACCGAGAAGTTATCCCCCAAGCACTCCTGGTCGATCGGAGGATCTGAAAGTAGACACGCCAGTGCTACCCCCATTTCAAGTACGGTGTCCTCAGACTGCACTTTCTTACTCTGCTCAACCTCAGCCAATGGGTCCGTCTGTTTTTCGGCAACGTCATCCCCATATAGTTGCAGGTCGAAAAAGATCTCAAAACCAGGCACGCGCTTCCTCTCCGCGTTCAGCCACGGCTCTGGGAAGCCACAAAATAGAAAGTCCTCCCCATCCCGGACGAAGCGTCCGTTCAGGGTACCCTAAATGGGTCGATGCATTAACTCAAAAGGCCTCCCTGCCTTCTTTGCTCTGGCTCTCCCAGCCATCTCTTTACCCTTCCTCACCCAGTCCTCTTTGGCGGGCAGATAACCCAAGTCAAAGTTATGCGGATTGTGCGGCACTTCGGCCAATGCCGCGATGCCCTTCCGGCCGCTCTTTCCCAATCCTATCCCGGGGATGTGTTGAAGCTTGTTCATGAGGTATACAGATTGAGCACTGACATACACTCCCTCATTAACAGCCATGATGTTCTGCACAATTCGGGCCTCAGCCAAAGTAAACCCTGATAAGAACAAATCCTCCGTGCCATGTTCGATTTCCAAGACTGGTGTAGACACTTCCGGCGGCGGATGGATAGACGAATTCCCAAAAACAATAGCTACCCCTTTCCCGTGAGGGTACTTCAACATCTGATGGAAGGTGGAAGAGACTGCCTTGACCTGGTGCAACCACGGTCGCCCCAAAAGTAGGTTAAAGGTTGCGGGAACGTCCAAGATATGGAATTCAATGTTGTGTTATCCTGGACCAACCTGGGTCTGAATTTTGACAGTCCCCATCACCTCCTTGCTTGTGTTATCATAGGCTCTGATCACTTGAGTAGTTGGCACAAAGTCCGCGGGCTTCTACCCGATTGCATATGTCGTCCTTGACGGGCACACGTTAATAGCGGATCCCGTGTCGACAAGAACCACTGGTACCCATTTGCCTCTACATTCCACTGAGATGTAGAGAGGTTTGTTGTGATTTGCGCCTTCAGGCGGTAGTTCTTTGTCAGAAAAGGTCAACGTCGGGGAACCTCCTCCCGGAAAAACCAATCCAACCAGCTGCTCCGGCGTGGTGTCTATAGAAAGCTTGGCCTTGTCCATGGCTGAAAGGACAGCCTGCCTGTGTACTCGTGATGCCATAAGCAGTCCCCAGATGGAGATGTCTGCTTGTATCTTCTTTAACTGCTTCAGTACAGCCTCTTCTTCGATTTGCTTTTCTTTCTGTCTCTCAGCTTCCTTATCCTTTCCAGATGCTTCTGACTTGTCTAGGTGCAGGGGCTTGAAATACTGCCCACTTCTTGTCATATGATCGACCTCGCCGATATACCAGGTATCATCTGGCTGGTTACTCCCCCAATCTTCATCTGTGTGGGCGAGACATAAATCATCGTCTTTCCACCACATTCCGTCAGCGGCCGATAGACACCTGTCCGGCCCCGGTATGATCGTACTCGCAGTACCTTCAGCCCACATGCCCGCAGCGTCTTCTGTTCCTGTGCCCATAGCACTTTCGGCCCCTTCACAGGCTTTTGCCTTCCTGATTCTCTTAGAATCCCAAAACTTTTCTTGTTCTGACTGCATCAGTGCAATTTGTGGTTCAACTTTCTCTGCATCCACAATGCTCAAGTCCTGAGCGAAATTCTTCATACCGGCGCTCTCCAGCAATGTATTCTGACTTCCGGCCCTTCCGGCCACAATTGATACTCTCGCCCATGCCGGGCCCTGTTCTGGTTGGAACTCTTCCACAATATCCAGTTGATCATCCAGCCATCCGGTAACCTCTGCCTATTCCTCATAATCAAACTAGTTGACTGCTGCGCCCCCTAATTCTTGGTCATTGAAAAACTGTAGGTTGGCAAAGTCCTCTTCTACAACCGCCACGTCATCTGTTCCCTGCTCAAATCTATCCCCTTGGATCACACACAGCTTTGCCCTTTCTGGCAATTCTATATTTGGCTCAAACTGGCCTGCTAACAGGATGTAATCACTTGGATCGTAAACTTCCCCAGCAAAACTCCCAGACTGCTCAAACCATGATTCAATAGCTCCATCCTCCTCTGCAATCTCTTCCGTACCGTCTTCAACAGCCGCCACCATTGGCTCAGGTTGGGTTGTGAAGATGCCCAGCATGCACAAAAAGTCAGTGCAGTCAGGGAGGAACACCTTCAGCTTAGGGAGATGGGACGGGGTGACATAGATGCTAGGATCGTAAGACACGACCCCAGTCTGGACAAAGTTGATTCTTTTGGGAGGTGGAGCTTGGTTGTGTGTAGGGAGTGGGTTGGTTGTGACATTGGGTCTTTCTGGTGGCAAAATCACCTGTTTGTCAACGAGATCTTGAATCTCGTGACGCAATCTGAAACATTGGTCGGTGTCATGACCGTGTTGTTGGTGATATGCGTAATATTTGGCTAGGTTGTGAGTGGGGGGGAGTGGATTTCGCAACGGCCTCGGTTCCAGGGATTTTAGATGTCCTTTTCTGATTAAGACCCCTAGAGCCTTGGACAAGGGCATGTACAATGGGGTGAAGGTTCTTTGGCCTCTAGGTTGGTATTTGATGGTCTGTGTATTGCTTCCGGATGCACCGGAAAAGGGTGTGGCTGCCATGGGCCTTGGAAGGGGAGGGGGAATGGTGGCGACCATGTTTACCTCCGAAGTTCTTGCAGTTGCAGCGCCACTTGGGCCTGTATTGTTGTTGCGGTTAAAGGTTCTTCGGGGTTGCTCTCTGTCTTGGTCAATCAGACCCTGTTTCATTGCATCTTCAATTTGTACTCCCATCTCGTGCAGATCTGAAAAGGTGGGGAAGGGGAGCACAATCATTTTTTGCATCAGTTTTGGCTGGAGATTGCGCACAATCATCGTGATCTAGTCCTTATCGGC
This sequence comes from Camellia sinensis, assembly GCF_055761805.1. NCBI lineage: Eukaryota > Viridiplantae > Streptophyta > Magnoliopsida > Ericales > Theaceae > Camellia > Camellia sinensis. The sequence goes on along the minus strand of NC_138969.1, from coordinate 38,045,126 downwards.
GGCCTTAGAGTCATCATCGAGGCCTTCGCCCTCCACCAGGTCACGAAATTCGAGAAACTCTCTTTGGGCTCCTGCCTTGTCGTTTCGAGATCACGAGTTGTAATCTCAATTTGGGTGTTGTAAGAGTATTGCGCAACAAAGGCCTCAGTCATTTCATCCCAACTCCGCTTGACATCATCCTCCAACTTCGCATACCAGATAGCGGCCACACCCGACAGGGTCCGGCCGAATAGCGAAAGCTTCTGGGGTCTGGTGAGGCCCATTGGCCGTAATATATCTGAGAATAGCCAGAGGTGGACCATGGGATCACCCGATCCGTCGAAGCGATCGATCTGTGGCATTTTGAATCTATCCGGCAACGTTACAGCCACGTCGGTATATCCGTCCTCGATATCCAGGATAACCTTTACCCCTTGGGATTTTTTGAATAGCTTTTCGAGCTTGCTCAATTTCAGTGCTGTATGGTCTACCTCGAACTCGAAGGGAGAGTCCGGTTGATTGACAGGCGTAGGTGCCTTAGATAGCTGGGGCAGAATTGGGGGCAGAGCTAGCCCCGTTGGTATGTCCGTATCTGCCTGGACATTTGGTGCCTCCTCGGGTGCTGGGATTCCCGGTGGGGGAGGAACCGAGTGTGAAGCAGATGCTCCGGTTTGTTGTTGTAGCCTGGCAATTAATTCTGCTTGCTGGGCCATGACCTCGGCCTATTGTTTGGCAAACTCATCCCGGCTAACAGCGTCCTGCTGCATGGCTCTTATGGTCTCTTGCATTAGACGCATTATTTCCTCAACTCCTGTCGGTGCCGTCATACAACCCTGATTTGTCTGAACTATTGGCAGGTCTATTTCTATAGCAACAATTAGGATCTCAATCTGACTGTCCACTGATGGGGTAATCCACTGCTCTAGCAACCTCTGCTCGGATACATTGCGTTTCCTTGGTCTTTGCCTGATAACCGGGGGTAGAGAGTGGAACACTGGTTGTCCGTCAGCCAGATCCTCGGATCGATTGAGTCGGCGACCTCTAGTCTAGAGTGCTTGGGGAATATCTACTTGGTTTGAAGCAATTGTGCTAAACTACCCTCCTAGCAAAAAGATAAATAAAGCAATAAGGAAATAAATAACCAGATAAACGGACAGTATAATAGCTTAAAATAAATACACAACACACAGCCGGGCATAACAACACACGGTCGACAAGCTGAGTACACACTGTCCTCAAACACTGATCATTATCCCTGAATCACTATCCCTGAAAACTGAATCTGGTACCCGCAGATAACTGATTCTGAAGCACTGACTGATGCCCCAAGCCTGATACCCAAAATACTGAACTGGCGCCCGCAGGCCTGATGCCCAAACTTGTAAACTGATACATGCATTCGTATAGAGACGCACTCTAAAAGCGCATAACAAACAAGTGAGAGCCAAAACATCCCTATGTTGGGGTAAGGTTTCCCTGTCCTATTCTGTCAGGAGCTAGGGTTTCAATACGTGCGCAGCGGTTTCAAACAACCTATCGGGTAAGCAACCTGTCCTAGTTTGGCATGCTTTGACAAAGCAAGCCTCCGGCAAACCATTCAGGAATAGCAGATGGCAAACACGGTGTCCTAGACGCACCAATGCAAATGCAATGCAAAGAAACACGTAAGTGTAGTCAAAACCAGATATCATGAGTTCGAGTTAAGTTCTCTAAACTCCCCAGCAGAGTCGCCAGAAATTGTAGACGTCCCCGAATGCCCCGGGAGGATGGGTCCCGTTCTGTTCATTTTGGGCTCACTACAGTTCGGACTCAAATTGTCACGGTTCTCAATCTGAACCAAAGAGTCCAAATCCGGCAAATCGTTTTGAGAAAACATATTTTTTTTGAAAGAAGTGCCAAACATGGACTGCTTTTCCAGATACAGAGTCGCCACCTAAATATTTTATTTTGGGGAATTTAGGAAACCCTGACTCGTGCCTAAGGTCACGTGTCTGTCATCACCAAAGTTGCCTCGGCTCGGGAACTTGGGTACGATTGGGGAAGGTCACTTCGTGAGCACCCCCACTCGCCCGATCAAAGATCGGCCTCTCCTAACCATGATATCTAGTTTTGAAAACGTTATGTGTTCTTATTTCGGTTATTAGCCTAGATTTACTATGTGATGCGCACAGCATACAAGTATAGACTGGGTCGCCTAAATTGGAACAAAACATTTCATGTTTGTTTGCTTGAAAGATGGTTTGATGGTGCTACTCGCAAGTAGGCTAAGACGTGGATTTGCCACCCTCTGGTGGGCTTAAGAAAACATGATTTTGCCACTAGCTAGTGGGCTTAAAACTCACAGTCAACGAATTGTTCCAATTCAAAAACCCAGCCTTCACCCACAAGCATTCAGGCAGTTTGTATCACATAAGCACATAGCCTCATGGTAGGCATGCTATCATGGCAGTCACTCACACGCATGCAAGGATGCTAAAGCATAAAACTTACCGAGTACTCCAAGCCAAAACAGAAGCTGATTAGAAACCCATGCATGATCCTAACTATATAGAAATGCCTAATGCAACACATGCAAGATGCAACTAAGATAGGCTTGGCTATTCTAAAGATGGCATGCGAAATGCTACAACTAACAAGTATTCAACTCGGAATTGAAATGTAATGTAGTTAGTATGATGCGCCGAGCCCGGTGCATGCAAAACAGATGAATGAATGCAAACATGCTATCATACTGTATGTTAATTGAAACATGCCCTAATCTATCCATCATAAGCGGGTAAATAAAAGGGAGAAAGACGTGGGGTTGGAAGACATACATCACACACACGCACACTTATTACAGTTGTGCCTTTACTCGGAGGGTCCGAATAAATAATATACAGTCCCGAATAAACAGTACAGTCCGAATAAGTACAAAATCCTAATTAATTAGCAAATTAATCTAGGAAAGTAGTAAATTGCACGTAAATCCATGGACCGCCTCAGCTCTGTTCCGAAAGATGGATGATGCATGCTCGAGTTGCCTTGCGCGAAAACCCATTGCAATGCCCCGGTTCGCCTCTGTTTGCAATTGTTCTCGAGATGCGTGCCAAGCTCCGGATGGCTGCCAATTTCTAATTTGCTGCAACAGAGAGCAACACAGGGGCATGGCAAAGTATTTTCACATATGTATTCATGACTACTCTTCAGGGAGTGTAGTCCTGGATCCTCGTGCCACCAATCACGCATCTCGATGCATGATGGCCGAGGAGTCGATTTGCACGACTCAATATGAAATGAATGCACATATGGACACAACAAGGCCTAAACTCCATCATGGGTAATCCGGAGTGTCGGCGACAGGGAATTGAGACACGTTCCGTCACTCGTAGTACGAAACGTCCCTCGTTTCCCGTGCTTGGGCTAACTCTTATCCCAAGCACTATGCAATATACATGACATGCATGAATGCGATCCTAACATGCATCCTAGCATACACAATGCTACGAAATGGCATACACAATGCACGATGTAACGAGGCATACACAATGCTCTAACATACAACTTAGCATACACAATGCTGCGAAATGAAATGGCATACACAATGCACGATGGACTTACACCAACATGAGTGGACCTCAGCCACACTCACATCAGTAGCCATTAGGTGAAAATAGGACTATTGAAATGAGTGCACACATGCACGCAAACCGAGGACTGATCCTAGGCATAACATGCGACTCTAACAAGGCATGGCAAGGGATGCAAGATGGCATACAAATTCACAAATTCCAGCACTGAAATATGATGCTAAACAGCCCCGAAACATGGAAAAATGGCACCCGATGCATGAGATGAACCCCGAAACTCAAAACTAGGCACATGGAATGACTTATAGCTATACAAAGCATGCATTATTTGATCATGAAGTCTAAAGACAGAGCCAAGGCAGTCCCAAAACACGAACATTTCCAGTTCAAAGCATGGCCAAAAGATGCTATCAAGATGGACTAAAATAGCATGCAACTTTGACTAGCAAACATGAGTTATATGGAAACTATAGGATGCACATGGAATCCTACCAAACCAGCAAAAATCAGTGAATAAAACATGTGAAAATATTCCCAAATAACCATGGAGATGCAACCAATACATGCAAAAATGATGAACTCCTTTAGAGGGCCATGCAATGGGTTATTAAGCACATACTAGGTGGACACTTAGCATGGCATAAGAAACTATGAAAATCAAATATGGTAGTCTTAGAACTCACCAAATTGACCCTACAAAATGACTTCAAAGCATGCAAGATAGGGTCTCTTTGGAAGGCCAAAAATGACCACCAAACAAGTCAAGGTGAGAGGGGGTCACCCCCCTCTGATTTGGAGGCTCAAAACAGTGTGCTAGCCACTGAAAATCCACTAGATTTCAGTAGCTAGAAGGCCAAACCAAGCATGCAACAAGAGCTTAGGTGTAAGGCTCAAAATAAGGGACAATCAAGCATACAAGGAAGCATATGACCTCAAACAAGAAAATTCCCTTAATAAAACATGAAGATGATGTCAAAAGGAGACTCTTTTCAGCTTATAACAAATCTCAAAAGTGAACACAAATAGGGCTAATCTATTACGCAAAAATGGCCCTAAAAGAGAGATTAGAGACAAGGGACAGCAGCTGGCCCCAAACAGAGGAGAGCCCTTCAACAAAGTTTAAGAGGGGCTCAAAACAAGGAACTTTAAAGTTTATATCAAGTCTCAAAAATAAACACAAGTGAGTCTAAAACAACATGCAAGAAAAAGGCCTAAGAGAGGGATAAAGAGACAAGTGGTAGTAGCTGGCCTCAAACAGAGGAGAGCCCTTCAACAAAGTTGAAGAGGGGCTCAAAACAAGACATTTTACAGTTTATGAACAAGTCCAGAACAGCTCACAAGTAAGACTAAAATACCATGCAAAAATAGGCCTAAAAGAGAGATTAAACACAAAGGGTAAGAAGAAGACCTCAAACAGCAAAAAGTCCTAGATCAAACATGAAGAGGAGCTCAAAATATGACTATTTACAGTTCAGGTCGGAGCTCAAAAATGTAAGCAAGGGGGGCTAAGATATAGAACAAAATAAGGCAAGAAAGAGGGAGAAGAGGACTCACCCTTGTAGCACAAGTCTTCAGTAGCTTTTGGACCAAGGAAAGGTGCTCCTAACCTCTAAAAAATAGCCTCAAGTTGCTGGAATGGAGTGTGGAGGTTGTAGGCTTGGAGGTGGTGTGTAAAGGGTGCATGAACCTTAGGGTTTGGAGGGTTGAATGAGAGATATAGAGAGTGTATGTATCAATGCCTCAGCTGGTTTTTGTAACCCCTCAAAATGGAGCTGGGGTGCTGGCTTTATAGAGGAGAGGCCAAGGGAAAAGGGGGGGAAAACAAAGTCAAATTTCCCCCCGAAACGGCAGCCCCTCGAATACAAAATCTGGGAGAAAATAGCTGGCACAGCTGGAATACACTTGGAGAGAGAATCATGGCTGGCCAGGTTCAAAAGGTTCAAGTGGTCGGCCGGCCACCCCTCCTGGCCGGCCGGCTAGGGTCAAAAGGGTCAATCAAAATTGCTAGCCGGCCACCCCAAAAAGATGGCCTCCCATGTGTGCACAACACAAATATGTAGTCAAAACCCAGAAAATGTGAACCAGGAGGGAGAAAAGCCAACTTTTTAGAGGGGTTCAAAAGGGTCAGAGACAATTACTAGCCAGCCTATTCATATTGGTGGCCCTCGAGGTGTATACAACACAAATATGGGGTTTAGGGCTAAAGAAAGTGGCTCGGGAGTGGTCAACATTAACTTTCTAGTGAGGAAAACGGGCGACGGAGAGCGATGAAGAAATAAAACTGGGTTTTTAGAAAAATTGTTGGCCTCCCCCCTCCTAGAAGCTTTCTAACAATGAAAATAAGGTCTCCACCAAAAATGAAACAAAACGGACGCAAAACGGAGGTTCGAGGACCGAAACGCGCGGCCCGGGGCCCCGAAAATGGGCTGTTAAACACCGGAGGTGGCATTCGACCACGAAGTTGGTCTCTCGAGCCACAGTGTCCCCCAAAAGGGAGTAAATAAGATGTGTGCCGAAAACTGGAGCAAACGGAGGTGGTTAGGTGGTCCCGAACCGAAGCACACGGCCGTCGGCTCCGAAAAATCGGAAACCGGGCTCCAAACAGGAAAAATGGCCTACGACCACGAAACGTAGCCTATGACCACTGAGAGATGATCTACGAGACCTCTCCCTCCCTTCGAAAAGAGAAAACAAAGAAAACAGAGCCTGGTTCGCAAACCGAGGCAAGGCACGAAAGAGTCCGGAAGTCCGGAGGCAAGGCTTGTAGCCGAGACTCTGAAACTTCTGAACGAGCACAATATGCAATATCACCGAGCGCTCAATTGGTGACGTCTGAGTCTTAAGGTCGGTCAAAAATGGGGTGTCTACAAGCTACTAAATTTATTTTAGTCGCCATAAACTCGTTTTTGCCTACTAAAAATATGTGGTCGGTAAAAATCTCGCAAAATGTTTGGTATTCATGTTTGGCGACCAATCTTTTGTCGATAAATATTAATTTTCAACAACCAAAAAAAGTTTTTAGTCGTTGTATAAAAATCTTTGGCTACTAAAATAGTTTAGTCGCCAAATAATTAACATTATTTTACTTTTATCTTTGGCTACAAAAATTTTGGAAGGCAAAGGATACTTTCAGTGACTAAATTGATTTTGTCAGCAATAAGACCAAAAAATTTTGGTGGGAATATTAAATAGTACCGTGTATTTTCATTTTATGTTTCATTTTATTTATTTATTTATTTCTCTGTATGTATTGAATACGCCAAAGGAAACACTCCAGTCTCTTGCTCTCACTCTCGTCGACTGCCCATCGATCTCCTCTCATCGACTAACAATCGGCCATCGTCGCTCAGAGCAAAGATTTAACGACTAAAATTTTTGTAGTCAAAAGAAAATCAAACATTTAGCGACTAAAATATTTTGTAGCTAAAAACAAAAGCTAAAGAATAAAAACACTTTTGTTGACTAAAAATTTAATAGCCAAAGATGTGGGACTTTAGGCGACCAAATATTTAGTAGCCAAAATAAGACCTCTTTGCTGACTAAAATTTTAGTAGCAAAAAATGTGAGACTTTAGGTGACCAAATATTTAATAGCCAAAACAAGAACTCTTTGCCGATTAAAATTTTAGTAGCAAAAATTGTGGGACTTTAGGCGACCATATATATAGTAGCCAAAACAAGAACTCTTTGCCAACTAAACTTTTAGTAGCTAAAAATGTAGGACTTTAAGCGACTAAAAGTTTGGTCGCCGAAAATGTACTAATTGAATTTTATGTCCAACCTTTTGGCGACGAAAAATTTAGTCGGAAATTGAATACATTTGGCGACGAAAATAATTTTAGTCGCTAATTAGCTTTACCGACAATTCTTTGATGACTACTTCTGCGACCAAATAATTTAGTCATTGAAACCCTTTGGCGACTAAAAATTAGCATTTGGCGACCAAAAATATAGTCGCTAAAAGTGAAAATTCTTGTAGCGATTTCGTGAGACGTATAAATGAAAAAAATAATATTGTTATCTTTTTTTTATTAAAATATATATTTACCTTTATTTATTCCAATTTCTACTCATTATTTATTTTAATTTTACTCGTTTTAATCTTATTAAAAAAAAAATTAATGTAATTATGTTAAACTTCTAAAATTAACTATATTTTCTTAAACTCAAGGAAAACGAGTATAATTTACTATTTTTTTTCTACGCATAACTTACAATAATCATGCAAAATGATACCCAATCTATTTAAAATGGTGAGTCCATATATGAAATTCCTTTGCCAATTCATCTTTGAAACCTACAATCTTGATTTAAAAATAAATAAATAAATAAATTACGTTGATCACGAATGAAATTAAAAAAATACAATTTAATATAATTATATTAATCTTTTGTTTTACTAAAGGCCAAATTGATCATATTTTTTAGTGTAAAAAGTATGACAAAAATATTTTTTAACAATACTAACGAATGATTGATAAAAATGAGACAAAATATTTATATAGATTAAAATCTTAAAAGAGTACATTCTAATTTAAGAAGAAAAAACACAAAAGGAAGACAAAAAACAAAAACAAAACTTTACCACCACAAGACTTTAAATATAAGGGTAAATTGCAGTAAATTCTCTCAAATTATGACTCATTTATATTTTGCCCCTTAAATTTCAAAACTCAACAGCTAACCCCTCAAAATATTATCTTATTATAGTTAATCCTTTTTGTTAGTATTCTGTTTAGAATTATGGAAAATCAGATTATGTATAACATCAATGACACATTTATTAAATTTTGAAGGCAATAATGCCCTTATTTGGTGATTATGTTTGCACTTTGCTACTAAAATAAAAGAGAAAAAGTACACATAAAATCACTAGATACAAGTATTATTATCCTAAAATAATTAATAATGGGTATTGTTGACCTAAAAATTCAATAAATGTGTCATGTTTTTTTTTTTTGATCAGCAAAAGAAATTTTTTATTGATGAACCAAAATAGTATTACAATAATCAAAAAACCGATGGGTGCAAAGCGCATCAAAACGAAACAAACCAATCCCAACATGACACATGATTAATGTGTCATGTGCTTTACACATGATCTGATTTTTGATAAAATTATAACAAAAGGATTAATTGTAATAAGATAATATTTTGAGTGGTTTAATTGTTGAGTTTTGAAGTTTAGTGGATAAAATGAAAATGAGTCATAATTTAAGGGAATTTTCCTAAATATAAAAGCTTTTGATGAAACCTCCTATAATGTCACAAAAAAATAATAAAAATAAAGTTTTTTTTTTATTATTATTTTATTTAGATAGCTGTTTCAAAGTGAAAACTGTATTTGAATACTATTTGCTTGCAAGCTCCACGAAATATATTCATTTTGTACCGTGTACAGTGTGTATTGTTTGGTGAGTCCAAAAGATTAAACTTGAAGCATCTTTCTACTTTGAAACTTCAACGCATGGACATTTGGTCTTCTCAAATATTTCCCCTTTTTAATTTAATTTAATTTGTTACATTTTTATATCTTCAGTTAGATGACAAGTTATTATTCTCGGTGACCCATTTCTGATAAAATATTAGGAATCAGTCACGTGTATTCATATAGGTACGTTGTAATACAGAAAGACAAAAAAATGATAACATGTTGTAATGTTATATACATACTAATTTGTCACTAATTTTTTTTACCCCTAGAGATAAATGTAGCAAAATCTACATTAATAAACATATGTAGGACGTTGCCATTATATTTAAAATGATAGGACAAATTACATATACCTCCCTTGAGGTTTGGTTAAATTATAGATACCCCTGATGTTTTGGAAATTACATCCCGTTCCCTAAGGTTTGTATTTTCATAACAATTTACCCCCCTGAGGTTTAAATTTCATAATAAATTACCCCCTAATTTGTTATGCAAATATAGCATTCAGGGGGAAATTTGTAATTTCTCAAACCTCAGGGGTATTTATAATTTATCCAAACCTCGAGGGGGTATATGTAATTTGCCCTTAATGATAAAAAAAAAATAGATAACGATTCTTTGCCATTGTTTCTTACAGTGAGTGATCTTAATCTAATGACTCAAATTTAAGATTAAAATAACACTAATATTAAGCACCTTACAATAATGCAATTTTACTTCAACTTTAAACATAAATAGGTGGATAATAAGTGTAAGACCATTCTAGGGAGATCTATTGCAAAGAATCTAAATCCCAAAAGAAAAAATAGAAAGAAATCTATTGATGTATAACCTTTTATATATTTTTATTTATTTATTTATTGATAGGAAAAAGTATGTGATTAGTAGTTAAGTTAGTACCTCGGTAGAGTTGACACTCACACCCATGCACCTTCTAAGAAAATCTTACATTTTCATTCCAGTGGAACCCAAGGTCTCTCTCTTAAGAGAGACTTGCCAAAGAACTAGCTAACTAGGCTAGAGAAATTTGATTTTCTATATTTTTATTTTGCCAGCAGAGATAAAATTGATAACCACATGTGCGTGCATATTCCCAAATAAATTTGAACAAGTATGAAATAGTCCAGGTCTATCTCAAGTTAATTACCAAACACATTCTCAAGTTAATTACCAAACACATTCCTGCGCGTAATTCAGAGAAATCAAACTCATTGCGACTGGGCCAAACAAATCATTGTTCTATCTTTGACTCAAACTATTTATCCAGTTGTTGAATGGGTTGAATCATCCAAGCAGCCCCCTTATTGAATACATGAGACGGTCATTTTGACAAGAATCTATTAACCAAACAGTCATGCATTGAGACTAGACTTACCAAACAGTCAATGCAACCAAACACAGTGTACCATGGTACCTCTCAAGCACACTATATAAAGCATGCAGCACAAGCACATTGAGTATAACTTTCATATAAACAAACTGATATACAAATTGGTTTGGAGAGAAAAATAGGAACAAGATGGACACCAATAGCAACATTGCTAAAAGATGGAGGGTTCTAAGTGGTGAAGAAAACTGGAAGGGCCTATTGGACCCTCTAGACATTGATCTCCGGCGGTACATCATTCACTATGGAGAAATGACTCAAGTAACTTACGACAACTTCATCTCTGATAAGTTGTCAAAATATGCAGGAAGCAGCCGGTATGCAAAGACGGACCTCTTTGCTAAACTGGGTCTAGATCCATCGATGTATCGCGTGACTAAATATTTGTACGCAACATCGTCAACCCAAGTCCCCGATGCATTCATCTTGAAGTCTCTATCAAGGGAGGCATGGAGCAAAGAATCGAATTGGATGGGATATGTCGCTGTGACCACAGATGAAGGGAAGGCTAAAATGGGGAGGAGAGACATTGTGGTTGCCTGGAGAGGAACACACCAGGCCTTGGAATGGGTTAATGACTTGCAAATTCTTCTCGTTTCACCTTCAAAGATACTTGGAGAGCAAGATGATGATACTAAGGTGCATCAGGGATTTTACTCAATCTACACTTCAAATGATCCAAGATCACCATTCACCAAGACTAGTGCTAGAGACCAGGTAATTTTGATAAGCTATTTACATATAAGCTTATACTTCTTAAGTAAGGAAAAACATACCCAACCTAAAAAAGTTGATCAAAAAATGAATCATATATAGATTCAAACTTTGTGTGATGTAAGCACACTGAGAAGACATCTAGTGCACGGCGCTTCATTTTTTCAGATAACCTTTTTCGGGCTTCCTAACATTGTAGTTTAAGAAAAGATAGTACATAATAATTTCTTAATTTGCAGAACAATGCCAAAACTAATATTGTTGTTTCATCATTTATAATATATTTTAGGTTCTTGAAGAGGTCAGAAGGCTTGTTGAAGAACACCAAAATGAAGAAATCAGCATAACTGTAGTTGGTCATAGTTTGGGTGCAGCAATTGCAACCCTAAATGCATTTGACATAGCTGCCAACGGATTGAACATTCCTAGAAACCAACCAGACAAGGCGTGTCCTGTGACTGCCTTTGTGTTTGCTAGCCCAAGAGTTGGTGATTCAGACTTCAAAAAGGTCTTGTCTGGGCTAAAAAATCTCCGTGTTCTACGTGTTCGTAATGCCCTAGATATTGTTCCAAAGGTTCCATTCATAGGCTACAAAAACGTGGGTGAAAAATTAGCAATTGACACTACGAAGTCAGAGTACTTGAAGAAACCTGGAACTCTGAAAAGTTGGCATAACTTGGAAGCTTACCTACATGGTGTTGCAGGTACACAAGGATCGAAAGGAGGGTTCAAGTTGGTAGTTGATCGTGATATTGCGCTTGTTAACAAATTGGTGGATGCTTTAAAGGATGAATATTTAATACCAGCTTCGTGGCGGGTTGAAAAGAACAAAGGCATGGTTCAACAGGCGGACGGCACTTGGAAGTTGATGGACCATGAACCAGATCATCTCAAAGATGATTTCTTGAACTCTTGGAAATTGATGGACCATAAGCCAGATCATCAAGAACATGATCTCTCAATCTTTACTAAGGCTGAGAAAATTATGAAAGCTTAAGCTCTACTATGTAATTGAAGTTGTTTCTATGCTCTTAAGTAAATATTTCCTTAAATTAAGTTTTATTAACCTAGTTATGAGTGCATGTTGGAATCCTGTTTAGTGGTTTAAGTGTTGGTTTTGATATTGTTGTCAAGATTTCCTCCGAGGTTTGCTTGTCGCTCTTTAGGTCTTTGTCTTGAGCTATCTTGCATACTTTGTTCTTTTTTCTTTTTTTATGGTTCTCACTTACCAAAAAGAAAAAAGTTGGTGGTGAGTATGTTACATTCATCCAATGGACATGATCGTATTTAACGAATCATATCTGTTTGATGTTGTGTTTTTCTTTTTATTTATTTATTTTTTTTTTTTTGAAAACACAAAAAACTTATTTGGCAAACTTTTTTTTGTGAAATTTCCTGTATCATACTTATCCTGGAGCAAAAGTGCTACCTCCATTTTAATTAGCAATTTAGGCATGCAAGGCACTTGTATAAAATACATGTAACTGAACTTCATTAAAGACATCCAAGTATTGCATCCCATATATATATATATATGTGTGTGTGTGTGTGTGTTTTTTATGCAAATAAAAGTTTATTGATGCAGAACAATGTAGTAAAATTCTTGGCATGTTAAAATTTAATTTAAGAACATCATGCATTTCGCTACACATAAGGGGAGGGGAAGGCGAAGTCGTGCCTAGGCAGGGGAGGAATGCCTGGTCATTAGGCTAGTTGAAAAAGTGACCTCTAAAATGGAGAATTTATTTGTTTTAAACTAAAATTTTAAAAAAATTTAAATTCAAGTTGTTGCTGGAGAGATGTTCTTAGTCACGAACTAAACAATGCAAAATTGGCCGTCACAGATAGTTTTGACGGTGGACTACTTGTTGTCACAACTTTTTGCGAAGTTAATTTTGATTTTCAGCGACGGAGTTTAGTTGTAAGTAATTAGACCCCAAAAGTATTTTTAGCGACAAATACAACTTATTTTCACTTAAAGTAACAATTGCAATGATGTTTAGGAGGTGTGAACTTTTGGACTTTGCAAAATTTACAATAATATTTGACCCAATGCTACTTTATCTATTTCAAATGCTGGCTCCATATTTATTCCATTATGTGAAATTGTTACTATCTAATTTAAAAGTTTAGTGATTAGAGAAATGAAAATTTTATTATTTATTAAAAGGGGAGGCACACATATTGTGTGCAAAGAAAAAATACTTGTAACCACTTTGTAATTGAAGAGATATGATCTTTTTATATAAAAATTATAATAATTGAATTCATTGAAAATCTTGTTCTAAAAGTGGAGTTAATAGTCGAGGTGTTTACAGGCCAGTTTGGTTCAATTTGGTGTTAAATTTGCCTCTATGCAATCTGATTGGTTTCAAATTTTTGAATTCAGAACCAAATCAATCATGTACTAGAACTAACCCAAACCAACCTAATGTAGCTTCGGTTGGTTCGGTTTAAAACCAAGTTCCATTATATTAAAAATAATTGAATATATCAATAATAAATAATTAAATAAATAAATCTTTAACATTGAAATAATTTTTTTTATCGGTAAAAGAAAACTTTATTGAATACTTCAATAGCAAACAAAGATACAAATAAAAAAAAAATGATGCAAAGAGCATCAAAGCTGACAAACTAATTCCAACAAAGTTCGCATTCGAGAGAGAGCATCAATTTGCATGCCACCGAGTTGGTAAGGAACCAACCCAAGCTGACACACTGCACACTGGAAGCATTTAAACATAATATAAATAAAAAGTAAAATATTATTTAAAACTTGAAAATCAAAATAAAATAGTTTAAGTAAATTATATAAAAAAAAAATCATTAACAATAAAATGTACTTTGAGACATATATATAACCCATGTTTGAGAGAAGTCCACAAACATGTGGTGAAGCAAGCTCGTTGAATTGAGCTGCTAGTCAATACATTTTTGAACTTTTGTTTCTTATTGCCGTATAATTCCAAGTAATATTTTGCTATGGTCATGACAATAATTTAAATTTTGGTTGCAGAACACTGTAAAAGTGCCTAACTCTTTCAATATAATTTTTTTAAATATATATATATATATATGTTGGGTTAGCGGGTTGGTTTGATTTAAGCAAGTCCTAAACCAAGAACCAACCTAATCCTATTGGTTTGACAATTTGAAGATCTAGAACCAAACTAATGAATTCAAAAACCAACCCAACCCAAGAGGTCGATTTAATTCAATCATTCGGTTCACTGGATAATTTGAATACCCTAATTAATAATACAAGAATTTTTGTATCTATCCATATATCATGGTCTTTTAAATGGTTAAAAACAAAATCATAAATTGTTGCTTTTGAAAAATAAAAGTACACACAACGTCATCAATATCAAATTGGTTTCTCCCCTGTTACAGTAGTTATTAATAGAGGTGTAAATTTGGCCCATTGGCCCGTAGCCTATTTGAAAACAGCTCGCAGCTTGGTGCTACCCAACCTGACTAGGCTCATCTAAGCCCGAGGCCATGCCCAATCATTTTGAAGTCTGGCTCGGCCTGTGGGCCAACCTATCAGCCTACTTAAGGCCCGATGTATTTTTTAGTGAAAAATAATAAAATTTTAGTAGAAAAATTTAAAAAAAAAAACAAAAAAAAAATGGTTAGGCCCACCTAAGCCGACCCAAGCTTGAGTCCAAGCCCAGGCCCACTAGGCCTACCCGAGGTCCGACCCATTGGCCCGAATATCCCTGGGCTTGGGCCAAATTTTTTGGCCCGTGGCCCGACCTGAATTTTGGCAGGAGCCTGTGAGGTCCGACATGGGCCGAGCCAGATTAACACCCCTATCTGCTTGGGACCCTAGGCCCTTTATTTTGAAGCCTAGTCCGGCCTACGATTTGGTCTAATTGGCTCGAAAAATAAATTTTTAATAATGTTTATCTATTTTATTTAATGATATAAATTTTTGTAATATTTTATTTCATTTTGAAATAAAAATTATTCATTAAATATTATCTATTTAATTTAATGATTGTAATATTTCATTTCATTTTGATATATATAAAATTATTCATTTCATTTCAATTTTTTTATTTTTTGCAGGGAAAGACTATGTACGCACCTTATAACTAAATAAAAAAAATGATATAATTTTATACTTTATAAGTCATAACTACAAAACATAACATAACATAACTAAATATTTCACTAATCATAACTAAAATAATGTCATAATTTAAGAAGAAAATTAATTATAACTAAAGTATAAAACGACATAACTTCGGTGGGTGTTGCTTGGCAGTGTTGTAGTCAGCGGTTTTGCTCCTTACGGTTAAGATGCTGTCCATATTTATCAATACAGTGGATTGGTAGCAGCAGTGGTTTTGTTCCTTAAGCCTCATTTGTTAGTAGTGTGGATTGGTGATGGCTTGGGTGAAGTTTAGTTATTCTGTTATACTTCTTTTCTGCTTCTTTTTTGTTTTGGTTTGTTGTTGGTTTCTCACCAATTGGCGCTTGGAGCTTCAGTTAGCTCCAAGCTCCTCTTTATTGATATCCTGTATCCTTTTTGCATACTCTCATCAATAAAGATTTTCTTTGCCGATCAAAAAAAAAAAAAATGACATAACTTGATACCTAGTCATAACTATATAATAATAATAATAAGTCATAACTAAATATCACACGAGACACAACCAAATAGCTCTCATAAATCATAACTAAAACAATATCATAACAAAAGAAGAAAATTACATAATTTCATACTTTTTTTAGTCATAACTAAAAAAACAAAAGTCATAATAACTAAATATCTCATTAATCATAACTAAAATACTTTAGTACAAATTTTCTTTTATTTTTTTATCCATCATAAATAATCAATATATATATATATATATATAATATCTATCAATTGTTTTTAGCCAAAAAAAAGGCCCGCTAAACTCGGCTTGCGGCCTGAGCCCAGGCCCGTGGCCTAGCCCCCAGCCTTATTTTGAGTGGGCTTGGGCTTGGGCCTAGATTTTTGCCACGCAAGCTAGCCTGACCCAGCCCTAATATCGGCGGGAACCTGCATGGCCCTACAATGGGCCGGCCTGAGCTTAAGCCCCGGTGAGACAAGCTAGTTGGACCGAGCCAAATTTACACACTTAGTTATTAGGTAGGCCGGTCAAGATCTTTAAAAAAAATTATTGAATACAAAACTAAAAATTAAAAAAATTAAAAACTTTTAATATATTTTGATATTTTGTTGTATTTATTAATTTTTAAAGAGTTTTATACAAATTTTAATCTTATGTTATTGCCATTTGTGGTCAATCCAACTACTTATGCATTGCCTATTTTAAAGTTTGTGTATTTTATCGCATCACATCTATGCATTTTTTTTTTCTTGTGTTGCCTACAATTTCCACTGATGAGTTTTGGCATTCAATATAAGAATTCTGCGTGTTGTTCCCTACCTTTTATTTTTTTTCTTTTTATTTACTTGTTTATATCAATCAATAAAATCATTAAAACTGGTCTAATCTGGGATCTAATTAATAGTTCATAACTTTAAAAAAAAGGTTCTTGTTAGATTTATTTATTTTTCTCTTCCTGACATACTTCTCTTCATGTACCAAACTAACTCAATTTTTATTTTTATTTTATTTATTTATTTATTTTTATGTACATACCTTGCAACCTAGACTTATTCCACCCCTACCTGCGTGGTTAATCTTTGTTTGTTCAATTTTTTTTTTCCTTCTATGTTTTGATTTTATATGACATGTAGAACTATGGACGCATTACTTGGTTGATGAGGAGATGTAGGGATTTAAGTACTTGGACATTTCACTACTGGTTTGTTCCTATCTGGTCAAAATTAAATTCTCTAAGACTTGATTTTTTTTTTTTTTTGGTAGTGTTTGGGTGTTTAAATGTGGCCTCCTTGGGTATGTTGGTTGATGAAAAAAGTGATTGAAAACTTGGGTATTACTTGGGAGAAATTAGTTTTTTCACTCGTTGAAGATTAATGAATATTCTTTTGTGTAAAATTTATTTGGTTTCATATTCCTCTGCTTTCTTAGCAATTCCCATGGGAATGTGAAACCTTAAAGTTCGAAGTTGTATGAAAGGATTTAATAGAGGTTTTTACTAGTAGGATTTGTTCCTCTTTAGTTGGAAATTAAATCTTTTTGGAAAAGAATTTGTTGTTCTTAGCATCTAAACTGTAGAATAGAAAAGATAATAGAACTTAAATAAGGTTTAGATAGTTGGATTTTTGTTTTTGATGACACTGGATAGTGGAATATCTACATTTTCACTATGAATAAGCAAAAAAAAAGCGCCTTTATTTGTCAATCATTCATGTGAACGTTCAACATTAAATTTGATGCATGATAGATGACTAACTACCCTACTATGATCCCATTGAGCTGAAATAATTTCAGAGACCGTGCTTGGTGTACTGTGACCCCATTGAGTTGAAATAATTTTTATTTTATGAATAATTTCATCTATTTAAGGTTGTTTTGATATAATTCTAACTTGGGGTCCTCAGACAAAATTCCTAAGAGTATCGATAGTAGTCGGTGGCTGTGGAAAGCCAGAATTGCTATTTACTCATCATAAAAACAATCTTCTGTATAATTCAAGTAACTAACTAATTGGAATAATGACCCTTTTACCAACTCTTAATGTTGGTATATATTTACATGTATTAGAGAATGTGATTTGAGTGAGAAACTCAAATTTGCTTTCATCATAAATTCATGATGTGGAATTTCTAGTGATTATCTTGCCTTTTTTCCTCTAATTTTAATTGTTTATAACTTTCTATAGTTTCATTTTGGATTTTATTTTTTTACTTAATGATTCTTTAGAAATTCTTGTTGTTGGTTTATTTGTGTGTTGCGAGGCTGCTAGTTAAAAGTGCATACCATGGTGCTTCAAAATTCAAATGGTTCAAGGTCAGGTGTATTGAGGTGGTACTGACAGAACAGGATCTTCTACAGATCTTGTTTTTCTAATCCAACCATCCATGTTTAAAGTTGAAGCAAAATGACACAGTTTTGAAATGTGTAGTTTAAAATAAAATTGTTAGATAATGTCTCAATGGGACCACATAATTAAATGTGGTGTTATCATTTATAAGAAGCCTACAATTTAAGTGATTCAATTTAGTTAATAGGCTTAAGGGTATATGTGTTATGGACCTAATGTGTAGATACTAGTTGTATAATTTCTATTTCTATGAGGGGCATAAATAGAAATTAAAACATATTGGTTAAAGTTGGTTTTCATTACC
The DNA here is from genome assembly GCF_055761805.1 of Camellia sinensis. Classification (NCBI taxonomy): domain Eukaryota; kingdom Viridiplantae; phylum Streptophyta; class Magnoliopsida; order Ericales; family Theaceae; genus Camellia; species Camellia sinensis. Next base: position 38,026,783 of record NC_138969.1, on the reverse strand, counting down.
TTTCAGTTTTAAAACCAATAATGGTTAATTTATTGGTTTTCATTACCTTTCAGTTTTAAAACCAATAATGGTTAATTTATTGGTTTTCATTACCTTTCAGTTTTAAACCAATAATGGTTAATTTATTGGTTTTCATTACCTTTCAGTTATGAAAACCAATTACAACCTTTAAAAGGTTATGGTCCCTATTCCTTCCTAAGGTGAAAAGATAAGAACACTGTTTTGTTTTTGTAAATCCTCTCAAGGAGAAACATAAGGCACCAAAGGGGAAAGGATTAGAAGGCAATAACATAGTCAATATCAAGGTTTTATTGACAATCAAACGCTTCCGTTTTACAGAGAACAAAGGAATATATGCTCACATATAGGAGATCGGATAAGTTAGAGGTCATTGGATATTCCGACTCCGATTTTGCTGGATGCCAAGACAGTAGGAAATCCACATCAGGCTATATTTATCTGTTAGCTGGCGGAGCAATTTCTCGGAGGTCTGCAAAGCAGACGCTCATAGCTTCATCCACCATGGCTGCAGAGTTTGTAGCATGTTATGAGACATCAAACCAAGGGATATGGCTGCGGAATTTTGTCACTGGGTTGCGTATTTTGGAAGGCACTGAAAGACCACTTAAGATATATTGTGACAATAAGTCTGCAGTTTTATATTCCAATAACAACAGGAGCTCGACAAAATCAAAGCATATTGATATCAAGTTCCTAGTTGTAAAAGAAAGAGTGCAGAGTGGACAGATTTCCATAGAGCACATTGGGACAAACTCCATGATAGCGGATCCACTTACGAAGAAACTACCACCCAAGGTCTTTCATGAGCACACTGCTCATATGGGTGTTGTTCTATTTGAGAAAATTCTGGTTTAGTGGGAGTTTGTATTTATATTACTGCTTTATGTCAGTCTTGAGTTTTATTTATGTAATTAGATTAATTTCTGCAGAAATGAAGTATTCAGTTTATTATGCTCTGTTACGTATTGTGAAGTATTGATCTCAATAAAGTTAAGTAGGACCAGTTGGACATAGGCATGTATGGATCACATCACATGTAATTTCCATGCCACGCATCCATGATTGATCTATTTCATTTAGCTATATTTGTATATGTGACCATTGGTGGGTCGAGTTACGATTGATGTAACGAAGACCGCTTTGATCCTATATTAATATAGTTAATGGACAAGATTGTTTGGATACCCTCAAGTTATGATAACAAAAGCGTTTGATTGTCAATAAAATACTATTAACATGATGCATTTTTTGTAAACATAGTCAATTTATGTTTACAAAAAATGCATCATGTTAATATTATTTTATTTTTATTTTTAAACCTTCGCTATGGTTTTGACCACAAAAAGATTATTGGAGAAAAAGAATGGCAGAGTGTTCAAATCCAGAAACGACGATGCTGAATCCTTTTTTAATGTTATTTCTCATATTCCGACCTCCGAGCTTATAATTCTAGATTTGGGTTATCTAATTTGAGCTACTTTGTTTTGTAAGCATGGTTAAGTATTTATTAAGAGGATGGTTTGACTGAATTTGAGCTATACAGAGAAAATATGTTTGATTGTCTCAAATTTTCTATTTTGGCTATTTAAATTATGATGTCTCCTCTATCTTTTATTTTTTGTTAGTTTGCTTACTAAACTTCGAAGTTCACCCATTAACTTAGTAGCATGCTTATATACTCCTAATTTTTGTAGGATCAAAGTAATGTCAAATGTAAATTGTTGCATTGGGAGGGGACAAACTTAGTGATTTACGATTTATAGTTATGCTTTTTGGATGTTTAAAGTCGTATTTTAGAGATTAGTGAATCTTATGATTTGGATACTTTTCTTGGTTTGTATGTTTGAAGTTGTTGTCAACCTGATATGATAGAAGTTGAGGATAAAAAGTTTGTATGCAGGTTGTTTGGTGTATGGATATTAGTTGTTTTTGTTTACTTCATAGTTGTTGCTTCTGCTTGGTTTGTTCACAGGTTGCATTTTATAAGCTATTGTCTACTTACTGTTAGGTAAGGTTATATTTTTGTATATATATTATATATTAAAAATAACATTCTACGGCATATAAAATCATGTCATGAAAAGTGTAATGATTTATGACATGCAAGAAAATGTCGTAAAAGATTATATACGACATATAAAGTATGTCATAAACATATTAAAAATGACCTTCTACGGCATACAAAATTATGCTGTGAAAAGTGTGATGATTTATGACATACAAAAAAATGTCGTAAAATATTATATACGGCATACAAAGTATGCCATAAATATATTAAAAATAACCTTCTACTGCATAAAAAATAATGCCATGGAAAGTATGATGATTTATGGCATGACAAAAATGTCGTAAAAAATTATATAGTACATACAAAGTATGTCATTAATGTTTAATTTATTACTTTTTACAACTTTACCTGCATGCCGTAGATGATACTCAACTTTTCACGGTATGTCATATAATGACATTTGTGTGCATGCCGTGAAAGAGTTTTTACGACATGCATTGTTGTAAAAATATACATTTTTTTATGGCATACTTTTTGTAATGCCCCAAAATTATTACAATAATCCATCCACAATATCTAATATGAAAACAACAATAATAAGGGCATCTTCCATTAAATCCGATATGATATACAAAAGAGAAACATATGCTTTATACATTCAAAAAGCCTAGCTCTGAATCTATAGCATATGTTGCAAGTTAAAAGAGAAAAAATGGAGATAAACAAATAAAAATGCCCCGAGAGCTTATATATTTCCAAGACGAGACTTGATTACAACAAAACTGAAGTTTAAGTTCAATACATTTAAAGCCCTTGGCTATACAAAACAAACACAATAAAAAAGCTCTTGCTCCAAATCCTCCCAAGCTAGTGCCTTGGCGGAGGTATATCATCAGCACCTAAAATATTTTTCCCAGATAGGGTGAGCCAAAGCCCAGTAAAGATAATCTAACACAATATATAAATCTTAACAAAGATATAAGTGTAGTAAGCACATACAATGCACGTGATAAAATAATTTATAACCGTTTTACAAAATCAAGCTATATCGAACTCATATTCAATCCATGTTATCTCAATTCATGAGTCTTTTCCATTCTATTCAGACAACCAAGCTGAGGATACAACTCAGTGGGTCTCTAATCAATACAGCCATCATACAAAACACTTCTATTTACCATTTTATGGATATTTCATTTACGGGAATCAGCACCCATGTATATTCCTAGTTTTCGAGACTTTCACCCTAGACACTCTGGCCAACTTAATTCAATAGAGTATATCTCCTTTCTCCTCCCAAACATGGAGTACATCATATTTCTTCTCCCAAACATCATATATGTGCAATGTATTTAAGATGTGACAAGACTCAATATAAATGGATGTGAAAATTAGTTTCAATTTACCTAATTCTCATACAATTTCTATAACAATTATAGCTATCTTCCATTAATAGCCTAAAACAAATATTTATAAATAGATATACAATCTCTAAGATAAATAAATCATCCAAATTCCATAGGTGAGTAATAATACATATCCTACTCCACCATTTATATAACCATCAATCCAATTTCGCATTTTTAACACCAATTCCATTTTATTTATACAAAATAAACATTGGAGGCATTTTAAGGCAAACTACATTTTCTTCCAAAACTCAACCCAAATGTCAAAATCAAATCGACGATTTTACTACAACACAATCTCATACTCACTCCCATAACCATTTCCAATACATCCCTTTGTAAACTTCTCTTTTGATTTTAACCAAAAACCCTAGGTTTGTTTAAAACTTTCCAAACATCACAATATATTGTTTATACAACACAAATAGCTAAGTTAAAACCCATAGAAGAGTGTAGAAAATCCCTACCTCAAGCTTAGGAGATCAAAGAAGCAATGGAGGAAATTCAAAGACGTCGAAACCAAGCTTTATTTGGATCAAAACGGAGCTCTAGGGAAGTTCTACCTTTTTCCCAAAGACACTAGGGTAGAGAAACCAACGAATCTAGGTGTTTTAGAAGAGAGAAGGTGAGTTTTGGATCGAGGAACTCTAGATTTAGGATTTTTGAAATGTTTAGAGAGAGAAATATATATATATATATATATATATATGAAAAAGTGATGTAAAATGATCTTTTTATGAATAGATATACGCATAATTTGTTCGAGCGCAAGAAGTAACGCTTGAGCATCAGACACAATAAGTTGATCCGCTCGACGCAATAAGTGATGCTCGAGCACAGAATACACACTTCCAATAGTTTTACAGACAGTAAACCAACACTCAAGCCCAAGAAGGGTCGCTCTAGCTTAAAAAGCGACGCTCGAGCGTAGAATACACTCTCCCAGTAGGTTTGTAGATTGCAAAACACTGAGAGTTCACAAAGCCTGCTCAAGCGCAAGAAGTGCCGCTCGAACGGAGGAGTAAAGTTCTGGGCAACAAAAGTTTGAAAACTAAGCCACCAAAATGTTCCAAACGCAACCAATACAACCCAATAGCCAAACTAAATGAGGTATAAAGGAAAAATGACATGAACAACAATACGAAATCATGAAACTAGAGTCCATACTATAAAATAGGTCGAGTCTAAACCAAAATCACTATTCTTTTGCATGTCATAAATATAGCGACCCCGGTCTTTTCCCATTTGATTATTGGATCCGGACTTAGGTTCCGTAGATTCTGTCATTGTATAATTGTTGTTGTCATTATTTATTTTCTTATTTGGAGTTATAGGATGTGTTGGGCAGGTTTGTTTCAGGTTGGTTGGGTTCGGAAACCAAGTGTTGCTGTCCAGTTTTTGGGTTGGTCGCTCGAGCGAGTACTTGGTCGCTCGAGCGAGGGTTGTATTTTGTGTTTGGTGGCTCGAGCTAGATTTTCTTAGCTCGAGCGAGCGATTGCGTCTAGTATGGACCTGTAGCATTGCATTCTTGGCTCGAGCGAGCTTTTCTTTGCTCAAGCGAGGATTTCTTGTGTCTGGTCGCTCGAGCGACCAAGTCTTCGCTCGAGCGAGCCTGTCCAGTTTAATTAGACAGCAGCGGGTTTTTAATCAGTTTTTCATCCTCTTTTTAGATTCCAAACCCTAAGGTCCGACTTCTCTCTCACCCTGCTCACCTTCTCTCTTAGATTTGATCCACTTAGGGTGTGTTTCTACCCTAGATCCTTCATTAAAAAGAGTGTGTGAGTCGAGGGCTTCGTTTTAATCTGAATTGTTGGTAGTTTGGAGCACTTTGGAGTTTGGGTCTTCATCTCCATCTTCTCTTTTGGGGCTATTTCTTCGAGGTAGGGATTTCCTACTCCATTCTATAAGTTTTGTTCTAAGTTTTGGTATTTTGATATGTTGGGGATACTTTGGTAATTTTGGGAAAAACCCTAGTTGTATTAATAAATTAATTTGTATAATTAATTCTTGGAATTGGGAAAATATGGTTAAATTCATGGAATTGGGAAATTCATTGATTAAATGGCGTAGTTGGATAATTTAAATCACTCGCCTATTGACTTGTTGATATATTTTTTTTCCGTTTAGAAATAACTGTCTTGGGCTATCGGTGGAGGATAGTCGTGCTTGTTGTAGACACTGCATGTGGATTAGGGATAACTGAAACTAATCATTGATTAAGTCATCAATTTTGACTGCTGAATTAATACAGACATTATGTGTATTGATTGTGTGTTGTATATGTTATGTGTTTGCATACATTGTTTTGTGTGGGAGGAGATATGGGATATACTCCACGGTTTAGGGGAAGATAGGGGATGGACCTCTAAACCGGATTTTGTTTGGGAGGAGATAGGGGATGGACTCCATTAGCATCACTTTTATGTGTGCTTATTTATATTGAAGTGTTTTTATTGATACAGCACTAAAATGTGTATCAAACTGGAAGTATGAAGTGTTTTGATTTGAGCCTGAGTCTCATCTGTTTGTTGATATTGGAAGAATGTAAATATGATATATATAGTTCACTGTTGTAAGTTTGGCTAGGTTCTGAGCCATATTGATAAAGTTGGAAAGTAAAACGTGTCTTAGACAATAGTGTCATGAGACTGTAAAATGATGTAATTGATTATCTTGGTTAACCATCTATTGAATGCTATTCCTTTAATCAATGCTTATATTTGGTTTAGTATATTTCTGCTGGGCTGTGGCTCACCCTTTATGGGAACATCATTTTCAGGTCCAGGTGATAAGCTACCTCCAAGGAATTAGCTTGGAAGGATTTGGATTTTGAAGACTATCTTTAGTTATTTGTTTTTATTTGATAAACATTCAAGCCTAGGGCTTTATTTGTATTTGAGTTAGAACTCATATTTTTGTGTCCAAGTGTTGGCTTGGAAAGATGTAAGCCCATAGGGCATTTAATTTGATATTACATGTAATGTTTTCTTTTTGTAATACTCTGATGAATGAGATAATGAATTGGTTTCTTTTAATATTGCATGCCAATGATATATATATATATATATATAGTGGGTTTATTTTGAGGGCGTGACAATAAATATATGAATTAACAACTTACATGGTATGTATGCTAGTATTGACAAAACATTAACGGCTTGCCAAAAAAAAAAAATGTCGTAAAATGTACTAACTACGACATGCATTTAATGCATGCTGTACATATGATGCTGTAAATAGTTAGTTTTGTTGTAATGTTTTTTTTTTTTTTTTTTATTTAACTAATGATTGTATGAGGTTTGATCAAAAGATACATGATGTATTTGTAATCTTGAGTAAGTCTTTTTTTAATCATGATTTTAGGAGGTTTCATCAAAAGGTAAAAGATGTAGTTTATATTTGTAGTTTTATGTTAGTAATTTATTTTTGGAATAATTATTAAACAAAAATAGCAGGATAGGAGCGTTTCACCAAAATAAAATTGGAGTTTTTAATTTTATCAATTTAAAATCTTATATTTTGATTTGTTTTCAATTTAAATCATGGGAGAATTAGTCTAAAGTCCTTCCATTTTTAATAATGGAAGAGATCCGTAATATTATTTTATGATGTCTAAAGTCCCTCAACCCCACACCACACCCATATATCATAGAGAGATTTGACTCTCTCAAATTAAACCCTATCTCTCTCGCTCTCTCTCTCTCTCTCTCTCTAAATCCAAACCTCACTTCACTCCCTTCAATGCACTTCCAAATCTCAAGACTTCAATCCAAACCCAAATCCAGATTCAGAATCCCCAAAATCAGAGACCCATCAAAATTCTCAACAAACCCATTTCTGAAAAGATGATTCGAGGAGTCTAAACGAGGTCTACCATCATCACGTGAACAGGATCAAGTTCGATACCAACCCCGCCTCTGCACGAGTTGTCGGAGAAGCTTCCGACGAAGATTCAAAAGTCAGCGAGCGCCAAGTCCATTTTTGCGCACTTCAAGGAGGACAAAATCGTGGAGGCTCACCGTTCAGTGAAGGTGAAAGAGGGTATCGTCTCGACTAAGGCTATACAAGATGAACAGATCGATGAAAAAGGCTAATGATTTCATCAACAAGTTCAGGCAACAGTTGAAATAGGGATTTGGAAGGGATGGGATAAGTTTGAAGTTCTGGTTTCGTGCAAAGAGGAGATGTTAGATGTTGTTTTCCCTTCTGTTTTTCTGGTGGCAATGGATGCTTCAATGGTTGATTATTTGCATAGAAAGGGCAATCAAGTTTTTTGAGACGTTTTTTGACGTAAAGGAGAGAGAGATTGGGACATGGCAAAACTGATGGGAATAATCCATTGAGAGGCTAGCAAAGAGGGACTCACTGAAATAGAGAAACTGTATTGATTCAGGAAGCTAGAGTGTTGAAGAGAAACTAGAGTGTTAAATCCCATACCCACATAGTCACATAAACATGTTATCAATTAAGCACGTAGCATATGACACTACATCTAAGTCTCTATCAAGCGAGACGAACCCATTGTGATCCTAATCACTTCCCACGTACCCAAAGTATTCGAACCCGGTACGCTCTGATACCAAGTTGTAACGCCCTCAAAATAATAACAATAAACCCATCAAACATGACATGCATTGATATGTAAAAGTTCCACATTCTTCCATTTATCAGAATTCCATTACATAAGTATTACATGTTAACAACAAAAGCAAATGCCCTAAGGGCTTACAGCTCTCCAAGTTAACACTTGGTTACAACAAAAGAGTACTAACTCATACACATTAAGCCCTTGGCTTGAATTTACATGTAATACATCAAAAAGTAAAACGACAAAAGTATGTCCGCCTCTAGCCTCCCAAGCTATGTCCTTGGAGGTGGCATGCTACCTGTACCTGAAAATGATATTCCCATATAGGGTGAGCCACAGCCCAGTAGAAATACACTAAACCAACCATGAACAATGACTAAAAGATTAGCGATTGATAGATGGCCAACTCTGATACATTCACATAAATCACATATTTATGTCATACGACTTGTGAGTCCTAGTTACTTTTCATTTTCCCTTTTCAACAGATAGGCATATAAACTCTGTCCACGTTCTCAACAGATATGTATAACAACAGTATCCACACTCACATATAAGCATATAAGCTGTATCCACATTCTACAACAGATATGTATAACAACAATATCCACATTCACAGATAAGCATATAAGCTCTATCAACATTATAACAGATAAGCATATGAGCTATATCAATACTACAACAGATAAGCATATGAGCTATATCTACACTTCACAAAGATAAGCATATGAGCTGTGTCAATACTACAATGGGTGAGCATATGAGCTGCATCCCTGGATCCATCCCCCATCTTCCCTTAGCCATTGACCGATTTAGAGGTACATCCCCCATCTTCCCCTAAATCATTAACCGGTTTAGAGGTACATCCCCCATCTTCCCCTAAACCGTGGAGTACATCCCCCATCTCCTCCCATACACACATAATGCATATAAACACGGAATCACATATGCAATCAATCAATACAAAAGTTAATGTATTCTATCAACCGTCATATTCTATGACACATCCAATTGATTAGTTTTGGTTTGCCTAATCATCATACGTTGTCTACAACAATCAACACTACCCTCCACCGATAGCCCAAAGCAGTTATTTCTAAACAGAAAATAAGTGCACAATGGATATTCAATCAACATTTCATTTCCGCATTCCTCACAATTAATTATCCCAATTAATTAAACAATGTAATTAGGTCAATTCCCATAATTAACATTTCAACCCTTAGGTCCCATTTTCATCAATGATTTAACATTTATTCCATTTCTCTATGCCAAACATGCATCTAGGTTTATTACGAATAAAATCCCAACTTTTGGAAAATTACACAAATGCCCCAAACTTTTACCAAATTACCAAACCAACCCCAACATCTCAAAATACTAAAATTTAAAGACAAAATCCATAGAGAGGAGTAGGATATCCCTACCTCGAAGTTTGAGCCAAAAAGGAGATGAAGGCTCGAAGATCAACGTGCTCCAAATCCAAACTTTTTCAGATTAAGTCGAAGCTCTCAACGCCCTCTATCTTTTTAACAAAGACCTTAGGCTAGATTCACACTCTAGGGAGATCAATTCTTAGAGAGAATGTACGTATAGAGAGAGAGGGTCTCGGATCTAGGGTTTGAAAGAAAAAGAAGGTGAAAAAGTGATGTTCAAAAACGCTACTGTCCGCTGATATAAAACACGCTCGCTCGAGCGAAGACTTGGTCGCTCGAGCGACCAGACACAGAAAACTCTCGCTCGAGCCATGAAGCTCTCGCTCGAGCCAAAAACTCAGAAGTGCGCTCGAGCGAAAGAATGCTCGCTCGAGCCAACAACTCAAACCCTCAGGTCTGCAACCAGAGGCACGCTCGAGCGACCAACTTCTCGCTCGAGCGAAGAACAAACCAGACCGCTCGAGCGAAGAAAGCTCGCTCGAGCCAGGAAATGCAACTCTCAGGTCCAGAACCAGACGCCATCACTCGCTCGAGCGAAGCCACTCTGGCTCGACCCACCAGACACAAACTCAACTCTCGCTCGAGCGACCAACTCCTCGCTCGAGCGAAGGTCCAAAAATCTGGGCAGCAACACTAGGCTCCCAAACACAACCAACCTGTAACAAACCTGCCCAACACAACCTATAACTCAAATACGAAGAAAAAGGATGCAAACAAGATAATAAACAACTACCAACATCCACGGACACATGTCCGGATCACTGTTCAACAAGGGTAAACCCGGGATCGCTATAACCTCCCCCCTTAAAGAATTTCGTCCCCGAAATTAAGGTTATGCCAAAACACAAGGCCAAATGATCGCACAACACCAACACCCGAGTACTAGGAGAGGACTTATTCTCCCTACAACCTTCGATTCACTCTTACTAAGGAAGAGACTAACCAAGGGAACACGTTCTAAATGACAACTCTATAGGTGCGAAAGCCTTAACCAAAATCAAACCTTCCCCGAAACCATTCACCAACAACCGACTAGCAACCCAAGCTAAGTCACTACTCCACAACCATAATTTCCAATAAACGGATAATCAAGGCAATTCTTCTACATTAATAAAAGGAAACCATTTCCTTGCTCATGAGACATTTCAAAATAAACCTTACATTTTTGACGTAAAACTCAAAAGTGTTGTAAACATTTTTTTTTTTTTACACATAACCATCCACAGTTTATCTGCCAAAAGATTCATTTGGAATTTCTCAAAATCCTTGAATTAAATCAACTTCTCAACAACGCCTTTAGATGGCCCATCCACTAGAAAAATTTTGTTTTCCATTTCTTTCCAAAATAACACTATCAACTACCATCACTCGCATGGTGATGCCACAACGAACATGGAACACAACATTTCTATAATGATAGTTAATAGAAATAACAACAGTACTATCAACACATAAGGTATAAGAAATTTCATGGTTTTGCAATTTTATCCCGCCTCCCTTTACAAAAAGGAAGTCATAACTACGGCTCAGCACCTGGCCAACAACCAAATGAGATCACATCTCATCCCCACAATACCCCCTTTTAACACACAAATGATACACATTGTAGAGCCGTATCACTATCAAACCAAACATCATACATACATAATGTATAAAAGCCAATCATTCACAATGATCAATCAATACATATAATAGATGTATTATTCCAACCTTCATATTCAACGACAAAACATGTTCGAGTAGTTTCAGTTTTCCCTAATCAACATACAAAGTTTACAACCAACGAGACTAAACTCCAGGTGACCAATGCCAACCCAAAACCCGTTACCGACAAGCTGACTAATCAACTCAATAAACTCTACACTCAGTAATCCACACACTGATGTGCCACTCTAGCCACTGACCCCAACCACGAAATTCTCTACACAAACCACAAATTTTGGAATCTCACCGGATCTCCTAAAATTGAATCGTATCAACACTGCGTCCAAGGGAATCACCATCCCCCGCCATGGCTATCTAGCAAGCCTGCTCACTTCCTTGACCGAAGACCGACATGGTCAACCTCAATCGTAACAACCCCAAACACGAAGGACCACTTTGACCAACGCTATACTCTTTACTTTAGAACATGAATTGCTCTTCCTTCAAAGAATGCTGCCAGCATCCATTCACAACCCAAACCCAACAATTGATAACCACTCACAATACGAACACTACCCCTGTACAACCGATGGGGTCACCACGGACTTCCTGACTAGCAAGACCCAAAACACGAACCAACATACAGGTACCATTCACTAACTCGAGATACAAATCTCACATTCCCTCGAACATTCTCACATAATCTAGCCGTCACCACGTGATTCTCGCAACCGTCACATCTAACCATCACATCAAATCTCCACATCTTGCCTGTCACCCATCCCGAGAGTATCCTCCAGAGGCTCAGCCTCCATGCTAAACCGCTAGTCAAAACTACCGCTAGGCAACCGTTATGACCCAAACCCCGACACCACTACAAGTCGCCGACAAGGCTTTCAAGGATTCACTCTTCTAACTATCCAACAGAGTAAAGGTTCTCACCCTCCCCACTATTAATCCACATCTCTATCCGCAAACACCATACCATTGTGACTCTATCCACGGGCTATATACCCAATTAACCCTTCTGATAACGTCCTCTGACCTGACCAGTGCTAAGGTACGAACCTATCACATTCGATCCAAATAAAGGAACTTGGAAACTTAGAGACTAGCATCCCCTCACTTAAAACGGCAAATCAGTACACTTGCAATCTCGGCAACGTTACTTACCACGAAGGTACAAGTCCAACCTTAACAAAATTATGCGCTATGCCCCCATAGGACACCATATGAAATACGTGTTACATCTAGTATTAATCGCACACTCCACTTCCTCTCGAGTTCTCCCAACAGTGGACCAAAAGCCATACCACGCACAAAAATTTAAGTGGGTAATACCCATGAAATTCCACACATTCGGCAAGTAAGACAGTTCTCGCCCCAATATTGCCTTGGCTAGGACACGCACCCCTCGGTGGTTCTTCCAAATTTTGAAAACACGGCTCCTCAGCCTTCATCTTTCCCAAATCAAGTCACACGCATAATAGAAATAATGCACTAATACCAAAAAAAAAAAAAAAATTTTTTACAGCAACTTTATACACTAATAAAACCTTAGAGTTACAACAGGCTCCAACTCTCCCATTCCAGGGAAATTAACAAACAAAGCATATATGTATATATATGGATAAACAAACAGTTTAGATGTTTCAACATTCTCAAAACACATTGGTTACACAACGGAACCCAAAGATTACAAAACGATAATCCACCGATTTACAAAACGGATTTGCCAAAACGAAACCAATCCCTCGGTATTACCACCACTGTCGTCCCTCGCTGGACCGCCAAAATTTGTCATCTCCAAACACAAGACAACCTACGAGCTTACTAACCACGGACAAGAACTACTGACGTGCCCCTTCTGTCCACACCTGGAACAACTACAAACTTCCCCAATTGGGGCTTGGGAACTCGACTCTACTGAGGCCCTCGCAATCTGGCCTGCTAATCCCCCAAAACGATACTGTTCCTGCCCAGTCGAATGAAACTGAGCCTAGCTAGGTTGTAAAACCCCTAAAGAAGCCCCCGGCTGAGTACAGAAACGTCGAATATGACCCGGCTGATTACACATCCAACAAGTAGGCGGTGCCTGAGCACGAGATTGGTTCAAAACCTAGGCTGATGAAGACCCCAACAACTGCCTCCCCACTAAGCATTTGATCGGCCCAAAACCCGGCTGGTTAAATGATCCTGGTGGTACAACTACTGGTTGAACTACTAACCCTGCCCCTTTCCTCTGTGGGCAAACCGAAACCTTGTGGCCCAGCAGACCACACCTAAAACAAACAACACCCCTCTGTTTACTTTCTCCCGAACCCAAATCCGACACTGGAAGGGTAGTTCTAGTCTGACCTCCCGGTTGCGGGTTTAAACCCTTCTGCCTCTTAAAAGGCCTACTAACACCCCGAATCACAGGAGTCGCTGAGATGGCTTCCTCCCCATTCTGCCCCATTGCTAACACCGTAGCCTCTACATGGGCGGCTGCCTCAACAAGCACCCTATAACTTCTATGCCAAGAACCCGCAATCCTATCACGGATGTCGTCACGCAGCTTACTCTCAAACTCGAAACAACGCAATTCCTCCGTCTCCACCAACTCTGGAGCAAACCTCGATAGGTTAGCAAACCATCTTTCGAACCGCACCAAAGGTGTAGTACCTTGGCATAACTCCACAAACTGTTTCCGCAACTCTTCCCGAGCGGAAGGAGGGAAATCACAACTTCCTCGCCTAGGCATCCTAGTAAAAGTAACAGAGACACGTTAGCACACTCACAAATGTGCCTAAGCTATAGCACTCGCGTCCTAATGCATGGACAACAGTAATTCACTCCACGTAGGCACACAAACACATAAGCACTTACGAATTTCATTTCCAGATAATGATAGTCCCGAGGCGTTACTAGAGCTCCGGTTAGAAACAGCATTGATCAAGTGCCTTTCCAATAAGACTCACAGAAACCCAAGGATCCAATCAACATCCTAGAAATTAAATCCCATACCCACATAGTCACATAAACATGTTATCAATTAAGCACGTAGCATATGACACTACATCTAAGTCTCTATCAAGCGAGACGAACCCATTGTGATCCTAATCACTTCCCACGTACCCAAAGTATTCGAACCCGGTACGCTCTGATACCAAGTTGTAACGCCCTCAAAATAATAACAATAAACCCATCAAACATGACATGCATTGATATGTAAAAGTTCCACATTCTTCCATTTATCAGAATTTCATTACATAAGTATTACATGTTAACAACAAAAGCAAATGCCCTAAGGGCTTACAGCTCTCCAAGTTAACACTTGGTTACAACAAAAGAGTACTAACTCATACACATTAAGCCCTTGGCTTGAATTTACATGTAATACATCAAAAAGTAAAACGACAAAAGTATGTCCGCCTCTAGCCTCCCAAGCTATGTTCTTGGAGGTGGCATGCTACCTGTACCTGAAAATGATATTCCCATATAGGGTGAGCCACAGCCCAGTAGAAATACACTAAACCAACCATGAACAATGACTAAAAGATTAGCAATTGATAGATGGCCAACTCTGATACATTCACATAAATCACATATTTATGTCATACGACTTGTGAGTCCTAGTTACTTTTCATTTTCCCTTTTCAACAGATAGGCATATAAACTCTGTCCACGTTCTCAACAGATATGTATAACAACAGTATCCACACTCACAGATAAGCATATAAGCTGTATCCACATTCTACAACAGATATGTATAACAACAATATCCACATTCACAGATAAGCATATAAGCTCTATCAACATTATAACAGATAAGCATATGAGCTATATCAATACTACAACAGATAAGCATATGAGCTATATCTACACTTCACAAAGATAAGCATATGAGCTGTGTCAATACTACAATGGGTGAGCATATGAGCTGCATCCCTGGATCCATCCCCCATCTTCCCTTAGCCATTGACCGATTTAGAGGTACATCCCCCATCTTCCCCTAAATCATTAACCGGTTTAGAGGTACATCCCCCATCTTCCCCTAAACCGTGGAGTACATCCCCCATCTCCTCCTATACACACATAATGCATATAAACACGGAATCACATATGCAATCAATCAATACAAAAGTTAATGTATTCTATCAACCGTCATATTCTATGACACATCCAATTGATTAGTTTTGGTTTGCCTAATCATCATACGTTGTCTACAACAATCAACACTACCCTCCACCGATAGCCCAAAGCAGTTATTTCTAAACAGAAAATAAGTGCACAATGGATATTCAATCAACATTTCTTTTCCTCATTCCTCACAATTAATTATCCCAATTAATTAAACAATGTAATTAGGTCAATTCCCATAATTAACATTTCAACCCTTAGGTCCCATTTTCATCAATGATTTAACATTTATTCCATTTCTCTATGCCAAACATGCATCTAGGTTTATTACGAATAAAATCCCAACTTTTGGAAAATTACACAAAAGCCCCAAACTTTTACCAAATTACCAAACCAACCCCAACATCTCAAAATAATAAAATTTAAAGACAAAATCCATAGAGAGGAGTAGGATATCCCTACCTCGAAGTTTGAGCCAAAAAGGAGATGAAGGCTCGAAGATCAACGTGCTCCAAATCCAAACTTTTTCAGATTAAGTCGAAGCTCTCAACGCCCTCTATCTTTTTAACAAAGACCTTAGGCTAGATTCACACTCTAGGGAGATCAATTCTTAGAGAGAATGTACGTGTAGAGAGAGAGGGTCTCGGATCTAGGGTTTGAAAGAAAAAGAAGGTGAAAAAGTGATGTTCAAAAACGCTACTGTCCGCTGATATAAAACACGCTCGCTCGAGCGAAGACTTGGTCGCTCGAGCGACCAGACACAGAAAACTCTCGCTCGAGCCATGAAGCTCTCGCTCGAGCCAAAAACTCAGAAGTGCGCTCGAGCGAAAGAATGCTCGCTCGAGCCAACAACTCAAACCCTCAGGTCTGCAACCAGAGGCACGCTCGAGCGACCAACTTCTCGCTCGAGCGAAGAACAAACCAGACCGCTCGAGCGAAGAAAGCTCGCTCGAGCCAGGAAATGAAACTCTCAGGTCCAGAACCAGACGCCATCACTCGCTCGAGCGAAGCCACTCTGGCTCGACCCACCAGACACAAACTCAACTCTCGCTCGAGCGACCAACTCCTCGCTCGAGCGAAGGTCCAAAAATCTGGGCAGCAACACTAGGCTCCCAAACACAACCAACCTGTAACAAACCTGCCCAACACAACCTATAACTCAAATACGAAGAAAAAGGATGCAAACAAGATAATAAACAACTACCAACATCCACGGACACATGTCCGAATCACTGTTCAACAAGGGTAAACCCGGGATCGCTATATTTTTTTTAGCCAAATAACCAAAAAGTTACTAAATTAGCCTGTTGCCAAACGAGGCCTGAATATTTTATAATCCAAAGAAAAGTGGTCTAAATAAAAATGGTGATTGATAAAATGAAAATGTTTGGGTTGCTATTACAGTCCAAAGAAAATTAGTCAAAATGAAAATGTGAGTTATTCAATTTTCTTTGATTTGATAAAAAACACAGAGAAAATTGTGAGCAAATGAAAATGATAGTTGTTCAATTTTTTTTGATTTGTTGTTTTCTGAATATCTTACAGTCTAGAGAAAATTGGTCAAAATGAAAATGGTGTTTGTTCAATTTTCTCTGGTTTGTTGTTATCTGAATGTCTTACAGTCAAGAGAAAATGGATCAAAATGAAAATGGTTGTTGTTCAATTTTCTCTGGTTTGATTAAAAACACAGAGAAAATTATGAGGTATAGCGATTCCGATTTTGACCTAACCTTTTTTTGTAATCTGTGAAAATCCTACGTGATTTGTGATTAGATCAAGATTAAAATATTCTAAATCCCAATTACTCAAAACACGCAATCTAAATCATCAAGCACTTACGAAAGTGATTTAGATTGTTGTTTTTCTGAATAAACAATAAATCGACACAAACGATTTTTACGTGGAAAAAATCACAATTAAAGAACCTTCAATTGTAATAAAAAACCACGGGTGAAACGCCACTAATCAATCCACTACTGAAGAAAGAAAGATTACAAAGATAATACACAAATTACCCAACTCAGTCAATTTGCCTTCGAATCTTCTGTAACTCTTTCACCAAGCCTTCGTCTCGGAACTGATCCACCTGAAGTTGAATCCAAAACTTCACTTGTCGAATTAACGACTACGTACAGAATCAAATGCCTTTTGAAACTCTACGTTTGAATCTTCGGAATCCACCGAAAAATAACACTCTTGTATGTATTCGATCAACCTCCTTGATGTATGCTTCTCAATTCATGAGTTTAATACTCAATCAATTTTATCAAGGAAAAACTCACAAAAACTCTCCAGAAGAAAACCTTAGAAAACCTCAAAGTAGATCTGAAAGAGTAATCCTAGTTTTTGGAAAAAAACCAACTACTTATAGAAATTCGGATTTTGAAGCTCGCTCAAGCAAAGCTTCTCTCACTCGAGCGAGAACCTTAACTCGCGTGATTTCCATAAGTGCCTTCGCTCGAGCCACGAAACCTTCGCTCGAGCGAGAAATGAACCCTTTCAGGTTTTATGCAGACGCAGTTCTTCGCTCGAGCCACCTAGTCTTCGCTCGAGTGCACATTCAACTCTTTCAGGTTTTAAGCTAGACACAGTCCTTCGCTCGAGCGAACACTTCGTCGCTCGAGCGAGAAACACAAAACAGCATAGAAAATTGCAACTCAACCACACAAGTTTGTTCGCAGGTTTGACAAAACTTAGGGACCTAAGAATCTGGATACGGGTTTCTTGGTTTTGTACTGTTGAATATGTCTTACTTATCTTCTTTTCCCTTAAACTTGGCTATTGGATTGTTGTGGTTGTGTTTGGGATAGGTTGGTTGTTCAGTTTCCCAACTCTTGTTGCCCAGAATTTTGCTTTTCCGCTCGAACGACACTTTTTGCACTTGAATGAGCTTTGCAAACTCTCAGTACTTTTGAAGGTTTGCTAACTAGTAGGAGAGTATATTCTACACTCGAGCGGGTGTACACTCGAGCGGTCATTATGTTCTTTTGTCTGCAAAACTACTAGATGTGTGTATTCTGCGCTCAAGTGGTTGTTTCTTGCGCTCAAGCGGAACAACTTATTGTGTCTAACACTCGAGCGTCAACTCTTGCACTCGAGCGAACTGTGCGTATATCAATTCGCAGTTGCCTTCTTTTATATCACTTTTTCATATCTTTTTCTCTCAAAACCCTAGATCTAGAGTTCATCTCTCTAAAACTTACTTTCTCTACTTTTTCACCTAGATATAGTGGTTTCTACACCCTACTTTCTTTGATAAAAAGATAGAGCATCTCAAGGGCTATATTCTCATTTGAATAAAGTTGGATTTCGGCATATTTAAAGTGTCTCCATTCTCTCTCCCATCTTCTAAACTTGAGGTAGGGATTTTTCTATATTCTCATTTGGTTTTTGACTTGGTTATTCATTGATGTGTAAGAAACATTAGAATTTGAGGTGATTTTAAATAAACATAGGGTTTTGGTTTAAAATCGAAAGAAAGGTTTTCAAGTGTAGGTGTTGAGAATGATTATGAGTGTAGATATAAGGTTGTGTGGTGTTAAGATTGTTTATTTTGGCACATGGGTTGAGTTTTGGACGAAAATGGGGTTTTGCCCTAAAACTTTTTAAAGGATTATTTTGTATAAATAATGAAATTGGTAATGGAAACACGAAATTGGATGGTTGTTTATATGAGTGGCGGAGTTAGGTGTGTATTACCTCTCACTTATGGAAATTTGACTAATTTATTTGTTTTAAAGATTGTATATCTGTTTAGAAATATCTGTTTTGAGCTATAGGTGGAGGATAGCCATGATTGTTGTAGAAATTGCATGAGGATTAGGGGAATTGAAACTAATCTCTTATTAATTGTCATTGAATATGATTGTGTTTAATGCATTGTATGTGCATGATGTTTGGGAGGAGAAATGGAATGTGCTTCATGTTTGGGAGGAGAAAAGGGATGGACTCCATTGAATTAAGTTGGCATGTGCGTCCAAGGTGAAAGTCTCAAAAACATTGTGTATATATGGGTGTCGATTCCCGCAGATGAAATTTCCGTAAAATGGCAAATGGAAATATTTGTGTGATGACTATATTGATTCGAGAACCTTTAAATTGTATCCTCAGTTCGATTGTTTGTAATAAATGGACGTAGCTCATGGATTGAGACGAAATGAATTGAGTTAGAAAGGAGTTAAGATAACTTGGATAGTGTTATAAAACTTGGCATTGCATGGTTTTGTGAAAGAGTTGTAAGTGATTTTGTCACAGGCATTGTATATACACTTCATATTTATATCTTTGCTAAGATTCATATATTGTGTTAGATTGTCTTTATTGGCTTTGGCTCACCCTACTTGGGAAAAACCATTTCAGGTGCTGGTGATATGCTTCCGCCAATGACTTAGCGTGAAAGGACTGTGGAGCTGAAGCTCACTTTTGTTCATTTTGTATTTACTTTCTTTTCAAGCTTAGGGCTTTATGTGTGTTGAGCTTCTGACTCATTTTGTTGTAACCAAACAAAGTCTTTGAAAGATGTAAGCCTTTAGGGCATATCAATACCTGTTTAGCTTTCGTTCTTTATTACCACTTGTAACACGTACTGTAGATTCAGGATGAATTGTTTATGAATGTACACTACATGTGTCACCTTTTGTATATCAATTCCAATTAATGAAAGCTTCTTATTCTATCTATATCACTTACAGTAGTTGTTCGGAGTTGTATTGTGTAATTATTTCGGGGGCGTGACATGAGCAAACTAGAGAAAATTGATCAAAACACAGAGAAATTCTTCAGGAAGTCTAGAGAGAATTTTCTCTGAATCGATGTTGAGAGACCTTAGATATTATGAAATTATTAGGTGTCCTTTATACGATAAAATCTTAATACCAGGGACCTTAAAAAAAATTCCCTTAAATCATTAACTTATTTTGGTTAATTAAAACCAGTGGAAAAAAATTATTTTAATTATTAAACTCAATGTAGATATACATAAAAAAGCCTAAAATATCCCTTTTTATTGAGTTTAATGAACAAAATACTCAAAAAAAAAATTTTTTTTATCAATTTTACTTAACGAAAAGAAATAATGGTTTAGATTGAAAATAAATTAAAAGTTTAGATTTCAAATTGAAAAAATTAAAAATTAAGGATTTATTTTGTTAAAAGAGTCAAACTTTAGTTTTTTTGTTGTTGCTGTTGATAATTTTATCTTTATTATTTTATTATTTTATTGTTTTATTTTTAATAAGAAAAACTCATGCAGCTACAATGTTCTTGCTACTTTTGATATTTCCATGTATGAAGTATGAGGTCACCCCGGTTAAAAATATAAATAATAAAGTTGTTTTGTTTGAAAAAAAGATTGAGAGTTTTAAATATAAAGCTCTAAAAGAGCTCGAATGTTCTGCCCTCACCTATGATGTGATGTTTATGCCTTGTTTTTTTATATTCTTAATTTTTTATTTTTTATTTTGCCACATTACTAAAGTTCAATTAGAGCTCTAGATTTAGAGTTCTGTATCATTTCCCATTTTGTTTGATTGGTAGTTTAGATAAAATTGTGATAAAGTCATTAATTAATTGGAATTAAATTAAAGGGGATTTACGTGTAGGTTATAATAGGTGGATTTATTATCTAATAGGCCCTATAATAATTAATAGCGTTTTTCATCAAATAATATTAAAAACGTCACAAATTATTAATTTTCAATGACAATTTGAAAATTGTCACAAAAAAGTCACTATTTTTCAACTTTTAACAATAGTTTGAAAATTTTGTCACAGAAAAATATCACTATTATAAGTTTTAGTGACAATTTATAAAAATCATAATAGAAAAAAACACTAATCGTCAATTTTTAGCAACATATGTAAAAAATCATCACAAAAAATTATTTTTAGCGATAATTTTTTTAGGACTTATTTTCAATAAGACTTTATAAAAATTAAGGTCTCGTTTGGCAAGCGCTTATTTTAGCTTAAAAGTCAAAAAATTATTAAAAAAAATCAGAAGTCTACAATTTTACCCTATACGCCTACCCTATGTTGCAATCATGGGATCTGTGGCCTTAGTAGAGGTCAAATGACATTTTTACCCCTCATTTCTGTTTTTGTTTTTGTTTTTTGTGTTTTTTTTTTTTAATTTCTGCCCAAACCCCAACCTTTATGTTAAAATCTGTGTTCAAGTACAAAAGTAGTTACTGTGTTCAAGTACAAAAAGCCTACAATTGTACTGTTTGTTTTTGGTTTCCGTTCTTTTTTTTTTTTTTTTTTTTGTGGCTTTGAGTGAATTCACTTACAATTTATGATGTGAAAAAATGATCCGGACCACTTTCCCCCACCCCTTTTGACCCATTTTCTTTTTAATTGGTCAATTTTTTTTTTCTTCCTTCTCCCCCCAATCACCACCCGCCATGTGTGTGTGGGGTGGTAATTGGAGGGGTCTCAATCACATCCCCTATGTTGTGTTTGTGCTCAAAAACAAGTTTTATGTACTTTTCTGAAAAGACTTGTTTTTGTACAAGTTTTTAAATATGAAGAATTAAAATAATATGAATTTTTTATTTTATCTCTTTTTTTAAATTTATTAACAACACAAAAAGTATAATTATAATAATTGATATTTCTTAAAAAATTTACTATCAAACGGTAATTTTGAAAAATTAATTTTTTTAAATGTAATAATTGTACTACCAAAAAAAGTTAGATTTCTCAAAAGGAATTATTATTTTGGGACAGAGAGAGTATTTTATTTTCTCATGATTCTTTTCACACATATTCTTTTTTTTCCAGTGTTTTTATGCTAAGTGTATATAATACTTAAATAAATTGCTTACAATATTAAAATAATTCAGTGCAAAACCAAAGTACGGAATACTTCTAAATATTTGTAAAAAAATCTTTAAAAAATACACTAAATACCAAAAAAATACCATATATATATATATATATATAAATTTAGTACATTTTTCATGTTTTTGTATATTTATTAATTTTTGAAAATATTTTTTTATAAATATTTTATTATTTAGATACATCTAAGTAAGGTGCATCTAAAAAAATAAAAACAAATAACTTAAAATTTAAAAAATATTCACTAAAAATAAAAAAATATGAAAAATAAAAAATAAAATTTTCAAAAACGTGAAATTAAACATATTGTATGACTCATTTTTCCGAATTACAAAATTGGTGAAGTTCAATTTGTAGATTTTTTTTAAAAAAAATATATATATGTTTACATAAAAAAATGGGTCAATGTAGCAATATGTGTTGATTTTCCCATATCACCTAAGCCTATATAGATGACATGTTGCAATAATTTCTGCTGCATCACTTGTCAGGTAAGGTCACGTGGTGATGGATTGAGCACCAATTTCAAGGGCAAAAATATCATTTTACCCTTTTTTTTTATTTTATGTATATTATTTTATTACACATCTTTTCGTAAAAAATTAAAAATTTCGTTCAAAACATAGAAGTTTTGTTTACATCATATTTTAGTTAAAAAGTTAAAAAAATTACTAAAAACACATATTCTCAAACGATGCCAAAGTCAAACTATTAGAACTTATTGATTGTTTAACCTTAAAGGAATAAAATTACATAAAAAAATTCTTATTGTATAAAATATGTTTTTATTTTTTGTTAATTTTGTAAATTATAAATAAAATGATATTTTCACTTCTAATAGTATGAGATTGAATTGTTAATCCCAATCCCCTATGACAAAACTTATTCCACCTTTTTGAAGATTAGCGAATTTTTTTACCAACTAATATGATTTACACGAGCATTAAGGGGTGTTTATGGGTGGGATATAAGCATAGGATTGATTCCCATATTTTGTAGAACCTCTAGTTCAACATTTGGTTGGCAAATAACCTCCGTACAAATTGTCCCATTTGAGAAATGTATCCCCTATTTCAGGGATAACTCAATCCTAGGAAAAGAGATGGACACAGATCAATGGCATGAGAAGGGGTCATTCTATTTGCACACCACGCATTTTCTCACTATCCACCATTTTTCAATTTTTTTTTAATTGTCATTTTGTCCCTTAACAAAATTACCAAAGAGGACTTGAATACAATAGTCAACAGCATCGACCAATTCACAACTCCTCTTTGTCACCTCTTCCACCAACCCTTCTCATTCCCCTTCGCAACCCCCAACTGTTGCAGGGTGAGAGAGAGAGAGAGAGAGAGAGAGAGAGAAATCATAGGGTAGCGCTACTGCAGCCTGACAACGACAACCCATCCTTATCTATTTGCAGTGCCGCCGCCGATGAGGTCGTGATTGAGAGAGACAAAGATCACAGATTGTGATCATGATTATAAGAGAGAAGCAAAGGTAATAACTGCCAAGGATAATGGTTGCAGTAATAGTGACAGCGATGGTGGCTAAGGTTTGTAGTTGGAGAAGATGAGGGTTTTGTATTAATTGATAGGCAAGGGAGGGGTGGTGAGGGTCTCCGAAGAAGAAGAATGAGGAAGAGGATGAGGAAACTAGGGAGGAGGACGACTATGGGTGGGATGGTAGCTGCTGGTGGTGGACGATCGGAGGAGGAACGAGTTGGGTAAAGGGGTGGACGACAGTTGCAGTGGAGGTAGTTAGGGTTAGGATTTGCTAGAGAAGATAAGGATAATTTGGTATTATTTGAAAATTAGTGGGGTGTGTTGAGACAAGATCAAAATATTCACGTTGTGTGATGTGTGAACTAAGCAAATGGTGTGTAATGAGGCAATCAGTGGTATGTAAATAGAATCTCCTCATGAGGAGACCTTATTATTAGCTTTGTAAATTACCAAAATAACCCCCAAGTATACAAATTGTCCCATTTGTGCAATGTATCCTCTTTCTCTTTCTTTGGTTCTTTTTCCCTTTTTTTCACAAAACGATTTATTTTTTCGCCATTCACAAAATTCGATAAACTTGTAAATCTCATATATATATGTATATATATACATTTTTGGCACTCTTAATCTCAAATCGTAGGAATTCCTTTCACACTAAATTTTTATCTTTGTTGATCTAAAGTTTTTATATTTTGTATTCCCATTGTATAGTAAACAAATCAAAAAGACAAAACGGTCTAGCAATTATCCATCTATATAGTTTCACAATCAAACATAAGATTCAATAGAATAAGTCATTATAAGAGGTTTAATCTCATGACAAAATAAATATGGAATTAACATCATTACCAACTAAATAATCAAGAGGGTATTTATTTGAAGAATAATATCCTACTGCATTACATTCCTTCTTATTCTGTCTAACGTACAAACATGGCCATATTATATTACCAAAACTAATACAGACCCCCACCACCCCTACATACACGTGGGAGTCAAAGAGAGGGAAAAAAAAAATTGAACCAATGAGCATTCACTGGGGTGGTGGGGGTCACCCCCAGTGGAGGTCTCACTTATTTTTTATTATATTACTAATCCAATCCACCACTTCGAGCAAAACAAGCATGGCCTAACAATTTAAGTTTTAATATCAAATGATGTTAACAATTTAATATGGTATCATAAAACTTTGTTTAGTTTAGAATTTTCAAAAATAATTTTGAGTCTTTAATCCATTTTTTTTAGTGATTTTTTTAAACATTTTAATCAATTTCTTTTACCTTTTAGATCAACCTAATCTAAATATACATAAAAAAGTATAAAATTTGTATAAAAATCTTTAAAAATTCATTAAATACAACAAAATATCAAAATATACTAAAACTTCTCATTTTTTTTTAATTTTTAGTTTTGTATTCAATAATTTTTTTTAAGAGATCTCGTTCGGCCTACCTAATAACTAAGGGTGTAAATTTGGCCTGGTCTAGCTGGCTCGTCTCACCAGGGCTCGAGCTTGGGCTTACCATTGTTGGGCCATGCGGGTTCCCACTGATATTAGGTTTGGGTCAGGCCAGCTTGCATGGAAAAAATCTAGGCCCAGGCCCAAGCCCAAGCCCACTCAAATATAGGGCTGGGGGCTAGGCCACAAGCTTGGGCTTGGGCTACAAGTCGAGCTTAGCGGGCCTTTTTTTTTTGGCTAAAAATAATTGATAGATATTATATATATAAATTATTTATGAGGGATAAAAAAATAAAAGAAAATTTGAACCAAAGTATTTTAGTTATGATTAATAAGATATTTAGTTATTATGACTTATGTTTTTTTTGTTATGACTAAAAAAAGTATGAAATTTTGTAATTTTTTTTATTTTGTTATGGCATTGTTTTAGTTATGATTCATGAGATATTTGGTTGTGTCTCGTGTGATGTTTAGTTATGACTATTTTTTTTTAATACTTATGACCAGGTATCAAGTTATGTCATTTTGTACTGATTAATTTTCTTTTTAAGTTACGACATTATTTTAGTTATGATTAGTGAAATATTTAGTTATGATATGTTATGTTATGTTTTGTAGTTATGACTCAAAATAGTTTAAAATTATATCATTTTTTTATTTAGATATAAGGCGCGTACATAGTCTTTCCCCGCAAAAAATAAAAAAATAATTGAAATGTAATGAATAATTTTATATATATCAAAATGAAAATAAATATTACAATCATTAAATTAAATAGATAATATTTCATAAATAATTTTTATTTCAAAATGAAATAAAATATTACAAAAATTTATATCAATAAATAAAATATATAAATATTATTAAAAATTTATTTTTCGACCCAATTAGGCGAAACTGCAGGCTGGGCTCACTAACCGGGCTGGCCTTCAAAACAGAGGGCCCAGGGTCTCAGGTAGGGTATGGCCTCGGGCTTGGCCGAGCCTAGTTAGGTTGGGCAGCACCAAGCTGGGAATCGTCTTCAAATGGGCCATGGGCCAGTGGGCCAAATTAACACCCCTACTAATAACTACTATAACAAGGGAGAAACCAATTTGGTATTGATGAAGTTGTGCGTGCTTTAATTTTTCAAAAGCAACAATTTGCAATTTTGTTTTTAACCATTTAAAATATCATGATATATGGATAGATACGAAAATTCTTGTACTATTAATTAGGGGTATTCAAATTATCTACTGAATCGAAGGACTGAATTAAATCGACTTCTTGGGTTAGGTTGGGTTGTTTTTGAATTCATCGGTTTGGTTTTAAATCTTCAAATGGTCAAACTAATAGGATTAGGTTCGTTCTTGGTTTAGGATTTACTTAAACCAAACCAACCCGATAACCAAACATATTTATAAATATATATATATATATATATGTAACGCCCTCAAAAATAAACCCAAAATCATACATTCATGATGCAAAAAGAGATATCATATTACCAACATCAGAGTTTCTTATAAGAAATATTACATGTTGACAACAAAAGTAAATGCCCTATAGGCTTACAACTTTCCAAGTCAACACTTGAGTTCAATAAAAGTAGAGTTCTAACTCTTTACAGAAAATAAGCCCATGGCTTGATATACATGTAATATACAAAAGAGAACAACAAAAAGAGCTATTAGCCTCAAGCCTCCCAAGCTACGTCCTTGGAGGTGACACATCACCTGTACCTGAAAATGATGTCCCATATAGGGTAAGCCAACGCCCAGTAGAGATATGCTAAACATAATATGAGCAATAACTAAAACATCAGCATTTGATAAATGTTTTACTCATATAAACCAACTTATAACATATTCCAATTCCATGACAAATATGTCCATGTTTCATTCCATTTTCCTTTACTTAGCAATTTCGATTTATAAACATGGCTCAGAACCTGGCCAAACGATGCCCATGAGACTACAGCTCATGTCAGAAACCTTTCCAATATCAACAATTTAAATGAGATTATAACTCATAATAAAACACTTCCATACTTCACAATTCACATGAGATAGCAACTCATAATTAAACACTTCCATACTTCACAAATGATACACAAATTCGCTGTATCAATGGAGTCCATCCCCTATCTCCTCCCATGCAAAACAATGTATATAAACAATTATCGTATACACGATCAATCAATACACAAATTCGATGTATTATTCCAACCGTCATATTCGATGACAAATTCAACCAATTAGTTTTAATTCACCTAATCATCATGCAGTGTCTACAACTATCAAGACCATCCTCCACCGATAGCCTAAAGCAATTATTTCTAAACAGATAATAATTACATCCAACAGATAAATTATCAATATTTTCAAAGGTGGGCGATTAATAAATCTAACTCCACCATTCAATCTCATAATAAGCCAATTTCATTATTTCCAACCCAAGTCCATATTCCCATAACTTTCCCAAATTAATTATACAAATTAATTCACAATAATAAATTAGGGCTTTTCCCCCTTTTCTCAACATTGACCCCAAAGGTCCAAATATTAACAATAAACATCAATACCCTCTTTTAAGATCCAAAACACATATGTATTAGTCAAAATAACAAAGCCCCTCTTTTTAATATTTCAAATCTCAAACCCTAACTTTCCAAAATCAAACCATTTATACAAAGTGCCCAACATCTGTGTTAAAGCTCATAAAAAAGGAGTAGTTATCCCTACCTCAAAAGATAAGATCAAATGGAGAAGATGAAGAATTTCGAAATGCTCCAAAACCCAAGATTTTCGGATGGAAATATAGCCCAAGCCACGCCCCACACTTTTTACAAAGGGACAAGGGTGGAAGATCACTCAAACTAGATCAAACCTTAGAGAGAAGTTGAAATCTAGAGAGAGGAGCTCTCTAATGGAGGTTTTGAAAAGTTAGAGAGAGAAGAGGCACCGAAAAAGTGATCTAAAAGTCGAAATTCGGACTGATATACAAACAGGTCCGCTCGAGCGTCAGACACAGACTTACGCTCGAGCGTCAAAAGCGCCGCTCGAGCGCCAGATGCACACATCCAGAAGTTTTGCAGACGATAGTCCCCGCTCGAGCGTAAAAGTGGATGCTCGAGCGTCTGATGACCTGCAGAAAAAAATCCTGAGAGATGAATAATCACGCTCGAGCGTCAAAATGCCCGCTCAAGCGGAGAAACAAAAACAAAAGGATCCGCTCGAGCGTCAAAAGCCCCGCTCGAGCATGAAGGCCAAAATCTAGGCATCAACTTTTGGTTTCTAAACACAACTAACCTGTTTCCAACCTGCCTGACACAACCCAAGACTCAAATAGAAAGAGTAAAGGATAGAAATGAGAATATGACCATAACATATCCACGGAACCGGGTCCGGAATACAATTAAACAAGAAAAGGGAAAACCGAGATCGCTATAATATATATTTAAAAAAATTATATTAAAATATTTAGGAACTTTTGCAGCGTTATGCAACCAAAATTCAAATTATTGTCATGATTGACCATAGCAAGAGATTTTTTGGAATTGCAGTGAGAAACAAAAGTTGAAAAATGTATTGACTAGTAGCCCAATCCAACGAGCTTGCTTCACCATAGATTTGTAGACTTCTCTGCAAAACATGGGTTATATATATGTCTCAAAGTACAATTTATTGTTAATGATTATTTTATATATATATATATATATGATTTACTTACACTATTTTATTTTGATTTTCAAGTTTTAAATAATATTTTTTTTATTAATCATAACTAAAATAATGTCATAATTTAAAAAAAATAATAATCATAACTAAAGTACAAAATGACATAACTCAATACCTAATCATAACTTAAATAAAAAAAATAAAAAATTATAACTAAACAACACACGAGACACAACTAAATAGCTCTCATGAATTATAACTAAAACAATACCATAACAAAAGAAGAAAATTACATAATTTCATACTTTTTTTAGTCATAACTAAAAAAACATAAGTCATAATAACTAAATATCTTATTAATCATGATTAAAATACTTTAGTACAAATTTTCTTTTATTTTTTATCCCTCATAACTAATTTATATATATAATATCGATCAATTATTTTTAGCCAAAAAAAAAGTTCTACTAAGCTCAGCTTGTGGCTCGAGCCTAGGCTTTGGCCCAGCCCCCAGCCCTACTTTGAGTGGGCTTGGGCCCAGGCCTGGGCCTAGATTTTTGCCATGTTTGCTGGTCCGACTTGACCCTAATATCGGTGGGAACCCGCATGGCCCTACAATGGGCCGGCCCGAGTTAGAGCCCCAGTGAGATGAGCCTGGACCGGGCCAAATTTAAACCCTTAGTTATTAGATAGGCCGGTCAAGATCTCTTAAAAAATTTATTGAATACAAAACTAAAAATTAAAAAAATTAAAAAATGTTAGTATATTTTGATATTTTATTGTATTTAATGAATTTTTAAAGATTTTTATACCAATTTTATACTTTTTAAGTATATTTAGATTAAGTTGATCTAAAAGGTAAAAGAAATTGATTAAAATGTTTAAAAAAATAACTCAAAAAATGGATTAAAAACTCAAAAAATTATTTTTGAAAATTCTAAACTAAACAAAGTTTTATGATACCATATAAAATTGTTAACCATCATTTCATATTAAAACTTAAATTAGGCCATATATATATATATATATATATATATTTTTGTTATAGGAAAATCCTCTCTACCCTCCTGCAAGTCCAAGGCAGCGCCCCTTGCAGAGATCACCAAGGTGTCCTGTTAGCCGTTCCGAGTGAGGAGACTATAACCTGGGACCTTGCCCCGACCTCCTAAGACAAACTCTGCTTAAGTCAGGGCTCGCACAGCGGGGGAGCATTGAACCCACACCAAGTGCTGATTAGACAACTTGAGGTCCAATCTCCTAACCAACCGTGCTTCACCCAGAAGATTGGCCCAGGGGAGAGGGAATTGAACCTATAGCGATCCTGGTTTTCCCTTCCTTTGTCTATTGCATTCCGAACTTGGTTCCGTGGTTATGATGTTGTCTTATTCTCATTTTCATCCTTTATTCTTTGTATTTGAGTCTTGGGTTATGTTGGGCAGGTTTGAAACAGGTTGGTTGTGTTTAGAAACCTAGAGTTAATGCCCAGATTTTGGCCTTCACGCTCGAGCGGGGCTTTTGACGCTCGAGCGGGCCCTTTGTTGTTGCTTCTCTGCTCGAGCAGGCATTTGACGCTCGAGCATGAATATTCCTCTCCCAGTATTTTGTCTCTGCAGGTCGTCGTACGCTCGAGCGGGGAGTCTGACGACGGAGTGGGGACCATGGTCTGCAAAACTTCTGGAAGTGTGCATCCAGTGCTCAAGCGGCGCTTTTGATGCTCGAGCGTAAGTCAGTGTCTGATGCTCGAGCGGGGAGTTCCACGCTCGAGCGGGGCAACTGCTATTTCAATCCGAAAAGTGACATTTTGGATCACTTTTTGATTTCTTTTCTCTCTCCTACTTTTTCAAAACCTCCATTGGAGAGCACCTCTCTCTAAAATTCCAACTTGTCTCTAGGGTTTGATCTAGTAGGAGTGATCCTCTATCCTTGGGCCTTTGTAAAAAGTGTTGATCTCGTTGTGGGCTGCGTTTTGATCTGAAAATCTTGGGATTTGGAGCATCTCGAACTTCTTCATCTTCTCTCTTTGAGTTTCGAATTTGAGGCAGGGATAACTACTCATTCTTATGGTCTTTGACATAAATTTTTAGTCATTTTGATATAATGTTGATGTTGGGTAATTTTGGGTGTTAGGGTTTTCAAAATGAGAAAGAGGAGTTTTGTTATTTTGGCCCACACTTGTGTATTTTGGGTCATAAATGAGGGTATTGATGTCATTGACGATATTTTGGGCCTTTGGGTCAATATTGAGAAAGAGGGAGAAAAGCCCTAATTTGATGATATGAATTAATTTATATAATTAATTTGGGAATGTTATGGAAATATGAAATTGAGTTGGGAATGATGAAATTGGCTCATTATGAGATAGAATGGTGGAGTTGGATTAATTAATCACTCACCTTTGAAAATGTTGATAATTTATATGTTGGTGCATTTATTATCTATTGAGAAATAACTGCTTTGGGCTATCGGTGGAGGATAGTCTTGATTGTTGTAGACACTGCATGATGATTAGGTGAATTAAAACTAATCAAGCTGTGTATTTGAATACATGGGTGCCGAATCCCGCGAATGAAATTTTCGTAAAATGGCCATACAGAAATAATTACACATGGGTGCCGAATCCCGCGGACGCAATTTTCGTAAAATGGCAATTCAAAAATATCTATACATAGGTGTCGAATCCCGCGGATGAAATTTCCGTAAAATGGCAATCCGAAAACATCTATACATGGGTGCCGAGTCCCGTGGATGAAATTTCCGTAAAATGGCCACAAGAAAATAATTACACATGGGTGCCGAATCCCGCAGACGCAATTTCCGTGAAATGGTAGTTTGAAGTATTGTTGGCTTGAGATGTAGTCTCGCTTAAGTTGTTCGGCCAAGTTCTGAGCCGTGTTATAAGTTGAGTTGTTGTTAAGTGAAGGATTATGGAACTAGATTGTACTGTATGTTGGTTTATATGAGTTAAACGTTTATCAAGTGCTAATGTTTTAGTTATTGCTCATATCATGTTTAGCATATCTCTACTGGGTATTGGTTCACCCTATATGGGACATCATTTTCAGGTACAGGTGTTATGCCACCTCCAAGGACGTAGCTTGGGAGGCTTGAGGCTGTCAGACTTCTTTTGTTGTTTTTGTCGTATTACATATATATCAAGCCATGGGCTTATTTTGTGTAGAGTTAGTACTCTCCTTTTTGTAGCCACGTGTTGACTTGGAGAGGTGTAAACCTATAGGGCATTTACTTTTGTTGTCAACATGTAATACCTTTTGTAAGAATACTCTGTTGATTGTAATATGAAGTCTCTTCTATTTATCGTGAATATATGTTATGATGGGTTTAATTTTGAGGGCGTTACAACTTGGTATTAGAGCGTACCGGGTTCGAATACTTTGGGTACGCGGGAAGTGGTTAGTACCACAACGGGTTTGTCTCTCTTGATAGAGACTTAGATGTAGTGTTAAATGCTTATGTGACTATTTGGGTATGAGATTTAGTTTCTAGGATGTTGATTGGATCCTTGGGTATCTGTGAGTCTTGTTGGAAAAGCACTTGATTAATGCTGTTTCTAACCGGAACTCTAGTAACGCCTCGGGACTATCGTTATCCAGAAATGAAATTCGTAGGTGCTTATGTGATTATGTGCTTACGTGGAGTGAATTATAGTTGTCCATTGCATTAGGGCACGAGTGTTATAGCTTCGGCACATTTGTGAATGTGCTAATGTTCTTTGTTACATTTATTAGGATGTCAGGACGAGGACGTGGTGGTAGGCGAGGCAGGCCTAGGAGGCAAGAGATGCCTATACCGAATGAGATTCTGACGCAGCAGGAGGGTGTTGGTTAAGCCAATGTGGCTGAGCCACTGGGGCAGCATGCCATGGGTGCCTTAGCCCGCGAGATAGCAGGAGCAATGAGGGAATCCATAGGCATTCTCAGAGCTGAGAATCCAGTTCAGGCCCAGGTTGTTGATGCAGGGCCTTCCTTTCTAAAGAGGGAGTTCTTTTGGTCTAATTCGGATAAGTTTGTTGGGGATCCTAAGGAGCCACTTAAGGCTGATGAGTGGTTGGAACAGATGACTAAGATGTTTGAGATGATTGGCATCGAAGACGGGACATTGAAGGTGACCTTGGCATCTTTCCAACTTAAAGGGGATGCGTGTCAGTGGTGGAAGTTCACGAGTGGTCGTATTGGTGGCATATGGGAGGCCTTTGTAGATGCTTTCTAGGAGAAGTTCTTAGCCCCAGCTGTCAGGGAGAAGCCGAGGGACCAGTTTTGCCAGCTCAAGCAGCTGAGTTTATCAGTGGCTGAGTTTGAGGCCGTATTTACTAGCTTATCCACGTTCGCACCTGAGCTTGTGGGATCTGAGGAACGCCGTTGCATCGAGTTTGAGAGGAAGTTGAGGCATGGCCTCAAGATGAGAGTTAGGGGTTCTATGATACGGGAGTATGGGCATCTTATGGATGCTGCGACCCATATGGAGACTATGATAGAGGAGGAGGAGAGGATGAGGGGCTCCAAGAGGAGTCAGGATGGCTAGGGAGATGGTAGGAGGCAGAGAAGTTCTAACCCTCAGTAGTCCCAGAGTGCTTTAGCAAGATCTACCTTTCCAGTGCCGAGTTCAGGTTCTGGGAGAGGCAGCCAGGGAGACTTTACCTGTTTCAAATGTGGTCAGTTGGGCCACAAGTCTCCAGCTTGCCCGCAAAGGAGAGGAGGTCAGGAAGCAGCTTCATCTTTGGCTTGACCTCAAAGCCAGAGTCAGGGCAGAGGCCAGTCGTCCTCTTGTTACCAGTGTGGTCAGGCGGGGCACCTAAAGAGGTTCTGCTCACAGTTGGGTGGTACACCCGGTGCGTCTGGTTTGATACAGACGCAGAGTTCACTGGCAGCACAGTCTGTTCAAGCCTCGAGGGCCAATCAGGGGGCTTCATCGTCTCAGTCTGTGCACCAGTCTTTTGCTCCGAGAGGTGAGCAGGTAGATCAGGGGCCTACAGGGCGTGTGTTTGCTGTTATCGCGTAGGATCTAGTACCGGCTCCATCTGTTGTGAGAGGTACCTTTTTGTTTTGCAACTCGGTTGCGAATGTGTTGATTGATACGGGTGCATCTCATTCCTTTATATCTGCTGTATTTGCATCTGTTTTTGGGGTTGGAGTTGACGCAATTAGCATCTCCTATTTGTGTTGTATCACCTATCAGGGTAAGTTAATTTTGAAACAAGGGTGTAGAGGGTGCGATATAGAGGTCGCCGACCGCCGACTTCCATTTTCATTTGTAGTTATGGCTATGTCGGGTTTTGATGTTATTTTGGGTATGGACTAGTTATCGTCATACCAGGCAGTTATTGATTGTTACTGCCAGAGGGTCACTGTATGTACCGTGAGCCGGGATTGTTTCCATTTCTTGGAGGATCGGGTTGGCAGTGTGTTACCTCCAGTATATGATCCACGAGGGTGGAGTGAGCTTAGTGGTCTCCTCGCTAGCTTTATGAGCAGTGAGTGTGATGAGACCCAGACTGTATTACCGAGAGTGGTTTGCGAGTATTCGGATATTTTTCACGAGGACCTTGTTAGTTTACCACCTCATCGTGAGATTGAGTTCTCCATTGACTTAGTGCCTGGTACGGCACCGATTTCCATGGAACCTTATCGTTTTGCCCCAGCCGAGTTGAGTGAGTTGAAGGTTCAACTCCAGGAGTTTCTAGATAAGGGTTTTGTTCACCCTAGTGTTTAGCCGTGGGGAGCACTAGCCCTCTTTGCTAACAAGGAAGATGGTGCCTTGAGACTTTGTATCAATTACTGAAAGTTGAATCGTGCTACGGTTAAGAATAAGTACCCTATGCCCTGTATAGATGATCTGTTTGACCAGTTGAAGGGGTCCTGTTGTTTCTCTAAGATAGACTTGAGATCGGGCTATCACTAGTTGAGGGTCAAGGAGCAGGATATTCTGAAGACGGCATTCTGTACGCGGTATGGCCATTATGAGTTTCTGGTGATGCCATTTGGGCTCACCAATGCACCGACAGTGTTTATGGACTTGATGAACCGGATATTCCAGGAATTCTTAGATCGTTTTGTAGTCATTTTCGTGGATGACATTTTGATTTATTCACTTCGGAGGAGGAGCACGAGGAACACTTGAGAGTGGTGCTCTAGTTGCTTAGAGCCCATAGGCTGTATGCCAAGTTTGGGAAGTGTGAGTTCTAGCTAAAAGAGGTTAAGTTCTTAGGCCATGTGGTTTCTGGGGAAGGGGTGTCTGTTGATACATCCAAGATTGAGGCAGTGCAAGATTGGGCATAGCCTAAGAGTGTTTTTGAGATCCGCAGTTTTCTGGGATTAGCGGGGTATTACCGCCGATTTGTGAAAGATTTCTCTAGACTAGCTTCGCCGTTGACTAGATTGACGCAGAGAGGGGTCACATTTGTATGGAGTGAGACTTGTGAAAAGTCGTTCCAAGAGTTGAAAGTTAGATTGACCACCGCTCCGGTATTGATTATTCCGGAGAGAGGTTTGGGTTATGCGGTTTATTGTGATGCCTCACGAGAGGGTTTGGATTGTGTGTTGATGCAAGAGGAAAAAGTGGTAGCCTATGGCTCACGTCAGTTGAAAATTCATGAGAGGAATTACCCTACTCACGACCTAGAACTAGTAGCAGTAATTTTCGCCTTGAAGATTTGGAGGCACTACCTTTATGGTGAGAGATTCGAGGTATTCTCGGATCATAAGAGTTTGAAGTACCTGTTTACACAGAGAGACTTGAATTTGAGGCAGCGGAGGTGGATGGAGTTCATTGAGGACTACGACTTCGAGTTACACTATCACCCGGGAAAGGCCAATGTTGTGGCCGATGCCCTTAGTAGGAAATTCATTAGTAATGTAGCTTGTATAGCCATCCAGGAGTGGGAGATGTTGGGTGCACTTGGCGAGTTCGATTTGCTTCTAGGCAAATCCGTTGAGGCTGCGGCCTTGTGTTCTGTAGTTGCGCAACCCACACTTGTGAATCGAGTGTTAGAGGCATAGGGAGGTGGCCTTGAGGTGGAATCCCTCCGAGAGAAGATCTCCAGCGGGAAGGCTGAGAAGGGTTTGATGGTGTATCCCGACCTGAGTGTGAGATACTGAGACCGTTTGTTTGTGCCGGAGTCTTGCCAAGAAGTACTCCGAGAGTTTCACCATTTATGCCTTGCGGTACATCCGAGAGGCACCAAGATGTATCATGATCTGGGTCGCCAGTTTTGGTGGCGGGGTATGAAGAGAGATGTGGCTGTGTTTGTGTCTAAGTGCCTTACTTGTTAGCAAGTGAAGGCCGAACATCAGAGGCCAGCAGGTTTGTTGCAACCCTTGCCTATTGCCGAGTGGAAGTGGGAGCATGTCACTATGGACTTCGTTGTAGGTCTTCCGAGGACTCAGCGGGGTAGTGATGCAATTTGGGTGGTTGTAGACCGGTTGACTAAGTCAGCGCACTTCATTCCTATGCGCGTGACAAATTCGGTAGATCATCTTGCCGACTTGTATATTCGGGACATTTGCACGGAGTCCCAGTGACGATTGTCTCAGATAGAGATCCACATTTTACTGCTAGGTTGTGGCAGAGTTTGCAGAGTGCCTTGGGCACTAGATTAACCTTTAGCACATCTTATCATCCTTAGAGTGGCGGGCAGTCCAAGCGTACTATTCAGATCCTTAAGGATATGCTTCGAGGTTGTGTCCTTGACTTTAGTGGGTCGTGGGAGAGGCACTTGCCTTTGGTGGAGTTTGCCTACAACAACAATTTTCAATCTAGTATCGGTATGGCACCGTTTGAGGCCTTGTATGGCTGACCGTGTAGGTCTCCAGTCTGTTGGGCCGAGGTGGGTGATGCACCTTTGTTGGGCCCAGAGTTGGTGAGGGAAACGACGGAGAAAGTTGAACTTATCCGTAGGAGGCTTGTTACAACCCAGAGTCGCCAAAAGAGTTATGCCGACCATAGGAGGAGGCCTTTGGCATTTGAGGCGGGTGATCATGTTTTTCTGAAAATATCACCTAGACGGGGATTGATGAGATTTGGGAAGAGTGGGAAGTTGTCCCCTCGGTTTATAGGCCCTTTCGAGATCCTTGAGAGGATTGGTGAGGTTGCCTACCATTTAGCTTTGCCGCCACAGTTGTCCAGGGTACATGACGTGTTTTATGTCAGTATACTTCGGAAGTACGAGCCAGATCCATCGCATGTATTGGATTGGACCAACTTAGAGGTATATGAGGATGTCTCGTATGAGGAGAGACCGGTTCGGGTCTTGGCTAGGCGGGAGCAAGTCTTGCGAGGCAAGACCATTCCCTTGGTAAAGGTTTTGTGAAAACATCACAGAGTGGAAGAAGCCACTTGGGAACGTGAGTTGGAAGTCCGCGAAAAATATTCAGATATATTTGTTGATGTGTAATCATGTATTGAGAATTTTGTAATATTGATGAACTTTGAGAGCATGGGAAACGTCTTAAGTTGTAAAACATTGTAGATGTTTTGATTTATGGAAGTATTATGGGACTTGCCTTGAAATGGAAGTTTATTTTAACATTGCATATATTAATTCTGTTTTAGAAATGCAGATATAATATTGGCATTGAATATGTTTTGTGATGCATGTTGATAATGCATGTTGGAGATTATGTTGTAACTTGCCTCTGGGATAGAGAGGGGATGACCGGTGATGGGTCAGGTTATGGAATGTTAGTTGGTGATGTCTTTGAGAATTGAGGAAAATTTTGTTTTTGAAAACTTGTACCTAATTTCGGGGGCGAAATTCTTTAAGGAGGGGAGGTTATAGCGATCCCGGTTTTCCCTTCCTTTGTCTATTGTATTCTGGACTTGGTTTCGTGGTTATGATGTTGTCTTATTCTCATTTTCATCATTTACTCTTTGTATTTGAGTCTTGGGTTATGTTGGGCAGGTTTGAAACAGGTTGGTTGTGTTTAGAAACCTACAGGTGATGCCCATATTTTGGCCTTCACGCTCAAGCGGGGCTTTTGACGCTCGAGCGGGCCCTTTGTTGTTGCTTCTCCGCTTGAGCGGGCGTTTTGATGCTCGAGCATGAATATTCATCTCCTAGTATTTTGTCTTTGTAGGTCGTCGTACGCTCGAACGGGGACACTGACGCTCGAGCGGGGACCACGGTCTGCAAAACTTCTGGAAGTGTGCATCCAGCGCTCGAGCGGCGCTTTTGACGCTTGAGCGTGAGTCTGTGTCTGACGCTCGAGCAGGGAGTTTCACGCTCGAGCGGGGCGACTGCTATTTTAATCTGAAAAGTGACATTTTGGATCACTTTTTGATTTTCTTTCTCTCTCCTACTTTTTCAAAACCTCCATTGGAGAGCACCTCCCTCTAAAATTCCAACTTCTCTCTAGGGTTTGATCTAGTAGGAGTGATCCTCTATCCTTAGGCCTTTGTAAAAAGTGTTGATCTCGTTGTGGGCTGCGTTTTGATCCAAAAATCTTGGGATTTGGAGCATCTCAAAATTCTTCATCTTCTCCCTTTGAGCTCCGAATTTGAGGAAGGGATAGCTACACATTCTTATGGTCTTTGACATAAATTTTTAGTCATTTTGATATAATGTTGATGTTGGGTAATCTTGGGTGTTAGGGTTTTCAAAATGAGAAAGAGGGGTTTTGTTATTTTGGCCCACACTTGTGTATTTTGGGTCATAAATGAGGGTATTGATATTATTGAAGATATTTTCAGCCTTTAGGTCAATATTGAGAAAGAGGAAGAAAAGCCCTAATTTGATGATATGAATTAATTTATATAATTAATTTGGGAATGTTATGGAATTATGAAATTGAGTTGGGAATGATGAAATTGGCTCATTATGAGATAGAATGGTGGAGTTAGATTCATTAATTACTCACCTTTGAAAATGTTGATAATTTATCTATTGGTGCATTTATTATCTGTTTAGAAATAACTGCTTTGAGCTATTGGTAGAGGATAGTCTTGATTGTTGTAGACACTGCATGATGATTAGGTGAATTGAAACTAATCAAGTTGTGTATTTGAATACATGGGTGCCAAATCCCGCGGATGAAATTTCCGTAAAATGGCCATTCGAAAATAATTATACATGGGTGCCGAATCCTGCGGACGCAATTTTTGTAAAATGGCAATTCAAAAATATCTATACATGGGTACCGAA
Organism: Camellia sinensis; assembly: GCF_055761805.1. Taxonomy (NCBI): domain Eukaryota; kingdom Viridiplantae; phylum Streptophyta; class Magnoliopsida; order Ericales; family Theaceae; genus Camellia; species Camellia sinensis. The sequence goes on along the minus strand of NC_138969.1, from coordinate 37,987,939 downwards.
TCACGCGGATGAAATTTTCATAAAATGGCAATCTGAAAACATCTATACATGGGTGCCGAGTCCCGCGGATGAAATTTCCGTAAAATGGCCACAAGAAAATAATTACACGTGAGTGTCGAATCCCGCGGACACAATTTCCGTGAAATGGTAGTTTGAAGTATTGTTAGCCTGAGATGTAGTCTCACTTAAGTTGTTCGGCCAGATTCTGAGCCGTGTTATAAGTTGAGTTGTTTTTAAGTGAAGGATTATGGAACTGGATTGTACTGTATGTTGGTTTATATGAGTTAAACGTTTATCAAGTGCTAATGTTTTAGTTATTGCTCATATCATGTTTAGCATATCTCTACTGGGCATTGACTCACCCTATATGAGACATCATTTTCAGGTACAGGTGTTATGCCACCTCCAATGACGTAGCTTGGGAGGCTTGAGGCTGTCAGACTCCTTTTGTTGTTTTTGTCGTATTACATGTATATCAAGCCAATGGCTTATTTTGTGTAGAGTTAGTACTCTCCTTTTTGTAACCAAGTGTTGACTTGGAAAGTTGTAAACCTATAGGGCATTTACTTTTGTTGTCAATATGTAATACATTTTGTAAGAATACTCTGATGATTGTAATATGAAGTCTCTTCTATTTATCGTGAATATATGTTATGATGGGTTTAATTTTGAGGGCGTTACAGAACCTGTGACCTTGGGGCTTAAATCCCAAGCCTTAACCCCAATGCCACCCACCCCTGGGTTAATTAGGCCATATTTGTTTTGCTTTAAGTGGTGGATTGGATTAGTAACATAATATGGCCATTTTTGTACATTAGACAGAATAAGAAGGGATTGTAATGCAGTAGAATATTAATTATTCTTCAAATAAATACCCTCTTGATTATTTAGTCGGTAATGGTGTTAATCCCATATTTTTTTTTTGTCATGAGATTAAATGTCTTATAATGACTTATTCTATTGAATCTCATGTTTAATTGTGAAACTATATAGACGTTTAATTGTTAGACCGTTTTGTCTTTTTGATTTGTTTACCATGCAATGGGAATACAAAATAAAAAAATTTAGACCAATAAAGATAAAAATTCAGTGTGAAAGGAATTCCTACGATCTGTGATTAAAAGTATCAAAAATTTGTATATATATATATGAGATTTACATGTTCGTCAAATTTTGTGAATGGAGAAAAATAAATCGTTTTGTGAAAAAAGGGAAAAAAGAACCAGAGAAAGAGAAAGAGGATGCATTGCTCAAATGGGACAATTTGCATACTTGGGGGGGGGGGGGGGGTATTTTGGTAATTTAGAAAGCTAATAATAAGGTCTCCTCATGCCATTGATTTGTGTCCCATCTCTTTTCCTAGGATTGAGTTATTCCTGAAACAGGGGATACATTGCTCAAATGGGACAATTTGTATAGAGGTTATTTGCCAACCAAATGTTGAAGTAGAGGTTCTATTAAGAAAAATAATTGGGAGCTCTAATAAAGTAATTCTAATAAGTTTTAATGCGAGTGGATTCTATTGTGATGTGATATTTTGACCTTGATTTTATTTATTTATTTTTTTTTTGACATATCATTAGAACTCAATTAGAATTTTAAAATTAAAAGAATGTATCATTGCTCTTCTACTAAATATGGGAGTCAATCCTATGCTTATGTCCCATCCATAAACACCCCTTAATGTTTGCGTAAATCATATTAGTTGGTAAAAAAAAAATCGCTAATCTTCAAAAGGGTAGAATAAGTTTTGTCACAGGGGATTGGGATTAACAATTCAATCTCATACTATTAGAAGTTAAATTATCATTTTACTTATAATTTACAAAATTAAAAATAAAACATAGTTTATATAATAAGAATTTTTATGTAATTTTATTCCTTTAAGGGTAAACAATCAATATGTTGTAATAGTTTTACTTAATTTCTATCAAGTTCTATTGAAAATAAGTTCTAGAAAAATTATCGTTAAAAATAATTTTTCGTAACGATTTTTTGCATATGTTTCTAACAATTGACAATTAGTGCTTTTTCTATCATAGTTTTTATAAATTATCGCTAAAACTTATAATAGTGATGTTTTTCTGTGATGAATTTTTTAAACTATTGTTAAAAGTTGAAAAATAGTGACTTTTTTGTGACAATTTTTTAAAACTGTCACTAAAACTTATAATTAATGATTTTTTGTGATAATTTTCAAGCTGTTTGTAACATTTTCTAATATTGTTTGATGAAAAAAGTCATTAATTATTATAAGATCTACTAAATAATAAATCTACCTATTAAGATCTATACATAAGTCCCCCTTAATTTAATTCCAGTTAATTAATGACTTTATCACAATTTTATCTAAACTACCAATCAAACAAAATGGAAAATGATGCTGAGTTCTAAATATGGAGCTCCAATTGAACTCTAGTGATGTGGCAAAGCAAAAAAAAAAAAAAAAAAAAAAAAAAAAAAAAAAATTATAAAAACAAGGCACAAACATCACATCATGGGTGGGGACAACTCTTTAGAACTCCTTTAGAGCTCTATATTTAGAGCTCCAATTTTTTTTTTTTTTCCAAACAAAATAACTTTATTACTTATGTTTGTAACCGGGGTGACCTCATAGTTCATACATCGGAATGCCAAAAGTAGCAAGAATATTGTAGTTGCATGAGTTTTTCTTGTTAAAAATAAAATAATAAAATAATAAAGATAAAATTACAAAAAAAAAAAAAAAACTAAGGTTTGACTCTTTTAACAAAATAAATCCTTAATTTTTAATTTTGTCGATTTAAAATCTAAACTCTTTATTTATGTTCAATTTAAACCATTATTTATTTTCGTTAAGTAAAATCGATAAAAGAAAGAGAGTATTTTGTTCATTAAACTCAATAAAAAAAGATATTTTAGGCATTTTATGTAAATCTACATTGAGTTTAATAATTAAAATATTTTTTTCCCGTTGGTTTTAATTAACCAAAATAAGTGAATGATTTAAGAGGATTTTTTTTTAAGGTCCCTAATATTAAGATTTTATGGCATAAATGACACCTAATATTTTCATAATGTCTGAAGTCCTTTAACATTGATCCAGAGAAAATTTGATTCAGAGAATTTCTCTGGACTTTTCAGAGATATTCTCTCCAGAGAAATTCTGAAAATTTCTCTAGACTTCCCAAAGAATTTCTCTATGTTTTGACCAATTTTCTCCAGTTTGCTCATAATTTTCTTTGTGCTTTTTTATCAAACTAGAGAAAATTTAACAACCACCATTTTCATTTTAACCAATTTTCTCTGGACTGTAAGACATTCTGACAACAACAAATCAAAGAAAATTAAATAAATATCATTTTCATTTTGACCAATTTTCTCTGGATTGTAAGATATTCAGACAACAAAAAACTAGAGAAAATTGAACAACCACCATTTTCATTTGCTCATAATTTTCTCAGTGTTTTTGGACGTGGGTGCGTGGTATGAGGTTGGGTTGGCTTGTCCGGTCCAATACTTATCTTTTTGAGCAAAAAACATTTGAATTTATTTTTTAATTTTCGAAAAATAAATTCATACTTATCTTTTTGGGATAAAACATTTGAATTTATTTTTTAATTTTTGGAAAATAAATTTTGACCATTTAAATTCAAATTTTGGTTGGAAAATTTGCACCTTTCTGTATAGATTTCAAATCTGTCCAAATAGATTCAATTCAAAACCCTTACCTGTTTAATTTAAATTCAAACAAATTTGTATATGCTTAATTTAAACTGAACAGGTACTGTACCTGTTCAGTTCAAATCTAAAAGCCACCATTGCACCTATAAATAGACAAAGTCCCTCATTTGGCTTCTTCACTAAAATCTTCGTCTAAATTCTACCATTGCTCTCTCTGTATTTTGCTGTATTACTTTCTTGTGAGAAAGAGTATAAACACAAATTGTGTTCGCTGTGCGAATAATATGTAGTGTTGTTATTATTCGTAGTTGATCATTTTATCCTAGGAGATAGACGTCTGCAATCTGAAAGCACCGTGAAGAGAACAAATCTGTCTTAAGGACATAGTATTAAACACTAGGATGTGGCACAATCTAATCCAAGACTTCTTCAATTCTTCATGGAAAATATGGAACTAAGAGTAGGGAATGGAAGAGGAGTACAGTTCTGGGTTGATAATTGGTTGGGAGATTCTAGTTTGTGTGCTCAATTTCCTCGATTGTATCAGTTGAGTACAGAGAAAGATGTGTCAATGAGTCAGGGTCGGACTTGAGATTTAGGGGACCCAAGATGAATTTCGGAAATGGAGCCCTCTTACATTGAAAAAAAAAAGTTCATGGATAAAATGATAAGTTACAACTTTTTTATTTGTTTGTAGCCACAAAAAAATTACTTGCACATATAATCATTAAAATTATAAACAAAAATTTACTTTCATATATTAAGATAGGAAGCAATCATTACAAATACTTAAAAAAAATAAAAATCTATTCTTGTTTTTTTTTTTAGCCCCATGTTCAATTGGGCCTATAGTATTTGTGCCCATTTTTTTTTATATCTAAAAGACAAAATTATATTTGGGGGCTCCTACTTTTAGTCCAAGTTTGGGGCCCAAGGCGCAAGCCTCTCTTACCTGCCCTCAGGGCCGACCCTGCATTGAGTGTGTTGATCTCTAGAAAGGTTGGTTCAAATAGGTGGTGTTTTAATTTTAGAAGAAACCTTCATGCTTGGGAGGAAGAAGAAATGGTTTGGCTTACTAACAGGTTAGGTGTAAGGCCAAGGTTAAGTCTAGATATTGAGGACCATGTGGGATGGAAGACTGATCAAGTAAGGGGTTTCAAGGTAAGCAAAGCGTACAAATGGGGTGATATACAATCTAGGCCTACTTTGACAGCTGCTAGTTTGATTTGGAATAATTTTTCTCTACCCAAAGCCAAATTCTTCGCTTGGTTGGCATGGAAAGGTAGACTTAAGCCAACAGATTATCTAAATAGAATTGGTGAATTAAGGAGTAGTGTGGACTTGTCGTGTGTTTTTTGTAAATCAAAAATGTAATCAGTAAACCATTCGGTGTTGCTGTGTCCATTTGTATGGAAAATTTGGGCATGCATAATTGACTGGTAGGGGCTCTCTTGGGCAACTCCAAGATCTGTTGACTGTTTATTTCAATGGTGGATGAGCTGGAATTTCAGAAAGAAAGAAAGGCAGTTTTGGAGAGCTATCCCCTCAGCTGTGGTATGGTTTGTGTGAAAATGCAGAAATGAGTGTATTTTTTCTGACAAGCAACCAATCCTGGAGGAGTTAGGTGAGCTAATTAAAGTTCGATTAGCACTATGGTTGAAAACATTTGATTCTGGTTGTTCTTATGCTGTTGGTGACATTATGAGGAATATTCATTTGGTAAGAAAATTCATCTAGTAACTTAGTAACCAAAAATGTGGGACTTTCGGCAACCAAATATGTAGCAGCCAAAACAAGAACTCTTTGCCGACTAAACTTTTAGTAGCTAAAAATGTGGGACTTTAGGTGACTAAAAGTTTGGTCGCCGAAAATGTACTAATTTAATTTTATGTCCAACCTTTTGACGACTAAAAATTTAGTCAGAAATTGAATACATTTGGCGACTTTTAGTCGCTAATTAGCTTTACCGACAATTCTTCGATGACTACTTCCGCAACCAAATAATTTAGTCGCTGAAACCCTTCGGCGACGAAAAATTAACTTTTGGTGACTAAAAATTTAGTCGCCAAAAGTGAAAATTCTTGTAGTGATTTCGTGAGAAGTATAAATGAAAAAAAATAATATTGTTATCTATTTTTTATTAGAATATATATTTACCTTTGTTTATTCCAATTTCTACTCATTATTTATTTTAATTTTACTCGTTTTAATCTTAGTAAAAAAAAAGTTAACGTAATTATACCAAACTTCTAAAATTAACTATATTTTCTTAAACTCAAGGAAAACGAGTATAATTTACTATTTTTTTTCTATGCATAACTTACAATAATCATGCAAAATGATACCCAATCTATTAAAAATGGCGAGTCCATATATGAAATTCCTTTCCCAATTCATCTTTGAAACCTACAATCTTGATTTAAAAATAAATAAATAAATAAATTACGTTGATCACGAATGAAATTAAAAAAAATACAATTTAATATAATTATATTAATCCTTTGTTTTACTAAGGCCAAATTGATCATATTTTGTAGTGTAAAAAGTATGACAAAAATATTTTTTAACAATACTAACGAATGATTGATAAAAATGAGACAAAATATTTATATAGATTAAAATCTTAAAAGAGTACATTCTAATTTAAGAAAAAACACAAAAAGAAAACAAAAAACAAAAAACAAAAACAAAACTTTACCGCCACAAGACTTTAAATATAAGGGTAAATTGCAGTAAATTCTCTCAAATTATGACTCATTTATATTTTGCCCCCTTAAATTTCAAAACTCAATAGTTACCCTCTTAAAATATTATCTTATTACAGTTAATCCTTTTTGTTTAGAATTATGGAAAATTAGACTATGTATAACATACATGACACATTTATTAAATTTTTAAGGCAATAATGCCATTATTTGGTGATCATGTTTGCACTTTGCTACTAAAATAAGAGAGAAAAAGTACACATAAAATCACCAGATACAAGTATTATTATCCTAAAATAACTAATTATGGGTATTGTTGACCTAAAAATTCAATAAATGTGTTATGTGCTTTACACATGATCTGATTTTTGATAAAATTCTAACAAAAAGGGTTAATTGTAATAAGATAATATTTTGAGTGGTTTAATTGTTGAGTTTTGAAGTTTAGTGGATAAAGTGAAAATGAGTCATAATTTAAGGGAATTTTTTGTAATTTACCCTAAATATAAAAGCTTTTGATGAAACCTCCTATAATGTCACAAAAAAATAATAAAAATAAAGTTTTTTTTTATTTATTATTATTTTATTTAGATAGCTGTTTCAAAGTGAAAACTGTATTTGAATACTTTTGGCTACATATTTTGTACAAGCCAATTACAATTCGACATGTGGTAGAATAAGGGTAATACAGGAAGACTATTCAAATCTTCGATCCTGATCGTACACGTGGCAGTTAGTATTGGTTATTATGAGATCTAAGTAGTAGTGGATCAACAAAGAGATGTAAGGTGATGTGGCTTCAACGGTTACTCACATTTGAATTCAAATTTAGGAGGGAAGCCTAACTGCAAGTGATGGCACAGTGGAGCTAATTATAAGGCTCCATGATCAGCAATCATGTTGGAGCAGTTCGACGGTTGAAAATACAGTTCGATGGTCATCTTTGAGAAGTATAAATAGCAGAGAAGGCCCAGAAAAAGACCCCCAGACTCAGATCCAAAAAACCAATCTTATTATACTTATTATTTTCCTTTCTAGTTTTTTACATTTCCAGTTTACATTTCCTGTTCTTTACATTCCTGTGTTTTAAATTCCTGCACTGCACTTCATTCATAGGAGTAGTTTTAAGTAGATTGTTGCTGTAAATCTCCACGAGGCTGAGTTTGGATCATTGTAAGTTTTTCATTTTAATGAAATGCTTCAACTGTTCTTCATTTAATTGTCATTTTGCTTAATTCTCCTAAATCAGGCCACCAGTAAAAGTCCTCTTCAGTGAGGTTGAAAGAACTAAAACACAATCATATGATAATTGGTTGGCAATTAATTTTCTGTAAGGACTGATTGATCCTTGCTGGTACGCTCGCAATTACAATAATAACCTTCGAAAGCCAAAAAGCCAACATATATTTTTGGCACGCCCAGTGGGACTAATTGAAATGGCTAGATGTAGGAGACAAAGAGAAAATGAACGCTTGGAAGAAGGCGTGGAAGGAGAGGTAGAAGTGCCCAATCCAGAGGATAATGTGATAACACATCCTGTGGAAGCACATAGTTCATCAAAACCTATGGTCGAACAGACTAGCACTTCAGAACAACTACCACATGTTCAGAATATTGGACGAAGCCAAGGAATTGGACCATCCACTGTTCCATCTACTTAGCCAATGAATCCATGGGGTGGCCTAGTAGATGCTATGAGACAGCAGTTAATGAACACAATGGAAAGATGGGAAACATCCTTTTTGGATCGAATGAATACCCATCAACCAACAAGCACAAGACACATGGAGGAAATTTCAAATGTTCCTCAGCAAAGATTGGCTAAAGATAAACAGCCTATACAAATTAATGGACATTTTAATGTGTAGACACACCCGTGGGCCTCACTACAGTTCGGACTCAATTTGTGTCACGGTTCTTAATCTGAACCAAAGAGTCCAAATCTGGCAAATCGTTTTGAGAAAACAGATTTTTTTGAAAGAAGTTCCAAACATGGACTGCTTTGCTAGATACAGAGTCACCACCTAAATATTTTATTTTGGGGGAATTTAGGAAACCCTGACTTGGTGCCAAAGGCCACGTGTCCGTCATCACCAACGTTGCCTCGGCACGGGAACTTGGGTACGATTGGGGAAGGTCAGCTATGAGCACCCCCTCTCGCCCGATCCGAAGATCGGCCTCTACTAACCGTGATATCTGCTTTTGAAAACGTTATGTGTTCTTATTCCGGTTATTAGCCTAGAATTACTATGTTATGCGCACAGCAAACAAGTATAGACCAAATTGCCCAAATTGGAACAACACATTTCATGCTTGTTTTGAAAATGGTTTGCTACTCACAAGTAGGCTAAAATGCAGGTTTTGCCACCATCGAGTGGGTTTTTAGAAAACATGGTTTTGCCACTATCTAGTGGGCTTAAAACTCACAGTTTTGATGCGATACCCTAATTTAGGTAATTTAACCTCCATCCACAGGCATTCAAGCAGTTATATCACATAAGTAGCTAGCCTCATGGTAATCATGCTGTTGTGGCAACACTCACACGCATGCGGTATGTTAAAGCATAAATGCTTACCGAGTACTCCGAGCCAAAACAAAAACTAGTTAGTAATCATATGCATGATCCTAGTTCATGTTAAGATGGCCAATGCAATACATGCAAGATGCAACTAAGGTAGGCTCGACTAATCTATAATGACATGCGAAATGCTACAACTAACACGTATTCAATTTGGAATTGAAATACAAATGCAGTTAGAATGATGCGCCGAGCCCCGTGCATGCAAGACAAATGTATGAACGCACGCATGCATAGCATAAGGTATGCTAATTTAAATATGCCCTAGTCTACCATCATAAGCGGGTAAATAAAAGGGAAGAAAGACGTGGGGTTGGAAGACATACACACACTCACGCACACTTATTACACAACTGCCCTCGCTCGGAGGGTCTAAATAAATATTACAGCCTGAATAAATAATACTAAATTAATTATTACAAAATTTCTAATCTAATTAATCAAATTAAATGCAAAGAGAAGATGGCCGCAGCCCCTGCCTCAGGATGCGTGAATGATGCATGCTCGGATTTGTCTTGCCCCGAAAGCCCGTACCATACCACTGCTGCCTCTGTTTACACTACCCTACTTCTCTGAAAACTGCCAAAATCCTGGGACAGGTTCCCTGAACCCTGTAGGACACCATCGGTTGAAGGGGATACCCACCGGCCATGTAACTTATCCATCGGCTGGGGTTTCATATTATCGGCCACCAATCCATGGCCGGTCGGCACTCTACAGTGCCGGTCGGCAGAAACTCCCTGCAGAAACTAGTTTTTGACAGCAACAAGGACAGACAGTGTATGGCATGGAATTTCAAGCAAATGTATGCGCGGGCACACTCCCTATCATGCAAGGGACTCAAAGGAGCATGACCTTCGACCCTCGGGCCATCAATCATGCATTTTGATGCGTGATGGCCTAAGGAGCCAAGGTTGCAATTCAATGGGAATGCGTGCAACATATAAATGAATACCAAAACCCTATCATGCCAAAGTCAAGGGCCTCGGTGACCAAGAGTTGAGACGCGTTACATCACTTGTAGTATGAACACTTCTCCACCCCTCACACTTGGTTTGACACCCCAAACCAAGCAATGCAATGCATGTTATGCAAACATGGCCCGAAAATGCAACATATCACTAAAATGCAAAGCATGCCAAATGCAATGCAACATATCATGGCAAGCATGCAATTTTCCCAACATGCAATGCTACAATGCAACTCATCATGAATGCTAATATGGTACAATGCAAGCATGCGATTAGAGGCAACAAGTCACGCATACAACCATGTTCGAGAAGGGACTTAGACTGAAATGGGAGGCCTCAAACACCCCCAAAAACAGTGGCTAAAAGTACCTCAAGTGATGGACAAAATGCACTACAAACATGCAAGCCAAAAGGGAGGGCCAAAGCTAAGGCATAACAAAGGGCATTCTACCACCACTAACCCAAACAAGCATGGCATGAACTATACAACCCAAAAGCAGAATTTTAGTATGCAAAATAGCTCCAAAACCCGCTGGTATGGCAGCCCTAAAGTGGCCCAAACACATAGGCATACACAATGCACATGTCAAGGCATGAAAACACAACACTTCAAGGCATTGAAAGAGACACAAAGGACAATGTAAGACCACATTATATGGACTAGAATATGATCTCAAATAATGCCAAATGATGATAATAGGCCAAGCTATGCATGTTAATGGTCCATACACTCAAGGCTCATGATCCAAAATGCAAAGCAACTATATATGAAACATGCTAAACAAGACCAAATTAGTGGCCAACAGACCTCATACATGACAAAACATGGTCAAGAACTTCATAAAGTGAAGCCAAAATATGAGAGCATGGTAGTCAAAAGTCATGATGCATTTCTAGGCATAAACAAGGGAATACAAAGCAAGTATGCTAAGCATGCAAAGGGCCACCAATCCGACCAAAAACAGAGATAACATGTGACCTAAATAGCACCAAAAACATCTGATATGGAGCCAAAAACAACCAAGAATATATGCTACCCTTATGAGCCCAAAACATGCACAAATGAGACACAAAGGGAGAGGGGTGTCCCTTCCCTATACAAGACTTCAAACCATCTTCTTCACCACTGAAAATCCACTGGATTTCAGTGGTGAGAAGGCTAATACAACAAAGTAAATAAGGCTTAAAGAAAAAGACACCAAAAGGGGCCACAAGAGACCTAAGAGGGGGATTTCGACCCCCAATGCCAAAACACCCTTAATGACAGTTCTTAAGCATGAAAATATAAGACTTTTTTTAGTTATACACAGAGCTCAAATCAATATGCAAGATAGGTCAAAAGCCAATGCAAGATTGGGGATAATAAAGTGAAAGTCTTACCCTTGAAGAACACTTCAAGAACAGTTGGTCCAGCCACACTCTACTGAGCAAAATCAGTCCAAAATCTCAAAAAACAACCCTCAATGCCTCTCAATCTCGGAGCAAGGTGTAATGGTGTGTGTATTAGTGCAAAAGTAAGGTCAAAATGCACTTTTAAGCCAAGAAAACACACACAAGGGAGGAGAGAGAGGGAAATATAGAGAGAGAGTGTGTATAACAGATGTATATGTATATAAGCTCTGGTTTTTATGTTCAAAACTCCAACCCTAAACATGGTGGAGGAGAGCTCTTTATATAGGCAAAGGCAAAGGCTTAATCTTCTCAAAGAAGCTAAGTAAAAAGGGGCAAAGGGTGCAAGGGGAGTCAAGGCTTCTTGAGGAAGCTAGGACAACTGGACAAGCTTCTTGAGGAAGCTTTGACAAAGGGTCAAGCTTCCTCAAGAAGCTTTGACCAAAAGGCGGCAAAAGGGGCAAAACAGTCACTTCATGCACGGGGCGGAGTGTTGGTGCATTCCAGCTGGCACAGCTGGCATGCACCAGGTCAAGGGTGCAAAAGGGGCACACCGGCCAGCAAAATAGGTCACCGGCCCAAAACAAAGTGCCGGTCGGCAAAATATAGTGTCGATCGGCCATTGGTTTTAAGAAACCACTTCCGGTGGCACTAATAAACAACCGGTGATGTGAGGGGACAGCCGGTGGGGTGTGGGAATGGCCAACAAGCCATTCCCTGCCTTTCAAGCCAAAAACACAAGTGTTTGGTGCAAAACCAGACACCGAAAGGTCAAGTCGAGAGATCCTGAGGCGAGGTGCGCAGCCGAGACCTCCGGGAACTCGAGACGAACACAAGCACGGATGATCACCGAGTGTTCCAACGGTGACGTCCAAGTCTTGAGGACGGTAAAAAATGGAGTGTCTACAGTTGCCCCTCTTTGACAGAACTCGAAAGTCATAACAATGATGGGAGTGACTGTCAAAGCCCAAAGACGACCCATTTTTGACAAGGCCGAAGACTTAGACAGACATGCAAGACAAACAGGATATGTGCCCGAAGGCAAGGGCAAAATGCAAGACAATGCACAAAGCCGAACATAACTTATGATCATGCAAAGAAAGCTGTAACGAAGCCTACATGCAACAGTTTTAAGTTAGCATACACCAAACTACACTACAATGCAGAAAGGGTGTAAGAGAATTATGCAATTCTCAAAACGTCTCACGCAGGGGATACAATACTTGTCCGGTTCGTTTGGTTGCACCAGCCTCAAATGAACCATACATACAATATCGTGCCTGCAAAGAAAACAAACTTAACAGGTACAATGTGATTAACAACATGCATATTAATGTACTTGAAAATGCGTGACAATGCAAAGTAAGTGGGAAGCATAACAATGCTGTGAAGGCACAGACATGTAAGTGGAGCACGCGGTCTACGCAGGCAACGAAATTGATCATAAGCATGCAGTCTATGCAAGCAATGAAATTGGTTTCAAACATGCGTACTACGCAAGTAGAACATGCGGTCTACGCAAGTAATGAATTTGAACATAAGAATGCGGTCCACGCAAGCAGAACATGCGGTCTACGCAAGCAAAACATGCGGTTTACGCAAGCAAAACATGCGGTCTACGCAAGTAAAACATGCAGTCTACACAAACAAAACATGCGGTCTACGCAAGTAATGAAATTGATTACAAACATGCGGTCTACGCAAGCAAAACATGCGGTCTACGCAAGTAATAAAATTGATTACAAACATGCGGTCTACGCAAGTAACGTAATTAATTATAAACATGCGGTCTACGCAAGCAAAACATACGGTCTACGCAAGTAATGAAATTGGTTACAAACATGTGGTCTACGCAAATAGTGTAATTAATTATAAACATGCGGTCTACGCAAGCAAAACATGCGGTCTACGCAAGTAATGAAATTGATTACAAACATGTGGTCTACGCAAGTAACGTAATTAATTATAAACATGCGGTCTACGCAAGCAAAACATGCGGTCTACGCAAGTAATGAAATTGATTACAAAAATGCGGGCTACGCAAATAGTGTAATTAATTATAAACATGTGATCTACGCAAGCAAAACATGCGATCTACGCAAGTAATGAAATTGATTACAAACATGCGGTCTACGCAAGTAACGTAATTAATTATAAACATGCGGTCTACGTAAGCAAAACATGTGGTCTACGCAAGTAATGAAATTGATTACAAACATGCGGTCTACGCAAGTAACGTAATTAATTATAAACATGCGGTCTACGCAAGCAAAACATGCGGTCTATGCAAGTAATGAAATTGATTACAAACATGCGGTCTACGTAAATAGTGTATGAGAAGAGTTGAATGTACACATGTAAGTAAAAACATGTTATTCACGATGCTGGAATGTAAAGTACTGTAACACAGCATAATTGAAACGATTTGTGGAATCCACAAGACATGAAAAGGATACGGGAAGGGACGTTCTTCGTACGTACCGAGCATCGCTCGTAGAAGTTGTGGCCTGAGGTCAACTCGAAGGTTCACGTTTCAAAAGTGTGCTTTCCCGCATTGTATCGAGTGATGAAGGTGCCAAACCATGTAGTTGACCCGAACAAAGGTGTGGAAGGTGCGTTGACCGCAAGGGGAGTTTTACTGGTATCAATTCCGACACTTTGCTACCCTGCCATTTTATGCTTTACTTTCCTTTTTACTGGTAGTTTAAGCACATTGCACTGCCTCGGGCAGGTTTTATTCTTTCTCAAAATTACATATTTTGCAAAACACGTGATGGGAATGAAACGACCATTTTGTTCAAAAATGTTGCATTTGTAAATTTTCTATGCATCGCATCGCAAGGTATCACACCACAAGGTGAACAAAATTGGACCTGTTTTGAACATTGAGTACTTGCATCGTAATAATCAGGCAGTGAACCGACTTACAACTCGATAAGCAAAACAGAGGCATGATATAACCAATCAAGTGTGAGTACAACTTGATAAACAAATCAAAGACTTAAAGAGAGTGAAATACAACTCGATAAGCAAATGTACAATAACTCGATAAGAAGACAGGTGTGACTTTGCAAGAATCGATCACCGGAGGGGTTGGAGGCGGTAGAGTTCTCCAATCCCTAGCATAAACAGCTCAGGGAACAAGGAGGAAGACCATCGGCCAGGGGTAGAGGCCGTCGGCCACAAGAAATGGCCATCGGCCAGAAATTTGTTCGGTCGACAAAAGGTGATGGTCGGTCGGCACAATATTTGGCAGCCGGCCATGAATGAAGGAATCACTAGAATGTTGACACCTGTCCTCCACCCAACCTTATCTTCTACAAAAGACCTCAGCTTCGTAGTTTTTCTCAATTCCACACTGATTTGCTCTAATGGAAGAGTTTCTTGCTCAAAATCTCACAGCTTGGATTGCTAGCTTGGATGGCTCGGAAAAGTTGAATTTTCGGGGCTTCGACATAAATGCACTATTCACTCTGGGTCGTACCCCGTTGCACCTTCCGTTTCTCCATGCCGCGGCGAGGTTTTGGAATCCGGTGACGCATGTCTTTAGCTTCGCTGGGCAAGAGATATGTCCTACCTTCGAAGATTTCTGCGCCTTAATGGAGTCCGAGCGCGACGAGGAGCTCCTGCCCCAACCTAATTTTGGCCATGCCCAATCCTTAGGGTGAATGTGTGGACTCATTATGCGTGACGCTCGGTTTCTGATTTGTGACGGGATGCTGGATATTCCGAGTTTGATCGATCGATTTTCTGATGCCAGTGATCGTAACAACCATCATTGACAAGGCTTCCGACGACACGCCCTCTGTTTGTGCATGCTATTTCATTTTCTATTTGTCTTAGGCTTCGGAGGGTCTAGTGTCCGGCTGACCGAGGTTGTCCAAGGCTTGAAGGAGGGCAAGAGCTGTATTGCCATGACTTTGGCTGAGACGTTGATGGGCTTAGATGCCTTTTATCATTGTGAGACGACCAGATTAGCAGGGAGTCCACTACTACTACAGGTAATGTTTCCCACCCAATCTCATATATGTATCGCTCACATCACTCGGCCCTCAAGCTCGGTTTTTCTCACAAAAACACTATTTTCACTTTTCTCTCATCGTACATCTCTCTATTCTTTATTCTCCCATTTTTCATCCCTCCCTAGGTATGGTTGATGGATAAATTGCAGGTTGTGGACTCTTGCCCAGCCTACTCAGCTCGCGGCTGCTTCTTCTGACAACGACTAGTCGATGCCCTTGATAAGGGATGGTGGTTCGCTTGGATGTGCCGCTTGTCCGCAGACCGTATTGCTTGGCGGTGCCCTTGGCTCAGCCTTCCGGCAATGAGTTACAACATGTCTCGGCAGACTGGGATTTAGTTGATTGGTCTCACTCACTGTGTATTCTACTTCCCATTTTGGATTCGACGCCAATTTGGCCATGATCAGACCTGCCCGCCAGAGGGGATAGAGTATCCTGCTGCATTCCCAACCCGAGGTGCACAGCTCGCTCGGCAGGCCAACGCGTGGAGGACAAGAGGACTCCTGGCCCCCACTCCTACTTTAAGTTGCACTTTATCTGATGAGTGCTTGGATTGGCTTAATGAGGAGGCACAGGTCGGGCCCATCTTGGCATCAGAGGCTTCGACCAGCTCTAGGAGGGGGCGCAGGAACACCTGACTTGACTATGCCCCGGATTTATTGCTTTATTAGTACTTTCAAGTTTTCTTCATGAATGTAATAAAAAGCAACTTCAATTTGTATGCAAGAGTAGGAGAACTCTGTATTGAAATCAATGAAATTGAAGGTTGTGGGTACTGAAAATTCTCCGCTTTGGTCAAAAAATGGTCTAAGTTGTAAAAAGATTAATTTTGAACAAAGTCAACTTTTATTAAAACTTTTCAAAACCATTTTCGATATGGATCAGAATTGGACATGTTTGAAATCTGCGACTGAGGTGTACAACCCCGGATCCCAGCAACTGGAAAGTTGCCCCTAGTCTGAAGAGTACCGCAGCACTGCGCAGCAACGGAAAGTTGCCCCTAGTCTAAAGAGCACTGCACAGGAGATCATAACCGAACTCTTGAATGCTGAATAGACAAAGATGGCCGAGATGATCAAATGGACAAAGTCGATCGGGAAAAAGTTTATGGCTGAACTTCAGGATGAAGTTGCCTACGTATCCCAAAGATGGGAATCAAGCCTTACGTAGTTCAGGCTTAGGTTCACTCGAGTATTTTCACTCTTCTTTTACGCTCTAACTTTTGCCAAGGTCGCCCTTTGCGGGTTTTTAACCTTGCGAGCTCAGTTTTTATATTTTCTAATTTTTGTGCTCTAACTTTTGCCTAGGTCGCCCTTTCGGGTTTTCAGCCTAGCGAGCCTCTCAGGGGTAATATTTCTTCAACTTGTCCATGTTGATCAGTTGGGAAAATTCTAGGCCATCTAGGTCCATCAGAACCACAGCTCCACCTGACTAGATAGCTTTGATGATGTAGGGACCAGTCCAATTAGGTCTGAACTTGCCCCTTGGGTCGTGGATGGGAGCTCGGTTGTCCTTGAGCACCAAATCTCCTTCCTTTAGATTCCTAGACTTAACTTTCTTGTTGAAAGCCTGGGCAATTCTGCACTGATAGCCTTGAACATGGTACAGTGCTTTCAGTCTTCTCTCATCAAAGAGCATGAGTTCCTCAAATCTGCTCTGCTGCCAATCTACTTCGGCTATTTGACACTCAGCCAATACTCGCAATGACGGAACCTCAATCTCGATAGGTAGAACGGCCTCCATTTCATAAACCAATGAATACGGAGTCGCTCCGGTAGAAGTTCTAATTGAAGTCCAGTAGCCCCACAGAGCAAACGGCAGCTTATCCGGCCAATCCTGGTAGGTTTCCACCATCTTCTGCAGTATGTGTTTGATATTCTTATTGGCGGCCTCGACCGCTCCGTTGGTTTGCGGTCGGTATGTGGATGACTTATGAAAAGCCACGTTGTATTTCTCCAACAAGTCAATCACTTCCTTCTTAAAGTGGGAACCATTATCCGAAATGACCTCGTTTGGGACCCCATAGCGACAGATGATATTGTTTCTGATAAATTTTGCAACGTGCGACGCTTTCAACACCGCATATGATTGAGCCTTGACCCACTTTGTAAAGTAATCTATCGCGACTAGGCTGAACTCATGCCCATTCGACCCCTTCAGAGTGACAGCCCCGATCACATCAATTCCTCAAACTGAAAATGGCCATGGTGAAGTCATGTTGTACAGCTTCGACGACAAGATGTTCATGCGGTTTGCATGGATCTGACATTTGTGGCATCGTCGAACAAAACTGATACAATCCTCCGCCATGGTGGACCAGTAGTAACCCTTTCTGAGGATCTTCCGTGCTAGCATTACTCCGTTCATATGCGCACCGCATTCTCCCCCATGGATGGCCTCCATCAGGCGCTTCGATTCCTCGGTTTCAGCACATAGCTTATGCATTCCCAGATGACCTCTCTTATACAGCTTACCCCTACAGATGATGAACTGAACGGCCATTCTTCTGATTGCCCTTTTATCCTTGGCATTTGCCCCTGGTGGATATACTTCCTTCTCCAAGAAATTCCAAATATCGTAATACCAGGGGTTTTCATCCTGAACCTCATCTATGGCTGCGATTAATTCATAGGCTGGCACAAATTTCTGATCGATGATAACTGGACGCATCCAGACTCCAGACGGGATGTCTATCATGGAAGATAGAGTTGCTAGTAAATCTGCGAACCTGTTGTTCTCTCTTACTAGATGAGTGAAAGTTAGCTTCTCAAACCAAGGAATTAACAGATCCAAGGTCTGGTGGTAGATTATCATCTTTTCTTCTTTGACTTTCCAGTCTCCTTTTGCTTGAGACACAACAAGGTTTGAATCCCCGATGACGTCCAATCGTCTTGCCCCTAGTTCTAGGGCTGCTTCCAGGCCGGCAATGCATGCCTCATATTCTGCTTCATTGTTCGAGACTTTGAACCGGAGTTTGAAGGCTAGAGGGATACGGGAATTGTCGGGTGCTATCAGCAACAATCCTATCCCATACCCGTACTGATTTGATGCTCCGTCAAAGTACATCGTCCAATACTTGTCGTCGATGTGCAAAATGGCTTCATCTGGGAATAAGTATTCAACTGCTTCACCTCCTTCCACTGGATGATCGGCTAAGAATTCTGCTACTGCTCTTCCCTTGACTGACTTGCGTGTCATATATTTCAGGTCAAATTCGGAGAGGAACAACAACCAACGAGCTAGCCTACCCGTAAGTGCTAGTTTCTCGAAAAGGTATTTGATGGGATCCAGTCGTGAAACCAACATTACGGAGTGAGCTAACAGGTAGTGCCGCAGCTTCCTGGTAGCCCATACCAAAGCTAAGCAAGCCTTCTCCAACGGCGTATAGCGAGTCTCATACTCTAGCATCTTCTTGCTCAGATAGTAGATGGCTCTCTCCACTTTGTCCTCCGATTCTTGCGCGAGCATACAGCCCATTGTGGTCTCGGTCACTGAAAGGTATAATATCAACGATTTTCCCGGCTCTGGCGGTGACAACACGGGTGGGTTCTGTAAATATTCCTTGATCTGTTCAAAAGCAGCTTGGCATCGGCCGTCCCATTGGAATTTCTTGCCTTTCTTCAGGAGACCAAAAAGTGGTTCACAAGTCAAGGTTAATTTCGAGATAAACCGTCTTATGAATTGCACTTTACCCAGAAATCCTCGCACCACTTTTTCAGTCCTTGGTGGTGGCATTTCTAAGATGGCCTTGATTTTTGAAGGGTCGACCTCGATGCCCCTTTGTGTAATTAGAAACCCCAGCATTTTTCCCGCTGTAACACCAAATGTACATTTCTGAGGATTTAGCCGTAACCGAAATTCTCTGATCCTTTGAAAGAACTTTTGTAAGGTGGTGTAGTGGCCCTCTCTTTTCTTAGATTTGACAATCATGTCATCCACGTACACCTCAATCTCTTTATGGATCATATCATGCAATATTGTGGTCACAGCCCGTTGATACGTAGCTCCAGCATTCTTTAACCCAAACGGCATCACTCTGTAGCAGTAAGTCCCCCACGAGGTGGTAAAAGCAGTCTTCTCCCGATCTTTGGGTGCCATCACTATCTGATTGTAGCCTGAAAAACCATCCATAAACGAGAGCAAAGCATGCCCCGCTGTGAAATCCACCAACTCATCAATATGTGGCAAGGGAAAGTCATCATTCGGACTAGGTCTGTTCAATTCCCTGAAATCCACGCATACTCGGATTCTGCCATCCTTCTTCAGCACTGGAACAATGTTGGCCAACCAAGTCAGGTATTCGGATACCAGCAGGAAGCCTGCATCGATTTGCTTGGTGACCTCTTCCTTAATCTTGATGGCCCAGTCTGGACGAATCCTTCTGAGTTTCTACTTGACAGGTCGGGCCTCGGGGTCAAGAGGGATCCGGTGGTGTATAATCTCAGGATCGATTCCAGGCATGTCTTCGTAGGACCACGCGAAAACGTCTTTGAAATCTTTTAATAAAGCGACTAAGCGCTCGCGTTCCTCCGAATACAACGTGGACCCAATCTGGACCAGCTGCGGGTCCTTCTCAGTACCAACATTCACAGTAGCGATTTCATCCATTAATGGTTTAACAAATCTTTCCTGCTCTTGATCAATTAATCGTTGCAAAACCGGAGGAATTTCTTCCTCGTCGTTTTCATCAAAATTTTGAAAATCCTGATTTAAGCAATAAATCAAAGGCACAGAGAAATACTTAGGAACCACATCCACATCGTTCTCATTAAATACTTCCAAGCCGTCCGATTCTTCTGTTACAACAGACTCAAAGGAGAAAGCAAAAGACGACCTGGACAGGACTGTGGCATCTGGGTTATCACCCCCAGGAATACCGGACTCAGACTCAGTTGAGCTGGAACCTGATTCCGACTCACAAGACTCGGTGGAATCAGATTCCGGCTCACTACCTGACCCGGTGTTGCTTGATAAAAAACCTTCTTCGTATTGCCAAACGAGAGAGGGTGCGATGGATGCATCCAAAATAGTTGATGGTAGGCCCGCAGCCGTTTCATTCCCGATCATGCATACCGAGGAGTTATCCCCCAAGCACTTCTGTTCGATCGAAGGATCTGAAAGTAGACATGCCAGCGCTACCCCATCTCATTTTCTGCGTCCTCAGACTGCACTTCCTTACTCCGCTCAGCCTCAGCTAATGGGTCCGTCTGCTCTTCGGCAATGTTATCCCCGGGTAACTGCAGGTCAAAGAAAATCTCAAACCCTGGCACGCGCTTCCTCTACGCGTTCAGCCACGGCTCTGGGAAGCCACAGAACGGAAAGTCCTCCCCCTCCCGGACGAAGGGTCCGTTTAGGGTACCCTGAATGGGCCGGTGCATTAAGTCAAAAGGCTTCCCCATCTGTTTCGCTCTGGCTCTTCCAGCCATTTCCTTTCCCTTCCTCATCCAGTCCTCTTTGGTGGGTAGATAACCCAATCCAAAGGTATAAGGGTTGTGTGGCACTTCGGCCAACGCTGCGATGCACTTCCGGCCGCTCCTTCCCAATCCCATCCCGGGGATGTGTTGGAGCTTGTTCATGAGATAGACTGCTTGAGCACTGACATATACCCCTTCATTAGCTGCCATGATGTTCTGTACAACCTGAGCCTCAGCCAAGGTAAAACCCAATATGAACACATCCTCCATACCGTGCTCAATTTCTAGAACAGGCGTAGATACCTCCGGCGGCGGATGAATCGATGAATTTCTGAAAACAATGGCTACTCCCTTTCCGTAGGGGTATTTCACCACTTGATGTAGGGTGGAGGAGACTGCCTTGACTTGATGTAGCCACGGCTGCCCCAAGAGTAGATTGAAAGTGGCAGAAACCTCCAAGACATGGAAATCTATTTCATGGTGTCCCAGCCCAACCTTTGCTTGAATCTTAATTGTTCCCATTACTTCTCGGCTTGTGTTGTCATATGCCCGAATCACCTGGGCTGTCGGCACAAAGTCCGCAATTTTCAAACCGATCGCATAGGCTGTCCTTGCCAGGCAGACGTTGATGGCGGACCCTGTGTCAACAAGGACCACCGGTATCCATTTATTCCTACACTCCACAGAGATGTAGAGTGGCTTGTTATGGTTTGCCCCCTCGGGTGGTAACTCCTTGTCGAAAAATGTCAGCATCGGGGTAGCTCCTCCCGGAAAAACCAATCCAACCAACTGCTCCGGCGTAGTCTCTATCGAGAGTTTGGACTTGTCCATTGCTGAAAGGACAGCCTGTCTATGTACTCGAGAAGCCATAAGCAGCCCCCAGATGGAGATATCTGCTTGTATCTTTTTCAATTGTCTCAATACGGCCTCATCCTCGAGTTGCTTTTCTTTTTGCTTCTCTGCCTCCCTATCTTTTCCAGACGCCTCTGGTTGATCTACGTGTGGAGGCTTGAAATACCGTCCACTCCTAGTCATGTGATTGACTTCGCCGATATACCAGGTATCATCTGGGTGGTTACTCTCCCAATCTTCGTCTGTGTGGGCAAGACATAGATCATCGTCCTCCCACCACATTCCATCTGCAGCCGACAGGCACCTGTCCAGCTCTGGCATGACTGTTCTCATACTCGCAGTACCTTCTATCCCTATGCTCGCAGCATTCTCCATTTCTGTGCTCACAGCAGTCTCAGTCCCCACATGGGCTTTTGCCTTCCTAATTCTCTCAGAATCTTCGAATCTTTCCTATTCCGACTGTGTCAATGCAGCCAACTGTTCAATAATCCCTGTACTCGAAATGCTCCAATCCTGAGCGAAATTCTTGACACCAGCGCTCTCCGGCGATGCACTCTGTTCTTCAACCCTCCCGGCTGTTACTGACATTCTTGCCCCTGCCAGGTCTTGTCCTGGTTGGAACTCTCCTACCACATCTGGTTGATCGTCCAACCATCCCGTAGCCTCTGTTGATTCCTCATAATCGAACCAGTTGACGGCTGAGTCTCCTGGGTCTTGGTTATTGTAAAATTGGAGCTTGGCAAGGTCCTCTTCCACAGCCGTTAAATCATCCGTTCCCTGTCCCAGACTGTCCCCTTGGATCACACACAGCTCCCCCTCTGTTGGTAGTTCCATATCTGGCCTATCCTGGCCTATTGACAAAATGTAGTCACCAGGAGTATAAGCTTTCTCAATACCCCTCCTAGATTCCGCAGACTCTGGCTTAACAACCCCCTTCTCCTTTGGAACCTTCTCTCTCCTGTCCTCGACAGTCATCACCGCTGGCTTAGGTTGGGTTATGGAGATGTCCACCATGCACAAATCGATGCAATCGGGAAGGAACACTTCCGCCTTAGGCTGGTGGAAAGGAGTGATATAGATACTAGGATCGTAAGGCATGCCCCCAGTTTGGATGAAGTTGACTCTTTTGGGTGGTGGAGCTTGGTTATGTGTGGGGAGAGGGTTTGTAGTAACGTTGGGTTTCTCGGGAGGCAAAATCACCCCGTTATCGATGAGATCTTGAATCTCATGACGTAATCGGAAGCACAGATCGGTGTTATGACCATACTGTTGGTGAAATGCACAATATTTGGTTGGGTTGTGGGTAGCGGGGAGTCTTTCTGGTAAGGGTCGTGGCTCTAGGGGCTTCAGATGCCCTTTTCTGATTAAAACCCCCAAAGCTTTGGACAGTGGCATATAAAGCGGAGCGAAGGTTCTGGTGTTTTTGGATGGGTATTTGACTGTTTGTGGGTTACTTCCGGACGCACCGGAGAATGGTGCGGCCGCCATAGTTCTTGGGGGAGGGTTGGTGGTGACCATACTCACTTCGCAGGTCCTGGTAGTTGTAGCGCCACTCGGGCCTGCATTAGTGTTACGATTGAAAGTTCTGCGGGGTTGCTCTCGGTCATTATCAATTAAGCCTTGCTTTAAGACATCCTCAATCTGCACCCCCATTTCATGTAGATCAGAAAAGGTAGGGAAGGGGAGTACAATCATCTTTTGCATCAACTTCGGCTGAAGATTGCGCACAATCATCCAAATCTGGTCTTTGTCTGTGGGCCTTAAGGTCATCATCGAAGCCATAGCCCGCCATCTGGTTATGAATTCTGAGAAGCCCTCTTTGGGTTCTTGCCTCGTTGTCTCGAGATCCCGAGTCGTAATCTCGATTTGTGTATTGTATGAGTACTGCAAGATGAAGGCCTTAGCCATTTCGTCCCAGCTTCTCTTGACGTCATCCTCCAATTTGGCATACCATATGGCTGCTACACCCGACAGGGTCCGGCCAAATAGAGACAACTTCTGAAGTCTGCTGAGGCCCATTGGCCTTAAGATGTCTGAAAACAATCTCAGGTGCACCATGGGGTCCCCGGACCCATCAAATCGATCAATGTGCGGCATTTTGAATCTATCAGGCAGCGTCACAGCTGCGTCGGTATACCCATCTTCAATGTCAGGGATGGTCTTGACTCCCTGGGATCTTTTGAACAGCTTTTCGAGCTTGCTCAACTTCAATGCTGTGGGATCTGTCTCGAACTCAAAGGAAGAGTCCAGTAAGTTGGTGGGTGTTTTGGATAACTGGGGTTGGATTTGGGGTAGGATCGGGGATGGAGGTGGTCCCGTGGGAATGTCCGTGTCATTCTAAACATTAGCTGTCTCCCTGGGGGTGGGAATTCCTGGTGGGGGAGGAACTTGTTGCGAAGCATATGCTCCGGCTTGCTGCTGTAACCTTACAATTAACTCTGCTTGTTCATTCATAACCGTGGCCTGCTGCTTGGCGAACTCTGCCTATCGGACAACATCCTGCTGCATCACTTTCATGCTTTCTTGGAGTTGGCACACCATCTCCTCTAAACTAGCCATACTATTCTGTTCTGACTGAATTATCGGTATATGTTCCCTCTTTGTTGGTGAAACAGAACCCTGATCCCTACTGTACACAGGTGGGGTAGATAATGCCCTCTGTACTAACTGTTGACCTGATGCCCTCTGCCTAGCTGTCCTCCGTCTAGTAACCGGGGGTAGAGAGCGGTACACTGGTTGTCCGTCTACCAGATCCTCAGATCGATGGAGCCGACGACCTCTAATCCAGAGTGCTTGGGGAATATCTACCGGGTTGGAAGTAATTGTGCTAAACTACCTAGCAAAAAGATAAATAAAGCAATAAATAACTAGACAATCGGACAGCATAACGGCGTAAAATAAACACACACAACGCACAGTTAGGTATTTATAACACACAGTTGGTAAGCCGAACACACTGTTCCTCGATACTGATCATTGTTCTCAAATCACCGTTCCTAAAACTGAACTTGATACCCGCAGATAACCGATTTCTCAACAACACTGATACTGGTGCCCTCGGGCCTAATACTCAATCTTGCAAACTGATATGTACGTTCCTACAAAGATACACTCTAAAGCACATATCAGATAAGTGAGAGCCAAAACACCCCTATGTTGGGGTAGGGTTTCCCTGCCCTATTTCGTCAGGAGCTAGGGTTTCACTACGCACACAGCGGTTTCAAACAACTTAGCATCTGGTAAGCAACCTGTCCTAGTTTGGAATGGTCACTATGGATTCGAATATGCACTAGGTCGAATGGTCGAAAAGGGTGCCCTGATAAAAAATCGGGGTTTGTGTTCCCATACTGTCAGAGCCCATAACCGGTCAGCCTTATGGTCATGTCTTGACAAGACAAGCCTCCGGCAAACCGTTCAGGAATGGCATATGGCAAACACTGTGTTCCTAGGCGCACCAATGCACATGCAATGCAAAGAAACACATAAATGAAATCAAAATAGGATATCACGAGTTCGAGTCAAGCTCTCTAAAATCCCCAGCAGAGTCGCCAGAAACTGTAGACGCGCCCGTGGGCCTCACTACAGTTCGAACTCAATTTGTGTCACAGTTCTTAATCTGAACCAAAGAGTCCAAATCTGGCAAATCGTTTTGAGAAAATAGATTTTTTTGAAAGAAGTGCCAAACATGGACTGTTTTGCCAGATAGAGAGTCGCCACCTAAATATTTTATTTTGGGAGAATTTAGGAAACCCTGACTCGGTGCCAAAGGCCACGTGTCCATCATCACCAAAGTTGCCTCGGCTCAGGAACTTGGGTACGATTGGGAAAGGTCAGCTATGAGCACCCCCTCTCGTCCGATCCGAAGATCGGCCTCTACTAACCGTGATATCCGCTTTTGAAAACGTTATGTGTTCTTATTCCGGTTATTAGCCTAGAATTACTATGTTATGCGCACAACAAACAAGTATAGACCAAATTGCCCAAATTGGAACAACACATTTCATGCTTGTTTTGAAAATGGTTTGCTACTCGCAAGTAGGCTAAAATGCAGGTTTTGCCACCATCGAGTGGGTTTTTAGAAAACATGGTTTTGCCACTATCTAGTGGGCTTAAAACTCACAGTTGTGATGCGATACCCCAATTTAGGTAATTTAACCTCCATCCACAGGCATTCAAGCAGTTATATCACATAAGCAGCTAGCCTCATGGTAATCATGCTGTTATGGCAACACTCACACGCATGCGGTATGCTAAAGCATAAATGCTTACCGAGTACTCCGAGCCAAAACAAAAACTAGTTAGTAATCATATGCATGATCCTAGTTCATGTTAAGATGGCTAATGCAACACGTGCAAGATGCAACTAAGGTAGGCTGGACTAATCTATAATGACATGCGAAATGCTACAACTAACACGTATTCAATTTGGAATTGAAATACAAATGCAGTTAGAATGATGCGCCGAGCCTGGTGCATGCAAGACAAATGTATGAACGCACGCATGCATAGCATAAGGTATGCTAATTTAAATATGCCCTAGTCTACCATCATAAGCGGGTAAATAAAAGGGAAGAAAGACGTGGGGTTGGAAGACATACACACACTCACGCACACTTGCTACACAACTTCCCTCGCTCGGAAGGTCTAAATAAATATTACAGCCCAAATAAATAACACTAAATTAATTATTACAAAATTTCTAATCTAATTAATCAAATTAAATGCAAAGAGAAGATGGTCGCAGCCCCCGCCTCAGGATGCGTGAATGATGCATGCTCGGATTTGTCTTGCCCCGAAAGCCCGTACCATACCACTGCTGCCTCTGTTTACACTACCCTGCTTCTCTGAAAACTGCCAAAATCCTGGGACAGGTTCCCTGAACCCTGTAGGACACCATCGGCTGAAGGGGATACCCACCGGCCATGTAACTTATCCATCGGCTGGGGTTTCATATTATCGGCCACCAATCCATAGCCGGTCGGCACTCTACAGTGCCGGTCGGCAGAAACTCCCTGCAGAAACTAGTTTTTGACAGCAACAAGGACAGACAGTGTATGGCATGGAATTTCAAGCAAATGTATGCGCGGGCACACTCCCTATCATGCAAGGGACTCAAGGGAGCACGACCTTCGACCCTCAGGCCATCAATCATGCATTTTGATGCGTGATTGTAAACACCCCATTTTGGACCATCCTCAAGACTTGGACGTCACCATTGGAGCACTTGGTGATTACCCTTGTTTGTGTTCGTTTGGAGTTCTCGGAGGTCTCGGCTACGCGCCTTGCCTCAGGATCTCCGAACTTGACTGTTTAGTGTCTGGTTTTGCACCAAACACTTGTGTTTTGCCTTGGAGGGGCAGGGAATGCCTTGTGAGGCATCTCCACACATCACCGGCCATGGCCAGAGGCCACCGGCTGGTGTTTTGTTGCCATCGGCAATCTATATTGCCAGTCGGCACTATTTGTTTCCGGTCGGCACTCAATTTTGTCAAAATGACATTTTTGGGTAGCCGACTACTGTTCATCTGCTTTTGCAGATATTTTATTACAGCTGTCTTGCATTTGGCTCCCCTCCATACACATGTATGGAGGGATCTCTCTCTTTAGAAGCTTGTCTTGTAAGCTTTACAAGACAAAAAGCTCTATAAGAGGAGCCCTCCTCTCCCTTGTTTAGGTTAGAGATTTTAGACAGCCATATTAGAGTTTTGAGTTCTAGGGTTAGGATTGATACACATTCTATCTCTATATCTCTCTCTCTTTTACCTTTGTGTGTGTTTAAGTGTGTTTGCGTCTTACTATTGCACACAAACACATAGTGTTTCACCTTTCCTTGGTTCCTTGAAAAACCAGAGGTTGTTCTTGGTGTTCTTGGGTGGTTTTGAGCTTGAAGAACCAGCTGGTCCACCATTTGTGAAGAAAGTCAACAAGGGTAAGAAACTAGTCCATTTATTCCCCATTTTTGCATTGTATTTTTACCTATCTTAAAATTATTTTTGAGCTTGGTGTATAATATATAAAAGTTCTTTTTTTAGGCCCTCTAAATAGTTTGTTTAGAGTGTTTTGTGGTTTGGAGGTGTTTGACCCCTCTTAGGCCTTGAAAGGCCCCATTTTGTGCTACTTTGAGTGAGCTCCGAGACCTTGATGTTTGGGCCTCCTCACCACTGAAATCTTGAGGGATTTCAGAGGTGAGGATGGTGCCTTGAGGTCCCAAGAAGGAGAGGGCCACCCCCTCTCCTTATTGTCCTTGAAATGGACCAGTTTTGGCCTCTTGAGGGAGCATCTAGCTAAGCTTCATGTTGACCATGCCTTGGCTGCTTTTTGTGCCTATTATATCATAATATGCCTTGGTTTATTGTTGGTTTAGGTACACCATGCATGCTTAGCATACCTACCTTGTAATGCCACTTTATTGCCTTAACATGCTTTAGGTTGTAAACCTTTGTTCAAGCTTGTTTTAGGTCTAGTTTTGTGAAGCTTCTATGCTTATTTTACCATGCTAGAGGTCTGTCCATAGTTGTTTGGGTTGGCCATTTTTTGCTTGTCGGCCTTAAGTGTGTGAATGTATAGCATGCATCCTTGCTTTAATTTAGTGGGTTGGGACCATTTGTCATGTAATTTCAGTCCCTTTGACATGCTTGTATGCTTGCCTTGGACACCTCTTTAATGCTTTGAAAGCTTGTGTAGCATGTTCCATGTTTTGGCCATTGTACATGCCTTTGAATTTGAGCCACGTAGACGCCGTCTAGGGGGCCCCCTTTGCATGGTCCAGGTCTGTCTTGAACCTATTTTAAGTCCTCTTAGCCTTGTGAGGCTTGGTTGACTTGGTCATGGTTCAAGCCCCTTTGACTTGCTTCAAGTACTTGGGCCATTTATTGCATGCTTAGTCTATTTTGTTTGCTTGGTTTGGCACCATCTTAACATGATTTTCAATGTTTATCTTGCATGCCATTAGTCCACATTATGCCTCTTTCAAGTGTGCTTGAAAGTCCCCCTTTTGTGCCTAAGTGTTAGCCCTTAATCATGTGCATGTGTGCGTGTGTATTTGGTCCTTTATTTTGGTCACTTTGGCTACTGGTTTGGGCCTTATTAGAGCTGCCCAAATCATGTTTAAGTCCATCTCTTTGTTTGTTGCATGTACTCTTCGTATGTTGTAGCATATTGGTGAGTTGCTGAATAATTGAACTTGCATGATGGAATGAAGTCACATGTTTGTTTACATGCTTAAACACCCACATTATGCCTTGCATACTTGTTGGTGGCATTATCTCATGCCTTGTATGCTTGTTTGCTTGCTTGCATAGTTGGTGTGCCTAGTGTACATCACTCGCATTGCATTGCTATGTTGCATGCTAGCTCGCATGATTAGGATTGCATTGCATTGGCATGCATGCTCTACCTCTTGGCCAAGTCATGATGGAGGTCGAGTCCCATTGGTTTGTTGGTTTGCATTGCATTTGACATCAAAACGTGCACACTTGGTCCTTTGGGCCATCACGCATGGAAATGCGCGATTGATGGTCCGAGAACCAAGGAGCATGTCCCTTTGAGTCATTAACATGATAAGGGACATGATTGGTGCATATATGCCTTGAATTGTATTGCCATGCTCTGCCTTGCCCTCTGTTGCTGTCAATTGCAGATTCTGCAGGAGCTTTCTGCCGACCGGCAGTGATAAGTGCCGACCGGCAATCCCCCTTCTGTCGATAGCTTCACCAATGGCCGGTGATTACATTCCACTGCCGGTGGGCATTCTACCCAGCCGATGGCATTCCCCAGTATCCAGAAAAGCAATCCTGAGGTTTTGGCAGCCCCCAGAGGAGTAAAGAAAGGAAAACAGAGGCAGCCTATGCATGGCGGTGCACTTTCGAGCAAGACCCGAGCACGCTTTGTATTGAGCTCTCTTCCCGAGGCGTTTTACTATTTTTTCTAGCTTAGTTAGTTTGTTAGCTAATTAGGTAATTTGTAATAATTAATTAGCTTGTAGGTTAATTATCTGTATTATTCTTTTGGTCCCTCCGAGCGAGGACGAATCTGTAATAAGTGTGGGTGAGTGTGTGAATGTCTTCCAACCCCCACTTCTTTCTTCCCTTTTATTTACCTGCTTATGATGGTAGATTAGGGCATGTTTAAATTAGCATACCTTATGTTATGCATGCGTGCATCCATACATTTGTCCCGCATGCACCAGGCTCGGTACATCACGCTAACTGCATTTGTATTTCAATTCCAAATTGAATACGTGCATTAATTGGTTGCATTTCACATGCCATGTTTAGGTTAGCCGAGCCTACTCTAATTGCATCTTGCATGTGTTACATTAGTCAATTTGACATGAACTAGGATCACGCATGTTTGCTAACCAGTTTATTGTTTTGGCTTGGAGTACATTGTAAGTATTTATGCTTTAGCGTATCGCATGCGTGTGAATGCTATCATGACGGCATGCTTACCATGTGGCTAGATGCTTATGTGTTATAAACTGTTTGAATGCCTGTGGGTGAAGGTTGGATTGCTTGAGTTGGAATAGCTCGTTGAAATCCGTATTTTAGCCTACTTGCGAGTAGCAAATTCCAAAGTATTTTTTCAAAACAAACGGATATGCAATGTTTCTTTCCAAATTAGGCAATCTAATCTATACTTGTTTGTTGTGCGCATAACATAATAATTCTAGGCTAATAAAAGGAGTAAGAACACATAACGTTTTCAAAAACGGATATCACGGTTAGTAGAGGCCGATCTTCAAATCGGGCGAGAGGGGGTGCTCATAGCTGACCTTCCCCAATCGTACCCTAGCTCCCAAGCCGAGACAACTCCGGTGATGACGGACATGTGGCCTTCGGCATCGAGTCAGGGTTTCCTAAATTCCCCCATAAAAAATATTTAGGTGGCGGCTCTGCATCTGGCAAAAGCAGTCCATGTTTGGCACTTCTTTTTCTAAAAATCTGTTTCTCAAAACGATTTGCCGGATTTGGACTCTTTGGTTCAGATTAAGAACCGTGACAATTTGAGAGTCCGAGCTGTAGTGACCCCAAATGAACAGAACGGGACTCACCCTCCCAGGGGCGTTCGGGGACATCTACAGTTTCTGGCGACTCTGCTGGGAATTTAGAGAGCTTGACTCGAACTCGTGATATCTTTTTTTGATCTCATTTACGTGTCTCTTTGCATTGCATGTGGATTGGTGCGCCTAGGACACCGTGTTTGCCATCTGCCATTCCCGAACGGTTTGCCGGAGGCTTGTCTTGTCAAGGCATGACCATAAGGCTGACCGGTTATGGGCTCTGACAGTATGGGAACACAAACCCCGGTTTCACTGGGGCACCCTTTTCGACCATTCGACCTAGTGCATATTGAAATCCATAGTGACCATTCCAAGTTAGGACAGGTTGCTTACCCGATGTTAGGTTGTTTGAAAACTGCTGCGTGCATAGTGAAACCCTAGCTCCTGACAAAATAGGACAGGAAAACCCTACCCCAACATAGGGGTGTTTTGGCTCTCTTTACTTGCTATGTGCTTTTAGAGTATATCTCTACAGGGAAGGTACATATCAGTTTGCAAGTTTGGGTATCAGACCTGAGGACACCAGTATCAGTGTTGTTGACAAATCAGTTATCTGCGGGTATCAGGTTCAGTTTTTGGGGACAGTGATTTCTGGGAACAGTGATCAGCAGTAGAGTACAGTTGTTCAGCTACACCCGTGCTTGATCTGTTTGGGCTGAAATGCTGTTTGTTGTCTCTTTTAGTTCGGACAGCTGGTACAGAATAGCTAGTGCTCCCCCTTGCTGAGGTAGGACTTATGATGACACAGAATTCAGAAGAGATCGTGGTTATGACAGCTGCATTAGATTAAGGGATCACTTTGCAAAGTAAGGCCAACATTGATGTGTCACATCCACCCAGGTCGCCTGTTGCGCACCCGGTTTGGGCCCCCCAGCTATACCAGGCTCGCGAGCCTACTACATTTGAACTAATGGGGATGATAGGGGATCTCCAGAGGTCTATGGCGGATCTCGCCTACGGAATGTCAGCCTCACCTCCAGCCGCACCGTATGCCCGGAGTTTTGTACCCCAGGAGCCCCCGCTGTTGGGGCGAATTGTGATTGAACTTAGCCAACCGGAGATGGCCTCCAGCTATGGTAATGACATATCAACATCAACTCAAACCCTCGATCAGGCTGAGGCCAGAGGAAAAGACAAAATGAAGGCAGATGCCGATCCCATTGAACAACTGCTGTGGGCAGTCGAGGCTTTGAAAGCCGGGGGGATGAACAAGCAACAGATATCCGCAGTTGTGGCAAAAACTGTGGAGGATGCTTTCCCCACTCCACCTGAGGGTAGTTCAAGTTAGTCAGAAAATCGGGATAGGCCCCGTCATGCCAGAACAGTTCCTCCTATTCCCGCCCCTACACCTGGGAAAGATCAGAAAGCCAAGGCAGGGCCTGCCGACCCTTTCGCTTGTGCGGTTAGTAAGAGCGCTCAGACTCCAAAGTACCTGCCCCGGGGGCGCAGGACCTTTCATGCTCTCTACATGCCTCTATTTAAGGCACTTCAGATCCTTGCCGAGAGGGGACACCTTAAACCCTTGGAGCCTCGGCCTCTCCCGAAGAATCTCCCTGCCACGCATGATGCTGCCCAGTACTGCGCGTACCACCAGCAGACAGGCCGTGCAACCGACAATTGTTTCCGCCTCCGTCATGAGGTGCAAGATTTGATTGACAACGAGGTTATCCTTCCGCCCACCTCATCCAAGTCCGTTACCACCCAGTTATTGGATTTTGAGGACACAGATACTGTAAGTATGTAATCAGAAGGTGAACCACCTGCGGGCGACATCTGGTTTATTTTGAACGTGGCGTCTGGCACGCATTTTTGAGCGGCTGTGAACGCTAGCTTTGTAAATTCTGGTTCGGATATCGAGTCAGTCTTTTGTTTTGAGTCTGTCGCTTTGTCTTGAGTCAGTCTTTTTGCTTAAGGGTCCGTCTTGTTGTAGCGCGTCAGTCCCCTTTGTATAGAATACCAGGTGATTCTGGGGTTGTCGCCTCGAACACTGTTTTGTCTTGTAATTACCCGTTTTGTTTTTTTGAGTCTGTTTCTGTCGAGGGGCCAGTTACACCAACAAATCTGAATGAAACAACTGTTGCTATCTCACTTTCATGCTTGCTTTCAGTATAAGTTAGTTGGGCCAGAAGATTTGAATGGGCCAACAGTACATCTCGTCTACTCTCCTGCGCGCCAAACTCATTGCATTAACCTAAGTTTTTCAAAAACCCCTTTTGAACACTGCGGTGATAAAGAAACGAAGAGGAAGGAATTCCTTGGGTTTTGTAAAACTTTGATCGTTTTGAGAGAAGGAGAGGCATGCTAAGCCCTTAATGAATGAAATCATGCTTGTCAGCATGAGTACAGGGAAGGACCCTGGCTTGATCCAGATTGGTTCCACACTATCTTTGGCGCGAGCGATTTGTCGCTTTTTTAAAAACTTTCAAAAACAAATGTTTTGCGCGGCCCTGTGAAGACCTGTGTGGAATCGCTATTGAGATCGCGCAGTCTAGGATCGCTCTCAGCCTCAAGATTCGACTTGTTTGTTTTGAACCACGAACTCTTCCGGAACATTCAACGGTCAACTGTCGGAGGAGGCCCGCGTGGTCAGTTCTGAAGCAGCCCTCGAGCAAGAGGCACCAAAGCCGAATCAAAAAGATTAGATCTCACCAGAAGAAGCTCGTGGAGCAGCCATGATGGATTCTCCTACAAATCATTGCAACAGTCGTTCTCCTAGATACAGAGAGGCTTCAACTTCAAAAACCATTTGGCATGGACTTGTTACACTTTTACCCTTTGAGAGGCTCGCTGGGCCGAAAACCCGGAAGGGCGACCCAGGCAAAAGTTAGAGCAAGAGAAAAATACAAACAAAAAAGCAAAAAAAATACAGAAAAGAAAAGAAAAGAAAAAATGCGAAAAAGAAAAGAAAAAGAAATGAACAAAAAAGGAAAATGAAAAGAAGCTCGCAAGGTCGAAAACCCGCATCGGGCACCTTGGCAAAAATTAGAGCCTGAGAAAGTGAAGGTTAAAATACCCGAGTGTACCTTAACCGGAACTACGTAAGGCTTGATTCCCATGCTTGGGATACGTAGGCAACTTCATCATGAAGTCCAGCCCCCAACGCTTTCATAGCATCTCAGTCCATGCAATGGTTTCAATTTCATCATCCCAAAGTCCAGTCGCCAACACCCTCCAAGGCGATTGTGTCCATATATTTGTTGTGACCGTCTTCGTCATCTCTGTGCCCAAGAGCTCGACCACCACCAATGAAGACTGTTTGCGGACTGCTGCGGCACCATCCAAACAAGGGCAACTTTCCGTTGCCACGAGTCGTCGTGAGCCGCCATTCAAACCAGGGGCAACTTTCCGTTGCCATCCACCCCCCTAAGCCAGCGGCAATTTTCCATTGCCTCCGATCCGAGGTGGCGCATCTCAAAGATTAAGTTCCATGCTCGTTGAGCATTGACTGTTTGCAAAATAGTTTTTGAAATTTTTTACTAAAGTTGACTATTTTCTCGAAAACTATTCCATTTTCCAAAACTGGACCATTTTCTTAGACCCAAAAAGGAAAATTTTCAGTGCTTACAGCCTGACTTGCATGGCTTTCAAATCAAAAATCGAACAAGCACGTTAATCCGACTCTCATTTTGATCAAAACTGTTTTAGTAGAAAGCAAAAACAAAAAAATGGTCAAAGTGATGAACTAAGGGCACAGTTGAGCCAGGCGTTCTGTCTCTCCCCCGTCGTCAACATACTTGCCAGAAGGGCACTCTACCCGCCAGAAGAAATAGCTGTGAGCTAACGGCATTGGGCATGAACCCGTAACTTCCTATTCATTCATTAATCACCTTGGGGAGGGACGAAAAATGAGAGAATAAAGAATAGAGAGTTGTGAATTGAGAGAAAAGTGAGGAAAAGGGTTTTGAGAGAAAAAACCGAGCTTGAGTGCCAGAGTGATGTGAGAATCACAAATGAGAAAAGGGTGGGAAACAATACCCAAAGAAATTGGCTCCTCGTGATCTGAGGTCCCCCGTCTTCACTGACGCGTCTGTGTATCGTGTCTTTTTGATTTGTCGGTCTCGTCTTTTGTTTTTCCCGGGCCTGTCTCGTTGTGTTTAGGTCGTGTACCCTTTTGTTTGAGTCCTCCCCGCTGTGTTCAGTTGTAGGCTCGACACCTTGGTTTAAAAAACCCTTATTTAATTTCAAAAATTGTTTATACTCAGAATGCTGTGCCATTCTCTATACTTGAGCGTGCTTCAACTCCAACAGGTTCCATCTTTGAGCTCCGTCTTGTCAGATTGGGCCGTTCACTCAGGATTTGTTGTGTGCAGAATGAACCGAACGCTGTGTTATGAGCTGTATGCAGATTAATCCCCAGTAGAGTAAAAGGGCTGTGTGTCCAGAATCAGGCAGTGGGTTGCTTGGGTTTATTTTGCTGTTGGCTGTTTAATTATCTGATTATTACCATGCAAGTATTCAATTTTCAGACAACTAATCATATTTCATTTATATTGAAGTGTAACATGATGGGATGCGATGCAATACATGCGATATGTAAATGTAACACCTTTTAAGCAAAAAATTTGTTCATTTCATAATCTTTTTTTTTTTTAAGTACAAAGTTTCAAGGAAAACAAAAATCTGCCTGCGGCAGTACAAAGTATCCTGACTACCAACAAAAGGGAAAAGTACAAAAAAGAAGAAAAACAACAAAAATCTGTATCCATGTCAAGCGACTCCGAGGGCTATCAGTCTGTCCTAGTCCTCTTCCTGGACGAAGGTCCAGGAGCATCACCAGCATCATCATTAGAGCCCGAGCTAGTGCCGCCTCCAGTCTCCTCCTCCGATGACTCTGCCTCCGACTCTGCCTCCGCTTCCGACTCGTCATCATCATCGTCGTCATCATCAGGGATGGGAGCCCGCGAACCACTCCCGACATGAGTGCACCCCGCCTTGGTGTGGGGGAATACTCTGCCCTCCTCATCTCTCCCTCGGGCGAGGACGGAAGGTCCGGCTGGAGCACCTCCTACCACGGGAATCTGGAAGGGAGGCTGAAAAAGTACATAAAAGGCAAATGCATCAGTATACTGTGGACAGTTTATCAGTGCAGAATGCAGTGTATGAGTACAGTGTGTGAATACTGTGGACAGTTTATCAGTGCAGAACGCAGTGTATGAGTACAGTGTGTGAATACTGTGGACAATCTATCAGTGCAGAATGCAGCGTATGAGTACAGTGTGTGAATGCCGTGAGCAGCTTATCAATGCAGAATGCGGTGTATGAGTACAATGTGTGAATGCCGTGAGCAGTTTATCAGTGCAGAGTACAGTGCATAATGTAGTGTATGCAGTGTATCAGACGCTGTGAGATCAGTGTGTCAGGTGTTGTGTCATGCATCAGATTATGTGAAGTAGTGTATGAATGGTTTGAGACAGTGGTCAGAAGAACATACTTGAATGCTGTAGAGGGCCAGGAGGTCGAAGGTCCGCTGTAGCATCCCCATCATGGAGGCATTCAACTCCATGGACTGTTGGGTGTACTCGGAGGACGCCTGTAAAAGTACAAGATATATCAGTATTCCGCGGAATTTCAAATAAACTGAAATGAAATGCCAACGCAAGATGCAAAATGAAGTAATACATACCGGAGGCAAGTCAGGGATGCCGGCTAACTCATGACCAGCCGGGGGAGGAGCAAAGGGGATCTGGTAGGTCGCCCCATCCTGCCCTTTGTATGTCAGTAAAGTGGGCAGAGCAGGCCAACCGGTCCCCCGTCCTCCCTGAACTTCGCCCCTGCCATGAACTCGAGCCCTCCTCGAAGCTCCTGCTCCAGCTCCCGCTCCTGCCCTAGCTGCTGGCGCCACGGGCCTGGCTCCCACAGCTTGACGGCCGCCGCTCAGAGACCACATAATGTACGTCTACACGTACTCTCTGTAGTCACCGATGCCTCTGAAGCGGGTTGCCTCCCAGCCGATAGTATAATCGGCCATCTGCTCGGTAGTGAGTCTCTCGGTCTCCCTCATGTCTTCAGGAGGGTGAATCGGGACTATCTGCTCCGGTAACCCTAGGGTCTGGTGTAGGAAACGCTCACCCAGGTACCAAGCCCGACAGGCCGGGCCCTCCAGTAAGATCCGGAAATGCGAGGTCTCATCAGCATCGGCAAATCTGTCCCGAATCGTCGCCGGCAACGGAGCCCAAGGCTGCCAAGTGATTTGAAAGTGACATACAGTTTGTTATCTATCGCTATTGAAGTATGCAATGAAAAGCAAATCTTAGATAAATTCTGAAATAAAACATACCTCGGCAGGGGTGATAGTGTCGAAGTAGCGGCGAAAGAAGCTAAATGTCTCTCGTGTCCTCCGCATGCATCTCCCGTCGAAGCGTCGCGAGAACGGGACGACGAGGGGGGTCTCCGTGTCTGGCACGGGTGCAAGCCTGGGAAAGTAGGCGTAGACTCACAACTGCAGAGAAAACATCAATATGATTATCAGATAAGAGCGGAATGCAAGATAAAACAGGAATAATAGGGCCACATGTTGTACAGTGTGTTGCGCAGACAGTATATTGTGTACAGTGTGAGCAATGTACAGTCAGTGTAAAGCAAAGTGTATGTGTGTGCCGCGTGTGCAGTATGCAGTTAGTGAAAAGCAGACTACAGTATGTGCAATACAAAATACAGTACAAAATACAGAAGATAGAAAAGAAGAAATGAAAAGCGGGAAAGAAACGTACCTCCCAAGCATGCTAGTAGCCTCCAAGCAACTGTCTGCTGCCACGGGAAGCCGAGCTCATATACCTGTAGAGTGTGGCCAGAGCGGCGCCACCCCAATCATAGTGCAAGATCTGCCTGACGTCCACCAAAGCACTAAGCAGGCAGAGGGGCACGGTGTTCGCCCGGTCGGCAAAAATGGTCGTCCCCAGCAGGAACATGAGAAAGCCACGCACATACCTCTCCACAGCCTCCTGAGTCATCTGCGCCTCCTCCACCAATGCGGGCTGGACCCTGAACTGCACCTCGAACCAGGAGTAACGAACAAAGCCTGGACGGGCGAGAGGTGGCACCTCACCAAGCAGATGGATCTGAGCGGCAGTCCACACGTCCATGTCATTATCAAAGGGGATCGGATCACATCACCCCCTACCCCGATGCCTGTGAGCATCGAGAAATCATAGGGAGTCATCGTCATGTCTCCCGTCGCAGATAAATGGAACGAGTCGGTGGTGTCCCACCACCTCTCCACTTGAGCGACGAGCAAGGGCCTGCAGGTCGTGAGTCTGGATAGTCCCTTGCAGAAAGCGCCGAAGCCTGCCTGGTCCTCGATGTGGCAAACCACATCGGGAAGCTCGGCATACCAGTCCCAAGCGCCGGTATTCCCATACCCACGGATGGTATGGGAATCCCCTTGTAAACCAAAAAACAACAATTGCAAGGCCATATTCAAAATACGATTCTAAGAAGCATATAGGTATGCAGCATGTGTGCAAGTTTAACAGATTTAAACAAATACCGAGTGCCGGTGTGCTTACAGTGAACTACAACGTGTGATGCGTCAGCGTGTTCGAGTGGTTCAGTACAGTATAGCATGTGTGCATATTTTCAGACTCAAGCAAATACTGGGTACCAGTGTGTATATAGTGAAATACAGTGAGCGCCGTGTGTTCAGGTGATTCAGGGCTAGTGCAGTGTGTGTGCATGTGTCAGTCTCAAGCAGATATCAGTTTCACGTGTGTTTACAATCAACTACAGTATATAGGGTATCTGAGCTAAAGCAGTTCAAGAGCATAACCAGCTACGACAGTTTTGTATCCTACATTACAGAAAGTAAAGCAGAGAAAAGAGAGCTACCTCGGAAGCGCCAAAGGACAGGTAGAAGGTAGGCTTACGCAGTAATAGCTCGGGTGGCACGTGCCTCTCGAAACTCTGAAACTGGCAAAGTCCGTCAGGAGGTAGCACATGAATCGCCGGCCGGTAGGTCGCTGGGTCGAACGGGCGGACGCTCAACGGGAGAAGCTCAACCCTGGGATCCATCTCGTGATCCGGGGGAGTCCCGCCCTGTGGAATATCATCGGCCATGTCAAAAATGGTGAGAAAATAGCCGAAAAAGGAAAACCGGGCGAAAATGTGGAAAGTCCACCGAAAAGTCAAACCCCGAGAGGGTCGGAAAAGGCCGGAAAAGTCGGAGTACGGAAAAGGTATGGATATTGAGAAAAACTCGAGGGAAACAAGTCCCGAGTGGCGGAAATCAAGAAACAAACACCGAAACGAAGTTTCGTTCGGTTGAAAATGTCCGAAACACGAAGGGGATCGCGAATCGAACGACGAAATGAGAGCTAGAACGCACGGAAATGAGAGAATCAAGGGGGCAAAACACTCTAGAGAGAGAGAGAGGCGTTTTTCGACCAAGGAGAAGTAAGAAAATAGGGTTAGAAACCCTATTTTAAAAGACCCGTGCCGAAATGATAGAACTGCCCCGACACAGCAATTCTTTGCCGGTCGGCCACATTCTTTGCCGGTCGGCAAAATATTGTGCCGATAGAATTGAATGATGGCCGGTGGACGGCCGGTGATACATTTTGATGGCCGGTGGGCATCCGGTGATCTCCTACAGTGATTTTGGAGCCTCCTACACCATTTTTTGAGTTATGTGTGGGGTCCAGGGCCTTTAGTGCTCAAAACAGTGCAAAATAGTGCACTTCCGACGCTCAGCCGGCCTCCGTTTTGACCTCGGGTCGTGTCTTCTGTGCGTGGCGCTCGAATTCGCGCAAGGCGTATCCATTTTGTATCCTTTTGGCTTTTACGAAATTCAAAAGTTGCCCCATGCATTCGCATATCATCGCACTGTTTTGTGCATTTCAAATTATCGCACTATTTTGTGCATCACATATCAATCGCACTGTTTTGTGCATTTCAAATTATTGCACTATTTTGTGCATTTCAAATTATCGCACTGTTTTGTGCATCGCATATCAATCGCACTGTCTTGTGCATTTCATATCATCGCACTATTTTGTGCATTTCAAACCATGGCACTGTCTTGTGCACTCGCGTTGTCTAAACCGCATCGCGCGGTCTTGCGCATTTCGTTGCACGTTGCATATTTGTTCAATTTCATTACTTGCGTAGACCGCATGTTTTTCTTGCGTAGACCGCATGTTTTTCTTGCGTAGACCGCATGATTGTTCAAATTCCATCACTTGCGTAGACCGCATGTTTGTTCAATTCCATTACCTGCGTAGACCGCATGTTTTGCTTGCATAGACCAAATA
This sequence comes from Camellia sinensis, assembly GCF_055761805.1. NCBI lineage: Eukaryota > Viridiplantae > Streptophyta > Magnoliopsida > Ericales > Theaceae > Camellia > Camellia sinensis. The sequence continues at coordinate 37,948,038 of NC_138969.1, read as the reverse complement.
ATTGTTCAATTTCATTACTTGCGTAGACCGCATGTTTTGCTTGCGTAGACCACATAATTGTTCAATTTCATTACTTGCGTAGACCGCATAATTGTTCAAATTTCATTACCTGTGTAGACCGCATGTTTGTTCAAATTTCATTACTTGCGTAGACCGCATGTTTTGCTTGCGTAGACCGCATGTTTGTTCAAATTTCATTACCGGCGTAGACCACAGGTTTTGCTTGTGTAGACCGCATAATTGTTCAATTTCATTACTTGCGTAGACCGCATGTTTTGCTTGTGTAGACCGCATAATTGTTCAATTCCATTACCTGCGCAGACCGCATGTTTTGCTTGCGTAGACCGCATAATTGTTCAAATTTCATTACTTGCGTAGACCGCATGTTTGTTCAAATTTCATTACTTGCATAGACCGCATGTTTTGCTTGTGTAGACCGCATGTTTGTTCAAATTCCATTACCTGCGTAGACCGCATGTTTTGCTTGCGTAGACCGCATAATTGTTCAAATTTCATTACCTGCGTGGACCGCATGTTTTGCTTGCGTAGACCGCATTCTTATGTCCAATTTCATCGCCTGCGTAGACCGCATGCCTATGATTAGTTTCGTTGCCTGCGTAGACCGCGTGCTCCACTTACATGTCTGTGCTTTCACAGCATCGTTATGCTTCCCACTTGCTTTGCGTTGTCACGCATTTTCAAGTACATCGATATGCATGTTGCTAACAACTTTGTACCTGTTAAGTTTGTTTTCTTTTCAGGGACGATATTGTATGTACGGTTCATTTGAGGCTGGTGCAACCAGACGAGCCGCACAGGTATATCCACGGTCTAGGAGACCTTAAATCCTTGGAAGGTGTAAGACCTTTAGTGTTCGCATTGTCGTACATCTCGAAAGCCGCGTGTTGTCACGCATTCCATGCAACATGCATTTTATACATCATCTGCATTTCAAAAACAAAAACAAAAAACATGCATTGTCATGCATCATTGTAATATAGTGCACATTGCATTGTAGTTTGCATGCATTTACTACATCACCTTCCATCTATGGCTTGTGCCTTTCCATGATTGAGCTTGGTCTGGTCTGTGCCCATACTTCTCACGTCAAAACATAGTTCAGTGGACCGTTCTATGTTAGACGCGGCTTGTACGTGTACATGCCTTTCCTAGGCAAGCTTTGGTTTGGCCCGCGTGCCATGTCCACATTGCATTGTAGGTCGCATGCATTCACTGCATCACTTTCCATCTATGGCTTGCGCCTTTCCATGATTGAGCTTGGTCTGGTATGTGCCCATACTTCTCGTGTCGAAGCATAGTTCAGTAGACCGTTCTATGTTAGACTCGGCTTGTACGTGTACATGCCTTTCCTAGGCAAGATTTGGTTTGGCCCGCGTGCCATATCCGCATTGCATTGTAGGTCGCACGCATTCACTGCATCACTTTCCATCTATGGCTTGCGCCTTTCCAAGTTGAGCTTGGTCTGGTATGTGCCCATACTTCTCGTGTCGAAGCATAGTTCAGTAGACCGTTCTATGTTAGACGTGGCTTGTATGCGTACATGCCCTTCCTAGGCAAGATTTGGTTTGGCCCGCCGGCCATATCCATTGTATTGCATTTCCATTCCATTGCATATTTGTAAATATTGCATTATAGCTTGCATGCATTCACTACATCGCCTCCTCCTATGGCTTGCGCCTTTCCATGTTGAGCTTGGTCTGGTATGTGCCCATACTTCTCGTGTCGAAGCATAGTTCAGTGGACCGTTTTAGGTTAGACGTGGCTTGTATGCGTACATGCCTTGCCTGGGTAAGATTTGGTTTGGCCTGCGTGCCATATCCATTGCCATTTCCCTAGTATTTTCATTATATATATTACATTGTAGTGTAATTGTTGCATCCAGCATTAGGATCGTAGTCCTTTCCCCAGCGGGTCGTTTCCCCACTTGTGTCAATCCCCCCCCCCCAATACTTGTTCTTGTGTTCGTCTACATTACTCATAGTTCAGTAGACCGTTCTATGGTAGACGGACTTGTTACCTCCATCAATCTATTTGACATAAGCGTGGTTTCGAACCACTCACGATTGGATCACGATTCAATTGCTTTGCATATAGTTTGCGTTGTTTCAATTCCATTGCATCTTTATTTGCATTGTTTATATATTGTTTTGTATATATTGCATATCATTTTGCATCCATTTTTGCATTGTCATGCATGTTGCTAATAACGTCGTACCTGTTAAGTTGTTTTCTTTGCAGGCACAATATTGTATGTACGGTTCATTTGAGGTTGGTGCAACCAGACGAGCCGCACAGGTATTGTATCCTCCGAGTGAGACGTATTGAGAATTGCATAATTCTCTTACATCCTTTATGCATTTTAGTATAGTTTGGTGTATGCTAGCTTAAAACTGTCGCATGTTATGCTTCGTTACAGTTTTCTTTGCATGATCATAAGTTATGTCCGGCTCTATGCATTGTCTTGCATTTTTCCCCTGCCTTCAGGCGCATATCTTGTTTGTCTTGCATATTTGTCTGAGCCTTCGGCCTTGTCAAAAATGGGTCGTCTCTGGGCTTTGACATTCACTCCCGTCATTGTTATGACTTTCAAGTTCTGTCAAAGAGGGGCAACTGTAGACACCCATTTTTGACCGTCCTCAAGACTTGGACGTCACCATTGGAGCACTTGGTGATTACCCTTGTTTGTGTTCATTTGGAGTTCCCAGAGGTCTCGGCTATGCGCCTTGCCTCAGGATCTCCGAACTTGACTGTTTGGTGTCTGGTTTTGCACTAAACATTTGTGTTTTGCCTTGGAGGGGCAGGGAATACCTTGTGAGGCATCCCCACACATCACCGGCCATGGCCAGAGGCCACCGGCTGGTGTTTTGTTGCCATCGGCAATCTATATTGCCGGTCGGCACTATTTGTTGCCGATCGGCACTCAATTTTGTCAAAATGACATTTTTGGGCAGCCGACTACTGTTCATCTGCTTTTGCAGATATTTTATTACAGCTGTCTTGCATTTGGCTCCCCTCCATACACGTGTATGGAGGGATCTCTCTCTTTAGAAGCTTGTCTTGTAAGCTTTACAAGACAAAAAGCTCTATAAGAGGAGCCCTCCTCTCCCTTGTTTAGGTTAGAGATTTTAGACAGCCATATTAGGGTTTTGAGTTCTAGGGTTAGGATTGATACACATTCTATCTCTATATCTCTCTCTCTTTTACCTTTGTGTGTGTTTAAGTGTGTTTGTGTCTTACTATTGCACACAAACACATAGTGTTTCACCTTTCCTTGGTTCCTTGAAAAACCAGAGGTTGTTCTTGGTGTTCTTGGGTGGTTTTGAGCTTGAAGAACCAGCTGGTTCACCATTTGTGAAGAAAGTCAACAAGGGTAAGAAACTAGTCCATTTATTCCCCATTTTTGCATTGTATTTTTACCTATCTTAAAATTGTTTTTGAGCTTGGTGTATAATATTAAAAAGTTCTGTTTTTAGGCCCTCTAAATAGTTTGTTTAGAGTGTTTTGTGGTTTGGAGGTGTTTGACCCCTCTTAGGCCTTGAAAGGCCCCATTTTGTGCTACTTTGAGTGAGCTCCGAGACCTTGATGTTTGGGCCTCCTCACCACTGAAATCTTGAGGGATTTCAGAGGTGAGGATGGTGCCTTGAGGTCCCAAGAAGGAGAGGGCCACCCCCTCTCCTTATTGTCCTTGAAATGGACCAGTTTTGGCCTCTTGAGGGAGCATCTAGCTAAGCTTCATGTTGACCATGCCTTGGCTGCTTTTTGTGCCTATTATATCATAATATGCCTTGGTTTATTGTTGGTTTTGGTACACCATGCATGCTTAGCATACCTACCTTGTAATGCCACTTTATTGCCTTAACATGCCTTAGGTTGTAAACCTTTGTTCAAGCTTGTTTTAGGTCTAGTTTTGTGAAGCTTCTATGCTAATTTTACCATGCTAGAGGTCTGTCCATAGTTGTTTGGGTCGGCCATTTTTGGCTTGTCGGCCTTAAGTGTGTGAATGTATAGCATGCATCCTTGCTTTAATTTAGTGGGTTGGGACCATTTGTCATGTAATTTCAGTCCCTTTGACATGCTTGTATGCTTGCCTTGGACACCTCTTTAATTCTTTGAAAGCTTGTGTAGCATGTTCCATGTTTTGGCCATTGTACATGCCTTTGAATTTGAGCCACCTAGACGCCGTCTAGGGGGCCCCCTTTGCATGGTCCAGGTCTGTCTTGAACCTATTTTAAGTCCTCTTAGCCTTGTGAGGCTTGGTTGACTTGGTCATGGTTCAAGCCCCTTTGACTTGCTTCAAGTACTTGGGCCATTTATTGCATGCTTAGTCTATTTTGTTTGCTTGGTTTGGCACCATCTTAACATGATTTTCAATGTTTATCTTGCATGCCATTAGTCCACATTATGCCTCTTTCAAGTGTGCTTGAGAGTCCCCCTTTTGTGCCTAAGTGTTGGCCCTTAATCATGTGCATGTGTGCGTGTGTATTTGGTCCTTTATTTTGGTCACTTTGGCTACTGTTTTGGGCCTTATTAGAGCTGCCCAAATCATGTTTAAGTCCATCTCTTTGTTTGTTGCATGTACTCTTCGTATGTTGTAGCATATTGGTGAGTTGCTGAATAATTGAACTTGCATGATGGAATGAAGTCACATGTTTGTTTACATGCTTAAACACCCACATTATGCCTTGCATACTTGTTGGTGGCATTATCTCATGCCTTGTATACTTGTTTGCTTGCTTGCATAGTTGGTGTGCCTAGTGTACATCACTCGCATTGCATTGCTATGTTGCATGCTAGCTCACATGATTAGGATTGCATTGCATTGGCATGCATGCTCTACCTCTTGACCAAGTCATGATGGAGGTCGAGTCCCATTGGTTTGTTGGTTTGCATTGCATTTGACATCAAAACGTGCACACTTGGTCCTTTGGGCCATCACGCCTGGAAATGCGCGATTGATGGTCCGAGAACCAAGGAGCATGTCCCTTTGAGTCATTAACATGATAAGGGACATGATTGGTGCATATATGCCTTGAATTGTATTTCCATGCTCTGCCTTGCCCTATGTTGCTGTCAATTGCAGATTCTGTAGGAGCCTTCTGCCGACCGGCAGTGATAAGTGCCGACCGGCAATCCCCCCTCTGCCGATAGCTTCACAAATGGCCGGTGATTACATTCCACTGCCGGTGGGCATTCTACCCAGCCGATGGCATTCCCCAGTATCCAGAAAAGCAATCCTGAGGTTTTGGCAGCCCCCAGAGGAGTAAAGAAAGGAAAACAGAGGCAGCCTATGCATGGCGGTGCACTTTCGAGCAAGACTCGAGCACGCTTTGCATTGAGCTCTCTTCCCGAGGCGGTTTACTGTTTTTTCTAGCTTAGTTCGTTTGTTAGCTAATTAAGTAATTTGTAATAATTAATTAGCTTGTAGGTTAATTATCTGTATTACTCTTTTGGTTCCTCCGAGCGAGGACGAATTTGTAATAAGTGTGGGTGAGTGTGTGAATGTCTTCTAACCCCCACTTCTTTCTTCCCTTTTATTTACCTGCTTATGATGGTAGATTAGGGCATGTTTAAATTAGCATACCTTATGTTATGCATGCGTGCATCCATACATTTGTCCCGCATGCACCAGGCTCGGTACATCACGCTAACTGCATTTGTATTTCAATTCCAAATTGAATACGTGCATTAATTGGTTGCATTTCACATGCCATGTTTAGGTTAGCCGAGCCTACTCTAATTGCATCTTGCATATGTTACATTAATCAACTTGACATGAACTAGGATCACGCATGTTTGCTAACCAGTTTATTGTTTTGGCTTGGAGTACATTGTAAGTATTTATGCTTTAGCATATCGCATGCGTGTGAATGCTATCATGACGGCATGCTTACCATGTGGCTAGATGCTTATGTGTTATAAACTATTTGAATGCCTGTGGGTGAAGGTTGGATTGCTTGAGTTGGAATAGCTCGTTGAAATCCGTATTTTAGCCTACTTGCGAGTAGCAAATTCCAAAGTATTTTTCCAAAACAAACGGATATGCAATGTTTCTTTCCAAATTAGGCAATCTAATCTATACTTGTTTGCTGTGCGCATAACATAGTAATTCTAGGCTAATAAAAGGAATAAGAACACATAACGTTTTAAAAAACGGATATCACGGTTAGTAGAGGCCGATCTTCAAATCGGGCGAGAGGGGGTGCTCATAGCTGACCTTCCCCAATCGTACCGTAGCTCCCGAGCCGAGACAACTCCGGTGATGACGGACATGTGGCCTTCGGCACTGAGTCAGGGTTTCCTAAATTCCCCCATAAAAAATATTTAGGTGGCGACTCTGTATCTGGCAAAAGCAGTCCATGTTTGGCACTTCTTTTTCTAAAAATCTGTTTCTCAAAACGATTTGCCGGATTTGGACTTTTTGGTTCAGATTAAGAACCGTGACAATTTGAGAGTCCGAGCTGTAGTGACCCTAAATGAACAGAACGGGACTCACCCTCCCGGGGGCGTTCGGGGACGTCTACAGTGATGGCCTAAGGAGCCAAGGTTGCAATTCAATGGGAATGCATGCAACATATAAATGAATACCAAAACCCTATCATGCCAAAGTCAAGGGCCTCGGTGACCAAGAGTTGAGACGCGTTACATCACTTGTAGTATGAACATTTCTCCACCCCTCACACTTGGTTTGACACCCCAAACCAAGCAATGCAATGCATGTTATGCAAACATGGCCCGAAAATGCAACATATCACTAAAATGCAAAGCATGCCAAATGCAATGCAACATATCATGGCAAGCATGCATTGTTCCTAACATGCAATGCTACAATGCAACTCATCATGCAATGCTAATATGGTACAATGCAAGCATGCGATTAGAGGCAACAAGTCACGCATACAACCATGTCCAAGAAGGGACTTAGACTGAAATGGGAGGCCTTAAACACCCCCCAAAAACAGTGGCTAAAAGTACCTCAAGTGATGGGCAAAATGCACTACAAACATGCAAGCCAAAAGGGGGGGGGGGGGCCAAAGCTAAGGCATAACAAAGGGCATTCTACCACCACTAACCCAAACAAGCATGGCATGAACTATACAACCCAAAAGCAGAATTTTAGTATGCAAAATAGCTCCAAAACCCGCTGGTATGGCAGCCCTAAAGTGGCCCAAACACATAGGCATACACAATGCACATGTCAAGGCATGAAAACACAACACTTCAAGGCATTGAAAGAGACACAAAGGACAATGTAGGACCACATTATATGGACTGGAATATGATCTCAAATAATGCCAAATGATGATAATAGGCCAAGCTAGGCATGTTAATGGTCCATACACTCAAGGCTCATGATAAAAAATGCAAAGCAACTATATATGAAGCATGCTAAACAAGACCAAATCAGTGGCCAACAGACCTCAAACATGACAAAACATGGTCAAGAACTTCACAAAGTGTAGCCAAAATATGAGAGCATGGTAGTCAAAAGTCATGATGCATGGTAGTCTAGGCATAAACAAGGGAATACAAAGCAAGTATGCTAAGCATGCAAAGGGCCACAAATCCGACCAAAAACAGAGATAACATGTGACCTAAATAGCACCAAAAACATCTGATATGGAGCCAAAAACAACCAAGAATATATGCTACCCTTATGAGCCCAAAACATGCACAAATGAGACACAAAGGGAGAGGGGTGTCCCTCCCCTATACAAGACTTCAAACCATCTTCTTCACCACTGAAAATCCACTGGATTTCAGTGGTGAGAAGGCTAATACAACAAAGCAAATAAGGCTTAAAGAAAAAGACACCAAAAGGGGCCAAAAGAGACTTAAGAGGGGGATTTCGACCCCCAATGCCAAAACACCCTTAATGACAGTTCTTAAGCATGAAAATATAAGACTTTTTTTAGTTATACACAAAGCTCAAATCAATATGCAAGATAGGTCAAAAGCCAATGCAAGATTGGGGATAATAAAGTGAAAGTCTTGCCCTTGAAGAACACTTCAAGAACAGTTGGTCCAGCCACACTCTACTGAGCAAAATCACTCCAAAATCTCAAAAAACAACCCTCAATGCCTCTCAATCTCGGAGCAAGGTGTAATGGTGTGTGTATTAGTGCAAAAGTAAGGTCAAAATGCACTTTTAAGCCAAGAAAACACACACAAGGGAGGAGAGAGAGGGAAATATAGAGAGAGAGTGTGTATAACAGATGTACATGTATATAAGCTCTGGTTTTTATGTTCAAAACTCCAACCCTAAACATGGAGGAGAGCTCTTTTATATAGGCAAAGGCAAAGACTTAAGCTTCTCAAATAAGCTAAGTAAAAAAGGGCAAAGGGTGCAAGGGAAGTCAAGGCTTCTTGAGGAAGCTAGGACAGCTGGCCAAGCTTCTTGAGGAAGTTTTGACAAAGGGTCAAGCTTCCTCAAGAAGCTTTGACCAAAAGGGGGCAAAAGGGGCAAAACATCCACTTCATGCACGGGGAGGAGTGTTGGTGCATTCCAGCTGGCACAGCTGGCATGCACCAAGTCTCAAGGGTGCAAAAGGGGCACACCGGCTAGCAAAATAGGTCACCGACCCAAAACAAAGTGCCGGTCGGCAAAATATAGTGCCGATCGGCCATTGGTTTTAAGAAACCACTGCCGGTGGCACCAATAAACAGCCGGTGATGTGAGGGGACAGCCGGTGGGGTGTGGGAATGGCCAACAAGCCATTCCCTGCCTTTCAAGGAAAAAACATAAGTGTTTGGTGCAAAACCAGACACCGAAAGGTCGAGTCGAGAGATCCTGAGGCGAGGCGCGCAGCCGAGACCTCCGGGAACTCGAGACGAACACAAGCACGGATGATCACCGAGTGTTCCAACAGTGACGTCCAAGTCTTGAGGACGGTCAAAAATGGGGTGTTTACATAATGGTCAAACTAGTAATCAAAACTATGAAAGACCACCACCCCAGTCTTGGTATGAACCTATTTCGAGGCCTATGACAGGTCAAAATGCATCAGTACTTAGCAGTGAAGCCATGCAAGTTGGTGGATCGGGCCTAGTACAAGAAATTGGCATAAGAATGGTCCCAAACCCCATGTTCGAAGCCATACATGGTACAAGGGGATTTTCTAATCCTTTATTCGAATTTATGCCCGGGGGGTTAGAAGGTTTTCCTACAAATAGAAGAGACACAACACCTTTTCCAACACCATTCGCAAGTCCTTTCGCAGGACAGGCTCAAAGGGGTTACCCACACCCCCAACAGCAACCGGCACCACAGGGACAACCAATCCCCAAATATACCACCTTATGGACCAAGAGGACCCCAGGCACAAGGTTGTCCACCAAACCCTATGTTTGTTCCTCCAGTAGTGGTCCAACAGGCACAAAATATGGTCCCTAGGGACCAAATTGCTGATATTGTTAGAGAGATGTGTGGACTGATGGCTCGGGGGGTCCAGACTCCTGTGTACAAGAAATCGTACCCAGAATGGGTAGACAGGGTACATGAATACCCAAGAGGTTTCAGGGTACCAGATTTTGCCCTTTTTTATGGGAATGGAAACCAGTCAACAGTGGACCATATTGCTAAGTTTGTTGCTCAATGCGGTGAATTTATTAATAATGACTATATGAAATTAAGATTATTCCCAAATTCTCTAACTGGGGGAGCATTTGTATGGTATATTAACCTTACACCTGGCTCTATCCAAACGTGGCAACAAATGGAAGAGGCATTTCATGCCCAATTCTTCCAATTGGACCCAGAGGTTTCCATGGCAGACTTCGCAAGATTAAGTCAAAGGCCTGATGAAAAGGCTACTTAGTTTATTGCCAGATTTAAAAGAGCACGAAACAAATGTAGAGTTATCCTGCCAGAGCCAGAATTCGTGAGATTGGCTCAAAATGGCTTAGAATTTAGGCTTCGAAAGAAGTTTGACTCAACTGAGTTCAGAGACTTAGTGGAACTAACGTATAAGGTGTCTAGGTATGAAGCATTATTAGAGGAAGAACAAGATCAAAATAATGCATCGTACAAGACATATTATAGAGATCCTAATAATGAGATTGATGTAGCAGAGATTGTGGGGAAAGAACCTGTGATCTGTGAGGCATTAATTCATAAGGATACAACAATTGACCAGTAGTTTAAAAAGAAAGACCTTCATAGGAAATACTCTTTCGATTTAACTAAGGCAGATGACATTTTTGATCATTTGCTTGCAGCCAACTTCCTTAAGTTATCAAAAGGAGTCAAAATTCCATCTCCAGATGAACTTAAAGGAAAAGTGTATTGTAAATGGCATAATTCTTGGTCTCACTCGACTAAAAATTGTATTGTTTTTCGAGACAAGATCCAGGAACAAATTCGGAAAGAAAGTCTCAAATTCCCAGCTAAAGCAGAAAAGGCCATGGGGATCGACAGTAATCCATTTTCAGAAGTTGGAGAAAGTGCAACTAATGTTGTTGTACCAGACTTCCAGAATTTATCTCTGCAGGAAGTGGAAGAGGTCAATGTGCAAATGCATGTTGTTAGCCAAGCTACTGTTAAGAAAGACACTAGAAGTCTGCCAATTGTTGGACAAGGCTCTACAAGTCAAGGAAAAGACTCTGATGAAGAAGCACTGGATGATGATTCCTTAGAGGCAACAGTTATCCAAAGAATGTGTCCAAGGTGTAGGTTGGGCTATAAGTGGCTGAAGGGGCTCCCGATTGATGGGAAGCAATACTACAGGGATGTGCAGAGACGTCCTAAACCAATCAGCGCTTATAACAAAAGGCCATATCCGACTGCTCCCAGGCAGCAGCCATTCATGGCTGAATCAGCAGCTACTAGAGTGCCATTCAAGGATAAGAGGCCTATGCATGAGTCAAGACCTGCCAACTATTACAGAGTGGAAGGCAATCATCCTGAAAGAAGGACTAAAATAAGCTCAGGCTATAGGATCAAAGCCAGAAATTAGCCCCCTAGACCAGCCTCACACAGGACAGAAAGTGGCTACCTTCATCAAAGGCCTGAGTTAGGCCCAAAACATGAAGTCAGGGCCAAGCAGTGGCCTTCACAGCCAATTTCGAAAATGGCTTCGAAGGAGGAAAGAAATAGTTCAACAGCTGAGTCAGTAAGTTCGTGGGTACCTGGAGTTCCAGATTGGTTTGTGATACAGAACAAACCTAGGGAAGTGTCTACCCAAAGAGATGTTGTTGGAAACCAAGGTAGGATGGTCAAACCTCCTTTGGTAGCTCCAAACAATTGGGTATTGCTTAAACACCCAAAAACAAAGGAACCAGATATGGTCCCCGTAATTTCTAGATCACAAAGGAGGAAGATTCAGCGTAGGTACACTCAGTACCAGAAAGACCTGAAAGAAAGTTAAGAAAGCTCGTCATTGGTCCAGACAGAAGGAAAGAAGAATCCAAAGTCAGACCATCTCCAAAAACAACTCTACAAGACAAAATGGGTTGTAGCAGAGAACAATTGGCCCAAGTTCACTCTGAACTAAAAGCCAGAGAGAAGTCCAGTCTAGCAGGATTGGAGAAGGCTTTGATAGAGAGTGATAGCGAGATAGAGGAAGAACTTGGCCTAGGCCAAAATAAAGAAGTGGTTGAGGAAGAAATTTTCGAAGCCTTCATGGCTGAACAGACTTTTTTGGTTGAAAAACCAGTCAAAAAAGACCATTCGAAGGATGAAGTGCCAGAATGTAGCATGGAAGATGCTTCTGAAGTAACTGAACAAGGTGGCCAAGAGGAGAAACAGGCACAGCCAGCCATCCAATTTGGCTCGTTTTCCCCAGTATCAGTAAATGTGGTACACATACTACCGCATGAATTCCAAGCTGGAGATGAGAATCAAGGGGGTCAAGAAATGGACCCAATTCTACTCTCTAGTGAAGACTCACAAGTGAGTATGGTGCAAGATGAATCCGGAATGGCTACCCCAATGGAAACTGAATGCGAGAGTGAAGAAGAGGTGAGTATCAACCTCTCACATCCTTTTGAGTATCCCTCGAATTCTATGACACAGCATGTCAAACCTTTGTATATCAAGGCCTTCTTCGATGGGATACAATTGAATCGAGTCTTGGTGGATAATGGGGCAGCAGTGAACTTACTACCGAAATCTTCCTTGAAGAAGTTAGGGTTAATCCCAACCAACACAACCATTGCTGGCTTCGCTGGAGACAAACAGATGGCTCAGGAAATTCTGCCCATCAACCTGAGTGTGGGAACCCGGGACTGCATGACGGCATTCTTCGTTATCGACAGCAATGCTAAGTACAATGCTTTACTTGGTAGAGATTGGATTCACACTAACAAGTGTGTGCCTTCCTCTTTGCATCAGAAAATAATGATGCCTTTGGGCAATGGAGAGACAGAGGAAATTGATACAGATCCTCAACCCTTCATAGCCTTTGAAGACTTCGTGGAAGCTAAATTGTATAATGAGGGAGTGACACCACTTAGTATACTGAGAAAACCTGATGGTTCAGCCGAAGTGACGGCTGATGAGGAAGTGACACACCTGAAGCACTTAGTCTAGGAGAGTGTTGATGAAGAGGCTGTCGTTAAGGATAACAATGATGCCTGGTTGTAGGCAAAGAAATGAAGCCCAAGAAGCCAAGTCTTTGGCTTTAATTAAGTTCTCAATATTGGATGCAAAATCAATAGTCCAGAAAGTGCAAGAGCAAAAGAAAGAAGCCATGATAATTGGCTACAAGTAGAAGCAGCAACAGGCCAGAGTATTGGCCCTTGATAAATTCTGTGCATTGGACATTGAAACAAAAGTCCAAGAGATACAGGAAGAAGAAGCCTTAAGGATAGACTTTGTCTATGAGGAGGAGGGTAAAGATGTTGAATCAAAGAACCTGGGAGCAGAACAAAGCAAGGAGATTGCTTCGAATTCAGAAGGAATCAAAGAAGGAGCTTCAGTAAGTTCTCAGATACAAGACCCCTTAGAAGAAATAAATTTAGGGGAAGGTTCTATACAACAGCCCATCTACATAAGTGCCTGGTTGAATGCTCTTGACAGGAATCAGTTGTTGGTTGTTCTTAAGAAATATAAAGATTGTTTTGCATGGTCTTATAATGAACTACCAGGATTTGATAGGTCATTAGTAGAACATAGGCTCCCTATGAGGCCTAATTTCAAGCCATACAAGCAAAAACCAAGAAGAATGAGTCAAGAAGTGATTCAGAAAGTTGAGGAAATTCTTAGACTACTAAAGGTAGGCTTTATTAGAACAGCCAGGTATGTTGAATGGCTATTCAATATTGTACCTGTAGTTAAGAAAAATGGTATAATGAGGGTATGCATTGATTTCAGAAACTTAAATCTAACAACTCCCAAAGATGAGTATCCTATGCCTATAGTGGATTTGTTGGTAGATAGTTCAGCAGGGCATCAAATTTTATCAATGAAGAATGGGCACCCCGGTTATAACCAAATCTGCATTGTAGAAGAAGATGTTCACAAGATAGCATTTAGATGTCCTGGGAATATTGGCACATTCGAATGGGTTAAAATGCCATTTGGCATGAAGAACGCTGAGGCTACATATCAGTGGGCTATGAACACTATCTTTCATGACCTCATTGGAGGGCATTTAGAGTGTTATATTGATGACATTGTAGTGAAATCCCAATCCATGGAGGAGCATCTGTTTCACTTAGAAGCAGCTTTTGAAAGAATGAGAAAATTCAAGTTGAAACTCAACCCTCTTAAGTGTGCTTTTGGCGTATCATCTGGAAACTTCTTGGGCTATGTAGTACACAAGAAAGGAATACAAATTAACCAGAATAAAGCCAAAGCCATCATTGAAGCCAGACCTCCATCAAGTAAGAAAGAATTACAAAAGTTCCTTGGACAGGTTAATTTTCTTCGAAGATTCATTTCTAATACTGCAGGAAAAACTAAAGTTTTTTCTTCCTTGTTAAGGCTAAAAGAAGAAGAAGAATTTGTGTGGACAGTAGAGCATCAAATTGCTTTCAAAGGAATCAAAGCCTACTTGGCCAACCCTCCAGTGCTGAGGCCACCAAAGAGTGAGAAGCCCTTGAAGTTATACATAGCTGCAGAAAAGGATTCATTGGGAGCTTTCTTAGCCCAAGACAATGAAGAAGGCAAGGAGCAAACTGTTTGTTACCTTAGTAGGTTTTTAAATTCTTGTGAATGTAAATACTCAGCTGTGGAAAAGCTATGCCTTGCATTGTATTTTGCTTCAATGAAATTAAGATACTATATTTTGCCTACAACTGTCTTGGTAATTGCAACCACGGATTTTGTTAAGTATATGTTATCTAGACCTATGTTAAGGGGAAAAATTGGCAAATGGATACTAGCCTTATCAGAATTTCATTTAGAATATGTTCTCCAAAAGGCAGTAGAAGGACAAGTTTTAGCTAATTTTTTGGCAGATCATCCATCTCAAATAGAAAGCCAAGAAATAATGGAACTTGGTATCGCTAGTGTTGAGCCATGGCAAATGTGGTTCAATGGATCAAAAGCCAATGGCCTAATTGGAATTGGTACAGTGATTAAGTCACCACAAGGAGTAGAAACCGCACATGGTTTTAGGGTTGATGAAACTACTTGTTCTAATAATCAAGCTGAATATGAAGCCTTAATAGTGGGACTGGAAATTATTATTGAGTTGCAAGTTCATGCAGTTGACATATTTGGAGATTCTCAATTGGTGGTTAACCAAGTGAAAGGGATTTTCAAATGTCAAAGTATAAGCATGTTGCCATACTATGTTGTTGCATTACATTTGCTTTCTCAATTTCAAATAGCAATTATAACTCATGTCCCAAGATTCTTGAATAATAGAGCTATTGATGTGGCTCAAAAGGCTTCGAATTTCAAGATAATGGATAATGTTCAAAGGGACATAACCCAAACAACATTTCAGAAATTAATACCACCCTTAAATTAAAGGAATGTGGTCTTGGAAGTCAATCATAATGACTTACAAGAACAAGATTGAAGGCATCCAATAATGCAGTATCTGGCTGGCCAATCTTTAAAGGCCAGTAGAAAAATTAAATTGCAATCTATGCAATACATGATATATGGTAATGCTCTCTACAAAATGGGGGGAGATGGTCTATTACTGGAATGTTTAGACCCAAAAGAAGCATTGACAGCTATGGCTGAGGTTCATGAAGGCATCTGTGGTGCTCATCAGCCTGGTGTGAAGATGAGATGGTTGCTTCGGAGGCATTCCTACTATTGGCCAACTATCCTTAAAGACTGCATAGAATATGCAAGAGGTTGTCAGGCATGTCAAAAGCATGGCACAATAAGGCATGTGCCCATAACTGACTTGCATGCAGTAGTGAAGCCTTGGCCATTTATAGGATGGGCCATGGATATGATGGGGAAAATACACCCACATTCTTCGAAGCATCATTGTTTCATTTTAGTGGCTACTGATTACTTCACTAAGTGGGTCGAAGCTAAGCCATATAAAGCTGTAGACCAAACTGAGGTCATTGGATTCATTAAGGATTTAATCCACAGATTTGATATCCCACAGACTATAACTGTTGATAATGGGACAGTATTCGATGGGAAAATGGTGAAGTCTTTTGTGGCAGAGTTTGGAATTAGCCTTGTTAATTCCACCCCCTATTATGCACAAGCCAATGGTCAAGCTAAATCATCCAATAAATCCTTGAAAAAAGGAATACAAAAGGTTGTGGAAGATAATCCTAGGGATTGACATAACTTATTGTTAGATGTATTGTGGGCTTATAGAACTTCCCCAAGGTCAAGCACAGGAGTCACTCCTTATACCTTAGTATATGGGCATGATGCAGTGTTACCTATGGAAATTAATGTTAAGTCCTTGAGGGTAAGATGCCAAGACTAGTTAGATCTTAGGAATACCATCAGAGTATGTGCTTGGAATTAGAAAGCATAGATGAAGCTAGAATTCTAGCATTAAATAGTATTCTTTTTCAAAAGAAGAAAGCAGCCAAAAACTATAATAAAAAAGTCAAACACATTGGCTTTGAAGAAGGTGATTTGGTATGGAAGACAATACTCCCAATAGAGATCAAGAGCCATAAGTTTGGTAAATGGTCACCTAACTGGGAAGGACCATATCAAGTTCATCGAGTCCTGCCTTTTAGAGCATACCATTTGAGAAATTTAAATGGCTATGTACATCCCAAAAGGATTAATGACAGATATTTGAAGCCTTATTTTCCAACCATTTCGGAAACACAAGGAACAGAATAAATGCTAAATAAAAGAATATAAGAATAGTCAAATGATGAATAAGAATTTGCTTTTCATAGAGAGTTGAATACATTTTGCCATAAATTGGCCCAGAAATCAGTACAATGCCTCAGTTGTTCTTTTGCAACAGATGTTCTATTCTTAAATGATGAAAATAACTGGATGGCTGTGGTTATTTCCTGCTTTCGATCGGCCAGTCCTTGATTGGTAATCAGCAACTTGGTGTCAGTTCAAACTAAGGCCTGATTGACTGCAGATAGCTCCTCCTCAAGTTGAGCTTTCTTCTCTAGTAGTTGAGTTCAAAACTGGGAGACAGTGGAATGTTGTTCCTTTAGCTCTGATACTTCAATATGTACTTTGGAAACAAAGCTCTGATCTCTAACCAATTTCTCCTCTGCAGCCTTGGCAGTATGGCAAATGTTGATGTAAAAGTCAATAGTGGCTGCAGCCTGAGACAAATGACTTGAGACATTCATACCGGATTGCTCAACAATTTTACAGCATTAAAGGAAGTCATTTCTTATTATAGGTCTCTCTAAGGCCTCGAAAGGAATCCTCGAAAAGGATGTCAATAGTTCTAGACAGCTGTCCAAGTCCATCAGGGGTGAAGAAGGCTTACTACTGGAGGGAGCGCTCTCAAAAATTTCTAGTAGGGAATCAGCCAAAACCAATGGCTCAGTCTCATCACTAGCTATTGGAGAGGTAGAAGGCATGTCGAAGAGACTGGCTAGTCTCACTTCAAAGATGTCTACCTCGTCCGTGGACATGAAAGGTGCAGAAAGAGCTTTGGTGGAGGGCATAGAGGACTGCATAGGAATAGGAGAAATGGGTGGGGCATCTTCAGCAGTCTCTATAGTTCTAGCTACCAACAAATCGAGGGAAGAAGGGCTGGAACTAGGTAGAGGTAATAAACTACGGGTTGGAGAACTGCCAGCACCCTCTATAGGGGAATCAGCTACCATCGAAGAGAGGGTAATAGCTAGAATTTCCTTAGGAGGAGAAGGAAGAGCGAGGCTTGAAAGAGAATTAAAATGAGATAGATCAAAAGACAAGTAAGGGAGGTATGGATTTAAACCAAAATAAAGAAATGCAGGAATACTTGGCCTTAAGGAGGGTACGGAGAATGTAGACCTAGGGAGTGGGAGTGTTATCTGAATGGATCTCACATTTTGGAATTGATCAACTTCAACTGAAACTGAAGGAGTCCTTATTGGAAGAACAGGCTCAGTAGTTGTTGCTGCAACAGAAGAAGTACATAGTAATGTCAAGTCTCAATACCAAAAGTTTGACAAGGAAAAACAGTAGAGGCTTGAGAGGAGTTACTTGTTTCAGAAGTGATAGCAACAATAGGAGAGCTACGAAGGGAATAGTGCTCAGCAATGTGTTACCTTCTTGCAGTTTCCCTTTGGATTGCATCAGTAGCAACAGCTTCATCTCTTAAGAATTGCTGTTGTCGTCTCTTCTTAGCCCTCTCAAAAACAATTATGGCCTTAGAATATTCCTGCTCTACTGCCTTCGCAGCTGCCTCATGAATAGGGTCTTTGACCAAATTAAAAGGGGAGACAGTCATCTTCCTTCTCTTTTTTCTCTGTATTGGTATTGCCTGCTCCTTCTCAATTTCTCTCTCTTCAATCTGGGATTCAGATTCCTCAGAAGTGAGTTCCTCTGCTACTACTCTAGCAGTTGTCTCATGAGTGGGATCTTGAGCCAAACCAGAAGAAACGGACAGTTGCTCTCTTTCTTCTTTGTGAGAGTGTCTCTTGCTCTTGATCTTCTTCTTCTTCTCCTCCTGTTGATTGAACTTCAGGTGCTTCCTTTTCAGGATCAGGCAAGAGTTTCCTTTTCAGGATCAGACAAGAGCTTCCTTTTCTTTTTTTGCTGTTTGTTCCTGAGGAGATGTAAAGCTTGGGTCTTCTGAGGAGAATCTCCTTGTGAAACACCCGCACCACCTTCACAAAAAAAGAACTAAAGATAAGGCTAAGAAGCATTATAAAAAAGATAAAAAGGAGAAGAAACAAGGGTATATACCTTTCTTAGAAGCAGCCTGAGTAACTCTAGGAAGAGTGGAAGCAGCAGAAGCAAGCTGTGTGGTGGCAGGCACAGGAACTGAAGTGGTAAGAAGAGTGGAAGAAGTGGCAACTCCAGCTCCTTTGGGCTTGGATTGAGGCACATCCAGCACCATTAATAAGTCTTGAGGAGCAATGCCCAAGTATACTTCCATGTTGGTCACCTACCAGTATAAACTTAGAATGAAAGGCATGTCCAGCACCATTAATAACTCTTCAATAGGTTACCTTGAGGAATGAAAGGGTTATATTCAAAATCGATCTAGTCCTGTATAAACTTAGAAGTTGCCTCTTCTAGTCTGGACCTTCGAACCTTTAAATCCCTGCAAGTAAGACTTAGATTGGTGTTACTGTAGAGAGGTATTGGGACCCCTTGTGAGAAGCCAAATTGTCTAGAAAATTGAGAAGTACAATAGGGCTTAGCAATGCATTTATAGGCTCTGGGGTTCATAGTCCCAATGAATAACTCTCTGGGGATCAGAATAGAAGCCCATATATCTTTATGAGGAGGTGAAGTACAGAACCTATCACTTAGAAAATTCTTCAACCAAGATGGGCCAATAGTAATGGGCTCGAAGGGGCGAAAGCTGTAAGAAGGAAGGGAAGCTGGAAGTTGGTGAAAGAAAGAGAAGTAAAAAACAAAAGTAGAAGGATAAAGTGAAGCATTGGCTAGTCTCATGCCATAAGTAGGAGGGTTTGGCTCAAAAAATTTAAGGCACTTAGATTGTAGCTCAGCAAAATAAGCAAAAAGCCAAAGCTGAAGCATCCAAAATGGACCTCCTTGATTGGCATCCAAGGGTTTCTCACAAAAAAGAGAACAAGCTCTATAAATATGACCTAGAACATATGGAGCTAAGGCCACCTTTTTCTGTAAGACAAGAGCTTTGGCAAGAGGGGCAAATTCAGGCATGATTCTTTGAAAAGAAGTGCAAAAAAGGAATTTGCAAAGCCAATATAGTATGAAAGAGAAGAATTCCTTATCAGTTACAGGGCCCTCCTTTCTATTCTCAGCCTTGACAAAGTCACTATAGGACGAGTTAAGGGAGGGAAGGGAAAAGGGAACTGGTAAGTCAGGATAATCTAGTCCAACAAGGGTACCAATGGGAGACAATCCTAATAGATGGCAAATATCAAGAATAGTAGGGGCCATCATCCCACATCTGAATTTGAAAACAATAAAAGCAGAATTCCAGAAGCAAAGGGCAGCAGGAATTAGGAAAGGGTCTTTTGAGATGGTAAACCTGGATAGTCGAAGGGCATCGAGAAGGCAGAGCTCTTGAAGGTCTAAAGTCCTGGTAGGGACAACCCAATCATACCATTCTTGCCACTTCGGTCTCACCATGGGCCAGCATTTGTGGGGACGGATCATCCTCCAGGTTCCCCAGTCAAGACCAACTTCGTAAAGGAGACAGTGGTCTTCTAGGTGTGGATATGACGCTGGAAGCTCAGTAAGAATCTCCTTGAAGATGGGCCCAAGCACATAGTCCTGTTGCTCGTGACGTCGAGGGATGAAGATGCGTCCATCGATGGCGCTTTTCTCACCGGCCTTGTACTTTCACATTCTGCCTCAATGATCATTTTCAGGGTTACAGACGGGGTCGCGCGCTCTACAACTAGTACTTTCAATGAAGAAGAAGCCATTGATTAAAAGCTTTCTCAGAGGACAAAGTTGGGAAAGGGAGTAGAGAGTCAGTAGAGATAAAGGGTTTGTGTGTTAAACGAACGAGTGATTTCAAAACACAAAATAAAAGGGTTTTAAAAACCTTTGTGTCGGAAAAATGTATCGCATGATTCGTTAAGTACTAAAAGTACAGATACGAAGAGTTTCCTTCAATATTGATACTTTTGGAGGGAAAACACATCCCAGATGTTGATGCCAGCTTCGAAGTAAAATATTTAGCTTCGAAACTAGATTTTGGCGTCAAAAGTCAAATAACAACGGCTTCGAAACAGAGAAGCCGACTTCGAAGCACATTCCACACCTAAGGATGTAAAAATGCTCAAGTATTTGTTTACTTCAAAGGGATTAAAGACCTGTTTTAGGTTTCTTAAATGAGAGTAATGTCTTTCGAAGCAAAACTCGAGACCCCTTAAGGATGGGAATTGGTGTTCGAAGCATCAAAACCGTTAGTTGGTTTATATATATATATACAAAAAGAGATTGTCTTTTCGAACTAACACAGTGCAGCCTCAAAAGGAGCTTCCATATTTTTTAAAGTATGGACTGTTATTCGAAAGAAAGAAGGTCAATTTAAAATTGATTGATCATACTAACCATGACCATATGTTGGTTATGATTAGAACAAGCTTTAAGGGGTAAGATTTTTAAAATTCGAAGCACTGATTTTAAATGAAAAAAATCAGCAAAACTGTCAACTTTATTCCATAAATTGGAAAAGTTCATGTTGGTTTTTTTAGTGTTTCATTTAAAACGATTGAGTCCGGATTCGAAGGATAAGTTTGTCCAGTTCGAAGCCCTAAATTTTCTTTTAAAGACAAATGGAGACAAGATGAAACAATGCCGAACAAATAAAAGTCTTAGTTGTATTAAAGCAAAGGCAATTACATTGAATGGCCCTCTTTGGGTACAAATTCAAGCTCATAAAAGTAGGGAATAGAATAAATAACAAGATCATGAAATTTGGTCCAACTATGATCAATGAATTTATGTTCCTTCTTTATTTTATCCTCTATTTCTTCTAGGATTGGCTGCATAAGCTGATGTGCTCTCACTTCATAAAAGAGCTCTTCAGCCTTTATTTCAAATGTTGTTTCTCTCAATCCTTGTTCCAACTCGTCTATATCCAAGTCATCCCAGTACGCAGAATCTTTATTGTTGAAGCTTTCGAATTCTTTAATGAAGTTCTCTACTTCGTACTGAGCGTGAACTCGAAGGAATGAGAGTTGGTCCAAAGATTGAGTGGTGGCCACAGAGGTCCGATGGCAGTGGAGGAGTAATGGAAGTTGGTCCAAAAACATATGACGCTCTGCTTGGGCAGGAGGGTTGAGGATGTGACCCCGAGTCAGAATGTCACAAGCCCATCGAAGGTTCTTGAGAGGGATGTCATCCTCAAGAACATTGAAAGGCAAGTAAGAAAAAGCCGCAAGCAGAAGTTGGGCTTGTTTCCGCTCAGCTAGAGTAGGAGAAGATGGAGGCTTGTAAGGAGGAAAGACCTTATCCGCAAAGAGAGCAAGCCTCAGTCTCTCTGTCCAGCAAGGAGTTGGCGGAGGAGAAGGTATGGAACCCTCCACTTCAGGTGGAAGAGCAAGGACAGAAGGAACAAAGGCATTAATATAATCGAGCCAGTCAGAAGAGCAAAGCTTCGCCTTCTGGGCTAAGAACGATGGATTGTACCCTTGCGCCTCTTTGAGGCGTCGGGTAGTGTGCACTATCTTTGTAGGCATGGAGGATGTGTACCATGCTACAAGCAGATTCTCTTCCAAACTGTGTCGACAGTCGATGGGCACGTAAGGATAGACCACCGTGTTTCGCACATAGGAAGGGAACTCTAAAGGGTCAGTAAACTCAACAAAGTGATGGTTGACTCGCTCCCTTAAATCATAGACCTCAGGTTTTGACTAGCTTGTCCAGTCAGAAGCCCCAGAGGAAGAAGAAGTTGTAGCCTTACCCCATACAGAGGGTTGTGAAGAAAAACTTCCATGTCTGTATTTGCGACTTTCTCAATCAAAGGATTAAGATCAGTTTGTTCGTAGTCCAAGGGTGAGTCAGAAGAAGAACTTCCTATGTCCATGTTTGTAAGTTTCTGAATCAAAGGATTAAGGACAATGTGTTCGTAGTCCAAAGGTTGATAATTTACAAAGGCATCCATGACCTGAATATAGAAAGGTGGGTAAAGGTGGCTAATTAATGCATGGAGGTTTTTTCGAGAAGGAATAGCATCATCAGATGACTCTTCGTGTGCTCGATCAATGGAGGAGAAAATTGATTCGGCCATAGAAAATGTATCAGTCTGTTCGAATACTAAAGTGGTGGGGGTGTTCAAAAGATTGAAGGAGAGTTTAATGCGGATGATGAATGGCAGTTGCGTTTTTGGAAGAATGCAAAGCCCATGCACGTTCTAAGACGTGGATAAAAGACCTTGATCCACTAATATCACCAAGTATTGGGTATATTAGTGCGGGGGGTGATGTTGGCTACATATTTTGTACAAGCCAATTACAATTCGACGCGTGGCAGAATAAGGGTAATACAGGAAGACTATTCAAGTCTTCGATCCTGATCGTACACGTGGCAGTTAGTATTGGTTATTACGAGATCTGAGTAGCAGTGGATCAACAAAGAGATGTAAGGTGATGTGGCTTCAACGGTTACTCACATTTGAATTCAAATTTATGAGGGAAGCCTAACTGCAAGTGATGGCACAGTGGAGCTAATTATAAGGCAACATGATCAGCGATCATGGAGGAGCAGTTCGACGGTTGGAAATACAGTTCGATGGTCATCCTTGAGAAATATAAATAGCAAAGAAGACCCAGAAAAAGACCCCCAGAGTCAGATCCAAAAAACCAGTCTTATTATACTTATTATTTTCCTTTCTAGTTTTTTACATTTCCAGTCTTACATTTCCTGTTCTTTACATTCCTGTGTTTTAAATTCCTGCATTGCACTTCGTTCATAGGAGTAGTTTGAAGTAGATTGTTGCTGTAAACCTCTACGAGGCTGAGTTTGGATCATTGTAAGTTTTTCATTTTAATGAAATGCTTCAACTGTTCTTTATTTAATTGTCATTTTGCTTAATTCTCCTAAATCAAGCCACCAGTAAAAGTCCTCTTCAATGAGGCTGAAAGAACTAAAACACAATCATCTGATAATTGGTTGGCAATTACTTTTCTGTAAGGACTGATTGATCCTTGCTAGCATGCTCGCAATTACAATAATAACCTTCGAAAGCCAATAAGCCAACAAATACTATTTGCTTGCAAGCTCCACAAAATATATTCATTTTGTACTGTGTACAGTGTGTATTGTTTGGTGAGTCCAAAAGATTAAACTTGAAGCATCTTTCTACTTTGAAACTTCAACGCATGGACATTTGGTCTTCTCAAATATTTCCCCTTTTTAATTTAATTTATTGCATTTTTATATCTTCAGTTAGATGACAAGATATTATTCTCGGTGATCCACTTCTGATAAATTATTAGGAATCAGTCACGTGTATTCGTATAGGTACGTTGTAATACAAAAAGACATAAAAAAATGATGACATGTTGTAATGTTATATACATACTAATTTGTCACTAATTTTTTTTACCCCTAGAGATAAATGTAGCAAAATCTACATTAATAAACAAATGTAGAACTTTGCCATTATATTTAATGATAAAAAAAATAGATAACAATTCTTTGCCATTGTTTCTTACCGTGAGTGATCTTAATCTAATGACTCAAAGTTAAGATTAAAATAACACTAATATTAAGCACCTTACAATAATGCAATTTTACTTCAACTTTAAACATAAACAGTTGGATAATAAGTGTAAGACCATTGTAGGGAGATCTATTGCAAAGAATCTAAATCCCAAAAGAAAAAATAGAATGAAATCTATTGATGTATAACCTTTTCTATATTTTTATTCATTTATTGATAGGCAAAAGTAAGTGATTAGTAGTTAAGTTAGTACCTCGGTAGAGTTGATACTCACACCCATGCACCTTGTAAGAAAATCTTACCTTTCCATTCTAGTGGAACCCAAGGTCTCTCTCTTAAGAGAGACTTGGTGCCAAAAGGCTAGCTAACTAGGCTAGAGCCCTTTGATTTTTTATATTTTTATTTTGTCAGCAGAGATAAAATGGATAACCACACGTGTGTGCGTATTCCCAAACAAATTTGAACAAGTATGACATAGTCCAGGTCTACCTCAAGTTAATTACCAAACACATTCCTACGCGTAATTTAGAGAAATCAAACTCATTGCGACTGAGCCAAACAAATTATTGTTCTATTTTTTACTCAAACTATTTATCCAATTGTTGAATGGGTTGAATCATCCAAGAAGCCTCCTTTTGAATACATGAGACGGTCATTTTGACAAGAATCTATTAACCAAACAGTCATGCATTGAGACTAGACTTACCAAACAGTAAATGCAACCAAACACAACATACCATGGTACCTCTCAAGCACACTATATAAAGCATGCAGCACAAGCACATTGAGTATAACTTTCATATAAACAAATTGATATACAAATTGGTTTAGAGAGAAAAATAGAAACAAGATTGTAAACTATTTAAACACAGATTATGCAGCGGATTAAAATGATCAGATCATACCTTCTTGATGATAGAACCTTCTTGGATAAATCACGTGCTTCCAGGAAACTTCTTGATGAACCAACCCAGCAGTGGAGTGATATCACAGATTGAATATCACCCACACTAACCACAGTGTCAAAGACTTGATCGTTGTGTTTTTGGGAGAGAGTCAGAATGTGGGTTGAAAAACAGACTACGTTGTTTTTCCTTTTTCTCAGATTACCCATAACCATATCAGATATTTAATATATTATAATATCTATCCATATCAGTTAAGATACAGATAATATCTAATATATATTATATCTATCTATATCAGTTCAAACTGATAACGTCTGTTTCAAGAGTGGTTATCCTAAATAGGTTTGATTTCAAAATCAAAACCTATTTGGATAAGGATCAAATGTTAAATTTAAATGGTCATGCCACATGGGCGCCCATTACTAACATCTCCCACTCGCACATGAGTTGGCATGACACTGCCACATCTCTATCTCAATCTCCCCAAAAACGAACAATCTCATACTAGCCAATGCACCGTGCGACCGCTGAGAACACCTGCAAGTGGGAGCTCTATACTAGAAACTCAACATGAGTCAGCATAGAGACATCAACCCAAAAAGAACAGAAATAGTGTCTCATGTACCCAGACCCATCTAGCTACATCAGTCCAAAAACATCTCTAATCCCTCAAAGAGCATGTTTGACTTTCCTAGGTCCCGCATTATATTCACACCCAATCAGCATCCTATAAAGAGCGATGTGAGTTGTCGACAGTGAATATAGAGCAGAGATGTAGAACTAGATGATCTTCCCTTCACCCTCATATCATTCAATTTGAAATTGACCGCTTTCCCAGTAATGTCCCTTAAAGCCGAATCATACATGACCGCAGGCAACATACCAAAGTAGCTGAACATCAACTCCTCATCTTATGACATAGTCAAAGGTCACAAAAGGCACAAAGTAAAGTCAAAAAAAGACTTTTAGGACTCACACGGTGAAGAAGCAGGGATCCATTCTTTCACCTCGCTAACGGGTCGATAAGCACATGCAGTATGAATGCATGTTATAGTGGAGTTACTCTTCCAAAGAGTGATGTTAAACTCACACACCATACAGATCTTAGTCTAGTCGCTCTTAAGCGCACGAGTCGCTTCCTAGCGTCTAACTCGAATTTTCTATTTGCTCGCCTCTCAGGCATCAAATGAGATCTCGCATCTGGCTATCCATAACAGACATATCATGGAAAAGTGGGTACTCTCATATCCATGGTCGGTCTCTAACAAGACCTCATCTTGGCTTCAACCAAGGCGACATAGCTAGTGGATAATTTTAGCTTCTAGTCTCATCCTTACTCGCTACCCAGCGCTAAGGGCGATTGCTCGTGTGAGTGAGCCAATCTTGCCTGCTAACATCAATTTAATTGTTTTGTGTATGCTAATTCACAAACCATTACTAAAAGTAGTAAACATAAATGTGTGATAGAAACAAGTATGAATACTAATGGCATTAATATCCCCAAAAAAAGAGTTCAACTGAATACACATAAAAAATCACCACCTACGTAGTCCTAAAGCCCTAACATGAGTAAGATAAACATCTCTAGCAATGGGCTTAGTCAAAGGGTCCGCAACCATGCGACTTGTAGGGATGTGCTCCAGGATCACTTCTTTCTGCGCCAAAATATCTCTGATAAAATTAAACCTCACATCAATGTGTTTGGTTCTGCCATGGTATTTAGGATCCTTAGCGTAAGCGAGTGCAGCCATGCTGTCACAATGGATAGTCACAGGATCTGAAGTGTGTGTGACAACATCCAAATGCTGAAGGAATCTCCTCAACCACACGGCTTCCTGAACGGCAGATGAACAAGCCACAAACTCAGCCTCCATGGTCGATAAGGCGATGCAGGATTGCTTCTTACTGCTCCAAGAAATAGCACCATCGCTAAGCATGAAAGCATATCCTGAAGTAGACTTACGCTCATCTAGGTCTCCTCCCCAGTCAGCATCACAATAGCCAACTAGATGTAGATCTGAACTCTGGTAGCAAAGTGTGTAATCTGCAGTTCCTCTAAGATATCGTAATATCCTCTTAACTGTTTTCCAATGAGCTGGTCCTGGGTTGGATTGGTAACGACTCACCAATCCGACTGCATAACAAATGTCAGGACGTGTACACATCATAGCATACATCAAGCTTCCAACAGCATTTGCATAGGGAACACGGGCCATCTTTTCATTTTCTTCTTGAGTCTTAGGACCCATATCAAGGCTTAGGCTCTCGCCTTTTGCAACAGGAGTGTCAATGGGTTTGCAGCTCTGCATCTGGAACCGCTCTAGAATAGTCTTAATGTAAGTCTCTTGAGACAAACCAAGAAGTCTCCTAGAGCGATCCCTGAGGATCTTAACACCGAACACATAGCTCGCCTCACCCATGTCCTTCATTTCAAATGTAGAGAACAACCACATTTTAGTGGCGACAATCATCTCCTTGTCATTTCCAGCCAATAATATGTCATCTACATATAATGACAATATCAGAAAAATGTCCTTGGACCGCTTAACGTACACACAGTGATCTTCATCAATCATCGTAAACCCATTTGAAATAATAGCTCGATGAAATCTCAGATTCCACTGTCTGGATGATTGCTTTAAGCCATAAATAGATCGTTGAAGCTTGCAAACTTTGCGCTCCTGACCTACTGCCACAAAGCCTTCTGGTTGATCCATATAGATCTCTTCATCCAATTCTCCATTGAGAAATGCAGTTTTAACGTCCATCTGATATAGCTCTAAGTCCAACTGAGCTACTATGGCCAGGATTAGGCGAATAGAGGCAAACCTTACAACTGGTGAAAAAGTTTCCTCATAGTCCACACCCTCTCGTTGGGTGTAACCTTTCGCCACTAGGCGAGCCTTATACCTTTCTATGGAACCATCCGCCTTGCGCTTGATTTTGAGAACCCATTTGTTCCCAATAGTCTTGCGCCCTAGCGGCAAATCAACCAAGTCCCAGACATGATTTTTCTTCATAGACTCTATTTCTTCTTCCATTGCAGTACTCCATTCTTTACTAGCAGGGGATGAGAGAGCCTCTTTGAGATTCTTAGGCTCCATCTCATCACTCGGAGCAATCATGAATGCTTCCCCTTCAATCTCAAAACGACGACGGGGTATAGCTCCACGTTTGCTTCTACGTAGTTGAGAATCCTCATCCATTGGATCCAATCCATGGGTAAGTAGATCGCTCCCACTGTCCCTAGGAGCTTGAGGAATTATTTCCTCATTCTCTACTAAGCTACTAGGTGCGCCTTCAAGTAGATCCTCCATCTCGTAGAATTCTACTTCTCTAGTTACCTCACCTCTGCTAGGGAAATCCTCCTCTAGGAAATCCACATCTCGCGACTCAATTTCAGTCACACTTCCATCCGGATGCTCCCCAACAAACACATAGCCCTTAGAATGCTCACTATAGCGAATGAAGATACACTTCTTTCCTCTAGGGCCCAACTTCCCAAACTTATGAGAAGCGTTGTGTATGTAAGCTGCCGAACCCCAAGGCCGCAAATTGCCCAAATCAGGCTTTTTGCCAGTCCACATCTCATATGGGGTGGAAGGAACTGATTTGGAGGGCACACGGTTAAGGACGTAGGCAGCAGTCAACAAAGCATCTCCCCAATAAGAAATTGGAAGATTAGCTTGCGCCATCATTGATCTAACCATGTCAAGCAATGTGCGATTCCTTCTCTCCGCTACACCATTTTGTTGCGGAGTCCTAGGAATTGTCAATTGCCTGATAACTCCTTTTTCCTCACAGAGCACTTTAAATTGCTCAGATAGATACTCACGTCCTCGGTCAGTCCTTAGAGCTTTAATGCTCTTGTCTAATTGATTCTCAACCTCATTAACATACCGTCTAAAGCAATCCAATGCTTCTGACTTGTGAGAAATCAGATAAACATGACCAAAACGTGTGCAATCATCTATAAATGTGATGAAATAGGGGGCTCCATGCCTTGCCCTCACATTCATTGGTCCACATATATCAGAATGAATAAGTTGCAATGGGATAGATGCCCTTATGGCTTTCCCAAATGGTTTTCTTGTTGCCTTTCCAGCAAGACAGTGCTCACAAGTAGGCAAAGTGACTCTAGCGAGTGGGCCTAAAAGACCTTCTCTAGCCAATCTAGTCATTCTGTCTTGCCCTATGTGGCCTAATCTAGCATGCCATCTCATAGAATCATTATCACAAAAAGATGCAATATTAGAAATAGAGCCATTGGCATTTTTATTGATACTAGAATCATCCACATCCAAAACTAAAAAACCATCTGAAAGATAACCAAAACCATAAAAAATTGTTCCCAAATAAATGCTAACACCATTATTCTCAAAACAAAAGCTAAAACCAAGGCTCATCATGCTAATAACTGAAACTAAGTTTCGCCGAATATCCGGAGCATAAAGAACATCATGAAGATACAAGGTGCGCCCTCGTCGCATTTCCAGCTTGAATGTGCCTATGCCAAGCACCTCCACACTGGACTCGTTCCCCATGTAAACTTTTCTGCTCCCAGCAGGTACTCGACGATACTCAACGAACCCTACTCTGTCCCTCGCGATGTGGTCTGTTGCTCCGGAGTCTACAACCCAAAAATGAGGAGAATGAGCAATTAATGCTTGACTAGACACAAAGCATTGAATGCGAGAAATTAAGTAAGGGAGTACCTTCTTCTGCTCAGGGCAATCCCGAGCGAAGTGTCCTTCTTTGTTACAGTTAAAGCATGTCAATTTAGCCTTTGCCTTCTTACCACCTCTCTTGCCCCTACGCTTGAAATTTCTAGCGCCATTGGGCTTAAGCGCAGCCGCTGCTTGCTTCTTGGGGGCACCTTTTGCTTTTCCACGTTTGAACTGAGAAGTCCTACGTGAGCTTGACTCAACCACCATAGCAGAACCATCAGACTTAGCCGCCTCAAGGCGCTCAGCCTCTAGCTCCAAATGACGCGATATGTCTTCGAATGTTTTCACACTCTCATTATGCATCATGTTCTGCTTCATCTGCTCCCAAGAATTTGGCAGAGAGCGTATCACAGCCTGTACTTGCTGCTCTTGAGTCAAATTATGCCCAGCAGCCGCAAGCTCACGTATCATGGCTGACATGACTCTCAAATGCTGCTTCATCGAGTGATGCGCCCTTTTCTGATATGAGTCAAACTTCATAGTCAGCCCACGTAGCTTTGCCAAAGAGGTAATACCAAACTTTTGCTTGAGAGCTTCCCACATCTCAAATGCAGTCGGGCAATGCTCAAACTCACTAATCAAGTCGTTGTGCATGCTGCTCAACATAGTAAAGCGCGCACACCGATCTTTGTTATGCCAAGTCTGAAAGGCTTCAAGATCACGACGATGTTGAGCTGTATTGCCCTGCTCTGGCTCAACCATCACTTGTTCAAGTGTGGTCAACACTTCTTGCTCATTGAGGAGGTATTGGATCTTACGGCGCCATATGTCGTAATTGTCGCCATCCAATTTCTCTCCCTTAGTTAAGTCTGCCACCACTGACTTAGCAGCCATTTCTACATACAGAGTAAATAAAAATGCGCAGGGGATATTAATGATAGCAACACAAAACAAAATATTTTGCAGCAAAAAAGAATCTAAATTAAATAATGATAATTTTACACATGTCTCAAGATCGAAAATTTGCTATGCTCGTAATCATCTCTTGCGCCTCTAGTGATAATTATCAAAATTTAATTTCATTCCATGCGCAAAAAATAATCAAACAATCTCCCACTATTTATGGCATATACAAAGCATGATAA
This sequence comes from Camellia sinensis, assembly GCF_055761805.1. Classification (NCBI taxonomy): domain Eukaryota; kingdom Viridiplantae; phylum Streptophyta; class Magnoliopsida; order Ericales; family Theaceae; genus Camellia; species Camellia sinensis. The sequence goes on along the minus strand of NC_138969.1, from coordinate 37,917,616 downwards.
ATTCCATACAATAGCATCTCAATATAAATTTGCAAACAACTCATGCTATATTTATTTAATGATGGAATTCAAATAAATAAATAAATAAATAATCATGCTTTAATTGCAACATATTAAAAAACCAAAAAAAAATTGTATTTAATATACAGATTATGCCATAATTAAAGTGTACATCATTTTTTGAAATTTTCTGGAATTTTCTGAAATTTTCTGGAATTTTCTGAAATTTTCTGGAATTTTAAATAACTAATTAAACACACATAAAATTAGAAATAAAAAATCCAGAAACTAGTAAACAGAAACAATATTCAGATTATGCCATAATTAAAATGTACATTGTTCTGAAATATTCTGAAATTTTTCTGAAATATTCTGGAATTTTAAATGACTAATAAATACACATAAAATTAGAAATAAAAAATTCAGAAACTGATAAAATGAGACAATATTACCAGTAAATAATAAAACCTTTCAGAAGTCTACAATAAATATTTCAGCCCCAGAAAATTATTTATGCAATACCAGAATCATTTTAAAGCATAAAAAATGAATTATTAACACAGGAAAAATAATTTATATTTTCTGAAAATTTTCAAAATTTTACAGAATGTAGAAAACTTAATTCTGAGTCTAACAGTATAAGCCACGCATAAAACAAATATGTAATGAATTAATTATGATCATTTAACGCAGTTCAGAATTAAAAACAAAACAAACAGTGCCTAATCGCCAGCAGCCAAGCCAGCCGAGGAAAACGGCGCGGCTCAGCACGCGGCTCGGCTCGAGGCTCGGCTCACGGCTCGGCTAGCGGCTCAGCGCGCGGCTCGGCTCGCGGCTCAGCGCGCGGCTCGGCTCGCGGCTCGGCTCGCGGCTCAGCGCACGGCGCGCGTGCGTGGCGCGGAGGGCGCGCGCGTGACTGCGCCGCTGACGCGCGCGTGAGAGCGCGTGCAAGCGCATCGGGTGAGCAGCTGGCGCGTGGAGGCGCGTGGCTGCGCGTGGAGGCGCGTGGAAACGGCCCACGGCGTCAGGTGGCGCGTGCAGGCCACGCGCCGCCTTCCAGGGTGTTTTCTGGTCCGATTTTTGTACTGCCGGACTCCTTTTTTCAAAATAAAACTATTTATGATATGAAAAAAGACATTAAAGAACATAAAAAAATATTTTTATGCTCCTAATCTGAAAAAAAAAAATTTTCTACAAATATTCATGTGTATAATATATACATATACATATAAAAGTATACACATGAGGAAAACACGAAAATATCCATTAACAGGCTCTGATACCAATGTAAACTATTTAAACACAGATTATGCAGCGGATTAAAATGATCAGATCATACCTTCTTGATGATAGAACCTTCTTGGATAAATCACGTGCTTCCAGGAAACTTCTTGATGAACCAACCCAGCAGTGGAGTGATATCACAGATTGAATATCACCCACACTAACCACAGTGTCAAAGACTTGATCGTTGTGTTTTTGGGAGAGAGTCAGAATGTGGGTTGAAAAATAGACTACGTTGTTTTTCCTTTTTCTCAGATTACCCATAACCATATCAGATATTTAATATATTATAATATCTATCCATATCAGTTAAGATACAGATAATATCTAATATATATTATATCTATCTATATCAGTTCAAACTGATAACGTCTGTTTCAAGAGTGGTTATCCTAAATAGGTTTGATTTCAAAATCAAAACCTATTTGGATAAGGATCAAATGTTAAATTTAAATGGTCATGCCACATGGGCGCCCATTACTAACAAAGATGGACACCAATAGCAACATTGCTAAAAGATGGAGGGTTCTAAGTGGTGAAGAAAACTGGAAGGGCCTATTGGACCCTCTAGACATTGATCTCCGGTGGTACATCATTCACTATGGAGAAATGACTCAAGTAACTTACGACAACTTCATCTCTAATAAGTTGTCAAAATATGCAGGAAGCAGCCGGTATGCAAAGATGGACCTCTTTGCTAAATTGGTCTAGATCCGTTTTTTTTTTATCAGCAAATAAATCTTTATTGATGAAAAACATACACGGTATGATAAGATACATCAATAAAGAGGAGCTTGGAGCTAAGACGAAGCTCCAAGCGCTAGTTGGTGAGGAACCATCAAAAGAAAAGCAAAGAATGCTGCCACAACAACCAGCCGAGAAAAAGAAAACAAAAAAACCATATAGAAGTAGTTGAGGCAACTCCAAACAGCATAACAGCACACCGAAAGCAAGCAGAACAACACACAGCAACTAGCATAACAGCAACCAATCCAGCATAACAGCAACCAATCCAGCATAGCAGACAGCACTAGAAGGAGCTGCCTAGCAGTAGACCAACTCAGTTGCAGACCAGCAAAAGAGCTACCTACCAGCATACCACCAAAACCTAGTTGCAGTCATCACTAGACAGTTACATTCCACAAAAAATACCCATCAGTTGCATTCCACCATGAAACATTCCACAGAAACCAGAATCTAATATGCACTCAGCATAACACTCAATTAGTAGAATAACTCTGAGAACACACCTGCAACACAAACAGAGCTTTGTTTCAATGCATTGATAAACAAACCCACCAGCATAATAGTCCAGACCATTTAGGCCTCCATTAGAGCATCTAGTAACACACATTGAAGCAGCTGAATCAGACACCCTGAAGCGGATAACCTGAAACAGAATTACAGAGGGCCTAACTAGACAACCTAATCTGATTGAAATTGCAAACAATATCATCAACTGAATAATCAACCTCCAAACTCCATTTTACCCACAGAGCAATCTGTACCTTTACTTTATCACAAAAATCATCAAAAGTGGGTTGTGCCATTTTGAACCTACATTCATTTCGCAATCTCCATACATACCATAACATAACAGATGGAACCATCTCCCATAATCTAGAAACCCAATGTTTACTCTTACCAGGAGACCAGCACTGTAAAAGGCCCTGAACAGATCCAGGAATTGCCCAAACCTGATCACTCCATCTTACCATTTGAGACCAACATTTCCATACCAATGGACAAAACAGGAGCACATGATTCAAGGATTCCACTTAGCTTGGCAAAACACACACATATTATCTGCTGATACAGGTACCACCCCAATCCTCTAAAGGAAGATTGCAGTCTTAACTTTGTCTCTCCAAGCCAACCAGCAAAAGAACTGCACTTTTGGCAGGGCTAAACCAACCCATACCCCTTTAGGCACAACCTGACCAGTCCCTATTGTAGCATCCCACCATCTTCTCGCAGAAGAGACTGAAAATAGACTTGAGTTATTTGCTAACCAAGAACAAGAATTGATACAATCAGACCTCACCAATGTAAAGGTTTCCAACAAATCCATCAATCTCTGCAGTTCCTCAACTTCCCATACAAATAACTATCTTCTAAATTTCAGCTGCCACAGCCCCAGATTACTCTTCTTAGCACTGATTTGTTGAAGGGTCTCCTATCTCTCAGTGGATAGACTATAGAGTCTGGGGAATTGAACCTGCATATCTCTATTGTTAAGCCATTTATCCTGCCAGAACATGATTCTCCCTCTATTTCCAACCTTAATTCTGAAATGATCACCATAGAACTCACCCAATTGCTAATTTACTGAGAGAAGTTTCACAATGTCCAACCAAACTGTGGACATCTCACTTGAGAGACTCAGAGCTAGAAGCCAACCTCCTTCATTCCTACCATACCTCGAACAAACCACAGCTTTCCACAAAGCTATATCTTCATTACCATACCTCTACCACCACTTTAATAATAAACATTCATTCACCTCTCCTAAATCTCTCACACCCAAACCTCCTTGACTTTTACTCTTTGTGATCTCCTTCCATTTGACCAAGTGCACTTTCCTTTTATTAACATTCCCTCCCCACAGAAAAGATGACTGCAACTTGACTAAGGCTTTAACAACACCCTTAGGCATTCTAAAGAGAGAAAGAAAATAGATTAGCAAATTAGCAAGGACTGCCTCGATCAAAGTCAACCTCCCAGCATAAGATAGTAGCTTCCTCTTCCAGGAGGACAGCTTTTTCTTCACCATCTGCACAACTGGGTTCCAAGTACTCTGTTTCCTAGGATTGGCCCCTATTTGTATGCAACATTGTCAATCCAAGACCCCAATGCATTCATCTTGAAGTCTCTATTAAAGGAGGCATGTAGCAGAGAATCGAATTGGATGGGATATGTCACTATGGCCACAGACGAAGGGATGGCAAAGTTGGGGAGGAGAGACATTGTGGTTCCCTAGAAAGGAACACACCAGGCCTTGGAATGGGTTAATGTTTTGCAAATTTTTCTCGTTTCACCTTCAAAGATACTTGGAGAGCAGGATGATGATACTAAGGTGCATCAGGGATTTTACTCTATCTATACTTCAAATGATCCAAGATCACCATTCACCAAGACTAGTGCTAGAGACCAGGTAATTTTGATAAACAATTTACAAATAAGCTTATACTTCTTAAGTAAGGAAAAACATACCCAACCTGAGGGGGCTGAATATGAAATGGGACGGATCCTAGCCTTGGGCCGGCCCAATCTACTAAAGCCCAAATCCAAGTGGGTCAGATGAATTCATGGGCAAGCCAATTGAGCCTAACTCCATGATCAACAGTCTACCTGAGTCCTCAAGCACTTGGGCCAAACCCGCAGTGGAAAGGCTAGTCCAACCGCGACACTAGGCTGGGCCGAGCTGCAAGACCTAATCAATAGGCCGAACTAAAGTGGGCCGAGCCCATACAAAGATATCCGAATGGACCAACCCATCTCTATAAACGATCTTGTAAAAGGCCGAGCCAAGGCACAACGGTACCGAGTTGGGGAAACCTCACAGAGAAACATGGCAGCTATGAGGATATGCATGTGCAAGTTGCCACCTCAGCTGGTCCCCAACACATAGAATCACAGAAGCAGTTAAACCAAAGGAATGTGGTTTGTTATCAGCATGACTACAATGAGTGTATGTATTCTATGACAACTACCAGGTGGTCCCCTACCTTGGGCAAGGCTAAAAGGAAACTTGGTAGCACCAAAACCCCATGAAACCATCTTGAGAAGCAAGCAAGGAACCCTATATATACTACATGAACTTTACATTGAAGGTAGCTGAACTGCTCCAAGTTGAACCCCATTTACTTACAAACTCAACTCACTACACTTCTTCTCCGATCACTGATTCCCACACCGGAGGGGTCATCCGGCCAACCCCTGCCGGGCAGCTCTTACGGTGTTTCTTGTGGTAGGAACCTCAATCCTTGGATAGTCCAACCGAGTGCGAAGCCCCAGTCCACTTTCATCTAGTGCAGAATCCGGTATGCACAATTGGTGTGGTGAGCATGGATCACTTCATCTCTAAACTCTGCACTCAATTCCGGCGATGAGGATTGAAGATGTCCCACCTTCGACACATACTCCACAGACAGAGAAGACAAAGGACAAAGGCTTGGCACCCCCAACAGTCCTAGAAGAACAAACTGGAAACAATAACCGGACTCTTGAATCCGTCGAGCATCGATTACCCTTCGCTGGAGGTTCTTCTCATCACTTTCTTTTGGAGAAGGATTACGGAGATCGAATCATAGACTCCATGGGGATGGAGATACAAGAGCTGAAAGCCCAATTTAAAAGGGTGTTGGGTGATCCAACGGAAAAGAAGACTGAAGTAGAGCCCTCTCGCTTGCAACAGAAGAGCTCATCCAGAGAGCCACCAGTGAAAAAGTTTCCCAGAAATGAGTCTGGGCAACAAAGCCAGCCTATCCCGGTACAGAGTGAGGTGGTGAGCAGCCACACCCGTGGGTCATGCCGGAGAAGGGATAAAAGGCAGAAGACGGTTAGCCAACAGACTGAATACCCTCCTCAAGACCTTTGTACTTGGTTGATCGGCAACAAGCAGAACGAGCAACATCAAGATCATCTGGACTGTACCATTAACCAGAGAGAGCATCGAGTGCTGGATAGGCTCGTCTCCTCGCCATTCTCCCTGAAAATTGAGGCCATGAGACCTCCAAAAAAATTCACCCCGCCAAAGTTAACTTCGTATGATGGCAAGTCAGACCCACTGACGCATATTAGACATTACAGACAGATGATGTCTCTATGGAGCCGAGATGAGGCACTGATGTGCCAAGTCTTCCCATGTAGCTTGGGAGAAACTGGACTTCGATGGTTCGATAGGCTCTCTGCTGGATCAATTCATGGCTGGAAGCAACTCTCCGAAGAGTTCCTATCCAGGTTCGTCTCCAATACTAAGATCCCGAAAGAACCAGATACACTGTTCGGTCTCCGAAAGGAGCAGGAAGAAACGTTGCGTAGTTATGCTAGGAGGTACTGGGAAGCGTACAATGACCTGGAGGAAAACGTGTGCAGTGAGCAGATGGCCGTTATGTCTTTCAAACATGGTCTGCGCCTGGAAAGGAAGTTGAGACAATCATTTACCAAGCGCCCGGCCACATCATTAAAAGATTTGCGTGCCAGGATTAAGCAGTATGCTTGCCTCGAAGATGATTAGATCCCCATCGAGGTAACATCAGCAGAACAAACAGCTTGGCACAAGAAGAGAATAGATCGAGGAGAACACCGAGGGCTCACCGTGAATGAGGTGGATAAGTCCGAATCTCACGAAGCCGTCATGACTGTATTCAAAGAATCGATCTATTGAATCCTATAAAAGATCAAGAGAGGGCCCTTCTTTGTTTGGCCACCGAAAATGTTGGGAGATCCAGCTCGGCGCAATCAGAAGCTCAGACGCACCTACCATCAAAATAGGGGGCACATGACTCGGAACTGCAGGGCACTGAAGCAACACTTGGAGGACTTAGTAGTAGCTGGGCACCTCCGGGATTACATTGATCAGGATAAGGAAGTGACCGAACCGGGGAACCCACCACCAGAACCGAATACTGAGCACCCACCTCGGCTGATAATAAATGTGATCCATGGAACAGCTACCTAGGGCCGTAAAGAGGCACTGAAAGAAGAGATTGGTAAGGCTGTGCATATTCAGCAAGTCATGTCAGTAAAGCCCGCATCGAAAAAGGTATGCATGGTACCCAAATCCCCATCGTTTACTGTTTCATTTACTAGAAAGGATTTAGAAGGCATACAACACCCACATACTGATGCACTGATTATAACTGTGGGAATTGGGAAACGGTTTAATGTAAAACGAGTCCTGGTAGATCAGGGTAGTGCAGCAGACATATTGTATTATGACTTGTTCAGAAAGCTTGGTCTCTCCGAGCAACACCTCACCCTAGCGACAGCCCCCTTAGTTGACTTTAATTCATAGCTAGAATGACCGCTGGGCAGAATAGTGTTGCCAGTTGTGGCAGGAATAAAAACCATCCAGATAGAGTTTCTAGTTATTAATACACCATCCCCTTACAACGCCATACTTGGACGCCCATGGATTCATCAAATGGAGGCGGTCCCTTCAACCTACCACCAGCTCATCCGTTTCCCAACGGAACACGGAGTGGAGCAGATCTCATGGGAACAAGTTGCGTCCAAACATTGCTTTATGGTGGCACTAAAGGCAAAGCAACTCTGTAACCAGGTACAGACAGTGAAAATGGCCGAGCAGCCAGTCTTGGAAGATGTAGGGGGAGCCCCAGAGGAAAAGATAGTAGAAGATTTGGAGAAAGTCCTGGTAAAAGAGGATGATCCAAAAAAGTACTTCCTTATCGGTACTTCGTTAGGCGCTGATCAGAAACTTCAGCTGCTGGAACTACTGAGGGAAAATATGGAGGTATTCGCATGGTCAGTATATAATACTCCAGGGTTGGACCCAAAATTTGCTTGCCACAAGCTCAACATTAACCCTTCCGCTCGGCCCGTTGTACAAAAAAAGTTGGAGATCCTCAGTTGAGCACACTGAAGCAGTAATTGCCGAAGTCGAAAACTCCTGGCATCATGAGTGATCAGATAAGTTCAGTACCCACAATGGCTATCCAACACAGTTGTTGTCAAAAAGAAGAACGAAAAACGGAGAGTTTGGGTTGACTTCACTTGCTTAAACAAAGCCTGCCCTAAAGATAGATTTCCACTACCTCGCATCGATCAACTAGTGGATTCAACAGCAGGGCATGAGCGTATGAGTTTTCTAGACACTTATAGCGGTTATCACCAGATACCATTGTTCGGCCTAGATTAGGAGAAGACAACATTTATCACTCCGAGGGAAACTTACTGTTACAAAGAAATGTCATTCGGCCTCAAGAATGCCGGGGCAGCCTACCAGCGAATGATCACTCGGATGTTCAAAGACCAACTTGGGAAAACCATGGAAGCTTATATAGATGATATGGTAGTAAAAAGCAAGCTCGCTACAAACCACCTTGCAGACTTGAGAGAAGTTTTTGGCATCCTGAAAAACCATAAGCTTCGCCTCAATGCCTCGAAATGCGCTTTCGAGGTAGGAATAGGGAAGTTCTTGGGATACATGGTCACCGACAGAGGAATCGAGGTAAATTTGGATCAAATCAAAACAATACAAGATCTTGAAGTACCAACAAAGGCTAAAGAGCTGCCGAAACTGGCCGGAATGGCGGCCGCCCTGAATCGGTTCATCAGCAAATCTTTAGATCGGATGAAGCCCTTCTTCCAACTATTGAGGAAAATGGCAGCGTTTGAATGGAGTTACGAGTGTACCGAATCACTGCAAAGTCTCAAAAGATACCTCAGTACACCACCTCTTCTGTCTACTCCAGAACCAGGAGAGGAGCTGTACCTATATTTAGCAGTCTCAAATCATGTCGTAAGCGCAGTATTAATTCGAGAAGTTAACAAGGAACAGAGGCCAGTATACTATGTTAGCAAGACTTTACTAGATGCCGAGACACGGTAACTTCCCTTGGAAAAGTTAGCTTACGCGCTGCTTATCGCCTCAAGAAAGTTGCAACATTACTTCTAAGGGCATACCATCAACGTCCTCACTGAATTCCCCCTCAGATCTGTATTCAGTCGAGCTGATTTCTCTGGCCGAACAGCAAAATGGGCGGCAGAACTTGGTGAGTTTGACATTCGGTATCAACCCAGGACGGCAATCAAGGCCCAAGTCTTAACAAATTTCGTCGCAGAATTTGCTCTCTCCCAGAGTACCGATCTAGGGAATCCTAGTTCGGCACAGGTACCACGCACCACCGAACAGGGAAAGCACTATGCTTTAGAAGCATGGAGACTTTTTATTAAAACATCTGGCAGCTTGATGTTGATGGGTCATCCAATAACCGAGGCTCGGGGCCAGGAGTTGTACTTATCTCACAAGAAGGATTTATCTAGGAATAGGCTCTCAGGCTCGGTTGGAAGGCTTCAAACAGCGAGGCAAAGTACGAAGCGTTATTGGCTGGCTTACATAGTGTCGAACGCTTCAGTGCAGAATAGCTTCTTGTTTTCAGTGATTCACAACTAGTGGTAAACCAGCTTTCTGGGGTCTATGAAACATAAGATGAAAGAATGGCTATGTACGCAGGCAAGGCCAAAGACCTACTCAAAAAGTTTCAATCCATACGAGTGGAACGAATTAGTCAGGACAAAAACAGCCATGCTGATGCTTTGGCTTGCCTCGGCTTATCAGTGGATACCAAAGACGCTAGAAAGTTTGGGTTGAGTTCATGCCAGAACCAAGCATTGCATCTCCAGTCCTCTGCAGCAACCTAGAGCCAAGCTGGATGGATACGATACTTGCTTTTCTAAAATTCGGTACTCTCCCCAAAGATAAAAAGGAAGCCAACAAAGTCAGACATAGGTCAGTTCGGTTTTAGATCTCACCATCTGGGAAGCTGTACAGGCGCTCCTATCTTGCCCTTATCTTCTATGTGTGCATCCAGATCTGGTCGAGAATGTTCTCTACGAAATTCACGATGGGATTTATGGATGCCACGTTGGTAGAAGGTCACTGGCCCACCGAGCCCTCACTGACGGGTACTGGTGGCCATAGATGCAACAAGATGCGCAGCAGTACGTACAGAAGTGTGATAAATGTCAGAGGTTTGCTCCACTCATTCATCAGCCAGCCAAAACTCTCACTCCACTCACCAGCCCATGGCCCTTTGTCCAATGGGGTCTGGATATTGTCGGACCATTGGCACAGGGCATCGGGAATAGGCGATTCTTCATTGCTGTAACCGACTATTTCACTAAGTGGGTTGAAGTCAAGGCGTTGCCAAGTATCAAAGAAGTGAATACGAAGTGGTTTGTCATGAGAAACGTGGTGGTGCGTTTCGACATCTCGCGGATACTGATTGCGGATAATGGAACACAGTTCAATGGAAAGATCTTCAGAAAGTTTTTTGCCGACCTCAGGATCGAGTATCGGAACTCTTCTCTAGGGTACCCACAAAGTAATGGACAGGCAGAAGCGTCAAACAAAACCATCATCAACGGAGTAAAGAAACAGCTTGAGCATGCAAAAGGAAAATGGGTTGAAGAGTTACCCCACGTACTATGAGCATACCGAACCACAACACGACGCTCAACGGGGGAAACACCTTACTCTCTAACTTATGTAATGGAGGCCATCATCCCACTCAAAGTAGGTTTCCCAACCCTTCGATTTGAATTGTTTGAAAGCACCAGTAATGAGGAAGCTATTGCACAAACACTGGATATGGAAGAGGGCCGAAGAGAAGCAGCACTGATCAGACTTGTCGTGTCTCAGCAGTAGCTCATCAAAAGTTTCAATCAAAAAGTCTCCCCATGGCAATTCATACCTGGAGAGTTGGTTCTGAGAAAAGTTATGGATCACAAAAGAGTGCCTGGCGAGGGCAAACTTGGGCCTGACTGGGAAGGTCCATACAAGATCACAATTGCTGCTGGAAATGGAGCTTATTACCTAGAGGATCTCAAAGGCAGAGCCATACCTCGGCCTTGGAATGTAACAAATCTGAAGAAATACTATCAATAGAATTATCCCCCAACTTCTCTATCAGAATGTATAGGAAGTTATCTGTTGACCAATGCAAATGCTTCCCCACTTCTCTCAAACTTATCAAATTCTTGTAATTAGCTTTGATGTTTATCAAACGAAATTAGTTTTGGTACTCACCAAACGGAATTAGCTTTGATGTTTATCAAACGAAATTAGTTTTGGTACTCACCAAACGGAATTAGCTTTGATGTTTATCAAACGGAATTAGCTTTGGTACTCACCAAATGGAATTAGCTTTGATGTTTATCAAACGGAATTAGCTTTGGTACTTATCAAACGGAAATAGCTTTGATGTTTATCAAATGGAATTAGCTTTGATGTTTATCAAACGAACTTAGCTTTGGTTCAAACCCAAACAGACTCAGTTTCAGAACGACTGAACGGAATTTAAATTTGGTTAGGACTCAAGCATGCCAAGTGGTATTGCTTGGTGGAATTATGTTTGGCAACTAAATTGGATTTTAGCCAACTGGAATTACTTGGTGGAAACCACACTAACATATCTTAAGTAAACATCTCTGAATCCACATAATTTTTTAAGTATTGTCATGTCAACACTTCTGTACTGATGCGAACAAACAGAGTTGGAACAAACTTGGCTAAGCTCTGTCAGGAGCAAACTTCCAGCATCAGTCTTACTTAGCTCCAGGTGGGGGCAAACAATTATTTTTTCAAACCAACCTGGACCTGAGTAAGACACCTCTTCATGCCTTTGTCCCATTCAAACGCACCTGTGCTATCGAAGTTGCAACAGACTTAAGCAGTTCTACCTAAGAGCACAATCTTCAGTACCAATCTTACTTAGCTCCTGGTGGGGGCAAACAATTGTTTTTTTTTAGAACCAACCTAGACCAAGGTAAGACCCTCTTACAAAATCAAGCACAACCATGTAACATATTCGTTAGCCAGACTGAGCATCTGTTCGGCCCCGAGGTCTCAACAGTGCTCGGTCGGGGACAAACAGTACAGAACTAGTCGGAGCATCTATTCCAAGCAATACAGAACTAGACCGAGCATCTGTTCGGCCCCGAGGTCCCAACAGTACTCGGCCGGGGCAAATAGTATAGAAAACATTCAGACATAGAAGCCAAACAGCATCAGATTGCAAATTCAAAAGAAAAATCCCATCATCCAACGAAAGGCACAGATGGCCTCATAGCCAGGAAAAAAAAAATTGTCTTGGCAAGTATAGAAAGAGAGCTCGTCAAGGGAACCGAGCCACAGTACATCAAAACAGAAAAGCAAAAACTTCAATTCCTTTCAGAGAAAACTTCAACTTTCATTAACAGAGGGAACCTCAGGAGCAGCGTCCATGATCTTGTCCAGGCCATCTTGAGAAAGAAAAGTACAAGCAGCTCCAACTTCCTGAGAAGTAGAAACTTCCTTAACCACATCTTCTACGGCTTCAGTCTCCAGGGTTTCACCCCCTTCAACATTCACCGTTTCAATGGCAACATCACCGTCCTGAGTCTTGTTTACAGAATCAATTTCTGGGGAAACTTCAGCCGGAAGAATAGCAGGGGTGGTGACAATCTTTGAACCCAAGGATCTTGAGGGGACTGGGACATCCTGAAACAAGGAAGAGCCTTCAGGAACTAGGGCAGCAGCTAAAGCACTCCTCCAACCCTTTAGAAAGAGCTTGTCTCGCAGCACTAAAACCTCCTCTTTATAGGCAACCCCAGCCTCATCCCAACCTTGTTGCTAATGCTTGGCCTCCAACATAGAACGCTCGGTAGCCATCACTGCGATAACGGCCTCCAGCTCGGCCACTTTTCCTTCAAGTTGAGCTTGCACCCCAATAGCATCCTCCTTTGATTTTTCAAGTGAAGCAACAATCTTGTTCAAACGGAATGCCTCCCTGTCGGCAATTCGGCATCTTTCTTTCTCGGTCTCCAGGATCACCGTCAGTCTCTCAGCATTCATAGTGGCCTCCAACACGGCCTTTTCTAGTTCTTCAACATAGGTGATAGACACATGCATCCTCTGAATACACTGCAACGGATTACAAAGTATTAAAAGAAAGAAAGCAGTAGCATAACACTAAAAGCAAGCAAAACAAGAAAGCACTTACAACAGTCATCATCTGAAGGGTCCCCTTTAGAATAGAAATATCGCGTGGCCCATTATGGTCAGGCATGTCAACCGGCATCAACAAAGTTTTGGTCAAATCAAAAGCAAAATCTTGGGAAGCAACAACTGAATTAGAGATAGAAATGGACCTTCCTTGATGCAGTATCGGAGGTTCCCATTTCTCAAGTGCTTTGTCCTCAATAGGATCTTCAGAAGCTTCCCCCCACCACTGCCTTGCTAGTCTCTCTCCTCCTCTTTTTTGTCTTCTCAGCAACCGAAGCGGAGGGCTCGACAGTGGCAGCGTGAGTTCCAGAAGCTCCCATCTCTAATTTTGCATCCATGAGGCTTTTCGCCTCGGCCTTCAACAAAGGGGTCTCCAAAGTATCAGAGGCACCGAAAGCCTTAGCCTCCAAATCCACTAGCACTCTCCTCTTCGACACAGACCCACCCCCTACGAAACTAGGGGCAGGAGAAGGTGTCCTTTTAGGCAATGAACCCTGGCTTCGACGGCGGTTTGTAACCAGAGGAGTGACGGATGTGTCAGTCTCAGTATCAGAATCTAGAAGGGATGTAGCGAGCCTCGCTTTCTTCGAAATGACAGAGAGGTAAGTCGCTTGGTAATCCAACAACTCTGGCGCAGACCTCTTCTTGTACCTCAGAACGGCTTTGATGGCCTCAGTGTTCTCTCGATTCGACCTTCGCTAAAAACGAGAGGACTCTGCAAAAAAGAAGTACCACATTAAAACAACACCCAAAACAAAGGCAAGAAATACAAAAAACACTAGAGGAAGGATTCAAACCTGGGTAGCCATCCTTCAGAGGCATCCGTTCAGACTGGAACTTGGTCCTGGCGGGGAACTCCCAGTTGCCACCAACTTGCAGAAAATTATCATTGTGCTTGTCTGAATCAGGCAAACCAGTCACTAGATGACAATCGACCGAACAAACACGCAGGTAGTACGTGCTATGATCCTTGTTATGAGAAAAAGTGTAGCAGCCCAAAATGTTCCAAATATCGAGATTCAAGCCCAACCGTTTGTTGAGAGTGGACACACCACAGACGACACGAAACAGGTTAGCAGATACTTGCATCGGGGTGAGTTGAACCTGGTGCAGAAATCGGTGCACCAAAGGGTCGAGAGGAAAACGAACCCTTTCCTCAACGACGGATGCAACCGGAAAAGCAACTGTATTCCTAGTGCCCATACGCTTGGCATCGACCTTTGCTAGCGAAAGGGTCACGTCATCAGGGATATTGTAATCACGATGAATCATGGCCATGGCCTCAAGAGTATCAACCAATGAGCGAAACCTTTCCCATCAAACTGAACCTAGTGGTACAAGGGAAGAACTCAGATACCAAGATGGGGAACACAATGGCACAAGGGCCAAACAACATGATTGAAACAGAAAAAAACAAGAGAAGAAGGATCACAAGAGAACTTACAGAGATCAAAGCAGCGGTAGCGAACGGGCGGCGCTGAAGCAAGACCGGCAGTGGAAAGTCTGAGCAGAGCACTGTAGACACCCCATTTTTGACCGTCCTCAAGACTTGGACGTCACCGTTTGAACACTCGGTGATTATCCATGTTTGTGTTCGTTTGGAGTTCCCGGAGGTCTCGGCTCGCGCGCCTTGCCTCAGGATCTCCGAACTTGACTGTTTAGTGTGGTTTTACACCAAACACTTGTGTTTTGCCTTGGAGGGGCAGGGAATGCCTTGTGAGGCATCCCCACACACCACCGGCAGTGGCTAGAGGCCACCGGCTGGTTTTTGCTGCCACCGGCAATGTATATTGCCGGCCGGCACTATTTGTTGCCGGTCAGCACTATTTAGTGCCGGTCGGCACTCTTTTTTGCCAAGATGGCCTTTTTGGCCGGCCGACTACTGTGCATCTGCTTTTTGTAGATATTTTAAGACAACTGTCTTGCTTTTGGCTCCCCTCCATACACGTGTATGGAGGGATCTCTCTCTTGGAAGCTTGTCTTGTAAGCTTTACAAGACAATAAGCTTCTATAAAGAGAAGGCTTGTCTCTTGGCCTTAGGGTTGGAGACTTTTAGACATTTTAGAGACAAAAAACACAGAGAGAAGCTCTGGTTTTTAGGGTTAGGATCCATACATATCCTATCTCTCTTTTTCTCTCTTTGTGCTCTAGGTGTTTTGTGTCTTACTATTGCACACAAACACCTAGTGTTTCACCTTCCTCTAGCTACTGAGGTTCTAAGGGACTGATTTTAGTGTCTTGGTGTTGGATTCAAGCCAAGGAAGGCCATTGGAGCATCATTGTTGAAGAGGTCTTCAAGGGTAAGAATCTCACCTCTTTATTCCCCATTTTTGCACCTTATTTCTACCTATCTTAGAACTGTTTTTGTGCTTAATGTATAATACAAAAAAGTTCTGTTTTTTAGCCCTCTTGATTTTTTATTAAGAGTGTTTTGTGGTTTGAGGGTGTTTGACCCCTCTTAGGCCTTGAAAGCCCTCATTTTGTGCTATTTTGTGCTAGATTCGGGACTTTGGTGTTTGGGCCTCTTCACCACTGAAATCTTGAGGGATTTCAGTGGTGGAGATGGTGCCTTGAAGTCTCCAAAAGGAGAGGGCCACCCCCTCTCCTTGTTGTCCTTAAAGTGGACCATTTTTGGCCTCTTGAGGGAGCACCATGCTAGAGTGTCTGTTGATCTTACCTTGGCTGTTTTTTGTGCTTAATATGTCATATTATGCCTCTGATTTTTGTTGGTTTTGGTACACCATGCATGCTTAGCATACCTACCATGTAATGCCATGTTATTGCCTCAATGTGCCTTAGGTTGTTAGCCCTTGTTAGAGCATGTTTTAGGCTTAGTCTTGTGAAGATTATGTGCACATTTTGCCATGTTCTAGGTCTGTCCTAGGTTGTATGGGTCGGATTTGGCATGCATCATATAGCCTCTTTGCATTTTGGCTTGTTGGCCTTAAGTATGTGAGTGTGTAGCATGCCATTTTTGCATTGATTTGGTGATTTGGGACCATCCACCATGTCATTTCAGACCTTATAGTATGCTTGTAAGCTTGCATTTGATGTCCCTTTAATGCCTTGTAAGGTTGTCATCTCATGCTCCATGTTCGTGCCTTCATGCATGCCACCATGTTTAGGCCCCTAGGATGTCATGTCATTGTGTTCTTAGCTTTGTTTTAACATGCTAAACCTCTGATTTTGGTCCTTCCTTTCATGCCATGTTTGGTCTTGCTAAGAGTAGTTCAATACTCCCTTTAGCTTGCTTTGAGCTTTGATCATGCTAGCATGCATTGCTTGTGTTAATTGGTAGGTTTGGAGCCTCTAATTCATGCATATTCATTGTTTACTTTGCATGCCATTAGCCCACATTATGCCTCTCCCAAGTGTGCTTGAGAGTCGCCTTTTTATGCTTAAGTGTCGGTCCTTGTGTGCATGCATGTTTGCATGCCATTTAGCCCTCATTTTATAGCACTTTGGCCACTGTTTTGGGCCTATTTAGAGCTGCCCAAATCATGTTTAAGTCCATCTTTTCATCCATTTGCATTGCCTCATGTTTGCTTGTATGCTTGCATAAGTGCCTTGCCATGCCATGTTGCATCCTTAGCTTGCATGCCTAGGTTGCATTGCATCTTGCATGCATGCCTTGTTCCTTGACTTGATGATAGGAATTGGGCCTTGATTTGTGTGTTTGGTTTGCATTTCATTTGACATGAAAGTTGCATACTTGACTCTTTGGGCCATCATGCATGGAAATGCGTGATTGGTGGTCCGAGAATCGAGACACATGCCCCTTTGAGTCACAAACATGATAAGGGACATGAATGGTGCATATATGCCTTGAATTGTGCTGTCATGCTTTGCCTTGCCCTCTGTTGCTGTCAATTGCAGATTCTGCAGCCACACTTTGCCGACCGGCAGTGTTAAGTGCCGACCGGCAATCCCTTCTTCGCCGACAGCTTCATTTTGTGCCGATGGACATAACACACTGCCGATGACAGTTCCATTCAGCCGGTGGCACTTCTCAGTGTCCAAGGAAGCAGTCCTGAGGTTTTGACAACATCCAGAGGAGTGAAGGAAGGAAAACAGAGGCAGCCTATGCATGGCGGTGCATTTCCGAGCAAGATCCGGACATGCGCTGCATTTGGCCCTCCCTCCGAGGTGGTTTACTGCTTTTCCTAGATTAATTAATTTGCTTAGTTGATTAGGCAATTTGTAATATTTAATTAGCTTGCGTAGTTAATTAATTTGTAATATTTATTCGGTCCCTCTGAGTGAGGGAAAATTTGTAATAAGTGTGGGTGAGTGTGTGTATGTCTTCCAATCCCCACTTCTTTCTTCCCTTTTATTTACCTGCTTATGATGGTAGATTAGGGCATCTTTAAAATTAGCATACCTTATGCTATGCATGTGTGCATTCATGCATTTGTATTGCATACATTAGGCTCGGTACATCATGCTAACTGCATTTGTACTTCAAATCCAATTTGAATACGTGCATCGATTAATCATATTTCACATGCCATGTTTAGGGTTAGCCGAGCCTGCCTAGATTGCATTTTTGCATGTGATGCATTAGCCATTTTTAACATGAACTAGGACATGCATGTTTGCTAACTAGTTTATTGTTTTGGCACGGAGTACGATGTAAGTATTTATGCTTTAGCATCCCGCATGCGTGTGAGTGTTGCCATGAAAGTATGCCTACCATGCGGCTAAGTGCTTATGTGTTAAATTGTTTTAATGCCTGTGAGTGGAGGTTCGATTGTTTGAGTTGGAAAAACTCGTTGAAATCCGTATTTTAGCCTACTTGCGAGTAGCAAATGCCAAAGCGCTTTTCAAAACAAACGGATATGCAATGCTTATTTCCAAACTAGGCAATCTAGTCTATACTTGTTTGCTGCGCGCATAACGTAGTAATTCTAGGCTAACAAATGGAATAAGAACGCATAACGTCTTCAAAATCGGATATCATGGTTAGTAGAGGCCGGTCTTCGGACTGGGCGAGAGGGGGTGCTCATAGCTGACCTTCCCCAATCGTACCCTAGCTCCCGAGCCGAGACAACTCCGGTGATGACGGACATGTGGCCATCGGCACCGAGTCAGGGTTTCCTAAATTTCCCCAATAAAAAATATTTAGGTGGCGACTCTGTATTTGGCAAAGCAGTCCATGTTAGGCACTTCTTTTAAAAAAAATCTGTTTCTCGGAACGATTTACCGGATTTGGACTCGTTGGTTCAAGATTAAGAACCGTAACAAAAAATCGAGTCTGAACTATAGCGAGGGCCCCCTCCGCGGGCGCGTCTACAGTTTCTGGCGACTCTGCTGGGGATTTTAGAGAGCTTGACTCGAACTCGTGATATCCTGTTTTGATTTCATTTATGTGTCTCTTTGCATTGCATGTGCATTGGTGCGCCTAAGAACACAGTGTTTGCCATCTGCCATTCCTGAACAATTTGCCGGAGGCTTGTCTTGTCAAGGCATGACCATAAGGCTGACCGGTTATGGGCTCTGACAGTATGGGAACACAAACCCCGGTTTTACCGAGGCACCCTTTTTAACCACTCGACCTAGTACATTTTCGGATCCATAGTGACCATTCCAAATTAGGACAGGCTGCTTACCCGATGTTAGGTTGTTTGAGAACCGCTGCGTGCGTAGTGAAACCCTAGCTCCTGACAAAATAGGACAGGGAAACCCTACCCCAACATAGGGGTGTTTTGGTTCTCTTTACTTGCTATGTGCTTTTAGAATGTATTTCTACAGGGAAAGTATATATCAGTTTGCAAGTTTGAGTATCAAACCTGAGGGCGCCAGTATAAGTATCTGTTATGAGAATCAGTTATCTGCGGGTATCGGGTTCAGTTTTTGGGAACAGTGATTTCTGGGAACAGTGATCAGTAGTGGAATACAGTTGTTCGGCTACACCTGTGTTTGATCCGTTTGGGGCTGAAATGCTGTATGTTTTTCCTTTCAGTTCAGAAGGTTAGAGAGTTGATACAGAATAGCCAGTGTTCTCCCTTGCCGAGGCAGGGCTTATGATGACGCAGAATTCAGAAGAGATCGTAGTTATGACGGCTGCATTGGAGCAGGGGATTACTCTGCAAAGTGAGGCCAACACTGATGTGTCACATCCACCCAGGTCGCCTGTTGTGCACCCGGTCTGGGCACCCCAGTTATATCAGGCTCGCGAGCCTACTACATTCGAACTGATGGGGATGATAGGTGATCTCCAGAGGTCTGTGGCGGATCTCACCTACGGAATGTCAGCTTCACCCCCAGCGGCACCATATGCCGAGAATTTCATACCACAGGAGCCCCCGCTGCTGGGGCGGATTGTGATAGAGCTCAGCCAGCCAGAGGTGGCTTCTAGCTATAGCCACGACATGTCAGCAACAACCGGGCTTCGCTCTGAAGTAGCAACTCAAACCCTCGATCAGGCTGAGGTCGGAGGAAAAGACAAAATGAAGGCAGACGCCGATCCTATTGAACAACTGTTGTGGGCAGTCGAGGCTTTGAAAGCCGGAGGGATGAACAAGCAACAGATATCCGCAGTTGTGGCAAAAACTGTGGAGGATGCTTTCCCCACTCCACCTGAGGGTAGTTCAGGTCAGTCAGAAAATCGGGATAGGCCCCGTCATGCCAAGACAGTTCCTCCTATTCCCGCCCCTGCACCCGGGAAAGATCAGAAAGCCAAGGTGGCGCCTGCCGACCCTTTCGCCTGTGCAGCTAGTAAGAGCGCTCAGACTCCAAAGTACCTGCCCCGAGGGCACAGGACCTTTCATGCTCTCTACATGCCTCTATCCAAGGCACTTCAGATCCTTGCCAAGAGGGGACACCTTAAACCCTTGGAGCCTCGGCCTCTCCCGAAGAATCTCCCCGCTACGCATGATGCTGCTCAGTACTGCGCGTACCACCAGCAGACAGGCCATGCCACCGACAATTGCTTCCGCCTCCGTCATGAGGTGCAAGATTTGATTGACAATGAGGTTATCCTCTCACCCACCTCAGCGAAGTCTGTTACCACCGAGCTGTTGGACTTTGAGGATACTGCAAGTATGTAATCAGAAGTTGAACCACCTGCGGGCGGCATCTGGATGTGTTTTGAATGTAGCGTTTGGCACGCATTTTTGAGTGGCTATGAACGCTAGCTTTGTAAATCCTGGCTTGGGTATCGTGTCAGTCTTTTGTTTTGAGTCTGTCTCTTTGTCTTGAGTCAGTCTTTTTGCTTAAAGGTCTTTCTTGTTGTAGCGAGTCAGTCCCCTTTGTATATAATACCAGGTGATTCTGGGGTTGTTGCCTCGAACACCGTTTTGTCTTGTAATTACCTGTTTTGTTTTTGAGTATTTTTCTGCCGAGGGGCCAGTTACACCAACAAATCTGAATGGAACAGCTGTTACTATCTCACTTCCGTGCTTGCTTTCAGTATAAGTGCCGGAGGATCTGAATGGGCCGACAGTACATCTCGCCTGCTCTCCTGCGCGCCAAACTCATTGCATTAACCTAAGTTTTTCAAAAAGAAAAACCCTTTTGAACACTGCGGTGATAAAAACGAAGAGGAAGGAATTCCTCGGGTTTTACAAAACTTTGATCATTTTGAGAGAAAGAGAGGCGTGCTAAGCCCTTAATGAATGAAATCATGCTTGTCGGCGTGAGTACTGAAAAGGATCCTGGCTTGATCCAGATTGGTTCCACACTATCTTCAGCGCGAGCGATTTGTCGCTTCCTTAAAAACTTTCAAAAACAAATGTTTTACGCGGCCCTGTGAAGACTTGTGTGGAATCGCTCTTCAGATTGCGCAGCTTAGGATCACTCTCAGCCTCAAGATTCAACCCGTTCGTTTTTCGACTTTGAACCCGTTCAGAACGTTCAGAAAGTTCAACGGTCAAACGTCATGTAAGGCCCGCATGGCCAGATCAGAAGTAGCCCTCGAGCAGGAGGCATCAAAGCTGAATCAAAATGAGTAAATCTCACCAGATGAAGCTCGTAGAGCAACCATGATGGATTCTTCTGCAAATCAGTGCAACAGCCGTTCTCCTAGATACAGAGAGGCTTCAACTTCAAAAACCATTTGGCATGGACTTGTTACACTTTTACCCTTGAGAGGCTCGCTGGGCGGAAAACCCGGAAGGGCGACCCAGGCAAAAGTTAGAGCAAGAGAAAAATACAAGAAAGCAAAAAGCGAAAATACAAAAAAAAAAAAGAAAAAAAGAAAAGAAAAGAAAAATGCAAAAAAAGAAAAAGAAGAAAAATTCAAAAAAGAAGAGAAAAGAAAAGCTCGCAAGGTCGAAAACCCGCATCGGGCACCTTGGCAAAAATTAGAGCCTGAAAAGTGAAGGTTAAAATACCCGAGTGTACCTTAACCGGAACTACGTAAGGCTTGATTCCCATGTTTGGGATACGTAGGCAACTTCATCATGAAGTCCAGCCCCCAACGCTTTCATAGCGTCTCAGTCCATGCAATGGTTTCAATTTCATCCCAAGGTCCAGTTGCCAACACCTTCCAAGGTGACTGTGTCCATATATTTGTTGTGATCGTCTTCGTCATCTCCGTGTCCAAGAGTTTGACCACCGCCAATGAAGACTGTTTGCGGACTGCTGCGGCATCATCCAAACAAGGGGCAACTTTCCGTTGCCATGAGCCGTCGTGAGCCGCCATTCAAACCAGGGGCAACTTTCCGTTGCCTCCCACCCCCCTTCAAACCAGGGGCAATTTTCCATTGCCTCCGATCCGAGGTTGCACATCGCAAAGAGTAAGTTCCATGCTCGTTGAGCATTGACTGTTTGAAAAATAGTTTTTGAAAATTTTTACTAAGGTTGACTATTTTCTCGAAAACTATCCCATTTTCCAAAACTGGACCATTGTCTTGGACACAAAAAGGAAAATTTTCAGTGCTTACAGCCTGACTTGCATGATTTTCAAATCAAAAATCAAACAAGTACGTTAATCCGACTCTCATTTTGATCAAAACTGTTTTAGTAGAAAGCAAAAACAAAGAATGGTTAAAATGATGAACTAGGGGCACAGTTGAGTCAGGCGTTCTGCCTTTCCCCCGTCATCGACGTACTTGCCAGAAGAGCACTCTACCCGCCAGAAGAAATAGCCGTGAGCTAACGGTGTTGAGCATGAACCCACACCTTTCTATTTATCCATTAATCACCCTGGGGAGGGATGAAAAATGAGAGAATAAAGAATAGAGAGGTGTAAGTTGAGAGAAAAGTGAGGAAAAGGGTTTTGGGAGAAAAAACCGAGCTTGAGTGCCAGAGTGATGTGAGAATCACAAATCAGAAAGGGTGGGAAACAATACCCAGAGAAACTGGCTCCTCGTGATCTGAGGTCCCCCGTTTTCGTTGACGCGTCTGTGTGTCGTGTCTTTTGTGTTGTTTATCTCAACCTTTGTTTTAGGTCTTTTTCGAACGTGTCTCGTTGTGTTTAGGTCGTGTACCTTTTTGCTCGAGTCCTCCCCGCTGTGTCCAGTGGTAGGCTCAATACCCCGGTTGAAAAACCCTCATTCGATTTCAAAAATCATTTACACTCGGAATGCTGTGCCATTCTCTATATTGGAGCGTGTTTCAACTCCAACCGATTCCATCTTTGAGCTCTGTCTCGTCAGATTGGGCCGTTCACTCAACTTTGCTGTGTGCAGAATGAACCAAATGCTGTGATATGGGCTGTATGCAGATTCATCCCCAGTAGAGCAAGGGATGTGTGTCCAGAATCAGGCAGTGGGTTGCTTGGGTTTATTTTGCTGTTGGCTGTTTAGTTATCTGATTATTACAGTGCAAGTGTTCAATTTTCAGACAACCAATCAATTCCATTGACATTGAAGTGTAACATGATGGAATGCGATGCAATACATGAGATATGTAAATGTAACACTTTTTTAAACAAAAATTTGTTCATTTCATAATCTCTTTCAAAGTACAAAGTTTTGAAGAAAACAAAATATGCCTGCGGCAGTACAAGGTAATCTAACTACCAAGGAAAATAGGAAAAGTACAAGAAAGAAGAAAAATAACAAAATCCGCATCTGTGTCGAGCACTCCAAGGGCCGTCAGTCTGTCCTGGTCCTCTTCCTGGACGAGGGTCTAGGAGGGTGATCAGCGTCGTCGTCAGAGCCCGAGCTAGAACCGCCTCCGGTCTCCTCCTCCGATGACTCGGACTCCGCCTCTGACTCCTCGTCATCATCATCATCCGGGACTGGAGCTCGCGAGCTGCTCCCGACATGAGCGCGCCCCGCCTTGGAGCGGGGGAATACTCGGCCCTCCTCATCTCTCCCTCGGGCAGGGACGGGAGGTCCAGCTGGGGCACCTCCTGCCATAGGAATCTGGAAAGGAGGCTGAAAAGGTACACAAAAGGGAAATGCATCAGTATGCCGTGAACAGTTTATCATATGAGTACAGTGTGTGTATGTCGTGGGCAGTTTAACAGTGCAGAATGCAGTATATGAGTACAGTATGAGAATGTCGTGAGCAGTTTATCAGTGTAGAGTACAGTGCAGAATGCTGTGTATGCAGTGTATCAGATGCTGTGAGATCAGTGTATCAGGTGTTGTGCCAAGCATCAGATTATGTGAAGCAGTGTATGAATGGTTTGAGGCCAGTGTCAGAAGAACATACCGGAATGCTGTAGAGGGCCAGGACATCAAAAGTCCGCTGAAGCATCCCCATCATGGAGGCATTCATCTCCAATGACTGCCGGGTGTATGCAGAAGAAGCCTGCAAAAATATCAGATGCATCAATATTCTATGGAATATCAAATAAACTGAAATGAAATGATTATACAAAAATGCAGTAATACATACCGGAGGCAAGTCGGGGACGCCGACGAACTCGTGATCAGCTGGCGGAAGGGCGAAGGGGATCTGATAGGTCGCCCCACCCTGCCCTCGGAAAGTCAGTGCAGCAGGCAGAGCGGGCCAGCCAGTCCCCCGTCCTCCCTGGACTCCGCCCCTGCCACGGACTCGGGCCCTCCTCGAAGCTCTTGCCCCAGCTCTCGCTCCCGTCCCAGCCGCTGGCGCCACGGGCCCAGCTCCCTCCGCTCGACGGCCGCCGCTCAGAGGTCGCATCAGGTACGTCTGCACGTACTCCCGATAGTCGCCGATACCTCTGAAGCAGGCCTCCTTCCAGCCAATGGTGTAGTCGTCCATCTGCTCGGTGGTGAGCCTCTCGGTCCCCCTCATATCTGCAGGAGGGTGAACCGGGACTATCTGCTCAGGTAACCCCAGGGTCTGGCGTAGGAAACGCTCACCCAGGTACCAAGCCCGACAGACCGGACCCTCCAACAAGATCCGGAAACGCGAGGTCTCCTCAGCACCTGCAAACCGATCCCGCGTCACCGCGGGCAACGGAGCCCACGGCCGCCAAGTGATCTGAAAGTGACAGACAGTTTGTTATCTACTGTTATTGAAATATGCAGTGGGAAAGGCGAAGCTTAAATAAACTGCAAGTAAAACATACCTCCGCGGGGGTGATGGTGTCGAAGTATCGGCGGAAAAAGCCGAATGTCTCTCACGGCCGCCGGGTGCATCTCCCGTCAAAGCGGCGTGAAAAGGTGACAACCAGAGGGGTCTCTGTGACTGGTACGGGGGCAAGCCTAGGAAAGTAGGCGTAAGCCCACAACTGCAAGGTAAATACCAGTGCATTTATCAGATAAAGCAGAATACAGAATAAAGCAGAAATGGCAGAGCCGTGTGTTGTGCAGTGTATTGTGTACAGTGTACAGTGTGAGCAGTGTACAGTCAGTGTAAAGCAGAGCGTATGTGTGTGCCGTGTGTACAGTATACAGCAAGTATAGAGCAGACTACAGTGTGTGCAGTGTACAGAGTACAGAAAATATCGGATAGAAATGAAAAGCGGAGAAGAAATGTACCTCCCAAGCCCGCCAGTAGCCTCCGAGCAACTGGCCGCTGCCGCGCGAAGCCGAGCTCATGTACTCGTAGAGAGTGGCCAGAGCGGCGCCACCCCAGTCGTAATGCAAAATGTCCCGGACGTCCACCAGTGCGCTGAGAAGACAGAGAGGCACGGTGTTCGCCCGGTCGACAAAGATGGTCGTCCCGAATAAGAACATGAGGAAGCCGCGGGCGTACCTCTCCTCGGCCTCTGGAGTCATCGGATCTGCATCACCGAGAGTGGGCTGGACCCTAAACTGCACCTCAAACCAGGAGCACCGCACAAAACCTGGGCGAGCGAGGGGTGGGGCCTCCCCCAGCAGATGGACCTGAGCGGCGGTCCACTCGTCCATATCAATATCAAAGGGGATCGGATCACCCCCTACCCCGATGCCTGTGAGCACCGAGAAGTCGTAAGGGGTCATCGTCATGTCCCCTGCTGTGGAGAAGTGAAATGAATCGGTGGTGTCCCACCACCTCTCTGCCAGAGCGGCGAGTAGAGGTCTGCAAGTAGTGAGTCGCGAGAGCCCACGGCAGAAGGCGCCGAAACCCGCCCGGTCCACTATGAGACGGACCGCGTCAGGGAGCTCGTCGTACCACTCCCGAGCGCCAGTGTTCCCATACCCGCGGATGGTATGGGAACCCTCCTGTAAACAGAAAATAACAATGGCAAGACAACATTCAAAATACAGCTTTAAGAAGCATACAGATGTAGCATGCATGCAGGTTTAACAGATTTAAACAAATACCGGGTGCCGGTGTGCTTACAGTGAACTACGGCGTGTGATGTGTCAGCGTGCTTGGGTAGTTCAGAACAGATGTAGCATGCGTGCAAGTTTAATAGATTTTAAACAAATACCGGGTGCCGGTGTGCTTACAGTGAACTACGGCGTGTGATGTGTCAGCGTGTTTTGGTGGTTCAGTACAAATGTAGCATGTGTGCAAGTTTAACAGACTTAAACAAATACCGGGTGCCGTTGTGCTTACAGTGAACTACAGCATGTGATGCGTCAACGTGTTCGGGTGGTTCAGTACAGTATAGCATGTGTGCATACGTTCAGATTCAAGCAGATATCGAGTACCAGTGTGTATACAATGTGCGCCGTGTGTTTGGGTGATTCAGGGCTAGTGCAGTGTGTGTGCATGTGTCAGTTTCAAGCAGATATAAGTTGTATGTATGTTTACAGTCAACTACGGTATAGCATATCAGATTCAAGCAGTTAAAGAGCATAAATAAGCTACGACAGTTTTTGTGCCCTACATTGCAGAAAGTAAAGAAGAGGAAAGAGAGTTACCTCGGAAACGCCGAAGGACAGGTGAGAGGTAGGCTCGCGCAGCAATAGCTCGGGTGGCACGTGCCTCTCGAAGCTCCGAAACTGGCGGAGTCCGTCGGGGGGCAGAACATGGATCGCCGGCCGGTAGGTCGCCGGGTCGAACGGGCGCTCGCGCAAAGGTAGAAGCTTGACCTCGGGATCCATCTCGTGGTCCGGGGGAGTCCCGCCGCGTGGAATGTCGTCCGCTATGTCGAGAATAATGAGAAAATAGCCGGAGGAAGGAAAACCGGGCTAGAATACGAAGAGTCAACCGAAAAGTCAACTCCCGGGAAGGCCGAAAATGACCAGAAAGGCCGGGATGTGAAATGGTACGAAAATCAAGAGAAAAGTGAGGGGAACAAACCCCGAAAAGGCGGGAACGCCAAACAAGGCACCGAAACAAAGATATGTTCGGTTGAAAATGTCCGAAACGTGAAGGAAATCGCGAATCCAACGACGAAACGGGCGTAGAACGCGAAGAAACGGAGAAACGGGGAGAGGAAAACGCTCTAGAGAGAGAGAGTGTGGGATTTCGGTGGAGGGGAAGTGAGAAATTAGGGTTTGAAACCCTATTTTAAAACACCCGGGGGAAAAGTCGAATCTGCCCCGACTCAGCAACTTTCTGCCGGTCGGCAATATTTTGTGCTGGCCGGCATTATTTTGTGCCGATGAAGTTATTTTACAGCCGGTGGACAGCCGGTGGCCTCCCCTCCCAGCCGGTGGTGTTCCCACAGCCTTGTTTAGGCCATATGACAAGTTTCTGGTCTTCATAGCTAAAGAAAGTGCAAGAAAGTGCATCTCCGACGCTCAACCGGCCTCCGTTGTGACCCCGGGTCGTGTCTTCTGCGCGCGGCACTCGAATTCGTGCAAGGTGTATCCTTTTTGTATCCTTTTAAATTCAAAAGTTGCCCCATGTGCGTTGCACGCGTTCATCGCACTATTTCGGTGCATTACATCGCGCTGTTACGCGCCTCACAGTTGCATTGTTATGCACATACTACATGCGTCGTAACACGCACCCCTTGCATTGTCATGCACATCTCTCATGCATTGTTATTGCATTTTCATTACTAGCATTGTCATGCATTTCAATGCACACGTCGTCTCGCGCATCGTTCGCGTTGTCGTGCACTCCCTTACCGTGCATTGTCATGCATTTCGAAACACGTGCGTTGTTACGCATTTAAGTCCGTTAGCATCATTTCATATCCCGTGTGGCATACATGTCACACTTCGCATCATTTCACATTCCGTGTGGCTTACGTGTCACACTGGGTTTCATTTTGCATCTTATGAGGCACGCGTGTCTCATTTGTCTCACTTTGCATCTTATGAGGCACGCGTGTCTCATTTGTTTCATTTGTATCATTTGCCTCAGTCGCATCGGCATGCGTGCCCCACTTTCATCGGCATGCGTGCCTCATTTGCATTGTCTCACATTTCATTACTTGCGTAGACCGCATGTTAATTACATTACCTGCGTAGACCGCATGTTTGTCATCATTCCATTGCTTGCGTAGACCGCATGTTCAATTTCATTACTTGCGTAGACCGCATGTTTTGCTTGCGTAGACCGCATAATTGTTCAATTTCATTAATTGCGTAGACCGCATATTAATTTCATTACTTGCGTAGACCGCATGTTTTGATTGCGTAGACCGCATATTTATTAATTTCATTACCTGCGTAGACCGCATGTTTTGATTGCGTAGACCGCATACTTATTAATTTTATTACCTACGTAGACCGCATGTTTTGATTGTATAGACCGCATAATTGTTCAATTTCATTACTTGCATAGACCGCATGTTTTGCTTGCGTAGACCGCATAATTGTTCAATATCATTACTTGCGTAGACCGCATGTTTTGACTACGTAGACCGCATATTAATTACATTACTTGCGTAGACCGCATGTTTTGCTTGCGTAGACCGCATATTAATTACATTACTTGCGTAGACTGCATGTTTTGCTGGCGTAGACCGCATATTAATTACATTACTTGTGTAGACCGCATTATTGTTCAATTACATTACCTGCGTAGACCGCATGTTTTGATTGCGTAGACCGCATAATTGTTCAAATTCATTACTTGCGTAGACCGCATGTTTTGCTCGCGTAGGCCGCATGATTATTAAATTCATTACTTGCGTAGACAGCATGATTGTCCAACTTCATCGCTTGCGTAGACCGCATGCTTATGATCAATTTCGTTGCCTGCGTAGACCGCATGCTCCACTTACATGTCTGTATTTTCACAGCATCGTCATGCTCCCCACTTGCTTTACGCTGTCATGCATTTCGAGTACACTACTATGCATGTTGTTAACAATATTGTACCTGTTAAGTTTGTTTTCTCTGCAGGCACGATATTGTATGTACGGTTCATTTGAGGCTGGAGCGACCAGACGAACCGCACAGGTATTCTGACGGTCTAGGAGACCTTAAATCCTTGGAAGGTGCAAGACCTTTGGCGCATTGATATGCACAGTTAGTTTGCATTGTCGTGCATCTTAAAAGCAACGTGTTGTCGCGCATTCCATGCAACATGCATTTTATACATCATTTGCATAACAAAAACAAAAAAAACACATGCATTGTCATGCATTTTCATTGTAGCTGTCATGCATCCATTGCATTTTCCCCAGTAGATCGCATCATACTGCATTGTCATGCATTTTTGTAAATATCCATTCCATTGCATATTTGTAAATATTGCATTGTAGATTGGATGCATTCACTGCATCACCTCCTCCACCTATGGCTTGCGCCTTTCCAGGTTGAGCTTGGTCTGGTATGTACCCTTACTTTTCACGTTAAAGCACAGTTCTGCATGTGTACGCGCCTATTCCACGCTAGTATGTTGGTTTGAGGGTTGCGGCACCTTTTCTGTGTTAGACATGGCTCGTATGCGTACATGCCTTTCCTAGGCAAGATTTGGTTTGGCCCGCGTGCCATATCCATTACATCCATTGCATCGTAGATCGCGTGCATTCATTGCATCATCTTCCATCTATGGCTTGCGCCTTTCCATGTTGAGCTTGGTCTGGTATGTGCCCATACTTCTCGTGTCGAAGCATAGTTCAGTAGACCGTTCTATGTTAGACGTGGCTTGTATGCGTACATGCCCTGCCTAGGCAAGATTTGGTTTGGCCCGCGTGCCATATCCATATATTACATTGTAGTATAATTTTTGCATCCGGCATTAGGATCATTGTCCTTTCTCCAGCGGGTTGTTTCCCCACTTATGTCATTCCCCCCCCCCCAATACTCGTTGTTGTGTCTGTCTACAATGCTCATAGTTCAGTTGACCGTTCTATGGTAGACAAACTTGTTACCTCCATCAATCTATTTGACATAGGTGTGGTTTCGAACCACTCGTGATTGGATCGTGATTTAATTGCTTTTCATATAGTTTGCATTGTTTCAATTACATTGCATCTTCATTTGCATTGTTTATACATTGTTTTGTATATATTGCATATCATTTTGCATCCATTCTTGCATTGTCATGCATGTTGCTAATGATATTGTACCTGTTAAGTTTGTTTTCTTTTCAGCCACCATATTGTATGTACGGTTCATTTGAGGCTGGTGCAACCAGACGAGCCGCACAGGTATTGTATCCTCCGAGTGAGACGTATTGAGAATTGCATAATTCTCTTACATCCTTTCTGCATTATAGTGTAGTTCGGTGTATGCTAGCTTAAAGTTGTCGCATGTGTGCTTCATTACAGCTTTCTTTGCATGATCATAAGTTATGCTCGGCTTCGTGCATTGTCTTGCATTTTGCCCCCGCCTTCGGGCGCATATCTTGTTTGTCTTGCATGTTTGTCTAAGTCTTCGGCCTTGTCAAAAATGGGTCGTCTCTGGGCTTTGACATTCACTCCCGTCATTGTTATGACTTTCGAGTTCTGTCAAAGAGGGGCAACTGTAGACACCCCATTTTTGACCGTCCTCAAGACTTGGACGTCACCATTTGAACACTCGGTGATTATCCATGTTTGTGTTCGTTTGGAGTTCCCGGAGGTCTCAGCTCGCGCGCCTTGCCTCAGGATCTCCGAACTTGACTGTTTAGTGTGGTTTTACACCAAACACTTGTGTTTTGCCTTGGAGGGGCAGGGAATGCCTTGTAAGGCATCCCCACACACCACCGGCAGTGGCTAGAGGCCACCGACTGGTTTTTGCTGCCACCGGCAATGTATATTGCCGGCTGGCACTATTTGTTGCCGGTCAGCACTATTTAGTGCCGATCGGCACTCTTTTTTGCCAAGATGGCCTTTTTGGCCGGCCGACTACTGTGCATCTGTTTTTTGCAGATATTTTAAGACAGCTATCTTGCTTTTGGCTCCCCTCCATACACGTGTATGGAGGGATCTCTCTCTTGGAAGCTTGTCTTGTAAGCTTTACAAGACAATAAGCTTCTATAAAGAGAAGGCTTGTCTCTTGGCCTTTGGGTTGGAGACTTTTAGACATTTTAGAGACAAAAAACACAGAGAGAAGCTCTGGTTTTTAGGGTTAGGATCCATACATATCCTATCTCTCTTTTTCTCTCTTTGTGCTCTAGGTGTTTTGTGTCTTACTATTGCACACAAACACCTAGTGTTTCACCTTCCTCTAGCTACTGAGGTTCTAAGGGACTGATTTTAGTGTCTTGGTGTTGGATTCAAGCCAAGGAAGGCCATTGGAGCATCATTGTTGAAGAGGTCTTCAAGGGTAAGAATCTCACCCCTTTATTCCCCATTTTTACACCTTATTTCTACCTATCATAGAACTGTTTTTGTGCTTAGTGTATAATACAAAAAAATTCTGTTTTTTAGCCCTCTTGATTGTTTATTAAGAGTGTTTTGTGGTTTGAGGGTGTTTGACCCCTCTTAGGCCTTGAAAGGCCTCATTTTGTGCTATTTTGTGCTAGATTCGGGACTTTGGTGTTTGGGCCTCTTCACCACTGAAATCTTGAGGGATTTCAGTGGTGGAGATGGTGCCTTGAAGTCTCCAAAATGAGAGGGCCACCCCCTCTCCTTGTTGTCCTTAAAATGGACCATTTTTGGCCTCTTGAGGGAGCACCATGCTAGAGTGTGTGTTGATCTTACCTTGGCTGTTTTTTGTGCCTAATATGTCATATTATGCCTCTGATTTTTGTTGGTTTTGGTACACCATGCATGCTTAGCATACCTACCATGTAATGCCATGTTATTGCCTCAATGTGCCTTAGGTTGTTAGCCCTTGTTAGAGCATGTTTTAGGCTTAGTCTTGTGAAGATTATGTGCATATTTTGCCATGTTCTAGGTCTGTCCTAGGTTGTATGGGTCGGATTTGGCATGCATCATATAGCCTCTTTGCATTTTGGCTTGTTGGCCTTAAGTATGTGAGTGTGTAGCATGCCATTTTTGCATTGATTTGGTGATTTGGGACCATCCACCATGTCATTTCAGACCTTATAGTATGCTTGTAAGCTTGCATTTGATGTCCCTTTAATGCCTTGTAAGGTTGTCATCTCATGCTCCATGTTCGTGCCTTCATGCATGCCACCATGTTTAGGCCCCTAGGTTGTCATGTCATTGTGTTCTTAGCTTTGTTTTAACATGCTAAACCTCTGATTTTGGTCCTTCCTTTCATGCCATGTTTGGTCTTGCTAAGAGTAGTTCAATACTCCCTTTAGCTTGCTTTGAGCTTTGATCATGCTAGCATGCATTGCTTGTGTTAATTGGTAGGTTTGGAGCCTCTAATTCATGCATATTCATTGTTTACTTTGCATGCCATTAGCCCACATTATGCCTCTCCCAAGTGTGCTTGAGAGTCGCCTTTTTATGCTTAAGTGTCGGTCCTTGTGTGCATGCATGTTTGCATGCCATTTAGCCCTCATTTTATAGCACTTTGGCCACTGTTTTGGGCCTATTTAGAGCTGCCCAAATCATGTTTAAGTCCATCTTTTCATCCATTTGCATTGCCTCATGTTTGCTTGTATGCTTGCATAAGTGCCTTGCCATGCCATGTTGAATCCTTAGCTTGCATGCCTAGGTTGCATTGCATCTTGCATGCATGCCTTGTTCCTTGACTTGATGATAGGAATTGGGCCTTGATTTGTGTGTTTGGTTTCCATTTCATTTGACATGAAAGTTGTATACTTGACTCTTTGGGCCATCATGCATGGAAATGCGTGATTGGTGGTCCGAGAATCGAGACACATGCCCCTTTGAGTCACAAACATGATAAGGGACATGAATGGTGCATATATGCCTTGAATTGTGCTGTCATGCTTTGCCTTGGCCTTTGTTGCTGTCAATTGCAGATTCTGCAGGAACACTTTGCCGACCGGCAGTGTTAAGTGCCGACTGGCAATCCCTTCTCCGCCGACAGCTTCATTTTGTGCCGATGGACATAACACACTGCCGGTGACAGTTCCATTCAGCCGGTGGCACTCCTCAATGTCCAAGGAAGCAGTCCTGAGGTTTTGACAACCTCCAGAGGAGTGAAAGAAGGAAAACAGAGGCAGCCTATGCATGGCGGTGCATTTCCGAGCAAGATCCGGACATGCGCTGCATTTGGCCCTCCCTCCGAGGTGGTTTACTGCCTTTCCTAGATTAATTAATTTGCTTAGTTGATTAGGCAATTTGTAATATTTAATTAGCTTGCGTAGTTAATTAATTTGTAATATTTATTCGGTCCCTCTGAGTGAGGGCAAATTTGTAATAAGTGTGGGTGAGTGTGTGTATGTCTTCCAATCCCCACTTCTTTCTTTCCTTTTATTTACCTGCTTATGATGGTAGATTAGGGCATCTTTAAAATTAGCATACCTTATGCTATGCATGCGTGCATTCATGCATTTGTATTGCATACATTAGGCTCGGTACATCATGCTAACTGCATTTGTACTTCAAATCCAATTTGAATACGTGCATCGATTAATCGTATTTCACATGCCATGTTTAGGGTTAGCCGAGCCTTTCTAGATTGCATTTTTGCATGTGATGCATTAGCCATTTTTAACATGAACTAGGACATGCATGTTTGCTAACTAGTTTATTGTTTTAGCATGGAGTACGATGTAAGTATTTATGCTTTAGCATCCCGCATGCATGTGAGTGTTGCCATGACAGTATGCCTGCCATGCGGCTAAGTGCTTATGTGTTAAACTGTTTTAATGCCTGTGGGTGGAGGTTGGATTGTTTGAGTTGGAAAAACTCGTTGAAATCCGTATTTCAGCCTACTTGCGAGTAGCAAATTCCAAAGCGCTTTTCAAAACAAACGGATATGCAATGGTTATTTCCAAACTAGGCAATCTAGTCTACACTTGTTTGTTGCGCGCATAACGTAGTAATTCTAGGCTAACAAATGGAATATGAACGCATAACGTCTTCAAAATCGGATATCATGGTTAGTAGAGGCCGGTCTTCGGACCGGGCGAGAGGGGGTGCTCATAGCTGACCTTCCCTAATCGTACCCTAGCTCCCGAGCCGAGACAACTCCGGTGATGACGGACATGTGGCCTTCGGCACCGAGTCAGGGTTTCCTAAATTTCTCCAAAAAAAAATATTTAGGTGGCGACTCTGTATCTGGCAAAGGAGTCCATGTTTGGCACTTCTTTTCAAAAAAATCTGTTTCTCAAAACGATTTGCCGGATTTGGACTCTTTGGTTCAAGATTAAGAACCGTAACAAAAAATCGAGTCCGAACTGTAGCGAGGGCCCCCTCCGCGGGCGCGTCTACAAGCACCAACGAGACTGGTTCCGAGGAACGGGAAGGGTTCTTCTTTTTCTTTGAAACTCTCTAAAAGAACGAAAAAGCACATAAAGGGATTTGGATTGATAGCCCAGAGCATTTATTGCACCAGCCAGCGTGAAGGTACACGAAGCAGGACCTTTGGTATGGAATCGACGCACTATCTATGCACGCCTATCCCACGTCACCACGTGTCACAACGAAAGGACACATGTAGAGGTTGTGTGTCAGGATTGAACCGTCACCAAGGCTGAACTGAAACATAACCGAAGCGACGTGACGCTTGGAGAGCAGAACAATAGCTCCCCCCAAGGGGAACCTTAGCACGAGCTAGGGGGCAAATGAAGGGGCTGAATATGAAATGGGTCGGATCCAAGCCTTGGGCAGGCCCAATCCACTAAAGCCCAAATCCAAGTGGATCAGATTAATTTATGGGCAAGCCAATTGAGCCCAACTCCATGATCAACAGTCTACCCAAGTCCTCAAGCACTTAGGTCCAACCCGTAGTAGAAAGGCTAGTCCAGCCGCGATGCTGGGCTGGGCCAAGCTGCAAGACCTAATCAATAGGCCGAACTAAAGTGGGCAGAGCCGAGGCACAACGGTACCGGGCTGGGGGAACCTCACAGAGAAACGTGGAAGCCATGAGGATATGCATGTGCAAGTTGCCACCTTAGCTGGTCCCCAACACCTAGAATCACGGAAGCATTAAACCAAAGGAATGTGGTTTGTTATCAGCATGACTACAATGAGTATATGCATTCTATGACAACTACCAGGTGGTCCCCCATCTTGGGCAAGGCTAAAAGGAAACTTGGCAGCACCAAAACCCCATGAAACCATCTTGAGAAGCAAGCAAGGAACCCTATATATACTACATGAACTTCACATTGAAGGTAACTCAACTGTTCCAAGCTGAACCCCATTTACTTACAAACTCAACTCACTACACTTCTTCTCCGATCACTAATTCCCACACCGGAGGGGTCATCCAGCCAACCCCGGCCGGGCAGCTCTTACGGTGCTTCTTGTGGCAGGAACCTCAATCCTTGGATAGTCCAACCGACTGCGGAGCCCCAATCCACTTTCATCTAGTGCGGAATCCGGTACGCACACAACCTAAAAGAGCTGATCAAAAAATGTACCATATATAGATTCAAACTTTGTGTGATGTGAGCACACTGAGAAGACATCAAGTGCACGGAGCTTCATTTTTTCAGATAACTTTTTTGGGCTTCCTAACATTGTAGTTTAAGAAAAGATGGTACCATTATAAGAAAAAGTAGATTTCACGACTAAAAATGGATTTTTCGTCGCTAAAAGTAGCAAAATTGGCGACTAAAATGGAATTAGTCGTCAAAAGTGAACACTTTTGGTGACTAAAATACTTTAGTAGCCAAATGTAGGGGTTTTAGCGACTAAAACTCAGTTTAGTCACTGAATATAGGGGTTTTAGCGACTAAAAAAATTTTAGTAGCCAAAAGAGAAGGTTTTTGGTGACTAAAAACATTTAGTAGCCAAAAGTATAGGTTTTGGCGACTAAAAAATAGTTTCGTCGCGGATTATACGTGTTTTACCGACAAAAATCAATTTCATAGCCAAAAGTGAAGCTTTTTGGCTACTAAAAAAAATTTAGTAGCTAAAAGTGAAGAATTGCCAACTAAAATGCAGTTTAGTTGCCCGAAGTAGAGGTTGGCGACTAAAAAATAGATTTAGTCGCCAAAAGTGATCTAATTTTTTTTTTTAGATAAATTATATTGAATAAAAATAGTTATTTTTATATATATAGCTAGATATTAATACGGGTCAATATAGTATATAAATAATATATGTTGCATATATATTCATGCGGTGTTGTAGTGGCATAGTGGAGAGAGTGTGTTGCTAAAGGTTTAGAATGTGGGAGAGGTTGGTGGTTTGAATCTCAGAAAAAGCAAAAAAGTTGGTTTTTTTTTTTCTTCACGGAAGCACCTTTGGCGACTAAAATTTTAGTCGCAAAAAGTGTTTATTTTGGGCGACTAAACAGTTTAGTCGGCGATTCATGGACTATTGGTGACTAAAAGATTAGTCGCTAAATGTGTGATTTTAAAAAGTGTAAATCACTATTGGCGACTAAATCGTTGGTCGCTAAAGAGCTATTTTTTGCCGACTAAAAAAATTTTAGTCGCCAATACCTCCGGCGACCATATATACACGATAAAACAGGCGACTAAAAAAATTAGTCGCTGAAATTAAAAACTCGACTTTCGGAGACTAAAAACAGACTTTTGGCGACTAAAAATTTAGTCGCCAAATGTGCTTTTTCTTGTAGTGTACATAATAATTTCTTAATTTGCAGAACAATGCCAAAACAAATATTGTTGTTTTATCATTTATAATATATTTTAGGTTCTTGAAGAGGTCAGAAGGCTTGTTGAAGAATACCAAAATGAAGAAATCAGCATAACTGTAGTTGGTCACAGTTTGGGTGCAGCAATTGCTACCTTAAATGCATTTGACATAGCTTCCAATGGATTGAACATTCCTAGAAACCAACCAGACAAGGCGTGTCCTGTGACTGCCTTTGTGTTTGCTAGCCCAAGAGTTGGTGATTCAGGCTTCAAAAAAGTCTTGTCTGGGCTGAAAAATCTCCGTGTTCTACATGTTCGTAATGCCCTAGATATTGTTCCAAAGGTTCCATTCATAGGCTACAAAAACGTGGGTGAAAAATTAGCACTTGAGACTGCGAACTCCATCCTTTAGCAATGTTGCTATTGGTGTCCATATTGTTTTTTTTTTTTTTTTTTTCTCTCTAAACAATATGTATGTCAGTTTGTTTGTATGACAGTTATACTGAATGAGCTTGTGCTGCGTGTTTTATATAGTGAGCTTGAGAGAGACCATGCTATGCTGTGTTTGATTGCATTGACTGTTTGGTAAGTCTAATCTTAATGCATGACTGTTTGGTAAATATTCTCGTCAAAATGACCATCTTTTAGTATCCAATAAGGCTGCTTGTATAATTCACCCATGCAAAAATAGGACTTGAAAATTTTGGTCAAAAATGAGAAAATAACTTGTTTGGCTGATTCAAAATGAGTTTTTTGATGTCTCTGAATTACACGCGTGAATTTGCTTGTTGAAATTTTTGTGGAACCAACCCACATTTGATGTATGCATATTCATTCTATCTCTTGACATAATAATATGAAAATGTTATACATATAGAAATATTTTATATTTTTTTTATCACTAGAAATAGAGGCATAGTTCACCCGTATATTAATATTGAAATCACTACCTTATGTTTAATGATTAGAAAATCTGATCAAGATCTATTTATATATATAATTACTTTAAAGATGTATGCTTAATATGCTTAGAAATATAATTTGTTGTTGAGATTCAATGTTATGTTTTAAATGAATTTTGACGATGCATTAAATATTTTGGTATTTTTTTATTTATATATACAAATTATGTATAATTAGCATTGCCCATACTCTAAAATTATTATTAGTGAGCACGTTTTTTTATGCATTTTTGTATTCAATTTCCAACTATTTATGTGA
This sequence comes from Camellia sinensis, assembly GCF_055761805.1. Taxonomy (NCBI): domain Eukaryota; kingdom Viridiplantae; phylum Streptophyta; class Magnoliopsida; order Ericales; family Theaceae; genus Camellia; species Camellia sinensis. Next base: position 37,880,142 of record NC_138969.1, on the reverse strand, counting down.
ATGTTAACTTAAAGGGTTTGGCTTCGTGGATAAGATTTAGGATTTGGAGGTTTGTTGTCTCTAAAGTCTTTAAGTTTGATTACTCTCATCACTAAAAATTATTAGGGTTACGGATTGGAGGGCATAAATCTTATTTCGAAAGGTTTGTTCGTTCTGTAGAGATTTAAGCATAACTACGTCAAAATTGGGCTTTAGCGGCGGTTTTTTACCACCGTTAAAGGCTGTAAAACCGCGGTTAAAGCCTTTAACGGCGGTATTAACGGCGGTTTTGTTACCGCCGTTTATGCGCGTGTCGGAAAAAGTACAACCGTCGTAAAAAGGTAAATTACCGTCGTTAAAAGTCGACCAAAAACGGCGGTAACATAGGACCAAAAACGACGGTTTTTTACCGCCGTAAATAGGTTCAAATTTTTCAAAAAATAATTCTTTTTTCTTGCACACCCCAAGTCTTGAACCCTCAACCTCTCATCCACCCACACTAACCACTCTACCATAGCCACTCTTCATGAAGTATGTTCCCTAAATAAATATTTAAACATTAATTTTACTTTATTGTAGATGGTTTCGCCGGAGCTCGCCGGAGTTTCGCTGGAGCACGTCGGAGTTTCGCCGGCAAAGACCGTCGTCATTAACGGCGGTAATGATTGGGCATTAGCGGCGGTTTTGTTACCGCCGTTAAAAGTGGACATTAACGGCGATTTTTTTAACGGCGGTAACAAAATCGCCGTTAATGATACCTTTAACGACGGTTTTCGATACCGCCGTTAATGCCCTGTTTTGGCGTAGTGATAGCATGACTCAATTACGTGAATGTTTGTGATTAATTCTTTATTTAAAAATAATTTAAACGAAATAGGCGAGGGGAAAAAATATCTCGCCACCTAACTAAGCGTTGTTTTGGGAATTGATTATTTGAGTTTTTTTTTTTATAAAAAGATGTGTAAAAAAATAAAATAAATAATTGACTTTTTCATAGTAAATTTTTTTTTAAAACTTTTTAGGTATTTTAACGTGTTGCCAAAACGTGCTTAAATTTATAAAGGAAAAAAAAAATTACTTTTGAGAGAAATATCTTTTCTCCACCTTTAGACAAACAGTACCTAAAGAATTTCTTTTCTGGACTCAATTAAAAAATATTTATAAATGATAAATTTTATAAAAATTAATAATTATAATTATAATTTTTTTTAAATATATTTATAATTACTTTATGAAAGTACTACAGAGGGTTTCTTTCGAAAAATGACATTTTTAAGAAACTTTTGACATTTTAATTAAAATATAAGTACGCTAAAACTGATGTGTTGAGAAATAATTTCGAAAAATGTGTAAAAAGGAAAGTGAATACATTTCTTTTTTGGACCTTTCATTTGACTTTTTACCTTCTAGTTTTTCTAATAACTTTTATAACTAATTTAATTGGGTAAATTATATCAATAGTCTTTATATTTTTGCCTATTATATCATTTGATTTTTACACTTTTAATTTATTCAAATTTGATCCGTGATTTTTGATTTTATATTAATTTGATTCAATTAATAATATAATATCGTAAGTGTTTTCGATGAAGAATTATCTCTGAGTTAATTGTGATTAACTCACTAAGTTGAATAAGTTTATTATTTTGCCTTCAAAAATATGATAGATATCCCTTATGTCCGTATTTTTCATACAAAAAAAAAAAAAAACTCTAACAGTAATAATTAATTAGATTAAATTAAGATAAAACTATAATTTTAACCTTAAAATTAAACTAATTAAAATTACAAGCACTAAAATAACACAAAAATTAAAATACAAAACATAATTTTCCCAATTTAATTTATTGTGAAACCATCCGTGAATAGTATTTTTTCAAAATTTTTCTCACCGAACAGAAAAGTCTAAGCGTTGAACTTTTCACAAAGAAGAAAAAATCCAACATATGGAGGTGTTTGTTTCAGCTTTTCAGAGTCAACTTATGGCTTTTAGCTTTGAAAAAGTTATTTTGGACTGTTTGGTTAAACTTATTTCAAACAGCTTCTGATTCTAACAGTTTATTTTAACTCAAAAAAGCTGATTATGAGAAACTGCTCACCCCTTGCTTCTGATTATCAGCTTCTGCTGTAGACATGTTAATTTATGGTTACACACTTAAATTTTTTTATTTTTTATTTTTTTAAGAATAGAAAAAGACTCAAATGGACTATAGATTATTATTATTATTTTTTATGAGAAATGTAGACAAACAAAAAATAAAAATTAATTGAAAAAACTATTTCACAGCTTATATAACAAACACTACTCAGCAACTTAAATCTATAATCTAACAGTTACACCAAACAAATTAACAACTTCTGATTAAAGTCATAATCTATAATCTGTTAAATTATAATGTATAAACTATTTTAACAGTTACACCAAACGGGATGGAAAGTACGAAGGCATGCCTTGCAAGTTCAAAAGTCTTTTGGACTCACCCAAAAAAAAAAAAAAAAAAAAAAAACATAGTACGAAATTAATACATTTTGTGGAGTCCGGATTCTCGGCCGCCCTTCTCAGCGGCCGTCCCAGCAACCCCCAAAACGACGTCGTTTTGGCGGTTTTTTTGATTTTTTTTTTCTTTCTTCTTCCTCGTTCGAACGAACCAGAGGGGAGGGGAGGGGAAGAAGAGAGAGAGGGGGAGGGGAGGGGAGCCGCCGGTGGGCCGGACTGGAGGGGGCCATAATCACCGGGGGAGGAGGAGGAGGAGGCAGAGGCGGGCCGGAGGCGGAGGCGAGGCGACGATCGGACGGCTGGACGACCTGCGACGGCGGAGGCGAAGCGGAGGCGAGGCGAGGCGACGATCGGACGACCTGCGACGCCGAGTCTTCGGCGAATCCGGACCCCCTCCCCTCCCCTCCCCTTCCTCTCTCTCTTCTTCCCCTCTGCTCCCCTCCCCTCCCCTCCCCTCCCCTCTGCTCTGGTTCTGCGAAGAAGGAAGAAGAAAGGAAAAAAAAAAATCAGAAAACCCCCAAAACGACGTCGTTTTGGGGGGCTGCTGGGAACGGCCGCCGAGAAGGGCGGCCTAGGATCCGGAATCCATTTCGTGGACCTTTCTAGTACGAAATGAATACATAGTACGAAATGAGTTCATCGGAAGTTACACGTTACCCTTTATATTTGGTTATTTTCTTATTTTAAATTTTTTTTTTTCTCATCTTACCTTTCATGTTTAATTTTTTCAATTTATTTGAAAAACTAACTTACACATAAAATTAGATAGAAAACAACACATTAATAGCCGCGTGATATAAAAATATTTCACTATATAATTCATATTTTTGATACAAACCCAAATTTCATATAATAATTATTATTTTTTTTTTTTTTGTGAAAAATGATATACAAATTCCTTTTTTAGACCTTTTTTTTTTATAATGTTTCTAGACCTAATGATATGTAAGTGATATGATTAGTTGATAATTAGAGAAGATATGAGAGAGAGTGATGTCTTAGATATCTAAAGCCACATTATTGGGCTTGAGAAGTGTGTTTAATTTTTAGACTTGTATAATATCAATTTTTTATATTATGTGACAGTTAACGTAACATTTTTCGTCTAATTTTGAAGAAAAATTAATTTTGGAAGTAAATTGGAGAAAACTTAAATATGAAGGGCTAAAATAGAAAAAAAAAAATTAATTATTAAATTTTAAGGATCAAAGTGAGAAAATAGCCAAACATAGAGGAGGCTAAGTGTAATTTATTCTAATTTTAATTACACTTTTTACGTTTGTAATTTGATTCCAAATTTATTTTTATTTTAATTGTTTCAATTTGGTTTTCAGTTTAAATTTCTACTAATTTTATCTGCATATATATTTTAGAAAGTTGATAGATGTCTTAAAAATATTAATTTTAACATTCAATTTAGACAACAGAAACCAAATAAAAACTACAATTGAAGTATAGGGCCTAAACTATAAGAATGAAAAACATAACCTAAACAATATTCAACGTAGTTTGGGACTGAAATGAAGAATTTTAATGACATTAAAGTGAGGTTTCATTAAAAGATGAAAATGTAATTTCTATTTGTAGTATTGTGGTTGTAATTTTTTTATTTTTTATTTTTTATGTAACTAATGATTGTATGAGGTTTGATCAAAAGATACATGATGTATTTGTAGTCTTGAGTAAGTCTTTTTTCAAATCAAGATTTTACGAGCTTTCATCAAAAGGTAAAAGATGTAGTTTAGAATTGAAGTTTTGTGTTAGTAATTTATTTTTGGAATAATTATTAAACAAAAATAGCAGGATAGAAGCATTTTAACAAAATAAATCTAGAGTTCTTAAATTTATCAATTTAAAATCTTATATTTTGATTTATTTTCAATTTAAATTATTCGCTTATTTTGGTTAATTAAAACCAACAGAAAAAAAATATTTTAGGTATTAAACACAATGTAGATATACATAAAATGCCTAAAATATTCTTTTTTATTGAGTTTAATGAACAAAATATTTTTTTTAATCGATTTTATGTAATGAAAATAAATAGTGGTTTAAATTGAAAATAAATCAAAAGTTTAGATTTTAAATTAACAAAATTAAAAATTAAGGATTTATTTTATTATAAGAGTCAAAGCTTTTTTTTTTTTTTGGTAATTTTATCTTTTTTATTTTATTTTTAATAAGAAAAACTCATGCAGCTACAATATTCTTGCTACTTTTGGCATTCCGATGTATGAGGTATGAGGTCACTCGGTTAAAAATATAAATAATAAAGTTATTTTGTTAGAAAAAAGATTAGAAATTCTAAGGAGTCGTTCGGGAATGACTTTTTTAGTTGACTTTTTTGACTTTTTTAGTCTGAGACTTTTTTGTTCGTTTGGTATTCTTGTTAGGCTTTTTTGACTGTTTTGTATTTTAAGTGATGTGTGAATGAGTAAAATGACTAAATTGCCCTCATGTGGGCAAAATCCAACTACACCTGCAAATTATAAACATTGTGATCCAATAATTTTTTTTTTTGTGACGCAATAATTTTTTTTTTTTAGTTTCCCTTTTTCCGCAATTTTTTTCAATTGCTTCATGGTACAGAGGTTTGGTAGTCTTTTGCTTCCCATCATACCCAAGTAACCAAACAAACCAATTACTCCCTCCACCCAGTGGACGTAAAGAAGCCAAATTATGTGCTGCAACATTTGTGAAAACCAACTGTACACTCTCATTTCCACCAAGCTAGTGTTCTGAACAAAAAAAAAAAAAAAATTTAAAAAATGAGAGCTACAATACATTAATAAAATTAAATTGTCAAGTCCATAATAAAGGTATGTCTGAACAATACATTAATAAAATAAATTAGTCAACTCCATAATAACAAACATTCGCTGGTAATTTGATCTCTAACAATAACCAACTTCTTCGGCGGACCATTTAAGGGGAACATACAAACCTAATTAGATAACGTACATACACACAATACTATAAATACTAAACATGATCCTACAATTCCCTACACATACAAACAACAAGAACGGCTGAACTTGGGTTACCGACTTTGTCCTATATATTTCCCAACATGTTGTGATTGCACATGTGTACCAAACGATGTCGTATGACATTTCGAACAAGTTCCATATCTGGATCATCATCCCCAATGATTACTCCATCCCTTCTAGGAGGAGCAAACAACGGAATGCCATTGATTATGTTTGTTGTGTCAGCCTCTGTTACTATGGGTTGAACATTGGTTGGATTTCTCGTATTTCTTCGTATATAGTTATGCAATACCATTGACGCACCAATTAACTGCACCTACGCAGTTGCAAAATCATAACGAAGCATATTTTCCAGAAAACCCCATCAACTTTTCCACGACCCAAAGGTTCATTCCACGACACTGTGCACCGACGAGTGTGCCTTGTTAAATAAGTCTCGTGGGTTCGCTATGTTCCGTGCTCCTTGCCGAAAATCTTCTTGGTGGTAACGGTGGCCCTTGTATGGAGCGAGGTAACCCGTTCGATTAGGATAGCCCGAATCAACAATATAATATTTCCCTGTCGTATTTGAAGAAAATATGGTTATTTGAACATAGTGTGCATATTTGTACATAGTGAATTTTTGCAATGATAATTCTGCATTACCTTCCTCCGGATGTGGAAACGGCACATTTTCATTATTGATTATTTCAGCAAAAACTCTACTGTCATGCATACCGCCTTCCCATCCAAGTGCTACAAACGTAAAACACATGTCGAAATCAACAACCGCCATGATGTTTTGTGTGTGACAGTATTTGCGTCCAAAATAGGTCGCTGCCTCAGGCCCCGTCACTTTTGCAACAACATGCGTGCCATCGATCGCGCCGATGCAATCCTAAAAGCACAGAAGTTCAGCAAAATTTCAAACATGTAATATGGCCTAAAAGTTGGAACATTTTCGTCTACAAGTTGTACCTTGAATGGTACGTATTTCATTTTTGACCGTAAGTGAGGATGTCGCACATTTTGATTTGTTGTTGGCCTACAATGCACAACCGTGAACTTCTTCATCGCCTCCAAAACATTTTGCACATGGCGTGATACGGTTTCACCCGAATGTTGAAAACGTTCTTGGATGGCTCTATTCTTAAACCCTCTTAACACATGTATGAACATTGCAACGCTTTCTTCCACGGCTAATCCATGGCTATGTTGGTTAACACATAAACCAAAATCTCTAACTAATGTGTCACACAACAAGGAAAATACATGTTTTGGCATACAAACATTTTCTTCAAAACGACCAACGTGTCCGTCATATAATTCACATATGTATGCACCTCCAATCAAAATTGATGTTTGACATGGTGTTTTTGACATGTAGTTTGCGTAATATTGTTGTACGTACCGACATGCTTGCACGTACGTCTAGTTTTTTTGTTCTTGTATCTGAATTGCCATTTGGTTAATTTGCTCGACGAAGTTAGCGTTGCTGCTACCTTCCTCGTTAGACACGGCCACCACTTTGATGAGGCCTACAAGACATATGGCCAACATTAACTAACATGACATATATACATGAACAACAGACCATGCATAAGAGTATTGAAAAAGCAAGCTAGCAACTACTGGACATATGCATAAATTAGCCATTCCTTCCAAACCGACACATCAAAATAAAAAACATAATAAACACAACACAACCTGGTCATATTGTTCCAACAAACACATAAACATCCAACTTAAGCAAATCAAATAAACCCAAATGAAAAAGTGTCAAAAAAAACAAGGAAAATAACATAGACGTCCTAAATATCTGACACTGTAACAAGTTCGCCTTAAAACGTTAACACATAACACGGAAAGAACCCATTAGTTCCCAGAAGTCGCCCAACCCCGTGCCCTATCCCAGTATCCATCAAACCCGCTGTGCACCAAAAAGGTTCGCAAATGGAGCTGCAGTGCTGCTTTGTAGTTGCTTCTACGCAAGCCACCCGATAATATGGTCATCACCAGGCTAGCACATCATAACCTCTCGATAATCAGCGTTGTCCATAAGAGATCATGCAAAGTGGAACAACGATGTACCGACCAAGGTGGGAATGGATTTCAACCTGTCCATGCACTCTGAAATAGTGTACAAGGACTCATTCCCAGTTAAGTGCCTTGCAGTAACTTCTTGGCTTTTAGTACGAATGACATTGCTCAGATTGTTAACACTGTCAACTATGGCAGATGCTCCACTGGTCGGCTTCCTTGACTTTCCTGAACTTGCGGGAGTGCGTCGGGGTCAACCGCAGGTTCAACACCTTCCATTGACGACTCAGCATCCACGTCAATACCAACAAAAGGGATTGGATGTACGAAAGGCCGCATACCAAGGCTTTGAATTGAATAAGAAGATCCATCATTATCTTCGACAGTCCACTCCCTCGGTGTCCAATGATGTCTGTCGGTTGCAGCAGCGCCTGTGAAGACAATCTCCATCAACTCCCGGTGCTCCAAAGTCTTAGTCCTGAACTTTGCACAACTCTTGTTTATCTGCAGCAAAGGAAACACAAACCATTAGTGACAATATGTTATAAAAATAAATTTAAAGCAATGAACAAAGGTAACAAAATAGTATAACTAATTTACCAGTTCCATACGATCCCACCATTCATTGGAAGCCTGAAACATGCATGTTTCAGTGTCAAAGCCAATTCCAGTTACGCCTTTCGTACAGTCCATCAACTTTATCCAAGCAGTCCATTCTCGTTTCAAGCATGTGTACTTGTTCTTCAACTGCTTGATATCATGTTTTTGACTAGTGTTTTTTTTTTTAAACTTCTTGGCCAAAGACTTATACCCAGCGCTGCTCAAAACCATGAATGGTCGGTTGTCCTCAACAATCTCATTGGCAATAAGCTGTAGGAAAAGCTGTGTGGATTCATAATCCTACATTATGAACATGTTGGCTGTCGACAAGAACATTAGCTCAGGCACTTCCAACCCCTTTATTTTTGGCAACGGTACGCGGTGAAGTTTGTGTGGAATCCATACCGACAATGCAACTGATAAATTAAAGCATAAGTAACGTATAAATGTATGTGTATCACTCACCCAAACGAATTGGCGCAAAAACCAACTAACTTAACAATTTTGACATTCATTTACACATAAAATTAAGATGAACAACCAACAAACAATTTTGTAGATCGAAACCACCATTCCATTACATGTCATTGACAATGACTTGTAGGTATCATGTCCACAACAAACATAAGTCATTACAATATTAGCTTTTTTAGGATGTTACAAGACACTTTTCACATTTTCACATACGCAACAATAAGATTACAACAACAACGCACAACACAGAAACAATGGTTTTCAAGATACGCAGCATTTGTTGCATATGAATGACATCATCCCACAACTGCATGACAATGTCGTGTGTGGCGGATTCAGACTTTGTGTTCAATCGCCTAGGTTCGTCGCACCAACCAATCCAACTTAAACATGGCTGACGAAATGTACGTACAAAGCTATTAGTAAACTGGTTTAAAAGAAATGACAATATGTTACAAAATAATTTGGTGTACTCACCACAGGATTCGAACACACATAGTAAGCCCATCCTGGATTTTTGTGAGATTTGGAAATCTTGGCAACATATTGACCGTAGCCACAGGCACACGTACGATGTGGCCATGGAGTAGATGTGCTAGTTGACATAAATGAAGCCATGCTTTGTTTTGTAACATAGAAGAATAGTAGACAAACATAAGGTGTAGGAAAAGCTGTTTGGTACATTTTCGTCAATAAGTTGTGTGCTTGTCGTAAATGATATATGTGGTAATGACATGGTTATGTCCTACAGGATTTGTTAGTATACACCCTGCTACACTTAACTACATAAGTGGTTTACCAATACAGTTTATGGCATAAATACAATAACACGCATATACCTATAGGATTGCATACACATAACCAACATTCTCTAATGGACCCAATTCAATAGCATTGAAAAAGAATGCTCACTGTTTTTCATTTAACAGTTAGGAAAGTGTTACTAATCCAACATAATTGAAACAACTAAAATTAACACAGTATAATTACAAAAAAGGAAACCACCATTATCAGCTACGGCATATGTTCAGTTAGTTAGTTGGCCATTTAATTATGATTACATTGAAGACCAGGAAGAAACACATATAGAAAGTAATAGGCAGTTCAGGCGAAGGCACAACTATTGGGTGATGAAAGAGCAAACAACAACAAATAGTCAGAGATCACAAACAAACCAAGAATTGCTAACAGATTTGAAAGACAAAATAGAAAAAAAAAAATTAACAAGTGCAAATGTTGTGCTCTGTTTTGTCTGTATTTCAGAAAATACTTCAAAAAAAAAAAAATCCGGATACAACCAAGTACTGGACAATAGGTCCACTAAATGAAGAAAAAAAAAATTAAACCATTCGTAATAGATGTTGAATACAAAATGGTTCACATTCGTAATTTACAAAATGGTAACAGATGTAAGAAATTAACAGATACTTGAATTGCCTTGTAAAAATATATTGCTCTGTTCAGTTCAACAAATTAACAAATAACAAATAACATTCCTACAGGACTGTCTACTTCACCAACAAGCAAAACCATTTGGAGTGTAAATTCAACAAGAATTGTGTTCAACGAGTAACAACAAACAAGGATAAAAAAATATTACAAAATAAAAATAAAAGAGAAAGGGACAAAAAACAAAACAAACAAACCAGTTTGACGTCCCCTGTTAGAAAAAAAAAATTAATAAATTCAACAAGAACACCGAACTATTGTTGAGAAAAAAATTAAGAAAAATTAAAGAAGAAAAAACCGAACAAAAAATTAAAATAAAATAAAATATAAGAAATAAACCAAATTCCCTACACTTATAACATTGCTTCAGTTCATCCACAACAGATTAGAATCAAGTATAACATTTTCGGGTTTTCAACCACCATTGACACCAAAATACATGTTTTACCAGTGATCTAACTTCAGAACGACAGATTTTCAACATACACAGCACAAATAAGTGACATCTCGTGGAAGGAGACGAAAACCCCAAAATAGAGCGAGTTATGCGTACCAAAGATGCAACGACGGCACAATGTTATGTGTAAAGGATGGCCGACATGTTGACAAAGCACTGTAGGCCTAGATCGGTCAAGTGTTGTTGTGTCGTCGTCTCCCCCTCTCTAGTTCTTCGTCGTCGTCTGTACTAAAGTGTGTTTCATCAAGAAACCCTACCAAATACATGTAAACCAAAATCCAATTGAACAAGGGGCATTTTCGTCATTGTCCATTCCTACACATGCTTCCCACCACACGCATCCCTTCCGTTTGTCTGCTTGTGATTTTGAAACCAATTTTTGTCGTTTTGTGCTCATATAGCCCCAAAACGATTACCAAACCGCAACTAAATATAGAGCTCTAAAGGAGCTCTAATGAGCTGTCCCCACCCATGATGTGATGTTTGTGCCTTATTTTTTTTATTTTAGTTTTGCTTTGTCACATCACTAGAGCTCAATTAGAGCTCCAGATTTAGAGCTTGGTACCATTTTCCATTTTGTTTGATTGGTAGTTTAGATTAAATTGTGATAAAGTCATTAATTAATTGGAATTAAATTAAGGGAGACTTACATATATGTCTTAACAGGTGGACTTATTCTCTAACAAATCCTATAATAATTAATGACGTTTTTCATCAAACAATATTAGAAAACGTCACAAATTATTAATTGTCAAATACAGTCTGAAAATTGTCACAAAAAAATCATTAATTATAAGTTTTAGAGACAATTTTAAAAAATTGTCACAAAAAGTCACTATTTTTCAACTTTCAGCAATAGTTTAAAAAATTCGTCACAAAAAAATATCAGTATTATAAGTTTTAGCGACAATTTATAAAAGTCATGGTAGAAAAAAGTCACTAATTATCAATTTTTAGTAACATATGCAAAAAATCCTCACAAAAATTATTTTTAACAATAATTTTTTTAGGACTTATTCTCAATAAAACTTGATAAAATTAAGTCAAACTATTAGAACTTATTAATTGTTTACCTTATAGGAATAAAATTATATGAAAGTTCTCATTATATATATATATATATATATATTTCTAAAATTTTGTAAATTATAAGTAAAATGATATTTTCACTTCTAATCGGATGAGATTGAATTGTTAATCCCAATCCCCTATGACAACTCATTCCACCCTTTTGAAGATTAGCGATTTTTTTTTATCAACTAATATGATTTACACGAGCATTAAGAGGTGTTTATGTGGTGGGATATAAGCGTAGGATTGATTCTCATATTTAGGCCTCGTTTAAGAACATACTTTTTTAGTAGCTTTTTCATTTTTTAGCTCAAATGTGATGTAAAAAAACTAGTATGTTTGGGATAACTTTTTAACTTTTTACGAAAAGATATACAACAAGTAAAGAGAAAAGGAAATCTTTGACTTTTTTGTATGGGTTGTTGACTTTTTGATTTTTTTAGTGAATTTTTGACTTTTTAACTAAAAAAGCCACTTGTCAAACGAGGCCTTAGTAGAACCTTTAGTTCAACATTTGGTTGGCAAATAACCTCCGTACAAAATGTCCCATTTGAACAATGGATCCTCTATTTCAAGGATAACTCAATCTTAGAAAAAGAGATGGGACACAAATCAATGGCATGAGGAGACCTTATTATTAGCTTTCTAAATTACCAAAATAACCCCCAAGTGTACAAATTGTCCCATTTGAGCAATGTATCCACTTTCTCTGGTTCGTTTTCCCTTTTTTTCACAAAACGATTCATTCACAAAATTCGATGAACATGTAAATCTCATATATATATATATATACACATATATATTGGTACACTTAGGCCTCGTTGAGAACATACTATTTTAGTAACTTTTTAATTTTTTGACTAAAATATGAGGTAAAAAAATTAGTTTCCTTGAAATGATTTTTTGTTCTTTTATGAAAAGATGTGCAAAAAGTAGAGAGAAAATAGAATTTTTGACATTTTGGTATAGGTTATAGGATTTTTAGTTTTTTTAGTAACTTTTTGATTTTAGACCAAAACTATTACATGCTAAATGAGGCCTTAATCTCAGATCGTATGATTCTCTTTCACACTGAATTTTTATTTTTAATTTTTTATTGGTCTAATTTTTTTTTTAATTTTTAATTTTTTTTATTGGTCTAATTTTTTTTTCTAATTCTTTTATTGGTCTATTTTTTTTTAATTTTTAATTTTTAATTTTTAATTTTTATTTTTATTGGTCTAATTTTTTTTTTTTTTAAATTTTGTATTCCCATTGCATAGTAAACAAATCAAAAAAGCAAAATGGTCTAGATATTATCCATCTATAAAGTTTCACAATCAAACATTAGATTTAATAGAATAAGTCATTACAAGATATTCAATCTTATGACAAAATAAATATGGGATTCACATCATCACCGACTAAATAATCAAGAGGGTATTTATTCAAATAATAATAGCCTATTGCATTACAAGCCCTTCTTATTCTGTCTAACGTACAACATGGCCTTATTATATTACTAATCCAATCCACCACTTGGAGCAAAACAAATATGGCCACTTAATATGGTATCATAAAACTTTGTTTAGTTTAGAATTTTCAAAAATAGTTTTTTGAGTTTTCAATCCATTTTTTTTAGTGATTTTTTTAACATCTTAATCAATTTATTTTACCTTTTAGATCAACTTAATCTAGATATACTTAAAAAGTATAAAATTTGTATAAAAATCTTTAAACATTCATTAAATACAACAAAATATCATAATATACTAAAACATTTTAATTTTTAGTTTTGTATTCAATAAATTTTTTAAGAGATCTTGACCGGTCTACCTAATAACCAAGGGTGTAAATTTAGCCTAATCCAACTGGCTCGTCTCACCAGGGCCCGAACTCAGGTCAGCCCACTGTAGGGCCATGCGAGTTCCCACTAATATTAGGGTCAGGTCGGGCCAACTTGCGTGGAAAAAATCTACGCCCAAGCCCAAGCCCACTCAAAATGGGTCTGGGGATTAGGCCACAGGCCTGGGCTCGAGCTGCAAGTCGAGCCAAGCGGGCCCTTTTTTTTAGCAAAAACTAATTGATAGATATTATATATAGATTATTTATGAGGGTTAAAAAAATAAAAGAAAATTTGTGCTAAAATATTTTAGTTATGATTGATGAGATATTTAGTTATATTTCATGTGATATTTAATTACTATGACTTATGCTTTTTTAGTTTTGACTCAAAAAGTATGAAATTACGTAATTTTTTTCTTTTGTTATGACATTGTTTTAGTTATAATTCATGAGAGCTATTTGGTTGTGTCTCGTGTGGTGTTTAGTTATGATTATTTTATTTTTTTTAGTTATGAGTAGGTTATCAAGTTATGTTATTTTGTACTTTAGTTACGATTAATTTTCTTCTTAAGTTATGACATTATTGTAGTTATAATTAGTGAAATATTTAGTTATATTATTGTAGACACCCCATTTTTGACCGACCTTAAGACTCGGACGTCACCAACTGAGCGCACGGTGATGTTGCATATTGTGCTCGTTCTGAGGTTGCAAAGTCTCGGCTGAGAGCCTTGTCTCCGGGCTTCGGAGCCTTTTCGTGCCTTGCCTCGGTTTGCGAACCAGGTCCTGTTTTCTCTGTTTTCTCTTCCTGAAGGGAGGGAGAGGTCTCGTAGACCATCTCTCAGTGGCCGTAGGCTACGTTTCGTGGTCGTAGGCCATTTTTCCCGTTTGGAGACCAGTTTCTGGTTTTCGGAGCTGTCGGCCGTGTGCCTCGGTTCGGGACCGCTTAACTACCTCTGTTTGCTCCGATTTTTGGCACACACTTTGTTTCCTCTCCTTAGAGGGACATTGGGGCCCGGGAGACCACCTTCGTGGTCGCACGCCACTTTCGATGCTTAATAGTCAGTTTTCGGGGCCCCTAGTTGCACGTTTTGGCCCCCGAACCTTCGTTTCGCATCGGTGTGGGTTCATTTTTGGCATAGACCCTAGTTTCATTGTTAGGAAGGTGGTAGTAGGGTGGGAGACTACCTTTTCTTCTTGGAGACCACCTTTCCCGGTCGGTCGATTTTCTTGACAGGTAGGTGGTCTCCCTCACTTTTGAGCCACATTTTCTGGTCTTCCATACCACCACTGAGTTGCTTTCACCTGGGAGACCACCAATCTTGGTAGGCCGGCCACCTTTTTTTCTTGAACCTTTTGATCCCTTGGTCTCCCTCACTTTTGAACCACAATTTCTGGTCTTCCATACCACCACTGAGCTGCATTCACCTGGGAGACCACCAATATGGGTAGGCCGACCACCTTTTCAACTTGATCCTTTTGACCCCTGGTCGGTCGACCAGGGTGGTCGGCCAGCCTTCTACTCTTTTGTCTCAATGAGTTGAAGCCAGCTGTGCCAGCTGGAAGCCTCAGAATGCATCATCCATACACATGTATGGAGGATGTTTAAGCTAGCTTTTAAGCTTCTTTGAGAAGCTTTAGATCTTCTCCTCTATAAAGGGAAGGGCCCTCTTCCATTGCTAGGGTCAGAATTTTGCTTCAAGGAATACATACACTTCCCTCTCTATTTCTCTCCATTTTAGCTCCAAAGGTCCCTTGTTCTTACACCATTGCACTACACCTTTTATTCTACCCTCTCCATCATCCATCCAAGCACCTTGGAGCTCATTTTCAGAGGTTGAAGACTTGCTATCTTGGTCCAGAAGTTGCTGGTTCCTTTGGCTACAAGGGTAACACTCCATTTCCCTCTTTTTGACATTGTTTTGCTTTATAGTTTAGCTCTATTTGAAAGCATATTTAGGATTTGTCATAAACTGAAAAAAGTCTTTTTTTGATCTTCTAAACATTTTGTTTAGACCATTTTTCTGTTGGGGGTCATCTACCCCCTTGCATGCTTCATTTCCTCATGTTTTGAGCTATGCTTTAGAGCATTTGTGTCGGCCTTGGTTTGGCCTTTTAGCCACTGAAATCCAATGGATTTTCAGTTGCTAACATGTGTCTTTGAGCCTCAAAATCAGAGAGGGGTGACCCTCTCACCATTTGTTCTCTTTACTAGCTTTCTTGGCCTTCCAAAGGAGCCCCTATTTGCATGTTTCAAAGCCATGCTCCAGGCCATTTTTGATGAGTTTTGTGACCTGGATGACCTCTGTCCAAAGGTGGTTTTTCCATATTAGATGCCTATTATGCATGTGTAGAGTAATCTTCTTCAAGGCCTTTCAAAGGGGCCTTCACTTGCATGCTTCCTAGACTAATTTCAGGCCCTTTTTAGTGAGTTTTAGGGCCATCATAACCTTTGTCCTGAGGTGGTTTTTCCATTTTGTATGTCTATCTTGCATGTGTAGAACAACCCTCTTATTAGCCTTTCAAAGGGACACATCATTCTTGCATGCATTGACTGAGTTTCAGTGGGTTTTTGGACATTATTTGGCATGGCATACTTTTTTTTTTGGATGGTTTGGTGAGCTCTCATGTGCTTCATATAGTTGTAGTGCAAATCATGGTTCACTAGCTTATTTTGCATGCTTTGTTGACCCTTGATTTTAGCACTTTTTGGCTTTGCCTTAAACTGATTTTGCGCATATTTTGGACTTCCCTAGCTCTGTTTTTGGGTCTCATGGTCGAATGATGCTTGTTTTTCATGCTTGTAGTTCAATACACTTGCCTAGCTTTGAGATTTGAGGTCTATTGCATGCATATACTGAGGTGTTTTCATGCTTTGGGGTCATTTTGCATCATATTTCAAAGCCTATGTGAATGCCATATCCTCATGTTTTCTCCTCTTTAAGTGTGCTTGAGAGTTGTGCATGAATGCCTTGTTTTTGGACCATTGAATGAGTTTCATTTCCATGCACTTTGAACCATCATTCTAAGCCATTTTCCCACTGTTTCAGACCTGCCTAGGGTCTATTTGGGGTTGGTTTTGCCATTCGTGCATTGCTTTGTGTACCTATAGTGTAACACACTTCACTAGTTTCGGTATTCGGGCCATCTAGCATGCATTGGGTAACATATTTGCATGATTCAGGACCATTTTACATCATGTTTCAGAGCTAGAAAATGTATGCTTGTATGCCATATTTCATCATTTGCCATGCTTAGTTAGAGTTGCATGTTGTGCCTTAGGATCAGTCCATTGCATTTGCATGCTTGCATGTATTTCGGTTGTCTCATTTTCATCATATGGCCACTAATTTGAGTGTGGCTGAGGTCCACTCATATTGGTTTAAGTCCACCTTGCATTGTGTATGCCATTTGGTTCATGTTGTTGCATATTTGACCATCGCATTATGTATGCTTTGATTATGTCTTTGTGTATGTCCATCTTCGTATGTGTGCATTGTGCATGCCATATAGCTCATGTGCATTGTGTATGCCATTTTAGTCCATAGCATTGCGTATGCTAGGTTGCATGTGTGCATATCATCCATCGCATGCCAGCATGATTAGGTTGCATTGCATTTAGGGTTGCATGTTAGTCGCATTGTGTATGCCATCTCATTGCATTGTGTATGCCATCTCATTGCATTGTGTTTGGAGTAGGGTTAGTCCAAACACGGGAAACGAGGGACGTTTCGTACTCAAAGTGACGAAACGTGTCTCAACTTCCGGTCGCCGACACTCTTGACTATCCATGATAGAGTTGTTGGCTTTACTTGCTTATAGGTGCATTCACGTCCCATTGAGTCGTGCAATTCGACTTCTCGGCCATCATGCATCGAGATGCGTGATTGGTGGCACGAGGATCGAGGACTACACTCCCTTGAGCTTGTGCAAGGACGGGGAGAGTGGTCATGCACACATTTGTTAAAAATACATTGCCTTTTTTTTCTCTTGCCTTTGTTCCAGAAAAATTAGAAACCAGATGTGGAAACTGGTCGGCCGACCAGATTTTCTGGCAGGCCGACCACCCTCTTTGGTTTCCACCACAAAGGGTGGTCGGCAGGTGGTCTCCCATGCTAATAACTGGTCGGTGGCCTTCCCAAGGTGGAGTTTCAGCCTTCTGGAGCTTTGTGCAAGTTTCTGAGATCCATTGCAAACAAGGGCGAGGCGAGGCATCGCGATGGAATTTACCGACAAGGCGACTCGACACCCTTCGCCATCCAAAACAGAGCTGAGGCAGTCCATTGTATTTAGTTTGCATGCTAGTTTATTGCTTACTTAGTTAATTTGTTGATTAATTAATGTTATGTAATAATTAGCTGTAATTTGTTATTTAGCTTAGATTAGCTAGATGGTTTGTACTATTCATTCGGACCCTCTGAGCGAGGGCACAATTGTAATAAGTATGTGTGTGTGTGATGTATGTCTTCCAACCCCACGTCTTTTTCCCTTTTATTTACCAACTTATGATGGTTAGATTAGGGCATGTTTCAATTAGCATCTATATGTTCGCATGTTTGCATTCATTCATCTGTATTGCATGCACCGGGCTCGGCGCATCATGCTAACTGCATTGTATTTCAATTTTAAGTTGAATACATGTATCGATTGTTGCATCTCATATGCCATCTTAGAATAGCCGAGCCTATTGTAGTTGCATTTTTGCATGTGTTGCATTAGGCATTCTTAACATAGTTAGGATTCATGCATGATTTCTTATTAGCTTCTTTCTTTGGCTCGAAGTACTCGATAAGTGTTTATGCTTTAACATCCTTGCATGTATGTGAGTGACTGCCATGATAGCATGCTTACCATGAGGCTATGTGCTTATGTGATATACCTGCCTGAATGCCTATGGGTGAAGGTTGGGTTGCTTGAGTTGGGATAATTCGTCGAAACCCGTGTTTTAGCCTACTTGCGGGTAGCACCATTAAACCATTTTCAAAATAAACAAACATGAGATGTGTTGTTCCAATTTAGGCGACCCAGTCTATACTTGTATGCTGTGCGCATCACATAGTAATTCTAGGCTAATAAACCGGAATAAGAGCACATAATGTTTTCAAAACTCGATATCATAGTTAGTAGAGGCCGATCTTTGATCGGGCGAGCGGGGGTGCTCACGAAGTGACCTTCTCCCATCGTACCCAACTTCCCGAGCCGAGGCAACTTTGGTGATGACGGACACCTGGCCTTAGGCAAACGAGTCAGGGTTTCCTAAGTTCCCCAAAATAAAATATTTAGGTAGCGACTCTGTATCTGGCAAAGCAGTCCATGTTTGGCACTTCTTTAAAAAAAATCTGTTTTCAAAAACGATTTGTCGGATTTGGACTCTTTGATGATTCATCGGTCTTGCATTGCACTCTGCGAGATTAGATACAGGACCGTGACTTTTGAGTCCGAACTGTAGTGAGCCCAACGAACAAAATGAGGATTTCCCTCCGGGGACGTTCGGGGACGTCTACAATTATGTTATGTTTTGTAGTTATAACTCAAAAAGTATAAAATTATATCATTTTCTAATTTAGTTATAAGGTGCGTATATAGTCTTTTTCCCCCGAAAAATTAAATAAAATGAAATGAAATGAATAATTATATATATATATATATATATCAAAATGAAGTGAAATATTACAATCATTAAATTAAATAGATAATATTTAATGAATAATTTTTATTTCAAAATGAAATAAAATATTACAAAAATTTATATCATTAAACAAAATTGATAAATATTATTACAAAATTATTTTTCAGGCCAATTAGGTCGGACTATAGAGCGAGCTCATTGGCCGAGCTGGACTTCAAAACAGAGGGCCCGGCATCTCAGGTAGGGCATGGCCTCGGGCCTAGCCAAGCCTAGCCAGGTTAGGCAGCACCAGGCCGTGACCCACCTTCAGATGAGTCATGGGCTAGTGGGCCAAATTTACATCCATGCTAATAACTAACAAGGGAGAAACAAATTTGGTATTGATGAAATGTGTGTACTTTTATTTTTCAAAAGCTATTGTACGCCACCAACAATATTACGACATAAAGAGGGTTAGAAAAAGGAAGAGAATCAAGAGATGTAGAGGGTGGCTTCAGAGCCAACGGAGTGGAATAAGGCTTACAATCAGCTAAGCCAGCTTTGTGTAACAACTCAGTGGCATACTTAGCTTGAGAAAAGAAATAATCAGCACCTTGACACTGCACGGAGATCCTCAAAAAATATGAGACAGAACCCAATTCCTTCATGAAAAAGACCTGATGCATCTGAGTAATCAAGTTAGAAACCAGAAGTGAATCACTTCCTATAACCAAGATATCATCAACATACACCACAAGAAGCATGAGGCCATCAGAGGAATACTGAACAAAGAGTGAAGTATCTGATTGGCTGTTAATAAACCCCTGAGAAGAAGAAAATAGGCAAAGGTGGAATACCAAGCCCGAGGGGCTTGTTTAGGACCATATAAAGCCTTGTTCAACTTACACATCTTATTAGGAGATTGAATAAAACTAGGTGGTTGTAACATGTAAACCTCCTCTTCTAATTTCCCATGAAGAAAATCATTAGATGTCTAATTGCTTGATGAAGAGCCATACATAGCAGAATCTGGATGGTTAGGAGTTTAGCCACTAGACTAAACGTTTCTTGAAAATCAATACCCTCTTGTTGAAGATAGCTTTTAGTGGTAGGGTGATATCCTAGAAACACACAAGCCATGGACCTAGGTTGCAGTTTGTGTGCTGTGTAAGGCTTAAGCCACGGGAAACATTGACAACCAAAAACTTTGAGAAGAGAAAAATATGGAAGAGAATGAAACAAGACTTCAAATAGAGACTTATGAGAAAGAACACTACTAGGCATTCAATCGATGAGATACACAGTAGTGGCAACTGCATCAAACCAATAGTGTAAGGGAAGAGAAGATTGATAAAGAAGAGTGATGGCTGTTTCGATAAGATGATGATGTTTTCGCTTAACCCCACCATTTTGAGCTTGAGTTTAAAGACAACTAGTTTGATGCATAATGCCATGAGCAGATAAAAGAGAAGCGATCATGTTGTTCACAAATTCAGCCCCTCTATCTATAACGATCCTAATTTTGCCACTTCGCTAAGTATGTTGGGGATCGAGCTACCCGATTAGCTCGCAGGGGTCTAGGGAACAGCTCCCCTTAGCGGGTCCTAGGGCAGTGCCCTGGTGGGGTTGAGGGGTAGCGCCCTCGAAGCAAAAATGCAAAATGCATTAGAAGTTGCTTGTCCGCTCGAGCGGCCGTTTATGCGCTCGAGTGGAGAATGTTTGGTTCCAGAAGTTTGACCTGTCTGCAAAAGTACTGGGAAAATGTATTTAACGCTCGAGCGGGGGCTTTCCACGCTCAAGCGAACCATGTTATATCAATTCGTGAATCTGATATTTCAGATCACTTTTGTATATCTCTCTCTAAAAACCCTTTTCTCTCCTTCTCTCCACATTTCCCTACGCCAAATTCGATCAAAACCTTGATTTCTCAAGATCCATTAGAGTTCTGTCATAGGTTCTTCATCAAAGTTGGTTAACTTCTTGAGGGCTTCATTGTGTGCGGTAAAGATCGAGTTTCGACACCATTGATTTTGGGGGTTTCATCTCATTTCTTCTTCAAAACTTGTGATAAGGATTTTCTTAGAGTATATATATATTTTTGCAAGATCTATATAATTTTCAAAATCATCCTTCGATAGCTTTGAAAATTGATTGTTGACTCAAGAAGTTGAGCGATTTTGAAAGTGGGTTTGTCTCTTGTTCTTTTAAAATGATTTTATGGGTTTTGATATTCGTTGATTGAAGAAAAGTTGATTTTGGAAGGTTTTCTTTCAAAAGATTTGAGTTGTATAGTTTTGGTGAGAAAACCTAGAATTTGGGATTTTTT
Organism: Camellia sinensis; assembly: GCF_055761805.1. Lineage (NCBI taxonomy): Eukaryota > Viridiplantae > Streptophyta > Magnoliopsida > Ericales > Theaceae > Camellia > Camellia sinensis. The sequence continues at coordinate 37,858,848 of NC_138969.1, read as the reverse complement.
TTTAAAGGAGACTGAAAATCCAAGAATGATATTGTTATATCTATTTTGTGTGTCAAAATAAATGGATGTTTGGAAATTTTCTTATTTATATTTATATAAATGATGAATTTCAGGGAATATGAGAATTGTTGTTCATTTTGAAAATTATTGTTCAAAACATTGAAATAGTTTTGAAATAACTAATTGTTGAGGATACTTGAGAAGAGGAAATTGTGTTATTCCTTGGATGATGAATTGGAATAAAAATATTTATATTCATCTTGTGAAATTGGCATATCAATTCATTTGATTACATTAAACTTTGAAAGTTGATTTGAAAACTTGCATTGGGAAAAGAATGTTGAGAAACAAGTTTTCATGGAATGATTTTGGGATAAATACATTGGTAAGTCTTGATAGGTGGTGTAGATGATATTGAATAAGTTGGCCTGAGAGTCCGGGGTGAAAGACCGAAAACCGACATGGATAGGTGTCAAGCCTTCCGGTTAATACCAGTAAAAATGACAATTTGGTAGTACTTGTATATTCTACTTACAGATAACGACCTAGGAATTACTAGAGTCATATTTACCGCCCTTGAAATAAATTGTTAAGTTTTGAACAATTAAAATTGCATGATATCATTGAGCATGATGGTTTTCAAAAGGTGAAAATGTGATTTATCTTCAAAAAAGGCATAGCATGGCATGTGCATTTCATCTCTTGAGACGTGTATAAAATGTATATACTTTGTTAAGAATTTCCTACTAGGCTTTATGCTCACCCTACGGGATTTTTGTACAGGAAAAGATATTGTGATCCCACCCAACTAGGGGCATGGAAGTTTGTGTATTGGGAGTACAATGCTCTCATTTTGCTGTGAGTCTGTGTATAAGCCAAGGGCTGTGTTTGTGTGGGTTTGAATAACCGTTTTGTGTAACAAGGCTCAAGTCTTGGAAACTTGTAAACCCTTGGGGGTATTTATTTGGTCATTTACTTGTTGTTGGATTAATGTATTATTGCATGAAGAACTATTGTATCATGTAATGTAAGTTTGGAGATTTATATTTGGTTTTCCTTGAAAGAGCCATGATTGTTGTATTATCATTTGGACTAGAAATTTGGGGCATTACACTATCAGTTCTATGTATTTAAAGATGAGTGCGAAATTGTGTTTCAACATATGATTTGAACTTAATTAACTTGTCATATAGCTCACTTTTGTAATGTAAAGGATGTATCCGTGTAGCTTTCCACCATGTAGATTCTGGCTCTTGGCGTGTTGCCTTGAGATCACGAGTTGTGATCTCGATTTGAGTATTGTACGAATACTGAGCGATGAAGGCCTTGGCCATCTCCTCCCAATCTTGCTTGACAGAGTCTTCCTACTTGGCATACCATATGGCCGCTATACCTGACATGGTACGGCCAAAGAGAGACAACTTCTATAGTCTAGCTAAGCCCATTAGCCGCAAGATGTCTGAAAATAGCCGAAGGTGAACCATAAGGTCTCTGGAACCGTTGAAACAGTTAATGTGCAGCATTTTAAACCGGTCTGGCAATGTCACTACAAATCGGTATACCCGTCCTCTATGTCTGGGATGGAGTTAACCGCTTGTGCTCTTTTGAACAACTTTTCCAATTTATTGACCTTGAGTATAGTTGGGTCAATCTCAAACTCAAACAGAGCCTCAGTCTGATAAACAAGGGTTTTGGAGGTTTGTGTTGGGATTGGCTCAGCTGGATTGCCTGGGTTTTCTTGGAAATTGGCAGCATGAGAGGTGGCTCCGGGTGCTAGGATACCCGTGGGAGGTGTATGGGATGCAGAGGTTGCAGCTGGCTATGGTTGCTGTTGTTGTAACCTATTTATAACTTCAGCCTGATGGCCTGTATCTTATTGTAGGGTTTCAACTGCCTGCTGCAGATGATGTATCAATTCTTCCATATTGACTGGGGGATACTGTGTCATCGGAATAGGAGATCGATCTCATGCTGGGCTAGAACTGGATGACTATTCCCGAACTTGACTAGATACAAGTGAATTAAGGGGTGACTATTGTAAAAACTGAACCGGTGAATTTTGCCTAATTCTCCTCCGTCTTGTAACCGGTGGGAGTGAGTTAAACACGGACTGCCCCAAACAAGATCCCTGGATTTGCAAAGTCTTCTAACTCGAGTCCAGAGTACTTGGGGGTTATCCGAACTTTCTAAAGCTATGGTGTTAAACTACCTAGCAAAAGAAATAAAGTAAAAATAGCAGTAATCAGAAACCGCACAACACCTCAGCTAATGATATTATCAACACAAACATGATCACAGTTGTAGAACTATACCCCACACTAAATTCTGCCCCCAAAACAGATACCAAATTTGCAACTGCTATGTACATTCATGTACAGTTTCATTGTAAAGCACATACCAGTTAAACGAGAGCCAAAACACCCCTATGAGGGGGTAGGGTCACCCAGTCCTAGTTTCGTCAAGAACTAGGGTTTCACTAATCAAACAAAGCAGTTTTCACGCAATCCTGCATTTCGGGTGAGCATCCTGTCCTAGTTTGGAACAATCTCTATGGCTTTTCGATATGATAAAAAGGTTCCTTGGCAAGATTACCTAATATACCTCTCACACCTAACACCGAGAAGTGAAAGGAGGATCAAACGGTACAGTGATGGTCCAGATCCGAGGGTTGCGTTCCCATCATGGTAAAGCCCACGATCGGTCAGCCTTTTGGCTAACTTTTAGGCCAGCCTCTGGCAAACCGTCCAAGAATAACATATCGCAAACACAGTGACTTAAGTGCACCAATGCGAATACAATGCAAAGAAGTATATAAGTGTAGATAAAATTTTACAGCATGAAGTTCAAGTCAAGTTCTCTAAATCCCCAGTAGAGTCACCAAAAACTATACCTCGACTTTCCATGCTCCTTTTAGAAGACGAATAAGCCCTATAGTATCGAACTCCCACGGTTCTGAATCTGATATCACAAGTGTAATGTGAAATAGATAAACACCAAAGAGTCCAAATCTAACAAATTTTTTGGAAAACCAATTTTGAATCAAATTGCCAAAACTGCTTTGCCAGATACAGAGTTGCCACCTAAATATTTTTGAAAAATTTAAGAAGCTCATGCCTCGTGCCAAAGGCCACGTGTCCGTCATCACCAAGATTGTCTCGGCTCGTGAACTTGGGTACGAGAGGAAAATGTCATGAATTGAGCACTCCCGCTTGCCTGATCAAAATCGACCTTTACTAATCATGATGTGAATCTTATTTACATTATATGCTCTTGTTTCGATTTATTAGGCTAACTTACTATGTGATGCACACGCATACAAGTATAGACTAACTTGCAAAAATTGGAACACTTGATTTCATGTTCGTTTTGAAAAGAGTTTGTGAATGTGCCACTCGAAAAAGTGGGCTTAAATGTACATTAATCAAGTTATCTCGATTCAAGCAATTAGCCTTCATCCGCAGGCATTCAAATAGTTTGTTAGATAAGTACTTAGTCTCATGGTGAACCCGCTTTGCTTGGCAATATTAACACACACATGCAATATGCTAAAGCAATGAATGTTCACCTAGTACTCCAAGCCAAAAAAGGATGACAAAGTTAGAATAATGCTGTAGACAACCCATTTTTGACCGTCCTCAAGACTTGGACGTCATCGTTTGAACACTCGGTGATCATCCATGTTTGTGTTCGTTTGGAGTTCCCGGAGGTCTCGGCTACGCGCCCTGCCTCAGGATCTCCGAACTCGACTTTTCAGTGTCTGGTTTTGCACCAAACACTTGTGTTTTGCCTTGGAAGGGCAGGGAATGCTTTGTGAGGCATCCCCACACACCACCGGCAGTGGCTAGAGGTCACCGGCTGGTTTTTGCTGCCATCGGCACTTTTTGTTGCCGGGCGGCACTCTTTGTTGCCGGTCGGCACTCAATTTTGTCAAAATGACATTTTTGGCCGGCCAACTACTGTGCATCTGCTTTTGCAGATATTTATCACAGCTGTCTTGCTTTTTGCTGCCCTCCATACACGTGTATGGAGGGATCTCTCTCTTGAGAAGCTTGTCTTGTAAGCTTTACAAGACAAAAGGCTCTATAAGAGAGAGTCTTCTCTCTTGGTTGCAAGGGTTAGAGACTTGAGACACTTGAGATATTTTTACATAGCCATTCTTAGGGTTTTGAGTTCTAGGGTTAGAAACCATACACGTTCAATATTTATATCTCCCTCTTGTGTGTGTTTAGGTGCATTTGTGTCTTACTATTGCACACAAACACATAGTGTTTCACCTTCACTTAGCTACTGAGGTTCTAAGAGGTTGGTTTTGAAGTTTTGGAGCTATTTTCAACCTAGAAGGAGCTGTTGGAGCACCATTGTTGAAGGGGTCATCAAGGGTAACAATTTTGCCTCTTTATTCCCCAATCTTGCATTGTATTTCTACCTATCTTAAAATCATTTTTGAGCTTAGTGTATAATACAAAAAAGTTCCTTTTTTTAACCCTCTTGACTGTTTATTAAGAGTGTTTTGTGGTTTGGAGGTGTATGACCCCTCTTAGGCCTTGAAAGGCCCCATTTTGTGCTGTTTTGAGTGAGATTTGAGGCTTTGGTGTTTGGGCCTCTTCACCACTGAAATCTTGAGGGATTTCAGTGGCGGAGATGGTGCCTTGAAGTCTGTAAAAGGGAGGGCCACCCCCTCTCCTTGTTGTCCTTGAAAGGGACCCTTTTTGGCCTCTTGAGAGAGCATCATGTTAGAGTGTGTATTGATCATGTCTTGGTTGTTTTCCATGCTTATTATGCCATGATATAACCTTGTTGTGTGTTGGTTTTGGTACACCATGCATGCTTAGCATACCTACCATGTAATGCCATGTTATTGCCTTAATATGCCTTAGGTTGTTAGCCTTTGTTCTAGCATGTTTTATGCTTAGCCTTGTGAAGGTTTTGTGCTCATTTTGCCATGTTTAAGGTCTGTCCTAGGTTTTTTGGGTCGGATTTGACATGCTTAGTATAGCTCCTTTGCATTCCGGCTTGTTGGCCTTAAGTGTATGAATGTATAGCATGACATTCTTGCATTGATTTAGTGGTTTGGAACCATCCACCATGTCATTTCAGTCCATTTTGCATGCCTATATGTTTGCCTTGGATGTCTCCTTAATGCTTTGAAAGCTTGGGTAGCATGCTCCTTGTTTTGGCATTTATGCATGCCTTTGAATTTAGGTCATTTAGATGCCATCTAAGTGATCTCTAGGCCTTGTCTTAATGTGCTAAAACTCTGTTTTTGGTCAATAAGTTCATGCCATGTTTGGTCTTGTTAAGTGTAGTTCAATACTCCATTGGTTTACTTTGAATGCTTGGGCCATTTGTTGCATGCATAACTTGCATTGGTAGGTTAGTTTTGGCACCACATTAACATGATTTTCAATGCTTACCTTGCATGTCATATGTCCATGATCATTCCTTTCTAAGTGTGCTTAGAAGTAGTTTTTTTGATGCTTAAGCATTTAGGCCTTCAACATGTGCATGTGTGTATGTGTTTGGTCCTTTATTTTGGTCACTTTGGCAATTGTTTTAGGCCTATTTAGAGTTGCCTAAATCATGTGTAAGTCCACCTTTCCATCAATTTGCATTGCCTCATGTTTGCTTGTATGCTTGCATAAGTGTCTTGCCATGCCATGCTGCATCCTTAGCTCGCATGCCAAGGTTGCATTGCATCTTGCATGCATGCCTTATTCCTCGACTTGGTGATAGGAATTGGGCCTTGGTTTGTTTGTTTGGTTTGCATTTCATTTGACATGAAAGTTGCACACTTGATTCTTTGGGCCGTCATGCATGGAAATGCGTGATTGGCAGTCCGAGAATCGAAACAATATGTCTTTTTGAGTCACAAACATGATAGAGGGCATAATTGGTGCATACATTGCTTGAATTGTATTGCCATGCAAGTTTTGTCCTCTGCTGCTGTGAGTTGCAGGTTCTGCAGGCATTCTTTGCCGACCGGCAGTGTACATTGCCGACCGGCAGTAATTCACCAGCCGATGGATTCATTTTGTGCCGGTGACCACATACCACTGCCGGTGGTAATTCTATTCAGCCGGTGGTGATTCCCAGTATCCAGAGAAGCATCCTTGAGTTAGCTGATTAGGAAATTTGTAATATTTAATTAGCTTGCATAGTCAATTAATTTGTATTATTTATTTGGTCCCTCCGCGCGAGGGCAAATCTGTAATAAGTGTGTGTGAGTGGTGTGTATGTCTTCCAATCCCTACTTCTTTCTTCCCTTTTATTTACCTGCTTATGATGGTAGACTAGGGCATATTTAAAAATTAGCATACCTTATGCAATGCATGCGTGCATTCATACATTTGCTTTGCATGCACTGGGCTCGGCGCATCATTCTAACTACATCTGTATTTCAAAATTCCGAATTGAATACATGTTAGTTGTGCATTTTCACATGTCATTTATAGACTAGCCGAGCCTACTCTAGTGACATTTTGTATGCGATGCATTAGGAATTTAACATGGACTTGGATCATGCATTGATTGCTAACGTGTTCCTGTTTTCGGCACGGAGTACGATGTAAGTATTTATGCTTTAGCATCTCGCATGCGTGTGAATGTTACCATGACAGTAAGTTTGCCATGTGGCTAAATGCTTACATGATATTATTGTTTGAATGCCCGTGGGTGAAGGTTGGATTGTTTGAGTTGGAAAAACTCGTTGAAATCCGTGTTTTAGCCTACTTGCGAGTAGCAAATTCCAAAGCGCTCTTCAAAACAAACGGATATGCAATGCTTGTTTCCAAATTAGGCAATCTAGTCTATACTTGTTTGCTGTGCGCATAACATAGTAATTCTAGGCTAATAAATGGAATAAGAACACATAAAGTTTTCAAAAATGGATATCACGGTTAGTAGAGGCCGATCTTTGGATCGGGCGAGAGGGGGTGCTGATAGCTGACCTTCCCCGATCGTACCCAAGCTCCCGAGCCGAGACAACTCAGGTGATGACGGACATGTGGCCTTCGGCACTGAGTCAGGGTTTCCTAAATTTCCCCATAAAAAATATTTAGGTGGCGACTCTGTATCTGGCAAAGCAGTCCATGTTTGGCACTTCTTTCCTAAAATCTGTTTTCTCAAAACGATTTGGCAGATTTGGACTCTTTGGTTCAAGATTAAGAACCGTGACACAAATCGAGTCCGAACTGTAGTGGGGTCCCTCGCGGACGTGCTACAGTTTCTGGCGACTCTGCTGGGGATTTAGAGAGCTTGACTCGAACTCGTGATATCCTGTTTTGATTTCGTTTATGTGTCTCTTTGCATTGCATGTGCATAGGTGCGCCTAGGAACACAGTGTTTGCCATCTGCCATTCCTGAACGGTTTGTCGGAGGCTTGTCTTGTCAAAGCATGGCCATAAGGCTGACCGGTTATGGGCTCTGACAGCATGGGAACACAAAGCCCGGTTTTACCGGGGCACCCTTTTTGACCATTCGACCTAGTGCATATTCGGAATCCATAGTGACCATTCCAAACTAGGACAGGTTGCTTACCCGATGCTAAGTTGTTTGAAACTGCTGCGTGCATAGTGAAACCCTAGTTCCTGACAAAATAGGACAGGGAAACCCTACCCCAACATAGGGGTGTTTTGGCTCTCTTTACTTGCTATGTGCTTTTAAAGTGTATCTCTACAGGAACGTACATATCAGTTTGCAAGTTTGAATATCGGGCCCGAGGGCACCAGTATCAGTGTCAGTTATGAGAATCAGTTATCTGCGGGTATCAGATTCAGTTTTGGGACAGTGATTTCTGGGAATAGTGATCAGTAGTAGAGTATAGTTGTTCAACTACACCCGTGTTTGATCTATTTGGGCTGAAATGCTGCTTGTTGTCTCTTTCAGTACGGACAGCTGGTACAGAATAGCTAGTGCTCCCCCTTGCCGAGGCAAGACTTGTGATGACGCAGAATTCAGAAGAGATCGTGGTTATGACAGCTGCATTAGAGCAGGGGATCACTCTGCAAAGTGAGGCCAACACTGATGTGTGACATCCACCCAGGTCGCCTTTCGCGCACCCGGTTTGGGCCCCCTAGCTATACCAGGCTCGCGAGCCTACTACATTTGAACTAATGTGGATGATAGGTGATCTCCAAAGGTCTGTGGCGGATCTCGCCTATGGAATGTCAGCTTCACCTCCAGCCGCACCATATGCCGGGAGTTTTGTACCCCAGGAGCCCCCGTTGTTGGGGCGAATTGTGATCGAACTTAGCCAACCGGAGATGGCCTCCAACTATGGCAATGACATATCAACATCAACCCAAACCCTCGATCAGGCTGAGGCCAAAGGAAAAGACAAAATGAAGGCAGATGCCGATCCCATTGAACAACTGCTGTGGGTAGTCGAGGCTTTGAAAGCCGGGGGGATGAACAAGCAACGGATATCCGCAGTTGTGGCAAAAACTGTGGAGGATGCTTTCCCTACTCCACCTGAGGATAGTTCAAGCCAGTCAGAAAATCGGGATAGGCCCCGTCATGCCAAAACAGTTCCTCCTATTCCAGCCCCTGCACCTGGGAAAGATCAGAAAGCTAAGGTGGCGCCTGCCGACCCTTTCGCTTGTGCGGCTAGTAAGAGCGCTCAGACTCCAAAGTACCTATCCCGGGGGCGCAGGACCTTTCATGCTCTCTACATGCCTCTGTCCAAGGCACTTCAGATCCTTGCTGAAAGAGGACACCTTAAACCCTTGGAGCCTCGGCCTCTCCCGAAGAATCTCCCCGCTACGCATGATGCTGCTTAGTACTGCGCGTAGCACCAGCAGACAGGCCATGCCACCGACAATTGCTTCCGCCTCTGCCATGAGGTGCAAGATTTGATTGACAACGAGGTTATCCTCCCGCCTACCTCAACCAAGTCCGTTACCACCCAGTTATTGGATTTTGAGGACACAGATACTGCAAGTATGTAATCAGAAGGTGAACCACCTGCGGGCGGCATCTGGATGTATTTTGAATGTGGCGTCTGGCACGTATTTTTGAGTGGCTGTGAACGCTAGCTTTGTAAATCCTGGCTTGGGTATCGAGTCAGTCTTTTGTTTTGAGTCTGTCTCTTTGTCTTGAGTCAGTCTTTTTTGTTTAAAGGTTTGTCTTGTTGTAACGAGTCAGTCCCCTTTGTATAGAATACCAGGTGATTCTGGGGTTGTTGCCTCGAACACCATTTTGTCTTGTAATTATTTTTTTTTTGTTTTGAGTCTGTTTCTCCCGAGGGGCCAGTTACACCAACAAATCTGAATGAAACAGCTGTTGCTATCTCACTTTCATGCTTGCTTTCAGTATAAGTGCCAGAGAATTTGATTGGGCTGACAGTACATCTCGCCTGCTCTCATGCGCGCCAAACTCATTGTATCAACCTAAGTTTTTTTAAAAACCCTTTCGAACACTGCGGTGATAAAAACGAAGAGGAAGGAATTCCTCGGGTTTTGCAAAATTTTGATCATTTTGAGAGAAAGAGAGGCATGCTAAGCCTTTTAATGAATGAAATCATGCTTGTCGGCGTGAATACTGAGAAGAACCCTGGCTTGATCCAGATTGGTTCCACACTATCTTCGGCACGAGCGATTCGTCGCTTTCTTAAAAACTTTCAAAAACAAATGTTTTACACGGCCCTGTGAAGACCTGTGTGGAACCGCTCTTGAGATTGTGCAGCCTAGGATCGCTCTCAGCCTCAAGATTCAACTCGCCCGTTTCGAACCTTGAACCCCTTCAAAAAGTTCAAACGGTCAAGCGTCATGCAAGGCCCGTATGGCCAGTTTTGAAGCAGCCCTAGAACAGGAGGCACCAAGGCCGAATCAAAAGATCAGATCTCACCATAAAGAAGCTCGTGGAGCAACCATGATGGATTCTTCCGCAAATCAGTGCAACAGCCGTTCTCCTAGACACAGAGAGGCTTCAACTCCAAAAACCATTTGGCATGGACTTGTTACACTTTCACCCTTTGAGAGGCCCGCTGGGCCGAAAACCCGGAAGGGCGACCCAGGCAAAAGTTAGAGCAAGAAAAAATAATGATACAAAAAAGAAGCAAAAAAGAAAAGAAGGAGAAAAGAAAAGAAAAGAAAAGAAAAGAAAAACGCGGAAAAGAAAAAATGAACAAAAGAAAAAGAAATCGAAAAAAAAGAAGGAAAGAAAAGCTCGCAAGGTCGAAAACCCGCATCGGGCGCCTTGGCAAAAGTTAGAGCCTGAAAAGTGAAGGTTAAAATACCCGAGTGTACCTTAACCGGAACTACGTAAGGCTTGATTCCCATGTTTGGGATTCGTAGGCAACTTCCTCATGAAGTCCAGCCCCCAACGCTTTCATAGTGTCTCAGTCCATGCAATGGTTTCAACTTCATCCCAAAGTCCAGTCACCAACGCCTCCAAGGTGACTGTGTCCATATATTTGTTATGACCGTCTTCGTCATCTTTGTGTCCAAGAGCTCGGCCACCGCCAATGAAGACTGTTTGCGGACTGTTGTGGCACCATCCAAACAAGGGGCAACTTTCCGTTGCCACGAGTCGCCGTGAGCCGCCATTCAAACCAGGGGCAACTTTCCGTTGCCATCCGCCCCCCTCTAAACCAGGGGCAATTTTCCATTGCCTCCGATCCGAGGTTGTGCATCTCAAAGAGTAAGTTCTATGCTCGTTGAGCGTCGGCTGTTTGCAAAGTAGTTTTTGAAAATTTTTACTGAGGTTGACTATTCTCTCGAAAACGATTCCATTTTCCAAAACTGGACCATTGTCTTGGACCCCAAAAGGAAAATTTTCAGTGCTCATAGCCTGTCTTGCATGATTTTCAAATCAAAAATCGAACAAGTACGTTAATCCGACTCCCATCTTGATCAAAACTGTTTTAGTAGAAAGCAAAAACAAAGAATGGTTAAAGTGATGAACTAAGGGCACAGTTGAGTCAGGCGTTCTGTCTTTCCCCCGTCATCAACATATTTGCCAAGAGGGCACTCTACCCACCAGAAGAAATAGCTGTGAGCTAACGGCGTTGGGCATGAACCCGCAACTTCCTATTCATTCATCAATCACCCTGGGAAGGGACGAAAAATGAAAGAATAAAGAATAAAGAGGTGTAAGTTGAGAGAAAAGTAAGAAAAGGGTTTTGAGAGAAAAAAAAAACGAGCCTGAGGGCCGAGTGATGTGAGAATCAAAATCAGAAAAGGTGGGAAATATACCCGGAAGAACTGGCTCCTCGAGATTTGAGGTCTTTCGTTGAACATGTCCGCGTGTCGTGTCTTTTCTTTTGTTTACCTCAACCTTTGTTTTAGGTCTCTTCCGAGCGTGCCTCGTTGTGTTTAGGTCGTGTACCTTTGTTGAGCCCCTTGCCGCTGTAGGCTCGATACCCCGGTTAAGAAAACCCCTTTTTCGAAAGTTAATCATTTATACTCAGAATGCTGTGCCATTCTCTATATTTGAGCGTGCTTCAACTCCAACCGGTTCCGCCTTTGAGCTCCGTCTTGTCAAATTGGGCCGTTCGCTCAGAATTTGCTCTGTGCAGAATGAACCGAATGCTGTGTTTTGGGCTGTATGCAGATTAATCCCCAACAGAGTAAGGGCTGCGTGTCCAGAATCAGGCAGTGGGCTGCTTGGGCTATTTTGCTGTTGGCTGTTTAATTATCTGATTATTATTACAGTGCAAGTGTTCAACATTCAGACCACTAATCATATTCCATTTACATTGAGGTGTAACATGATGTGATGCGATGCAATACATGAGATATGTAAATGTAACACTTTTTAAGATAACAAGTTCGTTTCATTTCATAATCTTTAAAGTAAAAAGTTTTGGGGAAAACAAAAATCTGCCTACGGTAGTACAAGGTAATCTATCTACCAGCGAAGAAAGGAAAAGAAAGAGAAAACAAAGGAAAAAGTACAAAAAAGAAGAAGAAAAGCAGCAATCTGGGTCATCCTCAGTAGTCTCGGGCCCGGGGGTCTGCCCTCGCCCTTTTCCTGGACGAAGGTCCAGGAGCATCATCAGCATTGCCGTCTGAGCCTGAGTCTGAGTCATCTCCAGCCTCCTCAGATGACCCGGCCTCCGCCTCTGCCTCGGACTCATCATCGTCATCATCATCATCATCGGGGGTCGGCGCCCGAGAACTACCCCTGACATGAGTACGCCCTCCCCTGGTACGGGGACGCACAGTGTCTCCACGCCCTCTCCGAGCGGGAATAGAAGGCCCAGCTGGAGCACCGCCCACCGGAGGGATCTGGAAGGGAGGCTGAAAATCACAAAAGGCAAATGCATCAGTATACTGTGGACAGTTTATCAGTATAGAATGCAGTGTATGAGTACAGTGTCAGAATGCCGTGAATAGTTTATCAGTGCAGAATGCAGTATACAGTGTGTGAATGCCGTGAGCAATGTATCAGAGCAGAGTACGGTGTATAAATGCAGTGTATGCAGTGTATCAGATGCTGTGAGATCAGTATGCCAGGTGTTGTGCCATGCATCAGATTACGTAAAGCAGCGTATGAATGGTTTGAGGCCATTGTCAGAAGGACATACCGGAATGCTATAAAGGGCCAGGAGGTCAAAGGTCTGCTGCAGCATCCCCATCATGGAAGCGTTCAACTCCACGAACTGCCGGGTGTACCCGGAGGACGCCTGCAAGGGTATAAGATACATCAGTGTTCCGCAAAATATCAAATAAACTGAAATGAAATGCTAGATGCAAGATGCAGAATGAAGTAATACATACCGGAGGCAAGTCGGGGATGCCGGCTAACTCATGACCAACCGGGGGAGGAGCAAAAGGGATCTGGTAGATCGCCCCATCCTGCCCTCTATATGATAGTACAGTGGGCAGGGCGGGTCAGCCAGTCCCCTGTCCCCCCCGAGCTCCGCTCCTGCCATGCCCTCGAGCCCTCCTCGATGTGCCCGCTCCAGCCCCAGCTCCCGCTCCAATTGCCGGCGCCGCTGGCCTCTCTCCCTCAGCTCGGCGACCACCGCTCAAGGGTCGCATAATATAGGTCCGGACGTACTCTGTGTAGTCGCCCTCGCCTCTGTGATGCTCCTCACCCCAGCTGGTGGTGTACTCCATCATCTCCCGGGCGGTGAATATCTCTGTGTCTCTCATATGGCCGGGAGGCGGACCCGGCACTATCTGCTCCGGTAAACCTAGGCTCTGACGCAAGAAGCGCTCGCCCAGGTACCAAGCCCGATAGACCGGGCCCTCCAGCAAAATCCGACAGCGGGCAGTCTCCCCGGAGCCCTCATAATGATTTCTCACCACGGCCGGCAACGGAGCCCAGGGCTGCCAGGTGATCTGAAAATGAAATGCAGTTTATTATCTACTGTTATCGGAAACATACATTGCTGAGCAAAGCCAAAAAATAAACTCTAAAAGTTGAACATACCTCCGCGGCAGTGATGGTGTCGAAGTATCGGCGGAAGAAAATGAGAGACTCCCGTGGTCTCCGTACGCATCGCACATCGAAGCGATGAGAGAAGGGGACGTCGAGCGGGATCTTCTCATCAGGCACTGGGGCAAGCCTAGGGAAGTAGGCATACACCCACAACTGCAGAATAGATATCAGTATGACTATCAGATAAGGCAGAATACAGAATAAAGCAGAAATAGCAGAACCATGTGTTGTGCAGTGTAAAGCAGAGTACACGTGTGCTGGGTGTGCAGTGTACAGTCAGTGTGGGGCAGTGTACAGTATATGTGCAGTGTGCAGAATACAGAAAGCAAGAAGCAGAAATGTAAAATGGGAAGAAGACGTACCTCCCAAGCTCGCCAGTAGCCTCCAAGAAGCTGTCCGCTAAGGCGGGAGGAAGAGCTCATATAACCGTACAATGTGGCCAGAGCGGCGCCACCCCAGTCGTAATGGCGGATCTGCCTAACGTCCACTAGCGCGCTCAGCAGGCATAAGGGCACGGTGTTCGCCCGATCGGCGAAGATGGTCATCCCGAAGAGGAACATGATGAAGCCCTGAGCATACTGGTCCACCTCCTCTGGAGACATCTGCGCCTCCTCTGCCAAGGCCAGCTGGACCCGAAAGTGGCTCTCAAACCACGAATACCGAACGAACCCCGCTCGAGCGAGGGGAGGCTGATCACCGAGTAGGTACAGCTGGGCAGCATCCCACTCGTCCATATCCGTGTCGAAGGGGATCGGATCACCCCCTACCTCAATGCCAGTAAGCATCGAGAAGTCGTAAGGAGTTATCGTCATGTCCCCTGCGATAGAGAAGTGGAAGGAGTCGGTGGTATCCCACCACCTCTCCGCTAGAGCAGCGAGCAAGGGTCTACAGGTAGTCAGTCTAGAGAGCCCCCTGCAGAAGATGCCAAAGCCGGCCTCGTCGATGATGTCGCGAACCGCATCTGGCAGCTCGAGGTACCAGTTCCGAGCGCCGGTGTTCCCATACCTGCGAATGGTATGGGCATCCCCCTGTAATCAAAAGCAACAATTGCAAGGCAATATTCAAAATGCAGTTCTAAGAAGCATATAGATATACAGCATGTGTGCGTGTTTTCAGATTCAAACTAGTACCGGGTGCCGGTGTGCTTACAGTGAACTACAGCGTGTGATGTGTCAGCGTGTTCGAATGGTTCAGTGCAAATATGGCATGCGCGCATGTTTTCAGACTCAAGCCAATACCGGGTGCCAGTGTGTATGCAGTGAAATACAGTGTGCGCCGTGTGTTTGGGTGATTCGGGGTCGGTGCAGTGTGTGTGCATGTGTCAGTCTCAAACAGATGTCAGTTGCACGTATGCTAACGATCAACTACAGTATACAGCATATCAGAGCTAAGCAGTTAAAGAGCATAACTAGCTACGACAGTTTTGCATCCTACATTGCAGAAAGTAAAGCAGAGAAAGAAAGTTACCTCGGAAGCGCCGAAAGACAGATGGGAGGTAGGCTCACACAGTAGTAGCTCAGGAGGCACGTGCCTAACAAAGCTCCTGAACTGGCGTAGTCCGTCAGGGAGCATCTCGTGAACCGCGGGCCTGTAGGTCTCCGGATCGAACGGTCGGACGCGGAGTGGCAAGGGCTCGACCTCGGGGTCTATCTCATGCTCGGGAGGGGCTCCGCCCTGTGGAAGGTCGTCCGCCATCTCGAAGTGGATGTGAAAATGGCCGGAAAATGAAAAAGCGGGCGAGAAGGCGAAAAGTCAACGACAAGTCAAACCCCGAGAGGGTCGGAAAAGGCCGAAAAAGCCGGAGTGCGGAAAAGGCACGGGTATCAAGAGAAACTCGAGGGAAACAAGCCCCGAGTGGCGAAAATCGAGAAAGAAACACCGAAACGAAGTTTCGTTCGGTTGAAAATGTCCGAAACGTGAAGGAGATCGCGAATCGAACGACGAAACGGGAGCTAGAACGCGCGAAAAGGCGAGAATCAAAGGACAAAAACACTCTAGAGAGAGAAATAGGCAAGTTTCGACCAAAGGGAAATGAAAAAAATAGGGTTAGAAACCCTATTTTAAAACACCCGTGCTGAAATGACAGAACTGCCCCGACACAGGAATTCTTTGCCGGTCAGCCACACTCTTTGCCGGTCGGCAAAATATTGTGCCGATGGAATTGTATTAGTGCCGATGGACGGCCGGTGAGGCATTCTGATGGCCGGTGGGCATCCGGTGACCTCCTATAGTGATTTTGGAGCCTCCTACACCATTTTTTCAGTTATATATGTGGTCCAAGACCTTTAGTGCTCAAAACAGTGCAAAACAGTGCACTCCCGACACTCAACCGGCACCCGTTGTGACCTAGGCCCGCGTCTTCTGTGCGTAGCACTCCAACTCATACGATGGTGTATCCTTTTCGTATCCTTTTTAGCTTTTACAAAAGCTCAAAAGTTGCCTTGTGCGTATCGCATACCAACGCACTGTTTTGTGCATTGCATTTCAATCGCACTGTTTAGCGTATCGCACTGTCTTGTGCATTTCAAAATCACTCACGCTGTTTAGCGCATCGCACTGTTTTGTGCACTTCAAAAACCATCGCATTGTTTTGTGCATTGCATTTCAATCGCGCTGTTTAGCGCATCGCACTGTTTTGTGCATTGCATTTCAATCGCGCTGTTTAGCGTATCGCACTGTCTTGTGCATTTCAAAATCACTCACGCTGTTTAGCGCATCGCACTGTTTTGTGCACTTCAAAAACCATCGTACTGTTTTGTGCATTGCATTTCAATCGCGCTGTTTACCGCATCGCACTATTTTGTGCATTGCATTTCAATCACGCTGTTTAGCGTATCGCACTGTCTTGTGCATTTCAAAATCGCTAACGCTGTTTAGCGCATCGCACTGTTTTGTGCACTTCAAAAACCATCGCACTGTTTTGTGCATTGCATTTCAATCGCGCTGTTTAGCGCATCGCAATGTTTTGTGCATTGCATTTCAATCGCGCTGTTTAGCGTATCGCACTGTCTTGTGCATTTCAAAATCACTCACGCTGTTTAGCGCATCGCACTGTTTTGTGCACTTCAAAAACCATCGCACTGTTTTGTGCATTGCATTTCAATCGCGCTGTTTAGCATATCGCACTGTCTTGTTTATTTCAAAATCACTCACGCTGTTTAGCGCATTGCACTGTTTTGGGCACTTCAAAAACCATCGCACTGTTTTGTGCATTGCATTTCAATCGCGTTGTTTAGCGCATCGCACTGTTTTGTGCATTGCATTTCAATCGCACTGTTTAGCGTATCGCACAGTCTTGTGCATTTCAAAATCACTCACGCTGTTTAGCGCATCGCACTGTTTTGTGCACTTCAAAAACCATCGCACTGTTTTGTGCATTGCATTTCAATCACGCTGTTTAGCGCATCGCACTGTTTTGTGCATTGCATTTCAATCGCGCTGTTTAGCGTATCGCACTATCTTGTGCATTTCAAAATCACTCACGCTATTTAGCGCATCGCACTGTTTTGTGCATTGCATTTCAATCGCGCTGTTTAGCGTATCGCACTGTCTTGTGCATTTCAAAATCACTCATGCTGTTTAGCGCATCGCACTGTTTTGTGCACTTCAAAAACCATCGCACTGTTTTGTGCATTGCATTTCAATCGCGCTGTTTAGCGCATCGCACTGTTTTGTGCATTGCATTTCAATCGCGTTGTTTAGCGTATCGCACAGTCTTGTGCATTTCAAAATCACTCACGCTGTTTAGCGCATCGCACTGTTTTGTGCACTTCAAAAACCATCGCACTGTTTTGTGCATTGCCTTTCAATCGCGCTGTTTAGCGCATCGCACTATTTTGTGCATTGCATTTCAATCGCGCTGTTTTGCGTATCGCACTGTCTTGTGCATTTCAAAATCACTCACGCTGTTTAGCGCATCGCACTGTTTTGTGCAATTCAAAAGCCATCGCACTGTTTTGTGCATTGCATTTCAATCGCGCTGTTTAGCGCCTCGCACTGTTTTGCGCATTGCATTTCAATTGCGCTGTTTAGCGTATCGCATTGTCTTCTGCATTTCAAAATCACTCACGCTGTTTAGCGCATCGCACTGTTTTGTGCACTTCAAAAACCATCACACTGTTTTGTGCATTGCATTTCAATCGCGCTGTTTAGCGCATCGCACTGTTTTGTGCATTGCATTTCAATCGCGCTGTTTAGCGTATCGCACTATCTTGTGCATTTCAAAATCACTCACGCTGTTTAGCGCATCGCACTGTTTTGTGCATTGCATTTCAATCGGGCTGTTTAGCGTATCGCACTGTCTTGTGCATTTCAAAATCACTCACGCTGTTTAGCGCATCGCACTGTTTTGTGCACTTCAAAAACCATCGCACTGTTTTGTGCATTGCATTTCAATCGCGCTGTTTAGCGCATCGCACTGTTTTGTGCATTGCATTTCAATCACGCTGTTTAGCGTATCGCACTGTCTTGTGCATTTCAAAATCACTCACGCTGTTTAGCGCATCGCACTGTTTTGTGCACTTCAAAAACCATCGCACTGTTTTGTGCATTGCATTTCAATCGCGTTGTTTAGCGCATCGCACTATTTTGTGCATTGCATTTCAATCGCGCTGCTTAGCGTATCGCACTGTCTTGTGCATTTCAAAATCACTCACGCTGTTTAGCGCATCGCACTGTTTTATGCACTTCAAAAACCATCGCACTGTTTTGTGCATTGCATTTCAATCGCGCTGTTTAGCGCATCGCACTGTTTTGTGCATTGCATTTCAATCACGCTGTTTAGCGTATCGCACTGTCTTGTGCATTTCAAAATCACTCACGCTGTTTAGCGCATCGCACTGTTTTGTGCATTGCATTTCAATCGCGCTGTTTAGCGCATCGCACTATTTTGTGCATTGCATTTCAATCGCGCTGCTTAGCGTATCCCACTGTCTTGTGCATTTCAAAATCACTCACGCTGTTTAGCGCATCGCACTGTTTTGTGCACTTCAAAAACCATCGCACTGTTTTGTGCATTGCATTTCAATCGCGCTGTTTAGCGCATCGCACTGTTTTGTGCATTGCATTTCAATCGTGCTATTTAGCGTATCGCACTGTCTTGTGCATTTCAAAATCACTCACGCTGTTTAGCGCATCGCACTATTTTGTGCACTTCAAAAACCATCGCACTGTTTTCTGCACTGCATTTCAATCGCGCTGTTTAGCGCATCACACTGTTTTGTGCATTGCATTTCAATCGCGCTGTTTAGCGTATCGCACTGTCTTGTGCATTTCAAAATCACTCACGCTGTTTAGCGCATCGCACTATTTTGTGCACTTCAAAAACCATCGCACTGTTTTGTGCATTGCATTTCAATCGCGCTGTTTAGCGTATCGCACTTTCTTGTGCATTTCAAATCAATCGCACTGTCTTGTGCATTTCAAATCACTCGCGCTTTCTTGCGCATCGCACTGTTTTATGCACTTTACTTGCATCTTGCATGTATCCTATCGCGCTATCTTGCGCACCTCACTTGTACTTGTTAGTACATTGCATTGTTTTGAATACAAACCGGCTTCGCATAGCATATAAGTCCGATTGTCAAAATCTACACTCTCATCATTTTGCATCTTATGAGGCATGCATGTCTCATTTGTTTCATTTTACATTCCGTGTGGCATGCGTGTCACACTCGCATCATTTTGCATCTTATGAGCCATGCGTGTCTCATTTGTTTCATTTTACATTCCGTGTGGCATGCGTGTCACACTCGCATCATTTTGCATCTTATGAGGCATGCGTGTCTCATTTGTTTCATTTTACATTCCATGTGGCATGCGTGTCACACTTGCATCATTTTACATCTTATGAGGCATGTGTGTCTCATTTGTATCATCTTGCATCGTGCCTCATTTTCATCGGCATGTGTGCCTCATTTCCATTGGCATGCATGTCATATTTTCTTTGGCATGTGTGTCGTCATTAGCATTAGCATTCGTGCCTTATTTGCATTGTCATGCATGTTGCTAACAACATTGTATCTGTTAAGTTTGTTTTCTTTTCAGGCACGATATTGTATGTACGGTTCATTTGAGGCTAGAGCGACCAGACGAACCGCACAGGCATTCCACGGTCTAGGAGACCTTAAATCCTTGGAAGGTGCGAAACCTTCGGCATATTGATGTGTGCAGTTCGGTTGCATTGCCAGGCGTGTCTTAAGCCACAGGTATATACACGGTCTAGGAGACCTTAAATCCTTTGAAGGTGCGAAACCTTCAGCATATTGATGTGTGCAGTTTACCTACATTGTTATGCATTTCTTGTGCAATATACACGGTCTAGGAGACCTTAAATCCTTGGAAGGTGCAAGACCTTTAGTGTTCGCATTGTCGTACATCTCGAAAGCCGCGTGTTGTCGCGCATTCCATGCAACATGCATTTTATATATCATCTGTATTTCAAAAACAAACACACATGCATTGTCATGCATACATTTTGCAATCTCCCCGGTCCAGGAGACCCTAAATCCTCTGAAGGTGCAATTCCTTTGGTGTTTGTCGTGCCCGAACGACTTTCGGTGGTCTGGTAAAGCCACCTGCCTATGTTTGCGGTGAGTTCCTAGAAGACCAACTGGGACGGTGGAAACTAGAGTTCGAACGGCTAATGCCTAGAACGCAAAAGTTCGGGAGTTCCGAGACTAAAGTCTGGTTTAAATACCCAGGGGTGTATCCTCGGCTTGAAATCTGTATGGAAGCCCCATAGATTGAGGCGGCATGTCTACGCCTCAGTTCTGGATACTAAACCAACCTAGTATATCGTCCTGTTGGTAAGATAGGGAAAGTTGCAATCATAGCCGTTGCATCATAGTGCATTGTCATGCATTTCCATTGTAGCTTGCATGTATCCATTGCATTTTCCCCAGTAAATCGCATCATACTGCATTGTCATGCATATTGTAAATATCCATTTCCATTGCATATTTGTAAATATTGCATGGTAATTTGCATGCATTCATTGCATCACCTTCCATCTATGGCTAGCGCCTTTCCATGTTGAGCTTGGTTTGGTATGTGCCCATACTTCTCGTGTCAAAGCATAGTTCAGTGGACCGTTCTATGTTAGCCACGGCTTGTTTGTGTGCATGCCTTTCCTAGGCAAGATTTGGTTTGGCCCGCGTGCCATATCCATTGTATTGTAGTTTGCATGTATTCATTACATCACCTTCCATCTATGGCTTGCGCCTTTCCAGGTTGAGCTTGGTCTGGTATGTGCCCTTAGTTTTCACGTTAAAGCACAGTTCTGCATGTGTACGCACCTATTCCACGCTGGTATGTTGGTTTGAGGGTTGCGGCACCTTTTCTGTGTTAGACATGGCTCGTATGTGTACATGCATTTCCTAGGCAAGATTTGGTTTGGCCCGCGCGCCATATCCATTGCATTGTAGATCGCATGCATTCACTGCATCGCCCCTCCGTCCATGGCTTGCGCCTTTCCATGTTGAGCTTGGTCTGGTATGTGCCCATACTTCTCGTGTCGAAGCATAGTTCAGTGGACCATTCTATGTTAGACATGGCTTGTACGCGTACATGCCTTGCCTAGGCAAGATTTGGTTTGGCCCGCGTGCCATATCCATTGCCACCTCCCCAGCATGTCCATATGTATATTGCATTGTAGTGTAATTTTTGCATCCGGCATTAGGATCATTGTCCTTTCTCCAGCGGGTCGTTTCCCCACTTGTGTCAATCCCCCCCAATACTTGTTCTTGTGTCTGTCTATGATGCTCATAGTTCAGTAGATCGTTCTATGGTAGACAGACTTGTTACCTCCATCAATCTATTCGACATAGGTGTGGCTTCGAATCGCTCGTGATTGGATCGTAATTCAATTGCTTTGCATATAGTTTGCATTGTTTCAATTGCATTTTCATTTTCATTTGCATTATTTATACATTGTTTTGTATTTATTGCATGATCATGAGTTGTGTCCCGCTCTGTGCATTGTCTTGCATTTTGCCCCTGCCTTCGGGCGCATATCTTGTTTGTCTTGCATGTTTGTCTAAGTCTTCGGCCTTGTCAAAAATGGGTCGTCTCTGAGCTTTGACATTCACTCTCGTCATTGTTATGACATTCGAGTTCTGTCAAAGAGGGGCAACTGTAGACACCCCATTTTTGACCGTCCTCAAGACTTGGACGTCACCATTTGAACACTCAGTGATCATCCATGTTTGTGTTCGTTTGGAGTTCCCGGAGGTCTCAGCTACGCGCCCTGCCTCAGGATCTTCGAACTCGACTTTTCAGTGTCTGGTTTTGCACCAAACACTTGTGTTTTGCCTTGGAATGGCAGGGATGCTTTGTGAGGCATCCCCACACACCACCGGCAGTGGCTAGAGGTCACCGGCTGGTTTTTGCTGCCATCGGCACTTTTTGTTGCCGGTCGGCACTCTTTGTTGCCGGTCGGCACTCAATTTTGTCAAAATGACATTTTTGGCCAGCCGACTACTGTGCATCTGCTTTTGCAGATATTTTATCACAGCTGTCTTGCTTTTTGCTCCCCTCCATACACGTGTATGGAGGGATCTCTCTCTCTTGAGAAGCTTGTCTTGTAAGCTTTACAAGACAAAAGGCTCTATAAGAGAGAGTCTTCTCTCTTGGTTGCAAGGGTTAGAGACTTGAGACACTTGAGATATTTTTAGATAGCCATTCTTAGGGTTTTGAGTTCTAGGGTTAGAAACCATACACTTTCTATCTCTATATCTCCCTCTTGTGTGTGTTTAGGTGCATTTGTGTCTTACTATTGCACACAAACACATAGTGTTTCGCCTTCACTTAGCTACTGAGGTTCTAAGAGGTTGGTTTTGAAGTTTTGGAGCTGTTTTCAACCTAGAAGGAGCTGTTGGAGCACCATTGTTGAAGGGGTCTTCAAGGGTAACAATTTTGCCTCTTTATTCCCCAATCTTGCATTCTATTTCTACCTATCTTAAAATCGTTTTTGAGCTTAGTGTATAATATAAAAAAGTTCTTTTTTTTAACCCTCTTGACTGTTTATTAAGAGCGTTTTGTGGTTTGGAGGTATTTGACCCCTCTTAGGCCTTGAAAGGCCCCATTTTGTGCTGTTTTGAGTGAGATTCGAGGCTTTGGTGTTTGGGCCTCTTCACCACTGAAATCTTGAGGGATTTCAGTGGCGGAGATGGTGCCTTGAAGTCTCCAAAAGGGGAGGGCCACCCCCTCTCCTTGTTGTCCTTGAAAGGGACCCTTTTTGGCCTCTTGAGAGAGCATCATGTTAGAGTGTGTATTGATCATGTCTTGGTTGTTTTCCATTCTTATTATGCCATGATATAACCTTGTTGTGTGTTGGTTTTGGTACACCATGCATGCTTAGCATACCTACCATGTAATGCCATGTTATTGCCTTAATATGCCTTAGGTTGTTAGCCTTTGTTCTAGAATGTTTTAGGCTTAGCCTTGTGAAGGTTTTGTGCTCATTTTGCCATGTTTAAGGTCTGTCCTAGGTTGTTTGGGTCAGATTTGACATGCTTAGTATAGCTCCTTTGCATTCCGGCTTGTTGGCCTTAAGTGTATGAATGTATAGCATGACATTCTTGCATTGATTTAGTGGTTTGGAACCATCCACCATGTCATTTCAGTCCCTTTTGCATGCCTATATGTTTTCCTTGGATGTCTTCTTAATGCTTTGAAAGCTTGGGTAGCATGCTCCTTGTTTTGGCATTTATGCATGCCTTTGAATTTAGGTCATTTGGATGCCATCTAAGTGATCTCTAGGCCTTGTCTTAATGTGCTAAAACTCTGTTTTTGGTCAATAAGTTCATGCCATGTTTGGTCTTGTTAAGTGTAGTTCAATACTCCATTGGTTTACTTTGAATGCTTGGGCCATTTGTTGCATGCATAGCTTGCATTGGTAGGTTAGTTTTGGCATCACATTAACATGATTTTCAATGCTTACCTTGCATGTCATATGTCCATGATCATTCCCTTCTAAGTGTGCTTAGAAGTAGTTTTTTTGATGCTTCAGCATTTAGGCCTTCAACATGTGCATGTGTGTATGTGTTTGGTCCTTTATTTTGGTCACTTTGGCCATTGTTTTAGGCCTATTTAGAGTTGCCTAAATCATGTGTAAGTCCACCTTTCCATCAATTTGCATTGCCTCATGTTTGCTTGTATGCTTGCATAAGTGTCTTGCCATGCCATGTTGCATCCATAGCTCGCATGCCTAGGTTGCATTGCATCTTGCATGCATGCCTTATTCCTTGACTTGGTGATAGGAATTGGGCCTTGGTTTGTTTGTTTGGTTTGCATTTCATTTGACATGAAAGTTGCACACTTGATTCTTTGGGCCGTCATGCATGGAAATGCGTGATTGGCGGTCCGAGAATCGAAACAATATGTCCTTTTGAGTCACAAACATGATAGAGGGCATAATTGGTGCATACATTGCTTGAATTGTATTGCCATGCAAGTTCTGTCCTCTGCTGCTGTGAGTTGCAGGTTCTGCAGGCATTCTTTGCTGACCGGCAGTGTACATTACCGACCGGCAGTAATTCACCAGCCGATGGATTCATTTTGTGCCGGTGACCACATACCACTGCCGGTGGTGATTCCCAGTATCCAGAGAAGCATCCTTGAGACTTTGGTAGTCTTCAGAGGGGCAGAGCAGGGAAAACAGAGGCAGACTATGCATGGCGGTGCAATTCCGAGCAAGGCTCGAGCACGCGCTGCATCTGACTCTCCTCCCGAGGCGGTTTACTATTTTTCCTAGCTTAATTAGTTTGTTAGCTGATTAGGAAATTTGTAATATTTAATTAGCTTGCGTAGTCAATTAATTTGTATTATTTATTTGGTCCCTCCGCGCGAGGGCAAATCTGTAATAAGTGTGTGTGAGTGGTGTGTATGTCTTCCAATCCCTACTTCTTTCTTCCCTTTTATTTACCTGCTTATGATGGTAGACTAGGGCATATTTAAAAATTAGCATACCTTATGCAATGCATGCGTGCATTCATACATTTGTTTTGCATGCACCGGGCTCGGCGCATCATTCTAACTACATCTGTATTTCAAAATTCCGAATTGAATACATGTTAGTTGTGCATTTTCACATGTCATTTATAGACTAGCCGAGCCTACTCTAGTGACATTTTGTATGCGATGCATTAGGAATTTAACATGCACTTGGATCATGCATTGATTGCTAACGTGTTCCTGTTTTCGGCACGGAGTACGATGTAAGTATTTATGCTTTAGCATCTCGCATGCGTGTGAATGTTACCATGACAGTATGTTTGCCATGTGGCTAAATGCTTACGTGATATTATTGTTTGAATGGCCGTGGGTGAAGGTTGGATTGTTTGAGTTGGAAAAACTCGTTGAAATCCGTGTTTTAGCCTACTTGTGAGTTTCCTAAATATCACGTAAGCAATAAAAAATATCACTCGTTGAATTCAGGGTTTCCTAAATTCCCCCATAAAAAATATTTAGGTGGCGACTCTGTATCTGGCAAAGCAGTCCATGTTTGGCACTTCTTTCCTAAAATCTGTTTTCTCAAAACGATTTGCCAGATTTGGACTCTTTGGTTCAAGATTAAGAACCGTGACACAAATCGAGTCCGAACTGTAGCGGGGTCCCTCGCGGACGTGCTACAAATGCATGACCCTAACTAATGCAATATGACTAATGCAACACATGCGATATGCAATCCAAATAGGCTCGACTACTTAACGTAACATGTGAATCAATTTGATAGCATGCGGTCTAAGCGCGCATTCAAAGAAGTATTAACTAGCCATGCAAGTTAGAATGATGTGCCAAGCCCAATGCATGAAAGACAATGGATGCAAGGCTTGATATATACTAAACGAAACATGATACCCTAATCTAACCATCATAAGCAGGTAAATAAAAGGGAGAAAGAAATGAGATCAGAGGACATACACATTATTACAACTGCTTGCCCTCGCACAAGAGGGTCCGAATAAACTAACTAGCTAAACTAATTAACTAGCTATTACAAATCGAATTAACTAACTATGCTAGCTAGTTATTACAACATCACAACTAATTAACTATTCTAGCTAATTATTACAAATTGGAAATAACTAATTAATTAATTACAAAATTCTAATTTGCTAACTAATTAATTACAACATGAATACAACGTGAAATAAAGTAACTAAATTAACTTATTAGCCTCGGGAAGCGAGGGATGCTCATGTATGCACAAATTCCCACCCAAAAAGCACATTTTTCTGCTGCCAGAATGCTTCTGTGGCATACTAGAACACCTTTCACCTCAGCTACTGCTCTGTTCTGTTCCAAAAAGCTGCTGCTCAATTTGACAAAAGTGGCTGGCAGGCTAGAAGTGGTGGACTGCTGGCCACAAATGGTAGCTTGTTGTCCAGAAATAGTGGCTTGTCGGCCACTGATGCTTGGTTACTCCTGCTGCAATAGAAAGCATACAGAGCACAAACAAGGTATTCTCGAGGGTTATTTGCACAACTTATCCCTCCTTATCGTCAAACAGCTCAATGAAATAGTAAATTTGATTCACAAACCATCAATCGATGTAATTTCATCACATGATGGCCTATGAACCAAAGTGTACAAATTCAATAAATGCAACAAATAAAGACGCTCAAACTTCCTCCCTATCATGGATTGATTAAGAAAAGCGGTTGACATTGACTCTTGAATCGTTTACATCACTAACAATTATGAAACGATTCAAGACTCAAGGTTTCAATTAACATCCGATTGAACCCTAAGCAAGTTATTATCTTGTATCATTTTTAGTCCTTATTTTATTACTTCATTTTAATTACCAACCATTCCTTAGTCAATTAAGTCCAAGAGTGAGCTTTAAGTCCTCTAATGGAAAGGAGTACCAAACCAAGAGTTTTTTTAGGTATGAGAGAAGTGTCATGTTGTTGGTAATGAATCTCCAAATGGATTAAACCATTAAGCACATGACCTCAATCTCAAACTGAAATAAACAAGTAGCTTGAAACAACTTTCAAAGCAAAGCAAAAGCCAGGAAAGGAGGGAGGTTGTAGAGGTGATTAAGGGTGATCACAAGCATGAAAAATAAGAAATAAACACTATCAACTCAAATAGGTTGGTGGCTAAGGTGTAGACGTCCCCGAACGTGCCTGGAAAAATCTCGTTTTG
The DNA here is from genome assembly GCF_055761805.1 of Camellia sinensis. NCBI lineage: Eukaryota > Viridiplantae > Streptophyta > Magnoliopsida > Ericales > Theaceae > Camellia > Camellia sinensis. The sequence goes on along the minus strand of NC_138969.1, from coordinate 37,832,307 downwards.
TTCATTGGGCTCACTACAGTTCAAACTCGATGTCACGGTTCTGAATCTAATCTCGCAAAGTGCAATGCAAGATCGATAAATCACCAAAGAGTCTAAATCTGGCAAATCATTTTGAAAAACTAATTTTAGAAAGAAGTGCCAAACATGGACTGCTTTGCCAGATACAGAGTCGCTACCTAAATATTTTATTTTGGGGGAATTTAGGAAACCCTGACTCATGCCTAAGGCCACGCGTCCGTCATCACCAAAGTTGCCTCGGCTCAGGAACTTGGGTACTATTGGGGAAGGTCATTTCATGAGCACCCTCGCTCGCCCGACCAAAGATCGGCCACTACTAAACATGATATCTTGTTTTTGAAAACACATGTGCTCTTATTCCGGTTCTTAACCTAGAATTACTATGTGATGCGCACAGCATACAAGTATAGACTAGATTGCCTAAGTTGGAACAAAGCATCACATATCCGTTTATTTTGAAAATGGATTGAAATTTGCTACTCGTAAGTAGGCTAAAACACGGGTTTCGATGAATTATTCCAATTCAAGCAACCCAACCTTCACCCAAAGGCATTTAGGCAGTTATATCACATAAGCACATAGCCTCATGGTAAGCATGCTATCATGGCAGTCACTCACACGCATGCAAGGAAAGCTAAAGCATAAACACTTACCGAGTACTCCGAGCCAAAGAAAGAAGCTAATTAGAAAACATGCATGAATCCTAGCTATGCTGAGATGCCTAATGCAACACATGCAAGAATGCAACTAAGATAGGCTCGGCTATTCTAAGATGGCATATGAGATGCTACAGGTAACATGTATTCAACTTCGAATTGAAATACGATGCAGTTAGTATGATGCGCTGAGCCCGGTGCATGCGAAACAGATGAATGGATGCAAACATACAAGCATAAGGATGCTAATTGAAACGTGCCCTAAAACTAACCATCATAAGCTGGTAAATGAAAGGGAGAAAGACGTGGGGTTGGAAGACATACATCACACACACGCACACTTATTACAACATTGCCCTCTCTCGGAGGGTCCGAATAAATAATACAGAATCGAATTAACTAATTATTACACAACACTAGCTAATTAACAAATTAACTAAACTAGCATGCAAACTATGTAAAATAGGCCGCCTCAGCTCTACTTTGAATGATAAAGGATGCATGCATGCTCGAGTCGCCTTGTCGGGAAATCCATCACGATGCCCCAACTCGCCTTTGTTTGCAATTGATATCAAAAACTTGCACAAAGCTCCAGAAGGCTGAAACTCCACCCTGGGAATCTGTGGGAAGGCTGCCGACCAGCTTATGGACATGGGAGACCACCTGCCGACCACCTTTTGTGGGAGAAACCAAAAGAGGTGGTCGGCCTGCCAGAAAAGCTGGTCGGCCGACCAGTTTCTGCCTCTGGTTTTCTGCAACAAGGAGTAAGAGAGAGACATGGCAAGGTATTTTCAGCATATGTGTGCACGACCACTCTCCCCCTCATTGCATAAGCTCTGGGGAGTGTAGTCCTTGATCCTCGGGCCACTAATCACGCATCTCGATGCATGATGGCCGAGGAGTCGGATTGCACGACTCGATGTGAAATGAATGCACATATAAATACATAAATGCCTAAACTCCATCATGTGTTAGTCAAGAGTGTCGACGACCGAGAATCGAGGCACGTTTCATCACTCGGAATATGAAACGTCTCTCGTTTCCTGTGTTTGGACTAACTCCTATTCCAAACACAATGCAACAAGTAGAATGGCATGCACAATGCGACCTCAAGCATGCAATCCTAAGGCGATGCAACCAAGTCATGCAGACATGCAAAGGATGACATGCAAACATGCAAACTAGCATACGCAATGCTACAAACTAACAATGGCATACTCAATGCACATGATACTACATGTCATACGCAATGCACATGTGAAGACTATCATACACAATAAAGTGAACAAGGCATGCGCAATGCAATGATCGAACATGCGACAACGCGTCATACTCAATGCTATAAACTACAATGGCATACTCGATGCAAAATGGACTTAAACCAAAATGAATGGGCCTCAGCCACACCCAAATAAGTGGCCAAAGATGATGAAAACAAGGCCCCGAAAGACACACAAGCATGCACAATGCGAGGGCTCCAAGCCTAAGGCACAAAATGCAACTCTACAAAAGCATTGAAAGGATGAAATATGGCATACAATGACACATGTTCCAGCTCTGAAATGACATACAAAATGGCTTCGAATCATGCAAACAACTCACACAATGCATGTTGGATGACTCAAACACCGAAACTAGTGAAGTGCATTACACTATAGGCATGCAAGACAATGCTCAAATGGCCAAATCAACTCCAAACAGTCCCTATGCAGGCCAAAATAGGAGCCAAAGTGAACTAAGATGATGGCTCGAAAGGCACAAAAATGAAACTCATGCAATGGCTCACAAATAGAGCATACAAGCACAACTCTCAAACACATTGAAGGAGTGATAAACATGAGAATATGGCAACCTTATATGCTATGAAATATCATGCTCAATGATGCCAAAACATGCAAACACCTCAAGTTAAGCATGCAATGGACCTCAAAACTCAAGGCTAAGCAAGGCTATTACATTATAACCATACATGGCAAGCATCATTCGACCAAGGGACCTCAAAACAGCGCTAAGGCAGCCCAAAATATGAATAAAATCAATTTGGAGCAAGGCCAACATATGCTAGCATAGAGGGCCAAAACAACATGGATTATAAGCTAGTGAACCATGATTTACACTACAAGCATGTGAAGCATATGAGAGGCTATGAAACCAGCCAAAAACAGAATCATGGCATGCCAAATGATGGCCAAAAACCCACTGAAACATGACCAATACATGCAAAAATGAGGTGCTACTTTGATAGGCTATGCAAGGGATTGTTCTACACATGCAAGAGGCAAACAAAAGGTGACCAAACCAGCCATAGACAGACTCTAGGCAGGTCCTAAAAGTCACTAAAAAGGGCCTGAACCAAGGCTAGGAAGTGTGGAAATATGGGCTCCTTTGAAAGGCCAAAAATGCTAGTAAACGAGACAACAAGAGAGAGGGCCACCCCTCTCTGATTTTGACCTTCAAAACCACATTCTCACCATTGAAAATCCACTAGATTTCAGTGGTAGGAAGGCCAAGCAAAGATTAAATCAAAGGCTTTATGGCATTGCACAAAACAAGGCTATTTAAAGCATGCAAAAGGGTAGATGACCTTTAACACCAAAATGGTTTGAAACAAACATCAAAAGGACCTCAAAACAAGACTTTTTCCAATTGACAACAAAGCTAAATAAGCATGCAAGTTTGGCTAAGAGAGGGATCAAAATAATGCTTAAAAGAGGGAAAAGTGATTACCCTTGAAGCTCAGCAAAACCAACCAACTTTGGGACCAAAAACTAGACCTTTAACCTTTGAAAATGACCTCCAAGGACCTCAAAGCAATCGTGGAAGTGTATGGCTATGAGGTGTAGTGTAAAAGGGTCAAGAACCATGCACTTTTGGAGCCAAAATGTAGAGATATAGAGAGAGATATATTTTGTTTGCCTTAGAGGAAATCTGAACCTGTGCCAAGGAAGAGGAGGGCCTCTCTTATAGAGATACAACGCTAAAGCTTCTTCAAGAAGCTAAAAACCATGCCTCAAGATCCTCCATGTGTATGGAGGATACAAACTATGCCTTTCAGCTGGCACACACTCACACAGATAAAACAGGAGGGAGTTGGCCGACCAGACAGGGTGGTCGGCCGACCACTTCCCTTGGTCGACCGACCAGGGTAAGTGGTCTCCCAAGACAAAGGGTGGTCGGCCAGCCCATTTGATGGTCTCCCAACTGAATGCAAGCTAGTGGTGTGGTGGGAGACCAGCAAATGTGGCTTAGAGGCCAAGAAAACCAGCTTCTCGACAAGAAAGCCGGCTGGTAGAGAGAAAGTGGTCTCCAAGGAGAAAAGGTGGTCTCCTACCACCTTCCAAACAATGAAAACAAGGTTCATGCAAAAAATGAATCAACACAGATGCAAAACGAGGGTTCGGGAGGCAAAACGCGCAGCGAGGTGCCCCGAAAACAGGCTGTTAAGCACCAAAAGTGGCGTGCGACCACAAAGGTAGTCTCCCGAGCCGCAATGTCCCTCTAGACAAAGGAAACAAGGTGTGTGCCAAAAATCGTGCCAAAAGGAGAATGTTAAGCAGTCCCGAACCGAGGCGCGCGGCCGATTGCTCCGAAAATCGAAAACTGGTCTCCAAACGGGAATAGTGGCCTGCGACCACGAAAAGTAGCCTATGGCCACTGAGAGTTGGTCTACAAGACCTCTCCCTCCCTTCGGGAAGAGAAAGTAGGACCTGGTCTGCAAACCGAGGCAAAGCATAAAAGGGTCCCGAGGTCCGGGGGTAAGGACCTCGGTCGAAACTCCGAAACCTCAAAACGAGCACAACATGCGCAATCACCTAGCGCTCAATCGATGACGCCTGAGTTTTAAGGTCGGTCAAAAATGGAGTGTCTACATAAGGCCTAAACCACCAAGCCTATGAAGACAATTACAGTACAAGCATGCAATACAAAGCTCAAATGCAATGAACCACTAAAAATAGTCCTAAAACAGTGCTAAATCGATCTTAAAACAAGCTGGAATTAAGACAAAAAAAGCTAGAACAATAAACTAAAACATGGAGCATGTTAAGCTAGTAAGCAGGCACATGGAGGGGAGGCCACCCCATCCATTTTTGAGACCTCAAAACAACATTTTAGCCACTGAAAAAGCCTTGAGAATCAGTGGTAAAAAACTCGAAAAAGGTTGACAACAAGGTGAGAAACACAAGGGTAAAGACCTTGGAAGCTAGGTGGAAGAAATGGTGAACCACCCCTCCATCTTTATTGGCCTTAAACCACAAGTTTTAGCCCAAAATTTTAGAGTTTAGATAGCCCAAAAATAGTAGGAAAAATAGCAAATAAAGCAAAGCAACAAGCCAAGACTTATACCTCTTGAAGAAGAACACTTTCCAAGTCACAAATCAACACTTACACACCCTCAAGAGCTCAAACTAAGCTCAAAAGTGCCTCTACTCCAATACCATAAGGTTTGGTTTAGGGTGTATAGGCAAAAGCTTAGAAATTTGCAAGAGAGAGAGAGAGAGATAGAGAGAATTGGAGAGAGAGAGAGAGAGAGAGAGAGAGAGAGAGGAAGAGAATTTTGCTTCGAAATGTTCAACCTTCAAAAGCTTAGCTCAGAAACATCCATACATACACATGTAGGATGCAAGCATCAGTAAAAACAGTTGGCATAGTTGGCATAAATATCTGCCAAAACACACTTGTGGCCGGCAGCCCAAAGAAAAGGGCCTGCAGGTCCCAGGATTGTTAGGCTTGAAAAACTAGGGCTTTGGTCCAAAACAAGGCAAGAGGTGTGTAGGGTTTGAAAACTCAAAGCTGTGGCATTTTGCTGAGGACTTCAAGCACTTGACAAGTATATACAACTTCATCATCGGGCATGCAAACGATGGTGTCCAAGTCGAAGGGCGGTCAAAAATGGGGTGTCTACAATAGACTACAAAGAATATTCTAAAACTACTATGATGGAGAGTGTTCTAGACACTTCCTATAACTCTATCTCATAGACTATTCTAGAATCATTCTAGAATGTACATATCTAGAGGGATCTACAAATATCTACAACTATGTATAAGTCTCTACAAAACTCTTGGGAATTCTAGAAGCTTCCAACATTCCCAGGGCTTTCTTGCGAGGGATAACATCAAGATTTGTCAGTCTGTGACATTCTCCCCCATCTAATGCGGCGACACCCTCGTCGTGTCTTCTTCATGAAACAATTTTATCTTTCCCTTGAATTGCCACAAAGCTTCTACCGGTTCCCAACTAGCCTCACAGTTAGGCAATCCCTTCCATTTCACCAAGTATTCATGACGTGGGGCAAAGCTTTGTTGTCAGACCACTCGGTCTACTAAGACGAACTCTACCTCTTTGTCATAAGTTGTCGTGATGTCCCACAATGCCCTCTTTGACTTGCCTCTGTCTAGGTCTTCTTGATCTCCATAGTAAGGCTGTAAGTAGCTTATGTGGAAAACTGTGTGAAGCTTCAGATGCGGGGGTAATTCAAGCTTATAGGTAACCTTACCCACCTTTTTGATTATTGGAAATGGCCCATCATATCGGCGTATAAGCCCTTTGTGTAGGCCTCGGGTGAACTTGTTTTGGCTAAACGAGATTTTCATCATCACCAAGTCTCCAACATTAAACTCTCAATGGTGCCTCTTTTTGTCTGCCCAATTTTTCATCTTCTTGGTTGCCTTGTTGATGTAAGAACGTACCACGTCTACTTGTTCATTCCATGTCTTAGCAACCTTGTAGGCCGATGGACTCCTTGTTGAGATGGTCACTAAAGAGTGTGGAGTGAGTGGTTGTTGCCCGTGGCTAGCTCAAATCGACTTTGGTTAGTTGCCTCACTCCATTGCAAATTGTGGGAGAATTGGGCTATATCAAGCAACTTTGCCCAATCATGCCGGTTGGCATTTACAAAATGCCTCAAAAATAAAAAAATAAAAGATAGAGGAGAAATCATAATTTATACAGCCAAAATAGAAAATCTGAGACAATCAAACATATTTTCCCTATTTGGGTCAAATTCAGTCAAACCATCTTCTTAATAAATAAAGTTAATGGGTGAACTTAACCATGCTTGCAAAACAAAGTAGTTCAAATTAGATAACCCAAATCTAGAATTTCTTATAACACGCCTACAAGTTAATCACACAATTATAAGCTCGGAGGTCGGAATATGAGAAATAATATTAAGAAAGGGTTCAGCATCGTCGCTACTGGATTTGAACACTCTGCCATTCTTTCTCTCCAATAATCTTTTTGTGGTCAAAACCATAGTGAAGGTTTAAAAATAAAACCAAAATAATATTAAAACGATGCATTTTTATTTTAAACTACACATTTCAAAACTGTGTCATTTTGCTTCAACTTTAAAGATGGATGGTTGGATTAGAAAAAACAAGATCTGTAGAAGATCTTGTTCCGTCTGTACCACCTCAATACACCTGACCTTGAGCCATTTGAATTTTGAAGCACCATGGAAACACCATGCATGGTATGCACTTTTAACTAGTAGCCTCGCAACACAAAAATAAACCAACAACAAGAATTTTTAAAGAATCATTAAGTAAAAAAATAAAATCCAAAATGAAACTATAGAAAGTTATAAACAATTAAAATTAGAGGAAAAAAGACAAGATAATCACTGAAAATTCCACATCATGTATTTATGATGAAAGAAAATTTGAATTTCTAACTCAAATCACAATCTCTAATACATGTGAATATATACCAACATTAAGAGTTGGTAAAAGGATCATTATTCTAATTAGTTAGTTAGTTGAATTATGCAGAAGATTGTTTTTATGATGACTAAATAGCAATTCTGGCTTTCCACAGCCACCGACTACTCTCGATACTCTTAGGAATTTTGTCTGAAGAGGTCATTCAATCCCCCCCCCCCCCCGGCCCAAAGTTAGAATTATATCAAACCAACCTCAAATAGATGAAATTATTCATAAAATAAAAATTATTCCAGCTCAATGGGGTCACAGTACACCAAGCGCGACCTTTGAAATTATTTTAGCTCAGTGGGATCACAGTAGGGTAGTTAGTCATCTATCATGTATCAAATTTAATTTTGAACGTTTACATGAATGATTGACAAATAAAGGCGATTATCTTTGCTTATGCACAATGAAAATGTAGATATTCCAGTATCCATTGTCTTCAAAAACAAAAATCCAACTATCTAAACCTTATTTAAGTTCTATTATCTTTTCAGGTAAATTACACTTTGCACCCCTGCACTTTACATCAAATCTCACTTTGGTTCCTACGCATCAAATTGTGACACTTAACCCCCTGCACTTTTGGTCAATTGTCGCTTTGGCCCTTCTGTTAGCCTCATTGTTAAAAGAGGTTAGTCACATGAAAAACATTGGAGGATAAATTACACTTTGTACCCCTGCGCTTTACACAAAATCCCACTTTAATCCCTACACATCAAAATTGTGACACTTAACTCCCTAAAGAATAACTTATGTTAGCCTCATTGCTAGCAGAACGGCCAATATGACACTTGACCAAAAGTGCAGGGAGTTAAGTGCCACAATTTGATTTGTAGGGACTAAAGTGAGATTTTGTGTAAAGTACAAGGGCGCAAAGTGTAATTTACCCTATCTTTTCTATTCTGCAGTTCAGATGGTAAGAGTAGCAAATTCTTTTCCAAAAAGATTTAATTTCCAACTAAAGAGGAACAAATCCTACTGGTAAAAAACCTCAATTAGTTGTGATTCATGAGAGCTATTTGGTTGTGTCCCGTGTGATATTTAATTATAATTTATTATTATTATTATTATTATTATTATTATTATTATTATTATTATTATGACTAGGTATCAAGTTATGTCATTTTATACTTTAGTTATGATTAATTTTCTTCTTAAGTTATACGTTATTTTAGTTATGATTAGTGAAATATTTAGTTATGCTATGTTATGTTATGTTTTCTATTTATGATTAAAAAAGTATAAAATTATATCATTTTTTTAATTTAGTTATAAGGTGCGTACATAGTCTTTCCCTGCAAAAAAAAAAAAAAATTAAAAATAAATAAATAAATAAAATTAAAAAAAATTGAAATGAAGTGAATAATTTTATATATATCAAAATGAAACGAAAATATTACAATCATTAAATTAAATAGATAATATTTAATAGATAATTTTTATTTCAAAATGAAATAAAAATTTATATCATTAAATAAAATAGATAAATATTATTAAAATTTTATTTTTCGAGCCAATTAGGCCAAACCGCAAGCCGGGCTCATTAGCCGGGCTGGGCTTCAAAACAGGGGGCCTAGGGCCTCAGGCATGTAAGAGTATAAATCTAGCTTGGCCCATGTTGGGTCTCGCAGACTCCCGCCAAAATTCGGGTCGGGCCACGGGCAAAAAAATTATGCCAAGGCCCAGACCCAAACCCAAACCCAGGCCCAGGGATATTCGGGCCAGTGGGCCAGACCTCGGGCAGGCCCAGTGGACTTGGACCTGGCCTCGGGCCTGGGCCGACATGCATTCTTATGATTGAGGCTCTCTCTCAAATGCGAACTTTGTTGTAATTGGTTTGTCAGCTTTGACGCGTTTTGCATCTTTTTTATTTTTCTTTTCTTTATTAATTGTATCTTTGTTTGTTATTGAAGTACTCAATAAAATTTTCTTTTATTGATTAAAAAAAAATTGTTTCAATGTTAAAGATTTATTTATTTAATTATTTATTATTGATATATTCAATTATTTTTAGTATAGTTTTAAACCGAACCAACCCAAGCTACATTGGATTGGTTTGAGTTAGTTCTAGTACATGATTGGTTTGGTTCTGAATTCAAAGATTTGAAACCAATCAGATTGGATTAGTGCCAAATTTAGCACCAAACCGAACCTAACCAAATTTAGCACTATTAACTCCACTTTTAGAACAAGATTTTCAATGAATTCAATTATTATTATTTATCTAAAAACATCATATCTCTTCAATTACAAAGTGGTTACAAGTATTTTTTCTTAGCACACAATATGTGTGCCTCCCCTTTTAATAAATAATAAAATTTTCATTTCTCTAATCACTAAACATTTAAATTAGATAGTAACAATTTCACATGATGGAATAAATATGAAGCCAGCATTTGAAATGATAAAGTAGCATTGGGTCAAAAATTATTGTAAAATTGGCGAAGTCCAAAAGATCACACGTTCTAAACATCATTGCAATTGTTACTTTAAGTAAAAATAAGTTGTATTTGTCGCTAAAAACCGAAATTAACTTCGAAAAGGTTGTGACAAGAAGTAGTCCACCGGCAAAGCTATCTGTGACGCCCAATTTTGCATCGTTTAGTTCGTGACTAAGAACATTTCTCCAACAACAATTTGAATTTGAATGTTTTTCAAATTTTAGTTAAAAAAAAAAAAATTCTCCATTTTAGAGGTCACTTTTTTCAACATCCCATGAATTTTCCTTCCCCTCCCCTGCCTAGGCATGACTTTGCCTTCCTCTCCCCCTTACGTGCAGCGAAATGCATAATGTTCTTAAATTAAATTTTAACATCCCATGAATTTTACTACATTGTTCTGCATGAATAAACTTTTCTTTGCACCAAAAACATACACACACACACACACACACATTTTGTTTTTTTGATCAACAAAGAAAAATTTTATTAAAAAATATGAAATTAAAGGTACAGAAAGATGACAAGTATCGAGAGAAATTCGAGAAAGTAAAGACTATCCCTACTACTGCTACTCGGAACCATCTAACCAACCCCTTAGCTTCACAATATTAAAGACAAAAATAAAAATAAAAATAAAAATAAATATAAAAAAAAGTTAAGAAAAACTTGGATCTGTTTGGCAACCATTCCGTTTTCAGTTTTCAGTTTATATTTACAAAAATTTAAAAAACTGTCATAAAAACTTGTTTGATAATTTTTTTGGTTTATAAATAGTTGTCTCAGTTTATAAATTTGAGGAAAAAACGTAAACTCAAAAAATGAGTTTACGTTTTTAGTTTCAATTATTTTTTCAAATTATTTTTTTTTCAATTATTTTTTTTTCAAATAATTTTTTTTTCAAATAATTATTTTTTCAATTAATTTTTTTTTTCAATTAATTTTTTTAAATAATTTTTTTCAATTAATCGTTTTTTCAATTAATTTTTTTTTCAATTAATTTTTTTTAGATAATTTTTTTCAATTAATCGTTTTTTCAATTAATTTTTTTTCCCAATTCAATTTTTTTCAATTATTTTTTTAATTAATGTTTTTCATTTTTTTCATATAATTTTTTTTTCAATTAATATTCTTCCAATTAATTTTTTTTTCAATTATTTTTTTAATTAATTGTTTTTCAATGATAATGTGTGTGATCCCATTTTCATAAATAATAAAAATAAATATAAATATTTTAGGCCTGAACAAACATATTTTTTAGTTTATGTTTTTAAAATTTTTTAAACATTTTGTTCAAACCAAACACGTTTGTAATTTATGTTTTTCTAAAAATAAACAAAAAACTAATTTATAAAATTTTTGTAAACATAAACCAAAAAATGTAAACGTTACCAAATGCTACCTTAACATATATATATATATATATATATGGGATGCAATACTTGGATGTCCTCGATGAAGTTCAGTTACATGTATTTCATACAAGTGCCCTGCATGCCTAAATTGCTAATTAAAATGGTGGTAGCACTTTTGCTCGAGGATAAGTATGATACAGGAAATTTCACTAAAAAAAGTTTGCCAAATAAGTTTTTTGTGTTTTCAAAAAAAAAAAAAATAAATAAATAAGAAGAAGAAGAAGAAGAAAAGAAAACCACAACACCAAACAGATAAGATTCGTTAAATATGATCATGTCCATTGGATGAATGTAACTTACCCACCACAAACTTTTTTCTTTGGGGTAAGTGAGAACCACAAAAAAGAAAAAACAACAAAGTATGCAAGATAGCTCAAGACAAAGACCTAAAGAGCGACAAGTAAACCTCAGAGGAAATCTTGACAACAATATCAAAACCAAAACTTTAACCACTAAACAGGATTCCAACATACACTCATAGCTAGGTTAATAAAACTTAATTTAAGGAAACATTTACTTAAGAGCATAGAAACAACTTCAATTACATAGTAGAGCTTAAGCTTTCATAATTTTCTCAGCCTTAGTAAAGATTGAGAAATCATCTTCTTGATGATCTGGCTTACGGTCCGTCAATTTCCAAGAGTTTAAGAAATCATCTTCGAGATGATCTGGTTCATGGTCCATCAACTTCCAAGTGCCATCCGCCTGTTGAACCATGCCCTTGTTCTTTTCAACCTGCCACGAAGCTGGTATTAAATCTTCATCCTTTAAAGCATCCACCAATTTGTTAACAAGCGCAATATCATGATCAACTACCAACTTGAACCCTCCTTTTGATCCTTGTGTACCTGCAACACCATGTGGGTAAGCTTCCAAGTTATGCCAACTTTTCAGAGTTCCAGGTTTCTTCAAGTACTCTGACTGGAGGGTTTTAAGTGGTGAAGATAACTGGAAGGGCCTATTGGACCCTCTAGATATTGATCTACGATGGCAGATCATTCACTATGGAGAAATGGCTCAAGCAACTTATGACAACTTCATCTCCGATAAGTTGTCCAAATATGCAGGAAGCAACCGGTATGCAAAGCAAGGTTCTAAATACCGGCCGGCTTGTATCGGAAAATTGTAGTGCCGAGTCGGATACTCACCGGTATACTGGTGAGAATGAATTTCGCGTCCGTAGCGGCCGATTCCCGATACGGATCGGCCTGAATCCGATACGTGAGCGATATAGTTCCGATACAGTCCAGTACGACTAAAAATGGAGCAAAGAACCTGCAAAAATAATTGAGTAAAGCACCTGCAAAAATAATCGAATCGAAGCCAAACCCATCACCGATTTCAAGCTTCTTCGTTGAAGGTTTGTTCTCCCACGCTCTGTTTGTATTTGTCATGCTCTGTTTTTTCTTTTGGCTGAATAAGTCATGCTTTTGCTTGTTAAGTTGTTGTGTTCGGTTTATAATTTTTTTTTTTCTGTTTATTCTGTGGTTATTTTTCATTTATATTATGGTATGGGATGGGAATGAGATAAAATTTAATATATATTTATGATTCTTCAAATATTTATATATATTAGGAGCATTTATATATATTGAAGCAAAGCTCTGCAGATCCCCATCAACCTTTATATTTGTTGTCCCACTTTGTTTTTCTATTTCAGTCTCCCATGTGTTGATTAGTTTCTTTGCAGAGTCCAACATTATGTGCACCAAATTCTAAATCATATTTTTCCCATTTAATCATTTTGTAAAAAAAAAAAATTTCCCATTTAATCATTATGTGCACCAAAATAAGTAAAAAAATATTTCCACATCAATTTTGTATTAAAAGTTTAACATATATGCCAAATAAAAGCTTGAGACTAAAACAAATACATATTATTTAGTTGAAAATGAGTTAAAAGTGCCTTTACATATCAGAATTTTGATTAAAATGTGATAAATTAAGGCTAAAAGAGTCAAAAAATACATAAAATTGAGTTTTAGAGGAATTGCAACTGATTTTTGAAATTTCACAGCTTACGTTACCCGATACCGCGATTTAGAACTATGATGCAAAGACAAACCTCTTTGCTAAGCTGGGTCTAGATCCATCGACGTATTGCGTGACTAAATATTTGTACGCAATATCATCAACCCAAGTCCCTGATGCATTCTTCTTGAACTCTCTATCACGAGAGGCATGGAGCAAAGAATCAAACTGGATGGGATATGTTGCGGTGGCCACAGATGAAGGGATGGCTAAGTTGGGGAGGAGAGACATTGTGATTGCTTGGAGAGGAACAATTCAACCCTTGGAAAGGGCTAACAACTTGCAAATTCTTTTAGTCTTACCTTCAAAAATAATTGGAGAGCAAGATGACGATACTAAGGTGCATCAAGGATTTTACTCTATCTACACTTTGAAAAATCCAAGATCACCGTTCATCGAGGCCAGTGCTAGAGACCAGGTAAATTTGATAAACCAAAAAACATATATACTTATACTTCTTAAGCAAGGAAAACTATCTAACCTAAAATAATTGATCAAAAATGAATTATATATAAATTTAAAGGTCAAATTGTACTGGTAGTCCCTATATTTTAATCCTTATGTCATTTTGGTCTATATAATTTTAATTAGCTCAATTTTGATCCTAAATTTATAATTTTATCTGAATTTGGTCTAATTGTTTCCAATTTTTAGTGTTTTTAATGAAAAATGTGCATATAAAAGACGTGTCATAATCTTATAAGCAAAATTGTAAACTTATTCAACTTGATAAGTTAATCTCAACTAATGTAGTGACCATTTTGCTTCAAAAATCTTAATTATGATTATCAATTGGACTAAATTAATATAAAATCTAAAATTGAAGGTCAAAATTGAACTAATTCAAATGATAGAAGACCAAAATAACATAAGCAGCAAAATGCAAGGATTACCGATGTGATTTGCCCAGATCTAAACTATATATGCTCTCATTACACTCAAAATAAATTTATTGCACATGCTTTATTTTTACAAGCAACATTTTCGAACTTCCTAAAATTGTTGTTTAGGAAAAGATTGTCCACAATAATTTCTTAATTTGGAGAACAATGGCAAAACTAATATTGTTGTTTCATCATATTATATTTCAGGTTCTTGCAGAGATCAGAAGACTTGTCGAGGAATACCAAAATGAAGAAATCAACATAACGGTAGTTGGTTACGGTTTGGGTGCAGCAATTGCAACCCTAAATGCATTTGATATAGCTGCCGACGGATTTAACATTCCTAGAAACCAGCCAGACAAGGCATGCTCTGTGACTGCCTTTGTGTTTGCAAGCCCAAGAGTTGGGGATTCAGACTTCAAAAAGGTCTCGTCTGGGTTGAAGAATCTTCATATTCTACGCATTCGCAATGCCCTAGATATTGTTCCAAAGGTTCCATTCATAGGCTACAAAAACGTGGGCGAAAAATTGGCAATTAACACTACCAAGTCGGAGTACTTGAAGCGTCCTGGAAATCTGCAAAGTTGGCATAACTTGGAGGCTTACCTTCATGGTGTTGCAGGTACACAAGGATCAAATGGAGGATTCAAGTTGGAAGTTGATCGAGATATTGCACTTGTTAACAAATCATTGGATGCTTTAAAAGATGAATATCTAATACCACCTTCCTGGCGAGTTGAAAAGAACAAGGGCATGGTTCAACAGACGGATGGCTCTTGGAAGTTGATGGACCATGAGCCAGATCATCTCAAAGATTATTTCTCGAACTCTTGGAAATTGATGGACGATAAGCCAGATCATCAGGAAGATGATTTCTCGATCATTACTAAGGCTGAGAAAATTATGAAAGCTTAAACTCCACTATCTAATTGAAGTCATTTTAAGTAAATGTTTCCTTAAATTAAGTTTTATTAACCCAGGTTATGAATGTATGTTGGAATGCCATGTAGTAGTTTAGGTTTTGATTTTTTTTATTGTTGTCAAGTTTTCCTATGAGCTTACTTGTTGCCCTTTAGGACTTTTGTCTTCAGCTATCTTGCAAACCATTTTTTTTTTCTTTTTTTTTTTATTCGTTGGTAATAAATCTGACTCATCCAAAAAGAAGTTGGTGGTGGGCATGTTTCATTAATCCATAGTCGAAGAATCTTAAGTGTTTGGTATTGTGCTTGTTTTCTGTTTTTATCTATTTTTATTTTTATCTTCATTTTCATTTTTTTGAAAACGCAAATAACTTATTTGGTGAACTATTTTTTTGAGAAATTTCTTGTATATCATACTCATCCTCCAACGAAAAACCTACTTCCATGTCCTGCTCTCTCAGCCTTGCAACCAGTTGAAACATAATCACCGTTTTCACTCTTACAAACAAGGGAAAATAGCATAACAAGAGTGTCAAAACAAAAATATTATAAAATTATGAAAAGGTATAATACTTTAATTATTAAAATAAATAAATTATTTCATAATTTTGGAATACTTTTCCTCTAACACTATTGTGGTGTTATTCTTCCTAAAAATTACATATTAGCTTATACAACAATGATTCATCCCACTAAAAATATCACCACTAATAGCACTAATACATTAAAAAAGTAAAAAAAAAATAAATAAATACAACTCCAAGACCAAAACATCACATCATTAATGGCGGGACCCACTGTCACCTAATTAGTGGGAGCACTAATTAGTGCTCCCAAGCATTTTTCTTAGTTTATAACATGTGCTATGCACATGAATAAACAATGATTAATAAATTAATTTTTTTATTAATAATAAAATAATTTTGAAAAGAACAAACAACAAATAAGAATAAGTAAGTCTTAATTATTTTTAACTTACTGGTGGTTTGAAACTAGTTTTTAAATAACTTTTTCGATTTTTTAGGAGGTAAAAATAAATTAATTCTGTGTTTATGAATGAGCTTATTAATTTTATGGAAAAACATGACTGATAAAATTAAAAGGAAAACATCACAAACATGACAAACATAGGCTAATTTTTTTTTTTTATTTTTGCTTCTATTATTGTTTTGTCCAAATTATTATATAATAAATACATATATTATAATTAAATTGATAAAATTAAAACAACTAAATTTGCTAAAATTAAAATATATATATATATATATATACTTTACATTTTGTCTACGAAGTTCATAATTATAATTCATCCTATCAGAGTTTGTCTGATTACATAACAATATTATTTATTTTCTTTTATTTTATTTTTTCTCTCTTTCCCTCCTCTATCTCTATTTTCTTATATGTAGTTTTGATGGTTGTGATATATTTTAATTGTATAAAGAACATGACGTCGTGGTAGCATTTGAGTTTTGATGGTGGACAATAAATTCGAGTTTTACATCTTAAGGTGATGGCAAGAAAAAACAAATGAAATGAAAGATTTAAATTTTTATATTTATTTCAAAAAGTGTATTAAGAAAAATGGATCTGCAATCTGTTCATAATTAAATTTGAGTTTTGCCATCTGTTCAGCTGCAATCTGTTTCTGTTCTGATGTTATGGGTGGCATTTTGGATTGTTTAGGCAAAATTGTTCTGGAGGTTGAGTTCTGTCTGTAAGAAGAGTATTTTGGTTGTCCTGCGAACTGTGCTCACTCTGTATCTGTTTCTGTTTTGAGGCTTGGTATCTTGATCTGCCACTATCTTGTGTGTTTGGGCTGCTGCTGTTTTGGGGTCTGTTGAGGTAGATGTGTTTTGGGACTGCTTGTGCAATATCTGATTCAGGTGGTTCAGTGCAATACTTGTTTTAGCATTTCCTGCCTGTGCATTAACTGATTCAAGAAGATTCTGCTGCATTTTTTTGTCGGTGTATCTGTTGGTCCCTCACCAACAGTTGTTGGGTTGGTGCTGGCTTATGTTGGCCTTTTCATCATCCCCCCATCCTCCTTTCTCCCATCTTTATTGATGTCTCTCTTCCTTTCTTGTAAGGTTTTCCCTCATCAATAAAGTTTTTGTGTTGATCAGAAAAAAAAGAGAAAAATGGATCTGCATATTGGTAATCACAATTTAATATGTGGTATGGAAAGGGCAATTTGGAGAATTAATACAAGTTGCCAACCAAAGTCAAACACGTGACAGTTTGTATTGGTAATAATGGATCTGTGTAGCACTGGAACAATCAAGAGGTACAAGATGATGTGACTTAACGATTACTTATAAAGTTTAAATTCAAAATCATGAGGGAAGCCTAACTGCAAGAGTGGAATAGTAGGACTGACTGTGAGAAAGCATATTCAGCAATCATGGGAGAACATTTCGACGGTTGGAAGCTCACTTCAACGATTATCATTAAAGAGTATAAATAGTAGAGAATGTCCCAAAATGAACCCCCATACTCAAATCAAAAAATCAGTTTATTTACTTCATTTTTCCTTCAGTTTTTCCAATTCTTTACATTTCTACACTTCAATTCCTGTGCTGCATTTCATTTTCTAGAAGTAGTTTCAAATAGCTTGTTGTTATAAACCTCTACGAGGCTGGGTTAGATCATTGTAAGTTTTTATTTTACTTAATGAAATTCAGATTCTGAAATTGTTCTTCACTTGTTATTTACTAAATTCTCATAAACAAGCCACCAGTAAAACTCCTCTTCATTGAGACTTAGGGAACTATAACACAATCGTCTGATAATTGGTTAGCAATTAATATTCTGTAAGGACGAATTGATCCTTGCTGGCACGCTTAAAATTATATTGTTAACTTTCAAAAGCCAAAAAGCCAACATATATTTTTGGCACGCCTGGTGAGATTTTAAAATAGGGCGACGTAGGAGACAAAGAGAAAATGAACGCTTGGAAGAAGGTGTAGAGGGAGAGGTAGTGGTGCCTGATCTAGAGGATAATGCGATAACACATCCTACGGAAGCACCTATCTCGTTAGAACCTATGGTCGAACAAACCAGGAACTCGCAACATGCACCACATGTTCAAAAAATTGGACAAGGCCATGGAATTAGACCATCCACTGTTCCATCTACCCAGCCAATGAATCCATGGGGAGGCTTGGTAGATGCCATGGGACAACAGTTAATGTATACAATGGAAAGATGGGCAATATCCTTCATAGATCGAATGAATTCCCATCAACTAACTAGCACAAGGCATATGAAGGAAAATTCAAATATT
Source organism: Camellia sinensis (assembly GCF_055761805.1). NCBI lineage: Eukaryota > Viridiplantae > Streptophyta > Magnoliopsida > Ericales > Theaceae > Camellia > Camellia sinensis. The sequence continues at coordinate 37,813,949 of NC_138969.1, read as the reverse complement.
CTTCAGCAAAGATTGGCTAGAGATAAACAACGTATGCAAAGTAGTAGACATACTAATGGTCAGACTAATAATTAAAATTATGAAAGACCATCACCTATGCCTCAGTCATGGTATGAGCCTCTTTCGAGGCTTGTGGTAAATCAAAATATCTCATTACCTAACAGCGAAGCCATACAAATTGGTGAATCTGGGCCAACACAAGAAAATGACATGAGAATATTTCCAAATCTCATGTTCGAAGCCATGCCTGGCACAAGGGGGTTCACTAATCCTCTGTTCGAATTCATACTCGGGGGGTTAGAAAGGTTTCATGCGGCTGGGAGAGAAACAATACCTATTCCTCCTATTGCACGACCTTTCGCAGGTCCTCTCGCAGGACAGGCTCAGAGAGGTTACCCATACCCTCAACAGCAGCCAGTACCATAGGGACAGCCAGTCCTAAATATACATCCCTATGGACCAAGAGAACACTAAGCACATGGGTTTCCACCAAACCCTGTGTTTGTTTCTCCAGTAGTAGTCCAACAAGCATAGAATATGGTTCCTAGGGATCAAATTACTGATATTGTCACAAAAATGTGTGGACCTATGGCTCGGGGGGTTCAGATTCCAGTGTACAAGAAGCCATACCCAGAATGGGTGGATAGGGTGCATGAATACCCAAGGGGGTTTAGAATACCAGACTTTGCTCTCTTTTATGAAAATGGAAACCAGTCAACAATAGAACACATTGTCAGGTTCGTAGGTCAATGTAGTGAATTTACCAATAATGATTATATGAAGTTAAGGCTCTTTCCAAATTCTCTGACTGGGGCAGCCTTTGTATGGTATATTAATCTTATACCTGGTTCTATCCAAACTTGGCATCAAATGGAAGAGGCATTTTATGCCCAATTCTTCCAAACAGAGCCTAAAGTTTTCATGGCAGATTTGGCAAGATTGAGCCAAAGGCTTGATGAGAAGGCTGCTCAATTTATTGTCAGATTCAAAAGAGCAGAAAATAAGTGTAGGGTCATTCTACCAGAGCCTAAATTTGTGAGATTGGCTAAAAATGGTTTAGAATTTAGGCTTCGAAAGAAGTTCGATTGAACTGAGTTTCGAGACTTAGTGGAATTAACCTATAAAGTGTCTAGATATGAATCTTTACTTGAGGAAGAACAGGATTGAGGTAATGCATCATATAAGACTTATTATAGGGGCCCTAATTATGAAATTGCTGCAACAGAGATCGTAGGGAAAGAGCCTATGACCTGTGAAGCGTTAATTCATAAAGACACTACAATAAACCAGCAATTTAAAAAGGAAGACCTTCATAGGAAGTATTCCTTTAATTTAACAAAAGCAGATGATATTTTTGATCATTTGCTTGCAACAAATTTCCTAAAGTTACCAAAGGGATTTAAGATCCTAACCCCAGAAGAACTTAAAGAGAAAATGTACTGTAAATGGCAGAATTCTTGGTCTCATTCAACTAAAAATCGTGTTATTTTTTGGGACAGGATCTAAGAATAAATTCGAAAGGGGAGTTTAAAGTACCCAGCCAAAGCAGACAAAGCTATGGGGATTGACACTGACCCATTCCCAGAGATTGGGAAAGTTACAGCCAATGTTGGTGTGCCAGATTTTCAAAACCTATCTTTGAAGGAATTGGAGAAGGTTAATGTACAGATGCATGTTGTCTGCCAGACTACTTTCAAGAAGGATACTAGAAGTTCACCAGTAAATGGACAGAGCTTTGCAGACCAAAAGGATGATTCTAGTGAGGAGGTGCTGGATGATGACTCTCTTAAGGTAGTTGTCATGCAAAAGATGCAGGCTAAGTTACAAATGGTTGAAAGGGCTCCCAATTGATGGGAAATAGTATTCCAAGAATGTACAGAGACGCCCCAAGTCAACCAATACCTACAACAAGAGGCCATACCCAATTGGTCTCAGACAACAGCCATTCTTGGCTAAACCACCAGCCACTGGAATACATTCCAAGGGTAAGAGACCTCTACATGAGTTCAGAGCACCCAATTACTACGGGATGAAAGGCAATTATCCTGAGAGGAGGCCTAAATTGGGCTCAAGTCAGGGAACCAAAGCTAATAATTGGCTTCCAAAGTCAAATTTGAACAAGAGACAAGGTAATTACCCTGAAAGAATGCCTAAATTAGGCTCAAGATAGGGTGCCAGAACTAGTGAATGCCCTCAAAAGTTAGCTTCGAAGGTGGGTTCAAAGACTAGGAAAGCAAGTTCAGTAGCTGAATTAGTGAGTTCATGGGTACCTAGGGTGCCAGACTTGTTTGTCATGCTGAACAAGCATAAGGAAACACCTGCACAGAGAAGTGTCTTTGGAGACCAAGGTAGAATGATTGAACCTCTCTTGGTGGCTCCAAATAATTGGGTATTAATCAAGCACCCAAAAACAAAGGAACCAGATATGGCTCCATAGGTCTCAAAGGAGAAAGATCCAATGAAGGTACACCATGTACCAAAAGGATCTAAAGGAAAGCGGTGAGAGTTCTTTGTTAGCCCAATTAAAAGGCCAGACAAAAGAGAAAGAAAATCCAAAATTGGCTCCTCAGAACAAAAGAAGTGTCAATAGAGAGCAGTTTGCTAAGGTTTATACTGAACTAAAAGCCAAGGAAAGATCCAGCTTACCAGGCCTTGAAAAGGCCTTGATGGAAACTGATAGTGAAACAGAAGGAGAATGTGAACTACGCCAAAGGAAAGAAATGGTTGAAGATGAGATGTTTGAAGCCTTCATAGCTGAACAGACCTTTTTGGTCGAGACGCCAACAGGATCATACCACAAACGAATTGATTCGAAGGAAGTCACCAGCACTGAGGTACCAGAGTGCAGCATAGAGGATGTTTTCGAAATAACTGAACAACTTAGTTTGGAAAAGAAACAAGTGCAGCCAGCAATTTAGTATGGCTCATTTCCTCCAGTGTCAGTAAATATGGTGTATATATTGCCACAAGAGTTCCAGGCTGAAGATGGACACCCAGAAGGTCAAGAAGATGACCCTATTCCAATTTCTAGTGAAGATTCACAAGTTAGCTTGATTCAAGATAAGTCTAAAGTGGCTACACCAATGGAGACTGAAGATGAAAATGAGGAGGTGAGTATTTATCTCTCATATTCTTTCGAGTAACCTACAGCATCTATGACGCAGCACATTAAGCCCTTATATATCAAGGCTTATTTCAATGAGATACAAATGAACAGGGTATTAGTGGATAATGGGGTAGCAGTGAACTTTCTTTTGAAGTCCTCTTTGAAGAAATTGGGAAAAAGAAACCCCAGATTAATCCCAACCAGCACGACCATTGCTGGCTTCGTTGGGGATAAGCAGATGGCTTAGGATATCCTGCCTATCAACCTGAGTGTGGGAACCAGAGATTGTATGACAACATTCCTTGTTATAGATAGTAATGCCAAGTATAATGCTTTACTTGGCAGGGATTAGATCCACACCAACAAATGTGTGCCTTCCTCTCTACACCAGAAGATAATGATGGCCCTATATAATGGAGAGACAGAGGGGATCAATGCCGTCCCTCAACTCTTTACCACTTGTGTTGACTTTGCAAAGGCAAAGTTGTATACTAAAGGAGTGACACCACTCAGTATATTGAGAAAACCTAATGGATCAGCCGAAGTGGCGGCTGATGAGGAAGTAGCACACCTGAAGCACTTAGTGCAGAAGAGTGCTAATGAAGAATTCGTCATCAAGGATGACAATGATGCTTGATTATAGGAAAGAAGATGAGACCCAAGAAGCCAGACCCTTAGCTTTAGTTAAGTTTTCAATATTGGACATAAAATCAATAATCTAAAAGGTTTAGGAACAAGAGAGGGAAGACATAGTAGTTGGTTGTAAGCAGGTGCAACAGCAAGTCAGGCCTTTGACCCTTAATAAGTACAGTGCATTAGACATCGAAACAAAAGTCCAGGAAATACAGGAAGAAGAAGCCTTATGGATAGATTTTTTCTATGAGGAAGAAGGAAAAGATGTTGAACCAGAGAAAGTTGGAGTAGAACAAAGCAAAAAAATTGCTTCGAAGGTAGAATAAGTCAAAAGAGAAGCACTAGTAAGTGCTCGAGTACAAGACCCCTTGGAATAAGTCAATTTAGGGGAAGGTTCTGCACAGTAACCCACTTGTATCAGTGCTTGGTTGAGTTCTTTTGACAGGAATCAGTTGTTGGTAGTCCTAAAGAAATATAAGGATTGTTTTGTATGGTCTTATAATGAACTGCCAGGATTGGATAGGTCATTAGTGGAACATAGGCTCCCTATGAAGCCTAACTTCAAACCACACAAACAAAAACCAAGATGGATGAGCCTTGAAGTGGTTCAAAAAGTGAAGGAGGAAATTCTTAGACTCCTTAAAGCAGGTTTCATTAGAACATCCAGGTATGTTGAATGGTTGTCAAACATTGTGCCTGTAGTTAAAAAGAATGGCAAGATAAGGGTATGCATCGATTTTAGAAATCTGAATTTGGAAACTCCAAAAGATGAATACCCCATGCCTATAGTGGATCTATTAGTAGACAACACAGTCTATGATAGATGGGCATTCTAGTTACAACCAGATCTACATTGCAAAGGAGGATGTCTACGAGACAACATTCTGGTATTTTGGGAATATTGGCACCTTCGAATGGGTAAAAATGCCATTTGGTCTAAAGAATGCTGGGGTAACATGTCAAAGAGCAATGGATAATATCTTTCATGATCTTATTGGAGGATACCTAGAGTGTTACATTGATGATATTGTTGTAAAATCCTAGTCCATGGAAGAGCACTTGGTTCACTTGGTAGCAGCTTTCGAAAGAATGAGAAAGTTTAAGGTAAAGCTTAATCCTCTCAAATGTGCCTTTGGTGTATCAGCTAGAAAACTTCTTGGGGTATGTAGTACACAAGAAGGGAATACAGAATGATCAGAATAAAGCCAAAGCCATCATTGAAGCCAAGCCTTCATCAAGTAAGAAAGAAGTACAAAAGTTCCTTGGTTAAGTTAATTTTCTTCGAAGATTTATTTCTACCACTGCAGGGAAAACTAAAGTATTTTCTTCTTTATTAAAGTTTAAAGATGAAAAGGAGTTTGTATGAATAGGAGAGAATCAACCTGCTTTCGAAAGAATTAAAGCCTACTTGGCCAAGCCTCCAGTGCTGATGCCACCAAAGAGCGGCAAGCCTTTGAAGTTATACATTGCTGTAGAAGAAGATTCATTGGGAGTTTCCCTAGCCTAGGACAATGTAGAAGGCAAGGAGCAAACAGTTTACTACCTTAGTAGGTTTTTAAATTCTTGTGCATGTAAATACTCATCCGTAAAAAAGTTGTTCCTTGCATTGTACTTTGCAAAATTACGATATTATCTTTTGCCTATTGTTGTCTCGGTAATTGCAACCACAGACTTGGTTAAATATATGTTATCTAGACCAATGTTGAGAGGAAGAATTGGCAAATGGATATTAGCTTTGTCAGAGTTTCATCTAGAATATGTCCCTCAAAAGGTAGTAAAAGGACAAGTTTTGGCTAACTTCTTGGCAGATCATCCATGTCACATGGAAAGCTAGGAGATGATGGATCTTGGTATGATCAATGTTGAGCCATGGCAGATGTGGTTTGATGGATCAAAAGCTAATGGTTTGATTGGAATTGGTGTAATAATCAAATCATCATAGGGGATAAAAACAACACATGGTTTCAGAGTGGATGAAGCTACTTGTTCCAATAATCAAGCAAAATATGAAGCTTTAATAATGGGACTGGAAATGCTTATTGGATTACAAGCTCATGCAATTGATATATTTGGAGATTCTCAATTGGTAGTCAACAAAGTGAAAGGAATTTTCAAATGTCAAAGTGCAAGCATGTTACCATATTATATGGTTGCATTACATTTACTTTCTCAATTTTAGATAGTAAATGTGGCTTATATCCCAAGGTTCATGAATAACAAAGCCAATGATGTAGCTCAGAAGGCTTTGAATTTCAAAAGGAGGGATGATACTCAATTGAACATAAGTTAAGTAACATATCAAAAATTAATACCACTTTTAGCTAAAAGGAATGTGGTGTTAGAAGTCAATCATAATGACTTACAGGATCAAGATTGGAGATATCCAATCATGCAATACTTAACTGGCCCATCTTCGAAGGCCAGCAGAAAGATTAAATTACAGTCTATGCAATACATAGTGTATGGTAACGCTCTTTCCAAAAGGGAAGCAGATGGGTTGTTATTGGAATGTCTAGGGCTGCAGGAGGCATTGACACCCATGGCTGAAGTCCATGAAGGCATTTGTGGTGCCCATCAGCCTGGTGTGAAGATGAGGTGCTTGCTTCAAAAGCATTCCTACTATTGGTCAACCATCCTTAAAGATTGTTTAGAGTATGTTAGAGGTTGTCAGGCATGCCAAAAGCATGGCATGATAAGACATGTACCAATAACTGATCTGTATGCAGTTGTGAAGCCTTGGCCATTTAGAGGCTGGACCATGGATATGATAGGGAAAATGCATCCATCCTCTTCGAAGCATCATTGTTTTATCCTAGTGGGCACAGACTACTTCACTAAGTGGGTCAAAGCCAAACCATATAAGGCTGTAGATCAAACTGAAGTTATTGAGTTTATTAAAGATCTGATTCACAGATTTGGCATCCCACAGACCATAACTATAGATAATGGAATGGTATTTGATGGAAAGATGGTAAAATCTTTCACAGCAAAATTTGGAATTAGTCTTATTAATTCCACCCCTTATTATTCAAAAGCCAATGGTCAGGCAGAATCATCCAACAAGTCCTTAAAAAAAGGAATACATAGAGTTATGGAAGACAATCCTAGAGATTGGCATAACTTGTTATTGAATGTATTACGGGCTTATAGGACATCTCTAAGATCAAGTACTGGAGTCACTACTTATACTTTGGTATATGGGCATGATGCAGTGTTACCTGCAGAGATTAACATTAAGGGTGAAATGCTAGGACCAGTTAGCTTCTGAGCAGTACCACCGGAGCATGTTCTTGGAATTAGAAAATGTGGATGAAGATAGGATTTTGGCATTAAATAGTATTCTTTTCCAAAAGAGGAAGGCAACCAAAAACTATAATAACAAAGTCAGGCACATTAGCTTTGATGAAAGTGATTTGGTATGGAAGACAATACTTCTAGTAGGAATTAAGAGCCATAAGTTTGGCAAATGGTCACCTAATTGGGAAGGACTATATCAAATTCATAGAGTCTTTCCTGGAGGAGCATACCATTTGAGAAAACTAAATAGATACGTGCATCCTAAGAAAATTAATGGCAGGTACTTGAAACCTTATTATCCAACTATGTGGGAAACACAAGGAGTGTAGAAAATGCTAAACAAGAAAAGCATGAAAACACTCAAACAATAAAGATTTCATTTCATAAAGAGTTAAGTACATGCAGCCATAGATTGGCCCAAAAATTAGTACAATGCTTCAGTTGTTCCCTTATAATTAATTCTCTACTCTTAAGGGATGGGAACAACTAAATGGTTGTAGCCAGGTCTTGCTTATGGTCAGCTAGCCCTGGATTGGTAATCTGTAGCTTTGTAGCAGTTCGATACAAAGCTAGGTTAATTGCTGCTAACTCCTCTTCCAATTGGGCCTTTTTCTCCAAGAACTGAATGCAAAATTGAGAAGTAGAAGAATGTTGTCCCTTCAATTCAGATACTTCAACATGTGTATGGGAAAACAATTTCTTGCCTTTCAATAGCCTCTCCTCTGCAGGTTTAGCAATGTGACAAATGTTGACATAGAAACCTATGGTAGCAGCTACTGGGGATAAATGGCTTGAAATGGCCATGTTGGATTGCTCAATGATTTTGCAGCATTAGAGAAAACCATTTTTAAGCACGGGTGTTTGTAAGGCTTCAAATAGGATCCTTAAAAATGATGTCATCAATTCCAAACAAGTGCCTAAATCTAATGGAGGTAAGGAAACTCTGCTGATGGTTGGGGAGCTCTGAAAAATTTCTAAGAATGAGTCAGTAGGGGCCAATGGCTCAGTTTCACTGCTAGCTGCTAGAGTGGTTGAAGGTGTGTCAAAAAGGTTAGCCAATCGAGCTTAAAAAATGTCTATCGCTTCCATTGACATTGGAGGTACAGAGAGGTCTGGAAGAAGTGGTTGCATAGGGATAGGAGAAGAGGTTGAAGTGTCCTTGGCAATGTCCATAGTCCTGGCCACCAGTAAATCAAGGAAAGAGAGACTGGAGCTAGATGGCGGTAGCGAAAAAGAAATTGGTAAGCTACTAGTATCTTCTCTAGAAACACCAGATATCACTGATGAGGTGACAACTGGGGCCTTTTTAGGTGATGAAAGAGCACCCAGGATTGTAAGGAGAGTAGATTGGGTTGAGGTAAAGATTAGATGAGGAAGATATGGAGTTAAGTCCAGGGATAAAGATATAGGAATGCCTTGCCTCAAAAACGGTATGGAAAGTGTAAAGCCAGGAAATGGAAGTATTGTCTGGATAGGCTCTACACTTAAGAGAACTTTAGTGTTGATTTTCTTCCTCCTTTTCGAGGTTGTTTCTAATAGTCTTTCAACTTCAGATAAGACTGAAGAAGCTATTGTCGAAGAAGTAGGTAGGGTAACTATTACTGCAAGACAAGAAATAAGAAGCAATGGTAAGTTTTATTACTGAAAACTTGGGAAAGGAAAATACTAGAGAAGCTAAAGCGAATTACTAGCTTCGAAAATAGTAATAATGGTTGGTAAATTGCGAAGGGAATAATGTTCAGCAGTTTTTTGCCTCATTGTAGTTTCCGTTTGGAGTGTGTCAGCACCAGCAACTTCATTCCTTAATATCAGATGTTGTCTCCTTTTCTCATATCTCTAGAAAACCACCAATTCCTTAGATTGCTCTTTCTCTCTCTCTACTACCTTGGCGGTTGCCTGATGAGTAAGGTCATCATTGAAATCAGAAAGGGAGACTGTTTTCTTCTTCCTTTTAAGTGGTGTTTCTTTAGGCACCTCCTCCTCTTTAGGACCAAGCACACGTTTTCTCTTCTTTTGCTGTTGTTGCTTGACTTTAAGAATGCTTAGCGCTTGAGCCTTTTGAAGAGAGTCTACTTGTGAAGCTCCTATATTAAAAGTAAGCCATAAGTAGATAAATAAGGCATTATAAAGAAAGAGAAAAAAGAGATGGAAATGCATGCCTCTTTTCGATGTAGCCCTGGTGACTCCAGGAGGAGGCGGATGAGAGGCAGTGGGAGCAGTCTTTGTGGTGACAGGAGTAAGAGCTAGGATAGCAGGGGCAGTAGAGACAGTAACAATGGTCCCAATCTTTTTGGGTTTAGCTTGAGAGGGAACATCTAGTCCCACCAGCAGATCTTTGAGAGGAATTGCCAGGAGCACCTCCATATTGGCCGTCCACCAACTTTGAAATCTTTTTAAAGTTCTGCCATGTGAGATAAAGGGGATGAATTGAAACTCACTCAACTCTTGTAGCAATTTAAATGTGGCTTCCTCTAATTCAGCTTTGGGTACGTTCAGGTCTCTGACTGTGAGATTGGTATTAGAGAGGCTACAGAGAGGGATAGGAATTCCTGGAGTAAGCCCAAATTGCCTGGCAAATTGGGAAGGACAGTAAACTTCAGATATACATTTGTAGGCTCGAAGATTCAAAGCACCGATAAAGAGCTCCCTTGGTGACAAGATAGAGGCCCACATATCCTTGTGTAGTGAATTAGAGCATTCCCTATTAGCCAAAAATGCCCTGAGCCAAGATGGTCCTATGTTGGTTTCAAAGGGACAAAAGAATGAAGGAAGTGGAGAAATTGGGAGTTGATGAAAGAAAGTAAAATAATAGGCAAACTGGAGGGGTATAAGGAAATCCTGACAAATTTCTCTTCGTAAGTAGTGGGTTCTTGCACCAAAAATCTCAACCACTTGGAGTGTAGACCAGTGAAATATGCGAAGAGCCGGAGTTGTAATACCCAGAGGGGGCCTCCTTGGTTAACATCCAGAGGTCTCTCGCAAAATTGGGAACATGCCCTATAAGCATGGCCTAAAACATAAGAAGCCAAGGCTATCCTCTTCTTCGAAGCAAGAGCCTGGGTAAGTGGGGCAAACTTAGGCATAATCTGCTGAGATGAAGTACAAAAGAGAAATTTGTATAACCAATACAGAATGAAGGAAAAGAACTCTCGGTCACTACAGAACCTACTTTCTTATTCTCAAATTTTACAAAATCATTGAAGGAAGAGTTCAATGGTGGAATGGTGAAGTTGACTAGAAGGTCTGGATAACCAGGCATAATAGGAGCGCCAAGTGGTGAGAGCCCTAAGAGATGGAAAATATCAAGAACGGTAGGGGCCATCATACCACACTGAAACTGGAAAAAATTGAAAGCCGAATTCCAGAAACAGAGGGATGCAGGAATCAAGAAAGGATCCTCAGGGATAATGAACCTGGAAAGGCGAAGGGCATCAAGGATACAGAGCTCTTACAGATTCTATTCTCTAGCAGGCACAACCCTGTCATACCACTCCTCCCATTCAGCCCTCAATGTGGGCCAGCAGCAGTGGAGGCGATTTATTCTCCAGCTTCCTCAACCAAAACCCCCTTCATAGAGGAGACAATGATCCTCTAGACGAGGATAAAAAGCAGGAAGTTGAGCTAGGGCTTCTCCGAAGATAGGTCCTCAGACATATTCTTGTTGTTTATTATGGCAAGGAATAAAGAGGCGACTATCTATGGTACTCAATTCACCAGCTTTGAGCTTAGATATCTTCATCGATACACCTCTTTAAAGCCACGGATGGGCTCACGCGTTCCACAACTGGTACTTTCAAGGAGGAAGAAGCCATTAATATGAGTTTTCGGATAACGAAGCTGAAAAAAGAGTACAGATGAGGAAAGAGCAATAGAAATGAAGGGTTTGTGTTTTTGGGCGAGCAAGTAAGTTAAAAGCATGAAGGGAAAGGGTTTTTAAACCTTTCTATACGAAAGATGCCCAATTTCTCTAAATGGGTAAAAGACCTAAAATAAATTTTTTGGCTGATTTTGGAACCCGTATGAGTTTAAGACTTTGTCTTAAAATTCGTAGGAGTCCTGAAAGTACAACATGAAAATTTTCTCTCTAGGGTGATTGTTTGGGTGGGAAACGTATCTCAAACAATTAGATTGGCTTTGAAAACAAATATTTGGCTTCGAAGTCAAGATTTGGCTCCAAAACCAGATGTCAAACAACCAACCAAGGCTTTGAGAGCAGGAAGTTGACTTCGAAGCACATTTTATTCCTGAGGATGCAGGTTTGATCTGCTTCAAAGGGATTAGAGACTTGCTCTTAGATTTCTTGAGAATGATGAAATCCTTCGAAGTGAACTTTGAAGTATTTTGTAGCTAGAATTTGATTCTAATTTGATGTTTTAGATTTCAAAGTTGCAGAGCCAGTCCTAAGTCAAGTAAGAGATCAAGATCCAAAAAGACTTGCCTGAACATGAAAAATTCCTTCTGGGATTCTTTGTCAAAGCAAACCTTTTTTCTTTAAAGTACTTTGAAGTACTTAAAAGTAACTTTGATACAAAGGGTGGTCAATTCAAAGTTGTTAAAATTATATTGACTATGCAATTAGAATGAGAAGACCTAAGGCAAAGATTGAAAATTGTACTCCATATGTTGGAAATATTCAAATCAGGTTTCAATTATTCCATTGGAAATGTTCAAATCAGGCTTCAAAGGAAAAAAATTGGTAAATTTGAAGCTCTAATTTTATTTGAATTGGGCGAATAAAATGGTCACAAACATGCAATTGGAACATAAAACCAAATCATGCCAAATTGAGTAAGAAAGAAAAAACCTAGTTTTATTGATATGTAAATAATTACATTAGAAAGCTTCTTGGCTACAAATTCGATTTCATAAAAGTAAGGAATGGAAAAAGTAACAAGTTCATTAAATTTGACCCAGCAGTGGTGAATGAATTTATGTTCTTTCTTTATTCTGTCTTCTGTCCTTTTGAAGCTGGGTTGTTACAGCTGATATGTTCGTATTTGATGAAAAAGCTGTTCAACTTTCATCTCAAACTCTATCTCCTTCAATCCTTGTTCCGTTTCGTCCATATCTAAATCATCCTAGTACGCTGAATCCTTATTCTTGAAGTCATTATATTCTTTATTGAGATTCTCTGCTTCGTACTGGGTTTGAATTCGATTGGCTGAAATTTTTTCCAAAGAATTGCTGGTAGCCAAAGAAATTTGGAACTAATGAAGAAGGAGCGGGAGTTGATCCAAAAAAGCTAGAAGCTCTACCTGGGTAATGGGGTTGAGGACATGACTCGAGTCATAATATCACAGGCCCATCGGAAGTTCTTGAGAGGAGTCTCATCCCTAAGCACATTGAAGGGCAAGTAAGAGAAGACGGCAAGCAGAAGTTGAGCTTGGTATCACTCAAATGTAGTGGGAAGAGCTGGAGGTTGGTAGGAAGGAAGAAACCGATTCTCGAAAAGAGTAAGTCTCAGTTCCTCCATCTAATGAGGATTCTGAGGAAGAGGAGGTGCAGAGGGGTCCATCCCAAAGAAAGAAGGGAATTGGGGATTATTCACGCATTCAAGCCAGTCAGAAGAGCATAGTTTTGACTTCTTGGCCAAGAATGACGGATTATATCCCTATGCTTCATCTGGATGAGGAGTTGCTCGCACTATCTTCGTTAGCATGGAAGACGTGTACCATGCCACAAGTAAGTTGTCCTCCAGACTGCGTCGGTGATCAATGGGTACATAGGGGTAAACCACTGAGCAAAAGAAGGGATAGATAGAGGATCATCAAATTTAACAAATCGATGGTGAATTTGCTCTCTTAGTTTGGGTTCATCAAGTTCTGGCCAACTTCCCCAGCCAGTGGACTTGGAGGAAGAAAAAGTAGCTATATCCCATGCAGAGAGTGGTAGGGCAGAAGAGGAGCTTCCAAGATCCACTTTTGCAAATGCTTGGTCCAAGGGTTTGTAGTTGATAGATTTTTGGTCTAAAGATTGGTAATTTGCAAAAGCTTCCATGACTTGTATAAATGAAGGTGGATAGGTGTAACCAATAAATGCATTAAGTTTCTTTCGAGGCCTGCAATCATCTTCCAAAGACTCCTCGTATGCTCAATCAATGTAAGAGAATATGTGATTGGCCATTGGGGATGCACCAGTCTTTTCGTCTACTCAAAGAATGGAAGTGCAAGATACAAGGATTTAATGAAGTTCGCTGCTTCATTATTCAAAAAGCGGTTATAATACCAGAATACACAGAGTCCATGAATGTCCTAGAACATGGGTGGATTACACTAGTTCACTAATATCACTAAGTATTGGGTATATTAGTGTGGGGGTAATGTTAGTTGTATAATTTGTAAAAGCCAATCATAATTTAACACATGGTATGGAAAGGGCAATTTGGGAAATTAATACAAGTTGCCAACCAAAGTCAGACACGTGGCAGTTCGTTTGGTAATAATGGATCTGCGTAGCACTGAAACAATTGAGAGATACAAGAAAATGTGGCGTAATGGTTACTCATAAAATTTAAATTCAAAATCAAGAGGGAAACCCTAACTGTAAGAGTGGCATAGTGGGACTAACTGTGAGAGAGCATATTCAACAATCATGGGAGAACATTTCGACAGTTGGAAGCCCACTTCGACGGTTATCATTGAAGGGTATAAATAGCAAAGAAGGCCCCAGAATGAACCCTCAGACTCAGATAAAAAAGCCAGTTTATTTACTTCGTTTTTCCTTCCGATTTTTCCAGTTTTTTACATTTCTGCACTTCAATTCCTGTACTGTATTTCATTTCCTAGGAGTACTTTCAAATAGCTTGTTGCTATAAACCTCTATGAGGTTGGGTCAGATTATTGTAAGTTTTCATTTTACTTAATGAAATTCAGATTCTGAAATTGTTCTTCACTTGTTATTTAGTAAATTCTCCTCAACAAGTCACTACCAAAAGTCCTTTTCATTGAGGCTGAGGGAACTATAACACAATCGTCTGATAATTGGTTGACAATTAATATTCTGTAAGGACTAATTAATCTTTGCTGACACGCTTAAAATTACATTATTAACTTTCGAAAGTCAAAAAGTCAACAAGTAATTTGTCTTTTTATAATAAAATCTACGTATTTATTAAAAAGAAAAAAATAAGCTTGGGTAAAATTTTATATATTTATACTCAAAACTATTGCATTAATATTAAGATATATTTATGTGTGAAGAAAATATTTAAGATTGAATTAGGTTAGACCATGGGTTATGTCATAGCCCTATGCTTGGATTTGACTAAGAAAATTGATCAATAATTGATGGATTAATTAGTTGAAATATTTAGTAAATAATTAAATTAAATTTTATATTTAAATTATATTATAGTTTTTCAAGTCGTAATGTGCATGGAGTAACTTGAAGTTGGTAGAATTGGGTTAGACACTAAATGATGTGTTTAGTTAGGGGATTTAGGAAGTGATTTAGAAATGAAAAGGGAAAATGTAGGTAAAATATACCTATATTTCACCTAATTTCACACATATTTATCCTTCTTTTTTTCCTTTCCAAATCTCTGTCCAAATTTCCCAACCAAATACAGCATAAACACAACCCAAAAGCTGAGTTTAGGTTGATTTATATGCTAATATATCTTATTCCAACCCTAGTAATTGAAAAATTATGTCGCTTCATGTTCAACCTATAAGTTACTTAGTTTATTTATTTATATATTAAATTTAAATATTTGTTAATTATTAATTTAAATGTTATATCTACAATTTTTAAGTTTCCATTTTATATTTTTCTCAATAAAATCAAGATGAGGAAATATCTTTTTGCAATTCAAATAATTATGCGATACTTAATTTGACACCCAAACTTTGCATTATTTTAATTTGATACCTAAACTTTTTCAAATTGGATCAATTTATCCCCCGTTGTCTGTTTCCGTCTACAATCAAATGGAATTCAGTGATGTAGTACCAAATTTCATTTGGAATTTCATTTTACCACCCAAACTATACTTTAAAAATCAATTAGCCCCCAAATATTTTTTTTTTAAAAAATTATTTAATATTTAATAAATATTTTTTTATATCAATAATGAAAAATTAAATTTTAAATTATATACTTTGCAAACATATATATATATATATATATATAAATCCTCATTTGGAATTATCTCTTTTGGTCTCAAATTATCTTGAGTTGATCCAGAATAAACTAATTAAGCCAAAAATTTCTTGGCATCTATGTGTACGCGCACGCACAAATGTAACTAGTTTATTTTCCAAATTAATTTCAATAGAATTGATCGGCTAATAGTAATTTCACAATTGAGTGGGTAAAAAAAAAATTTAATTCAATTATTGTCTAAACAATACTCAACATGACTAATACTCAATTTTTTTAAATTGAAAATTATTTTTTTTTTTCATTTTTGAGATGAAAATTAAATATTTAAATTTATGTTTTTTAATAGTTGGGGGGTTAGTTTGCTTTTAATGTATAGTTTGGGGGGTAAAATAAAATTTCAAATGAAGTTTGGTGACACATTAGCAAGTTCCATTTGATAGTAGACGGAAATAGATGGTGGGAGATAAATTGATCAAATTTTAAAACGTTTAAGGGTCAAATTAAAATAATGCGAAATTTAGGTGTCAAATTGATTTTCACGTAATAGTTTGGAAGACAAAATGATATTTCCTCAATTAAGATATGAGACTTGAATTTTATAACCATTGGCATTTCATTTATATTTTTCTTAAGAAAATTTTCAAATTATATATACTTCAAAATTCACATGGACTTTCCTTTTAAAATAAATGTAACTTAGGAATGGTTTTGTTTTAAAATTTTATCTATTGTTTATTTATTTATGATTATTATTATTTTTTAAAAAGTTCGATATGGCTAGATGTATTTTATGTCACATGTATATTTTAATTTTCACAAAAAAAATAAATTGAAATTTTTATCAATATCATAAAGTAAATATGTTCAAATTTTAGGCTAAAATTATAATTGGAATTACTTTTGAATAAAATTATATTTGGATTTTTTTAAAAAAAATTTTCAAATTTCAATTTAGGCATGGGTATGGCTAAAACTTTTCTCTCTCTCTCTCTCTCTCTTTTTCTTTTTTTTTTTGAGTTTCCATATAAAAAAATTAAATTTAAAATTATAGATTGTAAATCAAAGTACAAAACATGCAGCGGATAAAATGTTTAGATCATACCTCTTTGAAGATAGAACCTCGTGGATAAATCACGTGCTTCCAGAGTCTGATAAACCAACCCAGCAGTGAAGTGATATCACAGATTGAATATCACCCACACAAATCACAGTGCAAATGACTTGATCGTTGTTTTTGGGAGAGAGTCAGTATATGGTTAGAAACAGATCATACGTTGTTTCTCTCTTAATTACCCATAACCATATATCAGATATATAATATATTATTATATCTATCCATATCAGTTAAAAACTGATAATATCTGTATCTTGAGTGGTTATCCTAAATAGGTTTGAATTCAATTTCAAAACCTATTTGGATAGGATTCCAAATTCAAATTCAAATGGTCATGCCACATGGGCGCCCATTACTAACATCTCCCACTCGCACATGAGTTGGCATGACACTGCCACATCTCTATCTCAATCTCCTAAAAATAAACAATCTCATACTAGCCACTGCACCGTGCGACTGCTGAGAACACCTGCATGTGGGAGCTCTATACTAGAAACTCAAAATGAGCCAGCATAGAGACATCTACCCAAAAGGAACAGAAATAGTGTCTCATATACCCCAGACCCATCTAATTACACCGGTCCAAAAAAAACATCTCTAATCCCTCAAAAAGAGCATGTTTGACCCTCTCAATTCTTGCAATATATTCACACTCAATTCGCCTCTCATACAGAGCGATATGAGTTGCCGGCAGTGAATATACAACAGTGGTGTAATACTAGATGATCTTCCCTTTGCACTCATGCCATTTAGTTTAGGATTGACCGCTTTCCCAGTGATGTCCCTTAAGGCCGAATCATGCATGACCGCAGGCAACATACCAAAGTAGCAGAACATCAACCCCTTACCTTATGACATAGTCAAAAGTCACAAAAGGGTACATAAATGAAAGTCATATCAATAATGACATGTAAGACTCACACGGTGAGGAAGCAGGGATCCATTCTCTCACCTCATTACTCGGTCGCCAAGCACATATAGTATGAATACATGTTATGGTGGAGTAACTCTTCCATAAAGAGTGATGTCATACTCGATACACCGTACAGATATTAGTCCAGTCGCTTTCTAGCGCCTAACCCGAATTCTCTATTTGCTCGCCTTCTAGGCGCCAAATGAGATCTCGCATCTGGCTAATCATAACAGACACAACATGGAAAGTGGGTACTATCATCCATGTTTGGTCCTTAACACGACCTCATCTTGGTTGTAACCAAGGCGACATGCATAGTGGATTATTTAAGCCTCTCTTGGCTCCAAATAAAAATAAGCCACTAGTCTCAACCTTGCTCGCTCCTAAGCGCCAAGGGCGATTGCTCGTGTGAGTGAGCCAATCTTGCCTGCTGACATCATCATTTGCTAATCATTATGACACAAACCATAATAGTGTCAAACATCCCATTATCTCAAAATAAGTGATCGATTTTTAAAAAATGACCACAGCTTACGCAATTATAGATTCCAAACATAAGCCTTATCAGCACCTCTTGCGATAAGTATATACAACAGAATCCACCATGTGCGCCTCATATGAAATGATTTAAGATCACTACCTCTTGCGCAATAACCTCTCTAAAGATATTTTGGTGACCAATTTGCGTTCATTCTTAATGCGCCCAACTAGCGCAGATGCGCCCAACTAGCGCATTGAATCTTACAAGGAGCAAATTAATATGCTTCTAGTAAAGCATTTTATCCACAGTCTAATGAGCAAGGTCAATGTCTAAACAACTCAGTTAACCATTTATCAAAGATAACACTTATCATGTCGAATACGCCCACATAGCGTACTTTAGGCTCCCACAACAAAGAAAAGATCAAGGAATATAGGTCATCTGTTTCTCCCAATGACAATCTGAGGATTCACTCAATAGCTAAGGCTCTGGCTTTTACCGATAGGTAAGTCAATGGGTTTGCAATTTTGCATCTAGAATCGTTCTGGGATATTCCTTATGTAAGTCATCGAAGAAAAACCGAGAATTTTCCTAAAACAATCCCTAAGGATCGTACATCCGAGCATATGAATTACATCACCCATGTCCATCATATCTAAAATGGAGGACTGCCCACCCTAGGTGGCGACAACCTTTTAAATTCCTGGCTCATAATGACTAAGTAAGGAAAAAACTTCTTTTGGACCATTGATCATGCCTCAGTGGTCTTCATTGATCATTATTGGCTTATCATGGCTTGACGAAATCTAAGAACCACTGTTTGGATAACTGCTTTAGGTTGTAAAATATTTATTGGAACCAGCAACCTTTTTGCGCTCCTAACTTTTCACCATAAAAGCAGAAGGTAAATCCTTACGGATCTACTTATCCAATTCTCTAATGAAAAATCGGGTCACAATGTCCACAAATCAATGTTCCGAACTTATGTCAATCATAGCCTATGTCAAAATAACCTCACTCCCCAGGAGGAAGTCTTCTCATGGTCTACACTTTCCTCAATGGTGCGACCATTCGGTATCTAGCGAGCCTTATGCCTCAACAATGACTATCCAAATTACGCATAACTTTATAACAGTTTTGCGTCATAATGGAAAGTCAACCAAATTATAAAAATGGTTAATCCTCAAAGACTTTGTCTTAAACTGCGCAACATTGATCCACTTTCTAAAAACAGGGGACTAGAGCCTTTGGCATTATCCTAGGCTCTTTATCATCTTGCGGAGCAATCATGAATGTTTCCCTCTCAATCACCCAGTGATGACGTGGAAAATTTTCACATTTGCTACCACGCAACTAAGAATGTAGAGTATTCTGCTCTAATGGAGTAATCCATTAGTAGGCACATCGCTCCCACTGTCCCTAGGATATTAGAAATTTCTTTCCATTCTCAACTAGGCTACATAGAGCGCTATGCTTGGAATTCTCCATCTTATAGAGTTCCAAAAACTCTATTCACGTCACCTTTACTAATAAAACTTTATGTGACTTAGTTACACTACCACAAAGCTGCTTACCTATATGCACATGACCCGGAGGGTTTGCATGACCGCATACAATAATGCGCCACACGACCCTTTGTGTTTACAAGACAGCATACAATAATGCGCTATAGAACCCTAGGTCTGAACTTCGCAATCTTATGAGAAGTAAAATAAAGATAAGCTGCTTAACGGTTACAGATCGCCCATAGATGGCTCTCCGCTAACCCATTACTCAAATGGAGTGTAAAATCTGATATGGAGGGCACTTAGTTAGGGATATAGGCAACAAACTAGTGCAATTTCCAATTGGGAAACATTTTGCGCCATTATCCACCTATCATTAACAATATTTAATTCCTTATCTCTACTACACAATTGTGTTGTTGAGTACTAGGAATAATCAATTTTCTAAGCACCCATCTCTCTTCACAGATTTTTCTAAAAAATAACTCAAATAGATATTCGCCACTTTGGTCAAAACTAAAAGCATGAAAGCTGTTATCTAATTGATCTCAACCTCATATGTGCAATGTCAAAAATCATCTGAAAACTTTTGACTTATGGGAGATCAAATAGTCTTGACTGAGATGCGTATCGTAATCTATAAATGTGTCGAGATTGAGGCTTAGCTATCATACCCTCACACATATCTAGTCACAAATAGCATAGTGGACTAAATGCGCCAATACAAATGACCTTCTGCGGCTTTCCTACTTACTTGTACGCACCCATTGCGAACAAAGTTACACATTCACATGAGAGCAGGATGTCATAAGCGAGTGGGCTCGAGAAGGCCTACTCAAACCATCGTGTCATCATCTCATTAATGTGATTAAGTATAATAAGCCACTGGTTCATGACCAATGTCATAAACTAATTCCAATCATCTTAATGTGTGAGTTCTCAAAGACAAGTTTTAAAGGTTTAGGCCCAACTAGGTAATGACTCACGACAAAGTCATATTCACTAGATCATAAAAGGGATGTCATGGAGATATCAAGTGCGCCTAAGTCGCAAATTTAACTAGTAAGTGCTAATCCCCTGCACCTCAAGTCAATTTTATTCTCCATACACTTTACTGCATCTAGTTGAAAGATGACGATACTCATCTTGCCATATCTATTTCTCGCTTCATAGTTACTTGCAATTAATTCTACTATCCACAAGAAGAAGAGAATAAGCTATCAACTATGACAGCTCCAAAGTAACTTAAGCGCGAATTAGGCTAAAGAGTCTAATTCAACACAATGCTCTCACAAGTGATGCGTCAAATTCTTAGAGTCATAACAACCTTGTCGGCCTTGACCTTTTCATCACTATGCCGCAACGTTTGCGCTTAGTGTTAAACGTTATTAAAAAAACGTTAGCCTAGCTAAGGAATTATACAAAGAAGCCCCTCCTCATGTCTCACACTCAAGTGTGGAAACAGTAAGTGTCCAGACTTAGACAAGTTGGCAATGCTAATAGATTTTGCAGCCACTAAGCGCTAATCTTTTCACTTAGTGTTAATAGATTTTACAGCTACTAAGCGCTAATCTTTTCACTTAGTGTTAATAGATTTTGCAGCTTCTAAGCGCTAATCTTTTAACTTCACGTGATATTTCAACGCACACTATTATAGTGCATGAAATTTTGCTCCATCCAACTCCCAATAATTGGGTAGAGAGTAAAACACTGCTCATACTGGCTACTCGTCTTACACTTAATGACTAATTTATTTAAGCTCGCATTTCTAGGATGACGTGACTCTTGAATGTTACTTCATCCAATGATGTAACATTATTTACAAATCAAATTACAAAGTCAATCCGCGCAGCTCATTAGTCAAGATCATATACTGATCTATTGAGGGCTTACTAATTTCATAACTCCAAAACTCGCCAACCAAAACTACGTAGTATGCCGCTAACCATAGCGCACATAATAGTTTTTATTGTGCCAAACAAGGCACCAAAACCACGGCGACTTTGAGTCATGTTTCCTTACTTTGGCTCAATTAAGGTTTGACCTAAAATCTCCAAGACTTTTGCTCATCTAAAGAATGGGATTAGTTTGTTCACATTTGAACATCTCTACTAAGTCTAGGTCAATCAAATTAACTTCCATAAGTTAAATCAATTTAGAGAGAAATTCGCATTGGGATTAATTTGATTAGCATAATATAATTTTGCCGCAAAAAACTAAATTAAATAGTGACAATATTACACAAGTCGCAAGATCGAAAATCCGCTATGCTCGTAATCATCTCTTGCGCCACAGGTGACAATTATCCAAAATTTAATTTAATTTATGCGCAAAATATTGGTTTTCGGGAGTTAATCTACAAAGATTTCTCTCAACCGAATAACCTCCCACTGACTATGGCATATACAAAGCATGATAAATTCCATACAATAGCATCTTAATGTAAATTTACAAATAACTCATGCTATATTCATTTAATAATGGAATTCTAATAAATAAATAAATAAATAATCATGCTCCTCTAATTACAACATATTACAAACTCTAAAAAAAAAATATGCTGTATTAAATATTTAAATTATGCCATAACAGAAAGTACATCATCCTGAAATTTTTTGGAATTTTCTGGTATTTTCTGAAATTTTCTGGAATTTTAAATAACTAATAAACACACATAAAATCAGAAATAAATATTTCAGAATCTGATAAAATGCTATAACTATACCAGTAAATAGTAAACTATATCAATAGTCTACAATAAAAAATTCAGCCCCAGAAATTTAATCATGCAACACCAGATGCATTTTAAAGCAAAAATAATGCATTATTATTTCAGGAAAAATATTTTTTATTTTCATAAAATTTTCAAAATTTTACAGAATGTAAAAAAATTAATTCTGAGTCTAACGGTACCAACCATGCTTAAAACAAAGCTATAACGAATAAATTATGGCCAATTAACGCAATTCAGAATTAAAAACAAACAAACAGAGCCTTAGAGCCAAGCCAGGCGGGAAAAATGGCTCGGCTCGGCTCGGAGCACGGCTCGGCGCTCGGCTCCAGCACACGGCGCACGTGCGAGGCGCGGACGGCGTGCGCATGGACAGCGCCGCTGACGCGCGCGTGATAGCGCGTGCAGGCGCGTCTGCAGGGGCGTCTGGCGCGTGTGGGCGCGTGGCAGCGCGTGGGCGCACGTGGCTGCGGCGTGGTGGCGCGTGCATTCCACGCGCCGCCTTCCAGGGTACTGACTGGTCCAATTTTTATACTGCCGGACTCCTTTTTTCAAAAAAAAAAACCGTTTATGGTATGAAAAAAGACATTAATGAACATAAAAAAATATTTATGCTCTTAATCTAATCAAAGTAGATTTTTTTTTTCTCCTTTACAAACATTCATGTATATAATGTAAACATACACATGTAAAAATATACACATGATTAAAAAGAAACACGAAAATATCCATCAATGGCTCTGATACCAATGTAAATCAAAGTACAAAACATGCAGCGGATAAAATGTTTAGATCATACCTCTTTGATGATAGAACCTCGTGGATAAATCACGTGCTTCCAGAGTCTGATAAACCAACCCAGCAGTGAAGTGATATCACAGATTGAATATCACCCACACAAATCACAGTGCAAATGACTTGATCGTTGTTTTTGGGAGAGAGTCAATATATGGTTAGAAACAGATCATGCGTTGTTTCTCTCTTAATTACCCATAACCATATATCAGATATATAATATATTATTTTATCTATCCATATCAGTTAAAACTGATAATATTTGTATCTTGAGTGGTTATCCTAAATAGGTTTGAATTCAATTTCAAAACCTATTTGAATAGGATTCCAAATTCAAATTCAAATGGTCATGCCACATGGGCGCCCATTACTAACATAGATATAGTTAGCATTGATAATAGATGTCATAAATAGTTTTTAGATTAATAAAAAGTTTTCCATTTTAATCAATCAATCAATTAACACTTTAAAGTTAAACAACCAATGATAATACGCCATGTATATTTATATAATTTTTAATTTAAAAAATTTATGAAAATAGTGTTAAACTTAAGAGATCAAAGGCTTAACAACATTTTTGCTTAGAGGTGTTGGATAAATTTTCTGAGATTTATGCTAATAGTGAGGTTGAAAAGGAGGTAGGCGGTGATTGCAAAAATTCATCATTAATAAAAGATTTGAGGGTAACACATGTAGGAAGGAAAAGTTGGGCAAGTCCGCAAAATACATGTAGGAAGGAAGAGTTGAATGGGTTTGCAAAGTCTAATATTTCCATTTTTTTTTTTTTTTGTTCTTCCTTTTCGTCAAGGTGTCAAGAGCAAATAAAAGTCTAAAATGGTGTTTTACAAAAGGGTGAAAATTCGAAGCTTGGGCTGTTAGTTGTAGAGATGAAGTTGTCCTGAGGACTAATTAGGGAGGAAAATACAACTACAAAAAATGAACGTTTGAAGAAATAGTTCAAAATGAAAGATCAATACTCTTGAAATAAAGGTTGTGGTTGTGAATTTCCGACCACACTGCCAAACGGGTACTCAGCTGGAGAACACTGGCAGAATAGATTAAGCTCGAACGACCTGCAACAGAAAAAAGAGACTTCGGCAGTGGTTCGTCCACCCGGGGGCACTCCGACGATCAAGTCAGTTATCTCTCAAAGATAGCAAAAGTACAAAACTCACTATTCAGAATACAAAAAGCGTACCTTAGACCCATGGGGGTGCTTCTCTTTTATAGCCAACACAGACATAATCCCAATAGAAGTCTAGCTTCAATGGATTCTGTCTTATTGTCAATCTTGGACTCCCAGTAGGATTGGGATAAACTCTCTAAGAGTCTAATCTTTATCCAAATTGAAGTCTTCTCCCAATCTAGGACTTTTGTCCCTTATCCGCTTATCCCGGATTTTGATATTCTCGCAGATAACCTCGGCCTAGCCGAGATTACCTCGGCATCATGTCCAGGACACGTGGCACCTCGGTTGACACTTCGGCGCCACCTCAGCCACGTGTTGTCATTCAGAAATTACGTCCCCACAACTACCACCTAGGTTCTATTACCTCGGCATCCTGAGGTGATGGAACCTATATCATTTCCTCCACTTAACATGTCGGCTAAGCTCGCTTTATCCTTCATTACCAAGGTCATCATTCGTTGACCCCATTCGACCAAGACTTGTTAATCTATTTTCATCAATGCCTTAGGACAAACAATCAAGTCGGTTCAAATTATTTAGCCGAGATCATCCTCATAGCTGAGGTCTTTGCTTTATTTAAACCAAGAACTTTAAGAGTTTCAACACGCATGTGAGCTGTCACGCACAGTATTTCAACTGTTTCTGCCACGCGTCTTTCCCCTACTGAGCCGTACTTGACACGCGCCATTAAGCCGTATCGCTTGTGTGTGCACCGTCTAACAAGCACGTCGCCCTAGGCACATTGATTGCAATTTTGTTGCCATTTCGTGGTTTTGATCAAAATCACTTCTCTCTCTCCGTCTTTTCACTTTTGCATCTCCGTTCTCGTTCAAACTCTCTCTCTCAAATCCTCTATCGCTGCTTTCGCGAAGCTTTTTGCAACCAGTTCCATCCTTCCCCTCCGGCGAAGCTTTTGGTGATCTTTTTCGATTGCTGCCGTCATCTGACTCTAGCGTACTCAACACCGGCTTCATTTTCTTCGGTGAGTCACTGTTCCTCCTTGTTTCTATTTCTTGTTTTACTTCAAAAGAACTCGTCTGCTATACTCACTACCTTTGCATACTTGTTCATGTCTTTTGATCGTTAATTTGTGCCTTGAATTCCACCATGTATTGAGCATGTTTGTTTCATGATTATGTTTTTGCCCAATCTATTCTTGAGTATACACACACTGTTTACATATCTATTGATTTTTCCCACTGTTCTTGGCCTTACACACCTGCACAAACTTTATCACTATTCTTGATTCTGAATCATTGTTCTTGTTTCTGTTTTTCTGTGTCTTTTCCAGATTCTTGCCTTCAATCTTTATTTGCCTAGACTTAGGTTTGGGATTTGTCGTAGAACTCAGGAATCTTAGGAAAAATTGAAACGAATTCCCCTTAGATCCTAACAAATTCTTACCCTAGCACACATTTAGGTTTTGGCCGAGGTCCTTCAAACCCCTACAAAACACTTCCTTCTGAATCCTAACACTTTCCCCTTAAGACGACATCATGGGTACGTGGAGGTATAGGGTAGACACCCTAACCAAGTTAGAATATTTCAGGCAAGAATTTCCCATTCCTGCCGACGTCTATCTCAGGTTGGCTGGGGATGATGACTCCATCATGCCCACAGTTGATTCCATGCCCTTCCCAGTTGTAGCTTTCATAGAGTGTCGGCTTAGGCTCCCTCTTGACATCCTTTTTCAAGAAGTCCTCCATTACTACAAATTGAACCCAGTGCAGCTTGCCATCAACTCTTATCGAGTTATTAATGGCATAATAGCCAGAACGCTAGGGTTACTCTTGCCGATATCCAGTACTGTTATACCATGTGTGGCCTCAAGTTAGAAAAAGGCTACATCTACTACCTCAAACCGAGGTCCGCAGAATACAAACTTGTTGCCGACCTCCCAGACTCCAACAAGGGAGCCGGGGACGATTATTTCATTGTCTCGGGCAACTGGGAGTTCCTTCCAGATGACGACCTTCACCTCTACCCTCTTAGTCATACATTGTTCAAAGAGGGAGATGGTAAGAGCCAAGTGTTTTCTTTTTCTTGCTTTCAAGTCTTTCTTACTTTGATATTTTTGTATGTGCTAACCTCCTTTCGTTTTTATCTTTGCAGTTCTTCCTCAGCCCCCGAAAGACTTCCGAAAAAACTTCTACCCCAGCAAGGATTTCAACAAGCTCTGGACTTACCTGTTAACCAGTGTAGGGCTCCTCTGCTTCTGAATTTCATCCCGACTTACAGATCTGTTCTTCCCGACGTCCTAAGAAAAAGCAAGAGCAAGTCTCCTCCATCAGCTACAACTCCACAAGCTGAATCGTCAAGGCCTGACCAAGGATCAATATCTGATCTTGCAGAGCAGCCATCTACCTCAGCTCCACAACTAATCCCTCCATTTCAACGCAAACGCCAACGTAGAACTGCCATTGCCGCCGAGATGGGTCGCAAGAAAGCTGTTGTAGACGATCTTCTGGCTGACATCCCTAATATTATCACTACTCAATCTTCACCATCCCCATCCCAGCCGAAGCTAAAGCCCAAAAGGCTGAAGAAAGCACAACCCAAGGCAACGGTGACTCAGATTGACTCTGAGAACACCTTACCGATCTCTAAAATTGCCGAGGTAGAAAAAAGTGCCTCCGCGGCCGAAAAGAGGCCTGCCGAGGCCGCACCTTCTGAATCAACCAGGTCAAAGAGACCGAGGTTCGAATCGGCAACAACCTCGGGCTCTTTGAAGTCTGATGCCCCCTGGGCTACCCCAATTACAATTGAGGACAAGCCAGTCAGAGCTAGCGATAACGCCGACGACATTGAAGTCGGTGTTGCTCTCTTAACCGCCTTGCTCCTCCTCAAATATCTCAATCGCAACGCTGAGATGAGCAAGTATGAACCTCTAATGTTGCAGCACTCCGTCCAAGTAAGCCCTTAACACTTGTTACTTTTTCATTTTCTGCTATTTCATACTTAGAGAGTTTTACTAACTCTTTTTTTCCATTTCTTCTAGGCGATCCAACATGGCCACTCCTTTGCGATGCAAGCCTTTGCCATAAAAAAGGAGTTGGCCAACAAGACCAGAGAGGCTGCTAGCTTGCAGAAGACCATCAACAAGGCCGAGGCAAAGATAAAGACCTTGACAGATCAGGCCGAGGCAGCCAAGAAGGCTCAGGACGAGGACGAGGAAAAGGTTGATGCTGCAGAGGCCATTGCCAAGGTCCTTGCGATCGAAAAGAAAAAGGCCGAGGCAAAGATGGTCGAGGCCCAAAAAGAGCTTCAAGATGCCCTAGCCACAAAAGAGGTCGAGATCAAATCGACGGACGAGAAGGCGTACGCCGAGGAGGCGGCCGATGTCAGAGAAGATTACAAGAAACAAGTCAGGCAGGCATGCAACAAGGGCTATACCCTTGGTTAAATGCCTGCTCTGAAAGAGTTGGTCATCCTCGAGCACTCGCCTCTCCGAGAAAATAGCCGCATCGTCCTACCATTCCCCCTTTACTCCAAGCCAATCTGAGGATGAAGCTAAGTCTGAGGAGGAAACTGAGGCCGAGAAGAACAAAGAGGCTTTTGGGACCAAGTCCCCAATTCTAAATGACCAAGTCTTGGACTTGACTCAGGATGAGGAAGACGATGTCTCAAAAGAAGTTACCCCTGAGAAGACAACATCTGACGCGTCTATCGCCGAGAAAAACATCGACTAGACTCTCCAAGAGATTGATGCCGAGCTCACGGCTGAGAAAGCTGCCGAAAAGAGTTTTCAGATGTCTTCCGAGCCCCAAACCGATACTGACGCCGAATAGTCTAGTCTCGATGTTTTTTCTCTGTTAATATAAATTTTAATTTGGCCGATGTGCCATTTTTGTAATCTGAACAATTTTTTTTCAATGTCAGGCCGAAATGCCTTCTTTCCTTATCTGAATGCAAGTCTTCTTTTTTTTGACTAAGTCTTTGTATGCTTGTCTTTTCTTTACTATCTTGTATGATTCCATACTTGGAATAATTTACATGTCTTCAACGTACACCTTAACTGTGTAATCTTCTCGGTGTGGAATACTTCGGTTATACCCACCAACAGTTTATCTCGGCTTTGACCTAACACTTGAAAATATTTCTCATAATATTTTTACAAGTGTTATTTACAACTTGCCACTTCTGTCCTCCAATATCTTCCAAGTCTTGGCAAGTACGTAGGTACTTCTTTCAATATAGCCTTGGCTTAACTTGTAAACTTTTCTAAAAAATTTCAACAAGTGTTAAACCAATTTTCCTTTAGCATGACCTTGGCTTAACTTCAACTTGTAAAAATTTCAACAAGTGTTAAACTAACCTTAGCTTGTAAATTCCAACTCCCAAGCATCATTCTCTAGCTCCCTGCCCCCTAATGTGAACCTAAGTTCCACTTGGGTTCTCAGTAAGCATGTGGCCTTGACCTTGCTGCCGAGGTCAGATTCAAACAAAGAGTGGCCAAAGTTACCAACCTTGGTCTCTTTGTTAATCTGATTGACCTATACTTTGTTCCAATTTGTGTTTGACTCTGCCGACATGGAAACTTCAAGTTGATTCAACTTAGTTTAATTCTATTATATGCAAGTAGGAACTTCTGCCATATAATAAGTCTAAGTTAGTCCTCATGTTCCAATCAGAAACATCGCCAACTAAGTTCAACTCTATTATATGCAAGTAGGAACTCTGCCATATAATAAATCTAAGTTATTCGTCATGTTTCAATCAGAAACATCGCCAAACTTAGTTCAACTCTATTATATGCAAGTAGGAACTCTGCCATATAATAAGTCTAAGTTATTCGTCATGTTTCAATCAGAAACATCGCCCACTTAGTTCAACTTTATTATATGCAAGTAGGAACTCTGCCATATAATAAGTCTAAGTTATTCGTCATGTTTCAATCAGAAACATCGTCAAGTGACTGGTTAGTCAGATTACACAAGTTTTAAAAATCAAGCTAAAACTTTATTATTACTTCGGCTAATAACAAAAAACTTCAAAAAAACGAGAAAAATCTAATGATCGAAAAACTTCAGATTGCAAGTATTCCAAGGTCTTGGCAACTCTTTTCCTTCACTATCTTCAAGACGATATGCCCCATTGCCCAATACCAAGATGATTCTATAGGGTCTCTCCCAATTTAGGCCAAGCTTGCCCTCTCTGGGATCCTTCTTGTTGCCGACGACCTTCTCAGGACGAGGTTGCCGACTTGGAACTCTCGCAGGTTCACTTTCTTATTATAAGCTCTGGCCAGCCGCTGCTGGTATGCCCCCAATTGAATTGCTGCTTCTGCTTCTCATATGTTGTAGGTGGATTTCATTACTACCATGGAGCAATTCTTTGCTTGCACTTGATCCCCTCTGACCTCCTCAATCCCATGCTCTGTTGGGAATCGCAACAGCTGGTGCAATGTTGAGGGAACAACCCCCATTGCATGCAGCCATGGCCTTCCTAAGATAGCATTACAAGGGAAGGGAGTGTCAATTACTGTGAACTCAGTTTTTATCTTCTTGGTGCCAGTCTGCACCTCCAAACAAACTGCTCCCAAGGGCCATGTCAGTGTTCCATTGAACCTGACCATTGGACCATTGGATTGTTCAAGATCATCTTGGAAAAGGCTAAGCTCGTTGTAACACCTGACATACATGATGTCACAATAGCTGCCCCTATCAATTAAGATGCGCTTCACTTGGTATTCTCCAATCTGGAGGGATATTACCAAGGCATCGTTGTGTGGATGCTGCAGCATCTCTAGGTCGTCTTCAGTAAATGACATCATTGGTCCCTGCCACTCGTCTG
Source organism: Camellia sinensis (assembly GCF_055761805.1). Lineage (NCBI taxonomy): Eukaryota > Viridiplantae > Streptophyta > Magnoliopsida > Ericales > Theaceae > Camellia > Camellia sinensis. Next base: position 37,784,289 of record NC_138969.1, on the reverse strand, counting down.
CCCTAGGTCTTTTCTGACGGACCAGGTACACATGCTACAAGTGTTTTACCTTCTGAGTCTCCCCTCGTATTTCGTTCTCATTGACCTTCGAGTGAATCACATTGATCACTCGAGGTCCGCCTACCTGCGGTTGTGGTGCTGGAGGGAGTGGTGCAGCCGGTGCTTGAGGTTGTCTTGCTTGTTCTTCCCTTGTCCTGACCTCATCTACAAGGTCTTTTAAATGACCTTGTCTTACCAGGTCTTCTAGATGTGCCTTCAGGGCTCTGCACCCCTGAGTCAGATGCCCATCTTCATTATGGAAAGCACAGCACTTGCCAAGGCTTCTTTTTTATAAATTCGCCTGGAACCCTTACTGGTGCTTTGTAATAGGGTTGATTTCAGATTTTCTCCAAGACTTTGTAAATCATGATTCAGAATATAGTTGTAACTGCCTGTGTGGCCCTCAGTCCTGTCTCTTGCTTATTGTATCCACCATCACCTCGGCTTCGCTTTGGCGAGCCGCTTTTCTTTTCTTGTTTTGATGCCTTTGTCCCTGGCGTGTCCTCCTCGGCCCTGGCATATTTTTCTATCCTGGTCATAAGTTCCTCCATACTTTTCGGCAATGTCTTTGCCAGTGACTTTCGAAGCAGGCAGTCGTCTTTCAGGCTGTTCATAAAAGACATGACCGCCACCTCTTGGTTGCATGCTGGTATCCGGTTGAATACCTCATAGTACCTCTTGGCATAGGCCCTAAGGCTTTCATCCTCACTGATTCTCAGAACCATCAGGGAGTCTACCTTTAATAGCTGTAGCTTGTTTGTCACAAACCTAGCCAAGAACATCTCGGCTAGGCCTTCTCGGGTTTTCAAAGTTCTTTTGGGCAACTTGTGAAACCAGTTTGATGCTATTTCCTTGAAGAACGAGGGGAACACCTTAGAAAGCAATGGCTCGTTCTCGGTGTATAATGTCATCGAGTTCAGGTACAAGCCGACGTGAAAGTTGGGGTCCAACTTACCGTCGTATATCTGGAACCTCGGCATACTAAACAACGTTCTCGACTTAACCTGGGAGGTTACCTCGACATTTTGTTGCTTCCTCTGAAGGTAATCCCTCAAATCCTCCTTGTTCCGTCCAAGAGCTTGGCTATCGACGGATTTCAGCCTTTTTGGTGCGCTACTCCCAGTATGATTAGGAGTCCTCTTAGACCTTTCTCTATCAGTTACGTCGAAACATAACTCCTGCCCTTGAACATGCCGATGTTCTTTGGGGTCAGCTTCCTTGGTGTGATGCGTCCTCCTAGTCTCCTCGCCCGACCTCCCTTAAAGGTCGGCGAGAGTGTTTCTCGGTCCTGGTGTGCTGGGGGATTGTAGGGACTGTTTTCTGCCCATCTTTTCGGGCATCTTTTTTGGCCGTTGGAATCGGCCTATCTTGTAACAGGAATGGTGGCTGCATGACATTGTTCTGCATCATAAAGTTGACGACCGTTTACAGGTCCGCCAATTTGTTTACCATTCCCTTCATCTCATCGTCCCTCCACAAGTATCTTTCTTTCCATACTTGGAGGTCATCCTCGTTATAATACCCGCTTCGGTCTGATTTCTTTGGTACGTCGCCCTCCTGGCCGACGTCCTTTTCTCCATAATTCCTATCACGAGTCTCTTTGTTGCAGTTGTCTTCTTCAACGTCAAGGTCAATATGTTTTCCACTCCAAGTAGGAGTGTCGTCCCCAACCTTCTCTTTCTGTTCGTTATTGGCCATCTATTATTCTTTCTTTCCCACAGATGGCGCCAAATTGTGGGTGTCAATTTCTAACAACATTGCCAAACGGGTACTCAGCTAGAGAACACTGGCAGAATAGATTAAGCCCGAACGACCTGCAACAGAAAGAAGAGACTTTGGCGGTGGTTCGTCCACCCGGGGGCACTCCGACGATCAAGTCAGTTATCTCTCGAAGATAGCAAAAGTGCTTAAGTCACTATTCAGAATACAAAAAGCGTACTTTAGACTCATGGGGGTGCCTCTCTTTTATAGCCAACACAGACCTAATCCCAATAGAAGTCTAGCTTCAATGGATTCTATCTTATTGTTAATCTTGGACTCCCAGTAGGATTGGGATAAACTCTCTAAGAGTCTTATCTTTATCCAAACTAAAGTCCTCTCCCAATCTAGGACTCTTGTCCTTTATCTGCTTATCCCCGATTCCGGTATTCTCGCAGATAACCTCGGCTTAACCGAGATTACCTCAGCATCTTGTCCAGGACACGTGGTACCTCGGCTGACACTTCGGTGCCACCTCAGCCACGTGTTGTCATTCAGAAATTACGTCCCCACAAAGGTTTTCTGGAGAACTTAAACAATTTTTGAATGAAGAAACTGCACAAGTGTTGGGTGTAGGAGTTTAAGCTTTATATTGGTTGTTGTGTTTATGTTCGTTAGTTCTTGCCAACCAAATATTGCATCAAATTGGATTTAAGTCATTTTGGCCTTTTGAAATTGATATTTTTTCTTGCTTTCCTTTCCTTCTTGTAATATTTTATTTATCTAATAAAATATTACTTCATTACTAATAATAAAAAAAATAAAAATAAAAACATATTGCTACACATAAGAAGGAGGGGAAGGGGAACTCATGGCTTAAGCCCATGACTTGGTAAACAGGGGTAGGAATGCCTGGTCATTGAGCTAGTTGAAAGTGATCTTTTAATATGGAGAACTTATTTTTTAACTAAAATTTTAAATAAAAGTAAAATTATCGTTGGACAGATGTTCTTTGTGATGACAAACTTAACCATGCAAAATAGGGGGTCACAAATAGTTTTATTGGAGGGATGCTCGTGTCACCACTTTTTGCAATGGTAATTTTGGTTTTTAGCCACAAAGCTTAGTTTGTAGGCAGTAACGGAGTCAGGAATTTAATATACGGGGCACCCATTAATTACGATTTCAAAATTTTTCTTTCCCAATCAATAACAATAATATAATAATAATTTTTTGAGCTAATGTTAAACATTAAAAATTAATATTCATTACAAAAATTTTTAAATTTTAAACTTTTACAACTGACCCCGACGAGTTTTCATCTTTTGAAATCTTTCCATAATAGTATCATTGTCAATGCCATCAAAAATATCTCTCGCAATGTGGACAACCAAGCTATCATTCATCCATTCATCACCCATTCGGTTCCGCAACCGATTCTTCACAATATTCATAGCTGAAAATACCCTATCAACAGTAGCAGTTGCAATGGGTAAGATTAATGCTAAAGTCAAGAGCAAATACACCAATGGATATACTTTGTCTCTTCTAGTGTCTACCATTTTGTTAGCAAGATCGGCAATTCCATTCAACATTGAGAACTCACTACTGGATAGCATGTCGATAATATATGTATCGAGTTGATCATTAGTAGCATGAGCTCCATTGAAGAAAATTCTTTGAGATGAAATTCAGCAAGATGAATTAACTTTTTTCTGTCGAAACTAGAGAAAGAGTTAGATGGATTCAAACATGCCACACAAAGTAACAACTCAGTGTTTGACTCAGTGAAACGAGAATTTAGTTCTTGAATTTGCATATCCAAAACAATGTAGAATAACTCAGTGCAATAGTGATGTAAGTTTGTAATTTCTTGAGCATTGTGCCTTTTTCTCCCTCGAGCTACAAACATATCTTCCATTTGGGGAACATCAATTTCATGCTTTTCAAAAAAAGACAAAATATCATCAAGTAAGGATGTCCACACACTCTCCCTCATCTTTTGAAGCCGTACTTTAGAAATTTGAACTAAATTCATGGCATTAACAATATCTTGATCTTTCCTTTATAGTGCTTGCGATAACTCACTTGTAATAGCCAATATCTTTCATCAAATGAAGGTTGAATACAAACTCAAATGATTGAATTGAGTCCAACAATACATTTGCTTCTGCTCATTATTCTGAATTTGAACTATCCTCCGAAATCATTTCCAGCACATCAATCACTGTTGAAAACATACTAACCAAGCTGACTAAAGTACCATAGTGTGAACCCCAACGTGTATCACCAACACGTTTAAGATTAGTTTCTTGATTTAAACCTTGCCCACTAGATAGCACTCTAGTATTAAGTGCCTCAGCGACTTTTGCAGCTTGCTTTTCCCTAACAATATCTCGGCGTTTACATGATGCTCCAACAACATTCACCACATTAGAAACCAAAAAGTAAAGCAATTTGATTATGATTCTTTGCCACGGCTACAAGTACCAATTACAATTGATGAGCAAAACAATGAACACAATATGCACAAGGATTCTCTTTCAGTATAAGTGTTTTAAGACCATTGAACTCACCTTGCATATTACCAGCCCCATCATATCATTGACCCCGCAATATGGAAATACTCAATCCAAGACTAGAGAATAAATTTTTCATAACTTGTTTAAGTGAGAGAGCATTCGTATTAGCAACATGCTCAATACCCAAAAAGCACTCAATCGCTTGGCTTTTTTTTGTCAACATGTCCTATTACAACTGTCATTTGCTCCTTGATTGATATCTCATGGGCTTCATCAATCAAAATAGAAAAAATGCATCACCAAGATCTCTAATAATCACATTGATAATTTCAAATTCGGCCACATTTACAATGTCTTTTTGAATATCAGGAGATGTCAACTTGTGATTTTGCGGAGCATTGCTCAATGCAACCACTTTGAAATCTTCATTATGATTAGCAAGAAACTTGAGAAGTTCAAGAAAATTTCCTTGGTTACTTGAATTTTCAGATTCATCATGCTCAGGAAATGCAAGTCCTTGTCTTAGAAGAAATTTAACACAATCAACCAATGAATTCAAACGGGTTCGATACTTAATTCGAGCTTGATCAGATTGTTTGAAAAAAATGGTTTCAATATGTTGGTTTTGGTTTAACAAGTCTTGACATTTACTCGAAGCTTGATTATGAGCACCATTGGGACCTCTAACATAAGTCTGAATTTTTTCTTTTTTCTTCCAATTTGAGAAACCCTCACCAACAAAAGAATCACCACCAGCTTGATCTCCAATATTGGGTTTGAAAAGACAAAAATATAAACAAAATGTTGCATCTTTTGCTACGCTATACTCCAACTAATTAGGAAATTCACAAAATCATGACTGATTAAATCGTTGAAGTTTTTGTCCAAATGATTTTTGTGGAAAAGTATGATCACGAGGTTGACAAGGACCTTTTTGTAGATATACCCTACGAATTCGGACTCGATCATTAGCATTATATTCCATAATTCAAGGCCGTAGTCTTGGATCTGCAGGAAAGTCTACTAAGTTGATTTCTATGCGACTTTACTTCGCAAAAGAATAATTATCATCTTTTTCTTGAGAAAGAGATTATTCTAACTTTGATTTTCTTTTGAAATATTTCTTCATGACTGTTTGAAAAAACTAAAACTCAAAATAAAAATTCATAATCAAAATCTCAAACCCCCTACAAATCAAAATCTCCAATTTTAATACAAATCAAAAAATTTAAATTAGCACAAATCACAGCAAATCAAAATTTTTAATTTTAGTACAAATTATAACAAATCAAAATCCCTAATTTAAATACTAATCACTGCAAATTAATATTTTTAATTTTAGCACAAATCAAATTCCTAGTTGTAGCACAAACAACAAAAAACCAAAATCCCTAATTTTAATATAAATCACCACCAACTAAGATTCATAATTTTAGCATATCAAAATCTCTTATTTTAACATAAATAATAACAAATAAAAAAAATTCACAAATCAAAACTTAACAAATAATTATAAATTAATACTCATAATTTTTATTTAAAAGTAAAAAAATAAATAAATAAAGTTACATGTAAACAATGAAGAGAAGCTACCAAGGTTGTAGTGTGGTCCCAAATCTATGTTGTGTGATCCTAATTTGGTGAATCGCGAGTCGGTAAATTGCAAAGCAACAAAGAAGACAAAGAAAATACGAAGATACTTCACAAGTACTGCGAATAAATAAAAAAATAAAAAATTTCATACACTTTTAAGGTTTTGGAGTTTTAACCTTGCTATAATTGGAGTTGTGTGCACGCATCTAAAAAAAAGTTGTGTGTCAGAATTTGATTGGAATTGGGATTCCAAAATATATATATATATATATATACAAACGTGGGTGCGTTGTGCGTGTGGTGTGTGTGTCAGTGGGTTAGTGGGTTTGAAATACACAGAGGAGGGTCACAATCTGTCTATGAAAAGCAGACCACACTTAAAAAAAATTAAAAAAAATAAATAAAAAAAAAATAAAATTCAAAAGTCAGGGGGCATGTGACCCCCCTGAGCCCAACGTCCCTCTGCCACTGTTTGTAGGTAATATGACAAAAATATTATTTTTAGTGACAAATACAATTGCATTTGGCTAAAAGTTACAGTTGCAATGAAATTTCAAGTTTCCCAAAAGAGTTCGAAAATATACCGTCAGTTAACGACGTTGCAAAAAAGTAATTTTTACAACAATAAAATCTATTTCTTAATATGCATCATTTGACCACCAAATAACATATCAATCAACAATTTATTAAATTGTGTTAACACATTGGCATGGTGTTTTCAAACGGACATGTGATCATTTGGATTTTTCGAAATTTATAATAATATTTTTATTTATTTTTTTGCTAAAAAAAACAAATAGGAATAGTTACTAATTAGTCCCATTAAGTAAACTTAAATACCATTAACTCTTGACTTTTTAAATGCACCAATAAGTCTTACAATACTTATACTTATCAAGTTCTTTTATCAGCTTTTCTCCTCTCTCTCTCTCTCTCTCCCCACCATTTTTCCAAAAGCTTTACACCACCATTATCTACCACCACCGCTGCCATCGCCGTCTACCCACTGCCACCATTGTCGTTGTTGTCCACCCACTACCACCACCGTCGTTATTTGGATGCCACCACTATTCACCAACTATCTCCACTATTGTTGCCGATTTGCACTTTACCGTCACCAATCTACACTTTATTGTCGTAGATTTACATTCTACCATTGCCAATCTACGCAGCCAACATATCACCACCGCCTCCTTTAATTCATATTCAGATTTTTTTCAATAATAAATGTATTAGTCTCTCTTATTTTTTGTGTATGTGAAAGATGATAGTAGATTCTTTTAAGTGAGTGAATAAATATAAGTAAGGATGGTGGATATTAATAAATAAATTTAAGATTATAAATTTATCAGTCAAGACTTATAAATAAATAAATCTAATTAATAAGACCGTCTATCGTCTTATAAATGTCTTAAAATTTAAAATAATATTTGACCCAATGCTACCTTATCTATTTCAAATGTTGGCTTCATATTTATAAGTCTTTCCATCACGTTAAATTGTTAACCATCTAATTGAAAAGTTTAGTGGCAAGCGGCATAGAATTTTTTTTTTTTTTTTTAAATTTACTTAAAAAATGGACGCACAGATAGTGTGTGCCAAAAAAGAGCTGTAACTACTTTGTAATTGAAGAGTTCTGATTTTATTTTATTTTATTTTATATAATTAGGTTCCGTTTGATTGTAGTCGGAGACCGACAACGGGGTTTAAATTGATCAAATTTGAAAAAAGTTTACACATCAAATTAAAATAATACAAAGTCTAAGTGTCAAATTATGTATCAAATAATACTTTGAACTGCAAAATGATATTTCTTCATTGTAATTTTATTGAGAAAAATATAAAATGGAAACTAGAAAATTGTAGATATAAAATTTAAATTAATAATTAACAAATATTTAAATTGAATATATAAATAAATAAACTAAGTAACTTATAGGTTGAACATGAAGCAACATAATTTTTCAATTACTAGCGTTGGAATAAGATATATTGGCATATATCAAATTTCATTTAGAACTTCATTTTACCTTCTAAAATATATCTTAAAAATCAAATAGCCCCCCAAATATTAAAAAAAAAATTAGTTAAATATTTAATAAATAATTTTTTATATCAATAATGAAAAATTAAATTTTAAATTATATACTTTGCAAAAAATATATATATATAAGTTCTCATTTGGAATTATCTCTTTCAATCTCAAATTATAGCAAATTGATTTTGAAGAAACCAATTGAGCCGAAAATTGATCAATTTTCATGAGTCATGTCATAGCCCTAGGCTTGGATTTGACTAAGAAAATTGATCAGTAATTGATCGATTATTTAGTTGAAATATTTAGTAAATAATTAATTTAAATTTTATATTTAAATTATATTATAGTTTTTCAAGTTGTCATATGCATGGAATATCTTGAGGTTGGTAGAATTGGGTTAGACATTAATGTTGTGTTTAGTTGGGGAATTTAGGAAGTGATTTAGAAATGGAAAGGAAAATGTAGGTGAAATGTGAATAAAATATATCTATATTGTTAGATAATGTCTCAATGGGACCACATATTTAAATGTGGTGTTATCATTTATAAGAAGCCTGCAATTTAAGTGATTAAATTTAGTTAATAGGCTTAAGAGTATATGTGTCATGGACCTAATGTGTAGATACTAGTTGAGTAATTTCTATTTCTATGAGGGGCAGAAATAGAAATTAAAACATATTGGTTAAGTTGGTTTTCATAAAAAAACTGCCACACGGTTGTGTTGTTGAAAAACCTATTTCAACCTTATATTGTTATGGTCCGTAATCTGCCAATGGTGAAGAACTGCCATTCTTCATCTATTTCCTCTCAAGGAGAATTGATAAGGCACTGGTAAAGGAAAGGATTAGAAGACAATAACAAAATCAATAACAAAGGGTTTATTGATAATTACGCTTCCGTTTAACCGTTCATCGATGGATTCGGGTAAGTTTTTGTCTTGATTTCTTGATGATTCACATGGTAGATGATCCAAAGCATAAATTTTCATGTTCTGAAAATAATGTTTACATATATTTCATCTAATTTCATATATATTTACCCTTTTTTATTTTCAAATCTCTTTCCAAATTTCCCAATCAAAGACAGCGTAACCACAACCAAAAGCTGAGTTTAGGTTTATTTATGTGCCAATGTATCTTATTCCAACGCTGGTAATTGAAAAATTATGTTGCTTCATGTTCAACCTAAAAGTTACTTAGTTTATTTATTTATATATTCAATTTAAATATTTGTTAATTATTAATTTAAATTTTATATCTCCAATTTTCTAGTTTCCATTTTATATTTCTCTCAATAAAATTAAGATGAGGAAATATCATTTTGTAGTTCAAATTATTATGTGACACCCAGACTTTGCATTTTTTTTAACTTGATGCCTAAACTTTTCCAATTTGATCAACTTACCCCTGTTGTCTGTTTCCGTCGACAATCAACAAGAATTTACTGATGTAGTACCGAATTTCATTTGGAATTTCTATACCTTAAAAATCAATTAAGCCCCCACATATTAAAAAAAATTAAATATTTAATAAATAATTTTTTATATCAATAATGAAAATTTTAAATTTAAATTACATAATTTGCAAAATAAAATAAAATAAAATAAAATAAATGTAAAAATCCTTATTTGGAATTATCTCTTTCAGTCTCAAATTATCTCGAGTTGATCCTGAACAAACTAATTGAACCGAAAATTTCTTGGCCTCTATGTGTGCGCATGTGAGCAATTGTAACTGGTTTATTTCCCAAATTAATTTCAATAGAATTGATCGAATAATAGTAATTTCACAATTGAGTGGTAAAAAAATTTAAAATTCAATTGTTGTCTAAACAATACTCAACAGAACTAATACTCAATTGTTTTTATTAAAAATTTATTTTTTCATTTTTGAGATGAGATTTAAATATTTAAATTTATTTTTTAATATTTTGGCAGGCTAATTTGTTTTTAAGGTACAGTTTGGGGAGTAAAATGAAATTTTAAATCAACTTTGGTAACACATCAGCATATTCCATTTGATAGTAGACCAAAAAGTTTAGGAATCAAATTAAAATAATGCAAAATCTGGGTGCCAAATTGATTTTTGTGTAGTAATTTGGAGGACAAAATGATAATGATATTTCCTCAATTAAGATATTAGTACTTGAATTTTATAACCGTTGGCATTTCATTTATACTTTTCTTACGAAAATTTTAAAATTATATATACTTTAAAATTCACTTGGAAATTCTTTTTAAAATTAAATGTAACTTAGGAATGGTTTTGTTTAAAAATCTATCTATTGTTTATTTATTTATGATTATTATTTTTTTTAAAGTTAGATATGGCTAGATGTATTTTAGGAGATCTTTTTAGGGTCTTTGATATTAAGATTTTATAGCATAAAAGACATCTAGTATTTTCATAATGTCTAAGGTCCCTTACACAACGATCTAGAGAAATTTCAATCCAGAGAATTGCTCTGGACTTTCCAGAGAAATTCTCTCCAAATTTCTGTAGTTTGCAAATCTCTCTAGTTTTTTTCTAGACTTTCCAGAGAAATTCTCTCAAAACTAGAGAAATTTTTTGTATTATGAACAAACCAGAGAAAATTGGGCTACTTAGAAACCAAAAACGATCACAATTTTCTCCATATTTTGAACAAATTAGAGAAAATTGGACTACTTAGAAACCAAAAGCAATCACATGTGATTGTTTTGAACAAATTAGAAAAATTTGGCTTACTTAGAAACTAAAAACAATTACAATTTTCTCTATATTTTGAACAAATCAGAAAAAAAATTTCTACTAATAAACCAAAAAACAATCACAATTTTCTCAGTGTTTTGAATAAACTAGAGATTGGGCTACTTAGAAATAAAAAATAAAAAATAAATCACAATTTTCTCTGTGTTTTGAACAAACCACAGAAAATTGGGCTACTTAGAAAGCAAAAATAATCACAATTTTCTCTGTGTTTTGAACAAACTAGAGAAAATTATGATTGTTTTTCTCTGTGATTGTTTTTCTAAGAAGTATTTTATCAAATAGGTTAGCTTCAAAACTCACAACTATATGTTTTACAGTTCCAAGAAGAGTTTTGTCAAATCAAAACTCACAATTATGTATTTTGGAGTTCTAAGACGCATTTTGTCAAACAGTTTAACTTCATACTATATGTATAGATGTTTGTATGTGTATGAGTTGTGAGTTTGTGAGAGAGAGAGAGAGAGAGAGACTTGATGGAGGAGAGAGAGTTGGAGAAGATGACGATGATGATGAATTCCGGCGATAGAGGTGGAGTTCGTCGAAGAAAGAAGAGCAGAGAGAGAGGAAGAGAGGGAAAGGCAGTTTGATTTTAGAAGATCAAATTTCTCTGTGATATATGGGTGTCAGTGGTTGAGGGACTTTAGACATCACAAAATAAAATTGTAGATCTCTTCCATTACTAAAAATGGGAGAGGGACTTTACACTAATTTTCCCTGTATTTTATGTCACATGTATATTTTAATTTGCCCAAAAAAAAAAAATGAATTGAAATTTTGATCAATATCATAAAGTAAATTTGTTCAAATTTTAGACTAAAATTATAATTGGAATTACTTTTGAGTAAAATTATATTTGGATTTTTTAAAAAGATTTTTTAAATTTCAATTTAGGTATGGATATGGCTAAAACTTTTTTGTTTTTTTAGTTTCCATATAAAAAAATTAAATTTAAAATTATAGATATAGTTTGCATTGATAATAGATGCCATAAGGGCAGTTGTATGAAACACATGTAAATGAACTTCATTGAGGACATCCAAGTATTAAAGAAAAGAAACCAGTAATGAAGAATTTAAGAACATCATGCATTTCGGTACACGTAAGGGGGAGGGGAAGGGAAAGTCAAGGCTAGGTAGGGAAGGAATGCCGGGTCATTGGACTACTTGAAAAAAGTGACCTATAAAATGGAGAATTTATTTTCTTAACTAACATTTTAAAAAAGTTAAATTCAAATTGTTGTTGGAGAGATGTTCTTAGTGACGAACTAAAAGACACAAAATTGGCCGTCATAGATAGTTTTGCCGGTGGACTACTTGTCACCACTTTTTGCGAAGTTAATTTCGGTTTCTAGCGACAGAATTTAGTTGTAGGTAATTAGACCCAAAAAAATATTTTTAGCGACAAATACAACTGATTTTCACTGAAGGTAACAATTGCAATGATGTTTTGGACATGTGATCTTTTGGACTTTGCAAAATTTTCAATAATATTTGACCCAATGCTACCTTATCTATGTCAAATGCTGGCTTCATATTTATTCCATCATGTGAAATTGTTACTATCTAATTTGAAAGTTTAGTGATTAGAGAAATGAAAATTTTATTATTTATTAAAAGGGGAGGCACACATATTTTGTGTTAAGAAAAAATATTTGTAACCAAATTTGTAATTGAGGAGATAAGATCTTTTTATATAAAATAAAAATAATTGAATTGATTGAAAATTTTGTTCTAAAAGTGGAGTTAATAGTACAAGTGTTTATAGGTTAGTTTGGCTGGGTTTGGTACTAAATTTGGAACCAATCCAATCTAATTAGTTTCAAATTTTTGAATACAGAACCAAACCAATCATGTATTAGAACTAATCGAAACCAACTTAATGTAGCTTAGGTTGGTTCGATTTAAAACCAAGTTCCATTATATTAAAAATAATTGAATATATCAATAATAAATAATTAAATAAATAAATCCTTAACTTTGAAATATTTTTTTTTATTAGTAAAAGAAAATTTTATTAATTATTTTAATGAAGAACAAAAATACAATCAATAAAAAGGAGATATGTAAAAAGCATCAAAACGACAAACTAATTCCAACAAATTTCGCACTAGAGAGAGAGCCTTAATCATAAGATTGCATGCCACCACTAGGGGTGAAATCGGTTCGGTTCGGTCGGTTTTTTCACTAGTTTTGCACCGAACCAGTAATTTCGGTTTTGAATATTTGTGAACCGAACCGCCCAGAAAAATGACGTAAACCAGTGCGGTACGGTTTATTACAGCGCGGTGCGGTTTTTTTGGTTTTTTGGCTCTTTTTTTTTTTTCCTGGTTGGGCCTCACATTTTGGTCCTATGTTTCTACCCATTTTGCATAAAATTTGGGCCTCAGGCCATGTAATTCTTGCATAGGTTTGGGGCCTCACATTTTGGGCCTATATTTTTATCCATTTGCATAAAATTTGGGCCTCAAGCCATGTAATTCCTGCATAGGTTTGGGCCTCACATTTTGGGCCTATATTCTTATCCATTTGCATAAAATTTGGGCCTAAAGCCATGTAATTCTTGCATAAGTTTGGGTCCTCACATTTTGGGCCTGCCCTGTTATTAACATATACCAACAAAAAATAAAAAATAACATATATCCAACCATAAAGTCTAAGCCTTGTATCCAAGTCTAAGTCTAAGCCATCGACCAACCATATATCCAATCCAACCATAAAACTATGTGTCTAAATCTAAGCCTTAATATATATTACAGACCATTAATATAATCAATCTCAAAACTCAAAAACATAAAATAGAAACCATCTAAGGCAAGAAGCAGCAACATGAACTTTCCAACTAAGCAAGCAAAAAAGACCTGTAAAAAAAATAAAATTATTATCAACATAATTCAATTTAACATAAAAAAAAAAATTACATCAACTATTCAATTTCTTACCCTTACTTTCAAGCATCAATCAATAACAGTTACATCCTTGTTGCTTGTTCCTTCCATAAGTACTAAAAAAAGACCCAATGCACAACAGGTTAAAGTGTTAAACATATAATTTTCATTAAAAAAAAAAGAAAAGAAAATAAGAAATACTTGTGACTTAAGAAAAAAAAATACCTGAATCAAGCTCCTTCAATTCTTCCAATTAATCTGTAAGACTGATTTGAGATGGGGAACAAAACCAATTTTGCGTACAGATGAGAGCTTCTATCATAGAGGGTGATAGAGAGCTGCGAAATGGATCAAGAACAAGTCCTCCCGTGCTAAAAGCAGATTTTGAGGCAACTGTGGACACGGGGATAGCTAGAACATCACGAGCCATATGAGAGAGGATGCGATACTTAGTGGAATTAGTCTTCCACCAACCCAATACATCAAAATTATCATCATCTTCTTCACAACCCTCCACCAAATACCTCTCCAATTCGGACTTGTTAACCATATGATTTTCTTCTTCCAAATGCATCTTAAACTTGGATTTCATTTTTGTTCGGACATCCGTGTCATGATCTTTATCAAAATTCATTTCCCTTGATGGCTGTCCCATATTTTGTGGTTGCATACTTTCATTTTGAACATTCAAAACATACCACTCATATAACCTTATCAATCCTCTTTTTAGTTTGTTTACCAAACCATCAACATGCTGAGTTTCATAAGTTTCTTCAAAGCACCATTGCACATATTTAAGTTTGTAACGAGGATCAACAACAATAGTAACAAACAATAGCAAATTGATCTTGTCAAACTTACCCCAATACTTGTCAAACTTTGAACTCATGCCATGTGCCAATAATTTCAAACTTAGATCATCATGCTCACACAATTCGGTTATTGCACTTTTTATCAACATTATCTCCAAAAAAAATGCAATGCAAGTAACATACAAAGAACCCGAAAAACGCAATGTGGCATTGTAAAATAATTTTAAAAACTTGACATACAACCTCGCTTTCATCCAATCATAACTTGTCAGTAGCCCAATGGCTTTTCTTCTCTCTTTTTCTATTCCACTATTAGTTGGACCAACTCTAAATCCCTCACCAAGTTCACCCTCCTCACCAATCTCACCACCAACTTCACCCTCCTCACTAATTTCACCAACCTCACCAATCTCATCCTCTCTAAGAGTCAACCGGAAGTGTGTGTCCTCATCTTCTAACCGCTCAAAAGCCTTTTGAAATGGTAAATTTTGTGAGTGATTTTCCGATCACACTGCCCAACTTCGTATTCAGCTGGAGAACACTGGTATAATAGATGACACCTGGCTAACTTGTAACAGAAAGAGAAGATTCCGGCGGTGGTTCGTCCACCCAGGGACAATCCGACGATCAAGTCAGTATATCTCTCAAAGATAATCAAAAGTGCTTAACTCACTAGATAGAATATAAATTGCGTACTTTAGACCCATGGGGATGCCTCTCTTTTATAGTTACCTCAATCCTAATCCCAATAGAAGCCAAACTTCTATGGATTCTTGTTCAGTACTTACTTTCAGACTCCTTAAGAGATAAAGATAAACTCCCTAAGAGCTTTATCTTTATCTTAGCTAAGTCTCCTCTTTATTCTAGGACTCTTGTCCCTTATCCGCTTATGTCGGAATCCGATATCTTCGGAGATTACCTCGGCTTCACCGAGATCATCTCGGCGCCATATCCTGGACACGTGGCACCTCGGCTGACACATCGGCGTCACTTTGGCCACGTGCTGGGACTCAGAAAATATATCCCCATAACTGCCCCCTAGGTTCTATTACCTTGGCATCCTGAGGTGATGGAACCTATATCATTCCTTCCTTCTAGTACGTCGGTTTATAGTATCTCAGCCGAGATCATTATGTTGGCCGACATGTCTTTGTTAAAGAACAAGAACTTCAAGAACCCTTTCACGCGTATGAGCTGTCATACAATAATTCAACCGTTTATGACACGTGTCTTTCCTATATTGGATTGTACCTACGACGCGCTTAAAAACCCCCTCGCGCTTATGTGCACCGTCTAACAAAGCCGTCTTCCTAGGCGCATTGATTGCCCTCTTTTGCCGCCGTTACAAGTTTTTGACAAAGCTTGTTTCTTTCTTCTTTCATCTTCTTCACTTTTCATTCGATTCCTTTGCTTTTCCTCTCTCTAACTTTTGAACACGCCATTGTTCCAGACCTCAAGCTCTACAACTGCCTTCATTCCTCCTTCTAGTGACCAGTGTCTGACTTCGGCAATCCTTTCACCGGCTTCTTTTCTTCGGTGAGTTTACTGTTCTTTTCGTTTTCAATTCTTTGACGCTTTCCATTATTTGCTAACATTACTGCATTTGTTCAAACTTTTAATTTGTGAACCATACATCTGAATGTGTTTTTTCCATAATTTTGCCCTTGCCCATATCTTGAACACATGCACTGTTTCACCACTTCCCCGTACTTTTGCCACTGTTCTTGGCCCTATACTTCTTCTATTCTTTATGTTCTTTGTGTGAGTGATTTTCCGATCACACTGTCCAACTTGGTATTCAGCTGGAGAACACTGGCAGAATAGATGACACCTGGCTAACCTGTAACAGAAAGAGAAGATTCCTGCGGTGGTTCGTCCACCCGGGGGCATTCTGACGATCAAGTCAGTATATCTCTCAAAGACAATCAAAGGTCCTTAACTCACTAGATAGAATATAAATTGCATACTTTAGACCCATGGGGGTGCCTCTCTTTTATAGTTACCTCAATCCTAATCTCAATAGAAGCCTGACTTCTATGGATTCCTGTTCAGTGCTTACTTTTGGACTCCTTAAGAGATAAAGATAAACTCCCTAAGAGCTTTATTTTTATCTTAGCTAAGTCTCCTCTTTATTCCAGGACTCTTGTCCCTTATCCGTTTATCTCGGAATTTGATATCTTCGGAGATTACCTCGGCTTCACCGAGATCGTCTCGGTGTCATATCCTACACACGTGGCACCTCAGCTGACACATCGGCGTCACTTTGGCCATGTGCTGGGACTCAGAAAATATATACCCACAATTGTCCCCTAGGTTCTATTACCTTGGCATCCTGAGGTGATGGAACCTATATCATTCCTTCCTTCTAGTACGTCGGTTTACAGTATCTCAGCCGAGATCATTATGTTGGCCGACATGTCTTTGTTAAAGAACAAGAACTTCAAGAACCCTTTCACGCGTATGAGCTGTCATACAATAATTCAACCGTTTATGATACGTGTCTTTCCTATATTGGATCGTACCTGCGACGCGCTTAAAAACCGCCTCGCACCTGCGTGCGCCGTCTGACAAAGCCGTCTTCCTAAGCGCATTGATTGCCCTCTTTTGCCGCCGTTACAAGTTTTTGACAAAGCTTGTTTCTTTCTTCTTTCATCTTTTTACTTTTCATTCGATTCCTTTGCTTTTCCTCTCTCTAGCGTTTGAACACCCCATTGTTCCAGACCTCAAGCTCTGCAACTGCCTTCATTCCTCCTTCTGGTGACCAGTGTCTGACTTCGGCAATCCTTTCACCAGCTTCTTTTCTTCGGTGAGTTTACTGTTCTTTTCATTTTCAATTCTTTGACGATTTCCATTACTTGCTACCATTACTGCATTTGTTCAAACTTTTAATTTGTGAACCATACATCTGAATGTGTTTTTTCCACAATTTTGCCCTTGTCCATACCTTGAACACATGCACTGTTTCACCACTTCCCTGTACTTTTGCCACTGTTCTTGGCCCTATACTTCTTGTATTCTTTATGTTTTTTGTATGAGTGATTTTCCGATCACACTGCCCAACTTGGTATTCAGCTGGAGAACACTGGCAGAATAGATGACACCTGGCTAACCTGTAACAGAAAGAGAAGATTCTGGCTGTGGTTCGTCCACCCGGGGGCACTCCGCCGATCAAGTTAGTACATCTCTCAAAGATAATCAAAAGTGCTTAACTCACTAGACAGAATATAAATTGCGTACCTTAGACCCATGAGGGTGCCTCTCTTTTATAGTTACCTCAATCCTAATCTCAATAGAAGCCTGACTTCTATGGATTCCTGTTCAGTACTTACTTTTGGACTCCTTAAGAGATAAAGATAAACTCCCTAGTAGTTTTATCTTTGTCTTAGCTAAGTCTCCTGTTTATTCTAGGACTCTTGTCCCTTATCCGCTTATCTCGGAATTCGATATCTTCGGAGATTACCTCGGCTTCACCGAGATCATCTCGGCATCATATCCTAGACACGTGGCACCTCGGCTAACACATCGGCGTCACTTCGGCCACGTGCTGGGACTCAGAAAATATATCCCCACAACTGCCCTCTAGGTTCTATTACCTCGACATCCTGAGCTGATGGAACCTATATCATTCCCTCTTTCCAGTACGTCGGTTTACAGTATCTCAGCCGAGATCATTATGTTGGCTGGCATGTCTTTGTTAAAGAACAAGAACTTCAAGAACCCTTTAACGCGTATGAGCTGTCATACAAGAATTCAACCGTTTATGACATGTGTCTTTCCTATATTGGATCGTACCTGCGACGCGCTTAAAAATCGCATCGCGCCTGCGTGCGCTGTCTGACGAAGCCGTCTTCCTAGGCGCATTGATTGCCCTCTTTTGCCGCCGTTACAAGTTTTTGACAAAGCTTGTTTCTTTCTTCTTTCATCTTCTTCACTTTTCAGTCGATTCCTTTGGTTTTCCTCTGTCTAGCTTTTGAACACGCCATTGTTCCAGACCTCAAGTTCTGCAACTGCCTTCATTCCTCCTTCTGGTGACTAGTGTTTGACTTCGGCAATCTTTTCACCAGCTTCTTTTCTTCGGTGAGTTTAATGTGCTTTTCTTTTTCAATTCTTTGACGCTTTCCATTACTTGCTGCCATTACTGCATTTGTTCAAACTTTTAATTTGTGAACCATACATCTGAATGTATTTTTCCCATCATTTTGCCCTTGCCCATATCTTGAACGCATGCACTGTTTCACCACTTCCCTATACTTTTGCCACTGTTCTTCGCCCTATACTTCTTGTATTCTGTATGTTCTTGATAGACCATCTCTATTCTTGATTCTGAAACTTCGTTCTTGTTTTCTATTTTTTTTTTGTGCCTTTTCCAGATTCGTACCTTCAACTTTGTTTCCACAGACTTAGGTTTGGGATTTGTCTGTAGAACCCACAATTTAGGGCAAAACTGAAGCATCCCTTACAAATTTCTGTACCAGGTCAAACCTAGGTTTTTTGCCGAGGTCCCAATAACCCTTTTTTGAAACATCTTCCTTCTAAAATCCAATACCTTTATTTATCCCGATATTATGGGTATGTGGAAACATCGGGTAGACACCCCCTCCAAGCTAGAATTTTTTAGGCAAGAGTTTGAAATCCCAGCCGATGTCAATCTGAGGTTGGCTGGGGATGATGACTCCATCATGCCTACAGATAACTCCATGCCCTTCCCTGTGGTTGCCTTTATTGACTGTGGACTTCGATTTCCACTTGACCCTTTTTTCCGTCAAATTCTTCACTTCTATAAGTTGAACCCAATGCAACTTGCCATCAATTCTTACTGAGTTATTACTAGTACCATAGCTTTAGTCAAACAAGAGAATGCCAGGATTATGCTTGCCGATTTCCAGTACTGTTATACCATGTGTCGCCTTAGAAAAGACACGGACTATGTCTACTACCTCAAGCCGAGATCCACTGAATATAAAATCGTAGCCGACCTCCCAGACTCCAACAAGGGAGCTGGAGATGATTATTTCATCGTCTCGGGCAATTAGGAGTTTTAGCCAAACGATGACCTCCATCTTTGTCCCTTACGCCGAACAATTTTCGGGGAAGGAGATGGTAAGGGCCACCCTTCATAAGTTTTCTTATCTTCTTGCACAAAGTTTTCAATATTCTGTTCTAATGTCTGTGCTGTTCTATCTTTGCAGTTCTTCCTCAGCCTCCAAAGAACTTTCGCCTATCCTTCCTCTCTAGCAAGGATTTGAAGAAGCTACTAAACCTGCCAGTCCATAAACGGTTGCTTCTCAACTTTATCCCAATTTATAAGTCAGCTCTGCCCGACGTCCCTAAGAGGAAGAAGAAAAGCCTTTCTCCACCTTCTGCCACAACTCCACAGACTACGTCCACATCTCGGACAGATCAAGGGTCAACTTCCGATCCAGCTGATCAGCCATCAACCTCGGCTCCATACTTGATTCCAATATCACAACGCCGTCGTCGACGCCCGAACAGTTTCTTCTGCCGAGATGGACCGTCCAAAACCAGTTGCCAAAGATCTTTTAGCCAGCATTCCAACCGATGTTGACACTTAGCCAGTTCCAACCCAGCCTCCAAAGCCAAAAAGGATAAAAAAAAAAAAAAAAGGCTCAACCAAAGTCTAAGGTAACTTAGACTGAATCTGTGGATACTTTGCCGATCTCCAAGTTGGCTGAGAGTGACAAACCTCAACCCTCTGCTGGGAAGAGGCACTCTGAAGCCCAGCCATCAGAATCCCCAAAATCAAAAAGGCCGAGGTCATCTTCTGCGACCACCTCGGGATCTAAAAAGAATGATGCCCCCTGGGCTCCAAAAATTACTCTAGAAGATAAGCCAGTCATGGCTAACCACTGTGCTGATGACATCAACATCGGCGTAGCCCTCAGTACTGCTCTGCTCCTCCCCGGCGATCTTAATCGAAATGCCGAGATGAGCGAGTATGAAAACTACGCGTTGATGCTTCAACGCTCTGTTCAAGTAAGTGTCTTTCATCTGGCATTTTTTTCCTTCTTTCTTATACCTAGAAAATTTCTTAATAACTTTTGTTTTGTGTTTTTTCAGGCTATCCAGCATGTCCATTCTTTCTCTATTCAATCTTTTGAAAATCGAGAGAAGTTGGCCGAGATGAAGAAGGAGTTCTCTGCTCTTCAAAAAATCGACAAGAGTTTACAATCAAAGATGAAAAAGTTGGAGGACCAAGCCAAGGGTGTAATCAAAGCCCAGGCTGATGCCGAAGAGAAGGCTGAATCTGCTGAAGCCATCAGAAAGGTTTCTGAGTGCCAAAGAAAAGAGGCTGAGGAGAAGATGGCTCAAGCTGAAAAAGAGCTTCAAGAAGCCTTGGCCACCAAAGAGGCTGAAATCAAAGACGCTGACGAGAAGGCATATGCTCAAGGTATGGCTGACGTCACGGAGGCGTATGAAATTCAAGTGAAGCAGGCATGCAATAAGGGTTTCACCCTTGGTTGGATGTCTCTTCTAAAGAAGCTTGATGTCCCCGAGGACTCGCCCTTTAGAAATGCCGACCTCATTCCTCTTCCATTCCCACTAGCCCCAACTCTAACTCTAGTTCAATCTGGCAGTGACTCTGGATTTGATGAGGAGATTTTGGTAAGAAAGCCAAAAGATGCTGCTGGGGTCAAGTCCCCTCCTTAGAATGAGCAAGTCCTAGAATTGACTCAAGATGAGGAAGGTGATGAGGTTCCCAGAGACGCTGCTCCTGAGAAGGCATCAGCTGACATCATCATTGCCAATAAGAGCCTTGACGAAACTTTGCAAGAAATTGATGCTGAGCTTGCGGCAGAAAAGGCGGCCGAGGTGGCTTCTCAACAGCCTTCCGAGGTCCAAACCCAGCCTGTTGCTGATGCTGAGGAATCTTAATTTCGATGTCTTTTCTTTTGTACTTTGTTTTTCTTTGTTTTTGAAACAATGTAAGCTTTTTGTATGGCCGATGTGCTTTCTTTTTGTTGAATGCTAATATAACTTTCCTTTACTGAGTGCTTGTACCTTTGTCTTTTCTTGACTTCTTTTGCATGAGTCTATACTTAGAATATTCTGCATGTCTTTCACATACTCTTCCTTCTTTATACAATCTTCTCGAGGTGACATACCTCGGATAGACAAACTTCTTGGTTTAACTTAACTTGTAAACTTTTAACAAGTGTTGAACATCATACTGATTTAACTTAACTTGTAAATTGCTACAAATTTCAACAAGTGTTAACAATGATCTCATTTTAACTTCAACTTGTAAATTGTCCACAAATTTCAACAAGTGTTAAACATATTCTTCTTCTCTCTTCTTCTCTCTGCCCCCTAATGTGAACCTGAGTTCCACTTGGGTTCTCATTATGCATGTATTCTAGAGATAATGTCAAGTATTTTGAAAAGAGAACCAGCTGAATCTTTATTTATTTACTTCGGCAAATGACAAAGGAACAAAGAATTTCTAATGATAGAAAAATTTCAAATTACAAGAGTTCCAAGGTCTTGGCAACTCTTTGCCCTCATTATCTTCAAGCCGACATGCACCATTACCCAGTACCGAGATGATTCTGTAGGGTCCTTCCTAATTTGGGCCAAGCTTGCCCTCTCTGGGATCCTTCTTGTTGCCGACGACTTTTCTTAGGACGAGGTCACCAATCTGAAATTCTCTTGGATTGACCTTTTTGTTATATGCTTTTGCAAGTTGCTGCTGATATGTTGCGAGCTAGATTGCAGCTTTCTCTCTTCTTTCTTCTAAAAGATCCAGTTCTCGGGATAAGAGTACATTATTAGTCCCGTTCTCTACTCCCTGGGTTCTGATTCCTAGGATACCGATTTCCAGTGAAATGACTGCTTCTGTGCCATAAGCCATGGCGAAGGGGGATTCCCCTGTTGATCTTTTCGGCGTAGTACGATATGCCCAAAGTACATTGGGCAATTCGTCTACCCACTTGCCTTTTGTTGCCTGTAGCCTCTTCTTTATTCCATACAGAATTACTTTGTTAGATGCTTCTGCTTGTCCATTGCTTTGTGGAAAGCTTGGGGTTGAAAAGTAGTTCTTGATCTTGAACTTTGCACAGAAGTTCTTGATTAGCTTACTGTCAAATTGACTTCCATTGTCTGCAACAATTGCTCTTGGAATCCAAAACCCAGTGATAATGTTTTTCCAAATGAAGTTCTTCACGTCCACATCTCGGATCTTGGCAAGAGGTTCAGCTTCTATCCATTTTGTGAAGTAGTCCGTTGCTACCAGCAAGTACTTTCTTTGTCCAGTTGCTTGGGGTAATTGCCCAACGAGATCCATGCCCCATTGGCAAATGGCCAAGGACTGGATACAGGGTTCAGGTCAATAGTTGGCTGGTGTATCAAAGGTGCAAACCTTTGGCATTGTTCACACTTCTTCACGTAGGCTTCTGCATCTTTTTGCATGTAAGGCCACCAATACCCCTGGGTAATGGCCATATGGGCGAGTGATCTGCCCCCGGCGTGGCTTCCACAAATTCCTTCATGAATTTCATATAAAAAATCTTCAACTTGTAAAGGATGTACGCACCTTAAAAGGGGTCCAGTGAAGGACCTTCTGTAGAGATGTCCTTCTGCTGTCAGACTGAATCTTGCCGACTTCAATCTGATCTTGTGTGCCTCCTTGTGGTCATCTGGCAGCTTTCCTTCTTTTAGGAACGCAACAATTGCATCCACCCAGCTTGGTCCCATGTCTACGCTCATTGCTTCATGCTTTGTGGTTACTGGTTCAATGCTCGGGCCCGACAGGTAGTCAATCATTATTGTCCTTGCTTTTCCAGGTTGTACTGCACTAGCTAGGTTGGCCAATGCATCGGCGTGGCTGTTATCATCTCGGCTTACATGAAGTAGTCGACAGTTCTGAAACAAGGCTGACAGTCTGATGACTTCCTTTGCGTAGGCCGACATTCGTTCATCTCGGGCTGCAAACTGGCATATCGTCTGGTTAACTATCAGTTGTGAATCACAAAAAACTATTACCTCATCTGCTTGCACTGCTGCTGCCAACTTCAGTCCTGCAATGAGTGTTTCATACTCTGCTTCATTGTTTGAGGCCTTGAACCCCAAACGAATTGGCTGTTCTAGTACCTGCCCATCTGGGGATATCAATACTACTCCTGCCCCTGCTCCCTGTCGGTTTGAACTCCCATCAACGAACAGTCGAAAGGAGTCGCCGATGTAAATGCTGCAGGGCATGAGTTTTTCTTCTTTCTTTTGTTTTTTCGCCCTTGCTTGGGCTTCTCCTTGTTTGTCTGGACATCGTTCATCCTGGCTCAATGGAGCCCGATGTTTGATGGATTCTGGTGTGAACTCAGCCATGAAGTCGGCCAGAACCTGGCCTTTAATTGCTGTTCTTGGCCTGTACTCCAGGTCATACTGGCCTAGGGTGACTGCCCACCTGGCTATTTTTCCTGTCAGGTCTCCTTGTTGCAGTAAGGACTTCAAGGGGTGCTTTGTCAGCACCACAATTTTATGGGCCTGGAAGTAATGGTTCAACTTCTTTGAAGCCATTACTAAAGCTAGTGCCAATTTCTCTAAGGGTAGATACCTCGTTTCTGCATCGGTTAGGGTTTTGCTTACATAGTAAACAGCCCTTTGCTCCCCTTTTTCTTCTCAGATTAGTACTGCACTTATCGCATGTTCCGAAACGACTAAGTGCAGGAACAGCTCCTCCCCAGGTTCTGGATTTGAAAGAACTGGAGTTGTGGTCAAGTACTTCTTCAGGTCGGCCAAAGAAGCTTCGCATTCTTCTGTCCACAGGAAGTCTGTGGCTTTCTTCACCAAGTTGAAGAAAGGTCTGCACTTATCTAAGCTCCTGCTAATGAATCTGTTCAGGGCTACGGCCCTTCCAGTTAGAATCTGCACCTGTTTTGCTGACGTCGGGCTCTTCAACTCTAGGATGGCCTTGATTTGATCTGGGCTGGCCTCGATGCCCCTTCTAGTCACCAGGTATCCTAAAAACTTACCAGATCCAACTCCAAATGCACACTTCGATGCATTGAGTTAGAGCCAATATGTTCTAAGGATTTCAAAGATTGCTTTTAGATCGGCAAGATGACCCTCAGGCTTCTTGGTCTTAACGACCATGTCGTTGATGTAGACTTCTACTGTTCGGCCAATCAGGTGTTTGAACATTTTGGTTACCAGTCTTTGGTAAGTTGCTCCTGCATTTTTCAACCCGAAAGGCATTACTATGTAACAGTACAGGCCTTTTGGGGTGATGAACGCGGTCTTCTCTTTGTCTGGGGGGGTACATGGCTATCTGGTGGTACCCCATGTAGGCATCTAAGAAGCTCATTCTTCCATGCCCTGAAGTGGCATCTACTAGCTGGTCAATCTTGGATAGAGGAAAGCTGTCTTTGGGACAAGCTTTATTGAGGCTGGTAAAGTCTACACAGACCCTCCATTTACCATTTTTCTTCTTTACCACCACTGTATTTGATAGCCATGTCGGGTAGTGAACTTCTCTAATGGCCCTGGCCTCCAGAAGTCTGTCTACTTCTTCCTTTACTACTTCAACGTGCATCAACGTCGGTCTTCTAGCTCGTTGAATTACAGGTTTGGCCGACCTGTCAACATTCAGTTTGTGGCAAGTGACCTCGGGGTCAATGCCAGGCATTTCGTAAGGTGTCCAAGCAAACACCTCAATATTTGCTCTCAAAAAAGTTTCCAACTCTTTTTCCTCTTTTTCGGCTAAGCCCGAGCCGAGAAGAAAGAAGGGTTCTTCATCCCCATCTTGGACGAGGATTTTCTTCAGTGCCTCTTCGCTCTTCTCGACAGGCTCCTTACCGACGTCTTCTAGGACTTCCATGTCCTCTTCTTCAATTTATGCCTTTCTGGCTCTCGTATGCTGTAGGTAGATTTCATTGCTACCATGGAGCAATTCTTCGCTTGCAGCTGATCGCCTCTGACTTCCTCTATCCCATGCTCCGTTGGGAATCGCAATAGTTGATGCAATGTGGAGGGAACTGCCCCCATTGCATGCAACCAAGGCCTTCCCAAGATAATGTTGTAAGGGGAGGGTGTATCGATGATGGTGAATTCTGTTTTGATCTTCCTGGTGCCAGCCTGCACCTCCAAGCTTACTGTTCGTAGTGGCCATGTCGGCGTTCCATTGAACCCAACCATTGGGCCATTGGATTGTTCCATATCATCTGGGTGAAGGCGGAGCTCCTTGTAACATCGGACGTACATGATGTCACAAGAGCTGCCTTGGTCAATCAGGATGCGTTTCACTTGGCACTCCCCAACCTGGAGGGATACTACCAAGGCATCATTATGCGGATGCTGGACCATCTCTAGGTCGGCTTCAGTAATGGTTATCATTGGTCCCTGGCACTCTTCTACCCGATGTCTTTTCTCCCCGACATGGTAAACATGTTATAGGTGTTTTAACTTCTGGGTCTCTCCTCGAATTTCATTTTCGTTGACCTTCAAGTGGATTATGTTGATTACCCGAGGTCCTCCTGCCTGTGGCTGCTGTGCTGGGGGAGGTGGGGCTGCTGATGCCTGAGGCAACCTTGCCCGTTCTTCCCTTGTTCTGGTCTCATCAACAAGGTCTCTCAGATGTCCCTGTCTCACCAGGTCTTTCAAATGTGCTTTCAGGGCTCTACAACCCTGAGTTGTATGCCCATCTTCATTGTGGTAGGCACAATGTCTGCCAATGTTTCTTCCCATGAACTCTCCTGGAGTCCTCTCTGGTGTTCTGAAATAGGGCTGGTTCCGAATTTGATCCAGGACTTTGTAAATTGGGATTCGGAACACAGTTGTTACTGCTTGTGTGGCCCTCAGTTCTGCTTCTTGTTTGTTCGCTCCATTGTTACCTCGGCCTCGCTTCGGCGAGCCGTTTCCTTTCTCTTGTTTTATCTCCTTAGCCCCCGACGTGTCTTCTTCGGCTCTGGCATACTTCTCGATTCTCGCCATGAGCTCTTCCATACTTTTTGGCAATGTCTTTGCCAAAGACTTTCGTAGTGGACAGTTGTCTTTCAAGCCGTTCTTGAAAGATACGACCGCCACCTCTTGATTACATTCGGGTATTCGATTGAACACCTCATAATATCTTTTTGCATAGGCCCTAAGGCCTTCATCCTTGCTGATCTTCAGAGCCATTAATGTGTCCATCCTTAATGGCTGTAGCTTGTTTGTCATGAACCTGGCCACAAACATCTCGGCCAGGCCTTCTCAAGTCTTCACGCTTCCTTTCGGTAGTTTGTGGAACCAATCTCCCCGAAGGATGAGGGGAACACTTTGCAGAGCAACGGTTCGTTCCCACTATACAATGCCATTGAGTTCAAATATAGTCCAACGTGGAAGTTGGGGTCTGACTTACCATCGTATATTTGAAACCTCGGCATACTGAATCGCTTCGGTGCCTCAAATCTGTCTAATTCCACCGAGAATGGTGTCCTCAGCTTATCTTGGGAGGTTACCTCGGCTTCGGCATTCTGTTGCTTCCTCTTGAGGTAATCTCTTAAGTTTTCTTTGCTCCGCCCAGGAGCTCGGCTAGCTTTCGACTTCAGTCTTTTTGGTATACTACTCTCGACCTCGTGGTGAGCCCTTTTCGACCCTTCTCCATGAGTTGTGTTGAAGCACAGTGTTTGTCCCTGAACATGCCGATGTCCTTTGGGGTCTTCCTCCTTTGTGCGATGCGTCCTCCGTGATTCTTCTCTTCTTGATTCTCTTCGTCAGACTTCCCTAGAAGGTCAGTGAGAGTATCTTTCGCTCCCATTGTGCTGAGGGGCTACGGGGATTGTTTTCTTCCCTCCCTTCTAGGCATTGGCCGCTGGAATCGGCGTGTCCTGCAGCGGGAATGGTGGCTGCATGACGTTATTTTGCATCATGAAATTGACGACCGACTGCAGGTCTGCCAATTTGTTTGCCATCCCTTTTACCTCTTTGTCCCTCCGTAGGCACCTATCCTTTTAAACCTGAAGGTCGTCCTCGTTTTAGTACCTGCTTTGATCAGGTTTCTTTGGTGTGTCGCCAGTCTGGCCGACGTCTTTCACTCCGTGATTCTTGTCACGAGTTTGTGCGTTGCATTCGTCTCCTATGATATCAAGGTCAATAGGTCTCCTATTCCCAGTAGGAGTGTCGTCCCCAATCTTTTCCTTCTGTTCGTTACTGGCCATCTATTCTACTTTCTTTCCCACAGACGGTGCCAAATTGTGTAAGTGATTTTCCGATCACACTGCCCAACATGGTATTCAGCTGGAGAACACTGGCAGAATAGATGACACCTGGCTAACCTGTAACAAAAAGAGAAGATTCCGGCGGTGGTTCGTCCACCCGGGGGCACTCCGACAATCAAGTCAGTATATCTCTCAAAGATAATCAAAAGTGCTTAACTCACTAAACAGAATATAAATTGTGTACCTTAGACCCATGGGGGTGCCTCTCTTTTATAGTTACCTCAATCCTAATCCCAATAGAAGCTTGACTTCTATGGATTCCTGTTCAGTACTTACTTTTGGACTCCTTAAGAGATAAAGATAAACTCCCTAAGAGCTTTATCTTTATCTTAGCTAAGTCTCCTCTTTATTCTAGGACTCTTGTCCCTTATCCGCTTATCTTGAAATTCGATATCTTCGGAGATTACCTTGGCTTCACTGAGATCATCTCGGCGTCATATCCTGGACACGTGGCACCTCGGCTGACACATCGGCGTCACTTTGGCCACGTGCTGGGACTCAGAAAATATATCCCCACAGTAAAGCCCGCTCTAACATGAAATATGTAGAGTTCCATCGGGTAGCTACATCTAAACAAGGTTGACCATGACACTCAATGCCCTCCGTTTCAGTACACGATTTGAATTTAGCCGTCCTAGATGGAGAGGATCTCACATACTTCACAATATTCTGAATCCCTGTTATGGAGTCATCAATTTCTTTCAATCCCTCACAAACAATTAGATTCAATATGTGAGCATAACACCTCACATGTAAAAACACCTCACAACACCTACAAGATTTCCACTTGTTTCTCCATCACCATCCTTTTTTGGTTTAAAACCTAGGTTACTTTGCTTTGCATCTTCCCTTAAGGGATACTTCTTACACCTTGATTCTATATGAGTTAGCATTGATTTTGTCCCATTAATCTTCGGATCACATGCTTAAGTTACACCACAATAATTATAAGAGGCCCTAGGTCTTTTACCAGATTCATAATCCAATTTCGTAAAATGATCCCAAACCAAAGGCCATGGTCTTTTACCCACATTATTAGATTTATTTTTTGTGCTTGTTTCCTTAGCTTCTTGTACCGTAGGTTCTTCAGTTTCATTGGGCACTTCAAGCATATTTTCATCCATCTAAACATAATAACAACAAGAGTTTGCAAACCATTATATTTATATATATATATATATATATTATTTCTTTATATATCATTAGCACAACAATTTTTTTTAAAAAAATGAATGTTTCACAACTATGATGCTATTTCTATTGATAGTCAATACCAAATCATTAACACACAGAATCCAAATAAAAAAAAAATACTACTAATAACAAGAAACAGAAAGGGATTCTCCAAATACAAAAAAATAAATAAATAACAACGTTACATGTAGCACACAGCCCTCAAATTACTACTAATAACAAGAAACAAAGAAACTCCGTTAGGGCACAATTAATAAAAGGGATTTCGAAAATTAGGGCACAATCAAGAAAAGGGTTTTCGAAAATCACCTTAGGGTTTTGATTAAGCTTCTGCTTGTTGATTTTGCTACAAATCCACCAAGATCTTCATCGTCTGCTTCGTTGATGAGTGAAGGAAGTGCGAAGAGAGAGTGACAGTCGGTGTCTCTTGTTCGAAACAGAGAGCTCTCGTTTGATTCTTGAGAGAGAGAGAGAGAGAGAGAGAGAGAAAGTGATGGCGAGAAAGGGCTGTGAGAGAGAGAGAGTGACAGTCTGAGAAAAATGGAGAAAAAATGAAGAAACTGAGAGAGCTTCTTCTCAGGAAGAAAACGAAGAGACGAAGAGAGAGAAAAAATCTATGGTGTGTGGTGTGTGGTGGGTTGGTGAACCGTGTATGTGTGGTGTGTGTTTTTCTTTTTCTTTTTTCAACATAGTGAGACACGCGGACGGCTTAGATGATGCGACGTGGATGGCCAGGATTTTACGACTACTAATATTATATAAACCGGTTCGGTTCGGTGCGGTTCGGTTCAAAAAACCAAAAACCAAAAACCAAAAATCGAACCGAATGTACAGAAAAAAATAAACTGAACCGAACCGACCGATTGAAAACATAAAACACCGACCGAAAATCGTTCGGTTCGGTCGGTTTGGTCGGTCATTCCGTTTATTCTTTCACCCCTAGCCACCACGTTGGTAACCAACCAGCCCAAGCTGACACATTGCACACTGGAAGTATTTAAACATAATATAAATAAAAAGTAGAATATTATTTAAAACTTGAACATCAAAATAAAATTGTGTAAGTAAATTATTTTTTAAAAAATAATCATTAACAATAAAATGTACTTTGAGACACATATATAACAAATCTGTGGTGAAGCAAGTTCGTTGGATTGGGTTGTTAGTCAATACATTTTTCAACTTTTGTTTCTCAGGTCATGTTTTGTCATAACTTAAAAAAGTTAAAAAGTCAAAAAGTCACCATCATATTTAAGTCACATCATCTTATTTAAGTCACATCACCTCTTTACCACATTACTTCAAACTCAACCCATACCCAATCCATATTTCATAAAAAATAAAAAAATACACTTATTTAAAACACCCCAAATCACCCCATCAATGTTGTACAATTCCAAGCAATCTCTTGCTATGGTCAACATGACAATAATTTGAATTTTGGTTGCATAATGCTGCAAAAGTGGCTAAATCTTTCAATATTATATATATATATATATATATATATATATGTATATATATATAAGGGCAAATTGAACTAACGGTCCCTGTAGTTTGAGACTTGCGTTATTTTGGTCCCTAACTTTTCAATTGTGACACATTTGACTATGAATTTTGAATCTTGCTCCAAATAAGGATAATTGAAGATACTATTTCTTAATTTTAAGAGAAAAATCGTCAATTTGATAAAATATGAACTAATTTGACAAAAATAAATGTCAAAAAAATATTTTTGAAGTTTTACAAATTATTTTTACACACTAAAGATAAAATTATGTAAAACTGATATATCTTTTAGACATTTATTTATTTATTTATTTTACCAAATTAATTTTATTATGTGTTTGGATGATGATTATGTAATGTGTGGTAGTTTTTATTTTCATTAAATTAGTTTATATTTTTCTAAAAGTCAAATATGGTGACAACTTTGATATCATTATTAAACCAATCTATTAAATAAAAAAACCCAAAACTAAAAATATTTCATAAATTAAATATATCGATTACATGTTAAAATTCTAACAACCACCATTACATAATTATCATCCAAACACATAATAAAAATTAATTTGGTAAAATAAATAATAAATAAATGTCTAAAAGATTTATTAATTTTACATAATTTTATCTTTTGTGGGTAGAAATAATTTTTAAAAATTTAAAAATAATTTTTTGACATTTATTTTTATCAAATTAGTTTATATTTTATCAAATTGATGATTTTGCCCTTAAAATTAAGCAATAATATTTTCAATTGTCCTTGTTTGGAACAAAATTCAAAATTCAAGGTTAAATGTGCCACAATTGAAAAGTCAGGGACCAAAGTGACAAGAGACCTAAACTATAGGGACTGTTAGTGTAATTCGCCCTACATATAAATATGTTTGGTTATCGTGTTGTTTGATTTAAGTAAATCCTAAACCAAGAACCAACCTAATCCTATTAGTTTGACAATTTGAAGATCTAAAACCAAACCAATGAATTCAAAAACCAACCCAACCCAACCCAACCCAACTCAACCCAACCCAAGAAGTTGATTTAATTCAGTCCTTCGATTCAGTGGATAATTTGAATACCCTAATTAATAGTACAAGAATTTTTGTATCTATCCATATATCTTGGTCTTTTAAATGGTTAAAAACAATATCGTTAATTGTTGCTTTTGAAAAATAAAAGGGCACACAGCTTCATCAATACCAAATTGGTTTCTCTCTTATTATAGTAGTTATTAGCAGGGGTGTAAATTTGGCCCATTGGTCCGTGGCCCATCTGAACACGGCTCGCAGCCTGGTGCTGCCCAACTTGGCTAGGCTCGGCTAGGCCCAAGGCCATGCCCTACTTGAGAGCTCCCAAAGTTCTATATTTAGAGCTCCCAATCTTTTTTTCAAACGAAAATAACTTTATTCTTTATATTTTTAACCGAGTGACCTCATGCCTCATACATCGAAATACCAAAAGTAGCAAGAATATTGATGCCGCGTGAGATTTTCTTATTAAAAATAAAATAATAATATAGTAAAAGATAAAATTACCAACCAAAAAAAAAACAAAAACAAAAACAAAAACTAAGATTTGACTCTTATAACAAAATAAATTCGTAATTTTTAATTTTGTCAATTTAAAATCTAAATTTTTTATTAATTTTCAATCTAAACCATTATTTATTTTTGTTAAGTAAAATCGAAAAAAAAAATGAGTATTTTGCTCATTAAACTCAATAAAAGGGATATTGTAGGCACTTTATGTATATCTCAACATTAAGTTTAATAACTAAAATATATATATTTTTTCTGTTGGTTTTAATTAACCAAAATAAGTGAATGATTTAAATTGAAAACAAATCAAATTATAAGATTTTAAATTAATAAAACTAAGAACTCCAAATTTATTTTGTTAAAACGCTCCTATCCTGCTATTTTTGTTTAATAATTATTCCAAAAATAAATTACTAACACAAAACTACAAATATAAACTACATCTTTTACGTTTTGATGAAAACTCCTAAAATCATGATTAAAAAAAGACTTACACAAGACTACAAATACATCATGTATCTTTTGATCAAACCTCATACTGTCATTAGTTAAATAAAAAATAAAAAAATTACAACCACAATACTACAAATAGAAATTACATTTTCATCTTTTAATGAAACCTCACTTTAATGTCATTAAAATACTTTGTGTCAGGCCCCAACTACGTTGAATACTGGTGATATAGTTACGATATGACAGGTTCTAGAAGGAATGGGTCGGACTAGTCCACGCTTCTCCAACCGATATCTGAATGGCCAAGCCCACCTAAGAACCTACACAAGAGTTAAACGGGGAACGGGGAGTCCCCTAGCGAACCCTCCGACGAGCAAGTTAGAGAGAGAAGTGGAATGTAGAGATATGCCTCAGAGATAGAAAAACTTATCCTTCTTCTTGTCTTCGACTTCCGTTTATATCTCGTAGTAATCATTTCGTTGTCCCTTCCGACCTGTCACCTTGGCCGAAAGTCTATGTTCTAGCTCACCTTGTTCATGGTGGAGCTGTTCTGTCTCGACGGAGAGGTGTTGTCGTAATAAATGCGGTGAAGGGCTGCATTAATGGCAATGTGTAGTGGCAATAACTTTGCAGATCTTTGTCTGCTGATGTGGCTTGTCCTTTACCTGCCACATGTTTCAATATCATTGGCTCTTCATGCCATGCTGGCTTCCAGCTGTTCTGGACCTCATCAATTGGGTTATGTATTGGGCTCTAAGTGATGGGCTTGGGTTGTTCGTAGTGGGTTGTGGTCTTTATGGGCCTAACCACGTTAGTAGTCCCCCATTCCCGAGTGCAACTTTAGTCTAACGAAGGGAATACGAATTAAGAAGATGAGGGTTGTTAGAGATCGGCAGGATGGAGGCTGACCGGTAGGGATGGCCAAGTGGATAGGTCGCCCGTGAGGAGGGCTGACCATGAAGGGTAGCCAAGTGGAGGGGTCGACCATGAGGAGGGCTGACCGCGAAGGGTGGTTGAGTGGAGGAACCAACCATTAGGATGGCCGACCACGAAGGGTGGTCTAGTGGAGGGGCCAACCATGAGGAGGGCCGACCGCGAAGGGTGGTCGAGTGGAGGGACCGACCATAAGGAGGGCCGACCATGAAGGGTGGCCGAGTGGAGGGACTGACCATGTGGAGGGCAGACCATGAAGGGTAAGGTGGGGGGGCGCGGGGCTCAAGAGGTGGTGTGTCACGTGGTGACTTGAAGTGGAAAAGACAGGGTAAGGGGAGGGGGCAGTGAATCGTGGCCGGACACGTGGCAGCATCTCGTGGTGGATGAGGTTAGGTGTTAGACTAGAAATGAAACAATAGGTCATTATGGGTTTAGAAAAGACAATTTTGGCGAATTTTTGAAAAGTTTTCAAACTGGCGAAAATTAACTGTGATCCTTGGAATACGGGCAAGCCTTGGGCTTTTGGTATTATTCGATTTACCTACGTCTTGACAAAAAATCAAAATATTCCAATTGTAGACTCCTTCGTTGCTAGTGATACGCCCTTGAGACATTTTGTGGAGTATCTCGTCCCAGCAGCTGAAGCTATTCGCAGACACACGAGAGAGATGGCCCAAGAGGAAGCAACAACTGGAAGAGTCGACCCACTGGGTGACGATGATGCGGTAGACTTGGCGGAATGATACCGCGCAAAGTGTAGGGGCGGAGAAGAAATGAGTTAGGCTGTGCGGGCGCGCCCTACAACAATGATGTCTGCCGCGAGACCGATTAGCCAGGTGGAGCTGGACCATTGGCACACTAAACCGGATATATCCCCGTTGATGGTAGGGGAGTTGGAGGGAGTAAGAAGGAAGTACCAAGTGCCCCCTGAAATAAGGCTAAGATTGCCCACAGCCACGGAGAGGGCATCGGACGTGCGGCCGAGTGAATTCAGCTTATACGAGGAGGCATTCCGAGGGGGTTTGAGGCTACCTCTCCTCGACTGGTGGTGGATGTTTTGAACAAGTTGGAAGCGGTGCCGGGGCAACTGATGCCGAATGCCTGGAAGATAATAATGGCCTGCGCGAGTACCTGGCTTCAGGCGACTGGGGGAGCGATGACGGTGGAGGAGT
The DNA here is from genome assembly GCF_055761805.1 of Camellia sinensis. Lineage (NCBI taxonomy): Eukaryota > Viridiplantae > Streptophyta > Magnoliopsida > Ericales > Theaceae > Camellia > Camellia sinensis. The sequence continues at coordinate 37,749,955 of NC_138969.1, read as the reverse complement.
TCTTTTCCTGCTACAACGCCTCTGGTCAGTAGGAGACTTGGGTCACTCTGTAGGCGGTGGCGGGGAGAGGGTTGGTCGCAGGGCTTCCATCATCAGTGAAGGGATGGAGGCCAAGATGGTTTTTTGTGACGGCGAATGGTGGGGCGGGAGTTCGCGAAACGTGAAAGGTGCCCACCAAATCGGTCGAGCCAAAGTTGGACAAAGTGGCAGAGGACCGAGTGAAGAGGGTGAGGGAATGGAGGGAAAAGAAAGGCGTGAGATGGGACGAGTTGGTCGTGCCGTCAAGGTTATTTGCCTTGAACTTGGGGCCGCAACCGTTGGAAGGGGACCCAGCGAGGGAGGAGTTGAATAGGCAAAGGAAGGCGAAGGAAGAGGAGGAAAGGAGGTTGTTCGCGCGAGCAGACAAATTTAAGGAAACCCAGCTAGGGCCTGCTCCGAAGCTGATCCCCAGGGAGCGGATCCGACCGCGACCCAAAACGTTGGAAAGAAAAGACTTGGGCAGTTATGAGCCGCGACCACCCCCGGTTGATCTAGTGAAGGAAAGGGCGAACAAGGAGGGGGAACCTTTGAAGAAGAAGAAGAGGAGGAGGGTGGCCACGTAGGTTACTGAGGTTGCTACAGATGCGCTCGGTTTGAGAGTTGGGAGTGAGGAGGGACCATCGTTGAAGAGGATGAAGGAGGGTGTGGCGGAGGTGGTTCCAGAGGTAGAGGTCGTGAGGGTCGCCCCCGAAATACAAGTGGAAGGGGGGTCAACTAGTCCTGAGCCAAGGGGAGAGGAACAACCCCAGGGGGGTCCTGCGCCTCAAGGAGAGGGAGAGAGGGCGAGGTTGAAGACTGCCGTTTACCACGCCCCGGCTGTGTTTGGTCGGCTGGAGGGACAAGTGTGGGAGGCCAGGACTGTTGCTGGTCGGTTGTTGGGAGCAGTGGAAGATGCGACCGTTCGTGCGATGGCCAGTTTTACCGAGGCTGAATTGCTAAAGGGGTTGTACTCCGCCCAGATAGAGGCAAACGCCTTGGCAGGAGCCCTACTTCAGAAAGCAGCAGCTGCAAAGATTGAGGCGAGGAATGATAAGGAGAAGTTGGGGCAGGTGGAGACCCAACTTGAAAATATCAAGAGGGAGAGCGTAAGCTGAAGGAGGGCGGCGCGGAGTGCGTGCGCTAGGGGCTTTGAAGAGGCCAAGAAGGCGAAGAAGATGGAAGTGTTGGCGATCGTGCATCGCAACGTTGCCGCTTGAGCCCAAGCTGAGATTTTCGCAGCCAAGTTGGAGCTAGAGGATGAATGCCGTAATGTAGTGTCGTTCGAATTCTAGCTGGCTAGAGAGCAGAAGAATATGGGGGATGCTCAGAAGGCCTGAGCGGTCGCCACCGAGCGATTTGAAGAGGCTATGACCAGCAATGAAGACCTGCGCGCCCAGCAGATCAAAGAAAAGGAAGAAACAGACTTGAAGATTGCTGGGCTGCAGAAGGAGTTGGAAGATGAGCGTGCTAGGGCAGCGGGAGAGAAGGCGAAGTTGGAGAAGGAGTTGGGGGAAGAAAGGGCCAAGGCCGCCTCTAAAAGGGCAGCATACCCCAATTTGTATATTGCAGCAGTAGAGCAATTCAAGGGGTCTGCTGAATTTTAGATGGCCGTCGATGCTGCGATTGTGAGCAACTTGGCAAGGGAGGTGTCTGGAGGGGCAGGCCCGTCGGGAACGACCACTGAAGGCAGGACTAAAGTAGAAGTTATTGAGAGCTTCCAGCGGTCGGACTTCTACAAACACGAAATGGCTGAGTTCCGGGACAGTGGCTGGAAGATGTTCAAGCGGAAGGCAGAAGAACTGTTCCCAGACTTGGACCTTAACGGTGTAAGGATTGATGAAGACGACGTGGCCCAGACCCCCCTAGATGAGGGCTTTGAAGAAGAAGACCTTATGTCAAGCGAGGCGGAGTGACATGGCCCAGACCTTGTTTTGTTTTGTTGTTGTTGTTGTTGTTTTTTTTTTTTTTTTTTTTTTGTGACTGTAAGAAACTTATGTACAAGTTTGTGAATAAGTAAAATTTTTAGTCTTGTTTTCATGTTACTACTTCTATTTGCACATCTGAAATGAATGAGAATGGCGACTTGTATAAGTATTATGTATAAATCATTGTGAAGTGTAAAATGTAAGCAAAACTTAATGTAAAGGGAAGTTGAATCTTGTAAGAAAAATTCAATGCAGAGTGGACGTGAGAAAAACTCAATGTAGAGTAAAGTTAAGAAAAATTCAATACAAAGTGAAGTTGAACTTGTAATAAAATTATAAGTTTGTGTTCAAGTTAGGCTTGATTTGTAAGGAAAGAGTGAGAATATAGTCTGACTTGTAAAGGAGACATGTTAGAATGTCAAAGATGTGGAGTTTGAATCTATGCCCAAAAATGGAGTGGTAAATCGTGTTGCAAGGGTGTTGGTAAATGAAAGATGAGTTTGGAATTTGACTAAGTGAAGAGTGGAATTTTGACTAAGTGTGTCTACAAATGCCACAAGCATAAGGTTGGTATGAATGGCCTTGACCGAGCTCTGAATGCGTGCTCAGTTGGGGTTGAGCTATGATTAACTGACTTTGCAAGTGATTCAGTAGCTCGAAGTAACTCAGTCTGGCTGAGGTTGTGGAGGCTCGATCCGACCGAGGCTCTTACACTCAGTCTGGCTGGGCATGTCATGCTCGGTCTGGCTGAGGCTTGTTATGCTCAGTCTGGCTGGGACATGTCAAGCTCGGTCTGGCTGAGGCTTGTCATGCTCAGTCTAGCTGAAGCTGGTCACACTCAGTCTAGTTGAGGCTTTTATGCTTGGTCTGGCCGAGGCTTTTTGTGACTCGGTCTGGCCGAGCTCTCCGTGCTCAGTCTGGCTGAGGCTTTTTGTGCTCGGTCTGGCTGAGGCTGCAATCAAAACGTTATTGGAATACCACAGATAACTGAGATATAAGCTTGCTGTCATACAAAGTGTAGCCAATGGGGTCATATATTTACACTATATAAGGAGAAAACGAGAACGTAGATTGTCAAAAAGAACATACAACATTTTGGACGATACAAAAATACAACTTTTATTCAAAATAGCTTCAAATGTTCAATATTCCAAAGATGGGGGAGGTCTCGACCTTCCATGTCCTGAAGTCGGTAAGTGCTCGGATGTGGTCTGGCTTTCACAACGTAAGGTCCTTCCCACTTGGTTGCCAGTTTTCCCTCAGTCGGATTTTTGGTGGCAAGAGTTACTTCTCGCAAAACAAGGTCCCCTTCGGCGAACTCCCTTGGTCGGACTTTGCGGTCGTAATGTGCTCTTGTTTTCTGTTGGTACGAGGCCCGTCTGACTGCAGTGGTTTCTCGGAGCTCTTCAATTAGGTCCAGGTCTGCCCGACAAAGCTCTTCAGTTAGCTCTGGATTCGGATGTAGAACCCTCGGGGTAGGAAGACCGACTTCTACTGGGATGATCGCCTCAGCGCCGTATGTTAGGCGAAAGGGGGTCTCCCTAGTAGGAGTCCAAGCGGTAGTGCGGTAGGCCTAGAGTACATTCGGTAGTTCCTCAGCCCAAAGTCCCTTAGCAGCTTCCAACTTGGTTTTGATGATCTTCAAAAGAGAATGGTTGGTGACCTCAACTTGGCCATTGGCTTGGGGATGACCTGGGAAAGAAAAACAAAGCTGGATTTGAAGCTCGACACAGAATTTTCTATACTTGGCATTATCAAATTGTTTGCCGTTGTCGGAGACAATGGCTTGAGGGATGCCAAATCTGCAGACGATCGACTGCCAAATGAACCTGGTTGTGTTCCTCTCGGTAATTGTGGCAAGGGGTTCTGCCTCCACCCATTTAGTGAAGTAATCAATGGCGACAATGGGAAATTTGGTTTGGCCTCGGCCAGTGGGCAACGAGCCAACCAAGTCGATCCCCTATTTGGCGAATGGGTAGGGACTGCAGAGTGTGATCAATTCTGTTGGTGGAGCATGGGGGATGTTGGCGAAACGTTAGCACTTGTCACATTTGAGCACAAAGTCTGTCGCATCTTGATTAAGAGTGGGCCAGAAATAACCAGTGCGAAGTATTTTGTGGGCTAGGGACCTGCCGCCCGAGTGATTGTCACACACGCCCTCATGGATTTCTCTCATTACGTAAGTCGCCTGAGCAGGATTGAGGTATCTGAGGTACGGGCATGAAAAACCTCTCTTGTACAAAAGACCGTCGACAATAATGTAATTGGATGACTGGGCCCTGACCTTGGCGGCTTGTTGTCGGTCGTCTGGCAGTTCTCCTGTTGTCAAAAAGAGAAAAATGTCGGATGCCCAGGGGATAGGTTCATTTTGGAGGAAGTGGACCGCTTGCTGGTCAGGGGAAATAGCAGGGTGGGTCAGATATTCGAGGCGGACACCGTGGTTGAGATCTGACTGATCTGTAGAAGCCAATTGAGCCATCTCATCTGCCTTGGAGTTTTCCGCCTGAGGGATGTGCTGGATGTGGAAAGCATTGAAGAGACGAACAAGGGGAAGTGCAAGATCCCTGTAAGCCCGCATTGTGTCATCCTTGGCATCGAATTCCCCCGTAACTTGTCTGACAATAAGCTGGGAGTCACTGAACACTCGGATATGGCTGACACCAATGTCTCGGGTGAGACGGAGACCTGCTATCAATGCCTCATATTCGGCCTCATTATTGCTGGTGTCGAACAACAAACGGAGAGCACATTTAAAGTAAGGACCCTTGGGGACGGTGAGGATAAGACCAGCCCCACTTCCTTCTTTGCGGGATGATCCATCGACGTTGAGGGTCCAAGAGTGGGGGTCGTCTAGCTTGGTTGGGTTTGTTGGGGGAGGAGGAGTTGTGGTCGGAGTGGGGTTTGTGAATTCTAGGATGAAATCAGCAACAGCCTGCTCCTTGATCGCCGTCCGAGGCCGGTAGGAAATGTCAAACTGGCTAAGTTCAACTGACCACTGCATGAGTCTTCCAGAAAGCTCTGGTTGTTGCATTATCTTCTTCAATGGTTAGTCAGTGAGGACCACAATGGAATGGGCTTGGAAGTAAGGACGGAGTCGTCTGGAGGTAGTGACCAAGGCCAAGGACATTTTTTCCAGCAGTGGGTAATTCTGCTCCGCTTCCCTAAGAGCCCGACTGATATAGTAGACTGGCCGCTGGACGGAGTTGTCTTCCCTAATAAGAGCTGCATTGACTGCGGTGCTTGACACGGCTAAATAGAGGAAAAGTGGTTCACCCATGATTGCCTGAGAGAGGAGAGGGGGGTAGGCCATGCATTACTTCAACTGCTGAAAAGTCTCTTCAGATTCGGTAGTCCACTTAAAAGTTTGTCGTAGCACCTTGAAGAAGGGGAGGCACTTATCCGTTGCGCGTGAAATGAAGCGGTTGAGGGCGGCAACTTAACCAGTGAGTCTTTGAAACTCCTTAACTACTCTAGGTGACTGCATTTCAATCAAGGCCTTGATCATTTTAGGGTTGGCCTCTATGCCCCGTTGACTGACCATGAAACCCAAAAACTTCCCAGATCCTACTCCGAAGGTGCACTTCTCCGGGTTGAGCTTCATTTGGTACTTTCATAGGGTGGCGAAGGTCTCTCGCAGGTCGGTCAAATGGTCAGCGGAGAGTTTGCTCTTGACTAGCATGTCCTCGACATAAACTTCCATATTTCGACCGATCTGATGATGGAACACGGCGTTGACCAACCGTTGGTAGGTGGCCCCCGCATTTTTCAATCCAAACGACATTACACGGTAATGGTAGGTGCCTCAATCGGTGATGAAGGAGGTGTGTTCACGATCAGATGGGTGCATCAGAATTTGGTTGTACCCAGAGAAGGCATCCATGAAGCTGAGCATTTGATGATCGACCGTGGCGTCAACCAGCAAATGTATGCGGGGGAGGGGATAACTGTCTTTGGGGAAAGCCCGGTTAAGGTTGGAGTAGTCGACACAGAGTCACCATTTACCATTGTTCTTACGGACCAGGACAACGTTTGACAACCATCTAGGGCAGTCTATGTTTTTGATGAATTGTGCTTCGAGGAGCTTGTCAACCTCTGCGGCAATGAGAGTGTTGCGCTCCAGATGAAAGATGCGCTACTTCTGGCGGTAAGGTCGGAAATGGGGTTCAATGCTAAGGCGGTGGGTTATCAATGAGGGGTCAATACCCAGCATGTCTGAGTGGGTCCAAGCAAATACATCGTTGTGTCCGATCAGGAGAGCAGTAAGGTCGGCCTTTGCTTGGGGGGATAGTTGCCTGCCGATTTTGGTAGTTTTGGTCGGGTTGGCGGGGCCGATGGGAACCTCAACGAGCTCCTCCACAGGCTCTCCTCTGACCAGCTCGTCCTTATCCCGGACGTCAAGTCCTTCAATGATCATGGCTTCCTTAAGCTTAACTTCTTTTAGTAAGGCGACATAGCATTTCCTGGCCACGGTCTGCTCTCGCTTTACAATCCCGACCCCCAGATCGGTGGGAAACTTAACGGCAAGGTGATAAGTTGATGTCATAGCTTGGAAGGAATTTAGGGCAGTACGGCCAATGATGATGTTGTAGACGAATGGGCAGTCAGCAACAAGGAAGGTGAGTAACTTTGTAGTCTGCCATAGGTACTCGCCGATTGTGATGGGAAGATCGATGGAGCCGATGGAGATGACCCGGTCGCCAGTGAAACCGACCAAAGGGGTTTGGAGAGGAGACAGACTTTCCTCTCCAATTTTGAGCTGGCGAAAGCAGTTGAGAAAGATAATGTCTGAAGAACTGCCGTTGTCGATGAGAACTCGTCTGATCTTGTAGTTAGAGAGGAGGGCAGAAATAACGAGAGGGTCATCATGAGGGTAGCGGATGCCTGTACAGTCGGCGTCCGTGAAGGTGATAGGGTCGGTCCACTGCTTGGGCTGTTTGGAGGGTCGATCGACCGTGGCAACTGCTTTGTCTGAGCCCTGCCTTATCTTTCTGAGTTCTGCCCTCTGAGTCGAGCGGGATGGTCCCCCACAAGCAAGGCCGCTTGAAATGACTCTGATATCTCCAACAGGTGGGGGGGTTGCCTGGCGGCCGAGGTTGTTGTGGAGGGCGATCATGGCCTTGGTCAGGTTGGGCTAGCTGCCGGGGAGGGGGTGCGCCGGCGGTTGTTTCCGAGGGGTTCAGTTCTTTACCTCTGCTGAGAGCGGATGTTTGTGAACCAGCTAAGATGTCTCTGGAGTATGAGGGTCTCGACCTGATCTTTGAGGTTAACGCACTCATCGGTGTTATGGCCATGGTCCTGGTGAAAGTGGCAATATTTGGACTGGTCTTTCCAATTGGAAGGGGTTAGTGAATGTTGGGGCCATTTAAGGGGGTAGTCCCGCTGGATCTGATTGAGGACTTGTTCCATAGGGGAATTAAAGGGTGTGTACCGCTCCAACCGACCGGGCGGTCGGGCTGGTGCCGACCAGTCAGCCCGGGGGGGGGGTCAGTTGGTATAGTGTGGTGTTTGGCTATTATACTGGATGTTTCTGGGTTCTGAGTCTTTTCTCTTTTCTCTGGGGGTCGGGTTTTTGGTTATTGGATCTTGTCGGGGCGGCTAGGAAATCCTCAGCATTCATGTATTTTTGGGCTTTGGAAAGTAGGGCTTCCATGGAGGTCGGAGGATTTTTAGAGAGGGAGAACAGGAAGTCGGACGACCGTAGACTGGCCATGAATGCAGTGAGGATGACCTTGTCATCATTTTTCGCTATTTGTAGGGCCTCGGTATTGAAGCGGGTAACGAAACTGCGTAGCGACTCCCCCTCGGTCTGTCAAATGTTGAGGAGTTGGGTTGCCGGGCGTCGCTAGTGCTGGGCTCCAATAAAATGGCTAAGGAAGGAGTCACTGAGATGCTGGAAAGTGAAGACGAAGTTTGCTGGTAACTGGCTAAACCACAGCCGAGCTGACCCCTTCAGTGTCACGGGGAAAGCTCGACACATGATCTCGTCAGGGAATGCATGGAGGATCATGAGGGTTTTGTAGGTTTCCAGATGGTTGACTGGGTTGGTCGTACCGTCAAAAGAGTCGATGGTGGGCATCTTGAACTTGGGGGGTAGAGGTTTGTCCCGAATGGAAGCGACAAATGGTGAGTTTGCTGTGGTAGAGGGTTTATGCTGGATGTTCTACATGACCCCTTGGAGTTTGAGCTTCATGGCTCGGAGTTTCGCGTCCCAGAGAGGGATGCGGTCACCTCCGGAGGGCAACAGGGGCTGGACGCTGCTGGTGTCTCCTTCAAGGATTGGTGCCAGGATCGATGGTTGTAGGCCCCAGGGTGGCAAGTTTATACCTGGGGGAGGGGGTTGCAAGCCTTCTCTGTTGGGTGGATTAGGCTAGAGAAGGCTGCAAGATAGTATGGCGCGGGGCTTGTTCGTGGTTGGGAGGAATATCGGGAGGTGCTGGGGGGGCATAGGAAGGTTTTTTTGGAGTAGGGCATTAATTAGGGCTTGGTTTTGCTTGGCCATGCGGTTAATGCTGTTGGTAAGCTCGATGAAATATTGTGGTGGGTTGTTTGGATTGGGGGGGTCGGCTTGGTGGTTGGCAGTATTTTGGTGGGAAGCCATGGATCTAGTCGTGACCATACACTTCGATGAGTAGCGAGAAGGGGTTATTGGAACAGGGTCTCCGGCGACAGTGAATACAACTGGCGCGAGGAGCAAAGCGTTCCCATAGACGGCGCGAACTGGTGATACAGTTACGAGACGACGGGTTCCAGAAGGAATGGGTTGGACTGGTCCACACTTCTCCAACCGATATCTGAATGGCCAAGCCCACCTGAGAACCTGCACAAGAGTTCAACGGGGAACGGGGAGTCCCCCAGCGAACCCTCCGACGAGCAAGTTAGAGAGAGAAATGGAATGTAGAGATATGCCTCTGAGATAGAAAAACTTAACCTTCTTCTTGTCTTCGACTTCTGCTTATATCTCGTAGTAATCATTTCGTTGTCCCTTCCGACCTGTCACCTTGGCCGAAAGTCTATGTTCTAGCTCACCTTGTTCATGGTGGAGCTGTTCTGTCTCGACGAAGAGGTGTTGTCGTGATAAATGCTGTGATGGGCTGCATTAATGGCGATGTGCAGTGGCAATAACTTTGCAGATCTTTGTCTGCTGACGTGGCTTTTCCTTTACCGCCACATGTTTGAATATCATTGGCTCTTCATGCCATGTTGGCTTCCAGCTGTTCTGGACCTTATCAATTGGCTTGTGTATTGGGCTCTAAGTGATGGGCTTGAGTTGTTCATAGTGGGTTATAGTCTTTATGGGCCTAACCATGTCAAATACTACGTTGAATATTGTTTAGGTTATGTTTTTCATTCTTATAAATTAGTCCTTATACTTTAATTGTAGTTTTCATTTGGTTTCTTTTCTCTAAATTGAATATTAAAATTAATATTTTTAAGACGTTTGTCAACCTTCTAAAATATATATGCAGATAAAATTTGTATAAATTTAAAATGAAGACCAAATTGAATCAATTAAAATTAAAATAAATTTTCAATCAAATTATAAATGTAAAAGGTGTAATTAAACTTAGAATAAATTACACTCAGCCTCCTTTATGTTTGGTTATTTTCTCACTTTGATCCTTAAAATTTAATAATATTTTTTCTTTCATTTTAGCCCTTCATATTTTAGGTTTTCTCCAATTTACTTCTAAAACTAATTTCTCTTCAAACGAAAAATGTCACGTTAATTGTCATACAATATAAAAAATCGATATTGCTATATAAGTCTAAAATTTAAACCAATTTCTCAAGCCCAATAATGTGGTTTCAGAACACTCTCTCTCATATCTTTTCTAATCATAAACTAATCATATCACTTGCACATCATTAGGTCTAGAAACATTAAAAAAAAAATGGTCTAAAAGTTGAGTTTGCATATCATTTTTTTAAAAAATTATATTATTATATGAAATTTAGGTTTGTATTAGAAATATGAGTTATATATAATGAAATATTTTTATATTACGTAACTGTCAATGTGTTTTTTTTTTATCTAATTTTATGTATCAGCTAGTTTTTAAAATAAATTGAAAAAAATTAAAACACGAAAAGTTAAGATGAGAAAAAAAATTAAAATTAAAATGAGAAAATAACCAAATATAAGGTGGGTAACGTGTAACTTCCGTTAAACTTATTGTTTACATTTACTACTAGAAAGATCCAGTAAATGTATTCATTTCGTACTAGGTTTTTTTTTTATTTTTTTATTTTTATTTTTTTATGTGTCCAAAAGACTTTTAACTTGCAAGGCATTTCCATATTATGGATTTTTTTATGTTTGTGAAAAGTTGGACCATAGACTTTTCACAATAAATTAAATTGGGTAAATTACGTTTTTGTACTTTATTTCTTGTGTTATTTTAGTGTTTGTAATTTTAATTAGTTCGATTTTGAGTTTAAAATTATAATTTTACCTTAATTTAATCTAATTAATTACTACTCCTAGAGTTTTTTTTTTTAATGAAAAATACGTACATAAGAGATTTCTATCATATTTTTAAAGGCAAAATAATAAACTTATTCAACTCAGTGAGTTAATATCAATCAATTTAAAGATAATTTTTCATCAAAAACACTAATATCTTATATTATCAATTGAATCAAATTAATATAAAATCTAAAATCACGGATCAAATTTGAATAAATTGAAAGTGTAGACACTAAATTAATATAATAGATAAAATATAAGGACTATTAATGTAATTTATAAAATTAAATTAGTTAAAAGGTTATAAAAGTTATTAGAAAAACTTGAAGGTAAAAAGTCAAATAAAAGGTCCAAAAAAGAAATGTATTCGCTTTGCTTTTTACACATTTTTCCAAATTATTTCTAAACACATCTGTTTTTGCATACTTATATTTTAATTAAAATGTGAAAATTTTATTAAAAATGCCATTTTTCCAAAGAAACCCTCAGTAGTACTTTCATAAAGTAATTATATATATTTTAAAAAAAATTATAATTATAATTATTAATGTTTATAAAATTTATCATTTATAAATATTTTTTAATTGAATCCAAAAAAGAAATTCTTTGGGTATTGTTTGTCTAAAGGTCGAGAAAATATATTTCTCTCAAAAGTAGAGTTATTTATTTATTTATTTATAAATATAAGTACGATTTGGCAATGTTGTGAAGTAATCTTACTTCACCACTAACCTATAATGAAAATCTTTCTTTTCCACCGGCCTAGCTAAGAGTAGAAGCATGAAGGCTTAAATCAAGATTTTCAACAATGGTTGGCTACAACTGTTTGAAATTTATAGTCTCAATTGCATTTGCATTTAATGTTTTTACATTGTCTAATTTATCTATAAATAGCTTATGTATCGTAGAGATCAGTGTGTGGGAGAAAGAAAATAAAAAGAAGAGAAGATTGTAGTTCATGCTCTATTTGTTTTTCAAAATTGTTTGAATGAATTTAAATTGAGTTTGGCCTAGTGTTTATCCTCTCATTGTGAATCACCATAAGTGGTTTGCACCCCACTCCCACCAACAGTGGCATCAGAGTTGAAGGTAGCTTGAATTTGCAGACATTTTGCAAAATTTTCAAGAACAGAGCATTGTTTCAAATTTTGCCTAGAAATCAAAGTTATTGAAATCAACTTTTGATCACACCAGTGTGTACTTCTCATCGAGACGATCACATTGCAAAAAATCACATTGAAAATCTAGTTCCACAGAGACTGCACGCGCCACACGCGTCGTCGACGCTGTTACTACGCGCAGTAACGCACCCACACGCTGCCACGCGTCTTCTTCGCCCAGATTTGCACAGTCTGACCTGTTTGATGTACGATCCGATCCATTAGCCCGAATTTGGATCCGTATCCAGAAGTTGATGTCATTGACGACGTCATTACTGATTTCAATTTGAAAAGAGCCACAAGTTGAGCCGAACTACAAGTTGAGCCGAGCCGTCGAGAGGAGTCGCGCTTGCAAGCCACAGACCGAGCCGAGCTATGCCGCCATGCCACTGATGTCACGCTGATGTCAGCCGATCTAGAGAAATTATCCGGTGCTTCTCAAAAGTTCCGGATTCAGCCGATCTGAACCGTCCAACTATTTTGGCTGGATCTAAGCCGTTTGAAGTCCGTTTTTGGTGATCCAATAGTGCTTTCCAACTATTTGGAATATTCCAAACACATTGATACAGTTAGAATTTGCAAATTATATCCTGAAAATTTATAGATTTCTTAAAGTTAATCCATGGCCAACACAAACAATTTCTTTCAGCCCCAGTTTCCAAAACTCAACAAGGAAAACTATGAAAATTGGAGTTTTCAAATGCAAGTTCTATTAGCCTCACAAGATTTGTGGGAGTTAATGGATCAAGGATATGTCGAGCCAGCTACTCTAAAAGATGAAGGAAATTTGAATGAAGCTCTGAAGATGGCGTTAAAAGATTCAAGGAAGAAAGATAAAAAGGCCTTGTATCTACTTCATCAAGACATTGATGAGTTAAGCTTTAAGAAGATTTCAATAGAAGCAACCTCTAAAAAGGCATGGAGTATTCTTTGCAATTCACACTGTGGAATTGAAAAGACGATCAGAGTTTGACTCCAGGTGTTACGTGGTGAATTCGAGGTGTTGCACATGAATGAGAATGAGTCAATTTCTGAATACTTCAACAGAACATTGATCATTGTTAATTAGATTAGAAGATATGGAGAGAAAATGGAATCTCTTCAAGTGATAGAGAAGATTCTACGATCACTCAGTCCCAAGTTCGAGCACGTGGTTGTAGCAATAGAAGAGTCCAAGGATCTCAATGCCATGACCACCGATGAGCTGATGCGCATACTTAAGATTCATGACCAAAGGATCAACAAGAAGACTCCCTCAAGTTCTCTAGAGCAAGCTCTTCAATGAAAGCTGTCTTTCAACGATGACAGAAACGAGCAAGGGGGGACATCACAAAGAGGCCGAGGAAGAGGCCGTGGTTACAATAACCGAAGTTCTGGTTGTTGAGGAAAAGGCGGAAGAGGTCTAGCTGGAGGAGGAAGAAGTCAACCACACTTTGCTCCAAGAGGAAGAGCAAAAAGAAGAGGAGGTGGTTACAACAACCGACCATGATTTGACAAAAGCAATGTTCAGTGCTACCATTTCCACAAGTTTGGGCATTATAGCAATGAATGCCGAAGTAGAGCAACAACAAAAGCCAGAGAGCAAGTTAATTTTGCCGAGCAGGAAACAAACAAAGACGAACCTACAGTCTTTTTTTGTCCACCATGGAGAAACTAAAAACCAAAACAATGTTTGGTATCTAGATTCGGGAGCCAGTAATCGCATGTGTGGTAAAAGAGAGTTGTTCGTCGAGCTTGACGAGACTGTACAAGCGCAAGTCTCATTTGGTGATTCTTCAAAGACTCTAGTGAAAAGAAGAGGCAATATTCTGATCAAGCTCAAGAATGGAGATCATGATTACATCTCCAATGTTTATTATGTTCCTGCCATGAAGAACAACATTTTGACTATGGGATAACTCTTAGAGAAAGGATATGACATCAGCATGAAAGATTGTCATCTTACCATCAAAGAGAATCATGGTAATTTGATCGTTCGGGTGAGAATGTTCAAGAATTGGATGTTTTTAGTGAACATCCAACATGATGCTGCGAAGTGTTTAAGTGCCATCATCAAAGACAAAGACTGGCTATGGCATTTGAGGTTTGGACATCTCAACTTTGGAAGCTTGAAGCTGTTGTCAATCAAGAATATAGTGAAAGGGCTCCCTCATATTGCTCATACTAATGAAGTCTGCGAAAGCTGCATTCTTGGCAAGCATCACAGAACTAGTTTTGCCAAAGAAGTTAAGTGGAGAGCAACAAAGTTGCTGGAGCTAGTGCACACTGATGTGTGTGGTCCATTGAAGCCAATGTCAAATGAACAGAATAGATATTTTCTCACCTTCATTGATGATTATAGTAGGAATACATAGGTGTATTTTCTTAAAATAAAGTCAGAGGTGTTTAGTATCTTTAAAGAATTCAAAGCTTTTGTAGAAAAGCAAAGCAGCTATTATATTAAGACATTGCGATCAGATCAAGGTGGAGAATATACATCTGATATTTTTGAAAGATTTTGTAAAGAGCATGGAATCAAACATCGAACAACACCATCCCATATGCCACAGCTGAATGGTGTTGCTGAAAGGAAGAATCGCACGTTGAATGGAAAAGAATTGCCCAAGCAATTTTGGACTGAAGCCGTATCATGTGCTGTGTATATACTAAATAGATGCCCAACCAGGAGCCTTCACTCTGTGACTCCAGAAGAGGCTTAGATTTCACATAAGCCAAGTGTCATCCATCTCAGAATATTTGGGTGTGTTGCGTACACCAAGATTCCAGAAGCAAGAAAAACCAAGCTCGATGATAAGGGAGAAAAATGTATCATTGTCGGATATGAAGACAGAACAATGGGATACAAGTTGTATAATCCCATTACTAGAAAGGTGATCATGAGTAGAGATGTGATATTTGAAGAAGAAGAAGAAGCTTGGAACTGGAATCAAGATGAAGTTGTTAAAGATGTAGAACTCATTCTTGAAAATGAAACATCAAAAGCTTCGGTTGAAATCACAAGAGAAGGTCAAGATGAACCCCAAACTTCTCCACATAGAATACTTGCACCTAGATCGCCAGTTTCTCATAGAAGTGATGCATCATAATCATCATCATCATTATCATCATCATCATCATCAGATGATAGTTTTTTCAAACAACCAAGACCAATGAGAAATTTGTAGGAGATATATGAAACTACAGCAGAAGAAGATTTGAATTTGTTCTGCCTACTCGCAGATAGTGATCCACTTTCTCAAAAACCATCAAAGAAGATAAAATGGAAGAAAGCAATGGATGAAGAAATTCATGCCATTGAGAAAAATGACACATGGAAGCTTACCAGTCTACCAGAGGGGCACAAACCCATTGGAGTGAAACGGGTATACAAGACAAAGAGGAATGCACAAGGCGAAGTACAACGCTACAAGGCAAGATTAATGGCAAAAGGTTACAAGAAGAGAGCTGGAATTGATTAGGGAGAGGTGTTTGCTCCAGTTGCCCCGTTGGAGACTATAAGGCTAATGATTTCTTTGGTTGCCCAGCACAAGTAGCAGATTTATCAATTTGATGTGAAATTTGCATTTCTTAATGGTTTTCTTGAAGAAGAAATCTATATTAAACAACCTTCAGGGGTATGTTTAGAATGGGCATGAAGACAAAATGTACAAATTAAAGAAAACACTTAATGGACTGAAGCAAGCTCCACGTGCATGGAATACTAGATTTGATCAGTATTTTCATGACAATGGTTTTGAAAAATGCCCATATTAGCACGCACTATATTTGAAGAAGGAAGTTGATGGAAGCACGTTGCTTGCTTGTCTTTATGTTGATAATCTAATTTTCACTAGAAACAATCCAACCATGTTCAAAGAATTTAAAAGAAGTATGGTCCAAGAATTTAAAATCACAGATATTAGATTGATAGCTCATTTTCTCAGCATTGAAGTGGGACAAAGAAAAGATAGAATTTTTATTTCCCAAAGTGGCTATGCCAAGGAGTTTCTCAAGAGATATGGAATGTAGAATTGCAATTCAGTGAACACTCTTATAGATAGTGGAGTGGAGCTCAAAAAAGGTACAAAGGCGAGTGATGTGGATCCAACTTATTTCAAGAGCTTAGTTGGAAGTCGTTGCTATCTTACTTGCACCAGGCCAGACATACTCTATGGAGTAGGACTGATTAGCAGATATATGGAATCACCGGATCAATCACATCTTTATGCAGCAAAGAGAATTCTTTGCTACATCAAAGGTTCAATCGATGATGGTTTATTCTATAAACCAACTGATAATTTTAATCTTGTTGGCTATTTAGATAGTGACTGGGGACGTGACTTAGATGAACGAAAAAGTACTATTGGGTTTGCTTTCTTTATCAGAAATACAGTGTTCACTTGGTCGTCCAAGAAGCAAGCTATTGTGACACTATCAACTTGTGAAGTTGAGTATGTTGTAACTAACTCAGCTGTGTGTCATACAATTTGGTTAAGAAATGTGCTGAAGCATTTAGGATTTCCACAAGAAAGTCCTACTGAGATCTATGTTGATAATCGCTCTGCTAAAGAACCCAGTTTATCATGAAAGAAGTAAGCATATTGATACACACTATCATTTCATCCGAGAGTATGTGAAAAAGAGAGAGGTGGAGTTATATTCTTGCAAATCTCAAGATCAGCTTGTATATATTTTCACGAAGCCATTGAAAAATGATCTGTTCAACAGAATGAAGATAATGCTTGGGATGAAGCAGCATGGAGAATCAAGATTAAGGGGGGATATTGTGAATTAATCTTGCTTCACCGCCAACCTATAATGAAAATCTTTCTTTTGCATCGGCCTAGCTAAGAGTAGAAACATGGAGGCTGAAATCAAGATTTTCAACAATGGTTGGCTACAATCGTTTGAAATTTATAGCCTCAGCTGCATTTGCATTTAATGTTTTTACATTATCTAATTTATCTATAAATAACTTATGTATCGTAGAGATCAGTGTGTGGGAGAAGAAAATAAAAAGGAGAGAAGATTGTAGTTCATGCTCTGTTTGTTTTTTAAAATTATTTGAGTGAATTTAAATTGAGTTTGGTTAGGTGTTAATCCTCTCATTATGAATCACCATAAGTGGTTTGCACCCCACTCTCACCAACAGGAAACACATTAAAATAGCTAAAAAGTTTTTTTAAAAAATTACTATGAAAAAGTCAATTATTTATTCTATTTTTTGCACATCTTTTTATAAAAAAATATAAAAAATTAAAATAGTGGATTTCCAAAACAACCCTTAGTTATGTGGCCAGATATTTTTCCCCCTTACCTATTTCGTTTAAATTATTTTTAAATAAAGAATTAATCACAAACATTCACGTAATTGAATCAACTTGTGCTTAAATCCTTACAGCATGAACAAATCTTTCAAAGTAAGATTTAAGCCGTATAATCCGTGGCCCCAATAATTTTTGCTAACGAGAGGAGTCGAACTTAAGATCTTAGAGAGAGCAAACCTCCATATACTAAATCTTATCTACTAGGCCAAACCCTTCAAGTTAACATTCACATAAATAGTTGAAAATTGAATACAAAAATGCATAAAAAACGTGCTCACTAATAATAATTTTAGAGTATAGGCAATGCTAATTATACATAATTTGTATGTATAAATAAAAAATACCAAAATATTTAATGCATCGTCAAAATTCATTTAAAATATGTGTTTCTATCATACAAACATTGAATCTTAACAACAAATTATATTTCTAAGCATATTACCATGCATGAATTCTAAGCATATTTCTTTAAAGTAATGCTATATATCTACGTGTGGAACCATGCCTCTATTTCTAGTGATAATAAAAAATATAAAATATTTCTATATGTATAACATTTTCATATCTTTATGTCAAGAGATAGAATGAATATGCATACATCAAATGTGGGTTTGTTCCACACAAATTTCAACAAACAAATTCACGCGTGTAATTCAGAGACATCAAAAAACTCATTTTGAATGAGCCAAACAAATTATTTTCTCATTCTTGACCAAAATTTTTAAGTCCTATTTTTGCATGGGTGAATTATCCAAGCAGCCTTATTAGATACTAAAAGATGGTCATTTTGACAAGAATATTTACCAAATAGTCATGCATTAAGATTAGACTTACCAAACAGTCAATGCAACCAAACACAGCATAACATGGTTTCTCTCAAGCTCACTATATAAAGCATGCAGCACAAGCTCATTCAGTATAACTTTCATACAAACAGATTGATATACATATTGTTTAGAGAGAAAAAATAAAACAATATGGACACCAATAGCAACATTGCTAAAGGATGGAGGGTTCTAAGTGGTGAAGATAACTGGAAGGGCCTATTGGACCCTCTAGATATTGATCTACGGCGACAGATCATTCACTATGGAGAAATGGCTCAAGCAACTTACGACAACTTCATCTCTGATAAGTTAGATCATTCACTATGGAGAAATGGCTTAAGCAACTTACGACAACTTCATCTCTGATAAGTTGTCCAAATATGCAGGAAGTAATCGGTATGCAAAGACAGACCTCTTTGCTAAGCTGGGTCTAGATCTATCGATGTATCGCGTGACTAAATATTTGTACGCAACATCATCAAAACAAGTCCCCGATGCATTTATCTTGAAGTCTCAATCAAGAGAGGCATGGAGCAAAGAATCAAACTGGATGGGATATGTTGTGGTGGCCACAGATGAAGGGATGGCTAAGTTGGGGAGGAGAGACATTGTGATTGCCTGGAGAGGAACAATTCAGGCCTTGGAATGGGCTAACAACTTGCAAATTCTTTTAGTCTCACCTTCAAAGATAATTGGAGAGCAAGATGATGATACTAAGGTGCATCAAGGATTTTACTCTATCTACACTTCAAACAATCCAAGATCACCGTTCACCGAGGCCAGTGCTAGAGACCAGGTAAATTTGATAACCCAAAAAGCATTTAAGCTTATACTTCTTAAGCAAGGAAAACTACCTAACCTAAAATAATTGATCAAAAATGAATTATATATAAATTTAAAGGTCAAATTGTACTGGTAGTCCCTATATTTTGATCCTTGTGTCATTTTGGTCTATATAATTTTAATTAGCTAAATTTGGTCCTAAATTTATGATTTCATCTGAATTTGGTCAAATTGTTCCCAATTTTTAGTGTTTTTAATGAAAACTGTGCATATAAAAGACATGTCGTAATTTTATAAGCAAAATTGTAAACTTATTCAACTTGATGAGTTAATCTCAACTAATTTAGTGACCATTTTGCTTCAAAAATCTTAATTATCATTATCAATTGGACTAAATTAACACAAAATTTAAAATCAAGGGTAGAAATTGAACTAATTCAAATGATAGAGGACCAAAATAACATAAGAAGCAAATTGTAGGGATTACCGATGTAATTTGCCCAGATCTAAACTATATATGATATGATAACACTCAAAATAAATCTATTGCACATGATTTATTTTTACAAGCGACATTTTTTAACTTCCTAAAATTGTTGTTTAGGAAAAGATTGTACACAATAATTTCTTAATTTGGAGAACAATGCCAAAACTAATATTGTTTTTTCATCATATTATATTTCAGGTTGTTACAGAGGTCAGAAGACTTGTCGAGGAATACCAAAATAAAGAAATCAGCATAACTGTAGTTGGTCACAGTTTAGGTGCAGCAATTGCTACCCTAAATGCTAATAGATTTAACATTCCTAAAAACCAGCCAGACAAAGCATGCCCTGTGACTGCCTTTGTGTTTGCAAGTCCAAGAGTTAGGGATTCAGACTTCAAAAAGGTCTCGTGTGGGTTGAAGAATCTTCATATTCTACATATTTGCAATGCCTAGATATTGTTCCAAAGGTTCCATTCATAAGCTACAAAAACGTGGGTGAAAAATTGGCAATTAACACTACCATGCCTTTGTGTTTACAAATTTTGGCACGCCCAGTAGGGCCCCTCTGCCTTTCATCTCTTTCTCCTAAATCAACTTCCCAAAGTTTGTTTGATCAAGTGCAATGGCGTTCAAGAAGGTTTAAATTGCTTCGAGCAACAAGACTACTAGTAGGAACACCGCCGTAATATGGGTCCAATTACTCGCAGCAAGGACAAGGCTACCATTTCTTTTGCAACTTATGGGGCTATGCCAATCACTAATGCAACAAAGCAGGTGCATGACAAATCTCACAAATTCACAGTTGTTTCCACATCCAAGGCTAAGAAAAAGGAAATAGGAAACTTGAAGCTACACACTTCTGTCATAAGGCTTCTCTCTACATTCAACTTCTTTAGCTCGTGACGTAAACTCAAGCATGGGTTCATACTCAGGGTCATCTCCTGTTAGTCTAAGAAATTTTGTCTTGCAAGGTCACTCTCTTTCATCGTGTTCAATGGCTATGCAAGTCATAACTAGTGGCACTACTTCGGTGGAGGAACAACTAGCAACAATGGCTCATGCTATTGAAAAACTCACCAAGACTGTTGAAGAGAAAGATCTCCAAATCGCTTCATTAATGAACAAGTTAGAAGCACAAAATGTCATGAAACAAGTCAAGACAATTCCTATTTACCTGGCTTTACACTGTAAGCCACACTTGTTGAAAAGATGGACCTCGCATCAAACTCCGAATAAGTCGTTGGTAAGAAGACTCACCATATATCTATTGCAAAGCCAGCAGCTGGTCCAAGTGTTCAACTAGTTTCTGTTGCTTCATTGTCTATCTAATAACTCCAAGACATGATAGCAAACACAATCAGAGCCCAGTACGATGGCATTCCTTAAAGCACTCTCATGTACTCTAAGCCTTACACAAGGCGGATGGAGAGTCTCAAAATGCCAATTGGTTATCAACCTCTCAAGTTCGTGCAGTTTGATGGAAGGGGTAATCCAAGGCAACACATCGCCCATTTTATTAAAATAGGCAACAGTGCTAGGACAGAAGGAAATTCACTTGTCAAGCAGTTTGTTCGATCCCTCAAAGGAATGCCTTCGATTGGTATACTGACTTGGAACCTGAGTGAATTGACAGTTGGGAACAATTGGAACGAGAATTCTAAAATTGATTTAACAGCACCCGCCGAACTAAGTATGGTGGAGTTAACTAACACTAGGTAATGGGAAAATGAGTTTGTGGTGGATTACATCAGCAGCTGGTGCGCTTTAAGCTTGGACTGCAAAGATCATCTCCCTGAGGTCTCCGTTGTTGAAATGTGCATACAAGGCATGCACTGGGGACTTCTCTACATCCTTCAAGGCATTCGACCGCGTACATTTGAGGAATGTGCTCATGATAGGGAGATCAACATAGCCAACCATGGTGGCAAAAACCCTCCTACCCTTGACTAACGAAAATATATGGATGACAAGAAAGGAAATAAGTCTTTTGGCCACTTATTTGAGGAGGCAATGGTCATCATAATGTCTCTTGACAAGGCATCTTACAAAGATAAGAAGAAGGATGTCAAGAAGGAAAACCATTCCCAAATGAAAGAATGGCTGAGTCTTAAAGAGCTACAAGAAAAGAAATACCCTTTCCCAGACTCTGATGTGCCTGACATGTTAGAAGATCTACTTGAGAAAAAGTTCATCAAATTACTAGAATGCAAGCATCCAGAAGAGATGGGTCGCGTCAGCGACCCAAAATATTGTCACTACCATCGGATTGTTAATCATCTCACTGAGAAGTGCTTTGTGTTAAAGGAGCTAATGCTAGATTTAGCAAAGAAGAACAAAATCCAACTAGACCTAGAAGAAATTGCATAGTCCAACCTTACAGCCATTATTGTTGGGTCCCAAAGTTCAACAACTTCAAACTCTAAGGTAGAAATACTACAATCCTTAACTGTGGTATTAGGGCCAATCTCCAAAACCATTTAGTTTGGCTTATTTGAACCTGTGACAATACAAGTCCCAAGTCAAGATCTATATGTTCAAGAAGATCTAATTGCAAAAAGTGATAAGGATTGGATTTTTGTGGCACCAAATAAGTCAATAAAAGATAAATCTAATACTTAGTCTCCTCAAATGAAGAAGGAGAATTCTCATTAGTAACCCAAATGGAATATGGCAAAAAGAAGGACAAGGGAACATTTCAAATAAACAAGGTGCTTGAACAATGTTTTCCTGCACCAATCATCCTACTTGACTTCTTTTCAAAAGGGTACTTTAATGATGACTTGGTTGAGACAGTATACATGGTTTCATTTGATGAAGAGATAGAGAGCGACCCAAAGTCAAAATCCCATCTCTCGAGTTTCAGTCTTTGATCGTGTTGAACCTCCTCTACTTTGTACGTCAGTTTTCAACAGGTTGAGCATTGGTAACCAAGAAGATGAAAGAACAACCTCTCCACCACGAAGGTCAATCTTTTCTCAATTAGAGAACAAAAACACAAAGTCCAAAACAGAAGAGCAGAAAACAAAGGCTAAGAAAGTCAAAACCATTTAATCTGAAAAAAATCAAGGGATGATAATTATAATTCCTTCTCGAATGAAGCGCGTCACAATAATCGAAGTTAGTCATATGGGCCATCTCAAAGCCAAACGACGCACCATTGTGTTAACTAGACAAGGCGAAGACCAAGTGAAAGATATATAACAAGGATGAAAGTGAACATGTCATCACCTAAACGCAACAAAAGTTCAAGATACTCCTTGACATGAGTTTAAACTGTCTCACAAATCAAGACACTCCTTGACATTAGTTTAAATTGTCCCACAAATCAAGACACTTCTTGACACGAGTCTAAATTGTCTCAAAAAAAATAAATACACTCCTTCATACAAGTTTAAACTATCTCTCAAACACTAAACTCCTTGACATGAGTCTAAACTATCCTAGGAAAAAAAAAACAAAAAACAAAAAACAAAACAAATTGAACTACGTTTTGACTTGATCCTTTGTGGGTTACTTAGGTAGCTTGGGGTTGTCCTCTAGGTTCAACAAAAAGAAGAAAAAAAAGAAAAGAAAGAAAAAGTCCTTTGACCATTACTTTTATGCTACTTCTCTTGGGGACATGTATGCTCAAGCATATTGTATGAATGCATTGTGACAAGCCAATTAGAAGTTGCAAACATATAATTAAATAAATGATAGTGAGTGTGTGAATGACATGCTCATGGTGAAAAATTAATCTAATAACCTATGGTCGAAGGATGGTGGTTTAAGTGTCTACTTCACTAGTCTAATATTCAGTCGGGTAGCTCAATAGCAGCATTCTCTCCACATATGTCAAACTAACCACCTATGGTCGAATAGGTAATGGTGGAAGTGTCTACTTCACTAGCTCAATATCCATGCGGCTAGCTTAATAGGCATATTCCTCCACATTAGTCAAACTAACCACATATGGTCGAATGGATAGTGGTGGAAGTGTCTACTTCACTAACCTTTGTGGCAAAATATGAGAGAAAATGTAATTGGTACCCGCGTGGGGAGTCAAGTTAACTAAGCCCACTAAGCTAAGCCTATATAAGATTTCTTGATTACAAACACTCTCATTTTGTCATCCTTGAGGGCAAAACGTGAGAGAGAAAGAGACCAAGGGAGCTTGAGATCAAAGCCTGAGGTTTGGAAGGTTTTGCTAGGAGATTTGAAGAGTTGCTCAAGATTATCACTAAACCTTAAAGAATTGAGAACTCTAGGTAAGAATCATGTACTTAAGCTTTGTATTCAAGACATTAGTGTAAGAATTATAGAGATTTAAGTGTGTGAACATGAGAATTGGGCTAGAATTGAAGAGATTCAAGTCATATCAAACTTGCATGCATAATTCTCAAAGTTTTGAAATTGTTTTCAAATAATTCTCCCATGCATGTCATTATTTCACCTTGGTTTTGGAAATTCATCAAGTTTCATGCCATTTTATATCGTTTGATCATGTTTTAGAAGGTTGGAGTTCATAACAATTCATGCATGTTATGTTTTGGAAGTTTCAAGTTGAATTTTGGACAATTGACTTATCTTTGGGCCTTAATTTTGCAAAATGATCCTTAATTCTTGTTGTTTTACAAGTTTAGACATGTTTCCTCAAGTTTTAGGACCCAAAGGATGTTTTTTGAAGCTTTGAAGTCAAGTTTTGAACTTAGGAAGCAAATCTAGAAATTCCAAAATTTGCACTTTTTGCTCGAGCGGTGGAGTCTATGCTCGAGCGAAGAATGTGACCTCCCAGTACTTTTGCAGAGTTTGGGGGTTGGCTCGAGTGATTGAACAAGTGCTCGAGCGACCACCCTTATTTTTGATCCTCCGCTCGAGTGCAGGGAGTGCGCTCGAGAGTAAAATTGATTCTCCCTGAAGTTTTACAGACTACTTGAGCGACCGAAGTTACGCTTAAGCGAGGACCTTATTTGCTTAGTCCTTGGCTTGAGCAACGGTAGAGCGGCCGTCGAGCGTGAAAATCATGTGATTATTACTTTTGTAAATTTCGTAGATCGCTTGAGCAACCGCTGTTGCGCTCAATAGGACTGCCCTGTTTTTGAAAATTTGACTAAATGTTCCAAAGTATATTTTGGTATCCTTAGTGCATCCTAGGCATTCCTAAGCCCTAATTAAGACATAGTAATGAGAATAAAAATTAGAAACGCATCTAGACAAAAAAGAAATAAATTAAATGAATTCCGAGAGTGTGTTTCCAATGTGTATCTGTTCTGTGTTTGTGCAGGTCACGCGTCGTAGGCTATCTGTTTATCTACTCTGCATGTCTGTTATTGGAGCCAACTGTCAGTAATAACTTCGTAAAGTTATGTTCAATTATAAGTATTTTTTTGAATGATATAAGATGATCTGTTTCCTAAAATATTATTTTCTGTATGAATAAATGGCTGTCCAATGTTTCTGAAATGTATTCGTGGCATCCTTAGCTTCAGACGACATTTGTTATCTATTCTGTTATGTCCCAATTATGGGCTAATTGTATATCTCATGAGCCAACCATTATTGATCCTTCTATATACGTCTCATTTACAGGCCAACTATACGTCTCATGAGCCAACTGGACTGTCTCCGTGCATGTGAGTCAACTATATGCCTTAATGGCCGTCCCTTTATGGGTCAACTATTTTTGTAAGTGCTAATGGATGTACCATGTACGATTAACTGTAAATTTTGATTATGAATATGATTCTGATTCTGTTTCTGTTATGAATACTGACTTCTGAACAAGAATATGAATCCATTTCTGATATAAACTAAATTCTATTTTCTGTATTTGTCATGGATAACATTCATTAAACCCTTTACATTGTTATTATTCACTAGGCTCTAGTTCGTTCTATTATTTATATATGTAGGTGATTAGGTGCGTGACCAGGTTGAGAGATGATTGTCTGGATCTGTCTAAGTTAGCCAAACCACTGTGCCTCACGATGAGGTACTTGAAAAGCTTAAGTGCGGTCAAATTATATACTGACAGTTTTTGTTTTTGTTCGCTGCCTTTCTGTTTTCTTTTGTATCTGAATATTGGGTAAGTCCCCTTTCTATTTTGTTAATATCAGGTGACGTAAGACTGTTGTTTATTTGATGTCACTTATATGTATATAAAGCTTTAAATTTTCTATCCTATGTATGTCTGCATAGCTCTATAGAAATTATTTTCTATAAGTTGCTTCTGCTTGCCCCTTAATTATATGTTATTCTGTATACAGGCTTTTGGTAATCCAAGGATTACTGGCCGGTTACGACGCTAAACCTATAGGGGTGGGTTTGGGTCGTGACAGAGTGGTATCAGAGCACGAGCTATACCGTACACTCGAGTCCATATGAGCTATAGGATGCCATATAAAATAATTAGGGACATTACATCCGCATGTGTGAGTGTGTGTGTTAATTTCTGTAAATGTGAAAACCGAATATGAACATATGAAATTGAAAAGAATGAACTGAAACGGAATACTCTGAACACTGTGAACAAGATTATTCCTATGTTTATTATTGCCTTATTTACCTATAGCAAATGGAAAATACAATAAGTGATGGTACAACCGAATCCTCTAAGGCTCGAATGAGCCAAATGGAACAGATGCTTGAAGCCCTAATAAAGTCAATGATGCAACAACAAAGACAGCAACCTCTGCCTCTGTTGGTACAAGTTGAACCGAAAAACAACGACATTATCAGCTTGACTAAGAAATTTACAAAGATGAAGCCGCCAGCCTTTTTGGGTGGAATTGAGCCATTGAAAGCCGAGTCATGGATGCTAGAAGTGAAAAAATTGTTTGAAGTATTCCCTTGTTCTGAAACTCAGAAAGTTCTATTGGCTACTTATACTTTGAAGGAAGAAGCTTTTCATTAGCGGATGCTTATCCGCAACGACAATGGGGTCATGACCTGGGATCAATTCAAAGAGATTTTCTATGAAAAGTACTTTTCCCAGTGCTTTTGAGACCGCAAGGTGTCCGAGTTCCAAACTCAAGCAAGGAAAAATGTCAATGGCAGAGTATGAGGCCAAGTTCACTAAATTAGCCCGATTTTGCCCCACACATGGTAGACACAAAGTATAAGAAAGCTCAAAAATTCGAAGAAAGGCTGGATCTAGACATGTTTGATCTGGTCAGTGTTTTAAAACTGCTCAAATACGTGGATGTGCCTGATAGGGCTCTAATGGCTGAAGCCAACTTAGCTACAATGAAACAAACCAAGGCTCCAGCAACCGAGTGGAAAGGTAAAAGATCTGGATTTAGTTTCAAAAAGGGTCGTTCATTTGCTATGGATAAGAAGCAAAACACGGGATCTACTAACAGCTCAAGTTAGAGTAGTGGCTCTATACCTGTTTTTCCTGAGTACGGAAGAAGACATAGAGGGGTTTGCCATCGTGTATCTGGTGCTTGATTTCGGTGTAGCAAGACAAGCCACATGGTAAGAGATTGTCCAACTAGGTTAGAAAATGCCAATCGCCCTGTAGCAAGTTCCGCATGATCTACTTTTGCATCAAGAACAAATGTAAGAACTAATGTTGGGAGGGAACCTTTGAGGTAATGTAGAGTTTTTCCAGTTGTGCTTGGCAATGTACAAAATATTGAATTAGTAGTGTCAGGTATAATTTTTATCTGTGCTCAGAATGCCTATGTGTTGATAGATTCAAGTTCTACGAATTCTTTTGTATCACATGCTTTTGCCCGAGGGCTAACTAAACCATTAGAATCCATGAATTATGTGTTATATGTATCTACTTCATCTGGGGATTCTATGCTATGTGTTTGTGTGTATTCGACATGTGATGTTGTGATTAGTGGTGTGCTGCTATATGTTGATCTGATGCCTATGTCTATTGATCATGTTGACTACTTATTGGGGATGGACTAGTTGACTAAGTATCATGCTACAATTGATTGTGTTTCTAAATCTGTTATGTTTCGACCTCTGGGGTTGCCTGAGTTTGTATTTGCTGGGAAAGAGGTAGTTCCTCCCCTATACTTGATTTCTGTCATGAAAGCTGTGAAATTGCTTAGGAAGGGATGTCATGGTTATCTGTGTTGTGTTTTAACTGAGACTTCCGATAAGATTAATGTGGAAGCCATTCCCGTTGTTTGTGAGTTTCCTGATGTGTTTCCTATTTACCTATCCAGGGATTTAATTGAGCTCAGGCGAACTACCCTGCTTTGAAAATTTGACTAAGTGTTCTGAAGTATATTTTGGTATCCTCATTGTATCCTAGGCATTCCCAAGCCCTAATTAAGACATAGTAATGAGAATATAGATTAGAAATGCACCTAGACAAGAAATAAATAAATTAAAATGAATTCTGAGCATGTGCTTCCAATGTGTATCCATTTTTTTTTGTGTAGGTCACACACCGTAGGCTATCTAGTTATCTGCTCTGCCTGTCTGTTATTGGAGCCAACTATGAGTAATAATTTCGCAAAGCTATGTTCAATTATAAGTATTTTCTAAATGATATAAGATGATTTGTTTTCTAAAAGATTATTTTATGTATGAATGAATGGTTGTCCAATGTTTCTAAAATATATTTGTGGCATCCTTAGCTGTAGACGACATCTGTTATCTGTTCTATTATGTCCCAATTATGGGCCAATTGTATGTCTCATGAGCCAATTGTTATGGATCCTTTTATATACGTCCTATTTATGGGCCAACTATACGTCACATGAGCCAACTGTATCGTCTCCGTGCCTATGAGTCAATTGTATGCCTTCATGGCTGTCCCTTTATGGGTCAACTATTTCTGTTAGTGCTAATGGATATACCACATATGATTAACTGTAAATTCTGATTATGAATATGATTCTAATTCCATTTCTGTTATGAATACTGATTTCTGAACAAGAATATGAATCCACTTTTGGTATAAACTGAATTCTATTTTCTGTATCTATCATGGACAATATTCATTAAACCCTTTACTTTGTTATTATTCACTAGGCTCCAGCTCATTTATTATTTATGTATGTAGGTGATCAGACGCGTGACCAGGATGAGAGATGATTGCCTGGATTTGTTTGAGTTAGCCAAATCACTGTGCCTCACGAAGAGGTTCCTGAATAGCTTAAGTGTGGTCAAATTCTACGCTGATAGTTTTTGTTTTTGTTCACTGCCTTTCTGTTTTCTTTTGTATCTGAATATTAGGCAAAGTAACCTTTCTGTTTTGTCTGTATATCAAGTGATGTAAGATCGTTATTTATTTGACGTCACTTATATGTATATAAAGATTTAAATTTTCTATCCCATGTATGTTCGCACAGCTTTATGGACATTATTTTCTGTAAGTTGCTTACACTAGCCCCTTAATTATATGTTATTCTGTATAGAGGTCTTTAGTAATCCAAGGATTACTGGCCGGCTATGACGCTAAACCTATAGGGCCGGGATTGAGTCGTGACAACCAGCAATCAATAAAGAAGAAAAAAGGAAAAAAGAAAAAGAAAAAGCAACTAGCAAAGCAGAAGACAAGGAGAAGAAAAAGAAGAAGAAGAAGAAGAGGAAAACAAATTCACCCAACCCAGCAACCAGCAAAAAAGAAAAACAAAAAGAAAAAAAAAACGTCGAATCGAAGCAAAGAAGAGAAAGAAGCACTTAACTGAATCAGAGCCCAGTTCAAGTCAAAGTCGAAGTCAAGAGAGGAGCCCAGAGGAAGAGACGTCATAGATTTCTTTGATAGATTAGGGACTTGAGTCGTACACTAATTTGGGTTGGGTTATGTTGTATTGTATGAGTTATAATCTTATGTGGTTGGAGCCTTTCGAACACAGATCACAGCCATTAGATCATAATCTGGAAGAAGAAAAAAAAGATCCTTAGGCTAGTGCCTTGAACCTTGCTGCGGTTGGTCCATGGCTCGTGACTTATCAAATGCCCCTCTCCTTGGTCCCCTTCAGCTACACTCCCTGTGCCTCACTACGCCTTGCGCCTAGGTGCGCTTTTCACAACACTAGATAGAACGTATAGTCCTAGTTTGTCTTATTACTACCTACTTCCTCCCCTTTTGACCTACCTCCATACTCCTCATTTAACTTCTCAAAATAGTTCTTCCACCTTTCCTTAATCTCTTCATCCTTCACCAACACCTTAGAGTCCTCACTCTTGATGCACTTAATCTGTTTAAAATCTTTTTTTTCTCTCTCTCTTATCTTAGCAAGTTTGTATATCTTTTTCTCTCCCTCCCCACTATCTAGTCTAGTATATAGGTCATCATAGGCTTTCAACTTAGTATTCATCACTACTTTTTTGATCTCCTTATTGGCCAATCTGTAGTGCTTAAAGTTTTCCTTAGTTCTATCATTTTGTCACTTTTTAAAGCTCTTTATTTATTTTTATTTATTTTTTATTTTTTATTTTTTTTTTGTCTTTATTACTGCTTGGACCTCCTCCTTCCACCACCAAGTTTTCCTAAAGTTGGATCCATTTCTTTTCGACTCTCCAAGAATTTCCCTTGAGATTCTCCTCGTACAATTGGTCGATCTAAGTTTCAGCTCTCGAAAAGAATTCTCATAAGCATCATTCCAAACGAATTCACTCATTTACAAGTTAACCTTATCAATGGTGAAGCGATTGAAGAGAAATTCCTCACAAACTAATGGTAGTAACTAGCTAAACCCAGGAAACTACAAATTTTTGCAACATTTTTAGGTTGTTCCCAATTCTGTAACGCCTCTACCTTTGAGAAGTCAACCATAACCCCGTCTCCTGAAACTACATGAACCAAAAACTTCACTTTTGAAAGCCAAAACTCACATTTTTTTGTTTTTCGCATACATATGGTGTTCTCTAAGAAGTTGTAAGATGATGCGAAGGTGCCCTTCAAGCTCCTCTTCTGAAGGTGAGTAAATAAGAATGTCATTTACGAAGATGACCACAAATTTGTCAAGAAAGTACTCCTAGAAAATTCAGTTCATTAGGTCCATGAACGTAGCTGGTGCATTAGTTAAGCCAAATGGCATGACCAAGAACTTATAATGACCATATTGGGTACGAAAAGCAATCTTGGGGAAATGTTCCTCCTTGACTCGAATATGGCGGTAACCAGATCTTAGATCTATCTTCAAAAGGCCATCTATAGTTGCCAAGGGCTATTTGTTCTTAGTCGTAACTTGGTTCAATTTACTTTAGTCTATACACAATCTCAATGACCCATCTTTCTTCTTTGTAAACAAAGCTGAAGCTTCCCAGGGTGAGGTGCTAGGGCTTATGAAGCCCTTACTTAGCAACTCCTACAATTGTTCTTTCAAGACAACCAATTCAGCTAGAGCAAACCTATAGGGCAATAAGGAAATGGGCGTTGTACCTAGTATTAGAGCTATAGTGAACTCAACTTCTCGATGTGGAGGCAATTCAGTGAGATCTTCAAGAAAGACATCATGATACTTACATACTACCCTTGGAAACTCATCCCGGATTATCTATCTCCGTCACCTATAATGGTGGCTAAAAGAGAGACAAACTTGTCTCGGCCACATGGATGGTATGATGGGAGTAAGGATTTATTATTCCCAACCCTAAAAATATAAAGCAATCACCACCCGACGTGCATACCGTAACTCTCCCATGATAACAATCTATAGTAGCCCAGTAAGTAGACAACCAGTCCATGCCAAGAATAACATGAAAACTTGGCATTTCCAACAACACAAAATTAGACGGAAGTTGTCGACCCACTACCTCAATTACACACCTCTAACATCCCTGGGTCAAAAAGACTTTACCCCCGACTAGTGACTATAATTTTAATTGTTTACTTTCTAACCCCAACAACAATGCAAAAGAAGTTTCCATAAATGAGTAAGATGCCCCAGTGTCAATCAACTCACTAGCCCAAGTATTGAAAATGAGAAATGTACCTCTCACAACTAATGATCTCAAAGTCTACTTTGAAATAGTGATGGCACACACACTTCCCTGTGACCTCTGTTCTCCCAAGTCACCTCTTTGAGTATAGGTCGGTTGCGTAGATTGTGCCAAGGTGGCTCCCTGTGCTGCCCTAGATGCTTGGCTTGATTGAGCTAGCTGGTAAGACTGTCTCTATCCCTGGCCCATCTGAAAACCTCCAGATAGTCGAGATCCTAACACACTAGGAGTCCCCACTCGCTATGGACAAAACTTTTTCAAATGCCCCGATTGACCACACTAATAAAAAGACGGTAACTGACCCCTATTCTGAGATTGGCCTTATGGGCTTGTAGGTTAGGACTGTGTTACACCCTTCTGTCCACACTCTGAAGCTTTGTGACCCACTTGGCCACATCTGCAACAAGCACCATAGATTCGGCCCATACTCCTTGAACTTCCACTCATCACAAAATTAGAGGATTTGGCTGGTAGTTGGGATGATTAAAATGATGATGATAAGCCCCTAGACTTTTTGGAAGAGCCCATATCACCCTTGGATTCAGAATGTCCCGTACTCTTCAACCTTTGTCTTGACTCCTCTATCTTTACTATGATCTCCACATGGGCTATTGCTTCAACTAGACTATTATAATCACGGATCATATTACTTACCACTTTCATCAAAATTTTTGGTCTCAACCTCTTTTCAAATTCGAGGCATCAGCGTTCTTCTGTTGCTACTAGTTCGAGGTGCAAAGCAAGATAGACTAGTAAATGTGGCTTGAAACTCAGCCACCGATGTATCAAGCTGTAACAACTCCTTGAATTATTTCCTTAGTTTCTCCCTAGCAGTGGGCGGGAGAAACTTTTCTTGAAAAGCCTGCACAAATGTCTCCCATGTGCGTTCAATTCGATTCTTGACGTACTTCCACCATTGTCCAGCCTCTCTCTTTAATTGATATGCTGCCAATGCCACCCATAACTCGTTCTCAAGGATATCTGAATTCTCAAAAGATTTGAACATTTGTTCCAACCATTCATCCACTTTTATTGGGTTGAGCCCACCACTAAACTCAGTGGCGTTTGAACAGAAAAACTTCTGTTTCAAAAAGGAAGCTCTAGTTTCCCCTCCAACTGTCCTAGCCGCTTGCTCGGCTCTCAGTATCTCCATGGACTCCTGAAGAGCCCTTACCATCTCTCTGGCCAAGGCGCCCATTGCATTTTGGGCTGGTGGAGTGGATATGTTGTTCTGACCCACTCATTTTTCTTGCGGAGGAATCTCGGGTTAGGCTGGAATATTCTGGCCTCCTTGATGGGGTCTACCATGACCTCTAACACTTTCGTACATCCTATAAGAAACAGAGACAATATTAAGTTCATAACAACTTTCCACACTAAAGTGTCCCACACAAGATCCTCATACTTTGTACACAATCTAAGCACATATCCTCACATATGCCTACTTTCATGTAAAGCAACCTACATACTCACACTATCACATAAGGCGCATACAAGTCACCCTCCTAGGATGTTAGCCACTTCCATAGCAATCAAGGACCTCCAGATCGAAATAGCATTGATCAGGTGCCTTTCCAAAAGGATCTCGATGAATGTAATGGATAAAAGCTATATCTGAGAAGTCTAACTCCATACTCGCATAACCACATAATCACACAAAACACACATGGTGTATAAGCATACCATCCTAGCCTAGGGAACCCATTGTGACCAATGTTACTTCCCACGAGCCTAAGGTATTCAAACCAAGCGCTCTAATACCAATTTGTAACGCCCTGCTATACCATACACAAATACACCATGACAAAGCATAGCAAAGTACCAAAACCATCTTTCTCGTTGAACTAAGA
This sequence comes from Camellia sinensis, assembly GCF_055761805.1. NCBI lineage: Eukaryota > Viridiplantae > Streptophyta > Magnoliopsida > Ericales > Theaceae > Camellia > Camellia sinensis. The sequence goes on along the minus strand of NC_138969.1, from coordinate 37,717,234 downwards.
TGTAAGAAATTACAATTTCAAGCTTGCAATTCCAAAGTACTTGAACTCATCTCCAAGTTCAATGAACTAGATGATATTACAAAAGGGAAAAGCCTTAAGGCCATACAAGACAACAACAAAATAGATTTAAAGGTCTTGATACAAAACTCTAAGTCTTGGCAGTAAAGTATCCCCAAACTATCAATCCCAGTTGAGTAACCTCTCCTTTTAAGTCATCACGGTGGCGATACCTCCCCATGTCCTATAAATTTAAATAGGGTTAAGCTATATGCCCAGTAGGAATATATTTAACCAAGTATCTAATCATTTGAATAAGTCCATGGCACCACTAAGAATACACAAAGTAGGCAATTAATATTTATATACGAATATAATTAATCATGTAATGCGCAGTAGGATAATCACATTTCCATCTCATACCAATCATTATCACATCAAAAAGGAAAACATACCATGAGTCCCGTGTAAGAGTCCGAATCAAAATATAAATCACTTTTATTTAAAACCCATCTCCACATTTACCGAATATCATACGGTAGGATGTGGGCACCCAAAAATATTTAATACAATCCCTACATTTATCGACTAATATACGGTATGACGTAGGCACCCAAAATTATATGTTTTTTCACTTTTACTGACTACAATATGGCAAGACCAGTGGACACCCAAAAATATTTTTCCCACATTCGTCAGGCGATAAGCTCAAGATAGGGCAATTAGGCACTTTGACTCCCCGCGCAGGTACCAACACAATACACACACATTCAAAATCGACTCTTAACCCGAACTCATGCTCAACTCACCCAACTTCCATTCAATTAACAAGTATTCAACACTATACGAAAGGAAATACAGTCACAACATTCAAGATGAATCAAGCCACAAATCACAATTTCATTATCATAACAATATCCACATCATTTAGCTTCTATTGTTCACAATATTCCAAGACTTTAAGAAAAATTCAATCTAAATACCATTTTCTACTCAATTATCAATTAGGGTTTTGGTCAAATTTGGGGCTTTCTCTGTATCTTTATATAAATATGAATTCTCAACATCAATGTTCCTCATTTATGAAAAATTGGATGAAATTGTAATGAAAGTCGAGTAAAATGTCCCTTTGTGTTAAATACAAAGTTTAATCCATGCCAATCATTTAATCATGCCTCAAAGTCGCATGATACCATATAAACTTCTTTAAAACAAAGAAATACTAGGTTAAAAGTAAACCTACCTCAAGCTAGGAGCACAAGAACCAAGCTTCTTGATGTGCTCTCCACCAAACAAAATCTAATTGGTAGAAAAGATGTTCTTCACATGTACTTCACCCCTTGCAAGTGATTTAGGCTAGATCTTGGAGGACTAAAAGGTATTTTAGAGTGAGAAACCCATGGTTTTCGGACTTAGGCTAAGAGGGAGGAAGAGAGAAAAGAAAAGTGAAAAGAATGATCAAGAGTGTACTTTTTAAACTACTGAATTCACGTAGACCACTTGAGCGCAACTTCCTTCACTCGACCGCTCAAGCAAAAAATGAAAAGTCCCAAAAGTTTTGCAGAACCACAGTGAAACTACTGTGAGCTCACATTCTATGCTCGAGCGACGATTCCTTCGCTCGAAAGGCCTCACTTGTAAACCTGTAAGATACTGGGAGCAGCAATTCTCCGCTCGTGCGACACTTTCTTCACTCGAGCAGTCACCTGGAACAAGATGTCACAAACTCCCTGCACTTCTGGTCAAATTACACTTTGGTCCCTACACATGAAATTGTGACAGTCAACTCCCTGTACTTTTACTCAAATCTTGCTTTGGTCCCTACACAAGTATCAATATCCCTCTTCTATTATTTCATTTTTAAATCTTTAACAAAATTCAATCATGTGACAAAAATGTGACTATGAAATGAGGGTAAGAGAGGAAAATTATGTATGTTTCCCATCAATACACTTTGTCATACGTGAAAAGCACATGAGAGTTATATACTACAATATATATATATATATATATGTATGTTAGTATGGTAAAAATTGGAATGAAAAGGCACGAAAGTAAAGCTTTTAAAATAAATAAAAAAATGCGATAAAAAAAATCAAAGAGAGATAAAGATGATTAAACAGAAGACTGTGTTACTGTGAAAAATAGAGTTTCGTGATTCCAATTTATGCAAAACCCTAGTTCATCTTCTTAATTGTTCACAATCTGCATTTTGTTTTAGCCTAATACAATCATATTTTGATGTAAATTTTCGGATAAAGTGTGTATTGGTGGAAAATATAGATGATTTTTCTTTTGTTACTCTCATGTTATAGTCAAATTCTTATTACATGATTAGATTTTGTTAAAAATTGAAACAATTAAGTAACAGAAAGAGGACATTGACACTTGTGTAGGGACCAAAGTGAGATTTTACCAAAGTACAGGGGTTAATTGTCACAATTTCATATGTATGGATCAGAGTGGGATTTGCCTAAAAATGCAGGGGTTAACTGTCATAATTTAATGTGTAGGGGCCAAAGTGAGATTTGGTGCAAAGTGCAAGGATGCAAAGTGTAATTTACCCAAGATTTAAACAACTGAGTAACAAAAAGGGACATTGACACTTATATAGGGACTAAAGTGAGATTTAATCAAAAGTATAGGGGGCTGACAGTCACAATTTCATGTGTAGGAACCAAAAGTGTAGGGAGTTCACTGTCATGATTTTATATGTAGGGGCTAAAGTGAGATTTAATGCAAAGTGTAGGGGTGCAAATTGTAATTTACCCGTAATTTTAAAAATGAAATGATTTGTTTGCCTTTTAATTTGTAGATTTTATTAACTAATGAAATGCTTTAAAATAATGCTCTAATTGATTATGAGATCTACTTAATATTTCAAAACTTTATATTAAAAAAAAAGGACCAAAAAAAAAAAAAGAAGAGACTAGTTACAATTTTTATTTATTATTTTATTTTATTTTTATTTAATTTTTCATCTCCCAAAATGCTTATTATACATGTTAATAATTGAAAAAGTTTATGTGTTGAATTCCCAACCTCTTTTTCAATGCAAGTATCTAAGTATTGCCTTCAATAAATATAAATAATATTTCTTTCACTATACTTACTTAAATACTAATTTGGGAAAATTATCAGAAGTCTCATATAAGAATCAGTTATTCCAATCAGCCCCATAGACTTTTTTAATACACTGATAGATCATGATTATTTTGACAATCTTACCGTGAAATCTTATTTTGAATTTTGGTAAGATTTGCTTGACGTTTGTACCCTTCCTCACTCTAATGTAACACTCAAACCTAAGACTCCAATATAATACACAAAAAAATTCTTAGTGGACTTTTTTCAAATGTAACACTCCAATGTAAATACCTTTTATAACACTCCAAAAAACTCTTTAGTGTAACACTCCAATGTAACACAAAAAAAAATTTCTTGGTGCACTTTTGCTAATGTAACCGACACAATAAAAAAAAAGGAACTATTTAGTGTATTTTTTTTAAACATAACACTCCAATGTAATACTCCAAAAAATTCCTTATTCCCACACTCCAAACGTAACACTCAAAAATATTAGGGTAAATTACACTGACACGCCTGAGGTTTATGTTTATTACAGTTCCCCCCCTCACCTTTTGGAAATTACATCTCCCTCCTGAGGTTTAAAGTTTCATTATAGATTCCCCCCTCATCAATTGTGGCTATCCCACCGCATATAATAATCAACACTTAATTAAACAAGGAAATTTGAATTTTAATTGCCCATTGTTCTAATTTAATTTGGAGTCATAAGAATTATTTAGTTTGATTCATATATGATTCTATTGAGAATTTATTTTGAAATTAGAAATTGAAAGCCAACACGATTCAAGAGAATATAATTGGTGAATTGAATTAGTTTAATTTCGAGTATCCGACCGTATAGGAGCTTAATTAAATATTGAATTCAGATCTATAAAATTGATATTTTATTAATTGGGTCCGAATTGGAGCTAATTAAGTCATGAAGATTGAGAATTGTGATTATTATGAATTAAATTTATTTATGTGGTGTCTAAATTGATTATGTAAGAAACCTAAAACTGAGGATGAGAATAAGTTTAATTTAATATTTGGAGCCTTATGGGAGCTTGATTAAAAATCTGATTCAGAATGATAAATTTAAATATAATTAATTGGGCCTTATAGATGTCAAATTAAACTAATTAAATCATTTAAGAATTGTAATTAGTTATGATTAATTAAGTTATGTGCTAATTATGATTAATCAAAACTAAGTGATGTTTAATTAAACTAATGTGTAATTTGTGTGCTTAACTAATCCTAATATATATCACCACATGGATTATTTCTAGGTGGATGAGTGTCCCACCACTTTTAATAAAATAATAAATGAAATCAAAGAAGGTGAGCTATGTATTTGAGCCTTAGAGCTATATCATCTATGTTTATGCTTTCAGCTGGGTAAAACAGCCGAGTGAGAGGGAGAGAAACCGTGAGTAGAGAGAGAGAGAGAGAGAGAGAGAGAGAGAGAGAGAGTTCAAGCAAGAAATTGAAGGCAAAGGAAGCAACTCACAACTTGATCAAGAGACTCAACAAATTGAAGGTTTTAGGTAAGAAATTAAAGTTCAAGTTTTGTAGATAAATCATTTAAAAGCTGAAATTGAGAGATAATTAGGTTCAATTACATATAATTAAAAAGAAATTGGCAAGAAGATGAAGAAAATTTGAGTAGAGTTTGATAATTAAGAGATTGATGTTGTAAATTTAATATTTAAGTTTGATCTTTGTGATCCTTCATAAATTTGAAGTCTAACCTTACATGCATTGTGGGTTTCTAGGATTCTAGACCTTAATTCATGAGTTAAAGGTTTATGAGCCTAAATTAGGTTTGATATGAAGAAAAGTAATGAAAACCTAAATTAGAACAATTCAAGAAGTAAAATTATGATTTGAAAATACAAAATAGTTAATTTTGATCTTAATTCCATACATGCAAATGATTATCTAAGATGTTTATAATTTTAATTTCATGTCTTGAAGGAAGGATTTGAACCATGCAAGTTTATTATACATCTGATTTTGAAGAAAGGTTTGGAAGCCATGAGTTCATGAAATGTGGGTTTTGATTTTGATTATTAACCATGCATGCAAGTAATGTGATTAAAGAATTTTGTTTAATTTAAACAAATTTTGGAATATATTAAATTAGATGGTTTTATTTGAATTACATATGTTGAATGTTTGCTAGGAAATTGACAGGAAAAGGAGAAATTGGAGCTATGTTCAAATTTATGGAAATTAATTGCTTTGGATTTGAATTTAGTTGTCTTAACATGAAATTGAGTTTCAATTGTACATGCATTATGAATTTTTCAATAATATGGAAAGTTTAATTCATGTTTTAAAATTTGTGGGTTTGATATAAAGAAAATGAATTAAAACTAAATTTGGACAATTGGAGCATGATTTTGAATAAATGATTTCTAATTGAGAGTGTACTGAATTATACATTGGTTCTCCATATTTGTGTATCAAAAATACATGTTTTGAGGCCTTGAATATCAAATCTAAACTTCAATTACAATTCTGGAAGTTCCAAAATTCACACTGTCTGCTCGAGCGAGGAAAGTCTCGCTTGAGCGTGAAAATCGAGCTCCCAGAAGTGTTTCAAAATTTGACAGTCCGCTCGAGCGACCAAAGTGGCGCTCAAGCGAGGACCCTATTTTTAGCAATTTTTTACTAACTCTTTTAAATGCATAATTACATCCTCATGACATTCTAAGTATTCTTAGGCACCAATTGGACTCTCATAGTCATGTAATAAACTAGAAACACATAAAGAGAGTTGAATTAAAATGAAATGAATATTAAATGGTGTTTCTATTATGTTTTTGTTATGTGATTTATATAGGGGGGCATCAGAGGCCTTATATTGACTTAACCCACTGTGAGTAACATTTTTGTAAAGATATGTTGATATAAATTATGTTTTAATTGTTATCGATAAGCTATGGTTTCTTGAAATGCTATCTTGATTATGTGAACGAATGTCCTATTTGTGAATCTATTATGGCATCCACAGATAGTCCCAAGTCATGGGGGATGACATGTAAATGCGGGTCCATGACATACGTGTGATACGAGATCTCGTTAGCCACTTCATTGTGGTGATATGTGTTTAATCGGTATCTGGAATCGATTACTCTAGTCGGAAGACGATATGTGATATGTTCTGTGAGATGTACCATTACATTATGTTATGATATGAGACTGATATGATTGATTGTGATATGATTTGTTTTACGGATATTGTATTTGGAATTCGTTCACTAACCCCTTTACGTTAATGTTATTCACTGGGCTTTAGCTTACAGTTTATTGTATATATGTAGGTGGTCAAGCACCAGAGCAAAGTTAGCGACGTTAGCCTAATTTCATTTTGTCAAGCCAACCTACTGTGCCTCACCACGAGGTTCCAAACCGTTATTGTCAAGGCTTTGTTTTGGGTGGTCTAATCCACCTCAAGTGAATTTCATAAGTTGTTTGGGCTTTCGGATTTAAGTCCCGAACATGTCTTTTATTTTGTACTTAGACATGTTTTGGACTTCAGTTTTTACATATATATTGAATATGGACTTGAACTTATGTTTGTATTGGTATATATATATATATATATATAAGTTGTTTGTGCATTTAAGTCCTCACAGCTCTTTGGACATTATGTTTTAATATTTACAAGCTTCCGCTGGCCCCTCCTACTGTGTAATTGTTATTACTGTTAAGCAGGCCTTTGGTAATCACAGATTACTGGCCAGTTACGATGCTAAACCCTTAGGGGCAGGTTTGGGACGTGACATCAATTTAAGTTTTTTAAATACCAATTTTTTCCTCACTAGGTAAATTACATTGACACCCCTCACATTTTAGAAATTACAATCCCCTCCCTAAGGTTTAAAGTAGCATTGGCAATTGTCCCATCAATTAGTATTAGTTGGAAAAAAATTCAATGAAAAAAAATTTATTTGAAAAAAAAATTAATTGGAAAAAAAATTAATTGAAAAAAAAATTAATTAGAAAAAAATTAATTGAAAAAAAAAATTAATTTAAAAAAAAATTTGTTAGTAAAATTTTTAAATTTCTGTTTAAAAGCCAACGTAAACTCATTTTTTGAATTTACATTTTTTTCTCAAATTTACAAACTAAGACAATCATTTATAAACGAAAAAAACTATCAAACAAGTTTTTATGACAGTTTTTAAAATTTTTATAAGTATAAATTGAAAACTGAAAACGAAATGGTTATGAAACAGGTTTCAGATGGTAAAAATGTCGTGAAATTAATAAATAATTAAATAAGTTACCAACGTAAAAAATGACTTATGAAAAGATTCGTAGGGTATGTATGGTCTGATTTTTAGAATTTTTTTTTTAAAAAATTAAAAATTAATTTGGTTAAGAAATAAAAAATATATATAATTATTTTTTACCCTTAAATGATAATTATTTTTTGTTTTTTATTTCTTAACCAAATTAATTTTTAATTTTTAAAAAAAATTTCTAAAAATCAAACCATACATAGCCTAAGAATCTTTTGATAAGTCATTTCTTACGTTGGTAACTTATTTAATTATTTGTTAATTTTACGACATTTTTACCATCTGAGGCCTGTTTAGTAACCATTTCGTTTTTAGTTTTCAATTTATATTTACAAAAATTTAAAAAATTGTCATAAAAATTTGTTTGATAATTTTTTGGGTTTATAAATTGTCGTCTCAGTTTGTAAATTTGAGGAAAAAATGTAAATTCAAAAAATAAGTTTATGTTGATTTTTAAACAAAAATTTAAAAATTTTACTAACAAATTTTTTTTTTCAATTAATTTTTTTTCCAACTAATACTAACCGATGGGGCAATTGGTAATGCTACTTTAAACCTTACGGAGGGGATTGTAATTTCTAAAATGTGAGGGATGTCAATGTAATTTACCTAGTGAGGGAAAAATTTGTATTTAAAAAAATTAAATTGCTGAGGGGGGGAATCTGTAATGAAACTTTAAACCTCAGGGGGGAGATGTAATTTCCAAAAGGTGAGGGGTGAACTGTAATAAACATAAATCTCAGGGGGTGTCAGTGTAATTTACCCAAAAAATTACTTAGTATATTTTTCCTAAACATAACACTCTAACAAACAACAACAATCAAAGAGATCGTAATGACAAATGAATCATTACACATAAAAAATGACTAAATGAATCACAAAAAAAAATTATAAGACTAACTGAAATATAATTCCAACATATAGGATTTATCGATAACTTTTCCCAGTAATTTATCAAAATTAACTCAATTTTTTTAAGCATACACCTTTCCACCCATAAGGATGATATCTAACACATTTTGTTGGTGTAATGAGTTGTACTACTCATATTTATTACTAGTACAATAATGACACTAAAAGATGATAATTAAAACATGATTGATAAATATGATTATCTTAGAATTATTGACTTGGAAAATACTAGAAGTATGTTTGGATCTTAAATTTGTGAAGAGATTAATGGATGATAAAGAAAGGGAAGAGAAAATTGATGAAAGAAAAGCTGTTTTTTTTTTTTTAAAAAAAAAAAAAAATCCCTTTCCCCAATATCTTATTACAATTTTTTATTGATTAATACAATGAACTCTAAAATAAATACAATAATCCATCCAAGACGATAAGTAAATAACAACATGGATCTGAGTATAATATCCTTCCATTACATAAGACTCAGTTGTACAAAAGGGTGACACATGCGAATATACATTCATAAGTTCTAACTTTGAATCTACAGCATGTATCAACAACAAACATATGAAATAGAAGTTAAACAAATAATTGAAATGCCCTGAAAGCCGTAACTTTCCAAGACTATACTTGGTTACATCAAAATATATTTAAATCTAATAAAGATAAAGCCCTAAGTGTTTACAAAATAATAACAGCAAGTAAACAAAATGAAGCTCTTGCTCCAGTCCTCCCAAGCTTCATCCCTGGCGGAGGCATCTCACCAACACCTGAAATGGTTTTCCCGTATAGGGTGAGCCAAAACCTAGTAGAAATAATCTAGCACAATATATGAACCTTAACAAAGATATGAGGGTGAAATGCATATGAAATGCCCATACCAAAACATTTTACATTTCTTTCCCAAAGACCATGCCATCCCTCTTTATTCTTGCTTGAGTTTGGCTTTTGGGTTGTAGTTGTTGTGTTTGGAATAGGTTGGTTACTTGGTTTTCAAACCTTATGTTGCCCATATTTTTTCTCTTCCGCTCGAGCGACACTTCTTGTGCATAAGTGAGATTTGTAAATTCTCAGTACTATTGCAAGTGTGCAAAACTACAAGGAGAGTGTGCTTTACGCTCGAGTTGCGTTTCCTATGCTCGAGAGGGTGGGCAGTCGGGTGTCTACTGTTGCGCTTGAGCGATGTTCGTCTGTCTGCAAAACTATTGGATATGTGTATTCTGCGCTCGAACGGAACAAATTGTTGTGTTTGACGCTCGAGCTTTAACTCCTGCGCATATATCAGTTCGCAGCATCCTCATTTTTCATCTCGTTCTCTCTCAAAACCCTAGATCCACACACTCTCTCTCTCTACATTTTAACCTAGATCCATTGGGTTTCCTATCCTAGTGTCTTTGAGAAAAGGTTAGAGCATTCCAAGAGCTTCGTTTTGATCCGATTGAAACTTGGTTTCGGCGTTGTTGAAGGTTCCACCTTGCTTTGTTCGTCTCCTAACTTTGAGGTAGGGACTTTCTGCACTCTTCTATGAGTTTTAACTTAGTTATTTGTCGATGTGTAAGAAATATTGGCCTCGTTTGGGAAGTGGCTATTTTAGTAGGCCATTTGGCTTTTTGACTATTTTAGTGACTATTTTAGTTTTTGTGTTTGGGAAGATGAGATAATTTTTTAGTTGAGTTATTATATTGAAAAGTGTGTTGAAATGATGTTTAAATTTAAAATGACAGATTTATCCCTAACTTTTTATTTTTTAAAATTGATGTAAAGGGGCAAAATGGTAATTTCGCCCTCTGTGCCTACACTGTCCGGCTGTGACAGTGTAGGCTGTGCCTACACTGTCCGGCAGCAGCCTATTTTCTTTTTTTTTTTTTTTTTTTTTTTTTTTGAAAATCCATGCACAGTGTTGCTTTTGGGCTAAAAAATCAAATGAGGCTATAATAGCCTAATTTTCGGAATCCCAAACAGCGCCATTGAAACTTGTGGTGTTTTTGAACAAACTAAGAGTTTTGGTTTAAAATCAAAAGATGGATTTTAAAATGAATGTAACGGAAATGGTTATGGGAGTAATTATGAGCTTGTGTTAGGTTAGAATGGTGTATTTTGGTATTTGGGAAGAAATTGGGAAAAATGAGAGTTTGGCCCTAAGATGACTCAAATGATTATTTTGTATAAATAATGAAATTGGTATTGAAAGTGTGGAATTGGGAGGTTGTTTATATGAATGGTGTAGTCGGATATGTATTATCTCTCACCTATGGAAGCTTGGATAATTTATTTGTTATGAAGATTGTATATTTGTTTAGAAATATCTGTCTTGGGCTACCGGTAGAGGATAGCTATGATTGTTATGGAAACTGCATGAGAATTAGGTAAATTGAAACTAATCACCTAGCTGTTATCATTAAATATGATTACGAATTGTATACATTGTATATGTATAATATTTGGAAGGAGAAAGGGGATGTGCTCCATGTTCAGAAGAAGAAAGATGATGGACTCCATTAAATTAAGTTGGCCTGTCTGTCCAGGGTGAAAGTCCCGAAAACCGCTCGTATACATGGGTGTCGATTCCCGTGGACGAAATTTTCGTAAAATGACCAGTGAATGTATTTTGTATGATAATTATATTGGTTGGAGGCCTATGGGGTGTATCTACTATTTGGTTGACTAAATGAAGTAGGTATAACTAATGGATTGAGACGTATGTAACGCCCTCAAAATAATAGCATTATACCCATCAGATAAGACAAGCATTTACATATAAACTAACCACATTCCTTTATTTCATTAGAGCTCCATTACATAAGTATTACATGTTAACCTCATAACAAAATGCCCTACGGGCTTACAGCTTTCCAAGTTAACACTTGGTTACAACAAAGAGTTCTAACTCGTTTACACATTAAGCCCTTGGCTTGAAATTACATGTAATATATCAAAAGTAAAACGACAAAACTATGCCCGCCACTAGCCTCCCAGCTATGTCCTTGGAGGTGGCATGCTTCCTGCACCTGAAAATGATATTCCCATATAGGGTGAGCCACAGCCCAGTAGAAATACACTAAACCAACCATGGACAATGACTAAAACATTAGCAATTGATAGTTGGTCAACACTGATACAATCACATAAATTACATATTTATGTCAACGACTCACAAGTCCCAATTACTCTTCATTTTCCCTTTTTCAACAGATAAGCATGCTAGCTCTATCATCATTTCCACAGATATGTATAAAAACACTATATCTCACATTCAGATAAGCATAAAAGCTATACCCACATTCTCAACAGATATGTATATCAACAATATTCACAGATAAGCATACAAGCTGTATCCACACTCTACAACAAATATGTATATCAACAATATCCACAGATAAGCATACAAGCTATATCCACACTTCACAAAGATAAGCATATGAGCTCTATCTTCACTTTTCTAGACAAGCATATGAGCTCTGTCTACGGAGTTCATCCCCTATCTCCTCCCAATACCTATCCGGTTTAGAGGTACATCCCCTATCTTCCCCTAAACCGCGGAGTACATCCCCTATCTCCTCCTCTACACATAACGTATATAAACACATTGGTTCTATATACAATCACACAATACACACAATTAATGTATTCTATCAACCGTCAAGTTCCATGATACGTTCCATTGATTAGTTTCCGTTTACCTAATCATCATGCATTGTCTACAACAATCTCGACTATCCTCCACCGATAGCCCAAAGCAGTTATTTCTAAAACAGAAAATAAATGCACAAATGGATATTCAATCAACATTTCATTTCCTCATTTCTCACCAATTAATTATCCCAATTAATTAAACAATGTAATTAGGCCATTTTCCATAATTACCATTTCAACCCTTAGGTCCCATTTTCATCAATGATTCAACAATCATTCTATTTTTCTATGCCAAACATGCATCTAGGTTGATTATGAATAAAACCCCAACTTTTGTAAAATTACACAAAAGCCCCAAACTTTCACAAATTTACCAAACCAAGCCCAACATCTCAAAATACCAAAATTTAAAGACAAAACCCATAGAGAGGAGTAGGTTAACCCTACCTCAATTTCGGAGTCCCAAAGGAGAAGACGACAAAACCCAACGTGCTCCAAAACCCGAGATTTTCAGATTAAAATGAAGCCCTCGACGATCAACAACCTTTTTGTAAAGGCCAAAGGTGAGTAAATCACTCCTACTAGATCAAAACCTAGAGAGAAGGTAGAGTCTAGAGTGAGAGGCTCAACAATGGTGATTTTGGAAAAGTAAGAGAGAGAAGAGAAAGTGAAAAAGTGATTTGAAAAGTCACAATTTCGGGACTTAAACCCAGTCTTCCGCTCGAGCGTAAAACACCCCGCTCGAGCGTCCACTCACAGACTTCCGCTCGAGCGGCCAACCTCCCGCTCGAGCGCAGAATGCACTCGCCCAGCACTTTTGCAGAACTAGGCCTCCGCTCGAGCTCCCAACCCTACGCTCGAGCTCACAACACTGCACAACAAGATACTGGATGGATGTAATCTACGCTCGAGCGCCAACACCTCCGCTCGAGCGTACAGGCCAAAAATCTGGGCAACTAGTTTTGGTTTCTAAACTCAACCAACCTGTAACAAACCCGCTCAACACATCCTATAACTCAAATACAAAGTAAGAAAGGATGTAAACAAGATAATAAACAACTACCAACATCCACGGACACATGTCCGGATCACGGTATAACAAAGGTAAACCCGGGATCGCTATAACCTCCCCCCCTTAAAGAATTTCGCCCCCGAAATTAAGCACAAGTTTTCAAAACAAGTTTTCCTTCATTTTAGACAATGTTACAATTTAACATTCAACAATTCGACCCATTACCGGTCATCCCATCCCTTTAACAAGAGACATATCACAATATGTAAACAACATATGTATTTTCAACATGCATTAACATTATGCACTATCTTTCCAATTTTAACAATATATTCAACACATATAGTGTCACATTCAACTTCCATATGAGGCAAGTTCCAAACATACTTCCAATAATCAAAACATTTTCAATGTTTCACAACTTAAGACATATATAAAAGCTCTTAAGTTCAAAAAAAAATAAAATTTAAATACAAGATTACATATCAACAAACAAGTCCGGATATTTCTCACGGACTCCCGACTCACGTTCCCAAGTGGCTTCCTCCACTCCGTGATGTTTCCACAAGACTTTCACCAAAGGAATGGTCTTGCCACGCAGGACCTGATCCCGCCTATCCAAGACCCGTACCGGTCTCTCCTCATACGAGGCATCCTCATCTACCTCTAAATCAGTCCAATCCAACACATGTGATGGATCTGGCTCATACTTCCGAAGCATACTCACATGAAACACGTCATGCACTCCGGACAACTGCGGTGGTAAGGCTAACCGATAAGCAACCTCACCTATCCTCTCAAGGATCTCAAAAGGACCTATAAACCGAGGGGATAACTTCCCACTCTTCCCAAACCTCATCAGGCCTCGCCTAGGTGATATCTTCAGAAAGACATGATCACCTACCTCAAACGCCAAAGGCCTCCTCCTACGGTCGGCATAACTCTTTTGTCGACTCTGGGCTGTAACAAGCCTCCTACGGATAAGCTCAACTTTCTCCGTCGTCTCCCTAACCAACTCCGGACCCAACAAAGGTGCATCACCCACCTCGGCCCAACAAACTGGAGACCTACACGGTCGGCCATACAAGGCCTCAAACGGTGCCATACCGATGCTAGACTGAAAACTGTTGTTGTAGGCAAACTCTACCAATGGCAAGTGCCACTCCCACGTCCCACTGAAGTCCAGGACACAACCCCGAAGCATATCCTCGAGGATCTGAATAGTACGCTCGGACTGCCCGTCAGTCTGAGGATGATAAGCCGTACTAAAGGTCAACTTAGTGCCCAAGGCACTCTGCAAACTCTGCCACAACCTAGCAGTAAAACGAGGATCTCTATCTGAGACGATCGTCACTGGGACCCCGTGCAATCTTACTACATCCCGAATATACAAATCGGCAAGATGATCTATCGAATCTCTCACGCGCATAGGAATAAAGTGCGCCGACTTAGTCAACCGGTCTACAACCACCCAAATAGCATCACTACCCCGCTGAGTCTTCGGAAGACCTACAACGAAGTCCATAGTGACATGCTCCCACTTCCACTCGGCAATAGGCAAGGGTTGCAACAAACCCGCTGGCCTCTGATGCTCGGCCTTCACTTGCTGGCAAGTAAGGCACTTCGATACGAAAACAGCCACATCTCTCTTCATACCCTGCCACCAAAACTGGCGACCCAAATCCTGATACATCTTAGTACCTCCCGGATGCACCGCAAGGCGCGAATGGTGAAATTCTCGGAGTACTTCCTCTCGACAAGACTCCGGTACAAACAAACGGTCTCGGTATCTCACACTCAGGTCGGGATACACCGTCAAACCCTTCTCAACTTTCCCACTGGAGATCTTCTCTCGGAGGGATTCTACCTCAAGGTCACCTCTCTGTGCCTCTAACACTCTAGTCACAAGTGTAGGCTGCGCAACAACAGAAAACAAGGCCGCAGCCTCAACAGATTCGCCCAGTAGCAAGTCAAACTCACCAAGTGCTCCCAACATCACCCATTCCCGGATGGCTATACAAGCTACATCACTAATGGTTTTCCTACTAAGGGCATCGGCCACAACATTGGCCTTTCCCGGATGATAATGTAACTCAAAATCATAATCCTCGATGAACTCCATCCATCTCCTCTGCCTCAAATTCAAGTCTCTCTGGGTAAACAGATACTTCAAACTCTTGTGGTCCGAGAACACCTCGAACTTCTCACCATAAAGGTAGTGCCTCCAGATTTTCAAGGCAAAGATCACTGCTGCTAACTCTAGGTCGTGTGTGGGGTAATTCTTCTCGTGTATTTTCAACTGACGTGAGCCATAAGCTACCACTTTCCCCTCTTGCATCAACACACAACCCAAACCCTCTCGTGAGGCATCACAATAAACCGCATAACCCAACCCTCTCTCCGGAATAATCAACACCGGAGCGGTGGTCAATCTAACTTTCAACTCTTGGAACGACTTTTCACAAGTCTCACTCCACACAAACTTGACTCCCTTCCGAGTCAGTCTAGTCAACGGTGACGCTAACCTGGAGAAATCTTTCACAAACCGACGGTAATACCCAGCTAATCCCAGAAAACTGCGGATCTCAAACACACTCTTAGGCTGTGCCCAATCTTGCACTGCCTCAACCTTGGATGTATCAACAGACACCCCTTCTCCGGATACCACGTGGCCTAAGAATTTGACTTCCCTCAGCCAGAACTCACACTTCCCAAACTTGGCATACAGCCTATGGGCTCTAAGTAACTCAAGCACCACTCTCAAGTGTGCCTCGTGCTCCTCCTCAGAAGGCGAATAGATAAGAATGTCGTCCACGAAGACGACCACAAATCGGTCTAAGAACTCCCGGAAAATCCGGTTCATCAAGTCCATAAAGACTGCCGGTGCATTGGTAAGCCCAAATGGCATCACCAGAAACTCATAATGGCCATACCGCGTACGGAATGCCGTTTTCGGAATATCCTCATTCCTGACCCTCAACTGGTGGTAACCCGATCTCAAGTCTATCTTAGAGAAACAACGGGAACCCTTCAACTGGTCAAACAAATCATCTATACGGGGCATAGGGTACTTATTTTTAACCGTAGCCCGATTCAACTTCCGGTAGTCTATACACAATCTCAAGGCACCATCTTTCTTTTTAACAAAGAGTGCCGGTGCTCCCCACGGTGAAGCACTAGGGCGAACAAAGCCCTTATCTAGCAATTCCTGGAGCTGAACTTTCAACTCAACCAACTCTGCTGGAGCAAAACGGTAAGGTGCCATAGAAATCGGCGCCGTACCAGGCACTAAATCAATAGAGAACTCTATCTCTCGGTGAGGTGGCAAACTAACAAGATCTTCGGGAAAGACATCCGAATACTCACAAACCACCCTCGGTAATACATGCTGGGTCTCACCACGCTCACCACTCTCAAAGCTAGCAAGTAGACTACTAAGCTCACTTCGCCCTCGCGAATCATACCCCGGTGGCAAAACACTACCAACCCGGTCTCCCAAGAAATGGAACCACTCCCCGCTCAAGGTACATAACGTGACCCTCTGGCGGTAGCAATCAATAACAGCCCGGTATGACGATAACCAGTCCATACCCAAAATAACATCAAAACCCTTCATGGGCATGACAACAAACGGAAAAGGAAGCCTATAATCGGCGACCTCTATATCACATCCTCTAACACCCTGTTTCAGGATCAACTCACCACCCAAAGGCGATACCACACAAATAGGAGATGCTAACTGTGCTAACTCCAATTCCAAAACAGATGCAAATGCAGCAGATACAAAAGAATGAGATGCACCCGTGTCTATCAACACACTAGCAACCGAGTTGCAAAACAGAAAAGTACCTCTCACTACTGATGGAGCTGGTACTAAATCCTGCGCGGTAACAGCATACACGCGCCCCGTAGGCCCCTGGTCTACCTGCTCACCTCTCGGAGCAAAAGACTGCTGCACAGACTGGGATGACGAAGCTCCCGGATTGGCCCTCGAGGCCTGCACAGACTGAGCTGGCTGAAAACCCTGCGTCTGCCTAGAACCAGACGCTCCCGAAGTGGCACTCAACTGTGGGCAAAACCTCTTCATGTGCCCAGGTTGTCCACACTGATAACAAGTCAAGAGTTGCCCCCTGCCCAAACTCTGACTCTGCGGTCTAGCTGAAGAAGAAGCAGCTTTCTGACCCCCACCCTTCTGCGGGCAAACAGAAACCTTGTGACCCAGCTGGCCACACTTGTAACAGGTGAAATCCCCCTGACCACCTCTCCCTGAGCCAACACTCGGCACTGGAAAGGTCGATCTAGAGACTGCACCCTGAGACTGCTGAGGGTTATAACCCTTCTGTCTCCTGCCATCACCCTGACTATCCTGGCTCCTCTTGGAGCCTCTCTGACCCTCATCCTCCTCCTGCATCATAAGCTCCATATGAGCTGCAGCATCAACTAGGTGTCTATACTCTCGGATGTAAGACCCACCAATTCTCAACTTGAGGCCCCGCCTCAACTTCCGCTCAAACTCATAGCAACGGCGTTCCTCAGACGCCACCAGTTCAGGTGCAAACCTAGACAGACTGGTAAAAGTAGCCTCAAACTCGGCCACTGACAAGCCCTGCTGATTAAGCCGGCTAAACTGATCCCTCAGCTTCTCCCTAGCTGCTGCTGATAAAAACCTCTCCTGAAAAGCATTCACAAACGCCTCCCAAGTACCACCAACACGAGCTTTCTCGTACTTCCACCATTGACCCGCATCTCCCTTCAGTTGGAAGGATGCCAAGGTCACTTTCAGTGCTCCGTCCTCAATGCCAAGCATCTCAAACGTCTTCGTTGTCTGTTCGAGCCATTCATCTGCCTTAAGCGGCTCTTTAGGATCCCCGATAAACTCATCCGGATTACACCGGAAGAACTCCCTCTTCAAGAAAGAAGGCCCTGCCTCAGCTGCCTGATTCCAAGCTCTAAGAATACCCAAAGCTCCTGCTATCTCTCTGGCCAAGGCACCCATAGCCTGCTGACCCACTGGCTCGGCCACATTGGCCTGCCCAACTCCCTCCTGCACTGCCGGAATCTCACCCTGTAACGGTACTTCCTGCCTCGCAGGTCTACCACGCCTAGCACCTCTTCCTCGTCCTGACATCCTAATAGAGGCAACACAGAACGTTAGCACATTCATAAATGTGCCGAAACTAAACACTCACGTCCTAATGCATGGACAAGTGTAATTCACTCCACATAAGCACATAAACACATAAGCACTTACGAATTTCATTTCCGGATAATAATAGTCCCGAGGCGTTACTAGAGTTCCGGTTAGAAACAGCATTGATCAAGTGCTTTTCCAACAAGACTCCCAGAAACTCAAGGATCCAATCAATATCCCAGAAATTAAATCCCATACCCACATAGTCACATAAACATGTTATCAATTAAGCACATAGCATATGGTACTACATCTAAGTCTCTACCAAGCGAGACAAACCCATTGTGATACTAATCACTTCCCACGTACCCAAAGTATTCGAACCCGGTACGCTCTGATACCAAGTTGTAACGCCCTCAAAATAATAGCATTATACCCATCAGATAAGACAAGCATTTACATATAAACTAACCACATTCCTTTATTTCATTAGAGCTCCATTACATAAGTATTACATGTTAACCTCATAACAAAATGCCCTACGGGCTTACAGCTTTCCAAGTTAACACTTGGTTACAACAAAGAGTTCTAACTCGTTTACACATTAAGCCCTTGGCTTGAAATTACATGTAATATATCAAAAGTAAAACGACAAAACTATGCCCGCCACTAGCCTCCCAGCTATGTCCTTGGAGGTGGCATGCTTCCTGCACCTGAAAATGATATTCCCATATAGGGTGAGCCACAGCCCAGTAGAAATACACTAAACCAACCATGGACAATGACTAAAACATTAGCAATTGATAGTTGGTCAACACTGATACAATCACATAAATTACATATTTATGTCAACGACTCACAAGTCCCAATTACTCTTCATTTTCCCTTTTTCAACAGATAAGCATGCTAGCTCTATCATCATTTCCACAGATATGTATAAAAACACTATATCTCACATTCAGATAAGCATAAAAGCTATACCCACATTCTCAACAGATATGTATATCAACAATATTCACAGATAAGCATACAAGCTGTATCCACACTCTACAACAAATATGTATATCAACAATATCCACAGATAAGCATACAAGCTATATCCACACTTCACAAAGATAAGCATATGAGCTCTATCTTCACTTTTCTAGACAAGCATATGAGCTCTGTCTACGGAGTTCATCCCCTATCTCCTCCCAATACCTATCCGGTTTAGAGGTACATCCCCTATCTTCCCCTAAACCGCGGAGTACATCCCCTATCTCCTCCTCTACACATAACGTATATAAACACATTGGTTCTATATACAATCACACAATACACACAATTAATGTATTCTATCAACCGTCAAGTTCCATGACACGTTCCATTGATTAGTTTCCGTTTACCTAATCATCATGCATTGTCTACAACAATCTCGACTATCCTCCACCGATAGCCCAAAGCAGTTATTTCTAAAACAGAAAATAAATGCACAAATGGATATTCAATCAACATTTCATTTCCTCATTTCTCACCAATTAATTATCCCAATTAATTAAACAATGTAATTAGGCCATTTTCCATAATTACCATTTCAACCCTTAGGTCCCATTTTCATCAATGATTCAACAATCATTCTATTTTTCTATGCCAAACATGCATCTAGGTTTATTATGAATAAAACCCCAACTTTTGTAAAATTACACAAAAGCCCCAAACTTTCACAAATTTACCAAACCAAGCCCAACATCTCAAAATACCAAAATTTAAAGACAAAACCCATAGAGAGGAGTAGGTTATCCCTACCTCAATTTCGGAGTCCCAAAGGAGAAGACGACAAAACCCAACGTGCTCCAAAACCCGAGATTTTCAGATTAAAATGAAGCCCTCGACGATCAACAACCTTTTTGTAAAGGCCAAAGGTGAGTAAATCACTCATACTAGATCAAAACCTAGAGAGAAGGTAGAGTCTAGAGTGAGAGGCTCAACAATGGTGATTTTGGAAAAGTAAGAGAGAGAAGAGAAAGTGAAAAAGTGATTTGAAAAGTCACAATTTCGGGACTTAAACCCAGTCTTCCGCTCGAGCGTAAAACACCCCGCTCGAGCGTCCACTCACAGACTTCCGCTCGAGCGGCCAACCTCCCGCTCGAGCGCAGAATGCACTCGCCCAGCACTTTTGCAGAACTAGGCCTCCGCTCGAGCTCCCAACCCTACGCTCGAGCTCACAACACTGCACAACAAGATACTGGATGGATGTAATCTACGCTCGAGCGCCAACACCTCCGCTCGAGCGTACAGGCCAAAAATCTGGGCAACTAGTTTTGGTTTCTAAACTCAACCAACCTGTAACAAACCCGCTCAACACATCCTATAACTCAAATACAAAGTAAGAAAGGATGTAAACAAGATAATAAACAACTACCAACATCCACGGACACATGTCCGGATCACGGTATAACAAAGGTAAACCCGGGATCGCTATACGTAAGTTTGACATAACATGGTTTTGGAAAAATATTGTGAAAGATTTGTTATTTGGGCATTGAACAGATGCATCATACTTATATCTTTGTTAATATTCATGTATTGTGTTAGATTGTTTCTACTGGGCTTTGACTCACCATACTTGGGAAATCATTTTCAGGTGCTGGTGGCATACTTCCTCTAAGGACTTAGTTTGGGAGGACCTGTGAGCTGAAGGCTCTATTTGTTGTTTTGTATTTAATATCTATACAAGCATTGGGCTTGATATGTATGGAGGTTAAGACTCTCTCTTTTGTTGTAACCAAGCATAGTCTTGGAAAGATGTAAGCCTGTAGGACATTTGTTTTGTTGATCATTATATTGGTATCATATGCTATAGATTCAGGGTAGAGCTTATGAATGTATATCACATGTGTCACTTTTGTAAATTAACTCTGATTACTGAAAGTCTATTATTTTGCCTATGTCATCTGGTATTAGTTAGTTATAGATGAATTATTGTAATTATTTTGGGGCAATTACAAAAGGAACACAAGGCATGCTATTCACCAAACATGTAGCTTAAAATGTAACCACATCACCAAACTCCCAAAATACCACCTTGCATCAACCCAAAATACATTGCATAATTGGACCTCTTTCATTAAATCTATGTAGTAAAAAAAGACATAATTATCAACTTGTATTTTCAAAATGTAATTGTACATTACAGTTGCATCGCCTTCCGCAAGTAATAAATGTTGGATTATTCTATATAATTTCTACAATCCTTCATGAGAAATGATAGACTCACATGCACCCTGCCTCAAGCAAAAATAAATTGAAATTTTTGTTCATTTTAACCCCAACTCTATCTATAATTTAAGTCTCATGTCATATGTAGTTGAAATATCCTATTGCACTTGTAAAACCAGGGTTGCGTTTGGTTGTGTTTTGTAAATGTGATTTGAGAGTATGAATTGTATTTTGAATTTGTGTGCTGTAAAATTATGATTTGAGTGTAGAAAATTTGTTTGGTAAAGAGTTTTGAAAATAGTTTTAGAAAAGATGTTTGATTTGAGTGGGGAATTGTTGATGTGATATTTGATATGTGATACAAAAATTTACAACTCATAACTAAATATACAACTCAAAATTATTTTAAAGCACATTAAAAATTAAAAAAATTTCAAATTTTTTTTTTCCAATTATATAAATCAATTGCAAAAAAAAAAAAAAAAAAAAAAAAAAAAAAAAAAATTCCTGTACAGCAGAGGACATCCAGGTGGATGTCCCCATGGACGTCCGGGCGGTAGTCCCTAAGGACGTCCGCGTGGTCTTCCCCTGGCCAAAATTTGAACAAAAAATGCCGCTGTAATACAGAGCTCTCTGCAGAAGTTTGGAAAGTTGATTCCAAACACACAACCAAACATCATACTGAAATACACATGTGGAATTACATTTTGAATTCATAACCAAACAGAGCCATCCATTCTTGGCCCCATTTCATTAGATATGGTTAAGTGCTAAGGAATTCAACATCCAACTTTCATTTGGGCATAGAATTGCGTTAACCATAGGTTTGCAATATGTTTTTGTTGGTGGTCGTAATATGATTCATTGTGTTTGGTTTGAGTTTTCTGGATTAAGTTTTTTGAAAATTGAATTTTTTGGTTTCTGTGTTTTTTTTTTTGTTTTTAGTGAATATTTTTTGAATTTTAAACATTTTTTTTTTACTTTTTTAGATGCACCTTACTTAGATGTATCTAAAAAGTAAAAAATTTGTGAAAAAATATTTTAAAAAATTAATAAATACAAAAAAATATAAAAAATATACTGAATTCTTGTATTTGTTTTTTGTATTTTTGGTATTTAGTGAATTTTGAAAGTTTTTTTTACAATTTTTTTACTTTTTAGGTATATTTATGTTAGGTGTGTCTAAAAAGTAAAAGAATTGCTTAAAATATTAAAAAAGTTCAATAAAAACAAAAAAAAAACGGAAAATAAGAAAGTAGAATTTTCTGAAAAATGTTTTGGAAAACTGAAAACCAAGCAAGGTGAGTATTGATTTAATCCTTCACTTTTAGTACAAGCAACGATTACAATAAAGATATATGTCCAACCGCAAATCTAAATAGTTATTTATGTTCAAAGTTACATCTCACCCATTTATTATTCAGTTTTAGAAATGCACAAAGTGGTGCAACAAGCACAAGTTTTACTGGCTGAAAATATATTACAAACTCTTTATAGCTTTAGCAGACATGGGACCTTTCCTCCCAGATGAAATTGTTTAAAGCACTTTGAAAGGTGTCTAGAAAGCTCCATGGTGTATGAAACATCACACAACAAAAATTTATTTATTTATTTATTTATTTTTTTGGGTTGAAGTGAAAGATTATAGACAAGACAGTAATTAGTGTAGTTGAATGCAAGAAACTTCAAACTCGAGGCACTTCTCTTGTTAAGTTTTGTAACTATTTACTCAAATGATTTTAATATATAAAGTATATGTAACTAACCTCCAATAGCAGAATTCAAACTACATTATTCCTAATAGCATGCATAGCCCATTTAAGCAATGAAATATATACACATAATGGATGACAGTGCAGAGATTTTGAAAACAAGTCATTTCATTGCATAAAATTAAAATTCTTAAAAAATACAATCTAATAAAACTATCATCACAACAATATTCAAATTGCACAATTTAATTGAATAGTTTGGTGTAGTTTATCTGAGCTATTATGGGGGTGTGTGTCAGACTATTTAGGTGAAAATTGATAAGTGTTTAGGGTTTTTTTTTTGGTGACTTTTTTTCACCTTTAATGTTTTTTTTTTAATTCAAAAAAATTCAAGTTCCACTCGACCAGATATACCAGAAAAGTTTTAAAAATAATTAAATTTTGAAAAAAAAAAATTTAGAAATGACAAAAAAAAAAAAAAGGTCTTGGGAATTATACTCATTTTCATGCATGATATACAAAGCATCTTAACATATACTCTAAGGGCACACGTTAACAAAATTAAAAACAAAAAAAAAAAGACAAAAACAAAAACAAAAAAAGACTTTTTTTGTTGGGGGGGGGGTGTTTCCAATTTTTAGATTAGTTGCTGAAATATGACTTTTTTTGTGTTTTTCAATTCAGAATAAATTGCACAAAACAGACCCAATATAAACAACTATCAACAACAAATGTAATTCTCAAAAGAGTTATTATAGAATCCAAACGAAATTAACCTAACCGAAATTCACAATACAAAAGCATTAGGATGTTAGAGTAATAGAAAATATATCAGAAGATCAATAGAAAATATTTGTACCAACAACAACAAAAGGTATATTCATTAGATCAAAATCAAAAGCGAAAAAACACATGCTTTTCGAAACCCTAAAATCAAAAGAGAGTGAGGGGATTACCAGATAAAAGGGCAGAGAGTGAGGGGATTACCAGATAAAAGGGCAGAAAGTGAAGAAGAGTATAAGATAAGACCCTCTTTTCTTGTTTAAAAACTGTATATTGGATTGGATTGGGTTGGGCCAAAATTTGTGAACCTTGGATGGATTAGAAAATTGTTAGTGACTACAAAATCCTAAGTCGGATCCAGAGTTTAAAAAAAATAATTTTTACAAAAATAATTTAAATTTTTTATTACATATAACACATCTGTTAATAAAAAAAATAAAAATAAAAAAGCGAAAATTACAAAAAAAAAAAAAATGAAAATCAGAGTTTTATCCTTGTAATAAAATTAAATTCTGAATTTTTTATTTTATCAATTTAAACTGTAATCTTTTTATTTGTTTTTAATCTAAATCATCAACCTATTTTTTTTTTTTAAAGAAAATCGACAGTAAAATTATGTTTTAGTCATTAAACTCAATATATGTGTACAAAAAATGTCTAATATATATATATATATATATATATATATTGTTAAGTTTAATGATTTAAATACTCTTTTTTTAGTCAGTTTTACTTAACGAAAATAAACAAATAATTTAGATATGTATGATTGTGTATGTTTTGTTTTTACTTGTTTGTAATTTATTTAGTTTAAAATTAAATTGATAGAATTGGACTTTCTTTCCCTTCTTGTTCATGCACTAAGCAACAGAACATTTCACTCCTTACTTAGAAAGACTTAAGCCCTGCAAAGAGAGAGTGCGAGTTCAACTCTCTTTTTGTGCTAATCAAACAATTATATAACAACTAACTTTTTTATCAATAAAAAAGCCAAAAATGCCATTATTTTATAAGGTTAATAAAGAAAAATGAGACACATGTTTTAGTTTAATGAAATAATCACCTTCAGGTTTTATATGAATTTAATAATTAATAACTTATGCTTAAGTCAATTAATTTTTGCCTAATTAACTTCATCCAAATCTAAGGCATAACAATAATTCTTGACCAGAGGGTAATTATTATTATTAGTACTTCCCGGAATTATCCTATGATTTATAACTTAAATTTTGAATTTTTATTTTTGGCATGATCATTTTATTTCATTTCATTGCGATGTATGTTGTTGCAAGATTAAGACTAGCATAAAGGGAACTTCACTATTTTATGACATAAATCATTATTTTTAAAAATAATGGAACTGGAAATGTTTTTCAATAATTTTTATCAAAAATATACTTCTTTTGGCATATTAATGCAAGATAATGCTTCATTTTTATTATATTTTATTTTTTTGATTGAGAAGAAATTTTTTATTGCAAAACCAATAAAAGTTCGAATCAATCTGGCACAACGATATTACAAGATTTTAAAAAGAGATAAACAACTTTCATATAAGGAAGGATTCGAGCTTCCATTGTGATGCCCTAGAAGAACCTCTCTGATCCTGTTCACCCAGGCATCCCACACTACAACATGTGCAAATAGAAGTAGAAGTAGTAACAAGAAAATAACATTCAATGCATTTCTTTCCATTCGAACTATTCCCCAAAAGTTACAATATCTTCTCCTTACACAAAACAGTTGAAAGAAAATGAAACATATACAATGATTAAGTCCAGGTGAACTTCCTCTAAAAAATATGCCTCTAGCTACATTAACAAACAAATCCACATTTAATTAAAATCATCATAGCCAAAAATCAACAAAACGTCAAAAACACGCCATCAAGCCCCAAATGGATTCCTTCTTATCAATATCATCCTTTGATGGGTACTTTATCTTCATTTCCTAAAATTTGATAGCTTTGGGGTGAGCGTAAGCCCAATTGGTGATGAATTTAACAGGTTGTATAATCAATTGAAAGACATATGATCATGCAATGCATCATGGAAAGTATAAATATATGAGATGTGTATGAATATCCATGTGCGTGAATGAAAAACATGCAATGCGTGAATGTTTGTTGAACCTCATCAAAACTTTCCATGGGCGGTAAATGTACTATGACCTTCCAAGCAAAAGCCGAAATTTGAAATACATACATAGATATAGTTTTTGATATACTAAAAATAGTCTCACATTTGCCGGCTCCAAAAACGGTGGGGCGATGGGCACCCAAGAACATTTTCCCTCATTTGTCTAGCAATACGTGCAGACAGGGCAATTGGGCATCTTAACTCCCCACGCAGGTACCAATTACATTTTCCCTTATATTTTGCTCAAGTTTTTATTTAATACATTTAACCTAGATGCATAACTAGGGCTGCAAACGAGCTGAGCCAAGCCAAGCTGAGCTGAGCTTTAATATATTTGGCTTTGTTTATTAAGATTTTAATGAACTCGAGCTTGAACTCAATAAAAATTTCATGAACTGAACTCGAGCCAAGTTGGTTTAGGCTTGACTCGAGCTCGAGCCTGTTCATGGGCTTTAACGTACCAAAAAATTTATAAATTCATACTTACCTATGAGACTAAAGTTACAATTAAAACTTTGATTATACAATTATATATATAATATATATAAACATTCGTAATTTTTTTTTTAATATTTTATCAAAATAAAAATATCTACTACCACTATTATATAAATGTACTATCTATAGCTAACTATTATTTACATTAATATTTTTTAAATATATAAATAACATATTTATCTTTTTTCTTTTATACATATTTTTACATTATTTAATATATAAATAATAATATTAAACGAGTTAGCTAACAAGCCGAGCTTACGAGCCGAGTTTTAGAATGTTTGGGCTTATTTATTAAAAATTTAAAGAGCTTGAACTCGAGCTCGAACACAAAAAAAATTTAATGAATCGAGTTCGAACAAGCTCTTACCGAACTGAGCTCGACTCTGTTCACGAACGGTACTGTTCATTTGCAGCTCTATACACAAAAGAACTTTAAAAAATTGACTATTTTTTGTAAAAAAAGAAAGAAGAAGAAAAAAACAAAAAAAAAACAAAAACAAAAACAAAACCTTAAAGGCTACCAAATCTAGTTTTCCACACAACAAAGCACTCACTATATGACCTGCTAGGTCAAATATTTCCTTTTACATTACATTTTAATTTGAGAAAATTATATCAGTAGTCCTTATATTTTGATCTATTTTGACAATACGGTTAAAAGTTAGTTTTTTGACTTTTTTGAGTCAAATCACTTTTCTATTTTTTTGCACGTTTTTAAATATAAAAAAAACCAAAAAAGACCAAAAAGCCAGTTTCTGTCTGTAACGCCCTCAAAAACAACCCATTATATATATATAACTGACATGCATTATTTAAAGAAAACAATTTATTCATTCATTCATCAGAGTATTACTAAATAAAAGCTTTACATGTAACATCGAATAAAATGCCCTACAGGGTTACATCTTTCCAAGCCAACACTTGGATACAAAAAGATGAGTTCTAACTCAATACAAGAAAAGCCCTAGGCTTGGATGTTTACATGTACTAATAAATAAAGACAATGAACTAAAGATAGTCTTCGAAATCCAAGTCCCTTCCAAGCTAAGTCCTTGGAGGTAGCTTATCACCTGAACCTGAAAATGATGTTCCCATATAGGGTGAGCCACAGCCCAGTAGAAATATACTAAACCACATATAAGCAATGAATAAAGCAATAGCATTCAACAGATGGTTAACCAAGATAATTAATTACTTCATTTTACAGTCTCATGACACTATTGTCTAAGACACGTTTTACTTTCCAATTTTATCAACATGGCTCAGAATCTGGCCAAACTTACAACAGTGAATTACATATATCAAATTCCCATCCTTCCAATATCAACAAACAAATGAGACTCATGCTCAAATCAAAACACTTCATACTTCCAGAATGATACACATTTTAGTGCTGTATCAATAAAACACTTCAATATAAATAAGCACACATATAAGTGATGCTAATGGAGTCCATCCCCTATCTCCTCCCAAACAAAATCCGGTTTAGAGGTCCATCCCCTATCTTCCCCTAAACCGTGGAGTACATCCCCTATCTCCTCCCACACAAAACAAAGTATGCAAATGCAATGCTCAATCAATACACGTATTTTCTGTATCAATGCGATAGTCAAAATTAATGACTTAACCAATGTGATTAGTTTCAGTTATTCCTAATCCACATGCAATGTCTACAACAATCACGACTATCCTCCACCGATAGCCCAAAACAGTTATTTCTATACTGAAAATAACTATGTCAACAATTCAATAGACAAATGATTCAAATTATTCAATTACGCCATTTAATCAATGAATTCCCCAATTCCATGAATTTAAACATCTTTTCCCAATTCCATGAATTAATTATACAAATTAATTTAATAATATAACTAGGGTTTTTCCCAAAATTTACAAAGTATCCCCAACATATCAAAATACCAAAACTTAGAACAAAACCTATAAAATGGAGTAGGAAATCCCTACCTCAAAGAAAACAACCCAAATGGTGAAGACAGAGATGAGTGCCCAAATACCAATGTGCTCCAAATCGCCAAATGTTCAGATTAAATGAAAGCCCTCGACTCCCTCTATATTTTTAATAAAGCAACTAGGGTAGAAACACCCTCTAAATAGATCAAATCTAAGAAAGAAGGTGAGTAGGGAGAGAGAGAAGTCGGACCTAGGGTTTGGAATCAAAAGAAGATGAAAAAGACTGATCAAAACCCGCTGCTGTGTATATAAACTGGACAGGCTCGCTCGAGCGAAGACTTGGTAGCTCGAGCGACCAGACACAAAGAAGCTACGCTCGAGCCAAGGAAGCCTTGCTCGAGCCAGCAACCCAAAAGCTCGCTCGAGCGAAAGAAAACTCGATCGAGCGAAGAACTCAAACCCTCAGGTCTGAAACCAGACACACGCTCGAGCGAAGGAACTATAGCTCGAGCGAAGGACGAACTAACTCGCTCGAGCGAAGAAAAGCTCGCTCGAGCCAAGAATGCAAAGCTACAGGTCCATACTGGACGCCATCTCTCGCTCGAGCGACCAAACCCCAGCTCGAGCGAAGAACCAAAAACGACAACTCGCTCGAGCGACCAACTCCTCGCTCGAGCGAAAAACCAAAATCCTGGACAGCAACACTTGGTTTCTAAACCCAACCAACCTGAAACAAACCTGCCCAACACATCCTATAATTCCAAATGAGAAAATAAAGGACAACAACAACAATTATACAATTACAGAATCTACGGAACCTAAGTCCGGATACAATAATCAAATGGGAAAAGACCGGGGTCGCTATAACCTCCCCCCCTTCAAAGAATTTCGTCCCCGAAATTAAGCATAAATTTTTTTTTTTTTTTTTGAAAACAGGTTTTTCTCAATTCCCAAAGATATTATAAAACAATAGTAAACAACTTGACCCAATACTGGTCACTTCATCTCTTTAGCAAGAGGCATCTCACAATAATCATATACCACAACATATATCTCAACTTGTATCATTATTATGCATTATTCCTTTCAATGTTAACAATTCCCATATCATATTCAATCGCATGATATATACAACCCATTCAACAATACAAACTCAATGTTTTACAGCTTAAGACATATGTAAAGCTCTTAAGTTCCACAATATTACAAAACCTAAATACAAGATTACAAATTAATAAACATGTCCGGGTATTTCTGGCGGACTTCCAACTCACGTTCCCAAGTGGCTTCCTCCACTCCGTGGTGTTTCCACAAAACTTTGACCAAAGGGATGGTTTTGCCTCGCAAAACTTGATCCCGCCTATCCAATACCCGAACCGGTCTCTCCTCATACGAGACATCCTCATCAACCACTAAATCGGTCCAATCCAACACATGTGATGGATCCGGCTAATACTTCCGAAGCATACTCACATGAAACACGTCATGTACTCCAGACAACTGCGGCGGCAAAGCTAAACGATAAGCAGCCTCGCCAATCCTCTCAAGGATCTCAAACGGACCAATGAACCGAGGGGACAGCTTCCCACTCTTCCCAAACCTCATCAAACCCCGTCTAGGTGATATCTTCAGAAAGACATGATCACCCACCTCAAACACCAAAGGTCTCCTCCTACGGTCGGCATACGATTTCTGACGACTCTGTGCTGTAACAAGCCTCTTACGGATAAGCTCAATTTTCTCCGTCGTTTCCCTCACCAACTCTAGACCCAACAGAGGTGCATCACCCACCTCGGCCCAACACACAGGAGATCTACACGGTCGGCCATACAAGGCCTCAAATGGTGCCATACCGATACTAGACTGGAAACTGTTGTTGTAGGCAAACTCCACCAACAGCAAGTGCCTCTCCCACGACCCACTAAAGTCTAGAACACAACCCCGAAGCATATCCTCAAGTATCTGAATAGTACGCTCAGACTGTCCGTCAGTCTGAGGATGATAAGCCGTACTAAAGGTCAACTTAGTGCCTAAGGCACTCTGCAAACTCTGCCACAACCTGGCAGTAAAACGAGGATCTCTATCTGAGACGATCGTCACTGGGACCCCGTGCAATCTCACTATGTCCCGAATATACAAGTCGGCAAGATGATCTACCGAATCTCTCACGCGCATAGGAATAAAGTGCGCCGACTTAGTCAACCGGTCTACAACCACCCAAATAGCATCACTACCCCGCTGAGTCCTCGGAAGACCTATAACGAAGTCCATAGTGACATGTTCCCACTTCCACTTGGCAATAGGCAAGGGTTGTAACAAACCCGCTGGCCTCTGGTGCTCGGCCTTCACTTGCTGGCAAGTAAGGCACTTAGATACGAAAGCTGCCACATCTCTCTTCATACCCCGCCACCAAAACTGGCGACCCAAATCCCGATACATCTTAGTGCCTCCCGGATGCACCGCAAGGCGTGAATGATGAAACTCTCGGAGTACCTCCTCTCGGCAAGACTCTGGCACAAACAGACGGTCTCGGTATCTCACACTCAGGTCGGAATACACCGTCAAACCCTTCTCAACCTTCCCACCGGAAATCTTCTCACGGAGAGATTCTACCTCAAAGTCACCTCTCTGAGCCTCTAACACTCGAATCACAAGTGAAGGCTGTGCAATAACAGAAAATAAGGCCGCAGCCTCAACGGATTCGCCCAGAAGTAAATCAAACTCCCCAAGTGCATCCAACATTTCCCATTCTCGGATGGCTATACTAGCTATGTCACCAACAGGTTTCCTGCTAAGGGCATCGGCCACCACATTGGCCTTTCCCGGATGATAATGCAACTCAAAGTCATAATCCTCTATGAATTCCATCCACCTCCTCTGCCTCAAATTCAAGTCTTTCTGTGTAAACAAATATTTCAGACTCTTATGATCCGAGAAAACCTCAAATCTCTCACCAAAAAGATAATGCCTCCAAATCTTCAAGGCAAATATCACAGCTGCTAACTCTAGATCATGCGTAGGGTAATTCTACTCGTGAATTTTCAACTGACGTGAGCCATAGGCAACTACTTTCCCTTCTTGCATTAACACACAACCCAGACCCTCTCGTGAGGCATCACAATAGACTGCATAACCCAACCCTCCCTCTGGAATAATCAATACTGGAGCGGTGGTCAGTCTAACTTTCAACTCCTGGAATGACTTTTCACAAATCTCACTCCATACAAATTTGACTCCCTTCCGAGTCAACCTAGTCAAAGGCGAAGCTAATCTGGAGAAATCTTTCACAAACCGACGATAATACCCAGCTAACCCCAGAAAACTGCGGATCTCAAACACACTCTTAGGCTGTGCCCAATCTTGCACTGCCTCAGTCTTGGATGTATCAACAGACACTCCTTCACCAGACACTACATGGCCTAAGAACTTGACCTCTTCCAGCCAGAACTCACACTTCCCAAACTTAGCATAAAGCTTATGGACTCTAAGTAACTCAAGCACCACTCTCAAGTGTTCCTTGTGCTTCTCCTCAGAAGGTGAATAGATAAGGATGTCGTCCACGAATATGACTACAAAACGATCTAAAAATTCCCGGAATATCCGGTTCATCAAATCCATAAAAACTGCCGGTGCATTGGTGAGCCCAAATGGCATCACCAGAAACTCATAGTGGCCATACCGCGTACGGAATGCCGTTTTCGGAATATCCTCCTCCCTGACTCTTAACTGATGATAACCCGATCTCAAGTCTATCTTTGAGAAACAACGGGAACCCTTCAACTGATCGAACAGATCATCTATACGAGGCATAGGGTACTTATTCTTAACCGTAGCCCGATTCAACTTCCGGTAATCTATACAAAGTCTCAAAGCACCACCTTTCTTTTTAACAAAGAGGGCCGGTGCTCCCCACGGCGAAACACTAGGATGTATAAAACCCTTGTCTAGTAACTCCTGGAGCTGAATCTTCAACTCAACTAACTCGGCTGGGGCAAAACGATAAGGTGCCATGGAAATCGACGCCGTGCCGGGCACTAGGTCAATAGAGAATTCAATCTTTCGATGCGGTGGCAAACCAACAAGATCCTCGGGAAAGACGTCCGAGTACTCACAAACCACCCTTGGCAACACAATCTGAGTCTCATCATCTACACTAATCAAAAGGTTGGCAAGTAGACCACTAAGCTCACTCCGTCCTCGCGGAATATACCCCGGTGGTAACACATCACCAACCCGGTCCCCCAGAAAATGAAAATACTCTCCGCTCACGGTACAACAAGTGACCCTCTGGCGGTAGCAATCAATAACTGCCCGGTATGACGATAACCAGTCCATACCCAAAATGACATCGAAACCCCTCATAGGCATAACTACAAAGGAAAATGGGATTCTATGATAATCAACCTCTATATCACAACCCCTAACACCTTGTTTCAAAATCAATTCACCCCCAAGAGGTGACACTACACAAATAGGAGATGCTAGCTGTGCTAACTCCAACTCCAAAACAGATGCAAATGCAGCAGACACAAAGGAATGAGATGCACCCGTATCAATCAAAACATTAGCAACCGAGTTGCAAAACAAGAAGGTACCTCTCACAACTGATGGTGCTGGCACAAGATCCTGCGCGGTAACAGCATACACGCGCCCAGACGACCTCTGATCAACTTGCTCAACCCCAGGAGCATAAGATTGCTGCACCGACTGGGACGATGAAGCCCCCTGATTGGCCTTCGAGGCCTGACCCGACTGAGCTGGCTGCTGACCCTGAATCGGCCTCAAACCAGATGCACCTGGTGTGCCACCCAACTGCGGGCAATACCTCTTCATATGCCCTGGCTGACCACACTGATAACACGAGAGTGGCTGACCTCTACCCTGACTCTGGCTCTGAGATCGAGCCGAAGAAGATGCTGCTCTCAGAACTCCTCCCCTCTGAGGACAAACTGGAGACTTGTGGCCCAGCTGGCCACACTTGAAACAGGTAATGTCTCCCTGACTGCCTTTCCCCGAACTAGCACTCGGTACAGGAAAAGTCGATCTAGAAAAGCTACCCTGAGACTGCTTGGGATTAAAACCCTTCTGTCTCCTACCATCATTCTGATCATCCTGACTCCTCTTGCAGCCCTTCTATCCTTCCTCCTCCTCCTGCATCATGATTTCCATGTGGGCTGCAGCATCAACCATACGCCCATAATCCCGAATCATAGTTCCCCCAACTCTCAGCTTGAGGCCACGCCTCAACTTCTTCTCAAACTCAATACAACGGCGTTCCTCAGACGCCACCAACTCAGGTGCAAACCTGGACAAACTAGTAAATGCAGCCTCAAACTCGGCCACTGAAGAACTCGCCTGTTTAAGCTGACAAAACTGGTCTCGCAGCTTCTCCCTGACTGCCGGAGATAAAAACTTCTCCTGGAAAGCATTCACAAAAGCCTCCCACGTACCTCCTATACGCCCCTTAGTAAACTTCCACCACTGACCCGCATCCCCCTCCAACTGGAAAGATGCCAAGGTCACTTTCAACCCCTCGTCTTCGATACCAAGCATCTCAAACGTCTTCGTTGTCTGTTCGAGCCATTCATCTGCCTTAAGCGGCTCTTTAGGATCACCCACAAATTCATCCGGATTAGACCGGAAGAACTCCCTCTTCAGAAAGGAAGGTCCTGCATCCGCAATAACAGCCTGAGCTTGATTCTCAGCTCTGAGAATGCCTACTGACTCCCTAAATGCCCCTGCTATCTCTCGGGCTAGAGCGCCCATAGCCTGCTGGCCTACTGGCTCGGCCACATTGGCCTGGCCAATTCCCTCTTGAACTGTCGGAATCTCCTCTGGCACAGGCACCTCCTGCCTACCCGGCCTACCATGCCTACCGCGTCCTCGTCCTCGTCCTGACATCCTAATAAAGGAAACAAAGACATTAGCACATTAATAAATGTGCCGAAGCTAAACACTCGCGTCCTAATGCAATGGACAACAATAATTCATTCCACGTAAGCACATAATCACATAAGCACCTACGAATTTCATTCCCGGATAATGATAGTCCCAATGCGTTACTATAGTTCCGGTTGGAAGCAGCCGTGATCAAGTGCCTTTCCAACAAGACTACTAGAAACTCAAGGGTCCAGTCAACATCCTAGAAACTACATTCCATACCCACATAATCATATAAACATGTTATCACATAAGCATATAACATTACACTAAGTCTCTATCAAACGAGACGAACCCAATGTGATACTAATCACTTCCCACGTACCCAAAGTATTCAAACCCGGTACGCTTTGATACCAAGTTGTAACGCCCTCAAAAACAACCCATTATATATATATAACTGACATGCATTATTTAAAGAAAACAATTTATTCATTCATTCATCAGAGTATTACTAAATAAAAGCTTTACATGTAACATCGAATAAAATGCCCTACAGGCTTACATCTTTCCAAGCCAACACTTGGATACAAAAAGATGAGTTCTAACTCAATACAAGAAAAGCCCTAGGCTTGGATGTTTACATGTACTAATAAATAAAGACAATGAACTAAAGATAGTCTTCGAAATGCAAGTCCCTTCCAAGCTAAGTCCTTGGAGGTAGCTTATCACCTGAACCTGAAAATGATGTTCCCATATAGGGTGAGCCACAGCCCAGTAGAAATATACTAAACCACATATAAGCAATGAATAAAGCAATAGCATTCAACAGATGGTTAACCAAGATAATTAATTACTTCATTTTACAGTCTCATGACACTATTGTCTAAGACACGTTTTACTTTCCAATTTTATCAACATGGCTCAGAATCTGGCCAAACTTACAACAGTGAATTACATATATCAAATTCCCATCCTTCCAATATCAACAAACAAATGAGACTCATGCTCAAATCAAAACACTTCATACTTCCAGAATGATACACATTTTAGTGCTGTATCAATAAAACACTTCAATATAAATAAGCACACATATAAGTGATGCTAATGGAGTCCATCCCCTATCTCCTCCCAAACAAAATCCGGTTTAGAGGTCCATCCCCTATCTTCCCCTAAACCGTGGAATACATCCCCTATCTCCTCCCACACAAAACAAAGTATGCAAATGCAATGCTCAATCAATACACGTATTTTCTGTATCAATGCGATAGTCAAAATTAATGACTTAACCAATGTGATTAGTTTCAGTTATTCCTAATCCACATGCAATGTCTACAACAATCACGACTATCCTCCACCGATAGCCCAAAACAGTTATTTCTATACTGAAAATAACTATGTCAACAATTCAATAGACAAATGATTCAAATTATTCAATTACGCCATTTAATCAATGAATTCCCCAATTCCATGAATTTAAACATCTTTTCCCAATTCCATGAATTAATTATACAAATTAATTTAATAATACAACTAGGGTTTTTCCCAAAATTTACAAAGTATCCCCAACATATCAAAATACCAAAACTTAGAACAAAACCTATAAAATGGAGTAGGAAATCCCTACCTCAAAGAAAACAACCCAAATGGTGAAGACAGAGATGAGTGCCCAAATACCAATGTGCTCCAAATCGCCAAATGTTCAGATTAAATGAAAGCCCTCGACTCCCTCTATATTTTTAATAAAGCAACTAGGGTAGAAACACCCTCTAAATAGATCAAATCTAAGAAAGAAGGTGAGTAGGGAGAGAGAGAAGTCGGACCTAGGGTTTGGAATCAAAAGAAGATGAAAAAGACTGATCAAAACCCGCTGCTGTGTATATAAACTGGACAGGCTCGCTCGAGCGAAGACTTGGTAGCTCGAGCGACCAGACACAAAGAAGCTACGCTCGAGCCAAGGAAGCCTTGCTCGAGCCAGCAACCCAAAAGCTCGCTCGAGCGAAAGAAAACTCGATCGAGCGAAGAACTCAAACCCTCAGGTCTGAAACCAGACACACGCTCGAGCGAAGGAACTATAGCTCGAGCGAAGGACGAACTAACTCGCTCGAGCGAAGAAAAGCTCGCTCGAGCCAAGAATGCAAAGCTACAGGTCCATACTGGACGCCATCTCTCGCTCGAGCGACCAAACCCCAGCTCGAGCGAAGAACCAAAAATGACAACTCGCTCGAGCGACCAACTCCTCGCTCGAGCGAAAAACCAAAATCCTGGACAGCAACACTTGGTTTCTAAACCCAACCAACCTGAAACAAACCTGCCCAACACATCCTATAATTCCAAATGAGAAAATAAAGGACAACAACAACAATTATACAATGACAGAATCTACGGA
Organism: Camellia sinensis; assembly: GCF_055761805.1. Classification (NCBI taxonomy): domain Eukaryota; kingdom Viridiplantae; phylum Streptophyta; class Magnoliopsida; order Ericales; family Theaceae; genus Camellia; species Camellia sinensis. The sequence goes on along the minus strand of NC_138969.1, from coordinate 37,680,658 downwards.
ACCTAAGTCCGGATACAATAATGAAATGGGAAAAGACCGGGGTCGCTATAGTGTCAATATAGTTCTTATAATCTTAATTGGCTCGATTTTGACGCTTAATTTTAGATTTTATGTCAATTTGGTTCAATTGATAATACCGATTAAGTGTTTTTTTTTTTCCAAAATGGTCATTGAATTGGTTGAGTGAGTTAGCTAAGGTTAACTCGTTAAGTTGAATAATTTTATAATTTTATCTATAAAAATATAACACATGCTGCTTATACGCATATTTTTCATAAAAACACTAGCAATTTTAACAATTGGATCAAATTGAGACAAAATTACAAATTTAATGTCAAAATTGATCAAATTAAAATTATAGATCAAAATGACACAAGTGTCAATATATAAAGACTACAAGCATAATTTACCCTTTTAATTTTGTGAGGGTGGTTGTGCTAGATCAAATATTTCTCTTTATATCACATTTTAATTTTGTTGGTGTGATTGTGATCAAGTGGGTCATAATTTTTGTTTCAATTTTGTGTGAGCTAAAAAAATATGTGTATTGGATGGAGCGGGTGCTTGTTGTTCCAGAGCTAGATTTCACAATTTATAAAATTATTTTTTTTAATAAATATTTTGTGATTCTTTTTTTTTTTTACACAAAATAAATATGAAAAAGAGTTTACTAAAATTCAAAAAGGATATATGCCAAAGAAATTGGCTAAAAAAGCACAAATGCAACTCATATTAAACAAAGAATGAACACCCATAGTTTGAAATTGGGGAAATTGTAAATCAGTTGTAAGATTTAAAAAACAATTATAGCCATGGAAAATTTTATAACTTCAATTACTATAGTTGGTAAGTTTTACTACTCATTTGAAATTTATTTTGGAAACAATGCATTGAATTGTAATTTTTCCTTTAAAATATGTGAGTCCTACACAATACACTCATTCTTCGAATTTATCTCAGAATAATTTTTTTGGATTTCTATTTTTTATTTTTTCAATACATAAAGAATTTTAATGTGCTTGTGTCTTAAAGAGAAGAGAAGAACAAAATATATATTAGTATTATTTAAAGTTCCACAATTTTTTTATTCCGTACTGTGATTGCTTGGTGAATCCAAAAAATTAATCTTGAAGCATCTTTCGTATTTTCCATAAATTTTCCACCACTGCCTGTTATCGTAAAGGTAGTCGCTAAAAAATCATCAACAAAAGTAAATATTTTAGAGATAAAATTTAAAAATGTCGCCTATAAGTGGACTTTAAAAAAAAAAAAACAATTTAGTGCAAAAAATGTTTACTTTTTTAGACAAAAAAATTGTTCCCAAAAGGATAGTAAATCACCACTAAATATTCAATTTCGTCACTAAAAATTCAACAAAGATATTTTTGGTGACTAAAATATTTCATCTTTGAAAAATGATTCTGTCCCTAAATGTATTGTCTCTAAAACTTTAATTTGTTTTAGTGATTATTCATTTGTAAAAAGAACCGTTTATGAGCATTCACATTCAGATAAATAGATGATAATCCATATAGTTTCTTTTTTTATATTTTTTTAACAACAAAAAAGAACTTTTCTAATGAACACACGTATAGTTACAACAAATACAATTCATCAATAAATAAAGCTAATGCAAAAAGTATCATAGCAAAATGTCCCAATCCAATCATAACATCGTATACTATATGGTAATTTACTCTCAAGTTAAGAAATTTTTCTTTGCCTATCAAAATATATATATATATATATACATACATAGAGTTTCGTTTTTCTTGATAACCAAAATATAAAAAATAAAAATAAAAAAATAAAATAAAATAAACTAAAAGGCTTGAAAAATCTTATGGCATATAGTATTTTGAGAGTAATAGTATATGCGCATGGATTTCTTACTAGATTGTCTTTCTACTAGAAACTAAGGTAGCAGAGGGTCTGTACTAATAAACACATTTGGGACTAATGTCTTTCTATTTTGTATTAAAAAAAAATAAAGATTCTATGCTATCATTTCTTGCAATGATCTTGTTGTCCTTTTTATGAGAAAAAGAGATGTCAACAAAGTATATAATTTAACAACTCAAATTTAAATTAAATTTAAACGAAAGGTGTAGTTTTGTTTCAACTTTAAATATAAACCGTTAGATTACCATAGTAAACCATTGCAAATCCTGCAATTGCTTACTACAACATTTTTGGTATTTTTATTCTCTCAACAGAGATAGATTAGATATGAATGCATGAAATGTGAGCTTATATTCCCTATAAATTTGAACAAGTATGACATATTCATGTGCGTAATTCAGAGACATCAACTTTGATCATGTTTGCACTCTTCTACCAATTCTCTTTAATAATTTTTTTGTTTTGCTAACAAAATAATAATAAAAATAAAATAAAAATTCGGAGACATCAAACTCATTTTGGTTGAGGCAAACAAGTTATTGTCTCATTTTTGACCTTTTTTTTATTTATTTATAATAAAATTGTTGAATTGGTAGATTTATTCTAGTAACCTTATTGGAAGCAAAAGATGGGTCATTTTGGAAAGAATCTAAATACCAAACAGTCATGCATTGTGACTAAACATACCAAACAGTCAATGCAACCAAAGATAAATGTTGACATATACCCATCACATATACATAGTGTAACGCCCTGAAAAAATTCATATCCTAACGTACGACAATAATATGATCATGAAGTCCCAAAAATGTCATCTTTCTTACTGAACTACAGGTTGAGTGATTACAATTCAATTAATACATTCCCACAACGTCCAAGTCCTCTCCCAGTTCAATGAACTAGATAACGTAACAAAACATAAACCCCAAGGGCGTACACTTCACAAAATACATATGAAAGTTCCATTACAAAATTCCCATAATAAATACAGAACACAAAATGCTCGACTTCAATTAATTCCCCAAAAGAGACTAGGGCTAATGCTAGAATCAATCCTTCATCGAGGCTGACCTTCCTCAATTCCTTAAAAAAAATATTAATGTTTGGGTTGAGCCATATGCCCAGCAGGAGTACATTATCCAAGTATCTAATCATTTGAAACAAGATTATGGCATCAATGTGATGAGAGAATACAATAAAATTCACACTTTTAGGAAATCGTTAACAATTCATAATGAAACATTATAGTATAAGGTGATACGTACAACTCAAGTCATCATTGTAGACACCCCATTTTTCACCATCCTCAAGACTTGAACGTCACCGTTTGAACACTCAGTGATCATCCACGTTTGTGTTCGTCTTGAGTTCCCGGAGGTCTCGGCTACGCGCCTTGCCTTAGGACCTCTCGACTCGACTGCGTTGTGTTTGGTTTTGCACCAAACACTTGTGTTTTTGTTTGAAGGGCAGGGAATGGCTTGTTGGCCATTCCCACTCCTCACCGGCCATGGCTTGAGGCCACCGGCCGTGTCTTCTTGCCACCGGCCATTGGTGATGGCCGGTCGGCACTTTGTGTGGTCGACCGACCATTTAGTTGGCCGATGGCCTCCTTTTCTGGCCGGTACCACATTGTTGCCTCTTGCAGGCATGGTGCATGCCAGCTGTGCCAGCTGACCCTCCTCCCATACACGTGTGTGGCTGTTTTGGCCCTTTTGCACCTTTTTTGATCCAAACTTCTTCTAGAAGATTGCACCCTTTGCTCAAGCTTCTTGAGGAAGCTTGGCCCTTTGTCTTAGCTTCCTCAAGAAGCTTGGACCTTTGGGATAGCTTCTCTTAGAAGCTTGGTACCTTTGACCCTTTTATTTAGCTTCTCTAAGAAGCTTCAAGTCTTTGCCTTGTCTATATAAGGAGACCTCTGTTCTCCATTTGAGGGGTTCAGCAAAATCAGACCTAAAACATATATATTTTGATATATATATCGTCTCTTTCTATATCTCCTTCTCTCTCTTCATTTGTGTGTGTTTGAGGGCCTAAAAGTGTATTTAGTTCTTAGTTTTGCACTAAGTCACCTACTATTACACCATACTTCGACTTTGGAGGTCTTGAGGGTTTGTTCTTGGAGCTTTGGGTCAGTTTTGATCAGAAGAAGAGGGCTGAGCTTGCTGTTCTTGAAGTGTTCTTCAAGGGTAACACTATTTACTTTATATTTCCCAATCTTGCACTAGTCTTTAACCTATCTTGCATACTGATTTAAGCTTTATGTATAACTGAAAAAAGTCTTGTATTTGCATGCTTAAGATCTTTCATTAAGGTCATTTCGGTGTTGGGGGTTGACCTCCCCCTCTTAGGCCTTGTTTGGCCCTTTTTGTGCTCTCTTTGATAAGCTTTGGGGACTTTTGTGTATCGTCCTTCTCACCACTGAAATCTAGTGGATTTTCAATGGTGAAGAAGGGGTTTTGAAGTCTTGCATAGGGGAGGGACACCCCTCTCCCTTGGTCTTTCTTTTGTTTGCATTTTTGGCCCATAAGGGTAGCATGTATGATTAGTTGTTCTTGGCTTCATTTCAGAGGTTTTTGGGTGTTGTTGGGTCATATTATGCCTCGGTTTTTGGTCGAGTTAGTGACCCCTTCCATGCTTAATATACTTGCTTTGTATTCCTCTCTTTTGCCTAGAAGTGCATCATGTATTTAGTCTACTATGCATCCATGTTCTTGCCTAACTTTGTGAAGTTTTTGGTCATATTTCATCATGCTGGAGGTCTGTTAGGCACTGATTTGATCATATTTGCCATGTTTGGTATAACCTCTTTGCATTTTGGCTTGTGAGCCTTTAGTGTGTGAGTCATGAGCATGCTTGAGTTGGTTTGTTTTAGGGATTTGGAATCATTTCTCATGCCATTTCAGTCACTAATCCATGCTCGTATGCTTGCATTCATCATCCCTTTCATGCCTTGAAGTGTTGTTCTTTTATGCCTTGAAATAGGTCTTAAATGCATGCCTCTTGGTTTGTGCCCTTTAGCTGCCATATCAGTGGGTTTTGGAGGTCCTTTTTGCATGCTAAAACTTTGTTTTGTATTAAAAAGTTCATGCCATGTTTGCTTGGGGTAGGTGTCGAGTAATGCCCTCTTTTGTGCCCTTGAATGCTTTCTATCTTACACCCATCCCCTAGCATGTTTTGGCATCATCCTTCGCATGTTTTTCAGAGTTTAACATCAACGTTTAATGTCCATGTATATCACCTTTGAGTGTTCTTGAGAGTAGCCTTCCATGCTTGGGTTTTTGGCTCATTGGTGTGCATGTTTGCATGAGCACTTGTCCATCATTTTTGGCACTTTTGGCCACTGTTTTGGGATGTGGCTGAGGCCTCCCATTTCGGTTTAAGTCCTTCCTTGTGTATAGTTGCATGTTTGACATATTGCCTCTAATTACGTGCTTACATTATACCATGCTTGCATCATATGTTAGGTTGCATCGCATTGTAGCATTGCATACTTGGCACTTTACATTCTTGCATGATAGGTTACCTTGCATTTGGCATGCCTTGTAACTTAGCCTCATGTTGCATATTTGAGCCACGTTGCATTTTTTAGCCATGTTTGTATACATGCATTGCATGGTTTGGTTTGGGATGTCAAACCAAGCATGAGGGGTGAGGTGTGTTTGTACTCAAAGTGACGAAACACGCCCCAACCTTCGGTTGCCAATGCCCTTGACCCCAACATGATAGGGCATAAGGCATTCATCTCTTTTGTGCATGCATTTACATTAAGTTGCAAACTTGGTGCCTTAGGCCATCATGGATCGAAATGCGTGATTGGTGGCTAGAGTACCGAGGGTCACACTCCCAAGAGTCCATAGCATGATTGGGAGAGTGGCCATGCATACATTGCTTTGAATTTCCTTACCATGCACTGTCTGCCCTATGCTGCTGTCAAAAATAGGTTTCTGCAAGAAGAAATGGCCGGCCGACCACATACAGTGCCGACCGACCATCAATGTCCAGCCGGTGGTGTAACTTTTGGCCGATAAGTCCATCCCCATGGCCGGTGAACTTGAATTGTGGCCGGTGACCCCCCAGAGCACTCAGAGGGTGATTCAAAATGGGTCTGGGGCTTTCAGAATTTTCAGAGGAGCAAGGCAATGTAAACAGAGGCAACAGTGGCTTGGCACGGGTTTTCGGGCGGGGCGAGTCGAGCATGCTTCATCCTAGCATTCCGAAGCGGGGCTGTGGCCATCCTCTTGCTGCATTTAATTTGTTAATTAAATTGAAGATATGTAATATTTAATTAGCTAGGGTAATTAATTATTTATTCGGTTCGTATTATTATTCGAACCCTCCGAGCGAGGGCAATTGTGTAATAAGTGTGCGTGAGTATGTGTATGTCTTCCAACCCCACGCCTTTCTTCCATTTTATTTACTAGCTTTCGACGGTTAGTTTAAGGCATGTTTCAATTAGCATGCTTATGATAGCATGTTTGCATACATTCATTCGTTTTGCATGCACCGGGTTCGGCACATCATACTAACTGCATTTGTATTTCAATCCCAAATTGAATACGTGTTAGCTGTAGCATTTCACATGTCATTTTAGAATAAATGAGCCTATGGTAGTTTCATTCCTGCATGCGATACATTAGGCATTTTTTTTTGTATAAGTAGGACCATGCATGGATTTCTAACATAGCTTTTGTTTTGGCTTGGAGTACTCTGTAAGTCTTTTCGCTTTAGCATCCTTGCATACGTGTGAGTGTTGCCATGACAGCATACTTACCATGAGGCTATTGGCTTATATGATATAACTGCCTGAATGCCTGTGGATGAAGGTTGGGTTACTTAAATCGGAACAATACATTGAATGCAAGTTTTAAGCCCACTTGAGGGTGGCAAAATTCATGTCTTAGCCTACTTGCAGGTAGCACCATCAAATCATTTTCAAACAAACAAACATGAAATGTTTCGTTCCAATTCAGGCGACCCAGTCTATACCTGTTTGCTGTGCGCATAACATAGTAAATCTAGGCTAATAACCGGATTAAGAACACGTAATGTTTTCAAAACAAGATATCATGGTTAGTAGAGGTCGATCTTTGGATCGGGCGAGAGGGGGAGCTCATAGCTGACCTTCCCCAATAGTACCTAAGTTCCCCAGCCGAGGCAACTTTGGTGATGAAAGACACGTGACCTTAGGCAAACGAGTCAGGGTTTTCCTAAATTCACCCCAAAATAAAATATTTAGGTGGCGACTCTGTATCTAGCAAAGCAGTCCATGTTTGACACTTCTTTTCTAAAAATCTGTTTTCCAAAACGATTTGCCAGATTTGGACTCTTTGGTTCAGATTAAGAACCATGACGATTTGAGAGTCCGAACTGTAGTGAGTCCAAAACGAACAGAACAGGATTCATCCTCCCGGGGCATTCGGGGATGTCTACAATCACGTATAACAATCAGGTGTCTACAATCGTGGAAATCGAACCACATTTTTTTTCCCACACGAATCTTAAAATCAACCCTCACATTCACCGGCTACTATACGGCGGGAAGTAAGCACCCTATGAAAATCATCAATTTTTCCACTTTTGCCGGCTACTGTATGGAGGGACTATGTGGACACCCAAAAACCTTTCCCATATTCATCCAGCGATAAGCCTAGACAGGGCATTTGGGCGCGGGTACAACACAACACCACCTTTACTCAATACCAACTCACACATGGACCCATGCGTGCACAATAATTAAATCACATTTCAATCTCACAATTAAACATCTAGCATCATCATAGATAAACATCACATAAAACTCAAGTAATAATAGCATTCACGTCATCATTTCTTTAACTTCATCAATACCCACATTTTATCTCTCCATTATCCATCAAATTCCATAAGTCAATAGGAAATTTCATTATCTTGAGCATTTTCTAACCAATTGGAAACTTAGGGTTCCCTTAAATTTTGGGGGTTTCTACTCCTTGTCATTAATCTAGTTGTTAACCATATCTACACTTGTAATAGAGAGAAAAATTTAGGGATTTCAACAAAATATTAAGTAAGCGAGTAATTATATGAAAAGTGGGTTTTATTCAGCAAAACCTTCAATTAGTTCAACTAAATCTTCACTTGGTTTCCAATCACACACAATACCATGAAATTTCTTCAAGAATGAAGAGATACAAGAGTAAAAGTACCCCTACCTTAACTATCAAGCCAAAATTCGGGTTCCTTCACGAATCTATCGCAAATCCCTAATCCATGCGGAAGATAATGATATGCTTCAAGTGTTCTTCGTCCCCAACCAACAAATTTGGGAGGATTTCAATGGTATGGAAGGTATTTGATGATGAAGATCTAGGGTTTCATGGGAGGAGGGAGAGGAGATGAAGTTTGAACGAAAGAAAAATAGGAGAAGGATCTGGAATCACCAAGTTTAAAAAGCTGCTAACGCGTTCCCCACTCGAGCGTGACTTCCCACGCTCGAGTGTCCAGACACGATCAAGAAGGCCCCGCTTGAGCGACAACTCCCCCGCTCAAGTGGAGAAAGAAAAGTCTCAGAAGGTTTACAGTGCTACAGTGTAATTACTAAATGCTAACATTTCACGCTCGAGCGTGACATCCCACGCTCGAGCGGACACGCTTGAAAGGCAACAAATTGCTGGAAGCAACAAATCCACGCTCGAGCGGCGGATTCCCTGCTCGAGCGGACCCAAAAACAAAATGTCACAATCTCTCCCCCTTAAGAAATTTTTCCCCCAAATTGTTTTCTACCTCCCACTTGATGGAGCAAATGGCAATAACAACTAAATGAATAAAAGTGTACATATTCAAGCTTTCTACTATCTTTATTACACCACCCATTAGTCTTTAAGCATTCCACCAATAATCAACACACAAGAATAGATATACACTTCCACTTGGACACATGACTAAGAGTAGAGAAATGTCCACAAGAAAGTTGCTTACTCTCAATACAATCACAAATCAAGGCAATGCTAATACATTTATAATTCCAGCACAATCTCCAATTTAAACGTGATGTCAATTCAACTTAAGGTCGAGAATAAAGGGAATATAACAACTCATAGCCCACACTTAATCCCACTAAATACCCAAGAATAGTAAGAAAAGTAATACATCACAGGTTTGAGAACAATTCAGGATATTTTTCACGGACTTCGGCTTCTCGTTCCTATGTCGCTTCCTCCATGCCATGATGATACCACCACACCTTCACTAGTGGAATTGTCTTACCTCTCAACACTTGTTTTCGGGTATCAAGAATTTGGATTGGCTTCTCCTCATAAGATACATCATCGTTTACTTCAATTTTTGCCCAATCTAACACATGAGAGGGGTCAGGTTCATACTTACGGAGCATAGACACATGAAATACATTATGGACTCCTAAGAGCTGAGGAGGTAATGCAAGATGGAATGTCACTTCCCCAACTCGTTCGATAACATCAAAGTGGCCAATAAACCTTGGTGATAATTTTCCACTTCGGCCAAACCTCATCAACCCTTTTCTTGGGGAGATCTTCAGAAACACGTGATCGCCGATCTCAAAGGATAAGGGTCGTCTCCTTCTGTCTGCATAATTCTTTTGCCGGCCTTGAGTAGTGACTAACCTTTTCCGAATGAGGGCTATTTTCTCGGTGGTTTCACGGACTAGATCTGGGCCTAACTGTAGACGTCCCCGAACGCCCCGGGAGAAACGAGTCCCCCCGTTCTGTTCGATATTGGGCTCACTACAGTTCAGGATTCTCAAATTGTCACGGTTCTAAGTCTGAACCTAAGAGTCCAAATCCGGCAAATCGTTTTTGAGAAAACAGATTTTTTAGAAAAGAAGTGCCAAACATGGACTGCTTTGCCAGATACAGAGTCGCCACCTAAATGTTTTATTTTGGGGAAATTTAGGAAACCCTGACTCGTTTGCCTAAGGCCACGTGTCCGTCATCACCAAAGTTGCATCGGCTCGGGAACTTGGGTACGATTGGGGAAGGTCACTTCGTGAGCACCCCCGCTCGCCCGATCAAAGATCGGCCTCTACTAACCATGATATCTAGTTTTGAAAAACATTGTGTGTTCTTATTCCGGTTATTAGCCTAGATTTACTATGTGATGTGCACAGCATACAAGTATAGACCGGGTCACCTGAATTGGAACAAAACATTTCGTGTTTGTTTTTGAAAGATGGTTTGCTACTCGCAAGTAGGCTTAAAATGCAGATTTTGCCACCCTCGGGTGGGCTTAGAAAAGATGGTTTTGCCACTATCTAGTGGGCTTAAAACTCACAGTTGAGGCTTAAAATGCAGATTTTGCCACCCTTGGGTGGGCTTAGAAAAGATGGCTTTGCCACTATCTAGTGGGCTTAAAACTCACAGTTGATGATTTGTTCCAATCCAAGTAACCCAACCTTCACCCACAGGCATTCAAGCAGATATATCACATAAGCATATAGCCTCATGGTAAGCATGCTATCATGGCAGTCACTCACACACATGCAAGGATGCTAAAGCATAAAACTCACCGAGTACTCCAAGCCAAAACAGAAGCTAATTAAAAATCCATGCATGATCCTAATTATACAAAAATGCCTAATGCAACACATGCAAAAATGCAATTATAGCCGGCTCGGCTATTCTAAACATGGCATATGAAATGCAACAGCTAACAAGTATTCAACTTTGAAATTGAAACACAATGCAGTTAGTATGATGCGCCGAGCCCGGTGCATGCAATACAGATGAATGATGCAAACATGCTGTCATACTGTATGCTAATTTAAACATGCCCTAATCTAACCATTATAAGCAAGTAAATAAAAAGGAAGAAAGACGTGGGGTTGGAAGACATACATCACACTCACCCACACTTATTACAATTACGCCCTCGTGCAGAGGGTCTGAATAAATAGTACAGTCCAAATAATACAGTTCAAATATATACAAATTCCTAATTAATTTACAAATTAACTAAGAAAAATAATAAACTGGCATGCAAGCCAGGGACTGCCTTGACTCTTCTTCAGATGATGGATGATGCATATCTGGGCTGCCTTGCGCGGAAATTCACTGGGATGCCCCGATTAGCCTCTGTTTTACAATTATTTTTGGAAAGCGCGCCAAGCTCCGGAAGGTTGCTAGTTCTTGATTTGCTGCAACAGAGAGTAGGAAAGGGGCATAGCAATGTATTTTCACAAATGTATGCATGCCTCGATCCTCGTGCCACCAATCACGCATATCGATGCATGATGGCCGAGGAGTCGAATTGTGCAACTCAATATAGAATGAATGCACATATAAACACAACAAGACCTAACCCCATCATGGATAATCCGGAGTGTCGGTGACTTGGAATTGAGACACGTTCCGTCACTTGGAGTACGAAACGTACCTCGTTTCCTGTGCTCGGGCTAACTCCTATCCCAAGCACAATGCAATATGTATGATATGCATGAAATGCAACTAATATACAACCTTGCATGCACAATGCTATGAGATGGCATACACGATGCACGAAGTAACATGGCATACACAATGCGCTAACATACAACCTAGCATACGCAATGCTATGAAATGAAATGGCATACACAATGCACAATGGACTTACACCAACACAAGTGGACCTCATCCACACTCGCATAAGAGGCCATGAGATGAAAATGAGACAACTCGAAATGCGTGCCCACGTGCACGCAAACCGAGGACCGACCCTAAGGCACCAAATGCCACTCTAACAAGACATGGCAAGGCATGGAATATGATATGAAAACATGCAAATTTCAGCGCTAAAATATGACCCAAAACAGCCCCGAATCATGACAATATAGCACCCGATGCATGAAATGGTCCCGAAATGCAAGATTAAGCACATGAAATGACTTGTAGCTACATCAAGAATGCATTATTTGTACATGAAGTATGAAGACAGATTCAAGGAAGCCCCAAAAAAATCATGTTTACAGTTTTAAGCAAGGCCAAACAGCAAACACAAATAGGGCTAAACCGATACGCAAAAATGGCCCTAAATGTGAGATAAAGAAGCAAGTCACAGCTGCTAGCCCAAAACAGATGAGGGCCCTTCAACAATGTTGAAGAGGGGCCCAAAATATGACCTTTTACAGTTTATGACCGAGCCAAAAACAGTACAAAAGCATGCTCAAAATACTATGCAAAACAAGGCCAAAAAGAGAGTTATAACACAAAGTATAAAAAGGATGCCTCAAAAAATGAAAGAAACTTAATGAAACACGAAGAGAGGATCAAAATAAGGTCATTTTTAGTTCGGACCAGAACCCAAAAATAGAAGCGAAAGAGGCTAACAAATCATGCAAAAATATGGCCAAAAGAGAGATATAAAGGCAAGTAGAAGATAGAAGCCTCAAACAGCAATGAGACCTTCAATAATGTTGAAGAAGGGCTCAAAATAAGCTACTTTTAAGTTCATGACAGAGCTCAAAACAGTTTATACATAGGCCAAAAATACTACACAAGAAGATGGCATACAAGGGAGATAATGAAGCAAGTGCAACAAGGAGGCCTCAAACAGTGAGAGGCCCTTAAACAAAAGTGAAAAGGAGCTCAAAATAAGCCTAGTTCTAGTTAGGATCGGAGCCCAAAACAGCAAGCAGATAAGGCTTAGAAAGGATGCAAACTATGGACCAAAAAGAGAGAAATAGAGCTTACCCTTGTAGACTAAACTTTGGCACCCTTTTGCTTTGAGATGCAGCACTCCTAGGACTTGAAGAACCACCTCCAGCTGCTGGAATGAAGGATGGAAGGGTGGGGCTATGGGTTGGTGAAGAAATGGTGTAGGGTTTGAGAGATTTGAAGCTTGGAAGAGAGGGAGATGGAGGTGTATGTATGCAAAGCTCTTAGGGCAATTTTGTAACCCTAAACCAGCAGCTGGAGCTGCTGATATATAGGCCAAAGAGGGGGAAAAGGGGGGGGGGAAAATGGAGGGAAAATGAGTCAAGTTTCCCTCCAAAAGTGCCAAACCCTCGGACATGGGTGAAGTGTAAAACAAAATACATGGCTAGAATGTACTTGGGGCAAGAATTATGGCTGGCCAGCTCAAAAAGGGAAAAAAGGTCATTTCACCAGCTAGGTGGCCGGCCTGCTAGGTTTTCTGGCCGGCCAGCTACTTTCAGGACAAAAAAATGGACTACCGGAAAGAAAAGTGGCCGGTGGGTGGTAGAAAAGTCCAATGGTGGACGTTCAAGTGTCCAAATTGAAGCCCCTGAAGTTAGCTTTCCAATGGCCCAAACCTTGCATTAAAATGCCTCCTGTGGAAAAAGTCATGCCCTTTTTGGTGAAGCCGCGCAGATTTCGGTCCAACCGGAGTGATGCCCTACTTCAATCAACTATATCTTCCCCGTCCGGAATTGGATTTTGGAGATTCTTGAGTGAAAAATGAAGCCCCGGAAGTATTATTTCCAACGGTGGTGGCCGCATAGCTTGATTCCAAGTATGCCAATGAATAGGCCCGATTCGGCGAGGGCGGTTCCACTCTTTCTTAACGGTTCATGCCCATTTTCTCCCCCAATTGGATTTCTTCCCTCTTCTCCTCTTTTCTTCAACTTCAAAACCCTAAGCAAGGTGTTTTGAAAGATTTTTTCAAAGATTTCATCTCTCTTTCATTCTTTTCCACTTTGCCCTTGCTCGGTTTATCGAAAAGCGCAACTTTTAACAAAATGCGAGCGTCAAAACATCGTAGGAACTTTATTTCAAAAACGTTTTTGAGAGAGAGGGTTTTAAGAGTAAAATCTTTTGATCAAGATTGTTTTGGTCCAGAATAGGGGTATGAAGTTGAGATTTGACTCTCCTTTGCCGAAGAAATTGCACCTTTCCCCTGCACACCTTTCTCCACCAAGTAAACCATCAGTCACGTCCAAGTCTTAAAGGTAGTCAAAAATGGGGTGTCTACACTAACAAAGGTGAATCTCCCACCTCAGTCCAACATACCGGTGATCTACATGGACGCCCGTACAATGCCTCGAGGGGTGCCATTCCAATACTGGCTTGAAAGTTGTTATTATACGCAAATTCAACCAGGGGTAAATGCCTTTCCCATGACCCTTTAAAATATAATGCGCAAGCCCTCAACATATCTTCTAAAATCTGAATAACACGTTCAGATTGCCCGTCGGTTTGGGGGTGTATAGACACCCCATTTTTGACCATCCTTAAGACTCGGTTGTGCTTGCAGGTACATCCAGCCACAAGTTTGATTGCTCGTCGGGTATTCGACTTTCACGGCGGAACGTCACAGGTTCGAGCTTTCCAGACCCTGTATCCTTTCTGCCCCATTCTTGGACCATGACTTGGTCCTTTCAGAATGTGCTTCTTGGTGCACTATCGGCTACCTTTTGGACCTGCTGGCCCTCACTTTGTTGCTGCCGGCCATTGATTGAGCCTTCCGACCATCAATGAGCCACTGCCGACCGTCCTTGATGGCCGGCAGCACCTCTGTCTCAGCAGGTTTCACTCCAAATCTTTTGAGCCAGTTGAAATCCATTTATCTGCCCTCTATACACGTGTACGGAGGAATGAAGCTCTTGCCAAGCTTCTTGAAGAAGCTTTGCATTGATTTTCTTCTATGTAAGGAGAGAGCCTCTCTCCTTAGCAGAGGTTCAGCTCTTTTGAGAAGAAATATCTCTCTCTTTCTCTGTATATTGTTGTTGATTTGTGCCTTGAAGTCCATTTTCCTTACACTTTTACACTACAACACTTAGAGATACACCACTATCTTTGGATTGAGGTTCTTTGAAGTTTGTTTAAGGTCTTTTTGCTGTTGAGGGTCTTCAACCCTCTTGTTGGCTTTGTTTAGCCTTGTTTTGAGCCATGCCTTAAGGCCTCCAAGCTAGCCTTGGTTTGGCCTTCTAACCACTGTAATTCAATGGATTTTTAGTGGTAGGCATGTGGTTTTGAGGGCTCAAATCAGAGGGGGTGGCCCCCCTCTCTTTTGGTTTTTGTTTGTTTGCATTTTTGGCCTTCCAAAGGAGCATGCCTCTTTGTACTTTTGAGGCTTGGTTCAGGCCATTTTTTGTGACTTTTAGGATCTTCCTTGGCTCTGTCCATGGCTGGTTTGGTCACCTTTTACATGCATCTTGTATGTGTAGTGTAATCCCATTTGTAGCTCATCAAAGTAGCATGTTTTCCTAGCTTGTGTAGAGTCCATTTCAGTAGGTTTTTGGTGATGTTTTACCATGCCTTAGATCTATTTTGGGTTGGTTTTGTCACTCCATGCATGTGCAATACACTTGTAGTGTAAATCTCATAAACTAGCTTTATATGCTTCTTGCTTTAGCATGTCATCCTAGCTTATGTTCAGTCCATTTCAGCATGTATTTGGTCATCATTTGGCATTTTATGACTCTATCTTTTGCTGGTTTGGTCGCATTTTGCATGCTCCATATACTTGCAGAACAAATCTTACTTACTAGCTTTATGTGCATGATGTCTTGACTCATCATCCTAGCATATTTTGGCTTTGCTCTAGCATGATTTTGTTCTTATTTTGGGCTATTCTTAGACTGTTTTGGGCTGCTATGGCCATATCACTCATGCTTTGTATAGCTATAGTGTAAATGCTTAGGCTAGTCTTGGGTTTTGAAGCCCCTACCATGCCATACATGTGATGTTTGCATGCTTTGCCATCATTTCAAATGTTATTTCAGTCCATGAAATGTAGTCATACACTTGCATTTGACATGCTTTTAATGCCTTGGAGGCTTGGCTCTTTATGCCTCAAGAATGAACTTTTGTGCATGCCATTAAGCCTAAGTCTTTGGCTCATCATATCAGTGCATTTTGGTCTTGTTATACCATGATGTAACTCTGTTTTATGTTATCCAAGTCATGCCATGCTTGGTTTCAAAAAGTGTACTGCATTGCCTCTTTTGTAGCCTTGCATACTCCATGTTTTTGTGTTGGCTAGCTTCGAGCTTGTTTTTGGTCTTGTTTGGACCTGCCTTGGGACTGTTTTAGGTTCCCTTAGCCCTCTGGGGCTTGCTTTGTATGGCCATGGCTTAAGTCCCTTTGCAAGTTCTTAGCTTTTCAGCTTCATGCATGCCACGCTTGTGTTATGTGTGTGATTTGGCATCATTCATAGCATCATTTCAGGGCATGTAGTATTGTCATACTTGCATGTTTTCACTCCTTAAGTGTGCTTAAGAGTTGCATCTTTATGCCTTAATTCTTGGGCCCATTGGCGTGCATGCTTGTCTAGCATTTTGTACCATTAATTCAGCACCTTATGGCCACTGATTTGGGCATATCTGAGGTTTGCCTATTTTGGTTTAAGTCCATCCTTGCATGTTGTTGCATACTTGCCTTGCATATTGTTGTATGCTTGCTCCATCTTTGCATGTTGTCGCATGCTAGTTCCATTACATGTTGTTGCATGTTTATTACAAACTTGGTACATTGCATGTTGTCGCATGCTAGTTCCGTTATTTGTCGTTGCATGCTTGCTTTACCTTGCATTGAGTATGCCTTGTAGCTGCATGTTTGCATCCTTAGGACATATTGCATGTTTGCCATCCTTGCATTGCATTGTGGTTTGGATTAAGTATTAATCTGAGCACGAGAAACGAGGGACGTTTCATACTTCAAGTGATGAAACGTATCTCAATTCTTGGTCGCCAACGCTCTTGATTATCCATGATAGAGTTCTAGGCACTTATGTGTTTATTTGTGCATTCCTTTTACATCGATTTGCACAAGTCGGATCTTAGGCCATCATACATCGGGATGCGTGATTGATGGTCGTAGATCCGACTATGCCTCTCCCTTGATGCTTTGAGATGATATGGGGTGGCATAGTGCGTACATATCCTTGGGAGACCCTTCCTTTTCTCTGTTTTGTACTCTACTGCAGCTTGGTGTTCCAGCACATCAGTGGTCGGCAGTGCCTTGCAGATGGCCGGCAGTGCCTTGTTGTTGGCCAGCACCCTTCATTTTTGGTCGGCAGTGGCTCCCCATGGCCGGCAGGTCACTGATGCACTCCCCAGCATGTTTTTGGAAAGGTTCAGCAGGAATTCCTTGACGACACCCTGCAGACAGAGCCTCTAAAGAGCAACTGGAGAGCTTACTGGGACGGGAACTGAGCATGCATGTTCACCTTCTTCAACTTGCCGAGGCAGCTTTGTTTAATTGCTTACTTGTTAGTTAGCATTTGATTTTGTAATTAGTTAATTTGTTAATTAATTTTTTTTGTAATAGTTAGTTATAGTTAGTTATTCATTCGGTTATGTAATAATTAATTAGCTTGTTAGTTAGTTAATTAGCCGGCATGTATTATTTATTCGGACTCTCCGTCGAAAGGGCCAATTTTGTAATAAGTGTGCGTGCGTGTGTGCATGTCTTCCAACCCCACGTCTTTCTCCCTTTTACTTACCCACTTTTGTTGGTTAGTTTTAGGTCATGTTTCAATTAGCATACTTATGCTTTGCATGTTTGCATCCATTCATTTGTGTAGCATACTTATGCCTGCATGTTTGCATACATTCATCTATTTTGCATGCACCGGGCTCGGCGTATCATACTAACTGCATCGTATTTCAGTTCCAAGTTGAATACACGCATCAATTATCGCATCTTATATGCCATCTTAGAAAAACCGAGCCTATTTCTAGTTGCATTTTGCATGTGTTGCATTAGCCATCTTAACATGAACTAGGATCATGCATGATTTCTAACTAGTTCTTTGTTTTGGCTTGGAGTACTAGGTAAGCTTTTATGCTTTAGCATACTGCATGTGTGTAAGTGTTGCCATGATAGCATGCTTGCCATAAGGCTATTTGCTTAAGTGTTTAACTGCCTGAATGCCTGTGGGTGAAGGTTGGATTACTTGAATTGGCATTGAAATCTGTGTTTTAGCCTACTTACGAGTAACAAACTTCAAACCATTTTCCAAACAAACGGATATGCGATGCTCTGTTCCAAATTAGGCGATCTAGTCTATACTTGTTTTGTTGTGCGCATCACATAGTAATTCTAGCTAATTAACCGGAATAAGAACACATGTGTTTTCAAAAACTAGATATCATGTTTAGTAGTGGCCGATCTTTTATCGGGCGAGCGGGGGTGCTCATAGCTGACCTTCCCTAATCGTACCCAAGTTCCCGAGCCGAGGCAACTTTGGTGATGACGTACACGTGGCCTTAGGCACGAGTCAGGGTTTCCTAAATTCTCCCATAATAAAATATTTAGGTGGTGACTCTGTATCTAGCAAAGCAGTCCATGTTTGGCACTTCTTTACAAAAATCAGTTTTCCAAAACAATTTGCCGGATTTGGACTCTTTGGTGATTTATCGGTCTTGCATTGCACTTTGCGAGGCTAGATTCAGAACCGTGACATTTGAGTCCGAACTGTAGCATGAGGCCCTCGAGGCGCGTCTACAGGGTGATATGCAGTACTAAAGTTTAGTTGAGTTCCCAAGGCACTTTGAAGACCCTACCACAACTTGACTGTAAAACGAGGGTCTCTATCAGATACTATACTGACTGGTACTCTATGGAGGCGAACAATCTCACGAACATAGAGTTCGGCTAAAAATTTTATGGAGTCCCTCATACTCATGGTGAGGAAATGAGCCGACTCAGTAAGTCTATCAACAATCACCCACATTGCATCATTACTTTTCTGAGTCTTAGGGAGACTAGAAACAAAATCCATGTTGATGTATTCCCACTTCCATTTGGCAACTGGAAGGGGTTGCAATAGTCCAGCCAGTCTTTGGTGTTCCATCTTAACTTGTTGACATGTTAAACACTTGGACACAAAAGAGGCTATGTCCTTCTTCATGCCCCTCCACCAAAATTGGCAACTTAGATCATGATACATTTTGGTGCCCCCCGGGTGCACAGCGAGACGAGAATGATGAAAGTCTTTCAAAACTTCATTTCTCAAGGATTTAGGTACAAACAACCGGTCGAGTTAATGAATACTAGAGTGTGCATGAACATTTAAACCCTTTTCTTCCTTTTTGAGTTGAATTCTCCCTTTAATAGTTTCCACTTTTGAATCCCCCAGTTGAGCTTCAATTACTCTTGCAACAAGAGTCGGTTGTGCAATGGTGGTAAAGAAAGTTGCTTGTTCCGAAGATTCACCGAGCCACGGAGAATACTCATTAACATCCCCCATCATCTTCCATTCGTTCATTGCTAAGTTGGTTATTGCACTCATCGACTTTCTACTCAAAGCATCTGCTACTACAATGGCCTTACCAGCGTGATAGTGTATCTCAAAATCATAGTCTTCTAGGAACTCCATCCACCTCCGTTGTCCCTGGTTTAAGTCCTTTGGGAAAATAAGTACTTAAGACTTTTGTGGTCTAAAAAGACTTCAAATTTGTCACCGTAGAGGTAGTGTCTCCACAACTTCAAAGCGAAAACAACGACAGCAATTCCAAATCGCGAGTCAGGTAGTTTCCTTCACGAGTCTTCAGTTGGCGCGAGCCATATACTACTACCCTTCCTTCTTGCATAAGGACACACCCTAATCCCTCTCTTGAGGCATCATAATACACCATGTAACCTAATCCTCATTTCAGAATGATAAGGATGGGAGCAGTGGTTAATTTAAACTTTAATTCTTGGCAGAAGTCCTCACATGCTTCGCTGCAAACAAACTTTAATCCCTTACGGGTCAACTTGGTCAACGGAGATGCTAAAGAAGAAAAGTTCTTCACAAAATGGCGATAGTACCTAACTGAGCCCAGAAAGCTTCGAATTTCGGAGATATTCTTAGGCTGCTCCCAATTTAACACAACTTCTATTTTTGAAGAATCCACCATAACTCCGTCTCCTGAAACTACATGACCCAAGAACTTCGCTTCTGTAAGCCAAAATTCACATTTTTCATACTTAGTATATAGCCGGTGCTCCCTAAGAAGCTGGAAGATTGTACAACGATGCCCTTCATGCTCTTCTTTGGAAGGCGAATAGATAAGGATATCATCTACAAAGACCACAACAAATGTATCAAAGAACTCTCTAAAGATTCGGTTCATTAGGTCCATGAACGTAGCTGGGGCATTGGTCAGCCCAAAAGGCATAACCAAGAACTCATAATGACCATATCGGGTGTGAAAGGCGGTTTTGGGAATGTCCTCTTCTCTAACTCAAATTTGGTGGTAACCCGACCTTAAATCTATCTTGGGGAAACAACGAGAGCCCTTAAGTTGGTCAAAGAGATCATCTATTCTTAGCAAGGGGTATTTATTCTTAACTGTAGCTTGGTTCAATTTTCGATAGTCTATGCACAATTTCAAGGACCCGCCTTTCTTCTTTGTGAACAATGCCGAGGCTTCCCAAGGAGACGTACCAGGGCATATAAAGCCTTTACTAAGTAACTCTTGTAACTGTTCCTTCAGAACCACTAATTTAGCTGGATCAAATCTATCCGGTGACAATGAGATCGGTGTCGTACCCGAAAGCAAGTCTATGGTGAACTCTACCTCCCTATGAGGTGGTAACTCTGTGAGATCTTCAGGAAAGACATCGAGATATGCACACACTACTTTTGGGAATTCATCCCCGGACTACATCACTTCCATCTTCCCAAAGGCTTGCTAAAAGAGAATTAAACTGATCTCGGCGACAAGGATAGTATGAGAAGGGTAAGGATATATCATACCTATACCCTAAAAACGTAAAACAATAACCACTTATAGTACACACTGTGACCCTCCCCCGATGACAATCTATTGTTGCCCGGTACATGAACAACCAATCCATTCCGAGAATAACATCAAAACCTGACATTTCCAACAATACAAAATTAAAAGGAAGTTGTCGATCTACTACCTCAACTACACACCCCTGGCATTCTCGGGTCAGACTGACCTTTCCCTCTATTGGTGATTCTACTGTAAGCAAAGTCTGTAGTTGTCTGCTGTCTAACCCCAGCAATGATGCAAATGACGTGGCAATAAAGAAATGTGATGCCCCAGTGTCAATCAACACCTATGCCCATGTATTGAAGATGAGAAAT
This sequence comes from Camellia sinensis, assembly GCF_055761805.1. Taxonomy (NCBI): domain Eukaryota; kingdom Viridiplantae; phylum Streptophyta; class Magnoliopsida; order Ericales; family Theaceae; genus Camellia; species Camellia sinensis. Next base: position 37,659,760 of record NC_138969.1, on the reverse strand, counting down.
GTACCTCGCACAACTGATGGCCCCGAAGCTTGCTCAGAAGCAGTAAATGCATACACCTTTCCCCGCGATCTCTGCTTCCCTACATCACCCCTCTGCACATAAGTTTGTTGTGTGGATTGAGCAGATGTGGCTCCTTGAACTGTCTTGGATGTTTGTCCTGATTGAGCCGACTAATACGATTGCCTCTGTCTCTGACTCATCTGTGGAACTCCAGACTGCCTAGACCCTGCCATCTCCGAAGCCTCTACTTTCTATGGACAAAACTTCTTCAAATATTCAGGTTGGCTGCATTGATAACAAGATTGTTGCTGGTTCCTACTTTGAGGTTGACTCTGTGGACACACCGACTGAAACTGTGCTCCACCTATCTACCCACACTTCGCAGCTTTGTGACCCATCTGGCTACACTTATAACATGCTCCGGTAACTCAGGGCAAGTTTCCCGAACTCCCACCTGACACGTGGCTTGAAGATTTAGCTTTTTGTGGGGATGACTGCAAAAATGATGACGTACCTGTAGACACACCATTTTTGACCGACCTTAAGACTCAGACGTCATCGTTTGTACACTTGATGATTGCGCATGTTTGAGCTCGTTTTGAGTGCTTGAACTTCTCGGTGGAACGCCTTGTCTCTGAGCCTCTAAAACCTCTTGGTTTTGTGCTTGTTTTTGGACCAAACCTTGGTGCCTCTTGCCTGGAGGGGGGAAGGGACTTGTCGGCCACTTTTGGCACTTGTCGGCCACTTTTCCCCCTTGTCGGCCACTTGAAATGGTCGGTTAACTAGGGAAGGTAGCCGGCCGACCACCTAAAGTGGTCGACAACCAGTGTTCTCCTTTTTCAGATATTTTCTTTGCCAGCTGTGCCAGCTTATGATCACTGAATGCCATCTCCATACACGTGTATGGGGTGATGAATACAAGCCTTTGGCTTGTATTTCTATATAAGGGGAGGTCTCTCCTCCATTTGGGGGTTACAAAAATTTGTGAGCAATTTTTTTCTCTCTCTCTAGAAATCTCTCTCTCTCTCTCTCTATTTTGTGCTTGAAAGTGAGATTTCTCTACACATTTGCACTAAGACTCTTAACCAAATATCCTTATCTTGGAGCTGAGATTCTTTGAGGCTTTTTTGGAGCTCTTAAGGCTGGTTTTAGCTCAAAAGTGTGGTTGTTTGTTGCTATGCTTCAATGGTATAAGGCTTACTTCCTTTAAGCTTTGTTTTAATCAATTGCTTGGCCATCTTTTTACACTGTTTTGACATGGTTTTTCAACCAATAAAAACTCTATTTTTAAGGTTCCAAAATGATGGTTTGAGTCTTGTTGAGTTAGGGGGGTTGCCTCCTTTTTTGCTCTTAGGCTTGTGAAGCCTTTTGTACCATCTTTCAAAGCTTTTAAAACAAAATTTTCTTGGCCTTTTAACCATTGAATTCTAGAGGAATTTCAGTGGTAGAAACTTTGTTTTGAGGTCCAAAATGGGAGGGGGTGGCCTCCTCTCCTTATGTCTTGTTTGCAAGTGTAGATAGCCTAACATGTGAGCATGTTTTTCTACCTTTTTGTGACTTGATCTTAGCATGTTTTAGCTACTGATTTGGCCTACTTTAGCTCTATTTTTAGCTGTCTTGATCATATGAGCCTTGTTTTGTATAGCTATAGGGCAAATGCCTTCACTAGCTTTGTGTTTTAAGGCCTCTAGCATGTTTTGCATGAGATGGTTGCATGTTGTAGCATCATTTTTCATGTGATTTCAGTGTATATAACTCTGTCACACTCTCACTTATTTCACTCTTTCAATGCTTTTGAGAGTTGTGTTTTGAGTCTTGCTTGCGAGCTAACAAATGAGAATGTTTTTCTTTCCTTCTATGCTTCAATCTCAACATGTTTTAGCCACTATTTTGGCATGTTTTAGCGCTATTTTGAGCTGGTTTGGTCATATGAGCTTGATATTGCATGCCTCTAGTGTAGTGCTCTTCACTAGTTTAGTGTTTTTGGCTTTTGAACATGTTGTGCATGTGTTGCTTGCATGTTGTAGTATTATTTTTCATGCCATTTCAGCACTAAAAAGTCTGCAACCTCCCTGTATTCTTCACTTTTTAATTTTCTTTGAAAGTGGTCTTGAGCCCCTTGTTCGCTTGAGTGTGAACTTGAGGCTCTCATGCCTAATCGTTTAATTCCTTCGGGAGTTCATTACCAACAGCATGAGGCCTCTTTCATGCTGAAGGCACTTGCGACTTAGGCCATCTTTCCAATCAGAGGACTTTCACATTGGACTTAATCGGTTAAAGGATTAATCGGTAATGCAAAATGTGTAAACAAAATGAGCAAAGTAAAACATGAACAAGATAAACATTTGTGTTGCATTGCATGTGTTTGGATGGGACGTTAATCCAAACACAAGAAATGTGGGACGTTTCATACTCAAAGTGATGAAACATGTCACGTTTCTTGGTTGCCATCACTCTTGATCATGCATGATAGGGTGGTGGCCCTTTGAGCCTTATTTGTGCATTCATTAAGCTTGAATAAGCTTGGTTTTCTAGCCATCATGCATTGAAAATGCTTGATTGGTGGCTTGAGAGCCAAGTGCCATACTTCTTTGAGCTTGAGAAATGATAAGGAGTGTAGTAGTACACACATTCCTTGAAAAATGCATTGTTTTGCCTCTGTTGCTCTCTGTTGCTCTCTGTTGCAGCAAAAATAGAAGTCTGGAAAAAGCAGTAGCCGACTGACCACTTAAACTAGCCGACCGGCCAGTTAAAGTGGCCGACAGCCAACCTTTTATGGCCGACCGGCCACCAGTCCATTTTTGTGCAGAAGTGTTCCTGTGTTGGGGCAGAAGCAATCTGGAAGTTGGTTCAATGTTCAGAGATCAAGGCGAGTGCAAACAGAGGCAACCTATGGCAAGGCAATTGATTTTCGGGAGGAAGCCAACCTAGCATGCATGTCTCCCTCGCCCGTGAGGCCACTTAATTGCTTTATTAGTTACAGCTAATTTATACAAGTGTTGCAATTAATTAGTTTAATCTATTTTGTAATATTAGCTTAGCTTAGTATAGCTTGCCTCTCCTTCGCGAGGGCGCAATGATGTAATAAGTGTGCATGCGTGTGTGCATGTCTTCCAACCCTACGTCTTTCTCCCTTTTATTTAACCGCTTTCGATTGTCAAATTAGGGCACGTTTTGATTATCATACCTTATGCTTACATGTTTGCATCATTCTTTTGTCTTGCATGCACCGATGCTCAGGGCATCATTCAAATTGCATTGTCAAATTCAATACTTACTTGAATACGTGTTTCAAAGCATGTTATTAAAGTGTTGCAAATCATATGCCATATTAGTAGCCGATCCTATTAATTTCATATTGCATGTGTTGCATTAGGCATCTTGTATAGTTATAAATCATGCATTGTTTCTAACTAGCTTCTGTTTTGGCTTGGAGTACTCGGTAAGCTTTTATGTTTTAGTATATTGCATGAGTGTAAATGCCATATTGCCATGTTTCACATGCTTGCCATGAGGCTATGTGCTTATATGTGAAACTGCATGAATGCCTGTGGATGAAGGCTTTGTTGTTTGAATTGGAAAAATTCAACGAATGCGAGTTTTATGCCCACTTTGCGAAGTGGCAAAATCATGTTTTAAGCCTATCATGTTTGATGGCAAATCCGCGCTTTAGCCCACTTGAGAGTGGCATTTTCAAACCCTTTTCGAAAACAAACATGAGTTGAATTTCGTTCAAATTCTTGCGACTTAGTCTATACTTATTTGTGTGTGCGTCACATAGTAAAGTTAGCTAATAACTGGATAAGAATACGTAAGGTTTATAAAACAGCATATCATGTTTAGTAGAGGCCGATCTTCTGATCGGGCAAGCAGGGGTGCTCATTTCAGGACCTTCCCCTCTCGTACCTAAGTTCCCGAGCGGAGGCAACTTTGGTGATGATGGACATGTGGCCTTTGGCACGAGTCAGGGTTTCCTAAATTTCCCAAAGTAAAATATTTAGGTAGCGACTTTGTAATCTGGCAAAGCTGTCTAGTTTTGGCATTATTTGATTTAAAATCAATTTTCCAAAATGATTTGCCGGATTGGACTCTTTGGTATTTATCAGTCTCACATTGCACTTTGTGAGATTAGATTCTGAACCGTAACAGGAGTCCAAACTGTAGGACCGATTCGAGCTCTTCGAAAGGAGGCGCAAATAAAGTCATGTCTATAGTTTTTGGCGACTCTGCTAGGGATTTAAAGAACTTGATTCGAACTCATGATATGTTGTTTTATTAACACTTATGTGTTTTTTTGTATTTGCATTTCCATAGGTTTGCCTAAGTCACAGTGTTTTCCATCTGCTATTCCTAAACGGTTTGCCGGAGGCTTGCTTGGAAAAGCTTGCCAATAGGCTGACCGGTTACGGGCTCTGCCACTATGGGAACACAAACCTTGGATCTGGACTATCACTGTACCGTTTGATCCTCCTTTTCATTTCTCGGTGTTAGGAGCAAGAGATATATTAGTTGGTCTTGCAGAGGCACCCCTTTTGACCATTTGACCTAGTTGCATATCGAAAGCCTTAAAGACTATTCCAAACTAGGACAGGTTGCTCACCCGAATGCAGGATTGTATGAAATTGCATGCGTGCGTAGTGAACCCTTAGTTCCTGACAAAATTAGGATAGGGAAACCCTACCCCACCATAGAGGTGTTTTGGCTTTCACTTGCTTGATATGTGCTGTTAGAGTGTGGCTCTACAAGAATGTATGTATCAGTTGCAAGTCTGGGTATCAGTTTGAGGGTATTAGTTTTGAGGCAGAATTTTGAGGGCAGAAATCAGTGTTTGAGTACAGATTGTCCAGCTTATGATTTCACTGTGTGTTGTCCTTGTCTAAGCCGAGGTGTTGTGCGTTTGCTAATTGTTGTTTCTTTTTTTTTGCTTTATTTTTCTTTTTGCAAGGTAGTATTTTCATAATTACTTCCGACAAAGCAGTTTTCCCCCGAGCACTCTGGACCAGAGTCAGGAGGATTTACCGATTTGAGGATCTCATCGGAGGACAACCAGTGTTTGCTTCGCTACCCCCGATTACGAGACGATGGACAGTTAGGCATAGATCACAGGTTCAACACTCGCGAATTCAGCAGTCACTATTTACATCACCTGTGCGCAGTTAGGCCTAGTTTTCTGCTTCTACCTCAGAAAGAGAGTATACACCTGTTCTGACTGATCAACATCCCTCAGTCAGTATGGAAGATATGATGCGTCAACTTCAACAGACCATCGAGGCCATGCAGCGGGACGCTGCCCACCAAGCGGAAGTTACCGCTTGCCAAACAAAGGTTGCAGCCCAGCAGGCTGAACTGATTGCCAGGCTTCAACAACAGTAGCAACCACAACAAGCAGTAGCTTCTGCTTCGAATCCACCCCCAGCTAGGGTTCCAATACCCGAGGATACAACTAATGTCCAGGAGAATATGGACATCCCAGCAGGGCTAGTCCCACCTCAGACTTCCAAAGCACCGGCCTATCCGACGAACACACCGTTTGAGTTAGAGGTCGCCCCCACCGCTCTGAAAGTGAACAAGCTTGAGAAGCTCTTCAAACGAGCTCAAGGTGTCAATTTGATCCCAGATATAGAGGACGGCTACACAGATGCAGTAGTCACACTGTCGAACAGGTTTAAAATGCCACACATAGACCGTTTCGATGGTTCGGGAGATCCCATGGTCCATTTGGGGCTATTTTTAGATATTTTCTGGCCGATGGCCTGACTAGATTACAGAACCTATCCCTCTTTGGCTGAACGCTGTTTGGTATTGCGGCTATCTGGTACACTAAGTTGGAGGATTCTGTGAAGACGAGTTGGGAAGAGATGGTTGAGGCCTTTGTCGCCCAATATTCTTATAACACTCAAATCGAGGTCACAACTCGTGATCTCGAGGTTACTCGTCAAAAACCAAAGGAGGGCTTCTTTGATTTCGTCACTCGATGGAGGGCCAAGGCCTCCATGATGACTGCCAGGCTAGCTGAAAAGGACCAAATAAGGATGGTCGTTCACAATCTACAACCGAAACTGCTGCAAAAGATGATTGTCTTACCTCTACCTACATTTGTCGACCTTCATGAGATAGGGGTACAAATAGAAGATGCGATAAAATAGGGTCTGATTGACCATGAAAAGGAGCAACCCACGAGGGCTTTTACACGCAGTTCAGATGCAGCTACGAATAACAACGCAGCTGGAAGGACTTCTGATGTCGGCATGGTCACCACCACACCGAAAATAACTACCCTCTTTACCGGTGCATCCGGAACCACCTCACAACCTACAAAGTACCCACCCCGAGGCTAGAGGACTTTCACTCCGCTTTACATGTCTCTGTCTACGGCCTTGAGGGTCTTAATCAGAAAAGGGCATCTAAAGCCCCTCGAGCCGCACCCATTGCCTAATCCCCTTCCTTCTACACACAATCCGGCCAAGTATTGTGCTTTCCATCAGCAGCATGGTTATGACACTAACCTATGCTTTAGACTCCGTCATGAGATTCAGGATCTCATCGACAACAAGGTGATACCGCCTCCTGAGAAGCCGAACGTCACTACAAATCCTCTCCCACCACATAACCAACCCCCTCCTCTACCAAGGCAAGTAAACCTTATCCAAACAATGGTCGTCCCATACGACCCCAGCATATACATCACCCCTTCCCACCTGCCTAAGTCGGTGTTGTTCATCCCGGAAAGCATAGACTTGTGCATGATAAGCGCGTTAATACCCCAACCCAAACCCATGGTGGTGCGGTGATAGAGAAAGGCATGCTGAGGGCTTCGCGAGCTTAATTGAAGAAGAGTACAACCCTTGCTATTACATTATGCCAACTAGCCAGGCTAGACCGAAGGTGGAATTACCGACGAGAATGGAGGTTAATGTAGTCCGGGAGGACGGACCAAGCCAAAGGCTAGATGACTTAGTTGAGCTTGAGGAGGACATCAAGGAAGTTGACCACATGATTCGGAGTGGGCGGTACTTTAAGCCCCCACACCTGGACTAGCCGGAAGCATCAGGGAAAGACAAGGAGGCAGAGAAGCAGAAAGATAAACTGCTAGTAGAGGAAGCTGTATTGAAGCAGCTAAAAAGATTCAAGCCGACATCTCTATTTGGGGATTACTCATGGCTTCATGGGTGCATAGACAAGTCGTCCTATCAGCAATGGACAAGGCTAAACTCTCTATCGAGACAACACCTGAGTAGTTAGTGGAACTGGTCTTCCCAATAGGGGGTTTGCCGACTATGACTTTCACAGACAAAGAATTGCCGCCTGAGGGCTCTAAGTACAACAAACCACTCTACATCTCTGTTGAATGTAAAGGGAAGTGGATACTAGTCGTCTTGATTGATACAGAGTCTGCTATCAATATGTGCCCATCATGCACGGCCTACGCTATCGGGTTGAAGCCAGTAGATTTCGTACCAACGGCCCAGGTGATTCGGGCTTATGACAATACAAGTCAGGAAGTGATGGGGATAGTTCAGATTAGGACTCAGGTTTGCCCGGCATAACAGGACATTGAATTTCACATCCTGGATGTTCCAGCCATCTTTAATTTACTCCTTGGATGGTCGTGGTTGCACTAAGGGGAAGTTGTCTCTTCTAGTCTGCATCAGATGCTGAAATACCCCTATGGGAGGGGGGTAGCTATTGTTTTTGTGAACTCTTCCATACATCCGCCGCCGGAAGTCACTACACCGGTACTGGAAATTGTACATGGCGAGGAGGATGTCTTTTTGTTTGGGTTCACCTTGGCCGAGGCCTGAGTAGTGCAAGATATTCTGGCTATTGATGAGGGGTTGTATATCAATGCACAATCCGTCTACCTTATGAATAAACTGCAGCATGTGCCTGGAATAGGATTGGGAAGGAGCGGCCAGAAGGGCGTTGCTGCGCTGGCCGAAGTGCCACATAACCCTTATACCATTGTTCTAGGCTATACGCCTACCAAAGAGGATTGGGTAAGGAAGAGAAAGGAAATGGCAGGAAGGGCCAAGGCTAAACAAGTTGGGAAGCACTATGAGTTGGTGCATACACCTATTCAAGGAACCCTGAAAGGCCGCTTTGTTCGGGAGGGGAAAGGTTTCCCATTTTGTGGCTTTCCTAAGCCATGGCTGAATTCCGAAAAGCGGCGTTTTCCCAGCTTCAAAATCCTTTTTGACCTGCAGTTGCAAGGAGATAAAGTTGCAGAAAAGCAGACTGACTTACCAGTTGAGGCTGAACAGTGCAAAGAGGATGAGTTTGATGGCATATAACTCGAGATAGGAGCAGCACTGGCTTGTCTCCTCTCGAATCCTCAGATCACATTAGAAAACTTGGGGGATGACTTCTCTGTTTCCATGATTGGAGATCAATCGGCTGTGGGCCCTTCTTCCGGCATTCTGGACTCATCTATCGCACCTTCCCTCGTTTGGCAGTTCGATGAGGACTTTTTGTCTAGTAGTTCTAGGTCAGGTAGTGAGCCAGAATCTGATTCCACAGTGTCTGTGGAGTCGGAATCAGATTCTAGATCTTCTGAGTCAGAGTCTGGTATTCCTAGGGCTGATAACCCGGATGCCGTTGTTTTGTCTAGGTCGTCCATTTCATTTTCCTTTGAGTCGGTTGTAGCCAAAGAAATGGACAAACTAGAAGTTGTGAATGAGAATAGTACTGCTGCTGTTTTTGAGTACTTTTCTGTGCCACTTGTTTATTGCATTAATCAGGACTTTCAAAACTTTGATAAAAACGACGAGGAAGAAATTCTTTTGGTTTTGAAAAATTTGATTGATCGAGAGGAGGAGAGGTTTGTAAAACCTTTGGTTGATGAAATCACTTCAATTAATGTGGGCACTGAGAAGGATCCGCGCTGGTTTCAGATTGGGTCCACTTTGTCTTCGGAGGAATGCGAGCGCTTAGTCACTTTATTAAAAGATTTCAAAGATGTTTTCGCGTGGTCTTACGAAGACATGCCTGGAATCGATCTTGAGATTGCACAGCACCGGATCCCTCTTGACCCTAAGGCTCGTCCCGTCAAGCAGAAGCTTCGGAGAATCCATTCGGATTGGGCTCTGAAAATCAAAGAAGAGGTCACAAAGCAGATAGACACAGGGTTCTTGCTAGTATCTGAGTATCCTACTTGGTTGGCCAACATTGTTCTAGTATCGAAGAAAGATGGCAGAATTCGGGTGTGTGTGGATTTCAGAGATCTAAACAAAGCTAGTCCGAAGGACGACTTTCCTCTACCGCACATTGACGAATTGGTGGACTTCATCGCAGGCCATGCATTGCTCTCCTTTATGGATGGGTTTTCTAGGTATAACCAGATCTTGATGGCACCCGAGGATAAGGAGAAGACTGTCTTTATCACGCCGTGGGGAACCTACTGCTATAGGGTGATGTCGTTCGGTCTGAAAAATGCTGGGCCTACTTATCAACGGGCTGCAACAACGATCTTGCATGATATGATCCACAAAGAGGTTGAGGTGTATGTGGACGACATGATTGTCAAGTCCAAGGAAAGAGAGGGCCACTACACTGCCTTGAAGAAATTTTTCCAACGGATCAGAGAGTATCGGTTGAGACTGAATCCGCAGAAATGCACTTTTGGTGTCACAGCTAGGAAAATACTGGGGTTTTTGATTACACAAAAGGGCATCAAGGTTGATCCTTCCAAGATTAAGGCCATCTTAGAAATGACACCACCAAGGACTGAAAAGGCGGTGTGAGGCTTTCTGGGTAAAGTGCAATTCATAAGACGGTTTATTGCAAAATTAACCTTGACTTGTGAACCACTACTTGGTCTCCTGAAGAAAGGAAAAAAACTCCAACGGGATGACCGATGCCAGGTTGCTTTTGAGCAGATCAAGCAATATCTACAGAACCCACCCATGTTGTCACCGCTAGAGCTGGGGAAGCCGTTGATTTTGTATCTATGAATAACTGACACGACAATAGGCTGCATGCTTGCGCAGGAATCGGAAGATAGAGTGGAGAAGGCCATCTATTACCTGAGCAAGAAGATGATGGAATACGAGAGCCGTTACACTCCGTTGAAGAAGGCTTGCTTGGCCGGCTACCAGGAAGTTGAGGCATTACCTGTTAGCTCACTCCGTAATTCTGGCTTCGAGATTAGATCTTGTCAAATATCTCTTCGAGAAACCAGCACTTACGGGTAAGCTAGCTCATTGGTTGCTTCTTCTCTCTGAATTTGATTTGAAGTATATGACTCGCAAGTCTGTGAAAGGGAGAGCGGTAGTAGAATTCCTAGCTGATCACCCAGTAGAGGAATATGAAGCAATAGAGTATTTGTTCCCAGTTGAGGCCATTCTGCAGGTCGAAGAAGAGATTTGGACTATGTACTTTGAAGGAGCGTCTAACCAATACGGGTATGGGATAGAGATGTTGCTGATAGCACTCGACCATTCCCATATACCTTTAGCTTTCAAACTCTGGTTCAAGGTATCAAACAACGAAACAGAATACGAGGCATGTATCGCGAGCTTAGAAGCCACCCTAGAACTAGAGGCAAAAAGGATTGGATGTCATCGGGGACTCGAACCTGGTTGTGTCTCAAGCGAGAGGAGACTGGAAGGTTAAAGAAGAAATGATGAAAATTTATCACCAAACCTTGGACGTTCTGATTCCTAGGTTTAAGAAGCTAACCTTCACGCACCTTTTAAGAGAGAGCAACAGGTTCGCTGATGCCTTATCAACTCTATCTTCCATGATAGACATCCCTTTGGGAGTCTGGATGCATCCAATAATTATTGAACAGAGGTATGTGCCGGCCTACGAGTTGATTGCCGTAATAGATGAAGTACAAGATCAGAACCCTTGGTATCATGATATCTGGAACGTCCTGGAAAATGAGGCTTATCCACTAGGGGCAAATGCCAAAGATAAAAGGGCAATACGGTGAATGACTGCTTAGTTTATCATCTGTGGGGGTAAATTGTACAAACGAGGCCATTTGGGAATGCATAAACTATGTGTTGATGAAGAAGAGTCAAGGTGCCTGGTGGGGGCCATCCACGGAGCTAAGTGATTGTGTTTTAAGACCTCTAGCATGTTTTCCGTGAGATGGTTGCATGTTGTAGCATCATTTCACATGTGATTTCAGTGTATATAACTCTGTCACACTCTCATTTATTTCACTCTTTCATTGCTTTTGAGAGTTGTGCTTTGAGTCTTGCTTGCGAGCTAACAAATGAGCTTGTTTTTCTTGCCTTCTACGTTTAAATCTCAGCATGTTTTAGCCACTGTTTTGGCATGTTTTAGTTCTGTTTTGAGCTGGTTTGGTTATTTGAGCTTGATATTGCATGCCTCTAGTGTAGAGCACTTCACTAGTTTAGTGTTTTTGGCTTTTGAACATGTTGTGCATGTGTTGCTTGCATGTTGTAGTGTTATTTTTCATGCCATTTCAGCACTGAAAAGTCTACAACCTTCCTCTATTCTTCACTTTTTATTTTTCTTTGAAAATGGTCTTGAGCTCCTTGTTGGCTTGAGTGTGAACTTGAGGCTCTCATGCCTAATGGTTTAATTCCTTCGGGAGTTCATTACCAACAGCATGAGGCCTCTTTCATGCTAAAAACACTTGTGGCTTAGGTCATCTTTCCAATTGGAGGACTTTCACATTGGACTTAAGTGGTTAAAGGATTAATTGGTAATATAAAATGTGTAAACAAAAAAAGCAAAGTAAAACATGAACAAGATAAGCATTTATGTTGCATTGCATTTATTTGGATCAGACGTTAATTCAAACACAAGAAATGTGGGACGTTTCATACTCAAAGTGATGAAATGTGTCACGTTTCTTGGTCGCCATCACTCTTGATCATGCATGATAAGGTGGTGGCCCTTTGAGTCTTATTTGTGCATTCATTAAGCTTGTAAAAACTTGGTTTTCTGGCCATCATGCATTGAAAATGCTTGATTGGTGGCTTGAGAGCCAAGTGACATACTCCTTTGAGCTTGAGAAATGATAAGGAGTACAGCAGCACACACATTCCTTGAAAAATGCATTGCTTTGCCTCTGTTGCTCTCTGTTGCAGCAAAAATAGAAGTCTGGAAAAAACAGTGGCCGACCGGCCACTTGAAATAGCCGACCGGCCACCAGTCTATTTTTGTGCAGAAGTGTTCCTGTGTTGGGGCAGAGGCAATCTGGAAGTTGGTTCAATGTTCAGAGATCAAGGCGAGTGCAAACAAAGGCAACCGATGGCAAGGCGATGGATTTTCGAGAGGAAGCCAACCAAGCATGCATGTCTCCCTCGCCTGTGAGGCCACTTAATTGCTTTATTAGTTTATTGTAGCAAATTAATACAAGTGTTATAATTAATTAGTTTAATCTGTTTTGTAATATTAGCTTAGCTTAGTATAGCTTAGCTTATTTATTCAGACCCTCCTTCGCGAGGGCGCAATGTTGTAATAAGTGTGCGTGTGTGTGTGCATGTCTTCCAACCCCACGTCTTTCTCCCTTTTGTTTAACCGCTTTCGGTGGTTAGATTAGGGCACGCTTTGATTAGCATACCTTATGCTTGCATGTTTGCATCATTCATTTGTCTTGCATGCACTGAGGCTCGGCGCATCATTCAAACTGCATTGTCAAATTCAATACTTACTTGAATACATGTTTCAAAGCATGTTATTAAAGTGTTGCAAATCATATGCCATATTAGTAGCCAAGCCTATTAATTTCATATTGCATGTGTTCCATTAGGCATCTTGTATAATTAGGAATCATGCATTGTTTCTAACTAGCTTCTGTTTTGGCTTGGAGTACTCGGTAAGCTTTTACGCTTTAGCATATTGCATGAGTGTAATTGCCATATTGCCATGTTTCACATGCTTGCCATGAGGCTATGTGCTTATATGCTAAACTACATGAATGCCTGTGGATGAAGGCTTTGTTACTTGAATTGAAACAATTCAACGAATGCAAGTTTTAAGCCCACTTTGCGAAGTGGCAAAAATCATGTTTTAAGCCCATCATGTTTGATGGAAAATCCGCGCTTTAGCCCACTTGTGGGTGGCATTTTCAAACCATTTTCGAAAACAAACATGAGTTGAATTTCGTTCCAATTCCTGCGACTTAGTTTATACTTACTTCTGTGTGCGTCACATAGTAAAGTTAGCTAATAACCGGATAAGAACACATAAGGTTTATAAAACAACATATCATGTTTAGTAGTGGCCGATCTTTTGATCAGGCGAGCGGGGGTGCTCATTTCAGGACCTTCCACTCTCTTACCCAAGTTCCCGAGCTAAGGCAACTTTGGTGAAGATGGACACGTGGCCTTTGGCACGAGTTAATGTTTCCTAAATTTTTCAAAATAAAATATTTAGGTGGCAACTCTGTAATCTGGAAAAAGCAGTCCAGTTTTAGCATTATTTGATTTAAAATCAATTTTTCAAAATGATTTGTCGGATTGGACTCTTTTGTATTTATCAGTCGCACATTGCACTTTTTGAGATTAGATTCAAAACCATGACAGGAGTCCGAACTATAGGACCAGTTCGAGCTCTCTGAAAGGAGGCGCGAAGAAAGTCGAGTCTACAGTACCCCTAGACCTCTTGGAAGAACCTGGGTCACTGCTAGTGTCAGACTATCCTGTTCTCCTCGATCTTTGCCTTGCCTCCTCAGCCTTTACTATGATTTCTACATGAGCTGCAGCTTTGACCAAACGGTCATAGTTACGAATCATGTTACCAACCACCTTCATCAAGATCTTCGGTCTCAACTTCTTCTCAAATTCAAGGCACTTTCTTTCTTCTGTAGCTACCAATTCGGGTGCAAAACGAGCTAGGCTAGTGAACTTCGCTTCATACTCCGCCACTGGTGTATCTAACTGTAATAGTTACTCAAACTGCTTTCTCAATCATTCTCTAGCTGTGGGAGGAAGGAATTTGTCCTGAAAAGCTTGCACAAATGCTTCTTAAGTATGGTCAACCCTATGCTTAACGGACTTCCACCATTACCCGGCCTCCCCCTTCAATTGATAAGCCGCTAACGCCATTCGCAACTCATTCTCCTTGATGTCTAAGATCTCAAAGGACTTGATTATCTGCTCTAACCACTTATCGACCTTCATCTGGTCGGGCTCCCCACTGTACTCAGCAGGGTTAGAACGAAAGAACTCCTTTTTCAAAAAGGAAGCTCTTATTTTCCCCTCAACGGTTCTAGTTGTTTGCTCAGCTCTCAATATTTCCATGGACTCCTGTAGAGCCCATGCCATCTCCCTAGCTAATGCCCCTATAGCTCCTTGGGTCGGTGGAGCGGGTATGTTGTTTTGGCCCACTCCTTCCTCTTGCGGAGGAATCTCAGGTTGAGCTGGGATGTTCTGACCACCCCATCGGGGTCTACCCCGTGCTTTAGCACCCAAACATCTATAAGAAAAAAGGACAAGGATTAAATTCCATAACAATTTTCAGCACCTAAGTGCCCCTATACACTCCTCCTGAAAACTTCATATTCTAACACTTCAGATAATTCAAACAAATAGTCAACATGCACATAAAACACACATGAGTTATCCTCCCTAGACGTTAGCTAATTCCATTGTAATCAAGGGCCTCCAAGTGGAAAGAACAGTGATCAAGTGTCTTTCCAATAGGATTTCGAAGAATGCAACAGACAAAGCCACATCCTAGGAATCTAACCCCATATCCATATAATCACATAGAAACACATAACACATTGGATTAATCCATATAATCTATCTTAGCCTAAGGGCCTTATTGTGACTAACTTCACTTCCCATGAGCCCAAAGTATTCTAGTCTATTGCTCTAATACCAATTTGTAATGCCCTTAAAAAATTCACATCATAACGTATAATAATAACATGATCACGAAGTCCCAAAAAGTTCATGTTTCTCATTGAACTAAGGGTTGAGTGATTACAATTCAATTAATACATTCTCACAATGTCCAAGTCCTCTCCCAGTTCAATGAATTAGATAACGTAACAAAACATAAGCCCCAAGGGCATACACTTCACAAAATACATATGAAAGTTCCCTTACAAAATTCCCATAATAAATACAGAACACAAAATGCTATTGACTTCAATTAATTCCCCAAAAGAGACTAGAGCTAATGCTAGAATCAATCCTTCGTCGAGGCTGACCTTCTTCAATTCCTGAGAAAAAAATATTAATGTTTGGGTTGAGCCATATGCCCAGCAGGAGTACATTTATCCAAGTATCTAATCCTTTGAAACAAGATTATGGTATCAATGTGATGAGAGAATACAATAAAATTCACACTTTTAGGAAATCGTTAACAATTCATAATGAAAAATTATAGTATAAGGTGATACATACAACTCAAGTCATCGCGTATAACAATTAGGTGTCTACAATCGTGGAAATCGAACCACACTTTTTTTCCCACTGGAATCTTAAAATCAACCCTCACATTCGTCGACTACTATATGGTGGGAAGTGAGCACCCTATGAAAATCATCCGTTTTTCCACTTTTGCCGGCTACTATACAGCGGGACTGTGTGGACACCCAAAAACCTTTCCCACATTCGTCCAGTGACAAGCCTAGACAGGGCATTTGATCACCTTTCAAAACTCCCCGCACGGATACAACACAACACCACCTTTACTCAATACCAACTCACACATGGACCCATGCGTGCACAATAATTAAATCACATTTCAATCTCACAATTAAACATCTAGCATCATCGTAGATAAACATCACATAAAACTCAAGTAATAATAGCATTCACGTCATCATTTCTTTAACTACATCAATACCCACATTTTATCTCTCCATTATCTATCAAATTCCATAAGTCAATAGGAAATTCCATTATCTTGAGCATTTTCTAACCAATTGAAAACTTTGGGTTCCCTTAAATTTTGGGGGTTTCTACTTCTTGTCATTAATCTAGTTGTTAACCATATCTACACTTGTAATAGAGAGAAAAATTTTGGGATTTCAACGAAATATTAAGTAAGCAAGTAATTATATGAAAATGGGTTTTATTTAGAAAAACCTTCAATTAGTTCAACTAAATTTTCACTTGGTTCCCAATCACACACAATACCATGAAATTTCTTCAAGAATGAAAAGATACAAGAGTAAAAGTACCCCTACCTCAACTATCAAGTCAAAATTCGAGGTCCATCACGAATCTATCGCAAATCCCCAATCCACGTGGAAGATAATGCTATGCTTCAAGTGTTTTTCGTTCCTAACCACCAAATTTGGGAAGATTTCAATGGTATGGAAGGTATTTGATGATAAAGATCTACGGTTTCATGGGAGGAGGGAGAGGAGTTGAAGTTTGAACCAAAGAAAAACGGGAGGAGGACCTGGAATCACCAGGTTTAAAAAGTTGCTAATGCGTTCCCTACTCGAGCTTCTAGACACGATCAAGAAGGCCCCCCTCAAGCAACAACTCCTCCGCTCAAGCGGGGAAAGAAAAGTCTCAAAAGTTTAACAGTGCTATAGTCTAATTACTAGATGCTAACATTTCACGCTCGAGCGTGACATCCCACGCTCGAGCAGACACGCCTGAAATGTAACAAAGTGCTGGAAGCAACAAATCCACGCTCGAGCGGCGGATTCCCCGCTCGAGTGGACCCAAAAACAAAATGTCACACATAGTGCCTTTCAAGTTCACTATCAAAATTGTGCAATGCATGCTATCTAGTATAACTTTCATATAAACAAATTGATAAACATATTGGTTTAGAGAGAAAAATAGAAACAAGATGAACAACAATAGCAACATTGCTAAACGATGGAGGGTTCTTAGTGGTGAGGATAACTGGAAGGGCTTATTGGACCCTCTAGACATTGATCTCCGGCAATACATCATTCACTATGGAGAAATGGCTCAAGCAACATATGAGAACTTCGTCTCTGATAAGTTGTCAAAATATGTAGGAAGTAGTCAATATGCAAAAAAGGACCTCTTTTCTAAGTTGGGTCTAGATCCATTAATGTACCAAGTGACTAAATATTTTTATGCGACATCATCAACTGAAGTCCCTGATGCATTCATCTTCAATTCTTTATCGAGAGAGGCATGGAGCAAAGAATCGAATTGGATGGGATATGTCGTGGTTGCTACAGATGAAGGGAAAGTTAAGCTAGGGAGGAGAGACATTGTGATTGCATGGAGAGGAACAATCCAAGCCTTGGAATGGGTTACTGACTTGTGAATTCATTTAGTCTTGCCTTCAAAGATACTTGGAGAGGAAGATGATGATACTAAGGTGCATCGGGGATTTTAGTCTATCTACACTTCAAATGATCTAAGATCACGATTTAGTAAGACTAGTGCTAGTGACCAGGTAACTTTGATAAACTATTTACATATGAGCCTATACTTTTTAGAAAGGAAAAAGTTACCAAACCTGAAAAAGTTAGTCAGAAAATGAATTATACATAGATTCAAACTTAGTTGTGATGTGGACACACACTCAAAATAAAATATATTGCATACACTTTATTTTTTTCAATTTACTTTTAAGAACTTACTTTTTAACATTGTTGTTTAAGAAAAGATAGTAAATAATAATTCTTTAATTTGGAGAAAAATTCCAAAAATAATATTGCTGTTTCAACATAATATATTTTAGGTTATTAAAGAGGTTAGAAGACTTGTTGAAGAATATCAAAATGAGGAAATCAGCATAACTGTAGTCAGCCATAGTTTGGGTGCAGCAATTGCAACCCTAAATGTAGTTGACATAGTTGCTAATGGATTCAACATGCCTCAAAATCAGTTAGACAAGGCCTGCCCTGTGACTGCCTTCGTATTTGCAAGCCCTAGAGTTGGAGATTTAGACTTCAAAAAGGTCTTCTCTGGGCTAAAAGATCTTCGAGTTCTACACATTCGTAATGCCTGAGATATTGTTCCAAAGGTTCTAAAAAATCTAGAAATACCCTAGATATTGATTTGTGATTATGTATCAATTTTAAGTAGTAAATATCAATCACAATCAAACAATCAAGACAAATCGATACAATGATTGTAATGTGGAAAAACCACAATTGGAGCGCCTCCAATTGTGATAAACAACCGCGGGCCAAAGCCACAAAACAATCCACTAAGAAGACAAAAGGAATTACATAAGTGCACTCTCAATTACCTAGCGAATCCATGCCCGAATTGAACCGACCCCTATATGTCTCTTCTACCACGGTCTTCACCTCGGAATTGTCTTGCCCAACATTAAATCCACAACTCCCATGTCGAATCAAGACGATGAGCCACTTTGGAATCCACCAAAGCTTCAGGCCTGAATTCCACGGAATCCACCAAAGAACAACACTCTTTTTTGTATTGAATAAACCAACAATCCTTTGATGTATACTCCTTAAATCATGAGTCGAATACTAAATTAAACATAAAAGAAACCAAGCAAAATAGCCCTAGATATAAACCCTAATATCCAAGAAACAGATCTGGAAGCCGTAACCCTAAAATCTGACTGAAACACATATTTATAAGAATCTGTTCCGCGATCTCCGCTCGAGCGAACTGACGCTCGAGCGTTGGAAATTCCACTCGAGCGGAAAAATGCAACTTCTAGTACTTTTGCAGGTGATCAAACTTCTAGAACCAAAGATTCTCCGCTTGAGCGGACAAGCAATTTCGAATGCATTTTGGCATTTTGCTTAGGGTGCGCTACCCCTCGACCTCGCCTAGGCACTGCCTCGCACCCGCCAAGGGGCGCTGCCCCCTCAACCCCCGTAAGCTAACCGGGTAACTTGATCCCCAACATAGTCAGTGAAGTGGCAAACATGAAAGAATAAACTTCTGAAACATCTCTGCAAAGCATAGTTCGGGTTGTATTGGCATATAAAACTCATAGCCTCACTGAAATAAAATATCGAATACAATTACAAATGAAAGGAGTTTTTTCAACCGAGATTGCCAAGAATAAAAACCTAACAATATCCCCCTTTGGCAATGCCGTGACAAAATACACCTAACAAATAAAATCCTAATCACCCCAACCCATTATAACCAACAAAAGCAAACTTCATTCTCAAGGTCAAGATCTGCAAAACAACTATTAGTGCCACAAGAGTATATGAAAAAGCAATAGACATATGACAAGATTATCTTGAAGCATGAGATGGAAATATAAATACATGTAAATTGGATATTTTAAGAACATGTAGCATATAGCATGAATAGATGACAATCAAAGATTTAAAGAACTAAAGAACATGTAGCATGAATAGAGGACAATCCTAATAAACATGCAAACACGCCAAAAAACTATTTTGATTTTCACTCAAACTTCTCTCCCTTTCTATCATGAATTGTCAAAAGAAGCTCAATTAATGAAATCAAGAACATAAACCACACAAGCAAGGACAAGATGACGTAATGAGCAGTAGCATGCAAGAAAGATACAATAATGAAGCAATGCAAAGCAATATGCAAACCAACTAAGGCCAATCTCCCTTACCAAACCAATCAATATATGTTCATGCTAAAAACACTTGCAATGAATAACCAAACTCCGCCTCACTAAAAGCAACCACAAACACTATACTGAAAACAATGAACAAGAAGAAAAAAAAATATGGTGAAGCAAGCAAGGAAATTTAGATTTGTACCTTTAAAACACATAAGATTATCCGTGAAACACAATTACTTGAAAACACAATGTGCACAGCCACTAGAAGATTCCTCATAAAAGAAACTGATGCATTATGTGAAAAGCATAGATCCCATGAAAAAAGTGTGTGTGTGACTCTTGGAGTTCAAAAAACACTAGATTCAAATCCTAGTAGTGATCTGAAAGCTGGACCTCTGGCAAGAGAATCTAAGCACACCTAAGGAAAGTCAAACCACTAGGAATCAAGGGGTATCTGTTGAGAAAAACCGGAGGTTCCCCCTCAATCAATGAATCTTTTTTTTTTCTTTCTTTCTTTTGAACATTTTTTCTTTTCTTTTCTTTCGTTTGCACAATTTTTTTCTTTTCTTTCTTTTGCACACTCATTAGCGGCTGACACGCTCAAGAGTATGGAAACCAAACTAGATAAGCATGGATATAATAAGGATAGCTTGGTTAGTGACTCTGAGGTAACCTTTTCCTCATGGCTGGACTACAAAGAACAGAGGGGAAAGTCGTGGAGATGCAAAAAGATGGAAGGTGGTTAAGAGACTCAACATCACCCATGATATGCTAGTATAGGTCAATTCCTCTAGAAAGGCAAAAGATACAATGCCAGAAGTCCATAGAAAAAAAGATCACCAAGGTGGAAGACTCTGATATTTGCTAATCCAAGAGTGTGTATAGAATGTGACATACTAATCAAAGAACACACACTCCGAAATGAGTAATGACCACAGAAAGAAGACACATATTAACATGTAATAGATATTCTCATCAATTCTAATATGCACTAATTCCAATATGTAATGGATGTTCTTCGTAGTGATCTGAAAGTTGGATCTCCGGCAAGAGAATTTAAGCACACCTATGGAAAGTTAAACCACTAGTAATCAAGGGGTGTTTGTTGAGTAAAACCGGAGGTTCCCTCTCAATCAATGAATCCTTGTTGTTTTTTTCTTCTTTCTTTTGCACATTTTTTTCTTTTATTTCTTTTGCACATTTTTTTTCTTTTCTTTCTTTTGCACGCTCATTGGTGGCTAACACGCTCAAGAGTATGGAAACCTAACCAGAGAAGCATGGATATAATAAGGATAGCCTGGTTAGTGACTCTGAGGTAGCCTTTTCCTCATGGCTGGACTACAAAGAACAGAGAGGAAAGTCGTGGAGATGCAAAAAGATGGAAGATGGTTAAGAGACACAACATCACCCATGATATGCTAGTATAGGTCAATTTCTCTAGAAAAGCAAAAGATACAATGCCAGAAGTCCATAGAAAAAAAAGATCACTAAGGCAGAAGACTCTGATATTTGCTAATCCAAGAGTGTGTACAAAATGGGATATACTAATCAAAGAACACACACTCCGAAATGAGTAATGACCACAGAAAGCACACACATATTAACATGTAATGGATATTCTCATCAATTCGAATATACACCAAGGACTACTCAAAAATTTCAAGCTTGCAAAACCATACTAAGAAAATCTTTTTGATTTTTTTTAAAAAAAAAACAAAGCAAGACAGAAAACGAACATACAATCATTAAATGACTCATAAAGAAAAAAACACACAAAAGCCCAAAAACTAAAACAAATAAACAGATTAACACAAGTCAAGTTTTCTCATCCAAACCATTTTAGTATGAACAAAGTTGTGAGAATTGCGGTTCTTGGGTGGTGTCTTGATGTTGTGGTTCCCTTCCCTTTCAATGGGAACTCGTCTTGACATGGTTTCCAACTTCCTATTCCTAGGTCTAGGCAAATACAAACTCGCTTCATGTATGGTCTCAAGAAAAGCAAAATAGCAAGGTCTATTATGACCCTTAACCTCATTATGACCAAAGAAGTGTCTCCTATCTCACGAGATGTTGGAATTTCTTACATCTCTATGAGACACTCTCGCATGCAACTCATAAAAATAAGGATGAATATGACCACACATACCACAATGGTGACAAACAAAAATAGGGTGTACCTTCTTTTCTTTGACCTTACTGACTCTAGGAAGATTGAGAAGTTTTTCCTCTCGTTGAATATTTTGCTCCCCCTTCCCTTGAGTTCTTGTATTATGAGATATGGATGCACTCCGTTTTTGCTCTTTGTTATCACCAAAGCCAATGCCACTCTTTTCAAAACACATTTGTTAAGACTCAATGATATTGTCCAAAGTCTTCGATCCTTTGTTCCAAAGACCAATGGTAGCCATAGCACATTTGAGTTCTTCCTCTTTATTGATCATTAGTTCTTCCAAAGCAACTTAAGACATCTCGAGAGTTTCAATCTTTTCTTCATATGTTGCATAGATTTGCTGTAGCTCATTCCTCTCTGTCTCACAAGTCAAGAATTTTGCACAAAAAACTTGTTGATCATTAGCTATCTTGATGGCATCAATCCTAGCCTCAAAAATCTCCTCTTTTCGTTTGACATTCTCACTTTCACATGCTTTGAGTGTCATAGTGAGTTTGTTATTCAATTTGGATAAGTTAAGAGATTCCTTATACAATTTTTCATAAGATTGTTGAAGCTCTTTATCATCACTCCCTGAGGGTTCATCATCAGTGTCATTCTCAACTGGCCTCTGCGGATATTCTGTTTGTCCTTTAGTTTTGGAAGCCACCATGAAAGCAATGAATTGTTTATGTCCCTCTTCGCCTTGATCTTCATTGTCACTATCATCTTTATCAGATTCTGATTCATCATCCCAACTGATAGCGAGGGCTTTCTTTTTCCTCAAACGAGTGGGGCATTCTTGAGCAAAGTGGCCAAATCCTTGGCATTCATAGCATTGGACTCTTTTAGAGTTCCCTTGTATCTTTCATTTCTTCTTCTTAGCTATAGAATTAATTTTAAGTTTATCTTTGCCTTTGGATTTATGAGTATGAGTAGATTCCAAAAGATTAGGATTCTTTTTTAGAAAAGATTTTTTAAATTGTTTTACAAAAGCATCCGTAATCTTGGAATCTATCTCACAATCCTCATCAGAATCCTCAACAACTCTATGAGTACTACTAAAAGCAATAGCATCAGCATCTTTTTGTTTATTTTTGAAATTCCTATGTGCCTCATAAGTTTGGAGATTTCCAACCAAATGATCTAGGTTGAGGTTGTCAACATCTTGAGCCTCCTCAATAGCCATAACTTTTGGTTGGAACTGATTGGGCAAGGGCCTCAAAATTTTTCCTACAATCTTGGATTCTGGTATTTCTTTACCTAAATTGAAGCTATAATCTATAATGTCACTCAACTTCGCATAAAATTCATCAAAGGTCTCACTATCTTTCATTGAAAGGTTTTCGAAACTAGACGCGAGCCTTTGAAGTTTTGACTCTTTAATAGAAGGAGTGCCCTCATGAATAGTTTGTAAGATATCCCAAGCCCCTTTTGCGACTTCACAATTGCAAATATGACTAAACTCTTCAGGTGTAACGGCGCAAAAGAGAGAATTGATAGCTTTACTATTCTAGCTACTATTTCGGTAATCAATTATGTCCCAATTATCAATTGGTTTGGGAAAAGTTACTCCATCAACGGTAATCATCGATTCGGTCCACCCATACATGACAGATTGCCAAACTTTTTCATCAATAGATTTTAAAAACGATCTCATCCAAGCTTTCCAAAAAGAATAATTGGATCCGTCAAGTAGGGGTGGTCGAACCATAGAATTTCCCTCACGAATTGTATCCATTATTGCAAATCAAACAAGATCTCGCCCTAATAGTATTTTAGAAAAAATAGAGCGACCTGTTCTGATACTAATTGAAAAATCTATAAATCTCCTAGATATTGATTTGTGATTATGTATCAATTTTAAGCAGTAAATATCAATCCCAATAAAATAATCAAGACAAATTGACAACGATTTTAACATGGAAAAACCATAATTGGAGCTCCTCCAATTGTGATAAAAAACCACGGGCCAAAGCCACAAAACAATCCTCTAAGAAGACAAAAGGAATTAGATAAGTGCACTCTCAATTACTTAGCGAATCCATGCCCGAATTGAACCGACCCGTATATGCCTCTTCCACCATGGTCTTCACCTCGGAATTGTCTTGCCCAACGTTGAATCCAGAACATCCTTGTCGAATCATGACGATGAGCCACTCCAAAATCCACCGAAGAACAACACTCTCTTTTGTATTGAATAAACTAACAATCCTTTCATGTATACTTCTTAAACCATGAGTTGAATACTAAATTAAACATCAAAGAAATCAAGAAAAATAGCCCCAGATATAAACCCTAATATCCAAGAAACAAATCTGGGAGTCGTAACCCTAAAATCTAGCTGAAACACATATTTACAGCAATTTGTTCCGCAATCTCCGCTCGAGTGTAGGAAATTCTGCTCGAGCAAAAAAATGCAACTCCCAGTACTTTTGCAGGTGATCAAACTTTTGGAACCAAAGATTCTCCGCTCGAGCACACAAACAGCCGCTCGAGCACGCAAACAACTTCAAATACATTTTTGCATTTTGCTTCGGGGTTGTTGCCCCACGACCCCGCCAAGGCGCTACCCCGGACCTGCAAAGGGGCACTGCCCCTCAACCCCTGCGAGCTGACCGAGCAACTCGATCCCTGACATAGTCAGCGAAGTGGCAAACATGAAAGAATAAACTTCTGAAACATCTCTACAAGGTGCAATTCGGGTTGGATTCACATATAAAACTCATAACCTCACTAAAATAAAAGATCAAATACAATTACGACTGAAAGGAGTTTTGTTAACCGGGATTGTCAAGAATAAAAACCTAACAGGTTCCATTCATAGGCTACAAAAACATTGGTGAAAAATTGGCCGTTAATACTTCCAAGTCAGAGTACTTGGAAATTTACAAAGTTGGCATAACTTGGAGGCTTATCTACACGGTGTTGCAGGTACACAAGGATCAAAAGGAGGGTTCAAGTTGGAAGTTGATCGGGATATTGCGCTTGTTAACAAAACATTGGATGCTTTAAAGGATAAGTATTTGGTACCAAATTCGTGGTGGGTTAAGAAAAACAAGGACATGGTTCGACAAGTAGATGGCTCTTGGAAGTTGATGGGCCATGAGCCAGATCATCAAGATAATGATTTCTCAATCTTTACAAGAGCTGAGAAATTATCGAAGCTGAATTAATCTCTAGTATTTGATCAGAGTTGTTTATGCAATATTTCAATGTTTCTTTTTGTTAAGTTTTATTAACCTAGGCTATGAGTTTATGTGAGAATCTTGTGTAATAATTTAGATTTTTGTTTTGATATTGTTGTCACCTTTTAGTGGCTTCGTTTGCTTTCCTTCTAGTTTTGCTTGTTGCCCTTTAGGGCTTTGTCTTATGTTATACCATTTTTGTTCTAATAAAATCCCATATTTACCCAAAAAATAAAAGAATGAAAAATTGGTCGTGGGAATATGTTATTAATCTAATAGAAAGGAAATGTTTATCACTAACCCATTTAAAAGATTAAGCTGTTAAAGAGATGAACAACTTTATTATTTATATTCTCAGCATACTTGACCATATTTATAGAATCTCGAATATGCTTCTAGTTGGTAGTATTTTCATCTCTATTTTATGTTTTTATTTGTTAGAAAACACACAAAACATGGTTATTTAACTATTGTCGGACAAAATTCTTAAAACAACCCACTCCTTAGGAAATATCAAAAAAAAGTTTGTTTTTGAATTTTGAAATTTAGTTTTGCAAAAAAAAAAAAAAAAAAAAAAAAAAAAAAAACAACAACAACAACAACAACATGAACAGTTGGGTCAAGTGTTTCCAAAATTTTTATTATTTTTATTCTAAAAACGTGGAAAAAAAAAGGACAAAAAAAATAAATGGAAAACAATGACTAAATTCTTTACACGTACTTAATTGGTAAATGCTTAAATGTTTACATGTAAGCCCTCTAAAGTGCATTTGTGAAGTCTTTATTTCTAATTACTTGATGTATTCTAGGACATTTTTTTCTCTTTGTAGGTATTCAAGATCATGAATATGCTAAAAGACTATCAATTTGGAGCTTTAGAAAGTTTGTTGGAACATTTAATTGAAGTCCAAATCAAGTTAAGAAAATGAAGTTTAGAAGTTTCAAAATAGCAAACAAATTTTCCTTTTTGTGCTCGAGCATAGAGTTTTAGTGCTTGAGAACTTAAGTTGTTAAAGAGAAAAAGGATTGTGTTTGTGTGCTCGAGCACAATCTATTAGGTTTTTGTAATTGACAATCTCGTTGGACAAAACTCCGTTCAATTGTATTTTTATTCACTCTATTTTATCTGAGTTATGAGAGTATAGATGCAAATCCAACCCGAATTGTGCTTGAGTAGAAGAGTTTGTGCTAACATTCTGTATCTTTTTGAGCTTTTCTTGTTTGCCACTTCGCTGACTAAGTATGGGGATCGAGCTGATTAACCGCTCGAGCGGTCTTTTGTGCGCTCAAGCGATGAGGTGGTTCATCAAGTATCTCTACTTGTGTTCTGAACTTCTGGGAAGCTTGGTTTACTATTCGAGCAATATAAGTTGCGTTTGAGCGGTTGGCCTGTATGTGAGCATTGCCTTTACTCACACCATTCGAGCAGTAAAGTGCATGCTCGAGCGGTCTTCGCAGCTCTGTTTAGTAGAAAGTGCATTATTTGCTATTTTTAGGGTCTAACCAGTACAGATTCTCAGAGAGTAGTAAAAAACAAAGTGCTTTATATTGGAGGTGTTTATATATGAGTTTTCTTGACATATAGATAGTGATTGATTGATCAACGAACTACATATTAACAAACATCAAGGGTTGTTTTTGTTCTTTCACTCACAAAAAGATGGAGGTGTTCATTGGGGGATTTTGAGGAGCTTGGGCCTAAAGCTTTGGTGGATTCCGGAGTGGCTCATCGTCGTGGATTTGACATCGGTGTTATGGATTCAACGTTGTGAAAAGCAATTTTGAGGTGAAGACAATGGCAGAAGAGGCACATCGGGTTCGGCTCAATTCGGGTGTGGATTAGCTAGGTAATTGAAAGTTCTCGTGTCTAATTCTTTTTTGTCTTTTTAGTAGATTGTTTTGTGGTTTTGGCTCATGATTTTTTTTATCACAATTGGAGAAGTTCAGTTGTGATTTTTTCCACATTAAATCGTTATGCGAATTTGTTGTTGATTGTTTGATTGTGATTGCTATTTATTATTTAAAATCGAATCATAATCACAAATCAGTATCTAAGGATTTTTAGATTTTTCACAATCTATTCCGAATTTTATTATTTTTAGGGTTGTTTTTAGCACATATAAAAGGAAAGCTAGTAGGTTTTTTGAAAGGGGGATTTGGGGCCTCAAGTATTGAGAAGACACAAGAGAGAAGAGAGAAGAGAGAAAAAAAAAAGGAGATCCAAAGAGCTTTTCGTAGGGATTCAACTAAAACTTTGGATTTCTCCACTGTCCATGAGAACCTAGACTCTCCGTCTTAGGGTTTGATGAAACTCCAATTTTTGTACTTTCTTCATGGATTTGATTTAATATGATGATGGTTGTATAACTGATGCAGGACAAGTAGAGATAGCACTGAATTTTGAAAACAAAGATTATTTGATGGCCTAAATAGTGAGTAATTTAGGGTTTTAACGGTTAAATTGAAGGCTCATAGCTAGGGGAAGGTATTAGGGTTGATTTGAGGGTGATTGGATGGAGTATTGAGGTTGAAAAGTGCTCTTTTAAAGGGTTGTGAGTAGTAATCCGAAAATAGTAAATTGAAACAGAAAAGGTGAAGAAAAAAGAGAAGAATATAGGTTTAGGCATCACACCTAAATTCCATAAGCATCACACCTAGGGTTTGATTGCATCACACAATCCATAAAGAAACTTTAAAGGCTCTATAATTCTCTAAAATATCAAGTCTATTAAATTATAAACATTACTTGATTTTATATGGAATTAGGAGATTTTCTAAACCAACTAACCAAATCAAACCAAACCAAACCAAACCAAACCAATAGAATTAGATTAGTTGATTTCCTAAATCAACTATAATTAAAATAAAATAAAAAAAGAAGAAGAAATGATTATAATATTTTGACATCTAAAACTAATCTAAGACTAATAAGAAACAAAAATAAACGCTAATTAAATAACTTGACCTACAGGACGACCCATGGGCGACCCCCACAATGCATATTAGGAAATTATGCAAATTACCAAAATACCCCTAGCTTAAAATCCCAGAAAATATAAATATAAATATAACTATAAAATAAGACTCAAATAATACTGTAAATATAATTATATAAGCTTCCCATCAATTTCTCTTTGACATCATGCTAATGTCCAAATATCATTACTTCTTTGAATTTAGCATTCCTTGAGTTTTTTATACTTTGCATCACTCCCTTGCTTGGAAAAAAAACTTGACCTCGAGTTTTGAAGTGTTAAAGTATAAGAATCCAAAAGCATTGGAATCGCACCTAAATCTTTATATAAAAATGTTCAAATTGACATCACCTTTTCTTCTCCATTGGGGGTAGTAAGGAGAACAATGAGCTACTTTCAATTGCAAAGTTGAACTTCTCCAGAATGATAAAATCAACAGAAGAAAGATATACATCCCTGAAATGGTCTAAACCTTGTGCTACAAAATTTTTTCCATATATCCTAATATCTTTTGAATTAATGATGCTTTGATTTTGCTTGATTCAAATATTTCCTATCTTATCAGCTATTTTGGCATCCAAGCTCTTACCATGTTCTTCAAACAAAATGTCATCATGTGATTCAACCTTGCCATTTTCTTCAATATAATCATGACTTGTCACTGAGTGGGACATGATATATTGATTTAAATTTGAATCATATGTTGTAAGGTTAAGGAATTTAGACTCTTGTGCATGACCTAAAGTATGCTGGACCTTTTTTTTTTTTTTTTTTTATCAGCAAAGAAAAAGGAAACTTTTTTTTTTTTTGAAATGAGCGAGTACAAGCAGCAAAATACATCAATAAAAGAGAGAAGTTAAAAAACATCATAGCTATCACTCCACAATCGTAATTAGGTTGGCACCAAGGAGGAAGCACAATCATCTGTTAGCATTAAACCCACTGATTGGCGAGATGCCAACCGAAAACATAGAAAAATCTAGAAAGGCTGCCAAAAAACACCTACAGCAAGCTCCACCACACCAGCAAAACTTGGCAGCAATAGTAACCTACCAACTCTGCCAACACCTACCCCTGAAGACTCTACCAGCACCTTCTGAAACATACACCATCTATCTTTTTGCCACACGAAGAGGCACTAAGTATTTAACATCCAAGATATCAACAAGCAGCACCAATAAATAGTAGCACCAAGTCGCAAAAACAACAGATAGCAGCATCAGGACTGTTGACAAACTGATGAGTGCACCAAATTACACTTCTACTACACATGACAGCAAACACCAGTAACAAGAAAACCAGCAACAATAGGACCAGCAGCAGTAGTGCAAAACAACAAAAAACCAGCAAAGGGCTTCCCATACCAAGACCACATTAACGAGCTACGCACCCAGCGATTGAACTACACACACAACAACTGCAGGACTTGGCAGCAAAACCAGCACATGGCGTCCCAAAAGACTACCACCACAGTGCCACAGTAAACACCCTTCACCTCATACAATGTCTGACCTGTTGAAGATTATGAATAAAATCATGCACTCCATACTGCACACCAGGTAAATTGTTCTTAGCCCAAAATGCAATCCTGGCCTTCACAATGTCCTCCAAATCATCAAAATTAGGATGTCCACCGTTAAACAACATGTCATTCCTCAACTTCGAAATTGACTAAAATAAAACTAGCGGCACAATTTTCCACACCTTCACCTCTTTTTTCCTAACCGAAGCCCCTGTGCACCACTGAAACAAAGCCTTAATCGACCCAGGAATTACCCACCGCATATCCCACCATCTTATAATTTTAGACTAAACTCTCCAAATCAATGGGTATTGTAACAAAACGTGATTCACACTTTCAATTTTCTGTTTACTAAAAACACATTGTGTGGTAGCAAATGCTTCCAACACCCCAATTCTGTACAAGAAATCAGAAGTTTTCACCCTTCCCCTCCAAGCTAACCAGCCAAAGAATTGGATATTGGGAGGGGCTACATTCTTCCACAGCTCATTCGTAACACGCAACTTCGGTCCCTTAGCTACTCGGAGCAATTTCCAAACAGATGACACTGAAAATTGACAGATGGATCTAGCTTCCACCTCAAATAGTCAGCCAGATTCCCCCTGATTGTAGATACTACACTTAGCTAACGTCATAACCTGTTAACCTCCACTTCTTCCCATGCTAGCAGCCCTCTGCTAAAGACCAGATTCCATTCTCCTGACCTCGCCCGACTCAGATTGTATTGCATCAAAGAGCCTTCCTTCTTCACAGAGAGACAAAACAATCTTGGAAACTCCTCACTAAGCCTACGACTATTCCACCACTGATCAGTCCAGAAGTGGATTCTTTCTCTATTCCCAACCTGTATATTTGCATTTTGGAAATAAAAATCAATCACCTGAGGATTATCCTTCGCAATACTGAGGATACCCTGCCAAATTAGAGACACATTACGTACGTCACCAACATGAGGCCACCACCCACCACCAACACACCCATATTTACTAATGATTACACCCCTCCACAAGGCTTTGTCTTCAACACCATATCTCTACCTCTCTACCACCATTTTAGTAATAAACAAACATTCATTTCAGATATACTTCTAACCCCTAGTCCTCATTGATTTTTAGGCTTAGTCAGCTCCTACCATCTTACCAAATGTACTTTCCTCTTAACATCACTGCTGCCCTAGAAAAACATAGCTTGCAATTTGTCAATTGTCTTCAGTACACCCTTAGGCATCTTGAATATAGATATATAATAGGAAAGTAAACAAGCCACATCTGATTTGCTCAACGTTAATCTTCCGGCAAAAGATAGCACCTTACTCTTCTAAAGAGACAATCTCTTCCTTACTTTATCAACCATAGGCTGCTGTAGACACCCCATTTTTGACCGCCCTTAAAACTTGGATGCGACTGATGGTTTACTTGATGGAGAAAGGTGTGCAGGGCAAAGGTTCAGTTTCTTCGGCAAGGAGAGAGTCAAATCTTAACATCATACCCTTTTTTTTGGACTGAAACAATCTTGATCAAAAGATCTTAGACTTGAAACCCTCTCTTTCAAAACATTTTGAAAATAAAGTTCCTACGATGTTCCGACGCTCGCATTTCGTTAAATATTGCGCTTTTTGGTAAACCGAGCAAGGACAAAGTGGAAATGAATGAAAGAGAGATGAAATCTTTGAAAAATCTTTCAAAACACCTTACTTAGGGGTTTGGAGTTGAAGAAAAGAAGAGAAGAGGGAAGAAACTAGTTTGGGAGAAGTTCGGCATGAATCCGGGTAGGAGAGAGTCGAGCAGCCCTCGCTAAATCTGGCCTATTCATTTGCATACCTGGATTTTAGCTATGAGGCCACCACCATTAGAAATCTTACTTCCGGGGCTTCATTTTTCACTCAAGAATCTCCTAAATCCAAGTCCGGACGGAGGAGATATGGTTGGTTGAAGTAGGGCATCACTCCGGTTGGACTGAATCTACGCGGCTTCACCAAAACAGGCATAACGTTTTGTACAGGAGGAATTTTAATGCAAGGTTTGAGCCATTGGAAAGCTAACTTCCGGGGCTTCAATTTGGATAGCTGACTGACAACCTTTGGACTTCCCAATCACTGGCCGACCACCTTTCTTTCCGGCAAACCCATTTTTTGTCCTAAAAGCCAGAAAAAGTAGCAGGCCGACCATAAAAGGTGGCAGGCCGACCACTTATGCCCAGAAAGCCCAAAATTGATAGATATTCTCCCTTCAGCTATCTTCCACAATCTCCAGCTGTCCAGATCAGATATTTTTCAACCCAAGCTTGTTGAGGAAGCTATTCTCTTCATATTAGAAGGTTAGAGCATATTTAGAAAAGGGAGAGAGAACTTAGGAGAGTTAGAACATTTTGAGAGCTTCTCTCACTAAAAAAATTTCCTCTCTCTCTAGAATTCTCAACTCTCTCTCTATATATATATCTCTACACTTGAGCTTCCAAACCCTAGTTTTCTTGGACCATTTGCACTACAACCCTTAGCACCACACCTCCTCCATCCATTCCATCACTTTGGGAGTGATTTTCAAGGGTTGAAGGTTCACCAACTTGGTCCAAAAGCTCCAGCTTTGCTGCTCTTCAAGGGTAAGTGCCTATTTCCCTTAAACTTGCATTTTTTTGCTCCATTGATTAGCCCTACTTGCAAGTATTTCTGCGCTTCCACATAAACTGAAAAAGTTCTTATTCTGAGCCCCTCTTCAACTTTGTTTAAGGACACTTTGCTATTTGAGGTCATCTACTTCCCCTTACCCTCTATCTCTCTTTTAGGGCTATTTTTGCATCATATCTTAGTCCTACTTGTGAGCACTTTAGAGATTTTCTATAAACTGTAAAGTAACTTATTTTGAACCCCTCTTCAACTTTTTTTAAGGGAATTTTATTGTTTGAAGTCATTTACTTCCTTGTTTGTTCAATCTCTCTTTAGGGCTATTTTTGCATCCTATTTTAGCCTTACTTGTGAGCATTTTCGAGATTTTATATAAACTGGAAAAAGTCTTTTTTTGACATCCTCTTCAAGTTTGGTTAAGGTCCCATTTCTGTTTGGGGTCATCTTCTCCCTATGCATGCTTCATCTCTTCATGATTAAGGCTATGCATTAGAGCACTTGCACTGGCCATGGTTTGGCCTCTTAGCCACTGAAATCCAGTGCATTTTCAGTGGCTTAGATGCATTTTTGAGGGCCAAAATTAGAGGGGGGTGATCCCCTCTCTCCTTGTCTTGTTTGGGGGTCTTTTGGGCCTTCCAAAGGGACCCTATTTTGCATGCATCAAAGTCTTGTTTCAGGCCTCATTTTGTGAGTTTTGGGGTCTTCCTTGGCTCTGTCCAAGGCCCTTTTAGCCATATTTTATACCTACAATGCATGTGTAGAGCAATCCCAACCAAGGCTCTTCAAAGGAGCCTTTCTTTGCATGTTTCCTAGACTAATTTCAGGGCCTATTTGGTGAGTTTTAGGGCTGTCATAATCCATTTCTAGAGTTGGTTTTTCCATGCTAAGTGTCTATCTTGTATGTGCTTAACAACCCCTTGCAAGGCCCTCCAAAGAAGCCCCTCATTTTTGCATGCATTGGCTGCATTTCAGTGATTATTTGGGCATATTTTGACATATTTTATTCACTGTTTTTGGCTGGTTTGATGAGATCTCATGCGCATCATATAGTTGTAATGCAACCCACACTTACTAGCCAATGTTGCATGCTATTTTATTCCATCATGTTAGCATCTTTTGGCCATGCTTTAAACTGGAAATGTGCATGTTTTGGGACTTCCTTGGCTCTGTCTTTAGACTTCATGATCAAATAATGCTTTCTTTGTATACTTGTGGTTCAATGCATTGGACTAGTTTTGAGTTTCGGGGCTTATTCCATGCATCGGGTGCCATATTTCCATGTTTCGGGACCATTTAGCGTTATTTTTCAGTGCTGAAAATTACATGTTCATAGGCCATCTTTCATCCCCTGCCATGCTTTGGTAGAGTGGCATTTGATGCCTTAGGTTCGGTCCTCGGTATGCATGCATGTGTGCAAGCATTTCGGTTGTCTCATTTTCATCTAATGGCTACTGATGTGAGTGTGGCTGAGGTCCACTCATGTTGGTGTAAGTCCATTATGCATTGTGTATGCCTTTTCAATTCATAGTATTGCGTATGCTAGGTTGCGTGTTAGTGCATTGTGTATGCCATGTTACATCGAGCATTGTGTTTGCCATCTCATAGCATTACGTATGCTAGGTTGTATGTTAGTCGCATTGTGTATGCCATCTCATTTGCATTGTGTTTGGGATAGGAGTTAACCCAAGCATGGGAAACGAGGGACATTTCGTACTCCAAGTGACAAAACGTGTCTCAATTCCCTATCGCCCACACTCCGGATTACCCATGATGGAGTTTAGGTCTTGTTGTGTTTTCATGTGCATTCATTTCATATTGAGTCGTGCAATTCGACTCCTCGGCCATCATGCATCGATATGCGTGATTGGTGGCACGAGGATCGAAGACTACACTCCCTGAAGCGTAGTCATGCATACATATGTGAAATACTTTGCCATGCCCCTTTGTTGCTCTCTGTTGCAGTAAATCAGAAATCAGTGGCCTTCTGGAGTGTTACGCAATATTCTAAAAACAATTGCAAACAGAGGCAAACCGGGGCATCGTAATGGATTTCTACGCAAGGCAACTCAAGCATGCATCTCCCATCATTCGAAACAGAGCTGAGGCAGTCCATAGGCTTGCATGCTAGTTTATCGCTTTCCTAGATTAATTTGTTAATTAATTAGGGTTTTGTATTTATTCAGACTGTACTATTTATTCAAATTGTATTTATTCGGACTGTATATTATTCTTTTGGACCCTCCGAGCGAGGGCACAATTGTAATAAGTGTGCGTGCGTGTGATGCATGTCTTCCAACCCCACGTCTTTCTCCCTTTTATTTACCAGCTTATGATGGTTAGATTAGGGCATGTTTCAATTAGCATACAGTATGATAACATGTTTGCATTCATTCATCTGTCTTGCATGCACCAGGCTCGGCGCATCATACTAACTGCATTGTAATTCAATTCCGAGTTGAATACTTGTTAGTTGTAGCATTTCATATGCCATCTTTAGAATAGCCGAGCCTATCTTAGTTGCATTTCGCATGTGTTGCATTAGGCATTTCTGTATAGTTAAGATCATGCATAGATTTCTAAAATAGCTTCTGTTTTGGCTTGGAGTACTCGGTAAGTTTTATGCTTTAGTATCCTTGCATGCGTGTGAGTGACTGCCATGACAGTATGCTTACCATGAGGCTATTTGCTTATATGATATACCTGCCTGAATGCCTATGGGTGAAGGTTGGGTTATTTGGATTGGAACAATTCATCAACTGTGAGTTTTAAGCCCACTAGATAGTGGCAAATCACCTTGTTTTCTAAGCCCACCTGAGGGTGGCAAATCCACATTTTAGCCTACTTGCGAGTAGCAAACCGCTTTAAAAAACAAACATGAAATGTTTTGTTCCAATTCAGGTGATCCAGTCTATACTTGTATGCTGTGCGCATTGCGTAGTAAATCTAGGATAATAACCGGAATAAGAACGCATAATGTTTTCAAAACTAGATATCATGGTTAGTAGAGGCCGATCTTTGATCGGGCAAGCGGGGGTGCTCACGAAGTGACCTTCCCCAATCGTACCCAAGTTCCCGTGCTGAGGCAACTTTGGTGATGATGGACACGTGGCCTTAGGCAATGAGTCAGGGTTTCCTAAATTTTCCAAAATAAAATATTTAGGTGGCGACTCTGTATCTGGCAAAGCAGTCCATGTTTGGCACTTCTTTCAAAAAAAATATGTTTTCAAATACGATTTGCCGGATTTGGACTCTTTGATGATTCATCGGTCTTGCATTGCACTCTGCGAGATTAGATACAGGACCGTGACATTGAGTCCTGAATTGTAGTGAGCCCATATGAACAAAACGAGGGGGGGGGGATTTCCTCCTGGGACGTTCGGGGACGTCTACAGTTTCTGGCGACTCTGCTGGGGATTTAGAGAACTTGACTCGAACTCATGATATTTGGTTTTGACTACACTTATGTGTTTCTTTGCATTGCATGTGCATTGGTGCGCTTAGGAGAACGTGTTTGCCATCTGCTATTCCTGAACAGTTTGCCGGAGGCTCGCTTTGTCAAAGCATGCCATAAGGCTGACCGGTTACGGGCTCTGCCAGTATAGGAGCACATACCCCAGTTTTACCGGGGCACCCTTTTGACCATTCGACCTAGTGCATATTCGGAACCCATAGTGACCATTCCAAGCTAGGACAGGTTGCTTACCTGATTGTAGGTTGTTTGAAACCGCTGTGTGCGTAGTGAAACCCTAGCTCCTGACAAAATAGGACAGGGAAACCCTACCCCACCATAGGGGTGTTTTGGCTCTCACTTGCTTGCTATGTGCTTTTAGGGTGTGTTCCTACAGGAATGCATGTAACAGTTTGCAAGTCTGGGTATCAAGCCTGCGGGCATCAGTATTTGGGAATCAATTTTACCTAAGGGTATCAGTTTACAGGCAGACTTTTGGGCAGAATTTGGTAGAGAGCACGGTCATTCAGCTACGCTCATATTTGTTTTGGTGAAATCAGGCTGAGATGCTGCATGTTTTCTCTTTTGCTAGGGTAGTCTTGGAACCATAGCTTCAAAAGGCTCTGAGATCCCCCGGATTCATTTGACTTGTGTTGATAGACTTTGTTGGGTCAGAGATTCAATTCAAGGGCAATCAGCGTTCCTTTGCCAGAGGCAGGGTAAAAAGGGCCAGTTAGGCACAGATCACCGGTTCAGCAGTTACCAAATCAGTGGCCCTTATTCACCCCACTAGTGAACAGTCAGGCTGAGGCCTCAGTTTATATCACAGAGATAGATATACCAGTCAGTCAGCCGGAACAGCAGAACATGGCAGGGATGGAGGAAATGATGCGTCAACTCCAAAAAAGTATGAAACTCATACTGCAAAACGCTGCCCGCCAGACGGAATTTTCCAAACAACAGGTTGCGATCATGGCTCAATAGGCAGAGTTAATTACCCGGCTACAGTAGCAAACCGGAGCATCTGCTTCGCACCAAGCCCCTCCCCCACCAGGAGTTCCAGCACCCGAGGAGGCACCAAATTTCCAGGGAGATACAGACATTCCGACAGGACCGGCTCCGCCCCCAATCGTACCCCAGTTGTCCAAAACACCCACCAGCCTGCCGGATTCTCCCTTTGAGTCCGAGGTGGACCCCACAACATTGAAGGTGAGCAAGCTTGAAAAGCTGTTCAAGAAATCTCAGGGCGTCAAGTCCATCCCGGACATCGAGGATGGGTATACCGATGGAGCTGTGACGCTGCTGAACAAATTTAAAATGCCGCATATCGACCGCTTTGACGGTTCTGGAGACCCAAGGGTGCACCTCCACCTGTTTTCTAATATCTTGAGGCCAATGGATTTGACCACAGCTCAGAAGTTGTCTCTTTTTGGCCAAACCATGTCTGGGATAGTCGCAATCTAGTATGCGAAATTGGAGGACTCCGTGAAATGGAACTGGGAAGAGCTGGCTGAGGCCCTTATTGCTCAATACTCCTACAACACACAGATCGAGGTCACAACTCGTGATCTCGAAGTCACCCGCCAAGAACCAAAGGAGGGTTTCTCAGAATTCGTGACAAGATGGAGAGCAAAGGCCTCAATGATGACTACAAGGCCTTCCGACAAAGATCAGATCAGGATGATTGTTCGGAATTTACATGGCATGTTATTGCAGAAAATGATCGTACTACCGTTGTTTACCATTCCAGACCTTCATGGAATGGGGGTTCAAATCGAGGATGCCATCTGACAAGGGATCTTTGCAGAAGATAATGAGCTGTTGAAGAGAAATGTTGCTCGCAGTTCCAATGCTACTACTGATGGTAGTGCAACTGTGAAATGTTCAGAAGTAGACTCTATCACCACTTCCCTCAATGACCAAAGAACCGCCACTTCAAATCGGCCCCAAGCCCAAAAATTCCGTCTTCTTTATATGAGTCTCTCTCAAGCTTTGAAAAAGCTGCGAGAAGAAGGGCACCTAGAACTCCTAGAACCCCAACCCTTTCCAAATCCTCTTCCACCAAGATATGACCCAGCTAAATACTGTGACTACCATCAACAGCACGGTCATGATACGAACCGTTGCATCCACCTCCGTCATAAGATTCAGGATCTTATTGACGAAGGGACCCTAGCTCCACCCAAAGGACCTCAGGTTAGTACTGACTCATCACCTCCCCACCTCAACCTCATCCATACACTACCATCCACCTTCGACCCCAACATATACTTCACCGCAGCCCACCTACCCAAGCCTGAGGTGTTCATTCCAGAAAGAATGGACTTATGCATGATGGATGCACCTAGACCCCAATCATCTCAAACCCGTGAGCCCACTACTTCTGAGTTGAAGAGAATGATCGAAGATCTTCAGAGAACTGTGACAGATCTTGCCTCTGGGACATTGGCTCCGTTATCAACCACATCACATACTAGGGAGTTCATGTCAAAAGGCTCCCCAGTCTTGGAACGGGCTGTATTTGAGTAATGCCAATCCCTTGGCAAAGTGGAGGCGAGTGGAAAGAACAAGATAAGGGTGGACATGGATCCCCATGAACATCTTCTGTTGGCTGTTGAGGCTTTGACAGCCGAGGGACTGAACAAAGAGCAAGTGCTCGCAGTTGTTGTAAAAACTGTGGACGACACTTTTGCCACTCAAGTTGGGGGGTAGTCTAAATTAAGGGGTAAGCCGAGACAAGAGATGTTATACTAGAAACACCCCTTTTAGCTCCAATCCTACACTCGGAAGAGATCATCAAAAGTCTGCACCTACCGACCCTTTCACCGGTACATCGAACACAACCAGCTCACAACCTGCCAAATACCCACCTCGGGGCCAGAGGGTGTTCACCCCACTGGGCATGTCTCTGTCAACGGCCCTGAGGGTCCTGTCAAAAAGGGGCATCTGAAGCCCCTAGAGCCGCGGCCATTACTGAATAAACTTCCTCTCTCCCACGACCCGGCAAAGTACTGTGCCTTTCATCAGCAAGTCGGCCATGTAACTGATAGTTGTTTCCGTCTTCGCCACGAAATACAAGATCTGATTGACAATAAGGTCATCGTCGCACCAACTCAGCAAAGTCTATCGACACCGGGTCAGTGAATTTGGGGGATAATGTGAATATGTGATCGAGGGACGAACCAGCTGCGGTTGGCACTCGATTTACTCCAGATGTGGCATATGGCACGCACTATTTTTAGTATTTGCGAATGCTAGTTTCTGAATTGGGTATTTAGGTCAGTTTTGTTATGTTGTTTTGAGTCTGTCTCTTTGTTTTGAGTCAGTCTTTTTGTTTCAGGTCTGTCTTGTTGTATCGAGTCAGTACTGTTTTGTTAGAATCAGGTGATTCCGGGGGTGTTACCTCAGGCATCACTATTTTATTTTGTGTTTGTCTTTTTGTTTCCTTTT
Source organism: Camellia sinensis (assembly GCF_055761805.1). Taxonomy (NCBI): domain Eukaryota; kingdom Viridiplantae; phylum Streptophyta; class Magnoliopsida; order Ericales; family Theaceae; genus Camellia; species Camellia sinensis. The sequence goes on along the minus strand of NC_138969.1, from coordinate 37,620,995 downwards.
GAGTCTGTTTCTGCCAGGGGGCCAGTTGTGCCGACAGTTATGAATGAACAGCAGTGATTTTCACATTCTTGTATTCGCTTCTGTCTTGTGCCAGAAGTTCTGAATGAAATGGCAGTGCTTTTTGCCTACTTTTCTGTGCCTCGAACTCATTGCATTGACCTAAGCTTTTTTTCAAAACCTTTTGAACACTGTGATGAAAACGAAGAGGAAAGAATTCCTCGGGATTTGCAAAAATTTGATCAATTGAGAGAAACAGAGGCATGCTAAGCCCTTAATAAATGAAATCATGCTTGTTAGTGTGAGTATTGGGAAGGATCCTAGCTTGATCCAGATTGGTTCTACACTGTCTTCAGCGCGAGCAACTGGTCGCTTTCTTAAAAGATTTCAAAAAAAAAAATTTTGCGCGGTCCTGCGAATACCTGTGTGAAATCTCTCTTGAGATTATGCAGCCTAGGATCGCTCTCAGCCTTGAGACTCCACCCCTCTTGATTTCAAAACTTGAAGTTGGATTCAAAATGCTCAATGGTCAACTACAATGTAAGGCCTGTGTGGCCGGATCAAAAGCAGCCCATGAAGTAGTGGCGACAAAGTCAGATCAAGAAACTTGCGAAGCTAGATCAGGAGCACCCCTCGAACTAGGGGCAAAAGAATTTCAAATGTCCTCGAAGAGTCAAAGATGAAGATCACCGAGAATGCTAAATCCCAGAAGGGAGAAAAGAAGAAAGTATTGGTGAAGGACAACCAAGTTCCTATCCACAACACTAGGGGAAAATTCAGCCCCCCATTGGATGGACTCCTACATCATCAGCGAACAATAGCCATTCTCCTGGATTCAGATGGCTTCGAGATCTCAAACCATTCTGTATGGACAAAAGCTACACTTTTACCCTTGAGAGGGTCGATGGGCCAAAAACCCGGAAGGGCGACCCAGGCAAAAGTTAGAGCAAGGAAAAAAAAAGAAAAAGAACAAAAAAAAGAAAAGAACAAAAAAAAGAAAAGAAAAAAGAAAATGAAAGGAAAAGATGAAAAAGAAAAAGGAAAAAAAGAAAAGAAAAGAATTGAAAAGAAAAGAAGAACATAGCTCGCAAGGTTGAAAACCCGGAAGGGCGGCCTTGGCAAAAGTTAGAGCGTAAAAGGAGAGATTAATACCCGAGTGTACCTTAACCCCGACCTACGTAAGGCTTGATTCCCATCTTTGGGATACGTAAGCAACTTCATCCTGAAGTCTAGCCGTAAAACACTTAAATTGATTGTGCCCATGTAATGGTTTTGATCATCTTCGCCTTCTCTGTATCCGGGGATTTGGTTGTGTTCGTCACTCTGAGGACTGATTACAATGCGCTGTGGCACCATTCAAGCAAGGGGCAACTTTCCGTTGCCATACAGTGCGTTGCGGCACCATTCAAACAAGGGGCAACTTTCGTTGCCATACAGTGTGCTGCGCTGATATTCAAACAAGGGGCAATTTCCCATTGCCATATGGTGCCGTTCAGACAAAGGGCAATTTTCCTTCATATCTGAGGTTGTGCATCTCAAGAGTAGGTTTTGTGCTCGGTGAGCAATGACCATTTGCAAAAATAGTTTTTGGGAATTTTTAATGAGGTTGACTAATTCTCTCGAAAATTATTCCATTCTTCTAAAACAGGACCATTTCTTGGACCCAAAAAAGGAAAATTTTCAGTGCTCATAGCCTGACTTGTATGATTTTAAATCAGAAAATTGAACAAGCATGTTATCTAACTCTCATTTTGGTCAAAATTGTTTTAACAGAAAGCTAAAAACAAAAAAATGGTCAAAATGATGAACTAGGGGCACAGTTGAGTCAGGTGTTCTGTCTTTTCCCCATTGTCAAAACACTTGCTAGAAAGGGCACTCTATTTGCCAGAAAGGGCATTCTACCTACCAAAAAGGGGCACCACTGAAGCTGACCACAAAAGGGCAGAAAGCTCTCACATCCTCCAAGCAACGAGGTATCAAGCCAAGTGCGAAGCACGAGCTGGAATGGGGCAAGATATTACACTCCCTCATCTGGACAGATCTGATCACGTCCAAACTCCCCAGCAGAGCATCATCAACCGATGTCAGCTACAGATTTGCTACACACCTAGTTGTAGCGCAATTCCTCTATGGGAGGAATTCACTAGCCGTGCACAGAAGAAAGAGAATCTAGCAGAATGCTAGGGGCAAGAGCCCGCAACTTCTTGTTTATCCATCAACCACCCAGGGGAGGGATAAAAAATGAGAGATTAAAGAATAAAGAGATGTGCGCTGAGAGAAAAAGTGAGGAAAAGGGTTTTGTGAGAAAAGCCGAGCCTGAGAGCCGAATAATGTGAGAATCACAAATAAGAAAGGGTGGGAAACAATACCCGGAGAAACTGGCTCCTCGTGCACCAAGAGATATCTTGCCTTTGTAACACAGCTGAGTGTTGTGTCTGTGTGTTTTGTTTGTCTCAATTCTTGTTTTGAGTCATTTGATTGTCATAAATGTGTTTAGATTGTTTTACCGTGTTTTTCCTTTGTTGAGTTGTGTTTAGATTGTTCTACCTTTGTCTTTCGTTGTTGAGTCGTTTTGGTTGTGGTCAATTGTAGGCTCAATACCCGGTTAAGAATCCATTTCTCAATTTCAAAATGAATCATTTTGTTCTTAGGAGTGTCGTGTCGTTCTCCACATTTGTGCAAAACAAAATTTTGTTCTTTGAAAAAAAAAAATCGCAGGGTTCTATCCAGGTCATGTAACAACAGTAAAACTAGGACCTATCTGAAGCTATATGGGTTCCAGACTGCAAAGCAAAAGAAAAGAGGGAAAGTTTGGAGCATCCGAGTTTGTTTCAACTTCTACAGGTTCCGTTTTTGCATCCCGTCTTTTCAGATCGGACTGTCTGTTCAGACTGAGTTGTGTGCCAAGTAAACCGAATACTGTGTTATGAGCTGCGTGTTCAAAATGAGCAGTGTGCTGATACGAGATGTGTGTTCAAAGTGAACAGAATATTGTGTTGACTGTTTCACTGTTTCAAGCCAGAATAGCAATCAGAAGTACTCTCCATGAATACCATTCCCCGTCAGAGTAAAGCGGTTTACCGCCACTCACTCCATGAGGTGCTTTCTAAAGTGCCACTTTGTTTGTTTATTGCATTCCCTAAACGTCATGCTCTACATCGCTTGTAAGATGTACTGTATCATTGCACTTATTGCATTCATTTGCATCTTGTATTATCTCTTATTGTTTATCCTTTTATGCTGGGCAGCGTTTAGGATCGTGGTCCCCCAGGACTTAACTTAGGATGCGTGGAACGCGCTCCTAAGTTACCTGATCTCTTCTCACGATTTCAGTGTGGTTTGAGTGCCCGTTTCCTCACACGATTTCAGCATGTTTGGAATTTATCTCAGGTTGCGTTGTGCACGCACCTGGGCAGTTGTTTTCGGACCACTTCTCACGATTTCAGCGTGGTTTGAGTGTCCCCTCTTCTCACACGATTTCAGCGTGTTTGGAATTTATCTCAGGTTGCGTTGTGTACGCACCTGGGCGGTTGTTTTCGGACCTCTTCTCACGATTTCAGCGTGGTTTGAGTGTCCCCTCTCCTCACATGATTTCAGCGTGTTTGGAATTTATCTCAGGTTCCGTTGTGTACGCACCTGGGCTGTTTTTTTCAGACCACTTCTCACGATTTTAGAGTGGTTTGAGTGCCCGTTTCCTCACACGATTTTAGCGTGTTTGGAATTTATCTCAGGTTGTGTTGTGTACGCACCTGGGCGGTTGTTTTCGGACCTCTTCTCACGATTTCAGCATGGTTTGAGTGCCTGTTTCCTCACACGATTTCAGCGTGTTTGGAATTTATCTCAGGTTGCGTTGTGTACGCACCTGGGCGGTTGTTTTCGGACCTCTTCTCACGATTTCAGCGTGGTTTAAGTACTCGTTTCATCACACGATTCCAGCGTGTTTGGAATTTATCTCAGGTTGCGTTGTGTACGCACCTGGGCGGTTGTTTTCGGACCTCTTCTCACAATTTCAGCGTGGTTTGAGTACCCGTTTCCTCACACGATTTCAGCGTGTTTAGAATTTATCTCAGGTTGCGTTGTGTACGCACCTGGTCGGTTGTTTTCGGACCTCCTCTCACGATTTTAGCGTGGTTTGAGTGCCCGTTTCATCACACGATTCCAGCGTGTTTGGAATTTATCTCAGGTTGCGTTGTGTACGCACCTGGGCGGTTGTTTTTGCACCTCTTCTCACGATTTCAGCATGGTTTGAGTGTCTCGTTCCTCACACGATTTCAGCCTGTTTGGATCTTATCTCAGGTTGCGTTGTGCCCGCACTTGAGTGGTTGTTTTCAGACCTCTTCTCACGATTTCAGCGTGGTTAGAGTGTTCTTTTCCTCACACGATTTCAGCGTGTTTGGAATTTATCCCAGGTTGCGTTGTAGACACGTTGGGCGGGTTATTGGACCTCCTTTCACGATTTCAACGTGGCTTGAGTGTCCCGTTCCTTACACGATTTCGGCGTGTTTGGATCTTATCTTAGGTTGCGTTGTGCGCGCACTTGAGCAGTTGTTTTCAGTCCTCTTCTCAGGATTTCAGCGTGGTTAGAGTGTTCTTTTCCTCACACGATTTCAGCGTGTTTGGAATTTATCCCAGGTTGCGTTGTAGACGCGTTGGGCGGGTTGTTTTTGGACCTCCTCTCACGATTTCAGCGTGATTGGAGCCTCCCCTTCCTCACACGATTTTAACGTGTTTGGAATTTATCTTAGGTTGCGTGGAATGCGCTCCTAATTGATTTTCTTTATTCTTCCTCCACTCACGAGTCCAGCGTGGTTGGAGTGTGTTCACCCTTTGCCTCTATTGTACTCTCTGTTGCATCGCATCTATTATCTATTGCATCACATCTACTACATCCATTGCATCGTATCTGTTTAATTGTCTGGTCTAGGAGACCTTATATCCTCCAGTCTAAGGAGACCTTAAATCCTACATCATCATTCGCACTGTTTTGCGCATCGTACTTGCATTTTACTTGCATTTCATCGCACTATCTTGTGCACTCTCCGGTCTAGGAGACCTTAAATCCTCTAGAGGTGTAATTCCTTTGGTGTTTTTCATGCCCGAACGACTTCCGGCGGTCTGGCATAGCCACCTGTCTGTGTTTTCAGTGAGTTCCTAGGAGACCAACTGAAACGGTGGAAGCTAGAGTTCGAATGGCTCTTGCCGAAAATGCAAAGGTTCGGGATTTCTGAGACTAAAGTCTAGTTTAAATACCCAGAGGTATATCCTCGGCTTGAAATCTGTATGGCAGCCCATAGATTAAGATAGCATATGTATGCGCCTCAATTCTGGATACCGAATCAACCTAGTCTGTCACCCTGTTGGAGAATAGGGAAAGCTGCAACCATAGTTAGGGAGAAAAGTAGTACCTGTGGTTCAACTGAGAAGAAGAGGAAGATTCCCACATCAGCATGAGATAGGACATTGCCAATTGCCCCTGTAAGGTACCTTCATTTTCCTAGCTATCACATTGCATTTTAGTCATTATAGTGCATTACATAAATCCTAAATTTTCAAACCGTCTTCGCGTAGCGTATAAGTCCAATTTTCAAACCGGCTTCACGTAGCATATAAGTCCAATTTTCAAACAGGCTTCGCATAGCGTGTAAGTCCAATTATCAGACCGGCTTCGCGTCGCGTATAAGTCCAATTATCAAACCGGCTTCACGTAGCGTATAAGTCCAATTTTCAAACCGGCTTCGCGTAGCGTATAAGTTCAATTATCAAAATCTTTCTGCATATCATTTTGCATCCTGCCCCCTGAACTACGCTGGTTTCATTCCTTGCAAAGGGATACGTTGGCAGCCTGCGGGCGCAACCATTTATTTGTCTATACTTTGTTTGTTTGTCCAAGTCTTCAGCCTTGTCAAAAATTGGTCATCTCTGGGCTTTGACATTCACTCCCGTCACTTCTTGAATTCCGAGTTCTGTCAAAGAGGGGCAACTGTAGACACCCCATTTTTGACCGCCCTTAAGACTTGGACGCGACTGATGGTTTACTTGATGGAGAAAGGTGTGCATGGCAAAGGTTCAATTTCTTCGGCAAGGAGAGAGTCAAATCTCAACTTCATACCCTTTTTTTTTGACTAAAACAATCTTGATCAAAAGATCTTAGACTTGAAACCCTGTCTTTCAAAACGTTTTGAAAATAAAGTTCTTACGATGTTCCGACGCTCGTATTTCGTTAAATGTTGCGCTTTTCGGTAAACTGAGCAAGGACAAAGTGGAAATGAATGAAAGAGAGATGAAATCTTTGAAAAATCTTTCAAAACACCTTACGTAGGGGTTTGGAGTTGAAGAAAAGAAGAGAAGAGGGAAGAAACTAGTTTGGGAGAAGTTTGGCATGAATCTGGGCAAGAGAGAGTCGAGCAGCCCGCGCTGAATCAGGTCTATTCATTTGCATACTTGGATTTTAGCTATGAGGCCACCACCATTGGAAATCTTACTTCTGGGGCTTCATTTTTCACTCAAGAATCTCCTAAATCCAAGTCCGGACGGAGGAGATATGGTTGGTTGAAGTAGGGCATCACTCCGGTTGGACTGAATCTGCGCAGCTTCACCAAAACAAGCATAACGTTTTACACAGGAGGAATTTTAATGCAAGGTTTATGCCATTGGAAACATAACTTCCGGGGTTTCAATTTGGACACCTGACCGACGAACTTTGGACTTCCCAATCACTGGCCGACCACCTTTCTTTCCGGCAGACCCATTTTTTGTCCTGAAAAACCAGAAAAAGTAGCATGCCGACCTTAAAAGGTGGCAGGCCGACCACTTATGCCCAGAAAGCCCAAAATTGATAGATATTCTCCCTTCAGCTGTCTTCCACAATCTCCAGTTGTCCAGATCAGATATTTTTTGACCCAAGCTTGTTGAGGAAGCTATTCTCTTTATATTAGAAGGTTAGAGCATATTTAGAAAAGGGAGAGAGAACTTAGGAGAGTTAGAACATTTTGAGAGCTTTTCTCACTAAAAAAATTTCCTCTCTCTCTAGAATTCTCAACTCTCTCTATCTCTCTCTCTCTCTCTCTATATATATATATCTCTAGACTTGAGCTTCCAAACCCTAGTTTTCATGGACCATTTGCACTACAACCCTTAGCACCACACCTCCTCCATCCATTCCAGCACTTTGGAATGATTTTCAAGGGTTGAAGGTTCACCAACTTGGTCCAAAAGCTCCAGCTTTGCTGCTCTTCAAGGATAACTGCCTATTTCCCTTAAACTTGCATTTTTTTTCTTCATTGATTAGCCCTACTTGAAAGTATTTATGGGCTTCCACATAAACTTAAAAAGTTATTATTTTGATCCCCTCTTCAACTTTGTTTAAGGACACTTTGCTATTTGAGGTCATCTACTTCCCCTTACCCTCTATCTCTCTTTTAGGGCTATTTTTGCATCATATCTTAGTCCTACTTGTGAGTACTTTCGAGATTTGCTATAAACTGTAAAGTGACTTATTTTGATCCCCTCTTCAACTTTGTTTAAGGGAACTTTACTGTTTGAAGTCATTTACTTCCTTGTTTGTTCAATCTCTCTTTTAGGGCTATTTTTGCATCCTATTTTAGCCTTACTTGTGAGCATTTTTGAGATTTTCTATACACTGGAAAAAGTATTTTTTTGACATCCTCTTCAAGTTTGGTTAAGGTCCCATTTCAGTTTGGGGTCATCTTCCCCCTATGCATGCTTCATCTCATCATGATTAAGGCTATGCATTAGAGCACTTGCATTGGCCATGGTTTGGCCTTATAGCCACTGAAATCCAGTGGATTTTCAGTGGCTTAAATGTATTTTTGAGGTCCAAAATTAGAGGGGGGTGACCCCCTCTCTCCTTGTCTTGTTTGGGGGTCTTTTGGGCCTTCCAAAGGGACCCTATTTTGCATGCATCAAAGTCTTGTTTCAGGCCTCATTCTGTGAGTTTTGGGGTCTGTCTTGGCTCTATCCAAGGCCCTTTCGGCCATATTTTGTACCTACAATGCATGTGTAGAGCAATCCCATCCAAGGCTCTTCAAAGGAGCCTTTCTTTGCATGTTTCCTAGACTAATTTCAGGGCCTATTTGGTGAGTTTTAGGGCTGTCATAATCCATTTCTGGAGTTGGTTTTTCCATGCTAAGTGTCTATCTTGTATGTGCTTAACAACCCCTTGCATGGCCCTCCAAAGAAGCCCCTCATTTTTGCATGCATTGGCAGCATTTCAGTGATTATTTGGGCATATTTTGGCATATTTTATTCACTGTTTTTGGCTGGTTTGATGAGATCTCATGCGCATCATATAGTTGTAATGCAACCCATACTTACTAGCTAATGTTGCATGCCATTTTAGTCCATCATTTTAGCATCTTTTGGCCATGCTTTAAACTGAAAATGTGTATGTTTTGGGACTGCCTTGGCTCTGTCTTTAGACTTCATGATCAAATAATGCTTGCTTTGTATACTTGTGGTTCAATGCATTGGACTAGTTTTGAGTTTCGGGGCTTATTCCATGCATCGGGTGCCATATTTCCATGTTTCGGGACCATTTAGTGTTACTTTTCAGTGCTGAAAATTACATGTTCATAGGCCATCTTTTATCCCTTGCCATGCTTTGGTAGAGTGGCATTTGATGCCTTAGGTTCGGTCCTCGGTATGCGTGCATGTGTGCATGCATTTCGGTGTCTCATTTTCATCTAATGGCTACTGATGTGAGTGTGGCTGAGGTCCACTCATGTTGGTGTAAGTCCATTATGCATTGTGTATGCCTTTTCAATTCATAGCATTGCGTATGCTAGGTTGCGTGTTAGTGCATTGTGCGTGCCATATTACATCGAGCATTGTGTTTTCCATCTCAGAGCATTATGTATGCTAGGTTGTATGTTAGTCGCATTGTGTATGCCATCTCATTTGCATTGTGTTTGGGATAGGAGTTAGCCCAAGCATGGGAAACGAGGGACGTTTCGTACTCCGAGTGACGGAACGTGTCTCAATTCCCTGTCGCCGACACTCCGGATTACCCATGATGGAGTTTAGGTCTTGTTGTGTTTTCATGTGCATTCATTTCATATTGAGTCGTGCAATTCAACTCCTCGGCCATCATGCATCGATATGCGTGATTGGTGGCACGAGGATCGAAGACTACACTCCCTGAAGCGTAGTCATGCATACATATGTGAAATACTTTGCCATGCCCCTTTGTTGCTCTCTGTTGCAGTAAATCAGAAATCAACAGCCTTCTGGAGCGTTGCGCAATATTCTGAAAACAATTGCAAACAGAGGCAAACCGGGGCATCGTAATGGATTTCTACGCAAGGCAACTCGAGCATACATCTCCCATCATTCGGAACAGAGCTGAGGCAGTCTATAGGCTTGCATGCTAGTTTATCGCTTTCCTAGATTAATTTGTTAATTAATTAGGGTTTTGTATTTATTCAGACTAAACTATTTATTTGGATTGTATTTATTCAGACTGTATATTATTCTTTTGGACCCTTCGAGCGAGGGCACAATTGTAATAAGTGTGCGTGCATGTGATGTATGTCTTCCAACCCCATGTCTTTCTTCATTTTATTTACCAGCTTATGATGGTTAGATTATGGCATATTTCAATTAGCATACAGTATGATAACATGTTTGCATTCATTCATCTGTCTTGCATGCGCCGGGCTCAACGCATCATACTAACTGTATTGTATTTCAATTTCGAGTTGAATACTTGTTAGTTGTAGCATTTCATATGCCATCTTTAGAATAGCCGAGCCTATCTTAGTTGCATTTCGCATGTGTTGCATTAGGCATTTCTGTATAGTTAGGATCATGCATAGATTTCTAACATAGCTTCTGTTTTGGCTTGGAGTACTCGGTAAGTTTTATGCTTTAGTATCCTTGCATGCGTATGAGTGACTGCCATGATAGCATGCTTACCATGAGGCCATTTGCTTATATGATATACCTGCCTGAATGCCTGTGGATGAAGGTTGGGTAATTTGGATTGGAACAATTCATCAATTGTGAGTTTTAAGCCCACTAGATAGTGGCAAATCACCTTGTTTTCTAAGCCCACTTGAGGGTGGCAAATCCACATTTTAGCCTACTTGCGAGTAGCAAACTGCTTTAAAAAACAAACATGAAATGTTTTGTTCCAATTTAGGCGATCCAGTCTATACTTGTATACTGTGTGCATCACGTAGTAAATCTAGGCCAATAACCGGAATAAGAACGCATAATGTTTTCAAAACTAGATATCATGGTTAGTAGAGGCCGATCTTTGATCGGGTGAGCGGGGGTGCTCACGAAGTGACCTTCCCCAATCGTACCCAAGTTCCCGAGCTGAGGCAACTTTGGTGATGACGGACACGTGGCCTTAGGCAACGAGTCAGGGTTTCCTAAATTTCCCAAAATAAAATATTTAGGTGGCGACTCTGTATCTGGCAAAGCAGTCCATGTTTGGCACTTCTTTCAAAAAAAATCTGTTTTCAAAAATGATTTGCCGGATTTGGACTCTTTGATGATTCATCGGTCTTGCATTGCACTCTGCGAGATTAGATACAAGACCGTGACATTGAGTCCTGAACTGTAGTGAGCCCATATGAACAAAACCGGGAGGGGGGGGGGGGGGATTTCCTCCCGGGACATTTGGGGACGTCTACAGCTGCCATGTGGACTTCTTTCTAGGATTGGCTCCTAATGGTAAGCCCAAATACATTAAAGGTAACTTCTTGCTGTGGCAATTTAATTCAACTGCAAAAGCTTTCACCTCACTTTCAGAGATGCTCACTCCACACACTACACTTTTGTGAAAATTTATTTTTAAGCTAGACATCACTTCAAAGCACCTTAAAATCCTTTTGATCAATACCAACTCCTCTCTATCTGCCTTGTAGAAAATGATTGTGTCATCCGCAAATTGCAAATGTGAGATATTCATGCCATTGGATCCCATCGAGGCTGCTTTAACCAAACCCAACATCTTAACTCTATTTATCAACAAATTTAACCCCATCAGCCACCAGATTAAATAAAAAAAGCGAGAGTGGATCACCCTGCCTTAAACCTCTTTGTTGTGAAAACTCTTCAGTAGGTGACCCATTTACCAAAATTAATATTCTAGATGAGGATAAACATTCCTTAATCCACCCCAACCATTTTTCTCCAAACCCAAAATTAGGGATCATTGAGAACAAGAACTCCCAATTCACCGAGTCATATGCCTTCTTGAAATCAAGCTTAAGAATTAGCCCTTTCTACTTTGTTGATTTCCACCACTCAATGACCTCATTGGCAATCAAAACTCTGTCTAGAATACACCTACCACCAATAAACGCTGTTTAGACCTCACTAACTAGCCTAGACAAAACCTTCTTCATTCTCCGAGATAGAACTTTAGCTAGAATTTTGTAAATAGATCCAACCAAAGTAATCTCCCTATAATCTGTCAAATTACCTGGACCGTCCTTCTTAGGAATCAACGTTATAAATGAACTATTAATCCCTTTAGCTAACTTACCATTGCTGTGGAAGTCATGCATGAACTGGAGAATTTCACCCTTCATCATCTTCCAACACTTTTGAATACAGTAAAGATTGAATCCATCAGGCCTAGGAGCTTTATTCCTGTCACAATCCTTCACAACTGCCCACACTTCTTCCATTGTAAACTCTGCTTCTAACTCCCTCTTCACCCCATCATCCCCAATGGTAGTAAAAGGTCCATCAAGTTTTGGTCTACTTTTCCACACCTCAGAGTACAGCTTTTTAAAATGCCCTGCCACTACTTGTTTCACCCTTTTTCATTCCCCAATAACTTCCCTGTTCTCAAGAACTGTATCAATTAAATTCTTTCCTTGTCTCCTCTTAACCATTACATGAAAGAATCTCATATTTTTATCCCCATCTTGAGCCCATTTAATTCTAGACTTTTACTACCATATCCACCCCAATCTCCTATTCAACTTCCAAACTAAGCTTCTTAACTCTGCTCTTCTACCTATTTCGGTATCCAAAAGTGACCCATTTTCAGCTTTTAAGTCAATCTCATGAAGCTCCTCCTCAGCAGATTTGAGCTGAGGTTCAACATTTCCGAAGACCTCCACATTCCATTTCTTCAATGCCATCTTCAAACTTGCAAACTTGTTCTTTAACCTAAAGCCAGCCCATCCAAAAGTCTCTGTCTCTGACCAAGATTTCTTAGCGAAGACACAAAATTAGGATGTAAACTCCAGGCATTTAAGAATCGAAAAGGTCTAGGACCCCAATCTCTTTTATCCTCCATTAGCACCAAAGGACAGTGGTCAGAAATATTCCTTGGAAGACCCCACTACTTAAGACTAAACTTTTCTAACCACAAAGGATCCAACAAAAACCTATCAATTCGACTCCATCTATCACCTTCAAATGAATTACACCATGTAAAGTCCCTCCCTATCAGCGACAAATCTACTAGCTTCATAAGCTCAATAAATTCATTAAATTCAGTCATTCCCTTGTCCGTCCTCAAGCAACCCCTTCTTTCATTTAGAAAACGAATTTCATTAAAATTCCCTCTAATACACCAAGGTTTATGAAAAGATGACTTCAGCCTGACCAATAGTTCCCATAATCGACCCCTACTCCTCTCATCATTAGGAGCATAGATGTTAACAATTACACACTCAAATGATTGTTTAAAAATACCTGATAGAAGTAAAAAATTCCTCGTACTGCAGCACTCTAAAATCTTGAAGACAGTAGGATTCCACACACATAGCAAGCCCCCTGCATTTCCCACCGAATCCACTGCCAAAAACTACAACGCATGAATAGGCCACATTGACTTCACAAATATTTCATCGACATTGGTTTTCTTCGTTTCTTGTAACATCAACATATCCAACTTTCTATCCCTTACCAGCTTCAAAATTTTTCGCCTCTTATCTTTCCTTCCCAACCCCCTTGCATTCCATGACAAAATCTTCATTGGAAAACTTCACTCTACTCTGAAGACCCCCTTTTCACCTAACTGAAATAAGAGTTTGCCTCAGCCCTCCTCCCACCTTCTCCTTATCATGAATCTCCATTTCCACAATCCGATGCACAATTTCCTCCTCTTTTCCTTTACAATTCATCCCCAACAGCTTACCTAATTGTACTGTATCCCGAGCTTCCTTTATCAACGCATCTCTTTTACTACGACCACTCGACGGAGGTAATGATAATGAAGCTGCAAGCGCTAGTGCTCTACAGATGGCCCCTTTGGAAAAACAACTTGAACGCAGTAGTCCCCTCTTGTGTATCTTGCTCTGCGTAAACTTCTTTAGTTCAATATCTCTCTGCCCTCTGCTGCCCACATTTCTCTTCCTTGCTAGAACACCTATACTCTTTCTATCATGCACCAATTGTTTATGATGGACGTTATGCATGGGTGAGGGCTCATCATAGGATTGTACTGACACTAAATTAGAGAATTTTGATAGTAAATTTCCAACCTCTAAATTCAAATGCCCTTTTGGCTCAGGACTTGTAGTTGGTGGCTTTAGTTCTAGAGTCATTAAAATTGTTATAGCATCCAATTCATTGCTTTGGACTTTATCTTCTTTGGGAATAATAATTGGAACTTGATAGGGGTGCTTTTGAATGATGAATAAGGGTTCCAATTCATTGCTTTGGACTTTACCCTCTTTGGGAATAATAATCAAAACTTGTTGGGGGTGCTTTTGAATCATAAATAAGGGCCTCACCAGCCTTGAAAATCTGATCATCTTCCACCTTGGGCAGATTTTGATCTTGGTCCTCTAATTCTACCTTGGAACACAAAGAATTGTGAGTAAAAACCTTCTTCAACCTTGATGCTGTTTGGGGTGATTTTGACTCATCAATCAAATTCTCTTTATCCTTGATAATTTAAGTGTTCATCACCGTGTCCTGAGTTGGTCGACTCGACTAAGTCGTTGACTAAAATTATCAAGTTATTCCACAAATTTTAAAAGAACTTGATCCATTTAGTTCTCAAAAAATATCCTTGTGACAAAAGATCATATACAATGGTATTTTTCAGCATATATTAAAATTGTTAGATGAGTCATACTTAGGGAAGACAAGGCGTATGATCGTAGTTTAGCGTTGACGCTTTGTGCTAACCGATGATGATTCATACCTATGGTTTGAATGTATAAATATTCTTGATGATGTTATTAGGGCTTGTAGCCACAATACATCATTATCATCATAGTAGTGTTTTTTCATGAAGTGTGAATCAATAAACTCATCATAGTAGTGATTTTTCATTAAGTGTGAATCAATAAACTCTAGTTAGGAGATTGGAGGTGAATTCAATAATCTAAAGATTATTACTTCCATATCTCAATTCAATTTTATATTGCTTTTATTTATTTTTAGTTTTTAATTAATTTAGTTATCACCATATCGACAATCTTTATTGAATTAATTTAGGATTTGATCTTAAAATAATGTACACTTAGTCAATTTGTTCCCGATGAAACGATACCTGATCTTAACCACTATTTTAAGGAGTAGTAGTTTTACGTGATATTTAATGTTTATTTTTTGATATGAAACCCATCATTCACCCATACTATAAGCTACGCCCAATGCCTCCCTTGGAGTTAATATTTGAATTAATTCATTATACGTCCTTCCTACACAATTTTTAACTTTCACTGATAAAGTGAATTTTTCTTTTTTCTTTTTTTTTTCTTTTTTTTTGCTGATAAGAGAAAAAATATGTCCTACACAATTTATGGACTGTTAAACATAAATTAAAGAAAAGAAAAGTAAAAATAAAGAATTTAAGGCTTTTCCATTTTCTTTTTTAAGTGTAATGAGAAGAGGACTTTGGAATCAACGCGGAAAGAACACATCCCAACAAAGTTGGGCTTCCAATTTACCTAAACAATTTTATTTAACATAAAAATTAAACAGAATGATATAGTTATTTGTGATCCATTCATTTCAAATCAAAATAATCTTCATTGTGACTTCCAATTCAAAAACTTTCAATACCACCTCATTTTGGATGAGCTTTATGGATAAAATTTCTATTTTTAAATCATCTTTCTTTTTTTATTTTATGTTAATTTGATTCAACTAATAATGTCCATTAGTGGGTTTGATATAAATTGTGCATGAAAGCTGCCGTAACATGTTTTCAAGGGCAAAAATAACAATTTTAAAATTGGTTGATTTCAATTAGCAAGTATCAAACAAACTCTAGTTTTACATAGTGAGCCAAACAAAAGAAAAATGACATTCATCCTTCCATAAACTACTAGACAAATGAATAACTTAAAAGGGATGTGTTGGTGAAAATACCAGAAGATTATATTTTATTAATAAATAATGCAAAGAAAATGAGATACAAATAGATCAGGTTGAGACACGGATATCTCGCTTTTTTTAAGGAGATCAAGCCCACTGCGGCAGGAAGAACCCAAATACCGATGCAGTAGTCATAAAACTATGACTTGTCCCCATCAGGATACAACAGCCCGACCACTTGTCATATGGTTCAGGCCAACTCTGCACAAGATGGTGAACCCAAAACTACCAAGAAAAACACCCTTCTTTGCTAGTAATCTCTCAAGTATAGACAATAGTTGGTGTAGAAAAGAGTAGATGAAAGGAATTATTTGTAGGCCATTAGAACCTTACAATTACACCAAAAAATAATAATGACCATTAAATTAGAGAAAAGGGAGAGTCTCCAAATATTAACTCACCACCAAGTCCATGAACTTCCAATTAATCTCCATTCATGAACAAGACAAAAGGTCACAAAAAATAATGAATCTCCATTCACCAAACAAAAAGAGATTCTTGAACAAGACAAAAGAAGATTCATGAACAAAATAAATAAATAAATAAAAGATATTAAAATGGTCCAATAATCCCCCACTCATTTTAATATCAACAAAGGGCAAGAGAGATTACCAACCAATGATAGGCAGTATGCATCATAAAGGTGTGCTCTGCATTGAACCTTCATTAGTGAAACAACAACGTCTACTCCAGAGTCAGTAGTGGTCTCAGACTTGAACTATGACTACTTAGGAGAAATAAAGTAGTACTGCTCACACATAATAATCTAGGTGTTGAAATGAACTTTTAATAGCCAGCACATTACGACCTTGTGCCTATCCTAGTTTTCATGAGCATATTTGAGAATAAGCCTTGTTCTCATAGAAAGCGGCCCCACTTCCATGCTCACATAGGTGAAATCTGTCGTCGATGTTCCTGTAATTTACACACCCTACTCAACAAGAGCTACAAAATTTCATTAAGAGTATAAAAACTCAACCCTCCAACATTACAGGACAAATGCACTCACATCATCAAGATGGATAACAAAATATTAAGTAGTGCATTTTTTACAACCACCATATGATTTGTTCTCCTATTAAACCTAGTTACAGGATCTCTAGAACCTAGGTTGGGTGTCCTTATACATGGTTTACAATGTTATAGGCTTCAAATCCATCGCCTTCGATGTATTCCAGACCCTATCTCTTACTAAGGCCCTGGTTAATGGATCTCCAAGATTATCACAAGATTCTACATAATTCATAGTTATGATGCCATTACTCAAATAGGATCTCACATTACTGTGTTTCCTTCGAATAAGTCTAGATTTATCACTATAAAAATGGTTGTTCACTCTACCAACAGCAGCAGTGTTATCACAATGAATTAACATGGGAGGAATTAGTTTTTCCCAAAAATAAATTTCATGTAACAAAACTCTAAACCAATTCGCTTCCTCACGTGCTGAAGCAAATGCTATAAGCTCAACTTCTATTGTAGAATTAGCAATTATAGTCTGTTTTTTAGATTTCGAACATATAGCACCACCACCCAATGTAAAAATAAAACCTGAGGTAAAGAGAGAATCACCTAACAAAGTGTTCCAATTGGCATCACTATATCCCTCAAGTACTGCAGGATACTTGGTATATAACAAACCATAATTTTTGGTACCAAATAAATATCTCATAATTCTTCCCATGGCTAGCCAATGATCTCGACTTGGCTTGCTAGTAAACTTGCTAAGTACTCCAACAGCATATATAATGTCAGGTCTAGTACAGTCAGTAGCATATCTCAAACTACCAATCATGCTAGCATATTCCTTTTGATCAATCATTTCTTTTTCATTTGTTACAACAAATAAAAGTATGCTTGCATCAAAAGGAGTAGCAACATGTTTACAGTCTAGAAAATTATATTTCTTTAAAATTTTCTCAACATAATGTGATTGATCAAGAAAAATGTCATCATTAGTTTTGGTAATTTTAATTCCCAAAATAAAATTGGCTTCACCAAGATCTTTCATATCAAAGTGGCTATTATTGTAATATTCAAATTAAAGCCAAAGATACGTAGATCATCCACATATAGGCTAATAATCATATGTGCATTCTCACAAGTTTTATGATATATGCACTTATCACATTTATTAGTCTTATAGCCATTCTCAAGCATGCAGGAATCAAATTTCTCATGACACTGTTTAAGAGCTTGTTTTAAACCATAAAGGGATTTAGTTAGCTTACACACCTTGCTTTCTTGGCCAGGCTCCACAAAATATTCGGGTTGGTCTATGTAAATCTCCTCATCTAGATCTCCATTTAAAAATGTTGTTTTCACATCTATTCGATGAATTTTTAAATCATGAATTGTAGCCACTGCTATCAACAGTCTAATGGATGCAATTCTAGTAACTGGAGAAAAAGTATCAGAGAAATCAAGATCAACTTGTTGCTTAAACCCTTTAGCGACAAGCCTCGCTTTATATTTATCTATAGTTCCATCCGGTTTAAGTTTTTTACGAAAGACCTATTTACACCCAATAGTTTTACAACCTGGAGAAAAATCTACTAGCTTCCATGTTTTATTTGAAAGTAGTGAATCTTTCTCATTATTTACAGTCTCTCTCCAAAAAATAGCTTCAGGTGATGATAAAGCTTCTTGCACCGTAAGTGGAATTTCTTTCACATTGTAAAGATAATAGTCAAGTCCAAAATCTTTTTCAACTCTAGCTCGTTCACTCCTCCTTGGTTGGATTTGATAATTTTCTTGTTCTTGAAAAACTTGAGATGGAGTAGAAGAGCTAGGCATGGATGAAATATTTTTAGAAATTATTTAACCCCTACTTTTTCTAGATTTGAAAGAAAATTTATTTTCATGAAAGGTAGCATCACCTAATTCAAAAATAATATTATTTTCTATATCACAAAATCTATAAGCTGTACTGTGTAACGCATACCTAAGAAAAGCTCAAGTGGTAGCTCATTCACCCAATTTAAGTCATTTAGGGTCTGCAAGCCTCACAAAAGCTAAACAACCCTAAACCCTCAGATAACCTGGATTTGATTTATGCCCCCGCCACAACTCATAAGGTACAATTTTAGTCTTTTTGTGTGGCACTCTATTTGTCACATGGCAAGTGTCAAAATAGCATCGCCCCAAAGATTTGAGAGAGCACCTGAATCAATAAGCATAGCATTCATTAAGTCAATTAACGTTCTATTTTTTCTTTCAGCTACGCCATTAGATGAAGGTGAATATGGTGGAGTAGTCTCATGAATAATTCCCAATGACTGAACAAAATAGTTGAATCGAAGAAATTCATACTCCCAGCGTCTATCACTTCTAATTCTCTTAATCTTTTTACCGAATTGATTTTCCACTTCAAGAAGGAATTCTTTAAATTTCTCAAAAGCATAACTTTTACTTTTTAATAAATATACGTTTGTGTATTTTGAAAAATCATCAATAAAATATCGGTTACCACCACGAGTTAAAATTCCTTCAAACTCACATAAATCAATATGAAATAATTCTAGCAATTTGGTATTTTTTTCAACACTTTTATGAGACCTCTTGGTAATTTTTGTTTTACTACAAACTTCACATTTCTCAAAATTTTTTGTCACTTGAGAAATTAATCCTAAACTACTCATGATTCCCACATATTTACTGTTAATATGACACAAGCGAGAATGCCAAAAATTAATAAAAGACAAAGTGTAAGTGGTGTCATAGTAATCATAAAATTGATCAGCAAGGCAATTTATGAGATAAAAGCGACATTTATACTCATCTGTATTGTAAGAAGCCACTTTTGCTTTATGTGCCTTGTAGTCTTCATCATTCATCTCCTCGGTTGGAATTTTGTGTGGGTTCTTCTCGGTAAGAACATATACAACTTTCAAAAGGCTGAGGTACAAAAGAACTTTTTCTTTCCACCTCTTAAAATAAACTCCCTTGAACTTAAAAAACTTGTTAAGATCTCCAATTCCATCATTGGTTTTTTTTTTTTTTTTTTTTTGTACTTTTCCATGGTTAATCTCCTTAAAATTGTTGGTGAAAATACCAGAAGAATTATATTTCATTGATAAATAATGCAAAGAAAATGAGATAAAAATAAATCAGATTGAGACACGGATATGTTGTTTTTTTTAAGGAGATCATGCCCACTACGGTAGGAAGAACTCAAATACCGATGCAGCAATCATAAATCTATGACTTGTCCCTTCCATGATACAACAGCCCGACCACTTGTCATATAGTTCAGGCGAACTTTGCACAAGATGGTGAACCCAAAGCTTTACCAAGAAAAAACACCCTTCTTTGCTACTAATCTCTCAAGTATAAACAATAGTTGGTGTAGAAAAGAGTAGATGAGAGGAACTATTTATAGGCCATTAGAACCTTACAATTACACCAAAAAATAATAATGACCATTAAATTAGAGAAAATCGAGAGTCTCCAAATATAAACTCACCACCAAGTCCGTGAACTTCCAATTAATCTCCATTCATGAACAAGACAAAAGGTCATAAAAAATAATGAATCTCCATTCACCAAACAAAATGAGACTCATGAACAAGACAAAAGAAAATTCATGAACAAAATAAATAAATAAATAAATAAATAATATTAAAATGGTCCAACAGGATGTTTACATGTGCCCACCATCTCTATTGGATTTATATAAAATGTTTAAGAAAACATCTTTTTCGAGTATAGAAACACCCCAATCAGACTACAAGGAAAAACACTTTCTCCAACCAAAATATTCATTGCTAAAAGTCACCATTTCGTCGCCAGACATTGCTACGTGCATAAAAATTTGTTTACAAAATGCACGGAAACTCTCATATAAATGTAAGACTCACACATGTGGGACTCATGATCATGTGAGAGACGGCTTCTATGCACAGATTTTCTATATAAATATTATTTTTGTTTCGTCACCAAATGTATTCAATGACCAAAAGTTTCATCACCAAATGGTCGTCAAAAAAACGTTTTTGGCCATCGAAGTTACATTTAAGCCTATTTTGAGAAGTTGGTTTCTTAGTTAAAAAGTAACTTTTATCTCTATTTTTTTACACATTTTTTTATAAAAAATTAAGAAATTATTAATTTTTAAAAAAAAAAACCCATGTATTTAAGACTAAATAACTTTTTCGCAAAAACGAAGGTATGTATCCAAATTCATATGTATCTAATTATTTGTTAACAACCGCAATATCACAATTAACTTCCAACTCCAATTATTAGATGTTTGAACGGTGCCAACATAGTTGGAGGATGATCGTTTTCTGTATTTGTCGTCTTTTCTTTAAAATTATATTTAATTCATGTATTTGGATAGAGATTTAATAAAATTGAAAACTACCCAAAACTCACGGGAGTCTCTGTACATCGTTTTCTTATCCAAGTCAGCCACTCCATGGCTGCCCAAAACAGCCGCCGCCACTTTCTTGCACAAGTAGGCCATTCATGTGAATTTTCAGGGATTGGCCTAATGATCACTGTAGACACCCCATTTTTGACCGTCCTCAAGACTTGGACGTCACCGTTTGAACACTCGGTGATTATCCATGTTTGTGTTCGTTTGGAGTTCCCGGAGGTCTCGGCTCACGCGCCTTGCCTCAGGATCCCCGAACTCGACCGTTTAGTGTCTGGTTTTGCACCAAACACTTGTGTTTTGCCTTGGAAAGGCAGGGTGAGGCTTGTAGACCATCCCCACCCACCACCGGCATTGGCTAGATGCCACCGGCTGGTTTTTGCTGCCACCGGCAATATAGTTTGCCGGCCGGCACTCTTTGTTGCCGGTCAGCACTTTTTTGTGCCGGTCGGCACTTTGTTTGGCCAAGATGGCATTTTTTGCCGGCCGATTGCTGTTCATCTGCTTTTGCAGATATTTTAGGACAGCTGTATTGATTTTGCTCCCCTCCATACACGTGTATGGAGGGATCTCCCTCTTGCAAAGCTTGTCTTGTAAGCTTTACAAGAGGCTTATAGAGAGAGCTCTCTCTAAGGCAAGAGAAGAGAGGTTTTTAGACATTTTAGAGAGAGAGAAGACAGAGGAGAGCTCTGGTTTTCTAGGGTTAGGGTTAGATACACTCACCTATCTCTCTTTCCTTCTCATTTTTCACACTAGGTGTTTTGTGCCTTACTATTGCACACAAACACCTAGTGTTTCACCTTCCTCTAGGAGCTGAGGTTCTAAAGAGTGTGTTTTGAAGTTTTGGTGTTGGTTTGGAGCCAAAGGAGGCCATTGGAGCACCATTGTTGAAGAAGGCATCAAGGGTGAGAAACTAGTCCTTTTTTCCCCTTTTTTGCATCAATTTTATACCTACCTTAGAGCTGTTTTTGTGCTTGTTGTATAACATAAAAAAGTTCTGTTTTTAAGCCCTCTTTGTTGTTTATTAAGAGTGTTTTGTTGTTTGAGGGGTGTTGACCACCCTTAGGCCTCAAAAGGCCTCATTTTGAGCCATTTTGTGCTAGCTCCGGGATTTTGGTGTTGAGGTCTCTTCACCACTGAAATCTTGAGGGATTTCAGTGGTGAAGATGATGCTTTGAAGTCCCAAGAAGGAGAGGGCCACCCCCTCTCCTTGTTGTCCTTGAAAAGGGCACATTTTGGCCTCTTAAAGAAGCCTATGCTTGAGTGTGTGTTGAGCATGTTTGGTTTGTTTTTCATGCTTATATATCCATGATATAACATGATTTCAAGTTGGTTTTGGAACCTTATGCATGTTTAGCATAGTTGCCATGTAATGCCTTATTTGTGCCTTAACATGTTCTAGGTTGTTAGCCTTTGTTGGAGCATGTTTTAGGCTTGCATTTGTGAAGTTTATGTGCTTATTTTGCCATGTTTTAGCTCTGTCCATAGTCGTTTGGGTTGATCTTTGCATGCATTATATAGCTCTTTTGTATTTGGGCTTGTTGGCTTTGAGTATGTGCATGTGTAGCATAGCATCTTTGCATTGTTTTGGTGATTTGAGATCATTTTACATGCTATTTCAGTCCCATTTCCATGCTTGTTTGATTGCCTTGCATGCCTCTTTAATGCTTTGAAAGCATGTGTTGCAATGCTCCATGTTTTGGCCATGGTGTATGCCTTTGAATTTGGGCCACTTAGATGCCATCTAAGGAGTCCTTTGGCCTTGTTTTAACATGCTAAAAATCTGTTTTTAGTTGCTCAATGCATGCCATGTTTGTTGTGATAAAACATGCTTCAAAGCTTCATGATTCGCCTCAAGTATTTAGACCATGTTTGGTGCATGCTTGGCTTGATTTGTTGCTTGGTTTGGCATCATTTTATAGCATGATTTTAGGGCTCATGTTGCATGCTAATTGTCCATGTTTCCTCCCTTTCAAGTGTGCTTGAGGGTTGTTTAAATTGTGCCCAAGTGTAGGCCTTCCATCATGTGTATGTGTGCATGTGTTTTGGCTTCTTGTTTTGGTCATTTTGGCCACTGTTTTAGGCCTATTTTAGAGTTGCCTAATTCATGTATAAGTCCATCTTGCCATCCATTTGCATTGCCATATGCATGCTTGTATGCTCGCATGAGTTAATTGCCATGCCATGTTGCATTCCTAGCTTGTATGCCTAGGTTGCATCGCATTTTGCATGCATGCCTTGTTCCTTGAATTGGTGATAGGAATTGGGCCTAATTTGTTTGATTGGTTTGCATGCATTTGAAACCAAAGTTGCATGCTTGGTTCCTTGGGCCATCATGCATGGAAATGCGTGATTGGTGGTCCGAGAACCGAGGCACATGTCCCTTTGAGTCATTACAATGATAAGAGACATGGTTGGTGCATACATGCCTTGAAATATGCTGCCATGCCTTGTTTTGCCCTCTGTTGCTGTGAGTTGCAGGTTCTGCAGGAATACTCTGCCGACCGGCAGTGTAATGTGCCGACCGACACTATTTTCTCTGCCGACAGCTTCAACTTTGTGCCGATGGCCATACAACACTGCCGGTGGAAATTTCATCTAGCCGGTGATGATCCCCTCTGTCTAAGGATGTAGTCCTGAGGTTTTGACAACCTCCAGAGGAGGAAAGGGAGGAAAACAGAGGCAGCTTGCGCATGGCGGCGCGTTTCCCGAGACGTCTTCCTGCTTTAATTAATTTGTTTAATTTGTTAATTAAATTAGTTAATTTGTAATATTAATTAGCTTGCGTAGTTAGTTAATTTGTAATATTTATTCGGTCCCTCCGAGCGAGGGCAAATCTGTAATAAGTGTGTGTGGGTGGTGTGTATGTCTTCCAACCTCACGTCTTTCTTCCCTTTTATTTACCTGCTTATGATGGTAGATTAGGGCACGTTTAATTTAGCATACCTTATGCTATGCATGCGTGCATCCATGCATTTGTATTGCATGCATTAGGCTCGGTACATCACGCTAACCGCATTTGTACTTCAATTCAAAAATTGACTATGTGTTAATTGTGCATTTTCACATGACATGTCTAGGATTAGCCGAGCCTATCTTAGCGACATTTTGTATGCGATGCATTAGGCACTTAACATGGACTTGGATCATGCATGTTTGCTAACAAGTTCTTGGTTTTGGCACGGAGTACTATGTAAGTATTTCCGCTTTAGCATATCACATGAGTGTGAATGTTACCATGACAGCATGCTTAACATGTGGCTAGATGCTTATGTGTTAAACTGTTTTGAATGCCTGTGGGTGAAGGTTGGATTGTTTGAGTTGGAAAAACTCGTTGAAATCCGTATTTTAGCCTACTTGCGAGTAGCAAATCCAAAGCATTTTCAAACCAAACGGATATGCAATGTTTATTTCCAAATTAGGCAATCTAGTCTATACTTGTTTGCTGTGCGCATAACATAGTAATTCTAGGCTAATAAATGGAATAAGAACACGTAAAGTTTTCAAAAACGGATATCACGGTTAGTAGAGGCCGGTCTTCGGACCGGGCGAAAGGGGGTGCTCATAGCTGACCTTCCCCGATCGTACCCAAGCTCCCGAGCCGAGACAACTCCGGTGATGACGGACATGTGGCCTTCGGCACCGAGTCAGGGTTTCCTAAATTCCCCCATTTTAAAATATTTAGGTGGCGACTCTGTATCTGGCAAAGCAGTCCATGTTTGGCACTACTTTTTCAAAAATCTGTTTCTCAAAACGATTTGCCAGATTTGGACTCTTTGGTTCAGATTAAGAACCGTGACACAAATCGAGTCCGAACTGTAGCATGAGGCCCACGGGGGCGCCTGTCACAGTTTCTGGCGACTCTGCTGGGGATTTTAGAGAGCTTGACTCGAACTCATGATATCCTGTTTTGATTTCGCTTATGTGTTTCTTTGCATTGCATGTGCATTGGTGCGCCTAGGAACACAGTGTTTGCCATCTGCCATTCCTGAACGGTTTGCCGGAGGCTTGTCTTGTCAAGGCATGTCCATAAGGGTGACCGGTTATGGGCTCTGACAGCATGGGAACACAAACCCCGGTTTACCGGGGCACCCTTTTTGACCATTCGACCTAGTGCATATCGAAATCCATAGTGACCATTCCAAGTTAGGACAGGTTGCTTACCCGATATTAGGTTGTTTGAAAACCGCTGTGTGCGTAGTGAAACCCTAGCTCCTGACAAAATAGGACAGGGAAACCCTACCCCCAATATAGGGGTGTTTTGTTCTCTTTACTTGCTATGTGCTTTTAGAGTGTTGCTCTACAGGAACGCACATGTCAGTTTGCAAGTCAGAGTATCTAACCTGGGAACACCAGTATCAGTATCAGTTGTGAGAATCAGTTATCCGCGGGTATCGGTTCAGTTTTCGGGAACAGTGATTTCTGGGAACAGTGATCAGCAGAAGGGAACAGTTGTGTAGCTACACCCGTGGTTGATCAGTTTGGGCTGAAATGCTGTCTGTTTTTCCTTTCAGTTCAGAGAGTCGCAGAGTTGATACAGAATAGCCAGTGTCCCCCTTTGCTGAGGCAAGATTTATGGCGGCACAAAGTTCAGAAGAAATTGTGTTTATGGCAGCTGTATCGGAGCAGGGAACCACTCCGCAGAATGAGGCCAATATCAGTATGTCATACCCGCCCAGGTCGCCCGTTGTGCACCCGGTTTGGGCTCCCCAGTTATATCAGGCTCGTGAGCCCACCACCTTCGAATTGATGGGGATGATAGGCGATCTCCAAAGGTCTATGGCAGACCTCGCCTATGGAATGTCGGCTTCACCGCCAGCGGCGCCGTACGCCGGGAATTTTGTACCACAGGAACCCCCGCTACTGGGGCGGATTGTGATAGAGCTCAGCCAGCCAGAGGTGGCTTCCGGCTATAGTCACGACATGTCAGCACCAACCCAGACCCTCGACCAGGCTGAGGCCAGAGGAAAGGACAAGGCAAAGATAGATGCCGATCCCATTGAGCAACTGCTGTGGGCAGTCGAGGCTCTGAAGGCCAGAGGAATGAGCAAACAACAAACATCTGCATTAGTGACCAATGCTGTAGATGATGCTTTCCCAGCTCCAATCAAAGGCAGCTCATGCCAGGCAGAAAAGCGGGATGGGCCCCGTCATGCCCAGACAATTCCAGTAATTCCCGACCCTACACCGGGGAAGGTTCAAAAAGCCAAGGCAGCGCCAGCTGATCCTTTCGCCAATGCATCTGGCAAGAATCCTCAAACTGCAAAGTACCTGCCCCGAGGGCGCAGGGTCTTTCACGACCTCCACATGCCTTTGTTTAGGGCATTGTTAATATTGGCGAAGAATGGGCATCTTAAGCCTTTGGAGCCCCGGCCACTCCCGAAGAATCTCCCCACCACTCATGATGCTACCTTGTACTGCGCGTACCATCAGCAGTCCGGTCACAGCACCGATGGATGTTCCCGCCTTCGCCATGAAGTGCAGGATTTGATTGATAACAAGGTTATCCTACCACCCACCTCGGGCAAGCCCGTCACCACTCAGTTGTTGGATTTCGAGGGCTCAGATACTGCGAGTATGTAAAGTGAACCGCCTGCGGGCAACATTTGGTACATTTTTGATGAAGCGTCTGGCACGCATTTTTGAGCATCGGTGAAACCGAGTTTTTTTTTTTTTTTTTTGTAAATCCTGGCTTGGATGTCGAGTCAGTCTTGTGTTTTGAGTCTGTCTCTTTGTCTTGAGTCAGTCTTTTTTTGCTTAAGGGTCTGTCTTGTTGTATCGAGTCAGTCCCCGTTGTATATAATACCAGGTGATTCTGGGGTTGTTGCCTCGAACACCGTTTTGTTTTGTAATTATCTGTTTTTGTTTTGAGTCTGTTTCTGCCGAGGGGCCAGTTGCACCAACAGAGCCGATTGAAACAGCTGTTGTTATCTCAACTTCACGCTTGCTTTCAGCATAAGGACCGGAGAATTTGAATGGGCTGACAGTACATCTCGCCTGCTCTCCTGTGTGCCAAACTCATTACATTAACCTAAGTTTTTCAAAAAGAAAAACCTTTTGAACACTGCGGTGATGAAAACGAAGAGGAAGGAATTCCTCGGGTTTTGCAAAATTTTGATCATTTTGAGAGAAAGAGAGGCGTGCTAAGCCTTTTTACGAATGAAATCATGCTTGTCGGCGTGAGTACTGAGAAGGACCCTGGCCTGATCCAGATTGGTTCCACACTATCTTCGGCGCGAACGATTTGTCGCTTTCTTAAAAACTTTCAAAAGCAAATGTTTTACGCAGCCTTGCGAAGACCTGTGTGGAATCGCTCTTGAGATTGTGCAGCCTAGGATCGCTCTCAGCCTCAAGATTCGACCTGTTGTCTTGAACCTCGAACTCATCCGGAACATTCAACAGTCAACCGCCATGAAAGGCCCGCGTGGCCGGTCGAAGTAGCCCTCGAGCAAGAGGCACCAAAAGCCGAATCAGAAGGAGTAGATCTCGCCGGAAGAAGCTCGTGGAGCAACCTTGATGGATTCTTCTGCAAATCAGTGCAACAGCCGTTCTCCTGGACACAGAGAGGCTTCAATTTCAAAAAACCATTTGGCATGGACTTGCTACACTTTTACCCTTTGAGAGGCTCGCTGGGCCGAAAACCCGGAAGGGCGGCCCAGGCAAAAGTTAGAGCAAGAGAAAAATACAACAAAAAAAGAGAAAAATACAAAAGAAAGATTGAAAAAGAAGAAAAGAAAAAAATAGAAAAGAAAAAGAAATGAAAAAGAAATAGAAAATGAAAAGAAGCTCGCAAGGTCGAAAACCCGCATTGGGCGCCTTGGCAAAAGTGAGAGCCAAACAAAGTGAAGGTTAAAATACCCGAGTGGACCTTAACCGGAACTACGTAAGGCTTGATTCCCATGTTTGGGATACGTAGGCAACTTCATCATGAAGTCCAGCCCCCAACGCTTTCATAAGCGTCTCAGTCCATGCAATGGTTTCGATTTCATCCCAAAGTCCAGTGGCCAACGCTCCCAAGGCGACTGTGTCCATATATGTGTTGTGACCGTCTTCCTCATCTCTGTGTCCAAGAGTTCGGCCACCACCAATGAAGACTGTCTGCAGACTGCTGCGGCACCATCCCAAACAAGGGGCAACTTTCCGTTGCCATGAGCCGCTGTGAGCCGCCTTTCAAACTAGGGGCAACTTTCCGTTGCCTCCCACCCCCTTCAAACCAGGGGCAATTTGCCATTGCCTCCGATCCGAGGTTGCGCATCTCGAAGAGTAAGTTCCATGCTTGTTGAGCATCAGCTGTTTGAAAAATAGTTTTTGAAAATTTTT
This sequence comes from Camellia sinensis, assembly GCF_055761805.1. Lineage (NCBI taxonomy): Eukaryota > Viridiplantae > Streptophyta > Magnoliopsida > Ericales > Theaceae > Camellia > Camellia sinensis. Next base: position 37,592,980 of record NC_138969.1, on the reverse strand, counting down.
ACTGAGGTTGACTATTTTCTCGAAAACTATTTCATTTTCCAAAACCGGACCATTGTCTTGGACCCAAAAGGAAAATTTTCAGTGCTTGCTGCCTGACTTGCATGCTTTTCAAATCAAAAGTCGAACAAGTACGTTAATCCGACTCCCGTTTTGATCAAAACCGTTTTAGTAGAAAGCAAAAACGAAAGAATGGTTAAAATGATGAACTAGGGGCACAGTTGAGCCAGGCATTCTGTCTCTCCCCCGTCATCGACGTACTTGCCAGAAGAGCACTCTGCCTGCCGGAAGAATAGTTGTGAGCTAACGGCATCGGGCGTGAACCCACACCTTGCTATTTATCCATCAATCACCCCGGGGAGGGATGAAAAATGAGAGAATGAAGAATAGAGAGGTGTAAGTTGAGAGAAAAGTGAGGAAAAGGGTTTTGAGAGAAAATCCGAGCTTGAGAGCCGAGTGATGTGAGAATCACAAATTAGAAAGGGTGGGAAACAATACCCAGATTGAACTGGCTCCTCGTGGTCCGAGGTCTCCCATCTTCGTTTACGCGTCTGTGTGTCGTGTCTCTTTCATTTGACGGTCTCGTCTTTTGTTTTGAGTCTCTCCCGAGCGTGTCTCGTTGTGTTTAGGTCGTGTACCTCTTTGTTTAAGTCCTCCCCGCTGTGTTCAGTGGTAGGCTCGACATCCCGGTTTGAAAAACTCTCATTTGATTTCTAAAATCATTTATGCTCAGGATGCTGTGCCATTCTCTACATTTGAACGCGTGTTCGACTCCAACCGGTTCCATCTTTGAGGTCCGTCCTGTTAGACTGGGCTGTTTGTTTGAGAATTCGCCGTGTGCAGAATGAATCGAATGCTGTGTTATGGTCTGTATGCAGATCAATCCCCAACAGAGCAAGGGCTGTGTGTCCAGAATCAGGCAGTGGGTTGCTTGGGTGTATTTTGGCTGTTGGCTGTTTAAGTTATCTGATTATTACAGTGCAAGTGTTCAATTTTCAGACAACCAATCAATTCCATTTACATTGAGGTGTAACATGATGAGATGCGATGCAATGCATGAAATGTGTCAATGTAAACACTTTTTCAGATAAAAAGTTCGTTTCGTTTCATGTCATTATCTTTTCAAATGTACAAGTTTTGGAAACAAAAATCTGTCTGCGGCAGTACAAGGTAATCTATCTACCAACCAAAAAGAAAAGTACAAAGAAAGAAAGAAAAGATAGCAAAAATCTGCATCTATGTCCAGCGACTCCAAGGGCTGTCAGTCCGTCCTGGTCCTCTTCCTGGACGAGGGTCCAGGAGCATCATCAGCGTCGTCGTCAGAGCCCGAGCTAGAGCCGTCTCCGGTCTCCTCCTCCGATGACCCTGCCTCCGCCTCTGACTCCTCGTCGTCATCATCGTCCGGGACTGGAGCTCGCGAACTGCTCCCGACGTGAGTACGCCCTCCCCTGGTACGGGGAAATATCCTGCCCTCCTCATCTCTCCCCCGAGCAGGGACAGAAGGTCTAGCTGGAGCACCTCCCGCCATGGGAATCTGGAAAGGAGGCTGAAAAGTACACAAAAAGGGAAATGCATCAGTATGCCGTGAGCAGTTTATCAGTGCAGAATGCAGTGTGTGAGTACAATGTATGAATGCCGTGAGCAGTTTATCAGTGCAGAATGCAGTATGTGAGTACAGTATGAGAATGCCGTGAGCAGTTTGTCAGTATAGAGTGCAGTGCAGAATGCAGTGTATCAGATGCTGTGAGATCAGTGTATCAGGTGTTGTGCCGTGCATCAGATTATGTAAAGCAGTGTATGAATGGTTTGAGGCCAGTGTCAGAAGGACATACCGGTATGCTGTAGACAGACAGAAGGTCAAATGTCCGCTGGAGCATCCCCATCATCGAGGCATTCATCGCCAACGACTGACGGGTGTACTCAGAAGAAGCCTGCAAAGGTATCAGATGCATTAGTATTCTGTGGAATATCAAGTAAACTGAAATGAAATAACTGTACGAAGTGCAGTGATACATACCGGCGGAAGGTCGGGGATGTCAATGAACTCATGCCCAGCCGGTGGAGGGGCGAAGGGGATCTGATAGGTCGCCCCACCCTGCCCCTGGAAAGTCAGTACAGCAGGCAGGGCAGGCCAGCCAACTCCTCGTCCTCCCCGCACTCCGCCCCTGCCACGGACCCGGGCCCTCCTCGAAGATCCAGCCCCTGCTCCTGCTCCGGCCCCAGCCGCCGATGCCACAGGCCTGGCCCCCTCTGCTCGACGGCCGCTCAAGGGGCGCATCAGGTACGTCCGCACGTACTCCTGATAGTCGCCGGTGCCTCGGAAGCCGACCTCCTCCCAGCCGATGGAGTAATCATCCAGCTGCTCAGGGGTCAGCCCCTCGGTCTCCCTCATCTCTGCAGGAGGGTGAGCCGGGACTATCTGCTCAGGTAACCCGCGGGTCTGGCGTAGAAAACGCTCCCCCAGGTACCAAGCCCGACAGACCGGGCCCTCTAGCAAGATCCGGAAACGCGAGGTCTCCTCAGCACCAGGGAACCGACCCCGCATCGCCGACGGCAAGGAAGCCCATGGCCGCCATGTGATCTGAAAGTAACAGACAGTTTGTCATCTACTGTTATTGAAACATGCAGTGGGAAAGCGAAGCTAAACGAACTGAAAGTAAAACATACCTCGGCCGGGGTGATGGTGTCGAAATATCGGCGGAAGAAGCCGAATGTCTCCCGTGGTCGCCGGGTGCATCCCCCGTCAAAGCGACTCGATAAGGGAACAGCCGGAGGAGGCTCCGCAACTGGCACAGGTGCAAGCCTAGGGAAGTAGGCGTAAACCCACAACTGCAAAACAGATGTCAGTATGACCATCAGATAAAGCAGGATATACAGAATGAAGCAGAAATGGCAGAGCCGTGTGTTGTGCAGTGTATTGTGTACAGTGTACAGTGTGAGCAATGTACAGTCAGTGTAAAGCAGAATGTATGTGTGTGCCGTGTGTACAGTATACAACAAGTATAGACCAGACCACAGTGTATGCAGTGTACTGAGTACAGAAAGTACGAGACAGGGATGAAAAGTGGAGAAGAAATGTACCTCCCAAGCCCGCCAGTAACCTCCAAGCAGCTGGCCGCTGCCGCGAGAAGCCGAGCTCATATATCCGTACAGGGTGGCCAGAGCAGCGCCGCCCCAGTCGTAGTGCAAGATGTCTCGGACGTCCACCAGTGCACTGAGAAGGCAGAGAGGCACGGTGTTCGCCCGGTCGGCGAAGATAGTAGTCCCGAACAGGAACATGAGGAAGCCGCGGGCACACCTCTCCTCATCCTCCGGAGTCATCTGCACCTCCTCCAAAACGGGCTGGACCCTGAACTGTGCCTCGAACCAGGAGTATCGAACAAAGCCTGGACGAGCTAGCGGTGGTGCCTCCCCCAGTAAATGGACCTGAGCGGCGGTCCACTCATCCATGTCTGTGTCGAAAGGGATCGGATCCCCCCTACCCCGATGCCTGTGAGCATCGAGAAGTCATAAGGGGTCATCGTCATGTCCCCTGCAGCAGAAAAGTGGAAAGAATCGGTGGTGTCTCACCACCTCTCCGCCAGAGCGGCAAGAAGAGGTCTGCAGGTGGACAACCTGGAGAGCCCTCGGCAGAAGGTGCCGAAGCCCGCCCGATCCACGATGCGCTGGACCGCATCAGGGAGCTCGTCATACCACTCCCGAGCACCGGTATTCCCATACCCGCGAATGGTATGGGAACCCTCCTGCAAACAGAAAATGACAATGGCAAGACAACATTCAAAATGCAGTTTTGAAAAGACAGATATGGCATGTATGCAAGTTTGTCAGATTCAGGCAAAATACCAGGTGCCGGTGTGCTTACAGTAAAATACGTGTGCTGTGTCAGCGTGTTTAGGTGTTTCAGAACAGATGTAGCATGTGTGCAAATCTAACAGATTCAGATAAATACTGGGTACCAGTGTATGTGAAGTAGAATGCAGTGTGTGCCGTGTGTTTGGGTGATTCAGGGCTAGTGCAGTGTGTGTGCATATGTCTGTCTCAAGCAGATATCAGTTGTATGTATGTTTACAGTCAACTACGGTCTACGGCATATCAGATTTCAGCAATTAAAGAATACAGCTAACTATGGCAGTTTTGTATCCTACATTGCAGAAAGTAAAGCAGAAGATGAAGAGTTACCTCGGGAGTGCCGAATGAAAGGTGGGAGGTAGGCTCGCGTAGTAGTAGCTCAGTGGCCGCGTACCTCTCGAAACTTCGGAACTGACGCAGGCCGTCTGGGGGCAGAATGTGAATCGCCGGCCGGTAGGTCGCCGGGTCGAACGGGCGCTCGCTCAGTGGTAAGAGCTCGACCCCGGGGTCCATCTCGTGGTCCGGGGGAGTCCCGCCACGTGGAATGTCGTCCGCCATGTAGAGAGTGGTGTGAAAATGGTCGGAAAAGGAAAACCGAGCCGGAATGCGAAGAGTCAACCGAAAAGTCAACTCCCGAGAGGGTCGGAAATGGCCGGGAAGGCCGGAATGTGAAAAGGCACGGAAATGAAGAGGAAAGTGAGGGGAACGAACCCCGAAAAGGCGAGAACGCCGAACGAGGCACCGAAACGAGAATGTGATCGGTGGAAAATGTCCGAAACGCGAAGAGGATCGCGAATCCGACGACGAAACGGGCGTAGAACGCGAAGAAACGGGCGAAAAATGAGAGAGGAGCACTCTAGAGAGAGAAAGGAAAGGTTTTCGGCGGTAGGAAATGAGGAAATAGGGCATGAAGCCCTATTTTATAACACTCGAGGTGGAAAGACGAAACTGCCCCGCACCAGCAACTGTTTGCCGGTCGGCAATGTTTTGTGCCGGCCGGCACTTTTTTGTGCCGATAGAATTGTTTTTGTGCCGATGGCCAGCCAGTGGCCTCCCATTACTGCCGGTGGGGTTCCCACAGCCTTGGTTAGGCCATTTGAGAAGTTTGTGGTCTTCATAGCTCAAGAAAGTGCAAGAAAGTGCATCTCCGATGTTCAACCGGCCTCCGTTTTGACCGCAGGCCGTGGCTTCAGTGCGTGGCGCTCGAATTCGTGCAAGGTGTATCCTTTTTGTATCCTTTTTGTATCCTTTTGTATCCTTTTAAATTCAAAAGTTACCCCATGTGTGTTGCACAAGTTCATCACACTACTTCGGTGCATTACATCGCAGTGTTGTGCGCCGCACATTTGCATTGTTATGCACGTGTTACATGCGTTGCAACACGCACCCCTTTGCATTGTCGTGCACATTTCTCATGCATCATTGCATTTCCATTCCATGCATTGTCATGCATTCCGGAATACGTGCGTTGTTGCGCATTTAAGCCCATTTACACTCCGTGTGGCATGCACGTCACACTTTTGCGCGTCGCACTATTTTGTGCATTGCATTTGTTCGCGCTATCTTGCGCACCTCAATTGCACTTGTTAGTGCATTGCATTTGTTCGCGCTATCTTGCGCACCTTACTTGCACTTGTTAGTGCATTGTATTTTATTCGCGCTGTTCTGCGCATTGCACTGTTTTGTGCATTTCAAACCTCGCGCTGTTCTGCGCATTGCACTGTTTTGTGCATTTCAAACCTCGCGCTGTTCTGCGCATTGCACTGTTTTGTGCATTTCAAACCTCGCGCTGTTCTGCGCATCGCACTGTTTTGTGCATTTCAAAATTGTTCGCACTGTTTTGCGCATCTCATTGCATTTTGCATGCATTCCATCGCACTGTCCTGTGCACTCGCGTTGCCTAACGCATTGCGCTATTTTGCGCATCATGCCGTCGTGCAATACCCCAGTGGTCTGGCGAGACCTTAAACACGCATGGTCTGGCGAGACCTTAAACACGCACGGTCTGGCGAGACCTTAAACATGCACGGTCTAGGAGACCTTAAATCCTTTGGAGGTGCGAAACCTTCAGCGCATTGTCACGCGTCTTGTAAATACCCCAGTGGTCTGGCGAGACCTTAAACACGCATGGTCTGGCGAGACCTTAAACACGCACGGTCTGGCGAGACCTTAAACACGCACGGTCTGGCGAGACCTTAAACACGCACGGTCTAGGAGACCTTAAATCCTTTGGAGGTGCGAAACCTTCAGCGCATTGTCACGCGTCTTGTAAATACCCCAATGGTCTGGCGAGACCTTAAACACGCATGGTCTGGCGAGACCTTAAACACGCACGGTCTGGCGAGACCTTAAACACGCACGGTCTAGGAGACCTTAAATCCTTTGGAGGTGCGAAACCTTCAGCGCATTGTCACGCGTCTTGTAAATACCCCAGTGGTCTGGCGAGACCTTAAACACGCATGGTCTGGCGAGACCTTAAACACGTACGGTCTAGGAGACCTTAAATCCTTGGAAGGTGCAAAACCTTTATTGCATTGGTGTGCACACTATTGCTTTGTACATATCTTAAGCCGCGTGTTGTCGCGCATCTCATGCAACATGCATTTCACTTGCATCATTTGCATTTCAAAAAAAACAAACAAAAAACATGCATTGTCATGCATACATTTTGCATTCCAGTCTAGGAGACCTTAAATCCTCTGAAGGTGCAATTCCTTCGGTGTTTGTCGTGCCCGAACGACTTTTCGGTGGTCTGGTAAAGCCACCAGTCTGTGCTTGCGATGAGTTCCTAGAAGACCAACTGGGACGGTGGAAACTAGAGTTCGAACGGCTTATGCCTAGAACGCAAAGGTTCGGGAGTTCCGAGACTAAAGTCTGGTTTAAATACCCAGAGGTTTACCCTCGGCTTGAAATCTGTATGGAAGCCCCATAGGTTGAGGCGGCATGTCTACGCCTCAGTTCTGGATACTGAACCAACCTAGTATATCACCCTGTTGGTAAGATAGGGAAAGTTGCAATCATAGTCATTGCATCATAGTGCATTGTCATGCACTTGCATTGTAGTTTGCATGCATTCATTGCATCACCTTCCGCCTTTGGCTTGCGCCTTTCCAGGTTGAGCTTGGTCTGGTATGTGTCCTTACATTTCATGTTAAAACACAGTTCTGTATGTGTATCGCGCCGATTCCACGTTGATATGTTGGTTGAGGGTTGCGTCACCTTTTCTGTGTTACACATGGCTCGTACGTGTGCATGCCTTTCCTAAGCAAGATTTGGTTTGGCTTGCGTGCCATATCCATTGTATCCATATCCATTCCATTGCATATTTGTAAATATTGCATTGTAGATTGCATGCATTCATTGCATCACCTTCCGCCTTTGGCTTGCGCCTTTCCATGTTGAGCTTGGTCTGGTATGTGCCCTTACTTTTCATGTTAGAACACAGTTCTGTATGTGTATCGCGCCGATTCCACGTTGATATGTTGGTTGAGGGTTGCGGCACCTTTTCTGTGTTACACATGGCTTGTATGTATGCATGCCTTTCCTAGGCAAGATTTGGTTTGGCCTGCGTGCCATATCCACCCATTACATTGTAGTGTAATTTTTGCATCCGGCATTAGGATCGTAGTCCTTTCTCCAACGGGTTGTTTCCCCACTTATGTCAATTCCACCCAATACTTGTTCTTGCGTCTGTCTACAATACTCATAGTTCAGTTGACCGTTCTATGGTAGACAGACTTGTTATCTCCATCAATCTATTTGACATAGGTGTGGTTTCGAACCGCTCGTGATTGGATCACGATTCAAATGCTTTGCATATAGCTTGCATTGTTTCAAATACATTACATCTTCATTTGCATTATTTATACATTGTTTTGTATATATTGCATTTCGTTTTGCATCCACATTTGCATTGTCATGCATGTTGCTAACCATATTGTACCTGTTAAGTTTGTTTTCTTTTCAGGCACGATATTGTATGTACGGTTCATTTGAAGCTGGTGCGACCAGACGAACCGGACAGGTATTGCATCTCCCGTGTGAGACGTATTGAGAATTCCATAATTCTCTTACATCCTTTCTGCATTATAGTGTAGTTTGGTATGCTAGCTTAAAACTGTCGCATGTTTGCTTCATTACAGCTTTCTTTGCATGATCATAAGTTATGCTCGGCTCCGTGCTTTGTCTTGCATTTTGCCCCTGCCTCCGGGCGCATATCTTATTTGTATTGCATGATTGTCTGAGTCTTCGGCCTTGTCAAAAATGGGTCGTCTCTGGGCTTTGACATTCACTCCCGTCATTGTTATGACTTCCGAGTTCTGTCAAAGAGGGGCAACTGTAGACACCCCATTTTTGACCGTCCTCAAGACTTGGACGTCACCGTTTGAACACTCGGTGATTATCCATGTTTGTGTTCGTTTGGAGTTCCCGGAGGTCTCGGCTCACGCGCCTTGCCTCAGGATCCCCGAACTCGACCGTTTAGTGTCTGGTTTTGCACCAAACACTTGTGTTTTGCCTTGGAAAGGCAGGGTGAGGCTTGTAGACCATCCCCACCCACCACCGGCATTGGCTAGATGCCACCGGCTGGTTTTTGCTGCCACCGGCAATATAGTTTGCCGGCCGGCACTCTTTGTTGCCGGTCAGCACTTTTTTGTGCCGGTCGGCACTTTGTTTGGCCAAGATGGCATTTTTTGCCGGCCGATTGCTGTTCATCTGCTTTTGCAGATATTTTAGGACAGCTGTATTGATTTTGCTCCCCTCCATACACGTGTGTGGAGGGATCTCCCTCTTGCAAAGCTTGTCTTGTAAGCTTTACAAGAGGCTTATAGAGAGAGCTCTCTCTAAGGCAAGAGAAGAGAGGTTTTTAGACATTTTAGAGAGAGAGAAGACAGAGGAGAGCTCTGGTTTTCTAGGGTTAGGGTTAGATACACTCACCTATCTCTCTTTCCTTCTCATTTTGCACACTAGGTGTTTTGTGCATTACTATTGCACACAAACACCTAGTGTTTCACCTTCCTCTAGGAGCTGAGGTTCTAAAGAGTGTGTTTTGAAGTTTTGGTGTTGGTTTGGAGCCAAAGGAGGCCATTGGAGCACCATTGTTGAAGAAGGCATCAAGGGTGAGAAACTAGTCCTTTTTTCCCCTTTTTTGCATCAATTTTATACCTACCTTAGAGCTGTTTTTGTGCTTGTTGTATAACATAAAAAAGTTCTGTTTTTAAGCCCTCTTTGTTGTTTATTAAGAGTGTTTTGTTGTTTGAGGGGTGTTGACCACCCTTAGGCCTCAAAAGGCCTCATTTTGAGCCATTTTGTGCTAGCTCCGGGATTTTGGTGTTGAGGTCTCTTCACCACTGAAATCTTGAGGGATTTCAGTGGTGAAGATGATGCTTTGAAGTCCCAAGAAGGAGAGGGCCACCCCCTCTCCTTGTTGTCCTTGAAAAGGGCACATTTTGGCCTCTTAAAGAAGCCTATGCTTGAGTGTGTGTTGAGCATGTTTGGTTTGTTTTTCATGCTTATATATCCATGATATAACATGATTTCAAGTTGGTTTTGGAACCTTATGCATGTTTAGCATAGTTGCCATGTAATGCCTTATTTGTGCCTTAACATGTTCTAGGTTGTTAGCCTTTGTTGGAGCATGTTTTAGGCTTGCATTTGTGAAGTTTATGTGCTTATTTTGCCATGTTTTAGCTCTGTCCATAGTCGTTTGGGTTGATCTTTGCATGCATTATATAGCTCTTTTGTATTTGGGCTTGTTGGCTTTGAGTATGTGCATGTGTAGCATAGCATCTTTGCATTGTTTTGGTGATTTGAGATCATTTTACATGCTATTTCAGTCCCATTTCCATGCTTGTTTGATTGCCTTGCATGCCTCTTTAATGCTTTGAAAGCATGTGTTGCAATGCTCCATGTTTTGGCCATGGTGTATGCCTTTGAATTTGGGCCACTTAGATGCCATCTAAGGAGTCCTTTGGCCTTGTTTTAACATGCTAAAAATCTGTTTTTAGTTGCTCAATGCATGCCATGTTTGTTGTGATAAAACATGCTTCAAAGCTTCATGATTCGCCTCAAGTATTTGGACCATGTTTGGTGCATGCTTGGCTTGATTTGTTGCTTGGTTTGGCATCATTTTATAGCATGATTTTAGGGCTCATGTTGCATGCTAATTGTCCATGTTTCCTCCCTTTCAAGTGTGCTTGAGGGTTGTTTAAATTGTGCCCAAGTGTAGGCCTTCCATCATGTGTATGTGTGCATGTGTTTTGGCTTCTTGTTTTGGTCATTTTGGCCACTGTTTTAGGCCTATTTTAGAGTTGCCTAATTCATGTATAAGTCCATCTTGCCATCCATTTGCATTGCCATATGCATGCTTGTATGCTCGCATGAGTTAATTGCCATGCCATGTTGCATTCCTAGCTTGTATGCCTAGGTTGCATCGCATTTTGCATGCATGCCTTGTTCCTTGAATTGGTGATAGGAATTGGGCCTAATTTGTTTGATTGGTTTGCATGCATTTGAAACCAAAGTTGCATGCTTGGTTCCTTGGGCCATCATGCATGGAAATGCGTGATTGGTGGTCCGAGAACCGAGGCACATGTCCCTTTGAGTCATTACAATGATAAGAGACATGGTTGGTGCATACATGCCTTGAAATATGCTGCCATGCCTTGTTTTGCCCTCTGTTGCTGTGAGCTGCAGGTTCTGCAGGAATACTCTGCCGACCGGCAGTGTAATGTGCCGACCGGCACTATTTTCTCTGCCGACAGCTTCAACTTTGTGCCGATGGCCATACAACACTGCCGGTGGAAATTTCATCTAGCCGGTGATGATCCCCTCTGTCTAAGGATGTAGTCCTGAGGTTTTGACAACCTCCAGAGGAGGAAAGGGAGGAAAACAGAGGCAGCTTGCGCATGGCGGCGCGTTTCCCGAGACGTCTTCCTGCTTTAATTAATTTGTTTAATTTGTTAATTAAATTAGTTAATTTGTAATATTAATTAGCTTGCGTAGTTAGTTAATTTGTAATATTTATTCGGTCCCTCCGAGCGAGGGCAAATCTGTAATAAGTGTGTGTGGGTGGTGTGTATGTCTTCCAACCTCACGTCTTTCTTCCCTTTTATTTACCTGCTTATGATGGTAGATTAGGGCACGTTTAATTTAGCATACCTTATGCTATGCATGCGTGCATCCATGCATTTGTATTGCATGCATTAGGCTCGGTACATCACGCTAACCGCATTTGTACTTCAATTCAAAAATTGACTATGTGTTAATTGTGCATTTTCACATGACATGTCTAGGATTAGCCGAGCCTATCTTAGCGACATTTTGTATGCGATGCATTAGGCACTTAACATGGACTTGGATCATGCATGTTTGCTAACAAGTTCTTGGTTTTGGCATGGAGTACTATGTAAGTATTTCCGCTTTAGCATATCACATGAGTGTGAATGTTACCATGACAGCATGCTTAACATGTGGCTAGATGCTTATGTGTTAAACTGTTTTGAATGCCTGTGGGTGAAGGTTGGATTGTTTGAGTTGGAAAAACTCGTTGAAATCCGTATTTTAGCCTACTTGCGAGTAGCAAATCCAAAGCATTTTCAAACCAAACAGATATGCAATGTTTATTTCCAAATTAGGCAATCTAGTCTATACTTGTTTGCTGTGCGCATAACATAGTAATTCTAGGCTAATAAATGGAATAAGAACACGTAAAGTTTTCAAAAACGGATATCACGGTTAGTAGAGGCCGGTCTTCGGACCGGGCGAAAGGGGGTGCTCATAGCTGACCTTCCCCGATCGTACCCAAGCTCCCGAGCAGAGACAACTCCGGTGATGACGGACATGTGGCCTTCGGCACCGAGTCAGGGTTTCCTAAATTCCCCCATTTTAAAATATTTAGGTGGTGACTCTGTATCTGGCAAAGCAGTCCATGTTTGGCACTACTTTTTCAAAAATCTGTTTCTCAAAACGATTTGCCAGATTTGGACTCTTTGGTTCAGATTAAGAACCGTGACACAAATCGAGTCCGAACTGTAGCATGAGGCCCACGGGGGCGCCTGTCACAATCACAATTTGAGATCTAGGAATGTGCTCCTTTTAAATCTTAGGTTCAATATTCACCAGCTGTAATAAGTTTTTTGGGACTAGTCTGTACAGGGTGTTTGTTTTGATTTTAAATAGGACTCCTGCATAATCAAAATGTACATAAACTGGTTCGGACACCCAATTGTAAAAAAAATAAATAAATAAATAATAAATAAATAGCAAAAAGAAAAAAGTAGGCCATTGATGTGCTATATGTATGCTATTTTAATTTTCTATTTGCATTATGAACCATTGACTGAATGAAATAGTTTTTTTATCGACTTCATGGAATATGCTTCCCACCATTTTCTGTCTTTTTTGTTGCTTGGAAACTAGTGAGCATTACGCAATTGTATACATTAAAGCACTAATTTATGTAAATGCTGAAGTTTCCAGTTAAATCACTTTGTGCCCACCAAGTGGTGGTTTTTTGTGTTGGATTATATAAAGCTACCGTGTGCAATTAAAAAATCATGTGTATTGTAAAATTTGTAATCAAAGCAATTGAGAGCTCTTTCATTTTTATTTTTATTTTAAATCTATTGTATTACTGTTTATGAGTATTTTTTTTTTTAAGTGACATATCTACACAAATTCAGGTATGGATTTTATATAATAGTATGGATTTGTGTGTATTGATAATGTACCTTAGCTCCAACTCCACTCATCTAAAGCTCAGCTTCCCTTATCAAAAGATAAAGACACCTCACATGAGCTGACCAAGGCAGAACCACAACTAAAGCCACAGCTCAAACCCGTTAGAGCTACTGAAGATACTGCATTATCACACTCATGTATACACCACCTAAGGCAGTTACACTATAACTATAGTGATTAGGCAGTTAGGGAAGTTGTTATGTTAACTATACCATAGTTAGTTAACTGGTAGATAGAATTACTAATATAGTTGTATTGGTTATAAATACATCAGTACTCAGGATATTTTCTAAGTTGAATAAGATTTGTTTTCTCTTTATGGTATCAGAGCCCTGCATAGCTCTTGCGAGCAACAAAGCTTCATATCAAAGTTAACACTGGTGAATCTTCAACAAGGTTCAACAATGGCAAATCTTCAAGAAAGATCAACAATGGCAACCTCTTCAACTGTTACTCCTATCAGTTCTCCTTTACCTTCAAATCTCACTCTGCTTATCTCCAATATGAATTCTTTCGTTCTAACAAAACTTGACTCTACAAATTATCTCGTATGGAAGAATCAATTTCACAACATATTGTGAGCTACAAATCTACTTCGATATGTAGATGGATCAAAAGTTTGTCTTCTTTCTACAGTTCTTGATGAGAATAATGCTATGGTGAATCGAGCATATACACAATGGATCACAGTTCATGCACATCTACATAGCTATATTACTGCTACATTGTCTTCGTCCATCTCTACATCTATTCTTCATTGCACCACAAGTCATGAAGTAGAGGACAAGGCAGATTAATTCATCATCATCTTCAAATCCTAATTTCTATAATCAACAGAACAACAATTCTAGTCCTCATGGACTGGTCTATCAAATTTGTGGTAAGTCAAATCACTCAGCTATGGACTGTTGGCACAGAATGGATCAGAATTTTCAACTTTCTTCTTCATAAGCAAGAGGAGCACATTCTAAAGCCTATGTTGCCTCTTCTTCATCTGCCTCTGCTACTCAGGCTAACCATTCCACTCTTGTTGCATTTGATTCAAATTAGTTCTTGGACTCTGCAGCCACTAGTCATTTCACTAATGATCTGAACAATTTCACTCATTATCAGTCTTATCAAGGTTCTGATCATGTCACTATAGGCGATGGCTCTGCCTTGCCTATTCATCGCATTGGTAATGAACTACTTCCCACACCATCTACTTCTTTTCATCTTCCTAATTTGCTTCATGTTCCTTCCATTTCCTCCAATCTTTTATCAATTCATTAGTTCATAAAAGATAACAATTGCACCATTACTTTTGATGTTGATTGTTTCATTATACAGGGCAAGGTTTCCAAGAAAATTCTTCATAAAGGTTCTCATTCAGCTGGTTTTTATCATCTACCAGCTACATCTGCTTCATCAACTTTTACTGCTTCTACTCATTCATCCACTTGCTTTAAGTCCTCCACTGCTTCTCCTTGTAGCAAAACCACTTGGCATAATAGACTAGGCCATCCTTCTAGTAATAAGTTGCAATATCTTGTATCTCAACATCTTTTGCCTACTAATGTTTCTAGTTCTAGTGATAATAAGCTGTGTCTAGATTGTTGTGTTTCTAAGAGCCATAGGTTGCCATTTCATCTCTCTAATTCCATTGTAAATCAGCTATTGGATCTTATTGACTCTGATGTTTGGGGACCCTTTAATGCATCTATTTCCAATTTTAAGTACTATGTTTTGTTCATTGATGATTATAGCAAATTTACTTGGCTATTTCCTCTTACTTACAAAAGTGAAGTGTTCTCTAAATTTGTTGAGTTCAAGGCCTTTGTTGAGACTCAGTTTCACACTAATCTTCAAGTTCTCAAACGTGATAATGGGAGGGAATATTTAGCCAACAAATTTCAACATTTTCTTAAAGAAGGGCATTGAACATCAACTTGGTTGCCCTCATACTCCTGCTCAAAATGGGGTAGCTGAAAGGAAGCACAAACACTTAATTGAAACCACCATTGCTCTTATACATCAGTCTGCCCTTCCATTGCGCTATCGGTTTGATGCTCTTGCCACCTCAGTCTTTCTTATTAACAGGATTCCCACTTCTAAGCTTAATAACCTTACTCCTTTTGAGCTATTGTATCATCACTCACTTAATTATTCTTTCCTAAAAGTGTTTGGTTGTAGGTGTTTTCCTTGGCTTAGACCTTATACATCTCACAAACTCCATCCTAGGTCTTTACCTTGTGTCTTTATTGGTTATGTTCCATCTACCAAAGGATACAAGTGTCTTGATGTGACCACTGGGCACATCTTTGTTTCTAGGCATGTTATTTTTGAAGAGTCTTATTTTCCTTTTCAATCTCAATCTCTGTCTCTTCTTCAATCTACTCCTCCTTCTCTATCTCAGCTTCATACTTTCTTTTGGCCTTCATCCAGCTCGGAGTTTTCTTCAGGAGTTTTGAAATCGATTCATGGGCCGGCTAGATCACTTAAGCCGAATATATTGATAAATCTATCTGCCCTTGCCCCAGGCAGTGCATGATCATTCAGGAGCCGGATGAGACGAACTCAGGAGTTTTGAAGTCGATTCATGGACCGGCTGGATCACTTAAGCTGAATATATTTGATCAATCTATCTGTCCTTGCCCCAGGCAGTGCATGATCACTCAGGAGTTTTGAAGTCGATTCATGGGCTGGCTGGAGGACTTAAGCCGAATAAATTGATAAATCTATCTGCCCTTGCCCCAGGCGGGTTGATCCAGTCGGCGCCGGGTGATTGTGGTTTTCAAAATCAATGAGATTGCCTCGAGGGTGCTGCCTCTGTAAAGGATAAATGATATAAGGTACAACTTTTATGAGCACAGTAAGCAACTAACTCCAACTTTTGAAGGTATCGTGTGAATGTCGCACAGACTCTTCTTTAATAGTAGAGGGGAAGCGAGGACGCTAGCTGAGTTGGGTGGAGACAAGAATCGAGGTGCTGACCCTTCACGCACAGGGAGTAGGAGTTCCAGGGATCGAGAGAGGCGCCAGTCTCCTTGATGTCGAAGCAGGTCGCCCAGACGGGACAAGCAGTCGCAGGGCAGATCTCCTCAACCTCAAGTCGAGAGGGGATCTGACGCGAATCCGTGCCCATTGAGCTTTGCGGTATTTGTGGGGAATAGACCCATGACAGAGACGGACTTGATCGTTCGAGACCCAAATGTAGCAGTCGAGTTTGCTCGACAAATTTTTCCTCCTGAGGTTCAGCAATCGATGGTAGGTCGACAGGACTACAAAGTATTTCGTGAAGGCATTCACGGGGCGGTGAAGGGGCTTTACACTGCCTATGAATACGCATTGTAAGGTTGGATCGCAATAAAAACTATGTAATTTATTGTTGGATTGAATAAAAACGTTCTATTATAAATATTTCGTCATAGTTCATATTCGGCATATACGTGTTTCGTTTTATTACATGGATGTTTGAATGAATGTACAAACATTGATCATATAGTGATACGCCGGCTTATAGGCAGGGTTGGCCCAATCGTGATGGCTGTTTATTCTTGAATGTGGCCACTGTAATTTCAAGTGGCCAAAAGCCAGTATGTGGAGTGGCTGTGGCAAATTCCAGTCGCCGCGGGGTCTAAATGCTTGGCCAGTTGGATTGATAACGCTACCCCTGTCCCAGTCAGTGCATGTGTTCCAAAAAGCCGTTTGGGTACCTAGGCCGTGGTGAATGTCAATCGACGTTCGTCTCTTGGGATTTTGGCGTTAATGAAATTGCCTCGGTGTCACTGCCAAAATTTAAAAACAAATGGAATGGACTCTTCGTGCCAGTGACCTCATTAATATAATGCCATTTGTTGCGTGGGTTTATATAATATTGTGGATGTAAAACAAAGTTTCTTTAATCAGCCAAACTCGAACTTTGGCTGAGCTTGATGCCACAATGGATCGCAGCGGAGAATTCTCCGGTGTGGGAGGTAGGTCGTTAAAAAAGAAATGGGAGGCGCGTCAGCCTCCAAGTCGTCGAAGCAGATCGCCCCGAAAGGAGACACAATGACCGTTGCCCTTAACCTTCCTTCTCTTGGATCTTGGCCTTGACATTGTCGATGGTGTCAGAGGGAGGTCCAGAGATACGCTAATTCGAGCACGGTTGGATCAAGGCATTTTGAGCCTCAGAGGCTTTCCAAACGACGTGCATTGATTCAGGGCCTCCGTTGTATCAACGTGGTTAATTCCCCTTTTCGCCGTAGAAGTTAAAGATAGATATTGTAATGTTCGAACGCGGATTGCGTCTACGTAGCAACTGTTTGATCAAATAAATAGTTTTATTTCAAACATTTGCGTCTTACTCTGGATTTTTTATATGCTTAGCTAAGCACCTTATTTTGAATGTTGGCATGTTTTGTTTCGTTTTGTTCGTGCCGAAGGGTGCTCCGAATTCGGAGGTATGATCTGCCCTAGGGTGTTACACGTCAGAGGCGCTACAAATTCGGAGTCTTAATCGGCCCAAAGACATCTTGCGCCGATGGGGCTCCGTAACCGGTGTTTCGATGCGGAGACTTTAATCGGCCCTAAGGTGTCATGCACCAAAAGGGGGCTCCGAATTCGGAGACTTAGTTTGGCCAATTGTGATATCCACGAAGGGCGCTCCGAATCCGGAGTCTTAATTGGCCCAAAGACATCTTGCGCCGATGGGGCTCCGTAACCGGCGTTTCGATGCGGAGACTTTAATCGGCCCTAAGATGTCATGCACCAAAAGGGGGCTCCGAATTTGGAGACTTAGTTTGGCCAATCGTGATATCCACGAAGGGCGCTCCCAAAGACATCTTGCACCGATTGGGCTCCGTAATCGGCATTTTGATGCGGAGACTTTAATCGGCCCTAAGGTGTCATGCACCAAAAGGGGGGGCTCTGAATCCGGAGACTTAGTTTAGCCAATCGTGATTTCCATGAAGGGCGCTCTGAATTCGGAGTCTTAGTCGGCCTTAAGGTGTCATGCACCAAAGGGGGCTCCGAATCCGGAGACTTTAGTTAGCCCTAGGGTGTCATGCACCAAAGGGGGCTCCGAATCCTGAGACTTTAATCGGCCCTAAGGTGTCATGCACCAAAAAGGGGCTTCGAATCTGGAGACTTTAGTCGGCCCTGGCGTGTCATGCACTAAAGGGGGCTCCGAATCCGAAGACTTCAATCGGCCCTAAGGTGTCATGTACCAAAAGGGGGCTCCGAATCCGGAGACTTTAGTCGGCCCTAAGGTGTCATGCACCAAAAGGGGGCTCCGAATCTAGAGACTTAGTTTGGCCAATCGTGATATCCACGAAGGGCGCTCCAAATTCGGAGTCTTAATCGGCCCTAAGGTGTCATGCACCAAAGGGGGCTCCGAATCTGGAGACTTAATCGGTCCTAAGGTGTCATGCACCAAAAGGGGGCTCCGAATCCGGAGACTTTGTTTGGCCAATCGTGATATCCACGAAGGGCGCTCCGAATCCGGAGTCTTAGTCGGCCCTAAGGTGTCATGCACCAAAGGGGACTCCGAATCTGTAGACTTTAGTCGGCCCTAGGGTGTCATGCACCAATGGGGGCTCTGAATCCAGAGACTTTAAACAGCCCTAAAGTGTCATGCACCAAAAAGGGGCTCTGAATCCGGAGACTTAGTTTGGCCAATCGTGATATCCTCGAAGGGCGCTCCGAATTCGGAGTCTTAATCGGCCCTAAGGTGTCATGCACCGAAGGGGGCTCCGAATCCGGAGACTTAATCGGCCCTAAGGTGTCATGCACCAAAGGGGGCTTCGAATCCAGAGACTTAATGTGGCCAATCGTGATATCCATGAAGGGCGCTCCGAACCCAGAGGCTTAATCGGCCCTAAGGTGTCATGCACCAAAGGGGGGCTTTGAGAAATGAATTGAGCGACGAAGAAAAATGGTTTGCACTGCAAAAGTGATATATATACAAGTATCAAAGCCCACAGGTCGGGTCAGTGATAGGGTTTTCATAAAATCTCTGCTTGTGCCGATTGCGGGGAGCCACGGATTTGTTCAATGCCATGGGCTATCGGGAAGCACACAAGCTGATGATAAGTGCTTGGAATGGCCTTCATAATATGTAACCAGGTTCGCTCCATGATGACATTATACGGCGAAGGGAGCTTTACGACCAGGAATTCTACTTCGACTGTTCTGGAGCCCGCTCGAACAGGTAGTATGATCTTCCCTAACGGGTACTCAGGATTCGTATTAAAGCTGAACAATGGGTGAGGCACCGGTGACAGATCTGACTTGTTCAAGCTGAGTTTGATGAAAGATTTGTAATACATAACCTCAAAACTACTCCCTGGGTCTATGAGAATGCGTTTAATGGTGAACCGATTTATGCGTAATTTGATGACCAACGGATCAATGTGGGAGGCTGTTGTGCCGCTAAGATCTGAGTCATTGAAAGTAATTGTCGGAGCTTCTCTGGGCCATTCGGTCAGAATACATTGCTTTTGGGGGATTGGATGCGATTGAATTGTGTGCACGGTTGGGGATGCAGGCAGGCTGTAGATTATACGGATCATGCCAAGTTAAGGTGAGTCCTGCCTCAAGGCTAATACCTTGATTGGCTTTCCCTTTCTCACGTACTGTTGCAGTCGGCCGTCTTGCACCAGTTCTTCCAGGTGATCCTTTAATGCGTAACAACTCTCGGTTTCGTGGCCGTGATCTTTGTGGTCGTGATCTTTGTGATACTCGCACTGCCTATCCCTTCTTCGCGTGTCGCGTGGCCCCATCATCTTTGATGGTCATTTGAAGAATGGACGGTGTTGGACTTTGGTCATTATTGTAGTGATTGGTTCTGACAACTCTGTGTACTTCTTGTCGGCATGCCTCGAGCGTCTGCTGTCGACTTGCAGTTGTTCATTCGTCTGGTGGGAGCATTGATCGCTTGATCAGCGAGAGTCCCGCCTTTTGTCTCGTTTAGTGCGTTGACGTGGCTTAGGGCTCGGAGGTGGCACAAAACTTATTGGTTGAGCAATTTCAAATGGGGCCGTTTTGTTGGACATTTGTCCAGTTTTTATTCTCAAGGCATCATCTTCCACTTTGCAATACTCTTCAACTTTCTTCATCAACGCCCAGACTGTTTTGGGGGGTCTTTTGGTCAGGGAACTGCGAAGAGCACTGTCAGGATGTAGTCCCATTTTGAAGGCGGTGATGGCCATAGAGTCGTTGCAAGCGTCGTCGATGAGGTTGAAGCACTTCCAATAGCGCGCCGAATACGCTCTGAGCGTTTCTCCTGACTGGATCTGCATAGCCCAGAGAGTCTCGGCCTGTTTCAGCTGTACCTCGTTGGTGATGAACCTGGCCCTGAAGGATTTCTGTAATTGATGGAAGCTTTTGATCGAAGCCGGCTCCAGCTTGTAATACCTCCTGACAGCTAATGGCCCCAGGCTGCTGGGGAATATTCGGCACATGAGGGCTTTGTTGTCTGCATGCAATGTCATAGCCTGCTTGTAGTGACGGATATGATCAGTGGGGTCTGATTTTTCGTCGTAAAGTATGAATGATGGAGCTTTGAACTTCTTGGGCAGGGCCACCCTTGCAATCCGTCGGACAAAAGGATCGTGCTGGTCCTCTTCGTCTAAACTGCTTCTTCTGCGCTTGTTCCTTGTATGTAGACTCTTTTCGGAGGAGCTGGAAGTTTTGGATCATCCCTTCTTGTTAAGCTCTGTGGGTAATGAGCTGGAGTCGCTATCGATATCCTTTGGTCAAGCTCAAGGTCATGTCCACCTGCCCTCGGAGGTCGTTCGGGATCTTGGCACACGGCTTCTCTGGATTTTGCTACTTCCAAGGCCAACTCTTGACGGAGATGTTCATTTTCAGCGATCAGGTTCTCCAGCCTTTGTTCATTCTTCTTTGCTTGTTCCATGATCGCTTGCATTGTCTCTTGCGCTGAGGTTGTTGGTGAGTCGAAGTTCAAGGTGCGTCTTGCAGCGATGGTTTCCTTTTCGAGCATATTTGTTGGAGTGAGGTCATCTCTCTATGCGGTCTCGTCAGTGGCTATCGGAGGATCTTCAGTCACGCCTGCCATGGATGTATTTGAGTATTCCCATAGACGGCACCAATTGTTGAGAAGTGGTTTAGAAAATACTATTCAAATCTTGGGAGACGCTAGTGATCCTCAGCTAGTCACCTGAAAAGACATAAACACTCCGGTCGGGGGTGCCGGAATTAGCACTCCGACAGACAAGTCAGTTCTTGTACTCAAAATAGCTTGTCTTCTAAGTTAAGCAAAAAGTGATTGTTACATACCTTTCTCAATCCATTGTTCCAGTATTTATACTTGTTCCTTTTGATCCTTGGGGCTAGGGCCTACTTTTTAATCATTGTCCTTTCTCTTATTCGACTCTAAGGATCTACACTTATTCGACACATGTATTATATTCGGCTTCCCATTCTCGTAGGATACAGCTGATTAATATCAGTCTTCTAAGGTACGCACCTTCTGATTTTGCCATGATTCGGCTTCCATATCCTTCATTTCGCATCTGTCTCTCTCTCTCTCTCTGTATCTCCCTCTCGATTTCCCTCTGTTTCTCTCTGTCTCTGTTTACACACGCACACACATACATATATATATATATATATATGTGAAAACACACAGAATATGAAGTAGGAAATTCCCTCAATTAGGGATTATTATTGAAATGTGATTCAAATTAAAAATTAGGGCAACGCTTGGAGTGAATCAAGCCATTTGCTACATAAACTAGGGCAAAGTCTTGTATTAGTAGTATATATAACAGAGGTGCACTATTTTTCCCCTTCCGTTTATAGTAGAGTGCAGCCATCTTTCAAGGGCAAAAAAGATATTTTTCTTTCCCCCTATAGACGTCCCCGAACGCCTCGGGAGGACGAGTCCCGTTCTGTTTGTTTTGGGTTCACTACAGTTCAGAACTATCAAATTGTCACGGTTCTTAATCTGAACCAAAGAGTCCAAATCCGGCAAATCATTTTGAGAAAAACAGATTTTCAAAAAAGAAGTGCCAAACATGGACTGCTTTGCCAGATACAGAGTCACCACCTAAATATTTTATTTTGGAAAATTTAGGAAACATTGACTCGGTGCCAAAGGCCACGTGTCCGTCATCACCAAAGTTGCCTCGGCTCTGGAACTTGGGTACGATTGCGGAAGGTCAGCTATGAGCACCCCCTCTTGCCCGATCAAAGATCAGCCTCTACTAACCTTGATATCTTGTTTTGAAAGCATTATGAGTTCCTATTCCGATTATTAGCTTAGAATTACTATGTTATGCGCACAGCAAACAAGTATAGACCAAATCGCCTGAATTGGAACAAAACATTGCATGTTTGTTTTGAAAATGGTTTGCTACTCGCAAGTAGGCTAAAATGCAAGTTTTGCCACCCTCAAGTGGGCTTTAGAAAAGATGGTTTTGCCACTATCTAGTGGGCTTAAAACTCACAGTTTTAATACATTATTCCAATTTAGGTAATTCAACCTCCACCCACAGGCATTGAAGTAGTTATATCACATAAGCAAGTAGCCTCATGGTAAGCATGCTGTCATGGCAACACTCACACGCATGCAAGGATGCTAAAACATAAATGCTCACTGAGTACTCCAAGCCAAAACAGAAACTAGTTAGTAATCATATGCATGATCCTAGTTCATGTTAAGATGGCTAATGCAGCACATGCAAGATGCAGCTACAATAGGCTCGGCTAATCTATGGATGACATATCATGATGCTACAACTAACGCGTATTAAACTTGGAATTGAAATACAATGCAGTTAGTATGATGCGCCGAGCCTGGTGCATACAAGACAAATGTATGGATGCACGCATGCATAGCATAAGGTATGCTAAATCAAATATGACCTAATACTAACCATCAAAAGCAGATAAGTAAAAGGGAGAAAGAAGTGGGGGTTGGAAGACATGCACACACGCACCCACACTTATTACAAGTTAGCCCTCACTCGGAGGGACCGAAAGAATAATACAATTTAACCAACTAACAAGCTAATTAAATATTACAGACCACCTAATTAATTAAGCAAATTAATTAATGTAATTTAAGCAATAAATAGCCTCGGGAAGAGGGTCCAATGCGATACGTGCTCGATTCCGCTCGGATGTCACTGCTAGGGGTGAGCAGCGAATATATCGATCCACCAAAACTGACCGAACCGAATCAATTCACCGTATTTTGGACGGATGCGTGATGACGAGAAGACGGTTGCGGATTGATTTTCTCCAATCCGCCAATTTGGCGGACGGATGGCGGATTTGAGGTTCCATTGGCCGCAACCGAACCGCCAAACTGTGAGCACCCTTAGTAATTTATAAGACTTTGTGTTTTCAATTTGTTTAAATATTTTGTTTGTGTTTTCAATTGAAAAAGAGTTCAAATATTCTTTTGAAAAAAAGTTTTCAACTTGAATATATTTTTTGAATTGAAAAAAATAAACGTATTATTTATCTATATTTTTTGATTTTTAAATTTAACTCTAAAAGTAATAAATAGAAAATATAACATATGCTGGGTGGGTTTTTATTTTCAAAAACATATATAAATGTAACAATACAGAGACACACAATCTCTACTATTGCTCTGTTCATGGTTTTGGTAGTTTGAATTGTTTTTATATTTTAAGAACCACAGATTGTAATATTTTATGTGGATGAGGCATGCTATAATTGTAATAGGTGGATGAGGCATGCAGTGATTGTGATATTCTAAAGTTTCAACCTTTCTTTTTTTGAATGATGCATGTAGTAATTGTAATATTTTTTTAAAATTATTGACTGTAATACTTTCTTTTTCTTTTTCTTTTTCTTTTTTTTTGAGGAAGTGCACAAGTTGAATTATGTTGAAAATTTATAAAATTTCAAACTGCCAAGCCGATTCGCATCCATCCGCCAAACCGCCAATCCGCTCAATCCACTCAATCCACATCCACCGGATTGGCGGACGGATGGTGGATTAGAGGTTTCGTGGCCGCAATCGACCCGCGCCCACCCCTAGTCACTGCCATGCACAAGCTGCCTCTGCTTTGACTGTTCTGCTTCTCTAAAGACTGCACAAGTCCCAGGGTTGCTTCTCTGAGTGCTGTAGAGCACCACCGGCCATGAGGAATAGTCACCGGCCAAGGGGAATGGTCATCGGCCATAAATTAATCCATCGGCCACTTATGGATGGCCGGTCGGCCAAATCTTCTTGCAGAATCTGTTTTTGACAGCAACAGAGGGCAAAGCATAGCATGGCAATGCATTTCAAGCGAATGTATGCATGGCCACTCTCCTAATCATGCTATGGACTCAAGGGAGCGTGGTCCTCAACCCTCGGGCCATCAATTATGCATGATGGCCTAATAAGCCATGTTTGTAACTTAATATAAAAATGCATGTAACAAAGAGGAGATGAATGCCAACACCCTATCATGTTGGGGTCAAGGGGCTTGGCGACTGAGGGTTGAGACGTGTTTTGTCACTTGAAGTGCAAACACTCCTCAGCCCTCAAGTTTCGCTTGACACCCCAAACCAAACAATGCAATGCATGTATACAAATTTGGCTCAAAGATGCAGCATGAATAATGCAATGCGAAGGGGCAAACCTCAGCCCACCCCAAAACAGTGAAAAAAGATGCCTAAAATGATGAACAAATACTCATGTAAGCATACACACCAATAGGCCCAAGATTAAGGCATAGCCAAGGGGTATTCTACTACCACTACCCCAAGCCAACATGGCATGAGCTATACAACCAAAAACAGAGTTTGGATGCATTGAAATAAGTCCTAAAACCCTCTAATATGGCAGCCCCGAAGGCTTAAACACTTAGGCATGCACAATGCTCATTTCAAGGCGTAAAAGGACGCATCTTCAAAGCGTGAAAGAGGTGATGAATGCAAGCATACAAGCATGGTTTGGGGACTGAAATGACATGGCAAATGACTCCAACTCATTGAAATAGGCCAACTAGGGCATGTTTATGACTCACACACTTTGGGCTCACAAGCCAAAATGCATAGCAACCACATCAAACATGTCAAGCATGACCAAATCAGTAACCAACAGACCTTAAGCATGGAAAAATAATGCTAAAACCTTCTTAGGACTAAGCCAAAAACATGCTCAAATGATATGCTACAACATGATACACTTTAAGCCAAATGATGAGATTTCAAAGCAAGTGTATTATACATGCAAAAGGCCAAAAAAATCCAACATGAGGCAAAGACAATACATCCTAAATGAGCACCAAATAAGCTCTAAAATAAAGCCAAACAAGACTAGGCTTGCATGCTACCATATTGAGCCAAATATGCAAACAAAAGAGAGAGCAAGGGAGAGGGGTGCCCCTTCCCTAAGAAAAACCTCAAAACCTCTTCTTCACCACTGAAAATCCACTGGATTTCAGTGGTGAGAAAGCCAATACATAAGAGTAACCAAAGCCTAACAAAAGAGCACAAAAAGAGGCCAAAAGAGGCCTAAGAAGGGGAGGTCGGCCCCAAACAACCAAATGACCTGAATGAAAGATCTCAAGCCTGAAAATACAAGACTTTTTTTAGTTATACACAAAGTCTAAAACAGCAAGCAAGGTAGGAAAAAATCTAATGCAAGATTGGGGAATCTAAAGTAAGAATGTTACCCTTGAAGAACCCTTGAGGAAGAGAAAGATCAGCCACCTTCCTATGATCAAAACCAGTAAAAAAACTCAAGAACAAACCCTCTAAGCCTCTCAAGGTCGAAGTGTGGTGTAATGGTGTGTGTCTTAGTGCAAAACTAAGGTCAAAACACACTTTTTGGCCACAAAACACACACAAAAGAGGAGAGAGAGGAAAATATAGAGAGAGAGAGAGTGATGTATATCAAAATATATGTATAAGCTCTGGTTTTTTTCGTTCAACCCCCAACAATGGAGGAGGGGGGCTCTATATATAGACAAAACAAAGGTTTGAAGCTTCTCAAAGAAGCTAAATTAAAAAAGGGGTCAAAGGGGGCAAAGGGGGCAAGGCTTCCTGAGGAATCTAGGACAGCTGGCAAGCTTCTTGAGGAAGCTAGGACAGCTGGCAAGCTTCTTGAGGAAGCTTTGACAAAGGGTCAAGCTTCCTCAAGAAGCTTTGACCAAAAAGGGTGCAAAAAGGGAAAAACAGCCACATGTATGCCCTGGGGCAGGTTCGGTGCATTTCAGCTGGCACAACTGGCATGCACCATGCCTGAAAAAGGTAAAAAGGGGCTACCGGCCAGAAAAGGAGGTCACCGGCCAAACAGATGGCCGGCCGGCCATACTGAGCCTCAAAACATGGCCGGTGGCCTCAAACCAAGGCCGGTGGGTGTCAGGGGTTGCTAACAAGCTACTTTCTACCCTCAGAAGCAAAAACACAAGTGTTTGGTGCAAAACCAAACACAGAACAGTCGAGTTGAGAGATCCTGAGGCAAGGCACGTAGCCGAGATCTCTGGGAACTCAAAACGAAACACAAACATGAGTAATCACCGAGCGTTCGAGTGGTGACGTCAAAGTCTTGAAGACGATCAAAAATGGGGTGTCTACAGTTGCCCCTCTTTGACAGAACTCGAAAGTCATAACAATGACGGGAGTGATTGTCAAAGCCCAGTGACGACCCAATTTTTATCAGGCCGAAGACTTAGACAAGGCATAGAAGCTGCAGATAAAGATATGTGCCCAAGGGCAGGGGCAGAATGCAAGACAATGCACTATGCCGAGCATAACTTATAATCATGCAAAGAAAGCTGTAACGAAGCATAACATGTGACAGTTTTAAGCAATCATAGACCAAACTACACTACAATACAGAAATGATGTAAGAGAATTATACAATTCTCGCTACGTTTCACGCAGAGAGTACAATACCTATGCGGTTCGTCTAGTTGTGCCAGCCTCAAAGGAACCATACATACAATATCGTGTCTGCAAAAGAAAACAACTTAACAGATACAATATTGTTAGTAACATGCGCATCTATGCAATTGAAAGAGCGTGACAACGCAAAACAAGCGGGATGCATAACAATGTTGTGAAAGCACAAACACATGTGAGTAAAGAACATGGGGCAACGTGCGCAATGTGTGAGGATGTAGACACATGTAAATAAAACATACGCAATAACGTGTACAATGTGTATAAATGGACACTGAACACATGTAAGTAAAGCATAACGCGATAGCGCATGCAATGTGTATAAAAGGAATTTGGACACATGTAAGTAAAGCAATGCACGTATGCACGCAATGTGTATAAAAACTTGAAATTGAACACATGTAAGTAACGCAATGCATGCATGCACGCAATGTGTATAGAAACTTGAAATTGAACGCATGTAAGTAAAGCAATGCACGTATGCACGCAATATGTATAGGAACTTGAAATTGAACACATGTAAGTAAAGCAATGCACGCATGCACGCAATGTGTATAGGAACTTGAAATTGAACACATGTAAGTAAAGCAATGCACGTATGCACGCAATGTGTATAGCAACTTGAAATTGAACACATGTAAATAAAGCAATGCACGTATGCACGCAATGTGTATAGGAACTTGAAATTGAACACATTTAAGTAAAGCAATGCACGTATGCACGCAATCTATATAGAAACTTGAAATTGAATAGATGTAAGTAAAGCAATGCACGTATGCACGTAATGTATATAGAAACTTGAAATTGAACACATGCAAGTAAAGCAATGCACGTATGCACGCAATGTGTATAGGAACTTGAAATTGAACACATGTAAGTAAAGCAATGCACGTATGCACGCAATGTGTATAGAAACTTGAAATTGAACAAAGACGAGCTATTCATGATGCTGAAATGCAAAGTACTGCAACACAGTATGATTGAAAGGATTTATGAAGTTCACAAGATACATAAAGGATACGGGAAGGGATGTTTCTCGTATGTACAGAGCATTGTTAATAGAAAACACAACTTGAGGTCAACTCGCAGATCTATGAATGTTTCGAAGGCGTACTTCCTTGCACTGCCTCGAGAAATGAAGGTGCCGAACCATACAATTGATCCAAACAAGGACGCGAGAGATGTATTGACCACAAGGGAGGGGTTACCGGCATCAATCCTGATACTTTGCTGCCTTGCTCCTTCTTTTTGCTTTACTTTCCTTTTTACTGGTAGTCTAAACACATTGCACTGTCTCAGGCAGGTTTTACTTTTTCTCAAAACTGCATATTTTTGCAAAGCATGTGATGGGAATGAAACTTCTATTTTGTTCAAAAAGGTGTTGCATTTGTACATTCTATGCATTGCATCGCATGGCATCACATAACAATGTGAATAAGATTCGTTTTAAAAATAGAGCATTCGCGTCGTAATAATTAGTTAGTGAGCCAATTTACAACTCGATAAGCAAAATAGAGAGACTCGATATAACCAACCAAGCGTGAGTACAACTCGATAAGCAAATTAAAGACTTGAAGAGAGTGACATACAACTCAATAAGCAAATGTACAACAACTCAATAAGCAAATAGGCGTGACTCCACAAGAATCGATCACCGGAGGGCATTGGAGGTGGTGGAATTCCCCAATCCTCAGCATAAACAGCTCAGAGAACAAGGAGGAAGACCACCGGCCAGAGATAAAGGCCATCGGCCGTGAGAAATGGCCATTGGCTAGAAACTTTGATCAATCGGCCAAAAGTGGTGGCCGGTCAGCACTATATTTGGCCGGTCGGCCATGAATTGTCAAAATCAGCAGAATGCTGACATCTGTCCTTCACTCAACCTTATCTTCTACAAAAAGGCCTCAGCTTCGTGGTTCTTCCCAATTCAACACTGATTTGCCCCAAATGGAAGCGCTTCTTGCCCAAAATCTCACAACTTCGATTAACAACTTGGATGGCTCGAAAAAGATGAATTTCTGGGGTTTCGGCATAAACGCACTATTCACTCTGGGTCGTACCCCGTTACACGTCTCGTTTCTCCATGCGGCGGCAAGGTTTTGGAATCCGGTGACACATGTCTTTAGCTTTAGCGGGCAAGAAGTGTGTCCTACCTTTGAAGATTTTCGAGTTTTACTGGAATCTGAGCGTGACGAGGAGATCTTGCCCCATCTTAATTTTGGCCATGCCCAAACCTTGGGGCGAATGTGTGGACTCACTATGCGTGACGCTCGGTCTCTGATTTATGACAGAATGCTGGACATTCCCAGTTTGATCTATCGGTTTTCCGATGCTGGCGATCGCAACAACCATCATTGGCAAGGCTTCTGGCGACACGCCCTCTGTTTGTGCATGCTATCTCATTTTCTGTTTGTCTCAGGCTCCGTTCGATTGATCGAGGTTACCCAGGGCTTGAAAGAGGGCAAGAGTTGCGTTGTCATGACTCTGGCTGAGACATTGATGGCGTCAGACGCCTTTTATCGTCCAGAGACGACTAGATTTGCGGGGAGTCTATTATTGCTGCAGGTAAAGTTTCCCACCCAATCTCACATGTGTACTACTCACGCCGCTCGGCCCTCAAACTCGTTTTCTCACAAAACCCTTTTCTCACTTTTTCTCTCATCGTACATCTCTCTATTCTTTATTCTCTCATTTTTCATCCCTTCCCAGGTGTGGTTGATGGACAAGTCGCAGGTTGTGGACTCTTGCCCAGCATACTCAGCTCGTAGCTACTTCTTCAGGCAACGTCTGGTCGACGCCCTTGATGAGGGTTGGTGGTTCGACCGGATGTGCAATTTATCTGCCGACGTCATTGATTGGCGGTGCTCTTGGCTCAATCTACCGGCAATGGGCTACAGCATGTCCTGACAGATTAGGATTTAGTTGATTGGCTTTACTCACTGTGTGTTCTATTTCCCATTCCGGTTCCGATGCCAGTTCGGCCATGACTAGATTTGCCCTGCAGAGGGAATAGAATATCCTACTGCCTTTCTGTTTCAAGGTGCGCAGCTTCTTCGGCAGGCCACAGTGTGGAGGACAAAAGAACTCTTGACCCCCGCTCCTACTTTCAGTTGTACTTTGTCTGATGAGTGCATAGGTTGGCTTAATGAGGAGGCACAGATCGGGCCTAGCTTGGCACCGGGGGCTTCGACCAGCTCTGGGAGGGGGCGCAGGAACACCTGACTTGACTATGCCCCGGATTTATTGCTTTATTAGTACTTTCAAGTTTTCCTTATGAATGTAATAAAAAGCAACTTCAATTTGTATGCAAGACCAGGAGGACTCTGTACTGAAATCAATGAACTTGAAGGTTGTGGTACTGAAAATTTCCCGTTTTGGTCCAGAGATGGTCTTAGTTGTAAAAAGATTAATTTGAACAAAGTCAACTTTTATGAAAACTTTTCAAAACTATTTTCGATATGGATCAGAACTGGACACGCCTGAGATCTGTCACTGAGATGCACAAACCCCAGATCCCAGCAACTGGAAAGTTGCCCCTAGTCTGCCAAGCACTACACCGAAGATCATAACTGAGCTCTTGGATACTGAATAGACAAAGATGGCCCAAGATGATCAAATGGACAGAGTTGATCAGGGAAATGTTTATGGATGAACTTCAGGATGAAGCTGCCTACGTATCCCAAAGATGGGAATCAAGCCTTACGTAGTTCAGGCTTGGGTTCACTCGAGTATTTTCACTCTCCTTTTGCGCTCTAACTTTTTGCCAAAGCCGCCCTTTGCGGGTTTTCAACCTTGTGAGCTTAGTTTTTATATTTTCTAATTTTCCGTGCTCTAACTTTTGCCTAGGTCGCCCTTTCGGGTTTTCGGCCTAGCAAGCCTCTCAGGTGTAATATTTCTTCAATTTGTCCATGTTGATCGGTTGGGAGAACTCTAGGCCATCTAGGTCCATCAGAACAACAGCTCCACCCGACCAAATAGACTTAATGATGTAGGGACCAGTCCAATTGGGTCTGAACTTGCCCCTTGGGTCATGGATGGGAGCTTGGTTATCCTTGAGTACCAAATCTCCTTCTTTCAAATTCCTGGACTTAACCTTCTTGTTGAAAGCCCGGGCAATTCTGCGCTGATAACCTTGAACATGGTACAATGCTTTCAGTCTTCTCTCATCAAAGAGCATGAGTTCCTCGAATCTGCTCTGCTGCCAATCTGCTTCGGCTATTTGACACTCAGCCAATACTCGCAATGACGGAACCTCAATTTCGATAGGTAGAACGGCCTCCATCCCATAGACTAATGAGTACGGAGTCGCCCCAGTAGAAGTTCTAATTGAAGTCCGGTAGCCCCACAGAGCAAACGGCAACTCATCTGGCCAGTCCCGGTAGGTTTCCACCATCTTCTACAGCATGTGCTTGATGTTCTTGTTGGCGGCCTCAACTGCTCCGTTGGTCTGCGGCCGGTATGTGGACGACTTATGAAAAGCCACATTGTATTTCTTTAACAAATCAATCACCTCCTTGAAATGGGAACCATTGTCTGAAATAATCTCGTTTGGGACCCCATAGCGGCAGATGATGTTGTTTCTGATGAATTTCGCAACATGTGAAGCCTTCAACACCGGATGTCACTGCCATGCACAAGCTGCCTCTACTTTGACTGTTCTACTTCTCTGAAGACTGCACAAATCCCAGGGTTGCTTCTCTGAGTGTTGTGGAGCACCACCGGTTGTGAGGAATAGTAGTCGGCCATGGGGAATGGTCATCGGCCATAAATTAATCCATCGGCCACTTATGGATGGCCGGTCGGCACTGCAGATGGCCGGTCGGCCAAATCTTCCTGTAGAATCTGTTTTTGACTGCAGCAGAGGGCAAAACATAGCATGCCAATTCATTTCAAGCGAATGTGTGCATGGCCACTCTCTCAATCATGTTATGGACTCAAGGGAGCGTGGTCCTCGACCCTCGGGCCATCAATTATGCATGATGGCCTAATAAGCCATGTTTGCAACTTAATATAAAAATGCATGTAACAAAGAGGAGATGAATGCCAACACCCTATCATGTTGGGGTCAAGGGGCTTGGCGACCGAGGGTTGAGACGTGTTTTGTCACTTGAAGTGCAAACACTCCTCAGCCCTCAAGTTTCGCTTGACACCCCAAACCAAACAATGCAATGCATGTATACAAATTTGGCTCAAAGATGCAACCTGAATAATGCAATGTGAAGGGGCAAACCTCAGCCCACCCCAAAACAGTGACAAAAGATGCCTAAAATGACGAACAAATACTCATGTAAGCATACACACCAATAGGCCCAAGATTAAGGCATAACCAAGGGGTATTCTGCTACCACCACCCCAAGCCAACATGGCATGAGCTATACAACCAAAAACAGAGTTTGGATGCATTGAAATAAGTCCTAAAACCCTCTGATATGGCAGCCCTGAAGGCTTAAACACTTAGGCATGCACAATGCTCATTTCAAGGCGTAAAAGGACGCATCTTCAAAGCACGAAAGAGGTGATGAATGCAAGCATACAAGCATGGTTTGGGGACTAAAATGACATGGCAAATGACTCCAACTCATTGAAATAGGCCAACTAGGGCATGTTTATGACTCACACACTTTGGGCTCACAAGCCAAAATGCATAGCAACCACATCAAACATGTCAAGTATGACCAAATCAGTAACCAATAGACCTTAAGCATGGAAAAATAGTGCTAAAACATTCTTAGGACCAAGCCAAAAACATGCTCAAATGATATGCTACAACATGATACACTTTAAGCCAAATGATGGGATTTCAAAGCAAGTGTATTATACATGCAAAAGGCCAAAAAAAACCAACACGAGGCAAAGACAGTACATGCTAAATGAGCACCAAATAAGCTCTGAAATAAAGCCAAACAAGACTAGGCTTGCATGCTACCATATTGAGCCAAATATGCAAACAAAAGAGAGAGCAAGGGAGAGGGGTGTCCCTCCCCTAAGAAAAACCTCAAAACCTCTTCTTCACCACTGAAAATCCACTGGATTTCAGTGGTGAGAAAGCCAATACATAAGAGTAACCAAAGCCTAACAAAAGAGCACAAAAAGAGGCCAAAAGAGGCCTAAGAAGGGGAGGTCGGCCCCAAAAAACCAAATGACCTTAATGAAAGATCTCAAGCATGAAAATACAAGACTTTTTTCAGTTATACACAAAGTCTAAAACAGCAAGCAAGGGAGGCAAAAATCTAGTGCAAGATTGGGGAATCTAAAGTAAGAATGTTACCCTTGAAGAACCCTTAAGGAACAGCAAGATTAGCCACCTTCCTATGATCAAAACCAATCCAAAAACTCAAGGACAAACCCTCTAAGCCTCTCAAGGTCGAAGTGTGGTGTAATGGTGTGTGTCTTAGTGCAAAACTAAGGTCAAAACACACTTTTAGGCCACAAAACGCACACAAAAGAGGAGAGAGAGGGAAATATATATAGAGAGAGTGATGTATATCAGAATATATGTATAAGCTCTGGTTTTTTTCGTTCAACCTCCAACAATGGAGGAGGGGGGCTCTATATATAGACAAAACAAAGGTTTGAAGCTTCTCAAAGAAGCTAAACAAAAAAAGGGATCAAAGGGGGCAAAGGGGGCAAGGCTTCTTGAGGAAGCTAGGACAACTGCCAAAGCTTCCTCAAGAAGCTTTGACCAAAAAGGGTGCAAAACGGGCAAAACAGCCACATGTATGCCCCGGGGCAGGTTTGGTGCATTCCAGCTGGTACAGCTGGCATGCACCATGCCTGAAAAAGGTAAAAAGGGGCTATCGGCCAAAAAAGGAGGTCACCGGCCAAATAGATGGCCGGCCGGCCATACTGAGTGCCGACCGGCTAATGGTATAATTCACCAATGGCCAGTAGCCTCAAAACATGGCCGGTGGCCTCAAACCAAGGCTGGTGGGTGTCAGGGGTAGCTAACAAGCTACTTTTTACCCTCAGAAGCAAAAACACAAGTGTTTGGTGCAAAACCAAACACAGAACAGTTGAGTTGAGAGATCCTGAGGCAAGGCGCGTAGCCGAGACCTCCGGGAACTCAAAATGAAACACAAACATGAGTAATCACCGAGTGTTCGAACGGTGACGTCCAAGTCTTGAGGACGGTCAAAAATGGTGTGTCTACACCCCCTAATATTTTTAAAAATCGCATTAAAGTGTACTGAAAGAGGCTTGTCCATTATGTTTCTAATTCCACCCACATATTTAATGAGGGCACAATTGTTTCTTTACCAAAGATGAGTAAAGAAAAAAGTGGCAAGGCTCTGCCAAATATCTCATTTTCTGTTACCAATGTATTATTGGTACCATTATGTTTCACACCAGAATGATGTAGTTGTTTCATTCTACAAATTATAACCCATATTAATGGGTCTTTTATGTTAAAGTTTGTCTCAGTCTACCACATCATTTTGTATAAAATTAATATGTATCTTCTTGTTTTCACTCTTATTTGTATAGGCCTTGCATGTCGTATAAAATAAGTTGTTTAATTTGTGTAGTTCTTTTATTTATATAGATCTAGTTTTAGTCACCAGAAAGGCAATTTTTTAAATGCAACAATCTTACTACAGTCTCTTTTTGGAAATTTATTCAAGTAGGCTTCCATTGCCCTCCCATATGATTTGTTCTTTCCTACTTAATCTAATCCAAATCTCAAAACTATTTTTTCTAGTGCAGTGATTGATTCATCTATGTAGTTAAACTCAACCATTTATCAAAGCATTGGTTATAGATAATGGTTCTAGTGTGAAAAATAAATCTACTCTTGTTTTGAACAATCAACATCCTTTAACAATTAAGGCAGGAATACAATTTAAACTCTTTTAACATATGAGGCATCACGTCTTCATTCTAGTATTACCTATTTCAATATGCAACACACTTAACTACTTCAAATTGAAGGAAGAAAAAAAAAATATCGGAAGGGGAAAAACAGTGCACCTCTACTATGCTTGGGGTGAATCAAGCCATTTGCTACACTTAATTGTTTTCGTACGTTTATTATTTTCGTAAGCATGACCTTTTCAAAAGGAATTTTTATGGTTTTGAGCTAGATTTAAAATTAAATCATACATATAGATAGCATTGCCTAGCGTAAATGTTTACTTTTGCGCTATAAATAAGCATCGTAGTTTGTGGATGGATAGCATTGCCTTGTCTTGAATGGATAGCATTGACTTGTTAAATTCTTGGAAACTACTTGGCAAACATGATAATTACATTATAGTAATATTTAAACATCATTACATAAAAAACTACAAGGAAGCTGCTCTTGGTATGGGAACTGAGGAGAATATAACCTCGATGCTTCCATTTTAGTTCAGGTTGGAAATTTATGATTCTTGCATCATGGCGGAATATTGTTGATGTTGCCTCCTTAGTAATTTAAGTCCATATTTTCAATGAAGGAGAAAGCTTGTTCATGCCCAAAGCTTAGGTTGAAAATGTGTGAATATGCATGTTGCGGACTTGCATAGCTAACATGTATGATTTTTTGTTTTGTGATTTTCAGAATAGGATGAATGTTCTTTTCTCTTTTTTTGGTGTTTCTGTCTTTACTTTTCTATTTTCTATTCTCTTCTTCACTTCCTTTTTTTTGGATGTGCAACGACTGATTTCAGCCGTCGCAACAATGCATAGCTCATGTGTTTGCAGCCAATGTTGTAAATTTTGCTTTTACTGCCTCAACCTCACGAGTACCCATGAAGCTTTTTTTTTTTAATAAATAACATGTCATGCACACATACTATGAAAAGCATGAAAATGGTTTTGTTTCTTTTGATATATCATTCTATTATTGACCATATGGTTTCACTAGTACTAGTGCTCTACTAGTTATGCTATCTAGTGGTCCAAAATTATGGGTCATTTCTTAAATTAACTTCCATAATTACACATTGTTTTAGAACAAATCATGTCATAAAGTTCCACCCTAAAAGTGATTTATGTGACAAGCCAAACAGTGAATGAAAAATAACATAATTGTGTCTCAACTTGAAATGTGTGTTCTCATTTGTTCCTCGGTTAATCTTTGTGTGAGTTGTAGGTGACAAAATGGACAAGAGTTGGATGACGATAAATAATAGGCTGACAAGTAAAGAGTATCAACAAGGGGTGAAGTCATTCCTTAATTTTGCTACGGCAAATATAGGCGTAGAGGATGAAATTAGGTGTCCGCGTGTCGATTGCATTAATGGCACAAAATATAGCAGACAAGTTGTGTGGATGCACTTGATCCAAAGAGGCATGGCATCGTCGTATATAACTTGGGTGCATCATCGGGAACATGTTCTCGTGTCTCGTCCTAGTGTATCAAATGACCAATGTGGAGGTAGTGGCAAATGTATGACAGATATCGATGATCCGCCCATGGATGAATTGCCTATTATGTTGGAAGAAATTTACGTGAGTGGTCTTATGGATGATCATACCGACGAGGAACCTAATGGTTTGGAGAGGGAGGATTTGCATAAGTTCACTAGGTTATTCAAAGATGCACAACGCAAAGTTTACCCGACATGTGAAAAGTTTTATGTGTTATCATTCGTCATTAAGATGCTTCATGTGAAGGTGTACAACAAATAGAGCAACAAGTCATTCGATATAGTTATGCAGGTATTCAAGGACATTCTACCAGAATGTGATCCAATAGTTCCATGGACACTCTATGATGCTAAGAAGTTCTTACGTGACTTGGGTTTGGGATATGAAACAATTCATTCGTAGAAGAATGATTGTGCACTCTTTTGGAAGGAGACTGCTAATTTGGAGAAATGCCTTACATGTGACGCGTGTAGATACAAGTTGAACGATGATGTTGGTAAAAAGATTCCACACAAGGTATTGCGGTACTTTCCTTTGACACCAAGGTTGAAAAGACTGTATATCTCCAAAAAAACAACCGCTGATATGAAATGGCACAATGAGAAGCATGTGGATGACGACATATTAAGGCACCCAGCCGATGGTGAAGCATGGAAGGACTTTGATAAGCAACATCCGACGTTTTCTGATGACTCTTGAAATGTAAGGCTAGGGCTAGCAACAGATGGTTTCAATCCATTTGGAAATATGAGCACATCATATAGCATGTGGCCCATAATCTTAATGCCTTAAAATCTCCCACTGTGGAAGTGCATGAAAGAGCCATATTGCATGATGTCATTGCTTATTCCCGGACATTCTGCACCTAGAAGAGACATTGATGTTTACTTGCAACCACTAATAGAAGAATTGAAGAATTTGTGGGAGCATGGTGTGCAAACATATGATGCATCGAACGAGCAAATTTTTAGAATGCATGTGGCGGTAATGTGGACCATAAATGACTTCCCTGCGTACGGTAACATGTCAGGGTGGAGTACAAAGGGTTACTTGGCTTGCCCTAATTGTAACAATAATGCATCGTCCCAGGGATTACGAAGTAAAATATGGTATATGGGTGCTCGTCGCCACTTGCCTGAGAACAACACTTGGCGAACAAGTAAGCTCTTTAATGGTCAAACAGAGCATAGGTCCAAACCTTTGGACTTATCGGGGGACCAAATACTAGAGAAAATTGATTCTGGGACTTACAAGCCGTATGGAAAGCACCCACAAAATCGAAAACAACAAAGGAATGAACATCAAAATTTGAATTGGAGCAAGAGAAGCATTATCTTTGACTTGCCCTATTGGAAAACGTTGAAGCTTTGACATAACCTTGATGTCATGCATATTGAAACGAATATATGTGACAATGTCGTTGGGACACTTTTGAGTGTAGATGGAAAGAACAAGGACACGGACAAAGCACGCTTAGATTTGGAGGACATGAAAATACGTAAAGAGTTACACTTGAAGAGGCGTTCGAATAGGTCCTTTGAGAAGCCTCCAGCATTGTATGCATTGTCTGTGAAAAAGAGAGAAGGCTTTTTTGATTTCTTGAAATCAATGAAGTACCCTGATGGCTATGTCGCAAATATCTCCAATTGCGTGACCGCTCAAGCTAGAAAATTATCTGGCCTCAAAAGTCATGACAGTCATGTCCTTATACAACGACTTCGTCCAATTGGGATGCGTGGCTACCTTAATAAGGAAATCAGAACGACACTTTTTGAGTTGGGAAATTTCTTCAAACAATTGTGTTCAAAGACATTGAAGCATTCAGATTTGCATAAATTGGGTGAACAAATCGTACTCATACTTTGTAAGCTTGAGATGATTTTCCCGCCGGCTTTTTTTGATGTCATGGTCCACTAGGCAATTCACTTGCCTCGAGAAGCTATGCTTGGAGGCCCAGTGCAATATCGATGGATGTACCCAATTGAGAGGTATTAACTCAGCCAATGGTTTTACTGTTAAATTTTAATTAACGCTTTACTGGTGATACAAAGATTGCAGTATAACATTGTCATCGGCTTGCAAAATTAGGTTGCTTGGCCGTCTAAAAGGGTTTCTGGCCAACAAAGCTCATCCCGAAGGTTCTATTGCCGAGGCTTACATTTCCAAAGAATGTACAACATTTTGTTCAATGTATTTGGATGGAGTTGAAACATTCTTTAACCGCCCAGAAAGGAATTATGACATGGGTGACCGTGGCCCAGGGTTGGCGGTATTCACTCAAACTATACGTCCCTTTGGTCTAATGACAAGGGCGTCCAATGTGTCCGTAACTGAACGCGAGTTGGCTCATTGGTTTGTCCTACACAATAGCACAGAAGTGGATAAACACGTAGAGTATGAATCCTTCAAACGTATTTATAATCTTTTTGTTGTAAATTGATTAGTCTTTATCTTAGTACATATTTTTGAATCGCATTTCTTGTAACTAGGGAGAACAAGAACTTGTTACACCAAAGAGCCGGTGCATTCGACATCAAAAACAGACATCGGAAAGAATTCCCTAAATGGTTCAAAGATCATGTAAGCTAGTATTCTCATATCCTACCATAGATCGTACGTTACGTAAATGTCACGCATGCTAGTAACACGACACATGTTCTTCATGTAGATGAATGAATTGCGGAGCCAAGTTTCCCCCGAAGCAACTGATGATATGTGGTCATTAGCCAATGGTCCTAGTGGCTTAGTGAACACATATTCAGGATGTATTTGTAATTGTGTCCGTTATCATACTATCGACCGTGACAACCGTCGAAAAAGTCAGAATAGTGGATTAGTCGTGGAAGGGGAGCATCAAGGCCAATTGATACACTTCTATGGACACTTGTGCCGAGTGTGGGAACTAAACTATTTGTTCAGACGTCGGATTGTATTGTTCCAATGTGAATGGTTTAACACCAGTAGTAGTAGAACTATGCGTGTAGAACCACATTTCACAACAGTTGATGTAACAAGTCGATGGTACAAAGATGACTCATTTGTATTACCAAGTCAGGTTGAACAAGTATTCTATGTTAATGACACCAAATTAGGTACCAATTGGAGAGTCGTAGAAAAGTTCCAACATCGAGGAATTTTGGATGTGCCAGAGATGGATGTCGTACAACCTGATGATGTGTTCCAACAAAAAGAAACCACCAAGGTCGTACCTACTATGGCTATTGATGATGATGTGGTTTTGCGTCGACGTGACATTGAATCTGAAATTATTCCAATGGAAGTGTTGCAATCTGTCAGAGGTGTAGAAGCCAAGGGTGTTACAGATGATTCCTTCATCTGTGATGATGAAGATGGATTAATAAGGGAGGGGTGACGGCACGGACGAAAAATATGGCCTACAAAGTGATTTTGATACAGATGTTGATTTAGAATCTTGATGTATATCATGCTTTAGTGCATGTCATAATTAGAGCAATGTGAATGTTCAATTGGTGCACAAATGCAAAGGAAACTCATTATAATAAAGGGGGATCTATTTTTGTAAATGTCAATATGTCGTGATATAAAACACTATCATGAATGAGTTTTTTTTATTTATTATTATCTTGGAACAATTGGTGCTCGTCAAACTGCTATTATTATGAAAATTCTATAGTTATAATAAGAAAATCTGGAAATCTGGAAATCTGTGCTGCTGATATAAAACACTATCCCAGGGTCTCTTTGCCCTTTCAATATCTCCATTTTCATCAGAAAGTAAAACTTGCATTTCAGGAGGCAAATTGAGCTGCTTAAATACCTGTATTGGCATTCGAGGCAAAAGCATATAGGCATTGATGAAAATAACATATCCCAAAAATTCCAAAAATGTTACATGGAGCCACATGCAGTGAATACCTCAATGGAAAAGGATGGCATAAAAGGTCCTAACAGACATGCAAGAAGATATACTAGTCCAGCGGAAGTCTTCATAACTACTGAACAAGAAAGTTGGTCCTCCTTGTAAAGTAATATTCCAGGTCAACTGCATGCAAGAACACCAGATTGGCAAGTAGGGCATCAATCACCTTCTCCATAGCTTCAAAATATTAGACTACATAATCACCAACTTTTTCTCCAAATGCCTTGGTTAAGGGATGCGATTCTACTCATAGAGCATCAGGTATGATAGAATGATATCCTACGCCTTTACTTTCTTCCAAAGCTGTTAATTTGCATTGTGATTAAAGGTCAAGCCATGCAATTAGAAGAGAAAACTAAAAATTCCAAAACCCGTCAGTCTAGCAACAAATATCCCTCTGAAACACCAACATAATATATAAATAAATCATTTTTCCAGGAAAACACATGACAAACGAACAAGGATAATGCAAACCAAACACTAGAATGTCAGACATGAGATTGGTGTGATACAATTTCATAAAGGAGATATTATATATGTTTTCTAATTTCAAGTGCTCATAAGCAAAATAACAACCATGAGGTATGAATGGAGCATAAAAAAGGCCTATTCTATCATTAGGGATAACATTTGACCCAAAAACAGGATGCCAGGATGGGATAGGTAAAACCAGCGAAAGGAAATATGAATGTAACCTGAAACAGGTTTAGGAGGGATCAGGATAAGTGGATTTTATACTATGCCACGCCATTTATGTCCTCACATGATCATATAAAAATGCATCATCAAGCTAAAATTTCAACGAGAGTTTAGGTAGCCTCCTTCACCCCTATTCTAGTTCTTTTAAGGGCACCTTCTACTTGGATCAAGCTGGCCATCCCAGCCTTGTGAATGGCATGATATATTCCTAATTTCCAATTACGGCTCTAGTTCTAATATTCTACTCCAATTGTTCACAAATAAATCCGCACAATTTGCAAAAGTAAGCTACTTTTTAAGTAGTTATATTACTGTCAAAAATGTCCTATGCTTAGTGAAACTTTAATCCCATGCCCCTTCTAAAAGAGAGGCCTCACAGCCCTCACCCTCCTCACACCAATCTCATGGACAAGCTTACGTAAAGGACATGCATGGAATGTATGCTTGCTATACAGGAGCTAAGTTTCATAGGTTCTCATTGGCGTTATGTCTAGGTGTATGTAATGCCTACATGGTACAGTTTTAATAATTATTGTTATTATTTTTTGATGAGTAAAATTATATTAGAAAGAAGGCACCAAGGGAGTGTCACCCATATACACAAGAAGAAAAGCACTATAAGAAATAAAAACAACACACGCATTTATACATTAACTATTTACTCAAAAGACTATGAAATCAAAAAAATGGTTCAAAATGGATCAACACTAGATCAACACTCAAAAGACTATTTATACATTAACTATTTCCTCCTGTTTCTATTCAATCAATTGTCAGTTCTTGCTTCTAGGACCATCCAAAACACTGGATTGGGTGCTATGTTTCTAAGTTTGTCACTATACCCTTATCTTATATTCTTCACATCACTGGTATTTTAAAATTTCACTGGGATAGCCCGAATGATATTTCTTTCTCAGAGTTGATTAGAATGCTATGCATAAATGGCGGCAATCAATAGCGAAGATACAAAAAAAACCTATGTTGAATAATCTTGCTCCTTTTTGGCCTCCTTTTGTAATTTTCTAACATTAGTTATGGTTTGAATTTGTGCAGGAAGATGCTAATATTCTAAGAGCTTCAGGTGATCACAGTGTAAGTGACAAAAAAACCTATGTTGAATAGTCTTGCTACAGTATAAGGCTTCATGTTATTCAAAATGAAAACACATCAGTAAAATCAGCAAGAAGCTAAAATTATAATCCGCAAACAACTTGCATTTAGTTTATAATCATTCCATGCT
The DNA here is from genome assembly GCF_055761805.1 of Camellia sinensis. Taxonomy (NCBI): domain Eukaryota; kingdom Viridiplantae; phylum Streptophyta; class Magnoliopsida; order Ericales; family Theaceae; genus Camellia; species Camellia sinensis. Next base: position 37,551,344 of record NC_138969.1, on the reverse strand, counting down.
TATTGGTCAATTACATATTTCTTTTGCTTATGAACAGATAAAGGTGTGGGATGCACAAGAAAAGAAATGTATTGCAACACTGTTAGGGCACAGAGGAAGTGTGAAATCCATCTGTTTTCATCTAACAAACCCTAGTAAGTTGCTGATTTTATTTTCTTGTTCTTGCTATCCTTATGGGGATCCTTAATTGCGGAAATTTTAGGCTTTAACAGGGGTATCATGCTCTTTTCCCATTTGCATGTGCCTAGATTTCGAATTTCCATAAGAATGCTGATTGTTAGAAAACTTATCAAGATAATATGGGTTTTGGTGCTCAAAGATGAGCTTCAGAATCTATCATGGGTTAGGAATATAAGATATTGGATTTGAAATCTTCAAAATGTGGAGAAAACGAGGAAGCTGGGCTTTTAGGATCGAACAAAGTACATATTATGAACTATCTAATATATGTGTGAATCGATACTAAGTTTGTTTAAGCGAATACTTTTTTGATCATTATGTGTAAAAATAATAAGATTAATGATGTTATATTAGTCTTTTGGGAACTTTAGAGGTGCCTGAGTGTAAACAGCGCATTTCATAACTGAGCTTTATCTCTGTCTTTTAAGATTTGGCACCCTTAATTTTAGGCATCATGGTTGTTATTTGGGTTTCAGATTTCTATTATGAAAAGATGAAGCCCTAAATCTGGCATAAGTGGAGTTTGTAGTCTATATACTAAGAAACAACAAATGAATTCATACTAAGACTAAGTGGGGTTTGCAGTCTTAGTTCATTCTAATTCTTTCTCATCTTTTTCTCTCTCATCTGGCATATCTACATTTTATACTTTTCATTTTAGTATTGGTGGGAACATTTGGGTGGTTATACTTCAATTTAGCTAAATCCATTTTGTATGCTTGGTGTTTGTCTCATTGGTTCTTAAGTCTGTGAAACTAAATTGAGTTTCATTAAAGTTTAGCACTGGTTAGTTGCAGTAACACTTCTAAAGTAGTTAACCTTTATCAGGTTCTAACCAAAGTTGCATTCCATGCATCTTGTGTTGAATTTATTAGGTATCTTGAGGGCATCAAGAAATGTATTTTTCGTCTCTCTGGTTTCAACCAGTAACTAATGGGTTTGAGATTAATATAGATGTGGCTTATTATTATTCTCTGCTTTCTCTCTCTCTCTATATATATATATATATATATATCTACATATTCTTCTTCTTTGTTCGGATAGATAATTAGAAAAAGATTAAGGTGTATCTAATTTGATAACTTGATCTATAGTGTCAGAACATAAATTGATCTTCTCTAATATTGAACTATTTGAATGCAGAATATTGCAGGTATACATTTCAATCTTGATATTCCTAAATGGCTACATATACTTCACTTGGACCAGCTTAACTCATATGCAGGTAAAGGCTATGCTTTCCGGTTGTTTGTTTCTTGTAATTTAACATCATGTGTTGTGTGTATTTCATGTCAAATATGAAATTTGATTCGTAAGTTCATCAATGTGGAATATGTTTGGGGCTCATCATTGTTTGTTTACTTGAACTATTATATATGAACCCTGCAAATCTTCTTGTGATGATTTTTTGATAAGCATGTTCCTTTTGATGATCAAGTTTACTTCTGTAACGAGTGTTACTGATAATAAAAATTAAGTTACTTGACAATGGAATTGATCAACTTAGATGTTGAAGTTGGTTTTTTATCTTTTTGTTAATGAGACTATTATCCAAGTATCAACTATCCGACAGCAGTACTTCACAAATTTAGAATTCATCACATTTGAATGTCATTCTGTATCAGCTGACACAATGGCTCTACAAATGATGTGTAACATCTTGATTCCTAATAGATGTGATCCTGGTGTTGATATTTAGAACCATAGTTTCACAATTATTTGCAAAAGATATAGCATTATAAGATTTACAATGCAAGTTTTCACATGTATCAGAAAGTTTCTCCATGTTCTTAAGTTTTGTATTCCTTTACCTGCTTGTTGTTATAGTGTTACTTGTGTTATTGTAGATTGGAAAATGGTTCCTGGCTTAAAGACTGGTCGGCTTCGGAAGAAGACACTCACGCAGCCAGAAACAAACTCGCCAGCTGCTATTCCTTTAGGATCACCCGTTGCTCCGTCTCATATTCTCCCCTTCCAATCAAATGTGGGAATATCTCATCATGTCACTAGCCAACCAATGGTTGATTCTGATGAGACACAAGCCCCATCCGAAACGCAGCCGAGTGGCATATGTAAGATTAAAGTGTATCAAATTTGTCAATTATCACTTGCCATTGCCATTGTTTTTTTGTAGCCAATTTGTAGCCAATTTTCGTGTTGTTATTTTGTTAACAGGGACTTCGAAGCCCCTACATGTACGTGGACCGACACTTGGCAAAGGCATACAAAAAATAATTAGAGCCAAGAAAGGGGAAAAATGTTATGTTCACCTCGATTGGGGGTTGAATGCAATGACTGGCAAGTATGCCACTCCAGCAACTAACGAGTTAGGAATTCAAATTAGAACCTTGTGCCCTTTGGAAGATGTGAAGTCATGGCTGGATCTTGATGAGACTACAAAAGCTGCCGTCATCCAAGCTGTTCTTGTAACTAATATTACTTGTCCACAAGATGTAATTGTATTATGTATGCTAATAAGAAAGACTATTATTTAATGATTACAATTTCAATTTGTTATGCTTGTAGGACAAGTTTCAAATTGGAGACGATTTCCACAATGACTTACAAGCACAAGAGATTGTGAATAAGAAGGCGTATGGGTTGTTCAAAGATTGGAGGTACACCTTGAAGCAAGAATTCGAATTGTCAGAGGGACTTCCACATGATGAGATCTATGCTCATCCGCCCATAGGGGTGAGTTTAGATGATTGGAAGCATTTGATCGATGTGGCATGGCAAGATGCATCTCACCAGGTAAAATAATAGACTACATAGAGTACATACATCTATGTGAAAATGTGATATGCCTTAATATTTACCAAAAAATTGTTTATCTGCTTGTCTTATTTTTAGAAACGGTCAAAAACTAGGAAGAGTAATAGGAGTCAATTGCCGTACAATCATACCAATGGGTCTCGCTCATTTCCTATCGCAATGGCTGCTATGGTGAGTTTGATTTTTTTAAAACTTGAATCCATTATATTTGTTTGGATATGAAAATGTTATGTTGTGATACATATGTATATATATATATATATATGTTGAACTCTGTTACTAAACATCCATTGTCTGCAAAAAAAAACTGTGTGGAAAAACTATGTTAATGATACCCTTGCCACATGTTTGCATTCGAAATCTGTCCAAGGACTATACTCTATTTTTCATTCGAAATCTATCTCGCAAAATCTGTCTGGGAAAATCTGTTTCAAAATTTGTCTAGGAAAATCTGTTTGAAAATCTGTCTGGGAAATTTTGTTAGTGATACTCTAATTGAAAAATTATAAATCTTAACCGATGATGTATACATTTCTGTTGGAAGCAATATGTGACTTATATGTAATATTTTTACAGTACTGCTAAGCACACATAGATCAAACGGAGACTGGGACACAGATATTATGTTAGAGTGAAATGCTTGGCATGGATTGTTTGTTATGTTAATTTATCTGCATTGGTATTGGTCTAGGTACTTGTTTTGCTGCCTTGAACCTAATGCTTGGCATGGACTGCCCTGTTGTTAATAGGATTATCAAATGTGAACAAATGATATTTATAGTTGGACCAGAGTAGAAACAGAAAGTGGCTATGAGTAGAAACTTCAAAAATCTATGCTAGTCATCTTGGTATCCACACCGAATAAGGAATATTGGTTGTATATGCATGTATTAGTCTTGTAGCTCTATTTGTTTTAGATTTAAGTAAATACATTCACAAAAAATAGATATTCCTATATGCACACATGTTAGAATACACATAATCTGAAGTGATTAGAAGTGATTAGAAGTGACTATCTACGAAAATCTGTTTGTAAAAATCTGTTGGACATAATCTGTTTGACAAAATCTGAAAATTGTGTTAAAAAAAATCTGTTGGAACAAATTTTTCAATTCTTAATTTAAAATCTGTTTGAATTCAGGTACAAATGTGTTTGAAAAAATTTGCAAAAGATCTGTCTAAAAAATATAAATCTGTTAATGATAATCTCTTTGAATTCGAACTTTGTATAAACTACAAATCTGTCTGCAACAGATTTCTAAATCTGGCTGCAAATCTGTCCAAAATTTTGTTTTAAAATGTGTTAATGGAAATTTGTCTATACAAATCTGTCTGCAAAGAAATGTGTCTAAACTATTAATCTGTCTGCAAAAACTCTATTATCATACAAATCTGTCTGCAAAAATATGCTTAATGTGTCATTGATTTATACGTTGATGTGTTAACAGGTAGCAAAAAATGAAGAGTTGGATTTCCCAAAGTTCTATAAGGACAGCCACACTTCAAAGAAAACGAATGACTAGATCCATCTGAAATGCCATGAGCTGCATGTAAGTATGTGACAAGGAAATACATGTATTCAATATTTTCTTGTACTTAGTACCCAATAATACATATATGTTGCCAAAGTTTTTTTCGTCTTATTTGTTTGCAATGATAGTAAGAGATGGTCAATGTACAAGTGGCTGCCATCGAGTCGGGGACGTCATTGACTCAGGAGGACATTTCAAGGCAAGTGCTTGGACAGAAGAAAAGGTACTTGCTTGGATTTGGGAGTGGCCCACAACCCTTTACCATATTTGCATCACGAGCACACGATAAGGACATGAAGGCAATGAGAGCTGAGGTGGAGGCACTTCGTGAGGAGTGGCAAAAAGATCATGACGAGTTAATGAAAGAGCGAGAGGAGCGCGAGAGATGTTACAATGAGCTATTGAAAGAGCGAGAGGAGCGCATTCAATTATCCAATGAGATGTTGAAAGAGCGGGAGGAGGTACAAAAGGCAAGGGAGGAGACAAATACAAAGGTCGAGCATCTTAATAATGTAGTCGCCAAACTGTCACAACTCTTGGGAATCTAAGTTGGGCATCCGACGTTTGCTTTTTGGTAAGAACAATTTCATTAATGTCACACTTACTTTGTTTAAATATGTTTGCTTTAAGACTTGAAAATGCCATCAATTTGGGAGTTAATCTGCCTCACAAATTCAATGGGAGTTGTTTAAATATGTTCGCTTTAACTTTTGTTCATAAGTTTCTGGGCAAATTCTTTATACTCATTCCTGGATTACAAAGTAAGACCGTCATTCACTGAAACCTTTGTTCATACCCACCAACCATCAACAAAAACCTTTGCATTTTCAACTATAATTGACATTGTATCATTACCACCCAAGACCCTCATTCACTGAACAACCACAAGTCAAAAGAATACTTCAAATGAGAAGTTGTAAAGGAAGAGCACTGCTAAGTGACAATTAGGAGACATTTAAGATGCCTTGACAATTCATTGAACACTCTACTAACCAAGTTTAAAGTTTCATAAAACGGTCTACTACCTAGAAGGTTAAAGCTTATTTATGAGTTTTTATAAATTAATAAAAACTCAAATCTCCTAAACTACCAAGTGTTATTTCTGCAATTGATTTATTGTGTAGTTACTAGAGTTTGGTATTGAGTTTTCTTAACAATGAACTTGTATTTAAAATATTTACTTGATTAAGATTAACTATAGTAGCAACATGTTAAGAAAACATAGCGAATTTCAATCTTCGTTTAAAGTAACATGTAAACTTTAACAGTGGTATTTTGAATAGTAACTCGAACCACTGTTTTAACGTAATGGTAAGCTTCCCGGTGATAAATGTGACATGTAGGGACAGACAGTACGTAAATAGGACACGTACGTTGTGAGTTAGAGTTGAAAATGTCATAAACTCAGTCGATAAAAGGGGTTCGGGGGGCGAAAATGCAAATCAGCCCCCGGAACACTGTTTTTTCGTAACGGGAAGCTTCTCGGTGACAAATGTGTCATGTAGGGACAGACGATACTGTAGACACCCCATTTTTGACCGTCCTCAAGACTCGGACGTCATCGTTTGAACACTTGGTGATCATCCATATTCGTGTTCATTTTGAGATCTCGAAAGACTCAGCTACGCGTCTTTCCTTAGGATCTCTCGACTTGACTGTTTTGTACTTGGTTGTGGACCAAGGACTTGTGGTTTTTGCACCTAAGGGTAGGAAGTGGCTTGTTAGCCATCCCTTAAACCCACCGGCCGTGGCATGAAGCCACTGGCCCTGCTTTTTGTCTACCGACCAATTGTTTGGTCGGTTGGCACAGATATTTGGTCGGTCGGCCATTTATTTGGCCGATTGTCTCTTTTTCTAGCCGGTGCCTCCTTTTTGCCTTTTTCAGGCATTGTGCATGCCAGCTGTGCCAGCTGGAGTGCACGGACTTGTCCTCCATACACGTGTATGGAAGACTTGCACCCTTTTTTCTCTAAGTTTCTTGAAGAAGCTTTGACCCTTTGTCTTAGCTTCCTCCAGAAGGTTGAACCGTTTGTCTTAGCTTCCCCAAGAAGCTTGGACCTTTGGTCTAGCTTCTTGAGGAAGCTTGACCCCTTTGCCTTAGCTTCTCTATGAAGCTTTGGTCCTTGTTTTTTTCTATAAAAGGAGGCATGTCCTTCCATTAGAGGGGTTCAGCAAATCAGAGATATATATGTCATATATATCACTCTCTCTCTATATCTCTCTCTCTCTACATTTGTGTGGGTTAGAGTGTTCAAAAGTGAGTTTTGTTCTTAGTTTTGCACTAAGACACCTAGTGTTACACCATACTTGGGTTGTTAAGGTGTTGAGAGGTTGTTCTTGGAGTTTTGAGCTAGTTTTGATCAGAGGAGGGGGCTGGAGTTGCTGTTCTTGAAGTGTTCTTCAAGGGTGAGCAATGTTGCTTTATATTCCCCATTCTTGCACAAGCTTTTAACCTACCTTGAATGTTGTTTTGAGCTTTATGTATAACTGGTAAAAGTTCTGATTTTTCATGCTTAAGATGTTTCATTAAGGTCACTTTTGTGTTTGGGGTTGTCCTCCCTCTTTTAGGCCTTGTTTGGCTCCTTTTTGTGCCTTCTTTGTTGAGCTTTGGGAACTTTCGTGTGTTGGCCGTCTCACCACTGAAATCTGGAGGATTTTCAGTGGTGGTGAAGGGGTTTTGAGGTCTTGCATAGGGGAGGGACACCCCTCTCCCCTTATGTCTCATATGCTTGTGTTTTTGGCTCATAAAGGTAGCATGCATGCTTAGTTGGTTTTAGCTCCATCTCAGAGGCTTTTGGGTGTTATTTGGTCATATTATATCTCTATTTTTGGTCGGATTGATAGTCCATTGCATGCATCATACACTTGCTTTGTAATCCCCTTTATTGTCATAACATGCGTCTTGCATTTGGACCACCATGCTCACATGTTTTGGCTTAGCTTTGTGAAGTTTTTAGTCATATTTTACCATGCTTGAGGTCTAACTTTGATTGTCTTAGCCATGTTTGCCATGCTTTGTGTAGCTTCTCTGCATTCTAGCTTGTAGGCTTTGAGTGTGTGAGTCATGAGCATGCTTTGCTTGAGCCATTTCAGTGATTTGGAATCACTTATCATTCTATTTCAGTCCATGTTTTATGCTTATATATTTGCATCTACCACCCTTTCAATGTCTTGAAGAGTTATAGTCTTATGCTCCATGTTTGGGTCCCTTGTTTGTTTGGTGTGCATTTCATTTGACATTGAAATGGCACACTTGGCCTCTTTGGCCATCACGCATTGAAATGCACGATTGGTGGCCCGAGGGTCGAGGGCCACACTCCCTTGTGTTCATAACATGATGACGAGGTTGGTCGTGCAACATTTGCTTTAAAATGCATTGACATGCCTAGTTTGCTCTCGGCTGCTGTCAAAACAGGATTCTGCAGGAAGATATGGTCGAACGACCACATTGAGTGCCAGCCGACTAAATATCTTTGGCCGAGAGCCATACCAATGGTCGATGACCAGTTTTCCCTGGCCGATGGTGTTTCCTCTTGGTCGGTGACCTTCCACAGTGATCAGGAAGTGATTCTGGAGCATCATTGAGACTTGCACAATTTTTAGAGGAGCCGAGCAGGGTAAACAGAGGCAGCTTATGCATGGTGGTGGATTTCCGAGTGAAGCCGAGCATGCATTCATTGGACCCTCTTCCCGAGGCTGTTTTACTGCTTTATTAGCTTAGTTAATTTGCTTAACTAGTTAAGTGGTCTGTAACTATTTAATTAGCTTGTTAGTTAGTTAAATTTGTATTATTCTTTTGGTCCCTCTGAGAGAGGGTAAATTATGTAATAAGCGTGCGTGTGTGTGATGCATGTCTTCCAACCCCCACTTCTTTCTCCCTTTTACTTACATGCTTTGATGGTTAGTATTATGGCATATTTTAATTAGCATCCTTATGCTATGCATGTGTGCATTCATTCATCTGTCTTGCATGCACCGGGCTCGGTGCATCATGCTAACTGCATTGTATTTCAATTTCAATTTGAATACATATATCAAGTTGCATTTCACGTGACATCTTAGAATAGCTGAGCCTATTTCTAGTCGCATTTTGCATGTGTTGCATTAGCCATCTTAACATGAACTAGGATCATGCATTTGATAACCAACTAGTTTCTGTTTTGGCTTGGATTACTAGGTAAGAATTTACGCTTTAGCATCCTTGCATATGTGTGAGAATTGCCATGACAGCATGCTTACCATGAGACTATTTGCGTATGTGATATAACTGCCTAAATGCCTGTGAGTGAAGGTTGGATTGCTTGAATTAATACAATTCATTGAAATCTGTATTTTAGCCTACTTGCGAGTAGCAAAACTCAAACCATTTTTCCGAACAAACGGATATGCAATGCTTTGCTCCAAATTAGGCAATCTAGTCTATACTTGTTTTGCTGTGCGCATCACATGGTAATTCTAGCTAATTAACCAGAATAAGAACACATGTGTTTTCAAAAACAAGATATCATGTTTCGTAGTGGCCGATCTTTGATTGGGCGAGCGGGGGTGCTCATAGCTGACCTTCCCCAATCGTACCCAAGTTCCCGAGCCGAGACAACTTTGGTGATGACGGACATGTAGCCTTAGGCAACGAGTCAGGGTTTCCTAAATTTTCTAAAAATAAAACATTTAGGTGGCGACTTTGTATCTGGCAAAGCAGTCCATGTTTGGCACTTCTTTCTAAAAATCTGTTTTTCAAAACGATTTACCGGATTCGGACTCTTTAGTGATTTATCAATCTCACATCGCATATTGCGAGATTAGATTAAGAACCGTGACAATTTGAGTCCGAACTGTAGTGAGCCCAAATGAACAAAACGGGGGGATTCCCTCCCGGGGCGTTCGGGGACGTCTACAGGTACGTATGTATGACACGTACGTTGGGAGTTAGGGTTGAAAATATCACAAACTTAGTCGAAAAAAGGGGTTGGGGGCCGAAAATGCAAAACAGCCCCCGAGCCACTGTTTTTTCGTAACGGGAAGCTTTCCGATGATAAATGTGACATGTAGGGATAGACGGTATGTAAGTAGGACACGTAAGTTGGGAGTTAGGGTTGATAATGTCATGAACTTAGTCGAAAAAAGGGGTTCGGAGGGCGAAAATGCAAAACTGCCCCCGAGCCACTATTTTTTCGTAACGGGAAGCTTCCCGGTGATAAATGTGACATGTAGGGACAGACGGTATGTAAGTAGGACACATAAGTTGGGAGTTAGGGTTGATAATGTCATAAACTTAGTCGAAAAAAGGGGTTCGGAGGGCGAAAATGCAAAACTGTCCCCCCGAGCCACTGTTTTGGAAGAATAGTTAAGCATAATCTGTTTCAGCTCTTGTCCCCATAAGCCTGTAAAGAACCCAAGGCATTACTCACTCACAAATAGAAGTATATCTACATCTATAAACCCACTAATTAGTTAAATAGAAATGAATAGTATTATGATTTCATTACATTGTTCACTTAGTTTCTTCTTTAAGGAAAAAGTTTCCAAACTCACTATGATTATATCGAATAAATTAGAATCTTTTATGAAGAAAAAGTACACACCAATTTCCATCTGTGGAGGTCAGGAAAGCACTGTTTTAACCTAAATGGAAGCTTCATGGAGGTCACAAAAGCATAAGCATAGTGAGTTTTATGGATACCAGAGAAACTCTAATGATGGGTCCTCTAACATTTTTATAACAAATAATTTTTGGATGAAATGGTAAGTACACCCATAATTTATGTAATTTGGTAATACCTACATAGTTTAGTTTCACATTTAACTACTAAAATTTACTTAGATAGATTTAGAGATTAAAAATCTAAAACAAGAACTCATGATGGGTCCATGTTTGGATGTCTTTCATTAGTTAATAGATATTACTCTCCTTGTGTTTTAATGTTTGAAATTATTACAATATATATATGTCGTCCAGAAGTGCCTCTACACGCACCAAACTAATGATTTTGTTTCCCCTTTTTTGCAGATGTTTTTGGACATACAAATGACCTTGTGTTTTTGTTGACAAGTACGGGAGGGCATTGTTTTTATATCTCTATCCGTATATATAGTGGTTTGTACAAATTACTTTTTTTGTGTGGTAAATATCATCTTATTTGGCATGGTAGAAATGAACATAGCATGCGGTACAAAATAGTTTTGGGGCAGTACAGAATATAATTTTTGTTGTGGTATAGAAGTTGTAGGTGTACAATTAATTTGGTTATTCCTGTATTATGTATGAAATTAAATTATTGATGTTGGATTAGACTTGGTTCTTATGGAATTTGTAATATATATATAATTGGACATTCAATATTAAACTTTTGGATGGTTGGAACTGAAATGTGTCCACGTTGTTGAATGCTTGATAACATATTTAGCGTTGATGGACTGTATTGTTTATATAGGGTACAGGTTGTTTAGAAATTTTTTTTTTTAAAAAAAAAAAACACGTTAAAGTATTTGGCCACCAAATATTTTGGTAGCCAAATACGTAATCAAATGTTTTGGTGACAAAAAATTTAGTACCAAAAACATAACCCAAAACCTTTTTGCGACCAAATAATTAGTAACTAAAACAATTGAGAATGAGAGAAAGAAACTATTGGCCACTAAATTTTTTAGTCGCGGAAAAAAAATGGTATCATTTGGCAACCAAAACATTTGGTGGCAAAAAGTGAAGAAGTGAATGTGAGGAGGCTTTTGGCTACGAAACTTTTAGAGGGAAAAAGTAACAACGACAAAAATTACTTAGTCGGTAAAAATATGTACTCTATTGGTGACAAAAATGTTTGGTCTATAATAGTCATTCTCAAATTATGGTAGCACTTTTAGTGACTAACACTTTAGTCGCCGAATTCACATTTTGCTGACTAAATAATGTTTCGTAGCCAAATGTGTACTTTCGGCGACGAATTATTTAGTACCTAAAAGTGACACCTTCCCTGACCACAACAACTTAGTAGCCAAAAAGCCTCATTCGGCGACTAAAGGTTTTAGTGGCAAAAACATAACATTTGCCGACTAAACTAAACTTAGTAGCCAAATGTAGTCACTTTCGGCGACCAAACAAAGTTTAGTCGCCAATACTATCGCCGACAGGGTAAAGGCGACGAGCTTGATGACAAAATATTTTAATCGCTAAATCGTTTCCGCGACTAAATATTGGACTTTTGGCGACCAATATTTTGGTAGCCAAGAATGACATTTCTTGTAGTGAACATACATGACACATTTATTAAATTTTTAAGGCAATAATGCCCTTATTTGGTGATCATGTTTGCATTTTGCTACTAAAATAAGAGAGACAAAGTACACATAAAATCACTAGATACAAGTATTATTATTCTAAAATAATTAATAATGGGTATTGTTGTCCTAAAAATTCAATAAATGTGTCATGTGCTTTATACATGATCTGATTTTTCATAAAATTCTAACAAAAATAGTTAATTGTAATAAGATAATATTGTGTGGTTTAATTGTTGAGTTTTGAAGTTTAGTGGATAAAGTGAAAACAAGTCATAATTGAAGGAAATTTTTTGTAATTTACCCTAAATATAAAAGCTTTTGATGAAACATCCTATAATGTCACAAATAAATAAATAAATAAATAAAGTGTTTTTTTTATTTTTTTTTTATTTTATTTAAATAGCAGTTTCAAAGTGAAAACTGTATTTGAATACTATTTGCTTGCAAGTTCCACGAAACATATTCATTTTGTACTGTGTACAGTGTGTATTGTTTGGTGAGTCCAAAAGATTAAACTTGAAGCATCATTCTACTTTGAAACTTCAACGCATGGACATTTTGTCTTCTCAAATATTTTCCTTTTTTAATTTAATTTAATTTAATTTATTAAATTTTTATATCTTTAGTTAGATGACAATATATTATTCTCGGTGACCCATTTTTGATAAATTATAAGGAATTAGTCACGTGTATTCATATAGGTACGTTGTGATACTGTTGGCTGTATAATTTATATAAGCCAATCATAATTTCACACGTGTCATGAAAATGGCAATTTGGGGAGATAATATAAATTGCCAACCATAGTCAAACACGTGTCAACCTATACTGGTAATAATGGGTCTGCGTAGCACTGGAATGATCGAGGGATATAAGGTGATATGGCCTAACAGTATCTCGCAAGGTTCAAATTCAAATTCAAGAGGAAAGCCTAACTACAAACATGGAGTAGTGGGGGCTGATTGTGAGAGAGCATGTTAAGCGATCATGGAGTGTCATTTCGATGGTTAGGAGCCCACTTCGACGGTTATCATTGGGAAGTATAAATAGTAAAGAAGGATCCAGACTCAGATCAAAAAATCAATTTGATTTACTTTGTTTTACCTTCTAGTTTTTACAGTTCTTTACATTTCTGTACTTCAAATTACTGTACTGCACTTCATTCATATGAGTAGTTTCAAATAACTTGTTGTTGTAAACCTCTACAAGGTTGGGTCAGATCATTATAAGTTTTTCATTCTACTTAATAAAATTCTGAAATTATTCTTCATTTAGTTGTTATTTGCTAAATTATCCTAAACAAGCCACCAATAAAAGTCCTCTTCATTGAGGCTGAAAGAACTAAAACATAATCGTCTGATAATTGGTTGGCAATTAGTCTTCTCTAAGGACTGATTGATCCTTACTGGTATGCTTAAAATTACAATACTAACTTTCGAAAGCCAAAAAAGCCAACATATATTTTTGGCACGCCCAGTGGGACCAATTGAAATGGCTAGACATTGGAGACAAGGAGAAAATGAATGCCTAGAAGAAGGTGTGGAAGGAGAGGTAGATGTACTTGACTCAGAGGGATAATGTGATAACACATCCTATGGAAGCACCTATCTCATCAGAACCTATGGTTGAACAAACCAGTAATGCAGAACATGCACCACATGTCCAGAATATTGGACGAGGCCATGGAGTTGGACTATCCACTGTTCCATCTGCTCAGCCAATGAATCCATGATGAGGCCTAGAAAATGCCATGTAACAGCAGTTAATGAACTCAATGGAAAGATGGGCAACTTCTTTTATGGATCAAATGAATGCCCATCAACAAACTAACACAAGGCATATAGAGGAAAAGTCAAATGTTCCTTAGCAAAGATTCATTAGAGATGAAAGCCTATGCAAAGTAATGGACAAACTAATGGTCAGACTAGTAATCAAAATTATAAAAAACCATCACCTATACCTCAGTCTTGGTATGAGCCTCTTTCGAGGCCTATGGTAAATCAAAATGCCTCATTACTTAACAGTGATGCCACACAAATTGGTGGATCTAGGCCAACACAAGAAAATGGCATGAGAATGTTTCAAATCCCATGTTCGAAGCCATACCTGGCACAAGGGGGTTAACTAATCCTTTGTTCGAATTCGCACTCTGGGGGTTGGAAGGGTTTCCTGCGACTGGAAGAGAAACAACACCTGTTCCTCCTATTACAGCACCTTTCGCAGGTCTTTTCCTAGGACAGGCTTAGAAAGGTCAACCATACCCTCAATAGTAGCCAGTACCACAGAGGCAGCTAATCCCAAATATACCTCCCTATGGACCAAGAGGACCTCAAGCACAAGATTTTCCACCAAATCCTGTGTTTATTCCTCCAGTGGTAGTCTAACAAGCAGAAAATATGGTTCCCAGGGACCAAATTGTTTGTACTGTTAGAGAAATGTGTGGACCTATGGCATGGGGGGTTCAAACTCCTGTGTATAAGAAACCATACCCAGAATGAGTGGATAGGATACATGAATACCCAAGGGGGTTTAGAATACCAGACTTTGCTCTTTTTTATGGAAATGGGAATCAGTCAACAATAGAACACATTGCTAGGTTCGCTGCCCAATGTGGTGAATTTACCAATAATGATTACATGAAGTTAAGACTTTTTCCAAATTCTCTAACTAGGGCAGCTTTTGTGTGGTATATTATCCTTACACCTAGCTTTATCCAAACATGGCAGCAAATGAAGGAGGCATTTCATGCCCAATTCTTCCGAACAGAGCCAGAAGTTTCTATGGTAAACCTGGCAAGGTTGAGTCAAAGACCTGATGAGAAGGCTGTTCAATTTATTTCTAGATTCAAAAAAGTACGAAATAAGTGTAGGGTCATTCTACCAGAGCCTGAATTTGCGAGATTGACTCAGAATGGTTTAGAGCTTAGGCTTCGAAAGAAGTTTGACTCAACTGAGTTTCGAGACTTAGTGGAATTAACCTATAATGTATCTAGATATGAATCATTACTTGAGGAAGAACAAGACTGAAGTAATGCATCATACAAGACTTATTATAGAGATCCTAATTATAAGATTGATGCAACAGAGATCGTAGGGAAAGAGCCTGTGATCTGTAAGGTGTTAATTCATAAAGACACTACAATAGATCAACAGTTTAAAAAAAAAAAAAAAAAAAGACCTTCATAGGAAATACTTTTTCAATTTAGCAAAGGCAGATGACATTTTTGATCATTTGCTTGTAGCGAATTTCCTAAAGTTACCAAAAGGAGTTAAAATTCCTTCTCCATAAAAACTTAAAGGGAAACTGTATTGTAAATGGCACAACTTTTGGTCTCTCTCAACTAAAAACTATACTGTTTTTCGGGACAGGATCCAAGAACAGATTCGAAAGGGGAGTTTAAAATTCCCAGCTAAAGCAAAGAAAGCTATGGGGATTGACAGTAATCCATTCCTAGAAATTAGAGAAGTTACAGCCAATGTTATTGTGCCAGACTTCCAGAACTTATCCTTGAAGGAATTGGAAGAGGTTAATGTGCATATGCATGTTGCCAGCCAGACTACCATCAAGAAAGATACCATAAGTTCACTAGTGAATGGGCAGGGCTTTGCAGACCAAATAGAGGACTCTAGTGAGGTGACACTGGATGATGACTCTTTAGAGGCAATTGTCATGCAAAGGATGTGTCCCAAATGCAGGTTAAGTTACAAATGGTTGAAAGGGCTCCCAATTGATGGGAAACAGTATCATAAGGATGTGCAGAGACACCCTAAACCAACCAGTACCTACAACAAAAGGCCATACCGAACTAGTCCTAGACAACAGCCATTCTTGGTTGGATCAACAACCACTAGAGTGCATTCCAAGGGCAAGAGACCTCTACATGAGCTCAGACCACCCAACTACTACAGGATGGAGGTCAATCATCCTAAGGGGAGGCTTGAAGTGGACTCAAGTTATGGAATCAGAGCCAGAGATTGGCCTCCTAGACCTACCTCACACAAGATGGAAGGTAGCCACCCTGATAGAAGGCCTGAATTAGGCTCAAGACAGGAGATCAAGGCCAAGCAGTGGCCTCTGCAGGCAGCTTCGAAGCTGGGTTCAAAGGCAGAAAGAGCTAGTTCAATAACTGAGCTAGTGAGTTCATGGGTACTTGGAGTTCCAGATTGGTTTGTCATGTAGAACAAGCCTAAGAAAATGCCTACCCAAAGAAGTGTCGTTGGAGACCAGGGTAGGATGGTTAAACCTCCCTTGGTGGCTCCAAATAATTGGGTGTTACTGAAGCATCCAAAGACAAAGGAACCAAATACGGTTCCAGTAATTTCTGGGTCCCAACGGAGGAAGATCCAGCGAAAGTACACTCAGTACCAAAAGGATCTGAGGGAAAGTGGGGAGAGTTCTTCACTAGCCCAGCCAAAAGACCAGACAGAGGAAAGAGAAAGTCCAAAATTGGACCATAGTCGAAAATCGGCTCCTCAGAACAGAAGAAGTTTCAGCAAAGAGCAGTTGGGTAAAGTTCACTCTGAACTAAAAGCCAAGGAAAGATCCAACTTAGTAGGTCTTGAAAAGGTTTTGATAGAAAATGACAGTGAGACAGAATGAGAAGTTAACCTATGCTAAACGAAAGAAATGGTTGAGGAGGAGATGTTTGAAACCTTCATGGCTGAACAGATATTTTTAGTCAAAAAACCAACAGGAACAGACCATTCGAAGGAAGTCACTAGTACTGAAGTGCCAAAATACAACATGGAAGATGCTTCTGAAATAACTGAGCAAGTTAACCTAGAAAAGAAGCAAGTGCAGCCAGTAGTTCAGTTTGGCTCATTTCCTCCAGTGTCAGTGAATATGATGCATATACTACCACAGGACTTCCAGGCTGAAGATGGAAACCAAGAAGGTCAAGAGATTAACCCAATTCTAGTCTCTAGTGAAGATTCACAGGTTAGTATGGTTCAAGATGAATCCGAAGTGGCCACACTGATGGAAACTGAGGACGAGAGTGAGTATTAATCTCTCATATCCTTTTAAGTATCCTACAACATCCATGACAAAGCATGTCAAGCCTTTGTACATCAAGGCTTTTTTTCAATGTGATACAAATGAATAAGGTAATGGTGGATAATGGAGCAACAGTGAACCTGCTTCTGAAATCCTCTTTGAAGAAACTAGGGAAAAGGAACCCCAGATTGATCCCAACTAGCACGACCATTGCTGGTTTTGCTAGAGATAAACAAATGGCTCAAGGTATTTTGCCCATTAACCTAAGTGCAGGAAACAGAGATTGCATGACTGCATTCTTTATTATTGATAGTAATGCTAAGTATAATGCTTTACTTAGCAGGGATTGGATTCACAGTAACAAATGTATGCCTTCCTTTCTACATTAGAAAATAATGATGGCCTTGTGCAATGGAGAGATAGAGGAGATCAATACAGACCCTCAACCCTTTGTCGTTTGTGCTAATTTTGCAGAGGTCAAGTTGTATACTGAAGGAGTAACACCACTCAATATATTGAGAAAACCTGATGGTTCAGCCGAAGTGATGGCTGATGAGGAAGTAGCACACCTAAAGCACTTGGTACAAGAGAGTGCTGATGAAGAATTCGTCATCAAAGATGATAATGATGCCTGGTTGTAGGTAAGAAGATGAAACCCAAAAAGTCAAACCCTTGGCTTTAGTCAAGTTTTCAGCATTGGACTTAAAAGTAATAGTCCAAAAAGTTTAGGAACAAGAGAAGGAAGCCATGGTAGTTGGCTGTAAGCATGAACAACAACAGGTCAAACCTTTGACCTTTGATAAATACTGTGCATTGGACATCAAAACAAAGTCCAGGAAACACAAGAAGAAGAAGCCTTATGGACAGACTTTGTCTATGAGAAAGATGGCAAAGATGTTGAATTAAAGAAAATGGGAGCAGAACAAAGCAAAGAAATTGCTTCGAAGACAAAAGAAATCAAAAAAGAAGCATTAGTGAGTTCTCAAATACAAGACCCCTTGGAATAAGTTAATTTAGGGAAAGGTTCTACACAGCAACCCACTTACATCAGTGCTTGGTTAAGTGCTCTTGACAGGGACCAGTTATTGATGGTCTTAAAGAGATATAAAGATTGTTTTGCATGGTCTTATAATGAACTGCCAGGGTTGGATAGGTCATTAGTGGAACATAGGCTCCCTACGAAGCCTAATTTCGAGCTATATAAGCAGAAGCCAAGAAGAATGAGTCCTGAAGTGATTCCGAAGGTCAATGAGGAAATTCTTAGGCTCCTTAGGGCAAGCTTTATTAGAATAGCTAGATATATTGAATAGCTATCCAATATTGTGCTTATGGTTAAAAAGAATGGTAAAATAAGGGTATGCATCGATTTTAGAAACCTGAATTTAGCAACTCCAAAAGATGAGTACCCTATGCCCATAGTAGATTTATTGGTGGATAGTTCAGCAAGGCACGGGATTTTATCTATGATGGATAGGAATTTTGGTTATAACCAAATATGCATTGCAGAGGAGAATGTCCATAAGACAGCATTCAGATGTCTTGGGAACATTGGCACCTTCGAATGGGTTAAAATGCCATTTGGCCTAAAGAATGTTAGGGCTACATATCAAAGGGCTATGAACACTATCTTTCATGATCTCATTGGAGGGTATTTAGAGTGTTACATTGATGACATTGTAGTAAAATCCCAGTCCATGGAGGAACATTTGTTTCACTTGGAAGCAACTTTTGAAAGAATGAGAAAGTTCAAGTTGAAGCTTAATCCTCTCATACGTACTTTTGGTGTGTCAGCTAGAAACTTCTTGGGCTATGTAGTACACAAGAAGGGAATACAGGTTGATTAAAATAAAGCCAAAGCCATCATTGAAGCCAAGCCTCCATCAAATAAGAAAAAAGTACAAAAATTCCTTGGACAAATTAATTTTCTTCGAAGATTTATTTCTAACACTGTAGGGAAAACTAAAGTATTTTTTCCTTATTAACGTTGAAAGATGAAGAGGAGTTTGAGTGGATAGCAGAGCATCAAACTACTTTCGAAGGAATTAGAGCCTACTTAGCCAAGCCTCCAGTGCTGATGCCATAAAAAAGTGATAAGCCCTTGAAATTGTACATTGCTGCAACAAAAGATTCATTGGGAGTTTTCTTAGCCCAGGACAATGAAGAAGGCAAAGAACGAGCAGTTTATTACCTTAGTAGGTTTTTAAATTCTTGTGAATGTAATTATTCAGCTGTAGAAAAGTTATGCCTTGCATTGTATTTTGCTGTAATGAAACTAAGATACTATCTTTTGCCTACAATTGTCTTGGTAATTGCAACCACGGATTTGGTTAAATATATGCTATCTAGACCTATGTTAAGAGGAAGAATTGGCAAATGGATACTAGTTTTATCAGAATTTCATCTAGAATATGTCCCCCCAAAAGCAGTAAAAGACCAAGTTTTAGCTAATTTCTTGGCAGATCATTTATGTCATACAGAAAGCCAAGAAATAATGGATCTTGGTATGGCTAATATTGAGTCATATCAATGTGGTTTGATGGATCAAAAGCCAATGGTTTAACTGGAATTGGTGTGGTGATTAAGTCACCACAGAGGGTAGAAACCACACATGGTTTCAGAGTTGATGAAATTACTTGTTCCAATAATCAAGCTGAACATGAAGCTTTAATAATGGAACTAGAAATGGTTATTGGATTACAAGCTTATGCAGTTAATATATTTGGAGATTCTTAATTGGTGGTTAACCAAGTGAAAGGAATTTTCAAATGCCAAAGTGCAGGCATGTTGCCATACTATGTTGTTGCATTACATTTGCTTTCTCAGTTTCAGATAGCAAATGTGACTTATATCTCAAGATTCATGAATAACAAATCCAATGATGTGGCTTAGAAAGTTTCGAATTTCAGGAGAAGGGATGACACGCAAATGAACATAAGTCAAGCAACATATCAAAATTAATACCACCCTTAACTAAAAGGTATGTGGTGTTAGAAGTCAATCATAATGACTTACAAGACCAAGATTGGAGGCATCCAATAATGCAGTACCTAATTGGCCTATCTTCGAAAGCCAGTAGAAAGATCAAATTACAATCTATGCAATACATAGTGTATGGTAATGCTCTTTACAAAAGGGGAGCAGATGGGTTGTTATTGGAATGTTTAAGGCCAAATAAGGCATTGGCAGCCATGGCTGAAGTTCATGAAGGCATCTGTGGTGCTTATCAGCCTAGTGTGAAGATGAGATGGCTGCTTCGAAAACATTCCTACTATTAGCCAACCATCCTTAAAGATTGTATAGAGTATGCTAGAGGTTGCCAGGCATGCCAAAAGCATGGCATGATAAGACATGTACCAATAATTAATTTACATGCCGTTGTGAAGCCTTGGCCATTTAGAGGATGGGCTATGGATTTGATAGGGAAAATATATCCACCCTCTTCGAAGCATCATTGTTTCATTTTAGTGGCCACGGACTACTTCACTAAGTGGGTTGAAGCTAAACCATATAAGGTTGTGGACCAAACTGAAGTTATTGAATTTATTAAGGATCTGATTCACAGGTTTGGTATCCTATAGACCATAACTGTGGATAATGGGACTGTATTTGATGGGAAGATGGTAAAGTCTTTTGTGGTAAAGTTTGGAATTAGCCTTGGTAATTCTATCCCCTATTATGCACAAGCAAATGGTCAGGCAGAATCATCCAATAAGTCTTTGAAAAAATGAATACAGAAAGTTATGGAAAGCAATCCTAGGGATTGGCATAACTTGCTGTTGGATGTATTATGGACTTATAGGACTTCTCCAAGATCAAGTACAGGAGTTACTCCTTATGCCTTAGTATATGGGCATGAGGTCGTGTTACCTGTAGAAATTAACATCAAGTCCTTAAGGGTGACATGCCAGGATCAATTAGTTCCTGAGTAGTACCATCAGAGCATGTTCTTGGAATTAGAAAAAAATGGATAAAGCTAGAATTTTGGCATTAAATAGCATTCTTTTCTAAAAGAAGAAAGCAGCCAAAAACTACAATAAGAAAGTCAAGCACATTAGCTTTGATGAAGGTGATTTGGTATGGAAGACAATACTCCTAATAGGAATTAAAAACCATAAGTTTGGCAAGTGGTCAACTAATTGGGAAGGATCATATCAAGTTCATAGGGTCTTGCTTTGGGAAGCATACCATTAAAGAAATTTGAATGGGTAAGTACACCCTAAGAAAATTAATGGTAGGTACATGAAGTCTTATTATCCAACTGTGTGGGAAACACAAGGAGTATAGTAAGTGCTAAACATGAAAACACTCAAATAATAAATAAAGAATTCATTTCATAAGGAGCTAAATACATGCAGCCATAGATTGGTCCAAAAGTCAGTACAATGTTTCAGTTGTTCCCTTATAATTGATTTTGTACTCTTAAGAGATGGGAACAACTGAATGGCTGTAGTCATCTCTTGCCTTCGATCAGCCAGTCCTTCGTTGGTGATTTGTAGCTTGGTGGCAGTTCTATCCAAAGCCAGGTTAACTGCTGATAACTCTTCCTCTAGTTGAGTTTTGTTCTCCAAAAGTTGGGCTCGAAATTGGAAGACATAGGAATATTGTTCTTTCAATTCAGAAACTTCAACATGTATCTAGGAAACAAATTCTTGGTCTATCAACAATTTCTCCTCTGCAGCTTTGGCAACATGGTAAATGTTGATATAAAAGTCAATGGTAGCTTCTGCCTGAGATAAATGACTTGAAATAGTCATATTGGATTGTTCAATAACCTTGCAGCACTGGAGGAAACCATTCTTGATAATAGGTCTTTGCAAGGCTTCAAATGAGATCCTCGAGAACAATGTCAGCAACTCTAAACCGACACCCAAATCCAATGAAGGTGAGGAAGTTCTACTGATGGTGGAAGAGCTCTCAAAAATTTCAAACAGAGAATCAGTCGGAACCAATGGCTCAGCTTCATTACTAGCTGTTGGAATGGTAGAAGGCATGTCTAAAAGGCTAGCTAGTCTAGCTTCAAAATTGTCTATCTCTTCCATTGACATTGTTGGTGCATAAAGGGCTCTAGTAGAAGGAAGAGATGGCTGCATAGGGATAGGAGAGGAGAATGAAGTGTCCCTAGTAGGTTTCATAGTCCTGGCCACCCGTAGGTCAAGAGAAGAGGGACTGGAGGTAGATAGGGATGGTGGACAAAGAATTGGTGAGCTACTAGTATCTTCTCTAAGAGAATCAGCTATCACTGGAGATGAAGTAATAATTGGGATTTTCTCAGGAGGGGAAGGAGCAGCAAGGATTATAGGGAGAATAAATTGGGCTAAGTTAAAGGTTAGAAGAGGAAGGTATGTAGTTACGTCGAAGGATAAGGATATAGGAATGCTTTGCCTCAAAAAAGGTGTGAAAAGTGTAGAACCAGGGAGTGGGAGTATTGCCTAAATGGGCTCTACACTTCGAGGCACTTTTATGCCAGTCTTCTTTTTCTTTTTTGAGGATGCTTCTAATAGTCTTTCAACTTTAGATAAAACTGAAGAAGTCCTTATCAAAGCAGAAGGTAGAGTAGTTGTTGCTGCAAAAGAAGAAATATGAAGCAATGTTAAGTTTCAGTATCAAAACTTGAGAAATGAAATTAAAGACACAAAAGGAAATTACGAGTTTCAGAAGTGGTAGCAAAGGTTGGAGAACTACGAAGGCTATAATGTTCAGCAATTTGTTGCCTCCTTGCAGTTTCTTTTTGGAGTGCATCAGCAGCAGCTACTTCATCCCTAAGCATTTGCTTTTGTCTCCTCTTCTTAGTCCTCTAGAATACAATGATTTGTTTGGAGTGTTCTGCTTCCACTGCTTTAGCAGATGCTTCATGAATGGGATCCCCAGTGAAATCAGATAGAGAGAATGTCATTTTATTTTTTTCTTTTTAATGGTGCCTCCTGCTCTTCCTCTGCGTCCTCTTCTTCCACGTGAACCTCAAGTACCTCCTCTTCAGGGTCAAGCAAGAGCTTTCTTTTCCTTTGTCGTTGTTGCTTGCTCTTGAGGAGATTTAAGGCTTGAACTCATTGAGAAGAGTCTCCCTGTGAGGCACCTACACCACCTACGCCAAAAAAAGAATTATAAGTAAAAGAAAAAACATCATAAAGAAGGAGAAAAGAAAAGAAGTAGCAGCGCATACTTTTCTTTGAAGCAGCTCGAGTGACTCTAGGAAGAGGTAAGGCAGCAAGAGCAGACTTTGTGTTAGCAAATGTAAGAGTTGGGGTAGCATAAGTAGTGGAGGAAGTAACAACTCCAGTCCCTTTGGACTTGGCTTGGGGTATATCAAGTACCATTAATAGATCTTGAGGAGAAATGGCCAAGTACACCTCCATATTAGCCATCCACCAATTTTGGTACCTTTTTCAATGTGTTGCTTTGAGAAATGAAGGGTAGGTATTTAAAGTCAATCAAGTCTTGGATGAACTTGGAAGTTGCCTCTTCTAATCTGGATCTTGGAACTTTCAGTTCTCTATTCACAAGGTTTGAATTGGACTGACTGCAGAGGGGGATAGGGATCCCTTAAGAGAGTCCAAATTGCCTAGCAAATTGGGCAGGGCAATAGGGCTCAGAGAGACACTTATAAGCCCTGGTGCTCATAGTGCCAATGAATAGCTCCCTCGGGATCAAAATAAAAGCCCACATACTTTGTGTTGAGGCCTAGAGCAGGATTTATCGTTCAAAAAGGTCCTCAACCAGGCTGGCCAATATTGGCTTCGAAGGAGTAGAAAAAGGTGTGAGAAGAAGGGACAGCTGGGAGTTGGTGAAAGAAAGAAAAGTAGAAGGCAAATTTGGAATGATAAAGAGAGACATTGGCTAGCTTCATGCCATAAGTGGTAGGGTTTGGTACTAAAAACCTTAGACACTTAGAATGCAAATCAATGAAGTATGCAAAAAGCTAGAGTTGGAGTATCCAAAATGGGCCTCCTTAGTTGGTATCCATAAGCTTTTCACAAAAGAGGGAACAACCTCTGTAGACATGGCGCAAGACATAAGGAGCTAAGGCCACCTGCTTATGCAAAACAAAGGCTTTGGCAAGAGGGGCAAACTCAGGCATAATCCTCTGAGAAGAAGTACATAAGATAAATTTGCAGAGCCAATATAATAAAAAGGAAAAGAATTCCCTATCAGTCATAAGGCCTTCCTTTTGGTTCTCAGTCTTAATAGAGTCACTATAGGATGAGTTTGGAAGGGGAAGAGAAAAAGGAATGCTGAGATCAGGGTAGTCTGAACCAAATGGAGTACCAATAGGGGATAATCCTAACAAATGGCAAATGTCAAGAGCAGTAGGAGCCATCATCCCACATCTAAATTGGAAGAAATTGAAAGCAGAATTCCAAAAACAAAGAGCAGCAGGTATTAAAAATGGGTCCTCCGAAATGGTGAACTTGGACAATTGAAGGGCATTGAAAAGGAAAAGTTCCTGAAGATCCAGTGTCCTAGCAAGGACGACTCGATCATACCATTCCTCCTATTCCGGTCTTACTGTGGGCCAGCAGCGATGGAGTCGGTTCACTCTCCAGTTTCCCCAATCAAGACCGCCTTCATAAATGAGACCATGATCCTCCAAACGCAGGTACAAAGCTGGAAGTTATTCCAGGACCTCTTTAAAAATAGGTCCAAGCATATATTCTTGTTGTTCATGGCGACGGGGAATGAAAATACGTCCATCAATAGCACTTTTCTCGCCAGCTTTGTATTTCTCACACTCGTCAGCAATGATCCTTTTTAAGGCTACGGATGGACTTACAAGCTCCACGACTGATATCTTCGAGGTAGAAGAAGCCATTGAGAGGAGTTTTCAGAAGACGAAGTTGAGAAAGAGGGTAAAGGAAACGAGAGGTCAATAGAGATGAAGGGTTTGTATGTTGGGCTAGCAAGTAAATTAAAAGCACGAAATGAAAGGGTTTTTAAACCTCTCTATCTGAAAAATGCCTAATTGTTTTAAATGAGTAGAATTCATAAAGAGGTACTGAAGGTACGGATACGAAAAGTTTCTCTCAATATTAATAATTTGGGAGGGAAACGTATCTCAAACACTTATATTGGCTTTGAAATCAAATATTTGGCGTCGAAGCCAAGCGTTGGCTCCAAAGTCAGATGACAAACATCCAGCTAGGGCTTCAAAATTAGGAAGTTGACTTCGGAGCACATTTCGTACCTAAGAGTACAAGAATACTTAGGTGTTTGTTTACTTCAAGGGGATTAAAGACCTGCTTTTAGGTTTCTTGGTGAAAGTAAAATCCTTCGAAGTAAAATTTGAAATACTCTGCAGTTAGAATTTGTATGTTCTAGACTTCGAAGTGACATAAAACCAATATTTGGTTAAGTAGTGAATGATACAAAGGGACTCACTCTTTTAAAGTAAAACAGGGCAATCCCTAAGGGAAGTTTCCATACTTTGAAAAATGTAGACTATTTTTTCAAAGCAAAATTAGTTAATTCGAAATTGTTGATTGTGTTAAACATATGATTGGAATGAGAAGACCTAAGGCAAAGATTGGCAATTACACTCCATATGTTAGGGAAATTCAAATTAGGTTTCCAGTGTTGCATTGGAAATGTTCAAATCCGGTTTCGAAGGACAACATCGATAAATTCGAAGCTCTGATTTTGTTTGCTTTGGGCGAATAGAATAAAATCAGACCATGTTGAATAAAGAAAGGAAAACTTAGCTTTATTAATATGAAAGTAATTACATCAGAAAGCCTTCTTGGCTACATATTCAATTTCATAAAAATAAGGAATAGAAAAAATAACAAGGTCATGAAATTTATTCCAACAGTGGTCAATGAATTTATGTTCTCCTTTTATTCTGTCCTCTATCTGCTCCAAACTAGGCTGTTGTAGCTGATATGCTCTTATTTGATAAAAAAGTCGTTCAACTTTTATTTCGAACTCTATTTCTTTTAATCCTTGTTCCATCTCATCTATATCTACATCATCCCAGTATGCAGAATCTTTATTTTTGAAGTCATTATATTCATCGATAAGGTTCTCTGCTTCATACTGGGTTTGAATTCAACAGGCAGAGATTTTGTCCAAAGATTTAGTGGTAGCTAAAGAAGTTTGGTACCAATGAAGAAGCAGTGGGAGATGATCCAAAAACATCTGAAGTTTTGCTTGAGCAATAGGGTTGAGGATATGACCCTGGGTCATGATGTCACAAGCCCATCGAAAGTTCTTGAGAGGAATATCACCCCCAAGAACATTGAAGGGCAAGTGAGAAAAGGCTGCAAGCAGAAGTTGAGTTTGATATCGCTCAAGTATAGTGGGGGGAGCTAGAGGTTGGTAAGAAGGAAGAAATTGATTCTCAAAAAGAGTAAGTCTTAGTTCTTCCATCCGATGAGGGCTTTGAGGAAGTGCAGGAGGATCCTCCCCAAAGGAAGAAGGGAACTGGGGGTTGTTTACGCATTCAAGCCAATCAGAAGAGCAAAATTTTTCCTTCTAGGCTAAGAATGATGGGCTGTACCCTTGGGCTTCCTCTGGATGACGAGTGGCTTGCATTATCTTCGTAGGCATGGAAGATGTGTACCATGCTATAAGTAAGTTGTCTTCCAAACTGCGTCAGCGATCGTGGATACATAGGGGTAAACCACCGAGCTCCGAGCAAAAGGAGGAAAAAACAAAGGGCCAATGAATTTGATGAATCAATGGTTAATTCACTCTCTTAGCTTGGATTCCTCAGGTTCTGGCCAACTTCCCCAGCCATAAGCTTTAGAAGAAGAAGAAGAAGAAACCACAACCTCATCCCAAGGAGAAAGTTTTGGGGTAGAAGAAGAGCTTCCAATATCTATTTTTGCAAAGTCTTGGGCTAAAGAATTATGAACAATAGGTTCGTGATCCAAAGGTCGATGATTTGCAAAAGCTTCCATGACTTGAATAAATGGAGATGGATAGGTGTGGCTAATAAATGCATGAAAATTCTTTCGAGGGTGAACATCGTTATCTAACAACTCCTCGTATGCTTGATCTATGCCGAAGAAGGTTTGTTTGGCCATGTGAACTGTATTAGTCTTTTTGAATGCTCAGATAGTGAGAAATGTTCAAGGTGTAGAAAAGAATTTAATGCAGTCGGTTGCAGTTCTAAGAAGATGCAAAACCCATGCACGTCCTAGGACGTGGGTAAAGTGCTTTGATCCACTAATATCACCATGTATTGCGTATATTAGTGCGGGGGGTAATGTTGGTTGTATAATTTGTATAAGCCAATCACAATTCAACACGTGGCATGAAAAGGGCAATTTGGGGAGCTAATATAAATTGCCAACTATAGTCAAACACGTGTCAATCCATACTGGTAATAATGGGTCTGCGTAGCATTGGAATGATTGAGGGATATAAGGTGATGTGGCCTAACGGTTACTCACAAGGTTCAAATTCAAAATCCAGAGGGAAGCCTAACTGCAAACATAACGTAGTGGGGTTGATTGTGAGAGAGCATGTACAGCAATCATGGAGGGACATTTCGACAGTTAGGAGCCCACTTCGACGGTTATCATTGAGAAGTATAAATAGCAGAAAAGGCCCCAGAAAGGAGGATCTAGACTCAGATCAAAAAACCAATTTTATTTACTTTGTTTTACCTTCCAGTTTTTACAGTTCTTTACATTTCTGTACTTCAAATTCCTATACTACACTTCATTCATAGGAGTAGTTTCAAATAGCTTGTTGCTATTGTAGACGTCCCCGAACGTCCTGGGAGGGAAATCCCGTTTTGTTTGTTTGGGCTCACTACAGTTCGGACTCAAAAGTCATGGTCCTGTATCTAATCTCGCAGAGTGCAATGCAAGACCGATGAATCATCAAAGAGTCCAAATCTGGCAAATCGTTTTGGAAAACAAATTTTTAGAAAGAAGTGCCAAACATGGACTGCTTTTCCAGATACAGAGTCGCCACCTAAATGTTTATTTTGGGAAAATTTAGGAAACCCTTACTCGTTTGCCTAAGGCCACGTGTCCGTCATTACCAAAGTTGTCTCGGCTCGGGAACTTGGGTACGATTGGGGAAGGTCACTTCGTGAGCACCCCCGCTCGCCCGATCAAAGATTGGCCTCTACTAACCATGATATTGAGTTTTGAAAACATTATGCATTCTTATTCCGGTTATTAGCCTAGATTTATTACGTGATGCGCACAGCATACAAGTATAAACTGAATCGCCTGAATTGGAACAACACATCTCATGTTTGTTTATTTTGGAAATGGTTTGATAATGCTACCCGCAAGTAGGCTAAGACGTGGATTTGCCGCCCTCAGGTGGGCTTAGAAAACGTGTTGGTTTGCCACTCTCAAGTGGGCTTAAAACTTACAGTTAATGCATTATTCCAATTCAGATAATCCAACCTTCACCTACAGGCATTCAGGTAGGTATATCACATAAGCACATAGCCTCATGGTAAGCATGCTATCATGGCAGTCACTCACACACATGCAAGGATGCTAAAGCATAAACACTTACCGAGTACTCCAAGCCAAAACAGAAGCTATGTTAGAAATCCGTGCATGATCCTAACTATGCTGAAATGCCTAATGCAACACATGCAGGAATGCAACTATAATAGGCTCGACTATTCTAAAGATGGCATGTGAAATGCTACAACTAACAAGTATTCAACTCGGAATTGAAATACAATGCAGTTAGTATGATGCGTCGAGCCCGGTGCATGCAATACAGATGAATGATGCAAACATGCAAGCATGAGTATGCTAATTGAAACATGCTATAATCTAACCATCATAAAGCTGGTAAATAAAAGGGAGAAAGACGTGGGGTTGGAAGACATACATCACACACACGCACACTTATTACAATTGTGCCCTCGCTCGGAGGGTCCGAATAAACAATACAGTCCGAATAAATAATTAACTACTCTAGCTAATAAAATATTACAAAACCCTAATTAATTAGCAAATTAACTAGGAAAGTGAATAAACTAGCATGCAAGCTATAAAATGGACTGCCTCAGCTCTTGTTCTGAATGACGGAAGATGCATGCATACTCGGGTCGCCTTGTCGGGAAATTCCATCACGACGCCTCGCCTCGCCTTTGTTTGCAATTGATCTCAAAAACTTGCACAAAGCTCCAGAAGGCTGAAACTCCACCTTGGGAAGGCCACCGACCAGTTATTAGCATGGGAGACCACTTGCCGACCACCCTTTGTGGTGGAGACCAAAGAGGGTGGTCGGCCTGCCAGAAAATCTGGTCAGCCGACCAGTTTCCACCTCTGGTTTCTGGTTTTTCTGCAACAAAGGTAAGAGAGAGAAAAGGCAATGTATTTTCAACATATGTGTGCACAGCCACTCTCCCCGTCATTGCACAAGCTCTAGGGAGTGTAGTCCTCGATCCTCGTGCCATCAATCACGCATCTCGATTCATAATGGCCGAGGAGTCGAATTGCACGACTCAATGGGACATGAATGCACATATAAACACAACAAGGCCTAAACTCCATCATGGGTAATCCGGAGTGTCGGCGACCGGAAATTGAGACACGTTTCGTCCCTTTGAGTACAAAATGCCCCTCGTTTCCCGTGTTTGGACTAACCCTACTCCAAACACAATGCAATAAGATGACATACACAATGCGACTAACGTGCAACCCTAAATGCAATGCAACCTAATCATGCTGGCATGCGAAGGATGATATGCACACATGCAACCTAGCATACGCAATGCTATGGACTAAAATGGCATACACAATGCACACGAGCTATATGGCATACACAATGCACACATACGAAGATGGACATACACAAAGGCATAATCAAAGCACACACAATGCGATGGTCAAACATGCAACAACATGAACCAAATGGCATACACAATGCAAGGTGGACTTAAACCAATATGAGTGGACCTCAGTCACATTCAAATCAGTGGCCATACGATGAAAATGAGACAACCGAAATACATGCAGACGTGCACGAATGCGAAGGACCGATCCTAAGGCATCAAATGCCACTCTACCAAAACATGGCAAGGGATGAAGTATGGCATACAAACACACATGACACAGCTCTAAAATGGCATAAAAGATGATCCCGAAACATGCGAACATTCCACACAATGCACACTAGATGGCTCGGGTACCGAAACTAGTAAAGCGGGTTACACTAGAGGTACACAAAGCAATGCACCAATGGCAAAACCAACCCCAAACAGACCATAGGCAGGTTTGAAACAGTGGGGAAATGGCCTAAAATGATGGCTCGGAATGCAAAGAAATGGAGCTCATTTAATGGTCAGTAAACGAGGCATACAAGCCCGACTCTCAAATGCATTTAAAGAGTACAAAACATGGGAATATGCCATTCATATAAGCTCTGAAATATGATGTATAATGGCCCCAAAATAAGAAAACATCTCAGTATATGCATGTAGTGGACCTCAAAACTCAAAGCTAAGCATGGACATTGAACTACAAGCATGCAAAACAAGTATCGTTCGACCATGAGACCCAAAAACAGTTTAAGGCATGGCCAAAAAGTGCTAAAATCAAGGGTCAACAAAGCATGCAAAGAAAGCTAGTGAACCATGAGTTGTGCTACAACCATATGAAGCATATGAGAGCTCACCAAAACAGCCAAAAACAGAAGTATGCCATGCCAAAATATGCCCAAAAACCCACTAAAACTCAGTCAATGCACGCAAAGAATGATAGGTTCCTTTGGAAGGCCATGCAAAGGGTTATTCTACACATGTATGATGGACACACAAAATGGAAAAACCACCTCTGGAAAGAGGTTATGAGGGTCCTAAAACCCACCAAAAAGGTCCTGAAATTAGTCTAGGAAGCATGCAAGTGAAAGCCCCTTTGAAAGGCCTTGAATAGGATTGTTCTACATATGCATAATAGACACTTTATATGGAAAAATGGGCTCTGGAAAGAGCCTATGCAGACCTTAAAACTCACCAAATAATGCTTGAAATAGGGCTTTGAAACATGCAAGTATGAGCCCCTTTGGAAGGCCAACAAAGCTAGTAAACAAATCAAGGGGTGAGAGGGTCACCCCTCTTTGATTTTAGGGCTCAAAAACACATGTTAGCCACTAAAAATCCTCTGTATTTCAGTGGCTAAAAGGCCAAACCAAGTCCAACACAAATGCTCTGATGCATAGCCCTAAACATGAGGAAATGAAGCATGCAAAGGGGGAGATGACCCCAAACAGAAAAAATGTCTTAAAAAAACATGTTTATAAGCTCAAAATTTTTTTTTTTTTCAGTTTATGACAAAACCCAGAAATGCTTGCAAATAAGGCTAAAGAATGAAGCAAAATAAAGCTACAAAGAGGGAAATGGTGACTTACCCTTGTAGCCCAACAATGCAGCAAGCTCTGGACCGAGAAAGTGAGCCCTCAACCTCTGAAAAACAGCTCCAAGGTACTTAGGATGGTAGTGGAGGTGTTGTGCTTGGAGGTGTAGTGCAAATGGGGCCAAGAACTTCAACCTTTGAAGCTAAATGAGAGAGATACAGAGAGATGTATATGCATGAGCCTTAAACAAAATTCTAAACCCTAGCAATGGAAGAGGGCCCTTCCCTTCATGGAGGAGAAGGTCTAAAGCTTCTCTAAGAAGCTTAAAACCAAGCTCAAACATCCACCATACACGTGTATGGAGGATGCATTCTGAGGCTTCCAGCTGGCACAACTGGCTTTAACTCAATGAGACAAAAAAGCAAAAAGATGGCCAACCAGTCTAGGTGGTCGGCCGACCACTCCCCCTGGTTGGCCGACCAGGGGTCAAAAGGGTCAAGAAGAAAAGGTGGACGGCCTACCCATATTGGTAGCCTCCCAGGTGAATGCAACTCAGTGGTATAGTGGGAGACCAGAAATTATGGCTCAAAGGTGAGGGAGACCAAGGGGTCAAAAGGGTAAACCATCAAAGGTGGTCGGCCTACCCATATTGGTGGTCTCCCAGGTGAATGCAACTCAGTGGTGGTATGGGAGACCAGAAATTATGGCCCAAAAGTGAGGGAGACCAGCTCTCTAACAAGAAAAATCGGGCGATTGGGGAAAGGTGGTCTCCAAGAAGAAAAGGTGGTCTCCTACTATACTACCACTTTTCTAACAATGAAACTAGGGTCCATTCCAAAAATGAACCCTAACCGATGCATAACGAGGGTTCGGGGGCCAAAATGCGCAGCCGGGAGCCCCGAAAACTGACTGTTAAGTGCCGGAAGTGGCGCGCGACCCCGAAGGTGGTCTCCTGGGCCACAGTGTCCCTCTAGGGAGAGGAAAGAAGGCGTATGCCAAAAACTGGAGCAAACGGACGTAGTTAAGCGGTTCCGAACTGAGGTGTGCCGCCGACGGCTTAAAAAATCGGAAACGGGTCACCAAACAGGAAAAGTGGTCTACGACCACGAAACGTAGCCTGCGGCCACTAAGAGATGGTCTATGAGACCTCTCCCTCCCTTCAGGAAGGAAAAAATAGAGAAAAGAGGACCTGGTTCGCAAATCGAGGCAAAGCACAACAGAGCCCCGAAGTCCGGAGGCAAGGCTCTCGGCCGAGACTTCGCAACCTTAGAACGAGCACAATATGCGTCATCACCGAGCGCTCAATCGGTGACATCTGAGTCTTAAGGTCGGTCAAAAATGGGGTGTCTACAGTTGCCCCTCTTTGACAGAACTCGAAGTTCAAACGTGACGGGAGTGAATGTCAAAGCCCAGAAACGACCCATTTTTGACAAGGCCGAAGACTTAGACAAACAGGCAAGATAACAAAGAAATGTGCCCGTAGGCAGGGGCAAAATGCAAGGGACATGCACAAAGCCGAACATAACTTATGATCATGCAAAGGAAACTGTAATGAAGCATATATACACAATAAATGCAACAATTTAAGCAAGCGAATAAAAACCAAACTACATTACATGCAGAAAGGATATAAAAAGATTATGCAATCTTAGCGAGCATGTACGATAGATACACAAAAGTGGACGAGGTGTGATAGATACACAGAGTGAGTAAGCATGTGCGATAGACACACAAAGCGAGTGTAGTGACAGATACACTAAAGTGAACATGTGATGGATACACAAAGCGTGCGCGTGATGGATACACAAAGCGAGCGTGTGATAGATACACAAAGGGTGAACACAAAGTGTGATAGATGCACTATGTGAGCAGAGTATGATAGATACACTAAAGGTGAACACAAAGTGTGACAGATGCACTATGTGAACAGAGTATGATAGATACACTAAAGGTGAACACAAACTGCGATAGATGCACTATGTGAACAAGTGTGATGGATACACAAAAGGTGAACACAAAGTGTGATAGATGCACTAAGTGAACAAGTGTGATGGATACACTAAAGGTGAACACAAAGTGTGATAGATGCACTAAGCGAACAAGTGTGATGGATACACAAAAGGTGAACACAAAGTGTGATAGATGCACTAAGTGAACAAAGTCTGATAGATACACTAAAGGTGAACACAAAGTGTGATAGATGCACTGAGTGAACAAAGTATGATTGATATACTAAATGTGAACACGAAGTGTGATAGATGCACTTAGTGAACAGAGTATGATTGATATACTAAAGATAATGAAGTGAATATGTGTATGATAGATACACAAAATAAGGATGTGTGTGATAGATACAGAAAATGAGAATATGTGTGATAGATACAGAAAATGAGAATGTGTGTGATAGATACAGAAAATGAGAATGTGTGTGATAGATGCACAGAATGTGTGTGATAGATACACAAAATGAGAATGTGTGTGATAGATACACAATGAATGAAGTGTGAGAGTGTACTTGATACACTAAGTGAATGATTTTAAACGAAACTTCTTTGAATGAACCGTACATACAATATCGTGCATGAATGAGAAAGAAACTTCATAGATACAATGCAATACAATGCATGATGCTTAAGGAAAGCAATAAATGGACAAAGCAGCGCTTTAGAAAGCACCTCATGTGGTGAGTGCCGGTGAACCGCTCGTCTCCGATGAGGATCTTCCCTTGTGCTCTTCGAACACTTACCTTCAACTTACAGTACAAAGGCCCTGAAATGCTGACAAGGGTTCTTCACGTAGAACACTTTGGATGCTGCCTTTTTTCCTGATCATATTCACAACTTTCACTATTCTCCAACGGGGTGACAGACTAGATTGGTTCAGTATTCAAAATTGAGGTGCATACACACTATCTCAACCTATGGGGCTTCCATACAGATTTCAAGCCAAGGACACGCCTCTGGGTATTTAAACCAAACTTTAGTCTCGGAAATCCCAAACCTTTGCATTCTAGGCAACAGCCATTCGAACTCTAGTTTCCTCCGTCGCAGTTGGTCTCCTAGGAACTCATTGCGAACACATCCAAGATGCCTTTGGCAGGGAATGGTACTCAGGGAGAGCACTTTTGATCGCCATTCTAGCTTGAAGCAGACTTGATCTTGAGCTTGAGGTAGAGGCACACCCATACGTCGGAGCATTGGCAAGACCTGAAGAGGTACACACGGAATACAATCACAGCACGTGTCGAAGTCGAAACACACTAAGATGCTTTGATTTTCCTTCTTTTCTTTTGCTTTGCAGTCTGGAACCCATATAGCCTCAGATAGGTCCTAGTTTTATTGTTCCCACATGACCCGGGTTGAACCTTGCGGTTTTTGAAAGAACAAAATCTTGTTTTACACAAATGTGGAGAACGGCATGGCACTCTGAGCACAAAACGATCCATTTTTGAAATTAAAATGAGAAAAGGGTTCTCAACCGGGTATTGAGCCTACAACTGACCACAGTAAAAGGAAAGACTCAACAACGGAAAACAAAAGGTAGACAACCTAAACACGTCGAGACACACTTGAAACGACTCAAAACAAGAATCGAGACAAACAAAACAAAAGATACGACACTCAGACATGCACAGGGAGCCTGTTTCTCTGGGTATTGTTTCCCACCCTCTCTCATTTGTCATTCTCACGAATGCAAAGGACTGATCCTAAGGCATCAAATGCCACTCTACCAAAGCATGGCAAGGGATGAAGTATGGCATACAAACACACATGACACAGCTCTGAAATGGCATAAAAGATGATCCCGAATCATGCGAATATATCACACAATGCATGCTAGATGGCCCGGGTACCGAAACTAGTGAAGCGGGTTACACTATAGGTACACAAAGCAATGCACCAATAGTAAAACCAACCCTAAACAGACCCTAGGCAGGTCTGAAATAATGGGGAAATGGCCTAAAATGATGGCTCGGAATGCAAAGAAATGGAGCTCATTCAATGGTCAGTAAACGACGCATACAAGCCCGTCTCTCAAATGCATTTAAAGAGTAAAAAACATGGGAATATGGCATTCACATAAGCTCTAAAATATGATGTATAATGGCCCCAAACAAGAAAACATCTCAGTATATGCATGTAGTGGACCTCAAAACTCAAAGCTAAGCATGGACATTGAACTACAAGCATGCAAAACAAGTATCGTTCGACCATGAGACCCAAAAATAGAGCTAAGGCAGTCCAAAATATGCACAAAATCAGTTTAAGGCATGGCCAAAAAGTGCTAAAATCAAGGGTCAACAAAGCATGCAAAGAAAGCTAGTGAACCATGAGTTGTGCTACAACTATATGAAGCATATGAGAGCTCACCAAACCAGCCAAAAACGGAAGTATGCCATGCCAAAATATGTCCAAAAATCCACTGAAACTCAGTCAATGCATGCAAGAATGATAGGCTCCTTTGGAAGGCCATGCAAGGGGTTATTCTACACATGTATGATGGACATACAAAATTGCAAAACCACCTCTGGAAAGAGGTTATGAGGGTCTTAAAACCCACCAAAAAGGTCCTGAAATTAGTCTAGGAAGCATGCAAGTGAAAGCCCTTTTGAAAGGCCTTGAATAGGATTGTTCTACACATGCATAATAGACACTTTATATGGAAAAATGGGCTCTGGAAAGATCCTATGTAGACCTTAAAACTCACCAAATAGGGCCTGAAATAGGGCTTTGAAACATCAAGTAGGAGCCCCTTTGGAAGGCCAACAAAGCTAGTAAACAAATCAAGGGGTGAGAGGGTCACCCCTCTCTGATTTTAGGGCTCAAAAACATATGTTAGCCACTGAAAATCCACTAGATTTCAGTGGCTAAAAGGCCAAACCAAGGTCAACACAAATGCTCTAATGCATAGCCCTAAACATGAGGAAATGAAGCATGCAAAGGGGAAGATGACCCCAAACAGAAAAAATTTCTTAAACAAACATGTTTATAAGCTCAAAACAAAACTTTTTTCAGTTTATGATAAAACCCATAAATGCTTGCAAATAAGGCTAAAGAATGAAGCAAAATAAAGCTACAAAGAGGGAAATGGTGACTTACCCTTGTAGCCCAGTAATGCAGCAAGCTCTGGAATGAGAAAGTGAGCCCTCAACCTCTGAAAAACAGCTCCAAGGTACTTAGGATGGTAGTGGAGGTGTTGTGCTTGAAGGTGTAGTGCAAATGGGGCCAAGAACTTCAACCTTTGAAGCTAATGAGAGAGATACAAGAAGATGTGTATGCATGAGAACAAAATTCTGAACCCTAGCAATGGAAGAGGGCCTTTCCCTTTATAGAGGAGAAGGTCTAAAGCTTCTCCAAGAAGCTTAAAACCAAGCTCAAGCATCCTCCATACACGTGTATGGAGGATGCATTCTGAGGCTTCCAGCTGGCACAACTGGCTTTAACTCAATGAGACAAAAAAGCAAAAAGAGTCAACCCTCAAAGGTGGTCGGCCTACCCATATTGGTGGTCTCCCAGGTGAATGCAACTCAGTGGTGGTATGGGAGACCATAAATTGTGGCCCAAAAGTGAGGGAGACCAGCTCTCTAACAAGAAAAATCGGGCGACCGGGGAAAGGTGGTCTCTAAGAAGATAAGGTGGTCTCCCACCATACTACCACCTTTCTAACAATGAAACTAGGGTCCATGCCAAAAATGAACCCTAACCGATGCAAAACGAGGGTTCGGGGTTCAAAACGCGCAGCCGAAAGCCCCGAAAACTGCTGTTAAGCGCCGGAAGTGGCGCGCGACCCCGAAGGTGGTCTCCCGGGCCACAGTGTCCCTCTAGAGAGAGGAAACAACGTGTGTGTGAAAAACTGGAGCAAACGGAGGTAGTTAAGCGGTCCCGAACCGAGGTGCGCGGCCAACGGCTCCGAAAATCGAAAACTGGTCTCCAAACGGGAAAAATGGTCTACGACCACGAAACGTAGCCTACGGCCACTGAGAGATGGTCTACGAGACCTCTCCCTCTCTTCGGGAAGAGAAAAATAGAGAAAACAGGACCTAATTTGCAAATCGAGACAAAACACAAAAGAGCCCCGAAGTTCGGAGGCAAGGCTCTCAGCCGAGACTCCGCAACCTCATAACTAGCACAATATGCGTCATCACCGAGCGCTCAATCGGTGGCGTCTGAGTCTTAAGGTTGGTCAAAAATGGGGTGTCTACAACTGTAAATCTCTACGAGGTTGGGTCAGATCATTGTAAGTTTTTCATTCTAATTATTGAAATTATGAAATTATTCTTCATTTAGTTGTTATTTGCTAAATTCTCCTAAACAAGCCACCAGTAAAAGTTCTCTTCATTAAGGCTGAAAGAACTAAAACACAATCGCCTGATAATTGGTTGGCAATTAATTTTCTGTAAGGACTGATTGATCCTTTCTGGCACGCTTCAAATTACAATACCAACCTTCGAAAGTCAAAAAAGCTAACAAATACAAAAAGACAAAAACTGATGGCATGTTGTAATGGTATATACATACTAATTAGTCACTAATTTTTTTTACCCCTAGAGATAAATGTAGCAAAATCTACATTAATAAACGAATGTAGAACGTTGCCACTATATTTAATGATAAAAAAATAGATAACGATTCCCTGCCATTGTTTCTTATAGTTAGTGGTCCTAATCTAATGACTCAAATTTAAAATTAAAATAACACTAATATTAAACACCTTAAAATTACTTTAACTTTAAACATAAACAATTGGATAATAAGTGTAAGACCATTCTAGAGAGATCTATTGCAAAGAATTTAAATCCCAAAAGAAAAAATAGAAAGAAATCTATTGATATATAACCTTTTCTATATTTTTATTTATTTTTTGATGGGCAAAAGTAAATGGTTAGTAGTTAAGTTAGTACCTTGGGGGAGTTGACACTCACACCTATACACCTTGTAAGAAAATCTTGCCTTCTCATTCTAGTGGAACCCAAAGGTCTCTCTCTTAAAAGAGACTTGGTGCCAAAGGACAAGCTAACTAGGTTAGAGCCCTTTGATTTTCTATATTTTTTTTTTTGTCAACAAAGATAAAATGGATAAGCACACATGTGCGTGCATATTACCAAATAAATTTGAACAAGTATAACATAGTCCAGGTCTACCTTAAGTTAATTACCAAACACATTCCTACGCGTAATTCAAAGAAATCAAACTCATTACGACTGAGCCAAACAAATTATTGTTCTATTTTTTACTCAAACTATTTATCCAATTGCTGAATGGATTGAATCATCCAAGCAGCCTCCTTATTGAATACATGAGATGGTCATTTTGACAAGAATCTATTAACCAAACAGTCATGCATTGAGACTAGACTTACCAAACAGTCAATGCAACCAAACGCAGTGTAGCATGGTACCTCTCAAGCACACTATATAAAGCTTGCAGCACAAGCACATTGAGTATAACTTTCATATAAACAAACTGATATACAAATTGGTTTAGTGAGAAAAATAGAAATATGATGGACACCAATAGCAACATTGCTAAAAGATGGAGGGTTCTAAGCGGTGAAGAAAACTGGAAGGGCCTACTAGACTCTCTAAATATTGATCTTTGGGGGTATATCATTCACTATGGAGAAATGACTCAAGCAACTTACGACAACTTCATCTCTGATAAGTTGTCAAAATATGTAGGAAGCAGCCAGCAGGTATGCAAAGACAGACCTCTTTGCTAAATTGGGTCTAGATCCGTCGAGGTATCGCGTGACTAAATATTTGTACGCAACACAACATCATCAACCCCAGTCATCGATGCATTCATCTTGAAGTCTCTATCAAGGGAGGCATGGAGCAAAGAATCGAATTGGATGGGATATGTCGCTGTGGCCACAGACGAAGGGGTGGCTAAGCTGAGGAGGAGAGACATTGTGGTTGCCTGGAGAGGAACACACCAGGCCTTGGAATGGGTTAATGATTTGCAAATTCTTCTCGTTTCACCTTCAAAGATACTTGGAGAGCAAGATGATGATACTAAGGTGCATCAGGGATTTTACTCTATCTACACTTCAAATGATCCAAGATCACCATTCACCAAGACTAGTGCTAGAGACCAGGTAATTTTGATAAACTATTTACATATAAGCTTATACTTCTTAAGTAAGGAAAAACATACCCAACCTAAAAAAGTTGATCAAAAAATGAATCATATATAGATTCAAACTTTGTGTGATGTGAGCACACTAAGAAGACGTCTAGTGCACGGCGCTTCATTTTTTCAGATAACTTTTTCGGGCTTCCTAACATTGTAGTTCAAGAAAAGATAGTACATAGTAAGTTCTTAATTTGCAGAACAATGCCAAAACTAATATTGTTGTTTCATCATTTATAATATATTTTAGGTTCTTGAAAAGGTCAGAAGGCTTGTTGAAGAATACCAAAATGAAGATATCAGCATAACTGTAGTTGGTCACAGTTTGGGTGCAGTAATTGCAACCCTAAATGCATTTGACATAGCTGCCAACGGATTGAACATTCCTAGAAACCAGCCAGACAAGGCGTGTCCTGTGACTGCCCTTGTGTTTGCTAGCCCAAGAGTTGGTGATTCAGACTTCAAAAAGGTCTTGTCTGGGCTCAAAAATCTCTGTGTTCTACGTGTTCGTAATGCCCTAGATATTGTTCCAAAGGTTCCATTCATAAGCTACAAAAACGTGGGTGAAAAATTAGCAATTGACACTATGAAGTCGGAGTACTTGAAGAAATGTGGAACTCTGAAAAGTTGGCATAACTTGGAAGCTTACCTACATGGTGTTGGAGGTACACAAGGATCAAAAGGAGGGTTCAAGTTGGAAATTGATCGGGATATTGCGCTTGTTAACAAATTGGTGGATGCTTTAAAGGATGAATATTTAATACCAACTTCATGGCGGGTTGAAAAGAACAAGGTCATGGTTCAACAAGCGGACGTCACTTGGAAGTTGATGGACCATGAACCAGATCATCTCAAAGATGATTTTTTGAACTCTTGGAAATTGACGGACTATAAGCCAGATCATCAAGATGATGATTTCTCAATCTTTACTAAGGCTGAGAAAATTATGAAAGCTTAAGCTCTACTACTATGTAGTTGAAGTTGTTTCTATGCTCTTAAGTAAATGTTTCCTTAAATTAAGTTTTATTAACCTAGTTATGAGTGTATGTTGGAATCCTGTTTAGAGGTTTAAGTTTTGGTTTTGATAGTGTTGTCAGGATTTCCTCTGAGGTTTGCTTGTAGCTCTTTAGGTCTTTGCCTTGAACTATCTTGCATACTTTGTTCTTTTTTCTTTTTTCCTTTTTTGTGGTAATAAATCTCACTTGGCCCAAAGAAAAAAGTTGGTGGTGGGTAAGTTACATTAATCCAATGGACCTGATCATATTTAACCAATC
The DNA here is from genome assembly GCF_055761805.1 of Camellia sinensis. Classification (NCBI taxonomy): domain Eukaryota; kingdom Viridiplantae; phylum Streptophyta; class Magnoliopsida; order Ericales; family Theaceae; genus Camellia; species Camellia sinensis. Next base: position 37,510,907 of record NC_138969.1, on the reverse strand, counting down.
TTATCTGTTTGGTGTTGTGTTTTTCTTTTCTCTTTTTTATTTTTTGAAAACATAAATAACTTCTTTGGAATTTTTTTTTTTTTTTTTTTGTGAAATTTCCTGTATCATACTTATTCTCGAGCAAAAGTGCTACCTCCATTTTAATTAGCAATTTAGGCATGCAAGGCACTTGTATGAAACACATGTAACTGAACTTCATTAAGGACATCCAAGTATTGCATCCCATATATATGTGTGTGTGTGCGTGTGTGTGTGTGTGTGTTTTTTTTTTTATTGGTGCAAAGAAAAGTTTATTGATGCAAAACAATGTAGTAAAATTCATGGGTTGTTAAAATTTAATTAAAGAAAAGAAACCAATAATGAAGAATTTAAGAACATCATGCACATCGCTACACGTAAGGGGGAGGGAGTTTCCGCTAGCTCCTAGCTCCTCTTTGTTGATGTAATTTATCATACTTTGTATGTTTTTATCAATAAAACTTTCTTTTGCTGATTAAAAAAAAAAACATATGGGGGAGGGAAAGGCAAAGTCGTGGCTAGGCATGGGAGGAATGCCCGATCGTTGGGCTAGTTGAAAAAAGTGACCTCTAAAATGGAAAATTTATTTTTTTTAACTAAAATTTTTAAAAAAATTAAATTCAAATTGTTGTTGGAGAGATGTTCTTAGTCATGAACTAAACGATGCAAATTTGGCCGTCACAGATAGTTTTGCCGGTGGACTACTTGTTGTCACCACTTTTTGCGAAGTTAATTTCGGTTTTTAGCGACGGAGTTTAGTTGTAGGTAATTAGACCAAAAAAATATTTTTAGCGATGAATACAATTGATTTTCACTGAAACTAACAATTGCAATGATGTGAAATCGTTACTATCTAATTTAAAAGTATAGTGATTAGAGAAATGAAAATTTTATTATTTATTAAAATGGGAGGCACACATATTGTGTGCTAAGAAAAAATACTTGTAACCACTTTGTAATTCAAAAGATATGATCTTTTTATATAAATAATAATAATTGACTTTATTGAAAATCTTGTTCTAAGAGGTGTTTATAGGTCAGTTTGGTTTGATTTGATACTAAATCTGGCACCAATCCAATCTGAGTGGTTTCAAATTTTTAAATTCAGAACTAAACCAATCATGTACTAGAACTAACTCAAACCAACCCAATGTAGCTTTGGTTGGTTAGGTTTAAAATCAAGTTCCATTATATTAAAAATAATTGAATAGATCAATAATAAATAATTAAATAAATAAATCTTTAACATTGAAACATTTTTTTTAGATCGGTAAAAGAAAAGTTTATTAATTACTTCAATGAAAAACAAAGATACAATCAATCAATAAATAAATAAATAAATAAAGAGGATGCAAAGAGCATCAAAACTGACAAACTAATTCCAACCAAGTTTGCATTTGAGAGAGAGCCTCAATCATAAGATTGCATGCCACCAAGTTGGTAAGGAACCAACCCAAGCTGAAACACTGCACACTGGAAGCATTTAAACATAATATAAATAAAACGTAAAATATTATTTAAAACTTGAAAATCAAAATAAAATAGTTTAAGTAAATTATATTTAAAAAAAATAATCATTAACTTTGAGACACATATAACCTAGGTTTTGCAGACAAGTCCACAAATCTGTGGTGAAGCAAGCTCTTTGGATTGAGCTACTAGTCAATACATTTTTCAATGTTTGTTTCTCACTGCCGTACAATTCCAAGTAATCTCTTGGTATGGTCAATCATGACAATAATTTGAATTTTGGTTACATAACGCTGCAAAAGTGCTCAAATCTTTCAATATAATTATATATATATATATATATGTATGTTCAGTAATCGGGTTGGTTTGATTTAAGTAAGTCCTAAACCAAGAACCAACCTAAACCTATACGTTTGACAATTTGAAGATCTAGAACCAAACCAGTGAATTCAAAAACCAACCCAACCCATCCCAACCCAAGAGATCAATTTAATTTAGTCCTTCGGTTCACTGGATAATTTGAATATCCTAATTCATAATACAAAAATTTTCGTATCTATCCATATATCATGGTCTTTTAAATGGTTAAAAGCAAAATCGTAAATTGTAGCTTTTGCAATATAAAAGCACACACATTTCATCAATACCAAATTGGTTTCTCCCTTGTTAGTTATTAGCAGGGATGTAAATTTGGCTCACTGGCCCATGACCCATCTAAAGGTGGCTAGCGGCCCGGTGCTGCCCAACCTGGCTAGGCTTGGCCAGGCCTGGGGCCATGCCCTACCTGAGGCACTGGGCCCTCTGTTTTGAAGTCCAGCCCGGCCAGTGAGCCCGGTCTGCAGTCCGACCTAATTGGCCCGAAAAATAAATTTTTAATAATATTTATCTATTTTATTTCATAATATAAATTTTTATAATATTTTATTTCATTTTGAAATAAATATATTTCATTAAATATTATCTATTTAATTTAATGATTGTAATATTTCGTTACATTTTGATATATATATATAAAATTATTCATTGCATTTCAATTTTTTTTTTCCCCCAAAGAAAGACTATGTATGCACCTTATAACTAAATTAGAAAATGATATAATTTTATGCTTTTTGAGTTATAATTACAAAACATAACTAAATATTTCACTAATTATAACTGTAATAATGTCATAACTTAAGAAAAAAATTAATCATAACTAAAGTACAAAACAACATAACTTGATACCTAGCCATAACTATATAAAAAAAAAAATAGTCATAACTAAACATCACACGAGACACAACCAAATAGCTCTCATAAATCATAACTGAAACAATGTCATAACAAAATAAAAAAATTACGTAATTTCATACTTTTTTAGTCATAACTAAAAAAGCATAAGTCGTAATAACTAAATGTCACATGAAATATAACTAAATATCTCATCAATCATAACTAAAATACTTTAGTACAAATTTTCTTTTCTTTTCTTTTTTATCCCTCATAAATAATCTATATATAATGTTTATTAATTATTTTTTGCCAAAAAACAGGCCCGCTTGGCTCGGCTTGTAGCTTGAGCCCAGGCCTATGGCCCAATCCCCAAACCCATTTTGAGTGGGCTTGGGCGTGGGTTTGGGCCTGAGCCTAGATTTTTTCAATGCAAGCTGGCCTGACCCAACCCTAATATCGGTGGGAACTCGCATGGCCCTACAGTGGGCTAACCTAAGCTTAGGTCCTGGTGAGATGAGCCAGTTGGATCGGGCAAAATTTTCCCCCTTAGTTATTAGGTAGACCGGTCAAGATCTCTTAAAAAAATTTATTGAATACAAAACTAAAATTTAAAAAAAAATTAAAATGTTTTAGTATATTTTGATATTTTGTTGTATTTAGTGAATGTTTAAAGATTTTTTATACAAATTTCATACTTATTAAGTATATCTAAATTAAGTTGATCTAAAAGGTGAAAGAAATTGATTAAAATGTTAAAAAAAATCACTAAAAAAATGGATTAAAAACTCAAAAAACTATTTTTGAAAATTCTAAACTAAACAAAGTTTTATGATACCATATTAAGTGGCCATATTTGTTTTGCTCCAAGTGGTGGATTGGATTAGTAATATAATAAGGCCATGTTTGTACGTTAGACAGAATAAGAAGGGATTGTAATGCAATAGGCTATTGTTATTTGAATAAATAACTTCTTGATTATTTAGTCGGTAATGATGTGAATCCCATATTTATTTTGTCATAAGATTAAATATCTTGTAATGACTTTTTTTTTATCAGTAAAAAAAGAACTTTATTGATGAAGCAAAAAACTAATACATCAATAAAGGAAAAAGAGGATGAGTGCAAAAAGCATCATAGCGAACCAAATTAATCCCAACTAGGTTGGCACCATTAGGATCACCTAATCATATATTAGCACATCATCAAGAGTTGGTGAGGAACCAACCACAAACACCCAAAACAACCTCACCTATGTAAAATCTAACCAAGCCTAATACAAACCAGACAACCCAAAACTAGCAAACAACAATACAACAGGACAACAACAATAATAACAGCTGTAGCAGCCTAAAAAAAATCATTCCTCCACAAACAAGCAGCAAACCCAATCAATAGGAATGGGCCTCAAATCAAAAACATCAGCAACAGCACAAATTAACCACCACAGAGTATATACTCATTTTCACCAAATAGAACCAGCATCATTAACAAAATAGCATCAGTAGCCAACATACCTTACAACTTCACCACCAGCTTTACACTTCTGTACTGAACAACAGCCAACCACAGCATCTACACTTTTGTACTGAATAGCAGCCACCAAACCTTGCAGCTTCACCACCAGCTCCCAAGCCTCACATCATAGCCCTTGCTGCCCCAGGATCAGCAGCAGAGCCCAACTATCAACCCCACCCAACTAACAACATCAATAGCATAGCAACAAAACTCTACCATCATCATAGCTAACAGCGTCAACAGCATCACAACACCATAAACAGCAACAAAACAAAGCAGAGCATATCAGCCTCTCAGCAGCCCATGATACAATACATATCAGTAGATCCCACTGAATTTCGTAGCCCTTTAATTTGGTAAGGATCCAAAACCACTCTGCCATATGAGCCAAACCACAAAGCAAACAATCTTCACCACTCAAACAGCAGCCTTACAACACATATCAGTGTAAAACAAAATAAAAAACAGACTTCACCTCTCAAACAACAGCATCATAACACCAACATCAACACCAGTAAACAAACTTCACCTCAGACACTGTCTAATCTGTTGCAAATTCTCCACCACATCATGAACAGGGTATTGCAACTCACTAGTACTCCCTTTGATCCACATGGTAACTCTAATCTTAATTAACTCATGGACTTCCTCCAAAAGATGATGTTTTCCATTGAATATGCAGTCATTACACATATTCCAAATAGACCAAAAAACAGCAAATGGAATTGCATTCCATATTTTATTTTCCAACTTACCCCATTTGATTCCTCTTCACCAATCCATCACACCTTTAGCATTAGCAGGTACCACCCATTGCATACCCCACCAATTCAGGATATTTGTCCAAACCCTCCAAGAGAACTAGCACTATAATAAAACATGACAATCAATTTCAACACCACATCCGCAAAAAACACACTTTGTGCTATCATCCTGACTGAGATAAGCCACCCTTTGAAGAAAATCTCTTGTTTTAATCCTACCCTTCCAAACAAGCCGGCCAAAAAATTTCACTTTTGGTGGGAAAATATTATTCCAGATCCACTTTGTAAACCCTAACCCTTGACCCACATCATTCCTACTATAAGTTGAGTTCACAGTCAATACACCTGCGGATGAAGCACTCCAAACCATAGAAGCCATTCTATCTGATAAGATGGGCTCAAGAGAAGAAAGATATGATCTAAATCTTCCCACTTCATCCTCCTCCCAAGCCCTCAGACATCTCTTAAAATTAAAGGACCACCCAGCTGCTAAACTTCTCCTATCCAACATCTGTTTAATGGTGACCTCTTTATCTGCTGATAGGTCATAAATTCTGGGAAATTCATCCTTTAAGCACCTATCAGATGCCCATGGATCCTCCCAAAAACTAACCCGCAACCCATTTCCCACTTTAATTATAGAATTATTCAAAAAAAAGCTCCATAGATTGGGGCTGCTATGTTCCAGATTAAGTATATCTCCCCCAATTTTTGAGCACGGGGCACCATTAGCCAAGAATGGTCTCCATCTCCCACCAAAGCTGCCATACATACTAATCACAATATCTTTCCATAATGTCGTATCTTCAGTACCATATCTCCACCACCATTTAGTTAGAAGACACTCATTAAAATCCTTCAACCTTTTAATACCCACCCCTCCCAAACCTTTCTTCATTGTAACCTCCTCCCACTTTACCAAATAAAGCTTCTTTTTAACTTCCGAACCCCCCCCCCCAACAAGAATCTGGCTTGAATTTTATCAATCTGTTTAGCCACACCAACAGGTACTTTAAATAAGGAAAGGTAGTAAACTGGTAATGAGGATAGCACTTATTTGATTAGAGTTAACCTACCCCCATAAGGAAGTAGCTTTCTCTTCCAAGAAACAAGCTTAGATTTAAACTTATTGATCACAGGCAACCATATACTCCTCCTCTTTGGGCTAGCACCAAGTGGTAGACCAAGATACATGAATGGCAACTTTTTACTTTGACAATTTAATTTCTCATCAAAATCAGCCAGAACCTCCTCCTGTACTCCAACCCCACAGACATGACTTTTGTAAGAATTTATCCTCAATCCAGACAACACTTCAAAGCATCTTAGAATTCTTTTCATATTCAAAATTTCCTGCTCCTCTGCCTTACAAAACACTACTGTATCATTTGCAAACTGCAAGTGTGTGACATTAGTTTCCTTATGACCTATAATAGCTCCTTTAATCAACCCCAATGCTTTAGCCCTTTGAAATAACATATTCAACCTTTCAGCCACGATATTAAAGAGAAAATGTGACATTGGATCCCTTTGTCTGAGTCCTTTTTCAGGACTAAATTCAGCAGTGGGCAAGCCATTAACAAGAATTGAAACTCTAAAAGATTGTAAGCATTCCTTAGTCCACCTGATCCATTTATTCTGAACACCAAAGTTTGATATCATGGAAAAAAGGCACTCCATGTTTATAGTGTCATAGGCTTTTTCAAAGTCTAATTTTAGAATCACCCCCTTCTGTTTTTTCTTCTTCCACCAATCCACAACTTTATTTGCTATTAACACCCCATCCAATATGTTCCTTCCACCGATGAAAGCCGATTATGATTCTCCAACTATTTTGGGAAACACCTTTTTTAGCCTAGAAGCTAGGACCTTAGAAAGAATCTTGTATAAAGAACCAATAAGGCTAATTGGTCTATAATCAGAAATACCATCTGGGCACACTTTCTTAGGAATCAGAGTTATAAAAGAGCTGTTGATGCCTTTAGCCAAACACCGATTATCATAGAATTCGTCAAAGAACTTCAAGATGTCCTTTTTAAACACCCTCCAGCATTTTTGAAAACAAGACAAGTTAAAGCCATCTGGACCCGGCGCTTTATTACCATCACTCTCCTTCACAGCTCTACATATTTCCTTTTTTGAGAATGGTGTAACTAACCCAGCGGAGTCCATATCCTGGCCAATGGATCTAAAAATACCTTCAAGCTTAGGCCTAGATATCCAATCCTCTGAGAATCTCCTTCTGAAATGATTAGGCACCTCCTGCTTAACCCTAAGTGGATCCTCACAAAGCTCCTCATCCACCTCAATTGAGTTCAACAAATTCTTGTTCTGCCTACTGGTAGCAACAATATGAAAAAAAATCTTATATTTTTGTCCCCATTTAAACACCAGTTCACTCTAGACTTCTGTCTCCACATCCACTCCTCTCTCATACTTAGTGACCATACCTCCTTACGAACCTCTCTTCTTCTATTAATTTCAACCTCTTCAATACTTCTGGATTCAGCCACTAGGTCCATGGCTTGAAGTTCCTCCTCTGCTGCTTTTAAAGCGAAAGTGACATTTCCAAAGACCTCCATATTCCACTTTTTCAACACTGATCGAAGCTCCTTAAGTTTATTCATTATGACAAAACCTGCCCAACTAGTAAATGTAGACTCCTCCCAAGATTTCTTTACAATAGTTTCAAATTTAGGATGAAGAGTCCAAGCATTGAGGAATCGAAACGGCCTTAGACCCCAATCCCTACCATCATCTTGCAATAACAGAGGGCAATGATCCGATACCCTTCTTTCTAGCCCCTATAATTTTAAGTTAGTCCAACTCAACCATTCACTTGACATTAGTGCTCTATCAATCCTACTCTGCCTTTCTCCTTCATTAGCATTACACCATGTGAATTGTCGTCCCATCATGGGTAAATCAATGAGCTCCAAATTTTCAATGAACTGATTAAATTCCTTCATCCCTTTATTTCTTCTTGAACGCCCCCTTCTTTCCCCAAGATTTCTTATTTCATTGAAATCACTAATTATACACCAGGGGCTGCGAAGCATAAGTTTTAACCTACTTAGAACACTCCAAATTTACCTCTCTCATTCACTTCGTTTGGTGCATGAACATTAACAATAACATAATTGAAATCTGGCAAAAAAGTACCTGAAAGTATAATACATTGCCTTGTACTACAGTACTGAGAAAGTCTAAACACATATGGCTTCCAAATACATAACAGCCCCCCTACCCTCCCTTCGGCATCGACAACTATATACTCCAACTCATCATCAGAACAAAGAGACTTGAGGAATATCGATGAAACATCAGATTTCTTTGTCTCCTGGAAGCAAGCAAAATCAATTTTCCTTTCCTTAAGTAAAGACTTGACCTTCCTCCTCTTTTCGGCTTTACCCAAACCCCTTGCATTCCATGATAAAAGCTTCATTAATCCACTTTGCAACACACCATGAAGCCCCAATTGCTTAGCAAATCAGTTCGACAAACTATTCACCACAGGAATTTTTGCATTCTTGGGTAATGCCCTTTCTTTATCATTGACTTCCATATCCTTTTCTTTTTTAATCACTTCCTCTTCCTTTCCACCAAAACATATACCTAGTGCTTTGCCCATACTAATTGTTGCTTCTGCCTCCTCTTGTATCGCCTTGTCAACATTAGAAAGCCTTCCATTAAGCTCTGGCAAAGCTTTCGACCCAGGCAGATGTAGACGTCCCCGAACGCCCCCGGGAGGAACGAGCTCCCGTTCCGTTCATTTTGGGGTCACTACAGCTCAGGACTCTCAAATTTGTCACGGTTCTAAGTCTGAACCAAAGAGTCCAAATCCGGCAAATTGTTTTGAGAAAAACAGATTTTTAGAAAAGAAGTGCCAAACATGGACTGCTTTGCCAGATACAGAGTCGCCACCAAAATGTTTTTTAATGGGAAATTTAGGAAACCCTGACTCGGTGCCAAAGGCCACGTGTCCGTCATCACCAAAGTTGCCTCGGCTCGGGAACTTGGGTACGATTGGGGAAGGTCACTTCCTGAGCACCCCCGCTCGCCCGATCAAAGATCGGCCTCTACTAACCATGATATCTATTTTTGAAAACTTTGCGTGTTCTTATTCCGGTTATTAGCCTAGGTTACTATGTTATGCGCACAGCATACAAGTATAGACTGGGTCGCCTGAATTGGAACAAAACATTTCATGTTTGTTTTTGTTTGAAAATGGTTTGATGGTGCTACTCGCAAGTAGGCTAAGTCGTGGATTTGCCACCCTCGGGTGGGCTTAGAAAACAATGGTTTTGCCACTATCTAGTGGGCTTAAAACTCACAGTCAATGATTTGTTCCAATTTAAACAACCCAACCTTAACCCACAGGCATTCAGGCAGTTATATCACATAAGCATATTGCCTCATGGTAAGCATGCTATTCATGGCAGCACTCACACGTATGCAAGGATGCTAAAGCATAAAACTCACCAAGTACTCCAAGCCAAAACAAAGACTACATTAGAAATCATGCATGATCCTAAGTATACAGAAATGCCTAATGCAACACATGCAAAAATGCAACTATAGCAGGCTCGACTATTCTAAACATGGCATATGAAATGCTTCAGCTAACATGTATTCAATTTAGAATTGAAATACAAATGCAGTTAGTATGATGCGCCGAGCCCGGTGCATGCAAAACAAATGAATGAATGCAAACATGCTATCATACTGTATGCTAATTGAAATATGCCCTAATCTAACCATCATAAGCAGGTAAATAAAAGGGAAGAAAGACGTGGGGTTGGAAGACATACAACACATACACGCATACTTATTACAGTTGTACCCTCGCGCGGAGGTTCCAAATAAATATACAGACCCGAATAAAAGAATATTACACTCCAAATAATACAGTCCGAATAATATACAAATTCCTAATTAATTAATCAAATTAACTAAGAAAGCTGTAAAACTGGCGTGCAAGCCAGGGACTGCCTTGCTTCTGATGAATGATGTATGTTTGGGCTGCCTTGCGCGGAAATCACTGGGATGCCCCAATTAGTCTCTGTTTACACCTTTTCTTGAAATGCGCGCCAGACTCCGAAAAGTTGCTGATTCTTCATTTTGCTGCAACAGAGAGCAAGAAAGGGGCATAACAATGTATTTTCACAAATATATGCATACCTCGATCCTCGTGCCACCAATCACGCATATCGAGGCATGATGGCCGAGGAGTCGAATTGCACAATTTAATATGGGGTGAATGCACATAAAAACACAACAAGACCTAACTCCATCATGGATGATCCGGAGTGTCGGTGATTGGGGAATTGAGATATGTTCCGTCACTCGGAGTACGAAACATACCTCGTTTCCCGTGCCCGGGCTAACTCCTACCCCGAACCCGATGCAATATGCATGATATGCATGAATGCAACTAAGATACAGCCTAGCATGCACAATGCTATGAAAATGAGATGTCTCAAAATGCGTGCACACGGTCACGCAAACCGAGGAAACTGACTGAATGCGATCTAAGATACAACCTAGTATGCACTATGCTGTAAAAAAGAGATGCCTCGAAATGCATGCGCACGGGCACGCAAACCGAAAAAATGACATACGCAATGCAAATGACATGGAAATGTGATATGGGCTTACACTAACATGAGAGAGCCTCAGCCACACTCACATAAGTGGCCGATGGATGAAAATGAAGTGCCTCAAAACGCGTTCACACGGGCACGCAAACCGAGGCAATGGCATACGCGATGCATTATGGCTAAAATGGCATATAGAATGCAACATGGACTTATACTAACATGAGAGAGCCTCAGCCACACTCACATAAGAGGCCGATGGATGAAAATGAAGTGCCTCGAAATGCGTGCACAAGGGCACGCAAACCGAGGCAATGGCATATGCAATGCACTATGGCTAAAATGGCATATAGAATGCAACATGGACTTATACTAACATGAGAGAGCCTCAGCCACACTCACATAAGAGGCCGATGGATGAAAATGAAGTGCCTCGAAATGCGTGCACAAGGGCACGCAAACCGAGGCAATGGCATATGCAATGCACTATGGCTAAAATGGCATATAGAATGCAACATGGACTTATACTAACATGAGAGAGCATCAGCCACACTCACATAAGAGGCCGATGGATGAAAATGAAGTGCCTCGAAATGCGTGCACACGGGCACGCAAACCGAGGCAATGGCATATGCAATGCAATAGCATGGAAAATGATATGCAAACATGCTAATGAAATTTCAGCACTGAAATGTGGGGGAAAACAGCCCCGAAATGAGGCGAAAGTACACCCAATGCATGGAATCTCTCCCGAAATGCAAAATTAGGCACATAGAATGAACTACAGCTATACAAAGCATGCACAATTGGTACATGGAATGAAAAGGCAGAAGCAAGGCAGCCCCAAAGTAAGAATTTTGCCAGTACAAATCATGGCCAAACAGCAAGCATAAATAGGGAAAAACTAGTATGCAAAAATGGCCCTAAATATGAGATTATGAAGCAACTCACAGCTGCTGACTCCAAACAGGTTAGGGCCCTTCAACAACATTGAAGAGGGGCCAAAAATAAGCCACTTTACAGAACTGTAAAAACCTCAAAAACAAACATAGATATGGCTAAGCTCTCTTATGCAAGAAATGGGCCAAAAGATGGCCAAAGCACAAAGTATACTAAATATCCATCAAACAGCCAAAGGCCCTTAATGAAACATGACGAATGGGCCAAAATAAGACTATTTTCAGTTCTGTAAAATGACCAAAAATGGAAGCATAATGGGCTGCCAAAGCATGCAAAAATGGGGACCAAAGAGGGGATATAACATGAAGTGGCACATGGAGGTCCCAAACACTGATGAGCCCTTCTTCAATGTTGAAGAGGAGCTCAAAATAAGACTATTTTTTTAGTTCTGTAAAACGCCCAAAAATGGAAGCATAATGGGCTGCCAAAGCATGCAAGAAAACAGCATTCAAGGAAGATATTGAAGCAAGTGCAAGATGGGGGGCTCAAACAGGGTTGAGTCCTTAAGAAAAAGTGAAAAAGAGCTCAAAAGAAGGCCACTTTCAGTTAGGGCTGGAGCTCAAAACAGTAAGCATATATGGCAAAGAAATGTTGCAAAAATAAGCTCAAAAAGGGGGAAATGGTACTCACCCTTGAAGACCAACACTTTTGTTGCTTCTTGGACCAGATTTGATGACTCTAAGCTGCTGGAATCCCTTCCTTTGCTGCTGGAATGGAGTCGTGATGGTAGAGCTTGAAGATGATGAAGAAAATGGAGCCAAAACTTGAAGGAAATGGAGTGATATGTATGTATATCCTCAAGCCAATTCTTGTAACCCTTTCTCTTGAGTTGGGAGGCCAGCAATATAGGCAAGAGAGGGAGAGAAGAGTCTAGGCAAAAGTGGAGGGAAATGAGGCTTCTTTTCCCTCCAAAAGGGTCCCCCGGATATAGATATTTTCGAGGGAAAACGAAGGCACAGCTGGAATGCACTCAACCTGAAGAAGCAGGCCGGCCTGACATTTTGGCTGCAGGTGGCCGGCCGGCCAATTCCCCTAGCCGGCCGGCTAGGTCAAAGGGAAAAAAGTGGCCGGCCACCCCCTAGGATGAAGCCCCAGAAGTTAGCTTTCCAATGGCGCAAACCTTGCATTAAAATTCCTTCTGTAGAAAAAGTTATGCCCCTTTCCGTGAAGCCGCGCAGATTCGGTCCAACCAGACTTCAACCAACCACATCTCCCCCCCCCCCGGACTTGGACTTGGGAGATTCTTGAGTGAAAAATGAAGCCCCGGAAGTAATCTTTCCAATGGTGGTGGCCTCATATCTTAATTCCTCTTGTGCAAAGAGTTACGCCCGTTTCGGTGAAGCTGCGCAAATTTTTCTCCTTCCCAGATTCATGTTGAACCACTTTTGACCAAAAAGAAGTTGGCTTTTCAGAAAAATTGCTGGCCTCCCACCCTCCTACAAGCTTTCTAACAGTGAAAATAAGGTCTCCACCAAAAATGAGCCCAAACCGATGCAAAATGAAGGTTCGGGGGCCAAAACGTGCAGCCCGAGGCCCCGAAAACTGGCTGTTAGGCACCGAGAGTGGTGTTCGACCACGAAGTGGGTCTCTCAGACCTCAGTGTCCCTCAAAAGGGAGTAAAAAGGAAGTATGCCAAAAATCAGAGCAAACGGAGATGGTTAAGCGGTCTCGAACCGAGGCACACGGCCAACGGTCCCGAAAAACGGGAAACCGGACTCCGAAATGGGCAAAATGGCCTATAGCCACAAAATGTAGCCCACGGCTGCTGAGAGATGGTCTACGGGACCTCTCCCTCCCCTCAGGAAAAGAAACAGGGAAAACCAAGTCTGGTTCACAAACCGAGGCAAGGCACAGAAGAGGATTCAGAAATCCGGAGGCAGGGCTCACGGCCGCGACTCTGAGACTTCTGAACGAGCACATTATGCAACATCACCAAGCGCCCAATTGGTGACATCTGAGTCTTAAGGTCGGTCAAAAATGGGGTGTCTACAGTTGCCCCTCTTTGACAGAACTCGGAAGTCACAAGTGACGGGAGTGAATGTCAAAGCCCAGAGACGACCCATTTTTGACAAGGCCGAAGACTTAGACAAACATACAAGATAAACAGAGATGTGCCCGCAGGCATGCCTGCAGGCAAAGGGGGCAAAGTGCAAAATGATATGCAAGAAGATTTTGAAGATTGGACTTATACGCTACGCGAAGCCGGTTTTGAAAGTTGGACTTATACGCTACGCGAAGCCGGTTATCACTCATGATCATGCAAAGAGAGCTGTAATGAAGCAAATATGCGACAATTTTAAGCAAGTGAATACAAATCTAACTACATTTCATGCAGAAAGGATGAAAGAAAATTATGTAATTCTCACTGCGTCTCACGCGGAGAAGGCTAAAAGCGACTACCGAGAAAACCCGGAGTCTTACACACAACATCTCTCTGCGTATCACACATAGGAGAGGAAGAAGGTAAACCTCTCAGCGTATCACACGCAAAAGAGGGAAGGTAAACTTCTCAGCGTATCACACGCAAGGGAAGAAAGGCAAATTCCTCAGCATATCACACGCAAGAGAAAACCTCTCAGCATATCACATGCAAGAGAGAAAAGGGAGATTTCTCAGCGTATCACATGCAAGAGAAAACCTCTCAGCATATCACATGCAAGAGAGAAAAGGAAAACTTCTCAGCGTATCACACGCAAGAGAAAACCTCTCAGCATATCACATGCAAGGGAGGAAAGATAAATTTCTCAGCGTATCACACGCAAGAGAAAACCTCTCAGCATATCACATGCAAGAGAGAAAAGGTAAATTTCTCAGCGTATCACACGCAAGAGAAAACCTCTCAGCATATCACATGCAAGAGAGGAAAGACAAATTTCTCAGCGTATCACACACAAGAGAAAACCTCTCAGCATATCACATGCAAGAGAGGAAAGATAAATTTCTCAGCGTATCACACGCAAGAGAAAACCTCTCAGCATATCACATGCAAGAGAGAAAAGACAAATTTCTCAGCGTATCACACGCAAGAGAAAACCTCTCAGCATATCACATGCAAGAGAGGAAAGATAAATTTCTCAGCGTATCACACGCAAGAGAAAACCTCTCAGCATATCACATGCAAGAGAGAAAAGACAAAATTCTCAGCGTATCACACGCAAGAGAAAACCTCTCAGCATATCACATGCAAGAGAGGAAAGATAAATTTCTCAGCGTATCACACGCAAGAGAAAACCTCTCAGCATATCACATGCAAGAGAGAAAAGGGATGAATGAACACCGGAACTCATCCGAATGTTCGAAACCAAAGATGCCCTAACGCATCGCATGCGAGAGGAGAAAAGACGACAATTGTAAGTGAAAGGTGCATAACGACGCAGGTGAAGTGTACATAACAATGCAACGAGTGAGCATAACAATGCTAGATAGATGTGCATAACAATGCAACGAATGAGCATAACAATGCTAGATAGATGCGCATAACAATGCAAGGAATGAGCATAACAATGCTAGATAGATGTGCATAACAATGCAAGGAATGAGCATAACAATGCTAGATAGATGTGCATAATAATGCAATGAATGAGCATAACAATGCTAGATAGATGTGCATAACAATGCAATGAATGAGCATAACAATGCTAGATAGATGTGCATAACAATGCAAGGAATGAGCATAACAATGCTAGATAGATGTGCATAACAATGCAACGAATGAGCATAACAATGCTAGATAGATGCGCATAACAATGCAAGGAATGAGCATAACAATGCTAGATAGATGGGCATAACAATGCAATGAATGAGCATAACAATGCTAGATAGATGCGCATAACAATGCAAGGAATGAGCATAACAATGCAAGATAGATGCGCATAACAATGGAAGGAATGAGCATAACAATGCTAGATAGATATGCATAACAATGCAACGAATGAGCATAACAATGCCAGATAGATGTGCATAACAATGCAATGAATGAGCATAACAATGCCAGTGGAACGCGCGTGACAACACCCGTTTGAAACAAAAATACCGAATAAGGGAATACAAGCCCTAAGTAGACCAAATTCCAAACGCAACCTCCGATTTACCTCTCGGAGGGGTCACGATATATTCCAAAAAGGATACACCTCGTGCATGCCGACTGACGATGAGCTACACATCTAAGACATGAGTTGAAAATTCCGCAGAAACATTTTGAGTTGAAAAGAGTGGGTTCTCCTTGCACTTTCTTGATTGTACTTCCAAACCGCAGTTACTACCTTTCCTTCCTGGCCATGTTCACAACTTTCCCTATTCTCTAACGGGGTGACAGACTAGGTTGATTCAGTATCCAGAATCGAGGCGCATTCACATGCTATCTCAATCTATGGGGCTGCCATACAGATTTCAAGTCGAGGATACACCCCTGGGTATTTAAACCAGACTTTAGTCTCGGAAATCCCGAACCTTTGCGTTCTGGGCAATAGCCGTTCGAACTCTAGTTTCCACCGTCGCAGTTGGTCTCCTAGGAACTCATTGCAAACACAGCCAAGATGTATCTGGCAGGGGGCTGGTTTTCTGAGGGAGCACTTTGATTACCATTTTGGCACTGAAGTAGGCTTGAGTTTGAGCTTGAGGTAGAGGCGCACTCATACTTCGGAGCTTTGGCAAGGCTTGAATGGGTACACACGGAATGTAGTCTTGGAACTTACTGAAGTTGAAACAAACTCAGATACCCGACATTTCCTCTTTTGCTTTTGCTTTGCAGTCCAGAACCATATATAGCTTCAGATAGATCCTGGTTCTACTGTTCTGACGTGACTTGGGTTGAACCCTGCGGTTTTATGAAAGAACGAATCTTGTTTTGCGCAGATGTGGAGAACGGCACGGCACTCGGAGCGCAAAACGATTTTATTTTGGAATTGATAAATGAGCTCTTGACCGGGTATCGAGCCTACGACTGAACACAGCAAGACAACTCAACAACGAAAGACAAAAAGGTAAACAACCTAAACACAACGAGACACGCTCGGGACAACTCAAAGCAGGAATCGAGACAAACAAAACAAAAGACACGACACACAGACGTATCATAAAGACGACAGACCTCTCAGATCGCGAGGAGCCAGTTTCTCCGGATATTGTTTCCCACCCTTTCTCATTTGTGATTCTCACATCACTCGGCCCTCATGTCCGGATTTTCTCACAAAACCCTTTTTCCTCACTTTTTCTCTCAGCGCACATCTCTCTATTCTTCAATCTCTCATTTTTCATCCCTCCCCTGGGTGGTTGATGGATAAACAGCAAATTATGGGCTCGTGCCCCTAGCATTCTGCTGGATTCTCTTTCTTCCACTCACAGCTAGTGAATTCCTCCCACAGAAAGGTTGCGCTACAACTGGGTGTGTAGCAAGTCTGCAGCTAACATCAGTTGATGATGCTTTGCTGGGGAGTTTGGACGTGATAAGATCTGTCCAGATGATGGAGTGGAATATCTTGCCCCATTCTAGTTCGTGCTTCGCACTTTGCATGATACCTCGTTGCTTGGAGGATGTGAGAGCTTTCTGCCCTTTGTTGTGCCCTTTTCTGGCGAATACGGTGCCCTTTCCGACAAGTAGAGCGCCCTTTCTGGCAAGTATTTTGACAAAGGGGAAAAGACAAAACACCTGACTCAACTGTGCCCCTAGTTCATCATTTTGACCATTTTTTATTTTTCTTTCTACTAAAACAGTTTTGACCAACATGAGAGTTAGATTAACGCGCTTGTTCGATTTTTTGATTTAAAATCATGCAAGTTGGGCTATGAGCACTGAGAGTTTTCCTTTTTTGGGTCCGAGAAATGGTCCAGTTTTGAAAAATGGAGTACTTTTCGAGAAGATTAGTCAACCTCAGTAAAAATTCTCAAAAACTATTTTTGCAAACGACCACTGCTCAATGAGCACGGAACCTACTCTCGAGATGCACAACCTCGGATTCAAAGGAAAATTGCCCCTTGCTTAAGGGGAACTGCATGGCAACGAAAAGTTGCCCCTTGTTTGAACGGCACCGCGGCGCGTTGAATGGCGACAGAAAGTTGCCCCTTGTTTGAACGGCGCCACGGCGCATTGAATGGCGACGGAAAGTTGCCCCTTGTTTGGATGGCACCGCAGCGCATTGTAGGCAGTCCTCAGAGCGACGGACACAACCAAACTCTCGGATACAGAGAGAGCGAAGATGATCAAAACCATCACATGGACACAATCGAATTGTTTTACGGCTGGACTTCAGAATGAAGTTGCCTACGTATCCCAAAGATGGGAATCAAGCCTTACGTAGTTCGGGGTTTAGGTACACTCGGGTATTAACCTCTCCTTTTTAGGCTCTAACTTTTGCCAAGGCGCCCGTTGCAGGTTTTCGACCTTGCGAGCTTTGTTCTTCTTTTTTCAATTTTTGTGTCTTTTCATTCTTTTTCATTTCTCTTTTTTTTTTTTGATTTTCTTGTTCTTTTCTTTGCATTTTTCTTCATTTTTTTTTCTTTTTTTTTTCCTTTTGCATTTTTTGCTTCTTCTTCTTTTTTTTGTATTTTTCTCTTGCTCTAACTTTTGCCTGGGTCGCCCTTCCGGGTTTTCGGCCCAGCGAGCCTCTCAAGGGTAAAAGTGTAACAAGTCCATGCCCAATGGTTTTAGGATCTCGAAGCCATCTGTATCCAAGAGAGTGGCTGCTGTATCGATTTGCAGAAGGATCCGTCTTTGGCTCTTCGAGCACATCGGACATTTTCGCCCCTAGTTCTAGGGGTGTTTCTGTTCTAGCTTCGCAAGCTTCTTTTGACGAGGTCTGATCATCTTGATCTGACTTTGGTGCCTCTTGTTCGAGGGCTGCTTCAAATCTAGCCACACAGGCCTCACATCGTAGTTGACCGTCGAACCTTCTGAATTCAAGTTCAAGGTTTAGAAGCGAAGGGGTTGAGTCTCGAGGCTGAGAGCGATCCTAGGCTGTACAATCTCAAGAGCGATTCCACACAGGTCTTCGCAGGACCGCGCAAAACATTTTGTTTTTGAAATTTTTTTAAGAAAACGACAAATCGCTCACGCTGAAGGTAGTGTGAAACCAGTCTGGATCAAGCCAGGGTCCTTCTCAGTACTCACGCTAACAAGCATGATTTCAATCATTAAGGGCTTAGCATGCCTCTCTTTCTCTTAATTGATCAAAATTTTGCAAAACCCGAGGAATCCCTTCCCCTTCGTTTTCACCGCAGTGTTCAAAAGGTTTTGAAAAACTTAGGTCGGTGCAATGATTTTGGGGTGCAGAAGAGTAGGCGAAAAGTACTGCCGTTTCATTCAAACTTTTTGGCACAATTGGCACACGGCCGAGGCAAACACAAGAGCGTGAAAAACCATTGCTGTTTCATTCAAATCTGTTGGCACAACTGGCTCCCTGGCAGAAACAGACTCAAAACAAAACGAAAAGACAGACATAAAACAAAATGGTGACGCCCGAGGTAACACCCCCCGGAATCACCCGACTCCTATACAACAGGACTGACTCGATACAACAAGACAGACCCGAAACAAAAGAGACTGACTCAAAACCAAAAGACAGACTCAAAACAAAACAACAAAACTGACCCAATACCCAAGTTAGAAAGCGCAAAAACTGGTATTTGCACATTGCTCAGAACAGTGCGTGCCATTCCCACGTCTAGAGTAAATCGAGTGCCACCCGCAGCTGGTTCAATCTCTGATCAGATTACATTATCCCCCCACAAATTCACTGATCAAGTGCCGATAGACTTTGCAGGACCTGGTGCGGGGATGACCCCATTGTCAAACAGATCTTGTACATCATGGCGCAGACGAAAGCAGTCGTCGGTAGTATGGCCTGTTTGCTGATGGTACGCGCAGTACTGGGTAGCATCATGTGTAGCCGGAAGAGGGTTCGGGAGAGGCCGAGGCTCAAGGGGTTTGAGATGGCCTTGCCCAATAAGGATTTGGAGAGCTTTGGACAAAGGCATATAGAGGGCATGGAAAACCCTCCGACCTCGGGGTTGGTACTTCAAGGTTTGTGGATTTTTGCTGGACGCACCAGCAGGGGGATTAGCAGGTGCTGGCCTAGTTTGCTGATCTTTTCCGAGTGCAGGATTATAGCCGAAAGGAACGTTTCTGATACAACGACCCTTCTCCCGGCTTGCCCCTTGATTCAAACTGCCCCCAACTTGAGTGGCGAAAATGTCGTCCACAGTTTTTGCAAAGACTGCGAACACTTGCTCTTTGTTCAGTCCCTCGGCTTTCAAAGCCTCAACAGCCAACAGAAGATGTTTATGAGGATCCATGTCCACCCCTACCTCATTCCTTCCACTCGCGTCCACTTTGCCATGGGATTGGCATTCCTCAAATATAGCCCGTTCTGAAATTGGGGAGCCTTTTGACATGAACTCCCTGGCATGTGATGTGGTTGATGACGGAGCCGATGTCCCGGAGGCCAAACCTATCACAATTCTCTGAAGATCTTCGATCATTCTCTTCAGCTCAGAAGTCGTGGGCTCACGGGTTTGAGATGATTGGGGTTCAAGTGCATCCATCGTGCTTAAGCCCATGCTTTCCGGGATAAACATCTCGGGTTTGAGTATATGGGTCGGGGTGTATATACTGGGGTTGTAGGTGGGTGGCAGTGTTTGGCTGAGGTTGAGATGTGGATGAGGTACTTGGTCCTTGGGGTTTTGAGGTGGAACTATTGTCCGGTTGTCAATGAGATTCTGGATCTCATGACGAAGGCGGTAGCAACCATCGGTGCCATGGCCGCGCTGTTGATGATATACACAGTATTTGCTGGGGTTATGTCTGGCAGGGAGTGGATTTGGCGAAGGTTGAGGATTAAGGGGTTTGAGGTGCCCTCTTTCCATCATAACTTTGAATGCCCTGGTTAGGCTCATATGGAGGGGGGTGAAAAATCTACCCTGAGCTCGGGCTGGGCTGGCTTATTTGTAGGCTGGCCTTGGCAAAAGGGTCGGCTATGGCGACTGTGTTGACTTCAGCAGGTTTGGAAATAGTGCTACCACCAGCATTGGTACTCTCGGCTGGGAGCCTTACGGCAACCTCGGTGGACCAATCCTCAATGTCGTGAATGGAGTTAAGGCCCTGTGCCCTTTTGAATTGCTTCTCAAGGTTCACAATTTTCACTGCAGTCGGATTGAATTCATTAACATCAGAAAGAGGAAGCCTCTCAGTAGGCTACACCGGGGTTGTGGAAACTCGAGCTTGAGTCAACCTTTCTCGGGGATCTGGACCCTGCAAATCTTCAGCTGGTAGAAGTGGGTCAAAGTTCGGCTGGGGTCCCGAAGCTGGATACGAAACAGATACCCCAGATGGGCGTTGTGTTTCAGCACTGGTCTTGTCCTGCATTGCAGTTCCCTGATTTAGCGCTGCTATCACGGCCACAAATTCTTCTGAACCCAGTGCCATCACGGGTCTGCTGATGATGTGACTGGTGACTGTCGGATCAGATGAACAAAATGAACCCTATCTGGCCCTCCTTTGCCTTACCTCAGTGAAGGAACACTGATTTGCCCTTGAACTGAATTTTCGACCTGACAAAGTCTATCGACACGGATCCAATGTACCCGGGGGATATCGGAGCCTTCTGAAGCTATAGTTCCAAGACTACCTAGCAAAAGGGGAAACATGCAGCATCTCAGTCTGATTTCACCTGAACAGATATGAGCCTATTTGAATGAGTGTGCTCTCTACTGAATTCTGCCACAAAAATCTGCCTCAAATCTGATACCCTCGGGTAAAACTGATTCCCTAAATAGTGATGCCCGCAGGCTTGATACTCAGATTTGCAGACTGTTACATGCATTCCTGTAGAGGCACACTCTAAAAGCACATAACAAGCAAATGAGAGCCAAAACACCCCTATGTTGGGGTAGGGTTTTCCTGTCCTATTTTGTCAGGAGCTAGGGTTTCACTACGCACGCAGCGGTTTCAAACAACCTATATCGGGTAAGCAACCTGTCCTAGTTTGGAATGGTCACTATGGATTCCGAATATGCACTAGGTCGAATGGTCAAAAAGGGTGCCCCAGTAAAACCGGGGTTTGTGTTCCCATACTGGCAGAGCCCACAACCGGTCAGCCTTATGGCCATGCCTTGACAAGACAAGCCTCCGGCAAACCGTTCAGGAATAGCAAATGGCAAACACGGTGTCCTAGGCGCACCAATGCAAATGCAATGCAAAGAAACACACAAGTGTAGTCAAAAACAGATACCATGAGTTCGAGTCAAGTTCTCTAAATCCCCAGCGGAGTCGCCAGAAACTGTAGACGTCCCCGAACGCCCCCGGGAGGAACGAGCTCCCGTTCCGTTCATTTTGGGGTCACTACAGCTCAGGACTCTCAAATTTGTCACGGTTCTAAGTCTGAACCAAAGAGTCCAAATCCGGCAAATTGTTTTGAGAAAAACAGATTTTTAGAAAAAAAGTGCCAAACATGGACTGCTTTGCCAGATACAGAGTCGCTACCTAAATATTTTTTAATGGGAAATTTAGGAAACCCTGACTCGGTGCCAAAGGCCACGTATCCGTCATCACCAAAGTTGCCTCGGCTCGGGAACTTGGGTACGATTGGGGAAGATCACTTCGTGAGCACCCCCGCTCGCCCGATCAAAGATCGGCCTCTACTAACCATGATATCTATTTTTGAAAACTTTGTGTGTTCTTATTCCGGTTATTAGCCTAGGTTACTATGTGATGCGCACAGCATACAAGTATAGACTGGGTCGCCTAAATTGGAACAAAACATTTCATGTTTGTTTTTGTTTGAAAATGATTTGATGGTGCTACTCGCAAGTAGGCTAAGTCGTGGATTTGCCACCCTCGGGTGGGCTTAGAAAACAATGGTTTTGCCACTATCTAGTGGGCTTAAAACTCACAGTCAATGATTTGTTCCAATTTAAACAACCCAACCTTAACCCACAGGCATTCAGGCAGTTATATCACATAAGCATATTGCCTCATAGTAAGCATGCTATTCATGGCAGCACTCACACGTATGCAAGGATGCTAAAGCATAAAACTCACCAAGTACTCCAAGCCAAAACAAAGACTACATTAGAAATCATGCATGATCCTAAGTATACAGAAATGCCTAATGCAACACATGCAAAAATGCAACTATAGCAGGCTCGGCTATTCTAAACATGGCATATGAAATGCTACAGCTAACATGTATTCAATTTGGGATGAAATACAAATGCAGTTAGTATGATGCGCCGAGCCCGGTGCATGCAAAACAAATGAATGAATGCAAACATGCTATCATACTGTATGCTAATTGAAATATGCCCTAATCTAACCATCATGAGCAAGTAAATAAAAGGGAAGAAAGACGTGGGGTTGGAAGACATACAACACACACACGCATACTTATTACAGTTGTGCCCTTGCGCGGAGGGTCCAAATAAATATACAGTCCCGAATAAAAGAATATTACAGTCCAAATAATACAGTCCGAATAATATACAAATTCCTAATTAATTAATCAAATTAACTAAGAAAGCTGTGAAACTGGCGTGCAAGCCAGGGACTGCCTTGCTTCTAATGAATGATGTATGTTTAGGCTGCCTTGCGCGGAAATCCACTAGGATGCCCCAATTAGCCTCTGTTTACACCTTTTCTTGAAATGCGCGCCAGACTCCGAAAAGTTGCTGATTCTTCATTTTGCTGCAACAGAGAGCAAGAAAGGGGCATAGCAATGTATTTTCACAAATATATGCATACCTCGATCCTCGTGCCACCAATCACGCATATCGAGGCATGATGGCCGAGGAGTCGAATTGCACAATTTAATATGGGATGAATGCACATGAAAACACAACTAGACCTAACTCCATCATGGATGATCCGGAGTGTCGGTGACTGGAGAATTGAGATACGTTCCGTCACTCGGAGTACGGAACATACCTCGTTTCCCGTGCCCCGGCTAACTCCTACCCCGAACACGATGCAATATGCATGACATGCATGAATGCAACTAAGATACAGCCTAGCATGCACAATGCTATGAAAATGAGATGTCTCGAAATGCATGCACAAGGGCACGCAAACCGAGTAAAATGACTGAATGCGATCTAAGATACAACCTAGTATGCACTATGCTGTAAAAAAGAGATGCCTCGAAATGCGTGCGCACGGGCACGCAAACCGAGAAAATGACATACGCAATGCAAATGACATGAAAATGTGATATGGGCTTACACTAACATGAGAGAGTCTCAGCCACACTCACATAAGTGGCCGATGGATGAAAATGAAGTGCCTCGAAATGCGTGCACATGGACACGCAAACCGAGGCAATGGCATACGCGATGCATTATGGCTAAAATGGCATATAGAATGCAACATGGACTTATACTAACATGAGAGAGCCTCAGCCACACTCACATAAGAGGCCGATGGTTGAAAATGAAGTGCCTCGAAATGCATGCACACGGGCACGCAAACCGAGGCAATGGCATATGCAATGCACTATGGCTAAAATGGCATATAGAATGCAACATGGACTTATACTAACATGAGAGAGCCTCAGCCACACTCACATAAGAGGCCGATGGATGAAAATGAAGTGCCTCGAAATGCGTGCACACGGGCACGCAAACCGAGGCAATGGCATATGCAATACACTATGGCTAAAATGGCATATAGAATGCAACATGGACTTATACTAACATGAGAGAGCCTCAGCCACACTCACATAAGAGGCCGATGGATGAAAATGAAGTGCCTCGAAATGCATGCACAAGGGCACGCAAACCGAGGCAATGGCATATGCAATGCAATAGCATGGAAAATGATATGCAAACATGCTAATGGAATTTCAGCACTGAAATGTCGGGGAAAACAGCCCCGAAATGAGGCGAAAGTACACCCGATGCATGGAATCTCTCCCGAAATGCAAAATTAGGCACATAGAATGAACTATAGCTATACAAAGCATGCATAATTGGTACATGGAATGAAAAGACAGAAGAAAGGCAGCCCCAAAATAAGAATTTTACCAGTACAAATCATGGCCAAACAGCAAGCATAAATAGGGCAAAACTAGTATGCAAAAATGGCCCTAAATATGAGATTATGAAGCAACTCACAGCTGCTGACTCCAAACAGGTTAGGGCCCTTCAACAACATTGAAGAGGGGCCAAAAATAAGCCACTTTACAGAACTGTAAAAACCTCAAAAACAAACATAGATATGGCTAAGCTCTCTTATGCAAGAAATGGGCCAAAAGATGGCCAAAGCACAAAGTATACTAAATATCCATCAAACAGCCAAAGGCCCTTAATGAAACATGACGAATGGGCCAAAATAAGACTATTTTCAGTTCTGTAAAATGACCAAAAATGGAAGCATAATGGGCTGCCAAAGCATGCAAAAATGGGGACCAAAGAGGGGATATAACATGAAGTGGCACATGGAGGTCCCAAACACTGATGAGCCCTTCTTCAATGTTGAAGAGGGGCTCAAAATAAGACTATTTTTAGTTCTGTAAAACGCCCAAAAATGGAAGCATAATGGGCTTCCAAAGCATGCAAGAAAACAGCATTCAAGGAAGATATTGAAGCAAGTGCAAGATGGGGGGCTCAAACAGGGTTGAGCCCTTAAGAAAAAGTGAAAAACAGCTCAAAAGAAGGCCACTTTCAGTTAGGGCTGGAGCTCAAAACAATAAGCATATATGGAAAAGAAATGTTGCAAAAATAAGCTCAAAAAGGGGGAAATGGTACTCACCCTTGAAGACCAACACTTTTGTTGCTTCTTGGACCAGATTTGATGACTCTAAGCTGTTGGAATCCCTTCCTTTTCTGCTAGAATGGAGTGGTGATGGTAGAGCTTGAAGATGATGAAGAAAATGGAGCCAAAACTTGAAGGAAATGGAGTGATATGTATGTATATCCTCAAGCCAATTCTTGTAACCCTTTCTCTTGAGTTGGGAGGCCAGCAATATAGGCAAGAGAGGGAGAGAAGAGTCTAGGAAAAAGTGGAGGGAAATGAGGCTTCTTTTCCCTCCAAAAGGGTCCCTCGGATATAGATATTTTCGGGGGAAAACCAAGGCACAGCTGGAATGCACTCAACCTGAAGAAGCAGGCCAGCCTGACATTTTGGCTACAAGTGGCCGGCCGGCCACTTCCCCTAGCCGGCCGGCTAGGTCAAAGGGAAAAAAGTGGCCGGCCGCCCCCTAGGATGAAGTCCCAGAAGTTAGCTTTCCAATGGCGCAAACTTTGCATTAAAATTCCTTCTGTAGAAAAAGTTATGCCCTTTTCCGTGAAGCCGCGCAGATTCGGTCCAACCAGACTTCAACCAACCACATCTCCCCCCCCCCCGGACTTGGACTTGGGAGATTCTTGAGTGCAAAATGAATCCCCGGAAGTAAGCTTTCCAATGGTGGTGGCCTCATATCTTAATTCCTCTTGTTCAAAGAGTTACGCCCGTTTCGGTGAAGCCGCGCAAATTTTTCTCCTTCCCGGATTCATGCTGAACCACTTTTGACCAAAAAGAAATTGGCTTTTCAGAAAAATTGCTGGCCTCCCACCCTCCTACAAGCTTTCTAACAGTGAAAATAAGGTCTCCACCAAAAATGAGCCCAAACCGATGCAAAATGAAGGTTCGGGGGCCAAAACGCGCAGCCCGAGGCCCCGAAAATTGGCTGTTGGGCACCAGGAGTGGTGTTCGACCACGAAGTGGGTCTCTCAAACCTCAGTGTCCCTCAAAAGGGAGTAAAAAGGAAGTACGCCAAAAATCAGAGCAAACGGAGATGGTTAAGCGGTCCCGAACCGAGGCACACGGCCAACGGTCCCGAAAAACCGGAAACCGGACTCCGAAATGGGCAAAATGGCCTATAGCCACAAAATGTAGCCCACGGCCACTGAGAGATGGTCTATGGGACCTCTCCCTCCCCTCAGGAAAAGAAACAGAGAAAACCGAGTCTGGTTCGCAAACCGAGGCAAGGCACAGAAGAGGGTTCGGAAATCCGGAGGCAGGGCTCACGGCCGCGACTCTGAGACTTCTGAACGAGCACATTATGCAACATCACCAAGCGCCCAATTGGTGACGTTTGAGTCTTAAGGTCGGTCAAATATGGGGTGTCTACAGCAGATCTTTACTTGAGCCTCTACCAAATGACCCCGATCTTGCACTCATCCCAGCTTTTTCTCTGAACACAGCTCCTCTACTCCAGCTACCCATGATCGCTGCACCTCCTTCCCTATCCCTGTTACTACCCTTTCCTTTTCATTGGTTATCCACCAAATGCCGAATAGCTATATTACCTCCATTACTCCTAACCAGCTTTTTCCTCTGTTTTGCCTCTTTCCTTTTCAAACCAGTATTTCTTAGGATAAAAGTGGGTTGAATAGATGGTGAATCAACCCCGATGTCTTGACCCAAAGACATTGAGTTATCCAAGCCCACTCTGATGGACTTACTTCTACTTTCAATAGGCCCATTTGTTAACCCAACCAATTTAACTTCCAATTCAATTCCACCTTTGTCAGGCCCATCTCCACTTAGGCTTCTCATGTACCCATTGTAAGAGGAGCTAATTTAAGCCCACTAAATTATTTAGGCCTAATAGCCCAAGATTAGTGGGCCCGAATTTATCGCAAGTCCAAGATTGGTGGGCTTGGATTTATCGCCGTCAAACGAGCTGAATGGCTCTAAGCCTCGAAAGGGTTCGGATCCACGAACCTAGAGACTTACTCAAGCCCGAACTCGAAAGGGTTCGGATCCACGAACCTAGAGACTTACTCGGGCCCGGACTCGAAAGGGTATTAGGCAAGCCTAGAGATCCGAGGCATTCGGACTCGAAAGAGTTCGGATCCACGAACCTAGAGGTCTGAAACACTTGGCTTCGAACGGATTCAGACGCAATCTAGAAGTCGCTCCGTTAATGAGTCCCAGAACACTTGCGGGCTCGGAGCTTTCCGGGATCTACGCACCAGAACCATGGGCGTAATGGAGTTCGAACAAAGGACCCGATCCCGAGGACGGTGAGTGGAGATAAATTCACTCTTCGGTTAAACTAGCCTATACCCGGGTCGAGGTGGCACGACCCCGGGGGGTCCATGAGACTCGGCAATATTTTGCGGCAGGACGTCCTCTGGGACTACCCCTGACCCTTTGGGATGATTGGAGATCATTGGTTAGGTGTGGCTAAGAAGAAGGGTTCGCCGAGGGAGTGATCTCCTCTTCGGGGTTTTCTCATCCTCGGAGAAGTCACCTCCTCGGAGAGGTCACCTCCTCGGACAAAGTGGTTAGAGAGAATATCCCCCATGTGCCTTGCACATGGGCTCCATCCTACATCATGAGGTGCCTATAAATAGCACCCACCCATAGCTTTACAAGGGATGAATTTTGGAGATTTTTAACTATTGGGAAAGAACTAATTTCCCTTCTCCATTATCAACCTTGAGAGTGAAAGTGGGAGATCAATGGGAGAGCCTTGCCATTATTCTATTCTCTAGCCATTTTGCCTTCTTCTTCACCCAATCTCTTATCTCCATCATCTCCTTTGTTGTTGTGTTCCTAAGTTGAGATTATTGAAGAATCTAAGCCTCTCATCATATTCTAGAGAATTCGAAGTTGTTCTTCAAGGATCTTTGAAGATCTTCGAATTTTCCAACTCCTTTCTTGAACCCTCTTCTACATTTTGGCGACTCCACTGGGGAGGCGGATTGGTTAATGGTCTCAACGAGATCTGGAATCCACACAACTCCAACAAGGATGGCGGGAGAAGATGAAGTTCACCAACAAGGATCCTCTAATGGTGGTGATGACAGAACCATTGCTCCAGATCAACCACTTTTGCTTGAAGCCATTCAAGGACTTCAGAATACTCAGCAAGAGATTCTTACCACTCTTCAGAATCTCACTCACACCATGTTGGTGATGAGTTCTAACTTTGCACCGGCGCCAAACGGAAATCAAACTGGTGGTGGAGTTATTCCCGCCGGAGCGCAAAATCAAATCCAAGGAGAAGTAGGCCCCAATCAGCCTATGGCTCATGGCAACACGACCACAGTAACACATGCGCAAACCACAGTAGGCGGCAGCAGTTTGCCCATGCCCGGGCTCCATGGCGTGCCAAGCCAAGATCCAATGGTGACTAGGGGAGTTTCTGGTGTAATGAATGGCGCTCCAACGACTGCTGGTGTCCAGGAAAACATAAGGAGCATGATGGCGCAAAAGGGAGCTATGCCCGTACCTAATCTTGTTACGCCATCAGTAAATGTTACCCAAGCACCAAGCGGGCCTCCTTTGGTGCCGACAACAAATCTGCAAGCACAACCCGGTATAGCGGCGCCGTACGGTGGACTTTATGGGCCTCAATTCAATGTCCCATCACCAACTGGCTTGTCTATAGGCGCTGATGGCCAGTATCGTCAAATGTCCTCACCAATGATGAATTCGCAGCACCAGAATGGCCAAGTCGCCCCTAGTTCAGTCTTCGGGTCCATAAGCCAAGTCCCGGGAATACCTCCATCAAACTCTCTCCCTCAGCAGTTTCTCACTCTCGCCGATGTGCAGGCCATGTTCGATCTCAAACGGGGCAAGAGGACCTTACCCTCTTTGCCTGATCCAGACGTCAAGCCGCCTTACCCCATTGAGATGCTGAGCTATCCATACCCTGAGGGGTATACAGTGCCAAAGTTCATCAAGTTCGACGGCAAACAAGGAAATGCCCGAGAACATGTTGTGCGATTCATCGAGACTCTAGGTATTCATGGTTCAAACCACGTCCTCCGACTGAGAGAATTCTCTAAGTCCCTCACCGACCGAGCATATAGTTGGTATGTTAATTTGGCCCCAAACTCTGTCCGAAGTTGGGAGGAAATGGTTAACAAATTCCACTCCAAGTTCTTTCAAGTGGCGGAGAAGGTGACCACACTTACATTGTGTAAAGAGAAGCAACAAGAAAGTGAAGACATCCTTGACTACGTCAAAAGGTTTCAGGACAAGGCCGTGGATTGTCATGAAGCAGTTGAGGAGAGTTATCTGGTTCAAATTTGTCTAGAAGGGGCATTGAGCAGGTACAAAATGTTTCTAGTTAACCACAAGCTACCCACCTTCTCGGCATTAATAGAAGCAGCTCGGAACATTAGCATTCCTCAGGCTCAGGAGTCCGGATTTAAAGCTAGTTACAAGACTAGTTTCAAGTCATCTCGTGGACCTACCGTTGCTGCTGCCTCTGCCCCGGATACCCGAAATTCACAAGGAGGAGGTCATAGAGGCCAGAAAAGAAAGCAATATAATGGTGAAAAGGGGAATGTTTCTTATCCATGTGGAATCGAGGAAGTGAAAGCTCTAGTTAAGGAATGGGTGGCTGACGGAGAGCTAAAATTGCCTTATGTTGAAGAAATGCCATCAAAAAAGGACCGTGAGAGCCCTGAATTTTGTGTCTACCATCGTACATTGAAACATCCGACAGAGAAGTGTTGGACTCTCAGGAAAATCTTCAGAGATAAAGTCGAGGCAGACGAATTGAGGTTCAAAAAGCGAGGGACTCAAGACATCCGAGAACAACCGTATCCTCAACACCGAGACAAGGGCAAGAATGTTGCTATGATAGCTTATGAAGGCCCAATGATCGAGGCTATCGCTAATCTTGATGACGATGACTGTTATCTGGACGACATCCTCGAGCTAGAGGGTGAGCAAGTTTACTATGGAAGTGCTCTCGATCTAGAGGGCAGAACATTTATAACTCATGGCGAAGATCCCTTTGATCCAGAAGGAGGAGAAGAATACTATGGAAGAGGAGGACACCATGTTTATGTGGCATCTTATTTTGAGGAGACCGAGGAGATGGTTAACTACGAGCCTCCAAGAGTGGAAAAAGATCCGGATCACTATGCCAAAACCCTGCAAGACTGTGTAAAGTTCAAACAGTTCTTTGACCAGCTTGGACTTTCCAGGGAGGCAAGAACGGAAATCACCAAGTCTATCATTAATATAGCCGAGGCACACCATGAGGAATGCATGTCGACTGAGGGGTCTATCCCGAGGAAGGCAAAAGAGCAATCTAGTGCCATTACTTTCTCCGAGGCTGATCGAAAGTATCCTTTTTCTCACAATCGCCCGCTTTATGTGACTGTTTTTATTAACGGGGTTGAGTTCAAAAGGGCCTTTCTAGATAGTGGGGCCTCTATCAACATTATGACTCGCGCTACTCTAGAAAAGGCCGGAATCTCTGAAGAACGCATTGTGAAACAGCCGATAGTCATCACTGGCTTCGGTGGAGAAAGGAGAGTTACTATCGGATGTGTAACAGTTGATTTAGCTGTCGGAGAGATTCGCTCGGCCACCAAGTTCCATATTATCGATTCTGAGGCAAATTATCACATCATTTTAGGAAGGACCTAGATGCATAGATATGGGGCTGTACCATCAAGTTATCATCAGTGTGTTAAGGCTAAATGGGGAAAGAAGACGGTGACAATTCAGGCTACAGAAAGGCCTTTCGAGATCCATGAAGCTCATTATTCTGATGCCATCTACTTTACCGAACTGGCTGTCGAAGAAGTTCCCACCACCTCTAAGCCTCGAGGGGTCAAAATTCCTCGTTGGGAGGATATCAAAGATGACAAGGAGCCGATGGCAGAGTCAAGTAAGCGGGCAATGTCTAGAACAGAAAGTCCGCCTATTCCTCGGAAGGTGATGAAAGTTCGAGAAGGAGGCAAGATGGTGTACTATTTATGAAGGTGCGGGGAGTCGGTTTCTTCAGTCACCGACTCCGAGTCAAAAGAAGAGCCTCCTGACAATGATATAGTAATAAAGCCTGAAGTGGCTCCAGAATGCATGCAAGATGGACCGAAGCCTCAGCCCGAACAACTTATTGAAATAGATCTGAGTGATGGACAAGATGCACCACAAGATGCACCGAGGCCGGTATTCGTAAGTTCGAGCCTTAGCCCAGAGAAGCGGGAACAGTTGTTAAAGTTGATAAGCCGATACTCAGATGTGTTTGCTTGGTCATATAAGGAAATGCCCGGACTAGATCCTGACCTAGTCTCCCACTATCTTAATGTGTTTCCAAACTCCAAGCCAATTAAGCAAGCTGCTCGAAAATATCATCCAGATCTCGAAGAGAAGATTAAGGAGGAGATTGAAAAACTTCAACAGGCTGGTTTCATCCGGCCAATACAGTACCCCGCGTGGTTAGCAAACATCGTGCCAGTAAACAAGAAGAATGGCCAAATCAGAGTATGTGTAGACTTTCAAGATTTGAACAAATCTTGCCCGAAGGATGAATTCCCTCTTCCTCACATCGACACCCTCGTGGATACTACCTCGGGACACCAGATGTTCTCATTCATGGATGGATTCAGTGGATACAATCAGATTAAGATGGCTGAAGAGGACGCAGAAAAGACTGCTTTTAAAACACCTCTCGGAAACTTCTTCTATACAGTCATGCCTTTCGGACTCAAGAATGCCAGTGCAACTTACCAAAGGGCTATGACTGCAATCTTTCATGACATGATCCATCATGAGGTGGAAGATTATGTTGATGATCTAGTGGTGAAATCCAAGAAAGAAGAAGACCATCTTCGAGACCTTGAGAAGGTATTCAAGAGGTGCCAGAAATTCAAAATGAGGATGAATCCTCTCAAATGTGCTTTCGGGGTGACGGCCGGGAAGTTCCTCGGGTTTCTTGTACATAGGCATGGTATCGAGGCAGATGAAGACAAGGTCAAATCTATCAGAGCAATGCCTTCCCCGCATTCTCAGAAGGAGTTAAAGAAGTTCCTCGGGAAGGTGTCTTATATTCGGAGGTTTATCCCAGCACTTACAGAGATCTCTGCCCCTTTCGGTTCATTGTTAAAAGGAGATGCCAAGTTCGAGTGGAACCAGGAGCACCAAAAGGCCTTTGAGAGAATCAAGGCGGCCTTGACCTCGCCTCAGACCATGATAGCCCTGCAGCCCGGGATACCTCTACTGTTGTACTTAATTTCAACCCCCAAGTCCATAGGGGCATTATTGGTCCAAGATGTAGATGGAGCAGAACGCCCGGTGTATTACATCAGCCGGAAGATTCGAGGAGCAGAAGTCCGATATACTCCGGTAGAGAGACATTGTTTAGCTTTGGTATTCACTGCCCAAAAGCTCAGACATTACTTCTCAGCACATCAAATTCAGATTGTTACTAGAAGTGATCTAATCTGATACCTCCTCAGCAAGCCTGCTCTAACCGGGAAGGTGGCAAGATGGTTGCTAGCACTAGGTGAATTCGAGATCACATGTGTAGCCCCCAAGGCGATCAAAAGCCAAGCCTTCGCTGACCTCCTTGCTCAATTTCCAAGTGGTGACTATGAACCAGTGAATGAAAAATTAAGAGGAGAGGTGCATGCAGCTATGGCTTCCGAGGAAAGCTTTTGGACATTGAGCTTTGACGGAGCAACAGCCGGAGGTAAAAGAGGAACCGGGATAGTCCTTACAAGTAAAAGTGGGGAAAAGTTTTATTTATCTTATAAACTGGATTTCCATTGTTCGAATAAAGAAGCCGAGTATGAGGCTCTTATTTTAGGCTTGATAGCAGCTGAGAAGCACAGTATCAAGAAGATTCGGATTCGGGGGGACTCAAAGTTGATAGTGAAGCAAGTTTCAGGACAGTTCGTCTTAAAGGAGCCTGCCTTGGCCACATATCGAACAACAGTCCGAAGGCTTCTTGACAAATTTCAGAAGGTCGAAATAGAGCATATGTCTCGTTCCGACAACAAGTTTTCAGATGCCCTCGCAACATTAGGGGCAGGAGTTGATATCCCAGAGGAGGAGGCGACAATTATTATCAAGAAGAGAATAGAGCCTTCGATAATACCTGAAGACAAAGGCCTTCCGGAGGACTGGACAGGAGAAGTCCTCGAACAACTTAGAAGCAAAGTTGGAAAATTGACTATGGCCAAGCTTGCCCAATTCATAATTATTCAAGGTGAACTTTATTTCCGAGAAGGTACCGGATTCCTAGCCTGGTGTGTTGGCCAACAAGAAGCAAGTTTCCGACTACAACAAATCCATGAAAAGTCTTGCAGGGATATGGATATCAGTCTGTACAGAAAGATCCAAAGACATGGCTTTGATGGTACATGATGGCCACAACCCGAGCAGCTGGTGAAAGCTTTCCAAATGATCTTGCAACTCTAGGGGCAAATTTCAACATTCCATGGAAGAAGTCTATCTATGACATTTACAGTTTGCATTTACTACATTGTCCAAGAAGTTCTATCTTTCTTATGTTATGAAGAAATTTATTTCTTCCATATTATGTATCTCCATTAGAAGTTATTTTCTCTATATTGTATATCTTCATTGTGTTATGTTGCTTGAAACAGTTTTCAATTTTTTTACTGCCCCTCGAAGAAGAAAGAGGAATAGTAGACTCGGTTACCAACCTGAAGAGACATTTCTTGACGTAGTAGAAGTATACTCCTACTCAGACCTCCGAAGAGCAGCTATTGCTTCCATCAATGTAAGCTTTGAGGGTCTTTCTTATTGAAGCAGAGTGTGTGTTCCCACTCGGACTTCCGAAGAGCAGCCCTCGCTTCTATCAGTGCGAGTCTCAAGGATCTTTCTTG
The DNA here is from genome assembly GCF_055761805.1 of Camellia sinensis. NCBI lineage: Eukaryota > Viridiplantae > Streptophyta > Magnoliopsida > Ericales > Theaceae > Camellia > Camellia sinensis. The sequence continues at coordinate 37,476,796 of NC_138969.1, read as the reverse complement.
CTGAAGTAGAGCGTGTGCTCCCACTCAGACTTTCGAAGAACAAATCTTGTTTCCATCAGCGTGAGCTTCGAGGATCTTTCTTATTGAAGTAGAGTGTGTGTTCCCATTTCGACCTCCGAAGAATAGCCCTTACTTCTGTCAGTTCAAGCTTTAAGGATCTTTCTTGTTGAAGTAGAGTGTGTTCTCCGCCTCGGACTTTCGAAGAACAGATCTTGCTTCCATTAGTGCGAGCTTCGAGGGATAGCCTTCGCTTCTATTAGCTGCCGAAGTAGAAGTGCGCATCCACTCGGACCTCCGAGAGACAGCCTTGTTCCTGCTCGGACTTCTAAGGGAGAGCCTTCCGAGGGACAACTCTTGCTCTCATTAGTGCGGGTCTGAAGAACAGCCCTTGATTTCATCAATACGAGCTCCGAGGATCTTTCTTTTCAAAGTAGAGTGGACTCTTACTCGAACTCCCGAGAGATAGCCTTTGCTTCCATTAGCTGCCAAAGTAGAAGTGCACATCCACTCGGACTTCCGAGGGACAGCCTTGTTTCTGCTCGGACTTCTGAGGGAGAGCCTTGTTTCTGCTCGAACTTCAGAGGGACAGCCTTGCTTCTGCTCGGACTTCTGGGAGACAATCTTTATTTCTGTTGGTGCAAGCTTGGTAGACTCGGTTATCTTTCAGAGGAATCTTTCTTGCCAAAGTAGGGTGTGTGCTACCTTCGGACTCCCGAGGGACAGTCTTGCTTCTGTTTGGACTTCCGAGGAACAGCCCTTGCTCTCATTAGTGCAGGTTCCAAGGGCCCTGAGGTCGTGGATTTCAATCAAGAATTCATTTGCCTGAAATAGCAAAACCGACAACTGAGACAAACAATATAAATTTCAGATCATGATTCAGGCATTATCAGAATGGGGCAACATCAACAAATAATAATTATCTATTTAAGCTACAACAATTTTATTACTCTGAGCAAGTTCATGAAAATGCAACAATCAAGTTTTTGTCTCTCCGGGCTGGTTTCTCTCAAGCCGACGTAAAACTACAACAGTCACACAAAATTTTGGCATCAGCTATGTATTTTCCCAAGCATCCACAAGTTAAACAAACAACAATATATCATCTTTATTATTCAACGAGAGGAAGAGGGAGCCGAATTTCATACTCACAAATTTGGGACTGTTAGAGGGGTGAAGTCCGAAGCCGATGTTGGAAATTCAAGTTGAAATCAGAAAGGTTTTATAGACTGTAATCAACAGGACTGAGCTAGGCTGGGCAAGACCACGCACGTTGCGTTGAGTGGGCAAACGTGCGTGGTCGGCGTTGGACAGTTGAGGACGAAGGCAGTGTTGAAGACGTAGCGGAGCCGGCGTCGATCAAGATCAACAAGACCGGGCTAGGCTTGGCAAGACCACACACGTTGCGTTAAGTGGGCGAACGTGCGTGGTCGGCGTCAGATAAGTTGAAGCCGGAAGCAACACTGGTACCACAGAAGAGTCAGCAACCACACACGTTGCGTTGAGAGGGCGAACGTGTGTGGTTTGCATTGGACCGTCGAAGCCGGAGGAAGAGTTTCAGCAGAGAGAGGCCAGCCGTAGGTATTGTCTTCACTAGTTCAAGATTGTTTGCAAGCCTCAAGACTGAAATAAATTATCACCAGAATTCCCAAATTAGAAAATGTATCAGTGCATATTTATTTTGAGCACAAAAGTCCATCAAAACAATAAGAAGGAATACCCGCAGATCCAAAAATGCAAGAAGAAAAATGAAGAAGGTTTTGAGCAAAGATTCAACTAGATCTTGAAGTCCAAAGATCAATAAATCTGAAACAGTGAAGGGAATGGAATTAGTTGAGTGAAAATCAAAACCCATATATATATATATATATAAAGAGCTCACTCACAGATCTGGGACAATCAAGAAGATGAAGCCAATCGAATGAAGACAAGCCGAGGAAGAGCAGAACGTCACAAGCGCCGCCGGAGTGAGCAAACGTCGAAGTCGGCGGTTCCAAATTGGCGAAGCAGCTGGGCAAACCAACGCCGCGTTGAGTGGGCGGCGTGGTCGGCGTTGGCCAGGAGCGACTGGAAGCGGTAGCGAGGCTGCAAGTGACGGATGAAAAGCACACAGGCCGTACGAGTTGACTGGTCGCGCGCACAAGACAGATCCACATCTGGTTCTCGCATGGAATGGGTAGATCTGCAGATAATGTTTTGGGCGACGGTGTATTGGAAAACACTAGAAAGATTGGTGTTCCGACGGAGTTGCGGCAGCAAATGGTGTGCAAGCAAGGATAGCCCGTTGTTGTTGTAGAGGCAAAACGAAACTCTGCTGCAAAAAGAGGAGTGAAATTTAGATTATTATTTTCTTAATTTTCTTTAAAAAAAAAAAAAGAAAAGAAAAGTAAATGGCAGAAACAGAGCCTCTTTGAAAATGTTGAGAGCTGGGTTTGTCTTGTAGAGGGAGAACCAGCTGGCCACGATTTGGTTTGGTAGCTGTAAATAAAATAAAAAAAAAATTTGTGGCTCTGCTTTCTTGATTTAGAGAAGCAGCGGCGGTGGTCTTCAAATAGAGTGCAAAGCAAGCTGTAGAGAGAGGAGTAGGGTTTGACAAAAAAAAAAAAGAGAATAAGATTATATATATATATATATAAGTGGTGGGCCTTATCTCTCCAAGATTCAAAAATAAATGGGCTGCTGTATTGTAAAAGAAAGTGTGGCCATATCTTGTTGAGAATGAAAAAAAAAAAATAGATTCTTTAATTTGCTTTGACTTGGAGTAAAACAATGCACCTTCAAATGTTCTAGAAGACTTGGAATTATTCAGGCTCTTAAAGAATTAAAGGATCAGGATTTGTTTATGAAGAAAAGCGTAGCACAAATATTTATTTGGTGTCCAAAAAGCAATATGTTTTTATATTGTTGTAAAAAAAAAAAAAAAAAAAAGCTCCAAAAAAAAAAAAAAAAGAGTTATTTATTTATTTTTTATTAGTTGTCAATTTTTTCCGTAATTTACAGTGAGTCCTCAGTTTTTATCCATAGATTTTATCAAGGCCAAATATTCTCGAAGACATAATGTGAAGCATGGCTGATAAGGTGAAATTATGCATGTCCGAGAAAATTACAATTTCTCATACACGCAAGGGGCAAATGTAAGAGGAGCTAATTTAAGCCCACTAAATTATTTAGGCCTAATAGCCCAAGATTAGTGGGCCCGAATTTATCGCAAGTCCAAGATTGGTGGGCTTGGATTTATCGCCGTCAAACGAGCTGAATGGCTCTAAGCCTCGAAAGGGTTCGGATCCACGAACCTAGAGACTTACTCAAGCCCGAACTCGAAAGGGTTCGGATCCACGAACCTAGAGACTTACTCGGGCCCGGACTCGAAAGGGTATTAGGCAAGCCTAGAGATCCGAGGCATTCGGACTCGAAAGAGTTCGGATCCACGAACCTAGAGGTCCGAAACACTTGGCTTCGAACGGATTCAGACGCAATCTAGAAGTCGCTCCGTTAATGAGTCCCAGAACACTTGCGGGCTCGGAGCTTTCCGGGATCTACGCACCAGAACCATGGGCGTAATGGAGTTCGAACAAAGGACCCGATCCCGAGGACGGTGAGTGGAGATAAATTCACTCTTCAGTTAAACTAGCCTATACCCGGGTCGAGGTGGCACGACCCCGGGGGGTCCATGAGACTCGGCAATATTTTGCGGCAGGACGTCCTCTGGGACTACCCCTGACCCTTTGGGATGATTGGAGATCATTGGTTAGGTGTGGCTAAGAAGAAGGGTTCGCCGAGGGAGTGATCTCCTCTTCGGGGTTTTCTCATCCTCGGAGAAGTCACCTCCTCGGAGAGGTCACCTCCTCGGACAAAGTGGTTAGAGAGAATATCCCCCATGTGCCTTGCACATGGGCTCCATCCTACATCATGAGGTGCCTATAAATAGCACCCACCCATAGCTTTACAAGGGATGAATTTTGGAGATTTTTAACTATTGGGAAAGAACTAATTTCCCTTCTCCATTATCAACCTTGAGAGTGAAAGTGGGAGATCAATGGGAGAGCCTTGCCATTATTCTATTCTCTAGCCATTTTGCCTTCTTCTTCACCCAATCTCTTATCTCCATCATCTCCTTTGTTGTTGTGTTCCTAAGTTGAGATTATTGAAGAATCTAAGCCTCTCATCATATTCTAGAGAATTCGAAGTTGTTCTTCAAGGATTTTTGAAGATCTTCGAATTTTCCAACTCCTTTCTTGAACCCTCTTCTACACCCATTAACAGTTTCGTCTTTTTCCTCACTAACTTCATTAATTAGCTGTTCAGCATTCAAAATCTGTTGGTTGATTCCTTCACATGCATTAACCACCATACGACTTTGCAAGCCCACGCCCGCCGTTTCTTCCACTACCGATGTACAGCAATCAACAGGTAAAACTTGTGCCACCTCTACTACTTTGTGAACCATCTCAGCCGTAGAAGATTTTAGCCCATCAGCACACGTGTTCATCTTAATTTGGATAGAATTTTCCACCACATCAGCTTCCTTTTCTGGAAGCATACCATGTCCATCATCTTGACCTTCCGACCCTACTACACTGCAAAGATCCTCCCTCCTTTGGACTGATACACACTTACATGATTCACCAAGTGTTTTGGTTACTATGACGTGCTCTTCGCAAACTCTAACTGGATAAACCATATCACTACACCTGATCTAAATAGCGGTGTTAATGAGATACATTACATTAGTTTCAATCAAGATCCTCCCACAACTAAAATCTAACTGATTTGATGTAGCCTCATCCATTCGCAATATATCTCCCCTTAATCTACCTATCTTCACAAAAATATCATTGCTCCAGAGATTTAAAGGCACTCCAAAGTAGCTCAGCCACACTGCTCTGTTTTGGGCTAAGCATAATCCCTTTCTCCACTCCGTGACAAACTCACACCATTCTTTAAAATAGTCATCCAAGATTATCATATGTGCCTTCATGTCTTCCACCAACATAAACGATACCACAGCTGTCTTACCTCCTAATTTCCTAACAACAATATCCTTAGAGCCAATCTGTAATACGGCATTCTGAAATTCTGAGAACACGTCATGGCTTTCCAATGTGACAATGACACTATCATATAACCAACTATTACCAGCTTCCACCCCCACTATAATATGCCCTTCATTTCCTCTCTCGTTCCCCTGTTGTACAACCTCTGCGTATGACTGATAAGCCACCATCTTCAAACATCCCCCAACATCATTTCTGGCCATATAATCTTTCGGTTTACCTCTTGGATCAACCACTTTACTGTTCAACCCTCCTCCTTTCTCAAAACCTCTAACCTTCTCAAACTCTGCCCTCTTCACACGGGGTTCCTTGTCTTCGCACCATATACCATTGGTTTTCTAGATGGCTACCTCAACTGCCACTGGACAATCAAATCGGACAAACCCAAACCTCGTTCTAGTAGATTTCCTAGTCTTACTAGGAATGAAAACATCCTTAACAATTCCAAACTTTGAAAATAAGGAGAATAACCCTTTAGGATTCATTGACCATGGAATGTTGTCTACGAAGATAGTAAAGATCCCCTTACCACTATTACGACTACCCTTCCTCCGATCAAGTCTTCGTTTCACATATAGAACTGGCTGCCATCCTCTTGATCTTCCAGCTCCTGCTGCTGTGGCACTCATCTCTCTTGATCTTGGAATGACTTATTCTATTGAATCTCATGTTTGGTTATGAAACTATATAGATGGATAATATCTAGACCATTTTGCCTTTTTGATTTGTTTACTATGCAATGGGAATACAAAATAATAATAAAAATTTGACTAATAAAACATAAAAATTCATTGTGAAAGAGATTCATACAATCTGAGATTAAGGCATCATTTAGCATGGAATAGTTTGTCTTGAAATCAAAAAGTTACTAAAAAAAACTAAAAATCCTATAACTTATACCAAAATGTCTAAGATTATATTTTTTTTTTTACTTTTTACACATATTTTCGTAAAAAATCAAAAAATTATTCCAAACATACTAGTTTTTTTTACCTCATTTTTAGTCAAAAAAATTAAAAAGTTACTAAAATAGTATGTTCCCTAACGAGGCCTAAAAGTATCAATATATATATATATATGAGATTTACATGTTCATTGAATTTTGTGAATGGATAAAAATAAATCGTTTTGTGAAGAAAGAGAGAAAGAAAAAGAGAAAGAGGATACATTGCCCAAATTGGACAATATGTACACTTGGGGGTTATTTTGGTAATTTAGAAAGCTATTAATAAGGTCTCCTCATGCCATTGATTTGTGTCCCATCTCTTTTCCTAGGATTGAGTTATCCCTGAAATAGAGGGTACATTGCTCAAATGGGACAATTTGTACTAAGGTTATTTGCCAACCAAATGTTCAACTAAAGGTTCTACCAAATATGAGAATCAATCCTATGCTTATATCCCACCACATAAATGCCCCTTAATGCTCGTGTAAATCATATTAGTTGGTAAAAAAAATTGCTAATCTTCAAAAGGGTTGAATAAGTTTTGTCATAGAGGATTGGGATTAACAATTCAATCTCATCCGATTAGAAGTGAAAATATCATTTTACTTATAATTTACAAAATTTAAATAAAAAAAAACGTATTTTATATAATGAGAACTTTCTTGTAATTTTATTCGTATAAGGTAAACGATTAATAAGTTCTAATAGTTTGATTTAATTTTTATCAAGTCCTATTGAGAATAAATTCTAAAAAAATTATTGCTAAAAATAATTTTTCGTGATGATTTTTTGCATATGTTGCTAAAAATTGACAATTAGTGACTTTTTCTATCACGATTTTTATAAATTGTCGCTAAAACTTATAATAGTGATATTTTTCTGTGATGAATTTTTCAAACTATTGTTGAAAGTTGAAAAATAGTGACTCTTTTGTGACAATTTTTTAAAACTGTCGCTAAAACTTATAATTAAATATTGTTTTTTTTGTGTGACAATTTTCAAACTATTGCTGAATATTAATAATTTGTGACGTTTTCTAATATTGTTTAATGAAAAACGTCATTAATTGTTATAGGATCAATTTGATAATAAGTCCACCTATTAGGACCTTTACGTAAGTCCCTTTAATTTAATTCCAATTAATTAATGACTTTATCACAATTTTATCTAAACTACCAATCAAACAAAATGAAAATTGATATAGAGCTATAAATCTAAAGCTCTGATTGCAAAAATAAAATAAAATAATAAAACAAAACACAAACATCACATCATGAGTGAGGACAACTCATTAAAACTCTTTTAGAACTCTATATTTAGAACTTCCAATCTTTTTTTTCCAACAAAACAACTTCATTATTTATATTTTTAACCGGGTGACCTCAAGCCTCATACATCGGAATGCCAAAAGTAGCAAGAATATTGTAGCTGCATGAGTTTTTCTTATTAAAAATAAAATAATAAAGCTAAAATTACCGAAAAAAAAAAACTAAAGTTTGACTCTTATAATAAAATAAATTCTTAATTTTAATTTTATTAATTTAAAATCTAAACTTTTCATTTATTTTTAATTTAAACCATTATTTATTTTCGTTAAGTAAAATTGATAATAAAAAAATGAGTATTTTGTAAATTAAACTCAATAAAAAAGAATATTTTAAGCATTTTATGTATATCTACATTGAGTTTAATAACTAAAATATTTTTTTCCTGTTGGTTTTAATTAAATTCAAAATAAATCAAAATATAAGATTTTAAATTGATAAAATTAAGAATTCCAAATTTATTTTGTTAAAACGCTCCTATCCTATTATTTTTGTTTAATAATTATTCCAAAAATAAATTACTATCACAAAACTACAAGTATAAACTACATCTTTTACCTTTTGATGAAACCTCCTAAAATCTTGATTTGAAAAAAGACTTACTCAAGACTACAAATACATCATTTATCTTTTGATCAAACCTCATACAATCATTAGCTAAATAAAAAACAAAAAAAAGTTAGAACCCCAATAATACAAATAGAAATTACATTTTCATCTTTTAATGAGACCTCACTTTAATGTCATTAAAATACTTCATTTCAGTCCCAAACTACGTTGAATATTGTTTGGGTTATGTTTTTCATTCTTATAGCTTAGTCACTATACTTTAATTGTAGTTTTCATTTGGTTTCTTTTGTCCAATTTGAATGTTAAAATTAATATTTTTAAAACGTCTGTCAACCTTCTAAAATATATATGCAGATAAAATTAGTAGAAATTTAAAATGAAAATTAAATTGAAACAATTAAAATTAAAATAAATTTTGAATCAAATTACAAACGTAAAAAATGTGATTAAACTTAGAATAAATTATACTCAGCCTCTTTTATATTTGGCTATTTTCTCACTTTGATCCTTAAAATTCAATAATTAACTTCTTTTTTTCTATTTTAGCCCTTCATATTTTAAGTTTTCTCAAATATACTTCTAAAACTAATTTCTCTTCAAAATTAGACGAAAAATGTCACGTTAACTGCCACATAATATAAAAAATGAATATTGTTATACAAGTCTAAAAATTAAACCCACTTCTCAAGCCCAATAATGTGGCTTCAGATATCTAAGACATCACTCTCTCTTATATCTTCTTTAATCACCAATAATCATATCACTTGCAAATTGTAAGGGAGAGAACTATTCGCCTCGCTCCATACCTCCTTGCTACCAAGCTCGTATCACTCCGTTGGAACTCTGTCGCACTGTAAACAGAACAAAGGCGAGCTACTCGGCGGGTGGATTTGCCAGAAAACCCCTCCGACGGTCAAATTAGCTTTCTGGGAGAAGAGAGAAGCGCGAGCACTATAGAGAGAGAGAGAGAGAGAGAGAGAGAGTTTTTGATTGCTTACCACCAACATCTGCATGCTCCTCCTTTTCAAGGCTGCATGGCCAGCCTCAGAGATTGTGTGTGCACTACCTTTGCTATTCTTCTCTGGACAAGCGGGTGTGCTCCCCTCTACATTTCTTACACGTGTAGAGGCCAAAACCTCCAACTAGTGTTTGTCGCATTGCCAAATGGTATTGGCGCATACCATGAGTAGATTCTTCTCTCTTCATCATTGGTCCATGTGAAATATTGTACCGAGCTATTACTTGGTGAAACATAAACATTACGTTGAATAGTTATTACCGAGCAAAACCAAATTGGTCTATCAGAACCGACTGAATGCGGGGCGCGCTGTTCGGCATTTCGGCCTCACACAGCGATCTCATGGGCCACCTCAGTCTCCACATCTACAGTCTAAACCGTCCATAGCTCTGCCCAGTGCATCCGTGCGGACATAATCAAATACCCTGTTTCGCGTGATCCTAGCTCGGCTAAGCACATGTGTGCCACCATACCCAGTGTGGACCTAACTCGGCCTCACAATGCACCCAGGCTCAACCTACACTACCCAACACTAGAATCCATACTAGCATAGTTCGGCCCATTGTTCGGCACAAATATCCCTCTCAATTGCCCCTTAATCCCATCCGAGCTGAGCGTAATTGGGATTATCATTTCGAACCGAGCTATTCGTTTTGGTCGGTCGTCGAGACTTATGCTAGTAGTATCATAATCCATCAATCAACCGCACTGATAGCCCATCATTCGTACTAACTGTCTGTTACCTCTATGCCATGTGGCGTTCTTTCATTCGCTCCGTGCAACCCCATAGATGTCATCCTTATGCCGAAAATTCAAAAGATTGTCGCCTCGTTGCTTTCCCTCCCATATATACGCACAAGAAGACAAAAAACCCCCATCATTGTTCATCTTCTTTCTAGCCCACCGTCGTTGCTGCCATTGCTTCTGTTGATGTCATTCCCAACATTTTTTGCCTTCACGAACATCACAACAAAGGTCTAGGCTGATTGGGTCTTGATTTGGCACCCAAATCTGTAACTGCTTCTCACTTTTATCTCTTTCTTATTGTTGTTCTTCGTGTTCCTCTTGTCTGCGACTGTTGATACCCTACCAGTGCCCCTTCTTTGGGGTAGAACTAGTAGGTATTTGTAGACATTAGGTAGGACTGAAATCAAAGAAACAGATGCAGCCATCATGTCCCTCGTTCCCCTTAGTTTCAATGTATGAGCAGAATCCCACTTTTAGATCCAAAAACATGATTGAGCAAGGCTGAAACTAATTTGTGGATCTGCCAATGGGCGGTGACTGCATAAGGGTTGTGGAGGCATTGAACCGAGATAGGAAATCGAATACCCCAGACTAATGCCCAAATCGGCCTAATACTCCTAGGTCTCAAACCGAGATACCAAGTTTCACCCTGATGGCCAGACCAAAACCCTCTTTAATCTTAAAGCTGTGTAGAATATACCATGCTAACACTTGCACTTGATTTCTGTTATGCCAACCGAACTAGGGCCAACCAGCCACACCTCATCCTTGGAAATTGGTGACGCTCACAGACCAAGCAGTTATCCGCTGGGCAATAATATAGATTGAATAATGAAATAGAGCCAGGAAAAATGGGCAAGTACCGTTTTATGGTTAGCTCACCTGGGGCCATGGCCAAGTTCCATAAGGAATTCAACATTCCAAACGACGTCCATTTAGAGTTGGCCAAAAAAGAAGACACTCCATGGGGAAAATTGGATGCTTGCCCCTTCACCGTGGTATCTATAGTCGAGGGCGGCCTCTGTTTCCCGGTCCAGCCCTTAGTCTGCGAGTCTTTTAGGCAGACTAGATTGTACCCAACCCAGGTCTCCAACAACACTTACAAAATAATAAACAACGTGGCCGCGCTGAACCAGATACTCGGTCTAAACCTCGACCTTGCCGAGATATTCTACCAGTACACACTTAGTTAGAATAAAGGGGGCTTCTGCTAGTACCTGAAGTTAGAAAGGTCGAGCAAAGCTTATAGAGGGTAACCTAGATAAAGCGTTGAACGATGATGACTTCCTATGGGTGTCTGGCCATTACGAAGACACCAAAGCGTCCATATCGGGCTGGTACATATGGAAAAACTTTGGAAGCACTGGGAATAGCTCAGCACGCTTTTAATTTTGTATTTGCTCTATCTTTGCCGATCTAACGCTTCTTTTATTTTTGCAGATTACAAAATCTTGACGGACGACTATTCTCACGCCAACCAAGAGGCTATCAGGGTTGCTTTGCGACATCCGATCGAAGAATGTAAGTCTCATAAATTACTCGGATACAAGCCGAACTACCGGCAGACGACATTGCAGAAAAACGGGGTCACCGATTTCCTATATGCCCCCTCTCCAGAGTCGACTCCAAATCTTCTGGCGATCAGACTTATTCCTTTAACTGTTGAGGAAGAAAGAGCTAAAATCCGCGCTATTAAATCCATGATCACTGGCGAACCAATCTATTCTCCGTCGTCTAACATGGCAGAGGGGCAGTCTCCCCAGTAGGCTGTTCGACAAGTTGGCCCAGTGCTGGCTCTCGCGAGCGAACAAGGTGATGGTTAGTCCAAGAAGAGGCAGAGACGGATGCCGACCGAGGAAACATTAGTCGATGAACATTCCACCGAGCTTCCTTCCGCTGATCAGGGAGAGCAGACTGAACAAACCCTGTCCAAGCAACCCAGTTGCTTCACTGCCCCTCAAATCTAATCGCCCAAGCTGAAGTACAAAGGCCGAGAAGTGACGACGACTGACTCGGTCTACGCTGACAATGATTATTCCATTGGTGTTAACATGACCAAGGGTCTGCTCTTGCCAATAGATATGAAGAAGCATGAAAAGCTTTTCGACCAAGAAGTTCTAAGGTCGGCTGCCAAGTCCATTGTTCTGGTAAGTAGATGTACCATTTTCTTACAAGTTATTGCTCGGTTTCAACATTTTGACTTTGGCTTTGTTGCAGGCCATGCAAAAAAATTACTTGGCCTACGAGCGCATGATCACTGTCCGGCAAAGCTTGCAAGATGCCATCGCGGACAACAAGACTGTCGAGCTGGATAAATTTAAGGATGCACATGAGGCAGTGATGGCCGAGTGGGACGAACTGGCCGAAAGAGTTTCCAAGGCCGAGGAAGATAAGAAAAAGGATGTCCAAGCCAAGAAGGCGAGGTATCTGTAGACGTCCCCCAAACGCCCCGGGGATGAACGAGTCCCCCCGTTCCGTTCGATATTGGGCTCACTACAGTTCAGGACTCTCAAATTGTCACGGTTCTAAGTCCGAACCAAAGAGTCCAAATCCGGCAAATCATTTTGAGAAAATAGATTTTGAAAGAAGTGCCAAACATGGACTACTTTGCCAGATATAGAGTCACCACCTAAATGGTTTATTTTGGGGAAATTTAGGAAACCCTGACTCGTTTGCCTAAGGCCACGTGTCCGTCATCACCAAAGTTGCCTCGGCTCGGGAACTTGGGTACGATTGGGAAAGGTCACTTCGTGAGCACCCCCGCTCGTCCGATCAAAGATCGGCCTCTACTAACCATGATATCTATTTTTGAAAACATTATGTGTTCTTATTCTGGTTATTAGCCTAGATTACTATGTGATGCGCACAGCATACAAGTATAGACTGGGTCGCCTGAATTGGAACAAAACATTTCATGCTCGTTTGTTTGAAAATGGTTTGATGGTACTACCCGCAAGTAGGCTAAGATGTGGATTTACCACCCTCAAGTGGGCTTAGAAAACATGATTTTGCCACTATCTACTGGGCTTAAAACACACAGTGAATGAATTGTTCCAATCCAAATAACCCAACCTTCACCCACAGGCATTCAGGCAGTTATATCATATAAGCACATAGCCTCATGGTAAGCATGCTATTCACGGCAGTCACTCACACACATGCAAGGATGCTAAAGCATAAAACTTACCGAGTGCTCCAAGCCAAAACAGAAGCTAGGTTAGAAATCCATGCATGATCCTACCTATACAGAAATGCTTAATGCAACACATGCAAAAATGCAACTATAGCAGGCTCGGCTATTCTAAACATGGCATATGAAATGCTATAGCTAGCATGTATTCAACTTGGAATTGAAAATACGATGCAGTTAGTATGATGCACCGAGCCCGGTGCATGCAAAACAAATGAATGAATTCAAACATGCTATCATACTGTATGCTAATTGAAACATGCCCTAATCTAACCATCATAAGCGGGTAAATAAAAGGGAGAAAGACGTGGGGTTGGAAGGCATACATCACACACACACACACACTTATTACAGTTGTGCCCTCGCGCAGAGGGTCCGAATAGAATAATATACAGTCCCAAATAAATAGTACAGTCCAAATATGTACAAAAATCCTAATTAATTACCAAATTAATTAAGAAAACAATAAACTGGCATGCAAGCCAGGGACTACCTTGACTCTTCTTCAGATGATGAATAATGCATATCCGGGTTGCCTTTGCACGGAAATCCACTGTGATGCCCCAATTAGCCTCTGTTTTGCAATAACTTTTTGGAAAGCGCGCCAAGTCCCAGAAGACTGCTGATTCTTGATTTGCTGCAACAGAGAGTAAGAAAGGAGCATGGCAATGTATTTTCACAAATGTATGCATTCTTCGATCCTCGTGCCACCAATCACGCATCTCGATGCATGATGGCCGAGGAGTTGAATTGCACAACTCAATATGAAATGAATGCACATATAAACACAACAAAACCTAAACTCCATCATGGATAATCCAGAGTGTCGGTGACTGGGAATTGAGACACGTTCCGTCACTCGAAGTACGAAACGTCTCTTGTTTCCCGTGCTCGGGATAACTCCTATCCCAAGCACAATGCAATATGCATGACATGCATGAATGCAACTAAGATACAACCTAACATACACAATGCTATGAAATGGCATACACGATGCACGAGATAACATGGCATACACAATGCGCTATCATACAACCTAGCATACACAATGCTATGAAATGAAATGGCATACACAATGCATAATGGACTTACACCAACATGAGTAGACCTCAGCCACACTCACATAAGAGGCCATGAGATGAAAAATGAGACACTCGAAATGCGTGCACACATGCACGCAAACCGAGGACCAATCCTAAGGCACAAATGCCACTCTAACAAGGCATGGCAAGGCACGAAATATGGCATAAAAACATGCAAGTTTTAGCACTGAAATGTGATGCAAAATGATCCCGAAACATGGAAGCATGGCACCCGATGCATGAAATGAGACTCGAAACATGAAATTAGGTACATGGAATGACCTATGGCTATGCAAAGCATGCATTATTTGAACATGAAGTGTGAAGACAGAATCAAGACAGTCCCAAAACAAGTATATTTACAGTTTTAATCAAGGCCAAACAATGGACACAAATAGGCCTAAACTAGCATGCAAAAATGGCCCCAAAAGAGAGATAATGAAGCAAGTAGCAGCTGCTGGCCCTAAATGGCCAAGAGCCCTTCAACAAAGTTGAAGATGGGCACAAAATGATGTACTTTACAGTTCAAAACAAGCCACAGATCTAAACACAAACAGGCATAAAACAATGTGCAAGAAATGGGCCAAAAGGGAGACAAAAAAGCAAGTGATGGTTTCTGGCCTCAAACCGAGGAGGACCCTTCAAAAAAGTTCAATACAGGCCCAAAACATGGCATTTTACAGTTAGTAACCAAACCCAAAACAGTGCACATGCAAGCTTAAAGTACTATGCAAAATAAGGCCTAAAAAGAGGTTCAAACACAAAGAGCAAAAAGGAAGCCTCAAACAGAAAAGGACCCTTGATCAAACATGAAGAGAGAGTCAAAATAAGGCTATTTACAGTTCGGACCAGAGCCCAAAAATATAAGCACAAGGGGCTAACAAAACATGCAAAAATGAGGCCAAAAGAGGGATAAAGAGGCAAGTAACAAAAGGAAGCCTCAAACAGTGAAGAGCCCTTCAACAATGTTGAATAAGGGCTCAAAATAAGCCACTTTACAGTTTATATCAAAGCTCAAAACAATTTAAAAATAGGCCTAAAATACTATGCAAGAAATAGGCATACAAGAGAGGTAAAGAAGCAAGTATAAAAAGGAAGCCTCAAACAGGGAGAGGCCCTTAAAAAAACATGAAAATGAGCTCAAAATAATGCTATTTTCAGTTAGGGTCGGAGCCCAAATATGCAAGAAAGTATAGCTTAGATTGTATGCAAAAATAGAGCCAAAAAGAGGAGAATGAAGACTCACCCTTGTAGACAAAGCTTTGACAACTCTTGGACCAAGTTTGGTGGCTCCTTAGCTCTAGAAAACATCTTCAAGCTACTGGCATGGAGTATGGAGGCCTTGTGCTATGAGGTGTAGTGTAAAATGGTGTAGGTTTTGAAGGATTTGGTGCTTGGAAGAGAAGGAGAGGGAGGATCAATGCAAGAGGCTTAGAGCAAATTTTTGTAACCCTCAGATAGGAGCTGGAGCTGCTTTTATATAGACAAAAGAGGGGAGAAAAAGGGGGGAAAATGGGGGGGAAAGAATTCAAGTTTCCCCCCAAAAGTGCAGCCCCCCGGATACAAAATCTGGGGGGAAACAGAATGCATATCTGTAAAGTACCTGGAGAGAGGATCATGGTCGGCTGCTTTTCTAGGGTTTAGGTGGCCGGCCGGCTCTCCCCATGGCTGGTCGGCCAAGGGTCAAAAGGGTCAATCATGATTAGTGGCTGGCCACCCCAGATTGGTGGCCTCCCATGTGTGCACAACATAACCATGTGGTCAAAAACTGGAGAAAGTGAACCAGGAGAGAGAAAAGGTCACTTTTAGGAGGGGTTCAAAAGGGTCACATAGAATTACTGGCCGGCCATGTGATATTGGTGGCCTCCCAGGTGTGTACAACACAAATATGTGGTTTGGGGCAAGAAAAAGTGGCCTTAGGGTGGTCAACATTGGCTTTCAAGTGAGAAAAACGGGCGATGGAGGGCGATGGAGGAATAAAACTGGTTGTCAGAACAATTACTGGCCTCCCACCCTTCTACGCCCTCCTTAACAGTGAAACAGAGGTCCCTGCCAAAAATGAACCCAAACCAATGCAAAATGAAGGTTCGGGGGCCGAAACGCGCAGCCCGAGGCCCCGAAAACTGATTGTTAGGCACCGGAGGTGTTGTTCGACCATGAAGTTGGTTTTTCGGGCCATAGTGTCCCTCAAAAGGGAGCAAATAAGATGCACGCCAAAAACCGGATCAAGCGGAGGTGGTTAAGCGGTCCCGAACCGAGGCACACGGCCAACGGCTCCGAAAAACTAGAAACCGGACTCCAAACGGGCAAAATGGCCTACGACCACGAAACGTAGCCTACGGCCACTAAGAGATGATTTACAAGACCTCTTCCTCCCTTTGGGAAGAGAAAACAGATAAAATAGAGCCTGGTTCGCAAACCGAGGCAAAACATGAAAGGGTCCGGAAGTCCGGAGGCAAGGCTCGCAGCCGAGACTCTGAAACCTCTGAATGAGCACGATATGCAACATCACCAAGCGCTCAATCGGTGACGTCTGAGTCTTAAGGTCGGTCAAAAATGGGGTGTCTACAGTATCTAGTCAAGTTGCAGAAGCATCACGCTGTTCACAAAGCCCAGCTAAAGAAAAAAGTTGACGAGGCTGAAGGCCGTGGTTTTGCTGATGGTGAGAGGGTCTATGCACAGCAGGTGGAGGGGACCAAGGATATCTTTTTCCAGTGCGGTTGGAAGGCTGCAGTTGAAAAACTTGGTCATACACCAGATTCAGACTTTGCCAAAAACCCCACACTTGCATTCATCCCACAGTATATGCAACCTTACGCAGCTGGCGTGCAGCAGAGGTTGATCAAGGAAGTAACAGCAGCTAGCACGGGTGAGGCAATATTCCATCCACCAGCTGACGAGAGTCGACAGCCAGTCAATGAAGAAGAAGAGTTGCCGGGTGGCAACATTGCCAAGCTAGAATCCGATCTGAGCCCTATTGTCGAAGAGGAGGCTGCGGTGAATGAGACCGAGGAAGATCTGGCCAAGCAGGAGGATACCATGAACATAGACTAGGCGTTTTTTTTTTTTTTTTTGTGTAATCGGGCTGGCGACCCCACCTTTTGTAATCAAACTTCTACAGTAATGAAAATCACCATCTTTTTGCTCATCATGTGCATGTGTCTTCAATTGGTCTACCTTGTTTGAATGATTTAAAACTGATCAGTTCAACTTTTGAATTTGCACACATGTAAAATTCCCTTTCAAAATTGGGTAAGCATAACTGTCTCCCCGGCAAGCAAATTCAGCCCGGTCTATGGGCAAAAACAATCCATGAATTAGACAAATTGCAAACTCATTTTTTGGCGAGCAAAGTCAGCTTAGGTTAACGAGCAAAGTCAGCTCGATTTTATAGCAAAAGTTGGACAGAACGCCAACTTTTTCCTTGGCGGGGAAAAATCATCCAGGAGGGCATAACCCTTTTTTTGCAAGCGAAATCAGCTTGGTTCAAACACAGAAGTTAGGTAGAACACCAACTTTCTATTAATGTGAGCAAACTCAGCTCGAAGGAGGTGAGCAAAATCAGCTCAGGAAAATATGAGCAAAATCAACTCAGAACAAGCGAACAAGGTTGGGGATGGCACCAACTGTTTGCACAGCAGGAAAAGTCAACCTAGTTTGAGCAAAGTCAGCCCGGTCTTGAGCCTTAATTTTCTCTACGGTAGACCATCACAGCTATGGCCGAATTGCCCCTAGCACTCAGTAGCTTAATAATTTAATACAAAAACACATAATGCAAGAGAAAGAAGTGGTTTTTTTCCCATTGCATATCAAACATTACATGTAGAGCCAAAAGACCAAGTTTTAAATAAAAAAGGGAGAAAGATTACATTTCAAAAGTAAAACAACTTGTGGTTGGCCGCAGTCTATGGCCTTAGTATGGCTTTGTCGTCCAAGTCCTCCAGATGGTATGCCCCTTTGCCAGCGAGGCTAATTATCTTGTATGGCCCTTCGCAGTTTGCACCCAACTTGCCTTCTCCAGGGACCAACGTGTTGCCCATCACCTTTCTCAAGACCCAATCTCCAACTTTGAATAGACGTAGATGTACAATCTTGTTATATTTCTTGGAGAGCTCTTGTTGGTAGGCCGCCATGTGAATTAGCACCCTTTCTCTTCTTTCTTTAGTTAGGTCTAACTCCAGGGTGATAGCCTCACTGTTCAAGTCAGGTTCAAAGTTTTCAGATCGGATGGTCGGCATGCCGATCTCCAAGGATATGACGGCCTCCATGCCATAAGCCAGGGCAAATGGAGTTTTCTCGGTTGAATGTCTCGGGGTGGTTCAATATGTCCAGAGTTCGTTGGAGAATTCCTCGGCCTGCCTCTGTAGCACGTCCGCGAGGGACCCCGCGCTACAGTTCGGACTCGATTAATTGTCACGGTTCTTAATCTTGAACCAAAGAGTCCAAATCCGAAAATCGTTTTGAGAAAACAGATTTTTAGAAAAAGAAGTGCCAAACATGGACTGCTTTGCCAGATACAGAGTCGCCACCTAAATATTTTATTTTGGGGGAATTTAGGAAACCCTGACTCGGTGCCAAAGGCCACGTGTCCGTCATCACCAAAGTTGCCTTGGGTCGGGAACTTGGGTACGATTGGGGAAGGTCAGCTATGAGCACCCCCTCTCGCCCGATTCGAAGATCGGCCTCTACTAACCATGATATCCCGTTTTGACAACGTTATGTGTTCTTATTCCGGTTATTAGCCTAGAATTACTATGTTATGCGCACAGCAAACAAGTATAGACCAAATCGCTTAAATTGGAACGAGACATAGCATGTTTGTTTTGAAAATGATTTGCTACTCACAAGTAGGCTAAAATGCAGGTTTTGCCACCCTCAAGTGGGCTTTAGAAAAGATGGTTTTTCCACTATCTAGTGGGCTTAAAACTCACAGTTTTAATGCATTATTCCAATTTAGGTAATTTGACCTCCATCCACAGGCATTCAAGCAGTTATATCACATAAGCAGCTAGCCTCATGGTAATCATGCTATCATGGCAACATTCACACGCATGCGATATGCTAAAGCATAAAACTCACCGAGTACTCCAAGCCAAAACAGAAGCTAATTAGAAATCCATGCATGATCCTAATTATACAAGAATGCCTAATACAACACATGCAAAATGTAACTATAGTAGGCTCGGATATTCTAAATATGGCATATGAGATGCAACAGCTAACAAGTATTCAACTTTGAATTTGAAATACAAATGCAGTTAGTATGATGCGCCAAGCCCGGTGCATGTAAGACAAATGTATGGATGCACGCATGCATAGCATAAGGTATGCTAAATTAAACATGTCCTAATACTAACCATCAAAGCAGGTAAGCAAAAGGGAGAAAGGAGTGGGGATTGGAAGACATGCACACACGCACCCACACTTATTACAAATACGCCCTCACTCAAAGGGACCGAATAAATATTACAGTTCGAATAAATAACTAACTACTTAATTAATTATTACAGAATTCCTATTTAACTAACAAATTAAATGCAAAGGGAATGTGGCCACGGCCCCCGCCTTGGGATGCGCGAATGATGCATGCTTGACCCATATTGCCCGGAAACTCGCTGCCATAGCACTGTTGCCTCTGTTTTTCACTGCCCTGCTCCTCTGAGGACTGCCAAAGTCTAAGGGCATGCTCTCTGGATGTTGGGGAATACCACCGGCTGGGAGGGATGGCCACCGGCCATGGGAAATGGTCATCGGCCGCTGATGAAGTTATCGGCCATTTATGGATTGCCGGTCGGCACTGTATTTAACCGACCGGCCAAATCTTCCTGCAGAACCTGCAATTGGCAGCAGCAGAGGGCAAGCAGTGTATGGCATGAAATTTTTAGGCAAATGTATGCATGGACACACTCTCTATCATGTAATGGACTCAAGGGAGCATGGCCCTCGACCCTCGGGCCACCAATCACGCATTTCGATGCATGATGGCCAAAGAGTCAAGTATGCATTTCAATGTCAAATGCAATACACACAAAACATACAAGGGACCCAACCTCAATCATGGTTGATCAAGAGGCGAGGCAATGCACAACAATGCACATGCGACCTAAGCATGCAAGCAAACATACAAGCATGCAATGCAACTATATGGCACACACAATGCTAACAACATAACATGCACAACGCATTGAAACATGGCATACACAATGCAAGATGGACTTACACCAATGTGAGTGGACCTCAGCCACACCCACATCAGTGGCCATAAGATGAAAATGAGACAACTCGAAGTGCATGCACGTGTGCACGCAAACCGAGGACCGAACCTACGGCACGGAATGCCACTCTAACAAGACATGGCAAAACATGGAATATGGAATATGATCATGCAATTTTCAGAGGCAAAATGAGATGCAAAACAGCCCTGAATCATGGCAAAATGATACCTAATGCATGGAACGAGTCCCGAAACATGAATTTTGGTGCATGAAATGGCCTATAGCTATGCAATGCAAGCATAATTTGAACATGAAGTATGAATACAGAAGCTAGGCAGCTCCAAAACAAGCATTTTTACAGTTTAAAGCATGGCCAAACAGCAAACACAAATAGGGCAAAAATAGCATGCAAAAATGGCCCTAAATGTGAGATAATGAAACAACTCACAGCTGCTGACCCCAAACAGATTAGGGGCCATTTTTACAGTTGATGGCCAAAAATATGATATTTTACAGTTGATGGCCAAGCCTAAATCAGTACACAAGTATGCTCAAAATGCCATGCAAGATAGGGCCCAAAAGAGGTCAAAACACAAAGTATACAAAACATTCATCAAACAGCCAAAGACCCTTAATGAAACATGAATATCGGGTCAAAATAAGACTGTTTTCAGTTCTGTAAAATGACCAAAAACAGAAGCATAATGGGCTAATAAATCATGCAAAAATGGGGACCAAAGAGGGATATAATGACAAGTGGCACATGGAGGTCTCAAACAGTGATGAGCCCTTCTTCAATGTTGAATAGGGGCTCAAAATAAGCTCACTTACAGTTTACATCATGCTCCAAAACAGATCACACACAGGCCAAAAATACTATGCAAGATTATGGCACACAAGGGGGATAATGAAGCAAGTGCAAGATGGGGACCTCAAATGACAAAAGTCCCTTAATGAAACATGAAATAGAGCTCAAATAAAGGGTACTTTCAGTTTTGGCCGGAGCTCAAAACAGCAAGCAAACTAGCTAGAAAAATGTTGCAAAATTAAGCTCAAAAAGAGGGAATTGACACTTACCCTTGAAGACCAACCCTTGGTTGCTTCTTGGACCAAGAAAAACTGCCTCCTAGCCTCTGAGAAGACCTCCAAGCTGCTGGAATGGAAGTGGTAGTGTGGTGCTAGGTGGTGATGAAGAAAAGGGTGTAGGACTTGGTGTTTTGAGGCTTAGAGTAAAGAGAGAGGGAGAATTGATGCAAGGCTCTCAAAACAAATTTTGTAACCCTAAAATTTGAAGGGGAGGGGCTGTATATATAAGCAAAAGGGGTGGAAAAGAGGGGGGAAAAAAGGGGGGGAAAACAAATCAAGTTTCCCCCCAAAAGGCAAAATCTCGGATAGAGGGTTTGAATGGAGAATAGCTGGCATAGCTGGCATGAACCATGCTTGAGGGGTGCAAAAGGGTCATATCAGCCATGAAAGGAGTCATCAGCAAAATAAATGGCCGGTCGGCACAATATATTGCCGACCTGCAATTTATACTAGCCGGTCGGATAAATAGAGTGCCAATGAGTGGCTGATGAGGTCCAAAAGTGCCGGTGGATGTCCAGATTGAAGCCCCAGAAGTTAGCTTTCCAATGGCACAAATCTTGCATTAAAATTCCTCCTGTGAAAAAAGTTATGCCCTTTTTGGTGAAGCCGCGCAGATTCGATCCAACCGGGATGATGCC
Organism: Camellia sinensis; assembly: GCF_055761805.1. Classification (NCBI taxonomy): domain Eukaryota; kingdom Viridiplantae; phylum Streptophyta; class Magnoliopsida; order Ericales; family Theaceae; genus Camellia; species Camellia sinensis. The sequence continues at coordinate 37,454,928 of NC_138969.1, read as the reverse complement.
CAACTTCAACGGATCATATCTCCCCCACCCGGACTTGTCTTTAAGAGATTCTTGAGTGCAAAATGAAGCCCCGGAAGTAAGCTTTCCGATGGTGGTGGCCCGATAGCTAAACTCCAAGTGTACAGACAGATAAGGCCGATTCAGCGAGGGCTGCTCGACTCGCTTCTACCCGGATTCATGTCTGTCTTCTCCTCCAACTTGGTTTCTCTCCTCTTCTCCTCTTTTCTTCAACTTCAAACCCCTAAGTAAGGTGTTTTGAAAGATTTTTCAAAGATTTCATCTCTCTTTTATTAATTTCCACTTTGTCTTTGCTCGGTTTATCGAAAAGCGCATCATTTGACAAAATGTGAGCCTCGAAACATTGTAGAAACTTTATTTCAAAAATGTTTTGAAAGAAAGGGTTTTATGGTCTAAAAACCGTCCAAAATAACTTTGGTCCAAAATGGGGTGTGAAGTTGAGATTTGTCTCTCTTCTTGCCGAAGAAACTGAACCTTTGCCCTGCACACCTTTCTCCACCAAGTAAACCATCAGTAACGCCCAAGTCTTATGGGCTGTCAAAAATGGGGTGTCTACAGCCTCCCTCTGGCTTTCTCCAGCCGTTTCTTCAGCCCGTCCAAGATAGTCTTGTTTGAAGCTTTAGCTTGACCATTTGATTGAGGGTAGGCTGGTGTTGAATTGTAGAACTCAATCTTTAACTCTTTGTAAAACTCACGGAATAGTTTCCTATCAAACTGTCTATCGTTATCCGAGATGAGGGCCTTTGGGATACCAAACGAAGTAATTACATTCTGCCAAACAAACTTCTTGACATCCTTCTCCTTGATGATGGCCAATGGCTTGGCCTCAACCCATTTGGTAAAGTAGTCAGTAGCAGCAATGAAAAATTTACGATTGCCCAGCGCAGTTGGAAGCGGTCCCATAATGTCCAGCCCCCATAATGCGAATGGCCAAGGACTGGTTAAGGAGAACAACTCTTTGGCTGGCTGGTGGATCTGGTGAGCAAATTTTTGACACTTCTCGTATCTGCGGACATATTTCTACGCGTTGGCCTGCATGCACGACCGCCAATAGCCTTGGAAAATTGCTCGATACACTAATGATCTTCCCCCAATGTGGCTGCCGCACACGTCTTCATGAATTTTAAAAAGGAAGGCATTAACCTTGCTAGGGTGGATGCATTTTGGCTATGGTCTAGTGAAGGATTTCTTGTATAAGGCGTTAGATAGAGAGAGCCAGAACTACTCAGACTTGGCCCTTATCTTGTTGGCATTCTTCTTCTTGGTGGGTAGGACTCGATCTTTTAGGAAGGTGATGATTGGATCCATCCAAGAAAGTTCCAAGTCAGCGCAAAGTACCTCAGGCGCCTCTGTTTCCTCGATGCTTGGTCGGGGCAAGAATTCTATCATCAAAGGATTGAGAAAGGTGGTTTGTATGGATGCTAGGCCGGCCAATTCATCAACTTGACTATTCTCTTCACGATTGATTTCTTCCATTCTTATTGCGGCAAACCTTTTGACCCCGACGCGTACCAGCGCTTCATACTTGGACATCCTTTCATCCTTGGCCTCATATTTCGCAGAGACTTGATTGGCCACCAGTTTAGAGTCGCTGAATACCATAAGCTTTGATGCCTCCATTCATAGAGCGCTCTTTAGGCCGGCAAGGAGGGCTTCGTATTCTGCTTCATTGTTGGATGATGGAAATCCAAGCATGATAGCATGCTCAATGGTTCCATCCAGCGAGGTCAACACGACCCCCAGTTCGGCGCTATATCTGTTGAAGGCTCCATCAACGAAGAGCTTCCATATCTTACCAATAAACAATTTCCAATAGTCAAAGGGGTTTTGAGATTTTCTCAAATCTAGGGCACTGATCGGCTCTGCCAGCTACTTTCCTGCATTTTCACCTATCTTTTCATTCGGTAAATCGACCGGCTCTTCCTCTGCTAGTCCAATACTGTCTTTCCGTTCTATTGCTTGTTCCTCATCCTTTTTTGTGTCATCGAAACTGTGGGCTGTACCAAATCTGTACTAGCCAAATCAATAAGATAAACAAGGTGAGTGCCAGGGGAAAATTCTACCACAAAGTTGACCAGGGCTTGTGCCTTGATGGCTGTGCACAGTTGGAACTTGATGTCATATTACCCTAGCTCTACCGCCCACTTCAAAATTCTACCCATGAAATCCGCTTTCTCGAAGAGCACCTTGAGTGGAAATCCGGTCAGCACCACGATTGTGTGGGCATGGAAATAGTGTGCCAATTTTCTGGAGGCCATCATAAGAGCTAGAGCCAATTTTTCTACCGGCAATTACTTTGATTCGGTTGGGAGTAGTGTCTTATTAACATAGAAGATGGGGAGATGTTGAATTCCCTCAGCTTGGACAAGCACCGCGCATACTGCATGTTGAAAAACAGCCAAGTATAGATAGAGCTCTTCGTCGGGCTGTGGGTTGACCAGGATTGGGGTGGAAGAGAGATAGGCCTTCAAGTCCATTAAAGCGCGGTCGCATTCTACATCCTAGAAAAACTTGTCCTTCAAACTTTTGAAGAAAGGCTTGCAGCGATCTAATGACCAGTTAATAAATCTGTTTAGTGCAGCTGCCATTTTGACGAGATACTGCACATCCTCTGTGGAATTTGGTCGCTCCAACTCTTGGATTGCCTTGATTTGTGAAGGGTCATCTTCTATACCCTGGTTTGTTACTAAAAAGCCCGAAAACTTTCTTGTACCCACACCGAAAGCATACTTAGAAGCGTTTAAGCGCAATTAATGGTACTTGAGGATTGCAAACATTTTAGCTAGGTCAGAGAGGTGTTGGGACTCATCTTTGCTCTTCACTACAATGTCGTCAATATAGGCTTCCATAGTGTGGTCGAAAAGAGAAGCAAACATTTTGGTCACCATCCTTTGGAAAGTTGCCCCCGACGTTCTTAAGACCAAATGGCATAACCTTGTAACAATATAAGCCTCTCGGTGTGGTGAAGGATGTGATCTCTCTGTCCGGTTCGTACATGGCGATTTGGTGGTAGTTGTGGTATGCTTCAAGGAAGCTAAATCTCCGGTGACCGGCGATAAGATCCACCAGCTGGTCAATCCTTGGGAGCAGAAAGTTATCATTAGGAAAAGTACAGTTGGCCGTCTTGTAATCGACGTATACTTGTCATTTTTCATTTTTTTTCGGCACTACCACCGTGTTAGAGATCCATCTGGGGTATTGCACTTCTTCAATTGCCCCAACCTCTAGCAAGTTTTTGACCTCCTCTGCCAATACCTCAGCATGGTGCAATGCTGAGTGCCGTGTTCTCTATATGACTGGTTGGGCGTTGGGAAAGACGTTTAACTGATGACAAATGAAGCTTGGGTCGACACCAGGCATATCGTAAGGCGTCCACGCAAAGACCTCAGTATTGGAGACCAAAAAGTTGACATAGTCCAACCACTTTGTGTTGGACAATGATGAGCCCAAGAGAAAGAATTTGTTCGGGTCACTCTCGTTAATCTGATCCTTCACCAAGTCTTCAACTGAATTTTCTTCGGCTTTTCTTCCCATATCTTCCAGGACCTCCTTACTTTATGGTCCTTCTATCAGCTGTACAAAACCTTACTAGGCTACCGTTGACCATGGCGAAGCATTGTTTCAATATGACTTGGTCTCTCCAGACTTCTTCTATTTGCCCAGTTGGTCCAGGAAAGTGCATGACCTGGTGATAAGTCGACGCTACTGCTTGCATTGCATGTAACCAATACCTCTCCAAGATTAGATTGTATGTTGACGGGACCTTCAGCACCCAGAACTCCACCTGCTTGGTGATCAAACTCGCTTTAACCAGCAATATGATCTTTCCAATTGGCCATTCAGGTTGGAAGTTTTAAGCCAAAATACAAAGCAACCTTAACACACATGTCAAGCATAACTAAATGGATAACCAACAAACCTTAAGCATGGAAAAACAACACTAGAAACTTCATGGAACTAAGCCAACTTACACAAGGATCATGGCCTAACCATGAGATGTATTTCTAAGCAAGATGGAGTGATACAAAGCAAGTATTACAAGCATATAAAGAGGCCCAAATCCGACCAAAAACAGAGGTTATATATGACCTAAGATGCCTAAAAAAATGCTGAAATGAAGCCAAGAGACATCAAGCACACATGCTACCCTTTTGAGCCCAAAAAGCAAGGAAACAAACCATGAAGGGAGAGGGGTGTCCCTCCCCTATGCAAGACTTCAAACCATCCATTTTTTAACACTAGAATACACTGATTTTCAGTGGTCAAGAGACCAAAATGCTGAAGTGAACAAAACCTTATCAAAAAGGTACCAAAATGGACCAAACAAGGCCTATGAGGGTGAGTTTGCACTCAAACCACAAAATGATCTTAATGAAAGTGCTAGAGCAGGAAAATTTGAGCCTTTTTTATGTTATACACAAGAGCTAAAACAGTAAACAAAATAGGTAGAAAACCAATGCAAGTTTGGGGAATAAAAGGGAAGATGCTCACCCTTGAAGAACTCTTGAAGAACAAATGGTCTAGCCTCCTTCTTTTGATCAAAACCAGTCCAAAACTCAAGAAACAACTCCTCCAAGTCCCCCAATCTCGGAGTAAGGTGTAATGGTGTGTGTAATGGTGCAAAAGTAAGGTAAAACACACCTTTTGGGTCAAGAAACACACACAAGAAGGGAGAGGGAGAGAGGTATAGAGATAATATGTATCTATATCTCTAAAGGCTGGTTTTTGCTTCTGTTTTTCTAACCTAGAACCAAGAGGAAAGCCCCTCTCTTATAAGGATCCCTCTTGCAAAGCTTATTCAACAAGCTTGGCTAGAGGGAAATCCCTCCATACACGTGTATGGAAGGGGAGAGAGTTGGTGCCAGCTATCACAGCTGGCACAAAATATCTCCATAAAGTGGATGAACAGTGATCGGCTGCCCAAAAAAGCTATTCCGGCAAAAAACAGTGCCGACCGGCAAAATATTATGCCGACCGGCAATAAAGTGTGCCGACCGGCAAACTAAAGTGCCGATGGAAGAGAAGGACCAGCCGGTGGCCTCCAGCCACTGCCGGTGGTGTGTGGGGATGCCTCATAAGGCATTCCCTGCCCTTTCAAGGCAAGACACAAGTGTTCGGTGCAAAACCAGACACTAAACGGTCAAGTTCGGAGATCCTGAGGCAGGGCGCGCGGGCCGAGACCTCCGGGAACTCCAAACGAGCACAATCATGGAAGATCACCGTGTGTTCAAACAGTGACGTCCAAGTCTTGAGGACGGTCAAAAATGGGGTGTCTACAATAATGAAATATTTTTAATATCACGTGATTGTTAATGTGTTATTTTCTGTCTAATTTTATGTATAAATTAGTTTTTAAAGTAAATTGAAAAAATTGAAAAAAACTTAAAAAATGAAAAGTTAAGATGAGAAAAAAATTAAAATAAAATAAGAAATAACCAAATATAAAGTGGGTAAGACCATCTCTAACGGTTCATCAAACCTTGCATCATATTTGAAATTTGGTGAAAAAGTCACTTTTTTGGAGCTCCAATGGTTTTAGCAAATTGGTATCAAAATGAGAATAGAACAAAAAATTCATCAAAGTGAGAACAGGCTCCACATTTCACTATTTTACTGTGTTTTACCGCTTGGGGAGACCAACCGGTCAACCAGTCGGTTGTCCGGCCGGTGGACCAACCGGTCGACCGGTTCCCTTTCAAATAGGTAGGTTCAAACAAGTCGAAAGGTTCAAACAGGCTTAAAAAAAAAATTAGTCTTACAGGTCGATCGGCTGGTCGACCCACCAGTCGACCCTTTTCTCAATTTTACATATATTTTGTTCGACAAATTTGATACTCACTGTTAGAAGAAGTCGTACCAAATTAAAAAATAACATATTTTTTATTCAAGTTTAATGAAAAAAGAAATAAACAATTGAGATGCTCTAACGTGTAACTTCCGTTAAACTTATTTCATACTATGTATTCATTTCGCAGTAAAAAGGCCCACGAAATGTATTCATTTCGTACTACGTTTTTTTTTTGGGGGAGTCCAAAAGACTTTTAAGCTTGCGAGGCATGTCTTCGTACTTTCCATATTTTAGATTTTTTCTTCTTTGAGAAAAGTTCAACGCATAGACTCTCTAGTCCGATCAGAAAAATTTTGAAAAAATACTATTCACGGATGGTTTCACAATAAATTGGGTAAATTACGTTTTTCCTACTTTACTTTTTATGTTATTTTAGTACTTATCATTTTAATTAGTTCGATTTTAAGTTTAAAATTATAATTTTATTTTAATTTAATCTTATTAATTACTATTCTTACATTTTTTTTAATAAAAAATATGTGCATAACGGATATCTATTATATTTTTAAAAATAAAATAATACATTTATTTAATTCAGTGAGCTAATTTTAATTAATTGAGAGATAATTCTTCATCGAAAATAGTAACGATATTAGATTATTAATTGGACCAAATTAATATAAATTCTAAAATCACAGCTCAAATTAAGATAAATTAAAAGTGTAGAGATTAAATGATATAATAAGCAAAATATAGAAATTATTGGTATAATTTATTCAATTAAATTAGTTATAAAAGTTATTAGAAAAACTAGAAGGTAAAAAGTCAAATGAAAGGTTCAGAAAAGAAATGTATTCACTTTCCTTTTTACACATTTTTCGAAATTATTTCTAAACAAATCTGTTTTTGCATACTTATATTTTAATTAAAATGTCAAAAATTTCTTTAAAATGTCATTTTTCAAAAGAAACCCTCAGTAGTACTTTCATAAAGTAATTATATATATTTTAAAAATATATATAATTTTAATTATTAATATTTATAAAATTTATCATTTATAAATATTTTTTAATTGAGTCCAAAAAAGAAATTCTTTAGGTACTGTTTGCCTAAAGGTGGAGAAAAGATATTTCTCTCAAAAGTAAATATTTTTTTTTCCTTTATAAATTTAAGCATGTTTTGGCAACACGTTAAAATACCTTTAAAAAAAATTACAATGAAAAAGTCAATTATTTATTTTATTTTTTTGCACATCTTGTTATAAAAATAAATAAATAAAAAATTAAAATAGTCAATTCTCAAAATAACCCTTAGTTAGGTGGCGAGATATTTTTTCCCCTCACCTATTTCGTTTAAAGTATTTTTAAATAAAGAATTAATCACGAACATTCACGTAATTAAGCCAGCTTGTGCTTAAATCCTTACAACACGAACAAACCTTTTGAAATAAGATTTATGCCCTACAATCTGTGGCCCTAATAATTTTTGCTGACGAGAGGAATCAAACTTAAGATCTTAGAAACAAAAAACCTCTAGATCCTAAATCTTATTCACCAGGCCAAACCCTTCAAATTAACATTCACATAAATAGTTGGAAATTGAACACAAAAGTGCAAAAAAACGTATGGACTAATAATAATTTTAGAGTATGGGCAATGCTAACTATACATAATTTGTATATATAAATAAAAATTCCAAAATATTTAATGCATCGTCAAAATTCACTACAGGAAATGCCACTTTTGGCGACCAAAATATTGGTCGCCAAAAGCCCCATTTTTGGTCGCCGAAACAATTAGCGACTAAAATATTTTGTCGCCAAACTAGTCGCCTATACGCTGTCGGCGATAGTATTGGCGACTAAACTATTTTTGGTCGCTGAAAGTGAACGTTTTGGCTACTAAACTCTGGTTAGTCGGCAAAGGTTATCTTTTGACGACTAAAATATTAGTCGCCAAAAGTGAACATTCGGCTACCAAACTCTGAGTAGTCGGGAAAGGGTATGTTTTGGCGACTAAATATTTAGTCGCCAAAAGTGTTGAAATAAAATAAATTAAATTTTCAGCGACTAAAATTTTTGTCGGGAATAAGTTTTAGTGACAACATTACTACATTTAGGGACTAAAGAATTTAGTCACCAAAAATATCATTTTTCATTTTGTTAAACTTTTGACTACTAACCATTTAGTCACTAAAAGTTCTACCTTAGGCGTGGTGACTTTTGCCGACTAAAACTGTTCGTAGCCAAAAACCTATTAAGATTCATTTCTTTACTTTTTGCCACCAAAAGTTTTAGTCGCCAAATGATACCATTTTTTCCGTGACTAAAAAATTTAGTAGCCAATAGTTTATTTCTCTCATTCTCAAATTTTTTAGCTACTAATTATTTGGTGGCAAAAACGTTTTGAGTTATGTTTTTGCTACTAAATTATTAGTAGCCAAAACTTTTGATTACCTATTTGGCTACCAAAACATTTGGTGGCCAAATAATTTTCTGTTTTTTAAAAAAAAAAAAAATTGTAAACCTGTATTCATTTATATTACATGTACCCTGTATAAACAATATAATCCATCAACACTAAAATATATTATCAACCATTAAAGCATTCAACATAATACATGAATAACCATGATTTAAATCACATACATAATACATGAATAACTAACGTCAATAATTTAAATTACAACCTGTAAACATAATACTTTCTATTACATTTGTAATTAATACAGCAATGATACACAAACACCAGAGAAAATCAGACCAGCCACCTACAACGAGGAAGATTAGTGATTTGAAGCAGCTTAATTACGTCCTATAACACCCAAAGCAAGAGAGATTTAGTCTTCTGTCCAGCTCTGCTCAACAATTTCACGCACCCTCCGGTTGTATTCACGCTTGTTCTCACAAAACAACAATGCTGCTTCTGAATTTGCAGGTGAGTTTGCATTTGGATCACAGAGCATTCACTGAAATGAGAAAAAGGGGAAACCTGCATTTGGGCTTGGGTTTGGGTTTGGATCACAGAGCAATGACTGCAATGAGAAAAATGGGAAAAATCAAAAAACATCATACCTGAACTAGTGACCAGTAGCTTTGTGGAATCAAAACATTCCTAGAAGTTATATCTATTTGGTATGGTAGAGTCATGCTTGAACAATTGACAAACTGCTGAGTTTATTACATGCATTTGCCAGTTTTGCTCATTTATTTATTAGTAAAATGATTGCACAGTATGAATTTAATACACACCACGCATAAACACGTGCCCCAAGTTGTTATGTTATATCTATGAGCCTGTTAACAATTAATGAAAGGTTGGCCGCTATTTTGCCACACTAAATCCAACGGATAGTATGCATGGAGTGGCCAACATGGGTTCAATTCTGCTACCTTATGAAAATTTGTTTAAAAAAGAAAAGTAAAAGTTCTGTTAAATAAAGTGGATAGATAGGTATGCACAAACCAATCAACTTTATTTTGCTGCTCTCAAATATTTTTGTATTTCATTCTAGATTTCTCATATTTTATATTACCTACATAGAGGAAAGTGGAAACCATAAAGAAAAAAATAAATAGCACAAGAGCCAAAGGAGATATGTTTTGTGCTAGCATACTCTAAATTGGTTTCAGGCTTGACGCCCTTTTTTCTCAAAATCAACAAACACGAGTCTGTCATACTCCACCAAAAAATTGACAGAAAAAGTTCTTTTGAATAACTCTTTTTCAAGCAAATTAACTGTAACAGCTTCAGTTTACCATTTCACTAATCATTCGAAACTAGTATCTTTAAATCAAAATCAAAGGGTGATTTTTTACTACGAGCAATATCATCTGACCATTCCTAGCAATAGATATTTTTGAACCATATATACACTCCATCATACCTGGATAGATGTCAGTATAGCAGCTATATCATATATTGGACTCCACTGATTTTGTAGAATATCCAGACAAATACTTCCATCTGCATAAACTGGTCCAAGCACAAAACAATAGTATGAGCAACTAGCATAGGCATATATCTTAGTGACATTATGTTTCACCACATAAGAGAGGAAATCAAATATCAAGGAGCAATGAAAAGACACAAAGAAAGCAGGATTCTGTGCAACAAGCTCCAGTGGATATGGCACGAAGTGTAATAGAAGCATGCAAACTAATAAACCCCAAAAAAGTAATAGAAACTTATAAAGACAAGTATAAAGCAATGTTGGCAGTCCTAAGAGGAGTAAACAGTATTGAAGTTAATATTAGTGGCAGAGCATGACTTCTGAGGATGCAGTGGCAGAAACTTACACTTTCCATAACACAACACAATAATCTGCTACCCTCTCAATCAAGAAAGCAAAAGGATTTAATTACTTATGACAAATAGATTTTACGTGAAGCCTTCTATAAACATATCCATTACCTTCCCACTTCTCAACTTCAAGCACTTAAAGCAAACCAGGCTCAACAACCGCTTTAGTTCGCTCGCATGGGAAGGATGATATACTGGAAATGGTAATTCTATATACCCAAAGTGACTTGAAAGGTAAAAAAATGAACAAAACTTTAGCAATACTTCAATGTGTCCAGCGGTCATGACCATTCAAACTTCTCAGTGTAATCAGAAAATAAAAAGGATTAAAACATGAAAAATACCTTCGCATGTCCCGGGTTCTGCAGCACCATATGATTCACATTTTCCAAATTCAAGCGGCAAACTAAGGAACGGATTTGAAAGTTGACTAGCATGGCTTATAGGGAAATCACTATTGGATGATGTGCACTAACAAAAAAATAAATAAAAGGAATCATACCAACTTATTCAACCAGAATGGTCACAAGATCCAAAGTTGCACTTAATCAAATGCCAATTGTAGGACAATTTGTTCGGAAGGAGGTTTACATCCATCACAAGATCTAAAATATGTCTCTGGAACAATATTAGGACTCAAATCTTCTAGGGCCCAGTTTTTTTTTTTAAGAATTTTTAAAACTATAAATGAAAAAACACATCTGAGAACTGTTTTAGTTTCCAAAAAAAAAGACAACAATTTTCAATTTCAAAATCTAAAGAAAAAATATTATTTTCAAAACAATTTTTCATTCCCTATCCCCTGCGTACCTCCTCCCTCCACTCACTGAACATTTTTTCTTAATCTCATTTTATTTTTTAAAAACATATGTATGATGTACCAAATATTGAGCATTAAGACTCTATTTACATTATCAATTATAACTCATTTCTCAATGATTAATTCAACAATTATGTTGATAGAATATATATAAAACCATCTAATTAATAGAAAACACCTATGACAACCTTACAGAAAATAAACCTACTTTGCTGTCCACATCTCTATGGTTATCAATCATTTCATCCTCTGTTATTAATCTTTCTAATTTTCTCACTTTACAGCAACAACTAACATCTATCCGATCCGAGTTTGGATAGAAAACAAATTAATACAGTTGTTACATAACATAGGTTTAACTAACATAGGTTTTTGCATAGAGAAAAAAGAAAAAGAAAAAAACAATGCCTAGTAGCCTCATTGGGAGCTTAGCTGGTTTCTTGTTCTTCATCATCTAGGAATTGAAAGAAAAATGAGCATAATCTCAATGGTAGTGTAAAGAAAGAACAGAGGAAAGCTTAGCACCTAATTGCATACCAAACATAATAATGAAATGAAGATGTGAACTTGTTCATCTCCTCCAACCTTCTCTTCATTTTTTAGTACATTAGTATTGCTTTTGTTTTGCCTTAAGTGGTGATTACATAGTAGATGTGGCTCAATTATTACGCTACTGAAATTTGAGACTAGTGTTAAAATTTCTTCCCATAACATCTTACACCAAGTTCTTCCCATAAAATGTCTTAACATAACATCTTCAATTGTCCTATATTTGTTAGTTATTTCGTCTTTATTATTTTGAAAACAGTACACATCGCAGTGTAGTCAAAAGATTCACCAATTTGAGCTGTAAATTTCTAGTTAATACCCCTATTAAAAGGTTGCATTTCATGACTCCTAAAAGAGGATCTCTAATGTGTTTGTGGAGAAGCTTGGTCCGAAATGCCACTAGATCCATTTGTCGCCTTATTTATACAATAAAATTCACATGAGTTTGCATAAATTTAGAAAATGATAATATATGATAAATACATCATTTGGATAGTTTCCCCGTGATGATACCAACAATTATAACTCGGACTAATTCCATAGGATACCATGTGATCATGTACAGCTTCTAGGGTCACGTATGAATTCACACATCTCATACATGGACATGGAAATTGTCCATCATTAGATACATTGTGAGAAGCAAACTCCAAAATTCTTTAACCCCTTGTATAGAGTTATATATAGTAACATAAAAAGGCACTACCTAAACCTGCTTTGATAACTTCTAGACTTGCTATTTTATACCATATTTAGTTTCAAATCAAATTCGTGCAAGAAAAAGGCAATGATGATCCATAAGATGCGTATCCTAAGAAACACAAAACATAGAACAAAAAAAAATAAAAAAAAGGAAGCAACTTGTTTTACAACTAATATGAAAATAAATATTCGCTAGATAAGAACACTAAGACAAACTGTAAGTTCTTTTACAACTTTAAAGCGAAAATTACATGTTTTGCTATTCATTTTTCTACATGTTTTGTGAAGTATGGTGCGAAAATGGGTACTTGTCAAGACTCCTAAGACCATAAACAACAGTGATTCTATGGGTTACATATGCCTAACACATTCTGAAGATATGAATTTGGGTTTGTATGATGGTTGCTAAACTAGTAAAAAGGGTGGGATGTTTCAAAGTTCTTCTTTAGTTGTGTATTTGGATTCAACAAAAAAAAGGGGCAAAATTCAATGTTGTATTTTCTCTAATCACATTATTAGGCCAAGAAAACATTACAAGTATACAAGCATTAAAATAATGGACAACAATTTTCTCACAAAAAATAATAATAAAAAATATATATAATGATTCCTCATTGCTATTCATAAATGTGTGTAGCATCAACAACAATTCATTCACTTCAAGGACTATATTGGTTAAAATATGAATATCATAATCAGAATAGAACATGTTAATCATTCTATATTCAAGTATTTTTTTTTTTCTCAAATTAAAATCATTCAAGTGTTTCATGAACCTTTCAAAGTAGAGAAGTTTTGGACATGCTAGAAGAAATGAGTGGAATGGCTTTTATCTTATCATAATAAAATAATGGACAACAATTTTCTTAAAAAAATAAAAATAAAAATAAATAAATAAATAAATAGTATACTATGTTCAATCTACAATCTAGAAGGATATACTAGTAGTGGTAGTTTCTAAACCTGATCTTCATAATTTCTATGTTAGCTATACTCACATATTGATTGGGAATGGGGCTAGGACTCTGTTCTGGGAGGATAGGTGGATTAGGGCTAGTTGTTTAAAGGAAGTGTTCCCTAGACTTTTTAGAATTTGACTTGATAGGTAGAGATCTGTTAAGGAAGTCCTTGAACTCAAAAGGGTCTGTTAGAGTGGGATGAGGGGGTTTACAAGAGAGCTGAGAGATTGGGAAAAAGAAGAGGTTGCTAGACTTGTTAATCTGATAACCAATGCCTATGCTCTTAAAGATGATAACGATGACGATTTAAGGTGGATGGCAGAAAATTCTGGGTGCTTCAGTGTATTCTCAATGTACAGATGGTGTGAAAACAATATACAACCAAATGATTTTGGAGTTATTGCCAACATGATGTGGCATAATGTATCCCCTCCTAGAGCTAAATCCATTGTGTGGTTAGCTTGGAAGCAGAAGCTCAAAACTGTCACTTTTTTACAAAAGATTGGTGTGATTCAAGGCAATGCTAACAACCTATGAGTGTTTTGTAAATCATTATCAATCATCATTGTCATTTATCAATCATTATCATTACAATAACTTTGTGATTGAAAAAAAAGAAAAAAAATAAAAGATGAATCAAATTTCATAATTATCCAATCCTGCTGCTCCTTAAATAAATAAATAAATAAATAAAATACACAAAACAAAACAATAAACACATCTAACCAAATCAAAAGAATAAAAATAATCTGTAAAGAAATACTCTCTTTTTTAGTTATTATAGAGAGCAAGAGCGAGGCAGAGACAGAGACCTGAGTCTCTTTCAGTCGGTCCCCAGTTACTCCTTGAGAGTCTTTCACTGCCAGCCAGATCAATGAGGTTCAACACGCCCTGTACTTGTTGCTCGGTGTTCTAACAAGTGAAGTAAATCAGCATATGGAATGTGCATATTAGAGGGAGATGAGATTTTCTATGGAAACAAACAAAATTCAGAAATGTACCACATTTACTCCAGATATTCGCAGGGTAAAAACAAAGTGACTTCTGGATGAGTGCTTGCCATATACCTGGGTGAACAGAGCATCATCAGTGGCGAGCCTCAAATCATCCTTGGTGTTTCCATTTTCAGTCAAAAGACTCACCTAAACAAAATGCAAATTTCAGTTGCCATTGTGACATTTTGTCGAACACCTTGCAGACACAAAAAGTATATAGCATGATTCATCTTTTCTATACACAGAGAAACTATACAGATGAGAGAAAATAATATGATTTGAGGCGACACAGGGTAAATACTTACAACATAATCATCAATTGTGTTGCCTCCATGCATAGACTCCGGATTCGAGTGTGCAATTGGGGTAACAGGTAAAGATGAAGTTCTCTTCATTTTGGGCGTGAAAAGTTTTGAAAGAGACAATGTCCTCCGAATTAAAGGCTTCTCCCATGTGTCTGCTGGTGAATCTCCCAAAGCTAGGATTGCAGCCGTCTCAATCTCTGAAGTAGTATTACGGAATTTGAAGCTTAGTTTTGGAAAGAGGCTTTTCATGGATGATTTAGCCCTAGTTGACAAGGGACTTGGGGAATCATTGAATCTGTAGTAACTAGGGCTAGGGATTGGCGAAAAATTCACTCTTTTGGGAGTTCGATTTGGTGTCAGGGGTATGTTTATTCGGACAAAATCCTCAGTAGAGCCCTCATTTGTTCTTGAGGGTATCTCTAAGGAAATATTTTGCCTCTGCTGTTGACAGATTGGTTGTTCTTCAATAATTTCACTAGAATCTCCAACCTACAGTATACATGCCATGAAATATGGAGGAGGGCAGAGGCGTGAGAGAGTGAGAAAGAGAGCGAAAATAAAGAAGTAATAAAGTTCCCTCCGATATGAAGCAAAATTTTTAAATTTTGTAATTACAATGGCCGACTAATATTTAGTCGGTAAAAGTAAAATACAATCTAAAAAATTAAAATAAAAGTAACAAATATATTAAAATTATTTTTTTTAAAAAAATATAAGTAATAAAATTATAAATTAAAAAAAGGCAAAAATTAAATTATCTTAAATATTTGTCCTAATATTTTATGTACTGAAAAATATAATAATATATTTTCAAATTTTATATTCTTATATTCTTATATATATATATATATATATATAATAAGAAAGAAAAGAAAGAAAGAAAAGAAAGAAAAAAAATTAAAAGAAAAAAGAAGGAAAATTTTTTTTAAAAAAAATTATGAGCCAACTCAACCCGTGTTTTTTTTTTTTTTTGGGACTCCTGCATGACTAACTAGGCACTAATCAATTTTTTAGAATTTTAGAACATGCAATATGTATATTTTCTCATAGATAAAGACAGATAAAGAAATCATGTGTCAAGTGGATTTAATTAATTTATTATTCAGTTGTAACTAGCAGTCAAAATCATTTTCTCAAGCATATCTTAGCAGTCAAAATCATTAACGCACAACTAAAAAATATATACGCACAGCCCCAGCTTATGCATTTAGTTCAATTAGCATTAAATCGCCAATTACTTTTATAAATCCCTCAAATTTTAAAAAAAAAATATATATATATATATATATCTAAATTAAGTGAGTACTTATTTTGTATTTTAAAAAAATCACAAATATTTTCTTTTTTAAATATATCTAAATTAAGTGAATCTAAAAAATAAACAAATTTGCTTTAAATATTTAAAAAAGTTGAAAAAATTAATTATTAAAAAATTAAGAAAAATTTTAAAATTTGAAATAATATCAATAAGTTTTACAAATATGTATTATTTACTCATAAGTCAGGCCATAGAGTTGAGTTTTTTGAATTTATTTTTTTTGAAAATTGAATATTTTATTTTTCATATTTTTTGTTTTTAGTGAAATTTTTTAAAAATTTTAAGTAATTTTTTACTTTTTAAAATGCATCTTACTTAGATGTATTTAAATAAAAAAAATATTTTAAAAATTAATAAATACACAAAACTAGTGGTGGTAGTAGTAGTAGCAGTAGTAGTAATGGTAGTAGTAGTAGTAGCAGTAGTAGTAGTGGTGGTAGTAGAGTGGTGGCGATAGTAGTAGTAATGGTAGTCGTAGAGGTGAAGTAGCGACAGTAGAAGTAATAGTGGTGGTGGAATGGTGTTTGCAATAGTGGTGAAGGTGATAGAAGAGATGGGTGGTGAGAGAGAGTGATAGACAGAGAGACACAGAGATGAGGGAGAGAGTGATAGACAGAGAGACACAAAGATAGAGAGAAGAGCGATGAGCGAGAGAGATAAAGAGAAGAGAGATGAGCGAAAGAGACAGAGAGAGAAAAGAGATGAAAGAAGAGATAGATGAGTGAGAGACATCGAGATGAGGGAGAGAGTGAGCAATGTGAACACAATGGGAGAGAGAGATAAACAGACAGATAGACACATAGAAAGAAAGAGAGAGAGAGAGAAGAGTGAGAGACAGACAAACAGACACAGAGAGAGAAAGAAAGAGAGAAGAGTGATAAGTGAGAGAGAGATAAAGAGAGAAAGAGATATAGAGAGAGAGACAGACAGAGAGACAGAGAGAGAATGAGATAGAGAGAAACATATAGAAAAATAGAGAGAAACAAGCGATGAGAGAGATATATAGAAAGAGAACGAAAAGAGATGAACGAGAGAGAGAACAGAAAAATAGAGACATAAAGAGAAGACAAATGAGAGAGATAAAGAGAAGAAAGATGAACGAAAGACACACAGACAGATAGACAAACAGACAGAGAAAGAAGAGTGATGAGTGAAAGAGAGAAAAATATGAGTGGTGGTAGTTGAATGGCATTTGCAGTAGTGGTAAATGTGGTAAAGAAGATGGGTGGTGAGAGAGAGAGATGCGTGAGAGACGAATAGAGAAAAGAGATAGAGAGATAGAGAAAGAGACAGAGTGATGAGCGAGAAAGAGAAAAAGTGGTCGCTAAAAGTGCATTTTTTGTAGTGGATCGATAAATCGAAAGGGAGCTCAATAAATAAAGAAGACAGATAATTCAAAACTCTTTTCAAAACTTAATTCAAATCAATTTTTTAAATATTTTAAATATTTAAATATTTTAAAAATATTTTAATTTTGTGAGAGACAGATAAAGAAGAGAGAGAGAGAGAGAGAGAGAGAGACAGAGATAGAGTGATGAGCGAGAGAGAGAGATAGACAAAGTGGTTGCTAAAAGTGTATTTTCTTATAGTGGATCAATAAATCGAGAAGGAGCTCGATAAATAGAGAAGATGGGAGTAAGAGAGTGAGCAAGACGAACATAGTAAGAGAGAAATAGACAAATAGACAAGTAGACAGAGAGAGATAGAGAAGAGTGATGAGTGAGAGAGAGACAGGGAGAGAGAGATAGACAGAAAAAGAGATAGAGAGAGAAAGAGAGAGAGAGAGATGAAGAGATAGAAAAAGAGAGAGAAACAAAAGATGAGCGAGAGATAGACAAAAAGAGAGAGACATAGAGCGAATATTTGTTGCTAATTTTTTTCGAGTCAATGAAAAATAGATCAGGTTTGTTAAATTAATATTTTTTAATTTTATTTATTGTTTATACTTTTTACTTTATTAGAGTTTTATGACTCACTTTGTGAAAAAAAAAAATTACAAAATTTAGAAATATTTAGAAAGTATAAATTCAAAAATAAGTCTTACAAATCAGATTTATTTACTCATAAGTCATGAGTGAATTTTTTTTACACACTTAGCCCTCGTTTTGATAATGAAATTTTTTTAAAACTTTTTAAATATATGTTTTGTGTCTGTAAAATGATTATTTCATTAGTACTGGTAATAATATTGAAAAATTTATTAAAATGATAAATAATTGGGATATTTTATCTTTTATTTGTGAATTTTGATTTATTCTTAATTTATTAATGTTATTGAAATATGATGATGTAAAAAGTATAAATAGTTTAATTGTACTTTTTAAAAATAATAAATTTATTATTAAAAATTAAATTCATCAGACTGACCTGTAACTATGCCTTTAAATTTTTGCAATGTAAAACTATCGACAAACAACCAATAACAAGTTGCCCATTTTAGCATACCTTTCGCGTGAGGGCCCAATTATTAAAAGATGTGTTCAACCATCAAATGAAAGCCGACTACTTCTTCCATCCAAAAATAATAATCTATTTTCAGAATTTAATTTCTTTTTATAATACAATTATTACATTTTAAAAATATTAATTTTTCAAAATTACCTTTTGATAGTATATTTTTTTAGAAATATCAATTGTCATAATTGTACTTTTTGTATTATTAATGGATTTAAAAAAAAGGACAAAATAAGAAATTCATATTATTTTAATAATTAATTTTTTTTTAAAATTAATATTTTGAGATAATAAAAAATAAAATAAGATATTAATAATTTTGGATGGTGGGTGTACAACCTAAAAATAAAAATAAAAATAAAAATAACTATTTTGTTTAGTCAAATTTTCAAGTGGAGACTAATGGTATTGTTATTAATAAAATAAAATAACTATTTTGTTAATTTTTTTATTTTCATTCGGCTACCAAAAAATTTAGTAGCCAAAAGTAGGTCTTTGGCGACTAAACGGAATTTTGTCGCCGAAAGTGAACATTTGGCGACCACAATTTTGGTCGGCAAAGATTAAAAATTAATTTTTTTATTTTCATTCGGCTACCAAAAAATGTAGTAGCCAAAGGTAGGTCTTTGGCGACTAAACGGAATTTTGTCGCCGAAAGTGAACATTTGGCGACCACAATTTTGGTCGGCAAAGATTAAAAATTAATTTTTTTATTTTCATTCGGCTACCAAATAATTTAGTAGCTAAAGGTACCTCTACGGCTACTAAATTTTTATTTAGTCGCCAATTGGGATATATTTAGCTACTAAAAATTGTTTTAGTCGCCAATTGTAATATCTTTAGCTACTAAATTTTTTTTAGTAGCCAATAATCAACATTCCCCTACTAAAAAAAATTAGTAGCTAAAAAGTTGACTTTTGCCGACTAATATTATTTTTGGTAGCCAATTCCGTGACTTTTGCCGACTAAATTAGTTTTGGTAGCTAAAAGTGGTCGGCAAAAATGCTTTTTCTTGTAGTGATTCACTTAAAATATGGGTTTTTGTCATACAAACATTGAATCTCAACAACAAATTATATTTTTAAGCATATTAAGCATATATATTTAAGGTAATGCTATATATATAAATATATTTTGATTAAATTTTCTAATCACTAAACATAAGGTAGAGATTTCAATATTAATATATGTGTGGAACCATGCCTCTATTTCTAGTCATAAAAAAATATAAAATATTTCTATATGAATAACATTTTCATATTATTATGTCAATAGATAGAATGAATATGCATATATCAAATGTGGATTTGTTCCACAAAAATTTCAACAAGCAAATTCACGCGTGTAATTCAGAGACATCAAAAAACTCATTTTGAATGAGCCAAACAAGTTATTTTCTCATTTTTGACCAAATTTTTAAGTCCTATTTTTGCATGGATGAATTATCCAAGCAGCCTTATTGGATACTAAAAGACGGTCATTTTGACGAGAATATTTACCAAACAGTCATGCATTAAGATTGGACTTACCAAACAGTCAATGCAACCAAACACAGCATAACATGGTCTCTCTCAAGCTCACTATATAAAGCATGCAGCACAAGCTCATTCCGTATAACTTTCATACAAACAAACTGATATATATATTGTTTACAGAGAAAAAAAATAAAACAATATGGACACCAATAGCAACATTGCTAAAGGATGGAGGGTTCTAAGTGGTGAAGATAACTGGAAGGGTCTATTGGACCCTCTAGATATTGATCTACGGCAGCAGATCATTCACTATGGAGAAATGGCTCAAGCAACTTACGACAACTTCATCTCCAATAAGTTGTCCAAATATGCAGGAAGCAACCGGTATGCAAAGACAGACCTCTTTGCTAAGCTGGGTCTAGATCCATCGATGTACCGCGTGACTAAATATTTGTACGCAACATCATCAACCCATGTCCCCGATGCATTCATCTTAAAGTCTCTATCAAGAGAGGCATGGAGCAAAGAATCAAACTGGATGGGATATGTTGCGGTGGCCACGGATGAAGGGATGGCTAAGTTGGGGAGGAGAGACATTGTGATTGCCTGGAGAGGAACAATTCAGCCCTTGGAATGGGCTAACAACTTGCAAATTCTTTTAGTCTCACCTTCAAACATAATTGGAGAGCAAGATGATGATACTAAGGTGCATCAAGGATTTTACTCTATCTACACTTCAAAAGATCCAAGATCACCAGTCGCCAAGACCAGTGCTAGGGACCAGGTAAATTTGCTGAACCAAAAAACATATAAGCTTATACTTCTTACGCAAGGAAAACTACCCAACCTAAAATAGTTGATAAAAAATGAATTATATATAAATTTAAAGGTCAAATTGTACTAGTAATCCCTATTTTTTTATCATTGTGTTATTTTGGCCTATATAATTTTAATTAACTCAATTTTGATACTAAATTTATGATTTTATCTAAATTTGGTCTAATTGTTCACAATTTTTAGTGTTTTTAATGAAAAATATGCATATAAAAGGCGTGTCGTAATTTTATAAGTAAAATTGTAAACTTATTCAACTCGATGAGTTAATCTCAATTAATTTAGTGACCATTTTGCTTCAAAAATCTTAATTATCATTTTCAATTGGACTAAATTAATACAAAATTTAAAATTAAGAGTCGAAATTGAACTAATTCGAATGGCAGAGGACCAAAATAACATAAGGAGCAAAATATAGGATTGCCGATGTAATTTGCCCAGATCTAAACTGTATACAATATGATTACACTCAAAATAATTTATTGCACATGCTTTTTTTTTACAAGCAACATTTCTGAACTTCCTAAAATTGTTGTTTAGGAAAAGATTGTCCACAATAATTTCTTAATTTGGAGAACAACGCCAAAACTAATATTGTTGTTTCGTCATATTATATTTCAGGTTCTTGCAGAGATCAAAAGACTTGTCGAGGAATACCAAAATGAAGAAATTAGCATAACTGTAGTTGGTCACAGTTTGGGTGCAGCAATTGCAACCCTAAATGCATTTGATATAGCTGCCAACGGATTTAACATTCCTAGAAACCACCCAGACAAGGCATGCCCTGTGACAGCCTTTGTGTTTGCAAGCCCAAGAGTTGGGGATTTAGACTTCAAAAAGGTCTCATCTAGGTTGAAGAATCTTCATATTCTACGCATTCGTAATGCCCTAGATATTGTTCCAAAGGTTCCATTCATAGGCTACAAAAACGTGGGTGAAAAATTGGCAATTAACACTACCAAGTCAGAGTACTTGAAGCATCCTGGAAATCTGCAAAGTTGGCATAACTTGGAGGCTTACCTTCATGGTGTTGCAGGTACACAAGGATCAAAAGGAGGATTCAAGTTGGAAGTTGATCGGGATATTGCACTTGTTAACAAATCATTGGATGCTTTAAAAGATGAATATTTAATACCAGCTTCCTGGCGAGTTGAAAAGAACAAGGGCATGGTTCAACAGACAGATGGCTCTTGGAAGTTGATGGACCATGAGCCAGATCATCTCAAAGATTATTTCTCAAACTCTTGGAAATTGATGGACGATAAGCCAGATTATCAGGAAGATGATTTCTCGATCTTTACTAAGGCTGAGAAAATTATGAAAGCTTAAAGTCCACTATCTAATTGAAGTTGTTTTAAGTAAATGTTTCCTTACAATAAGATTTATTAAGCTAGGTTATGAATGTATGTTGGAATCCCATGTATTGGTTTAGGTTTTGATTTTTGTATTGTTGTCAAGTTTTCCTATGAGCTTTACTTGTTGCCCCTTAGGACTTTGTCTTCAGCTATCGTGCATACCTTTTTACTTTTATTTTTCTGTTTTTTTATTTTTATTTTTATTTTTTTGTAATAAATCTCACTCATCCAAAACCAGTTGGTGGTGGGCATGTTTCATTACTCCATAGTCGAAAGAATTGTAAATGGTGGTGGGCATGTAGTGGTTTAGCTTTTAATTCATTTTCATTTTTTTGAAAACGCAAATGACTTATTTGGTAAACTATTTTTTGAGAAGTTTCTTGTATATCATACTTATCCTCCAACGAAAGAACTACCATTTCCAGCTACCATTTCACTCATACAAACAAGGGGAAATAACACAACAATAGTGTCAGAAAAAAAATATATTATAAAATTATGAAAAGTTATAATATTGTAATTATTAAAATGTATAAATTCTTTCATAATTTTGTAATATTTTTCTTTTGACACCATTATGGTGTTATTCACCCTAAAAACAACACGTTCGCACATGCGCGAGCGCGCGCGTGCGCGCGCGCACATATATATATATATATGATATTAGTGTATAACCCATGTTATGATTAAATAATGATTAATAAAATTGTTTTTTTATTAATAATAAAATAATTTTAAAAAGAACAAACAATAAATAAGATTAAGTAAGTCTTAATTATTTTTAACTTAATGGTGGTTTGAAATTAGTTTTTAAATGACTTTTTGAATTTTTTAGCCAATAAAAAAAAAGTTTTGTGTTCATGAGTTTATTAATTTTATGGGAAAACTGGGCTGACTATATCATACTTTTGTTCGTTGATTAAATTTCTTATTTTATCCTTCCAAATGTGTAAATCCATATGCGTACTCACGAGGATTGTTGGTCATTTCTAGCCAGTTCAAAAGTTTCAATTTTTTTTTTTTTTAGGTACATGGCAAATATATTTTAGCTTTTTGAACTCAGCTTTTTGGAGTTAAAAAAGATAACAACTCAAACATGGCCTAATTTTTTTTATTTTTTATTTTTGTTTCTATTAATGTTTTGTCCAAAGTATTATATAACAAATACATAATACATAATTTAATTAATAAAATTTAAACAAAAACAAAATACTTTACATTTTGTCTACCAAATTCATAATTATACACTACAATAATTTAGGATTTAAATACGAATCAAATTTGTCTCACAATGTACACATTTCATCACCTGAACTAATTACGACGAAAAAATTTCATCACACATTTTGTAGCCAAAACGTCATCGCTAAAAGGTCTTGGAGATGAAAAAATAAATTTGTCTTTGAAAATGATAAATTTGTGGCCTTTTTTTTTTTTTTTGTTTCTAATACACATTGCTAGGAGCATACTTGTAAGTAATTAGCGACAAAATATTTTGTCATCAGTGCTCTGTTCTGGCTTTGTTTAGGTCTGATTCTATTGTTAATTTGCATTTTGCTGCTGTGATCACTGATGCATCAGCTCCTCCACAGTTAGGGTGCACAGTTTTGGCTGCTTAGACAGTTTGGCTGAAATTCTGTTATGATCAGATATGGGTAGACAGTTTGGCTCTCAGTTTGGCTGCTTCTATCAGTTTGGCTCCTTTCACAATCTGCTACAGATCTCTGCTGATATAGAAGGGCTGGGTTTGATCTGTGTGCGTGCAGGGCCTCCGCACAGCTCATGTCATATTGTTATTCTCAGGAGGGTTACTGATCTTCTGCTTCCTATTTGTCTGACTGATCTGTTGAATGCATTTGATCTGTTGATTTGGCTTCTTTGATCTGTTGATTTGCTGGGTGAAGCTCTGTAATTCTGAGTTGATTTCTGTTATGCCGCCTTCTTTTTGGTGAACTCTATGATCTTGGTCTGCGTCTTCAGAGGAGTGTTCTGTTTTGGATGTTTTTGCTGCTGCTTTTTACTTTTTTCCTTTTCTCCTCTTGTTGGTTCCTCACCAACCGGAGCTTTGAGCTTCATCTAGCTTCGAGCTCCTCTTTATTGATGTTCTCCTTCATTTTTGTTTGATTTCATCAATAAAGATTTTTTGCCGATCAAAAAAAAAAAAAAAAAGGAAGAAAATAGAGACAACTATTTTGTCACAAATATAAGAAATAGAAACAATAATTTTGTCGCGTTTAATATAAAAAAAAATTGTCAAAGAAGCTACCAATAGAGACAAAAATAAACTCATCATTAAAAATGATAAAATAATGTCAAAAAATTTGTCACACATTGAAGGTTATAGTGACAAAATATGATAATATTTTTTGTCATGATAAATTCATTTAGTGACCTACTAAAGAATTTACGACAAAATTAGTCATCCACCTAAGTCAAATAAGGGACAAAAAAACCTTCTTTAGTGATGAAAAATTTTGTCACTAATTCCATAATTTTTTTTCCACACTATATACCTATTTTATCAAAATCTAAATTTTAATTCAACAAATATAATCTTGTTCATTTTGAAACCTGTTTACTATAAAAATTCCATCACAATTTAACTCAATATGCTATAAAATCGACACATTTACGAGCTGACAAAATGAAAATATTCATTTAGTACAAATAATTTCATCCTAATATAATAACATAGTGTAATATCCACAAAATTTTCAACAATTATAACCAGTGCAATTCCATAAAACATCCAACAACAACTAGTGCAACTCTACAAAGTATGTATATCCTTATCAAGCAGAAATGAACATTCAAGCAAATTCGATTATTATTGCAAGTCAAAAATGCCACCCCAATCCAATCTGTAAAAAAATTAATTAAAAACTTTAGTAGCTAATCAATTATACAAAAGATTAAAAATATTTGTAACTAATCAATTCACAATTAGATCAATTATACAATTTATCCCTCTAACGAACTTTTTTCAAGATTATGGGAGTTTTGAGGTTTAAAAATGCACTTTTAGAGGGTTGTGAATAGTAATCCGAAAATAGTAAATTGAAACAGAAAAGACGAAGAAAGAAGAGAAGAAGATAGGTTTAGACATCAAATCTAGATTCCATAGGCATCACACCAAGGGTTTGATTGCATCACACAACCTATAAAGAAACTTTTAAAGTTCTATAATTCTCTAAAATATCAAGTTTATTAAATTATAAACAATACATGACTTTATATAAAATTAAGAGATTTTCTAAATCGACTAACCAAATCAAACCAATCCAAACCAAACCAACACTACAAGAAAAAGAGGCTTTATAACACAGAAGCATTTGCGATGGCATCACTTACCGTCGCAAAAAATGATTTTTTGCGAAGGCATCACTTGCCGTCACCAATAAATAGGTTTTTAGCGATGGCACCCCTTCCTGTTACAAAAAAATAACTTTTTGCGACGGTAACAACTGTCGTGGCAAATAATGCACATTTTTTGCAACGATAACCTATGCTGTCACAAATAAAGCTGTCTTTCGCGACAGCATGAATTGCAGTCGCAAATAAGAGAGTTTTTTGCTATGGTAATAGGTGCTGTCACCAAAAAAAAAAAAAAAAGACTATTTTGATGAGACGACATTAGAAAATGCCGTCGCAAAAAACTAAAATTTTTGTAGTGTTTCACCCATTTTTTCATCTTCCTGTCTCTCTCTCTCTCTCTTTCTCACTCATCACTCTTTGTCTGTCTGTTTGTGTCTTTCTCTCTCTCTTCCAGATTGTGTTCGCGTTGCTCACTCTCTCCTTCCCCTCTTATCGATTTACCGATCTCCCTCTCGATTTATTGATCTCTCTCTCTCTCTTCTTTCAGTCGCTCATCTCTCATTTCTCTTAATCACTTATTGAAAGAGAAAAAAGTCAAAAAATGAAATGGGCCTCTCGCTCTCGTTCATCTCTCTTCTCTCTCTCTCTCTCTCTCTCTCTCTCTTTATCTCTCATCTCTCTCTGTCTCTCTCTCACTCATCACTCTTCTCTCTGGCTCTGCCATCTCTCTCCGTTCTCTATCTCTTTTGCTTATTTTTCTTCTGTCTCTCTATCTCTCTCTCTATCTCTGTCTCTCTCTAATCTCTTGTTCATCTTTTTTTGTTGTCTCTCTCTCTCTCTCTCTCTCTCTCTCTCTCTCATCTTGTCTTTCTCTTTTTTTTCTCTCTTTCTCTATATATATATATATATATCTCTTTTACTTATCACTCTTCTTTTTGGCTCTCTCATCTCTTTTCGCTTTCTATCTCTCTTCTCTCTTTCTATATACATATATATATATATATATATCTTGTTCATCTTTTTTTTGTTGTCTTTCTCTTACTCTGTGTGTGTGTGTGTGTGTGTGCCTGTCTTTCTCTGTGTGTGTCTTTCTCGCACTCATCTCTCTTCTCTCTCAATCGTTCATTTCTCTCAATCACATTTATCTCTTTCTCTGAGCCCACTGTTGTTGAAAGAGGAAAAGTCAAAAAATGAAATAGGTCTCTCTCTGTCTCTTTCTTTCACTCATCTCTCTTATCTCTCTCTGTCTCTCTTGCTCATCTCCCTTATCGTTTTTTTATGTCTCTCTGTCTATATCTCTCTCGTTCATCTCTCTTTCTCTCTCTCTCTCGCTCTCTCTCTCTCTCTTTCTCTCTCTCTCTCGCTGATCATCTCTTGTTTCTATCTTATCTTTTGTTCTTCTCGCTTCCTAGCTTTCATTGCGTAACAAAATGGACACAAAGCTTTTTAGCAAAAAAATGAGTTTTTTTTTTTACTACGACAACCTTCCCTCTATCGGTAACGCTAATACCTTCGTCGCAAATAAAAAAATTACTAAACAAGCCATGAATTCATAGTTTAGGGCCTGTTTGGTAACCATTTCATTTTTAGTTTTCAGTTTATATTTACAAAAATTTACAAAACTATTATAAAAACTTATTTGATAATTTTTTTTGGTTTATAAATGGTTGTCTTAGTTTATAAATTTGAGAAAAAAATTGTAAACTCAAAAAATGAATTTACGTTGGTTTTTAAACAGAAATTTAAAATTTTGACTAACAATTTTTTTAATTAATTTTTTTGAAACAAATTTTTTTTTCAATTAATTTTTTTTCAAATTAATTTTTTTCCAATCGAATTTTTTTTTCCAATTATAATGTGTATGATTCTATTGTCATAAATAATAAAAAATATATAAATATTTAAGACCTGGACAAACTTGTTTTTTAGTTTATGTTTTTAAATTTTTTTGTTCAAATCAAATGCGTTTGTAATTTATGTTTTTTTCAAAATAAACAAAAACCAATTTGTAAATTTTTTGTAAACATTAATCAAAAACGAAAACGTTATCAAACGTTACCTTAAATTTTCATTTATGACGATTATACTTGACGTCGCAAAAAAAAAAAAAAAACCAAAATTGAATTCGCGCTCGTCTTTCCCCCCTCAACTAAAAATCCCCAAATCTCAAATCCCTAATCTTTTGAACCAAAAATCCGCATCTCTCTCTCTCTCTCTCTCTCTCTCTCACGCGCGCGACTGTGAGCAGGGCAGACGACTGTAGACACCCCGTTTTTTGACCGACCTTAAGACTTAGACGTCATTGATTGAGCGCTCGATGATGTTGCATGTTGTGCTCGTTCTGAGGTTTCAGAGTCTCGGCTGCGAGTCTTGCCTCCGAACTTCCGGACTCTTTCGTGCCTTGCCTCGGTTTGCGAACCAGGCTCTGTTTTCTCTTCCCGAAGGGAGGGAGAGGTCTCGTAGATCATCTCTCAGTGGCCGTAGGCTACGTTTTGTGGTCGTAGGCCATTTTTCCCGTTTGGAGCCCGGTTTCCGATTTTTCGGAGCCGACGACTGTGTGCCTCGGTTCGGGACTGCCTAACCACCTTCGTTTGTTTCAATTTTTGGTATACACCTTATTTCCTCCCTTTTGAGGAACATTGTGGCCCGAGACACCAACTTCGTGGTCGAAGGCCACCTCCGGTGCTTAACAGCCCATTTTCGGGGCCCCGAGCCGCGCGTTTCGGTCCCTGAACCTCCGTTTTGCATCCATTTTGGTTCATTTTTGGTGGAGACCTTATTTTAATTGTTAGGAAGCTTGTAGGAGGGTGGGAGGCCAGCAATTGTTCTGAAAAGCTAGCTTTATTTCTTCATCGCTCTCCGTCGCCCGTTTTCCTCACTAAAAAGTTAATGTTGACCACCCCGGGGCCACTTTCTTTAGCCCTAAACCCCATATTTGTGTTGTACACATCTGGGAGGCCACCAATATGAATAGGCCGGCCAGTAATTGTCTCTGACCCTTTTGAACCCCTTTATAAAGTTGGCTTTTCTCTCTCCTGGTTCACATTTTCTGAGTTTTGACCACATAGTTGTGTTGTGCACACATGGAAGGCCACCTTTTTAAGGTGGTCGGCCAGCAATCTTCATTGACCCTTTTGGCCCTTGGCCGGCCGGCCGGCCATAGGGGGTGGCCGGCCGGCCACCTGAACCTTTTGAACCTGGCCGGCCTTGATCCTCTCTCCAAGTGTGTTCCAACTGTGCAATTTGTTTTCCCCCAGATTTTGTATCTGGGGGGGTGCCCTTTGGGGGGGGGGGGAGGGATTTGAATTTGATTTTTCCCCCCTTTTCTCCACCCCTCTCCCTCTATATAACCAGTCTCTCCCCTTCATTTCTAAGGGTTACAAAAAATTGTTTAGAGCCATTACATACAATCCTCCATCTCTCTCTTCTTCAACCCTCCAAACCCTAAGAGTCTTGCACCATTTGCACTACAACCCATAGCACCACACCTCCACACTCCATTCCAGCAACTTGGAGGCCATTTGCAGAGGTTGGAAGTTTAGAAATTTGGTCCAAAAGCTGCTGGTTCACTGCTCTTCAAGGGTAAACACACATTTCCCTTAAACTTGTATTTTTTTGTTTCATTTATAAGCCATACTTGCAAGCAATTTTGGGCCCCGACCTGAACTAGAAATAATCTTATTTTGATCTCATCTTCATGTTTGATCAAGGGTTTTTCTCTGTTTGAAGTCACTTGCAACCCCTTTCCCTTTATCTCTCTTTTAGGGCTATTTATTGCATGATATGTTAGCCCTATTTGTAAGCATTTCTGGGCTTCGAGCCAAACTGTAAAGTGCTTTATTTTGAGCCCCTCTTCAACTTTGTGGAAGGGCTCTTCACTGTTTGAGGCCAGCTACTGCCTCTTTCTTTCTATCTCTCTTTTAGGGCCATTTTTACATCATATTATAGCCTTATTTGTGAGCATATTTGAGACTTTCCATAAACTGTAAAGTTTCTTGTTTTGAGCCCCTCTTCAACTTTGTTGAAGGGCTCTTTGCTGTTTGAGGCCTTTTGCCACCCTGTTTGTTCAATCTCTCTTTTAGGGCTGTTTTTGCATGATACATTAGCCTTATTTGTGAACCTTTTTGGACCTCGACCTAAACTAAAAAAGGTCTTGTTTTGACATCATCTTCATGTTTTCTTAAGGTCTATTCTCTGTTTGGGGACATCTTCTCCTATGCATGCTTCATTCCTTCATGCTTTAAGTCATGCATTTGAGCATTTGCATTAGCTTTGTTTTGGCCTCTTAGCCACTGAAATCCAGCGGATTTTCAGTGGCTTTGATGAGGTTTGAGCTTTGAAATCATGGAGGGGTGACCCTCTCACCCCTCATTCTCTTTACTAGCATGTTTGGCTTTCTAAAGGGACCCTATTTTGCATGCATTGAAGTCACTTTCCGGGCCTCATTTTGAATGTTTTGAGGTCTGCCCCGACTCTGTCCGAGGCCCTTTCGGCCATATTTTATGTCTATGTTGCATGTGTAGAGAGATCCCATTCAAGGCCTTTCAAAGAGGCCTTTCTTTGCATGTTTCCGAGACTGATTCCAGGGCCTATTTGGTGGGTTTAAGGGCTGTCATAACCCATTTCCAGAGTTGTTTTGGTCTTGCTAAGTGTCCTTGAGGCATGTGCTTAATAACCCCTTGTATGCCCTTCCAAAGGAGCCCCTTATTTTTGCATGCATTGGCTGCATTTCAGTGATTATTTGAGCATATTTTGGCATGTTTTGTTCACTGATTTTGGCTGGTTTGGTGAGATTTCACACGCTTCATATACATGCCATGTAAACCATGTTTGCTAGTCAAAGTTGCATGCTATTTTAGTACATCTTACTAGTATCTTTGGGCCATGCTTTGAACTAAAAATGTTCATGTTTTGGGACTGCCTTGGTTCTGTCTTCATGCTTCATGATCAAATAATGCATGCTTTGTATAGCTATAGGTCAATGCATGTGCCTAGTTTCGTGTTTCGGGACCATTCCATGCATCGGGTGTCATGCTTCCATGTTTCGGGATCATTTTGCATCACATTTCAGTGCTGGACCTTGCATGTTTGTATGCCATATTTTATTCCTTGCCATGCTTCGGTAGAGTGGCATTTGATGCCTTAGGCTTGGTTCTCGGTTTGCGTGCATGTGTGCACGCATTTTGAGAGTCTCATTTTCACCTAATGGTTACTGATGTGAGTGTGGCTGAGGTCCACTCATGTTAGCGTAAGTCCATTATGCATTGTGTATGCCATTTCATTTCATAGTATTGCGTATGCAAGGTTATATGTTAGAGCATTGTGTATGTCTCGTTACATCGTGCATTGTGTGTGCCATTTCATAGCATTGCGTATGTTAGGTTGCATGTTAGGATTGCATTCATGCATGTCATGCATATTGCATTGTGCTTGGGACAGGAGTTAGCCCAAGCACGGGAAACGAGGGACGTTTCGTACTTCGAGTGACGGGACGTATCTCAATTCCCTGTCGCCGACATTCTGGATTATCCATGATGGAGTTTAGGCCTTGTTGTGTCCATATGTGCATTCATTTCATATTGAGTCGTGCAAATCGACTCCTCGGCCATCATGCATCGAGATGCGTGATTGGTGGCACGAGGATCGAGGACTACACTCCCTGAAGAGTAGTCATGCATACATATATGAAAATACTTTGTCATACCCCTTTGTTGCTCTCTGTTGCAGCAAATCAGAAATCGGTAGCCTTCCCGAGCATGGCACGCATCCCGAGAACAATTGCAAACAGAGGCAAACTGGGACATCGTAGTGGATTTTCGCGCAAGGCGACTCAAGCATGCACCATCCATCATTCGGAACAGAGCTGAGGCAGTCCATGGATTTGTGTGCCAATTTACTACTTTCCTAGATTAATTTGTTAATTAATTAGCATTCTGTATTTATTCAGGACTGTATTATTTATTCATTTGGGACTGTATTATTTATTCGGACCCTCTGCGCGAGGGCAATGCTGTAATAAAACATTTAGGTGGCGACTCTGTATCTGGCAAAGCAGTCCATTTTTGGCACTTCTTTCAAAATCTGTTTTCGCAAAACGATTTGCCGGATTTGGACTCTTTGGTTCAGATTTAGAACCATGACAATTTGAGAGTCCGAGCTGTAGTGACCCCAAATGAACAGAACGGGACTCATCCCTCCCGGGGGCGTTCGGGGACGTCTACATCATGGTAGCAAACCTAAAACTATGGTTAAAAAGGAAAAATCAAGCAATACCAACTAGCCATGCCAAATTTCTGAATGTGTGGGCAACACCGAGTACATGTCCAGCAGTTAAAAACGTATCTACAAACAGGAAATGATCTGCATCCACCCAAAAAAATAAAAAATCTCATCATTTATAAACATTCACACCAAAGTATGGAGCAAGCTAAGAGAGAAGCCAAAACAGAATATTCTTCATAGTGTTGACGTAAGCATTTCACAACACTGCTACTCATTTTCAAAATTTAAAAAATTGAACAGCACAAATTGAGCAAAATTCCTAAATTTAAAACCTTAAAAATTAGGGAAAAACACTCACAAATTGAGCTATAGTTATAGCGAAGACACGTTCGACACCGGACTTGAGCCTGGTGAGAGTGGCCTTCTTGTGGGCGACGATGAAAGGGACATCCGAGCTCGCCACTGTCAAGAACAGAGCTGCTATCAGAAAGAGAGAGAGAGAGAGAGAGAGAGAGAGAGAGAGTTGGAGGAGGGCAGAGGCGTGATGGCGGTGATGCTCCCGTACCTGACGCCGACGGAGACAAAAGCGAGAGAGAGAGCTGGAGGAGGGCAGAGGCGTGAGAGAGTGAGAAAGAGAGAGAGAAAAGAAAGAAGTAATAAAATTTCCCTCCGAAGTTTCCCTCCGAAGTCTGAAGCACAATTTTTAAATTTTGTAATTATAATCGCCGACTAATATTTAGTCGGTAAAAGTAAAATAACAACTTTAAAAAAAATTTAAATAAAAGTAACAAATATATTAAAATTATATTTAAATAAAAATATAAGTAATAAAATTATAAAGTATAAAAATTAAATTATCTTAAATATTTGTCCTAATATTTTTGTACTGAAAAATATAATAATATATTTTAAAATTTTATATTCTTATATTTTCTTATATTCTTATATTTTATATATATATATATAAGAAAGAAAAGAAAGAAAGAAAATTTAAAAAAGAAAAGAAGGAAAAAAATTTTAAAAAAAAATTCTGAGCCAGCTCTACCCGTGTGTTTTTTTTTTTTTTTGGGACTCCTGCATGACTAACTAGGTACTAATCAATTTTTTAGAATTTTAGAACATGCAATATGTATATTTTCTCATAGATAAAGACAGATGAAAAAATCATGTGTCAAGTGGATTTAATTAATTTATTATTCAGTTGTAACTAGCAATCAAAATCATTTTCTCAAGCATATCTTAGCAGTCAAAATCATTAACGCATAACTAAAAAATATATACGCACAGCCCCAGCTTAGGCCTTCAGTTCAATTAGCATTAAATCGCCAATTACTTTTATAGATCCCTCAAATTTAAAAAAAAAATATATCTAAATTAAGTGAATTAAGTGAGTACTTCTTTTGTATTTAAAAAAAATCACAAATATTTTCTTTTTTAAATATATATAAATTAAGTGAATCTAAAAAATAAACAAATTTGCTTAAAATATTTTAAAAAGTTGAAAAAATTAATTATTAAAAAATGAAGAAAATTTTTTTTAATGAAAATTTTAAAAATTAATCACTTAGCCCTCGTTTTGATAATGAAATTTTTTTAAAACTTTTTAAATATATGTTTTGTGTCTGTGAAATGATTATTTCATTAATACTGGTAATAATATTGAAAAATTTATTAAAATGATAAATAATTGGGATATTTTGTCTTTTATTTGTAAATTTTGATTTATTCTTAATTTTTCATTACATTTTACTGGTAATAATATTTTGTCTTTCATTACTGGTAATAATATTGAAAAATTTATTTAAATGATAAATTATTACATTTTAAAAATATTCATTACATATAATAATATTAATTTTTCATTACAACCCTACAGAAATTACCATTACCTAAAGGAACACTTTACCATTATTAAACAATCTGCTACCAAAATATTTAGTAGCCAAAAGTAGGTCTTTGGCGACTAAAAAGTAATTTAGTCGGTGAAAATATGTTTTTGGCGACCAAAATTTTGGTCGCCAAAGATCAAAAATAATTTTTTTATTTTCATTCAGCTACCAAACAATTTAGTAGCCAAAAGTAGGTCTTTGGCGACTAAAAAATAATTTAGTCGGTGAAAATATGTTTTTGGCGACCAAAGTTTTGGTCGCCAGAGATCAAAAATAATTTTTTTATTTTCATTCGGCTACCAAAATATTTAGTAGCCAAAAGTAGGTCTTTGGCGACTAGAAAGTAATTTAGTCGGTGAAAATATGTTTTTGGTGACCAAAATTTTCGTCGCCAAAGATCAAAAATAATTTTTTTATTTTCATTCGCCTACCAAACTATTTAGTAGCCAAAAGTAGGTCTTTGCCGACCAAAAATTCTTTTAGTCGCCAATTGTGATATGTTTAGCTACTAAAAAATTTTGTAGTCGCCAATTGTAATATTTTTAGCTACTAAATTTTTTTAGTCGCCAATAATCAACATTCCCTTACTAAAAAAAATTAGTAGCTAAAAAGTTGACTTTTGCCGACTAATATTATTTTTGGTAGACAATTCCGTGACTTTTGGCGACTAAATTGTTTTTGGTAGCTAAAAATGGTCGGCAAAAATGCATTTTCTTGTAGTGATAGTCTGGGATGTGAGTTGCTGCTTCTTTAATATATGTCATACAATTTATCAAAAATTATATATATGTTGTCATACCACCTAAAATTTGCTCCTAGTTGTTGAGTAGTTTGTGTACTATGTTTCAAGATATGGGAAGGCATGCCTATCCGGATATATGAAATCGGATGAATTAGCACAAAAAACATATATATGTTGTTATACCACCTAAAATTTGCTCCTAGTTGTTGATTTTGGTGTTGACGCCCTAAAATCACCAAACGACGTCGAATTAGCATAAAACTTGGCATACACGACCGCTTAGGCACGAGAGACTTGTGGGAGAAGACGGAACTCGAATCGGGTTTCCGGTTTGGGAGTTAGAGCCAGATTTCGGTATAGGCAAAATTATTTACTTAATTATCTTTGTAATTGTATAGTAGTTAATTTTTTATCTTTTTTTGTAATTAATATATTAACATAATTATATAGTCATTAATTATTTTTATTTTTTGTTTTCAGATATTTTCCGAGTAAAAGTTTGCATCTTGTGGAATGCATGCCTATGAAGAATGCTGATAAGCTACCTAAGCCACAGTCACAGCAGAAGCTAGGAGATATGAAGCAACAAGAGAGAGACAACGAGTTGTATAGATATAAGAGAGATAATAATGTAACTGTGAAGTACTTAGAGGCGGTTAGAGTTTGTTATAACAAACTCTAACCATTTTGTATAAATAAGTGTAAGCACAATCACATTGAATCATCAAGTAAAAAAATAGTTTTTCAATTTCTGATTAGTTTTTTCAACTTTTGTTATGGTATCAGAGCTGTCACAAGCTCCTACGAGAAGGTCTAAGAACGGTGATTTCATTTTCTTCTTCATCTATACCATCAAATCTAAGTCTTCTTCTTACAAATTTCAATTCATTAGTCACTGTTAAGCTTGATTCGTCAAATTTTTTGATTTGGAAAAATCAGCTTCAGAATGTTCTTAGAGCAACCGATCTTCTCGATTTTGTTCTTGGTTTGGTACCTTGTCCTATATCTGACATTCTTGATTCCTCTGGAGCAACTATGTCAAATCCTGAATTTCTAGAATGGAAGACGATGGATGCTCATCTTCTGAGTTTCATTACTGCAACACTCTCACCTTTTGTATATTCTTCAGTACTTCATCACCAACACTGCTTTCAAGTCTGGAGTGCTCTCGAGAAGAAATACACTTCATTATCTCGATCTCATATTCATCACTTGAAAATTCAGTTACAATCAACCACAAAAAGAGGTGCTACGATGGAAGAATATTTGGCTAAGATCAAGAAAATTTCCAATCAGCTTCGACTTGCTTCTTCAATGGTTGATGATGAAGATCTTAGCCAAATAATATTTTTGCGACTAACTTTTGTTTTTGTTACCCACGGAGAATGATGAAGAAAATTTTTATTTTTGGTTTATGTTATTTTGAATTGTGAACAACATTATGTAGTTAAACATTATATATGTATTATGGAACATTATGTAGTGGGGTAATTTTTCTTATCTATAGTTATGAATGCAAGAATATTGTTATTATGGAGAAATTGTTATTTCTATACAGGAATTTTTGTATTATTAGGCAATTATTGGTTTCTTTTTCAATTAATTTTCATTTAATACAAGTAATTTTAATATTTTTAATATATATATATATATATATATTTTGGCGACTGCACCACACCATCGTAAAAAACATTAGAACCAAAACGTATTTTTTTTGGCAACATAGGTAATGCCGTCGTAAAAGAAATTGGCGACAGAGATCATGCCGTCGCAACAAAAAACATTTCATGACGGCATCTTTTGCCGTCTCAAATAAAACTTTTAGCGACGGTACAACAGTGCCGTCGTAAAAGGTGTCAGTTTTTTACATATTATAAGCGACTGTAAAATGTCGTTACAAAAGGCAACATTTCCCGTCGCAAAAAAAAAAAAAGGCGACGACAAAAAAATAAAAAAAAATAAAAGGTTTTAGCAACGCACTCTGTTGTGACCCCCTTTTGCAGTCGCTAAAAGTTATTTGAGCCGACATTAGGAGTGCCATCACAAAAAAATGAAATTTTTGTAGTGCAATTGATTTAGATTAGTTGATTTATAACCAAAAAAATAAACTATTATAATAATTTTGACTTGTAAAACTAATCTGAGAAAATAAGAAATAAAAACAAAGACTAATTAAATAACTTGACCCATAAGACGACCCATGGGCGACCCACACAACATATTCAAAAATTATGCAAATTATCAAAATACTCCAAAACTTAAAATCTTAGAAAACATAAATATAATTGTAAAAAAAGACTATAATAATACTATAAATATAATTATATAATATTCCTATCAATTTCTCTTTGATAACATACTAATGTCCAAATATCATTACTTCTTTGATTTAGCATTCCTTGAGTTTTTTTATACTTTGCATCTTTCTCCCTTGGTTGGAAAAAAACTCGACCTCAAGTTTTGAAGTGTTGAAATATAAGAATCCAAAAGCATCAAAATTGCACTCAAATCTTCATATGAAAATGTTCAAGTTGACATCGCTTTTTCTTCTCTATTGGGGGTAGTAAGGAGAACAATGAGCTACTTTCAATTGCAAAGTTGAACTTCTCCAAAATGATAAAATCAACATAAGAAAGATATACATCCTTGAAATGGTCTAAACCTTGTGCTACAAATTTTTTTTCCCATACATCCTAATATCTTTTGGATTGATGACACTCTAATTTTGTTCCATTGAAATACGTCTTGTCATATCAGCTATTTTGGCCTCGATGCTCTTACCATGTGATTCAAACAAAATATCATCATGTGATTCGACCTTACCCTTTTCTTCAATGGAATCATGACTTGTCACTGAGTGGGACATGATATATCGATTTAAATTTGAATAATATGTTGCAAGGTTAAGCAATTTAGACTATGGTATATGACCAGAAGTATGCTAGATGTCATGCATGGGTGGGGGTTCATCATAGGATTGTATTGACTGTAAATTAGAGAATTTTGATAGCAACTTTTCAACTTCCGACTTCAAACCCCCTTTTGGCTCAGGACTTTTAGTTGGTGGCTTTAGTTCTTGAGTCATTACAGTTGTTGTAGCATCCAATTCATTGCTTTGGACTTTAGCTTCTTTGGGAATAATAATCGGAACTTGTTGGGCGCGCTTTTGAATCTTGAATAAGGGTTCCAATTCATTGCTTTGGACTTTAGCCTCTTTGGGAATAATAATCAAAACTTGTTGGGGTGCTTTTGAATCATGAATAAGGGCCTCACTAGCCTTGAAAATCTGGTCATCTTCCACCTTGGGCAGATTTTGATCTTGGTCCTCTAATTTTACCTCGAAACACAAAGAATTGTGAGTAAAAACCTTCTTCAACCTTGATGCTGTTTGGGGTGATTGTGATTCATCAATCAAACTCTCTTTATCCTTGATAATTTAAGTGTTTATTTCATTGTCCTGAGCTGGTTGACTCTCCAAAGCATTAAGTCATTGACTAAAATTATCAAGTTATTCCACAATTTTAAAAAGAACTTGATCCATTTAGTTCTCAGAAAATATCCCTACGACAAAAGATCTTATACAATGGTATCTCTTTGCATATATTAAAATCGTCGGATAAGTCATATCTAGGGAAGAAGAAGAAGAAGAGAACAATAGTAGAAAAGGTCAAATAAGTCAATGAAGGTGAATCGAGGATGTTGGAAGCCGGTGTTGAGAAAGCCTGGTGATCAAGGTTACAAGAGTAGAGGAATGGATACTGATATTCACATGATTTTCGTGGATAATCTGCCAGAATCAATGGATCCAAAAGGGTTGTTTAAAGTCTTCACCAATTTTGGGATTGTAAAGGATGTGTACATCCCAAACAAAAGACGGAAGTTGACGCGATCCAGATTTGGTTTTGTACGTTATGTCTGTCCTGTAGCAGCAAAGATGGCAGTCTAGAAAGCTCATGGACTCTGGTGTGACAACAAAGCATTGAAAGTAAAAGTAGCGGATTTTGCCAAAGGTAAGGAAGAACATCAGAGGTTATCAAAAGCACAGTTGGATGAAGGGAGCTTGGTCATATCAGCAGAGTTCCTACTGAATGGAGGGCGATTGGTAATACTAGTAGAGCT
This sequence comes from Camellia sinensis, assembly GCF_055761805.1. Classification (NCBI taxonomy): domain Eukaryota; kingdom Viridiplantae; phylum Streptophyta; class Magnoliopsida; order Ericales; family Theaceae; genus Camellia; species Camellia sinensis. Next base: position 37,416,768 of record NC_138969.1, on the reverse strand, counting down.
CCAGGTATGGTCCAAAGGGGCAAGTCATATACACAAGTTGTCAGTGGGAGAGGGCTTGAGATCAGTACTACCGTGACTATAAATGTTTTTGAGGAAGGCATTGGTTGGCTCTATAACAGTGTGATTGTTAGACTTAAGCCATCAAGCTGTGTGGCAGAGTTAAAGAGGAGCTGCATATTAGAGGAACGGGTGACATTCAGGTTAGACACGGAGGAGGCAGAGATCTAGTTCTAACTTTCGACTTAGCAGGCAGCATCAAAGAGAAAACATAACAAATGGAGGGTTGGCTTTCTGAGTGGAGTGAGTCAGTCATAGAATGGAAACAGGGGATGGCTACCGATCAAGAGAGGCTGATTTGGCTTACATGTTATGGTGTGCCTCTGAATCTATGGAATAGTAAAACGTTCAATAATATTGAGAGGTTATGGGGGGAAGTCATTGGCATGGATGATGATACACTTAGAATGCACTCATTCCACTGTGGAAGGGTACGGGTAGCCACAAAATGTATGGAGTTCATTAATACAATTATCAACTTAAGCTGCAAGGGGACAATTTACCCAGTAACAACATGTGAAGATCAGGTGGCTAGATCAGAGATGTTGTATCAACATTGTAAGTGTTACAATCTGCAGAAAAAAGGGGATAATCGCAGCTCCAATGGTGAAGGAAAGGATTGGAGGTCAGAAGTGGAGAGCAAGAGGGTTGAGGATGAAGCTGAGGTGGAAGGCCAGGTCAGAGGTGAGCTGGACAGAGAAGGTGATGTAGAGGTAGCAGGGTCTAGGACAAGGCATGAAGGGCATAATGATACTGCTGATCTAGATAGGTAGCGGAGCAGGTCTATGGTTGCAGAGACTGACATCAACTTGGGAAAGAAAAATAGTGGGGACGCATGCAAGGGAAGGTCAAATACACTAGTGCCAAACTCTATGCAACTTCAAAATGTTGAGGCTGAAGAAGTTGTTACTCCGAGCTTTATGAGAAGTCTTGGTGGGTCTGAGAGGCATAGAGCTAGGCTTAACATTGAAGTTTTATTAGGTAAGGCCCAAGATGAGGGTGGAAATTTTTTGGGCCACTATTTGTCTGGGGAAGGTATATTAGAGTTCCAGCCCACAGAAGATAATTTTGCTCATAACGAAGGAGTGTTGGAAGCCTAATTCAGAATCGAGAAGGAGAATAACAGAGTGGCCAAGAATAAGTCTGTAATGCCAACTCCAAAAAGAACTGTGAACAAGAAAGGAAAAGCAAAAGGGACACTGAACTTTCAAGGTAAGAGGAAAGGATCTCTTCACTTAGGGGATGGACCATCTTTGAATCTTAAGAAAGGAGTAGTGTTTCGGTCTGCTGTTGCAGCAATATCCTTATCAATGGCCTGCAAAGCTGGTAGTGGTCAGCTTCTACTCAATGAGGCAGAGGCATCCCTCCAATTAGGGCATGTTCTTCGGTTGAAATGTAAAGGTAACGAGGAAGAAGTCATTAGCAAGTTGATGGAACTGGAGTCAAATGATAAAGAAAAAAAATGGTGAAAATGGGTGGTCAAGCCGACTGGTTTAGATGACCCGCTGCTTTGGTGAAAATTTGGTCTCTATTGAAGTTAGTTTCATGGAATGTAAGAGGGCTTGCTGAGCCTATTAAAAGAAGGAAAGTCAAAAAATTATTTGTTGAGAGAAAGGTAGATATGGCGCTACTTCAAGAAACTAAGAGGACATCAATTGATGAAGAGTTTGTTAGATCATGTTGGCCGGTAGAGAAGATGGAGTTCATGGCAGTAGATTCAGTTGGAGCAGCTGGTGGCTTGCTTTGCATTTGGAACCCAAATGTTCTTCAACTTGTGGATTGCTACTATAACAGGAATTTCATCCTTTTGATAGGTACTCTTTATGGTAGCTTTGATTGTGTGTTTGTTAATGTTTATGGTCCAAATGATGTTACCAGCAGAAGTAGGGTATGGGCTATTTTTCATAGGCTGAAGTCAGGGGGTGAAAAACCTTGGTGCTTGGGGGCTGATTTTAATGAAGTTAGAAGTATATCTGAAAGAAAGGGTTGTTCAAGAAGGGATAGAGGTATGTGTGATTTCAATGAACTAATTGAAAACCTGGAAGTGTGTGATATTCCAATGTTGGGAAGGAAATTTATCTGGTGTAACTCTCAACAAGGAGATAAATGGAGTAGGCTGGACAGGTTTTTGCTTAGTCCAGAATGGTTGCAGAAGTTCAATTTCAAATTATGGGGTCTACCAAGAAGGCTATCTGATCATTGCCCTATACTGCTCTTGGAAGATGAGAGGGATTGGGGTCCAAAGCCTTTCAGATTCCTGAATGCCTGGACCCTTCATCCTCTTTTCAAATCCTTTGTGGACAAAATTTGAAAGGAAACTCCTATAGATGGCTGGGCTGGTTTCCAGTACTTAAGGAAACGTAAATCCCTTAGAATAGCACTGAAACAATGGAACTAGGAAGTTTTTGGAAATGTGGATTATAAACTCAAGCTCTTGGAGGAGGAATTACATGTTCTTGATTTGACAGCTAAGGAAAGGCCACTGTCAGAGGCAGAGTTGAACAGAAGAAGAGAGGCTAAAGAGGAAGCATGGAAGTTAAGTACTATGGTGGAATGGGTTTGGTTGCAGAAATCTAGAGTTAATTGGGTTTTGAAAGGTGATAAAAACACAAAATTCTTTCATGTGATGGCTGCATCTAGAAATAATAGAAATGCTTTGTGCTCGCTTTCTGTTAATGGGGTTATAAAGGAGAATCCAGCTGATATAAGGGCTGAGGTATTGCTTCATTACAGAAAGCTTTTTTCTGAATCCTGGTTCAGTAGACCAAGTTTATCTGGCCACTTTCAATCCATTAGAGGACATGAGGTTAGAGCTGCTTTAGAAGCGAAGTTTTTAGAATCAGAAGTGTTAGCAGCAGTTAAAACCTGTGATGGAAACAAGGCTCCTGGGCCTGATGGGTTCAACTTGATGCTGTTTCAGAAGTGCTGGCAGTCAATAAAAGGGGATGTGATGCAGTTTGAGTGAGTTTTATCAAAACTCTAAACTGGTGCATGGAATTAATAGCTCTTTTGTTGCGTTGATTCCTAAAAATGATAATCCTACTTGCCTCAGTGACTACAGGCCTATTAGTCTCATTGGTTCGCTTTACAAAGTGCTTGCAAAAGTTTTGTCAAATAGAATCAAACTTGTAGTGCCAAGGATTATTAGTGAATCTCAATCAACTTTTATAGGAGGTAGAAGTATCTTGGATGGAGTGTTGATTGCAAATGAAATTGTTGATGGTTGGAAGAAGAATCTGAGGAAGGGTATTATTTTGAAGCTGGATTTTGAGAAAGCTTACGACTCAATCAATTGGGAATTTCTCTTCTCTATGCTTGCCAGCTTTGGGTTTGACTCTAAATGGATTAAGTGGATGCAAGAATGTGTCTCATCAGCTAAGATCTCCATTTTGGTTAATGGATCACTGACATCCGAATTTAGTCCTCAAAGGGGGCTTAGGCAAGGTGACCCATTATCACCTTTTCTTTTTAATATCATGGCAGAGGGCTTGAACATATTGATGACCAGAGCTAGGCTGATGGGCTTGATTAAAGGTGCAGTGGTTGGTTCAAATGATCTCAGCATTACTCATTTGCAGTTTGTGAATGACACAATAATTTTTTGTGAAGCAGATAGAGAGGAGGTTCTTACTGTTAAAAGGATTCTGAGGTGCTTTGAAATAGTGTTTGGGCTGAAGATTAATTATTATAAGAGTGTGGTGTGTGGGATTGGGCTTACTGATGAGCTATCTAAGGAATATGCTTCCATGCTGAATTGTGTTCATCAAAGTTTGCCTTTAAATTATTTGGGTATGCCCTTGGGGGTAATCCAAGGAGAAGACGGACTTGGAAACCAATAATTGATAAAGTTAACCAGAAGTTGGCTTCTTGGAAAAGGAAGTTCTTATCTTTTGCTGGTAGGTTGACTATGATAAAGTCTGTGCTATCATCCTTACCAACATATTATCTATCTTTGTTCAAGATGCCTGAAGGGATTGCTAAGGAGATTGACAAAATCCAGTCCAGATTTTTATGGAGAGGTGATACTCTAAGAAGGAAAATTCATCTAGTAAAATGGGGGGGGGGGGAAGTAACACAAAGCAAAAGTTCTGGGGGTTTAGGTATAAGAAAAGTGAGGCTTATGAATGCTTGTCTTCTCTTGAAGTGGTGGTGGAGATTTGGATCTGAAACTAATGCTCTCTGGAAAAAAGTCATTTGCAGCAAATATGGTGAGGTTGGAGGGGGGTGGTGGCCACTACCTGTCGAGGGTCCAAGGTTATCTCTGGTCTGGAGAGAAATCCAGGGGATTGCTGCCCATTGGCCTCAGTTGGTGGAATTCTTCAAAATTAATATCTCCCTTATTGTTGGTGATGGAAGGAACATCAAGTTCTGGCTTCATAATTGGGTTGGTAACGTATGTCTCAAAGTTGAATTTCCAAGACTATATTCTGTGTCCCTTGAGAAAGATGAATCTGTGGAAATGTTAAGCAGTAGGAGAAATGGAAATGAAGAGTGGAAGCTGGTGTTTAGGAGAGCCTTGTTCCAGTGGGAACTAGAAGATTTGAGGAGACTGAGAATAATGCTTCTTAATGCTCCAGCTATTCGGGATGAGATGGTGGATAGGTTGAAATGGAATGCAGGAAATTCTGGGGTTTTTACTGTGTCTTCTACCTATGAGTGGAGTGCAGCATCTGTTGAAGCTAGTAGTAACTTAGTAGGGTGTATATGGAAGAATTTGACTCCACCTAAGGTGCAGTTCTTTGGGCGGTTAGCATGGAAGGAGAGAATTAAGACAGTCAACTATCTTCAAAGACTAGGTGTCCTTAATGTTGCTTCAGACATTAACTATATTTTCTGCAGGGATGAAGTAGAGGATATAAATCATGTGCTGCTGACTTGCCCATTTATTTGGAGGATTTGGTCAAATATTATCAGTTGGTGGGGTGTTTATTAGGCAATGCTTGGATCCGTGTCTGGTTTGCTGCAGTGATGGATTGGATTAAAACTTAAAAACTAAAAAAAAAGAATAGTTATCCATTTGGAAAGCTATACCATTGGCGGTGTTTTGGTCTATTTGGAAACAGAGGAATGACAACATTTTGAAGGGCTCCCCGATGAATTTTGAAGGGCTATGTGATTCAATAAAGGTCAGGGTAGCTGTATGGGTTAGAACTTCTAACCCCTCCTTTACTTACTCAATTAATGATATTGTGTATAATCTCAAGCAGGTTAGATTTTGTGTGAGGGGCTGATTTGGTCTGGATTTGATTTTCCTGGGGCTTATATGACTTTGCCTGCTGTTGTATGGTGTGCACTCAACCAACTTTGAAATGCTGAGTATTCTGTAGCCCAAGTTCTGCATCTGGTCTGAATGTTGGACTGATCTGTCTTGCATCTGAGTTACATCTGTGTCTCTAGGCTTTTCTGCAGCCCAAGTTATCATGGTCTAATCAAAGGAAATGAATTCTGCTTTTTGGGACTGATCTGGGCTGAATCTGATCTGTTCTGTATGTGTGAATCTGCTCTGCTCTGTTTGTGTCCTGAATCTGCTATGATTGGCAGTGCTGATGGGTGGTGTGTGTTGCTTTGGTTTGGGTTGTTACAGAGAACATTATGTTCTATTAGAGGGATTCAAGCCCAATGCTAATATGTGGAATGCTGAATTAGTAGATGTTAATTGAAGGAGTCAATGTACTGCTATGTTTGGTATGCTAAGTTGGTTGTGGTTATGCTATGGTGTTTAGCTGGGAGTCATCCTAGAAGCTGCTCTCCTTCCATGCTAGATTGTGGCAATCAGTTTGAGGATGCTTAGTCTTGGTGTTTGCTGAAGGTGTGGGTATGCTGTACCCAACTGCACTTTGGTGGCTTCTCCAACACACTCTGGCAGCTGCTCTCTATTGCTACTATTCCAAGTAAGTTTTGGTGTTACTTTCAGGTGTTTAAAGCTGCATGATTTGCTTGAGGTTGGGGGCTTCTCTATATGGATGGTAATTATGCTAGCAATAGGAGCTCAAGGCTCTCAAAATGAGGTCGAGTCTGGGCTGTGTCTCAATTCTGTTTTTTGGTCTGTTATGGTGCTCTATGGTGTGCCCGCGTTGGTCCCTCACCAACTTTGGGGTGCTAGCAAATGATAGGATGAACTTTGTGGTGCCAACCTAGTTGGGATCATTTAGCTCATTGTGATGCTTTTGCACTTCCATTTTCTTGTACATGTTTTATTCCATCAATAAAGTATCTTTTTTTTGCCGATCAAAAAAAATATCTAGGGAAGACAAAGCGTATGATCGTAGTTTAGCATAGACGCTTTGTGCTAACCGATGATGATTCATGTCCGTTGTTTGAATATATGAATATTCTTGACGATGTTATTGGGGCTTGTAGCCACAATACATCATTATCATCATGGTAATGATTTTTCATGAAGTGAATCAATAAACTCTAGTTAGGAGATTGGAGGTGAATTCAATAATCTTAAGTTTATTACTTTCATATCTCAATTCAATTTTATATTGCTTTTGTTGATTTTTAGTTTTTAATTAATTGAGTTATTACCATATCAACAATCTTTATTGAATTAATTTAGGATTTGATTTGAATATAATATACACTAGTCTAATTTGTTCCTGTTGAAATGATACTTGGTCTTAACTGTTATTTTAAGAAATAATAGTTTTACTTGTTTTTTAATATTTATTTTTTGATTTGAAAAATGACCCATCATTCACCCATAATACAAGCAACACCCATTGCCTCCCTTGGAGTTAATATTTGAATTAATTCATTATACGTCCTTCCAACACAATTGTATATTGACTTTTATCGATATAGTTTTTTTTTTTTTTTTGGGCTGATAAGAGAAAAAATATGTCCTGCACAATTTATGGAGTGTTAAACATTAATTAAACAAAAGAAAAGTAAAAATGAAGAATTTAATGCTTTTCCTTTTTCTTTTTTAAGTGTAATGAGAAGTGGTCCTTGGAAATCAACGAGGAAAGAACACATCCCAACAAAGTTAGGCTTCCAATTTACCTAAACAATTTTAATTACCAAAAAAAATAAACAGAATGATATAGTTATTTGTGATCCATTCATTTCAAATGAAAATAATTTTCATTGTGACTTCCATTTCAAAAAATTTCAATACCACCTCATTCTGGATGAACTTTATGTATACAATTTCTATTTTTAAATCATCTTTCTTTTCTTTGTTTTTAATATTAATTTGGTCCAATTAATAATGTCTATTAGCAGGTTTGATAGAAATTGTGCATGAAAGTTGTCGTAACATGTTTTCAAGGGCAAAAATGACAATTTTAAAATTGGTTGATTTCAATTAGCAAATAAGTGAGTTTTACATAGTGAACCAAACAAAAGAAAAATGACATTCATCCTTCCATAAACCACTAGACAAATGAATAACTTAAAAGGGATGTTTACATGTACCCACCTTCTGTATTGTATTGGATTTATATAAAATGTTAAAGAAAACATCTTTTTCAAGTATAGAAACACCCCAATCAGACTACAAGGAAAAACACTTTCTCTGACCAAAATATTAATTGCTAAAAGTCACCATTTCATCGCCTAACTATGTGCATAAAAATTTGTGTACAAAATGCACGGAAACTCTCATATAAATGTGAGACCCACACATGTGGGACTCATGTGAGACCCACAGTCATGTGAGAGAGAGCTTTTGTGCACAAATTTTATATATAAATAGTATTTCTCTTTCATCACCAAATGTACTCAATGACCAATTTCAAGAATATTTTGAATCTATTCAACTTATTTATTCATGGGAAAGTCTATAGTACATTTTGTTCAAAAAATGTACGGTGCACAAAAAATCAATGGCTAGAATTGAGCCACATCATTAAAAATGACCTGCTAAACAGGTCACTTTTTATAGTTATGAGCTAAAATCAAATTTCTTCATAACTATAATCAAATTGATCATAACTTAGTTATAACCACATCTCATAACCAATACCATTTTGTTCATAACTAATACCACATATTTCATAACCACATCTCATAACCAACACTATTTTGTTCATAACTAATATCACATATTTCATAATCATAATGACATATCTCATAACCAACACCACTTTGATCATAACAAATATCACATATCTCATACCATTGATCACATATCTCATAACTATTACCCACATAAATCATAACCACATCTCATAACTAGTCCCTTTGAGTCGTAACCAATATCACATATCTCATAACCACTATTTTCATATCTCGTAACCAACACCTTTTTGTCATAACCAACATCACATATCTCATAATCACTAATCACATATCTTATAATTAGCACATTTTTGCTTATAACCACACCACTTTGATCATAACCAACATCACATATCTCATAACTACTGATCACATATCTAATAACCAATATCACACATCTCATAACCACTAATCACATAACCAATACCTCATAACTCATAACTATTAATACATATAGCATAACCACACCTTTTGACACCACTTTGCTCATAACCATTACCCACATATCTCATAACCACTAAGACATATAGCATAACCAAACACCCTTTGACATTACTTTGCTCATAACAATTACGCACATATCTCATAACCACTAATACATATAGTATAACCAAACACCCTTTGACACCACTTTGCTCATAACCATTACCCACATATCTCATAACCACTAACACATGTAGCATAACCAAACACCCTTTGACACCACTTTGCTCATAACCATTACCCACATATCTCATAACCACTAACACATGTAGCATAACCAAACACCCTTTGACACCACTTTGCTCATAACCATTACTCACATATGTCATAACCACTAACACATATAGCATAACCAAACACCCTTTGACACCACTTTGCTCATAACCATTACCAACATATTTCATAACCACTAACACATATAACATAACCAAACACTCTTTGACACCACTTTACTCATAACCATTACTCACATGTGTCATGACCACTAACACATCACTACAAGAAAGCTGGGCTTAAGAGACGGAACTTTTGCGACGGCACAACTTACCGTCGCAAAAAATGTGACTTTTTGAGACAGCACAACTTGCCATCACAAAAAAATTGACTTTTTGAGATGGCACAACTTGCCGTCGCAAAAAATGTGACCTTTTGAGACGGCACAGCTTGCCATCGCAAAAATGTGACTTTTTGAGACGGCACAACTTGCCGTCGCAAAAAAAAAGTGACTTTTTGAGACAGCACAATTTGCCGTCGTAAAAAAAAAATAGAGTATTTGCGACGGTAGAGATTGTTGTCGCAAAAAAATAGAGTTTTTGCCACAATACAAGCTGTAGTCGAAAAAAAAAAAAAGACTTTAATAGGTATCGTTGCAAAAAATATATATATATATATATATAGTGGCTTTGAGACGGCTTCATATATATATAGTCACAAAATTGTTTAAATAAATGTACCGGTATTTTTCTATCACACAAAATTTTTTTTTAAAAATGGCGTCGTCTTACTCTTTTGAACATTTCTCTTTTCACCTATTTTTTCATCTTCCTATCTCTCTGTCTCTGTCGCTCTTCTCTTTCTCTCTCTTACTCATCATTTTTCTCTATCTGTCTGTCTGTCTCTCCCTTTCTCTATGTGTCTCTATCTCTCTTCTCTCTCTCTCTCTCTCACTCATCACTCTTCTCTGTCTGCCCATCTCTCTCTTTCTCTCTGTGTCTCTGTCTCTCTTCTCTTTCTCTCCCTCACTCATCACTCTTCTCTGCCTGTTTGTCTGTCTCTCTCTTTTTCTCTGTGTCTCTCGTCCATCTCTCTTCTCTCTATCTCTTTCATCTATCTTCTCTCTCTGTTGCTCTCTCTCTCTCTGTCTATATATTTTCACCCATTTTTTCATCTTCTTCTCTCTCTTTTCTTTTTCTCTCTCATTCATCACTCTTCTTTCTCTGTCTGTCTGTTTGTCTCTCTTTCTCTCTCTCTCTCTCTCTCTCTCTCTCTGTGTGTCTCTCATTCATCTATCTCTTCTCTCATCTCTTTTCTCTCTTTGTCTCTTTCACTCATCTCTCTTCTCTCTATCTCTCTCACCCATCTTTGTTCTCTCTATCTCTCTCATCTCTCTCTCGCTCATCTCTCTTCTCTCATTCATCTCTTTTCTCTCTATGTCTCTCTCGCTCATCTCTCTTCTCTGTATCTCTCTCTCTGTCTCTCTCATTCATCTCTCTTCTGTTTCTGTCTCTTTTTCTATCTTTCACACACTCTCTCTCTTTCTCTTTTTCTCTTTCTCTCTCTCCCTCTCTCCCCCACTGTGTTCGTGTTGCTCACACTCTCCCTTCCATTTTCTCTATTTACTGAGCTCCTCTCGATTTATCGATCCACTACAAGAAAATACACTTTTAGCGACCACTTTGTCTCTCTCTCTCGCTCACCACTTTATCTCTCTCTCTCTCTCACCACCTATTTTCTCTATCACCTTCACCACTACTGCAAATGCCATTTCACTACCACCACTACTACCACGGTTGCCATTTCACCTCTACGACTACCAGCACTACTACCATCGCCACCTCTACTACCACCACTACCACTATTGCCACTACTACTACTACCATTACCTCTCTTTCACCCCTGCCACTCCATCTACTCTACCACTACCACAACTTCACCACTAATCTTCTTCGCCATCACCACCACCACCACCACCACTATCATCTCTTATCCACCACCTTCACCACTACTGTCGCTTCCTCTCCTCTACCACAAAATATTACCTCTCTTCTCTCTCTCACTCATCACTCTTCTCTGTCTGTCAGTCTTTGTCTCTGTCTCTGTCTCTTTCTTTTTCTCTTTCTCTCTTTGTCTCTCGCTCTTCTCTCTTCTCTGTATCTCTCTATCTCTTTTCTCTCTCGCTCATTTATCTTCTCTCTATCTCTCTCTCTCTCGTTCATCTTTCTTCTCTCTTTGTCTCTCTCTTTTTCTATGTCTTTCTCTCGATCATCTCTTTTCGCTCTTTTTCTCTCTCTCTTTGTTTATCTCTCGCTCATCTCTCGTTTCTCTCTATTTTTCTATATGTCTCTCTCTCTATCTTTTTCTCTCTCTGTCTCCATGTCTCTCTCTCTCTCTTTATATCTCTTTCTCTCTTTGTCTCTCTCTCACTTATCACTCTTCTCTCTCTTTCTCTCTATGTGTTTGTTTGTCTGTTTGTCTCTCTCCCCCATTGTGTTCACCTTGCTCACTCTCTCCCTCATCTCTTCTCTATTTACCAAGCTCTCCACTACAAGAAAATGTACTTTTAGCGACCACTTTGTCTCTCTCTCGCTCATCACTTTGTCTCTGTCTGTCTGTCGGTCTGTCTGTCTCTCTATCTCTCTTCTCTATCTGTCTCTCATTCATCTCTCTCTCGCCACCCATCTTCTCTGACACATTCACCACTACTGCAAATGCCATTTCACTACTACCACTGTTGTCACTCCACCTCTACAACTATCATTATTACTACCATTGCTACCACTCCACTACCACCACTACTACTACCATTACCTCTCCTCCACCACCACTATTCTATCTCCTCTACCACTACCACAACTTCACCACTTATCTCCTTCACCATCACTACCATCACCACTATCACCTCTTATCCACCACTTTAACCACTACTGCCGCTTCCTATCCTCTACCAACAAAAAATTAGTTCTTGATTTTTAGTAAAAAAAAAAAAATGGGTCGCAAAAAAATATTTTTCATTGACCACAAAAAATTAACTTTATTTTAATAGAAAATATTATCCCTACTTCTACCTAATAAAAAATAATAATAATTTTTTATTCATTAAAATAAATATGAAACAAATAAATTTTCAACCTTACTAAATGAAAAAAAAAATATTTTAAAAAAATAATTTTTTTGGCAACAGCATCCTCCCTTGCGAAAAACAAGTCATTTTATTATTTAAAATATTCATTTGCAATGAAAATAAAAAAAAAATTCCCATTACCATTCCCCCCTTCCTTTCCATTCCCGCTCGGGTTCCCCCCACCCCAAACCCAAAATCCCCAATCTCAAAAATCTCTAATCTCTTCCCCCTCCCTTTTCCATTCCCGCTCGGGTTTCCCCCACCCCAAACCCAAACCCAAAATCCCCAATCTCAAAATCCGTAATCTCTTATTACGTCTCTCTCTCTCTCTCTCTCTCTCTCTCTCTCTCTCTCTCTCTCCGTCTCAATTTGTTTCAGATGCTGATTCGGATGATTCACGGTCGAGGAGAAAGAGGAAGAGCAGGAGTTCTAGGCATAGTAGGAAATCGGAATCAGTCGGTGATAGTGAATCGGATGAGTTGAGTGACCAATGCCATTGCCTAGGGCTGAAGCACATATTAGCTATGGAGGGGCACTCAGGCCTGGTGAAGGTGATGCCATTGCTCAGTACGTTCAACAAGGAAAGTGTATCCCACGGAGAGGTTGGTGACGGACATATTCACTGCTTTCCTTTCATTGTTTATTTCTTTTGAATATAGTGTTAGGAGGAAGAAGCTCAATGATAGACTCTTTGCACTCAGGGCTGTGGTCCCCAAAATGAGCAAGGCCTTTTATTTCTCTCTCTCTCTCTTTCTATTTTTCTCTCTCATCCATTTTCAATTATAAAATTAAAAAAAAAATTGATCAAGTGTTATGAAAATTTGAAAACTAAAACAAGAGATGTTATGAAAATCACAGAATCTATTAAAATGTAAATCAAATTTGAAAAATTGATGTTAGTCAATTTAATTTTGATGAAGTGTTGTGGTGATGTTGAATTAGATGGACAACGCATCCATAATCAAAGATGCAATTGACTACATCCAAGAATTGCACGAGCAAGAGAGGAGGATACAAGCTTATTTAATATAGCTTGAATATGGAAAATTGAAGAAAAATACAATTTTTGACTTGGATCAAGAGATTCCAACCTTGTCAAGACTCAAGAAAAAGAGAATTGATCATAGTTATGATTCAAGGAGATCAACCACTTCTTCCCTTGAAGATCTTGAAGTAAGTCTTTGATTAAGATTTGCTTAATAATTGTTTAGTTTCTGGAGAATTTTGTTTTAGTTAGTTAATTTGTTCATAATTTATACTATTTTAAAAAAATGAATAGAGGGATAAATTGGACATGTACATATGTATCAGTGATGTGATGTGTAGTTGAAATTCAATATTAAAAATCTTAAAAGTGATTTTTTGTACCTGGCCATTAAATCTTAGTTACACAACACATCACTTATTCTAAAATTACTTTAATAAAAAAAAAATCACTCTAAAGGATCCATACTAAAATTTTATATCAGAACTTATCCAAAAAATTTAGAAATGGGATTGTCTCCAACCAATTAGAGCATCTAGTCTGGCCTACTGTCATCCCATTTTAGATACAATTTGACAATCCGATATCTAGTCAAATTAATTTTTAGTATACATGATATGTTCGAAAGGTTTTATAAAATAAATAATTTGAATTATTAAAATGAACCTTAAATGGGTCCATATTATGCCAGACTAGACGGCCCAATTAGCTTGGACAACAGGAGACAAACCAATCACAAAAAGTTAAGGCTTAGAATCACAGAAGTTTGTGTGAATGAGATTTATTTGGAGACAAACCAATCACAAAAAGTTAACTCTTTGTATCGCCTTGATGCTTTTTTAATAAATTTTGATTATTTATCCAAAAAAAAAAACATTATATTTAACTCTTTGCTTCCAAACAAAAATTCTTCTAATGATACTGATTTTAATCCGTATAGATTAATGATAAAACTGGTGAGCAAATAAGTGAAACTGAAGGTATGATGTGTGATTAAAAAGAAGTTTTTCTTAATGTTAGATGGCATTTATGAAAATTTGCTTCTGATCTGTTACTGCTGCATGCTGTTTCAACGGTGATTTTATTTTGATGGGAAAACATGACAACCATCTGAACAGTATGATAGCTGACCTGGAACAGTATGATAGTAGTCCCCCCATTCACAAATATAAATAAAAATCTTATGAACAAGGTAAGTTGTTCTAACTTATTGAACTTAACTTACAGGGAAGTGTAGTGTTAAGAGCTATATCATTTCAAAAAATGTGGTATGGACATATCATTTCATGATCCTTTTGGCTATTATGGAGTTTCAGTGTTTCATTTGTCTTTGGAATTTTAGAATGATGCAGGGAAGAACCTAGTGACTAAGTTACACTCTGCTAAAGCTAAGCTTGATTTGGTGACACAAACAAAATGCAAATTTGTTTTGGAGAATAGAAAGGTTCATATATTAAATTCTGATTTCTATAGCTTGAGTGGATGTACATAGATACTAAGGGTAGAGTGTTTTTTTTATTTTATTTTTTTATGTCATTGTTATTACTGTTTATATTTTTACTGACCTTTAAGTGTTTTGAATTGCCTAAAGAGTTAATGTTGTTGTTCAGAGAGAACTTCACAAACCCGAGTCTGATCGTTCTTGCATACATTTGGAGTTCGATGTATTTTTTCCTTTTATTTTTTGGCTGTGTTTGTTGTTTGATTTTGGTTTAGAAATAATCATGCAATGTTTGCCTAAATTTAGTCAATATGCTGAAATAGCTTGATAGATTTTATCCATATTATTGCTATTTTTCAGCTTTATTACAAGTCCATTTGAGTGTAACTTATATAACTACTAAACTGGGTGTATCAATTTGAGTGTAAAGTCCATGTTTTTCTGTGGTAGAATCATAGGGGGAATTGTAGTATCAAAAATCAAGTGCATAGTAATTTTTCAAAATTTTATATAATTCTGTTTATGATGACTTGATAAATATATGAATATTTGCACAAATTTGCGTGATTCATTATGAAGATGACTTCCAAAATGTTGGAAACTAGACTAATAAGTTCAAAGAGTGACAAAGATACAAAGTAGCCACCTTTCCCATCAAAGAATAACAAACAACCCCAAAATATGGAAACTTGTCAACTAGTGGTTTGAAAATTAATCTGAAAACTCCCGTGAATCCAATATTTTGACCTAGATGAAAATATATACGAAAAAATATTAAAGTGGCATCTTATGGTAAAATTCCAATAACCGAACATTCTTTACTTTATATCATGTTATCAAATTTTTTAGTCACCTATTATTCTTCAGAGAGAATGAAAGAGAACACATTGATTATCTATAAAATAAGTATTAGAAGTACTATATACACAAAAAATAAATAAATAAATAAAATAAATAAATAAAAAGTGAAAATAAAATAAATTTCAGAGTAGTTTTGTAATAGTTTTGCTACTAGGAAAAAGTTTTATTGATATGAGAAATAAGTTGAAGATCATCTGGGTTTTATCCATATTATTGCTATTTTTCAGCTTTATTACAAGTCCATTTGAGTGTAACTTATTTAACTACTAAACTGGGTGTATCAATTTGAGTGTAAAGTCCGTGTTTTTCTGTGGTAGAATCATAGGGGGAATTGTAGTATCAAAAATCAAGTACATAGTAATTTTTCAAAATTTTATATAATTCTGTTTATGATGACATGATCCAAACACAGCATAAAAGTTCTATCAAGATCAGAAAATCCAATAAAAATAATCCAAATCCAGTAGTGCAATAGTTCAATAGGCCGGATACAAAGTTTTCAAAAAAAAATAATCCAATAGTCCATCCATTTAAAAGCTACTCAGCTTCACCTTTGACACAGGAAACTACTAGGAAATTAACCAAGTTATGATCTATCAAATAATCCAATAGTTCATCCAATCAAATAATTTTTTTTTGTACATATTTTTATTTAATTTTTTGTTGAAGTGGTCAAACGGTTGGTTGTGGTACATTTGTTTAAGTGTTTATTTATGTAATGGTTATTGAGACTTTGAACAAAGGTAGTAGACTTTCATCTCTGTTATTGTTTATGCAGTTTGTTAATGTCAAAAGATGTGCAAAATAATATTTTTCGTACATAGATTCTTTCTTTTCTCTCCACAATCATTAATTTCCTTACGTATTGTCTTCTTTACTAACTCTATTTCAATGTTCTGTTTTTGTTTGTCATAGGTCCTCAATTTCTCCATCTTAACGTAGAAGTAAAGCTATACCTCCTCCATCCCTTCCTCTCTAACGGTTGCATTAGCAGGTGTGTTTTTTAATTTATTTGCTTTTAATTAATAGCAGGGCACAGGCGGGTGTGCTATTTTATTTATTTGTGCTGTCTTTTTTCTTTTTTTTATTTATTTGTTTATTTTAATTGATAGCAGGGCACTGGCAGGTGTGCTATTTTATTTATTTGTGCTGTCTTTTTTTATTTATTTGTCTATTTTAATTAATAGTAGAGCACTGGCGGGTGTGCTATTTTATTTATTTGTGCTGTCTTTTTTTATTTATTTGTTTATTTTAATTGATAGTAGGGCACTAGCAGGTGTGCTATTTTATTTATTTGTTTCAAAATTTGTGCAAAATTTGTGTTGCTTTGTTATATAGATTTTGTCACAAGGATGTAGACCACATTTAGGATTAATTTTAATTGTTTGAGTTCTTGCTGTTTGTAAATTATAGCTTTTGAGGATTAAATTTAATTATTTTTCAATAGAGCGCATGGATGTAGGCTCTCACCAAAGAATTCTGTACTAATGTGCGAGCACAGATCTGATCCTGCAAGAAAATAGTTAGGAACACTCTTATAAAATTTCATTTGCTTGATGAATGGAGGCAAAGTTAAGTGAATTTGTGCACTTGCTTGGCTTTCTCAAAGTCCCCCCTTCCTCTTCTATTACTACTTTGCTTTATAATTGCAAGGCTTCAATACAGTTCTCAAACTGTTGAGAATAAAGCTGATTGTGGAGGTCCTTATTGGTCTATTGGTGATGACATAAATGCCAATATGGATGCTGGTATCTGTCTTCAAAGGTCATTTGTCTCATTGAATCTCTTCTTCGTAACAGTTCAGTGGACCCTGCATGATCAAAGTTTTCTTTATAAAATTTCTCTAGTTTGTCTTGTACTCTTGAAATCATGTTCATGCTCTGAATAAGATCTAAAAAGGATTTTCAAGTATGATATAATGTTAAAAAATTGTTCTTAAATTCGTGAACATATTAGAAAAAATTCAGATGTTTGGAAAATTTTGATTTCTCTAACATAATGGAAATGCATCACTGTTTCTTGTTATATGCACGCATATTTGAAGTACTAATTGTTTAGCAAGAAGGAAAATGCAACAAAATTAGCTGCTGATAGTTTCTAACAATATATACAAATGGTAAACTAGTGTAGTGGGTTTGTCTTCACTTGGTACTAGTGCTCGGGGTATATTGACCAAGTGGAAGCCAAATTGAAAAGGTATGTTTGATAAATTACCTACAAGAGATGTTTCATCTTCAATGAATTGATTGCTTGATAATCTGCCTGCGAGAGATGTTTCATTCTCAAGGCTAGTGTATGGGGTAGATGGACAATATGGCTACACATTTGAAGAAAAAGAAAAAATTAAGCATGACTTAGAACCAAGGCACGATGAAGATTGCTTTGTTTACTACTTATGGTTGGTCATGTAGTATTTCAATTCTCTCTCCCCACTCTTTGTTTTCCTTCCTTCCTTCCTTTTTTTTTTTTTTTTGTTTTGTACACAATAATATTTTGTTAGGAAAGTTGGAAGGAATGAACCCATTGCTATGAATGACATACCGGTATTAAAATGGCTGATGTTTGAGCTATATGACTTGGCTATTTCTAGGATAAAAGTTAGGAAGAACATCCGTTTGAGAAATTAGAATGCATATTTTTTTTTAGCATAACTATCTATTCTAACGTTGCCAGAAAAGAATAAACAAGAATCCAAAATGTTTGATTGGTTCTCCCTTCTATTGATTCTCTTTAGGTGTCGTCCAGATCTTCTGTTCTCAGATATCATTAAATTTGGCTATGGTTTACTTTTTTTTCCTTGGTGACATTAGGAACATATTGGATGGTTAAATAAAAAAATTAAAAGTGAGACACATGATGATATATTCCTTGCCTTGGTTTATATTTATGTACATACTATGTTTCCTTTGCTTTCACAATTATTTGTTCCTCTGTTATTTTGATTCCCTATTTTCTAAGTCTTAAGACTTGTAATTTCATTTATGATTTCCCTAAAATTGGAGCAGGGTGGTGCTTTTTTCCCATTTCCATGATATTCTTTAGTTCTTTTTAGTGTAGTACCTTACCTTCCTATGTATAAATCTATGAAGGTGCCTTCAACTCTTAACTTTTGTTTAATTTGTTGTTGAGTTTTTGAATATGGGTTAAATTTATCTAGCGAATATTTCTCCAATAGTGTACTAACATGCCACCTCAACTTAATGTTTCTAGGATGATTTCTTACCAAGAATGTCAACCCCTTGGAACATATATTTAAATTGCTCTTCAGGTGAGTTGTGTTCCTTTTATATGATGACTTTGAGAAGCCTTTGAATCTTTGTTTTACTTTTACTATTGTCTCTTTAACTTGGCCTTAATTCGTTGGCCTTAATTCTTTGGACACACGGTTAGAGATTTATACAAAAACATGTGAGAAAAAAGGCGAAAACGGGCCGTTTGGGGGGCGGAAATTGGAAACAACCTTGAGATCACCATGGTCACCTTAGCCTAAATTAAACAAAATTGTGAGAGCAAGTGGCATGTCACTAGGAAGCACGGTTAGAGAATTAGAGACAAAAATGTGAGGAAAAAAATATGGAAGTGTCATTTTAATTTTCACCTTTACCTTCTTGTTCATGTTACCTAGCTATTTTCCATAGATCTTTTTCTTTTTTTGTCCAATTTTACAATCATTTGATGTGCAAATATTTTCATAAAAACATAACCTAACATTTTTTTTATCTTTTTTTTTTTTTGTATAGATGGATGAACTCGTGCAACAAACTGAAATTGTACAGGACTAGTTGGCATTTGTTTCATTTTTTGAAAGATTATATATTTTTGGATGTGTATGAAAAATATTTGGGTAGACCATTAGTTATTTTTGAATAAATGCGTATGGATAAAAATTTAAAATATAATAATAAGTACTTGTTATGTTGTAAATTTTTAAGCTAGATCGATGTGAATTGGATGATTATATAGATTACATGACATTTTGGATTGGACGATTATGTAATTTTGAATTACTTTTAGATGAAAACTTAAAGTAGCTGATGATTTTAATTAAAAAGGTTTAAGAATTGGATGATTTATGTATTTTATTGGATGTTCATGATTCAATTGATTTTGTTGGTTTGAATTATTCTTGCAAATTAGAGGTTATATTGAATGGATTGAATGAATTATTATATTTTGATAAACAAAAAGAATTGAATTGGCGACCAAAAATTGGTTTTGTTTTTTCTCTTTTGGTGACCAAGTGATTAGTCAGAAAAGATAAGTAATATTTTTTTCCGACTAAAGTTAGTTAGTGTCAGACCACTCACATTTTAGTGATCAAAATGTTGGTAGGCAAAAGGTAAATTTGGCTATTAAATAAATAGTCGGTAAAATTATTAATTTTGGCAACCATAGTGTTGGCATTCTTGCCATAGCCTAATGCAATCTCAACCAACCAATTTTCAAAGAGATTAATTGACATCAAAACACAATCTGACACTTGATTTGTAAGAACATTAGATTAGCATAACACAAAATACATTATCAAACACAAACATGATTATCAAAACCCATGTAACCATTAGAATACCCAAAAAAAGAAGTTTAAAATCATTTGATCCAATCATACATATTGTCAATACAATTCAATTGTTATATGGAAACCATTGCCAAGAATCACAACCCAATCCAAAAAGATAAACTCGATCTACAAAGAGATGGCACTTGTGCATATTTACATGTGTGCAAATCTAAGAAATGACATGCAGTTCTGCGTATTTAATGCCCAATTTGATGTTGGCGAGCCTCTTCTAGTGCTCCTTCAACAAGCTCATTGATTCATACTCTTTATCTTCTTGCTTATCATTTCTCTTCAACCTACTTTTACAAAACATACAATGACCAAATATTTTTTTGATCACTTGTCTTTTGAAAATCTAATTCGAAGACATGCATTTAATAAGAAAAAAAAATAACAAAAGAAAGGTCTAGTCACTCATCACTATTACTCATTTTTTTACTAAATAAAAGTGCCAGGAAAAAAATTCAAATAAGAAAAAGCAAACGAAAGAAGAAATGAAATAAGATTCAATGAATAAAATTCAACAAATGCTTCTCCAAATTAAACTCAGGGGTCAAAACTCCATTCTACATCACTTGTGAGTCAAGATTTAACACTTGAACTTAAAAAAAGCTATTTTTTATTTGTTTCTTGGGTGATGGAGCCAAGGTTGATATACTAATTTGTATGCAAACAATTAAACAAAAGCTAAATTTGTTCAATGAGGATTGAGAAGATGTAAATTTTATATGAAAGGAAATTACAACAATAGTTAAAATTCTTGGATTCTTTGATCACATGTTCAAGTTGATTGGGTTCTTTACCTCCAACTCTCCCGTACTCCCAATCCATTTTGTCCATGTATACAAGAGATTAATCAATAATAAGTAACACAATTGGTGGATGGAATATTATAGTGTGTATAGTAGACTAACCAATAAGCTAGCTTCCGGTACACATGTTTGACAAATTAATAATAACAAATATTGCTAAATGTTAAAGTTTGGATGCAAAATACAATTTTCTATGTAGAATCAATTTAGAATTAAAGTAATAAACTTTAAGCATTTGGGAAAATATAAAACCAGTAAATGTTGTTTTTCTTAGCAGTACCTATTAAATTAAACTTGTTAGGTTTTATTTCTTGGCAATCCCGTTTGACAAAACTCCTTTCAGTTGTATTTATTTTCGCACATTTATTTCAATGAGGCTATGAGTGTTTAGATGCGAATCCAACCCGAATTGAGCCTTTTCAGAGAAGTTTGTGATGAAAATATTTTCAAGATTGCCACTTCGTTGATTATTACGGGGGTCGAGCTGCCCGGTCAGCTCGCGGCCCGAAGCAAAATGCAAAAATGCATTCAAAGTTGCCTGTCCGATCATGTTATATTTTTCCAGTTTTTCTAGTTTTGGCCTTCCCGCTCGAGCGGGGAAAGGGACGCTCGAGCGGGGATAAGAAGCTCTCAGCATCTCTGCAGTCGCCTGCAAAAGTACTAGATAGTGTGATTTGCCGCTCGAGCGGCAAAACCGACGCTCGAGCGTGGAGCCTGTATGAAATCACAGAATTTGAAGTCTCCGCTCGAGTGGGGAAAAGGGCGCTCGAGCGGATCGCGCGATCCCAGATTTCCAGATTTGTTAAGGAGTTGGTTTTCTTCTGAAACTAGGATTGCTTTGGTTTTCTATAAATAGTTGGTTTTCTCCCAACACTAGAGGGACTTCTCCAGATCTACTTTTTGGATCTTAAGATTTATATCTGGAGATATTTTGCTAGTTTCTTTGATGTTTTATTGAGTATTCAACTCATGGTTTAAAGAGAGTACATCAAAGGTTGTGTTTTGTTCTACAAAAGAGAGAGTTGTTCTTCGGTGGATTCTGAAGAATTCGAGCCTGAAGCTTTGGTGGATTCCGGGGTGGCTCATCGTAAAGACAATTCCGAGGTGAAGACGGCTTGGAAGAGGCACATAGAGGTTGGTTCAATTAGGCGTGGATTCGCTAGGTAATTTAGAGTATACTTGTGTAATTCCTTTTAATCTTCTTAGTGGATTGTTTTGTGGCTGTTGCCCGTGGTTTTTTTATCACAGTTGGAGGTGTCCAATTGTGGTTTTTTCCACGTAAAATTGTTGTGTCTATTTGTCTTGATTGTTTGATTGGGATTGTTATATTCTGCTTAAAATTGATACATAATCACAAATCAACATCTAGGGGATTTCTAGATTCTAGATTTTTCAATTGGTATCAGAGCAGGTCGTTCTATTTTTTTTTTTTTTTAAAATATTTTCTTTTAGAACGAGATCTTGTTTGATTTGTGATAATGGATACAATTCGTGAAGGAAATTCTATGGTTCGACCACCCCTACTTGACGAATCCAATTATCCTTTTTGGAAAGCTCGGATGAGATCTTTTTTAAAATCTATTGATGAAAAAGTTTGGCAATCCGTCATGAATGGGTGGACTGAACCAACAATTACTGTTGATGGAGTTACAATCCCCAAACCAATTGATCAGTGGGACACAACTGATTACCAAAATAGTAGCTGGAATAGTAAAGCTATCAATTCTCTCTTTTGCGCTGTCACACCTGAAGAATTTAGCCGTATTTGTAATTGTGAAGTCGCAAAAGAGGCTTGGGATATCTTACAAACTATTCATGAGGGCACTCCTTCTGTTAAACGCTCAAAACTTCAAAGGCTCACATCTAGTTTCGAAAACCTTTCAATGAAAGATAGTGAGACCTTTGATGAATTTTATGCGAAGTTGAGTGACATTGTAAATTCCAGCTTCAATTTAGGTGAAAAAATTCCAGAATCCAAAGTTCTGGGAAAAATTTTGAGATCCTTGCCCGATCGGTTCCAACCAAAAGTTACGGCTATTGAGGAGGCTCAAGATGTTGACAACCTCAAGCTGGATCAGTTGGTTGGAAATCTCCAAACTTATGAGGCACACAGGAATTTCAAACAGAAACAAAAAGATATTGCTTTTAGTAGTGCTCATAAAGTTAGAGAGGATTCTGATGAGGATTGTGATATAGATTCCAAGATTATGGCTGCTTTTGTTAAACAATTTAAAAAATCTTTTTTGAAAAAGAATCCTAATCTTTTGGAATCTACTCATTCTCATAAATCTAAAGGCAAAGATAAACTCAAAATTAATTCTATAGCCAAGAAGGAGAAAGGAATGATACAAGGAAACTCTGAAAGACTCCAATGCTATGAATGCCAAGGATTTGGCCATTTTGCTCAAGAATGCCCCACTCGTTTGAAGAAGAAGAAAGCCCTTGCCATCACTTGGGATGATGAATCTGAATCTGATGAAGATGAAAGTGACAATGAAGGTCAAGGCGAAGAGGGTCATAAACAATTTCTTGCTTTCATGACGGCTTCTGAAGCTGAAGGACAAACAGATTCTCCAAAGAGGTCAGTTGAGAATATCACTGATGATGAATCCTCGGAGAGCGATCATGAAGAGCTTGAGCAAGCTTATGAAAAGTTGTATAAGGAGTCTCTTAAGTTATTCAAATTGAATGACAAACTCACAAAGAAACTCAAAGCATGTGAATGTGAGAATGTCAAACTTAAGGAGGAGATTTCCGAGGCCAGGATTAATGCCATCAAGGTAGCTGATGATCGACAAGTTCTTTGTGCAAAATTGTTGACTTGTGAGACAGAGAGGAATGAGCTGCTGCAAACCCATGCCATGTATAAAGAAAAGATTGAATCTCTCGAGATGTCACAAGTTGCTTTGGAAGAACTAATGATCAAGAAAGAGAAAGAGCTCAAGTGTGCTATGGCTACCATTGGTCTTTGGAACAAAGGATCAAAGACTTTGGAGGATATCATTGGGTCTCAACAAATGAGTTGTGACAAGAGTGGCATTGGCTTTGGTGGTAAGAAAGAGCAAAAACAGAGTGCTTCAACATCTCATGATACAAGAACTCAAGGAAAGGGAGAACAAAAAATCCAACAAAAGGATGGACTTCTCAAACTTCCTAGAGTTGGTAAGGTAAAAGAAAAGAAGGTACACCCTGTGTTTATTTGTCATCATTGTGGTATGCATGGTCATATTCGCCCTTATTGTTATAAGTTGCATGGGAGAGTGCCTCAAAAGGGTAGAAATTCAATTTACATGTCTAGGCGGAATACCAAGATTCATGCGGGTGTTCACGACACCACGACACTTACCAAGACCGCTAGACCTGATTTTGTTAAGACCAAAAAGATTTGGGTGAGAAAAGTTGACTTGTGTTAATTTGTTTGGTCGTTTTAGTTTATAGGTTTTTGTGTGTTTCCTTTTTCGGGTCTTTTAATGTGTGCTTGTTTGTTTTTTGTCTTGCTTTGGTTAAGAAAAAAAAAAATTGAAAAAAAAAATAAAAATAAAAATAAAAATTCCAAAAAGATTTTCTTAGTATGGTTTTGCAAGCTTGAAATTTTTGAGTGGTCCTTGGTACATATTGGAATTGATGAGAAAATCCATTACATGTTAATATGTGTGTGCTTTCTGTGGTCATTACTCATTTTGGAGTGTGTGTTCTTTGATTAGTATGTCTCATTCTATACACATTCTTGGATTAGCAAATTCTGGAGTCTTCCGCCCTAGTGATTATTTTTTTTCTATGGACTTCTGTCATTGATCTTTTGTGTTTCTAGAGGAATTGACCTATACTAGCATATCATGGGTGATGTTGAGTCTCTTAACCACCTACCATCTTTTTTGCACCTCCATGGCTTTCCCCTTAATTCTTTGTAGTCTAGCCATGAGGAAAAGGCTACCTCAGAGTCACCAACCAGGCCATCCTTATTATATCCATGCTTCTCTGGTTCGGTTTCCATACTCTTGAGCGTGTCAGCCACCAATGATTGTGCAATAGAAAAAGAAAAAGAAAAAGAAAAGGCAAAAGCAAAAGAAAGAGAAGAAGACAAAATATCCAAAAGAAAGAAAAAAATGTGCAAAAGAAAGAAAAAAAAAAAGAAAAGATTCTTTGATTAAGGGGGAGCCTCCGCCTTTACTCACCAAATACCCCTTGATTCCTAGTGGTTTGACTTTCCTTTGTTGTGCTTAGATTCTCTTGTCGGAGGTCCAGCCTTTATATCACTATTAGGATTGAATCTAGTATTTGTCAAACTCCAAGAGTCACACACACACTTTTATCATGGGATCTATGCTTTTCACATAATGCATCACTTTCTTTCATGAGGAATCTTCTACAGACTGTGCACATTGTGTTTTCTTGTAATGGTGCTTCTTGGATAATCTTATGTGTTTTAAGGTACTAAACTGAAATTCCTTGCTTGCTCCACCATATTATTTTTTTTTGTCGTTTTCTTCTTGTTTACTTTTTAGTGTTTGTGGTTGCTTTTAGTGAGGGGGAGTTTGGTTCATCTTGATGTGGGTTGGTAATGGAGTTTGATTTAACATTGCAAGAGTTTGTTTAGCATGAACACTTTGATATGTTTGGTAAGGGAGATTAGTTATATGTTTTGCATGTTACTATGCACTATTTGCCCTTCTTGTATGTTCATGGTATTTACATCGTCATATCATTGCTTGTGTGGTTTATGATCTTGCTTTGGTTGTTTAAGAGTTGTTGTTCATGAGTCTTAGTTTTCATCTATTCATGTTTTCCATCTCATGTTTCAAGATACTCTTGTCCTATGTTTATTGTTTTTTTTTCATATATTCTTGTGGGACTAATAGTTGTTTTGGAGATTGTGGCACTAATGACTGTTTTGCAGATCATGACCTTGAGAAAGAAGTTGGCTTTTGTTGGCTGTAATGGGTTGGGGTGTTTAGGTTTTTATTTGTTAGGTGTGTTTTGTCACGGCATTGCCAAAGGGGGAGATTGTTAGGTTTTATTTCTTGGCAATCCCGTTTGACAAAACTCCTTTCAGTTGTATTTATTTTCGCACATTTATTTCAGTGAGGCTATGAGTGTTTAGATGCGAATCCAACCCGAATTGAGCCTTTCAAAGAAGTTTGTGATGCAAATATTTTCAAGATTGCCACTTCGTTGATTATTACGGGGGTCGAGCTGCCCGGTCAGCTCGCGGCCCGAAGCAAAATGCAAAAATGCATTCAAAGTTGCCTGTCCGATCATGTTATATTTTTCCAGTTTTTCTAGTTTTGGCCTTCCCGCTCGAGCGGGGAAAGGGACGCTCGAGCGGGGATAAGAAGCTCTCAGCATCTCTGCAGTCGCCTGCAAAAGTACTGGATAGTGTGATTTGCCGCTCGAGCGGCAAAACCGACGCTCGAGCGTGGAGCCTGTATGAAATCACAGAATTTGAAGTCTCCGCTCGAGTGGGGAAAAGGGCGCTCGAGCGGATCGCGCGATCCCAGATTTCCAGATTTGTTAAGGAGTTGGTTTTCTTCTGAAACTAGGATTGCTTTGGTTTTCTATAAATAGTTGGTTTTCTCCCAACACTAGAGGGACTTCTCCAGATCTACTTTTTGGATCTTAAGGTTTATATCTGGAGATATTTTGCTAGTTTCTTTGATGTTTTATTGAGTATTCAACTCATGGTTTAAAGAGAGTACATCAAAGGTTGTGTTTTGTTCTACAAAAGAGAGAGTTGTTCTTCAGTGGATTCTGAAGAATTCGAGCCTGAAGCTTTGGTGGATTCCGGGGTGGTTCATCGTAAAGACAATTCCGAGGTGAAGACGGGTTGGAAGAGGCACATAGAGGTTGGTTCAATTAGGCGTGGATTCGCTAGGTAATTGAGAGTATACCTGTGTAATTCCTTTTAATCTTCTTAGTGGATTGTTTTGTGGCTGTTGCCCGTGGTTTTTTGATCACTGTTGGAGGTGTCCAATTGTGGTTTTTTCCACGTAAAATTGTTGTGTCTATTTGTCTTGATTGTTTGATTGGGATTGTTATATTCTGCTTAAAATTGATACATAATCACAAATCAACATCTAGGGGATTTCTAGATTCTAGATTTTTCAAAACTGATGAGGTCCAGTAATGCTCTATAGCAACAAAAATCAATGTGGTTGTTGTGTACCTAATGGGTGATGATACATAGTTGTGTTTCTTATGAAACATACAATTGCAGGGAGAAGCTAATCGAAAAAAAGCATTCAAACCTCATATCCAAAAAGATAACCCAAAGCATCATGATTCATGAACTTTCAAAGGGTATTACCTAAATTTTCACATGTTACTTAATCAGTAGCAACAATTTAATAACATCAAACACAATTCTACATTATTCGTTCACATTGCAACTACTATAAAATTCACCAAAGCCCCATAAAAAAAAGAAAAAAGAAAAAAAGAAAAGAATTAAATAAATTCTCTCACTAAGAACCCCAGGATGGCCTTGAGCACAACCAGAAGAATTTAGCCTATGCACTAAAGATTTAGAGGAACTGAGAATAACCACTAACATAGAGGAACTAACACAATGGAGCCATATAATCTTTAAGCAATTCTAGAATATATGTACATCTACCTGCCATTATTGAGCCAATAGAGGAACTAACTTGTGAATGACCCTTATTCAATTGCAGGGAGAAGGTTTGTGAATGACAATCTGATATAATTAATTTATATAAAAAAAATCAGATATAATTAAAATAGAAAATGGAATAAAAATCAATATCTTACCATATTGTGACCAAAAGTAACTGGATGAATTTCCTGCAAGAGACTGTCTTTAATTTTAAAAGCATTTGGTTTAGTGTTCAGTTTTAGAGTAAACCATAACAAAATTTTAGAATCCAAAACCTGTACACAAAAAAAAAAAAAAAAAAAGAAGCCAAATATCAAGGAGAAGATTAAGATTAGGCATAGGAAAACACACCACCAACCTTGGCCAACTATTATGTTTGCTCTATAATCCTTCTTTAAAATCAGTAACTCTCCTTGGTAGCTTCCTTTGATAGTCTAAAGCAAGAGTTCAAAACTCAAATCTAAAGGTATGTGATAAAACAAAGTAGACAAACACATTTGAGCAAAAGAAAGTACTATTTAAGTACTATATATATTTTCTGTTAGGCTTATTGTTTCTAGGGTAATTCTTTTAGTGAATAAACATAATGCCCGAGTCAAGTTTCCTCATTGAATCTTAAGAGGACATTTTTTTTCCATTCATAGTCATATGAGTTGGCAAAAGCCAGGAGTACTTTGGCAAGGGAGAAGTCCTGAATCACAAGAAAAACTTTAATAATAATAAAAAAAAATGGGGAAAAGAAAATTTTAAAATTTATTTAGACTATAGTATAAATCTCTAAAGGCTAGAGAACACTTGCATATTTTAAACCCATTTCAAAATTTAAAACCCATTTAGACTATAGAAACTCATATAGTAAAGACAATAACAACTTTAAAGTTTCTGGGTTAACATCCATAAGACTCGTGGAAACATGGTGTTTGTTAAGAATATGAACATATTTATATTTTAAAAACAAATGAAAAAGAAAATAGAAGAAACTGGGGAAAAAGCTCACTACCTATACAAACAACCACAATAATTGTTTTTCCATTATACACTAAAAAAAGGGAAAAGAAAAAAGAGAAGAAGCATTAATCACATGTTACCTTCCTCTTTGATAGTTGGCAATTGCTATGGCAATGTCCATGAAATTGATGGCCAAAACTGAATAACAAAAAGCCCTACTAGAAATCAGCTTTTTAGGGACAAATTTATTCCGTCCCTAAAAGTGTAATATTTGTTGGGAAAAACTTTTGCCAACCAATTTTCTCCGTTGCGAAGTTTGTCCCAAATGACCCGTTTGGAAAAGTCAAAAAATGACTTTTAGAGACAAAATTTTGCATTTGTCACTATAAATATACTTTTAGAGACAAAAATATGTGGTTGCAAAAAGTTTTGATTTTGAGACCACTAAAATTTGTCTCTAAAAGTCAAATTATAATCCAGACAAAAATTAATTTTTGACACAATAGAAATTGGTCTCTAAAAGTTTAGTTTTTGGGACAAATGAATGTGGTCTCCAAAAGGTTTAGTTTTTGGAACAAATGAAAGTGGTGTGTAAAGGTTATAATTTTTTTGAGACAACTAAAATTGGTCTCTAAAAGTTTGATATTTTTATTTTATTTATTTTTTGTAACAATTACTCTAAAAATACTACTATGACCATCAACTTATATTCCTTTCTTGATTTCTCAACAACCAAACAGAAATATCAAATATATCACCAGACTATTTGTTCATCTCCAAATTAAAATTCAACTACACGGAAAAAAAAATGCTCATCACATTCAAAGAGGCTTAATCAAAAGATATTTCAATAACAAAAAAATACCATGCTCTGATTCATTAGTATGTAATATCTTGATTGTATACCATAAACTGATAGAGATTTCAAAAGTATCATTTCTAATTTATAAGGCTAGTGTCATAAGCATTGTTTGTAACATTCAACTATTCAATGAATAGATTATAATTGGAGTTATATCTATCTACATAACAAAACAACTAAACTCATTGCATCTTCTTCCCAAAGACTTCATTGAAATGGCATTCAAAATCTAGCAGAGGGCTCACAAGTTTCAAATCGACACAAGTTTGCAAAACCTGCATAGAATAGGCCAAACTCTCAAATAGATTACCAATTAAAAATTATCCAATGACAGAATAATTTAATAGATTGCAATTTAATGTTCTAATTGTAGTATCTGCAACAATCACACATAAATCTTAGTACACAAAGCCGTCCAAAATTCGCTATCAATATTCAAAAGTTAACAAAGATTAAACTAAAATCCAACCCTGTGTTAGGCACAAAACAGCAATTACTAACAATTAAACATTTAACCACTCTTCTTACCAAAAAAACAAAAAACCCCATCACTCCTTAAATATCACAAGATCAAACTGCTGATAACTGAAAAGCAATAAACACAAACCATAGGCAAATCATATACCAATAAAATTATAATATAACAATTTATGGTCAAAAAATTAAACTCACTATACAGAGTTAACAAGCGTTAGCATTGGAACTCACACTGCTATAAGGGTAGAGGGTTCTTGAAAATTACAATATATGTATCAATCCACCATTGTAGGTGTGCCGTTAATGTGGTAGAATGCGCACAAGCAGTCACCTGCTGTGTTACCTGATGCTCACTAGACTCGCATGCCCGGTCTTGTTAGTGGAGTTACCTAGAATCGACCAACAACATAGACATGTTCATTCAATCCACGGTCAAAACAGAGACTACAATTTTTACCACAAAAATGCTATCAATAAGAAATGCAGATCTGTAGGGTCCTATACACTTTCATAAACATGTTCATTCAATTATCAGAGGACAATGCAGAAATGCACAGTTTCTTAAAACCCGAGATGTTTATGGGTATAAATTTATTTAAAAAACAGTATTCTAATTCTGAAGAGAAAATCACTTTTAATGATGATGTGCATAAATATTCATTGAAGTTGGTAATTGTTTCAATTATAGCCAATCAACCCATATTGCAGTTCAAAAGCACTCTAATTTATATTATAAAGACTACTGCATTTGCCTCCTTGTCATTAGTTGCACATCATCTCCTACAAAATAACACACCCATGTACTTAAATGTACACTCACATCCATGACAACCACCAGTATAGACTAGGCCTGTAAATGGATCGGATTCGGATCGGATCTGTTAAAACTCCAACCCCACCTACAAAATCACGGCTCACCAATATCGGCCCAAGATTTTTGAGGCCACAGCCTAAACATCAAAATGATTCCTCATCTTCTTAGGCTTTTGAAAATTTGGAACCTTTGGTAGCAAGAATTTTTGAGATTTTCTTAATGAGTTTCAGTGATAGTTTGTGAGGCAATCTTTCATAAAACTGACTTTCAAGTGTAATGTACCTTTCTTGCAAGGGTTTTCTGACTTTCTCTCAATCTAAATTCATGATCTAAAAATAGAGCCTAAGACTACGTCTAACCCCTGTTGTTCTCTAGATAAATATTCAAGAAAAGAAAAACAAAAAACAAGATTGTAGCCTGAACTTGTGCTAGGCAACATGAAATGGATTTTAAAAAAAAAAACAAAAACAAAACATGAAATGGATAAAGCTTTGGTAAAATCTAGAACTATTAGGCAGCAGTTGTTCATCCAATGGCTAATTGCTAGAGCAGTCACCAAAAGGCATAGTATAAGAAATGGTTAGGTACTGGCCAGAAATTACAGATTAGAACCAGTAAAAAATCCCTAGTGAGGTCTGATAGATGAATGAGGATATTAGGATTATGTGCCTAATGCCTCTGCAATACCACTACAACTCCATTCTCCACAAAATAGGATATTGTAGAACTTTCTTTCACATACAGTTTTCACTGTTCTCTCACATCCTCATTTTTAATCAAAATCTATTTTAATCTACTTGCAAAATACGTATCTTGCTTCTTCCCTAGCCTGTTCAATTTAGCAGATATTTTACCAAACGAACCTAAAACAATAATTCACATGTTGATACTACAAAAAGTTTTAAGAACATCATAAATAGGCCGTTGAGCTTATACAATATACAATACATATGAGTTCTCTCTACCATCCTTGATTTCCTGAAGCTTAAAAATAAATAAAATTGAAAATTTCAGACTCCAATTAAATATCTAGGTAATAAAATAGATCCAAATTAACTAATGATTATTGCTAAAGCTTTAATGATTTTCAGAGTTACGAGGCAACGAAATAAGCTACCTCATGAATAAGAAAGTGCACATTTAGCCCTCAAAATGTTGATCCTCAAACTCAACAGCAAATGAGTTTCATGATACAAAAGTTCATAAAAAAAATATAAAAACAATAGTAAAAAACAAGCAATAGTAGGAATTCTTTATCAGAAGATAACAACAGATCATGCCTGGAAGTAGAGGACAAGATTGGAATTGTAAAAAATCTAAAAAGTGAGACATCAACACTAACTTTAGCCTTTGTATAAATATATGCAAAGAGGAATTGGTAGAGTTAATGGGGGCAACATTCGTCTTCTTGATTAACACATTTATAAATTCCCACTGCCAGACTAGGAAACAAGTTTTGAAGCAAACCAATTTAAATTCCTAATCTACTCAACAGTGTTTATTTGGCAAAAAAAACTACCCCCCCAATTGATAGACAAACCCAACCCTCTTTCTTGGAGTCTACCTGATGTCATTGGTGTAGTCCTGACAGCAACACAACAAGGTACCACAAGTTTCAGTTTGTCATCCTTCCTATGGAAAGATAGACAACCGTCACACAAACAGGATCAATGACTTAGTATAGTCATTTAAACTTCAGTTGAGAAAATTATGGCAAATAAGATAATACATGCTATTATAAGATAATTTTTGTTTTCACCAAACTAAACAGATTTTGAAAACTGCTCAACCAAACAGAGCCGTTGAATTATTATGATTAAGACTAAAAGACAAATCAGGAATTCAATATTACTTTCAAAATTAAGTAATTTTGAATCAAACATTCACAAATATAAATTTTGTGACAAATGCAAAACGAATCAAACACTCACAAATATAAATTTTGCATTTGTCTCTCTCTCCACAATTACGACTATTTCATATCCACAATTACCGAATCTAACACTCACAAATACGAATTTAAAACGAATCATATTATGATAATACATCATCAACACAAACACTGCACTGATAAATCGATTAATCACACTAGATGCTGAAATCAAAAACCAAATCAATGAGACTGAAATCGATTAATCGATCGAACTTGGATGCTGAAATCACAGTGGAGAGAGATGCTATGTTATCCCTTAATTATTGAAATCAACGAGATCAGAAGAACATTACGATTAGTTTGTGCTCACAGCCATCAGGGATTCGATCGCGAGAGAGAGGGATTGAAATCAAAAAAACACCGAGAACAATGAAATTAGGACTTCGATAGAGAGAGAGAGAGAGATTGGTGTGGAGAAGGAAATGAAGTCCCGACTATTAAAATTGAAAGAATGAAAATAAAATAAAATAATGTATGAGTTGAGTTTATTGGGTATGAATCAAAATTGTAGGCAAAAAGTCATTAACTCTTTTGCAACTAAATAATTTTGTCTTAAAAATATAATAATATGATTATTTTATTTTATTTTTAAATTCTTTCATTTTGTCTCTAAAAGTATAATTTTTACAGACAAATTATTTTTGTCTCTAAAAATTTGTCTTTAAAACCTTAATTTCTTGTAGTGAAAGCCTGCACATGTGAATATGTTATATATAAATCTCTAAATGTTCCTTCAAATCAGATAAAGAATGGGTCCTATTCTCATAAGCAAACAGAGTTTCTCAACAAGTTGACATACCTAAACAACAATATGCTGCATTTTTTCGAGGACAATCCACCTCAACTACCAAGTCAATACCAATAAGTATAGTTTTGGTTCAAACTTTGCATTAAATTTCATAGCAATTCAAGTTGTTTGACTTGAAGTTAAAACTACAGTCAAAATTCAAAGTTTTGACCTATGACAAGAACAGTACTTCATGCAGTCACTACTGCTCTAAATGCACACATATAACCTGCCATTTCAAGCCTATGAAGAAAAAAAAACGAAGGCAAAAAAAGAATAAATTATGGCTGTGTTTCAACATATAGAAATCATCATCAAGCAAATAAACTTAGCCTATATCATTAGGATTAGGTAAATTTGCAACATCACTCTACAAAAATCCTTTCCAGATGTTGGCGAAAACATAACTATTAACAAGCCCCCCAAAAAAAAAAAATGAACGACTACACTCAATAAGATAAAGAAAATCACAAGGATAAATGGAAGAGTACATCAGAGATGTTTCTCAGAACAATGATAAACTAAGAGAATTCTTTAAAACAAAAAATTTGAAAAAAGTAATTGTCACTAAAAATAATTTTCTTACACAAGACTTAGAAGAAATGAAAGAACTAATATAATGCTTTCAACTCAATCAAACATAAAATCAATTTGTAAATATACCACAGAGGAATCAAATATTTTCATATTTCGATTTCGATTTTCGAATACTACACAATTTAAGAATGGTCAGGGTTTCAAAAAAAAAAAAAAAAAAAAAACAGATTCTAGCTGCAAAACCTTACTAAATCTTTAGTTTTTCCCCCAGTCAATGAGTTCGACGATTGTGAGGAATAAGGAAAGGAGAAGGGTTGCAGAACCGGTGGTGAAGATGGAGAGAGAGAAGAAACGGAAAGAGGGAGGAAAGTGATGCGGATGTGATTTATTATATAGATAGATTTAAAAACAAAATTAAAAATACGTGTACAACCACGATTATATAGAAATTGAGAAAAAAGAAGAAGAAGAAGAAGAAGAAGAAGAAGAAGAAGAAGAAGAAGAAGAAGAAGAAAGTATATAATCACGGGAAAGTGTACATTTTGTCCAAAAAAAAAAAAGACGAAGAAGAAGAATAAAGTATATAAAAGTTTGGCAAAGATATCCATTGCCACATCAGTTACAAATATACATCAGGAAAAGAAGAACCAAACAAGGAGGTTGTAACGCCCTCAAAATAATAACAATAAACCCATCAGATAAGACATGCATTTTCATTTAAACTAACCGCATTCCTTTCATTCATTAGAATTCCAAGACATAAGTATTACATGTTAACCTCATAACAAAATGCCCTACGGGCTTACAGCTTTCCAAGTTAACACTTGGTTACAACAAAGAGTTCTAACTCGTTTACACATTAAGCCCTTGGCTTAAAATTACATGTAATACATCAAAAGTAAAACGACGAAACTATGCCCGCCACTAGCCTCCCAGCTATGTCCTTGGAGGTGGCATGCTTCCTGTACCTGAAAATGATATTCCCATATAGGGTGAGCCACAGCCCAGTAGAAATACACTAAACCAACCATGGACAATGACTAAAACATTAGCAATTGATAGTTGGTCAACACTGATACAATCACATAAATTACATATTTATGTCAACGACTTACAAGTCCCAATTACTTTTCATTTTCCCTTTTTCAACAGATAAGCATGCTAGCTCTATAATCATTTCCACAGATATGTATAAAAACTATATTTCACATTCAGATAAGCATAAAAGCTATATCCACATTCTCAATAGATATGTATATCAACAATATCCACAGATAAGCATATAAGCTGTATCCACATTCTACAACAGATATGTATATCAACAATATCCACAGATAAGCATACAAGCTGTATCCACACTTCACAACAGATATGTATATCAACAATATCCACAGATAAGCATATAAGCTGTATCCACACTTCACAAAGATAAGCATATGAGCTCTATCTTCACTTCTCTAGACAAGCATATGAGCTCTGTCTACGGAGTTCATCCCCTATCTCCTCCCAATACCTATCCGGTTTAGAGGTACATCCCCTATCTTCCCCTAAACCGCGGAGTACATCCCCTATCTCCTCCTCTACACATAACGTATATAAACACATTGGTTCTATATACAATCACACAATACATACAATTAATGTATTCTATCAACCGTCAAGTTCCATGACACATTCCATTGATTAGTTTCCGTTTACCTAATCATCATGCATTGTCTACAACAATCTCGACTATCCTCCACCGATAGCCCAAGCAGTTATTTCTAAAACAGAAAATAAATGCACAAATGGATATTCAATCAACATTTCATTTCCTCATTTCTCACCAATTAATTATCCCAATTAATTAAACAATGTAATTAGGCCATTTTCCATAATTACCATTTCAACCCTTAGGTCCCATTTTCATCAATGATTCAACAATCATTCCATTTTTTTCATGCCAAACATGCATCTAGGTTTATTATGAATGAAACCCCAACTTTTGTATAATTGCACAAAAGCCCCAAACTTTCACAAAATTACCAAACCAAGCCCAACATCTCAAAATACCAAAATTTAAAGACAAAACCCATAGAGAGGAGTAGGTTATCCCTACCTCAAATTCGGAGTCCCAAAGGAGAAGACGACAAAACCCAACGTGCTCCAAAACCCGAGATTTTCAGATTAAAATGAAGCCCTCGACGATCAACAATTTTTTTGTAAAGGCCAAAGGTGAGTAAATCACTCCTACTAGATCAAAACCTAGAGAGAAGGTAGAGTCTAGAGTGAGAGGCTCAACAATGGTGATTTAGGAAAAGTAAGAGAGAGAAGAGAAAGTGAAAAAGTGATTTGAAAAGTCACAATTTCGGGACTTTAACCCAGGTCTCCGCTCGAGCGTAAAACACCCCGCTCGAGCGGCCACTCACAGACTTCCGCTCGAGCGGCCAACCTCCCGCTCGAGCTCAGAATGCACTCGCTCAGCACTTTTGCAGAACCAGACCTCCGCTCGAGCTCCCAACCCTACGCTCGAGCTCACAACACTGCACAACAAGATACTGGATGGATGTAATCTACGCTCGAGTGCCAACACCTCCGCTCGAGCGTACAAGCCAAAAATCTGGGCAACTAGTTTTGGTTTCTAAACTCAACCAACCTGTAACAAACCCGCCCAACACATCCCATAACTCAAATACTAAGTAAAAAGGATGTAAACAAGATAATAAACAATTACCAACATCCACGGACACATGTCCGGATCACTATACAACAAGGGTAAACCCGGGATCGCTATAACCCCCCCCCCCTTAAAGAATTTCGTCCCCGAAATTAAACACAAGTTTTCAAAAACAAGTTTTCCTCAATTTTAAACAATGTTACATTTTAACATTCAACAATTTGACCCATTACCGGTCATCCCATCCCTTTAACAAGAGACATATCACAATATGTGAACAACATATGTATTTTCAACATGCATCAACATTATGCACTATCCTTCCAATTTCAACAATATATTTAACACATATAATGTCACTTTCAACTTCCATATGAGGCAAGTTCCAAAACATACCTCCAATAACCAAAACATTTTCAATGTTTCACAACTTAAGACATATATCCAAGCTCTTAAGTTCAACAAAATGTAAAATTTAAATATAAGATTACATATCAACAAACAAGTCCGGATATTTCTCTTGGACTTCCAACTCACGTTCCCAAGTGGCTTCCTCCACTCCGTGATGTTTCCACAAGACTTTCACCAAAGGAATGGTCTTGCCACGCAGGACCTGATCCCGCCTATCCAAGACCCGAACCGGTCTCTCCTCATACGAGGCATCCTCATCTACCTCTAAATCAGTCCAATCCAACACATGTGATGGATCTGGCTCATACTTCCGAAGCATACTCACATGAAACACGTCATGCACTCCGGATAACTGCGGCGGTAAGGCTAACCTATAAGCAACCTCGCCTATTTTCTCAAGGATCTCAAAAGGACCAATAAACCGAGGGGATAACTTCCCACTCTTCCCAAACCTCATCAGGCCTCGCCTGGGTGATATCTTCAGAAAGACATGATCACCTACCTCAAACGCCAAAGGTCTCCTCCTACGGTCGGCATAACTCTTTTGTCGACTCTGGGCTGTAACAAGCCTCCTACGGATAAGCTCAACTTTTTTCGTCGTCTCCCTAACCAACTCCGGACCCAACAAAGGTGCATCACCCACCTCGGCCCAACAAACTGGAGACCTACACGGTCGGCCATACAAGGCCTCAAACGGTGCCATACCGATGCTAGATTGAAAATTGTTGTTGTAGGCAAACTCTACCAATGGCAAGTGCCTCTCCCACGTCCCACTGAAGTCCAGGACACAACCCCGAAGCATATCCTCGAGGATCTGAATAGTACGCTCGGACTGTCCGTCAGTCTGAGGATGATAAGCCGTACTGAAGGTCAACTTAGTGCCCAAGGCACTCTGCAAACTCTGCCACAACCTAGCAGTAAAACGAGGATCTCTATCTGAGACGATCGTCACTGGGACCCCGTGTAATCTCACTACATCCCGAATATACAGGTCGGCAAGATGATCTACCGAATCTCTCACGCGCATAGGAATAAAGTGCGCCGATTTAGTCAACCGGTCTACAACCACCCAAATAGCATCACTACCCCGCTGAGTCCTCGGAAGACCTACAACGAAGTCCATAGTGACATGCTCCCACTTCCACTCGGCAATAGGCAAGGGTTGCAACAAACCCGCTGGCCTCTGATGCTCGGCCTTCACTTGCTGGCAAGTAAGGCACTTCGATACGAAAACAGCCACATCTCTTTTCATACCCCGCCACCAAAACTGGCGACCCAAATCCTGATACATCTTAGTACCTCCCGGATGCACCGCAAGGCGCGAATGGTGAAACTCTCGGAGTACCTCCTCTCGGCAAGCCTCCGGTACAAACAAACGGTCTCGGTATCTCACACTCAGGTCGGGATACACCGTCAAACCCTTCTCAACTTTCCCACTGGAGATCTTTTCTCGGAGGGATTCTACCTCAAGGTCACCTCTCTGTGCCTCTAACACTCTAATCACAAGTGTAGGCTGCACCACGACAGAAAACAAGGCCGCAACCTCAACAGATTCGCCCAGTAGCAAATCAAACTCGCCAAGTGCTCCCAACATCTCCCATTCCCGGATGGCTATACTAGCAACATCACTAATGGATTTCCTACTAAGGGCATCGGCCACAACATTGGCCTTTCCCGGATGATAATGCAACTCAAAATCATAATCCTCGATGAACTCCATCCATCTCCTCTGCCTCAGATTCAAGTCTCTCTGTGTAAACAGATACTTCAAACTCTTGTGATCCGAGAATACCTCGAACCTCTCACCATAAAGGTAGTGCCTCCAGATTTTCAAGGCAAAAATCACAGCTGCTAACTCTAGGTCGTGTGTGGGGTAATTCTTCTCGTGTATTTTCAATTGACGTGAGCCATAAGCTACCACTTTCCCCTCTTGCATCAACACACAACCCAAACCCTCTCGTGAAGCATCACAATAAACCGCATAACCCAACCCTCTCTCCGGAATAATCAACACCAGAGCGGTGGTCAATCTAACTTTCAGCTCTTGGAACGACTTTTCACAAGTCTCACTCCACACAAACTTGACTCCCTTCCGAGTCAGTCTAGTCAACGGTGACGCTAACCTAGAGAAATCTTTCACAAACCAACGGTAATACCCAGCCAATCCCAGAAAACTGCGGATCTCAAACACACTCTTAGGCTGTGCCCAATCTTGCACTGCCTCAACCTTGGATGTATCAACAGACACCCCTTCCCCGGATACCACGTGGCCTAAGAATTTGACTTCCCTCAGCCAGAACTCACACTTCCCAAACTTGGCATACAGCCTATGGGCTCTAAGTAACTCAAGCACCACTCTCAAGTGTGCCTCGTGCTCCTCCTCAGAAGACGAATAGATAAGGATATCGTCCACGAAAACAACCACGAATCGGTCTAAGAACTCCCGAAAAATCCGGTTCATCAAGTCCATAAAGACTGCCGGTGCATTGGTAAGTCCGAATGGCATCACCAAAAACTCATAATGGCCATACCGCGTACGGAATGCCGTCTTAGGAATATCTTCCTCCCTGACCCTCAACTGATGGTAACCCGATCTCAAGTCTATCTTAGAGAAACAACGGGAACCCTTCAACTGGTCAAACAAATCATCAATACGGGGCATAGGGTACTTATTTTTAACCGTAGCCCGATTCAACTTCCGGTAGTCTATACACAATCTCAAGGCACCATCTTTCTTTTTAACAAAGAGTGCCGGTGCTCCCCACGGTGAAACACTAGGGCGAACAAAGCCCTTATCTAGCAATTCCTGGAGCTGAACTTTCAACTCAACCAACTCTGCTGGAGCAAAACGGTAAGGTGCCATAGAAATCGGCGCCGTAGCAGGCACTAAATCAATAGAGAACTCTATCTCTCGGTGAGGTGGCAAACTAACAAGATCTTCGGGAAAGACATCCGAATACTCACAAACCACCCTCGGTAATACATGCTGGGTCTCACCACGCTCACCACTCTCAAAGCTAGCAAGTAGACTACTAAGCTCACTTCGCCCTCGCGAATCATACCCCGGTGGCAAAACACTACCAACCCGGTCTCCCAAGAAATGGAACCACTCCCCGCTCAAGGTACACAATGTAACCCTCTGGCGGTAGCAATCAATAACAGCCCGGTATGACGATAACCAGTCCATACCCAAAATAACATCAAAACCCTTCATGGGCATGACAACAAACGGAAAAGGAAGCCTATAGTCGGCGACCTCTATATCACATCCTCTAACACCCTGTTTCAGAATTAATTCACCACCCAAAGGCGATACCACACAAATAGGAGATGCTAACTGTGCTAACTCCAATTCCAAAACAGATGCAAATGCAGCAGATACAAAAGAATGAGATGCACCCGTGTCTATCAACACATTAGCAACTGAGTTGCAAAACAGAAAAGTACCTCTCACTACTGATGGAGCCGGTACTAAATCCTGCGCGGTAACAGCATACACGCGCCCCGTAGGCCCCTGGTCTACCTGCTCACCTCTCGGAGCAAAAGACTGCTGCACAGACTGGGATGACGAAGCTCCCGGATTGGCCCTCGAGGCCTGCACAGACTGAGCTGGCTGAAAACCCTGCGTCTGCCTAGAACCAGACGCTCCCGAAGTGGCACTCAACTGTGGGCAAAACCTCTTCATGTGCCCAGGTTGTCCACACTGATAACAAGTCAAGAGCTGCCCCCTGCCCAAACTCTGACTCTGCGGTCTAGCTGAAGAAGAAACAGCTTTCTGACCCCCA
Source organism: Camellia sinensis (assembly GCF_055761805.1). Taxonomy (NCBI): domain Eukaryota; kingdom Viridiplantae; phylum Streptophyta; class Magnoliopsida; order Ericales; family Theaceae; genus Camellia; species Camellia sinensis. The sequence goes on along the minus strand of NC_138969.1, from coordinate 37,376,398 downwards.
CCCTTCTGCGGGCAAACAGATACCTTGTGACCCAGCTGGCCACACTTGTAACAGGTGAAATCCCCCTGACCACCTCTCCCGGAGCCTGCACTCGGCACTGGAAAGGTCGATCTAGCAACACCACCCTGCGACTGCTGAGGGTTAGAACCCCTCTGCCTCCTGCCATCACCCTGACTATCTTGGCTCCTCTTGGAGCCTCTCTGACTCTCATCCTCCTCCTGCATCATAAGCTCCACATGAGCTGCAGCATCCACTAGGTGTCTATACTCTCGAATATAAGACCCACCAATTCTCAACTTGAGGCCCCGCCTCAACTTCCGCTCAAACTCATAGGAACGGCGTTCCTCAGACGCCACCAGTTCAGGTGCAAACCTAGACAGACTGGTAAAAGTAGCCTCAAACTCGGCCACTGACAAGCCTTGCTGATTAAGCCGGCTAAACTGATCCCTCAGCTTCTCCCTAGCTGCTGCTGATAAAAACCTCTCCTGAAAAGCATTCACAAACGCCTCCCAAGTACCACCAACACGAGCTTTCTCGTACTTCCACCATTGACCCGCATCTCCCTTCAGTTGGAAGGATGCCAAGGTCACTTTCAGTGCTCCGTCCTCGATGCCAAGCATCTCAAACGTCTTCGTTGTCTGTTCGAGCCATTCATCTGCCTTAAGCGGCTCTTTAGGATCCCCGATAAACTCGTCCGGATTACACCGGAAAAACTCCCTCTTCAAGAAGGAAGGCCCTGTCTCAGCTGCCTGATTCCCAGCTCTAAGAATTTCCAAAGCTCCTGCTATCTCTCTGGCCAAGGCACCCATAGCCTGCTGACCTACTGGCTCGGCCACATTGGCCTGCCCAACTCCCTCCTGCACTGCCGGAATCTCACCCTGTAACGGTACTTCCTGCCTCGCAGGTCTACCACGCCTAGCACCTCTTCCTCGTCCTGACATCCTAATAAAGGCAACACAGAACGTTAGCACATTCATAAATGTGCCGAAACTAAACACTCACGTCCTAATGCCTGGACAACTGTAATTCACTCCACATAAGCACATAAACACATAAGCACTTATGAATTTCATTTCCGGATAATGATAGTCCCGAGGCGTTACTAGAGTTCCGGTTAGAAACAGCGTTGATCAAGTGCTTTTCCAACAAGACTCCCAGAAACTCAAGGATCCAATCAACATCCTAGAAATTAAATCCCATACCCACATAGTCACATAAGCATGTTATCAAATAAACACATAGCATATGGTACTACATCTACGTCTCTATCAAGCGAGACAAACCCATTGTGATCCTAATCACTTCCCACGTACCCAAAGTATTCGAACCCGGTACGCTCTGATACCAAGTTGTAACGCCCTCAAAATAATAACAATAAACCCATCAGATAAGACATGCATTTTCATTTAAACTAACCGCATTCCTTTCATTCATTAGAATTCCAAGACATAAGTATTACATGTTAACCTCATAACAAAATGCCCTACGGGCTTACAGCTTTCCAAGTTAACACTTGGTTACAACAAAGAGTTCTAACTCGTTTACACATTAAGCCCTTGGCTTGAAATTACATGTAATACATCAAAAGTAAAACGACGAAACTATGCCCGCCACTAGCCTCCCAGCTATGTCCTTGGAGGTGGCATGCTTCCTGTACCTGAAAATGATATTCCCATATAGGGTGAGCCACAGCCCAGTAGAAATACACTAAACCAACCATGGACAATGACTAAAACATTAGCAATTGATAGTTGGTCAACACTGATACAATCACATAAATTACATATTTATGTCAACGACTTACAAGTCCCAATTACTTTTTATTTTCCCTTTTTCAACAGATAAGCATGCTAGCTCTATCATCATTTCCACAGATATGTATAAAAACTATATTTCACATTCAGATAAGCATAAAAGCTATATCCACATTCTCAATAGATATGTATATCAACAATATCCACAGATAAGCATATAAGCTGTATCCACATTCTACAACAGATATGTATATCAACAATATCCACAGATAAGCATATAAGCTGTATCCACACTTCACAAAGATAAGCATATGAGCTCTATCTTCACTTCTCTAGACAAGCATATGAGCTCTGTCTACGGAGTTCATCCCCTATCTCCTCCCAATACCTATCCAGTTTAGAGGTACATCCCCTATCTTCCCCTAAACCGCGGAGTGCATCCCCTATCTCCTCCTCTACACATAACGTATATAAACACATTGGTTCTATATACAATCACACAATACATACAATTAATGTATTCTATCAACCGTCAAGTTCCATGACACATTCCATTGATTAGTTTCCGTTTACCTAATCATCATGCATTGTCTACAACAATCTCGACTATCCTCCACCGATAGCCCAAGCAGTTATTTCTAAAACAGAAAATAAATGCACAAATGGATATTCAATCAACATTTCATTTCCTCATTTCTCACCAATTAATTATCCCAATTAATTAAACAATGTAATTAGGCCATTTTCCATAATTACCATTTCAACCCTTAGGTCCCATTTTCATCAATGATTCAACAATCATTCCATTTTTTTCATGCCAAACATGCATCTAGGTTTATTATGAATGAAACCCCAACTTTTGTATAATTGCACAAAAGCCCCAAACTTTCACAAAATTACCAAACCAAGCCCAACATCTCAAAATACCAAAATTTAAAGACAAAACCCATAGAGAGGAGTAGGTTATCCCTACCTCAAATTCGGAGTCCCAAAGGAGAAGACGACAAAACCCAACGTGCTCCAAAACCCGAGATTTTCAGATTAAAATGAAGCCCTCGACGATCAACAACTTTTTTGTAAAGGCCAAATGTGAGTAAATCACTCCTACTAGATCAAAACCTAGAGAGAAGGTAGAGTCTAGAGTGAGAGGCTCAACAATGGTGATTTAGGAAAAGTAAGAGAGAGAAGAGAAAGTGAAAAAGTGATTTGAAAAGTCACAATTTCGGGACTTTAACCCAGGTCTCCGCTCGAGCGTAAAACACCCCGCTCGAGCGGCCACTCACAGACTTCCGCTCGAGTGGCCAACCTCCCGCTCGAGCTCAGAATGCACTCGCTCAGCACTTTTGCAGAACCAGACCTCCGCTCGAGCTCCCAACCCTACGCTCGAGCTCACAACACTGCACAACAAGATACTGGATGGATGTAATCTACGCTCGAGCGCCAACACCTCCGCTCGAGCGTACAAGCCAAAAATCTGGGCAACTAGTTTTGGTTTCTAAACTCAACCAACCTGTAACAAACCCGCCCAACACATCCCATAACTCAAATACTAAGTAAAAAGGATGTAAACAAGATAATAAACAATTACCAACATCCACGGACACATGTCCGGATCACTATACAACAAGGGTAAACCCGGGATCGCTATAGAGGTTAAGATATCCATACTCAATGCAAAGAATATCTACAATATAATACAGGATATATAGCTTAGGCAATAAAGGTTAAAATGAAACTATCATTTACAAATTTCTAAGTTCAATCCACAACAAAAAACAATAGCTAATTGTAACTTGCAAAACGTAATGGAAATACTTAAAAATAAAAAAACAATGATGAACAAAGTTAAAAAATGAGCAATATACGTTTGCTTTCATGTCCATAATGTCAAACCTAATGTCCATATAAACATATTATTCACTCTATCAAAATTTCAGTTGCTTTTAGATGGGCTTCAAGCTATGGCCTTTCTTTTGTTCAATTGAAGGGGTTGGATTTTGTTGTAGCTGATGACAATAGGTATGGAATTAAGTTTGTGTTGAGTTTAGTGAATAACAATGACAGGTTTGGAGTAAAGAAACATTATGTGAACTGCCAAGAAATCAAGGTTAGTACCTAACACGTGATAACATGTGCCTACAAATTTGCAAATCTTCATTCTCTTTTGGCACTTTTGATCTGCCAATTGGAACCATCAAATTGTAAGTTATTTTGATTTTATTCATGATAAAATGTAGATGTTTTTTTTAAACTGAACATATTTTTTTTTTAGAAAAAACATTTAAATTGTTATTAAAATATTAAAAAATATATTCACTGAAAAATAAAAATGATATATAAAGGTTAAGTGTTTCTAAACTTGAGTGTACATGGTTAAATGGGGGTGTAAAGAATTGTTTTTCGGGTATAAATAGAAGCACCCCACACATAATAAAAATAGAGAAGATAATAAAAACTCCAAATAGATGAGAACAATGAGGTCCGGTCTCAGAGTACCTGCATAATTTTGTTAGACTTGGCCTAGGCATTTAAAGCAGGCCCATCTCTACAAGAAACACTAAATGTGGTCATTGTATTGATTAGATTAAGTAATTAATAAAGGTTTATTTTGAACCAAAAGGGAAAATCCAATGAAATCATATTGTTGATTAAGAGTGGTACGAAATATTGCAGGCAAGGAAAACAAACTAATAAAAAATAAGTTGTTTTTCCTAATCAATAACAGTATGTGATCAATGAAAGTATGTTATTATTGGTTTGGGCTTATTATCAAACACATGGTGAGCAAAAGATAAAATTGTAGCAAAACAACAAAACAAAGACAATAAATAGGCTGAGCCAAATATTAAATAGAATTGGGGCAATAACAAGCATCAATCTAATATAGAAGCATAGAAATCAAGTAATGACATCTCCATAGAAGACAAAGAAACAGCAAAGTGAAAGCAATTAAAGGAATGTGAATATGACTGAGAACCGATGTGAATTTTGAATGAGAACAAATATCAGATATTCATTCTTTACGGTTACGGTTTTGAAATCAAAGCCCCAATGGCACAACTATCTTGGGTGGCTATGGATATTAATTTTGACTGATAAAAAAAAATAATAACAGATATTCAATGGTTAGGGTTTTGAAATCAAAGCACCAATGCACATTTAGATAAAAGCTTAGAGTTCGCAACAAACCTGAACTACAGAAAAGAGTTCTCGGAAAAATTCGATTCGACTGGAAGGGAAGGGAAAAGACGATGACTAGGTCTTTGGTCACAAACCCATGGTGGAGACATCCAGAGAGTGAGAGCTTCTGAAGAAGTTGTCGACATGGCTGAAACCCGGGTCACCGACGAGGCTGGTGGTCCTTGGAAGCTTCGGCTATGGAGGAAGAGAAGAGGGAAGAGAAGAGGGAGGAGAAGAGCCAACAAGAGGGCCAAACACGACTGATCCAATTTTGTTTCCCCTTCTAACCGGCTACACAGGTTGCCTATTTGAGAGTTAAATTATTTAAGTAATTTGGTTATGACTGGTTATGAGGTAATATGGTATAAATAAATAATTGAATATAACTAAGTTATGAGTCAATATGATAGTGGTTATGACTAATATAGTATTGGTTATGACATAAAATCATATAAGTTCATAACTAAATGTATGGTGCATCTAAATGTACCATAGCATCACCCATTTATTCATTATTCAACTACTACATTTTATATAGAAGTTTGTTACAATGGGTTACTCAACCTTAGTTAAACTAACTAAGAGATGCTACATACTAACATCTTTAACAGTAAGTAGTTAGAAGCCAGTAATGATTTTTGAGACTTGATCTTGTGCTGCATGACTTGGCTTTGTCTTCTTGCACTGGCTGAGCTGTACACTTGTGAACTATACTTGTATTCTTATCATGCCCCCGCAAGCTCAGAGGAGGGAACGAAGGCAGGAGCTTGGAATGAAAAAATTGAAAGCGAGACACAGGGAAGGGCTTAGTAAAGAGATCATCCAACTGATTAGAGGAAAAAATATGCTGGACAACAACTTGTTTAGCAGGCACCCATTCACGAATATAATGATAGTCCATAGCAATATGCTTACATCTAGCATGAAACACTGGGTTGGAACTGAGGGAGATAGCAGAAAGATTGTCACACCATAAAATGGGACATCAAGGAAGAATCTTGAGATCAGACAAAATCATTTGAAGCCAACTAAGTTCAGCAGCAGCCTGGGCTAAGGCATGATACTCATCTTTAATGGATAAGTGAGAGATGGTGGGTTGCTTTTTAGCAGGCCAAGAGATAAGATTGGGGCCTAAAAACACACAATAACCCGTAGTAGACTGGCGATTAACAATGCTGCTAGCCCAATCTGAATAAAAAAAAGGCATAAAGATCAAGAGGGCCAGAAGTAAACTGCAATCCTTGAGAAAGAGACCCCTTCAAATACCAAAAAAGATGGTTAACAACAGCAAATCAGCCTCAGAAGGAGGCTGCATATCTTGGCAAGCATGATTTACAGCAAAAGCAATGTCAGGTCTAGCAGGTGCAAGAACAATATGTGGAATATAGGCTGAATGGTCTAGAGACCGAGGACCAAACACAGAGCTAGAGACAGCCTGGGATGGAGAGACAGACCTGATAGGAGAAACAGAGGCAGGCCAAAAGAAAGATTGTAAGGAAGAAGACAGAGGAGAAGAGGACAAAGAAGAAACAGGGAAAATAGTCTCATGAAAAGTGACATGGCATGAAATGTATATTTTGTTGGAAGTTGGGTCAAGACACCTATACCCCTTAGTAGCAAGAACATAACCCAAGAAAACACAAAGCAGACCTCGGCTAAAGTTTATTAGCAGAATAAGGACGCAACCAAGGGTAGCAAAGGTAGCCAAAAACACGAAGAAAAAGAAAAATCAGGACTTTTATGAAATAATTTTTCAAAAGGAGTACGATCCTGTAACTTGGAACTAGGCATGCGGTTGATGAGAAAAACAGAGGTAACAATTGCTTCAAACCAATAGGTAATTTGAACAGAGGATTGATGTAAAAGAGTAACAGCTGTTTCCATAACATGGCGATGTTTGCACTCGGCTACTCCATTTTGGGCTAGAGTATAGGGACAAGATAATTGAAGGTTAATGCCAAACTTCTTGAGAAAATTTTGAAACGCAATGCCAAGAAATTCAAAACCATTATCAGTACGCACAATTTTAAAAGAAACCTCAAATTGATTTTCCACAAAAGCCTTAAAGTCCATAAATTTGGAAAAAAAACCTCACTTCTATAATGCAAAGGAAATATCCATGTAAATTTGCTATATTCATCAACAAACAAGACATAAAATCGGTAAGTATAAGGAGAATAAGGAACTGTAAAAGGTCCCCAGACATCACTGTGAACCAAGGCAAATGGTTGATTGACAGCAATAGTAGAGAGGCTAAAAGGCAGCTTGTGACTCTTTGCAACACAACAGGGTGAGCAGACAAAAGAAGTTTTATTACTAGATACAGACAATTGAAATTTATTGCAAAGTACTCGAAATTTGTAAGTGGATGGATGGCCTAGCCTTGAGTGCCATATGTCAAGAGAAGAAGTAGTAATGCTGAGACATGCTTGATGAGTGAGGGATGAAGGAAGAGCAGCTGGAAGATGATATAGGCCTTGAGAGTGAACACCTTTGTACAAGACAGCCTTACTTGTCTTGTCCTGAATAATAAAATGATCAACATCAAATGTTATAGTACAATTGTTATCATTAACCAATTGATGAACTAAAATCAAATTGGCAGAAATTTGAGGAACATGAAGAAGATTATGAAGCTTGAAATACTAAAAAAGTAGTAAAAAGAAGACTATTACCCTTGTGATGAATGGGAAAAAAGGCACCATCACCAACCATTACTTGATCATGACCTACGTATGGATGATATACATGTAAGTTTTGAAGATCATGTGTGATATAACTGGTGGCGGCAAATGTTGGATTTATTTTTCTAGTGTGGCCCAATAGCCTACATATTTTTACATGTTTTAATTTATTTAGACTCCACAAATAGATAAAGCCAATATTTGAGATCAAGTTCAGTAAATAGAATTTTAATATAATCACTCTTCTAAGATAAGAAGGAAACCTTGATGGATTAGGAATTCTTCTGATAGAGTTTATCTGGCCCTCTTCTCTCCTCTATATAAGGATGGGTGACTCCTCTTTCATATCATGAGTATTTTTCCATCACTTTAAGTTTTATAGTCATCCTAATTAAGAGAGACAGAGAGAAGAAGGTGAGCCAAAATTAAAGATTCAATTCTAAGGGATATTTTCTCAACTTCTCTAATTCTATGGCTGACAAAGGTATATTCGTTTTATTCTTGAGTTGTATTGAATTGAAGATCCTGTAAAGTTTAATTCCGCATTATTATTATGGTTACATGTATTATTAAATCTTACATGTGGTATCAGAGCTTTAGTTTGTGAATCAATACACCTTGGAATAATAATATATTTATGAATATTGTTATTATATTATAATTATAATTATTCATAACAACATATTTTTTGTTCATAAGGTTTGAACTCTCGGCATGTGTTGGTTATCTTGAATATACGCTGTATGTTCAACCTTGTAAGTTGCATGCCATATTTATTAGGCAGTGTCTGAATGGTACATCTAATCTCTTTCACATTCATTATGCATCAAAGAAACTCTTTTTGTGTTGTTAAAAGTCGAAGGTTGTGTAAAAGAAGATTTCATTCCTGATTTCTAAATCGTAACTAAGTATGCACATCATGGACTCCCTCACTCACTTTGTTTTGTGATATGTTAGGTGCAAACTTTTATGTAATTCTATATGCTGTTCATATGCATGTTTTGATTTATTATCAATTTTAGTGATAATAATTTTTATAATCATCATAATATGTTATTGAATTGAGTGTATTGCTTGCCGTTATAATAAAGTGCATAGATTAAAAGCAATTTAGAATTTTGCTGAATCGTTCGGACTATAAAATAAATATATTTATTTGATTGTATCACATTACAGGATTATGTTTTTGCTTTGTTTAATTATGCACACTTATTGTCTATTATTGTTAAATATTTATATATTTTCATGATTTAAAATTGATATCATGATATAATTTTATGACATTGAATATTAAATATTAAAGTGGTTAATTAATATTAGGTGTAATTCTTATTAACCATTATTTTAGATATTCATGATTGTTATAATACATATATAAATATTCCTGTTCATCCAGAGTTATTATTATTATATTGGTAATAGCAATCACATAAAAAAAATTTAGAAATCATAAAAATAGTGATCTCATTAAAATTGTGATTGAATTAATGATAATTAAATACCTCAAAATTAATGAATAGAGAATATTGTTGGTTAGTCCCGTTTTCATAGGGTTTACTAATTTAGTAGCTGCCAAAGTGGCCTAGATTTGTAAAACTTATGAATATAGAACTACGTAAAAGAATTGTTAAAATGGTAACATTATGGTTGATAATATTCTCAATTGCAGTTATAACTAGGAGATTGAGACTAGCCCAAGGGAGAGTCACTTTCAAATAATTATAAAGTGGGTAGGATAATATAACTTATGTAATTTGACAGATTAGAATTGAATACCCAAATGTAACATGACTAGCTGAAAAATTGCATAAATTACTTTAGACCTACATAAGTAATTCTTGACGAGTGGACAATAGATATACCTAAGTTTTTCCCAAAGGAAAGACTTATGTGATATCCATCGTAATTCTCAAAGCTTTAATATGTATATTGTTTATGCCTTTTTCCATGTTACTTATGAGATCTTGTGTTAATACCTCTTAAGATCTGTCAAAAAGATAGCTTGCTATCTAAGGTGGTTGGACTTAGAAGGGAGGCTATATTGACTCCTCCGACCTTCCTGGGATCTTACTTGGTTATTGACCAAAGGACTCTTTAGTGACGTTACCCTAACGCTTAAAGTAAAATTTGGTTAAAAGGCTATTAAAGATCGACAAGCCACTTGCTGGCACTATTATGGCTGAATTAACAACAATGAAATATAATGGCCACTGAGGAGTTTAGGATCACATCCTCAATATGACGACAAAGTTGCAAAACTTAAAACTTTAGGGATGTAGGTTGATGAAACTTTCCTCGTGCAGTTTATTCTTAACTCACTTCCATCACAGTTCGGTGCATTCAAAATTCACTATAACACCAATAAAGATAAGTGGAGTTTGAATGAGCTGACTAATATGTGTGTTCAGGAGGAAGTGAGGTTGAGGGAGGAAGGATGTCAAACTGCATTGGCTGTAACTCATGGAGCTGTAAAGAAAAAGATGGGTAAGTTTGTAAAATCTAAGAAAAATCCACTAAAGAAAAAGAATGAACCTGGGAAAGAAAATCAGGCTCAGAATGGTTTCACTGTCAAGTGCTACTTTTGTGGCAAGAAGGGACATGTGAAGAAAGACTGCAGCAAGCGAAAGGCTTGGTTCGAAAAGAAATGTAAGAAATTTTCTTTTGTTTGTTATGAATCAAATCTTGCTGACGTACCTTCTAATACGTGGTGGATTGACTATGGGGCCACGACCCACATTACAAATAACATGTAGGGATACCTCTCAACCAGGAAACCGAAGGAAAGTGAAAGATTTGTCTATATGGGGAACCGTCTCAAAGCTGAAGTCGTAGCTGTAGGAACCTATCGACTGATCTTAGAGACGGGTCATCAGATGGATCTAGAAGACACTTTTTATGTTCCTTCAATTTCTAGGAATTTAGTTTCGTTATCCAAATTGGATCGTGTTGGATATTCAGTTTTATTTAATTGTGGAAAACTCAATTTAATGTTTAATTCAAAAGTGATTGGTTCTGGTAAATTATGTGATGGTTTATATAAAATTACCTTAAATCATGAGTTTGCACAATCATTAGTAACTCTGCATTCGAATATTGGTTTAAAACGTGGTCTAATTAATGAAAAATCATCGATCTTGTGGCATAGACGGTTGGGGCATATCTCCAGAAATAGAATTGAAAAATTGGTGAAGAATGGGATTTTGGAAAACCTAGACTTCACTGATTTTCAGATATGTGTGGATTGCATTAAAGGAAAGCAAAACACACCAAGAAAGGTGCCACAAGAAGTAATGAGCTTCTTGAGATAATTCATACAGATATTTGCGGGCCACTCAACATCCCATGTCTTAATGGTGAAAAATATTTTATCACATTTATAGATGACTTCTCACGTTATGGATATGTGTATCTAATTCATGAAAAGTCTCAGGCTATTGACATCCTTGAGGTGTACATAACTGAAGTCGAGAGACAATTAGATAGAAAGGTTAAAATAGTGAGATCAGACAGGGGTGGTGACTATTATGATAAATATGATGAGTCAGGCCAAAATCCTGGCCCATTTGCCAAATTCTTAGAAAATAAAGGCATTTGTGCTCAATATACAATGCCTGGTACGCCACAACAGAATCGAGTTGCTGAAAGGCGTAATCGTACACTTAAAGATATGGTTAGGAGTATGTTAAGTTACTCAATTGTACCTATTTCAATGTGGGGTGAAGCTTTAAAAACTGCAATGTATATCTTAAATAGGGTTCCTAGTAAGGCGGTCCCAACAACTCCTTTTGAGTTGTGGACTAGTAGGAAACCTAGTTTGAGACACTTACATATTTGGGGTTGTCCAGCAGAGGCAAGAATCTTCAACCCACAAGAGAAAAAGTTGGACTCAAGAACAATATCTGGATATTTCATTGGTTATCCAGACAAGTCTAAAGGGTACAAATTTTATTGTCCTAATCACAGTATGAGGATAATGGAGACTGGTAATGCTAGATTCCTAGAGAATGGTGAAATCAGTGGGAGTGAGAAAACACGAGTAGTGAATTTCGAGGAAATTAGGATAGATGTGCCAACATTTGACCCTTATCGAAAAGTTGTTGTTCCTCAGACTATTCCACAGGCTGAGGAAAACGAACAACATGATGAAAATCCTTCACCACCTCATGTTTCACCACTTCATGAAGATACCACCATTGAAAATATTGTAGAACCACCACAACCGGCAGTTCTGAGAAGATCTCAGAGGGAAAGAAAGCCTGCCATTCCAGATGATTACATGGTGTATCTACAGGAATCTGATTTTGATATTGGGATTAACAAAGATCCAGTCTCATTTTCACAAGCCATGAATAGTGATGATTCTTCTAAATGGGTCAATGCTATAAATGAAGAGTTAAAATCCATGGAACAGAATAGTGTTTGGGATCTCGTCGAATTGCCTAATAATTGCAAAAGGGTCGGGTGTAAATGGGTCTTCAAGACCAAGCGTGATGCAAAAGGCAATATCGAATGATTTAAAGCCAGACTTGTTGCCAAAGGTTTTACTCAAAAAGAAGGCATAGACTATACAGAGACCTTCTCTCTAGTATCTAAGAAGGACTCGCTTAGAATCATCCTAGCATTGGTAGCTCATTATGACTTAGAGTTTCATCAAATGGATGTGAAAATTGCTTTTTTAAATGGGAATTTGGATGAAAAAATTTATATGGAGCAGCCAGAAGGATTTGCAAAGAAAGTTAAAGAACATTTAGCTCGCAAATTAAAGAAATCCATATATGGCCTTAAACAAGCTTCCAAGCAATGGTATTTAAGGTTTAATGATACCATTATCTCTTTCGGATTTAAGGAAAATGCAGTTGATCAGTGCATATATCTGAAGGTTAGTGGGAGCAAGTTCATTATTTTGGTGCTATATGTGGATGACATTTTGTTAGCTAGTAATGATCTTGGCTTATTGCATGAAACCAAGGACTATCTCTTCAAGAACTTTAAAATGGTCGATATGGGTAAGGCAAACTATGTTATTGGCATAGAGATCTTTAGGGATCGATCTCGAGGATTGCTAGGACTATCTCAAAAAGGATATATTGATCGTGTTTTGTAGAGATTCAATATGTAGTTTTGTTCAGCCGGTGATGCACCCATCATGAAGGGTGATAAATTAAGTGAAAAACAGTGTCCAAGGAATGACTTGAAAAGAAAACAAATGAAGGACATTCCATATGCTTTGAGGCTACAAATCATGCTTTATGGTTGCGAAATTTCATCTCAGGACTTGGTGTTGTTGACTCAATTACCAGGCCGCTGAAGATATATTATGATAATACCGCAACAGTTTTCTTCTCTAAGTATGGAAAGTACTCCAGTGGTTCTAAACACATGGAAGTAAAGTACTTAGTTGTTAGAGAAAGAGTCCAGAAACAACAAGTGTTAATTGAAAACTTAAGCACCTCTCTTATGATTGCTGATCCATTCACAAAGGGATTGCCACCAAAGACATACAAAGAGCATGTTATCAGGATGGGTCTTTTAAGCAACCCTTGATGTGTATGGTTAATCATGAGTGCTTATTTTTTTTGATACTATTTGCGCAATAATAATTTTGTTTCTGTTTTTCCTGTTTCTAAAAGTGTGTGTACACATTATTTTGAATATTGATAAACAGGAAATGTCTTAACAAGACAAATTACAGGGACCTTTCAGGAAAATAATTATATATCCCAATAAAGGACTGGGTTGGTGAAGATTATCAATGGTGTGGTGCATAGAAGGAAATATGACATAAATGTTATATAACCGCTATGACTCACATTGGTGATCTGAAGTAATCACAGTATTATAGTTTCTAATATATCTGAACTTATTGGCTATTTTTTAAAATTCGTGATCACATGTCAAAGTTTTTAGTGTGGAATCCAATGAGTCAAAATTTTTTAAGTTGCATATTTTTGAAAAAACTCATAATTGCATCATAATCGGCTTAATGGGCCAAGTGGGAGAATGTTGGATTTATTTTTCTAGTGTGGCCCAATAGCCTACATATTTTTACATGTTTTAATTTATTTAGACTCCACAAATAGATAAAGCCAATATTTGAGATCAAGTTCAGTAAATAGAATTTTAATATAATCACTCTTCTAAGATAAGAAGGAAACCTTGATGGATTAGGAATTCTTCTGATAGAGTTTATCTGGCCCTCTTCTCTCCTCTATATAAGGATGGGTGACTCCTCTTTCATATCATGAGTATTTTTCCATCACTTTAAGTTTTATAGTCATCCTAATTAAGAGAGACAGAGAGAAGAAGGTGAGCCAAAATTAAAGATTCAATTCTAAGGGGTATTTTCTTAACTTCTCTAATTCTATGGCTGACAAAGGTATATTCATTTTATTCTTGAGTTGTATTGAATTGAAGATCCTGTAAAGTTTAATTCCGCATTATTATTATGGTTACATGTATTATTAAATCTTACAGCAGAGTCAGATTTGGTGTAGAAGCAACATAGGCTCTACTTGATCCATCAGATGAATTATGAAAAGGCTGAAAAGAAGAATCCATACAGTACCAACAGTTGAGAGCAATATGATTACTCTTGCCACAAATCTGACATATAACAGAACTAGAATTTGATCTTCCACCTCTACGGCCACAATGAGAAAAGTTGCCACCTCTTGAATCAATGCGATCTCCTCTGTGAAAATTACCTCGATAAGTATTTCGAGAACCATAATTCCGAGACGGAGATGAAACAGTATTGGAAACAGAGTAGGCCATGTGTGAATCAGAAGAAACTTTAGAAGCACTTTCAATGTGAATAGCCTCAGAACAGAGAAATGAAGATAGAACATCCATGGAAATTGGATCTGTTTTAGCTCTAATTGTAGTTTTGAATGCACTGTATTCTGTTGGGAGACCATTGAGAGTCAAGAGAACTAGATCCTCATCATCAACTGTAGATCCAACCAAAGCCAATTAATCAGTATAGCGACCCCGGTCTTTTCCCATTTGATTATTGTATCCGGACTTAGGTTCCGTAGATTCTGTCATTTTATAATTGTTGTTGTTATCCCTTATTTTCTCATTTGGAATTATAGGATGTGTTGGGCAGGTTTGTTTCAGGTTGGTTGGGTTTAGAAACCAAGTGTTGCAGTCCAGGTTTTTGGTTCTTCGCTCGAGCGAGGAGTTGTTCGCTCGAGCGAGAGGTTGCGTTTGATTTGGACCTGTAGCTGTGCATTCTTGGCTCGAGCGAGCTTTTCTTCGCTCGAGCGAGTTAGTTTGTTCTTCGCTCGAGCAATAGTTCCTTCGCTCGAGCGTGTGTCTGGTTTCAGACCTGTGAGTTTGAGTTCTTCGCTCGATCGAGTTTTCTTTCGCTCGAGCGAGCTTTTGGGTTGTTGGCTCGAGCAAGGCTTCCTTGGCTCGAGCGTTGCTTTTCTATGTCTGGTCGCTCGAGCGACCATGTCTTCGCTCGAGCGAGCCTGTCCAGTTTATATACACAGCAGCGGGTTTTGATCAGTCTTTTTCATTTTCTTTTGATTCCAAACCCTAGGTCCGACTTCTCTCTCTCCCTACTCACCTTCTTTCTTAGATTTGATCCACTTAGGGTGTGTTTCTACCCTAGATCCTTCATTAAAAAGATAGAGGGAGTCGAGGGCTTTCATTTAATCTGAACATTTGGCGATTTGGAGCACTTTAGTATTTGGGCACTCATCTTTGTCTTCACCATTTGTGTTGTTTTCTTCGATGTAGGGATTTCCTACTCCATTTTATAGGTTTTGTTCTAAGCTTTGGTAATTTGATATGTTGGGGATACTTTGGTAAATTTTGGGAAAAACCCTAGTTGTATTATTGAATTAATTTGTATAAGTAATTCATGGAATTGGGAAAAGATGGTTAAATTCATGGAATTTGGGAATTCATTGGCTAAATAGCGTAATTGGGTAATTGGAATCATTTGTCTATTGAATTGTTGACATAGTTATTTTCAGTTTAGAAATAACTGTTTTGGGCTATCGGTGGAGGATAGTTGTGATTGTTGTAGACATTGCATGTGGATTAGGAATAACTGAAACTAATCACATTGGTTAAGTCATTAATTTTGACTATGGCATTGATACAGAAAATATGTGTATTGATTGAGCATTGCATTTGCATACATTGTTTTGTGTGTGGGAGGAGATAGGGGATGTACTCCACTGTTTAGGGGAAGATAGGGGATGGACCTCTAAACCGGATTTTGTTTGGGAGGAGATAGGGGATGGACTCCATTAGCATCAATTTATGTGTGCTTATTTATATAGAAGTGTTTTATTGATACATCACTAAAATGTGTATCAATCTGGAAGTATGAAGTGTTTGATTTGAGCTTGAGTCTCATTTGTTTGTTGATATTGGAAGGATGTGAATATGATATATGTGATTCACTGTTATAAGTTTGGCCAGGTTCTGAGCCATGTTGATAAAATTGGAAAGTAAAACGTATCTTTGGCAATAGTGTCATGAGACTGTAAAATGAAGTAATTGATTATTTTGGTTAACCATCTGTTGAATGCTATTGCTTCATTCATTGCTTATATGTGGTTTAGTATATTTCTACTGGGCTGTAGCTCACCCTTTATGGGAACATCATTGTGAGAACCCGAATATAAAAATTACGTAAATAATTAAATAATAATATTACAATCTCAAATATTTTGATGGTGAATTCTAAAGTGCAAATTAAATATTTAGAGGGTCTTTTAATTAATTTTAAAACCTAAAATAAATTTATGGTGAAAGTCTTCAATTTAAAGGCAAGATTTATTATTTTAAAAAAATAAATAAATAAATAAATAAAATAAAATTAAGTGTCAAATTAGTAAGCATATTTTGATCTAATAGTAGTTGTATTTTATTTAAATTAATGGGGAGAGAAAATAAATTAAAACAAAAGATAGTATTTTTGAGGCCTTTTGTGTAGATACATATGTAATCCTAGGTTGCCTAATACAATATAAAAACAAAACAAAACCCTACAATCTTATTTGCTCACCCCAAGTTAGCAGCAGCCGTTAGTCAAAAAGGGAGGGGAAGAGAGTGGCAAGCAGGCACACCATTAGGTTTCAAGTGAATTCATTGACTTGGGTATGCATTTTTCACCATCTTCCTTCCCTGTTTTCTTGATTCATTACTTTCTATGATCATATTTTCGTTGATTGAGCATTGTCGTGAGGAAGCAGTGCAACAGTATGGTGGTTGATTGGGATTTTATTAATATTTTTAGTGCTCATACAAATAGTGTTGATGGAATTTTAGAACAAGCAACACGTGGGGTATATGTATTTCTTTTGTGAATTCTAGTGATTGGTTCTCCACTGTTGAAAGTGCTATAGTGGACATTAAATGGCTATGCATAGTTAAGTGTTGTGTTTGAAGGTTGTACCAGTTGAGTTTCGGGAAATAGGAATCTGAGTGATAACTTAATAATGGAGTATTTCTTAATACAAAAAAAAAAAAATTCTGTTCAGAACAGCAAACTTTAGAAATTAAGAAACCATATCAAACGAATGAATTTTAATCTGAAATTTCTACAGTAGATTAATTAAATATTGAATTGCATATCTGAATTTTTTCATAATTTTTGGGAGTCAAAATCCATATAAATTGAGGTATTCAAATCTGTCCAGAAAACCAGTCCAAAACAGGAAATTCGGGAGTGTTGTTCTCTTTGGGTATAAATCCAAAAATTATCAAATTAGAGTCATTAGAACCGGTTACGAGTCTAGTTTCGCACGTTTTTGGCCTTGCATTGATTGCTCGTGTATATTAAGAGAACCATCAATTTCTTTAAAGTGCTGCAGAAAATAACCTGTTTGGATATAATAAATTGTAGATAATTATTTTGATAAGCAAATCAAGTGAAACCAATTGGGTTTGAAACTTAGGATATAATAGATCATATCTGGAGGTTATTGGAAATTTTTGAATAGCGTGGAGTGGGTTTTGTAATTTTCAAAATTAGCGAATAGATTGGGAAAACTTGTTTAAAACACTGTTTTATCTTAACGTTATTTTTAGTTAAGTTTCGATCGGAACCTATGTCTTGGGTGATTTTAGACCTTGAAGAACATGAACTTAGGTAATATTTAGGAGTAACGGTGAGTTGGGTTGAGCCGTGTTAGTGCGCTTTAGTTTGGGGTTACTTAGTTCGTATTCTTTAGTATTTTTAAATTTGTAGTGACGTGTAGTTTTTATACTTGGTTCAGGGCACTAGTTGGACTTTCATACTCTATTCGAGGAGTATATTATTGCGTTTCAGGTGAGTAGTTTCATGCTACGTATTTTTATAAATGTTCCCTTACCCTGAACTGTTGGAAAAATTAAATTGTTGTTTCATGATTAAACTGTTTTGATAAATTATTATATTATCAATTGAATCAAATTATTTCTGAAACATGTGTGAACTTGGCATACTGTAAACTATTTGTTTTGGTCTCATGTTTATAATGATGAACCACCATGTTTTGCAAAACTGATGTGTATTGATTATTGGGACCATGTGTGTATTTAGTCCAGGGAAATTATTCCACTGTGTGTGGTGACTCTGGCCACTAGGGAACAGATCCGGGTTGGGCCGTGACGACTCTAGTGCTCAACGATTGTAAGGAACAGCCCTTTAAAAACAACTAGGTGACCATCAATCGGATCGTCTTTGAGAAAAGGCCCAGGTGCCACCCTGAGGATGACTCTTAGTTCGGTATTGGATCCAACGGGGCTTATAGCCTGAGAAATGTGTGGCAGATTATTTGTTTTATTGGTACCCAGAAAATTATTGGTGTTCATGTTATAATCTGTTTTAAGTGAAAAATATCGTTTATCATGTTCTTGCGAGACATGAGTATTTTAAGTGTTGAATTGTGGAACCTTCTTTTTGAAACAGATTGTATTTACCAAACTGTATGCCAATCTAGTTTCTGTGATATATATCTTATTTTGGAATTGAACCCTATTTTCAAAATTGTATTTACTATCCATGTTGCTACTCACTGAGCTATCAGCTGACTTAGTTGTTTACCATTTCCAGGTGTTAGAAGGACTTAGAGTGGACTCATGGCGTAGCGGGGACTCAATTGCATGGACCTCTAGGGCATTCCTTTAGTTTAGAGTGTTATGTCAAGTTTGTGCATATTTATATTTATTCTTATCGAAGTTCATTTAGGATTATTTTTGATATGTGGGTTGTTTATATCCCATAAGTTTGGATGGCTTTTGGTTACGGTTGATTTTGCCGTTTATAATTGTGGCATGTCTGGATTGAGTTTTGGTTATTTATTATTGGACTATTGTTCAGTTGTTCAATGTGATTGGATTCGTGTTTAGGCTTACATGTGCCTTGGGCTAAGTCCCTGTGGGCCACGGCCGGTCATGCCCGGATTTGGGGTGTGACAATCATTTTCAGGTTCAGGTGATAAACTACCTCCAAGGACTTAGCTTGGGAGGGTTTGGCTTCTGGATTGAAGAAGACTACCTTTAGTTAATAGTTTTTATTTATTAGTACATGTAAACATTCCAGCCTAGGGCTTTTCTTGTATTGAGATTAGAACTCATATTTTTGAATCCAAGTGTTGGCTTGGAAAGATGTAAGCCTGTAGGGCATATATTTCGATGTTGCATGTAATGCTTTATTTAGTAATACTCTGATGAATGAATTAATAAATTGTCTTCTTTAAATAATGCATGTCAATGATATATAATGGGTTAATTTTGAGGGCGTTACAATCAGCTATATTCTTGATTTGTGCAAGATATTCCTCTATTGATAAAGAAGTTTTGGTGATGTTATGAAGCTTATTCTTAAGCTGATGAATATGTGATCTTGAAAGAGAGGTGAATCGCTTCTCAAGATTATTCCACACCTCAGAACTAGTTTTACAATGACATACAGAAGTAAAAATGGAAGTGGAAAGAGTTGCAGTGATACAACTTAGGAGATGAACATTGACAACTTGCCAATGAGTGAATTCAGGATTAAGAGCACTCAAACTTGTTTTGTCTATGATCATTTCAGGAGGGGAAACAACAGATCCATCCACATATCCAAGCAGTCCAATAGCACAAAGAATATTGAACAGTTGATTTTTCCATACAATGAAATTGCTAACATCAAGCTTTACAATGACAAATGAGCTGAGATTTGAGATTATAAGTTTTAGATTCGAAGGAAGTTGAAATGAAAAATCCATGGAAGCCATGGAAGGACCTTCGAGCTTGCTAGATCATTCGATAGGCTTTGATACCATCAAGAATATTTTGAATCTATTCAACTTATTTATTCATTACTCAACTATTACATTTTATGCAGAAGTTTGTTACAACTTACAACTGTTAACTCAACCTTAGTTAAACTAACTAAGAGAGATTATATACTAACTTCTTTAACAGTAAACAGTTAGAAGTTAGTAATGATTACTGAGGCTTGATCTTGTGTTGCATGACTTGGCTCTGTCTTCTTGCACTGGCTGAGCTGTACACTTGTGAACTATACTTGTATTCTCATCACAATTAACTTTCATCAAGTTTTTGGCCACCCAAGTTACATTTAAGCCTATTTTGAGAAGTTGGCTTTTTAACTAAAAAGTAACTATCATCTTTACTTTTTTACAAGTCTTTGTATAAAAAAAATAAAAAATTAGTAATTTAATAAAACCCATGTATTTAAGACTAAATAACTATGTCGCAAAAATGAAGGTATGTATCCAAATTTGTATGTATCTAATTATTTGTTAACAACCCCAATATCACAATTAACTTCCCACTCCAATTATTAGCTATTTGGATGGTGCAAAACATAGTTGAAGGATGATCCTTTTCCAACGATTATACAAGTTTTTGAGTCTTAGTCTTGTAATTAACTCTTCCGTATCTATCGTCTTTTCTTTAAGATTGTATTTAAATCATGTATTTGGATAGAGATTTAATAAATTTGAAAGGGCCAGGCTTCTCTCTAGTCCGAGATTCGATTAGAGCATGTTGTTGGGCTCATGGGGGCCCACCACGGGTCCTATTTCGATGATCTGAACAGTTCAATGTGTACTTTATCCCTGTAAAAACTTACGTTGATCGGATATCGATAGCTACTTGATCTGATTAGATTTCTGTCAACGGTAAATATAATTTTCAAAATAAATTGTTGACAAAAATATGATCCGATCAAGTAGTTATCGATATCCAATCAAAGTGATTTTTTTAAAAAATAAAATACTCAATGCACTGTACACATTGAACGGTTCAGATTACTGAAACAAGACCCGTAGTAAATCCTATGAGCCCGACCATACCATCTAGTCCCCAAAGTGGACTAGAGACAAACATGACCATGTTGAAAACTACCCAGAACTCGCAGGAGTCTCTGTACATTGCTTTCTCATCCAAGTCAGCAACTCCATGGCTGCCCAAAACAGCCATCACCACTTTCTTGCACACAACACATAATTCAATAACGACAGGTTTGCCTCATAAGGTGGTTGTAATTTTTCAAGAGCACAAGTAGGCCATTGATGTGAATTTTAAGGGATTGAGCTAGTGAGCACAACTTGTGATTTGGGGATGTGCTCTTTTAAGTCTTAGATTCAATACTCACTAGCAGCAATAAGCTTTTTGGGACTAGTCTACACAGGACGTTTACTCTGATTTTACATGGGGTTCCTGCATAGTCGAAATACGCATAAGATGGTCCGGATAGCCAATTATATAAAGGGGTACTTACGTATAGATCCTAATAAGTGGACTTATTGTTTAATAGGTCATATGGAAAAAATTTGTCATAAAAAAACATCACTAATTGTAAGTTTTAGCAACAATTAACAAAAATCATGATAAAAAAAAAGTCACTAATTACCAATTTTTAGCGACATATATAAAAAATTGTCACAAAAAAATTATTTTTAGTGACAATTTTACCAAGACTTATTTTCAATAGAATTTGATGGGAATTAAGTTCAACTATTAGGACCTATTGGTAGTTTATTTTTATATAAATAAATTTTAAAAAGAAAGAAAGAAAAAAGTAAGCCATTGATGTAGGCTATGTATTCTAGTTTAATTTTCTTTTTGCATTATGAAGCTTTGACTGAATGAAATAGTTTTTTTTTTTTTTATCAACTTCATGGAAAATGCTTCCCACCATTTTCTCTCTTTTTTCTTACTTGGAAACTAGTGAGCATTATGCAATTGAATACATTAAATCACTAATTTATGTAAATGCAAAAGTTTCCAGTTAAATCATTTTGTGCCCATCATGTGGTGGTTTTTTGTGTTGGATTATATAAAAACTGCCGTGCGCAATTAAAAAATCATGTGTATTATAAAATTTATAATCAAAGCAATTGAGAGTACATTTTATATTTATTTTTATTTTAAATCTATGGTATTACTGCTTATGGGTATTTTTTTCTTTAAAAGTGACATATCTACACCAATTCAAGTATGGATTTTATAAAATAATATAGATTTGTGTATGTATGTCAGTGTGTTGTGCATAGAGAACAAACCATCAGAGCAGTTTATCTTGATAACTCGGTATTCGGTCCAATAGAACGTATAGCGACCCCGGTCTTTTCCCATTTGATTATTGTATCCGGACTTGGGTTCCGTTTATTCTGTCATTGTATATTTGTTGTTGTCGTCCTTTATTTTCTCATTTGGAGTTATTGGATGTGTTGGGCAGGTTTGTTTCAGGTTGGTTGGGTTCGTAAACCAAGTGTTGCTGTCCAGTTTTTGGGTTGGTCGCTCGAGCCAGGATTTGGTCGCTCGAGCGAGGTTTGTTTTTGTGTCCTCAGGCTCGATCTAGATTTGCTTCGCTCGAGCGAGCGACTGCGTCTGGTATAGACCTGAGGGCAGTGCTTATTCGCTCGAGCGAGATTTTCTTCGCTCGAGCGAGCGAGGTGTATGTTTTCGAGTTCCTTGCTCGAGCGAGCATTCTGTCGCTCGAGCGTGCTCCAGGGTTGCAGACCTGAAGCATTGCATTCTTGGCTCGAGCGAGCTTTTCTTCGCTTGAGCGAGGTTTTCGTGTGTCTGGTCGCTCGAGCGACCAAGTCTTCGCTCGATCGAGCCTGTCAGGTTTAAATAGGCAGCAGCGTGTTTCAGATCAGTTTTTCATATACTTTCAGATTCCAAAACCCTAGTTACGAGTTCTCTCTCCCTCTACACACCTTCTCTCTTAGGATTGATCTACTTAGAGTGAGTTTCTACCTTAGATCCTTTATTAAAAAGATAGAGTGAGTCGAAGGCTTCCATTTAATCTGAACATTTAGTGATTTGGAGCACATTGGAATTTGGGTATTTATCTCTGTCTTCTCCATTCAGGTTATTTTCTTTGAGGTAGGGATTTCCTACTCCATCTTATAAGTTTTGTTCTAAGTTTTAGTATTTTGATATGCTGGGGGTACTTTGGTAATTTTGGGAAAAACCCTAGTTGTATTAATAAGTTAATTTGTATAATTAATTCATGGAATTAGGAAAATATGGTTAAATTCATGGAATTGGGGAATTCATTGATTAAATGGCATAGTTGGATAATTTAAATCACTCGCCTATTGAATTGTTGATATATTTATTTTCAGTTTAGAAATAACTGTTTTGGGCTATCGGTGGAGGATAGCCGAGCTTGTTGTAGACACTGCATGTGGATTAGGGATAACTGAAACTAATCATTGATTAAGTCATCAATTTTGACTGCTGAATTAATACAGACATTATGTGTATTGATTGTGTGTTGTATATGTTATGTGTTTGCATACATTGTTTTGTGTGGGAGGAGATAGGGGATGTACTCCACGGTTTAGGGAAGATAGGGGATGGACCTCTAAACCGGATTTTGTTTGGGAGGAGATAGGGGATGGACTCCATTAGCATCACTTTTATGTGTGCTTATTTATATTGAAGTGTTTTTATTGATACAGCACTAAAATGTGTATCAAACTGGAAGTATGAAGTGTTTTGATTTGAGCCTAAGTCTCATCTGTTTGTTGACACTGGAAGAATGTGAATATGATATATATAGTTCACTGTTGTAAGTTTGGCCAGGTTCTGAGCCATATTGATAATGTTGAAAAGTAAAACGTGTCTTAGACATTAGTGTCATGAAACTGTATAATGATGTAATTGATTATCTTGGTTAACCATCTATTGAATGCTATTGCTTTATTCAATGTTTATATTTGGTTTAGTATATTTCTACTAGGCTGTGGCTCACCCTATATGGGAACATCATTTTCAGGTTCAGGTGATAAGCTACCTCCAAGAACTTAGCTTGGAAGGACTTGGATTTTGAAGACTATTTTCAGTTATTTGTTTTTCCAATGTTAGTACATGTAAACACACAAGCCTAGGGCTTTATTTGTAATTGAGTTAGAACTCATACTTTTGTGTCCAAGTGTTGGCTTGGAAAGATGTAAGCCTGTAGGGCATTTAAGTTGATGTTACATGTAATGTTTTTATTTGGTAATACTCTGATGAATGAATTAATAAAGTGTTTTCTTTAAATAATGCATGTCAATGATATATATATATAATGGGTTAATTTTGAGGGCGTGACAGAACGAATCCGTGAAAACAATTCCATCGTCCACTAGCTCCCAATTAAAATCAAGACAAAACCTTGTGTCTAATAAATTATTTGCACCTATGAACTTGTGAACCCAAGATCATAAAAGCTAATGGTGGTGGTGGTCCAATTAGTGGGGAGGTGGCCATGGGCTGTGCGTGGCGATGGTATCACAGCAACGGCGGCCTGGGGTTGTGTTTTTTATGGTGATTTTAGGTTAAGGCAGAAGGTGCGAAAAATGTCGTTATCATAATTTTAATTTCAAAATATGTTGGGTAATTTTATTTGGTAATTTGCGCACCAAATACAATTTTAGTACACACTATTTATATGATTTGGATATAAATTTTTGAACAAAAGTCAAATGTTTGAATGTAAGCTAATGAACAAAAAGCAGTTGTCTAGACATAAATAGTTGAACGAAATTTATATTTAAACAATTTAGTTTTGTTCATAAATTTATGTCCAAACATTTAATATTGTTGAAAAATTTACATTTTTTTTTTGGATCAGCAAAAAAGCGCTTTATTGATGAGAAAACATACATTACATATGAAAAAACATCAATAAAGAATGGAGGTGCAAAAAGCATCAAAGTACACTCCCCAATCCCAACTAGGTTGGCACCAAGGAGGATACCCAATCATTTGCTAGCACAACCAAATGTTGGTGAGAAACCAACAAGAAAATAGAGAAAAACAACACAAGCACCAAGTCCATCAGGCGAAACACCAGCAGAAACAAGGAAAAATAATTCCGAAACAATTCACCCCAGTAGCACCAAGCAGCTGCAGTTCTAACTCAAGAGCCACTCCTACTGCACATTCTAACTTGCTTAATGGATTCACATAGTTCATCAAGATCCACCTGAGCATTACTGAACATATGGATCTGAGAAGAGACAAAAGTGGTGTTGAAGAACATATGGATCTAACAGCTGAGACCTCAGAAACATATGCAAACTTGGAACTAGAGTAGCTTGTAGGCCTCAGAAACACGTCAGCTTGCAACTTGAGTAATTTCCACCAATGCAGAGCAACAGACCCAATTTCATCACAGCATCACAACACAAACCAACATCAGCTGAGCAGACCAATTCTGCTATTGGCTGAGCAGTCCAATAGAGCTGAGCAGACCAACCAGAACAAAACTTAGCAGACCAAACTGAATTCCAACTTAATTCATCTAACAGACCTACCATAGTAGCCAGTTAGGCATATCAGACTATGCAGCCAAGACAATGTAGCCACAAACTCAACTTAATTTATCTAGCAGACCTTTCACAAGACTAATCCCCAAGACTCTGCATCCACAAACTCAAACACCATTCCAGAGGTGCAAGATCAGCAATCAATTAAACAAGCTGACATATGTATAGCCAAACTAGCAGCATACATCAGCAGATCAGCGTAATTCCTTGTGCTCATAATTCCTTGTGCTCATTATGGTAGCATAATTTTCTCCAGGCATCATGCACCTTTTAGCTTCACAATACTTCTGACAACCTCAGCATTCTCATTTCCCAAATCACCTGTAGACAGCACCAAATCTGGCTGGACTAGGTTACCTTGACCATAAAGTCAGCAGCATCATAGTATAAACCAGTTCAGTAGCAGCATAGAATTGTACAGCCAAAACCTGCACTCCATTAGCCAGAAAACAAAACCAAAATTGCAGCATCAAACCAGCTAACACCAGTGAAGCAGATAACAGACCAGTTTCCACCATCTCACATAACAGAGCCACCATACCAGATCGGAGCAGATCAGTGAAGAGCAAAAGGAAACTGGCCAAAACAACAGAGCCACCATCTCAAACACCCAGACTCAACCACCATATCAATTTGAACACAATGGACCAACATCACAAACCACTAAAAATAACCAAAATGAACAAAATAGAACCAAATGGACAGACAAAGAACAAAACAACCCAAAAAAGACTAACACAGAGCACACCAACATAATCAATACAGCAGCCACCATGCTCACTCCATCCTCAGCCTCCCTTATGAAGAATTCAGGTAATTAGACAAACTGATATAAGCTTATCTCAGCTCCCATTCCTAATGCAATATTGAACCTACTGCAAATTAAATACTATATCAGAAACAGAGAACTCTAAATTAGCTGGAGATGATTTGGCCCACAAAGCTATTCTTGCTTTGACAACCTCACATAGTTCCTCAAAGTTTGGTTGAGAACCATTAAAAACACAATCATTTCGATGTTTCCATGTGGACCACAAGACAGCCAAAGGCACAACCTTCCACAACAGCTTTTCACTCCTCTTCATTTTGCAAAACGACCACCAGTGTCGCAGCCCTTCCACTGTGTATGGCATAGCCCACTGAGAACCCCACCATTTCAGAATATGAGACCACAACAGCCAGACAAATGGACAAAATAGCAGTATATGGTTGACAGATTCCACCTCATTTTGACAGAAGACACAGTCCACAGTGGCAGATGCATCTAAAATCCCAATTCTCTGTAGGAAACTAGAGGTTTTTAACTTGCCTTGCCATGCCAACCACCCAAAAAATTTTACTTTAGGAGGAGCACAGTGCCTCCTAAAGTACTGAAAAATTTACATTTGAACACTACAAATGGTATGTACTGAAATTTCCTATAGTGTGCGAATAGAATTTCCCAAATTCCTCGTGATATAACGTCACCAAGTGCCTCACCCTATGTTGAGCAACATCCACTACAAGAGAGAGATATGTGATTTATGAACTGGAAGGAGGTAATTTGTTTTTGAAAGAGGTTTTGAAAAAATACAGTTTGATTCACATTTTTAATATAAATATATTAGTTTTAATTCATGTAATATTTAAGAGTTTTCTTTTTTTTCCTCTAATTAGTATTTCGTGAGACTTATGAAAGAAAAAATAATTTTGTTATATATTTTTTTATTAGAATATATATTTACCCTTGTTTATTCCAATTTCTACTCATCATTTATTTTAATTTTACTCATTTTAATCTTACTAAAAAAAATTAATGTTATTATATCAAACTTCTAAAATTAACTATATTTTCTTAAAACTCAAGGAAAAAGAGTATAATTTACTATTTTTTTTTCTTTTGTTTTTCCCCCCCTATGAGTAGCTTACAATAATCATGCAAAATGATACCCAATCTATTTAAAATGGTGAGTCCATATATGAAATTCCTTTGCCCATTCATCTTTGAAACCTACAATCTTGTTTAAAAATAAATAAATAAATAAATTACGTTGATCACGAATGAAATTAAAAAAAAAAAATATAATGAACATAGCAAATTTAAGTAGGATTTGGTAATAGACTCCTCACTGTCTAATTTATTTTTCAAAAGGACAAGAATTATATTGGTACTTTCAAAACCCCCTAATATTTTAAAACTTGTTTCTTTTACTATATTATCTTTATATCTATCAGCTCTCCTATTTAGCCATCTTCACAGTGTATTTCAGAATAAAATTTTATTCTGAGTTAGAGTAAAATTAACTATGATTCAAAGTAAAAGTAAAATCATAGTAAACTTTACACTGATTCAGAGTAAAATTTTACTCTGAAAGTACAATTTTACTTTCATTGTATAATTCAAATCTGCAATGAATTGATAGTAAAATTTTACTGTCACTAGGAGTCCAAAAACAAATAACAGAAGTACACAATAACAGAGTAAAAGTTTAATATCATTGTATATAAAAAAAAATAAAAAAAATAAAAAGATAACACCAAAGTAAAAGTTTACTCTTATTTTATTAAACAGAAATAGAGTATATACCAGAGTAAAATTTTACTCTCATTTTATCAAACAAAAACAGAGCACAAACTAGAATAAAATTTTACTCTCATTCTGTCAAGCAAAAACAAAGCACAAATCAGAGTACAATTTTACTCCTATTCTGTCAAGCAAAAACAAAGCACAAATCAGAGTACAATTTTACTCCTATTCTGTCAAGCAAAAACAAAGCACAAGTCAGAATAAATTTTACTTTCATTCTGACAAATAAAAACAGAGCACAAACCAGAGTAAAATTTTATTCTCATTCTATCAAACAAAAACTAGAGCACACACTTGATTGAACTCGGCAAATCAACAAAAATAAATCAAAAACAAAAACAAAAAAACTAATCAACATATGTTGAAGATCAAATAGCGACATCAAACCAAAGGTGAGGATTCAAGTCATTAATTCAGATTTTAGGCAAAATTTTGAGCTACAAGGTCGACTCCAAATCAACACTCAAAATCAAGTTTGTAATGGTGAAATCACACAAATTCAAAATGCCACAAACCAGATCTGAGGTGTTATTTGTCGAATCCAGATCTGAGATGTTATAAGTTGAATCAACTTTACCCAAGCCTCTTAAGCATAGATCACAAACTCAAATTTGGGCTCCTTTCAAATCACAAATTGAACTGAGGGCTGAAGGAAGAGGGAGAACCTTTGTTAGAATTTCAATCCAGTAAACAAGTGAATAGAGTATAGTAGAGGTCCATGAAGCCTCTGGTTTCTTCAATTTTAGGGTTTCTAGAAGAGAAATGGAAGGCTTGACTAACATTGGATATGGAGGAGGGGGTGGCACTCGGAATCACGGCGGTTGGTGGCCGAAATACATTGTCGGACGGTGCTTTGGCGGCTGAGTTGGCCTCGGACATGGCTATGAAGAGAAGCTATGTTTAGAGGGGGAGGAGAGAGATGGAGAAGGCGGGGAGAGAGTGGGGAGAGAATGTGGGAATTTAGTTGAGGGTATAATAGTCTGATAAAATATTTAAATAATAAATTTTGTCATTTATGCAAAACTTTATAATTATGAGGGGGTTTAGAAAGTATAAATTTTTTCTTAGTCCTTTTAACAATGAAAGGAAGGTAAGGGGGTTTAATAGCCAAATTTTCCCAAATTTATTATAATTATATTAATCTTTTGTTTTATTAAAGGAGCACGAAAAGCAAGCTACACCACTAAAAAATGCAAATGAGAAGTAATATCACATTGTTCATCCAATATATGAATGGTAATTAATTATATATCACACTACATACATAAAATTGTGAAATTATCATTTACTAATGAATGAAAGATAAAATTACTTGGTGTTTTTTTTAAGGAATTAAAATGAGTAAAATTATGGTATACACTCTTAAAATGCATACTGTATGCCCTTTCCAAACTACACTGAAATGATTTGTAATAAAATCACAATAGTTAATAACATTTTCACCATAATAGTATGTAATATTTTAAAATTCATAACATAATTATAATAGTTCTCTATATAAGAGTGTCTCCAACGCTTATTCAGATTTGAAATCAAATTTAAATTTGATGAAACACGTTTACTTTTTCTTCTCAAACCCTAGCATCAAACCTATATCAAATGAGGGGAAAAACAATAGTTTCATCAAATCGAGAGAGGCTTCATCGTTCATCAGTTTTTCTGGAGAGAGCCTTTGCGGACGATCAGTAGCTACTTGTAAAATTGCCTATTGCCAATCTACCGCTCGGGCATCCTTCCAGTCGTCCTCCCGGTCGACTGGTTCTTTAATGAGAATTGAAAATTTAGCTTTGGAACACTTGGTATCAGATGAAGTTTTTAATCTAAATCTTTACTCAAATTTGATAGGAAAAAAAAAAGAAGAGTAAGCATTAGAGATACTCTAACCATAATAATTTGTAACTAAAACCTTGTTTGTGGTGCATCCATTCAAAATATAATTATAATGATTTGTATTAACACTACAAAAACTCAGAACAATTCCACAAAATATATTATATAAGTAAAAAAACAAGAAGTAACATATGAAGCATATAAATTACACACATATCCTAGCAATCGAAACAAGTTAGCAGGGCCAGGACCCTCCTAACCCCCGTGCCTTTGCCCCTTATACATGCAATAACCTACATATTAAACAACACTAGAAGGAAAAGGGATTTAATGGCATTTATTTAGATGGCCTTTATGAATACGCCACCTATTTACACTGCTGGAAAAATGACTTTTAGCGGCGCTTTAAAAACGCCGCTATATGTATGAAAAACGCCGCTAATTACTTTAGTGACGCTTATCACCAAACGTCGAGGACGCGGCCGTTGCTAAAAGTTTATGACGCTTTAAAAACGTCGTAAAATTAGTATAGGCGGCGTTTTTAAATGCGATAAATAATGATAAAATGACGTCATCCTATATTTAGCGACGTTTTTAAAACGCCGTGATAGATTTTTTTATTTTAAAAAAATGTCCGTTGGCACTGTAGTGGCATTTTGAAAAAACGCCGTTATAGCTCTTTTTTTTAAAAAAAAATTGTTCTGAATCTGTTATATTTAACTTAAAAGCATACCTTTAAAAAAGCTGAAAAATAACAATAATATGAATAAAATTTTACAGCTACTTCAATATATTGACTAAATAAACATTACATGATTGTGTCTGAACCAAAATCAAACAACAAACACAATCAAAAAATAAAAAGAAAAAATAGGTTAAGTCATTTGCTTGCACATGCAGATGCAATGGAATAGTCAAGCATATTACACATCATTACACTGCAGAATAGGGATTCGTATTCAATTAATCATAATAGGTTCATGTACAACAAAGACAATTTTGAGCAGGATACATTCCCAAATCCCAGTCAACACAAAGGAATGCAGAGAGCCCGGTGAACAGTGGCGCTGACACCTTCTCCAACTTCTTCATATAATATGTAATTTTCTGCATTGAAAGGAAATTTGTTCTCTGACACCTGTTCCATGGTTTCCTTTTATACCACAACATTAATACCCTCTTTTCTCCATATGTAACTCATTTAGAGTGTTATGTGGTTTCTCATTTGTCAACATTACTAAATAAGTAATTTGTTCTCATTTAGAATGACTTTAATAATTTTCCTTTATCGATAGGTATGCCATTCTCAATGGTGCCAGGAATTGCTGCAAAAAACTTTGTCACTAAAGATAAGACAATTTGCAAAACTAAGGGTAAATGTGATTCATGATTGCAACCACACAATAGATCTGATCTATTTCATGATTGCAACCACACAATAGATGCTAAAAAAATTCATAACAATGCCTGAGGTGGCTTATGAAAATTTTCATAACAATGCCCGCAGTGGCTTAGAAATACAACATATCAAATATCAAATCAAACCTGATAGAAGGCCAAGCATTGAAGCACGAATTTTTCCATGGAGTCCAGTTCCAAATCCAAAGCAGCATCATAATCTTTCACCTTTATCATAAAATGAAATTTAGTAAACCAAAGCAAAGAAGAATTGAGCATGATGCCCAGTAGTTTAAATGGGAAAATCAAGAAAAAGAATCCCTAATACCGCTTCTCTATATTCTCCAATAGCATGGAAGGAAGAAGCTCTTAAATATAAACACTCAATGTTTGAGCTTTCAAGCTTAACCCAACGGATAAATCCTTGATGGCATTCCTGCAACTACTGGGCATATCCAACTTAAGGATTAGAGTTAGCTGAGCTAAGCTGTTCCAATGGTTTAGTACAGATTTCAGACAAAAAAAAATAGCATTTGAATTATTCATCAATTTCAGACTAAGATTTCTACCTGACATATACAATTAGTATGGCTTTTTAAACATTAATTCAATGTTGTCTTTTAGATCTAGATTTCCGAAATGGATTTGTGAGTTTTAGTTGTGACCAACTAAAAATTAATGTAAAATTTTATCATACACCAACCTTCTACACTGAAGTTGAGCTGACTTCCAAGGCGGAGGACTGGATTCTGAGGGTATAAATGAGAACCAACTGCATTCTGAAGAAATTCACAATTTAACAGTGATTTTAAATTGCAAAGAGGACTACATAAAAAATACCAGAAAAGGCTTGCACTGAAAGCAGAATAAAAAAAATAATAAATTGAGGACTTATTTAAACATAATCTAGAATTATTATGAACTCATTGGAACAGAGAGAAAATCATAAATAAGCTCACATAATCTAGAATTATATATGAACTCATTGGAACAGAGAGAAAATCATAGAATTGTTTGGATATAATGCGAAGTGAAAGTGATTGAGGATTGATGGGAATATCTATATCCATCTACTAATAGCAAATATATACTCACAGCTTTAATCTGGTTATTTTTCACCCAATCCACAAACACATTAGAACCATCCTCTTCCATTGAACCCAGATATCTATCGTAGCAATCTTTTCGCCTTCTCATTCATTTGGTTCCTTCTCCAACCATTTCAGAGCTGCACATGAGAGAGAGAAAGAGAGCCTGAGAATTGAATTTTAATGAATAGATCAAAAAAACAGAGAAAACAGAGTTCACTTATATACTAGGAACCAAATTAGATTCATCAGTGCCAATGATGCAATGAGAATAGGGATGTTCGAGTTTTCCAGGATAGTGGGAATCAAGAAATGCAAGAACTGGCCATTTCTTGTTTCAAAACACTTTTGCCTGTCTTGCCGATTCATCGATCGTTTCATTGATCTGACTGTTGGGCTCTGTGGGTGCCTGAAAAAAACACTCAACCAAACACAGACTCAACCATCATAACATAACAACTCAGTTTCAGACCACAAAGAGAACCAAACAATCTGTGCTGTGTTAAAAACTCATTTGAGATTAGCTGGTTTTGTGAACAAGCTAAACTTGGATTGATTTTAAAATCGCTAAGCTTTTTAAGCCAAGTTTAAACGATCTATTGTACAAGTGGGTTAGCAGATAGGGACAATCTAATCCATATTAATTTGAAGTAAAGAAAAATCTATCCATTACTAAATAATTGAAACTGGGTAATAATGAAAAGATAAAGAGAGAGGGGAGAAGAGAGACCAGATTTCCAGCTCCAATGGTGCAGAAGCCATTGATGATGTTGACGAGAACTAAACCAGTCTTGACATCTTCAAATAAAACTACTGATTCTTCCTCAAATGGAATTTCATTCTTCAAAAGATTTGCTGTCTTCAATACCATCTTTCAAAACCCAAAAAAGAGAACCACAAAACAATTCACAGAGCAATTTAATAATTCAACTGTCTTCAATACCATCTTCTAACTGTTATATCAATAACAAAAGGTGAACATCATATGAGAACACAGGTCCAAAAATCTTCCCTAAGATTTTCGGGTATGTCAACTGCATGTAGATTCCCAACTCCCAGTTGACTTTTCCATGGCAATTTTAAAGCATTCATCATCAAAACGTGATATCGTGTTGTTGAGAATTGCATTTTTGAAATGTATTGATAAATTATAGCTAATCTAATTCATAGGCAACTCTTTTGCTAATTGGGGCAACAAAAATTTGTAGTCCTCTTTGGCTGTTGTAATCTAACATCAACTGTTACCTTTTTTTTCACTTTGCTACCTCATATGTTTTTTTTTAGGCATTCCCTTCTCTCTACTTGATAGATTCCAACTCCTTCTCCCTATTCTTTTCTTTTTAATGTACAAATTCATCTCTAGCTAAAAATAAAGCATATAAAAAGGAGAACTGTACCCGTCCACCAGAACAAGGCTAGAATATATATAGGGCTCTAGAAAATGTTGAGAATCATGTAAATTATATCAAGCATTAGATCTTACCAGTTAATAATTCATGCTGTTCCAAATAAGCCTCAACTTCCCATATCCTCCAACTATGGATCTGATCACATTATTACAAAGACAGCCATTAAGCAGAAAATAACACACAAGTGTTTTAGTTTCATTTCAATTGAAGTATAATTGTGAAGTCCTTGTCTTCCATAAATTTGACTACGATGCTATAACGAATACATGACAAATTCAACTTAATATAAACAAAACTGAACAACACATTATTCATCTTCATGTCAAAGGATGTATGTGCTGCAGATTAATCACTACAATAAATTTAAAAAAAAAAAAAAATTGCAAAATCTCAGTAAAGCATGTACTCTTAATGTCACTAACACTAGAGCATAACCTCAAACCAGCAGAGCAACAAGAAGAAAAAACCTACTCAACACAGTTTTCTGCAAATTTGCAAGCAGTAGAACCATATCAACAATACAAGGACCAATTAACACAGCTTACATGGTCTGTGATGTATAATTGGTAGCATGACCCACAAAAATAAATGTTACAAATGACCTATAGTAATCACTATATCATCAATTTTCTGGAAGGTATAATCCAGATCATTCTGCTTTATCCATCCCAAATGAGTGTTATGTTTGAAAAAGCATAAAGCTTATGAAAGCAACAATAAATCCAAGCACTGTCACTGCATCTCTTTGGCATAAACTCTTCCAAAATTGCTTGCTTTTATACATATGTAATGTAACATGTTTGCCGTAACTGGTAACACTGGGAAGCAATAGAATATTGCTTTGAATTTTCCATTGGGACATATATTCAATTTGGGACCAATAAAAATAAAAGCAAGACACTTATTTCAAGATGGAGGGAGTATATTATATAAATTTCATTCACACCATTCATCCAAGGCAACAGCTCCCTTGGAACTAATAGATTGACATAGACATGCAATAAAGAAAAACATAATAATTTTTATTGAGACTTTGGAGACACCAAAACAGTACATAATTTTTTTCTTCAGACTTTGGAGATCTTTCTACCAACTAGACAAGAAAAACAAACAAGACATGCAAACAACTGAATTAAGTAACTGCAACTACAAAAAAGAATGTAACCTTCACAATTGAGTGACGAAGAGCGAAAGCCATCAAAAGTTTAAGACCCTATGAAACATTATCTTCAGTGTTGTCCTGAACCTCAGATTTGGTGCAAGGAGAAAACACACTCTCATAGAACGATGTTAGGATGCAAATATTTGATATAACGCCTGAAGTAGCAGTGAGAAGGAGAGATATGAAGCCTAGAAGCATCAATTATGAAAGCAGAAATCCAAAAAATAGCAACTTCAAGATGAGAATTCCAAAAATACACATAAGAAAAGTTGATAAATTTTGTAAGGATTGACATAGAAATTTATACCAAATACCTTCTTTCATTTTCTCTACAGCTTCGAACAAAGGTTTTCGATTTGTTTTCCGCAACCACTAGAATGAAAGAAAAAATATAAGCTCATCAGAACAAGCCCAAAGCAATTCATACTGATATTTTATTGCTACTGCAGTGGAACAAATTCAACTAACTTTGCAATGAAAATATGCAGAAAAGCTTAGGTCGATATCACAAATTGTATCAATTGAAACATAATAGTCCAATTTCCAACCTAAATCATAATAAATGGCAAAAAATCAATAGTGAATCTAGACTTACATTGCTTAGGCGGTGAATTGATCACTCCACAAGCAAAGAAACAACAACAAAGATTGTCATTACAGTAGCAACAGACCATGTTGGCGTTAACGCCAAAGATCTCATTTATGTTCTATTTTGTTCCATTACTTTCTAAAAAAATTTCTTTTGTTGCCAATCAAAAAAACAAAAAACAAAAATTACCAACTAAAACAGACACCATAAGCATAAGCAGCCCCAGAATACTATTACTGAATCAAATTCTATTACAATCAAAGAAACTGAAAAAAACTGTGTCAGTAACAATGATGCAGCACAGCTAAGCGGGTTTGTGCCAAACTAGGACGGAGTGAACTAACTAATTTCTTCAATCAAGAAGAATTGCAACAAAATCCCTCTAAAATTGACAAATAAAAAGGAAACCCAATGACATATTGTTATGTATATTTGAATTTGAATCAAATAAAAAGGAAACCCAATGACATATTTGAATTTGAATTTAATTGAGCAGAAGATATTGTCCTCATTTAAGAGAAATAGAGACAGAGGGAAATAGAAAATAAATCAATCTTGCCAAGCCAATATGCCTACATCCCAATTCCTGCATCCAACCCAACCAAGAAAATTTATTATATTATCAATATCCAGAGGGAGAAAATAGTTAAAGATATGAATCAAGAAAATACCTTTCTTTTCTTGGCTCTCTGCACAAGTAGTCAATAACAGGCCCACCTATGTGTAGTAGCTTGAAAAAGAAGGAAACTCAGAGAACATACCAAGATGCAAGTCTATCATTTTACATGGGAACTACACCGAAATGATTATTAGGAGAGTTAGAAAGCAAGAAATGCCAAAATGGGATTCCAAAAAAAGGCAAAATAATGGACTAGAGAGAGACAAAACAGATCTGATATTACCATGTTAGCAGATCACAGAGAGAGATAGAGATATATATATATATATATATATAGAAAGAGAGAGAGAGAGAGAGAGAGAGAGAGAGAGAACAGATCTGATCGAAGAGAGCAGATCTGCATCTCTTCATCAGCTTCTACTCATTGTTTCCAACGATCCACATCCAACGCCACCTACTTGTCCCGTACATGATCAAAGACACTAACGCCGCACTCGAAACCTAGATAAATCGATTCACCATTGCTGCTGCTCAATCTGATGAAAAAGAAGAGTTTTCCCTACAACAACTAGAAAGAGTAAAGGAACAAAAACGAAAGAAGAAAACACAAAACAAAAGCAAAATAAAAAAAGCTAGAAATCAACTAAATCGAGAGAAAAGAATTCCAAATCATTAGTTTTAGCCATGAAATTTTATAGATCTTGTGTGAATGTAGCAAATCTATATCAGAAAACCCTAACCTTGAGCCCTAGATCGATTTAGATCATAGGGATTCGAACAATCAGGAAGATATACGCTCAAATCACCAGTAGAACAAGATTTTTCAGATCAAACAACCGAAGAATTGATGGAGATCGAAGATCCGATGCCTCGAAGATCCGACGCCTCGATTTCTCTCTCTTTCTAAAGTCACACCTCTGCTCCATCAGAATAGAAGAACGTCATAGCCTTGTTGAGCCACTGTTTAAAACAAATAACTGGTGCACAAAACGAGATGATTTAGTTTAATTTTTTTGGAATTTGAAAATTTTGAACAGATTTCACGACGTTTTTGAAAAACGTCATAAAAAAAACGTCACTGTATATCCTTTTTCTTGTAGTGTTAACATTTAAAGGTGTTTAGATGGTGTTTATGAATACGCCACCTATTTAACATTTAAAGGTGTTTAAAAAATGTCTTCATTTTTGTTAACTAAAACAACACTATTTTATTGTTAGAAGTTGTTTAAAAAACTCCTTCAAATGTATTTTTTTAAAATAAAACCCATATGACCCATCTTACTCTCTTTTTAAACTAGATTGATTCAAATCCTCAAACAGATCGAAGCAAATCTCTCCTCTCATCTTAGTGTGATTAATCTTGGTCAGGTTGATCATTTTGCTTTGCCCTCAACTTAGTTCAATTGATCGATTTGTGTTGGTCTCATCTCAGGTCACATCAGATCTTCACTCTTATCTAAGAGAAGATCAAGTTAGATCAAAGATTTTGATCAAGTGAATTAATGTTTCATTGCTAGTTGACATGTTTTCATATTATCTGCTTATTTTTAGGCAAATGTTCATTTGAATGGGAAAGGGAGTTAATGTTACATTTGTTATTTGAATATATTGAAATAGTAGCAAACCCATATTATTTTTATTTTGTTGATATTTTGGCTATTTTTTTGGTTTATTATAAGGATTTTTTTAAATTATTTTTTTTAAGCATAATTTCAAAAAAAAGAAAAAGAAACAAACTAGAAAAAGAGCTATGATCGCATTTTTACAAACGGCACTACATAGTCAATGATACAATTTTTAAGAAAACAAAGCAAGTTATGACAACATTTTTAAAACGTCACTAATATTGGTGTGACAACATTTTAACGTTAGATATCCCATTTACCTATGTTTTTAAAACGCCGCCTATAATCTTTTAACAGCGTTTTTAAAGCGCTATAAAGCTATGACAACAGCTGCGTCTTCAGAGTTTGGCTATGAGCATCGATAAATCTTTTAGTGGCGTTTTGGACCCCTATAGTGGCATTTTAAAAACGCTACTAAATGCCAAATTTTGTGCAGTGCAAAAATGGTATACTCCAAAAATATAAACAAAAAGGGGAAGACTAATATTTGATAAAACTCAATTGTAAAATTCATTATAGTTAATTTGGGGAACAATAATGGCTCAAAGTTTTTGGAGGCCTCAAGTAAAACATTAAAATAAGATTTTATCCTATTAAGTTTTTGAAAAGTTGAGGTCTTTAACAATAAATTTTTTTTGAAATTTTTGTGTAGGCCTTAGGCAACAACTTAAGTTGTTTAATGGTTGAGCCACCTCTAGTTGGGGTGCCAACATCTGCAATTTTAGGGTTCAATGCAATTGGCCATGGAACTATCTTTGAAATAATACCTGACTATGCACTTTAGTTTACAAATCATTAGGAGATTATATAATTATCCTTAAATGATAAGAGGTAATTCATACATAAACCAAATCATATATATTAAGGGAAATTTGTCTTAATATATATATATATATATATATTAATTGAAAATAGAAATAGATTTAGAGTTGGGCTTTCTTCTAATTCTCATCTAGACATATGGGTGCTGCCTAAACCTATTTTGAT
Source organism: Camellia sinensis (assembly GCF_055761805.1). Taxonomy (NCBI): domain Eukaryota; kingdom Viridiplantae; phylum Streptophyta; class Magnoliopsida; order Ericales; family Theaceae; genus Camellia; species Camellia sinensis. The sequence continues at coordinate 37,337,718 of NC_138969.1, read as the reverse complement.
GATTTGAATAGTTTATTTTCTAAAATGTTTCATATATATTATCCACAAATAAATTAGTCGATTTTCTCTTCTTTTCTTTTCTTTTTTTTTTTTTTTGATCAACAAAAGGAAAACTTTATTGATGACATACATTCATATGAGATTACATCAATAAAGGAGGGAAGTGCATAAAACTCAATCATGAGCTAGCACAACTACAAAGGTTGGAGAGGAACCAACACAAGCCAAAGGAAAAGAAAAGAAGAAAAGAGAGGTGCAGACCCACACTACTGCTGCAACGTGTTGCTGCTGCTACAATGCCACACAGCAACAAAGCACAATGCACAATACTGCTGTCAATTTGATAATTATAATTTATTCAATATATCGTGTTTGTTACAAAAAAAGAAAAAGAAAAAAGAAAGATAATTTATTTAAAAAAAAACACTTGTCATTCATTTTAGACAAATACAAAAGAATTAAAATGCTGAAATTATCAAATTGATTTAATTTTTTTTTATTATTTATAAATGGTATATACGAATAATTCAACAAAATAAACATTGAGATTATAAAAACGAAACTCATGTAAATTTTACAAAATCAATTGACATCCTCCAATTTAAGATCTAGACTGAAAGAAAACCATACTAATATTACGTCACTCACTCGATAGGCAAGTGACTTATTGGCTAAAAACTTCTTCATTATCCTAACTCCTTGTGTCCATTTGTTTTCAGAGGCAGAATGAAAAAGATTCATATTAAGAGGATTGTTAGTGAGGGAATTGATAATGAGGGGATTAAGTAAAATTGTGATTATTTTGATGATAGTTGTTGGTGTAGGGATTGTTAAATTATTTTATATAAAATGTTAGGTCCCTTTATTGTCAAATCCTCGTACAAACTCTGTTTTGAAAAGTTGTAATTTTTCCTAGTTTTTTGTCTTTCCCGCTCGAGCGGGACCATTGGCGCTCGCGCGTAATATGTGATGTCTCAGTAGTTGGTCGTGTCTGTAAATATACTGAGAAGTGTGATTTCACGCTCGAGCATGTGTTCCAACGCTCGAGCGAAAACCTGTTTGGTCACACGCGTATTTTACTGAAGCCGCTCGAGCGGGCTGTCCTATGCTCGAGCGGAGATCGCGACCTCAGTTTTCTATTTATATCTGGTTTAGGCTGATTTTAGGGTTTACTTTTCCTAGATCATGTTTAAGAGTCTTAGGGTTTTGTTTGAGGTTTTCTTCTGAAAGTCGTGTTGAGTTTTCCTTGATGATTTGAGTGAGTTCTAAACTCATGGTCTAAGATACATACATCAAGGAGTTTGTTACTTCATATTCAAGAGTGTTCTTCTTCGGTGGAATCTGGAGATTCACGCGTGGAGCTTCAAAGGAGTTTGATACTAAGCGTGGCCGTTGATTCGGCATTAGAAGTTGTGGATTTAACTTCAGATTGATCAATTCCGAGACGAAGGCTGTGGCAAAAGATTTACAGAAGCTTGAAGACAAATTTGATGCGTTTGGTAATTTGTTGGTTGTCTTTGTAATCTTTCTTTCTTCAGTAGTGGATTGATTAGTGGCGTTTCGCCCGTAGTTTTTTTATCACAGTTGAAGGTGCTTCAATTGTGGTTTTTCCACGTAAAAATCGTTTGTGTCGATTTATTGCTTTTTGAAAACAACAATCTAAACCACTTTCATAAGTGCTTGTTGATTTAGATTGTGTGTTTTGAATAGTTGGGAATTGGTGGAATTAAATCTTTGTCTAATCACGAATCACTTAGGAATTTCAATTGGTATCAGAGCAGGTCACTCTTTGTTTTTATCAAAACTATAGGAGTGTGATTTGTGTGACTAGTGATGTGGATTCAAATTGTGAAGGTAACTCGACCCATAGACCTCCTTTACTCGATGGTACAAACTATTCTTATTGAAAAGCTTGTATGAGAGCGTTTTTAAAATCCATCGATGAGAAAGTCTGGCACTGCGTGATCTATGGGTGGAGTGAACCTATTGTCACCATTGATGGTGTTGATATTCCTAAACCCCTTGATAAATGGGACACAACCGATTACCAAAACCCGAGTTGGAACAGTAAGGCTCTCAATTCTCTTTTTTGCTCCATCATGCCTGAAGAGTTTCGTCGTATCTGCACGTGTGAGGTAGCAAAAGAGGCTTGGGACATTCTTGAAACAATTCACGAAGGCACTACTTCTGTCATAAGGTCAAAACTTCAACGTCTTACCTCTGCCTTTGAAACCCTTTTTATGCATGATAATGAGACGTTTGATGATTTCTATGCAAAACTTAGTGACATTGTGAATTCCTGTTTCACACTCGGTGAAAAAATCCCTAAAGCTAAAGTTGTTGGAAAGATTTTGAGGTCTTTACCCGAGAGGTTCCAATCAAAAGTGACAACCATTGAGGAGGCTCAGAATGTTGATACCCTCAAGCTTGATCAGTTGGTTGGAAACTTGCAGACTTATGAAGCCCACCAGATTTCTAAGAAAAAAACAAAAAAAATAGTGTGGCTTTCGCTAGTACTCATGAGACTACAAAAACTTCAGAGACTGAGTTTGATTTAGAGTATGAGATGACAACTATGTTTACTAAACAGTTTAAAACAATTTTGAAGAAAAAGAAGCCTAATTTCAGAGACCCTATTTCAAAAGACAAGAGTAATGAAAAACCCAAAACTTTTTCACCAAAACTTGCTCCAAAAACTGAAAAGAATATTGTAAAGGGGCAAGGGGTCAAGTGTTATGAATGTCAAGGGTTTGTCCATATTGCCCTTGTATGTCCTTCGAAAAAGAATCGGGAGAAAGTCTACACAGTGACTTGGGATGATGAAAGCGGGTCGGAGCAAGAACCCGAAAAACCTGAATCCGGTGAAGACGGGGATAGTGCTTTCGTGGCATTTTGGTCCACTTTCTCTCAATCTCTTCCAAAGCCAGCAGAATTAGCTCGTGGTCAAAACCTGCATCATGCTCCCACCTTTGATGGGAGTAACTACTTGGATTGGAAGATTAGAATGAGGGCGTTTCTGAGAGCTTTCGATCTAGAAGGCTAGCAAGCCATTGAAGAGGATGTTGAAAGTGTTGTCAATCCAAGCAATCAGAGAGTTCTGACTACTATTCGTGGAGCTATTTCTGTTGAAGAACAGCAACGGGTTGTTCACTGTAGAAAGGCTAGAGATGCATGGGAAATTCTGAGCCAATTTCATGAAAGAGGAGATTCATCTTCACCGCCATCTATCACCTTTCCTGTCTTAGTTGCTAGACTGGATGAGGTCAAGGAGAATGAGGAGCAAAAAGAGGATGATGAAACATCAAAAGACAATGATGAGATTAATGGTGATGAACTACAACAAGCCTACGGAAAGCTTTACGAGGAATCTCTAAATTTGTCCAAAATCAATGACAAACTCTCTCTCAAGCTCAAAGCATGTGAAAGCGAGAATGTCAAGCTAAAAGGAGAACTTGTAGCAGCAAAGCAGAATGTCATCAAGATCTCAAGTGACAGGCAAGACCTATGTGGAAAACTTCTATCCTGTGAAACTGAAAGGGATGAACTTCTGAAAGTGTATTCCACATATGAAGAGAAGCTTGAAAGCCTTGAGATGTCACAAGCTACATTGGAAGAGATAGTTTGTCAGAAAGATGAAGAACTTCGTATTGCTAGAGCCACAATTTCCATGTGGAACAAAGGTTCCAAATCAATAGAAGACATCCTCGGGTTTCAATAAATGGGCTGTGACAAAAGCGGGCTAGGCTATGGTGCGACAGCTCACAAGGGACAGGCCTCTACATCACATGACTTGAAGACTCAGGCAAAGGGAAAGTTGAAGGTAGACCATCCCTCTCTTCATCTACCTAAAGGGGGTAAGATCAACAAAAGGGAGGTAAAACCTATTTTTATTTGTCATCACTGTGGTAGGTATGGACACATTCATCCTTATTACTTTGAATTGTTTGGTAAGGTGTCTCAAAAGGGTAGAAATTCAAATACCTTTTGGGTTAGGAGACAACCTTACATGTCTAGGTGGAATACCAAGATTCATGAGGGTGTTCACAACGCCAAGACATTTACCAAGACCGTTAGACCTGATTTTGTTAAGACCAAAAAGATTTAGGTGAGAAAAGATGATTTGACTTGTTTAGTTGTTCACACTGCTCTAAAAGCACGTGACTCACACATGTGGTATCTTGATAGTGGGTGCACTCTTCATGTGTCTGGTAACAAATCCTACTTCACCTCCCTTGAAAAATATGAAGGAAGAATTGTTACCTTTGGAGATGGCGGCACTTCTAGAGTCATTAGTAAGGACTCTATAAGTGTTGCTGGTCTTCCCAAGCTGGAAAATGCTTTACTTGTTGATCGTCTTAAAGCAAATCTATTGAGCATTAGTCAAATGTGTGATTCCCACCATGAAGTATTGTTTTCAAAAAATAAATGTGAAATTTTGGATAAAAAGGGAAATACTGTCTTACATGGGGTTCGCACATCTGATAACTGCTATGGGATCGTTACTACTAATGATCTCACTTGTCACTCTGCCATCATAAGTAACATTGATTTGTGGCATCAAAGATTAGGTCACATGAATTTCAAAGACCTAACTAAGATAGCCAACAAAGAGCTTATGAGAGGAGTACCTAAACTGGGTAAGAATCTGAACCATGTGTGTGGACCATGTCAACTTGGAAAACAAACCCGTGCCCCTCATAAAAAGGTGAACAACTTAACAACCAAATGTCCTCTTGAATTGGTTTACATGGACTTAATGGGACCTACTCACACTGAAAGCATCAGAGGTAAAAGATACATTTTTCTAACTGTTGATGATTTTACTCGATTTTCGTGGGTAAATTTTTTAAGGGAAAAATCTGATACGTTTGATGCTTTCCAGGACTTAGTCCTTAAAATCCAAAATGAACAGGGTGTTTCCATTGGGCGTATCATAAGAATCCGAACTGATCATGGTCGTGAGTTTGAAAATAGTTCGTTTTCAGATTTTTATGATATGCATAGAATTAAGCATGAATTTTCTGCACCTATTACTCCACTACAAAATGGAGTAGTTGAGAGGAAGAACAGGGTGGTTCAAGACATGGCTAGGGTCATGCTCTTTACTAAGAAACTTCCTCCAAAGTTTTGGGCTAAAGCCCTAAATACTGTTGTTTATGTCATAAATCACGTGTATTTAAGGCCCGACACTTTACAAACTCCATATGAATTGTGGAAGGGATTGAAACCTAATGTAAAATACTTCAGAACTTTTGGGAGTAAGTGTTACATTTTCAAAGATAGAGAGCCTTTGGGCAAATTTGACTCCTGAAATGATGAAGGTATTTTTCCAGGGTATTCAACCACTAGTAGGGCTTTTCGAGTCTATAACCTGCGAACTTCTTCTTTAATGGAATCAATCAATGTGGTTATAAATGACACAGGTCCCCCTACTCTAGCAATAAATGAGGATGACAATGGTGAGTCTCCAATCCTAGATACTGAACCACAAAGTCAAAGGGAAGCTGAGGTTCAAGCACAAGAAGTTGAAACAGCACCATCCTCACAGGTAAGTCAAAGTCCAAAGAGTGCACAAAGAGACATCACTCTTGATGCATTTGTCATCACAAGTCTTGAGTTCAAACCATCAGCACGGGTGAAATTGAATCATCCAGCTCAACAGGTGATTGGAAGTGTATCGAATCGAATGAAAACCCCAAGATAGATTCGGGATAAGGTATCACATATGTGTTATGTTTCATTAATTAAACCTAAGAATTTTAAAGAGGCCTTGCTAGATGATAGTTAGGTCAATGCTATGCATGAAGAATTAGGTCAATTTGAACGTAACAATGTTTGGACTCTAGTTTCCAGACCTAGAGACATGAATGTGATAGGTACCAAGTGGATCTTTAAAAATAAATCTGATGAGAATGGTACTGTGGTTAGAAATAAAGCCAGGTTGGTTGCTTAAGGCTACACACAAGTAGAGGGTGTTGACTATGATGAGACGTTTACCTCAATTGCATGCCTCGAATATATTCGTATTTTACTTGGTGTTGTATGTTTTCTTGGTTTTAAATTGTTTCAAATAGATGTGAAAAGTGCCTTTCTGAATGGGTACTTGAAAGAAGAGGCTTATGTTGAGCAACCAAAAGGGTTTGAGGACCCTAAATATCCAAACCATGTCTACAAGCTAGACAAGGCTTTGTATGGGTTGAAACAAGCCCCTCGGGCTTGGTATGATAGACTTACTACCTTTCTTCTTGATAATGACTTTCAAAGGGGTAGTGTGGATAAGACTCTATTTGTAAAACATACTAAGTCTCATATTCTTGTTGCTCAAATTTATGTTGATGATATTGTGTTTGGATCCACTGCTGATCATCTTGTGAAAATATTTTTCGGATTGCATGACACATGAGTTTGAGATGAGGTTGTCTTATTTCTTGGGTCTTCAAATTAGACAGTCTCCTTCGGGTATGTTTGTTTCTCAGACTAAGTATGCCAAAAATCTTGTGTCAAAGTTTGGTCTTGAGTCTGCCAAACATACACGTACTCCCATGAGCACCAGTCTTCACCTTTCCAAAGATTCCTCGGGTATTGATGTAGATCCTACCCTTTATAGGAGTATGATAGGGAGTCTTCTTTACCTACAGCTAATCGTCCTGATATTGCGTTCAGTGTAGGTGTTTGTGCCCATTACCAAGCCAGTCCTAAAGAGTCTCATCTTCATGCTATCAAATACATCATTAAATATGTTAATGGGACATTGGGGTATGGGGTTTGGTTTTCTACTGATACTAAAGCTGAAATTACTAGTTTTTCTGATGCCGACTAGGCAGGGTGTGCTAATGATAGGAAGAGTACATCTGGGGGGGGGGGTGTTTTTACCTTGGGAATAATTTGATTTCCTGGCATAGTAAAAAGAAAAATGCCATCTCTCTTTCAACTGCTGAGGCTGAGTACATTGTTGCAGGGAGTTGTTGTGCACAAATACTGTGGATGAAGCAAATGCTTCATGATTATGGGATAGAACATAACACTCTCACCCCTTTTTTGTGATAACACAAGTGCCATAAACATTTCAAAAAATCCTGTCCAACACTCTCGCACCAAACACATTGACATTCGTCATCATTTTATTCGAGAGTTAGTGAAAGAAGGCCTTGTTGTTCTTGAGCATGTACCCACTGAGCATCAAAAAGCTGATATTTTTACAAAACCCCTTGATCTTCTTCGGTTTGAGTTTCTTAGAAAGACCTTGGGTGTGGTGCTCAGTAACTAGGGTGTTACTTGTTTTTTTAAGTGGGTGTGAGTGCTTGGCTTTCTGTATACTTGGATGTCATAATCTCATGGTCATTGCTTCATGTTATCTTTGCATCAAAAATGAATATGAACACTGCTCATGCTACTTACAAGATCTCATTCTTCTTTGTTCATAGCTCATTCTGAATGCCCATACTCATTTACTTCATAATCTCATTCTGTACACATCCTTGAGATAAACTGTTGGAGGGGTTTTTGCACAAGTGATCAAAGTTCTCTATGGACCACTAATAGTGTTTCTTGTACTTTGACAGAGGAATTGACCGGCACTAGTATATCATGGGTGATGTTGAGTCTCTTAACCATTTACCATCTTTGTTCACTTCCATGGTTTCTTCCTCAATTCATTGAAATTCGGGCATTAGGAAAAGGCTACCTCAGAGGCACCAACCAGGCCATCCTTTTTTATTTTATCCTTCTCTAGTTTGGTCTCCATACTCTTGAGCATGCATGCCACCAGTGAGTGCCCACAAGAAAGAAAATTTGAAAAAAAAAAAAACAAAAACAAAAACAAAAAAGGAATCATTGATTGAGGGGAAGCCTCCGCGTTTACTCAACAAATACCCCGTGATTCCTAGTGGTTTGACTTTTCTCTGTGATGTTCAGTTACTCTTGTTAGAGGTCCAGCCATCTGATCACTACAAGGATTAACTATAACTTTGTGATTCTCAAGGATTGCACACACACACATTATTTTTGTGAGCTCTCATGTGTGTTTTTGAGTTATGCATTCTCATGTTGTTTATAATCATTGATTAAATTCTATCTGACTTGTTCATGATCTTGTGATTCATTTTTTTTACGAAACAAGTTAACAGGATTCATGGTTGATGGCTAATCTCATCTCAGTATTACAGTCTTCTAATTGGACTCCCCGTTGGTTACAGGACATCTTAGTTGATTTTTTGTTAAAAAAAAAAAATTGATGTCTTGTCCCCGCTCGAGCAGACAATCCCACGCTCAAGCGTGGTTTTGGGTCTTGCAGCATTTTGTGCCATGTTTTGCAGTTCTGTGAGGGTTGTTTTGGCACTCGAGCGTCCGTTTTCCAGCTCGAGCGTATCCGCGTGTGCTTCTTTTCACGCTCGAGCGTTAAACCCAACGCTCGAGCGGACTGGTTTTGTTTAAATTCTTTCCGCCTCGACCCTTCAGTTCATTTTTTCCCCTAATTTCTGTCTCTCTTCCCTAGGGCTTGGATTGCGACCTCATTGGGCTTGATTTTTCCATCCCACTTCCTCTTCATCTCCAATTCAAACTTGTTAAGTTTCTCTTTGTTTTTCCTCTGTTATTTTGGCTCTTGTGAAGGTCGTCTTTAGGTTGTATTTTTTTTGTTTTTTTTTTGTTTCGTTTTTTTTTTCTTTCACTTGCCTCACACACTCTCACCAAGTCTTGGTTTCATCTTAATGGTGAGTTTACTGCGTTTTTATGTAGTTTGCTGTGTCCATAGTTCTAGGGTTCTTCGTTATTGATCTAATGCCTTACATTGTGCTCTCTCATCTCTCAATTATATGTTGCTTTGATGAGTTTGGTTCAGCTTTGCTAGGTTTTGGATACAAATTAGTGTCTTATTTTCATTATACTGTCATTCATATTATGCTCTGAGTCTGTCATTGTTATTATGCTAGGTTTTGATATCTTTATAACACTGATACTAATGTTTACTGTGCTCTGTAGCTTTGGTTTTTGGGATTGTTTTGTTTTGGGTTTCAGTTGTGTTTGGTGTCACTATGTCTGCTCCCAAAAGACGCAAGTCTACTGTGTCGCGTCCTTCGTTTAATCCTGATAGATTTCCCTCTGCCAAATAAGCCAAGTTATTTTGAAAGTCGTTTGCGTCTAGGACTGTTCATCTCGAACGTCATGTCCAGCCCAATACCTTCGAGTCTATTCCCATCCGTCCTTTGTTTGATCCATTAGGCGGAGACTTGGTTTTGTCCTTCTTCAGACGCCAAAATCTAGACTGGGTCCGTGAGTTTTTCTGCAATATTGAGAATATAGATGATATTGGTCCTTCCTTCACCACGTGGGTTCGAACTAAGTCCATCTTTGTCACTCCCGAGCTTATTAGAGGGTGTAGACACCCCATTTTTGACCGACCTTAAGACTCAGACGTCACCAATTGAGCGCTCGGTGATGTTGCATATTGTGCTCGTTCTGAGGTTGCGGAGTCTCAGCTACGAGCCTTGCCTCCGGACTTTGGGGCTCTTTTGTGCTTTGCCTCGGTTTGTGAACCGGGTCCTGTTTTCTCTATTTTCTCTTCTCGAAGGGAGGGAGAGGTCTCGTAGACCATCTCTTAGTGGCCATAGGCTACGCTTCATGGTCGTAAGCCATTTTTCCTATTTGAAGCCCGGTTTCCGGTTTTCGGAGCCGTCGGCCGTATGCCCCGGTTCGGGACCGCTTAACTACCTCCGTTTACTCCGGTTTTTGGCACACATCTTATTTCCTCCCTTTAGAGGGACACTGTGGCCCGGGAGACCACCTTCGTGGTCATACGCCACTTCCGGTGCCTAACAGCCTGTTTTCAGGGTCCCGAACCGCGCGTTTTGGCCCCCAAACCTTCGTTTTGCATCTGTTTTGGTCCGTTTTTAGTAGAGACCCTATTTTCACTATTAGGGAGGTGGTAGGATGGTGGCCGGCCACCTCTTTCCCTGAAAAGCCAGTTTTCTCGTTTTCTCTCTCCAAAAGCTGATTTTTCTGGCAGAAAGCTGGTTTTTCTCACTTTTGAGCCACATTTTCTGGCTTTTCATACCACCATGGTGATCTACTCATCTGGGAGGCCACCAATATGGGTAGGCCGACCAGTAATTCTTCTTGACCCTTTTGAACCTTGTTAAAAAGCTAACTTTTCTCTCTCCTGGGCCACATTTTCTGGTTTTTCACCACAGGGCTATGTTCTACTCATCTGGGAGGCCACCTTTCTGGGTAGGCCGACCAGCAATTTTGCTTGACCCTTTTGACCCCTGGTCGGCCGACCATAGGGAGTGGCTGGCCGGCCACCTTAGCTGGTCGGCCAGCTTTCTGCTTTTTGCTTTTCTCAAGTGCAACACAGTTGTGCCAGCTGTGAAGCACTTGACCCACTGTCCGAGATTTTGAGCCTCGTTTTGATCCTTTTTAATTGGTTTTGCCCCCTTGCTTAACTTCTTGGAGAATCTTGACTCTTTTGTCAAGCTTCTTGAGGAAGCTTGACCATTTTGGTCTAGCTTCCTCAAGAAGCTTGACCTTTTTGGTTAAAGCTTCTTTGAGAAGCTTTGACCCCTCCCTTGGCTTCTCCAAGAAGCCTTACTTCTCTCCCTCTATATAACCACCCCCCCACCTCATTTTGCAAGGGTTAGAAAAATTTGGCCAAGGCACATGCACTCCACCCTCCATAGCCTTCTTATCCAAAGCTCCAAACCCTAATTTTCTTGGGCATTTACACTACACCTCTAAGCCTAACACCTCCACCATCCATTCCAGCACCTTGGAACTCATTTTTAGAGGTTCAAAGCTCACTTTCTTGGTCCAGGGTTGGCTGCATTGTTGTGCTACAAGGGTAAGTCCTCATTTCTCCCTTTTTTGCATTATTTTGCTCTATACCTTAGCTCCATTTGCAAGCATTTTTGAGCCAGAGTGTAATCTGAAAATAGTCTTATTTTAAGCTCCTCTTCATGTTTGTTTAAGGGCACTTGGCTGTTTGAGGTCATCTACTTTCCCTTATCTTCTATCTCTCTTTTAGGGCTATTTTTGCATCATATTTTAGGCTTGTGAACATTTTCGAGATTTGTCATAAACTGGAAAAGTTCTTATTTTGAGCCCATCTTCAAGTTTTATTAAGGGCATTTTTCTGTTTGGGGTCATCTTCCCCTATGCATGCTTCATCTCTTCATGATTAAGGCTATGCATTAGAGCATTTGCATTGGCCATGGTTTGGCCTCTTAGCCACTGAAATCTAGTAGATTTTTAGTGGCTTAGATGCATTTTTAAGGGCCAAAATTAGAGGGGGGGTGACCCCCTCTTTCCTTGTCTTGTTTGGGGTCTTTTGGGCTTCCAAAGGGACCCTATTTTCATGCATTGAAGTCATGTTTCAGGCCCAATTTTGTGGGTTTTAAGGTCTGCCTTGGGTCTGTCCAGCCCCCTTTTGATCATATTTTATGTCTATAATGCATGTGTAAAACAATTCCATTCAAGGCCTTTTGAGGGAGCCTTTCATCGTATGCTTCCCAGAATATTTCAGGGCCTATTTGGTGAGTTTTAGGGCTGTCATAATCCATTTCTAGAGTTGGTTTTGCCATGCTAAGTGTCTATCGTGTATGTCCTTAACAACCCCTTGAATGGCCTTCCAAAGAAGCCCCTCATTTTTGCATGCATTGGCTGCATTTCAGTGATTATTTGGGCGTATTTTGGCATGTTTTGTTCACTGTTTTTGGCTAGTTTGATGAGTTCTCATTTGCTTCATATACATGCCATGTAAACCATGCTTGCTAGCCAATATTGCATGCTATTTTAGTCCATCATGTTAGCATCTATTGGCCATACTCTATACTAGAAATGTGCATATTTTGGGACTGCCTTTGCTCTGTCTTTATGCTTCATGATCAAATAATGCTTTCTTTGTGCGCTTGTGGTTCAATGCATGTGCCTAGTTTTGAGTTTCGGGGCTTATTCCATGCATCGGGTGCCATATTTCCATGTTTCGGGACCATTTAGCATCATGTTTCAGTGCAGAAATTTACATGTTTGGATGCCATCTTGCATCCTTTGTCATGCCTTGGTAGAGTGGTATTTTATGCCTTAGGTTCGGTCCTCGGTTTGCGTGCATGTGTGCACGCATTTCGGTTGTCTCATTTTCATCTAACGGATATTGATGTGAGTGTGGCTGAGGTCCACTCATGTTGGTGTATGTCCATTATGCATTGTGTATGCCTTTTCAATTGATAACATTACGTATGCTAGGTTGCGTGTTAGAGCATTGCGTATGCCATGTTACGTCGAGCATTGTGTATGCCATTTCATAGCATTGTGTATGCTAGGTTGTATGTTAGTCGCATTGTGTATGCCATCTCATTTGCATCGTGTTTGGGATAGGAGTTAGCCCAAGCACGGGAAACGAGGTACGTTTCGTACTCCGAGTGACGGAACGTGTCTCAATTCCCCGTCGCCGACACTCCGGATTATCCATGATAGAGTTTAGGTCTTGTTGTGTTTTCATGTGCATTTATTTCATATTGAGTCGTGCAATTCGACTCCTCGGCCATCATGCATCGATATGCGTGATTGGTGGCATGAGGATCGAAGACTACACTCCCTGAAGAGTAGTTATGCATACATATGTGAAATATTTTGCCATGCCCCTTTGTTGCTCTCTGTTGCAGTAAATTAGAAATCAGCGGCCTTTTGGAGCGTTGCGCAATATTCCGAAAACAATTGCAAATAGAGGCAAATTGGGGCATCGCAATGGATTTCCGCGCCGGGCAACTCAAGCGTGCATCTCCCATCATTCGGAACAGAGCTGAGGCAGTCTATAGGCTTGCATGCTAATTTACTCGTTTTCCTAGATTAATTTGTTAATTAATTAGGGTTTTGTAATATTTAATTATTCATTTCGGACTGTACTATTTATTCGGACTGTATTATTCTTTTGGACCCTCCGAGCGAGGGCAATGTTGTAATAAGTGTGCGTGCGTGTGATGTATGTCTTCCAACCCCACGTCTTTCTCCCTTTTATTTACCAGCTTATGATGGTTAGATTAGGGCATGTTTCAATTAGCATATAGTATGATAGCATGTTTGCATTCATTCATCAGTCTTGCATACACCGGGCTCGACGCATCATACTAACTGCATTTGTATTTCAATTCCGAGTTGAATACTTTTTAGTTGTAGCATCATCATATGCCATGTTTAGAATAGCCGAGCCTATCTTAGTTGTATTTTGCATGTGCTGCATTAGGCATTTCTGTATAGTTAGGATCATGCATGGATTTCTAACATAGTTTATGTTTTGGCTTGGAGTACTCGGTAAGTTTTACGCTTTAGCATCCTTGCATGTGTGTGAGTGACTGCCATGATAGCATGCTTACCATGAGGCTATGTGCTTATATGATATACCTACCTGAATGCCTGTGGGTGAAGGTTGGGTTATCCGAATTGGAACAATTCATTAAATGCGAGTTTTAAGCCCACTAGATAGTGGCAAATCATCTTGTTTTCTAAGCCCACCTGAGGGTGGCAAATCCACATTTTAGCCTACTTGCGAGTAGCAAACCATTTTCAAAACAAACATGAGATGTGTTGTTCCAATTCAGGCGACCCAGTCTATACGTGTATGCTGTGCGCATCACATAGTAAATCTAGGCTAATAACCGGAATAAGAACGCATAATGTTTTCAAAACTAGATATCATGGTTAGTAGAGGCCGATCTTTGATCGGGCGAGCGGGGGTGCTCACGAAGTGACCTTCCTCAATCGTACCCAAGTTCCCGAGCCGAGGCAACTTTGGTGATGACGGACACGTGACCTTAGGCAACGAGTCAGGGTTTCCTAAATTTTCCAAAATAAAATATTTAGGTGGCGACTATGTATCTGGCAAAGCAGTCCATGTTTGGCACTTCTTTCAAAAAATCTGTTTTCAAAAAAACGATTTGCCGGATTTGGACTCTTTGATGATTTCATCGGTCTTGCATTGCACTCTGCGAGATTAGAGACAGGACCGTGACATTGAGTCCTGAACTGTAGTGAGCCCAATGAACAAAACGGAGGGATTTCCTCCCGGGACGTTCGGGGACGTCTACAGAGGGCTTTTTAGTATTGACCGTGTGTTTCCAGAACATTATCCTTTTCTGGTTCATCCTACTTTTGATTTTAATGTCATGGCTAAAGTGTTGTGTGGTGCTCCTCGTAACTGGATCAAGGGCACTTTGATTAAACAGTTTGAACTCCTTCCTAAGTTTCAACTGCTTAATCTTGTTGTGTGTGCTAATATTATTATCACAACTCACTCTTCTGAAATCAATCAAGAACAAGGGTTCATTCTTTTCTGTATTACTCATCATATGTCCATCGATCTTGCCACCCTCATTCTTCGTAAGATGATTTCTATCTTTGGTAACAAGCAATTAGGTCTCCCTTATGGTTGTTTAATCAACCGTCTCTTGTCCCGGCTTGAAGTTCCAGTTTTAGAGGATGATGAGTATACCTTTCCATCTAGGCCCTTCACTAAGAAGACTATTTCCCAGAGTCGTGCACATGTTAAGGGGGAGTCTTCTAGGGTTACTACTTCTGCAGGTATAACAGCTGGACTTGTAGAGGAGGCAGAGATTGATGTTGCCATAGTTGGTGCTGTGGAGGATGATGTTCCACCCTGGACTTTTCATGACCAGCTTCGACATTTCGAGGAGGTTGTGACACAGCGGTTGGATTTTCTGGATGCTCGGTTTGATGCCTTCGATGGCCACCTTGGACAGTTGGAGCAGTCCGCTGTCCAGACTACTACTCAGCTCGCTCATATTATCTATTTGCTTTAGATCCAGCAGCCTCCTCTTCCCCCTGATGCTTGACACAGATCTCTGTTTGTTGGACTGTTTTACTCCTTGTCTCTCGGCCAAAAAGGGGGAGAATTTTTTAATGTTTGAAGATGCAGTTTGGATATTTGGTGGTACAGTTTGGATATTTGGATACTTTGATATATTTTCGCATACCGTTTGGATATTTGGTGGTACAGTTTGGATATTTGGATACTTTGATATATTTTGGCTATAGTTGTTGTTGTTGTTTTTTTTTTTTTTTTTTTTTTTTTTTTTGTATATCTGTTGTTTTTGTGGACTTTCGTTTATTTCATAGTCATCTGTTTTGATATCTTCTTATGCAGTTCCACAGTTTTTGTTTTTCTGGTGTGTTGCTTGCTGCCTCACAGGTGGATGTTTGATGGATTGTTCAGATGGCAGCTCAACGTATTTTTTGATTACATCAGCTTCTTTGTTGATTACAGAGTTGTTTTGTTTACTTATCCGCTAGGTTGTCAGGTTGTCTAGTGCATGTGTTTTAAGGAAAATTGTGTAGAAGAGTTTTGTCTGGGAATTGACAAAGGGGGAGATTGTTAGGTCCCTTTATTGTCAAATCCTCGTACAAACTCTGTTTTGAAAAGTTGTAATTTTTCCTTATTTTTTGTCTTTCCCGCTCGAGCGGGACCATTGGCGCTCGAGCGTAATATGTGATGTCTCAGTAGTTGATTGTGTCTGTAAATATACTGAGAAGTGTGATTTCGCACTCGAGCGTGTGTTCCAGCGCTCGAGCGGGCTGTCCTACGCTCGAGCGGAGATCGCGACCTCAGTTTTCTATTTATATCTGGTTTAGGCAGATTTTAGGGTTTACTTTTCCTAGATCTTGTTTAAGAGTCTTAGGATTTTGTTTGAGATTTTCTTCTGAAAGTCGTGTTGAGTTTTCCTTGATGATTTGAGTGAGTTCTAAACTCATGATCTAAGATACATACATCAAGGAGTTTGTTACTTCATATTCAAGAGTGTTCTTCTTTGGTGGAATCTGGAGATTCATGCGTGGAGCATCAAAGGAGGTTGATACTAAGCGTGGCTGTTGATTCGGCAGTAGAAGTTGTGGATTCAACTTCAAATTGATCAATTCCGAGGCGAAGGCTGTGGTGAAAATTTATAGAAGCTTGAAGACAAATTTGATGCGTTTGGTAATTTGTTGGTTGTCTTTGTAATCTTCTTTCTTCAGTAGTGGATTGATTAGTGGCGTTTTGCCCGTGATTTTTTATCACAGTTGAAGGTGCTTCAATTGGGGTTTTTCCACATAAAAATCGTTTGTGTCGATTTATTACTTTTTGAAAACAACAATCTAAACCACTTTCATAAGTGCTTGTTGATTTAGATTGTGTGTTTTGAATAATTGGGAATTTGTGGAATTAAATCTTTATCTAATCACGAATCACTTAGGAATTTCATCAAATAATAAAAAAAAAATACAACAACATTAAACATTTATGTTAAAAAAAATGCCTAACATGTAAAAAATAAATAAAATAAATAAAACAGTGATATTTACTTAACAAAATATTAAACATTAATGTTCAAAAAAAAATGTCCAACATGTAAAAAATAATATATATATATATATATATAAAGTCCGCTGAACTATTTTTCTAATACCACCTCTACATCCTCTATCCCAATCCCCTTTCCAAGGCCCAACTTAATCCGAACATTCATTTCAATCCCTTTTCTTTCTCCCAAAATAAACACAGCATTAGTGAGACTCACCTCAACCTCAATCTCAATCTCAATCTCAATCTCAATCTCAATCCTCCATCCATCTCTTGAAACAAATAGGGCCTAGGAGTGATCTCATTTTTTCTTTCTCCCTCCGCCACCTCGTGTTTTGAAAATACTAAAACTAATATGTATATTTAGTTCCTACCTACTATTTTTTTTTTTTTTTTGTTTTTTTACTTTATCACCACAAGATTACAAATACAAACTACACAATTTTTGTCTTTTGATAAAACCTCCAATTAATAAATGTCATAAAAAAGAAAAAGAATAAAGAATACTCGTTTGTTGAATATTGTTTACTTGAAAGTACTACGAAATATATTCATATTGTACTTTGTAATTTTTAGGTGGAATATTGTAGAGGGAATTACAGTCCACCAATATTTATACATGAAAAAGTTTAAAATTTTAATTATTAATGTTTGTAAAATTTATCATTGATGTGTAATTTTTTTAAAAAATTTGCACTGAACTAGAATTTCCCCAATATTTTACTTTATCATCATTTCATTAATTATTAAAACAATTTGTTAGGTTTTATTTATTGGCAATCCCGTTTGACAAAACTCCTTTGAGTTGTAATTTTATTCGCACTTTTATTTCAGTAAGGCTATGAGCGTTTAGATGCGAATCCAACCCGAATTGTGCTTTTCAGAGAAGTTTGTGATGCTAATGCTTTCAAGATTGCCACTTCGCTGATTATGACGGGGATCGAGCTGCCCGGTCAGCTCGCGGGGGTCCAGGGGGCAGCGCCCCTTGGCGGGTTCGGGGCAGCGCCCGAAGCAAAATGCAAAAATGCATTAAAAGTTGCCTGTTCGATCATGTTATATTTTTCCAGTTTTTCCAGTTTTGGCCTGTCCGCTCGAGCAGGGAAAGGGACGCTCGAGCGGGGATAAGAAGCTCTCAGCATCTCTGCAGTCGCCTGCAAAAGTACTGGATAGTGTGATTTGCCGCTCGAGCGGCAAAACCGACGCTCGAGCGTGGAGCCTGTATGAAATCACAGAATTTGAAGTCTCCGCTCGAGCGGGGAAAAGGGCGCTCGAGCGGATCGCGCGATCCCAGATTTCCAGATTTGTTAAGGAGTTGGTTTGCTTCTGAAACTAGGATTGCTTTGGTTTTCTATAAATAGTTGGTTTTCTCCCAACACTAGAGGGACTTCTCCAGATCTACTTTTTGGATCTTAAGGTTTATATCTGGAGATATTTTGCTAGTTTCTTTGATGTTTTATTGAGTATTCAACTCATGGTTTAAAGAGAGTACATCAAAGGTTGTGTTTTGTTCTACAAAAGAGAGAGTTGTTCTTCGGTGGATTCTGAAGAATTCGAGCCTGAAGCTTTGGTAGATTCCGGGGTGGCTCATCGTAAAGACAATTCCGAGGTGAAGACGGGTTGGAAGAGGCACATAGAGGTTGGTTCAATTAGGCGTGGATTCGCTAAATAATTGAGAGTATACCTGTGTAATTCCTTTTAATCTTCTTAGTGGATTGTTTTGTGGCTGTTGCCCGTGGTTTTTTTATCACAGTTGGAGGTGTCCAATTGTGATTTTTTCCACGTAAAATTGTTGTGTCTCTTTGTCTTGATTGTTTGATTGGGATTGTTATATTCTGCTTAAAATTGATACATAATCACAAATCAACATCTAGGGGATTTCTAGATTTTTTCACAATTCATTTTAAATTGAACTAAATTTATTCAAATTAAAAATTTTAAGGACAAAGTTAATAAAATTAAAACTTAAAAGATCAAAGTGATATCCTACATAAAAAGTACAAAATTTTGTTTATCACAAAAAAAAAAAAAAAATTAACTTTTTGCAAATCACAAAAAGTATAACTTTATTACAAAAAGCATAATTTTGTTATTCATAACCTTGGGAGTACATAATATAATTTCACCATTCATAACTTTCACTACAAAAATCGTAACTTCCATCACAAAAATTCGTAACTTTCACCGCAAAAATCATTACTATTCTTCCGATGTGCACCTTTTTTTGAATGCTTACTATAACATTTCCCTTTTTTTCTTTCAACCTTCCATTCCTTATAGATTATTTCTAACATAGAATAATCTTGAGCATTCACACAGTTAGACGGCAGAAAATGGCATCAAAAGTCTGGGGATAGTTAATATTTTGAATCATTCAGCACATAATAAAAAGAATGGATCAAGATGCTTTCTCATTTTTTTTTTCTTTTTTTTTTTCCTGCAAAATAATCTTAATGTAATATTTCAACAATTCAAATTCAAGTACAATCAAACCACGTCTTTTTAGAGTGTGTAGTTTAAAATAAAAATAAAAATATTTAAATATTATTCTGCATTGATTTCAAACTTAAACAGTTAAATTATGTCTTTTGTTTACGCGAGCTTTGCATAGAAGAATGGCAGATAGATGGATATGGATGCATGAACGATGTGCTTGTTATTATTATATTCTTCAACATGAGGTCCTGCCTAACCTTCCATGAGGCCTACGACGAAAATTTAATGGGAGACTTATTATATTTAAATGTAAATTTAAATAATATTTATCAGTTTTTGTGTATGGTAATTTATTATGTAAAATTCAATTTACTCTTTGATACTTGTAACTAAAATTTTGGTAAGTTATTTAAAGCCTTTACAACAGTTATGAAATGAAAAGTGTCATGAGTTATATAATAAATAAAATTTATAGATTCAAAGTGAAGATTATCATTAAAAATAAAAGAAAGAAAAAATCAATAGTAACCTATGAAATATGGGCACTTTGACAAAAATTATTTATTTCATCCATACAACTAATTACATCACTATTAATACTATTATTATTTGAATAACGTCATTATAGGAGTGTCAAGCCGAAGACAAACAGTAGTACCTTGTCAAGCCCAAGACAAACAGTAGTAGCTTGACGAACAGTAGTAGCTTATGTAGGGGTGAGCATGACCAATTCTTTATCTACGGATCTTGAAAAATTGGAACCAATTAAATCCGTTTAAATTGTGGAACCAATCCGAATAAATCTATTTAAACACAGATTGGATCGGTTTAGGATCACAGATTTAGATGATTAAATAATAAAAATATATATATAACACTTTAATTTCATAAAAATATAAATATAGTATCATATTAGTTTCACAATAGTAGCATGCATTTTCATAATAGCGACAAACTGTTCTAAAATTTAGATAATCATAAGAAAACTAGTTCCACCATAAGTATTTAGACTATTATAAATTAACACTAAAAACTAGCAAATAAAAGTAATAAAAGAAAATACTATGCAAGTTTAGGCTTGAATTTAATTTTTATATAAAATAAGATAAGATACTATGCATGAGGGTATATAATAAAAATATAGACTATTTGTATACGGTCCGGATCGGTTCCAATCTGGAACCGTGGGGTTCAATCCGGAACCAATCTGTGAACTACGGATTTTTAATTTTTCAATCTGGAGCGGAACTACGGATTCAAAAAACTAATCCAAACCTACTGGATTAGACTGCACTGGACTGGATCGGATTACGAATTTCACAGATTCCTTCCTCAGCCCTAAGATTATGATGGCATTTCGACCAAAATATTGTACTCGTACCGAGTATTATCAAGTATCAATACTTTGTATGGTTGCTTTTGCATACATACTAGATATGCAAAACATATTCAAAAAAAATTTCTTAATTTTTGTTGTACCTCAAATGTACCTAGTATATACCCAAGCAAGCTGTACCTCATTCGAAATAGTGTTTTCTTCTAATATAGGGGTAAAATTAATTTTATTGGACTTTTATTATTATTATTATTATTATTATTATTATTATTAACATGATTTTAAAATTAAGTTATAGTTTGTAAGTTATTTAGTACAATGACATTTAATTTTAGTTTATACTGCTACTTTTGACATCAATGTGAATTGTAGTTTGGATCATACGAAAGAAAATCATTTAACGAATTTTTGCATCAATATAAATTTAAAATAATTACTTTTTTTTTTTATAAACGTACCCAGTCATACGTGTACTTATTTTTAAAAAAAATTTACCATATTAACATACTCGTATCGTACCAATTTCAGTACCTGAACCCGTACATGTGCTACCAGTTTCTCCATTCTAATTTTATTTTATTTTATTTTTTGCCTCTTTAAGAAGCATTCTTTATGTATAAAAAAAAATTAGGAATTCAAAAAGTTTATCACGAGAATTATTGGAAAAGTAATTGTATTTTATGGATTCAAATTTAATTTATTGTGGATCACAGTTACAATAAATATGGTTCACATTTTAAACCATGGATATTTTTTAAGTATGTAACTTTAGTATAAGATGGTTTTGTGTACCCAAAAAAAGGGGGAAAAACAAGAGGGGAGATTTTGACTTTTTTTTAAGACATTTTATTTTGTATATTTTTATTTTTATTATTTCATATTTTGCTCAAGTTTCTATTTAATACATTTAACCTAGATGCGCAAGTAGGGCTGTAAACGAGTCAAGTCGAGCCGAGTTTTAATATGTTTGAGTTTGTTTATTAAGATTTTAATAAATTCGAGCTCGAGGTCGAACTCGATAAAAATTTAAAGAACCGAACTCTAGCCAAGTTGGTTTAGGCTTGACTTGAGCTAGAGCCTGTTCACGAGCCTTAATGTGCCAAAAAATTTATAAATTCATACTTACTTATGAGACTGAAGTTAAAATTAAAACTTTAATTATACAATTATATATAATATATATAAACATTCTAAAAAAAATTTCATATTTTATCAAAATAACAATATCTACTACCACTATTATGTAAATGCAGTATCTATAGTTAACTATTATTTACATTAATATTTTTTAAATATATAAATAATGTATTTATCTTATTTTTTATACATATTTTTATATTATTTAATATATAAATAATAAATATTAAATGAGTCCGTTAACGAGTCGATCTTACAAGCCAAGTTTTAGAATGTTTGGAATTGTTTATTAAAAATTTAAAGAGCTTGAGCTCAAGCTCAAACGCAAACGCAAAAAAAAATTTAACGAATCGAGTTCGAACAAGCTCTTATCGAGCCGAGTCTGTTCACGAACGATTCTGTTCATTTGCAACCCTATGCACAAAAGAACTTTAAAAAATTGATTATTTTTTGTAAAAAAGAAAAAAAAGAAAGAAAAAAAAAAAAAAAAGGAAAAGCTTAGGTAGTGTTTGGTAGAGTTTTGTAAATGTGATTTGAGAGTATGAGTTGTATTTTGAGTTTGTGTAAAATTTGTTTGGTAAAGAGTTTTGAAAATAGTTTTGGAAAAGAGGTTTGATTTGAGTGGGAAATTATTGATGTGACATTTGATATGTGATACAAAAATTTACAACTCATAACTAAACATACAATTCAAAATTATTTTAAAGCACATAAAAAATTTAAAAATTTTCAGAAAATATTTGTCCCGATTATGTAAATCAATTGCAAAAAAAAAAAAAAAAAAAAAAAAATCTGGAAATTAACCGGACATCCGGGTGGACATCCGGGTGGTCATCCGGGTGGTCTACCGGGTGGTCTTCCTTTGGACAGAAAACACGCCTGTGTGCACAGAGTTCTCTGCAGAGAGTGTAGAAAATTGATTTGAAAACGTAACCAAACATCATGCGCCAAAACACACGCAGAAAATTGATTTGAGAATACAAACAAACAGAGCCTTAAAGACTACCAAATCTAGTTTTTCGCACAGCAAAGCACTTATATGATCTGCCAGGTCAAATATTTCCTTTTACATTACATTTTAATTTGGGAAAATTATATCGGTAGTCCTTATATTTTGATTTATTTTGGCAATACAATTAAAAGTCCATTTTTTGACTTTTTGACTTTTTTGAGTCACATCACTTTTCTATTTTTTTTCCACATTTTTAAATAAAAAAAAAAACCAAAAAGCCAGTTTGTGTCAATATAGTTCTTATAATTGTAATTAGCTTGATTTTGACGCTTAATTTTAGATTTTATGTCAATTTGGTCCAGTTGATAATACCAATTAAGATTTTTTTATTTTTTCTTTTTTTAAATGGTCATTGAATTGGTTGAGTGAGTTAGTTAAGGTTAACTCATTAAGTTGAATAATTTTATAATTTTGTTTATAAAAATATAACACATGCTGCTTATATGCATATTTTCCATAAAAACACTACCAATTTTAATAATTTGACCAAATTGAGACAAAATTATAAATTTAATGTCAAAATTGATAAAATTAAAATTATAAATCAAAATGACACAAGTGTCAATATATAAAGACTACAAGTATAATTTACCCTTTTAATTTTGTGAGGGTGGTTGTGCTGGATCAAATATTTCTCTTTACATCACATTTTAATTTTGTGGGTGTGATTGTGATCAAGTAGGCCATAATTTTTGTATGAATTTTGTGTGAGCTAAAAAAATATGAGTATAGGATGGAGCGGGTGCTTCTTGTTCCAGAGCTAGATTTCACAATCTATAAAATTATTATTTTTAATATATATTTTGTGATTCTTTTTTTTTTTTTTTTTACACAATAAATATGAAAAAGAGTTTATTAAAATTCAAAAAGGATATATGCAAAATAAATTGGCTAAAAAAGCACAAATGCAACTCATATTAAACAAAGAATACAACTCCATTTTTATTGCATGCAGTGTTCGTGAATGGCAAAGTTTGGAATTGAAGGAAAGAATTAGGTGGTTTCGAAGTGTTTCATTGTCATTCAGTGAGTTCAAGAGGAAAAAATGGAACAAGGTGGGTGGATTCCAATATTCAAGCAAAGGAAAAGGAATGAAGCCTGGCGCAAGGAGGTCGGCAAGGGATTATTCTCCGTCTTTGTGGATAATCTACCTTCCAATATGGATCCTAAAGCACTATTTAAACTATTCTCAAAGTTTGGAAGAGTGAAGGATGTATTTATACCTTAGAAGAGGAGGAAAACGACAAATACTAGATTTGGTTTTGCTAGATTTGATTGCTCAGTGGCGGCAACTGTTGCAGTCCAAAAAGCCAATTGTTTATGGGTGGAGGATAGGGAGCTTAAAGTTAAAATGGCAGAATATGGTAGACTCGAAGATAGAGCAGCTACAAGAAATCAGCCTGGAGGAGGTATAGGTGGAAATGAAATTAGGGGAAGATATGCTCCAGATCATCATGGGTTACAGAGATCTTTTGCTGATGTTTTAAAAACAGATGTAAATATGCCGGCGAGGAAAGCAGTATCTACCATTAAGGTTAATGAAGAGGGGCATAGCTGGTTGTATGACAGTGTCCTGCTGAAATGCCAAACAGAGTATTCTAAGTAGAGCATTAAGGAGGTGCTAAAAGAGAAAGGATTGCGGCATGTACTGGTCAGAAATGGAGGTGGTAGGGATGTAGTGTTGACCTTTTTATCAAAAGCTAATATGCTATCAAAACTATCGTCGATCAAAACATGGTTTAAGGATTGGTGTGAATATGTCAAAGTTTGGGAACCAAGATTCTGTGCAGAGCCAGAGCGGTATATACGGCTCAGATGTTGTGGTGTCCCTTTCAGCATGTGGAATAGGAGCACCTTTAATAAGATCGGTAACATTTGGGGTAGTGCTCTTAGTCTGGATGGGGACATTAGCCAACCACAGTGCTTTAGTTATGGCAGAGTCAGAATTGCTACAGGTTGTATGGAGTTTATCAATACAACCATTAATCTAGAATACAAGGGACGACTACATCTAGTGATGGTTTGTGAAGAACAACCGCACAGTTCAGTGGTGTATGGAAGCATATTATCCAGTGAGGTTGAGGAAGTCCATAGTTCAAAGAGTCCGGATCCTCGGCCGCCCTTTCCGGCGGCCGAGCCAGCAGCCCCCCAAAACGACGTCGTTTTGGGGGTTATTTTGATTTTTTTTTTTTTTCTCTTCTTCTTCCTCGTTGCAAAGCCGAACCAGAGGGAGGGGAGGGAGAGAGAGAGGGGGAGGGGAGGGGAAGGAGAGAGAGAGGAAGGGAGAAGAAGAGGGAGCACCGGACTGGAGGGGGCCATAATCACCGGGGGAGGAGGAGGAGGAGGCGGAGGCGGAGGCGACGGCAGATCGGGCGACGATCGGACGGCTGGCGAGCTCCACGACCTGCGACGGCGAGCTCCACGACCTGCGACGGCGAATCCGGACCTGCGACGGCGAGCTCCCCTCCCCTCCCCTCCCCTCTGCTCTGTGCTCTCCCCTCCCCTCCCCTCCCCTCTGTGCTCTGGTTCTGCGACAAAAAAAAAAAAAAAAAACGAAAAAGCCCCCAAAACGACGTCGTTTTGGGGGCTGCTGGGAACGGCTGCCCAAAAGGGCGGCCGAGGATCCAAATTCTAGTTCAAATGAGGTCGATAAGCCTAAACCTATAGGGGTGGGTGGTGGTGATAAGACTGTGGAGAATCAGGCTGTAAATGAGGAAGACGATGAAGTAGAGGTGGCAAGTTCTAGTGATATGGCACTAGGGAGTAGGCTGGAATTGACTAGTATAAGCAATCATAGGGACACAGCAGTGGCTGAGACCTAAAGTGGCGTGGGGAACATATTGGTGGTTGAGGAGCCTATGGAGATGGCTGTAGCAGAGCATAGCTTAGAGGCTAATGATGATAATCTAAGGGTTTTGTTTTTTTTTTTTAACCACAAAAAAGGATGTTCTGAGGTGTCATCACTATATCCGTAGGCTCAGGCCCCGGGATAGTCGGTTGCCAGCCTGATTTAACCCAACCCATAGGAAGGGACCCACTACCGAGGCACCAGTGGAGCTCATCAACCACCCCAACCACGGACAAGTTTCGATCGGAGCACAGCGCGAGGTCGTCGAAGCGAACCCCTGCAAAATCCAGGATTTTTTGCCCCCCCAGGAGTCGAACTTGACTCATGGCTGTGGGAAGGCAATGCCTTCACCACTGGGCCACCACCCTCGGTGGTGATAATCTAAGGGTTGAGGAACAGCTAGTTACACCTAGTTTTGTTGGGTGTTTAAGTGGGTTTATTGGCCAAAGGCCTGGTATTAACCTAGAAGTAAACTTGGGTCATATCCTTGATCCAGTGGAGAATAGCAGAATTGGTTTAGTGGTGAGGGCCCCAAATACACAGTCAACTTCTATTTCTAATTGGGCCTCCATCAGGCCCAACATGTACCAGGTGCAAACAAACCCAGATAGAGTGATAGATAGCATATTTGGTGTGAAGAAGTCAAAAAAGAAAGGTAAAGGTAAGGTAAGATTTTCTACTGCAACACAATCCATTACAGAGGTGAAAGGGTACTAATCTCTAGCTTGTTTGTATGGTTGTAAAGGTGCATCACCTAGTAAGTCCACTCCTATGTGTGTTGTATTTAGGGTTGCTGTGGCAACTTTGTCACTCTCTACTTCAAAAAAGGGTAACTCTTGCTGTAGAAGTCACATCCTTAGTGAGGCACAAGCAAACATTCAGCTGGGAAAAATCCTGGGCATCAATTATAATGGCAGAGGGTTTGAAGCTTTGAAAAGGATGGTTGCTCTGGAATTAGTTGACAGAGAAAGGAGGAAGGAAAAGAGGAAAGAATATGAGTTTTGAGTCTCTTTATGGGGATTTTGGTGCTACAGCAGTTTCATATGAAGTTGATGTCTTGGAATGTTAGAGGGTTGGGGAAGTTAGAGAATAGGGGAAGAATTAGAAAGCTCATATATGAAAGTAAGACTGATTTTGTGCTTTTTTAGGAGACCAAGAAAGTTTCAATTTCTGAGAATGAAGTCAGAGCATTGTGAGGAAGGAGAAACATGGATTTTATGGCTGTGAATTTTGATGGGACTGCTGGGGGTCAACTTTGTATATGGGACCCAGATTTTTTTCAATTGGTGGATTGTTATAATAGTAGGAGATTTATTCTCCCCTCTGAGACCTTGGTGAATTCATTTGATTATGCTATTTTGAATGTGTGTGCACCAAATGAGGTGAGTAGTAGATGTAAATTTTGGGAATCCTTGCTGAAGCTAAAATCTGAGTTTCCAAAACCATGGTGCTTGGAGGGTGACTTAAATGAGATTAGGAATATTAGTGATAGGGTGGGTTGTTCTAGAAGAGATAAGGGGATGTTGGATCTAAATTCCTTCATTGGGAGTTGTGAGTTAAATGATTTACCATTGCTCGGCAGGAAGTTCACATGGTGCAACACTCAAGATGGGGAGAAATGGAGTAGGATAGATAGAATTATGCTTAATCCGGAGTGGATGCTGAAGTTTAACTTCAAATTATGGGGTCTTCCTAGGCTATTTTCTGATCATTGTCCTATTTTGCTAATGGATGATGAGACGGATTGGGAACCTAAGCCTTTTAGGTTCATTAATGCCTGGACTCTTCATCCAAGTTTTCCCTCATTCGTGGACAATGTTTGGCATGAGTCTAGAATTATTAGGAGAGCAGGGTATGTTTTGTTTCAGAAACTGAAAATTATGAAGTTGAAGTTGAAAAAATGGAATTCTGAAGTTTTTGGGAATCTATCAAGAAAACTCAAGAAGGCAGAGGAGGAGTTGGTTGAATTGGACATTCTGGCTGAAGGTAGACCTCTGGAGGAGGCTGAAAGGTTTAGAAGAAGAGAAGTGAGTGGTGAAGTCTGAAAGCTTAGTAGAATGGTGGAATGGCTATGGCAACAAAAGTCTAGAGTCAACTGGACCATCAATGGGGACAAAAACACTAAGTTATTTTTTTCATATTATGGCCAGCAGTAGGAGGAGTAAAAATTCAATTAATTTCATCACAGTTGAAGGTGAGGTCTTTGAGAAGCCAGCGAAGGTAAAGTATGAAGTCTTACAACATTTCAAGAGGCAGTTCATTGAAAGTTGGGTAAGAAGACCAGTTCTAGGAGGATTGTTTAAGTCAGTGCAAGCAAGTTCTGTATTTCATGATCTTGAAGCAATGTTCACTGAAAAGGAAGTAAGGACAGTTGTTAAGGAGTGCAATGGTGATAAGGCTCCAGGCTTGGATGGGTTTAATCTTTTTTTTTTTCAAAAATTTTGGATGTTATTCATCATGAGGTTATGCATTTCTTGAGAGAATTTCATGCTTTTATCAAGCTTCCCTATGGGATTAACAATTCATTTATTACCCTTATTCCTAAGAATGATAATCCCTGTGGTCTGTCTAATTACAGACCTATTAGTTTGGTGGGTAGTTTGTACAAAATTCTCTCTAAAGTTCTGGCTCATAGACTCAAGAAAGTTCTTCTTGTAGTTATTGGGGAAACACAATCTGCTTTCTTGGGGGGAAGAAGTATATTGAATGGGGTGTTTGTTGCTAATGAAATAGTTGATGAATGGAAAAAATCTAGAAGAAAAGGTGTTATTATCAAACCGGACTTTGAGAAAGCTTATGATTCAATCAATTTGGAATTCCTATTCTCTATGTTATCTGATTTTGGTTTTGGAGCTAAGTGGATATCCTGGATACAAGAATGTATTTCTACAGCAAAGCTGTCTGTCTTAGTGAATGGCTCTCCAACGGAGGAGTTTTCTCCACAGAAAGGTCTCAGACAAGGTGATTCTCTTTCTCATTTTCTATTCAGCATAGTGGCTGAAGGTCTGAATATCTTAATGAGCAGAGCTTACGAGGAAGGCATTATTATAGGGGTAAAAGTGGAGGTAAAAGAGGTAGCGACATCCTATCTCCAATTTGCTGATGATTCCATTATATTTTGTGAGGCAGATATGGATCAAATAGTGCACACAAAGAGGATCTTAAGAAGTTTTGAAATATTGTCTGGAATGAGAATAAATTTCCACAAAAGTGTGGTGTGTGGTGTGGGTGTGGATAAGGAAACTTTGGTTTCTTTCGCTGATATTCTAAACTGCAAGGTTCATGGCTTGCCACTCAAATTTTTGGGTCTTCCCTTAGGTGCTAATCCAGGAAGGAAATCAACCTGGAAGCCAATTTTGGATAAGGTAAAATCTCGGTTGGCTAGGTGGAAGAGAAGGCTCCTCTCCTTTGCAGGTAGATTAACTTTGATTAAGTCTATACTGTCTAGCTTTTCTATTTATTATCTATCTTTGTTCAAAATGCCTAGTGGAGTGGTTAGAGAAATTGAAAGGCTTGAAGCTTCTTTCCTTTGGGTTGGGAACGGGTTAAAGAGAAAGGTTCATCTGGTGAATTGGGTGGAGGCATCCAAAACAGGGTTTTTTTTGGAGAAAATTGGTGTGCAGTAAGTACATGATGTAATAGAGTTAAAACATGGTTTTTTTTACAACATGTTCGTGCCCTTAATAGTAGTGTTTTTGTTTTATGTGCTTTTTGCAAAAGTGAAAATGAATCTGCTATTCATATTCTGCTACACTGTCCATTTTCATGGAAAGTTTGGTTTGATTTGCTGCATTGGTGGGGGTGTTTGTGGGTGGTGCCAAAGTCTATTGAGTGCTTATTCCAGTGGTGGTTAGGCTGGAATCATAAGAAATTGGTTAGGAGGTTGTGGAGGGCCATACCTTATATTATTCTCTGGTCCATTTGGAAGTTACGAAATGATTGTGTATTTAATGGAGTCTAGCCTAGTGGGTTTGAGTTATGTGAAACTATTAAGGTTAGATTTGCTCTTTGGGTTAAAGCTTCATAAAAGGGGATCATGTACTCTGCCATGGACTTAATCAACAATCTAGAACAGATTCAGGACTGCAATTGAGATTTGTTCTGTCATATGCTGGCTGTTGGTTGGGAGTTTTGAGGGCTTTTTGAATTTTGGATTTTGTTGGTCTGCTGATTTGCTGTTTTGGTGAATAGTTGCTTCACTCCAGGCTATCCTGGTTTAGGCAATTCCTGTTGGTCTGCCACCATGTGTTGTGAGCTGGTCTATAATTTACTTGTTGCTGCTAGTGGTGTTTTGCTATTTCAATCCTAGCAGGGTATCTGTCTGCTGATTGTGTATCTATCTGTCTCAGTGCTATATCTATCAGGCATTTTGGTGTCTGCTAGGTTGTTGGTTTTCTAGTTGTGCTATGTATCTAGATTGTGTTGTGCTTTTTGCTGGTTGTTGGTTTACTAGTTGGTGATGTGTATCTACTAGAAATGGTAGCTCTACTGTTTGTGAGGCTGAGGCTAATGTGTAAGTGGTTGCTATTCTTTTGTTGTCAATGTTCTGGCTTTGGTTGTACTTTGTGGAGGTTGTGTATCTGTTAGAACTGGTAACTCTGCTGTGTGCCTTTGGTGCTGTGTCACTATGTGGCCTTTTGCTGGTTGATTGGTGGTGGACTGTTATATTAGTCTTGTGAATGGAGTGTTGCTCTCGATCAGATTTTGTTCCACGTGAATCTGCTATTCTTCTGCTATCAATGTTTTGGACTGTGGTTTTCTGGATGCTAATCTGCTCTGCTGCTGATCTGCTTTGCTCCTAGGAATGTGTGTGGTCCTGTGAGCTAGTGTTGGTTTCTCACCAACGCTATGCTTGGTTATCCTTTTTTCTCCTTTTTTCTTTCTCATCCTTATTGTGGAACTCCCATATGTAATGTATTGCTTCATCATCAATAAAGATTTTCTTTGCTGAATCAAAATATATATATATATATATATAAATATATATACATTAAACAAAGAATGAACACCCATATTTTAAAATTGGGGAAATTTTAAATCAATTGTAAGATTTAAAAAAAAAATAATTATAGTCACGGAAAAATTTATAACTTCAATTACTATAGTTGGTAAGTTTTACTACTCATTTGAAATTTATTTTGGAAACAATGCATTGAATTGTAATTTTTCCTTTAAAATATGTGGGTCCTACACAATACACTCATTTTTCGAGTTAATCTCAGAATAATTTTTTGGGATTTCTATTTTTTTTTTTCAATACATTAAGAATTTTAATGTGCTTGTGTCTTAAAGAGAAGAGAAGAACACCCCCCCCCCCCAAAAAAAAAAAGACAAGCTGCTGTGCAACTCTCTCTCCCCGTTATTATTCTAATTCTTACTTTTTCAATCTAATCATAGAATTCTTTGAAAAAATTAGAATTTATAACCATTGAATATATATTAGTATTATTTACTTGCAAGTTCCACAATTTTTTTCATTCTGATTGCTTGGTGAATCCAAAAAATTAATCTTGAAGCATCTGTTGTATTTTCCATAAATTTTCCACCAATGTCTGTCATCGTAAAGGTAGTCGCTAAAAAATCGTCACAAAAGTAAAAATTTTAGAGATAAAATTTAAAAATGTCACCTATAAGTGGACTTTTAAAAACAAAACAATTTAGTGCAAAAAATGTATACTTTTTGAGACAAAAAATTGTTCCCAAAAGGATAGTAAATCACCAAATATTCAATTTCGTCGCTAAAAATACAACAGTGATATTTTTGGTGATTGAAATATTTCATCTTTAAAAAATGATTCTATCCCTAAATATATTGTCTCTAAAACTTTAAATTGTCTTAGTGATTATTCATTTATAAAAAGAACCATTTATGAGCATTCACATTCACATAAATAGATGATAATCCATATAGTTTTTTTTTTTTTTTTTAACAAAGAAGAACTTTATTAATGAACACACACATAGTTACAACAAATACAATTCATCAATAAATAAAGCTAATGCAAAAAGTATATCCAATCATAACATCATATACTATATGGTAATTTACTCTCAAGTTAAGAAATTTTTCTTTGCCTATCAATATATATATATACATAGAGTTTCGTTTTTCTTGATAACCAAAATATAAAAAATAAAACTAAAAGGCTTGAAAAATCTTATGGCATATAGTATTTTGAGAGTAATAGTATATATGCATGGATTTCTCACTAGATTGTCTTTCTACTAGAAACTAAGGTAGCAGAGGGTCTGTAATAAACACATTTGGGACTCATGTCTTTGTATTTAGTATTAAAAAAATAAATAAAGATTCTATGCTATCATTTCTTGCAATGATCTTGTTGTCCTTTTTATGAGAAGAATAAGAGACGTCAACAAAGTAAATAATTTAACAACTCAAATTTAAATTAAATTTAAACGAAAGGTATAGTTTTGTTTCGACTTTAAATATAAACTGTTGGATTACCATATTGCACTATAACATTTTTGGTATTTTTATTCTCTCAACAGAGATAGAATAGATATGAATGCATGAAATGTGAGCTTATATTCCCTATAAATTTGAACAAGTATGACATATTCATGTGCGTAATTCAGAGACATCAACTTTGATCATGTTTATACTCTTCTACCAATTCTCTTTAATAATTGTTTTGTTTTGCTAATAAAATAATAATAAAAATAAAGTAAAAATTCGGAGACATCAAACTCATTTTGGTTGAGGCAAACAAGTTATTGTCTCATTTTTGACCATTTTTTTTTTTATAATAAAATTGTTGAATTGGTAGTAACCTTATTGGATGCAAAAGATGGGTCATTTGGGCAAGAATCCAAATACCAAATAGTCATGCATTGTGACTAAACATACCAAACAGTAAATGCAACCAAAGATAAATGTTGACATATACCCATCACATACACAAAGTGCCTTTCAAGTTCACTATAAAAATCGTGCAATGCATGCTATCTTGTATAACTTTCGTATAAACAAAATGATATACATATTGGATTAGAGAGAAAAATAGAAACAAGATCAACAACAATAGCAACATTGCTAAACGATGGAGGGTTCTTAGTGGTGACGATAACTGGAAGGGCTTATTGGACCTTCTAGACATTGATCTTCGGCAATACATCGTTCACTCTAGAGAAATGGCTCAAGCAACATATGACAACTTCATCTCTGATAAGTTGTCAAAATATACAGGAAGCAGTCGATATGCAAAGAAGGACCTCTTTTCTAAGTTGGGTCTAGATCCATTGATGTACTGTCACGACTCCAACCCGCCCCTATGAGTTTAGCATCGTAACCGGTCAGTAATCCGTGATTACCAAAGGTCTGCTTAACAGTAACGACAATAATACAGAGTAAGGGGCTGGCAGAAACCAAACAGTAAATAAAAGATGTCCAATGAGCTGTGAAAATCTGAATGCAAAAAGACTTTTATGCACAAGCCACATTCATAACCAAAACTTATATACATACGTCATATACACATGACATCCGGGTTAGGGACCAAATCCCTTCAACATAACTGTACAGTCGGAAAGTCTTATTCATCTATTACAAAACAGAGACAAAAGGGTGAATCTGAAACACCCCAAAACAGCCTTAGCTTGAACGAACTCGGAACCTCAAAGTGAGGCACAATGGTTGGCTCGACAAAACGAGAGCTTAACTTGACGCTCCTAGCTTCGGTCCGGTGCCTGGACACCTACATATAAATATAAACAGTGAGTTAAAGCCCTAGTGAATAACAAATGTATAAAGGGGTTAAGAATGAATGTCCTTTCATTAATTAAAACAGTCATTTGCATTAGTAAATCAGTTATTCAATCAGTGGCTCATATTTCATGCCATATTAGTCATTAAGAATTCATAACAGCCATACGTGGTGTAACACCCTCAAAATAATAACATTAAAACCCATTAAATAAGACATGCATTGATAAGTAAAAGTTCCACATTCTTCCATATATCAGAATTCCATTACATAAGTATTACATGTTAACAACAAAAGCAAATGCCCTATGGGCTTACAGCTTTCCAAGTTAACACTTGGTTACAACAAAAGAGTACTAACTCATACACGTTAAGCCCTTGGCTTGAATTTACATGTAATACATCAAAAAGTAAAACGACAAAAGTATGTCCGCCTCTAGCCTCCCAAGCTATGTCCTTGGAGGTGGCATGCTACCTGTACCTGAAAATGATATTCCCATATAGGGTGAGCCACAGCCCAGTAGAAATACACTAAACCAACCATGAACAATGACTAAAAGATTAGCAATTGATAGATGGCCAACACTGATACATTCACATAAATCACGTATTTATGTCATATGACTTATGAGTCCAAGTTACTTTTCATTTTCCCCTTTTTCAACAGATAGACATATAAGCTCTATCCACATTCTCAACAGATATGTATAAAAACTATATCCCACATTCACCGATAAGCATATAAGCTATATCCACACTTCACAAAGATAAGCATATAAGCTCTATCTTTACTTCTCTGGACAAGCATATGAGCTGTATCTACGGAGTTCATCCCCTATCTTCTCCCAACACTATCCGGTTTAGAGGTACATCCCCTATCTTCCCCTAAACCGCGGAGTACATCCCTCATCTCATCCTCTACACATAACGTATACAAACACATTGGTTCTATATACAATCACTCAATACATATAATTAATGTATTCTATCAACCGTCAAATTCCATGACACATTCCATTGATTAGTTTCCGTTTGCCTAATCATCATGCATTGTCTACAACAATCACGACTATCCTCCACCGATAGCCCAAAGCAATTATTTCTAAACAGAAAATAAATGCACAAATGGATATTCAATCAACATTTCAATTCGGTGAGTGATAAATAATTCAACTACACCATTTTTCCCCATACATTCCCAATCTCAACAATTCCATTTCATTTCCTCATTTCTCACAATTAATTATCTCAATTAATCAAACAATGTAATTAGGTCATTTTCCATAATTACCATCCCAACCCTTAGGTCCCATTTTCACCAATGATTCACCATTTATTCCATTTCTCTATACCAAACATGCTTCTAGGTTTATTATAAATAAAACCCCAACTTTTGTAAAATAACACAAAAGCCCCAAACTTTCACAAAATTACCAAACCAACCCCAACATCTCAAAATACCAAAATTTAAAGACAAAATCCATAGAGAGGAGTAGGATATCCCTACCTCAATTTCGGAGCCCCAAAGGAGAAGATGACAAAACCCAACGTGCTCCAAATCCCGAAATTTTCAGATTAAAACGTAGCCCTCGACAATCAACAACTTTTTTGTAAAGGCCAAAGATGAGCAAATCACTCCTACTAGATCAAAACCTAGAGAGAAGGTAGAGTTCTAGAGTGAGAGGCTCAACAATGGTGTTTTTTGGAAAAGTAGGAGAGAGAAGAGAAAGTGAAAAAGTGATTTGAAAAGTCAAAACACGGAACTTAAACCCAGTCGACCCGCTCGAGCGTCAAACACCCCGCTCGAGCGTCACTCACAGACTCCCGCTCGAGCGCCAACGATCCCGCTCGAGTGGCGAATACACACTCCCAAAACTTTTACTGAACCAGGTCTTCGCTCGAGCTTCCAACTCCCCGCTCGAGTGGCACTCACACAACCCCGCTCGAGCGGCCAACCCCACGCTCGAGCGTCCAACACTGCACAGGAAATACTGGATGGGTGCAATTCCCGCTCGAGGGCCAAAACCCCCGCTCGAGCGGACAGGCCAAAATCTGGGCAACTAGTTTTGGTTTCTAAACTCAACCAACCTGTAACAAACCTGCCCAACACATCCTATAACTCAAATACAAAGTAAGAAAGGATGTAAACAAGATAATAATCAACTACCAACATCCACGGACACATGTCCGGATCACTGTACAACAAGGGTAAACCCGGGATCGCTATACGTGGTACATCTAATAGCAAAACAGTACAGTAGGTCTTAATAGACCGAACAGTTGGTTGATGGCTATCAAAACAGTAAACAGTAGTAGTTCCAAACATTGGAACTGACAGAGATCTCTGTAACAATAGCAGTAACAATACAGTAACAGTAAGTTGCTATGGATGCCACGAGTACAGTTTACAAATAGGACAAACATTCATTCAGTCAACAATGTAATTTCCGAAAGCAGTCCAGTTAATCATTCAGAAATAATTATAATTGAACGTATCTTTACAACATTGTTACTCACAAATTACTGGGCTATAGGCAAGCTAATCAGCGTCCTCTAGTGCCAACCCTACACAGTTGCAGAATGAACACACATTAAGTTACATACTTGGGATTAATAACTTAGCCTCTATCTTGACTTGGTGTGGTTTTATAACATTATCCTCCTTAAGATGCCTTAAACATGGCCTAGGAATGCCTAGGATGGAATGAGGATGCAAAAATGTGCTTTAAAACACTTTTCAAATTTTTTGCTAAAACAGGGGTCTCGCTTGAGCGTGGCTTTCTACGCTCGAGTGGACATGCAGACAAAGAAGCTCCGCTCGAGCGTGACTTCCCTCAATCGAGTGGACTGCAAACTCATGAAAAAGTACTGGTTGCACATTTTTCACGCTTGATGGACGCTCGACCCACGATCGAGCGTGAGACTCAGACCCTCGCTCGAGCGCAGATTACCTCGCTCGAGTAGACTGCAAATCACATGAACTTCTGGGCATATGCATTTCACGCTTGAGCATGACTCTCTACGCTCGAGTGCAAGTGCATGTACTCAGAGTGTACACTCGAGCGTGAAGTCCTCTGCTCGAGCATGGATAAAAAATCTGGAATTTCCAGATTGATCTACAAGCACAAAACTTAACTTTTAAAGTTTCAAACTCGATTCTTTTGAGCTAATTTTTTGAAAAACACTTAGAAACCCATAATACAACATGTTTCAAAGATCATTTTATAAAATCAAGCCCAAAGGTGTGACAATTGAACATAATTTTTGAATGAAACTTTATGAACATAGCAAGAACACAACATGCATGAATCCCTAAGAACTCCAATGCTCGAAAACATAACCAAATGCAAGATTGAGCTTAAAAACATGGTGGATTTCTAGAATATGTCCAAAATATGAACATGCATGTGGAAATTCTTATGGAAATGACCTCAAAACTCAATGATATGGTCATGCATGCACACACTGCTTCTCAATACAACATTTTAAACTAATTCTAGACTCTAATCACTAATTCTTCCAAGGACCATGCATGCAACAACTTAAATTCATAATTAAAAGAATGAATTTCCTACATTAAGTCTTGAATTCCAAGTATGGAAGTCTAATTTTGCAAATCTTCTTCAATTCCTCTAATTTTCCAAGCAACTCTTGATGAAATCAAGTTTTCTTCCAACTCTCTAACTCTCTCACAGTTTTGGTCTTCACAAGGAAAAGATGATATGTCAAATGTGTATGAAGTGGAGAGGAGTTGGCTTTGAATTAGCCCACTAAATGGCAATTATATAATAAACTCAAGTTGATGTAATTTAACATTATTTAATCTAATTTAATCATTCCAAATTGAATTTTAATGAAACCTACCATAAAATCACATGAATCCTAATTAACATATAACACTAAACAATTTCTGAATCGGTCGCCAATAAGGCATTCAATTCGCAATTCGAAGTCAAAACATGAACAGATCATTCAATGACAAATAGATAGAAAGGCAATTAAGCAACATGTTAATGAAATCAAGCTAGGATTTCGTCTTAATCAGTTATTTATCATGCTCAATCACAATTTAACGCTAATCAGAGATGAGGGTTGTCACATGTACCAAGTGACTAAATATTTTTATGCGACATCATCAATTGAAGTCCCTGACGCATTCATCCTCAAGTCTTTATTGAGAGAGGCATGGAGTAAAGAATCGAATTTGATGGGATATGTCGTGGTCGCTACAGATGATGGGAAGGTTAAGCCAGGGAGGAGAGACATTGTGATTGCATGGAGAGGAACAATCCAAGCCTTGGAATGGGTTAATGACTTGCAAATTAATTTAGTCCCACCTTCAAAGATACTTGGAGAGGAAGATGATGATGCGAAGGTGCATCGGGGATTTTACTCTATCTACACTTCAAATGATCCAAGATCACGATTCAGTAAGACTAGTGCTAGTAACCAGGTAACATTGATAAACTATTTACATCTAAGCCTATACTTTTTAGAAAGGAAAAAGTTACAGAACCTAAAAAAGTTAGTCAGAAAATGAATTGTACATACATTCAAACTTAGTTGTGACGTGGACACACACTCAGAATAAATATATTGCACACACTTTATTTTTTTCAATTTACTTTTAAGAACTCACTTTTTAACATTGTTATTTAAGAAATGATAGTAAATAACAATTTTTTAATTTGGAGAACAATTCCAAAAATAATATTGTTGTTTCAACATAATATATTTTAGGTTATTAAAGAGGTCGGAAGACTTGTTGAAGAATATCAAAATGAAGAAATCAACATCACTGTAGTCGGCCATAGTTTGGGTGCAGCAATTGCAACCCTAAATGCAGTTGACATAGTTGCTAATAGATTCAACATGCCTCAAAATCAGTCAAATAGGGCCTATCCTATGACTGCCTTCGTATTTGCAAGCCCTAAAGTTGGAGATTTAGACATCAAAAAGGTCTTCTCTGGGCTAAAAGATCTTCGAGTTCTATGCATTCGTAATGCCCGAGATATTGTTCCAAAGGTTCCATTCATAGGCTACAAAAACGTTGGTGAAAAATTGGCAATTAATACTTCCAAGTCAGAGTACTTGAAAAGTGTAGGAAATTTACAAAGTTGGCATGACTTGGAGGCTTACCTACACGGTGTTGCAGGTACATAAGGATCAAAAGGAGGGTTCAAGTTAGAAGTTGATCGGGATATTGTGCTTGCTAACAAAACATTGGATGCTTTAAAGGATAAGTATTTGATACCTACTTCGTGGTGGGTTGAGAAGAACAAGGACATGGTTCGACAAGTAGATGGCTCTTGGAAGCTGATGGACCATGAGCCAGATCATCAAGATGATGATTTCTCAATCTTTACAAGAGCTGAGAAATTATCGAAGCTGAATTAATCTCTAGTATTTGATCAGAGTTGTTTATGCACTATTTAAATGTTTCTTTTAGTTAAGTTTTATTAACCTAGGCTATGAGTTTATGTGAGAATCTTGGTTATAATTTAGATTTTTGTTTTGATATTGTTGTCACCTTTTAGTGGCTTTGTTTGCTTTCCTTCCAGCTTTGCTTGTTGCCCTTTAGGGCTTTATCTTAAGTTATACCGTTTTTTGTTCTAATAAAATCTCATATTTACCCCAAAAAATAAAAGAATAAAAAAATGGTGGTGAGAATATGTTATTAATCCAATAGAAAGGAAATGTTTATTACTAACTCATTTAAAATATTAAGTTGTTAAAGAGATGAATAACTTTATTATTTATATTCTCAACATACTTGACCATATTTATAGAATCTCGAATATGCTTCTAGTCCGTAGTATTTTCATCTTTATTTTATGTTTTTATTTGTTAGAAAACACACAAAACATGGTTATCTAACTATTTTTGGACAAAATTCTTAAAACAACCCACTCTTTAGGAAATATCGAAAAAGTTGTTTTCGAATTTTGAAATTTAGTTTTGTAAAAAAAAAAATGAAGAGTTGGTTCAGGTGTTTCCAAAATTTTTATTATTTTTCTTCTAAAAACATGGAAAACAAAATAAAAAATAAATAAAAAATAATAAATAAATGAAAAACAATGACTAAATTCTTTACATGTAAAGTACTGATAAGTGCTTGAATGTTTGCATTTAAGCCCTGCGTGGTGCATTTGTTAAGTCCTTAATTCTAATTACTTGATGTATTCTGAGGCATTTTTGCTCTTTTTAGGTATTCAAGCTCATGACTATGCTAAAAGACTATCAATTTGGAGCTTTAGAAAGTTTGCTGGAACATTGAATTGAAGTCCAAATCAAGTTAAAGAAATGAAGTTTAGAAGTTTCAAAATAGCAAACAAATTTTCCTTTTTGTGCTCGAGCATAGAGTCTAAGTGCTTGAGCACTTAAGTTGTTAAAGTGAAAAAGGATTGTGTTTGTGTGCTTGAGCACAGAAGCAACGGTTTTTGTAATTGACAATTTCGTTGGACAAAATTTCATTCAATTGTATTTTTATTCACTCTATTTGATTTGTGAGTTATGAGAGTATAGATGCGAATCCAATCCGAATTGAGCCTAAGTAGAGGAGTTTGTGCTGATATTCTGTATCTTTTTGAGCTTTTTTTGTTTGTCACTTCGCTGACTAAGTATAGGGACCGAGTTGATTAACCACTCGAGCTGTCTTCTGTGCGATCGAGCGATGAAGTGGTTCATCTAGTATCTCTACTTATGTTCTGAACTTTTGGGAAGCTTGGTTTACTGTTTGAGCGGTAGAAATTGCATTCGAGCGGTTGGCTTATATATGAGCACCACTTTTATTCACACTGCTCGAGCGGTGAAGTGTATGCTCGAGTGGTTTTTGTAGCTTTGTTTAGTATAAAGTGCGTTATTTGCTATTTTTAGGTTCTAACCAGTCCAGATTCTCAGAGAGGAGTAAAAAAACAAAGTGTTTAATATTGTAAGGTGTTTATATATGAGTTTTCTTGACTTATAGATTGTGATCGATTGATCAACGAACTACATAGTGACAAACATCAAGGGTTGTTTTTGTTATTTCACTCACACAAAGAGGGAGGTGTTCATTGGTGGATTCTGGAGAACTTGGGCCTAAAGCTTTGATGGATTCCGGAGTGACTCACTGTCATGGATTTGACATCGGCATTGTGGATTCAACATTGTACAAAGCAATTCTAAGGTGAAGACAGTGGCAGAAAGGGCACATCGGGTTTGGTTCAATTCGGGTGTAGATTTGTTAGGTAATTGAGAGTTCTCGTGTGTAATTCCTTTTCATCTTTTTAGTAGATTGTTTTGTGGTTTTGACTCATGGTTTTTATTTTATTTATTTTATTTTTTTATTTTTTTATTTTTTATCACAATTGGATAAGTCCATTTGTGGTTTTTTACACATTAAATCATTATGCCAATTTGTTGTTGATTGTTTGATTGTAATTGTTATTTATTATTTAAAATCAAATCATAATCACAAATCAGTATCTTAGGATTTTTAGATTTTTCACAATCTATTCCGAATTTTATTATTTTTAGGGTTGTTTTTAGCACATATAAAAGGAAAGTTAGTAGCTTCTTTGAAAGGGAGATTTGGGGCCTGAAGTATTAAGAAGGCACAAGAGAGAAGAAGAAAAAAAGGGGATCCAAAGAGCTTTTCATAGAGATTCAACTTAAACTTTGGATTTCTCCACCGTCCATGAGCGACTAGACTTTCCGTCTTAGGGTTTGATGAAACTCTAATCAAGTAATTAGGGTTTTTGTACTTTGTTCATGGATTTGATTTAATATAATGATGGTTGTATAACTGATGTAGGACAAGTAGAGATAGCACTGGATTTTGAAAACAGAGATTATTTGATGACTTAAATAGTGAGCAATTTAGGGTTTCAAGGGTTAAATTACAGGCTCATAGGTAGGGGAAGGGATTAGGGTTGATTTGAGGGTGATTGGATGGAGTTTTGAGGTTGAAAAGTGCACTTTTAGAGGGTTGTGAATAGAAATCCGAAAATAGTAAATTGAAACAGAAAAGGCAAAGAAAGAAGAGAAGAATATAGGTTTAAGCATCACACCTAGATTCCACAGCATCACACCTAGGGGTTTGATTGTATCACACAATCCATAAAAAAAAAAAAAAAGCTTTAAAAGCTCTATAATTCTCTAAAATATCAAGTCTATTAAATTACAAACATTACATGATTTTATATAGAATTACGAAATTTTCTAAACCAACTAACCAAATCAAACCAAAAGAAGTAGATTAGTTGATTTCCGAAATCAACTACAATTAAAAATAAAAGAAGAAGAAGAAGAAGAAGAAATGATTATA
Source organism: Camellia sinensis (assembly GCF_055761805.1). Taxonomy (NCBI): domain Eukaryota; kingdom Viridiplantae; phylum Streptophyta; class Magnoliopsida; order Ericales; family Theaceae; genus Camellia; species Camellia sinensis. The sequence goes on along the minus strand of NC_138969.1, from coordinate 37,296,582 downwards.
ATATTTTGACTTCTAAAAGTAATCTAAGACTAAATAAGAAACAAAAATAAAGACTAATTAAATAACTTGACCCACAAGACGACTAATGGATGACCCACACAACACATTGTAGACGCGCCCGCGTGGGGCCCTTCGCTACAGCTCGGACTCGATTTTGTTGTCACGGTTCTTAATCTTGAACCAAAGAGTCCAAATCCAGTAAATCGTTTTGAGAAACAGATTTTTTGAAAAGAAGTGCCAAACATGGACTGCTTTGCCAGATACAGAGTCGCCACCTAAATATTTTTAAAATGGGGAAATTTAGGAAACCCTGACTCGGTGCCGAAGGCCACATGTCCGTCATCACCGAAGTTGTCTCGGCTCGGGAGCTTGGGTACGATCGGGGAAGGTCAGCTATGAGCACCCCCTTTCGCCCGGTCCGAAGACCGGCCTCTACTAACCATAATATCCGATTTTGAAAACGTTATGTGTTCTTATTCCATTTATTAGCCTAGAATTACTATGTTATGCGCGCAGCAAACAAGTATAGACTAGATTGCCTAATTTGGAAACAAGCATTGCATATCCGTTTGTTTTAAAAAGCGCTTTGGAATTTGCTACTCTCAAGTAGGCTAAAACACGGATTTCAATGAGTTTTTCCAACTCAAACAATCCAACCTTCACCCACAGGCATTCAAACAATTTATCACATAAGCATTTAGCCGCATGGTGAGCATGCTATCATGTTAACATTCACACACATGCGAGATGCTAAAACATTAAAATACTTACATAGTACTCCGTGCCAAAACAAAGAACTCGTTAGCAAACATGCATGATCCAAGTCCATGTTAAGTGCCTAATGCATCGCATACAAAATGTTGCTAGAATAGGCTCGGCTAACCTAAACATGGCATGTGAAATGCGATCAATTGATGCACGTATTCAATTTGGAATTGAAGTACAAATGCAGTTAGCATGATGTACCGAGCCCGGTGCATGCAGGACAAATGAATGAATGCACGCATGCATAGCATAAGGTATGCTAATTTGAACATGTCCTATTACTAACCATCAAAGCGGGTAAGTAAAAGGGAAGAAAGAAGTGGGGATTGGAAGACATACACACCACCCACACACGCTTATTACAGATTTGCCCTCACTCGGAGGGACCGAATAAATATTACAAATTAATTAACTACGCAAGCTAATTAAATATTACAAATTGCCTAATCAACTAAGCAAATTAATTAATCTTGGAAAAGCAGTAAACCGCCTCGGGAGGAGAGCTCGATGCAATGCATGCTCGGTCCTGCTCGGAAACGCACCGCCATGCATAGGCTGCCTCTATTTTCCTTCCTTTACTCCTCTAGAGGCTGCCAAAATCTCAGAACTGGTTCCTTGGACACTGAGGAGTGCCACCGGCTGAATGGAACTGTCACCGGCAGTGTGTTATGGCCATCGGCACAAAATGAAGCTGTCGGCAGATAAGGGATTGCCGGTCGGCACTTGACACTGCCAGTCGGCAAAGTGTTCCTGCAGAATCTGCAATTGACAGCAACAGAGGGCAAGGCAAAGGATTGCAGCACAATTCAAAGCATATATGCACCATTCATGTCCCTTATCATGTTTGTGACTCAAAGGGACATGTGTCTCGATTCTCGGACCACCAATCACGCATTTCCATGCATGATGGCCCAAAGAATCAAGTGTGCAACTTTCATGTCAAATGAAATGCAAACCAAACACACAAATCAAGGCCCAATTCCTATCATCAAGTCAAGGAACAAGGCATGCATGCAAGATGCAAGGCAACCTAGGCATACAAGCTAAGGATGCAACATGGCATGGCAAGACACTTACGGAAGCATACAAGCATACATGTGGCAATACAAACCGATGAAAAGATGGACTTATGCATGATTTAGGCAGCTCTAATTAGGCCTAAAACAAGGGCCAAAGTTACCAAAATAAAGGACCAAAACACATACACACATGCACATGTTAAAGGGCCAACACTTAGGCACAAGTGAGGCAACTCTCAAACACATTTGAAAGAAGGATATCATGGACAATTAGCATGCAACATAAGCTCTGAAAATTATGTTAAAACACGGTGCCAAACCAAGCAACAAATCAAGCTAAGCATGCAACAAATGGCTCAAGTGCTCAAAGTAAACCAATGGAGTATTGAACTACACTTAGCGAGACCAAACATGGCATGAACTAAATGACTAAAAACAGAATTTTAGCATATAAAATAAAGCCCAAAAGACCACTTAGATGGCATCTAAATGGCTCAAATTCAAAGGCATGCACAAGTGCCAAAACATGGAGCATACTACACAAGCTTCCAAAGCATTAAAGATGCGTCCAAGGTAAACATATAGGCATGCAAATGGGACTGAAATGACATGGTGGATGATTCCAAATCACCAAATCAATGCAAGAATGGCATGCCACACACTCACACACTTAAGGCCAACAAGCCAAAATGCAAAGGGGCTATATGATGCATGCCAAATCCGACCCAAACAACCATGGACAGACCTAAAACATGGCAAAATATGCACAAAATCTTCACAAGACTAAGCCTAAAACGTGCTCCAACAAGGGCTAACAACCTAAGGCACATTGAGGCAATAACATGGCATTACATGGTAGGTATGCTAAGCATGCATGGTGCACCAAAACCAACAAAAAACAGAGGCATAATATGACATATTAAGCACAAAAAACAACTAAGGCATGGTCAACATGAAGCCTAGCTAGGTGCTCTCTCAAGAGGCCAAAAATGGTCCATTTCAAGGACAACAAGGAGAGGGGGTGGCCCTCTCCTTTTAGAGACTTCAAGGCACCATCTTCACCACTGAAATCCCTCAAGATTTCAGTGGTGAAGAGGCCCAAACACCAAAGTCTCGAAACTTGCACAAAATAGCACAAAATGGGGCCTTTCAAGGCCTAAGAGGGGTCAAACACCCTCAAACCACAAAACCCCCTTAATAAACAATCAAGAGGGACTGAAAACAGAACTTTTTTGTATTATACACTAAGCTCAAAAACGATTTTAAGATAGGTAGAAATAAGGTGCAAAAATGGGGAATAAAGGGGTGAGATTCTTACCCTTGAAGACCTCTTCAACAATGATGCTCCAATGGCCTTCCTTGGCTTAAATCCAACACCAAAACACCAAAATCAGTCCCTTAGAACCTCAGGAGCCAAAGGAAGGTGCAACACTAGGTGTTTGTGTGCAATAGTAAGACACAAAACACCTAGAACACAAAGAGAGAAAAAGAGAGATAGGATATGTATGGATCCTAACCCTAAAAACCAGAGCTTCTCTCTGTGTTTTTGTCTCTAAAATGTCTAAAGTCTCCAACCTTTGCAACAAGAGAGAACCCCTCTCTTTATAGAACTTCTTGTCTTGTAAAGCTTACAAGACAAGCTTCATAAGAGGGAGATCCCTCTATACACGTGTATGGAGGGGAGCAAAAAGCAAGACAACTGTCTTAAAATATCTGCAAAAGCAGATGCACAGTAGTCGGCCGGCCAAAAATGCCATTTTGGCAAAAAAGAGTGCCGATAGGCAGAAAATAGGGCCGACCTGCAACAAAAAGTGCCGGCCGGCGGCAGCAAAAACCAACCGGTGGCCTCTAGCCACTGCCGGTGGTGTATGGGGATGCCTCACAAGGCATTCCCTGCCCTTCCGAGGCAAAACACAAGTGTTTGGTGCAAAACCAAACACTAAACAGTCGAGTTCGGAGATCCTGAGGCGAGGCGCACGAGCCGAGACCTCCAGGAACTCCAAACGAACACAAACATGGATAATCACCGAGTGTTCAAACGGTGACGTCCAAGTCTTGAGGACGGTCAAAAATGGGGTGTCTACAGTTGCCCCTCTTTGACAGAACTCGAAAGTCATAACATTGACGGGAGTGAATGTCAAAGCCCAGAGACGACCCATTTTTGACAAGGCCAAAGACTCAGACAAACATGCAAAACAGACAAGATATGCGCCCGAAGGCAGGGGCAAAATGCAAGACAATGCACAGAGCCGAGCATAACTTATGATCATGCAAAGAAAGCTGTAATGATGCAAACATGTGACATTTTTAAGCTAGCGTCCACCGAACTACACTATAATGCAGAAAGGATGTAAGAGAATTATGCAATTCTCAATACGTCTCACTCGGAGGATACAATACATGTGCGGCTCGTCTGGTTGCACCAGCCTCAAATGAATCGTACATACAATATCGTGCCTGAAAAGGAAACAAACTTAACAGGTACAATATTGTTAGCAAGATGCATGACAATGCAAGAATGGATGCAAAATGATATGCAATATATACAAAACAATGTATAAACAATGCAAATGAAGATGCAATGCAATTGAAACAATGCAAACTATATGCAAAGCAATCGAATCACGATCCAATCACAAGTGGTTTGAGACCACACCTATGTCAAATAGATTGATGGAGGTAACAAGTCTGTCTACCATAGAACGGTCAACTGAACTATGAGCATTGTAGACAGACACAAGAACGAGTATTGGGGGGGATTGACATAAGTGGGGAAACAACCCGCTGGAGAAAGGACAATGATCCTAATGCCGGATGCAAAAATTACACTACAATGTAATATATATATGGAAATGCTGGGGAGGTGGCAATGGATATGGCACGCGGGCCAAACCAAATCTTGCCTAGGAAAGGCATGTACGCATACAAGCCACGTCTAACATAGAACGGTCTACTGAACTATGCTTCGACACAAGAAGTATGGGCACATACCAGACCAAGCTCAACATGGAAAGACGCAAGCCATAGATGGAGGTGATGCAATGAATGCATGCGATCTAAAATGCAGTGGATATGGCACGCGGGCCAAACCAAATCTTGCCTAGGAAAGGCATGTACTCGTACAAGCCATGTCTAACACAAAAAAGGTGCCGCAACCCTCAAACCAACATACCAGCGTGGAATAGGCGTGCACACATGCAGAATTGTGCTTTAACGTGAAAAGTAAGGGCACATACCAGACCAAGCTCAACATGGAAAGGCGCGAGCCATGGATGGAAGGTGATGCAATGAATGCATGCAATCTAAAATGCAGTGGATATGGCACGCGGCCCAAACCAAATCTTGCCTAGGAAAGGCATATACTCGTACAAGCCATGTCTAACATAGAAAATGTGCCGCAACCCTCAAACCAACATACCAGCGTGGAATAGGCGCGTACACATACAGAACTGTGCTTTAACGTGAAAAGTAAGGGCACATACCAGACCAAGCTCAATCATGGAAAGGTGCGAGCCATAGATGGATGTAATGCAATGAATGCATGCAAACTATAATACAATATCTACAAATATGCAATGGAAATGGATGGATATTTACAAAATGCATGACAATCCAGTATGATGCGATCTACTGAGGAAAATGCAATGGATGCATGCAAGCTACAATAGAAATGCATGACAATGCACTATGATGCAACGACTATGATTGCAACTTTCCCTATCTTACCAACAGGGCGAGATATACTAGGTTGGTTCAGTATCCAGAACTGAGGCGTAAACATGCCGCCTCAATCTATGGGGCTTCCTTACAGATTTCAAGCCGAGGGTACACCTCCGGGTATTTAAACCAGACTTTAGTCGCGGAACTCCCGAACCTTTGCATTCTAGGCATAAGCTGTTCGAACTCTACTTTTCACCGTCCCAGTTGGTCTTCTAGGAACTCACCGCAAACATAGGCAGGTGGCTTTACCAGACCACCGAAAGTCGTTCGGGCACGACAAACACCAAAGGAATTGCACCTTCAGAGGATTTAGGGTCTCCTAGACCGGGATGCAAAATGTATGCATGACAATGCACCGAAGGTTTCGCACCTCCAAAGGATTTAAGGTCTCCTAGACTGTGCGTGTTTAAGGTCTCGCCAGACCGGCTAAACATGCACAACAATGCAAGAATGAGGCACGCATGCTAATGCTAATGACGACACACATACCAGCGGAAATGTGACACGCATGCCGATGCAAATGAAGCATGATGCAAGATGATACAAATGAGACGCGCGTGCCTCATAAGATGCAAAATGATACAAGTGTGACACGTATGCCACACAAAATGCAAAATGAAACAAATGAGACACGCGTGCCTCATAAGATGCAAAATGATACAAGTGTGACACGTATGCCACGCGGAATGCAAAATGAAACAAATGAGACACGCGTGCCTCATAAGATGCAAAATGATACAAGTGTGACACGTATGCCACATGGAATGCAAAATGAAACAAATAAGACACGCGTGCCTCATAAGATGCAAAATGATACAAGTGTGACACGTATGCCACACGAAATGGAAAATGAAACAAATGAGACACGCATGCCTCATAAGATGCAAAATGATACAAGTGTGACACGTATGCCACACATAATGCAAAATGAAACAAATGAGACACGCGTTCCTCATAAGATGCAAAATGATACAAGTGTGACACGTATGCCACACGGAATGCAAAATGAAACAAATGAGACACGCGTGCCTCATAAGATGCAAAATGATACAAGTGTGACACGTATGCCACACGGAATGCAAAATGAAACAAATGAGACACGCATGCCTCATAAGATGCAAAATGATACAAGTGTGACACGTATGCCACACAGAATGCAAAATTAAACAAATGAGACACGCATGCCTCATAAGATGCAAGAATGATACAAGTGTGACACGCATGCCACACGGAATGCAAAATTTTGAAAATTGGACTTATACGCTACGCGAAGCCGGTTTATATTCAAAACAATGCAATGTACTAACAAGTACAAGTAAGGTGCGCAAGATAGCGCGATAGGGTACATGCAAGATGCAAGTAAGGTGCACAAAACAGTGCGATGTGGTGCGCAAAATAGCGCGAGTGATTTTAAAATGCACAAAACAATGCGATTGATTTGCGATGCACAAAACAGTGCGATGCGCAAGAAAGCGCGAGTGATTTTGAAATGCACAAAACAGTGCGGTGCGCTAAACAGCGCGAGTGATTTGAAATGCACAAAACAGTGCGATTGAGGTGCGTAAAATAGCGCGATGCGTTAGACAACGCGAGTGCACAAGACAGTGCGATTGAGGTGCGCAAAATAGCACGATGCGTTAGACAACGCGAGTGCACAAGACAGTGCGATTGAGGTGCGCAAAATAGCGCGATGCATTAGACAACGCGAGTGCACAAGACAGTGCGATTGAGGTGCGCAAAATAGCGCGATGGAAATACAATGCACAAAACAGTGCGATGCGCTAAACAGCACGAATGATAAACTGCACAAAACAGTGCGATGCGCTAAACAGCGCAAGTGATTTTGAAATGCACAAAACAGTGCGATTGATTTGAAATGCACAATACAGTGCGATTGATTTGAAATGCACAAGACAGTGCGATTGAGATACAAAGTATAAATGCACAAGATAGTGCGAGTGAATGCATGTTCTATGCAAACGGGGCGCACAGGCCGATGAAAATGACACAAAATGAAACACGCATGCCCCAAAGGATGCCAAATGATATAAATGAGACACGCATGCCTCACAAGATGCAAAATGATGCTCAGTGCGACACGTATGCCACACGGAATGTAAAACGATGCTAAGTGTGACACGCATGCCACACAAAATGTAAAATGATGCCAAGTGTGACACGCGTGCCACACGGAATGTAAAATGATGCCAAGTGTGACACGCGTGCCACACGGAATGTAAATGGACTTAAATGCGTAACAACGCACATGTTTCGGAATGCATGACAATGCATGGAATAAAAATGCAACGACAATGCATGAGAGATGTGCATGACAATGCAAGGGGTGCGTGTTACAACGCATGTAGTATGTGCATAACAATGCAACTGTGAAGCACATGACAACGCGATGTAATGCACCGAAATAGTGCAATGAACGCGTGTAACACAAATGGGGCAACTTCTGAATTTAAAAGGATACAAAAAGGATACACCTTGCATGAATTCGAGCGCCACATGCGGAAGACACGACCCAAGGTCACAACGGAGGCCGGTTGAGCGTCGGAGATGCACTTTCTTGCACTTTCTTGAGCTATGAAGACCAGAAACTACTCATATGGCCTAAACAAGGCTGTGGGAACACCACTGGTCGGAAGGGGAGGCCACCGGCTGTCCACCGACTGAAAAATAACTCCATCGGCACAGTATACTGCCGGCCAGCACAAAACATTGCCGACCGGCAAAAAGTTGCTGAGTCGGGGAAGATTCGACATTTCACTTCGGGTGTTTTAAAATAGGGTTTCAAACCCTATTTTCTCACTTTCCCTTGCGTCGAAAACTCTTACTCTCTCTCTCTAGAGCGTTTTCCTCTCCTCTTTCGCCCGTTTCTTCGCGTTCTACGCCCGTTTCGTCGTCGGATTCGCGATTTCCTTCGCGTTTCGGACATTTTCAACCGAACACATCTTCGTTTCGGTGCCTCGTTTGGCGTTCCCACCTTTTCAGGGTTTGTTCCCCTCGTCTTCCTCTTGATTTCCGTACCATTTCACATCCCGGCCTTTTCGGTCATCTTCGGCCTTCCCGGGAGTTGACTTTTCGGTTGACTCTTCGTATTCTAGCCCGGTTTTCCTTCCTCCGGCTATTTTCTCATCATTCTCGACATGGCGGACGACATTCCACACGGCAGGACTGCCCCGGACCACGAGATGGATCCCGGGGTCGAGCTTCTACCTTTGCGCGAGCGCCCGTTCGACCCGGCGACCTACCGGCCGGCGATCCATGTTCTGCCCCCCGACGGACTCCGCCAGTTTCGGAGCTTTGAGAGGCACGTGCCACCCGAGCTATTGCTGCGCGAGCCTACCTCCCACCTGTCCTTCGGCGTTTCTGAGGTAACTCTCTTTCCTCTACTTTACTTTCTGCAATGTAGGGCACAAAAACTGTCGCAGCTTATTTGTACTCTTTAACTGCTTTAGTTCGATATGCTATACACCGTAGTTGACTGTAAACATACACACAACTGATATCTGCTTGAGACTGACACATGCACACACACTGCACTGGCCCTGAATCACTCAAACAGACTGCACTCACTGTATTTCACTGTATACACACCGATACCCGATAGCTGTTCGAACCTGTCAAACTTGCACTCATGCTATATCTGTTCTGAACTACCCAAGCACGCTGACTCATCACACGTTGTAGTTCACTGTAAGCACACCGGCACCCGGTATTTGTCAAAATCTGTTAAACTTGCACGCATGCCACATCTGTATGCTTCTCAAAACTGCATTTTGAATGTTGTCTTGCAATTGTTATTTTCTGTTTACAGGAGGATTCCCATGCCATCCGCGGGTATGGGAACACTGGCGCTCGGGAGTGGTACGACGAGCTCCCTGACGCGGTCCGTCGCATAGTGAACCGGGCGGGCTTCGGCGCCTTCTGCGGAGGACTCTCCAGGCTTACCACATGCAGACCTCTCCTCGCCGCTCTGGCGGAGAGGTGGTGGGACACCACCGATTCATTTCACTTCTCCACAGTAGGGGACATGACGATGACCCCTTACGACTTCTCGATGCTCACAGGCATCGGGGTAGGGGGTGATCCGATCCCCTTTGATATTGATATGGACGAATGGACCGCCGCTCAGGTCCATCTGCTGGGGGAGGCCCCACCTCTTGCTTGTCCAGGCTTTGTCCGGTACTCCTGGTTCGAGGTACAGTTTAGGGTCCAGCCTACTCTCGTTGATGCAACTCCGATGACTCTGGAGGCCGAGGAGAGGTACGCCCGTTGCTTCCTCATGTTCTTGTTCAGGACGACCATCTTCGCCGACCGGGCGAACACCGTGCGTCTCTGCCTTCTCAGCGAATTGGTGGATGTCCGAGACATCCTGCATTATGATTGCGGTGGCGCCGCTCTGGCCACCCTCTTCGGGTACATGAGCTCGGCTTCCCGCGGCAGCGGCCAGTTGCTCGGAGGCTATTGGCGGGCTTGGGAGGTACATTTCTTCTCCGCTTTTCATTTCTGCTTTTCTATCTTTTCTGTACTCTGTACACTGCACACACTGTAGTCTGCTTTATACTTGCTGTATACTGTACACACGGCACACACATACGCTCTGCTTTACACTGACTGTACACTGCTCACACTGTACACTGTACACAATACACTGCACAACACACGGCTCTGCCATTTCTGCTTTATTTTGTATTCTGCTTTATCTGGTAAATGCACTGGTATTTACCTTGCAGTTGTGGGTTTATGCCTACTTTCCTAGGCTCGCTCCCGTACCAGTCACAGAGACCCCTTTGGTCATCCCCTTTTCACGTCACTTTGACGGGAGATGCACCCGGTGGCCACGAGAGACATTCGGCTTTTTCCGCCGATACTTTGACACCATCACCCCCGCGGAGGTATGTTTTACTTGCAGTTTATTTAAGCTTCGCATTTCCACTGCATATTTCAAAGATAGTAGATAACAAACTGTATTGCATTTTCAGATCACCTGGCAGCCTTGGGCTCCTTCGCCAGCTATGACCCGGGATCGGTTTGCCGGTGCCGATGAGACCTCACGTTTCCGGATCTTGTTGGAGGGCCTGGTCTGTCGGGCTTGGTACCTAGGGGAGCGTTTCCTACGCCAGACCCTAGGGTTACCTGAGCAGATAGTCCCGGTTCACCCTCCTGCGGATATGAGGGAGACCGAGGGGCTCACGACCGAGCAGATGGACGATTTCACTATCGGTTGGGAGGAGGCCCACTTCAGAGGCACCGGCGACTACCGAGAGTATGTGCAGGAGTACCTGATACGACCTCTGAGCGGCGGCCGTCGAGCAGAGGGGGCCAGGCCCGTGGCACCAACGGCTGGGGTAGGAGCGGGAGCTTCGAGGAGGGCCCGAGTCCGTGGCAGGGGCGGAGCTCAGGGAGGACGGGGGGCTGGTTGGCCCGCCCTGCCTGCTGTACTGACTTTCCAGGGGCAGGGTGGGGCGACCTATCAGATCCCCTTCGCCCCTCCGCCAGCTGATCACGAGTTCGTCGGTGTCCCCGACTTGCCTCCGGTATGTATTACTGCACTTTTGTATAGTCATTTTATTTTAGTTTATTTGATATTCCACAGAATATTGATGCATCTGATACTTTTACAGGCTTCTTCTGCGTACACCCGGCAGTCATTGGAGATGAATGCCTCCATGATGGGGATGCTCCAGCGGACCTTTGATCTCCTGGCCCTCTACAGCATTCTGGTATGTTCTTCTGACACTGGCCTCAAACCATTTATACACTGCTTCACATAATCTGATGCACGGCACAACACCTGATACACTGATCTCACAACATCCGACACACTGCATATACTGTATTCTGCACTGTACCCTGCACTGGTAAACTGCTCACGGCATTCATACACTGTACTCTGCATTCTGCACTGATAAACTGCTCACGGCATTCACACACTGTACTCATACACTGCATTCTGCACTAATAAACTGTTCACGGCATACTGATGCATTTCCCTTTTTATGTGCTTTTTCAGCCTCCTTTCCAGATTCCCATGGGAGGAGGTGCTTCAGCTGGACCTTCCGTCCCTGTCCGAGGGAGAGATGAGGAGGGTAGAGTATTCCCCCGCTCCAAGGCGGGGCGCACTCATGTCGGGAGTAGCTCACGAGCTCCAGTCCCGGATGATGATGATGACGAGGAGTCAGAGGCGGAGGCAGAGGCGGAGTCCAAGTCATCGGAGGAGGAGACCGGAGGCAGTTCTAGCTCGGGCTCTGACGACGATGCTGATGATGCTCCTGGACCCTCGTCCAGGAAGAGGACTAGGACAGACTGATGGCCCCCTGGAGTGCTCGTCATGGATACAGATTTTTGTTATTTTTCTTTCTTTCTTGTACTTTTCCTTTTTGTTGGTCAGGATACTTTGTACTACCGCAGGCAGATTTTGTTTTCCTCAAAACTTTGTACTTGAAAAAGATTATGAAATGAACAGATTTTTGCTTAAAAAGTGTTACATTTACATATCTCATGTATTGCATCGCATTCCATCATATTACACCTCAATGTAAATGAAATTGATTGGTTGTCTGAAAATTGAACACTTGCACTGTAATAATCAGATAACTAAACAACCAACAGCAAAATAACCCAAGCAACCCACTGCCTGATTCTGGATACACAGCCCTTGCTCTACTGGGGATTAATCTGCATACAGCCCATAGCACAGCCTTCAGTTCATTCTGCACACAGTAAACTTGAGTGAACGGCCCAATCTGACAAGACGGAGCTCAACGATGGAACCGGTTGGAGTTGAAACACGCTCAAATATAGAGAATGGCACCGCATTCTGGGTATAAACAATTCTGAAATTAAATGAGGGTTTTTCAAACCGGGGTATCGAGCCTACAACTGAACACAGCGGGGAGGACTCGAACAAAAAGGTACACGACCTAAACACAACGAGACACGCTCGAGAAAGACCTAAAACAAAGGTTGAGATAAACAAAACAAAAGACACGACATACAGACGCGTTAGCGAAGATGGGGGACCTCGGACCACAAGGAGCCAGTTCAATCTGGGTATTGTTTCCCACCCCCTTCTGATTTGTGATTCTCACATCACTCTGGCACTCAAACTCGGTTTTTCTCTCAAAACCCTTTTCCTCACTTTTATCTCAACTTACACCTCTCTATTCTTCATTCTCTCATTTTTATCCCTCCCCGGGGTGTTTAATGAATGAATAGGAAGTTGCGGGTTCATGCCCAATGCCGTTAGCTCACGGCTATTTCTTCTGGTGGGTAGAGTGCCCTTCTGGCAAGTATGTTGACGACCGGGGGGGGGGGGAGACAGAACGTCTGGCTCAACTGTGCCCCTAGTTCATCATTTTAACCATTCTTTTCATTTTGGTTTTTTACTAAAACAAGTTTGATCAAAATGAGAGTCGGATTAACGTAGTTGTTCGATTTTTGATTTGAAAAGCATGCAAGTCAGGCTGTAAGCACTGAAAATTTTCCTTTTTGGGTCCAAGACAATGGTCCAGTTTTGGAAAATGAAATAGTTTTCGAGAAAATAGTCGACCTCAGTAAAAATTTTCAAAAACTATTTTTGCAAATGGCTGATGCTCAACGAGCATGGAACTTACTCTTTGAGATGCGCAACCTCGGATTGGAGGCAATGGAAAATTGCCCCTGGTTTGAAGGGGGTGGGAGGCAACGGAAAGTTGCCCCTGGTTCGAACGGCGTCTCGTGGCAACAGAAAGTTGCCCCTTGTTTGGATGGTGCCGCAGCAGTCTGCAAACAGTCTTCATTGGTGGTGGTCGAACTCTCGGACACAGAGATGACGAAGACGGTCACAACAAATATATGGACACAGTCGCCTTGGAAGGTGTTGGCGACTGGACTTTGGGATGAAATCGAAACCATTGCATGGACTGAGACGCTATGAAAGCGTTGGGGGCTGGACTTCATGATGAAGTTGCCTACGTATCCCAAACATGGGAATCAAGCCTTACGTAGTTCCGGTTAAGGTACACTCGGGTATTTTAACCTTCACTTTTTAGGCTCTAACTTTTGCCAAGGTGCCCGATGCGGGTTTTCGACCTTGCGAGCTTCTTTTCATTTTCTTTTGTTCATTTCTTTTTCTTTTCTTTTTCGCATTTTTTTTTCTTTTCTGTATTTTTTGTATATTTTGCTTTTTTGTATTTTTCTCTTACTCTAACTTTTGCCTGGGTCGCCCTTCCGGGTTTTCGGCCCAGCGAGCCTCTCAAAGGGTAAAAGTGTAACAAGTCCATGCCAAATGGTTTTTGGAGTTGAAGCCTCTCTGTATCTAGGAGAACGACTATTGCAATGATTTGTAGGAGAATCCATCATGGCTGCTCCACGAGCTTCTTCTAGTGAGATCTACTCTTTTTTATTCAACTTTGATGCCTTATGCTCGAGGGCTGCTTCTGATCTGGCCATGCGGGCCTTACATGGCGTTTGACCGTTGAATGTTCTGAACGGGTTCAAGGTTCGAAACGGGCGGGTTGAATCTTGAGGCTGAGAGCAATCCTAGGCTGCGCAATCTCAAGAGCGATTCCACACAAGTCTTCACAGGGCTGCGTAAAACATTTGTTTTTGAAATTTTTTAAGAAAGCGACAAATCGCTCGCGCCGAAGATAGTGTGTAACCAATCTGGATCAAGCCAGGGTCCTTCTCAGTACTCACGCCGACAAGCATGATTTCATTCATTAAGGGCTTAGCACGCCTCTCTTTCTCTCAAACTAATCAAAATTTTGCAAAACCCGAGGAATTCCTTCCTCTTCGTTTTCATCACCGCAGTGTTCAAAATGGTTTTTTTTTTGAAAAACTTAGGTTAATGCAATGAGTTTGGCGCACAGGAGAGCAGGCGAGATGTACTGTCAGCCCAATCAAATTCTCTGGCACTTAAACTGAAAGAAAGCATGAAGTTGAGATAGCAACAGCTGTTTCATTCGGATTTGTTGGTGCAACTGGCCCCTCGGCATAAATAGACTCAAAAACAAAAACAGGTAATTACAAGACAAAACGGTGTTCGAGGCAACAACCCCAGAATCACCTGGTATTCTATACAAAGGGGACTGACTCAAGACAAAGAAACAGACTCAAAACAAAAGACTGACTCGATACCCAAGTCAGGATTTACAAAGTTAGCGTTCACAGCCACTCAAAAATGTGTGCCAGACGCCACATTCAAAATACACCTGACGCCGCCCGCAGGTGGTTCACCTTCTGATTACATACTTGCAGTATCTGTGTCCTCAAAATTCAATAGCTGAGTGGTAACGGACTTGGCTGAGGTGGGCGGGAGGATAACCTCGTTGTCAATCAAATCTTGCACCTCATGACGGAGGCAGAAGCAATTGTTGGTGGCATGGCCTGTCTGCTGGTGGTACGCGCAGTACTGAGCAGCATCATGCGTAGCAGGGAGATTCTTCGGGAGAGGCTGAGGCTCCAAGGGTTTAAGGTGCCCTCTCTCGGCAAGGATTTGAAGTGCCTTGGACAAAGGCATGTAGAGAGCATGAAAGGTCCTGCACCCCCGGGGCAGGTACTTTGGAGTCTGAGCGCTCTTACTAGCCGCACAAGCAAAAGGGTCGGCAGGCGCCACCTTGGCTTTCTGATCTTTCCCGGGTGCAGGGGCGGGAACAAGAGGAACTGTTCTGGCATGACGGGGCCTATCCCGATTTTATGACTGGCTTGAACTACCCTCAGGTGGAGTGGGGAAAGCATCCTCCACAGTCTTTGCCACAACTGCGGATATCTGTTGCTTGTTCATCCCCCCGACTTTCAAACCCTTGACTGCCCACAGCAGTTGTTCAATAGGATCGGCATCTGCCTTCATTTTGTGTTTTCCTCCGGCCTCAGCCTGATCGAGGGCTTGAGTTGATGTTGATACGTCATTGCCATAGTTGGAGGCCATCTCCGGTTGGCTAAGTTCAATCACAATTCGCCCCAACAGCGGGGGCTCCTGGGGTACAAAACTCCCGGCATACAGTGTGGCTGGAGGTGAAGCTGACATTCCGTAGGCGAGATCCGCCACAGACCTTTGGAGATCACCTATCATCCCCATGAGTTCAAATGTAGCAGGCTCGCGAGCCTGGTATAACTGGGGAGCCCAACCCGGGTGCACAACAGGCGACCTAGGTGGATGTGACACATCAATGCTGGCCTCACCTTGCAGGGTGATCCCCTGCTCTAATGCAGTTGTCATAACTGCGATCTCTTCTGAATTCTGCGTCATCATAAGCCCTGCCTCGGCGAGGGGGAGCACTAGCTATTCTGTACCGGCTCTGGACACTCTGAACTGAAAAGAGAAACAAACAGCATCTCAATCCAAACAGATCAAACACGGGTGTAGCTGAACAACTGTACTCTACTACTGATCACTGTTCCCAGAAACCACTGTCCCCAAAACTGAACTGATACCCACAGATAGCTGGTTCTCAATAGTACTGATACTGGTGCCCTCAAATCTGATACTAAAACTTGCAAACTGATATGCACGTTCCTGTAGAGCAACACTCTAAAAGCACATAGCAAGTAAAGAGAGCCAAAACACCCCTATGTTGGGGTAGGGTTTCCCCGTCCTATTTTGTCAGGAGCTAGGGTTTCACTATGCACGCAACAGTTTTCAAACAACCTAACATCGGGTAAGCAGCCTGTCCTAACTTGGAATGGTCACTATGGATTCGAATATGCACTAGGTCGAATGGTCGAAAAGGGTGCCCCGGTAAACCGGGGTTTGTGTTCCCATGCTGTTAGGGCCCATAACCGGTCAGCCTTATGGTCATGCCTTGACAAGACAAGCCTCCGGCAAACCGTTCAGGAATGGCAAATGGCAAACACGGTGTCCCTAGGCGCACCAATCCACATGCAATGCAAAGAGACACATAAATGAAATCGAAACAGGATATCACGAGTTCGAGTCAAGCTCTTTAAAATCCCCAGCAGAGTTGCCAGAAACTGTAGACGCGCCCACGTGGGGCCCTTCGCTATAGCTCGGACTCGATTTTGTTGTCACGGTTCTTAATCTTGAACCAAAGAGTCCAAATCCGGCAAATCGTTTTGAGAAACAGATTTTTTGAAAAGAAGTGCCAAACATGGACTGCTTTGCCAGATATAGAGTCGCCACCTAAATATTTTTAAAATGGGAAAATTTAGGAAACCCTGACTCGGTGCCGAAGGCCACATGTCCGTCATCACCGGAGTTGTCTCGGCTCGGGAGCTTGGGTACGATCGGGGAAGGTCAGCTATGAGCACCCCCTTTCGCCTGGTCCGAAGACCGGCCTCTACTAACCATGATATCCGATTTTGAAAACGTTATGTGTTCTTATTCCATTTATTAGCCTAGAATTACTATGTTATGCGCACAGCAAACAAGTATAGACTAGATTGCCTAATTTGGAAACAAGCATTGCATATCCGTTTGTTTTAAAAAGCGCTTTGGAATTTGCTACTCTCAAGTAGGCTAAAACACGGATTTCAACGAGTTTTTCCAACTCAAACAATCCAACCTTCACCCACAGGCATTCAAACAATTTATCACATAAGCATTTAGCCGCATGGTGAGCATGCTATCATGTTAACATTCACACGCATGCGAGATGCTAAAACATTAAAATACTTACATAGTACTCCGTGCCAAAACAAAGAACTCGTTGGCAAACATGCATGATCCAAGTCCATGTTAAGTGCCTAATGCATCGCATACAAAATGTTGCTAGAATAAGCTCGGCTAACCTAAACATGGCATGTGAAATGCGATCAATTGATGCACGTATTCAATTTGAAATTGAAGTACAAATGCAGTTAGCATGATGTACCGAGCCCGGTGCATGCAGGACAAATGAATGAATGCACGCATGCATAGCATAAGGTATGCTAATTTGAACATGTCCTATTACTAACCATCAAAGCGGGTAAGTAAAAGGGAAGAAAGAAGTGGGGATTGGAAGACATACACACCACCCACACACGCTTATTACAAATTTGCCCTCACTCGGAGGGACCGAATAAATATTACAAATTAATTAACTACGCAAGCTAATTAAATATTACAAATTGCCTAATCAACTAAGCAAATTAATTATTCTAGGAAAAGCAGTAAACCGCCTCGGGAGGAGAGCTCGATGCAATGCATGCTCGGTCCTGCCCGGAAACGCACCGCCATGCATAGGCTGCCTCTGTTTTCCTTCCTTTACTCCTCTAGAGGCTGCCAAAATCTCAGAACTGGTTCCTTGGACACTGAGGAGTGCCACCGGCTGAATGGAACTGTCACCGGCAGTGTGTTATGGCCATCGGCACAAAATGAAGCTGTCGGCAGATAAGGGATTGCCGGTCGGCACTTGACACTACCGGTCGGTAAAGTGTTCCTGCAGAATCTGCAATTGATAGCAACAGAGGGCAAGGCAAAGGATTGCAGCACAATTCAAAGCATATATGCACCATTCATGTCCCTTATCATGTTTGTGACTCAAAGGGACATGTGTCTCGATTCTCGGACCACCAATCACGCATTTCCATGCATGATGGCCCAAAGAATCAAGTGTGCAACTTTCATGTCAAATGAAATGCAAACCAAACACACAAATCAAGGCCCAATTCTTATCATCAAGTCAAGGAACAAGGCATGCATGCAAGGTGCAAGGCAACCTAGGCATACAAGCTAATGATGCAACATGGCATGTCAAGGCACTTACGCAAGCATACAAGCATACATGTGGCAATACAAACCGCTGAAAAGATGGACTTATACATGATTTAGGCAGCTCTAATTAGGCCTAAAACAAGGGCCAAAGTTACCAAAATAAAGGACCAAAACACATACACACATGCACATGTTAAAGGGCCAACACTTAGGCACAAGTGAGGCAACTCTCAAACACATTTGAAAGAAGGATATCATGGACAATTAGCATGCAACATAAGCTCTGAAAATTATGTTAAAACACGGTGCCAAACCAAGCAACAAATCAAGCTAAGCATGCAACAAATGGCTCAAGTGCTCAAAGTAAACCAATGGTGTATTGAACTACACTTAGCGAGACCAAACATGGCATGAACTAAATGACTAAAAACAGAATTTTAGCACATAAAATAAAGCCCAAAAGACCACTTAGATGGCATCTAAATGGCTCAAATTCAAAGGCATGCATAAGTGCCAAAACATGGAGCATACTACACAAGCTTCCAAAGCATTAAAGATGCGTCCAAGGTAAACATATAGGCATGCAAATGGGACTGAAATGACATGGTGGATGATTTCAAATCACCAAATCAATGCAAGAATGGCATGCCACACACTCACACACTTAAGGCCAACAAGCCAAAATGCAAAGGGGCTATATGATGCATGCCAAATCCGACCCAAATAACCATGGACAGACCTAAAACATGGCAAAATATGCACAAAATCTTCACAAGACTAAGCCTAAAACGTGCTCCAACAAGGGCTAACAACCTAAGGCACATTGAGGCAATAACATAGCATTACATGGTAGGTATGCTAAGCATGCATGGTGTACCAAAACCAACAAAAAACAGAGGCATAATATGACATATTAAGCACAAAAAACAACTAAGGCATGGTCAACATGAAGCCTAGCTAGGTGCTCTCTCAAGAGGCCAAAAATGGTCCATTTCAAGAACAACAAGGAGAGGGGGTGGCCCTCTCCTTTTAGAGACTTCAAGGCACCATCTTCACCACTGAAATCCCTCAAGATTTCAGTGGTGAAGAGGCCCAAACACCAAAGTCTCGAAACTTGCACAAAATAGCACAAAATGGGGCCTTTCAAGGCCTAAGAGGGGTCAAACACCATCAAACCACAAAACACCCTTAATAAACAATCAAGAGGGTCTAAAAACAGAACTTTTTTGTATTATACACTAAGCTCAAAAACGATTTTAAGATAGGTAGAAATAAGGTGCAAAAATGGGGAATAAAGGGGTGAGATTCTTACCCTTGAAGACCTCTTCAACAATGATGCTCCAATGGCCTTCCTTGGCTTGAATCCAACACCAAAACACCAAAATCAGTCCCTTAGAACCTCAGGAGCCAAATGAAGGTGAAACACTAGGTGTTTGTGTGCAATAGTAAGACACAAAACACCTAGAACACAAAGAGAGAAAAAGAGAGATAGGATATGTATGGATCCTAACCCTAAAAACCAGAGCTTCTCTCTGTGTTTTTGTCTCTAAAATGTCTAAAGTGTCCAACCTTTGCAACAAGAGAGAGCCCCTCTCTTTATAGAACTTCTTGTCTTGTAAAGCTTACAAGACAAGCTTCATAAGAGGGAGATCCCTCCATACACGTGTATGGAGGGGAGCAAAAAGCAAGACAGCTGTCTTAAAATATCTGCAAAAGCAGATGCACAGTAGTCGGCCGGCCAAAAATGCCATTTTGGCAAAAAAGAGTGCCGATCGGCAGAAAATAGTGCCGACCTGCAACAAAAAGTGCCGGCCGGTGGCAGCAAAAACCAACCGGTGGCCTCTAGCCACTGCCGGTGGTGTATGGGGATGCCTCACAAGGCATTCCCTGCCCTTCCAAGGCAAAACACAAGTGTTTGGTGCAAAACCAAACACTAAACAGTCGAGTTCGGAGATCCTGAGGCGAGGCGCGCGAGCCGAGACCTCCAGGAACTCCAAACGAACACAAACATGGATAATCACCGAGTGTTCAAACGGTGACATCCAAGTCTTGAGGACGGTCAAAAATGGGGTGTCTACACACATATTCGTAAATTATGCAAATTACCAAAATACCCCTAGCTTAAAATCCTATAAAATATAAATATAATTATAAAATAAGACTCAAATAATACTATAAATATAATTATATAAGCTTTCCATCAATTTCTCTTCGATATCATGCCAATGTCCAAATATCATTACTTCTTTGAATTTAGCATTGCTTGAGTTTTTTTTGTACGTTGCATCACTCCCTTGGTTGGAAAAAAGTTGATTTCGAGTTTTGAAGTATTGAAGTATAAGAATCCAAAAGATCAGAATCGCACCCAAATCTTCATATAAAAATGTTCAAATTGACATCGCCTTTTCTTCTCCATTAGGGGTAATAAGAAGAACAATGAGCTACTTTCAATTGCAAAGTTGACCTTCTCTGGAATGATAAAATCAACAAAAGAAAGATATACATCCCTGAAATGGTCTAAACCTTGTGCTACAAAATTTTTCCCATGCATCCTAATATCGTTTGAGTTAATGATGCTTTGATTTTGCTCGATTTGAATATTTCCTATCATATCAGCTATTTTGGCCTCCATGCTCCTACCATGTTCTTTAAACAAAATGTCATCATGTGATTCAACCTTGCCCTTTTCTTCAATAGAATCATGACTTGTCAATGAGTGGGACATGATATATTGATTCAAATTTGAATCATATGTTGCAAGGTTAAGCAATTTAGACTCTTGTATATGACTTGAAGTATGCTGGATGTTATGCATGGGTGGGGGCTCATCGTAGGATTGTAGTGACACTAATTTAGAGAATTTTGATAGCAAATTTTCAACCTCCGACTTCAAACGCCATTTTGGCTCAGGACTTGTAGTTGGTGGCTTTAGTTCTTGAGTCATTACAATTGTTAGCATCCAATTCATTGCTTTGGACTTTATCCTCTTTGGGAATAATAATCGAAACTTGTTGGGGGTGCTTTTGAATCATGAATAAGGGTTCCAATTCATTGCTTTGAACTTTAGCCTCTTTGGGAATAATAATCAGAATTTGTTGGGGGTGCTTTTGAATCATGAGTAACGGCCTCGCCAGCCTTGAAAATCAGGTCATCTTCCACCTTGGGTAGATTTTGATCTTGGTCCTCTAATTCTACCTTAGAACACACAGAATTGTGAGTAAAAACCTTCTTCAACCTTGATGCTGTTTGGGGTGATTTTGACTCATCAATCAAACTCTCTTTATCTTTGATAATTCAAGTGTTTATTACCTTATCCTGAGTTTGGTTGACTCTCCAGAGCATTAAGTCGTTGACTAAATTATCAAGTTATTCCACAAATTTTAAAGAACTTGATCCATTTAGTTCTCAAAAAATATCCTTGTGACAAAAGATTCTATACAATGGTATTTCTCAGCATATATTAAAATCGTTAGATAAGTTATACTTAGGAAAGACAAGGCGTATGATCATAATTTAGCGTTGACGCTTTGCGCTAACCGATGATGATTCATGCCCGTGGTTTGAATGTATAAATATTCTTGATGATGTTATTGGGGCTTGTAGCCACAATGCATCATTATCATCATAGTATTGATTTTCATGAAGTGTGAATTAATAAACTCTAGTTAGGAGAATTTCCTACTGGGCTTTATGCTCACCCTACGAGATTTTTGTGGAGGAAAAGATGTGGTGATCCCACCCAACTAGGAGCGTGGAAGTATGTGTGTTGGGAGTACAATGCTCTCATTTGTTGTGACTCTGTATGCAAGCCAAGGGCAGTGTTTGTGTGGGTTTGAATAACCGTTTTGTGTAACCAGGCTCAAGCCTTGGAAACTTGTAAACCCTTAGGGGTATTTATTTGTTTATTTACTTGTTGTTGGATTAATGTGTTGTTGCATAAAGAACTATTGTATCATGTAATGTAAGTTTGGAGATTTATATTTGGCTTTCTTTGAAAGAGCCATGATTGTTGTCTTATCATTTGGGCTATAAATTTGGGGCGTTACAACTTGGTATTAGAGCTATCGGGTTTGAATAATTGGAGCTCGTGGGAAGTGGTTGTTTAACCACAATGGGTTCATTTAGCATGCTTAGGAACTGTTATCCATTTTGTGACTATGTGATAACATGCTTATGTGACTAAATAGGTATGGGATTAGATTTTTGGGATGTTATTTGCGCTTGTTAAATTCCTTGAGGTCTCATTAGAAGGGTACTTGATCAGTACTCATTCTACTAAGAATTCTTGGCTTTTCGTAGGACGGATTTCATCGTAAAAGAACAGTACGTATGTGTTTACATGACTAATTGCTTATGTGGAGTGAAATTGAATTGTGTATATGGTAGAGAAATATATAAAATTGTTGCAGTCGAACGTGTGAGTCAAGTTACGAGCATATATGAGTTAATGTGCTAAATGATTTCTCTTGTGTCCTTAATTAAGAGGTCAGGAAAGGGTCACGTCCGTGGTGGTAGAGGCAGAAGGCGTGGTAGGGCTCGCCGAGGTGTGCATGAGGCACCGGTCCATAGGATTCCGGTGCAAGAAGAAGGGTTCGGCCAAGCTAATATGGCTGAGCAAGCAGGCCAAGCCAATATGGCCGAGCAGGTGGGACAAGCAGGTCAAACCGCAATGGGGGCCCTAGCTTGAGAAATGGCAGGGGCTTTAAGAGAGTCTATGAACTTGTTGAGGGTGGAGAATCGAGCCCGTGAGAACACCGCGGTGTCGAGGGCGAATTTCCTTACTAGGGAATTCTTGCCGGCAAAACCAGATGAGTTCCATGGTGGTCCCGAGCCCAAGAAAGCGGATGAGTGGCTCGAACAAACTATGAAGACATTTGAAATGCTTCACATCGAAGATAGTGAACTAAGAGTGACTCTAGCGAGTTACAACCTTAAGGGAGACACGGGTCAATGGTGGAAATATGCCAAGGGTAGAATGGAGCCAACATGGGAAGCTTTTGCGGTTACTTTCCAAGATAAGTGCATACCTCCCACTACTAGGAAGAGATTAAGGCAAGAGTTTAAAGACCTCAAACAACTCGACATGCCCATGGCCGAGTTTGAGGCAGTCTTCTCTAGTTTGTTCAGATTTGCACCAAAGTTGGTGGCAACAGAAGAGCGTTGTTGTATTGAATTTGAAAAGAAATTGAAAACAAAAATTATGTTCAAGCTTGTTGGAAATATAATTCGGGAATATGACCATCTTGTGGAGACAACAACACACATAGAAATTTCCATACAAGCCGAGGAGGAGAGGCTTCGGAGTTCGAGGTCTAGGGGCCAAGAGTCTCAAGGAGACTATAGGCAGAACAAGAAGAGCAGGAATACCTATCCATCCCAGTCCCAACCACAGCAGTGTAGATCCACTTTTCCTTTGCCTAGTGCAGGTCCGGAAAAAAGTGCATCGAGGAGCTTCTTGTGTTTCAAGTGTAGCCAACCGGATCACAAAGCCTTCTCATGTCCACAGAAGAGAAGAGGACAGTTAATGTTATCACCAACTAATTGATCTCAAAGTCAGTCTCAGTCTTAGACTAAAGGTCAAGGGTTTAATTGTTATCAGTGTGGTCAGCCGGGGCATATAAAGAGAACTTGCCCACAGTTGGGAGGCGCATTAGGGTCGAGGTAGACTCAAAGCCACCAACAAACTCAATCAGTCCACGCTTCGCGAGTTAATCAGGGAGCCGCTTCGGATCAGTCAGTACAATAGGCCTATGCTCCGAGAGGGGAGCAAATCAATTAGGGGCCGCAGGGTCGCATGTATGTTGTTACCATGCCAGAGCAGTTGCCAGAATCCTCAGTTGTGAGAGGTATTTTTGTTATGTGTAATTCTTTGGCTAATGTATAGATAGACACGGGTATGTCTCATTCTTTTGTATCTACTACATTTGCTTTTGCATTGGGGTTAGAGGTAGCACGATTAGTGACTCTACTCAGAGTAGAGTCACCTATTAGGGGTACAGTTGACACTACAACAAGTTGGGTCTTGAATGACGAACTTTTTTTGTCACCAAAGAGCTAATTTCGTCACTATAGATATTTGTGAGGAAATATTTTCGTCACCGGCTTCATCATTGAATGCTTGTCAATAAAAACCACCGTGACGAAAAATAATTTCGTCACCAATGAAATTACTTCAGTGACGAATTTTTTTGTCACCAATAAAACAATATTTTGTCGCCAAAAATTCTCATTTTCGTCACCAAATAATTATTCAGTACCATATTTATAACTTTAGTTGACGAATTAATTTGTCACACATGTTAATCATTGATGAGGAAATAATTTCGTCACAGTAAGATGTAAAGTTGACGAAATCTTTCGTCTCCAAAAGTCATACATGGGTGACAAAATATATTTCGTCGCAAATATATATATACTTGACGAAATTTTTGGTCACCAAACATCAAAATTAATGAAAACTTTCATATATAAGTTGCAATAAATTTTGTCACAAAAAATGTTTATTAGCGACGAATAATCACTTTGTCATAATAACAAATACAAATGACGAAACAAATTCGTCACTAAACTTGTTCCATATTTTATATTTCAATTTAAATTATTATTTCACAAATATCCTTCCTCATATCCCAATACCCTTTTAATTGTACTAAAAAATCCACTAGCTATTATACACCTCTACAAAAAAATTCACTTAACAATTTATATTATAAATCAAAATATATCCATCAAACAACTTTAATAATAATCCATTAAGTATAACAAAAAAACCATCAAAGCAAATCCCAAAATGAACTAACGTGGAGTTCCTAAAAAAAATCAACACTCAATCTTGATTTGCAACTACAACTAAGTATCAGTTCAGGAAAAAAAAATAATTCAACACTTGATCTTGATTTGCAAGTATGCTTCCAAACGTCATCAAAAACCAATCTGTAAAGAAAATAAACGAGAAAAACATTAACATATTATCAATTACATTGTATAGACCTCTCTATCCATGTCAATAAAAATTGTGTACACAATAAGTCTAGCTTAACAGCCAGAAGTTCCTTTGTACATAGCAAGCTCTTATTAATCACATCACTAACTTAGAGCAACTCCAACACTACCTAGCAAAAATACACAAAAAAATAAACACATGGTTTTGTCTCTACTTTGGTTAGTGTATATTTTAATAAGGGTCATGCTAAGATGAACAAGCCATTTATGCAAGTTTCTAATTGATTTTGGGAGAAACAATTAGGAAATTAGCTCCTTACTTCTTTTTCTTTTTTTATTTTATTTATTGATAATGCATCACCATACTACCCGATGTTTGGAAGGGTAATAATATTTTTCAGTTTTCATCATGATGCTCAACTTGAGCCAATAGAATAAATGCTTGACAATTTAGCATTTCTGAAGTGAATGAGGATAACATCTAAGTATTCGTTGTCATCATTATCAAATGTGTTAACTACTCTTACATGTCTCATAAAAATTTTGAAAGATGAATCTAAATGTTTAGTAAAATATATTAAGGACGGTTAAATATCCACCAAAACCCAATATTTCAACCCATAAAAGGAAACAAAAGAAGTGAAATTAAAGTTTCTTCAAGTAAATAACTCCAACTTTTCAAATATTATGCACAAGCCTTGAACATTACAGAACGTAAAATGATGCCAGATATGGTAGCTAACCATTGCCAATAATATCTCCTGAAAAAACCTACTCCCCTCCACCTTTGACATGGAAGCCATATCTCACACAAAGCTGCGACAATGTATCCAATGGATATCCTCTAGATTGAATGAAAAGATGCAGAAGTTCATTATTCCTAATAAAGAAAGCAGGCTTGCAATAGAGAAACACTTCCCTCAACTATTATTTGTACCACACATTCACACTGGTAAATAGGTTTGTTATGCTTATGACCTGCGTGGTTATCACTGTTTTGACAATATTGCCAAAGTTCAATGAAATTCCTGGCAATTTAGAAATATGACAGTCATGTCAAAAATTGAACCGGTAAATTTAATAGCCTATGATTAAGGGATCTTATATTGAATTTGAAGGTGAATTTTGAATGTTTAACATGCTAAAAGATCTATTTTTGGTGAAACCCATGCATATTAACATGTATTGATTAACTCTAAATAATCCCTTTGTTTTCAAAGAGAATGAAGTGATCTCCATGAATCAATGTACAACTGGGTAGTCATTTGTCGAATGCACATAAAAAAATAGAGGTGGAGTTAGGGATTTTACTTTTTTGACAAGAGTTATCCTTGGCACTAAAAAAAAAAGTGCACGTGTAAAAAGAATTTTCAAGACAAACAATAAAAAAAAAAGCTGAAAGCATGAAAAAGACCTGCAAAATGCCCATCCAATGTATTCCTTCAATGCCAACACCATATGTCAAAGATGTTGTTCCATGCAGCTAACCACCTGAAACGAAAGAACACAAGTTCTTAAATTCTACAACTATACCTGGAAATCATAAGGTCAAATTTATGTAACAGAAATGATATGAAATGACAGCAACATAATATAGTTCAAACTGTAAGGCAACAACAAGACCACAAACCAAGAAAATGTGTTAAACCAACAGGGGAAATGTCCGCACACTCTCATATCTTGTCTTTTATTTATTTTCAAAAGTGAAGTTTGCAGCAATTATACTTCCATCATTCATGGTAAATGAATGTTCTACATAAAACATAATGTCAATTGATCCAGGAGAACACTGACCCGAAACAGTTGCTTAGGGTTGAAGACACTAACTACATAGCTTAAGAAGAGGATGACTAGTAAGCTTGCAATTTTGTTGGGGCAATAGTAGTATCTTTAGCTTGAAAAATTTATTAACCTAGGTTACCATATTATTGTAGCATCCAACTGATAAGCCTCACACATTGCATAATTAAGAGCATCATACAACACCACCTAGGAAGGTAACATAGTTACCAGTGAAATATGTCTCTTTGCTTCATTAAAAGCCCATTATCATATCTAAGTATAAAAAATAAGTGATTATAACCACAAAAAATAGTTTTAAGAGCCTAGTTTTAAGAAAGCAACACTTTGTGCTATGCTCCCAAATAGTAAATTGAAAGTCTAACATGCTTTTAGAAAGCAGAGAGGAATCTGGCACATTTTGCAGTTGTTCTTTCAATTGTCCTTTGTTGGTCAAATATAAAACTACTCTTCAGTATATCATTTAAAACAACTACAAGAAGATAAAAATAACTCTGTATTCGTATAAATTAATTGAGGTATTAATTAAATAAAAGAAAAGAGATGTACATTCTGCTAGCTGCGATTGCCGCTGATAAACATTGGAACAAAACTAATAATAAAGCGGAGCTCCTGCAGCACTGACAACTATGGTAGAATTTGTGCAAAAAGTTGACCTTAAGTAAATTGAATTTCAAGTTTCATAAGCAGTACCTTGTGTGGAAGATTGGAGTAAAGTAAAACAAATGAGAAAAATGAAAGAATGTAGAAAAAAACCCTCCTATCAAGAAAAACCCCAATCTGCAACAAATATGTTACATCAAGTTAGAAAGGGGGAAATGTACTTTAACTCAAGTTGGACAATTTCAAAGAGATCCAAATTCTAAGCAACATGTATGCTGTATAGAGTTTTAACCAGATGTCACTACATCAAAAGATCTGCAAATTATTATTACACTAAAACATGAATCGTTTAAGAAAAAGAAAAGCCTCGCTAGCTATTTATGCAAACAAAAACCAACTCAGAGAAGCATTTAACATTAAAGATTTTTAAATAAGTTCTTATGCTTATAAAACATGTAATATGATTAGCAGGCGAAATGACCATCAATACTTTACTGAGCTCAAAAGAAAAAACATTTCTCGGGGCCACTTTTCTAGTAAGATATAATACCCACTACACTGCACTCCAGAGTTGTTAACCATGACAATAGAGAAGAATCTGAAAAATGTAGACATCCAATCTAAGAAGCAAGTATATTTCATCACACTGTGACTGAACAACTAGCACATACACAAGAATGAGATGCCTAGCAAGGCAAGAAACAACTTTTTAAATCAATTTCTAGACTCACCAAAAAGAGAGGATATGAAGCAAGCAACGAGCGGAAAAGTGCTGAAGTGAAGTACCAATAAAATGGGATGTGTCTACGGAGTAAATATTGAGGAACAAATAAAATATGAATTTCACAAGATACTCTAGTTATGTCAAGGGTGTATTTTGACTAGAGTTTTGAGGAATTTATGACATAAAAAGTATAATAGAAATCTACACCATTCAAGAATCAAAAGATCAAATAGATTAAGAAATAAAATATAGAGGTGCATATTACAACAAGATCAAACCCAAGCCAAACACCACAAATAAAAACAACCAACGGCTATCAGCAGCCACACCCAGAAACAGAGTGTCACAGCCATCTACAATACTTGTGTTTACTCTTTGCTGTTGAAAATAAATAAATAAATAAATGATAATGACTAGTGTTGTTTACTCCATCTAATAGAATTATAATTTCGCCCATGTACTAATTAAAAGTAAAAACTAATTAATGCCTAAGATAAAAACTTGCTTATAGATGACATTTTATCTTTAAAAATCTTTATTGATGAGCATTTCATCTTTAAAAACAAATAAAGATTAGCATTTCATGCAAAGGTTTTGAAGGGTTGGGTTTTTTTTGGAGCAAGTTTGTTTCTGCCTAGAAAAATTATTTATAAAAAGAAAATTTGATAGTTCTGTCAGCAAAATTGGTGAATATGGATGTTTTTTATGTTGAAATAATTTCCAGTGAAACCATTAAACCATCTTCACCAACACCTTCCCACCTAAAAACATTGGTTCTCCTATAGCTTCATCCGACTCCCGAAATAACTTTTTTTTAAATGTCAATTTGCAGTGCAAGATTTCTCCTTTACTTCGGTCCTTTGCTGCCTTAAATTCAGCTAGCAGATCCCCAATGTATTTGTTATCATCTAACCCAATATACTCCTCTATATGACATCAAAATGCATATTATTATGAAAACAAAAGCAAATATATATATATACATATATATATATATATATATTTTAGGAACTCAGGTAAAACAAATACCATTTCCAATTTCAGGTGATTTAGAACCAGCAACAACCTTCCGACACTCAAACAGACTGAAGCTAGAATATGCCGACAATTTAATAATCCTTGCAAGCTCCTGAAGTAGTAATGCTGTTAAACAATACTCATAAACCAAAAGAAAAAATCAATAAAGAACAAAAAGAAGATTCATACTGAAATGTTATAGAAGAGAACAAGAACACAATAACTATCTACCATTTGAACCCAAAAAGTGTCAATTTTTATAAAGTAAATCCATAACTGTTCAAAGCCAAGCACATATGGTTCAAATATGTCAAATGTCAAATCAAAATTTTAGAACACAGGGGGACCAATAACGACATGTATACAGTTAGTGGACTACCACATAACAAATGTAGTAGCCAAGGAGGCCATTAAAATTACAAAAACATGTAATGCAAACAATATGTATTTTAACAAGTCAAACTTATACAAAATAATCTAAAACTAACACTGTAAAAGGAAATAACTAATCAGGCATAATAAACTCAAATTTTGTATGGCTAGAGGGAATATCTGAAATAACTTACTTCTTACTATCATTTAGACGACAACTAGATCAAATGCATCACATGCAGAGAATGCAGCAACTGGTGGTGATGCCCTTGAGCTTCTTGAAACGAGCAATGATCTTGTCGAAATGTAGAGTCTCTTGACGCCCATCTCCTTTCACAACATACATCTTTAAAAAACTCCCAAACTAGATAGATAGTAGAGAATTTTCAGAGAGGACTTTCGTCGAATAGGTTTGGTGCACAATGTGGCCGATACAACCAAATCAATCAACAATCAGATACCCAATTACACACATATACATGTAGACACCCCATTTTTGACCGACCTTAAGACTCAGACGTCACCAATTGAGCGCTTGGTGATATTGCATATCGTGCTCGTTCAGAGGTTTCAGAGTCTCGGCTGCGAGCCTTGCCTCCGGACTTCCGGACTCTTTCTTGCTTTGCCTCGATTTGAAAACCAGGCTCTGTTTTCTCTTCCCGAAGGGAGGGAGAGGTCTCGTAGATCATCTCTCAGTGGCCGTAGGCTACGTTTCGTGGTCGTAGGCCATTTTGCCCATTTGTAGCCCGGTTTCCAGTTTTTCGGAGCCGTTGGCCGTGTGCCTCGGTTCGGGACCGCCTAACCGCCTCTGTTTGCTCCGATTTCTGGCATACATCTTATTTGATCCCTTTTGAGGGATACTATGGCTCGAAAAACCAACTTCGTGGTCGAACACCACTTCCGATGCCTAACAGTCAGTTTTCGGGGCCTCAGGCTGCGCGTTTCGGCCCCCAAACCTTCATTTTGCATCGGTTTGAGTTTATTTTTGGCAGGGACCTCTGTTTCATTGTTAGAAAGGTCGTAGAAGGGTGGGAGGCTAGCAATTGTTTTGACAACCAGTTTTATTCCTCCGTCGCCCGTTTTTTCTCCCTCGAAAGCCAATGTTGACCACCATAAGGCCACTTTTTCTTGCCCCAAACCACATATTTGTGTTGTACACACCTGGGAGGCCACCAATATCACATGGACGGCTAGTAATTCTGGTTGACCTTTTTGAACCCCTCCTAAAAGTGGCCTTTTCTCTCTCCTGGTTCACTTTCTCTAGTTTTTGACCACATGATTGTGTTGTGCACACATGGGAGGCCACCAATCTGGGGTGGCCGGCCACTAATATTGATTGACCCTTTTGACCCTTGGCTGGCCGGCCACCTGCAACTCCAATAACAGGCCGGCCATGATCCCCTCCACTGGTACAGTTCAAATATACATTCTGTTTCCCCCTAGATTTTGTATCTGGGGGGCTGCACTTTTGGGGGGAAACTTGAATTCTTTCCCCCCCATTTTTCCCCCTTTTTCTCCCCTTCTTTTGCCTATATAATGGCAGCTCCAGCTCCCATCTGAGGGTTACAAAATTTTGCTTTAAGCCTCCTATATTGTCTCTCCCTCTCTTTCTCTTCCAAGCACCAAAACCTCTCCAAACCCTACACCATGTCCACACCACCACCTAGCACCACACCCCCATCCTCCTTTCCAGCCACTTGGAGCTGTTTCCCAGAGCTAAGGAGCCACCAAACTCAAGCCAAGAGTTGTCAAAGACTTAGTCTTCAAGGGTAAGTCCTCTCCTCTCTCTCTCTTGCCCTATTTTGCTCAATATATTAGCCATACTTGCTTCCATTTTTGGGCTCCGATCCTAACTGAAAATAGTTATGTTTTGATGTATTTTTCATGTTTTCTTTAGGGTCTTTCCATGTTTAAGGTCTGTAGATTACACTTGCTTCTTTACCTCTCTTGTATGTCTATTTCTTGCATAGTATTTTAGGCCTTTTTTTAAACTGTTTTGAGCTTGGTTATAAACTGTAAAGTGGCTTATTTTGAGCCCTTCTTAAACATTTTTGAAGGGATCTTCACTGTTTGAGGCTTTCATCTGTCACTTGCCTCTTTATCTCATTTTTGGCCATATTTTTGCATGATTTGTTAGCCCCTTGTGCTTATTTTTTTAGGCTTTTGTCCGAAATGTAAATGGCCTTATTTTGACTCCCTCTTCATGTTTTATCAAGGGACTTTTTCTTTTTGAGGCTCCCCTTTTAAACTTTGTGTTTAAGCCTCTTTTTAGGCCTTATTTTGCATAATATTTTAGTCTTGCATGTGCACTGTTTTGGGTTTGGTCATTAAATGTAAAATACCATTTTTTTGGCCCCTCTTCAACTTTGTTGAAGGGCCCTTCTTTGTTTGAGGCCAGCAACCATCACTTGCTTCTTTGTCTTCCTTTTGGCCCATTTCTTGCACATTGTTTTAGGCCTATTTGTGTTTAGATCTGTGGCTTGTTATAAACTGTAAAGTGCTTCATTTTGAGCCCCTATTCAACTTTGTTGAAGGGCTCTTGGCCATTTGGGGCCAGCAGCTGTTACTTGCTTCATTACCTCTCTTACGGGGCCATTTTTGCATGCTAGCTTAGCCCCATTTGTGTTCATTGTTTGGCCTTGATTAAAACTGTAAATATGCTTGTTTTGGGACTTCCTTGAATCTTTCTTCACACTTAATGTTCAAATAGCTCATGTTTTGTATAGCTATAGGTCAATGCATATGCCTAGTTTTGCATTTCGGGTTCATTCCATGCATCGGGTGCCATGTTTCCATGTCTCGGGATCATTTTGCATCACATTTCAGCACTGAAATTTGCATATTTACATACCATGTTTCATGCCTTGCCATGCTTTGGTAGAGTGGCATTCGTGCCTTAGGTTCGGTCCTCGGTTTGCGTGCATGTGTGCACGCATTTCGAGTGTCTCATTTTCATCTCATGGCCTCCTATGTGAGTGTGGCTGAGGTCCACTCATGTTGGTGTAAGTCCCTTGTGCATTGTGTATGCCATTTTATTTCATAGCATTGCGTATGCTAGGTTGTATGTTAGCGCATTGTATATGTCATGTTACCTCGTGCACCGTGTATGCCATTTCATAGCATTATGCATGCTAGGTTGTATATTAGTTGCATTCACGCATGTCATGCATATTGCATTGTGCTTGGGATAGGAGTTAGCCCGAGCACGGGGAAACAAGGGACGTTTCGTACTTTGAGTGACGGAGCGTGTCTCAATTACCAGTCACCGACACTCCGGATTATCCATGATGGAGTGTAGACACCCCATTTTTGACTACCTTTAAGACTTGGACGTGACTGATGGTTTACATGGTGGAGAAAGGTGTGCAGGGAAAGGTTCAGTTTCTTTGGCAAGAAGAGAGTCGAAGCTCAACTTCATACCCCTTTTTTGGACCGAAACAATCTTGATCAAAAGATTTTAGACCTTAAGACCCTCTCTTTCAAAACGTTTTTGAAATAAAGTTTTTACGATGTTCCGAGGCTTGCATTTTGTCAAATGTTGTGCTTTTCGGTAAACCGAGCAAGGACAAAGTGGAAATGAATGAAAGAGAGATGAAATCTTTGAAAAATCTTTCAAAACACCTTACTAAGGGGTTTGAAGTTGAAGAAAAGAGGAGAAGAGGGAAGAAATCCAATTGGGGGAGAAAATGGGCATGAACCGTTAAGAAAGAGTCGAGCAGCCCTCGCCAAATTGGGCCTATTCATTTGTACACTTGGAATCAAGCTATGAGGCCACCACCATTGGAAATAATACTTCTGGGGCTTCATTTTTCACTCAAGAATCTCCGAAATCCAATTCCGGACGGGGAAGATATAGTTGATTGAAGTAGGGCATCACTCCGGTTGGACCAAAATCTGTGCGGCTTCACCAAAAATGCATAACTTTTTCCACAGGAGGAATTTTAATGCAAGGTTTTCGCCATTGGAAAGCTAACTTCCGGGGCTTCAATTTGGACACTTGAACGGCCACCATTGGACCTTTCTACCATCCATCGGCCACTTTTCTTTCCGGAAGTCCAATTTTTTGTCCTAAAAGTAGCAGGCCGGCCAGAAACCCTAGCAGGCCGGCCACCTAGCTGGTGAAATGACCTTTTTGCCCTTTTTGAGCTGGCCGGCCATAATCCTTTCCCCAAGTACATTCTAGCCATGTATTTTGTTTTACACTTCACTTATGTCCGAGGGTTTGGTAGTTTTGGGGGGAAACTTGATTCATTTTCCCTCCATTTTTTCCCTCCTTTTGCCCCCTCTTTTTGCCTATATATCAGCAGCTCCAGCTGCTGGTTTAGGGTTACAAACTTTTGCCTTAAGCCCCTTGCATTGCATCTCCCTCTCTCTACACTTCAACCCTCCAAACCCTTGAGTTCTACACTCATTTCTTCACCAACCCATAGCCCCACCCTTCCATCCTCCATTCCAGTAGCTGGAGGTTGTTCTTCAAGGCCTAGGAGTGCTGCAACTCAAGCCAAAAAGGTGCCAAAGTTTAGTCTACAAGGGTAAGCTCTATTTCCCTCTTTTTGGTCCATATCTTGCATCCTTTCTAAGCCATACTTGCTTGCTGTTTTGGGCTCCGACCCTAACTGGAGTTAGGCTTATTTTGAGCTCCTTTTCACTTTTGTTTAAGGGCCTCTCACTGTTTGAGGTCTCCTTGTTGCACTTGCTTCATTATCCCTCTTGTATGCCATTTTCTTGTGTAGTATTTTTGGCCTATGTATAAATTGTTTTGAGGCATGTCATAAACTGTAAAAGGGCTTATTTTGAGCCCTTCTTAACATTGTTGAAGGGTTCATTGCTGTTTGAGGCTTCTATCTTCCACTTGCCTTTATATCTCTCTTTTGGCTCCATTTTTGCATGATTTATTAGCCTCTTGTGCTTTTGTTTTTGGACTCAGGTCCGAACTGAAAATGACCTTATTTTGACCCCCTATTCATGTTTCATTAAGGGTCTTTCACTTTTTGAGGCATCTTTTATATACTTTGTGTTATATCTCTCTTTTTGGCCTCATTTTGCATAGTATGTTAGGCTTACATGCATACTGTTTTGGGTCCGACCATCAACTGTAAAGTGCAATATTTTGGGCCCCTCTTCAACATTTTTGAAGGGCCCCTTTGTGTTTGAGGCCAGCAACCACCACTAGCTTCTTTGACCCTCTTTTGGCCCATTTCTTGCATGAGAGCTTAGTTATACCTGTGCTAGTTTTTGTGGTTTTTCATAAACTGTAAAAGGTCATATTTTGGGCCCCTCTTCAACTTTGTTGAAGGGTCCTCATCTGTTTGGGGCCGGAAGCTGTGGCTTGCTTCTTTATCTCACATTTAGGGCCATTTTTGCATGCTAGTTTTTCCCTATTTGTGTTTTCTGTTTGGCCTCGCTTAGAACTGTAAATATGCTTGTTTTGGGGCTTCCTTGAATCTTTCTTCACATGTCATGAGCAAATAATGCATTCTTGATGTAGCTACAAGTCATTTCATGTGCTTAATCTTGCATTTCGGGACCATTTCATGCATCGGGTGCCATATTCCTATGATTCGGGACTGTTTTGGGTCATGTTTTGCTGCTGAAATTTGGATGTTTACATATCATATTCCGTGCCTTGCCATGTTTTGGTAGAGTGGCATTCATGCCTTAGGTTCAGTCCTCGGTTTGCGTGCATGTGTGCACGCATTCCGAGTTGTCTCGTTTTCATCTTATGGCCTCTTATGTGTGTGTGGCTGAGGTCCACTCATGTTGGTGTAAGTCCATTGTGCATTGTATATGCCATTTTATTTCATAGCATTGCATATGCTAGGTTGTATGTTAGCGCATTGTGTATGCCATGTTATCTCCTGCATCGTGTATGCCATTTCATAGCATTGTGCATGCTAGGTTGTATATTAGTTGCATTCATGCATATCATGCATATTGCATTGTGCTTGGGATAGGAGTTAGCCCGTGCAGGGGAAACGAGGTACGTTTCGTACTTCGAGTGACGGAACGTGTCTCAATTCTCCAGTCACCGACACTACGGATTATCCATGATGGAGTTTAGGTTTTGTTGTGTTTATATGTGCATTCATCTCACATTGAGTCATGCAATTCGACTCCTCGGCCATCATGCATCGATATGCGTGATTGGTGGCACGAGGATCGAGGCATGCATACATTTGTGAAAATACATTGCCATATCCCTTTCCTGCTCTCTATTGCAGCAAATCAAGAATCAGCAATCTTCCGGGGCTTGGCGCGCTTTCAAAAAAGTTATTGCGAAACAGAGGCTAATTGGGGCATCGCAGTGGATTTCTACGCCAAAGCAACCCGGACATGCATCATTCATCCTTCGAAGCAGGGTCGAGGCAGTCCCTAGCTTGCATGCTAGTTTACAGCTTTCTTAGTTAAATTTGTTAATTAATTAGGATTTTGTAATTATTTGGACTGTAATATTCATTTGGGACTGTATTATTCTTTCGGACCCTCTGCGCGAGGACAATGTTGTAATAAGCGTGCGTGAGTGTGATGTATGTTTTCCAACCCCACGTCTTTCTCCCTTTTATTTACTAGCTTATGATGGTTAGATTAGGGCATGTTTCAATTAGCATACAGTATGACAGCATGTTTGCATCATTCATCTATTTTGCATGCACCGGGCTCGGCGCATCATACTAACTACATTGTACTTTCAATTCCAAATTGAATACATGTTAGCTGTAGCATTTCATATGCCATGCTTAGAATAGCCGAGCCTGCTATAGTTGCATTTTTGCATGTGTTGCATTAGGCATTTTTGTATAATTATGATCATGCATGGATTTCTGATGAGTTTCTATTTTGGCTTGGAGTACTCGGTGTGTTTTATGCTTTAGCATCCTTGCATTCGTGTGAGTGACTGCCATGAATAGCATGCTTACCATGAGGCTATTTGCTTATGTGATATAACTGCCTAAATGCCTGTGAGTGAAGGTTGGGTTATTTGAATTGGAAAAATTCATCAAATGTGTGTTTTAAGCCCACTAGATAGTGGCAAAACCATCTTTTCTTAAGCCCACCCGAGGGTGGCAAAATCTGCATTTTAAGCCTACTTGCGAGTAGCAAACCATCTTTCAAAAACAAACAGGAAATGTTTTGTTCCAATTCAGGAGATCCAGTCTATACTTGTATGCTGTGCGCATCACATAGTAAATCTAGGCTAATAACCGGAATAAGAACACATAATGTTTTCAAAAATAGATATCATGGTTAGTAGAGGCCGATCTTTGATCGGGCGAGCGGGGGTGCTCACGAAGTGACCTTCCCCAATCGTACCCAAGTTCCCGAGCCGAGGCAACTTTGGTGATGACGGACACGTGGCCTTAGGCAACGAGTCAGGGTTTCCTAAATTTCCCAAAATAAAACATTTAGGTGGCGACTGTGTATCTGGCAAAACAGTCCATGTTTGGCACTTCTTTCAAAAATCTGTTTTCTCAAAACGATTTGCCGGATTTGGACTCTTTGGTTCAGACTTAGAACCGTGACAATTTGAGAGTCCTGAACTGTAGTGAGCCCAATATCGAACAGAACGGGAGCTCGTTCCTCCCGGGGCGTTCGGTGATGTCTACATGGAGTTTAGGTTTTGTTGTGTTTATGTGTGCATTCATTCCATATTGAGTCATGTAAATTGACTCATCGGCCATCATGTGTGTTTTAAGCCCACTAGATAGTGGCAAAATCATGTTTTTCTAAGCCCACCCGAGGGTGGCAAATCCACGTCTTAGCCTACTTGCGGGTAGCACCATCAAACCATTTTCAAACAAACAAACATGAAATGTTTTGTTTCAATTCAGGCGATCCAGTCTATACTTGTATGCTGTGCGCATCACATAGTAAATCTAGGCTAATAACCGGAATAAGAACGCACAATGTTTTCAAAAATAGATATCATGGTTAGTAGAGGCCGATCTTTGATCAGGCGAGCGGGGGTGGTCACGAAGTGACCTTCCCCAATCGTATCCAAGTTCTAGAGCCGAGGCAACTTTGGTGATGATGGACACGTGGCCTTAGGCAAACGAGTCAGGGTTTCCTAAATTTCCCCAAAATAAAATATTTAGGTGGCGACTCTGTATCTGGCAAAGCAGTCCATGTTTGGCACTTCTTTCAAAAAACTGTTTTCTCAAAACGATTTGCCGGATTTGGACTCTTTGGTTCAGATTTAGAACCGTGGCAATTTTAGAGTCCTGAACTGTAGTGAGCCCAATATCGAACGGAACGGGGGAGCTCATTCCTCCCGGGGCGTTCGGGGGACGTCCACAGTTTCTGGAGACTCTGCTGGGGATTTAGAGAACTTGACTCGAACTTATGATATCTGGTTTTGACTACACTTGTGTGTTTCTTTGCATTGCATTTGCATTGGTGCGCCTAGGACACCGTGTTTGCCATCTGCTATTCCTGAACGGTTTGCCGGAGGCTTGTCTTGTCAAGGCATGACCATAAGGCTGACCGGTTATGGGCTCTGCCAGTATAGGAACACAAACTCCGGTTTTACCGGGGCACCCGTTTTGACCATTCGACCTAGTGCATATTCGGATCCATAGTGACCATTCCAAACTAGGACAGGTTGCTTACCCGTTTATAGGTTGTTTGAAACCGCTGCGTGCGTAGTGAAACCCTAGCTCCTGACAAAATAGGAGAGGGAAACCCTACCCCAACATAGCGGTGTTTTGGCTCTCAATTATCTGTTATGTGCTTTTAGAGTGCATCTCTACAAGGGAAATGCATGTATCAGTTTATGAGTTTGGGGCATCAGGCCTGCGGGCATCAGTCAGTGTTTGAGAATCAGTTATCTGCAGGTATTAGAGATTCAGTTTTGGGGACAGTGATTCAGGGATAATGATCAGTG
Organism: Camellia sinensis; assembly: GCF_055761805.1. Taxonomy (NCBI): domain Eukaryota; kingdom Viridiplantae; phylum Streptophyta; class Magnoliopsida; order Ericales; family Theaceae; genus Camellia; species Camellia sinensis. The sequence continues at coordinate 37,258,090 of NC_138969.1, read as the reverse complement.
ATTGAGGACAGTGTGTGTTTAGCTTATCGACCGTGTGTTGTTATGCCTGGCTGTGTGTCATGCATTTACTTTAAGCTGTTATGCTGTCCGTTTATCTGTTTATTTATTTTCTTATTGCTTTATTTATCTTTTTACTAGGGCAGTTCTAGCACAATTGCTTCCGACCCAGTAGATATTCCCCAAGCACTTTGGACAAGAGGTCGCCGGCTCAATCGATCTGAGGATCTGGTTGACAGATAGCCAGTGTTTCATTCTCTACCCCCAATTGTCAGAAGAGGGCCGAGAAGACGCAGTGTGTCTGAGCATAGGTTACCAGAACAGTGGTCTACCCTAGCAGTGAATAGTCGGGCTGAGGTTTTAGTTTCTGCCATAGAGATACACATACCATTCAGTCAGCAAGATCAGCAGAATACTGCCAGGATGGAAGAAATGATGCGCCAGCTCCAAGAGAGCATGAGACAAATGCAGGAGGACGCTGCCCGCCAAGCAGAGTTCTCTAGACAGCAAGCCACGGTCATGGCTCAGCAGGCCGAACTAATCACTAGACTGCAACAGCAAAACGCAGCATCTGCCTCACATCCAGTTCCTCCCCCACCAGGGATCCCGTTACCCAAGCAGGCACCTACTGTCCGAAATACCCTGCCAAACACCCAGAACACCTTACCCAATTGTAGCACGCGCCCGCGAGGGACCCCGCTACTACAGTTCAGACTCGATTTGTGTCACGGTTCTTAATCTTGAACCAAAGAGTCTAAATCCGGCAAATCGTTTTGAGAAAACAAATTTTTGAAAAGAAGTGCCAAACATGGACTGCTTTGCCAGATACAGAGTCGCCACCTAAATATTTTTTATGGGGAAATTTAGGAAACCCTGACTCGGTGCCGAAGGCCACATGTCCGTCATCACCAGAGTTGCCTCGGCTCGGGAGCTAGGGTACGATTGGGGAAGGTCAGCTATGAGCACCCCCTCTCGCCCGATCCGAAGATCGGCCTCTACTAACCGTGATATCCATTTTTGAAAACGTTATATGTTCTTATTCCATTTGTTAGCCTAGAATTACTATGTTATGCGCACAGCAAACAAGTATAGACTAGATTGCCTAATTTGGAAACAAGCATTGCATATCCGTTTGTTTTGAAAAGCACTTTGGAATTTGCTACTCGCAAGTAGGCTAAAACACGGATTTCAACGAGTTTTTCCAACTCAAACAATCCAACCTTCACCCACGGGCATTCAAACAGTTTATCCCATATAAGCACTTAGCCACATGGTAAGCACATTATCATGGCAACATTCACACGCATGCAATATGCTAAAGCGAAAATACTTACATCGTACTCCGTGCCAAAACAACAAACTAGTTAGCAAACATGCATGTCCTAGTTCATGTCAAGTTGACTAATGCAACACATGCAAGATGCAATTAGAGTAGGCTCGGCTAACCTAAACATGGCATGTGAAATGCAACCAATTGATGCACGCATTCAATTTGGAATTTGAAATACAAATGCAGTTACCATGATGTACCGAGCCCGGTGTATGCAGGACAAATGTATGAATGCACGCATGCATTGCATAAGGTATGCTAATTTTAAATATGCCCTAGTCTACCATCATAAGCAGGTAAATAAAAGGGAAGAAAGAAGTGGGAGTTGGAAGACATACACACACTCACCCACACTTATTACAGATTTGTCCTCGCTCGGAGGGTACAAATAAATATTACAGTCCGAATAACAAATAAATTAATTATTACAGAATTTCTACTTAATTAACAGAAAGAATGCAAGATGAAGGAGAGAGATGGCCACAGCCTTCGCCTCGAGATGCGCGAATGATGTATGCTCGAACCCGCCTTGCCCGGAAAGTCCGTACCATACCAAGGCTGTCTCTGTTTACACTGCCCTATCTCTCTGAAAAATTCCAAAGTGTTGGGACAGGTTTATTGCATACTGCAGAGGACCACCGGCTGGGGGAAATTCCCACCGGCAGTGCATAATTTCCACCGGTTGCTTCTGGACTCATCGGCCCTTCACCAATGGCCGGTCGGCACTGAATTATGCCGGTCGGCAGACTGCAGGAGACAGTTTTGACAGTAACAGAGAACAGACGGCATATGGCATGGGATTTCAGGCACATGTGAGCATGGTCATGTTTCCCATCATGTGTTGAACTCAGGGGAACATGGCCCTCGATACCCGAGCCATCAATGGTGCATGATAGCCCAAGAGATTGAGCTTGCCATTTGATGAAAAAATGCATGCAACACACAAATGAGGACCAAGGCCTTATCATGTCGAAGTCAAAGGCCCTGGTGACCGAGAGTTAAGGCACGTTACATCACTTATGGTATGAACGCCCCTTGACCCTCACACTTGGTTTGACACCCCAAACCAAGTAATGCAATGCATGTTATGCAAACATGGCTCGAAATGAAACATGACATCAAGTTACAAGACATGTCAAATGCCATGCAAGTACTTATGGCAAGTATGCAATGTTAGGCATACAAGATGCAAATGCAATGTAAATATGGACAATTTAAGCCAAAGGGTCATCATGATACAACACCTAATGAAGCAACCATGCAACAAACATGAACAAAGCATGCAATGGTGGCTTAAAATGGTAAAGGGGCAGACCTTAACCCACCCCAAAACAGTGGCCAAAAGTGTCCAAAAAGGTGGACCAATACTCAAGCCAACAAGCAAGCCAATGGTCCTAAGGTTAAGGCACAAAAAGGAGGCACTTCACTCCCACCAACATGACCACTCATGGCATGACTTGGTCAAGCCAAAACAGAAATTTAACATGCAAAAATGGACTCCAAAACCCATTGATATGGCAACTAAAGTGGCTCCAAAGAGATGTGTGCACCAAAGCTCATATCTAGGCAAAAAAGGGCACACCCTCAAGGCATGAAAGAGGTCACACATGCACACATATAAACATGATTCATGGACTGAAATATGGTCCTAAATGATGCCAAATCATTAGGATGGTCATAGCTATGCATGCTAGAGGTCAATATGCTCAAAGCTTGCAAGCCAAAACACAAAGAGATGACACCAAACAAGGCAAGCATGACTGAAGTAAATGGCCAACAGACCTTAAACATGGTAAAATAATGCCAACATCTTCATGGAACCAAGCCAACACATGCAAAAAACATAGCCTAAACACAAGATACAATTCTAGGCCAAATGGAGGAATATAAAGCAAGTATATTAAGCATGCAAATGGGTACAAATCCGGCCAAAAACAGAGATCACATATGACCCAAAACACCCAAAAAACTTCTGAAATGAGGCCAAAAATGATCAAGCATGCATGTTACCCTTTTAAGCCAAAATGCAAGGAAACAAGACAATGAAGGGAGAGGGGTGTCCCTCCCCTATGCAAGACTTCAAACCACCTTCCTCACCACTGAAAATCCACTGGTTTTCAGTGGTGAGAAGACCAAAACACTTAAGCAAACAAGGCCTTACCAAAGAGGCAACAAAAAGGGCCAAAGAAGGCCTAAGAGGGTGAGTTTGAACTCAAACCACAAAGGACCCTTAATGAAAGTTCTTAAGCATGAAAATACAAGCCTTTTTTATGTTATGCACAAAAACTAAATCAGCAAGTAAGATAGGTAAAAGACTAGTGCAAGTTTGGGAAAAATAAAGTAAAATGCTCACCCTTGAAGCACACTTCAAGAACAGCCAAGGCAGCCCCCTTCTTTTGATCAAAAACAGCCCAAAAACTCAAGAATCAACCTTCAAAGTCCTCAATCTCAGAGCAAGGTGTAATAGTGTGTGTATTGGTGCAAAAGTAAGGCAAAATCACACTTTTAGGCCAAGAAACACACACAAAGGAGGAGAGAGAGGGAAATATAGAGATAGGGTGTATCTATATGTGTAAGCTCTGGTTTTGCCTTCAAAGTCTCTAACCTAGAGCAAGGAGAAGGCCTCTCCTCTTATAGAAGTCCCTCTTGCAAAGCTTATACAACAAGTTTGCTTAGAGGGAGATCCCTCCATACACGTGCATGGAGGGAAGCAGAGTTGGTGCCAGCTATCACAGCTGGCACAAAATATCTACATAAAGTAGATGAACAGTGGTCGGCTGCCCAAAAATGTCATTTTGACAAAATTTAGTGCCGACCGGCAACAAACAGTACCGACCGGCAACAAAAAGTGCCGATGGAATAAAAAACCAGCCGGTGACCTCTAGCCACTGCCGGTGGTGTGTGGGGATGCCTCACAAGGCATTCCCTGCCCCTCTAAGGCAAAACACAAGTGTTTGGTGAAAAACCAGACACAAAACGGTCAAGTTCGGAGATCCTGGAGCAGGGCGCGTAGCCGAGACCCCCGGGAACTCCAAACGAACACAAACAAGGGTAATCACCGAGTGTTCAAACGGTGACGTCCAAGTCTTGAGGACGGTCAAAAATGGGGTGTCTACAGTTGCCCCTCTTTGACAGAACTCGAAAGTCATAACAATGACGGGAGTGAATGTCAAAGTCCAGAGATGACCCATTTTTGACGAGGCCGAAGACTCAGACAAACATACAAGACAAACAAGGTATGCGCCCGAAGGCAGGGGCAAAATGCAAGACAATGCACAAAGTCGAGCATAACTTATGATCATGCAAGGAAAGCTGTAACGAAGCACACATGCGACAATTTTAAGCTAGCATACACCGAACTACACTACAATGCAGAAGGGATGTAAGAGAATTATGTAATTCTCAATACGTCTCACTCGGAGGATACAATATCTGTGCGGCTCGTCTGGTTGCATCAGCCTCAAATGAACCGTACATACAATATCGTGCCTGCAAATAAAACAAACTTAACAGGTACAATATCGTTAACAATATGCATAATAGTGTACTCGAAATGCGTGACAACGCAAGCAAGTGGGGAGCATAAAAACGCTGTGAAGGTATAGATGTGTAAGTGGAACATGCGGTCTACGCAGGCAATGAAATTGATCATGAGCATGCGGTCTACGCAGGCAATGAAATTCAACATAAGCATGCGGTCTATGCAAGTCAAAACATGCGGTCTACGCAGGTAGTGAAATTGAACAAATATGCGGTCTACGCAAGCAAAATATGCGGTCTACGCAAGTAATGAAATTTGAACAATCACGCGGTCTACGCAAGCAAAACATGCGGTCTACGCAAGTAATGAATTTGAACAATCATACGGTCTACGCAAGCAAAACATGCGGTCTACGCAAGTAATGAAATTGAACAAATATGCAAAATACAAGTAAAACATGCGGTCTACGCAAGTAATGAAATTGAACAAATATGCAAAATGCAAATAAAACATGCGGTCTACGCAAGTAATGAATTTGAACAAATATACGGTCTACGCAAGCAAAACATGCGGTCTACGCAAGTAAAGAAAGTGATTACAAACATGCGGTCTACGCAGGTAATGTAATTAACATGCGGTCTACGTAGGTAATGTAATTAACATGCGGTCTACGGAAGTAAAGAAAGTGATTACAAACATGCGGTCTATGCAGGTAATGTAATTAGCATGCGGTCTACGCAAGTAAAGAAGGTGATTACAAACATGCGGTCTACGCAGGTAATGTAATTAACATGCGGTCTACGCAAGTAAAGAAAGTGATTACAAACATGCAGTCTACGCAGGTAATGTAATTAACATGCAGTCTACGCAAGTAAAGAAATTGATTACAAACATGCGGTCTACGCAGGTAATGTAATTAACATGCGGTCTACGCAAATAAAGAAGGTGATTACAAACATGCGGTCTACGCAGGTAATGTAATTAACATACGGTCTACGCAAGTAAAGAAAGTGATTACAAACATGCGGTCTACGCAGGTAATGTAATTAACATGCGGTCTACGCAAGTAAAGAAAGTGATTACAAACATGCGGTCTACGCAGGTAATGTAATTAACATGCGGTCTACGCAAGTAAAGAAGGTGATTACAAACATGCGGTCTACGCAGGTAATGTAATTAACATGCGGTCTACGCAAGTAAAGTGTATAAAGAGAGACTTGAACACACGTGAGTGAGAACATATCATCCATAATGCAGGGATGTAAAACATTGTAACACAGCGTAATTGAAGGAATTTGTGGGAATCGTCAAGACATGAAAAGGATATGGGAAGGGACGTTCTTCGTACGTATCGAGCATCATTCGCAGAAGTTGTGGCCTGAGGTCGACTCGAAGGTCCATGTTTCAAAAGTATGCTTCCCCGCAGGGTCTCAAGTAATGAAGGCGCCAAGCCATGTTGTTGACCCGAATCAAAGGCATGGAAGGTGCGTTGTCCGCAAAGGGAGTTTTGTTGGTATCCATTCCGACACTTGGCTACCCTGTCATTTTATGTTTTACTTTCCTTTTTACTAGTAGTTTAAGCACATTGCACTGCCTCGGGCAGGTTTTATTCTTTCTCGAAATTACACATTTCGCAAAGCACGTGACGGGAATGAAACAATCATTTTGTTCAAAAGATGTTGTATTTGCAAACTTTCTATGCATCGCATCGCAAGGTATCGCACCACAATGTGAACGAAATTGAACTCATTTTGAACACCGAGTATTCGCATCGTAATAATCAGGCAGTGAACCGACTTACAACTCGATAAGCAAATGTACAAAGGCATGATAGGACCAAACAAGCGTGAGTACAACTCGATAAATAAATCAAAAACTCAAAGAGAGTGAAATACAACTCGATAAGCAAATGTTCAAAAACTCGACAAGCAGACAGGCGCGACTTCGCAAGAATCGGTCACCGGGGGAGGGATCGGAGGTGATGGAGTTCCCCAATCCCTAGCATAAACAGCTCAGGGAGCCAGGAGGAAGCCCATCGGCCAGGGGGAGAGGACATCGGCCACAAGGAATGGCCATCGGCCAAAAATTTGTTCGGTCGGCAAAATATGATGGCCGGTCGGCATAATGTTTGGCTGGTCGGCTATGAATGAGGGAATCACCAGAATGTTGACACCTGTCCTCCACCCAACCTTATCTCCTACAAAAGACCCCAACTTCATAGTTTTTCTCAATTCCACACTGATTTGCTCTAATGGAAGAGTTTCTAGCTCAAAATCTCACAGCTTGGATTGCTAGCTTGGATGGCTCGGAAAAGTTGAATTTCCGGGGTTTCGGTATAAATGCACTATTCACTCTGGGTCGTACCCCGTTGCACCTCCCGTTCCTTCAAGCCGCGGCAAGGTTTTGGAATCCGGTGACGCATGTCTTTAGCTTCGCCGGGCAAGAGATATGTCCTACCTTTGAAGATTTTCGAGCCTTAATGGAGTCCGAGCGCGACAAGGAGTTTCTGCCCCAACTTAATTTTGGCTATGCCCAATCCCTAGGGCGAATGTGTGGACTCAGCATGCACGACGCTCGGTCTCTAATTTGTGACGGGATGCTGGACATTCCAAGTTTGACCGATCGGTTTTCTGATGCTGGTGATCACAACAACCATTACTGGCAAGGCTTCCGGCGACATGCCCTCTGTTTGTGCATGCTATCCCATTTTCTATTCGTCTCAGGCTCTGGACGGTCTAGTGTCCGGATGATTGAGGTTGCCCAAGGCTTGAAGGGGGGCAAGAGCTGCATTGCCATGACTCTGGCTGAGACGTTAATGGGCTTAGACGCCTTTTATCGTCATGAGACGACCAGATTAACAGGGAGTCCACTACTACTACAGGTAATGTTTCCCACCCAATCTCGCGTTTATGCATTGCTCACATCACTCGGCCCTCAAGCTCGGTCTTTTCTTACAAAACCCTATTCCCACTTTTCTCTCCTCGTACATCTCTCTATTCTTTACTCTCTCATTTTTCATCCCTCCCCAAGTATGGTTGATGGACAAACTGTAGGTTGTGGACTCTTGCCCAGCATATTCAGCTCGCGGCTACTTCTTCTGGCACCGTCTAGTCAATGCCTTGGATGAGGGATGGTGGTTCGCTTGGATGTGCCGCTTGTCCGCAGACCGTATTGCTTGGCGGTGCCCTTGGCTGAGCCTTCCGGCAATGAGTTACAATATGCCCTGGCAGACTGGGATTCAATTGGTTGGTCTCACTCACTGTGTATTCTACTTCCCATTTCGGATTCGACGCCAATTTGGCCATGATCAGACCTGCCCACCAGAGGGGATAGAGTATCCTACTGCATTCCCAGCCCGAGGCGCACAGCTTGCTTGGCAGGCCACCACGTGGAGGATGAGAGAACTTCTTGCCCCCGCTCCTACTTTCAGTTGCACTTTGTCTGACGAGTGCGTGGATTGGCTCAACAAAGAAGCACAGATTGGGCCCAACTTGGCATCAGAGGCTTCGCTCAGCTCTGGGAGGGGGCGCAGGAGCACCTGACTTGACTATGCCCCAGATTTATTGCTTTATTAGTACTTTTAAGTTTTCTTTATGAATGTAATAAAAGCAACTTCGATTGCATGCAAGAGCAGGAGGACTCTGTTTTTTGAAATCAAAGAAATTGAAGATTGTGGTACTGAAAAATTTTCCGCTTTGGTCCAAAAATGGTCAAAGTTGTAAAAAGATTATTCGAACAAAGTCGGCTTTTATTAAAACTTCTCAAAAGTCATTTTCGATGTGGATCAAAACTGGACACGCCTGAGATCTGTCACTGAGATGCACAACCCCAGATCCCTGCAACTGGAAAGTTGCCCCTAGTCTGAAGAGAGCTGCAGCACTGCACAGCAACGGAAAGTTGCCCCTAGTCTGAAGAGCACTGCACCGTAGATCATAACCGAACCCTTGAATGCTGAATAGACAAAGATGGCCGAGACGATCGAATGGATAAAGTTGATCGGGGAAGTGTTATGGCTGAACTTCAAGATGAAGTTGCCTACGTATCCCAAAGATGGGAATCAAGCCTTATGTAGTTCAGGCTTAGGTTCACTTGAGTATTTTCACTCTCCTTTTGCGCTCTAACTTTTGCCAAAGCCGCCCTTTGCGGGTTTTTAGCCTTGCGAGCTCAGTTTTTATATTTTTCTAATTTTTTGTGCTCTGACTTTTGCCTAGGTCGCCCTTTCGGGTTTTCGGCCTAGCGAGCCTCTTAAGGGTAATATTTCTTCAACTTGTCCATGTTGATCGGTTGGGAGAACTCCAGTCCATCTAAGTCCATCAGAACCACAGCTCCACCTGACCAGATAGCTTTGATGATGTAGGGACCGGTCCAATTGGGTCTGAACTTGCCCCTTGGGTTGTGGATGGGAGCTCGGTTGTCCTTGAGCACAAAATCCCCTTCCTTTAGATTTCTGGACTTAACCTTCTTGTTGAAAGCCCGGGCAATTCTGCGCTGATAACTTTGAACGTGGTACAGTGCTTTCAGTCTTCTCTCGTCAAAGAGCATGAGTTCCTCAAACCTGCTCTGCGGCCAATCTGCTTCGGCTATTTGACACTCAGCCAATACCCGTAAGGACGGCACCTCAATTTCGATAGGTAGAACGGCCCCCATTCCATAAACTAACGAATACAGAGTCGCTCCGGTAGAAGTTCTAATTGAAGTTCTGTAGCCCCACAGAGCAAACGGCAACTTATCTGGCCAATCCTGGTAGGTTTCCACCATCTTCCGCAGTATATGCTTGATGTTCTTGTTGGCGGCCTCAACTGCTCCGTTGGTTTGCGGCCGATATGTGGATGACTTATGAAAAGCCACGTTATATTTCTCCAACAAGTCAATCACTTCTTTCTTAAAGTGGGATCCATTATCCGAAATAATCTCGTTTGGAACCCCGTAACGACAGATGATGTTGTTCCTGATGAACTTTGCGACGTGCGACGCCTTTAACACCGCATATGATTGGGCCTCGACCCACTTCGTTAAATTATCTATCGCTACCAGGATAAACTCATGCCCATTCGACCCCTTCGGGGTAACAGCTCCGATCACATCAATTCCCCAAACGGAAAATGGCCATGGGGACGTCATGTTGTACAGCTTTGACGATGGGATGTTCATACGGTTTGCATGGATCTGGCATTTGTGGCATCGCCAAACAAAGCCGATACAATCCTCCTCCATGGTAGACCAGTAGTAGCCCTATCTGAGGATCTTTCTGGCCAACATTACTTCATTCATGTGTGCACCGCACTCTCCTCCATGGATGGCCTCCATCAGGCGCTTCGACTCTTCAGCTTCTACACAGAGCTTATGCATTCCCAAATGACCTCTCTTATACAGTTTACCCCCGCAGATGATGAACTGAACAGCCATTCTTCTTATTGCCCTTTTATCCTTGGCATTTGCCCCGGGCGGATACGCCTCCTTTTCCAAGAAGTTCCAAATGTCGTAATACCAGGGGTTGTCGTCCTGAGCCTCATCTATGGCAGAAATTGATTCGTACGCTGGTGCAAACTTCTGATCAATAATGACTGGACGCATCCGGACTTCGAACGGGATGTCTATCATGGAAGATAGAGTTGCTAGTGAATCTGCGAACCTGTTATTCTCTCTTACTAGGTGGGTGAAATTTAGCTTCTCAAACCGAGGAATTAACAAATCCAAGGTTTGGTGGTAAATTATCATCCTTTCCTCTTTGACTCTCCAGTCTCCTTTCGCTTGAGATACAACAAGGTTCGAGTCCCCAATGACGTCCAACCGTCTTGCCCCTAGTTCTAGGGCTGCTTCTAGGCCGACAATACATGCCTCATATTCTGCTTCATTGTTCGAGACTTTGAACCGGAGCTTAAATGCTAAAGGGATACGGGAATCGTCCGGCGCTATCAGCAACACTCCTATCCCATACCCATATTGGTTCGACGCTCCGTCAAAGTACATCATCCAAGTTTCATCTTCGATGTGCAGAATGGCTTCATCTGGGAACAGGTACTCAACCGCTTCATCCCCTTCAACCGGGTGGTCGGCAAGGAACTCCGCTACTGCTCTTCCTTTCACTGACTTGCGTGTTACATACTTCAGATCAAATTCGGAAAGCAACAGCAGCCAACGAGCTAGCTTACCCGTAAGTGCCAGTTTCTCGAAAAGATATTTGATGGGATCTAAGCGTGAAACCAACATTACAGAGTGAGCTAACAGGTAGTGTCGCAGCTTCCTGGTAGCCCATACCAAGGCCAAGCAAGCCTTCTCCAACGGAGTGTAGCGGGTCTCGTAATCCAGCATCTTCTTGCTCAGATAGTAGATGGCCCTTTCCACTTTGTCTTCTAACTATTGTGCGAGCATGCAGCCCATGGTAGTCTCAGTTACTGAAAGATACAATATCAACGGTCTCCCTGGCTCTGGTGGTGACAACACGGGCGGGTTCTGTAGATATTCTTTGATCTGTTCAAAAGCTGCTTGACATCGGCCGTCCCATTGGAACTTCTTTCCTTTCTTCAGGAGACCAAAAAGTGGTTCACAAGTCAAGGTTAATTTTGAGATAAACCGTCTTATGAATTGCACTTTACCTAGAAAGCCTCGCACCTCTTTTTCAGTCATTGGTGGTGGCATTTCCAAGATGGCCTTGATTTTGGAAGGGTCGACCTCGATGCCCCTTTGTGTAATCAGAAACCCTAGCATTTTCCCTGCTGTAACACCGAATGTACACTTCTGGGGATTCAACCGCAGCCGAAACTCTCTGATCCTTTGAAAAAACTTTTGTAAGGCGGTGTAGTGGCCCTCTCTTTCTTTGGATTTGACAATCATGTCGTCCACGTACACCTCGACCTCTTTATGGATCATATCATGCAATATTGTGGTTGCTGCCCGTTGATAAGTAGCTCCAGCGTTCTTCAACCCAAATGGCATCACTCTGTAACAATATGTACCCCACGGGGTAGTGAACGCAGTCTTCTCCCGATCTTCGGGTGCCATTACTATCTAATTATAGCCTGAGAAGCCATCCATAAACGAAAGCAAGGTGTGTCCTGCCGTGAAATCCACCAATTCATCAATGTGCAGCAAGGGAAAGTCGTCCTTCGGACTGGCCCTGTTCAAATCTCTGAAGTCTACACATACCCGAATTCTGCCATCCTTCTTCGGCACCGGAACAATGTTGGCCAACCAAGTCGGGTATTCGGATACCAGCAGGAAGCCTGCATCGATTTGCTTGGTGACCTCTTCCTTCTAAGTTTCTGCTTGACAGGTCGGGCCTCAGGATCAAGAGGGATCCGGTGCTGTACAATCTCAGGATCGATTCCAAGCATGTCTTCATAGGACCACGCGAAAACATCTTTGAAATCTTTTAATAAAGCGACTAAGCGCTCGCGTTCCTCTGAAGACAACGTGGACCCGATCTGGACCAGCCACGGGTCCTTCTCAGTACCAACATTCACGGTAGTGATTTCATCCATTAGGGGTTTAACAAATCTTTCCTGCTCTTGGTCAATTAACCGTTGCAAAACCGGAGGAATTTCTTTCTCGTCGTTTTCATCAAAATTTTGAAAATCCTGATTTAAGCAATAAATCAAAGGCACAGAAAAATACTCAGAAACCACATCTACATCGTTCTCATTAAATACTTCCAAGCCGTCTGATTCTTCTGTTACAACAGACTCAAAAGAGAAAGAAAATGATGACCTAGACAGGACTGTGGCATCCGGGTTATCACCCCCAGGAATACCGGACTCAGACTCAGTCGAGCTGGAACCTAATTCCGACTCACAGGACTCGGTGGAATCAGATTCCGGCTCACTACCTGACCCGGTGCTGCTGGACAAAAATCCTTCTTCATATTGCCAGACGAGAGAGGGTGCGATGGATGCATCCAAAATAGTTGCTGATAGGCCCGCAGCCGTTTCATTCCCGATCATGCATACCGAGGAGTTATCCCCCAAGCACTTCTGTTCGATCGGAGGATCTGAAAGTAGGCATGCTAGTGCTACCCCCATTTCATTTTCAACGTCTTCAGATTGCATTTCCCTACTTTGTTCAGCCTCAACTGATAGATCTGTTTGCCCTTCGGCGATGTCACTCTCAGGTAGCTGCAGGTCGAAGAAAATCTCAAAGCCCGGCACGCGCTTCTTCTCCGCGTTCAGCCATGGTTCTAGGAAGCCACAAAACGGAAAGTCCTCCCCCTCCCGGACGAAGCGTCCATTTAGGGTACCCTGAATGGGCCTATGCATCAACTCGAAAGGCTTCCCAGCCTTCTTTGCTCTGGCTCTTCCGGCCATTTCCTTTCCTTTCCTTATCCAGTCCTCTTTGGTGGGTAGATAACCCAATCCAAAGGTATGAGGGTTGTGTGGCACTTCGGCCAATGCTGCGACGCCTTTCCAGCCACTCTTGCCCAATCCCATCCCGGGGATGTGTTGGAGCTTGTTCATGAGATAGACTGCCTGAGCACTGACATATATCCCTTCACTAGCAGCCATAATGTTCTGTACAACCCGAGCCTCAGCCAAGGTAAAACCCAATATGAACACAAATTCCATACCGTGTTCAATTTCTAGAACAGTCATGGATACTTCTGGTGGCGGATGAATCGATGAATTTTCGAAAACGATGGCTACTCCCTTCCCATAGGGGTATTGCACCACTTGATGTAGGGTGGAGGAGACTGCATTTGCCTGATGCAGCCACGGCCGCCCTAAAAGCAGGTTGAAAGTTGCAGGATCCTCCAGGACATGGAAATCTATCTCATGATGTCCCGGCCCAACCTTTGTTTGAATCTTAACTGTTCCCATTACTTCCCAGCTTGTGTTGTCATACGCCCGAATCACCTGGGCCGTTGGCACAAAATCCTCGATTTTCAAACCGATCGCATAGGCTGTCCTTGCTGGGCAGACGTTGATGGCGGACCCCGTGTCGACAAGCACCACGGGTATCCATTTATCTCTGCACTCCATAGAGATGTAGAGTGGCTTGTTATGGTTCGCACCCTCAGGTGGCAATTCTTTGTCAGAAAAAGTCAACATCGGGGTAGTCCCTCCCGAAAAAACTAGGCCCACCAGCTGTTCGGGCGTGGTGTCTATAGAGAGCTTGGCTTTGTCCATGGCTGTAAGGACAGCTTGTCTATGTACTCGAGAAGCCATAAGCAGCCCCCAGATGGAGATGTCTGCTTGTATCTTCTTCAATTGTCTCAATACGGCCTCATGTTCGAGTTGCTTTTCCTTTTGCTTCTCTGCCTCTTTATCTTTTCCAGACGCCTCCGGTTGATCTAGGTGTGAAGGCTTGAAGTACCGTCCACTCCTAGTCATGTGATCGACTTCGCCGATATACCAGGTATCATCTGGTTGGTTACCTCCCCAATCCTCGTCCGTGTGGGCAAGACATAGATCATCGTCTTCTCACCACATGCCATCTGCAGCTAACAGGCACCTGTCCGGTTCTGGCATGACCGTTCCAATACTTGCAGTACCTTTTACTCCTATGCTCGCAGCATTCTCCATTTCTGTACTTGTGGCAGTCTCAACCCCCACGTGGGCTTTTGCCTTCCTGATCCTCTCAGAATCTTCGAATCTTTCCTGTTCTGACTGTGTCAATGCAGTAGATTGTTCAATGATCCCTGTACTCAAAATGCTCCATTCCCGAGCGAAACTCTCGACACCAGCGCTCTCTGGCGATGTATTCTGTTCTTCGACCCTCCCGGCTGTTATTGACATTCCTGCCCCTACCGGGCCTTGTTCTGACTGAAACTCTCCTACCACATCTGGCTGATCGTCCAACCATCCCGTGGCCTCCGCCGATTCCTCATAATCGAACCAGTTGATGGCTGAGTCTTCTGGATCTTAGTTATCGTAAAATTGGAACTTGGCGAGATCCTCTTCCACAGCTGTCAAGTCATCCGTTCCCTGTCCTGGACTGTCCCCTTGGATTGCACACAGCTCTCCTTCTGTCGAAAATTCCACATCTGGTCTATTCTAGCCCATTGGTGAAATGTAGTTACTCGGACTATAAGCATTCCCAACATCACTCCCAGACTCCGCAGACTCTGGCTCAACAACCCCCTTCTCCTTTGGAGTTTTCTCTCTCCTGCTCTCGATGGTCACCACCACTGGCTTGGGTTGGGTTATGGAGACGTCCGTCATGCACAAATCGGTGCAATCAGGAAGGAAAACCTCCAGCTTAGGCAGGTAGGAGGATGTGATATAGATACTAGGATCGTAGGACGTGACCCCAGTGTGGATGAAATTGATTCTTTTGGGTGGTGGAGCTTGGTTATGTGTGGGGAGAGGATTTGTAGTAACATTGGGTTTCTCAGGAGGTAAAATCACCCCATTATCAATGAGATCTTGAATCTCATGACGCAATCGAAAGCACAGGTCGGTGTCGTGACCGTGCTGCTGGTGAAACGCACAATACTTGGCTGGATTGTGGGCAGCGGGGAGTCTTTCCGGTAAGGGCCGCGACTCTAGGGGCTTCAGATGCCCTTTTCTGATCAAAACCCCCAAAGTTTTGGACAGGGGCATATAAAGCGGAGCGAAGGTTCTGGTATTTTTGGGAGGGTATTTGGCTGTTTGTGGGTTGCTTCCGGACGCACCGGAGAATGGCGTCCCTGCCATAGTTCTCGGGGAAGGGTTGGTGGTGACCATACTCACTTCGGAGGTCTTGGTTGTTGTAGCGCCACTCGGGCCTGCATTAGTATTACGATTGAAAGTTCTGCGGGGTTGCTCCGGGTCGTTATCAATCAGGCCTTGTTTTAAGGCATCCTCAATCTGCACCCCCATTTTATGCAGATCAGTAAAGGTAGGGAAGGGGAGTACAATCATCTTTTGCATTCGCTTCAGCTGAAGATTGCGCACAATCATCTGAATCTGGTCTTTGTCCGTGGGTCTTAAGGTCATCATCGAAGCCTTAGCCCGCCATCTGGTTACGAATTCTGAGAAACTCTCCTTGGGTTCTTGCCTCGTTGTCTCGAGATCCCGGGTTGTGATCTCGATTTGTGTATTATATGAGTACTGCAGGATGAAGGCCTCAGCCATCTCGTCCCAACTTCTCTTGACGTCATCCTCCAATTTGGCATACCATGCGGTCGCTACACCCGACAGGGTCCGGCCAAATAAAGACAGCTTCTACAGTCTAGTGAGGCCCATTGGCCTTAGGACGTCTGAAAATAGTCGCAGGTGTACCATGGGATCCTCAGATCCGTCAAAACAATCAATTTGTGGCATCTTAAACCGATCTGGCAGTGTCACGGCTGCGTCAGTGTATCCATCTCCAATGTCCGGAATGGACTTCACACCTTGAGATTTCTTGAACAGCTTTTCAAGCTTGCGCATTTTTAATGTCACGGGGTCTACCTTGGACTCGAAAGGAGAATCCGATTGATTGATGGGAGTGGGTGCCTTGGATAGTTGAGGCACAATCGGGGGTGGAGCCGGCCCCGTTGGGATGTCTGTATCTTCCTGGACATTCCGGGCATTTGGCGTCTCTTCGGGTATCGAAACCCTTAGTGGGGGAGGGACTTGCTGTGAAGCTGACACCCCAGTTTGCTGCTACAATCTCACAATTAACTCCACTTGCTCACTCATAACTGTGGCTTGTTGTTTGGCGAATTCTGCCTGTCGGACAGCATCCTGCTGCATCACTTTCATGCTTTCTTGGAGTTGGCGCACCAACTCTTCTAAACTAGCCATGCTGCTCTGTTCTGACTGAATTGTCGGTATATGTTCACTTTCTGCGGGTGAAACAGGATCCTGATCCCTACTGTACACAGGTGGGGTAGATAAAGCCCTCTGTACTGACTGTTGAACCGGTGCCCTCTGCCTAGTTGCCTTCCGTTTAGTAACCGGGGGTAGAGAGTGGTACACCGGTTGTCCGTCTACCAGATCCTCAGATCGATGGAGCCGACGACCTCTGATCCAGAGTACTTGGGGAATATCTACCGAGTTG
Source organism: Camellia sinensis (assembly GCF_055761805.1). Taxonomy (NCBI): domain Eukaryota; kingdom Viridiplantae; phylum Streptophyta; class Magnoliopsida; order Ericales; family Theaceae; genus Camellia; species Camellia sinensis. Next base: position 37,241,324 of record NC_138969.1, on the reverse strand, counting down.
GAAGCAATGATGCTAAACTACCTAGCAAAAAGATAAATAAAGCAGTAAATAAACTAACAACCGGGCAGCATAACGGCATAAAATAAACACACACAACGCACAGTTGGGTATCCATAATACACAGTTGGTAAGCCAAACACACTGTTCCTCGACACTGATCACTGTTCCCCAAAATTTCTGTTCCCAAAACTGAACCTGATACCCGCAGATAACTGATTCTCATAAACTGATACTGATGCCCTCAGGCCTAATACTCAATCTTGCAAACTGATATGCACGTTCCTGTAGAGCAACACTCTAAAAGCACATAGCAAGTAAAGAGAGCCAAAACACCCCTATGTTGGGGTAGGATTTCCCTGTCCTATTTTGTCAGGAGCTAAGGTTTCACTATGCACGCAGCAGTTTTCAAACAACCTAACATCGAGTAAGCAGCCTGTCCTAACTTGGAATGGTCACTATGGATCCGAGTATGCACTAGGTCGAATGGTCGAAGGGGGTGCCTCGGTAAAACCGGGGTTTGTGTTCCCATACTGTCAGAGCCCATAACCGGTTAGCCTTATGGTCATGCCTTGACAAGACAAGCCTCCGGTAAACCGTTCAGGAATGGCAGATGGCAAACACTGTGTTCCTAGGCGCACCAATGCAAATGCAAATGCAAAGAGACACATAAATGAAATCAAAACAGGATATCACGAGTTCGAGTCAAGCTCTCTAAGTCCCCAGCAGAGTCGCCAGAAACTGTAGCACGCGCCCGCGAGGGACCCCGCTACTAGGACAGGTTGCTTACCCGTTTATAGGTTGTTTGAAACCGCTGCGTGCGTAGTGAAACCCTAGCTCCTGACAAAATAGGAGAGGGAAACCCTACCCCAACATAGCGGTGTTTTGGCTCTCAATTATCTGTTATGTGCTTTTAGAGTGCATCTCTACAAGGGAAATGCATGTATCAGTTTATGAGTTTGGGGCATCAGGCCTGCGGGCATCAGTCAGTGTTTGAGAATCAGTTATCTGCAGGTATTAGAGATTCAGTTTTGGGGACAGTGATTCAGGGATAATGATCAGTGATTGAGGACAGTGTGTGTTTAGCTTATCGACCGTGTGTTGTTATGCCTGGCTGTGTGTCATGCATTTACTTTAAGCTGTTATGCTGTCCGTTTATCTGTTTATTTATTTTCTTATTGCTTTATTTATCTTTTTACTAGGGCAGTTCTAGCACAATTGCTTCCGACCCAGTAGATATTACCCAAGCACTTTGGACAAGAGGTCGCCGGCTCAATCGATCTGAGGATCTGGTTGACAGATAGCCAGTGTTTCATTCTCTACCCCCAATTGTCAGAAGAGGGCCGAGAAGACGCAGTGTGTCTGAGCATAGGTTACCAGAACAGTGGTCTACCCTAGCAGTGAATAGTCGGGCTGAGGTTTTAGTTTCTACCATAGAGATACGCATACCATTCAGTCAGCAAGATCAGCAGAATACTGCCAGGATGGAAGAAATGATGCGCCAGCTCCAAGAGAGCATGAGACAAATGCAGGAGGACGCTGCCCGCCAAGCAGAGTTCTCTAGACAGCAAGCCACGGTCATGGCTCAGCAGGCCGAACTAATCACTAGACTGCAACAGCAAAACGCAGCATCTGCCTCACATCCAGTTCCTCCCCCACCAGGGATCCCGTTACCCAAGCAGGCACCTACTGTCCGAAATACCCTGCCAAACACCCAGAACACCTTACCCAATTGTAGCACGCGCCCGCGAGGGACCCCGCTACTACAGTTCAGACTCGATTTGTGTCACGGTTCTTAATCTTGAACCAAAGAGTCTAAATCCGGCAAATCGTTTTGAGAAAACAAATTTTTGAAAAGAAGTGCCAAACATGGACTGCTTTGCCAGATACAGAGTCGCCACCTAAATATTTTTTATGGGGGAATTTAGGAAACCCTGACTCGGTGCCGAAGGCCACATGTCCGTCATCACCAGAGTTGCCTCGGCTCGGGAGCTAGGGTACGATTGGGGAAGGTCAGCTATGAGCACCCCCTCTCGCCCGATCCGAAGATCGGCCTCTACTAACCGTGATATCCGTTTTTGAAAACGTTATATGTTCTTATTCCATTTGTTAGCCTAGAATTACTATGTTATGCGCACAGCAAACAAGTATAGACTAGATTGCCTAATTTGGAAACAAGCATTGCATATCCGTTTGTTTTGAAAAGCACTTTGGAATTTGCTACTCGCAAGTAGGCTAAAACACGGATTTCAACGAGTTTTTCCAACTCAAACAATCCAACCTTCACCCACGGGCATTCAAACAGTTTATCCCATATAAGCACTTAGCCACATGGTAAGCACATTATCATGGCAACATTCACACGCATGCAATATGCTAAAGCGAAAATACTTACATCGTACTCCGTGCCAAAACAACAAACTAGTTAGCAAACATGCATGTCCTAGTTCATGTCAAGTTGACTAATGCAACACATGCAAGATGCAATTAGAGTAGGCTCGGCTAACCTAAACATGGCATGTGAAATGCAACCAATTGATGCACGCATTCAATTTGGAATTTGAAATACAAATGCAGTTACCATGATGTACCGAGCCCGGTGTATGCAGGACAAATGTATGAATGCACGCATGCATTGCATAAGGTATGCTAATTTTAAATATGCCCTAGTCTACCATCATAAGCAGGTAAATAAAAGGGAAGAAAGAAGTGGGAGTTGGAAGACATACACACACTCACCCACACTTATTACAGATTTGTCCTCGCTCGGAGGGTACAAATAAATATTACAGTCCGAATAACAAATAAATTAATTATTACAGAATTTCTACTTAATTAACAGAAAGAATGCAAGATGAAGGAGAGAGATGGCCACAGCCTTCGCCTCGAGATGCGCGAATGATGTATGCTCGAACCCGCCTTGCCCGGAAAGTCCGTACCATACCAAGGCTGTCTCTGTTTACACTGCCCTATCTCTCTGAAAAATTCCAAAGTGTTGGGACAGGTTTATTGCATACTGCAGAGGACCACCGGCTGGGGGAAATTCCCACCGGCAGTGCATAATTTCCACCAGTTGCTTCTGGACTCATCGGCCCTTCACCAATGGCCGGTCGGCACTGAATTATGCCGGTCGGCAGACTGCAGGAGACAGTTTTGACAGTAACAGAGAACAGACGGCATATGGCATGGGATTTCAGGCACATGTGAGCATGGTCATGTTTCCCATCATGTGTTGAACTCAGGGGAACATGGCCCTCGATACCCGAGCCATCAATGGTGCATGATAGCCCAAGAGATTGAGCTTGCCATTTGATGAAAAAATGCATGCAACACACAAATGAGGACCAAGGCCTTATCATGTCGAAGTCAAAGGCCCTGGTGACCGAGAGTTAAGGCACGTTACATCACTTATGGTATGAACGCCCCTTGACCCTCACACTTGGTTTGACACCCCAAACCAAGTAATGCAATGCATGTTATGCAAACATGGCTCGAAATGAAACATGACATCAAGATACAAGACATGTCAAATGCCATGCAAGTACTTATGGCAAGTATGCAATGTTAGGCATACAAGATGCAAATCCAATGTAAATATGGACAATTTAAGCCAAAGGGTCATCATGATACAACACCTAATGAAGCAACCATGCAACAAACATGAACAAAGCATGCAATGGTGGCTTAAAATGGTAAAGGGGCAGACCTTAACCCATCCCAAAACAGTGGCCAAAAGTGTCCAAAAAGGTGGACCAATACTCAAGCCAACAAGCAAGCCAATGGTCCTAAGGTTAAGGCACAAAAAGGAGGCACTTCACTCCCACCAACATGACCACTCATGGCATGACTTGGTCAAGCCAAAACAGAAATTTAACATGCAAAAATGGACTCCAAAACCCATTGATATGGCAACTAAAGTGGCTCCAAAGAGATGTGTGCACCAAAGCTCATATCTAGGCAAAAAAGGGCACACCCTCAAGGCATGAAAGAGGTCACACATGCACACATATAAACATGATTCATGGACTGAAATATGGTCCTAAATGATGCCAAATCATGAGGATGGTCATAGCTATGCATGCTAGAGGTCAATATGCTCAAAGCTTGCAAGCCAAAACACAAAGAGATGACACCAAACAAGGCAAGCATGACTGAAATAAATGGCCAACAGACCTTAAACATGGTAAAATAATGCCAACATCTTCATGGAACCAAGCCAACACATGCAAAAAACATGGCCTAAACACAAGATACAATTCTAGGCCAAATGGAGGAATGTAAAGCAAGTATATTAAGCATGCAAATGGGTACAAATCCGGCCAAAAACAGAGATCACATATGACCCAAAACACCCAAAAACTTCTGAAATGAGGCCAAAAATGATCAAGCATGCATGTTACCCTTTTAAGCCAAAATGCAAGGAAACAAGACAACGAAGGGAGAGGGGTGTCCCTCCCCTATGCAAGACTTCAAACCACCTTCCTCACCACTAAAAATCCACTGGTTTTCAGTGGTGAGAAGACCAAAACACTTAAGCAAACAAGGCCTTACCAAAGAGGCAATAAAAAGGGCCAAATAAGGCCTAAGAGGGTGAGTTTGAACTCAAACCATAAAGGAGCCTTAATGAAAGTTCTTAAGAATGAAAATACAAGCCTTTTTTATGTTATGCACAAAAACTAAATCAGCAAGTAAGATAGGTAAAAGACTAGTGCAAGTTTGGGGAAACTAAAGTAAAATGCTCACCCTTGAAGCACACTTCAAGAACAGCCAAGGCAGCCCCCTTCTTTTGATCAAAAACAGCCCAAAAACTCAAGAATCAACCCTCGAAGACTTCAATCTCGGAGCAAGGTGTAATAGTGTGTGTATTGGTGCAAAAGTAAGGTAAAATCACACTTTTAGGCCAAGAAACACACACAAAGGAGGAGAGAGAGGGAAATATAGAGATAGGGTGTATCTATATATGTACGCTCTAGTTTTGCCTTCAAAGTCTCTAACCTAGAGCAAGGAGAAGGCCTCTCCTCTTATAGAAGTCCCTCTTGCAAAGCTTATACAACAAGCTTGCTTAGAGGGAGATCCCTCCATACACGTGTATGGAGGGAAGCAGAGTTGGTGCCAGCTATCACAGCTGGCACAAAATATCTACATAAAGTAGATGAACAGTGGTCGGCTGCCCAAAAATGTCATTTTGACAAAATTTAGTGCCGACCGGCAACAAACAGTGCCGATCGGCAACAAAAAGTGCCGATGGCATCAAAAACCAGCCGGTGACCTCTAGCCACTACCGGTGGTGTGTGGGGATGCCTCACAAGGCATTCCCTGCCCCTCCAAGGCAAAACACAAGTGTTTGGTGCAAAACCAGACACAAAACGGTCAAGTTCGGAGATCCTGAGGCAAGGCGCGTAGCCGAGACCCCCGGGAACTCCAAACGAACACAAACAAGGGTAATCACCGAGTGTTCAAATGGTGACGTCCAAGTCTTGAGGACGGTCAAAAATGGGGTGTCTACACCAATGTCCAAAACATCCAAGAGGACGCGGACCTTCCAACGGGGCCAGCTCCGCCCCCGCTTCCGCCTCAACTGTCCAAGACCCGTACACCCAACCACCCAGACTCTCCCTTTGAGTTCGAAATAGACCATACAACTCTGAAACTGAGCAAGCTCGAGAAGCTTTTCAAGAAATCACAAGGGGTAAAGGCTATTCCGGATATCGAGGACAGATATACCGATGTGGCCTTAACGTTGCCAGATAGGTTCAAGATGCCGCAGATTGATTGTTTCGACGGATCCGGGGATCCCATGGTCCACCTCCGGTTATTCTCAGATATACTGCGGCCAATGGACCTAGCTTGACCACAAAAGCTTTCGCTGTTCGGCCGAACCCTATCGGGTGTGGCCGCTATCTGGTACGCAAAGTTAGGAGATGAGGTAAAAAGAAGTTGGGATGAAATGGCCGAGGCCTTTGTCGCACAGTACTCGTATAATACTCAGATCGAGATCACAACTTGTGATCTCGAAACAACGAGGCAGGAGCCCAAGGAGACTTTCTCAGATTTCGTAACTCGGTGGAGGGCGAAGGCATCGATGATGACTTTGAGGCCCACTGATAAGGACCAAATTAGGATGATTGTGCGCAATCTCCAACCAAAATTGATGCAGAAAATGATTGTACTCCTCTTTCCCACCTTTTTGGATCTACATGAGATGGGGGTACAAATCGAGGATGCAATGAAGCAAGGTCTGATTGACCAGGACAAGGAGCAACCCCGAAGAACATTTAACCGCAACAATAACGCAGGCCCGAGTGGCGCTGCAACCGCAAGAGCTTCGAAGGTCAGCATGGTCGCCACCATTCCCCCTCCCCTTCCAAGGCCCATGGCAGCCACACCCTTCTTCGGTGCATCCGGAAGTAATACCCAAACCACTAAATACCAGCCCAGAGGCCAAAGAACCTTCACCCCACTGTACATGCCTTTGTCTAAGGCTCTGGGGGTCTTAATCAGAAAGGGGCATCTAAAACCCCTGGAGCCGAGGCCATTACCAAATCCACTTCCACCCTCTCACAACCCAGCCAAGTACTGTGCATATCACCAGCAGCACGGTCATGATACTGACCAATATTTCAGGTTGCGTCACGAGATTCAAGACCTCGTTGACAAAAATGTGATTCTACCTCCAGAGAAACCCAACGTCACAACCAATCCTCTCCCACCGCATAACCAAGCACCACCTCCCAAAAGAGTCAATCTCATCCAGACTGGGGTCGTGTCTTACGATCCTAGCATCTATATTACTCCTACCCATCTACCTAAGCCAGAGGTGCTCCTTCTCGACTGCACTGACTTCTTGTGCATGTTGGACATCTCCACAACCCAACCAGAGCCGACGGTGGTGATCATTGAAGATGGGGCAGGGCAGATTTCAGGAAAGAATGGAATTGTTGAGTCTGGGATTGAACAGAGTTTTGCTGGGGAAGTCTATGATCCGAGTGAGTACATCTTGTCAACAGGCCAGATTGGGTTGGGTATAGAATTGCCAGAGAAGGGATAGCTGTGTGTGATCCGGGGGGATGGATTTGAGCAAAGGGCAAATGATCTGACAGCTGTGGAGGAGGACTTTGCCAACCTACAGTTTTTCGATGACCAAGAATCAGGGGGTGCGGCAGTCAACTGGTTTGATTTTGAGGAATCGGCAGAGGCCACTGGATGGCTGGATGATCAACCAGATGTGGTGGAAGAATCCCAACCAGAACAGGGCCCGGTAGGGGCGAGAGTATCAACTGTGGCCGGAAGGGTCGGAAGTCAGGTTACATTGCCGGAGAGCGCCGGCACAAAGAATTATGCTCAGGACAGAAGCATTGTGGATGCAGGGAAAGTTGAACAACACACTGCACTGACGCAGGTAGAACAACAGGGTTCTGAGAGAACCGGGAAAGCCAAAATTCATGAGGGGATCGGAAGTGCTGCGGGCACAAGAACAGAGGATGCTGTGAGCATGAAGGCTGAAAATGCTGTGAGTACAAACATGTCTGAACCAGACAGGTGCCTTTTGAATGCCAACGGAATGTGGTGGGAAGACGATGACTTATGTCTTGCCCACACATACGAAGACTGGGGAAGCAATCAACGGGACGACACCTGGTACCTCGATGAGGTTGATCACATGACAAGAAGCGGGCGGCACTTCAAGCCCCCGCACCTAGACCAACCCGAGGCATCTGGGAAGGATAAAGAAGCTGAGAAACAGAAGGAGAAGCAGATCGAAGAGGAAGCTGTACTGAAATAGCTGAAGAAGATACAAGCAGACATCTCCATCTGGGGACTGCTTATGGCGTCGCGAGTACATAGACAGGCTGTCTTATCTGCCATGGACAAGTCCAAACTCTCTATAGATACTACACCAGAACAGTTGGTTGGGCTGGTTTTTCCGGGAGGAGGTTCCCCGGCATTAACCCTTTCAGACAAAGAACTACCGCCTGAGGGCACAAATCACAACAAACCCCTCTACGTTTCTGTGGAATGTAGAGACAAGTGGATACCGGTGGTACTTGTTGATACCGGGTCCGCCATCAATGTCTGCCCAGCCAGAACAGAGTACGCAATCGGGTTGAAGCCCGCAGACTTCATGCCAACCACTCAGGCGATCAGAGCATATGATAATACTAGCAGGGAAGTGATGGGGACTGTCGAAATTCAGACCCAGGTTGGTCCTGGACAACACAACATTGAATTCCATGTCTTGGACGTTCCCGCAACCTTTAACCTACTTTTGGGGCGACCGCGGTTGCACCAGGTCATGGCAGTCTCTTCCACTTTGCATCAGATGTTAAAGTACCCTCACGGGAAGGGGGTGGCTATCGTCTTCGGGAACTTATCAATCCATCCGCCATCGGAAGTGTCCACACCAATCTTGGAAATAGAGCATGGCACTGAGGATGTGTTCTTATCAGGGTTTACTTTGGCTGAGGCTAGAGTGGTGCAGAATATTATGGCTGTGAATGAGGGGGTGTACGTCACTGCTCAATCCGTTTACCTCATGAACAAGTTACAACACATCCCCGGGATGGGATTGGGAAGGAGCGGCCGGAAGGGCGTCGCAGCATTGGCCGAAGTGCCACACAACCCTCATACTTTTGGCTTGGGTTATCTGGCCACCAAGGAGGACTGGGTGAGGAAGGGTAAAGAGATAGCTGGGAGAGCCAGAGCAAAGAAGGCGGGGAAGCCTTTAGAATTAATGCATCGGCCCATTCAGGGTACCCTAAACGGACGCTTCGTTCGGGAAGGGGAAGACTTTCCATTTTGTGGCTTCCCAGAGCCTTGGCTGAACGCGGAGAGGAAGCGCGTGCCTGGTTTTGAGATCTTCTTCGACCTGCAACTATCCGGGGATGACGTTGCCGAAGAGCAGACAGACCCATCAGTTGAGGTTGGGCAGTGTAAGGCAGTGGATTCCGAGAGCACCGAACTTGAGATGGGGGTAGCGCTGGCATGTCTACTTTCAGATCCTTCGATCGACCAAAGGTGCTTGGGGGATAACTTCTCGGTTTCCATGATTGGGAATGAAACGGCTGCGGGCCTTCCAGCGACTATTTTGCATGCATCTATCGCACCCTCTCTCACTTGGCAGTACGAGGAGGGATTTTTGTCCAGCAACACCGGGTCAGGTAGTGAGCCAAAATCTGATTCCACCGAGTCTTGTGAGTCGGAATTAGGTTCCAGCTCGACTGAGTCTGAGTCTGGTAATCCTGGGGATGATAACTCGAATGCCACAGTTATGTCCAGGTCATCTTTTTCTTTCTCGTTTGAGTCTGTTGTAACTGAGAATTCGGACGATTTGGATGTGCTTAATGAGAATCAAGTGACTGTGGTTTCTAAGTACTCTTCTGTGCCCTTAATTTATTGCATAAACTCAGACTTTCAAAATTTTGATGACAATGACGATGAAGAAATTCCTCCGGTTTTGCAACATTTAATTGAGCAGGAGCAGGAGAGATTTGTCAAACCCTTAACGGATGAAATCCTTACCGTGAATATTGGTATTGAGGAGGACCCGCGGCTGGTCCAGATCGGGTCCACGTTGTCTTCAGAGGAACGCGAGCGCTTAGTCGCTTTATTAAAAGATTTCAAAGATGTTTTCGCGTGGTCCTACGAAGACATGCCTGGGATCGATCCTGAGATTGTACAGCACAGGATCCCCCTTGACCCCGAGGCCCGACCTATCAAACAGAAACTCAGAAGGATCCGCCCAGACTGGGCTCTCAAGATTAAAGAAGAGGTCACCAAGCAAATCGACGCAGGCTTCCTGTTGGTGTCCGAATACCCGACTAGGTTGGCCAACATCGTCCCAATGCCGAAGAAGGATGGTAGGATCCGGGTGTGCGTGGATTTCAGGGATTTGAACAGAGCCAGTCCGAAGGACGACTTTCCCTTGCCGCATATCGATGAGTTGGTGGATTTCACAACAGGGCATGCTTTGCTCTCATTCATGGATGGCTTCTCAGGGTACAATCAGATAGTAATGGCACCAGAAGACAGAGAACAGACTACATTCACCACCCCGTGGGGGACATACTGCTACAGAGTAATGCCGTTTGGGTTGAAGAATGCCGGAGCTACTTATCAACGGGCCGCGACCACAATATTGCACGACATGATCCACAAAGAGGTTGAGGTATACGTGGACGACATGATTGTCAAGTCCAAAGAAAGAGGGGGCCACTACACCGCCTTACAGAAGTTCTTCCAAAGGATCGGGGAATTTCGGTTGCGGCTGAATCCTCAGAAATGTACGTTCGGTGTTACAGCGGGAAAAATGCTGGGATTTCTGATTACACAAAGGGGCATCGAGGTCGACCCTTCAAAAATCAAGGCCATCTTAGAAATGCCACCACCAAGGACTGAAAAGGAGGTGCAAGGCTTTCTAGGTAAAGTGCAATTCATAAGACGGTTTATCTCGAAATTAACCTTGACTTGTGAACCACTTTTTGGTCTCCTGAAGAAAGGCAAGAAATTCCAATGGGACGGCCGATGCCAAGCTGCTTTTGAACAGATCAAGAAATATTTACAGAACCTGCCCGTGTTGTCGCCACCAGAGCCGGGGAAACCGTTGATATTGTACCTTTCAGTGACTGAGACTACAATGGGCTGCATGCTCGCACAAAAATCAAAGGATAAGGTGGAGAGGGCCATCTACTATCTGAGCAAGAAGATGCTGGATTACGAGACTCGCTACACTCCGCTGGAAAAGGCTTGCTTAGCTTTGGTATGGGCTACCAGGAAGCTGCGGCACTACTTGCTAGCTCACTCCATGATGTTGGTTTCACGACTGGATCCCATCAAATACCTTTTCGAGAAACCGGCACTTACGGGTAGGCTAGCTCGTTGGTTGCTGTTGCTCTCTAAATTCGATCTGAAATATGTGACACGCAAGTCAGTCAAGGGAAGAGCAGTGGCAGAGTTCTTAGCCGATCATCCAGTCGAAGGAGGTGAAGCAGTTGAATACTTATTCCCAGATGAAGCCATTTTGCACATCGACGATGAATATTGGACGATGTACTTTGACGGAGCATCAAATCAATACGGGTATGGGGTAGGAGTGTTGCTGATAGCACCCAACAATTCCCGTATCCCTCTAGCCTTCAAACTCCGGTTCAAAGTCTCGAACAACGAACCAGAATATGAGGCGTGCATTGCCGGTCTAGAAGCATCCCTGGAATTAGGAGCAAGATGATTGGACGTCATTGGGGATTCAAACCTTGTTGTGTCTCAAGCAAAAGGAGACTGGAAAGTCAAAGAAGAAAAGATGATGATGTACCACCAGACCTTGGACTTGTTAATTCCTCGGTTTGAAAAGCTAAACTTTTCTCATCTTCCAAGAGAGAACAACAGGTTCACAGATTCTTTAGAAACTCTATCTTCCATGATAGACATCCCGTTTGGAATCTGGATGCGTCCAGTCGTCATTGACCAGAAATTTGCGCCTGCCTACGAGTCGATCGCTGCTATAGCTGAGGTTCAGGATGAAAACCCCTAGTATTATGACATTTGGAATTTCTTGGAAAAGGAAGCAAACCCGCCAGCGGTAAATGCCAAAGATAAAAGGGCAAGCAGAAGAATGGTCGTTCAGTTCATCATCTATGGGGGTAAGCTGTATAAGAGAGGTCATCTGGGAATGCATAAGTTGTGTGTTGAAGCCGAGGAATCGAAGCTCCTGATGGAGGCCATCCATGGAGGAAAATGCGGTGCGCATATGAACGGAGTAATGCTAGCACGAAAAATCCTCAGACAGGGTTATTACTGGTCCACCATGGAGGAGGATTGTATCGGTTTTGTTCAGCGATGCCACAAGTGTCAGATTCATGCAAACCGCATGAATATCCCGCCGTCGAAGCTGTACAACATGACTTCGCCATGGCCTTTTTCAGTTTGGGGAATCGATGTGATCGGGGCTGTCACTCCGAAGGGGTCGAATGGGCATGAGTTCATCCTGGTCGCGATAGATTATTTCACAAAGTGGGTCGAGGCCCAATCGTATGCGGTGTTGAAGGCGTCGCACGTTGCAAAGTTTATCATAAACAACATCATCTGTCGCTATGGGGTCCCAAACGAGGTCATTTCAGATAATGGTTCCCACTTTAAGAAGGAAGTGATTGACTTGTTGGAGAAATACAACGTGGCTTTCCATAAGTCATCCACATACCGGCCGCAAACCAACGGAGCGGTCGAGACTGCCAACAAGAATATCAAACACATACTACAGAAGATGGTGGAAACCTACCGGGATTGGCTAGATAAGCTGCCATTTGCTCTGTGGGGCTACAGGACTTCAATTAGAACTTCTACCGGAGCAACTCTGTATTCATTGGTTTATGGAATGGAGGCCGTTCTACATATCGAGATTGAAGTTTCGTCATTACGAGTATTGGCTGAGTGTCAAATAGCCGAAGTAGATTGGCAACAGAGCAGGTTTGAGGAACTCATGCTCTTTGATGAAAGGAGACTGAAAGCACTGTACCATGTTCAAGGTTATCAGCACAGAATTGCCCGGGCTTTCAACAAGAAAGTTAAGTCCAGGAATTTAAAGGAAGGAGATTTGGTGCTCAAGGACAACCGAGCTCCCATCCACGACCCAAGGGGCAAGTTCAGACCTAATTGGACTGGTCCCTATATCATCAAAGCTATCTGGTCAGGTGGAGCTGTGGTTCTGATGGACCTAGATGGCCTGGAATTTTCCCAACCGATCAACATGGACAAGTTGAAGAAATATTACCTCTGAGAGGCTCGCTAGGCCAAAAACCCGAAAGGGCGACCTAGGCAAAAGTTAGAGCACAAAAAATTGGAAAATATAAAAACTAAGCTCGCAAGGTTGGAAACCCGCAAAGGGCGGCCTTGGAAAAAGTTAGAGCGTAAAAGGAGAGTGAAAATACTCGAGTGAACCTCAGCCTGAACTACGTAAGGCTTGATTCCCATCTTTGGGATACGTAGGCAACTTCATCCTGAAGTTCAGCCATAAACTTTTCCCCGATCAACTTTGTCCATTTTGACCATCTCAGTCATCTTTATCCATCAGCATTTATCACAATCTCCGGTGCAGTGCTATTCAGACTAGGGGCAACTTTCCGTTGCCACACGGTGTTACGGTACTATTCAGACTAGGAGCAACTTTCTAGTTGCTGGGGTTTGGGGTTGTGCATCTCAGTGACAGATCTTAGGCGTGTCCAGTTCTGATCCATATCGAAAATGGTTTTGAAACGTTTTAATAAAAGTTGACTTTGTTCAAATTAATCTCTTTACAACTAAGACCATTTTTGGACCAAAGCGAAAAATTTTCAGTACCACAACCTTCAATTTCATTGATTTCAAAACAGAGTTCTCCTGCTCTTCCATACAATCGAAGTTGCTTTTTATTACATTCATAAAGAAAACTTGAAAGTACTAGTAAAGCAATAAATCTGGGGCATAGTCGAGTCAAGTATCCCTGCGCCCCCTCCCAGAGCTGGTTGAAGCCTCTGATGCCAAGGTAGGCCCAATCTGTGCCTCCTCATTGAGCCAATCCAAGCACTCGTTAGACAAAGTGCAGCTGAAAGTGGGAGCGGGGGCTAGGAGCTCTCTAATCCTCCATGTTGTGGCATATCGTGCAAGCTGTGCACCTCGGACCAGGAAAGCAACCGGGTACTCAATCCCCTCTGGCGGGCAAATCTGATCATGACCGAACTGGCGCAGGAATCGGAACGGAAAGTAGAACACACATTGGGTCAGACCAATCAACTGGATCCCGATCAGCCGGGACATGCTATAGCTCATTGCCGGGAGATTGAGCCAAGGACAGCACCAAGCAATGCGACCTGCAGACAAATTGCACATCCAGTCAAACCACCACCTTTCATCAGGGGCATCGACTAGGCGCTGTCGAAAGAAATAGCCTCGAGCTGAGTAGGCTGGGCAAGAGTCCACAACCTGTAATTTGTCCATCAACCATACTTGGGGGAGGGATGAAAAATGAGAGAATAAAGAATAGAGAGATGTACGGTGAGAGAAAAGTGAGAAAAGGGTTTTTGTGAGAAAAACCGAGCCTGAGGGCCGAGTGATGTGAGCAAATACATATGTAAGATTGGGTGGGAAACATTACCTGCAGTGCAGTGGACTCCCAGCAAATCTAGTCGTCTCCCGGCGATAGATAGCATCCAAGCCCATCAGTGTCTCGGCTAAGGTCATGGCGACACAGCTCTTTCCTTCTTTCAAGCCTTGAGCAACTTCAATCATACGAATGATAAATCTGCCAAAGCCCGGGGAAAGCAAAAAGTGAGACAGCAGGCACAAGCAAAGAGCGTGTTGCCGGAAACCTTGCCAATAATGGTTGCTGCGGTCACCAGCGTCAGAAAAGCGATGAATCAAACTGAGGATATCCAGTTCCCCATTACAGATCAGAGACCGAGCGTCATGCGCGGTGAGTCCACACATCCGCCCTAAAGCTTGGGCGTGGCCAAAGCGGAACTGTGGCAAGATCTCTTCATGACATTCAGATTCCATCAAAACTTGAAAATCTTCAAAAGTTGGACATACCTCTTGCCCGCCAAAGCTAAAGACATGCGTCACCGGGTTCCAAAACCTCGCCGCGACATGGAGGAAAGGAAGGTGCAGCGGAGTGCGACTCAGCGTAAACAGTGCATTCAAGCCAAAACCCCGGAAGTTTAACTTTTCCGAACCATCTAGAGAAGCGATCCAAGCTATGAGATTTTCAACGAGAAACGCCTCCAATTTTGTGCAAAACTAAGATAAATTGAATCAAAACACGGAGATAAGGCTTTTAAAGAGGAAAAGACACTATTCGGAGGACAAGTGTCAAAAATTTGACGGTTGCTGAACTGAGTGGCCGGCCGGCCACCTTTTTTGGCAGGCTGGCCATTTCCTTTTTCAAAACCTGGCCGGCGGCCTCCCCTCTGCAATAAACCTGGCCGGCCGGCTCCCAAAAGTGGCCGGCCATGCTCCAATGTGTGTCTTTAGCCCTGTTTTATCCTCCAAAAGAAAGTTTCAAGCATTTTCATGCAACGGGTGTGTTGGAGGCCTCTATTTCCCCCTATCTCGGATGCGTTCCGTTGCCCAGATCGTCCGAAGTACACTTTGTTTTGATAAGTTTTGTTTATCAAGTTGTTGTTTTGTTTATCGAGTTGTCGTTTTGCTTATCGAGTTGTTTGTCGAGCTGTCGTCTTTCATATTTTTGAGTTATTACTCTTTGTTTGAGTCTTGTTTATTGAGTTGTCAACGCTATTGTGTTTTGCTTATCGAGTTGTAAACTTGCTAAGGTTTTGTTATATCTTAGAAAGTTAAGTTGTTGTGTCGATTCACTACCTGACTAGGCAAAATGCACAATGCACATTTCCATTCAATCTCATTATGGTGCAAAATGATGCGATATGATGCTAAGAGTTTCAAATACAACACTTTTTTTTTCAAAAAGCTGTTTCATTCCATCATGCCTCGCTTGTTACAACATTTTACAGGCTAAGGCACAAGTTTTACAAAGAATAAAACTGCCCGATAATGTACAATATGCTACAACTACTAGCAAAAAGATAAATAAAACAGGAAACAGCTGTATCTGTGCTCTCAAGAGCAGGAATAAGAGGCCCTCTTCGTCCTCTTCTGCGGAATAGACTCTCCGCCACCATCGCCATCATCATCATCTGAATCAGAGTCGTCATCCTCGGGATCCCCCTCAGCCTCGCCTCCGCTCCCAGAACCAAGACCGGAGCCGTCCTCTCTGTCAGCAGATGTATCCGACTGACGATCTGCAGCCTCCTCCTCCTCCTCATCCTCACCAGGCTCCTCCTCTACAATGTGTGCTCTGCGTCTGCGAGACGACCTCCCCCCTCCAGCTCCTCGAAAAGGCCTAGATGGCCTAGCTCCTCGAGAAGGCCTGGATGGCCCAGCTCCTCGAAAAGGCCCGGATGGCCCAGCTCCCCGAGAAGGCCCAGGTGGCCCGGCCTGCGGCTGAGCATATACCGGGGGCATCTGAGAATAAAGAGTTCAATTTAAATACATTAGTCCAAATATGTACATCAGATGCAGATACAGGAAAACTACATGGGGTGGGTACATGTAAACACAGTGTATAAGTGAGGTGTGTGTCAGATGTACTCTACACAAGTAGCCTATCAATGCAGTAGAAATCAGCATATCATCAGAAGTATGATAAATGCCAGAAAACTAAAGGGTACCTGGAAGCCCATGATAGAAAACTGCGCCTCCCTCCGCAGGACCATCCCCTCAAGTGAGGCTACCATCTCGAGCACCTGATCCATGTACTCAACAGGGGGCTGCAGATACAAAGGCAAGGGTATCAGTAAAGGAATGAACGTCCAAGTATCTGAGTAATGAATCAAAGCCGTAAAACATACCGGTGGTGAGTCGGGGTCTCTGACATATCGATAGTCGGGCATCGGAGGCTCTATCGGGATCGAAATCGAAATCGGAGAGGTAGTCCCATACTGCCACCCTATCAACTCGTTCGGCATGTCCGGCCATCCAGGATGAGGATAAGTAGGAGGAATCGGGGGAACCAATCCACCCCCACCTCTAGATGTACCAGCCCTGCTAGTGGGAGGGGCGTCTGCAGCCCGAGCCAGGGCCTGGCTCGAAGATGGCATGCCAGCAGGCCTCATCGTCGGAGTACGAACTCCCGTCAATGGAGGCATCAGATATACGTGACGGTAAGTAGCGTAATCCCCCTCCTCAAGATGTAGCAAGGCATCAGTACCCAGCATAGCATTAACAACATCCCGAGAAGGGAGCCTATCAGCAATCCGCATATCGACTGGGGGTGCTGAGGGAGGGTCTTGAGAAGTGTACCCCCACACCTGACGCAAGAAACGATCCCCCAAAAACCAGGCCCTACCAACTGGCCCTTCGAACAGGAGCCTGTACCGGGAGGCACCCCACCCCCCGGCAAACTGGAATCGGAGACCTTCACCTAAAGGTGCCCAGGGCTGCCATGTAATCTGCGGATAACAGACGCATAAGCCAAGAAAAAATAAAAAATGTACAGAACAAATCAAAGATGAAAACAGAAAGAATTGAGAGTTCTAAAATACCTCCGTCGACCGCACAGTGTCGAAGTACTGCCGTAGATAAAGGAGAGACTCCCGAGGTCTTGGCCGGTGCTGGCCTTCAAATACAAGCGAGTACGGGGTCACGAGACGTCCCGCTACCACCAACTCCGGGGCCAATATCAGGAAATACACATAGACCCACAACTGTGGAAAACAAAGCAGAATATGAAGTGCTGAGGGCAAAGTGCACGATACAGAGTATAAAGTGCGCCGTTTGTGTGCAATGTGCAAGTAATGAGGAGCAGAAATGTAAATCAAGAGGGCAGAAAGTACCTCCCAGGCTCTCCAATAGACGCCAGGTGAGTTCCCCCGTCCGCGGGAAGTCGCACTCTTGTAGCAATAAAGGGTAGCCAAGCCAGCGCCACCCCAGTCGTACCGTCTGACCTGTGACAGGTCCACCAAAGCACTCAATAGATAAAGCCCAACATTGTTCCCCCTGTCGGCAAACAAAGTGGTCCCGAAAAGGAACATCAGAAAGCCGCGGGCATACTGTGCTGCCTCCTCAGGAGTCCCGGGCTCCATCTCCACCCGCCGGAAATGGGAAGAGAACCAGGTGTATCGGACTCTCCCTGAAGCTCTGTCAACAGGCGGGCGAACCCCCAGCAGATATATCCAAGCGGCCTCCCACTGGCCCATGTCCTCGTCTTAAGGGATAGGCCAACCTCCCACGTCAAGGCCAGTCAGCATAGCAAAGTCAAACGGGGTCATTGTCAGGTCCCCCATGGCAGAAAAATGGAAGGAGTTGGTGGTGTCCCACCATCTCTCCGCCAAGGCGCCCATCAGCGTCCTCCTGGCAGGACAACGAGATAGTCTAGTACAGAAGGGCCCAAACCCCGCTAAGTCAACCAAATCCCGAACAGCCTCCGGGAGCTCGGTATACCAATCTCTCGCCGCGGTAGAGCCATATCCCCGCACAGTGCGAGAAATCACCTGCATTCATAATGAATACATGTTTCAGCATGAAATGAATAAGCTGCGTGCAAACAAAATGGACAGGCTGCGTGTAAAGTAAAGTAAGCGAGCCGCGTGTTCTCAATTAGTGTGTGCTGCGTGTTCACAATCAATTTGGGTTGTGTGTTCAGAAAATCAATGTTTTGGGCTGTGTGTTCAGAAAATTAGTGTTTTGGGCCGCGTGTTCAACTCTCAATCAATGTGTGCTGCGTGTTCACCTTCAATTTGGGCTGTGTGTTCAGAAAATTAGTGTTTTGGGCTGCGTGTTCAACTCTCAATCAGTGTGTGCTGCGTGTTCACCTTCAATTTGGGCTGTGTGTTCAGAAAATTAGTGTTTTGGGCTACGTGTTCAACTCTCAATCAGTGTGTGCTGCGTGTCCACCATCAATTTGGGCTGTGTGTTCAGAAAATTAGTGTTTTGGGCTGCGTGTTCAACTCTCAATCAGTGTGTGCTGCGTGTCCACCATCAATTTGGGCTGTGTGTTCAGAAAATCAGTGTTTTGGGCTGCGTGTTCAACTCTCAATCAGTGTGTGCTGTGCGTTCACCTTCAATTTGGGCTGTGTGTTCAGAAAATCAGTGTTTTGGGCTGTGTGTTCAACTCTCAATCAGTGTGTGCTGCGTGTTCACCTACAATTTGGGCTGTGTGTCCAGAAATCAGTATTTTGGGTTGCGTGTTCAACTCTCAATCAGTGTGTGCTGCGTGTTCATCTTCAATTTGGGCTGTGTGTTCAGAAAATCAGTGTTTTGGGCTGTGTGTTCAACCCTCAACCAATGTGTGCCGTGTGTTCACAATCAATTTATGGGCTGAGTGTTCAGGAATTCAAGTGATTGAACCGTGTGTTCAGAGTGCAAACAGAGCGCATGAAAAATTCATAATATGTTACAGAAAAGGTAAAAACGAAGTAAATACCTCTCGTGCCTCATGGGAGAGGTGATACTCTGGCTCCTGCAGAAGGAGATCCCCGGGTGCTCGCTCGTCGAAATCAGTGAAGTGATAGAAAACAGCCCGTGGGAGGATATGAGCCTGAGGGGTGTACCGCTCGGGGATAAAGGGGTGAACCCTCGGATGCAAGGACATGATGTTAGGCTCCTCTCCGGCGCCTGGAGAACCTCCGCCGTGGGGAAAGTGACCCGCCATTTCAAGAAATCTGCAAAAGGGGTAAAAAAATGAGCAAAAATGAGCCAAAATTGGAAAAAGTCAACAAAAGTCAACTCTCGGGAAATGAAAAAGTCAACAAAAGTCAACTCCTGAGAAAAATCTTCCAAATATTGAGACAAACTCACCTCAAGTGGCGAAAATGAGAAAAGACGCCCCGAAATCAAAATTTAATCGGTTCAAAGTGCTTAAAACTGAAAGATTTCGCGAAAACAACTTGCGTGGGACGTTGGAAAACGCATATAGAGCCCAGATCTGAGGGAGAAAATGGTTTGGGAAGCAAGAGGAGATGTTTTCGGAGCCGCACTTGTGAGCACGAAGTGTTTGGATGAGTGTATTTAAAGAAAAAAGGCTGAAAAGACAAAACTGCCCCGAATCTGGGCTAAGTGGTCGGCCGGCCACTTTTTCTGGCAGGCCAGCCATTTCCTTTTCAAAAACTGGCCAGTGGCCTCCCTCTCCCAATAAAGTTGGCCGGTGGTGTTCCCCACATGCCCCCCAAGGTCCCTGCAAATTTTGGGGAGGATTGGAGTCCCCGGGACCTGAAAAAGTACAAGAGAAGTGCACTTTCTGTCGCGAAATCGCTCCGCCGGAACCTCAGCTTCAACTTCCGATGCGTGTCTCATCATTACTCATCGAAAGTGAGATATATCCTTTTGAACATGTTGTAACCTCTCCGGAAGGTGAACCGGAGGCAGCGATCGAGTCGCCCTCGCCGAAACGCGCATTTCCTCGCTCGTTGTTTTGTGACAAACATACATCCTGGTTTACGCTTGTTCTGTATTATCATGCACGTAACTTACATTCTCATGCACATACTTGCATTGTTATGCACATCTCTTTGATATCACCGAGCCTCCGTGCTTAAACCCGCGTTGTCACGCGCGTTTCTTCCCGCATTGCGATGCACTTTTCCATCAACACCGCGATTGTCTGCATTCGATATCACATTGAATATATGTTGTTGGATATGCTGTGCTTGTTGAGTTTCTTTATTTTGCAGGCACGATATTGTATGTACGGTTCATTTGAAGCTGGTGCGACCAGACGAATCGCGTAGGTATCGTATCTTCTCCGTGTGAGATGCGACGAGAATTGGATAATTCTCCGCATTCTTAACTGCATGAAATGTAGTTGTTGCTTTGCATTCTTGCTTAAAACTGTTGCATCTATTGTGAATATGTGCTTCATTACAGCTTGCTGCATTCGCATGATCCTTGGGTTACCTTTGGCTTCTTGCATTATCATTTTGCATCTTGCCCCCTGCCTGCGGGTACGCCTGCGGGCCATCTCTATTTCTCTCGCCTGTTTGTCTAAGTCTTCGGCCTTGTCAAAAATGGGTCGTCTCTGGGCTTTGACATTCACTCCCATCACTTATGACTTCCGAGTTCTGTCAAAGAGGGGCAACTGTAGACACCCCATTTTTGACCCACCTTAAGACTCAGACGTCACCGATTGAGCGCTTGGTGATATTGCATATCGTGCTCATTCAGAGGTTTCAGAGTCTCGGCTGCGAGCCTTGCCTCCGGACTTCCAGACTCTTTCTTGCTTCGCCTCGGTTTGCGAACTAGGCTCTGTTTTCTCTGTTTTCTCTTCCCGAAGGGAGGGAGAGCTCTCGTAGATCATCTCTCAGTGGCCGTAGGCTACGTTTCGTGGTCGTAGGCCATTTTGCCCGTTTGTAGCCCAATTTCTGGTTTTTCGGAGCTGTTGGCCGTGTGCCTCGGTTCGGGACCGCCTAACTGCCTCCGTTTGCTCCGATTTTTTGCATACATCTTATTTGCTCCCTTTGGAGGGACACTGTGGCTCGAAAAACCAACTTCGTGGTCGAACACCACTTCCGGTGCCTAACAGTCAGTTTTCGGGGCCTCGGGCTGCGCGTTTCGGCCACCGAACCTTCATTTTGCATCGGTTTGAGTTTATTTTTGGCAGGGACCTCTGTTTCATTGTTAGAAAGGTCGTAGAAGGGTGGAAGGCCAGCAATTGTTCTGACAACTAGTTTTATTCCTCCGTCGCCCTCCGTCGCCCGTTTTTTCTCCCTCGAAAGCCAATGTTGACCACCCTAAGGCCACTTTTTCTTGCCCCAAACCACATATTTGTGTTGTACACACCTAGGAGGCCACCAATATCACATGGCCGGCCAGTAATTCTGGTTGACCCTTTTGAACCCCTCCTAAAAGTGGCATTTTCTCTCTCCTGGTTCACTTTCTCTAGTTTTTGACCACATGGTTGTGCTGTGCATACATGGGAGGCCGCCAATATGGGGTGGCCGGCCACTAATATTGATTGACCCTTGGCCAGTCGGCCATGGGGAGGGCCGGCCGGCCACCTGCAACTCCAATAACAGGTCGACCATGATCCCCTCCACTGGTACAGTTCAAATATACATTATGTTTCCCCCCAGATTTTGTATCCGGGGGGCTGCACTTTTGGGGGGAAACTTGAATTCTTTCCTCCCCTTTTTTCCTCCCTTTTCTCCCCTTCTTTTGCCTATATAATGGCAGCTCCAGCTCCCATCTGAGGGTTACAAAATTTTGCTTTAAGCCTCCTATATCGTCTCTCCCTCTCCTTTTCTTCCAAGCACCAAAACCTCTCCAAACCGTACACCATTTCCACACCACCACCTAGCACCACACCCCCATCCTCCATTCCAGCCACTTGGATCTTTTTTCTAGAGATAAGGAGCCACCAAACTTAAGCCAAGAGTTGTCAAAGACTTAGTCTTCAAGGGTAAGTCCTCTCCTCCATCTTTCTTGCCCTATTTTGCTCAATATATTAGCCATACTTGCTTCCATTTTTGGGCTCCGACCCTAACTGAAAATAGTCATATTTTGATGTATTTTTCATGTTTTCTTTAGGGTCTTTCCATGTTTAAGGTCTCTACCTTACACTTGCTTCTTTACCTCTCTTGTATGTCTATTTCTTGCATAGTATTTTAGGCTTTTTTCTAAACTGTTTTGAGCTTGGTTATAAACTGTAAAGTAGCTTATTTTGATCCCTTATTCAACATTATTGAAGGGCTCTTCACTGTTTGAGGCTTCCATCTGTCACTTGCCTCTTTATCTCATTTTTGGCCATATTTTTGCATGATTTGTTAGCCCCATGTGATTATTTTTTTAGGCTTTGGTCCAAACTGTAAATGGCCTTATTTTGACCCCATATTCATGTTTTATCAAGGGACTTTTGCTGTTTGAGGCTCCCCTTTTACACTTTGTGTTTAAGCCTCTTTTTAGGCCTTATTTTGCATAATATTTTAGGCTTGCATGTGCACTGTTTTGGGTTTGGTCATTAACTATAAAATACCATGTTTTTAGCCCCTCTTAAACTTTTTTGAAGGGCCTTTCTTTGTTTGACGCCAGCAACCATACTTGCTTCTTTGTCTCTCTTTTGGCCCATTTCTTGCACATTGTTTTAGGCCTATTTGTGTTTAGATCCGTGGCTTGTTATAAACTGTAAAGTTCTTCATTTTGAGCCCCTCTTCAACTTTGTTGAAGGGATCTTGGCCATTTGGGGCCAGCAGATGTTACTTGCTTCATTACCTCTCTTACGGGGCGATTTTTGCATGCTAGCTTAGCCCCATTTGTGTTCATTGTTTGGCCTTGATTAAAACTGTAAATATGCTTGTTTTGGGACTTCCTTGAATCTGTCTTCACACTTCATGTTCAAATAACGCATGTTTTGTATAGCTATAGGTCAATGCATATGCCTAGTTTTGCATTTCGGGTTCATTCCATGCATCGGGTGCCATGTTTCCATGTCTCGGGATCATTTTGCATCACATTTCAGCACTGAAATTTGCATGTTTGCATACCATGTTTCATGCCTTGCCATGCTTTGGTAGACTGGCATTCGTGCCTTAGGTTCGGTCCTCGGTTTGCGTGCATGTGTGCACACATTTCGAGTGTCTCATTTTCATCTCATGGCCTCCTAAGTGAGTGTGGCTGAGGTCCACTCATGTTGGTGTAAGTCCCTTGTGCATTGTGTATGCCATTTTATTTCATAGCATTGCGTATGCTAGGTTGTATGTTAGCGCATTGTGTATGCCATGTTACCTCGTGCACCGTGTATGCCATTTCATAGCATTGTGCATGCTAGGTTGTATATTAGTTACATTCACGCATGTCATGCATATTGCATTGTGCTTGGGATAGGAGTTAACCCAAGCACGGGGAAACGAGGGACGTTTCGTACTTCGAGTGACGAAGCGTGTCTCAATTCCCAGTCACCGGCACTCTGGATTATCCATGATGGAGTTTAGGTTTTGTTGTGTTTATGTGTGCATTCATTCCATATTGAGTCTGTAGCACGCGCCCGCGAGGGACCCTCGCTACACACTACAGTTCAGACTCGATTTTGTTTGCGGTTCTAAATCTGAACCAAAGAGTCCAAATCCGGCAAATCGTTTTGAGAAAACAGATTTTTGAAAAGAAGTGCCAAACATGGACTGCTTTGCCAGATACAGAGTTGCCACCTAAATACTTTAATAGGGAAATTTAGGAAACCCTGACTCAGTGCCAAAGGCCACGTGTCCGTCATCACCAAAGTTGCCTCGGCTCGGGAACTTGGGTACGATCGGGGAAGGTTAGCTATGAGCACCCCCTCTCGCCCATTTCGAAGACCGGCCTCTACTAACCGTGATATCCGTTTTTGAAAACGTTATGTGTCCTTATTCCAGTTATTAGCCTAGAATTACTATATTATGTGCACAGCAAACAAGTATAGACTAGATTGCCTAATTTGGAAATAAGCATTGCATATCCGTTTGTCTTGAAAAACACTTTGGAATTTGCTACTCACAAGTAGGCTAAAATACGGATTTCAACGAGTTTTTCCAACTCAGACAATCCAACCTTCACCCACAGGCATTCAGACAGTTTATCACATAAGCATCTAGCCACATGGTAAGCATGCTGTCATGATAGCATTCACATGCATGCGATATGCTAAAGCATAAAAATACTTACATCGTACTCCGTGCCAAAACAATAAACTAGTTAGCCAACATGCATGGTCCTAGTTCATGTCAAATTGACTAATGCAACACATACAGGATGCAATTTAGAGTAGGCTCGGCTAACCTAAACATGGCATGTGAAATGCAATCAATTGATGCACGTATTCAATTTGGAATTGAAGTACAAATGCAGTTAGCATGATGTACCGAGCCCGGTGCATGCAAGACGAATGTATGGATGCACGCATGCATAGCATAAGGTATGCTAATTTAAACATACCCTAATCTACCTTTATAAGCAGGTAAATAAAAGGGAAGAAAGAAGTGGGGATTGGAAGACATGCACACACACGCACCCAAACGTATTACAGTTTCGCCCTTGCCCGGAGGGACCGAAAGAATAATACAGTTCGAATAATGAATTAACTATCCTAGCTAATTAATTATTACAGACCAACTAAATTAATTGAGCAAATTAATCATTCTAATTAAGCAATAAATAGTCCCGGGATGAAGGCCCAATGCAGTGCGCGCTCGGTTTTGCTCAGAAATCCGCCACCATGCACAAGATGCCTCTGTTTTCCCTGCTTTACTCCTCTGATGACTGCCAAAGCCTCAGGGTTTACTCCATGGATGCTAGAAAACACCACTGGCTGAAGGAGAACACCACCGGCCATGCAGAATGGTCACCGGCCAAGGGAAATGATCACCGGCCACAAAATTGATCCATCGGCCAACACTATTTGCCGGTCGGCACTGAAGATGGCCGGCCGGCCAAATCTTCCTGCAGAAACTGGTTTGACAGCAGCAGAGGACAAAACATGGCATGGCAATGCATTTCGAGCAAATGTGTGCACAACCACACCCCTTATCATGTGTATGACTCAAAGGGACATGGTCCTTGGTTCTCGGACCATCAAGCGCGCATTTCCATGCGTGATGGCCCAAGGGACCAAGTGTGCATTTTTGATATGGAATGCAATGCACATGAACAAACCAATGGGACTCAACCTCTATCACAAGCATTTCAAGAGGCCAAGCATGCATGCGAATGGAATGCAATCCTAGGCATGTGAGCTAAGGATGCGACATGGCAATGCAATGCATTCATGCAATTATGCAAGTAAATATGCGAGGCAAACATGCAAACAAGCAAAGGGTGGACTTAAGCATGGTTTAGAAAGTTCTAATTAGGCTCAAAAATAGTGGCCAAAGTGCCCAAAATGAGGGACTAATGGCACGCAAACATGCATGCAAATGATCTCCAACACTTCAAACATTAAAGAGCAATTCTCAAGCACACTTAAGAGGATGCAAACATGGACATATAGCATGCAAATTAAGCCTTGAAAATCATGCAAGAACATGGTGCCAAACCAAGCAAACAAGATAGGCTAGGCATGTGACAATGGCCCAAGATTCAAGGCAAGCTAAAAGGGGTATTTGACCACACTTAGCAAGATCAAACATGCCATGAATTTAATGACCAAAAACAGAGTTTTAGTACATAAAACAAAGCAAAAAAGACCACTTAGACGGCATCTAAATGGCTTGAATTCAAAAGCATGCACAAATGCACTTTCAAGGAGCATACAACACGAGCTCATAAGGCATCAAAGAGGCATCCAAAGCAAGCATACAAGCTTGTTAAAGGGACTGAAATAACATGGCAAATGGTCCCAACCCACTAAATTAAGGCAAGGATGCATGCTATACATTCACACACTTAAGGCCAACAAACCAAAAATGCAAAGGGGCTATACTAAGCATGCCAAAGTCAACCTAAACAACTAAGGACAGACCTCAAACATAGCAAAATAAGCACAAAAGCTTCACAAAGCTAGGCCTAAAACATGCTAGAACAATGGTTTACAACCTAAGGCATGTTAAGGCCTAAACATGGCATTACAAGGTAGGTATGCTAAGCATGAATGGTGTACCAAAACCAACTAAAAACAGAGGCATATTATGACATAATAAGCACAAAAATCAGCTAAGGAATGGTCAACAAGAACCTAAGCTAGGTGCTCCCTCAAGAGGCCAAAAATGGTCCTTTTCAAGGACAACAAGGAGAGGGGGTGGCCCTCTCCTTCTTGGGACTTCAAGGCACCATCCTTACCACTAAAATCCCTCAAGATTTCAGTGGTGAGGAGGCCCAAACACCAAAGTCCCGGAGCTCACTCAAAATAGCACAAAAAGGAGCCCCTCAAGGCTTAAGAGGTGTCAAACACCTCCAAACCACAAAACACTCTAAACAAACTATTTAG
Source organism: Camellia sinensis (assembly GCF_055761805.1). Classification (NCBI taxonomy): domain Eukaryota; kingdom Viridiplantae; phylum Streptophyta; class Magnoliopsida; order Ericales; family Theaceae; genus Camellia; species Camellia sinensis. The sequence continues at coordinate 37,214,902 of NC_138969.1, read as the reverse complement.
AGAGGCCAAAAATATAACTTTTTTATATTATACACTAAGCTCAAAAATTGTTCTAAGATAGGAAAAAATAGTATGCAAGAATGGGGTAAAAAGGGGTAAGATTGTTACCCTTGTTGACCTTCTTCACAAATGGTGGACTAGCCCCTTCCTTGAGCTCAAAACAGCTCCAAAGCTTCAAGAACAAACCTGTGGCCCTTCAAGAAGCAAGAAAAGGTGTAACACTATGTGTTTGTGTGCAATAGTAAGCCTAAAACACACACTAAACACAAGAGGAAGAGAGATATAGAGCTAGGATATAGACAAACCCTAACCCTAGAACTCAAACCCTAAAATGGCTGTCTAAAATGTCTAACCCCTTCATAAGCAAGAGAGAAGGGCTCCTCTTATAGAGCTTTTTGGCTTGTAAAGCTTACAAGACAAGCTTCTAAAGAGAGAGATCCCTCCATACACGTTTATGGAGGGAAGCCAAACGCAAGACAGCTGTGTCAAAATATCTGCAAAAGCAGATGCACAGTAGTCGGCCGGCCAAAGATGCAATTGACCAAAAAAAGATAGCCGACCGGCTATGTATAGTGCCGGCCGGCCAAACATTTGGCCAGTGGCCACAAAGCACAGCCGATGGCCTCAATCCACGGCCGATGATGGGTGGGGATGGTCTACAAGCCCCACCCTGCCTCTCAAAGGCAAAACACAAGTGTTTGGTGTCAAACCAAGCACAAAACAGTCGAGTCGAGGGGTCCTGCGACGAGGCGCGCTGCCAAGGCTTCCGGGAACTCAAGACGAACACAAACATGGATAATCACCGAGTGTTCAAATGGTGACGTCCAAGTCTTGAGGACAGTCAAAAATGGGGTGTCTACAGTTGCCCCTCTTTGACAGAAGTCAAAAGTCATAACAATGACGGGAGTGAATGTCAAAGCCCAGAGACGACCCATTTTTGACAAGGCCGAAGACTTAGACAAACATGCAAGACAAACAAGGTATGCGCCTGAAGGCAGGGGTAAACTGCAAGACAATGCACGAAGCCAAGCATAACTTATGATATTGCAAAGAAAAGCTGTAACGAAGCACACATGCAACAGTTTTAAGCTAGCGTACACCAAACTACACTACAATGCAGAAAGGATGTAAGAGAATTATGCAATTCTCGAGACATCTCACGCGGAGGAGACAATACCTATCCGGTTCGTCTAGTCCCACCAGCTGCAAATGAATCGTACATACAATATCGTGCCTGTAAAGAAAACAACTCAACAGGTACGATGTTATTAGCAACATGCATGACAATGCAAAAAAATGGATGCAAAATGATATGCAATATATACAAAATAATGTACAAACAATGAAAATGAAGATGCAATGTAATTGAAACAATGCAAACTATATGCAAAGCGATTGAATCATGATCCAATCATGAGTGGTTCGAAACACACCTATGTCAAATAGTTTGATGGAGGTAACAAGTCTGTCTACCATAGCACGGTCAACTGAACTATGAGTAATGTAGACGGATGCAAGAACAAGTATTGGGGGGGGGAATGACATAAGTGGGGAAACGACCCGTTGGGGAAAGGACTACGATCCCAATGCTGGATGCAGCAATTACACTACAATGTAATATATACAATGAAAATTCTGGGGAAATGACAATGGATATGGCACGCGGGCCAAACCAAATCTTGCCTAGGCAAAGCATGTACGCATACAAGCCACGTCTAATATAGAGCGGTCCACTGAACTATGCTTCGACACGAGAAGTACGGGCACATACCGGACCAAGCTCAACATGGAAAGGTGCAAGCCATAAATGGAAGGTGATGCAATAAATGCATGCAAATTACAATGCAATATTTACAAATATGCAATGGAATGGGAATGCAATATAATGGATATGGCCTGCGGGCCAAACCAAATCTTGCCTAGGGAAGGCATGTACGCATACAAGCCGCGCTTAACATAGAACGGTCTACTGAACTATGTTCTGACGTGAAAAGTATGGGCACATGCCAGACCAAGCTCAATCATGGAAAGGCGCGAGCCATAGGCGGGGGGATGATGCAGTGAATGCATGCAAATAACAATGCAATATACACTATATTCTAATGGTGCATGACAATGCGACTATTTACAATGATGCATGACAATGCATGTTTTTACGATGATGCATGACAATGCGACTATATATTTTTTGTTTTGTTTTTGTTTTTGTTTTTGAAATGCAAATGCATGATGATGCATGATTTCGAAATGCGCGACAACGCGCGGCTTTGTAGGGACATCAATGCACTAAAGGTCTTGCACCTTCCGAGGATTTAAGGTCTCCTAGACCAACAAAGGTCTTGCACCTTCCAAGGATTTAAGGTCTCCTAGACCGTAGAAATTCTCGACATGGCTCACTCGGAGTATATCATACCTGTCCGGTTCGTCTGGTTGCACCAACCTTAAATGAACCGTACATACAATATCGTGCCTGCAAAGAAAACAAACTTAACAGGTACAATGTGATTAACAACATGCACATTAATGTACTTAGAAATGCGTGACAACGCAAAGCAAGTGGGAAGCATAACAATGCTGTGAAGGCACAGATATGTAAGTGGAGCACGCGGTCTACGCAGGCAACGAAACTGATCATAAGCATGCGGTCTACGCAAGCAATGAAATTGAACATGAGCATGCGGTCTACGCAAGCAGAACATGCGGTCTACGCAAGTAATGGAATTGATTACAAACATGCGGTCTACGCGAGCAAAATATGCGGTCTACGCAAGTAATGAATTTGAACAAACATGCGGTCTACGCAAGTAATGGAATTGAACAAACATACGGTCTACGCGAGCAAAATATGCGGTCTACGCAAGCAAAACATGCGGTCTACGCAAGTAATGAATTTGAACAAACATGCGGTCTACGCAAGCAAAACATGCGGTCTATGCAAGTAATGAATTGGAACAAACATGCGGTCTCCGCAAGCAAAACATGCGGTCTACGTAAGTAAAACATGCGGTCTACGCAAGGAAAGTATGCGGTCTACGCAAATAAAGCATGCGGTCTACGCAAGGAAAGTATGCGGTCTACGCAAATAAAACATGTGGTCTACGCAAGGAAAGTATGCGGTCTACGCAAATAACACATGCGGTCTACGCAAGGAAAGTATGCGGTCTACGCAAATAAAACATGCGGTCTACGCAAGGAAAGTATGCGGTCTACGCAAATAAAACATGCGGTCTACGCAAGGAAAGTATACGGTCTACGCAAATAAAACATGCGGTCTACGCAAAATAGCAAGATTGAATGCATGCAAAATGCAAAGAGATGCGCAAAATAGCGCGATTGGAATGCATGCAAAATGCAATGAGATGCGCAAGATAGCGCGATTGACATGTGATGCACATGGGGGTAACTTTTGAGTTTCGTAAAAGCCAAAAGGATATGGGAAGGATACACCTTGCACGAATTCGAGTGCCATGCACAGAAGACAAGACCCGAGGTCAAAACGGAGGCCGGTTGAGCGTCGAAAATGCACTGTTCTTGTACTTTTTTGAGCTATGAAGACCCAAAACTACAGATCTGACCCAAACAAGGATGCAGGAGGCTCACCGGCCGGAAGATGAGGCCACCGGCTGTCCATCGGCCATCAATACATTCCACCGGCCAAATATTTGGCCGACCGGCCAAAAATGCCTGAATCGGGGCAAATTTGTCTTTTTGCTACGGGTCTTTTAAAATAGGGCTTCTAGCCCTATTTTGTTCACTTGCTCTTGATCGAAAATCCTCTCCCTCTCTCTCTAGAGTGTTTTCCTCCTTCGATTCTCTCATTTTCGTGCGTTCTAGCCCCCGTTTCGTTGTTTGATTCGCGTATATCTTCGCGTTTCGAACATTTTCATCTGAATATTTCTTCATTTCGGTGCTTCCTTTGCCATTTCCACCTTTTGGGGTTTATTCCCCTCGAGTTTCTCTCAACTTGCGTGCCTTTTTCACTTCCCGGCTTCTCGGGCCACTTTTCACCCTCTCGGGTTGACTTTTCGGTTGACTTTCTACATTTTCGCCCGGTTTTCCCTTTTCCGGCTATTTTCTCACCATTTTTGACATGGCCGACGATATTCCACAGGGCGGGACTCCCCCGGATCACGAGATGGATCCCGGGGTTGAGCTCCTCCCGTTGAGCGTCCGTCCATTCGACCCGGCAACCTACCGGCCGGTGATTCATGTGCTACCTCCTGACGAACTTCGCCAGTTTCGGAGTTTCGACAGAGCGATGCCACCAGAGCTCCTCCTGCGTGAGCCTACATCTCACTTATCCTTCGGCGCTTCTGAGGTAACATTCCTTTCTCTGTTTTATTTTCCGCAATGTAGAATATAAAAACTGCCATAGCTGATTACATTCTTTAACTGTTTGACTCAGACACACTGACACACTGTGCACTGTAGTTGATCGCAACCATACTAGAAACTGATATATGTTTGAGGCTGACATGTGCGCACACACTGCGTTGGCCCTGAATCACTCAAACACACCAACACAGTATACACTGCACACACTGTAGTATATTGCAATCACACCGATACTCGATATCTGTTTGAATCTGAAAAGCTTGCACACGTGCTATATTTGTACTGAACCACGCCAACACGCTGACACGTCACACGTTGTAGTTCACTATAAGCACACTGGCACCCGATGTCTGTTTGATTTTGAAAACATGCACACATGCTGTATACCTATATGCTTCTTAAAACTGCATTTTGAATATTGCCTCGCAATTATTTGTTTGAAAACAGGGAGATTCCCAAACCGTCCGCGGGTATGGGAACATTGCCGCTCGGGACTGGTATGCTGAGCTTCCCGACACGGTTCGCCACATTGTGGACCAGGCAGGCTTCGACGCTTTCTGCAGGGGATTATCCAGACTCACCGTGAGCAGGCCTCTCCTTGCTGCTCTAGCGGAGAGGTGATGGGACACCACCGACTCGTTCCATCTATCTGCGACGGGAGACATGACGATGAGTCCCTATGATTTCTCGATGCTCACAGGCATCGGGGTAGGGGGTGATCCGATCCCCTTCGACACTGATATGGACGAGTGGACTGCTGCAAAGATCCATCTGCTTGGCGAGGTGCCATCTCTCGCCCGTCCAGGCTTTGTTCGTTACTCCTAGTTCGAGGTGCAGTTCAAGGTCCAGCCCGCGTTGGTGGAGGAGGCGCAGATGACCCAGGAGGCTGTGGAGAGATATGCGCGCGGCTTTCTCATGTTCCTGCTGGAGACGAGCACTTTCGCCGACCGGGCGAACACCGTGCCCCTTTGCCTGCTTAGTGCACTGGTGGAAGTCAGGCAGATCTTGCACTATGATTGGGGTGGCGCCGCTCTGGCCACACTCTACGGGTATATGAGCTCGGCTTCCTGTGGCAGCGGACAGTTACTCGGAGGCTATTGGCGTGCTTGGGAGGTACGTTTCTTTCCCGCTTTTCATTTCTGCTTTTCTATCTTCTGTACTCTGTACTGTATTCTGTATTGCACACATTGTAGTCTGCTTTTCACTAACTGTATACTGCACACACGGCACACACATACACTCTGCTTTACACTGACTGTATACTGCTCACACTGTACACTGTACACAATACACTGTCTGCGCAACACACTGCACAATATGTGGCCCTGTTATTCCTATTTTATTCCGCTCTTATCTGATAATCATATTGATGTTTTCTCTGCAGTTGTGGGTCTATGCCTACTTTCCCAGGCTTGCACCCGTGCCAGACACGGAGACCCCCCTCGTCGTCCCGTTCTCTCGACGCTTCGACGGGAGATGCATGCGGAGGCCACGAGAGACATTTAGCTTCTTTCGCCACTACTTCGACACTATCACCCCTGCTGAGGTATGTTTTATTTCTGAATTTATCTAAGCTTCGCTTTTCACTGCATATTTCAATAACGATAGATAACAAACTGTATGTCACTTTCAGATCACTTGGCAGCCTTGGGCTCCGTTGCCGGCGACGATTCAAGACCGATTTGCCGGTGCTGAGAACACCTCGCATTTCCGGATCTTACTAGAGGGCCCGGTCTGTCGGGCTTGGTACCTGGGTGAGCATTTCCTACGCCAGACCCTAGGGTTACCAGAGCAGATAGTCCCGGTTCACCCTCCTGAGGACATGAGGGGGACCGAGAGACTCACTACCGAGCAGATGGCCGATTATACTATCGGCTGGGAGGCGACCCGCTTCAGAGGCGTCGGCGACTATAGAGAGTACGTGCAGACGTACATTATGCAGTCTTTGAGCGGCGGCCGTCGAGCTGAGGGAGCTAGGCTCGTGGCGCCAGCAGCTAGGACAGGAGCGGGAGCTGGAGCAGGAGCATCAAGGAGGGCTCGAGTCCGTGGCAGGGGCGGAGTTCAAGGAGGACGGGGGGCCGGTTGGCTTGCTCTGCCCACTTTACTGACATACAGAGGGCAGGATGGGGCGACCTACCAGATCCCCTTTGCTCCTCCCCCGGCTGGTCATGAGTTAGCTGGCATCCCCGACTTGCCTCCGGTATGTATTACTTCATTTCGCATCTTGCATTGGCATTTCATTTCAGTTTATTTGATATTTCGTGGAATATTGATATATCTTGTACTCTTGCAGGCGTCCTCCGAGTACACCCGGCAGTCCGTGGAGTTGAATGCCTCCATGATGGGGATGCTACAGCGGACCTTCGACCTCCTAGCCCTCTATAGTATTCCGATATGTTTTTCTGATCATGGCCTCAAATCACTCACAAGCAGATTCACGTAATATGATGCACGACACAACACCTGACACACTGATCTCACAGCGTCTGATACACTGCATACACTGCATTCTGCACTGTACTCTGCACTGATAAACTGCTCACGGCATTCACACACTGTACGCATACACCGCATTCTGCACTGATAAACTGCTCACGGCATTCACACACTGTACTCATAGACTGCATTCTGCACTGACAAACTATCCACAGTATTCACACACTGTACTCATACACTGCATTCTGCACTGATAAACCGTCCACAATATACTGATGCATTTGCCTTTTATGTACTTTTTCAGCCTCCCTTCCAGATTCCCGTTGTAGGAGGTGTTCCAGCTGGACCTTCCGTCCCCGCCCGAGGGAGAGATGAAGAGGGCAGAGTATTCCCCCGCACCAAGTCGGGGCGCACTCATGTCGGGAGTAGTTCGCGGGCTCCAGTCCCTAATGATGATAATGACGAGGAGTCGGAGGCGGAGTCATCGGAGGAGGAGACCGGAGGCGGCACTGGCTCGGGCTCTGATGACGATGCTGATGATGCTCCTGGACCTTCGTCCAGGAAGAGGACTAGGACAGACTGATAGCTCTCGGAGCCGCTTGACATGGATGCAGATTTTTGTTGTTTTTCTTCTTTCTTGTACTTTTCCCTTTTGTTGGTAGTTAGGATACTTTGTACTGCCGTAGACAGATTTTTGTTTCCAAAACTTGTGTACTTGAAAAGATGATGAAATGAAACAGGCTTTTTTATCTGAAAAAGTGTTTACATCCGTATATCTTCACATTTCATACTTTGCATTGCATCACACCATAGTACACCTCAATGTAAATGAAATTGATTGGTTGTCTGAAAATTGAACACTTGCACTGTAATAATCAGATAGCTAAACAGCCAACAGCAAAATAACCCAAGCAACCCACTACCTGATTCTAGACACACAGCCCTTACTCTACTGGGGATTAATCTGCATACAGCCCGTAACACAGCATTTGGTCCATTTTGCACATAGCAAATCCTAAACAAGCAGCCCAATCTGACAAGACGAACTACGGAGCTGGAACCAGTTGAAGTTGAAGCATGCTCAGATGCCCCACTTTTTTTGTTTTTTTGCTTCGCACAGATGTAGAGAATGGCACAGCACTCTGAGCATAAATGATTTTTGAAATTAAATAAGGGTTTTTCAAACCTGGGTCTCGAGCCTAAAACTGAACACAGCGAGAAAGACTCAAACGAAAGGTGCACGACCAGAACACGACGAGACACGCTCGGAAAGGACTCAAAACAAAAGTTGAGGTAAACAAAACAAAAGACACGACATACAGACGCGTTAACGAAGACGGGGGACCTCAGATCACGAGGAGCCAGCTTCTCTGGGTATTGTTTCCCATCCTTTTTTCACTTGTGATTCTCACATCATTCTGGCACTCAAGCTCGGTTTTTCTCTCAAAACCCTTTGGCTCGCTTTTTCTCTCAACTTACACCTCTCTATTCTTTATTCTCTCATTTTTCGTCCCTCTCCAAGGTGATTAATGAATGAATAGGAAGTTGCGGGTTAATGCCCAATGCCGTTAGCTCATAGCTATTTCTTCTGGTGGGTAGAGTGCCCTCCTGGCAAGTATGTTGACGACGGGGGAAAGACAGAACGCCTGACTCAACTGTGCCCCTAGTTCATCATTTTGACCATTTTTGTTTTGGTTTTCTACTAAAACAGTTTTGATCAAGATGAGAGTCAGATTAACATACTTGTTCGATTTTTGATTTGAAAACCATGCAGGTTAGGCTGTAAGCACTGAAAATTTTCCTTTTAGGTCCAAGAAAATGGTCCAGTTTTGGAAAAATGAAATAATTTTTGAGAAAATAGTCAACCTCAGTAAAAAATTTCAAAAACTATTTTGCAAACAGTCAATGCTCAATGAGCATGGAACTTACTCTTTAAGATGCGCAACCTCGGATCGGAGGCAATGGAAAATTGCCCCTGGCTTGAAAGGGGTGGATGGCAACGGAAAGTTGCCCCTAGTTTGAATGGCGATTCATGGCAACGGAAAGTTGCCCCTTGTCTGGATGATGCCGCAGCATATTGTAAACAGTCTTCATTTGTGGTGATCGAACTCTTGGACACGGAGATGACGAAGATGGTCATAACAAATATATGGACACAATCACTTTGGAAGCGTTGGCGACTGGACTTTGGGATGAAATCGAAACCATTATATGGACTAAGATGCTATGAAAGTGTTGGGGGCTGGACTTCATGATGAAGTTGCCTACGTATCCCAAACATGGGAATCAAGCCTCACGTAGTTTCGGTTAAGGTACACTCGGGTATTTTAACCTTCACTTTTCAGGCTCTAAGTTTTGCCAAGGTGCCCAATGCGGGTTTTCGACCTTGCGAGCTTCTTTTCATTTCTTTTTTTTCTTTCTTCTCTTTTTTTGTTTTTTGTATCTTTTCATTCTCTTTTTTTCTTTCTTCTTTCTTTTTTTATTGATTTTATTTCTTCTCTTTTTTTGTATTTTTCTCGCGCTCTAACTTTTGCCTGGGTCGCCCTTCCGGGTTTTCGGCCCAGCGAGCCTCTCAAAGGGTAAAAGTGTAACAAGTCCATGCCAAATGGTTATTGAAGTTGAAGCCTCTCTGTATCTAGGAGAACGGCTGTTGCAATGATTTGCAGAAGAATCCACCACGGTTGCTCCGCGAGCTTCTTCTGGTGAGACCTAATCTTTTTATTCGACTTTGGTGCCTCTTGTTCGAGGGCTGCTTCACAACTGGCCACACGAGCCTCCTCCGACAGTTGGCCGTTGAATGTTCCGAATGAGTTCGAGGTTCAAAACAAACAGGCCGAATCCTGAGGCTGAGAGCGATCCTAGGCTGCCTAATCTCAAGAGCGATTCCACACAAGTCTTCACAAGGCCGCGCAAAACATTTGTTTTTGAAAGTTTTTAAGAAAGCGACAAATCGCTCGTGCCGAAGATAGTGTGGAACCAATCTGGATCAAGCCAGGGTCCTTCCCAGTACTCACACTGACAAGCATGGTTTCATTCATTAAGGGCTTAGCATGCCTCTCCTTTTCTCAAATTGATCAAAGTTTTGCAAAATCCGAGGAATTCCTTCCTCTTCGTTTTTTACCGCGGTGTTAAAGAGGTTTTGAAAAACATAGGTCAATGCGATGATTTTCAAGGCGCAGAAGAGCAAGTAGAATGCAGGGCCGTTCCATTCAAAACCTCTGGCACAACTAGCCCAAAACAAACAACAAGCACGGAAACAAGATAGCCACAGCTGTTTCATTCAGGTTTCTCAAATGTAACTGGCTCCACGGCAGAGACAGATTCAAAAAGAAAGCAAAAAGGTTAACTACAGAAACGGTGTTCGAGGCAACAACCCCGGAATCACCCGACATCCTATACAATGGGACTGACTCGGTACCACAAGACAGACCCAAAAACAAAAAGACTGACTCAAAGCAAAGAGGCAGACTCAAAAACAAAATAGAGAACTGACTCAAAACCCAAGCCAGAAGCTACAAAACTATATTTACAAATGCTCAAAAAGTGCGTGCTAGACGCCACATCTGAAATACACCGAGCGCCGCCCACAGGTGGTCCAACCCCTGATCACATACTCGCAGTATCCTCAAAGTCCAATAGCTCGGTGGTAACAGACTTCGCCGAGGTAGGTGGAAGAATGACCTCATTATCGATTAGATCCTGCACTTCATGGCGAAGGCGGAAACAGTTGTCAGTGGCGTGACCGGTTTGTTGGTGGTACGCGCAGTACAAAGCAACATCGTGTGTGAAAGGGAGATTCTTCGGGAGAGGCCGAGGTTCAAGGGGTTTGAGGTGCCCCCTTTCGGCAAGATTCTGAAGTGCCTTAGACAGAGGCATGTAGAGAGCATGAAAGGTTCTGCGCCCTCGGGGCAGGTATTTTGAAGTCTGAGCATTCTTACTAGACGCACTAGCAAAAGGGTCGGCAGGCACTGCCTTAGCTTTCTGATCTTTCCCAGGTGCAGGGTTGGGAATAGGAGGAACTGTTCTGGCATGACGGGGTCTATCCCGGTTTTCTGACTGACTTGAACTACCCTCAGGTGGAGTGGGGAAAGCATCCTCCACAGCTTTTGTCACAACTGCAGATATATGTTGCTTGTTCATCCCCCCGGCTTTCAAAGCCTCGACTGCCCGTAGCAGTTGTTCAATGGGATCGGCATCTGCCTTCACTTTGCCTTTTCCTCTGGCCTCAGCCTGATCGAGGGTTTGGGTTGATGTTGATATGTCATTACCATAGCTGGAGGCCATCTCCGGTTGGCTAAGTTCAATCACAATTCGCCCCAACAGCGGGGGCTCCTGGGGTACAAAACTCCCGGCATATGGTGCGGCTAGAGGTGAAGCTGACATTCCATAGGCGAGATCCGCCACAGACCTCTGGAGATCACCTATCATCTCCATTAGTTCAAATGTAGTAGGCTCGCGAGCCTGGTATAGCTGGGGGGCCCAGACCGGGTCCGCAATAGGCGACTTGGGTGGATGTGGCATATCAATATTGGTCTCACTTTGCAGAGTGATCCCTTGATCTAATGCAACTGTCATAACCACAATCTCTTCTGAATTCTGCGTCATCATAAGTCCTGCCTCAGCAAGGGGGAACACTAGCTATTCTATACCAGCTGTCCGAACTGAAAGAGACAACAAGCAGCATTTCAGCCTAAATGGATCAAACACGGGATGTAGCTGAACAACTGTACTCTACTGCTGATCACTGTTCCCCAGAAATCACTGTCCTAAAATACTGAATCAGATACCCACAGATATAACCGGTTCTCACAAATACTGATACTGGTGCCCTCAGGCCTGATACTCAAACTCGCAAACTGATATGTGCATTCCCTGTAGAGATACACTCTAAAAGCACATGGCAAATAAATAAGAGCCAATACACCCCTATGTTAGGGTAGGGTTTCCCTGTCCTATTTTGTTAGGAGCTAGAGTTTTACTACGCACGCAGCGGTCTCAAACAACCTAACATCGGGTAAGCAACCTGTCCTAGTTTGGATTGGTCACTATGGATTCCGAATATGCACTAGGTCGAATGGTCGAAAAGGGTGCCCTGGTAAAACTGGGGTTTGTGCTCCCATACTGTCAGAGCCCACAACCGGTCGGCCTTATGGTCATGCCTTGACAAGACAAGCCTCCGGCAAACCATTCAGGAATGGCAGATAGCAAACACGGTGTCCTAGGCGCACCAAACGCACATGCAATGCAAAGAGACACATAAATGAAATCAAAATAGGATATCATGAGTTCGAGTCAAGCTCTCTAAATCCCCAGCAGAGTCGCCAGAAACTGTAGCACGCGCCCGCGAGGGACCCTCGCTACACGCTACAGTTCGGACTCGATTTTCTTTGCGGTTCAAAATCTGAACCAAAGAGTCCAAATCCGGCAAATCGTTTTGAGAAAACAGATATTTGAAAAGAAGTGCCAAACATGGACTGCTTTGCCAGATACAGAGTCGCCGCCTAAATATTTTAATCGGGGAATTTAGGAAACCCTGACTCGGTGCCAAAGGCCATGTGTCCGTCATCGCCATGTGTCCGTCATCACCAAAGTTGCCTCGGCTCGGGAACTTGGGTACGATCGGGGAAGGTCAGCTATGAGCACCCCCTCTCACCCGGTCCGAAGACCGGCCTCTACTAACCGTGATATCCGTTTTTGAAAACGTTATGTGTTCTTATTCCAGTTATTAGCCTAGAATTACTATGTTATGTGCACAGCAAACAAGTATAGACTAGATTGCCTAATTTGGAAATAAGAATTGCATATCCGTTTGTCTTGAAAAACACTTTGGAATTTGCTACTCGCAAGTAGGCTAAAATACGGATTCCAACTCAGACAATCCAACCTTCACCCACAGGCATTCAGACAGTTTATCACATAAGCATCTAGCCACATGGTAAGCATGCTGTCATGATAGCATTCACACACATGCGATATGCTAAAGCATAAAAATACTTACATCGTACTCCGTGCCAAAACAATAAACTAGTTAGCCAACATGCATGGACCTAGTTCATGTCAAATTGACTAATGCAACACATACAGGATGCAATTTAGAGTAGGCTCGGCTAATCTAAACATGGCATGTGAAATGCAATCAATTGATGCACGTATTCAATTTGGAATTGAAGTACAAATGCAGTTAGCATGATGTACCGAGCCCCGGTGCATGCAAGATGAATGTATGGATGCATGCATGCATAGCATAAGGTATGCTAATTTAAACATGCCCTAATCTACCTTCATGAGCAGGTAAATAAAAGGGAAGAAAGAAGTGGGGAATGGAAGACATGCACACACACGCACCCACACTTATTACAGTTTTGCCCTTGCCCGGAGGTACCGAAAGAATAATACAGTTCGAATAATGAATTAACTATCCTAGCTAATTAATTATTACAGACCAACTAAATTAATTGCGCAAATTAATCGATCTAATTGAGCAATAAACAGTCCCAGGATGAAGGCCCAATGCAGTGCGCGCTCGGTTTTGCTCGAAAATCCGCCACCATGCACAAGATGCCTCTGTTTTCCCTGCTTTACTCCTCTGATGACTGCCAAAGCCTCAGGGTTTACTCCGTGGATGCTAGGAAACACCACCGGCTGAAGGAGAACACCACCGGCCATGCAGAATGGTCACCGGCAAAGGGAAATGATCACCGGCCACAAAATTGATCCATCGGCCAACACTATTTGCCGGTCGGCACTGAAGATGGCCGGCCGGCCAAATCTTCCTGCAGAAATTGGTTTGACAGCAGCAGAGGACAAAACATGGCATGGCAATGCATTTCGAGCAAATGTGTGCACAACCACACCCCTTATCATGTGTATGACTCAAAGGGACATGATCCTTGGTTCTCGGACCATCAAGCGCGCATTTCCATGCGTGATGGCCCAAGGGACCAAGTGTGCATTTTTGATATGGAATGCAATGCACATGAACAAACCAATGGGACTCAACCTCTATCACAAGCATTTCAAGAGGCCAAGCATGCATGCGAATGGAATGCAATCCTAGGCATGTGAGCTAAGGATGCGACATGGCAATGCAATGCATTCATGCAATTATGCAAGTAAATATGCGAGGCAAACATGCAAACAAGCAAAGGGTGGACTTAAGCATGGTTTAGAAAGTTCTAATTAGGCCCAAAAACAGTGGCCAAAGTGCCCAAAATGAGGGACTAATGGCACGCAAACATGCATGCAAATGATCTCCAACACTTCAAACATTAAAGAGCAATTCTCAAGCACACTTAAGAGGATGCAAACATGGACATATAGCATGCAAATTAAGCCTTGAAAATCATGCAAGAACATGGTGCCAAACCAAGCAAACAAGATAGGCTAGGCATGTGACAATGGTCCAAGATTCAAGGCAAGCTAAAATGGGTATTTGACCACACTTAGCAAGATCAAACATGCCATGAATTTAATGACCAAAAACAGAGTTTTAGTATATAAAACAAAGCCAAAAAGACCACTTAGACGGCATCTAAATGGCTTGAATTCAAAAGCATGCACAAATGCACTTTCAAGGAGCATACAACACGAGCTCATAAGGCATCAAAGAGGCATCCAAAGCAAGCATACAAGCTTGTTAAAGGGACTGAAATAACATGGCAAATGGTCCCAACCCACTAAATTAAGGCAAGGATGCATGCTATACATTCACACACTTAAGGCCAACAAACCAAAAATGCAAAGGGGCTATACTAAGCATGCCAAAGTCAACCCAAACAACTAAGGACAGACCTCAAACATAGCAAAATAAGCACAAAAGCTTCATAAAGCTAGGCCTAAAACATGCTAGAACAATGGTTTACAACCTAAGGCATGTTAAGGCCTAAACATGGCATTACAAGATAGGTATGCTAAGCATGCATGGTGTACCAAAACCAACTAAAAACAGAGGCATATTATGACATAATAAGCACAAAAATCAGCTAAGGAATGGTCAACAAGAGCCTAAGCTAGGTGCTCCCTCAAGAGGCCAAAAATGGTCATTTTCAAGGACAACAAGGAGACGGGGTGGCCCTCTCCTTCTTGGGATTTCAAGGCACCATCCTTACCACTAAAATCCCTCAAGATTTCAGTGGTGAGGAGGCCCAAACACCAAAGTCCCGGAGCTCACTCAAAATAGCAGAAAAAGTAGCCCCTCAAGGCATAAGAGGGGTCAAACACCTCCAAACCACAAAACCCTATAAACAAACTATTTAGAGGGACCAAAAATAGAACTTTTTTATATATACACTAAGCTCAAAAACAGTTCTAAGATAGGCAAAAATAGTATGCAAGAATGGGGTAAAAAGGGGTAAGATTGTTACCCTTGTTGACCTTCTTCACAAATGGTGGACCAGCCCCTTCCTTGAGCTCAAAACAGCTCCAAAGCTTCAAGAACAAACCTCTGGCCCTTCAAGAACCAAGAAAAGGTGTAACACTATGTGTTTGTGTGCAATAGTAAGCCTAAAGCACACACTAAACACAAAAGGAAGAGAGATATAGAGCTAGGATATAGACAAACCCTAACCCTAGAACTCAAACCCTAAAATGGCTGTCTAAAATGTCTAACACCTTCATAAGCAAGAGAGAAGGGCTCATCTTATAGAGCTTTTTGTCTTGTAAAGCTTACAAGACAAGCTTCTAAAGAGAGAGATCCCTCTATACACGTGTATAGAGGGGAGCCAAATGCAAGACAGCTGTGTCAAAATATCTGTAAAAGCAGATGCACAGTAGTCGGCCGGCCAAAGATGCAATAGACCTAAAAAAGATAGCCGACCGGCTATCTATAGTGCCGGCCGGCCAAACATTTGGCCGGTGGCCACAAAACACAACCGATGGCCTCAATCCACGGCCGGTGATGGGTGGGGATGGTCTACAAGCCCTACCCTGCCTCTCAAAGGCAAAACACAAGTGTTTGGTGTCAAACCAAGCACAAAACAGTTGCTCGAGGGGTCCTGCGACAAGGCGCGCTGCCAAGGCTTCCGGGAACTCAAGACGAACACAAACATGGATAATCACCGAGTGTTCAAATGGTGACGTCCAAGTCTTGAGGATAGTCAAAAATGAGGTGTCTACAGAGTCATGCAAATCGACTCCTTGGCCATCATGTATCGATATACGTGATTGGTGGCACGAGGATCGAGGATTACACTCCCTGAAGAGTAGTCACACATACATGTGTGAAAATACATTGCCATGCCCCTTTCCTGCTCTCTGTTGCAGCAAATCAAGAATCAGCAGTCTTCCGGGGCTTGGCGCGCTTTCCAAAAAAATATTGCAAAACAGAGGCTAATTGGGGCATCACAGTGGATTTCCGTGCAAAGGCGACCCGGACATGCATCATCCATCATCTGGAGAAGAGTCAAGGCAGTCCCTGGCTTGCATGCCAGTTTATTGTTTTCTTAGTTAAATTGGTAATTAATTAGGATTTTGTAATTATTTGGACTGTAATATTTATTCGGGACTGTATTATTTATTCGAACCCTCTGCGCGAGGGCAATGTTGTAATAAGTGTGCGTGTGTGTGATGTATGTCTTCCAACCCCACGTCTTTTTCCCTTTTATTTACCCGCTTATGATGGTTAGATTAGGGCATGTTTCAATTAGCATACAGTATGATAGCATGTTTGCATTCATTCATCTGTTTTGCATGCACCGGGCTCGGCGCATCATACTAACTGCATCGTATTTTCAATTCCAAGTTGAATACATGTTAGCTATAGCATTTCATATGCCATGTCTAGAATAGCCGAGCCTCCTATAGTTGCACTTTTGCATGTGTTGCATTAGGCATTTATGTATAATTAGGATAATGCATGGATTTCTAATGAGCTTTTGTTTTGGTTCGGAGTACTCGATGAGTTTTATGCTTTAGCATCCTTGCATGCGTGTGAGTCACTGCCATGAATAGCGTGCTTACCATGAGGCTATGTTCTTATATGATATAACTGCCTAAATGCCTATGGGTGAAGGTTGGGTTATTTGAATTGGAACAATTCATCAAATGTGTGTTTTAAGCCCACTAGATAGTGGTAAAATCATGTTTTTCTAAGCCCACCCGAGGGTGGCAAATCCACGTCTTAGCCTACTTGCGGGTAGCACCATCAAACCATTTTCAAACAAACAAACATGAAATGTTTTGTTCCAATTCAGGTGATCCAGTCTATACTTGTATGCTGTGCGCATCACATAGTAAATCTAGACTAATAACCGGAATAAGAACGCACAATGTTTTCAAAAATAGATATCATGGTTAGTAGAGGCCGATCTTTGATCGGGTGAGCGGGGGTGCTCACGAAGTGACCTTCCTCAATCGTACCCAAGTTCCCGAGCCGAGGCAACTTTGGTGATGACGGACACGTGGCCTTAGGCAAACGAGTCAGGGTTTCCTAAATTTCCCCAAAATAAAATATTTAGGTGGCGACTCTGTATCTGGCAAAGTAGTCCATGTTTGGCACTTCTTTCAAAAAACTGTTTTCTCAAAACGATTTGCCGGATTTGGACTCTTTGGTTCAGATTTAGAACCGTGACAATTTTAGAGTCCTGAACTGTAGTGAGCCCAATATCGAACGGAACGGGGGAGCTCGTTCCTCCCGGGGCGTTCAGGGGACGTCCACAATACAGACTTCGAATTTCAATTTCCACCTTTAGGGTTTGGAAATCGAACAATTAGATACCTAATTACACACACACACACACACATATAGAAATCACTGAAGCTTTATATATATATATAACTTTGAACATAGATCATGAACCAACAAAAATCGAACACAGATTTGGCCCCCATCGTTCATCTCGGTGGTTGTAGCAGCGGAGGAAGAGCCCTCACATCTCAGATCTACCATAAATCCAACAGATTTGAAGCCTTCATATCTCATATCGTCGTCGTCCGAGAATGGCACGAAGATGGTGAAGACGGTGGTGGTGGTGGTGGTGGTGTGCGGGAGGGTGAAGACGGTGGTAGCCATGGAAGAGGAGTAAAGGGCAGAGAGACCGTCGTCGATCTGGTGTTTGGAGTTTTCGATACCCAAGAGTTGGAGATTATTGGTGACACAAATATATTCCTTATTAATAATATTTTAATTATTGAAAAAAAAAATTCTCACCAAAACTTTCAAAATTTTGGCATCATAAAAAAAAATTAGTGGGAAAAATTTAGATGACGAAACTTATTTTTTTTCTCACCTAAAAGTAAATATTTATTGACAGAAATAAATTTCGTCACCTATTATTTTATTTTTTTTATTATACGTGACAAAATTTATAATTCCTCATGGATTAATCTTATTTAGTGACGAAATTTGTTTTCTTCACTAATTTTTGTCACCATACCAAAACATAGAATAAGAGAAAGAGACACCAGAAAAAGAGCAAAGAGAAATCATGTACCAAATCATCAAGCGAAGAACATGTGGCAGTTACCGGCAAGGCTGCTACTGGCGGTGACGATCGACAAGACTAATAGAGGCGACGATGGCGATCGGCGTGATAGAGGAGCAAGAGGTAAGACAAATTAATACCTTATTTTGAGAGAGAGAGATGATAAACAAAAAAAAAAGGATAAAAAAAATTAATTCCTTTTTTTTTATTGCCGCTCAATATATCAAAAATTTTCCACCAAAATTGGTGACAATATTATTTCCTCACCAAAAGATATCAGAAATATTAAAATGTTTTGGTGATGAAAATATATTCATCACAAATAATTTTATAATTAGTGACAAATTTTTTTGTCACCAAAAGTCCCAAAATTTTGGTGCCACCGAAAAAAATAGCGGGAAAATTTTTGGCGACGAAACTTAAGTTTTCCTCACTTAAAATGAAGTATTTATTGACGAAAATATATTTTGTCACCTATAATTTTTATTTTTTTATCATATGTGACAAAATTTAAAAATTCCTCACGAATTATTTTCATTTAGTGACGAATTTTATTTTCTTCACTAGTTTTCGTCACCATAGGTTACTTTTGTTGTAGTGTGATTTAGACCGAGGTTGTTGTGATTGTGAAGTAGAAGTTGTCGGGCGTCAACTTTCGTTTGTTTTTGTGTTGCTAGATATGTCAAGTTTTGATGTCATTTTAGACATGGACTGGTTGTGTTCTTATCAAGCTATGATTAATTCTTACCGTCAGAGAGTTACAGTGTGCACTTCGAGTGCTGATCGTTTTTATTTTCTAGGGAATCGAGTTGATAGAGCCTTGTCGCCAGTTGTTGACCCTCGTAGTAGGAGCAAGCTTAGTGGCCTTCTTCCAACTCTCTTAGATAGTGAGAGTGACGAGGCTCGTGTTGAGTTACCAAGGGTAGCTTGTGAATACCAGATGTCTTTCCAGAAAATCTTACTTGTTTACCACCTCACCGAGAGATCGAGTTCTTCATTGAATTAGTGCCTAGCACGGCACCGATTTCCATTCACCGTATAGATTTGCACCCGCTAAATTTCATGAGTTGAAGATTCAACTCCAAGAACTTTTAGACAAGGGCTTCATTCACCCTAGTACATCGCCTTGGGGAGCACCAGCTCTCTTTACGAAGAAGAAGGATGGGTCATTGCAGTTTTGTATTGATTACTACAAGTTGAATAAAGTTACAGTTAAGAACAAGTATCCTCGGCCCAGAATAGATGATTTATTTGACCCACTTAGAGGGTCTCGTTGCTTCTCAAAAATAAATTTGAGGTCGGGGTACCATCAGTTGAGAGTCCGGGAGGAAGGCATTCAGAAGACGGCCTTTCGTACTCGTTATGGCCACTATGAATTCCTTGTAATGCCTTTTGAGTTGACCAATGTACCGGCTTCCTTTATGGATTTGATGAACATAATTTTTCGGGAATACTTGGACCGTTTTTTGGACGACATCTTGATTTATTCAACCTCTGAAGAGGAACACGAGACTCACTTGCGGGTAGTGCTAGGTTCACTTAGTGAGCACCAATTGTATGCCAAATTTGAAAAATGTGAGTTTTGGTTAACAGAGGTGAAGTGTTTGGGGCATGTAGTGTCTAGAGAGGGAGTGATTGTGGACTCCTCAAAGATAGATGCCATACAGGATTGGGAACAACCCAAGAATGTTTTTTGAAATCCGGAGTTTCTTGGGATTAGCAGGGTATTACCGACATTTTGTAAAGGACTTCTCTAGACTACCTACACCTTTGACTAGGTTGACTAGAAAGGGTATCAAATTTGTATGGAGTGAGGCCTGTGAAAAGTCATTCCAAGAGCTTAAGACTAGATTAACTACCGCACCGGTTTTGATAATTCCGGAAAGGGATTTGAATTACACTGTCTATTGTGATACGTCCGGGGATGGACTTGGTTGTGTCTTGATGCAAGAGGGAAAAGTTATGGCCTACGGTTCACGACAATTAAAAGCTTATGAGAAAAATTACCCCACCCATGATCTACATTTGCAGCGGTGATTTTTGCTTTGAAAATTTGGAGGCTTTACTTGTATGGTGAGAAATTTAAGGTTTTCTCCGATCATAAGAGTCTAAAGTATTTGTTTTCTCAAAAAGACTTGAATTTACGACAACGGAGGTGGATGGAATTTATGAAGGATTATGACTTTGAGTTACACTATCATTCAGGGAAGGCCAATGTGGCGGCTGATGCCTTGAGTCGAAAATCTGTGAGTAGTCTGGCAAGTGTGGCCATTCAGGAATGGAATATGTTAGATGTTATTGGCAAGTTTGATTTGCACTTGGGTGAGTCCGGAGAGAGTGCTACCTTGTTTACTTTGAATGCTCAACCTACCTTAGTTAGTAAGGTCATAGAGGCACAATGAGGAAACCGTGATGTGGAATCAATCTGTGTTAAGATTTCCAATGGAAAGGAAAAGAAAGGTTTGAACATTCACTCGGATCTGAGTGTACGTTACCTAGACCATTTGTTTGTACTAGAATCTTGTAGAGAGGAAGTACTTCAGGAGATCCATCACTCACGCCTTACGGTACACCCGAGAGGCACCTAAATGTATCATGATCTTAGTCATCAGTTTTGGTAGAGGGATATGAAACGGGATATTGCTTTATTTGTATCGAAGTGCCTTACTTGTCAACAAGTAAAGGCCAAACACCAAAGACCAGCGGATTTTTTACAACCCTTACCGATAGCTGAGTGGAAATGGGAGCGTGTTACCATGGATTTTGTGGTTGGGCTTCCTAGAACACAACGAAGCAATGACGTCGTTTGGGTGATTGTTAATAGGTTGACTAAGTCTGCCCATTTCATTCTGATATGCACCAGCGACTCAGTTTAACGCTTGGCAGAGTTGTACATTAGAGAGATAGTTCGACTTCATGGAGTCCCTGTGACTATTGTGTCGGATAAGGATCCTCGTTTTACTGCCCGGTTATGGTAAAGCCTTCAAGAGGCGTTGGGAACTAAGGTGACGCTTAGCACTGCTTCTCATCCTCAAACCGATGGACAGTCGAAACGTACCATTCAGATTTTGGAGGACATGCTTAGAGCTGTGACCTTGATTTTAAGGGGCCTTGGGAAAGGCACTTACCATTGATTGAGTTTGCTTACAACAATAGTTACCAAGCTAGGATTGGGATGGCACCATTTGAAGCTTTGTATGACCGACCTTGTAGATCATTAGTTTGTTGGGCCGAAGTGGGTGATGCACCGTTACTGGGTTCGGAAATTGTTAGAGAGACAACTGAGAAAGTTTTTCTCATTCAAAAGAGGTTAGTTACGGCCTAAAGCCGACAAAAGAGTTAGTTACGGCCCAAAGCCGACAAAAGAGTCATGCCGATAAGAGGAGACAACCTTTATCTTTTGAAGTTCGTGACCATGTGTTACTAAAAATCTAACCAAGGCAGGGTTTGATAAGATTTGGTAAGAGTGGTAAATTATCTCCAAGGTTCATTGGGCCTTTTGAGATCTTAGAACAAATTAAGGAAGTGGCATACCGGTTAGCTTTACCGCCATAACTTTCGAGAGTTCACAACGTATTTCATGTAGCTATGCTTAGGAAGTATGAACCCGAACCTTCTCATGTGCTTGATTGGGCTGAGTTGGAGGTAGATGAGTATGCCTCTTACGAAGAACGACCGGTTCAAATATTAGATACCCGGGAGCAAATGCCACGGGGCAAAACTATTCTGTTGGTAAAGGTATTGTGGAGACACCATGGGGTTGAAGAAGCGACGTGGGAACGGGAGGCGGAAGTCCGCACCAAACATCCGGATTTATTTGAAAATGCTTAAGTTGCTTTTCTTCTGAATATTCCCTAGTGTTGAGGGAAACATATTTAAAGTTGTTAACCACATGTTGATATGTGCATTGTTGTTTTAAGCATAAGGTTGTTTAGAGTTGCCATTACTTTTTGGAAAATTTCATGTTTATGCGTATTTGGGAGGTTGTTGTTAATGAGATAACCATGGTGGAAATGGTGGAGTTTGGTTGAGAGTTAATATTGTGATTTGAAAATGAAATAGCGTGGTTTTGATTGCTAGAAACCCTTTGTTTAGGTAGTTTGATTAGAAATTTCGGGGACGAAATTCTTTAAGGGGGAAAGGTTATAGCGATCCCAGTTTTGCCACATCGCTGAGTATGTCCATGATCGAGCTGCCCGGTCAGCTCGCAGGGGTACAGGGGGCAACGCCCCTTGAAGGGTCCAAGGACAGCGCCCTAGCGGGGATCGAGCTGCCCGGTCAACTCGTGGAGGTCCAGGGGCCAGCGCCCCTTAGCTGGTCCAAGGGTAATGCCCTCACATGGTTGAGGGGCAGCGCCCCCAAAGCAAAAATGCAAAATGAAGTAGAAGTTGATTATCCACTCGAGCGGCCGTTTATGCGCTCGAACGGAGAATGTTTGGTTTCATAAGTTTGACTTGTCTGCAAAAGTACTAGGAAAGTGTATTTGACGCTCGAGCGGGGCTTTCCATGCTCAAGTGGACCATGTTATATCAGTTCGTGAATATGATATTTCAGATCACTTTTGTATATCTCTCTCTCTCTAAAAACCCTTTCCTCTCCCTTCTCTCTACATTTCCCTATGCCAAATAGGATCAAAACCTTGATTTCTCAAGATCCGTTAGAGTTTTTCCATAAGTTCTTCATCAAAGTTGGTTAACTTCTCGAGGGCTTCGTTGTGTGCGGTGAAGATCGAGTTTCGACACCATTGATTTTGGGGGTTTCATCTCATTTATTTTTCAAAACTTGAGGTAGGGATTTTTTCAAAGTTTTATACATATATATTTGCAAGATCTAGATGATTTTTGAAATCATCCTTCGATAGCTTTGAAAATTGATTGTTGATTCAAGAAATTGAGCGATTTTGAAAGTGGGTTTGTCTCTTATTCTTTTAAAATGATCTTATGGGTTTTGATCTTCGCTGATTGAAGAAAAGATGATTTTGGAAAGTTTTCTTTCAAAAGATTTGAGTTGTATAGTTTTGGTGAGAAAACCTAGAATTTGGAGATTTTTTTTAAAGAGAATGAAAATCCATGAATGATATTGTTATATTTATTTTGTGTGTCAAAATAAATGGATGTTTGGAAATTTTCTTATTTATATTTATATAAATGATGAATTTCAGGGAATATGGGAATTGGTGTTCATTTTTAAAATTATTGTTCAAAACGTTGAAATAGTCTTAAAATGACTAATTGTTGAGAATACTTGAGGAGAGGGAATTGTGTTATTCCTTAGATGATGAATTGAAATAAAAATATTTATATTCATCTTGTATTATTGGCATATCAATTCATTTGATTACATTAAACTTTGAAAGTTGATTTGAAAACTTGCATTGAGAAAAGAATGTTGAGAAACAAGTTTCCATGAATTGGTTTTGGGGTAAATACGGTGGTAAGCCTTGACAGGTGGTGTAGATGAAATTGAATTGGTGTCGAGCCTTCTAATTAATACTGATAAAAATGGCAAATTATAGGTGTCGAGCCTTCTAGTCAATGCTAGTAAAAATGACAAATTTATAGTACTTGTATAGTCTACTTGCAAACACCGACCTAGGGATTACCAGAGTCGTATTTACCGCCTTGAAATAAATTGTTAAGTTTTGAACAATTGAAATTGCATGATATCATTGAGCATGACGGTTTTCAAAAGATAAAAATGTGATTTATCTTCAAAAAATGCATAGTATGGCATGTGCATTTAATCTCTTGAGACTTGTATAAAATGTATATACTTTGTTAAGAATTTCCTACTGGGCTTTATGCTCATCCCACGGGATTTTTGTGCAAGAAAAGATGTGGTGATCCCACCCAACTAAGGGCATAGAAGTATGTGTGTTGGGAGTACAATGCTCTCATTTGCTATGACTCTGTGTGTAAGCCAAGGGCTGTGTTTGTGTGGGTTTTGAAAAATCTAGAAATCCCCTAGATGTTGATTTGTGATTATGTATCAATTTTAAGCAGAATATAACAATCCCAATCAAACAATCAAACAATCAAGACAAAGAGACACAACGATTTAACGTGGAAAAAACCACAATTGGACACCTCCAACTGTGGTCAAAAAACCACGGGCAACAGCCACAAGACAATCCACTAAGAAGAATTAAAGGAATTACACAAGTATACTCTCAATTACCTAGCGAATCCACAATGCCTAATTGAACCAACCTTTATGTGCCTCTTCCAACCCCATCTTCACCACGGAATTGTCTTTCTGATGAGCCACTCCGGATTCCACCAAAGCTTCAGGCTCGAATTCTTCAGAATCCACAACTGAAGAATAACTCTCTCTTTTGTGTATAACAAACAAACCTTTGATGTACTCTCTTTAGATCATGAATTGAATACTCAATAAAAACATCAAAGAAAACTCCCAAAGTATCCCCAGATATAAACCCTAGAAACCAAAAAGAAGATCTGGAGCCGTTATCCCCAAAATCTGACCCAACACGCGAATTTATAGAATCTGTCCCGCGATCTCCGCTCGAGGTATTTATTTGTTTATTTACTTGTTGGATTAATATATTGTTGCATGAAGAACTATTGTATTATGTAATGTAAATTTGAAGATTTATATTCGATTTTCTTTGAAAGAGCCATGATTGTTGTCTTATCATTTGGGCTAGAAATTTGGGGCGTTACACCAATCCACCCTACCAAAACTCATAATCATCATCAACATCATTGGTTTTTATTATTTTAAAACCCTAAACCCTAGAAGAAAGTTTGAACAAAATTAAATAATGGATGAGAGTAATAATCAAAATAGTTTTTTTAAGTAACCCATTAAAAAGAAGGTAAGTATTCATATAAAAGGGTTTCACGATTTTTGTAGAGCACCATCAATTATTTTCTATATAATTTTTTTGACGAAAATCAAAGGGTCCTGTAGTTAGATTAACAATAATATATTATTGGAGTTGTTCTTATTTTATCATTTAAATAGTACATTATTTGATAACTACTCTTTCTTCTTAGTGGTTGATACTTATGTACTTATAAGTTTGGTTTTTACTTTTACAAAAGTATTTTTATGGATAATTTATAATATAAAAGTTTTTTTCCGTATTTATACTGATTATGTGCATATAAGTTGTATTTATTTATTTATTTATTTTTTTGGTGTTGAAAAGATTTGAAATAATTTAGTTTTTTTAGTTTGTTTATTATTTATTATTTGAGTTTACTTTGAGGGTAATCTGGGAAAAATAATAGAATGTAATGAGAGTAAAATTTTAAATAATTAAACATAGTGTACTTAGAAATTGAGAGTATTTAATAATTTTTGGGGAACTTACCAATAAGTCCCATACACATAGTTCAAAACCCATCTAATTTCAAAACAAAACACTTGCACCAATTAGTCTTATATATTTTTAATTGTTAACAAAAAATTCTAATTTTTTTTTTATTTAAATTTACAGATGTTGCTACATCCCACTATCGTTAGACTTCCGTCAGACGGTCACCAGAGACTCGTCGAAATGTTCAACATCACCGGAAAGTCGCCGAAGTAACACCGGAAGTTCACCAGAGTGTTCTAAACATCAATGGAAGTCGCCGGAATATTTGAGTGTCATGTGTCCAATATAGGTGCTTCACACAGATGAAGAATTGGTGTAATTAGTTTGGGTGGTGGTGAACAATTAGGTGTTTTGACTTTGGTTTATGGGGCTAGAAAATGAATCAAGCTACTCGAGTTCGACTCGTGTTTGTCTCATTAAAACTTTAAAAGTTCATTCGACGTTGCTTGTTAGGTAAACAAGTAAAGCTTGAATACATTTTAAAATTGTTCAGTTTTCAAATCAAGCTTTAACAACTTACTGCTTGACTCAATAAGAATATATGTCGGGCTTCTAGGCTTGGCAATCCCGATGAGCATTTTGCTCTCACCCATTTACACTAAAAAACAATGCTACATTGTGCATAATCTACCCTTGCTTAAATGGAGGCAACACCTTATGTGCACAACATGGCTTTGCATATTTGGATGCGAATTCATACACAATTTTATTTGTTTATTTATTTTTAATATATATATTTATATATTTGCTTCAGGTGGCTTTGATAAACGCCTGAGAGAGAATGTCGAATATTTGGAGGAATTAAAAAACTTAGCTGAGATGGAAGGAGTGTCTCACCAGGTTAAGTTCATGACATCTTGTTCGACAGCTGAAAGAAACTTGCTACTTTCCCAATGCCTATGCGTGCTTTACACACCACAGGTGTGTGAAAAATTTAAATTCTTCTCAGTTTGACTAAACATATTATACAAGAAGTCTCGTAAGAATGTTTGATGAGTGTCGAACGAACATTTCGGAATTGTACCCTTGGAGGCAATGGCATCCCATAAACCTGTAATTGGCTGCAACAGCGGGGTTTCCATTGAGACAATTAAGAATGGCGTGACGGGGTTTATTGTGACCCCAGCCCGCAAGAGTTCTCGTTGGCCATGTCAAAGTTCATCCAGGACCCCCCGATGGCAGAGAGAATTGGTGCAGAAGCTCGGCAACATGTCATCGAGTCATTTTCGATCAAGATATTTGGTCAACATTTGAATCAAATTCTTGTTGATATAGCTCTGTAGAAGAGGGATTGAGAGTACCTAAAGCGGTTCAAAGATTATGCCTTCTCTTTCGGTTGACTTGCCAGATTTATGGAAACAGTGGGTGCAAGATTGTCCTTGGATTAACTCGTCAGTAGCCTTATCCTTGGGAGTAATTATTCTGTCTTCCCGAAATTCCAGGTTAGTATGTTGTTTTCATTGGATTAACTCGTCAGTAGCCTTATACCTTGTTTGTCCTTTAACATTGACATAAATTACATTTTTTTTACAATGCTAACATTATTAGATTTTTCACACTTGTAAGCTAACCTGTCTATCCAAGTGATTGTTGCCCTATCAATGAATGCAATATAGTACTCTCTATTTCTTTCTTTTTTCCTTTTTTTTTTTTTAAAAAAAAAAAATTTATACTATACCATCGCTGGTTGAGGTGGGAGATTATTGAAAAATAATGATTTTTTAACAATTTTAATTCGAAATTAAAGTGGAACCCAACTGCGGTTGAGATAAGTCCAAGTGGGGTTGTAGTCTTTTAAGTGAGAATATTACAATATATAAAATATTAAGTCAAAATCATTGAGTTGTGAATAAGAAATTGTCTCATAAAGCGAGCATCAATAGAACTTGGGCTTAGGCCTAGGCTTAGACTTGGACTTATATTAGTCTAGCCTAGATTGGCCTAGGCTTATGTATGTAAATGTGTTGGACTTAGTCTTGGGCATGGGTCAGGTTGTGCTATGTTGAGTTGGATTGGGCTGGGTTGGGCTTGTCTTGTGCATATGTTTTAAACTGGATTTGGATTGGATTGTAATCAAACGCTCGTATTCGTTTTGCGACCAATCTAGTTGAATTATTCAAAATAGCATTATATATATATATATAGTTATTTTTATATATAATGTAAGGGAGGTTTTTAACCTTTGTAACTATAACTCTAATGGCTAGAGTTGATGACATTGGTTAATGACATTTAATGGTCCTCGTGATGATAACCTTCATAGCTAGAGACTCCCTTACTTGTATAAATTGAAGCATTTCCCTCCAACTTAGTACGGTGATTTAGAGATATTTTTTAGATGGAAAATGGAGATGGTGTTTTGAGATAATAAAGTTGTAGATGATTTTTACAACAAATTATTTTTTTCCTATCTTTTTTTTGCTAGCCCCTTCTTTGATTTTGTTATAGAGAGATAGCATTGTCATTGTCGAAGTTTGTCGAAATTATTCAGAAGTATTTCTGCTTATATCTTGGGAGACAGACGTCGGCGTACCTCCAGTATCCATTGAGGAGGCGACGAATCTATTTTAAAGAAACTGTAGTTACATATGATTCAGTTTGCATATCTTATTTTATTTCAGTTTATCATTTTATTTCAGCATGTATTTATTTTATATTTTTGTTCATCAAATTATAATATTTGGGTTTCAATTATTCTTGTATTTTTAGTTATATAATTCATTCTTTAATATAAAAATAAATCAGATTATTTTATCATTCTTATTTAATTTATTTTATATATTATTATGAAAAAATATCAATTCAAAGTCATGGCCACGCGGTGGTAGTTGTAGAATAACGGGGACATCAAATAGGGGCAGACCTCTCCGATACAGAGGAATTGGAGCTCTGACTATTCATAAGAAATTGAATAATTGAGAGGTCATAATTGGAGGGTTATCGTTAGAGGGAATTATGGTTCAGCGTGAGTTGGCAAAATATATTATTGGATAGCAGTAATATTAAAAACACATAGACCAGGTTTGCTTGACTCTTTAAACAGAGAAATTAAATTAATAATTTGTGAGACCTATTTCAAAAATGTTTAATTAAATACATAAATGAGAAAATTAACTATTTAATAGGGTAACTTGTCGTCTGTGAATTGAATGATTCGGAGCCCAACACTTTCGACCCAACTCTATTAACCCTTTTCCGAATCAGTGCACTAATTTTTTTTTTTTTTTTAGGAACACGAACCAAACTTTACCATTAAGGAAGAAAGGAGGTTACATTAGAAACTAGAGAAGAACAGTTCAAAAAATAAATAAAATAAAATAAAAAGGAAAAAGGAAACTAGCAAAGAAAGAAGCATAGCAGCAGGAGAGATAACCCAATTAGACGGTAAGGATTTGGTTGCTGGAGCTTTTGCATTAATTTGAACTAGTCTATCAATAGTACTATGCATGGATAATTATAAATATTTATATTTGTTTTAGATTTTTTTAATATATAAATTATGTTTTTTAAGATTTTTTATAAAAATAATTTAACAATCTTATCAATAATCATAGTGTATGGGAGAAGTTGAAAAGGATATTGCAGTAACTATACACGGATTGTATCTATAATTATTTGTATGAGGAGATTTTAAATTCTGATTAAGGGATTGTAATCAATAAATGCAGGCATGTGGAAAGATATGTGAATTAAAAAAAAGTTAATAAATGTTGATCAAGGGATTTTGACCAAATTAATAAATGCTGAGCCTTTTTTTTAATAAAAAATTTAAAAAATTCAGATTGGGATAGTAAAACTCCCACAGGCCTTAGGGGTTAAAAACTCCCTTTTACTTAATATATAGTACTAGCCTATCTCCCGTGCTATGCACGGGATAATTATAAATATTTATATTTGTTATTACTTTTTTTTAATATATAAATTATGTTTTTAAAGATTTTTTGTAAAAATAATTTAACAATCTTATCACTAACCATAGTGTATATGAGAAATTAAAAAGGTTACTGCAGTAACTATGCACGGGCTATATCTATAATTATTTGTATGAGGGAATTTTAAAAACTGATCAGGGATTTTGATCAAATCAATAAATAAATACATATGGAAAGACATGTAGATTGAAAAAAGTTAATAAATACTGATCAGAGGATTTCGACCAAATCAATGAATGCTGATTTTTTTTTTTATAAAAATAAAAAATTTAGAAAATTAAGATTTGGAGATTGGAGCTCCTATAAGGCTTGGGATTTAAAAATCCCATTTTCCTTAATATATATTAGCCTACCACCCGTGCTATGCACGAGATAATTATAGATATTTATATTTTTTTTAATTTTTTTTAATATATAAATTATGTTTTTTAAGATTTTTTATAAAAATAATTTAACAATATCATCATTAACCATAGTGTACAGGAGAAATTAAAAAGGCTATTGCAGTAACTATACATGGGCTATATCTATAATTATTTGTATGAGGGGATTTTAAATGCTAATCAGGGATTTTGACCAAATCAATAAATGCAGGCATATGGATTGGAAAAAGTTAATAAATGCTGATCATGAGATTTTGACCAAATCAATAAATGCTGAGTTTTTTTTTAAAATCAAAAATTTAGAAAATTAAGATTGAGAAATTGGAGCTCATACATGGCTTGGGGTTTAGAAACCCCATTTTTCTTAATATATTTACAATTATCTATATATGTGAATTGCGATTTTTAAATGTCTTTTTTTTTATTTTTAAATGTCTTCTTTTTTGCCTTTTTTATATTATATTAAAGTTTAATATTTTGATAACAATCATATGTGTTAGACTTTTCAAGGAATTAAATGTCTTCTTTTTTTATTATATTATATTAAAGTTTAATATTTTGATAATAATCATATGTGTTGGACTTTTCAAGAATTTTTTTTTTTATGCTTGTTCTTAATACATCAAAGTGTTATTATGAGAGATAATAATCACATGTGTTGAGACTTTTCAAGGAATTCATATTTGTTGGATTTCAAAGAATTTTTTTTATGCTTGTTCTTAATGCATTAAAATGTAATTATGAGGGTAAGACTTGGGGGTTGAGAGAAGTTAATAAATTCTAAGGTTTTTTTTTCTTTAAATAAAAAAATCAGGAAATTTAGATTGGGAGATTGGAGCTCCCACAAATCTTGGGGTTAAAAACCCCCTTTTGTTTAATATATAGTATAGATAATATATATATATATATATAAGATGAGAGAAATAAAGTACTATCTTATTATAATTGAGGAGATCTTATAAAAAAAACGTGTAAACATGAATGCTCTCCTATTTTATTGTGTTTACAATTATCTATATATGTGTATTGTGATTTTTAAATATTTTTTTAAATGTCTTCTTTTTTTCCTTTTTTATATCATATTAAAGTTTAATATTTTGATAATAATCATATGTGTTGGACTTTTTAAGAATTTTTTTTTATATATTTGTTCTTAATGTATTAAAGTGTTATTATGAGGGACAATAATCATATGTGTTGGGACTTTTTAAGGAATTCATATGTATTGGATTTCAAAGAATATTTTTTATACTTGTTCTTAATGCATTAAAGTGTTATTATAATGGTAAGTCTTGGGAGTTGGGAGATGCTAACAAATGCTAAGATTCTTTTTTTTTTTAAATCAAAAAATTCAAAAATTTAGATTGGAAGATTGGAGCTCCCACAAGGCTTGGGATTAAAAATCTCATTTTGCTTAATATATAGTATAGATAGATGGTTGAATTGAGAGAAGCTAAATCTATTGTTAATAATGATTATATTTAGAGTAAATTATAAATATACTTCTAAAATTTGTTAAAAATATGATTTGTTTTCTTTGATTTTAGAAATTACATTATGCCATTTGAAGTTTTTAATTTCATAATAAATGACTAATTTTATTAATAAAATCATGAAATTAATTAACACTTTTTAATAATATTAGAAATTCATTTCAATTAATAATTTAGGTAATTTTATCATTGTATAGGAGAGTGGTAAGGAATTTTATTTTTTTAATTAATTTTGTCAAATAAATATTTTTGACAAGAGAGTATTTGTAATTTTTCAAATTATAGGAGACAATTCGTATTTTAAACAAATTTTAAAGGATGTATTTGTAATTTATCCTTATATTTATATATCATAACATATTTATCATTTTATATGTAATAATTATTTTGGTTTAAAGGGCTTATCTTTAGTTACACTATTAAAAGATAAGGAAAATTTACCCATAAGTCTTAGTTTCTGAAAAGTTGAACCATTTAGTCCTAAAAGTTTTCTTATGCTCCAATTAGTCTCATTTGCACATCAATCTAATGTTTGAAACATTAATCTGATGTTCGAAATCTAATGTTCGAAACATTAATCTGATGTTTGAAATCTAATGTTTGAAACATTAATCTAATATTTGAAACATTGTAATGGGACCTTTCAGTCTATAAGAAAACTTTTAGGACTAAACAGTGTATAAGTTATTAATTTGGGATTTATTGGTGCATCCCCCTAAAGATAATTCTATCATACATTTAAAATAATAATTCTATCATAAAACATTAAAAAAAAAAAGGGCTTATCATTTTAGGATAATTCTATCATACACACCTACCAACCCTATGTATCTTTAGTTACACTATTTTTTTTTAGTTATAATTAATTTTATTTTTTAATTATGATATTATTTTGAAATATTTAATTATGACTTTTTTGTGTTTAGTTATGATTTTTTTATATCTTTATTTTTATTTTTTAGTTATGACTCAAAAAATATGGAGTTATACCATTGTCTTTTGTACCATAGTCTTTCCCCTGGTAATAACATTTGAAAAAGTAAACATTTTGGGATTGTTTTGGATGAACTATATAAGTTCACTTTTTAACTTTTTGGATGAAAAAGTAGAGAAAAAAAAGATGATTTTTGACTTTTTACGAAAAAATATATATTAAATATTGCATAAAATAGCAAAATTATCGTATTACCCCTATGCTCTATGCGTACTGACAGTGACAATCGAAGAAACTAGTACGGATTGCTTTGAAATGAGATGATGGGTAGGCATGCTTCAGAATGTATGTATATATATATATATATATATACATAGGATGAGGCTTTCCTCTAGTCCTTTATTGGACTTAAGGGTACTGTTGGGCCCTTGGAGGTCCACTACAGGTCCCGTTTTAATAATTCGAACCCATCAATATGTAGAACTCATCAAGTACTATATGCTTGTAAAAAATCATATTGATCAGATATCAATAGCTATGCGATCAAATCAGTTTTGTATGAGGAAAAAAAAAATGAACGGTGAAAAATAAACAGTTGACAAAAATCTAATTTGATTGCATAGTTATCAATATCCAATCAATGTGATTTTTTAAAGGCATATAGTACTCGACGAGTTTTACACATTGAACAGTTCGGATTATCAAAACGGGACCCATTGTGGGCACCCACGAGCCCAACAGCACCTTTCAGTTCGATTAAACACTAGAGGGAAGCCTCATCCGTATATATATATATATATCTTTTTTTTTTTTTTTTTAACATGTTCCTTTTCACATGTGAACTTGTACCAAAACCTCAATACAAATTTAGCTTGTGTACGTTTTTTTTGGTACTTTTTTGGTGAATAGTGATAACTTTTTTACTTTTTTAATAATTTTTTGACTTTTTATCTTTTACAGACTATCTCAAACAAGCACTTTATAATATACAAATATAATTATTATAATATATTGGCCTATTATTCATCAACTCATTCATTAGTCACCGACCACTATCAACTAACATCAAAATATTTTATGTTTGGTAAAAAATATTCATTATACCCAAGCTTCAAATCCTATGTATCAATGTCTGTTCCCATCATCTGTACCATTTTTCCCCGACTGTTATTGTGTTCAACAATGCTAATGTCACTCCATAAGATATTGAATTTTGAAATTTTTTCTCTTTCTATATCATCAATTTGCCTATCGTACATATAAAGATAACACCTTTATTAGTGTCCTAAAACCTTCCCTCTCATTAATTCCAAATGAAAAAAATGGAGACAGATTGTGTATATGCCACTGGAATATGAAATTATTTGTAAAAATGTCACCATGTTTTAGGATAAAGAGAATTGGAATGATTTGGCCTTATGATTATTGTATTATCAATTAGAAAATGTATATTCAAAAATAATTTTTATAAGTAGATATGTTATTAGCCTTTTCTTCACCCAAGTGCATGTTATATAAATATTTTTGTAATGTATAAATTAATAAAATATAAATTTATTTATGTAATCTGTTGGTAAAATAAAATTTTTAAATCTATGCAACAATGATTAAAAATGCTTTTAAAATAATTTCATACGCATGTACATTCACATAAATAATTCAAATAAAAATTTTGAATTATTATTATTTAAAAAAAGAGCGGATTACACTAAAGGTCCTTATAGTTTACGATTTGTGTCACTTTAATCCTTGACTTTTCAATTGTGACACATTTGACCCTGAATTTTGAATCTTGTTTCAAATAAGGACAATTGAATATACTATTGCTCAATTTCAAAGCAAATTTGTCAATTTGATAAAATATAAACTAATTTGATAAAAATAAATATCAAAAATTATTTTAAATTTTTTAAAATTATTTCTATCCGCCAATGATAAAATTATGTAAAATTGATAAATATGTTACACATTTATTTATTTATTTATTTATTTTACCAAATTAATTTTTATTATGTATTTGGATGATGATCATGTAATGAGAAATTGCTTTTATTTTCATTAAATTAGTTTCCATTTTTTCAAAAGTCAAATATGGTGACAATTTTAATATCATTATTAAACTAATCCATTAAATCAAAAAATTCAAAACTAAAAATATTTCATATATATATATATATATATATGATCATCAATCAAATACATAATAAAAATTAATTTAGTAAAAAAAATAATAATTAAATGTGTAAAAAATTTATCAATTTTATATAGTTTTATTTTTGGTGGGTAGAACTAATTTTTAAAAATTCAAAAATATTTTTTTTGACATTTATTTTTGTCAAATTAGTTTATATTTTATCAAATTGACAACTTTGCTCTTGAAATTGAGCAATGGTATCCTTAATTGTTCTTATTTGGAACAATATTCAAAATTCCAAGTCAGATGTGTCATAATTGAAAAATCAGAGATTAAAGTGACACAAGTCCCAAACTGTAGGGACTGTTAGTGTAATTCGCCCTTAAAAAAATAATTTAATATATATGAACAAGGTGGTTACATTTTTGATAAATATATATATATATATATATTCTACATTTTGTTATAGCCATAGGCCAGACAAACCTGTTGTTTTGCCAAAAAAATATTGAGATCAAAACTTCTAAAATTTCAATGATTCAAAATTTATCTGTCATTATAAAGTTTGAAGTATGGAGGTAAACACAAATATAAAAGAGAGAAGTTGTCTATGTAGTTGATAGAAATCCAGCTCCAAAACAATTCAAACTAGTTATATTCATCATCAGATATTTAACTACACCTATATGAATATTTTTTTAATGTCTTTAGTATTTTTAAAGTGGTAAAGTCATGACCACGTGGTGGTAACACTATAAGAATTTACACATTTTGCAACCACTTTTGCTGATCAAAAAAATTTTGATCGCAAAAAAATCACATTTGGCGACCAAATTTTAATTAGTCGCGAATGATCATTATTTTTGGCAACCAAATATTATTGGTCGCAGAAAGTTATATTTTGGCGACCAAAAAATGAGTTGGTCGCAGAAAGTGGTATGCATTTGCCAACCAACTACAAATTTGGTCGCGAAAGATCACATATTTTTTGGCGACCAAAAATTTGGTCGCCAAAAACTTATTTTCAGCAACCAAAAAAAATTAGTCGCCAAATTAATATTTTTAGCGACTAATATTTTAGTCACCGTTGATTGAGATTTGGCGACTAAAAAAATTAGTCGTTATATATTTGAGATTTTGCGACAAAAAACGAATTTAGTCGTTAAAGGCGAAATTTTTTTAGAGGGAAATCTCGCGCCCACCCCTGTTCTCTGTTTACAATTTCACACAACATTTTATTCAAATTCTCCTCCACCGCCACAGATCGCCACATCTACATCATCGATGATCCTCCTCCTTCTCCTCCGCCTGTGCCTCCGCCGAATCCGAGAAGAAAGTCGAGATCTGAATCTGATTTGAGTCCTAGGCCGAGATCTGACCGTCGTGAGCGATCCACAGCGACACAATGGCTTCCAAATCCTACAACAAGATCATCGATATCTACGACGACCTCATCCTTCAGGTACATACACTACCCCTTCCTTCTATTCCATGATTGATCTCTCTTCTTATCAAACCCTAATCCTACGACGGTTCTCCTGCCTCTTATCTCTCTCTCTCTCTCTCTCTCTCTCTCTCTCTCTCTCTGTGCTTGATCTCTACGCCGTCTCAAAGCTTCAAGTAGTTCGATTTCGTCTAAAGGTTCGATCAATTTCAATCTCTCTTTTCTCTATTTCAATCTGTGTGTTGTTTGTATTGGTTTAGCTTTAATTAACCTTCTTTCAAATTTGCAGGTTGGACTTGTTGTGTATGATTCACAAGTTTCGATTGGTGCCACTCCTGAATATATGGCTGGTTATTACATGGTATTATCACTAGCTAGCATGTTTTCTTGTTCTTCTTTTCCCCTTATTCCACTTCCACCCCCACCCCACCCCCAACCCCTGCGAGAAAAAAAAAAATATATATATATATATATATTGTTTTGGATTTTATGTGGTTTGCTTAGTGCTCATAGTAAGTTTGCTTACAGTTGCAAAGTGCAAGCTCTTTTTTGCCTGTGATGGCCCTTGCTCCTCAAGAGAAGGAAAGGATTGTTGATATGGCGTAAGTAACTGAACCCTTTCACACAAAAATATCTGATTGCTATCTATCTGAATTTTTTTGCATTATCCTGTGTTTTTAGTTTCTTATTTTTATTTGAGCAAGTTTAATGGCTAAGTTTCTCTTTCTTTCTTTTCTTTTGTTTTATTATACTTTAAATGTTGTCTTTTGTTTTCCTCTTTCTCTTCTTCATGTTAATGTTGTTTTTGTTGACGGGTAAGGTAAGTAACCAAAGCATCCTTACATACGTCCAGCCTTGAAAATTGTTGTAGTTAGCTTGTGATTCCATTGCACAATTCTTATATTATGAATTTGTAGCATGATTTAACCTTTGATACAATCTGAGACAAAACAGTGTAAAGAAAGCTCACTTTAGGGACACTAATATCTTGCCTTTTTCATGTTCACTTCTTTGTATGAGACATGGTAGAGTTGATTGATGTATTCAGTCTCACACACTAGTCATGGACATTTATGCAATCAAAGGAATAGGATTATATGTGGTATCCATGTCCACGTCTCATGTGTTATCTTCACTGCTTCTTTCTATCTGCATTCTCCTTCTTAATTGCAATTTATACTTTATTGCAGGGCTGCTCCTGGTGGTAAAATAACCTACGTTGCTGCTCTTATGAAAAACAGTGGTGTGTAGTGATTTCCATCTTGACTCTGTTATTTCAATTGCACTTACGCTTTCAATTAATTCATATTGTTGTTATGGCTTACTCACAACTTGTTGGGTTGAGCATACTCAAGTGAATATATGCATGAGTTTGTGACACTGTCTATTGAGCAACTTAGAGGAATTTTCAACCGAAATGGCGGTCATTTACTTTCTTAAAATTTAGTTTAAATACAAATCTTCATTTATTCTGATGTCAGACAAGTTGGTGTATAATGTTTATTCTGCTGATGTATGTATAACCATTTTTTTGCACTCAAAAAGTTGCCAACAACAAATTGTCTATGGGCAAAGTCCTTGATGATTTTTTTTCTCCTTGCCCTAGTATCTATACGAATCCCATGTCTCTTTCCTCCCTGTTATCTAATGCAATGGTTACTAGGTATAATTTATGCAAATGAGATGAAGGAGTCAAGACTCAAGTCGCTTACTGCAAATTTACATCGTATGGGGGTGACAAACACTATAGTTTATTGTTGATGCACCTGATATTTTTTTTTTGTTGATGCACCTGATAAACACTATAGTTTATAGTTTATTGTTGAACAGCATATCGACTTGCATGTTCTTATCTCTTCTTAAATCTTCCTTGATTTTGGTTTTTGTAGATATGTGTGCTAGATACTTACATATGTTTGTGGGCTTCACTTCTCAGGTTCGGAGTATGAAGCGTGCAAGAGACATACGCGCTCAATTGGAGGGGCTATTGGAGGCGGTTGAAATTGAACTGACATCAAACTCCAATGATCTAGAAGGAATAAAGAAGGCTATAACAGCAGGTGAAGATATAACAAATCTTTGCTTCTGATGACTAGAAGTTGGACTACATAGTCATCGTGAATCGTTGTCATCTCCATCATGTTAAGTTTCATTCATTCATTTTCTTTTTCTATATTAATCTTCAGGCTATTTCCCTCATTCTGCGAGGCTACAGAAGAGTGGATTTTATAAGGCAGTTAAGCATCCCCAGACTGTTCATATTCACCCCACCTCTGGTTTAGCACAGGTAAGACATGTCTTTGTCATTAATTGGTGTTATTGATAATGATGAGAGGTTCTGACCCCAAATCTATTGCATTGTATATGTGGTAAATGCAATGGCTTGTATATATTACTTATTTGGATTACTATTTTTATAAATTTTCCAACCTTGAGCAATTGGGATAGATTCTGCTAAGTGATGACAGAACTTAAAAACTTTCCAGTTTATGTTGATCTTCATAGATACTAGTTGCATAGCTTTCTTCCAAACTTAGATTAGATAAAAGTCATAAGGTTGACCTACTTAAAGGAAGGTACCCGTGATGTCACCTAGAGGCCTGATTATTTTATTTCACTCCATAAGAACATTACCTCTAGAATTTTTCACACTAATTCTTATTGTGAGGATAAAAGTACATATTTTTCATCTGTGAAGTCATCAAACAAGAATCAGGATATATTCAAATTTCTTTTCTGCAATCAGATTGGTTTCAATAAGTTTTGTGTTTGCCTTGGAATATTTGATTCCATGCCAGTTGTTTCCCCTATGTGGATATAAATCTCAAACCTCATTTTTGTGCTTTTTTCCCTCCTTAGATGAAATGGACACGGTTCTAACACACATACACAAAAAATGTTTGTGTTTCCTTTTGCCTATTTGGTGTGACCATATGGCAAGAGGGACTTGTTCCTAGTCTTTTATCATGGTATGGCATTCATTTAATGGTTAATTGAATTAGTAAAATTTGCTGATGTATGCCAAATTGACATTTTTTTTTTGATAGACTTCTAGATTTGATGTTTAAAGTGGTTGCTTGAGTCTTCTTTCAAAATGCTGATTTGGTAGACGATTTAGGCATATTAATATCGTATCTCCCATCGCGGACAATGTGGTTTCTGGGACCTCTCAAGCACGAAAAGCTTCTTCAATCCTATTATAACTATTCTCTTATAGGAAAAATAATGTACTTATAATCTACAAATAGATAAAGCAAAACTTATGTATATGCACAATGCGAATTTTATTGTCCAAGATGTCATGTATGCATGTATGTGCGCACTCTTTCATCCATAGAGGGAGCCATGCATGCATGTGGTATTGAATATTGGAAAGTATGACCGATGAAATGGAAGAGTCATGATTTTGCATGAAACTTATAGTTTCTTTCTTTCCCTTGGTAGGTGCTCCCAAGATGGGTTGTTTACCATGAATTGGTTCTGACAACCAATGAGTACATGCGGTAGGTAAACATCAATTTTGTTTTTGTACCCCTTTCTCAAATTTCGCAGATAGTATAAAGTTCCGTTACGCAATGGTTCTGCAGGAGTTATACTTTGTCCATTAGAGACTAATTTGAGAAGTTGAGTTACAAGTTACTGAATTAAAACCTGAATGGTTGGTGGAAATAGCTCCTCACTATTATCAGTTGAAGGATGTGGAGGATTGTACGCTTTCTCTCTCTCTCTCTCTCTCCCCAAAATGACATCTTCTGTTGCTTCAGTTGTGTGAAAACCATTCTTTTTCAAATTAACTCAGTTTGAATTTAACTTTACTTTGAAGTTTGTGGTTTTAAGAAAAGCTGGGATATCTTCCTTGAATATTGCAAAGGATTTAATTTTTTGAAACTGTATTGATGTTCAAAGCTCTATATGTTCTTAAATGAAGTCGTTAAATGTTTTTTTGAAAAAAAGTTCTGTCACAAAGTTTCACAGAAATTTTATTATTTGCGAGATGTGATTTGCAGCTTTTAAGTTAGAATTTTAAATGGTAGCAACTGTGCATGAGAAGAGGGAAAGAAAAAGAACATGCAGTATGGTTATAAAATTTCTTAACAAAACAAAAGGGTAGATGCACCCTATTGTAAGTTGGGTAGTAGAAAGGTCTTGACATTTTTGTGTTCTGAACCTGCTCTGATTTGCTATTGGACTAGATCACCAATTTCTCCAATATACTCCTATGTGCTTAGATTCAGAAGGTGCAGAAAGTAAAACTTGTCGAACAACCCTTTATACAGTCATATTCGATTCATGCACAGGCTTTATTAAAAACATCATGCATGCGTAAGATAAAAGTTCTTTAATTGGATAGTACTCTCAAAGCAGTCATGGTATTAGTTTGAGTTGTTAATAGATTTACCTGTTTGTATATTCAATGGACAATCTTATCTGTATCAAGATCACGTAGTTTCTTTGTAGGATGATTTTATTCAACACGTGGGATTTGATTTATTTTTATTTTTTATTTATTTTACTTTTTTGTTGTTGTGTTGAATGATTTTAAAGAACATTTCTAATATGCCTTGGGAGTTGAGGAGTGTGCTTATGGGTGCCTATGTTTCCTAATATGCCAAAAATTAACCAACAGGCTAATTCGATTGATAGAGAAGTTGACGTTATCTGTAAGACTATTAATTGCGAAGATCTGGTGCTACTAATCGTTGCTGTCAACCTACCTCACAAAAAATCAATGTGAAACAGATGGAGCATAACCTACCCCACAAAAAATGCCACCTTAGTTAGAGCCTTAGACCCAAACTCCTTCCCAAGAAAAAAAGAAAGATCAATGTTGACTGCTCAAGACTTTATAATAAGTTGTTACTTTAATGCATCCCATCCTCTTCCCCTCCAATGTGGAGAATGGCATAAAGGCAACCAAGAAGATCCACCAACTCCCCACAGAAAGTAATATCCTAGAAAATTTGACTTATCTTTTTTGAGCACTGAGGTAGTCACTAATATCAGTTGTCCAGCTTATTATATTATGGGGCACTGTCCAAACAATAAACGTTTTTTTTTAAAGAACTGGACATGTCAAAACAAAATGACCTGGGTGAGAGGCTTCAGTCATATCAGCCAAAAAATTATTACTAGATTTGATTGACATTTCTCGCATATCCTGCAGGTATTGTTTAGATTGATTTGATGCAGGATTGGACACTATCTTTTATTGCATTCTCTACATCATGAGCAAACCAGTCTTGTCTAATTGTAACTTTTTGGTACTAAACTGCCTTGTGCTTAGAGGCAGCTACCTAATACATATAGAATCCTTGTTAAAAGTTTATTGAGCACTGAGAATTTCATATTTCAGATCTCTAATTGGAACTTTTTTGTACTGAACTGCCTTATGCTTTAGTTACTATATCATTCATTGTTGCTTGTAGGTCGGTGATCCTCTTGAGAAGGCTGCACTTAAAGGAATAGAATGGAGTTATAAATCTGATGAGAAGGCTATGCTGAAAAAGTAAGCAGCAACATTAGTTGTCACTATTTAATTAGTACTCAATTGTTGTTTGTCTTGGTCTTTACATGATATAAATTGTTCCAATCTTTAATCTCTCTTACACCCTCGATTTGTTCTAACTAATGTTATTTATCACTTTTCTTATTGTAGTTAGGTATCTTCAATGTTGTACTTATAAAAAGAAAATGATGAGGGAAAAAATATGCTAATGGACAATATGAAAGGCTAAATTTTATCTTTACTTGTGAAACAAATCTAAATCAAAGGCCGGCTGCCCTCATTAATGCAACGGAAAATATATTTGCAGCTCATTTGCACAGATACAGACTCGAACACATATGTATAAGTGCTCCAGCAGTGCTTTGGGCCCTAAATGTGTTGAAATCTGATGCTCCTCCACTCTTACTCCCTTTACTGCTCCTGCTCTTGCTATGTGAATCAGTCACCTAAGCAAGGAGCACCATTTTGTTTCTTTTCCATTGAAATGGTCAAAATGTTTACGTTTCTTAGGAAATCAAAACGAAACATAAATGAATACTGAAATTCCATTGTTTCCACCGAAACATACCAAAATGCACCAAAACACATGGGATAAGTGTGAATATTTACTTGTTGCTCGCTTGATCGAAAATAACTCCAGTTCCCCTCTGTTTGTTGTCTTGCATATTTAGGTTACATGGACTAGAAACAGTGACATTATAGTTACTTGTGCAGTCTATAATTCATTGTTTAATGAATAATTGTTTCCATCTCTTGTTCATCTTTCATTTCATTGGTTTTTGTAAAAGGCTATTATGTTAAGTTTTTCCCAATCCTAATTTTATTTTCAACAATTTCAGGGGAGGTGGCAATGCTGTACAGATTGTGCAGAGACACCACTTCGCATCTCACTTGAAACGGATGGCAGTTGTTGTTCGTGCTTTGTAGAATTTCTTGCTTTTGTGAAGGTTATCTGGTTGCCCGTTTTCTTTTCCTACTTACTTTCAGATTTTGAGTTGATGCACAAAAGTATAATTAATAAATAGACGTACTACATTTTAATAAACAATATATGACTTGAAATTTTGAGAAAATGTTGTAATGGTTTATATAAATAGACACCACTACATTTTCTTCTTCTATATAAATAGACACCACAGCTACATTTGTTTTTTTTTTTTTTTTGTTGATAATTAACGTTGTAACATACGAAACTACACACACTCCAATCAATGTGCTTAACATGGTGCATTTGGAGGGTGTAAAATTGTGTCATATTGAAGACCTACAAATGGATATACATGGATTGAAAGTGATACACTTTGCACCTTTCGTTTTGGCTCTTCTGGAAGTCCTGTGATTCCTCTCTTAATTTTATTGATTTTAGAAGAGCTTAGTTATTACTTTAAGTTTTACTTCGTAGACGTCTTGACCAAGTTATGCTGCTATTGCTTGTGTGTATGGCCTATCTGCTGCTATCTTGAGGCTTAAATCATGAGGCATTACTGATCTTAATGATGGTTGACTCTGTGGCTGCATAGGTCTGCTCTGTTGCCTATTGAACAGAGTTGCTATGCTGCTAATTGCTGATATGTTCAAATACAGTCTTGGTTTCTGCTCTGTTGTAATAATTGGTCAGATATGTTTAGGCTATTCTTGGCATTAGGACTGAGATGCAGGTAAATCTGTCACCAATATTTGACAGATTTGGTTTCTGCTGTGTCTTTAAATTTGACATCCTTGGGATGAGCTGAAAATTCAATATATTTGTCTCTCCTCTCTTTTGACCCTTCCACCTGGTTATGTTTGCTAGCAGAGGCATATATTATTGCTTGTCCTTGAGCCATTCAATTATCTCTTCTAGTTCTCAATTATTAGACTAACTGGATTCTAATTGAACCATTATTTTTTTCCTTTTCCCCAGAGTTGCAAGACATTCTCCCTGGAATTATTAACCAATTGGGTATGTGCAGTTGTGTTTCTTATAATATCATTTTCTTTTATGTTAAATGGATCTGTTTATTCTTAACATTGAAAAGATTCTCCTGATGTGTTTACTCACTGGATTTCCTTCTTTCAGGGCCCGATAACTTGGACAACTTGAGGAAGCTGGCAAAGCAGTTCCAGAAGCAGGCACCTGGTGCCGGTGCTGGTGCCAGTGCAACTGCTGCGCAAGAAGATGACGACGACCAGGTTCCGGACCTTGTGGCTGGTGAGACCTTTGAAGCAGCTGCAGATGAGAGAAACTTAATTTTATTGAGACCTCGTGGCTCTTAGTTATTACAAGGGAGGATTAAATATTTAGGTTCCACAAGGGAGGATTACATATTTTTGGATGGATGTGTATGGATAACAAATATTAGTAGTTTTATTTGTTGATAGCTGCGCATGGATAACAAATAGTTATGTTTCAAATTGTTATGCTAGATGGATGTGACTTGTGAATGAAAACTTAGAATAGTTGTATTGTGTCGAATGTTAATGAATTATGTATTGTGTCGAATGTTAATGATTCAGTTAATTTGAATGATGCTTTAAAAGTATAGGTTTATTATGGATTGAATGAATTATTAGGAATTATAGGTGTATTGTTTTTCTACTTTGGCGACCAATTTATTAGTCGCGACATCCAAAATAATTTTTTTTCACAAAAAATGACAATTGCCGACCAAGAGTTTTGGTCGCAAAAAATACATCTATTGCCTACCAAAGCAGCTCTTGGTCGTGGAAATTCACTTTTGCCGGCCAAAAGTTTTGGTCGCGAAAAGTAACAAATGGCGACCAAAAAATTTGGTTGCGAAATGTAATAATTGGCAACCAAACTTTTTGGTCGCGAAATGTGACAATTGGCGACTAAAAAATTTGGTCGGGAAAATATCACTTTTCGCGACCAAAGTGTTTTGACGACAAAATAAATTAGTCGCGGTAATTAAATATTTAGCGACCAAAAATTTAGTCGGCAAATCCAACTTTTGCCGACCAACCACAATTTTTGGTCGCAAATTACTTTTGCCGACCCTCAATTGGCGACCAAAGTAGCGACCAAAAAAATTGGTCGCGGATAATTTTTGCCGACCAAAAATAGACTTTTAGCGACCAATTTTTTTGTTGCCAAAAGTGTTAATTCTTGTAGTGTAACAGTAGAATAACGGTGACATAAGATAGGAACAGACCTTCTGTACAAGCATGAATAATCTTCTCGTATAATTATGTTGATCAAGTTTGCACTTCTCCAAACAACGTTGCTTTGCCGCCTAAAAACACAAACGTGAGCTAACCGGCGGGTGTG
This sequence comes from Camellia sinensis, assembly GCF_055761805.1. Classification (NCBI taxonomy): domain Eukaryota; kingdom Viridiplantae; phylum Streptophyta; class Magnoliopsida; order Ericales; family Theaceae; genus Camellia; species Camellia sinensis. The sequence goes on along the minus strand of NC_138969.1, from coordinate 37,170,272 downwards.
TACCGAAAACCCCTCCGATGCCTAAATCAACAACTAGACAATAGACAATAAGCTCTGTGTATTATAGAGTAAGAATTGTGATACCTGTTCATAGGTTCTGTCATGAGCTTTTATAGATTCCACGTGGCACAGTCCTAGCAAGATTCTAACTCTTCTTAGCAGAATCTTTCCAAAAGTCTCATACCTAAGGATAATGCTGATCCTTAGAGCACCCTCCTCACTGCAAGTCAAGTGAGATAGCACAAGTCTTTGCTCGACTTTCTACAGTCCAACCGGACTACCTCTGCTCTGTCCGCTAATGGCCTAGCCGTGTAACACGCAATACCATGAAAGCTAACATTGTATGGCTCTCCTCCTTGCTTGGCACTCCTTCTAGCTAGGCTCTCTTCTTTGTTTGACTACCTTACTTGGTAGCTCAGCCATAGCGTTGACCGCCACTAGGAAGTAACTAGGTCCCATAGCTAGGCCTTGTAGCTAGGTCTCATAGCTCAGTCCTGTAGCTAGGTCTCCTAGCTTGGTCCCATGGCTAGGTACCATAGCTAGGCCTTGTATCTAGGTCTCATAGTTCAATCCTATAGCTAAGTCTCGTAGCTTGGTCCCATGGCAAAGTACCATAGTTAGGTCTCATAGCTCGGTCTCGTAGCTAGGTCTCATCCTGTAGCTAGGTCCCATACCTAGGTCTCGTGGATAAATCCCATAGCTAGGTCCCATAGCTCAGTCCCGTAGCTAGGACCCATAACTCAATCTCGTAGCTAGGTCCCGTAGCTAGGTCCTATAGCTAGGTCCCGTAACTAGGTCAAAAAATATGGGCATTTACTAGTTCGGTCAAACATCTTTGACCGCCACTCCAACCTAGCTCGGCCCAATTTGGCTACACAAATTTCCCTCTCAATTGCCCTTTAATTGTATCTACAGTGCATGATTGGGATTACTCTATCTAGCCAAGCTACTTTGCTCCATCCAAGCAAGCTCACCAAAATTCCTCAATCATAGATTTCTTATGGTTAAAAAATCTTGCCAATCCTACTTTGCCGAGCTAACCAACTCAGCAAAGATCTTAAAAAGTTGGTCACACCTGCCGAGATAACCATCTCAGTCAAAGAGTGTAGAACATTAGTCGCACCTACCAACTTCTTCAGCCTAGATCCTTTATCTTGGCTAAGGAGTACAAAAAGTTATGTTGGTCAAACCTGCCAACCTTCTTTAGCCTAGATCTTTATCTCGACTAAAGAATGTAAAAATTTGAGTTGGTCAAACTTGCCAACCTTCTTTAGCCTAGATCATTATCTCGGCTAAAGAGTGCAAAAAGCGAATGTTGGTCAAACCTGCCAACTTGCTTTAGCCTAGATCCCTATCTCGGCTAAAGAGTGCAAAAATTTGTTTTGGTCAAACCTGCCAACCTTTTTTAACCTAGATCCTTATCTTGGCTAAAGAGTGTAAAAAATGTATGTTGGTCAAACTTCCCAACCTTCTATAGCCTAGATCCTTATCTCAGCTAAAGAGTGAAAAAAGTTTGTGTTAGTCAAAGCTGCCAACCTTTTTTAGCCTAAATCTTTATCTTGGCTAAAGGGTGTAAAAATTTGAATTGGTCAAACCTGCCAACCTTCTATAGTCTAGATCCTTGTCTTAGCTAAAGAGTGCAAAAAGCGGATATTGGTCAAACCTGCCAACCTGCTTTAGCCTAGATCCCTATCTTGGCAAAAGAGTGCAAAAATTTATGTTGGTCAAACCTGCCAACTTTTTTTAACCTAGATCTTTATCTCAGCTAAAGAGTACAAAAAGTGTATGTTGGTCAAACCTGCTAACCTTCTATAGCCTAGATTCTTATCTCGGCAGAAGAGTGCAAAAAGTTTTTGTTGGTCAAAACTACCAACCTTCTTCAGCCTAAATGCTTATCTTAGCTAAAGAGTGCAAAACTTTGAGTTGGTCAAACCTGCCAACCTTCTTTAGCCTAGATCCTTATCTCGGCTAAAGAGTGCACAAATTTGTTTGTCAAACTTGCCAACCTTCTATAGCCTAGATCCTCATCTCGGCTAAATAGTTCAAAAAAATTTTGTTAGTCAAACCTGCCAACCTTCTTTAGCCTAGATCGTTATCTCGGCTAAATAGTGCAAAAAGTTTGTGTTGGTCAAACCTGACAACCTTCTTTAGCCTAGATCCTTATCTCAGCTAAAGAGTGCAAAAATTTGAGTTGGTCAAACCTGCCAACCTTCTTTGGCCTAGATCCTTACCTCGGCTAAAGAGTGCGCAAATTTGTTAGTCAAACCTGCTAACCTTCTGTAGCCTAGATACTCATCTCGGCTAAAGAGTGCAAAAAATTTTGTTAGTCAAACCTACCAACCTTCTTTAGCCTAGATACTCATTTCGGCTAAAGAATGTAAAAATAAATTTTGTTGATCAAACCTGCCAACCTTCTTTGGCCTAGATACTAATCTGGGTTGAAGAGTGCAAAAATGTGTTGGTCAGACCTGCCAACCTTCATTACCCCCAGTTGGGCAAAGGTTTGTTTAGAAGTAGTTAGTTAATCCTGCCAACCCCCTTTGCCCCCTGTTGGGAAAAGATTTGTTAGAAAGAGTTGGTCAAACCTACCAACCCACTTTGCCTCTAGTTGGGCAAAGATTTTTGAGCTGTCAATCCTTCTTGTCAATCGTGTTAATTTTCATAGAAGGCTTTTCGTTCAGCATCGCTGTTGTGCCGAATTCTGCCTTGACGTGTGCCCCATCTTCCTCTACCCATATGTGTTGGTGCACTCTTTCCATCAAGGCTTCCATGGTAAGAGGCGGTGTTATTGTCATTGAATCTCTCAACTTATGACCCACTAGCAGACCCCGCTTGTATTGTGTAATAGCTAGGTTGGTAGGACAGTCGTTTATTTGGTTGAAGGTCTCCCAATACCTGTTATTGTAAGATTTCAACGTTTCTTTCTCGACATGTCAATGGTAAGCAACTAATATACCTCAACTGGCGTCTTGGTGTTCATCTTAAACTTGGTGAAAAACGTCTCCGCAAGTTGTACCCATAAAGCGATGCTACCTTCTGGCAACTTTTTTAAACAAGTTAAGCCTAGGTTGCCTGAGCTTGACGGAAACAAAATGCACATTAGAGCTTCGTTCTATTGATGTATGGCTATAACTAGGCGAAAGTGGCGAAAATGCATGTAGGGGTCTGACTTTCCCTTATAGATTGTGAACTTAGGCTGGTTGAAGCCCAAGGGCAGTGGTGCATTCTCTATTGCCAAAACGAACAGTGAGCTTTGCAACCTTTCCAATGCCTTATTGGTTAGTTCGCAGGCAAGGCGTGCTATTGGCAATCTAAACTCGACACTTCTATGCATTCTAGATGCCATCCGTTATAGAGCTGAGATCCTCTGAGGGTCATGGGCCTTGGCGTCTTTCCTTCTTTGTGCCCTTTCTTCCAGAACAGTTCGCAGATCTATCGATCTGGGAAGCTCGGTGTGCTGAGAGATGGTTTGGTGAGTATGTGAGGGTCGATAACTGTTTCCCTTCGTATAAGACCTTTCAGTCCTCGTTGGGTCAGACCTAGAGTAACGAGTCTTAGAAGTTCTTGATTGAGTGTCGTCTGTTCTGAGGCTTCTGCTTTCAGATTGTGATGGTGTGACTCGTCTGTTGCAATCTCCTAAGTGGCGAGAATACGTTCTGCCTTTGCGGATCTCTTCCCCTGCCACGCCTTTGCCTTTCATCTGGTGCTTCACCGTCTCCATGTTAGCTGTCATTCTCTTTATCAACTCGTCTTGCTCCTTCACACGATCCTCCAGAAGCTGAGAATCTACCCTCCATCTTTGTCCATATGGGTTGTGAGAGCAACGAGGAATTAATCCCCGCTTTTCTCGTGCACCCCTCCGTGGGTTCTGTCGATGGGGGTCCAAGTCTGTCATGGGCAGAACAAAAGGCAAATCTTCGCGCCTCCTGCTCCCTTTTGGAATTTGTCTATCGACAGCAAATTAAGGTAAGTCTTCATTGTGCGCCATTGAAATTAGTTTGAAGGAAAACCCAACCAAAAGGTTTTGTTTTCCGCAATACTTCTCACAGACGACGCCAATTGTATGAGTATGAATAATCTTCTCGTATAATCATGTTGATCAAGTTTGCACTCCTCCAAACAACGTTGCTTTGACACTTGAAAACACAAACATGAGCTAACCGGAAGGTGTGTGCCGGAAACCCCTCTAATGCCTAAATCAGTAGCTAGACAATAGACAATAAGCTCTGTGTATTCTAGAGTAAGAATTGTGATACCTGTCCATAGGTCCTGTCATAAGCCTTTATAGATTCCACGTGTGGCACTGTCCTAGCATGATTCTAACTCTTCTTAGCAAAGTCCTCCCAAGAGTCTCATACCTAAGGATAATGCTTATCCTTAGAACACCCTCCTCACTGCAAGCCAAGTGAGATAGCACAAGTCTTTGCTCGACTTTCTACCGTCCAACCGGACTACCTCTGCTCTGTCCGCTAATGGCCTAGTGTAGACGCGCCCTTGGGCTTCATGCTACAGTTCAGACTCAAATGTCACGGTTCTTAATCTGATCTCACAACATGCGATGTGAGATTGATAAATCACCAAATAGTCCAAATTTGGCAAATCGTTTTGGAAAACTGATTTTTAAGAAAGAAGTGCCAAACATGGACTGCTTTGCCAAATACAGAGTCGCCACATAAATATTTTATTTTGGGGGAATTTAGGAAACCCTGACTCGTGCCTAAGGCCACGTGTCCGTCATCACCAAAGTTGCCTCGGCTCGGGAACTTGGGTACGATTGGGGAAAGTTATCTACGAGCACCCCCGCTCGCCCAATCAAAGATCGGCTTGTACTAAGCATGATATCTTGTTTTTGAAAATACATGCGTTCTTATTCTGGTTAATTAGCTAGAATTACTATGTGATGCGCACAACACACAAGTATAGATTAGATCGCCTAATTTGGAATAAAGCGTCACATATCCGTTTGTTTGGAAATGGTTTGAAGTTAGCTACTCGCAAGTAGGCTAAAGCACGGATTTCAATGAATTATTCCAATTCAAGCAATCCAACCTTCACCCACAGGCATTCAGGCTGTTATATCACGTAAGCAGTTAGCCTCATGGTAAGCATGTTGTCATGATAACACTCACCCACGTGCATGACGCTGAATCATAAACACTCACAGTGTACTCCGAGCCAAAATAGAGAACCAGTTAGAAATCAATGCATGACCCTAGTTCATGTTAAGATGACTAATGCAACACATGCAAAATGCAACTAGAGATAGGCTCGGCTATTCTAAAATGGCATATGAGATGCGACAATTCGATACATGTATTCAAATTGGAATTGAAATATAATGCAGTTAGTATGATACGCCGAGCCCGGTGCATGCAATACAGATGAATGGTGCAAACATGCATAGCATAAGGATGCTAGCTGAAATATGCCCTAGAACTAACCATCGTAAGCGGTTAAGTAAAAGGGAGAAAGAAGTGGGGGTTAGAAGACATGCATCACACACACGCACGCTTATTACAACAATTGGCCCTCTCGACGGAGGGACCGAAAGAATAATACAAATTAACTAATTAACTAACTACCAAGCTAATTAATTAATTACACAACTAAATCGAAATAAATAACTATTCTAAGTTATTAAAACACTTAAATGGCCTCGAGACGAGTGATGAATGCATGCTCGGATGGCTTCGCTCAGAAATCCATCGCCATGCTTCATGTTGCCTCTGTTTGCACTGCTCTGTACCTCTGAAAATTGTGCCAACTTCTGTGACACTTCTGAACCACCTTGTGTACACTGTGGGAGGTCATTGGCCAAAATATAGAGCCATCGGCCAAGGGAAACTGGTCATCGACCAAAACTAAGGCTCTCGGCCGAATGTTTGTAGCCGATCGGCATTGAATATAGTCGATCGACCATTTGTTCTTGCTAACTGCTCCTTTTGCTACAACAGATGACAAACAGAGCACGGCAATGCATTTGCAAGAAAATGTTTGCAACCACACCCCTTATCATGTTTGAGACTCAAAGGAGTATAGTTCTCGACCCTCGGACCATCAATCACGTATTTCAATGCATGATGGCCAAAGAAGCCAAGTGTGCAATTCAATATCAAATGAAATGCACAAAACACATAAGGGGCCCCAACCTCTATCATGCTTGATCAAGAGGCAAGGGAATGTACACACAATGCAATGCAACCTAAGCATGCAAACAACTCAAGCATGATACAAATCTAATGCAACATGAGCATGCAAGCATACAATATGCAATAGGCATACAACCTAAATATGCAAACATGCAAAATGAAACAAGCATACAACAACATGGTAAGATGGACTTAAACCAAAAGTGGACAGCTTTCAAACATGCCCAAATCAGTGGTCAAAGTCATGAATTGGAAGCATGAAAATGCAAAAGCAAATATGCACAAGTAAATGGTCCAACACCTAGGCATAGGAGGGAAACTTTCAAGAGCACTTAAAAGGTGGACAAATATAGACATGTAACATATATTGTAAGCTCTGAAATCATGCACGGAAGGGTGCCAAACCAACCAAAGTATACAAGCAAAGCATGCAAGAAAGCCCAAAGCTTAAGACTAGCCAAGGGGTTCAAACCAAAGCCATGCAAGACAAGCCCCAAAGGGCCAAGGGGACCTAAAACTGTCCCAAGCCAGGTCCAAACAAGATCAAAAACATGTTCGAAACTAGCTAACACAAGCTAGAACACAATGCCAAAAGCATGAGGCATGCAAGGCTACAAAAGGGGTGTTAGACTACACCTATCAAAACCAAACATGGCATGACATAGACCAACAAAAACAAAGTTATGGCATGGTAAAACAAGACCAAAAATCCACTTAGATGGCATCCAAAAGACCTAAGCATGGAAGCATACACAATGATCCATTCAAGAGGCATAAAACATCAACTCTTTAAAACATTAAAGGAGTAATAAACACAAGTGTTCAAGCATGAAACATGGACTGAAATAGTATAACAAATGATGCCAAATCATTGAAATGGTCCAAGTAAAGCATGCTAGTGACTTGGACATTCAAAGCTAACAAGCTAGATTGCCTTATGGCTATACAAAGCATGGCATATATGGTCAAAACAACTCAAATCAGAGCTTAAGCATGTTACAACAAGGCTAAAAGCTTCATGGAGTCGAGCCAAAATATGCAAGCATGATGGTCTAAACACAAGATGCATGTTAAGGCAATAAAGAGGATTGCAAGACAAGTATATGGAGCATGTAAGAAGCCATTAAACCAACTTGAAACAGAGGTATATCATGGAAAAATAACACCAAATACTTGTTGAACTGGAGCTAAAACAAGCTAAGCAAACATGCTACCAATATAAGCCATTTATACTAGCATAGAAGACAACAAGGAGAGGGGATGACCCTCTCCGATTTAGAACTTCAAAACCACCTTTCCACCACTGAAAATCCTCTAGATTTCAGTGGTAAAAAGGTCATGCAAAGGTAAGAACAAGGGCCAAAAGGGATGGCCTAAAACAAGGCCAAACAAGGCCTAAGAGGGGGTAAACAAACCCAAACCAAAAAATGACCTTAACAAAGATCTAAAGCATCAAAAATTAGAACTTATTGTAGTTTAGAGTTAAGCTTAAAACAATAAGCAAGAAGGCCTAAAAGCTTAAGCCAAAATGGGGTATCTAAAGGTTAGTTGCTCACCCTTGAAGAACACTTTCGAGAATAAGGCTCCAGCAACTTTTCCAAGCTGAAACCACTCTAAGAACTCTGAAATCAACCTCAAGGGACCTCAGCTCCAAGAGGATGGTGTTTTAGTGTGTGTTTGTGTACAGTAGTAAGACAATACTACACTTTTGAGTACAAAACAAGATCAAACAAAGGAATATAGATACAAAAGTATATGTATCACTCAACCCTCAATTTTCTGAACCCTTGAGGAGGGAGGAGATGGTTCTCTCTTATAGAGAACCAAAAACAAAGCTTCTTGAAGAAGCTAAGCCAAGGGACAAGTCCCTCCATACACGTATGGAGGGGGTGAATTGTGCATGCTAGCTGTCACAGCTGGCATAAAATATCTGCATAAAGCAGATGAACAGGGTTCGGCCAGAAAACATGGCTGATCGACCAACATAAGGGCCGATCGACCAAAAAGAGTGCCGATCGGCCAACACTTTTGGCTGATGGCAAGAAAACAAGGCCGATGGCTTCTTGCCTTGGCCGATGGGTTGAGGGGATGGCCAACAAGCCACCCTCTTCCCTCAGAAGAAAAAACATAAGTGTTTGGTCCACAACCAAGCACAAAACAGACAAGTTGAGAGATCTTGAGGCAAGGCGCGCGGCCGAGACCTCTGGGAACTCAAAACGAACACGAATCATGGATGATCATCGAGTGTTCAAACGATGACATCCAAGTCTTGAGGACGGTCAAAAATAGAGTGTCTACACCTAGCCGTGCAATACGCAACATCGTGAAAGCTAACACTGCATGGCTCTTCTCCTAGCTCGACACTCCTCCTAGCTGGGCTCTCCTCTTTGTTTGACTTTCTTGCTTGGTAGCTCGGCCATAGCGTTGACCGCCACTAGGAAGTAGCTAGGTCCCATGGCTAGGTTCCATAGCTAGGCCTCGTAGCTAGGTCTCATAGCTCGGTCATGTAGCTAGGTCTCATAGCTTGGTCCCATAGCTAGGTACCATAGTTAGGCCTCATATCTAGGTCTCATAGCTCAGTCCTGTAGCTTGATCCCATGGCTAGGTACCGTAGCTAGGCCTTGTATCTAGATCTCATAGCTCGGTCTCGTAGCTAGGTCTCGTAGCTTGGTCCCGTAGCTAGGTCCCGGTGCTAAGTCTCATCCCATAGCTAGGTCCCATAGCTAGGGCTCGTAACTAGGTCCCATGGCTAGGTCTCGTGGCTAAATCCTATAGCTAGGTCCCGTAGCTAGGTCCCATAGCCCGGTCCCGTAGCTAGGACCCGTAGCTCGGCCTCGTAGCTAGGTCCTATAGCTATGTCCCGTAGCTAGGTCTAAAAATATGGGCATTTACTAGTTCGATCAAACATCTTTGACCGCCACTCCAACCTAGCTCGGCTCAATTTGGCTACACAAATTACCCTCTCAGATAAAGAGAAACTAGAGCTCCGACTATTCATAAGAAATTGAATAATTGAGGGGTCAAAAAGGAATGACAAAACAAGAGAGGAAATAAAAATCAGATAGTTATTGTTAGAGGAAATTATGGTTATGTATGGGTTGGCAAAATATATTATTGGATAACAATAATATTAGAAACACATAAATTATATTTGTTTAGCTCTTTAGAGAGAAAAATTAGATTAATAATTTGTGAGACTCACCTAAAGAGTGTTTGGTTGGACATATGAGTGAGGGGATTAACTATCCCCTTGAGCTGGTAAATTTCATAAAATATATTCATTCCGTATTGTGGCCTATTTCATAAAGTTAAAATTGTAAATAAAAAGTTACTACAAAAAACATTTTGTTCTCTTTACTTTTTATATGTCTTTTTTTTGTAAAATGTGAAAAAATAATTTCAAAAAATCAATTTCTAAAAAACCCTATGTATTTTTTTGGAGAAAATATCCAAAAAATTAAAAGAAAAATTCATTACAAACTCATGAAAGTGCAAATAATTTATACATTAAATTTATAAAAATAAATGTTACACTTTTAGCCTTTATTTGACATAAGTTAAAATGTAATTTTTTGGCTAAAATTGTCATGAAAAGACAAAATTGACTTTTTAGTCTAATAAGACAAAAATGTCATATTCAAATCATAATCATTTTATTTTTTTCTCATAAAAGTCAAAAAAAAATCAAAAAGCCTATCCCAAATAAGACTTCTTAACTCCAAATTAAAATAGCCAAAAAATTAAATAGCCAAACCATATCCCAAACCAATCCTTATAAATTTGCAACCAGTTTTTCAACTTTATTTATTTTTTATTTATTTATTTATTTTTGGGTGTCCAAAAGACTTTAAGCTTGCAAAGCATCGTCGTACTTTCCATTTTTTTTGGATTGAACAATATTAGGAATTATAAAAAAAATATCATAAAATATATTATAAAATTTTTTTATCCTTTAATTAGTATGCAATATTTTATTCTATACATGATCCAAAGATAAAAAAAATTTTATGATCATCTCCATAATAATTTTTTCATGATATCTAACCGCGCACTTTTGAATTTCCTCTTCTTTGTAAAAAGTTCAACGCATAGACTCTTTCCGTAAGACAAGAACATTTAGACACAGAATTTTCCTTTTTTCTGGTGAGTCAAGACAAATTTTTTGGGTCTCAAAAAAATGTTTAAATATTATTATTATTATTATTATTATTATTATTATTATTATTATTAAAAAACCTTATAATTTTATTTAGGTGGCAAAATATTATTTGCCTCACACATATTTAAAATATAGATAAATTACATTTTTTTTTTTTAACACAAGATAAATTACATCGTAGTCACTGTTTTTTGTCCATTATGTTATTTTAGTTTTTGTAATTTTAATTAACACAATTTTGATCATTAATTTTAAAATATTGTGTTGATTTGGTCTAATTAATAACACCAATTAATGTTTTAGAAGGAAAATGGTCAATGAGTTAATTGAGATTAACTTATGAGTAAATTATGCAAATGGTCCATGCAATTTACACGATGTGTCAATTTGGTCTATATTGTTTTAATTTACTCGATTTTGGTCCTTAATTTAACAGATTATGTCATTTTAATCCAATAAATAACGGTTATTAAGTTTGGTTGACGGAAAGTTTACATAATGTATCAATTTGATCCTTGTAATTTACACAATATGTCAATTGGTCCTTGTTGTTTTAATTTGCTCGATTTTGACATGGACCAAATTGACATATTGTATAAACTATATGGACCAAATTAACACACAGTTTGATTTTCCGCACACCAAACTTAACAGCCGTTATTTATTAGACTAAAATGATACAATCCATTAAATTAAGAGCAAAATCGAGCAAATTGAAACAACAAGGACCAAATTGACATATCGTGTAAAATATAGAAACTATTTGTATAATTTACCCTTAACTTATTGAATTGAACAAACTTACAATTTTGCCTTAAAAAAAATACATGCCACTTATTTGTGCATTTTCTATAAAAAAAATAAAAATAAAAATAAATAAAAACACTTACAAGTATAATCAATTGGACCAAATTAAAAAAAAAAATTCATAAATTCATGATCAAAATCGAGTTAATTGAAATTATAGTGATCAAAATAATACAACAACCAAAATATAGGGACTACTAGTTGAGATCTATTATGATTACTTGTGGGGATATATTTTCAGAGTCCCAACACGTGGCCAAGGTGACGCCGACGTGTCAGCCGAGGGGCCACGTGTCCAGGTTATGATGCCGAGGTTATCTCGGTTAGGCCGAGGTTATCTCCGAATATATCGAAATTCGGAATAAGCAGATAAAGGACAAGAGTCCTAGAATGATAGAGGACTTCAGTTTGGGTAAAGATAAGACTCTTAGAGAGTTTATCCCAATCCTACTAGGAGTCCAAGATTAGCAATAATCCTAAGTTCATTGAAGGTAGGCTTCTATTGGGACTAGGTTTGTGTTGGCTATAAAAGAGAGACACCCTCATAGGTCTAAGGTATGCAATTTATATTCTGAACAGTGAGTTTAGCACTATTGATTATCTTTGAGAGATGTACTGACTTGATCGTCGGAGTGCCCCCTGGTGGACGAACCACCGCTGGAATCTTCTTTTTCTGTTGCAGGTCAGCCAGGTGTCATCTATTCTGCCAGTTCTCTCCAGCTGATTACTGAGTTGGCAGCGTGATTGGAAAATCACTCACACAATTTGGCGCCGTCTGTGGGAAAGAAAGAAGAATAGATGGCCAGTGATGGACAGAAGGAAAATATTGGGAACGACACTCCTGCTGGGAGTGGCAGACATATCGACCGAAGGAGACAACTGCAACACAGAAACTCGTGACCGGAACCACAGCAAGGAAGACGTCGGGTAAGATGGCGACGTACCAAAGAAGCTAGATCGAAGTGGGTACTACAATGAGGATGACCTCCAGGTATGGAAGGATAGATGCCTGCGGAGGAACGAAGAGGTAAAAGAGATGGCAAACAAATTGCCAGACCTGCAATCAGTCGTCAATTTCATGATGCAAAACAATGTCATGCAGCCACCATACCCGCTGTAGAACACACCGATTCCAACGGCCAATAAACAGAAGGGAGGACAGAAGACAATCCCAATAGCCCCCCAACACACCAGAAGCGAAAAACAGTCTCACCGGTCTTCCAGGGAGGTCGGGCGAGGAGAGCCGAGGAGAGAAGAATCACGGAGAATGCATCACACAAAGGAGGCAGACCCCAAAGGACATCAGCATGCTCAGGGGCAGGCGCTGTGCTTCGACACAACTAATGGAGAAAGGTCGAAGAGGACTTACCACGAAGCTGAAACTAGTGCACCAAAAAGATTGAGATCAGGAGATAGCCGAGCTCCTAGGCGGACAAAGGAGGACTTAAGAGATTACCTCAAGAGGAAGCAACAAAAGCCCGATGCCGAGGTAAACTCCCCTGATAAACCAAGAACACCGTTCTCAGTGGAGTTGGACAAATTTGAGGCGCCAAAAAGATTCAGTATACCCAGGTTCCAAATATACAATGGTAAGTCAAACCCCAACTTCCACGTTGAATTATATTTGAACTCAATGGCATTGTATAGTGGGAACGAGCCGTTGCTCTGCAAAGTGTTCCCTTCATCCTTCAGGAAGATTGCATCAGACTGGTTTCACAAACTACCGAAGGGAAGTGTGAAGACCTGGGAAGGCCTGGCCAAGATGTTTGTGGCCAGGTTTGTGACAAACAAGCTGCAGCCATTAAGGATGGACGCATTAATGGCTCTGAAGATCAGTAAGGATGAAGGCCTTAGGGCTTATGCAAAAAGGTACTATGAGATGTTCAACTGAATACTAGAGTGTAATCAAGAGGTGGCGGTCGTATCCTTCAAGAACAGCTTAAAAGATGACTGTCCACTACGAAAATCTTTGGCAAAGACATTGCCAAAAAGCATGGAAGAGCTCATGACAAGGATCGAGAAGTATGCCAGAGCCGAAGAAGATACATTGGGGAACAAGGAGGCAAAGAAAGAAAAGGGAAACGGCTCGCCGAAGCGAGGCCACGGTAACAACAGATCCAACAAGCAAGAGATAGAAATCAGGGCTACACAGACAGTGACAACTGTGTTCCGAATCCCAATTCACAAAGTCCTGGATCAAATTCAGAATCAACCCTATTTCAGAACTCCAGCAAAGACACCAGGAGAATTCATGGGAAGAAACCTTGGCAGGCATTGTGCTTACCACAATGAAAAGGGGCATATGACTCAGGGCTGCAGAGCCCTGAAAACACACATGGAAGACCTGGTGAGGCAAGGCCATCTGAGAGACCTTGTCGATAAGACCAGAACAATGGAAGAACAAGCAAGACTGCCTCAGGCACTAGCAGCTCCGCCTCCCCCAGCACAGCAACCTCAGGCAAGAGGACCTCGGGTAATTAATGTAATTCACTAGAAGGTTAACGAAAATGAAATTAGGGGGGAGACCCAAAAGGTGAAGCACTTGCAACATGTCTACCAAGTCGGGGAGAAGAGACATCGAGCAAAGGAGTGCCAAGGACCAGTAGTGTCCTTTTCTGAAGCCAACCTTGAGATGGTGCAACATCTGCATAATGATGCCTTGGTAGCATCCCTCCAGGTCGGGGAATGCCAAGTAAAGCGCATCCTGATCCACCAAGGTAGCTCTTGTGACATCATGTACATCCGATGTTACAAGGAGCTCGGCCTTCATCCAGGCGATATAGAGCAATCCAATAGCCCAATGATCGGGTTCAATGGGACACCAACATGGCCACTGGGAATAACCAGCTTGGAGGTACAGGCAGGCACCAGGAAGATAACAACAGAGTTCACCATAATCGACACACCCTCCCCTTACAACATCATTTTGGGAAGACCATGGTTGCATGCAATGGGGGCTGTTCCCTCAACATTGTATCAACTATTGCGGTTCCCAACAGAGCATGGGATTGAGGAGGTCAGAGGAGATCAACTGCAGGCAAAGAATTGCTCCATGGCAGCAATGAAATCCACCTGCAGCATAAGAGAACCGGAGAAGGCAGAGATCGAAGACGAAGACATGGAGGTCTTAGAGGATGTCGGCAAGGAGCCAGCCGAAAAGAGTGAAGAAGCACTGAAGAAAATCCTCGTCCAGGAGGGGGATGAAGAACGCTTCTTTCTTCTCGGCTCGGGCTTAGCTGAAGAAGAGAAAAAAGAGTTGGAAGCTTTTTTGAGAGAAAATATTGAGTTGTTTGCTTGGACACCTTATGAGATGCCTGACATTGACCCCAAGATCACTTGCCATAAACTGAATGTTGATAGGCCGGCAGAACCAGTAATCCAATGAGCAAGAAGACCGACATTGATACACGTCGAAGCAGTGAAACAGGAAGTAGACAGACTTCTGGAGGCTAGGGCCATTCGATAGGTAAATTACCCGACATGGCTATCAAACACAGTGTTGGCGAAGAAAAAGAATGGTAAATGGAGGGTCAGTGTAGACTTTACCAGCCTGAACAGAGCCTGTCCCAAAGACAGCTTTCCTTTACCCAAGATTAACCAACTGGTAGACGCCACTTCGGGGCATGGAAGGATGAGCTTCCTGGATGCATACAGGGGGTACCATCAGATAGCCATGTACCGCCCAAATGAAAAGAAGACTGCGTTTATCACCCCAAAAGGTCTGTACTACTACGGAGTGATGCCTTTTGGGTTGAAAAACGCAGGAGCAACTTACTAAAGACTGGTAACCGAGATGTTCAAGCACCTGATTGGTGGAACGATAGAAGTTTACATTGATGATATGGTCGTGAAGACCAAGGAACCTAAAGGTCATCTGGCCGAACTGAAAGTAGTCTTTGACATCCTTAAAACATATCGGCTCTGACTCAATGCATCGAAGTGTGCATTTGGAGTAGGATCTGGTAAGTTTTTGGGATACCTGGTGACCAAAAAGGATATTGAGGCCAGCCCAGATTAGATTAAGGCCATCCTGGAGTTGAAGAGCCTGACGTCGGCAAAACAGGTGCAAATGCTAACTGGAAAGGTCGCAACCCTGAATAGGTTCATAAGCAGAAGCTCAGACAAGTGCAAACCTTTCTTCAACTTAGTGAAGAAAGCCATGGACTTTTTATGGACAGAAGAATGTGAGGTTGCCCTGGCCGACTTGAAAAAGTATCTGACCACAACTCCAGTTCTTTCAAATCCAGAACCTGGGGAGGAGTTGTTTTTATACTTAGCAGTTTCAGAACACCCAGTAAGCGTAGTAGTAATCCGAGAAGAAAAATAAGAGCAAAGGGTTGTTTACTATGTAAGCAAAACCTTGGCTGATGCAGAAACAAGGTATCTACCCTTAGAGAAATTGGCATTGGCTTTAGTAATGGCTTCAAAGAAACTAAACCATTACTTCCAATCCCACAAAATTGTGGTACTAACTGAACACCCCTTGAAGTCCTTCCTGCAACAAGGAGACCTGACAAGAAGAATAGCCAGATGTGCAGTGGCCTTGGGACAATATGATTTGGAGTACAGACCCAGAACAACAATCAAAGGCCAAGTTTGGGCCGACTTCATAGCCGAGTTCACACCAGAATCCATTGAACATCGAGCTCCATTGAGCCGAGGCAAACGATGTCCAAGCAAGTAAGGAGAAACCCAGTCGAATGCAACAGAACAAAGGAAGAAAGGAAAAACTCAGACCTTGTAGCATTTATATCGGCAACTCCTTTCGACTGTTTGTCGATGAAAGCTCAAACTGACAAGAAGCGGGGGCAGGAGTAGTGCTGGTATCTCCAGATAGAGATATATTGGAACAATCCATTCGATTGGGGTTCAAGGCCTCAAACAATGAAGTAGAGTATGAAGCATTAATTGCAGGACTAAAGCTGGCAGTAGCAGCAGAAGCAGATGAAGTGATAGTCTTCTGTGACTCCCAACTCATAGTCAACCAGACAACAGACAAGTTTGCAGCCCGAGATGAAAGGATGTCAGCCTACGCAAAGGAAGTCAACAGGTTAGTGGCCTTATTTCAGAATTACTGACTACATCAAGTTAGCTGAGATGATAACAGTCACGCCGATGCATTGGCCAATCTGGCTAGCGCAATACAACCTGGAAAAGCAAGGACGATAATGGTCGAATACCTGTTGGGCCCGAGCATTGCACCACCGATCGCAGAGCACGAAGCAATGTGTGTAGATATGGGACCAAGCTGGATGGATGCAATTGTAGCATTCTTAAAGGAAGGGAAGCTGCTAGATGACCACAAAGAGGCGCACAAGATCAGATTGAAGTCGACAAGATTCAGTCTGACAGCAGAAGGACATCTCTACAGAAGATCCTTCACTGGACCCCTTTTAAGGTGTGTACATCCTTCACAAGTTGAAGATTTTTTTATATGAAATATGAAAAATCTAGAAATCCCCTAGATGTTGATTTGTGATTATGTATCAATTTTAAGCAGAATATAACAATCCCAATCAAACAATCAAGACAAAGAGACACAATGATTTAACGAGGAAAAAACCACAATTGGACACCTCCAACTGTGATAAAAAAACCACGGGCAACAGCCACAAGACAATCCACTAAGAAGAATTAAAGGAATTACACAGGTATACTCTCAATTACCTAGCGAATCCACAACGCCTAATTGAACCAACCTTTATGTGCCTCTTCCAACCCCATCTTCACCATGGAATTGTCTTTCTGATGAGCCACTCCGGATTCCACCAAAGCTTCAGGCTCGAATTCTTCAGAATCCACAACTGAAGAATAACTCTCTCTTTTGTGTATAACAAACAAACCTTTGATGTACTCTCTTTAGATCATGAGTTGAATACTCAATAAAAACATCAAAGAAAACTCACAAAGTATCCCCAGATATAAACCCTAGAAACCAAAAAGAAGATCTGCAGAAGTAATCCTAAAATCTGACCCAACACGCGAATTTATAGAATCTGTCCCGCGATCTCCGCTCGAGCTCAACACAGCCCGCTCGAGCGGACTGACCAAAAACTGCGTGCAAACAAATTGAGATGCGCTCGAGCGTAGGAGAATCCGCTCGAGCGTAAAATCACACATTCCAGTATTTTTACAGGCGACTGCAGAGATGCTGAGAGCTTCCAATCCCCGCTCGAGCGTCCCTTTCCCCGCTCGAGCGGGAAGGCCAAAACTGGAAAAACTGGAAAAAAATAACATGCTCGGACAGGCAACTTTGAATGGCAATCTTGAAAGCTTTATCAACACAAACTTCTCTGAAAGGCTTGATTCGGGTTGGATTCGCATCTAAACACTCAAAGTCTCACTGAAATAAAAATGCGAAAAAAATTACAACTCAAAGGAGTTTTGTCAAACGGGATTGCCAAGAAATAAAACCTAACATACATGAAGGAATTTGTGGAAGCCACACATGGGGCAGATCACTAGCCCATAGGGCCATTACCCAGGGGTATTGGTGGCCCTACATACAGAAAGATGCAGAGGCCTATGTCAAGAAGTGTGAAAAATGCCAAAGGTTTGCACCACTGATACACCAACCAGCAGCAGACTTGAACCCAGTATCCAGTCCTTGGCCATTTGCCTAATAGGGCATGGATCTCGTTGGGCAACTGCCCCAAGCAACTGGACAAAGGAAGCACTTGCTGGTAGCAACAGATTACTTCACCAAATGGATAGAAGCCGAAGCCCTGGCCAAGATCTGAGATGTGGACGTGAAGAACTTCATATGGAGAAATATCATTACCAGATTTGGGATTCCAAGAGCAATAGTTGCCGACAATGGAACACAATTTGAGAGCAAGCTAATCAAAAGCTTCTGTGCAAAATTCAAGATCAAGAATTATTTTTTAACCCCAAGCTTTCCTCAAAGCAATGGACAAGTAGAAGATTCCAACAAAGTTATCCTGGATGGAATAAAGAAGAGGCTGGAAGAAGCGAAAGGAAAATGGATAGATGAACTGCCAAGTGTACTCTGGGCATATCGGACTACACCGAGAAGATCAACAGGGGAATCCCTCTTTGCCATGGCTTATGGCACAGAAGCTGTCATTCCACTGGAGGTCGGCATCCCAAGGATCAGAACCCAGGGAGTAGAGAATGGGACTAATGATGTACTCTTAGCCCGAGATCTAGATCTACTAGAAGAAAGAAGGAAAAGGGCTGTAATTCAGTTAGCAGCATACCAATAGCAGCTTGCCAGGGCTTACAATAAAAAAGTTAACCCAAGAGAGTTCCAAGTCGGCGACCTAGTCTTGAGAAAAGTCGTCGGCAACAAGAAGGATCCCAGGGAAGGCAAGCTTGGACCAAACTGGGAAAGATCCTACAGAATCACTTCGGTATTGGGCAACGGGACATATCGGCTTGAAGATAATGAGGGCAAAGAGTTGCCAAGACCCTGGAATACTTGTAATCTGAAGTTTTTCTATCATTAGACTTTTCTTGTTTTTTGCCGACATACGGAATAAAATTTTAGCAGAATTCTTCTATATTTATGACTGATAAGATACTTGCCGATGTTTCAAAAATACATGCATAATGAGAACCCAAGTAGAGCTTAGGTTCACATTAGGGGGCAGAGAGAAGAGAGATGATGTTTAACACTTGTTAAAATTTTGAGAGAATTTACAAGTTGAAGTTAAGCCGAAATGATGTTCAACACTTGTTGAAATTCTGAGAGAATTTACAAGTTGAAGTTAAACCGAAATGATGTTTAACACTTGTTGAAACTTGAGAAAAGTTTACAAGTTGAAGTTAAACCGAGATGATGTTTAACACTTGTTGAAACTTGAGAAAAGTTTACAAGTTGAAGTTAAACCGATATGATGTTTAACCCTTGTTGGAATTTTAAGAAAAATTTACAAGTTGAAGTTAAACCGAGATGATGTTTAACACTTGTTGAAACTTAAAAAGGTTACAAGTTGAAGTTAAACTAAGATTATGTTTAACACTTGTTGAAACTTAAAAGTTTACAAGTTGAAGTTAAACCGAGATCATGTTTAGCACTTGTTGAAACTTAAAAAGTTTACAAGTCGAAGTTAAACCAAGGTTAAAACACTTGTTAAAATTTTATGAAAAAATTTACAAGTGAAACCAAGGTTGTACCAAGAAAGATACTTCGGTACTTGCCGAGATAAATCATCAGTTTGTATAACCGAGGTGTTCCACCCCGAGAAGGCTGCACAAAGATTGAAGTATATATTAAAGATATGCAAAATATTCTAAGTATGGAATAACACAAGAGCAATAAAGAGAAGACAAAGATACAAGAAATCAAAAAAGAGAGTTATATTAAAAAACTGACACATCGGCCAGAGCTTACAGTGTCTTAAAAGAAAAACAAAAGTACAGAGCACAGAACAAAGAGAAAAACATGAAATTAAGACTCCTCAGCATCATTAGCAGGCTGGGTTTGGACCTTGGAGGACTGCTGAGAAGACATCTCGGCGGCCTTCTCAGCCGCAAGCTCAGCGTCAATTTCTTGGAGGGTTTCGTCAAGGCTCTTGTCGACAAGGGTCACGTCGGCTGATGCCTTCTCAGCTGTAGCATCTTTGGGAACCTCCTCAACCTCCTCATCTTGAGTCAAGTCCAGGACTTGCTCATTCAGAAAAGGGGACTTGGCCCCAACAGCGTCTTTTGACTTCCTCACCAAAATCTCCTCCTCAGATTCAGAGTCGTCATCGGATTGAGTTGGAGTTTGAGGGAATGGAAGAGGAATGGCATCGACGTTCCTGAGGGGCGAGTCCTAGGGGACTTTAAGCTTTTTTAGAAGAGACATCCAACCAAGGGTGAACCCCTTGTTGCATGCCTGCTTCACTTGCTTTTCATAGTCCGCCGTGACATCGGCCACCTCTTCGTTGTAGCCCTTCTCATCGGCTGCCTTGAATTCGGCCTCTTTTATGGCCAGAGTGTCTTGCAATTCTTTTTGGGCCTGGGCCGTTTTCTCCTCGGCATCCTTCTTTTCGGCCTCAAGCACCTTTTTGATGGCCTCAGTGGAGTCCGCCTTTTCTTCGGCGTCATTTTGAGCTTTGATGGTAGCCTCAGCCTGATCCTCCAAAGTCTTCATCTTTGACTGCAAATTTTTGTTAGTCTTTTGTAGACTGGAGACCTTCCTCTTCTTCTTGGCCAGCTTCTCCTGGTTTTGGAAAGATTGTACTGAGAAAGAATGGGCATGCTGGATGGCCTAGAAGTAAGTCGAAGTTATTAGAAAATATTGTAAGTATGTAATGAAGAGAAAGAAGGAAAAATTTCCCAATAAAGAGACTTACCTGAACAGAGTATTGGAGCATCAGAGCATAGTTCTTATACTCGCTCATCTCGACATTTCGGTCAAGATCGCCAGGAAGGAGGAGAGCGCTACTAAGGGCAACGCCGACGTTGATATCTTCAGCACTATCACTGGCCCTAACTAGTTTATCCTCTAGTGTGATTTTGGGGGCATAGGGGGCATCATGCTTTTGAGACCCTGAGGTCATTGCAGAAGATGACCTCCGCTTTTTTTATCTGGTGGATTCGAATGGGTGTGTTTCAGCAGACCTCTTCTCGGGGACAGAGGCAGTCTTCTCGCTCTCAGCCAATCTGGAAATTGGCAAGGTGTCCTCAATATCAACCTGAGTCACCTTTGCCTTTGGCTGAGCCTTTTTGATTCTTTTTTGCTTTGGTGGAGCCTGGGTTTGTGTTGGCTGAGCGTCAACGTCAGAAGGGATGCTGGCTAAGAGGTCTTTTACGACAGCTTTCTGGCGACCTATCTCGGAAGAAAAAGCAGTTCGTCACCGACGTTGTCGCTGAGATGGTGGAATCAGGTATAGAGCCGAGGTTGACGGCTGCTCACTAGGATCGGAGGTTGATCCTTGGTCTATCCGAGATGTGGATGTATAGACACCTCATTTTTGACCGTCCTCAAGACTTGGACGTCACCATTGGAACACTTGGTGATTACCCTTGTTTGTGTTCGTTGGGAGTTCCCGGAGGTCTCGGCTACGCGCCTTGCCTCAAGATCTCCGAATTCGACCGTTTTGTGTCTGATTTTGCACCAAACACTTGTGTTTTGCCTTGGAGGGGCAGGGAATGCCTTGTGAGGCATCCCCACACACCACCGGCAGTGGCTAGAGGTCACCGGCTGGTTTTTGCTGCCATCGGCACTTTTTGTTGCCGGTCGACACTCACTTTTGCCAAAATGGCATTTTTGGCCGGCCGACTACTGTGCATCTGCTTTTGCAGTTATTTTGTCACAGCTGTCTTGCATTTGGCTCCCCTCCATACAGTGTATGGAGGGATCTCTCTCTTTAGAAGCTTGTCTTGTAAGCTTTACAAGACAAAAGGCTCTATAAGAGAGAGCCTTCTCTCTTGGCTTTAGGTTAGACACTTGAGACACCTTAGATATTTTTAGACAGCCATTTTTAGGGTTTTGAGTTCTAGGGTTAGAAACCATACACTTTCTATCTCTATATCTCCCTCTTGTGTGTGTTAAGTTGTGTTTGTGTCTTACTATTGCACACAAACACATAGTGTTTCACCTTCACTTAGCTACTGAGGTTCTAAGAGGTTGGTTTTGAAGTTTTGGAGCTGTTTTCAACCTAAAAGGGGTTGTTGGAGCACCATTGTTGAAGGGGTCTTCAAGGGTAACAATTTTGCCTCTTTATTCCCCAATCTTGCATTGTATTTCTACCTGTCTTAAAATTGTTTTTGAGCTTGGTATATAATACAAAAAAGTTATGTTTTTTAGCCCTCTTAATTGTTTGTTTAGAGTGTTTTGTGGTTTGGAGGTGTTTGACCCCTCTTAGGCCTTGAAAGGCCCCATTTTGTGCTATTTTGAGTGAGTTTCGAGACTTTGGTGTTTGGGCCTCATCACCACTGAAATCTTGAGGGATTTCAGTGGCGGAGATGGTGCCTTAAAGTCTCCAAAAGGGGAGGGCCACCCCCTCTCCTTGTTGTCCTTGAAATGGACCCTTTTTGGCCTCTTGAGCGAGCATCATGTTAGAGTGTGTATTGATCATATCTTGGCTGTTTTCCATGCTTATTATGCCATGATATAACCTTGTTGTGTGTTGGTTTTGGTACACCATGCATGCTTAGCATACCTACCATGTAATGCCTTGTTAATGCCTTAATATGCCTTAGGTTGTTAGCCTTTGCTCGAGCATGTTTTAGGTCTCATTTTGTGAAGCTTGTGTGCTTATTTTGCCATGCTAGAGGTCTGTCCATAGTTGTTTGGGTCGGCCATGGCACGCATTATATGCCCCCTTTGCATTTTGGCTTGTTGGCCTCAAGTGTGTGAGTTTGTAGCATGCGCTATTTGCTTTATTCTAATGATTTGGCATCATTTTTAGCATAATTTTAGACCTTATAGCATGCTTGTATGTTTGCTTTGGACACCTCTTTGAAGCTTTGGAAGCTTGACTTGCATGCCCCATGTTTTGGCCTTTGTGTATACTTTTGATTTTGAGCCACTTAGATGCCATCTAGGGGGTCCCCTTTGCATGGTCTAGGTCTGCCTTGAACCTATTTTAAGTCCCCTTAGCCTTGGGAGGCTTGGTTGGCTTGGTCATGGTTCAAGCCCCTTTGACTTGCTTCAAGCACTTGGGCTATTTGTTGCATGTTTAGCTTGATTTGTTGCTTGGTTTGGCACCATGTTTTAACATGATTTTCAATGCTTACCTTGCATGCCATATGTCCATGATTACCCTCTTTCAAGTGTGCTTGAGAATTGCCTTTTTATGCCTAAGTGTTGGCTCCTTTAACATGTGCATGTGTGTATGAGTTTAGTCCTTTATTTCGGTCACTATGGCCATTGTTTTAGGCCTATTTAGAGTTGCCTAATTCATGTATAAGTCCACCTTTTCATCAATTTGCATTGCCTCATGTTTGCTTGTATGCTTGCATAAGTGTCTTGCCATGCCATGTTGCATCCTTAGCTTGTATGCCTAGGTTGCATTGCATCTTGCATGCATGCCTTATTCCTTGACTTGGTGATAGGAATTGGGCCTTGGTTTGTTTGTTTGGTTTACATTTCATTTGACATGAAAGTTGCACACTTGATTCTTTGGGCCGTCATGCATGGAAATGCGTGATTGGCGGTCTGAGAATCGAGACACGTGCCCTTTTGAGTCACAAACATGATAGAGGGCATAATTGGTGCATACATTGTTTGAATTGTATTGCCATGCAAGTTCTGTCCTCTGCTGGTGTGAGTTCCAGGTTCTGCAGGCATTCTTTGCCGACCGGCAGTGTACATTGCCGACCGGCAGTAATTCACCAGCCGATGGATTCATTTTGTGCCGGTGGCTATTCTACTCAGCCGGTGGTGATTCCCAGTATCCAGAGAGGCATCCTTGAGACTTTGGCAGTCTCCAGAGGAGCAGAGCAGGGAAAACAGAGGCAGACTATGCTTGGTCGTGCACTTCCGAACGGGACCCGAGCATGCGCTGCATCTGGCTTTCCTCCCGAGGCGGTTTACTGTTTTTCCTAGCTTAGTTAATTTGTTAATTAATTAGGCAATTTGTAATATTTAATTAGCTTGCGTAGTTAATTAATTTGTATTATTTATTTGGTCCCTCCGGGCGAGGGCAAATCTGTAATATGTGTGTGTGAGTGGTGTGCATGTCTTCCAATCCCCACTTCTTTCCTCCCCTTTTATTTACGTGCTTTGATGGTTAGTATTAGGGCACGTTTAAATTAGCATACCTTATGCTATGCATGCGTGCATCCATACATTTGTTTTGCATGCACCGGGCTCGGTACATCATTCTAACTGCATTTGTACTTCAATTCCAAATTGAATACGTGCATCAATTGACTGCATTTCACATGCCATGCTTAGGTTAGCCGAGCCTACTCTAATTGCATTTTGCGTGCGTTGCATTAGCCACTCTAACATGAACTAGGATCATGCATGTTTGCTAACTAGTTTATTGTTTTGGCACGGAGTACTATGTAAGTATTTTCCTGCTTTAGCATACTGCATGCGTGCGAGTGTTGCCATGACAGTATGCCTGCCATGCGGCTAAATGCTTACGTGATATAACTGTTTGAATGCCCGTGGGTGAAGGTTGGATTGTTTGAGTTGGAAAAACTCGTTGAAATCCGTATTTTAGCCTACTTGCGAGTAGCAAATTCCAAAATGTTTTTCAAGATAAACGGATATGCAATGCTTGTTTCCAAATTAGGCAATCTAGTCTATACTTGTTTGCTGTGCGCATAACATAGTAATTCTAGGCTAACAAATGGAATAAGAACATATAACGTTTTCAAAAAAGGATATCACGGTTAGTAGAGGCCGATCTTCGGGTCGGGCGAGAGGGGGTGCTCATAGCTGACCTTCCCCAATCGTACCCTAGCTCCCGAGCCGAGGCAACTCTGGTGATAACGGACATGTGGCCTTCGGCACCGAGTCAGGGTTTCCTAAATTCCCCCATAAAAAATATTTAGGTGGCGACTCTGTATCTGGCAAAGCAGTCCATGTTTGGCACTTTTTTTCAAAAATCTGTTTTCTCAAAAAGATTTGCCAGATTTGGACTCTTTGGTTCAAGATTAAGAGCCATGACACAAATCGAGTCTGAACTGTAGCAAGGGTCCCTCGCGGGCGCGTGTTACAGGATGCGACTTGTGAAATTGTGGCAGAAGGTGGAGAATGGCTTTTCTTCTTCTTTTTTGGGACGTCAGGAAGAGCCGACTTATAAGTGGGGATGAAGTTGAGAAGTAGAGGGGCCTTCCGCTTGTGGACTGGCAAATTTAGTAGTTTCTTCAAGTCTTTGCTGGGAAAGAAAGACTGACGGAAGGCCTTTGGTGGCTAAGGGAGAACTGCAAAAAAGAAAAAAGCGTAGACATTAGAGCAGAATGTTGAAAACTTTATGCAAGAAAGCAAGAAAATTTGTGAAGAGTGGCCATTACCAGCTCATTTCCCGAAAACTGCTCGACTTAGGGGATAATGATGGAGGTCATCATTTGGCTGAAACTCCCAGTTACCCGAAACGATGAAGTAATCATCCCCCGCTCCCTTTTTGGAGTCAGGGAGGTCGGCAACGATTTTGTATTCCGTGGACCTCAGCTTGAGGTAATAGATGTGGCCTTTTTCCGATTTCAGGTGACACATGGTATAACAGAACTGGAAATCAGTAAGAGTAATCCTAATGTTCTCTTGTTTGGCTAAGGCTATGGTACCATTAGTAACTCGGTAAGAATTGATGGCAAGCTGCATTGGGTTCAACCTATAGAAATGAAGGATTTCACAGAAAAAATGGTCAAGTGGAAACCTAAGTCCACACTCAATAAACGCTACTACTGGGAAAGGCATGAGGTTTACATCTGGCATGATAGAGTCATCTTCCCCAGCCAACCTCAGATGAACATCGGCTGGGATTTCGAACTCCTGCCTAAAGTGTTCTAATTTTTCCGGGGTGTCTACCCTATGCTTCCACATACCCATGATATCGGCTAAAATTATGGAAGCTAGATTTCAGGAAGGAGTTTAAGGTTTTCTAAAACTTTTTGGGTTCTATAAACAAATCCCAAAACCTAGATCTAAGGAAACGATGATTGAATGCACGGATCTGGAAAACAGAAAAACATGGATGCGTTTCAGAATCAAGAATGGTGATGAAACCATCAAGAAATCAAGACAAAAAGTTTGCACATGTGTATCCGGCCAAGAACAATGGCAGAAATCAACAGGAGTGTGAACAGTCTATATTCAAGAAGACGATTTGGGTAAAAATAGAATTATGAAACAAATGTGTTCAAATATATGATGGAATACAAGATGCGAGATGAAATATCAAAAATATGAACAAGATTGCAAAGACAGTAGGTAAAACAGTAAAGTTCAGTAAGGTTACAAGAAACTGAAAACCAGGAGGAATAGTGGCTTACCAGAAAGAGGGAAGCCAGAATGGGGATTGCCGAAGTCTGACGATGGTTGTAAAGGTGGAGGATCGGTGAAAATCACGCCGGAAGGAGTAAACGGAGCAAGTTGCAGAGTTATGGAAGCTTGAACAATGGAGTATTCAGAAGCTAGAGAGAGTTGAGAGCTTGAGGATACGAAAGTGAGAAAATAAGGAAAAGGGGAAAAAGTTTTGTAAAACTTGAAACGGCGGCAAAACAGAATTAATGCGCCTAAAACAACGTGAGCATCAGACGGCGCACGCATGCACGAGACGATTTAGAAGCGCGTACCAAGTACGATCCAATAAGAAAAGGACACATGACAGAAACGGTTAAATTGTGATGCATGACAGCTCATACGCGTGAAGAAGCTCTTGGAATTCTTGATCTTTAAGAAGACATGTCGGCCTATAGCGATGAGCTCGGCTTAAGCCGATGTACTAGCAGGAAATACCGAAATAGGTTCCATCACCTCAGAATGCCAAGGTAATAGAACCTAGGGGGTAGTTGTGGGGATATATTTTATGAGTCCCAACATGTGGCCAAGGTGACGCCGACGTGTCAGCCGAGGGACCACATGTCCAGGTTATGATGCCGAGGTTATCTCGGTTAGGCCGACGTTATCTCTGAAGATATCAGAATTCGGAATAAGCAGATAAGGGACAAGAGTCCTAAAATGATAGAGGACTTCAGTTTGGGTAAAGATAAGACTGTTAGAGAGTTTATCCCAATCCTACTAGGAGTCCAAGATTAGCAATAATCCTAAGTCCATTGAAGTTAGGCTTCTATTAGGACTAGGTTTGTGTTGGCTATAAAAGAGAGACACCCTCATGGGTCTAAGGTACGCAATTTATATTCTGAACAGTGAGTTTAGCACTATTGATTATCTTTGAGAGATATACTGACTTGATCGTTGGAGTGCCCCCGGGTGGACGAACCACTGCCGGAATCTTCTCTTTCTGTTGCAGGTCAGCCAGGTGTCATCTATTTTGCCAGTTCTCTCCAGTTGATTACTGAGTTGGCAGTCTTTTATTAAATCTTATGACTTATTATTATTATTTTTTAGGTATGACAAAAAATGATTTAGTAATGACATTTGTGATAATCAACACCACAAATGTTAGAACTTGCGTATGATGTACACATAGTTTTGAGTATTTGTATTTTACAATGACCCTTGTTATATATATATATATATATATATTTAAAGCAGCAACAAAAAAAAAAAAACCTATAAGAATTTTATTTATTTATTTATTTATTATCGGTGATTGACTCATAAATCTTAAAAGGTGAACTTGTAGATCAATCAATACCAATTTTATTTTAATGAACACAGAAGTTCTTTTTAATTGGAATTGACACATTTACCCATTTGGTTTACCATATTAATCACATCTGGAAAATACACTAGTCATATTTGAAAAAGGTACACTTAAGGCTTTTTTATTTGTTATGTATCAGCCACATTTGAAAAATACAATAAGGGTCATGTTTGAAAAATATACTAGCCACATTTCGCGTCTGGAAAAAGTACTAGTTATGTTTGAAAAAAATACACTAAGGCCTTTTTATTTGTTATATATTAGTCACGTTTGGAAAATACACTATAGGCCACATTTGGAAAATATACCCTGTTTGGGAACAGGCTAATTTAGTAACTTTTTAGCTATTTGGCTAAAATATGAGCTAAAAAAAACTAGAATGTTTGGGATGACTTTTTAGCTTTTTACGAAAAGATGTGCAAAAAGTAGAGAGAAAAGAGAATCTTTGACTTTTTGGTATGAGTTGTTGGCTTTTTAGCTAATTTAGTAACTTTTTGATTTTTTGACTAAAAAGTTCGGTTGTCATCACGTTTCGCATTTGGAAAAAGTACGCTAAAAGTTTTGTTATTGTTTTGTATTAGTTATGTTTGGAAAATGTAACGCATTCCAAAAAAAAAGTCCAACAATCAATAAGGGCAAAAACATTTTAACATGACACAATAATATATTAAATAAGATCTCATAGAAAATATTTCTAAATGAGCAGGATCTACCAGCTTACTAAAATAAAAAACTTCATGGTATATAGATTTCTAAAATTGGATTTTTAAATAATTTTTTCATTTTTTTTTATCATTAACCATAAAGATGAACCCAATATTCATATAAATGTGAGAATAATATTCTTTTGTTGATAAAAAAAAATTAATATACATGCAAGACTCAAGCCTTTCTACCTATTGCTAAATGAATATGCATGAACCCCACAACAATTTCTAACTTGTAAAAAATTTTCACTCATTGTACAGCGGTGAATTTTTTCTAATATAAAAAATTGTTGTAGAGGTGTTTTTTAAGAAAAATTTGTGAAGATTAGTACTGCCGCCAAATAACGCGTGTAATTCAGAGACATCAAAAAAAACTCATTTTGACTGCGCCAAATAAATTATTCTCTCATTTTGACCAAAATTTTAATGTCCAATTTTTTTAATGAGTTGAATTATCCTAGCAGTGTTATTGGAGACAAAAGGTGGTCATTTTCACAAGAATGTATTTACCAAGCAATCCTCCATTGAGAAACAAACGAAACAGTCAATGCAACCAAACACGGTGTGATGTGGTACTGCTCAGATTACTTCCACATCACATTTAGTTCCAGTAACTACACCAAGGTCTACCCACCTCCAAGGTGGCTCAGTGGTAAGGGCGTACACGTGACTGTGTGGGTAAAGCGCACGGTTACAGGTTCGATTCCTCTTGGGATTAGACTTGGGATTTAAATAGGAGCCACAGCGGTGGGTTCCTGTGATTGCTCCCCCGAGGATTAGTCGGACGGGTCAAAAATCAGAGCCCGAATACCTCGGTCATAAAAAAAAAAAAAAAAGAAACTACACCAAGGTCTAGTCACTCAAGTTAGATTCAATCAGTTATATAGTTAGTTTGTTTGTGTAACAACTCCGACCCAAGATTAACGATAACTCGTGATTTAATGTGTCTAATAAGATATTAAGACCAGATTTTAAATTAATTGCATATATGGTACATTATTTACGTTTCCATTTGTTTATTTTAGGAATATTTGCTTGAGTTTCTGTTATATTCTGCAAATTGAAGTCCTTATCGGCATCTGACTCTGAAATTGATTTTATTTATGTGCTATTTGGAATTTATAGAATTTTATGGTAAGTTTAATTAAAATTCAATTTGGAACGATTAAATTAGATTAAATTAGTGCCCATTTATTTTAACTTCAATTAACTATACTTTAACCAAGCCTATATTAGGCACCAAATGAGCCCCACTCATCTCTTTTCTTTCATTTTGAGTACATTTGAGCCTCTTCAAGGAAGAAAAACACGAGAAATGGAGAGTAGGGAGAAATCGAGCTCAAACAAAGAATTGGCTAGGAAATTGAAGGAGAATTGGAGAATTGAGCTAGGATTCACCAAGAGCCCAAAGAATCGAAGACTTTAGGTAAGAAACCAAACAATTAGTCTTGAAGTTGAGTTGATTCACCTAGGAATTTAAGTGAATTGAGCTAGGAAATGTGTGAACCGGGCTTAAGAAGTAGGAAGGGAGACCAATTCAAACATGCAGGTACATTTCATTACATTTGGAGCATGTTTACTAAGAATTCTCTCATGCATGTCTTGACTTCATCTTAATTTTGTGAAATCATCAAGTTTTATGATGTTTTGTAGCAATTGATCATGTTTTGAGAAGTTGGAGTTTAAGGAAATTCATGCATGTTATGTTCATAAAACATTTATAATGTTTAATTTGAATTTTTGAACAATTGGCATGCTTTCGGACCTTGATTTCATGAAATGATCTTCAAAGCATGATGTTTTGTGAGTTTCTAAGTGTTTTCCAAAATTTTGGTCCAAGAGGATGAGTTTTGAAGTGTCTGGTTTGAGTTTGAAGCATGGAGATCAAATCTGAAAATTTCAGAATTTGAATCCACGCTCGAGTGTAGGAGTTCACGCTCGAGCGAGCACTCTGAATGCGTGCACTTACGCTTGATCGACATGATACCCGCTCGAGCGTGAAATGCATATATCCAGAAGTTCATATGTTTTGCAGCACGCTCGAGCAACAAAAGTCACACTCGAGCGAAGGACTGAGCCTCACGCTTGAGCTTGGATCGAGCATCCGTTGAGCGTGAAAAGCAAGCAACCAGTACTTTTTCCAAGTTTACACTCCACTCGAGCGAGAGAAGTCACACTCGAGTGAACCCATACTTTATGTATGTCCGCTCGAGCGAGGAAAGACACGCTCGAGCGTGGACCTTGTTTTCAGCAAAATTTGAAAAATGTTTTCAAGTGCATTGTTGCATCCTCATTCCATCCTAGGCATTCCTAGGCCATGTTCAAGACACTATAATGAGAATAAAGGCTAGAAGCACATTTAGGACAAGAACATGTGTTATGTGCAATTCGAGCATGTGTTTCAATGTATGTCACTGTCATGTTATGTAGGTCACGCACCTCAGGATAAGTGAGTTGCCTACTCTACTTGTTTACTTGGAGCCATCTGTTAACTGTGAGTAATAACTCTATAAAGCTATGTTTAATTACAAGTATTTTATGACTAATATGATACGATCTGTTTTCTGAAATGTTATTTTATGAATTATGAATGAATGTCCATTTTTCTGAAATGTACTTATGGCACCCTTAGTTCACATGGCCCTCGCCCAGGGATAACAATACCGTGGCCAATATGCATGTGACCCTCGCCCAGGGGTGACAATACTGTGGCTTATATTCACGTGGCCCTTGCCCGGGGGTAACAATACCGAGGCCTATATTCATGTGGCTCTCACCTGGGGGTAACAATACCATGGCTACTTGTGCGCAAGATATGGACCTTTATGGTTTTCGGTACCGACTATGCATGTGGGTCTTAGGACCAAGTTGATATGATAGCTAATGAGTGTACCATGTATGATCTTATGCAAAATCTGATTATGAATATGAGCATGTATCTGAATCCAATCATGATTTGCAAACTGAATATGCTTAAGACTCTGTTTCCGATAAGAATACGTTTTTGATATAAACTCTGAATTCTAACTCTGTGCTGGACATCATTCATTAAAACCCTTTACCTGGTTATTATTTACTAGGCTCTAGCTCACTGTATTATTTGTATGTATGTAGGTGAGCAGGCACGTGACCAGGCCTGAGATGCTGCCTGGCGAGTTTTGGTGTCAACCAACCATCATGCCTCCCATGGAGGTTCCCTTTTGAGATCTACCTAAGTTTTTGTGTCCTTGGGACTTTGTACTTTCTAAATGCTTATGTCTGGTCTGAACATGTTTGAAAGCTTGTATAAGTGGCTTGGGTGATGTAAGGCTATTGTATTTTCGACGCCACATCTGTATGTATGTATGTATATGAAAAGTTTTAAATTTCCTATTCCATGTATATCTGCACAGCTCTATGGACTATGTATGTTTGTATATTTGCTTCCACAGCCCCTGTTATATATATTATTCTGTTCAGAGGCCTTTGGTAATCCAAGAATTACTGGGCGATTACGATGCTAAACCCATAGGAGCGGGTTTGGGTCGTGATAGTTTGTTAGAGTTGTTGTAACTGATTAGTGTATAAATATCTGTAATGGTTATATTAATGAAATAAAAAAGATGATTTCATATTCTTGTTATGGTATCAGAGCTTGTTAAGCTCTCACGAGCAAACAATGATAGATTCATCTTCATCATCTGCATCACTGACTTTACCACCAAGTAGTCTCTTAATCTCAAATTTCGGTTCATTCGTTACAAAAAAGCTTGATTTTACAAGCTTTCTCATCTGGAACAACTTGATGCAAAATGTTCTTCGAGCAACCAATTTTCTTAGCTTTGTGACTGGACCAATTTCATGTCCATCTCCAGATGTTCTTGATTCATCAGGCAAAACAATTCCAAATCCAGAATTTGAGAAATGGCAAGTCATAGATGCTCATCTACTCAATTGCATTACAGCAACACTTTCTTCCTCGATATTCTCTTTTGTTCTTCATCTTCACCATTGTTCTGAAGTTTGGTCTGCAATTGAGAAGAGATACACTTCTCTTTCTCGATCACACATTCATCAACTCAAACACAAACTTCAGAATCTTACAAAGAAAGGATTTACAATGGAACAGTATCTTCATTACACCAGAGATATTTTACATCAATTGAGTCTTGCATCTTCGACCGTTGATGATAAAGATTTGGTTCTTCTTATTTTGAATGCTCGCCTTGGGGAATATGATGCCTTCAAAACTACCATTCGTGCTAGAGCTAAAGCCATTACAATGGAATATTTGTCTTCCTCTATTGTGCTCTGAAGCTATACATATGGAGAACAAGGTCAAACAAGCTCTTGGAGCTGATGCAACTGCTGCATATACTACAACCAAGACATTTGAGTCTAGTTCTTCCTCCTCACATTTTTCTCACCATAGAGGTCAATCTGGATCGAACAGAGGTCGACATCAGCTTCGAGGTTCTCAAGGAGGTAGATATCGTGGTGGTCAATCATATCGCAATGACAGAAACAGATCTAGAGGTTTCTCTTCTACTAGTTTAGGTTGTCAGATCTGTGGTGTTCTTGGTCATAGTGTTCTTGACTATTTGTACAGAATGGATCCAAGTTATCAATCTTATCACCACACAAACTCTTCTCCTACTCTTGCACCATCTGTTCGAGCTTATGTTGTACTAACAAATCCTACTTCTTCTTCCATTCCTACCACACCTCCTTGGTATGTTGATTCAGTTGCTACAAATCAAGTCACAAATGACTTAAGTAATCTTCAGTTGTACCATCCTTATCAAGGCACAAATCAAGTTACAGTAGACAGTGGTCAAACCTTACCTATTCATCATAGTGGTAAGGGTCTTTTGCCTACACCTCATTGTTCTCTTCATCTCAATGATATGCTCCATGTTCCTCATATTTCTTC
Organism: Camellia sinensis; assembly: GCF_055761805.1. Classification (NCBI taxonomy): domain Eukaryota; kingdom Viridiplantae; phylum Streptophyta; class Magnoliopsida; order Ericales; family Theaceae; genus Camellia; species Camellia sinensis. Next base: position 37,137,300 of record NC_138969.1, on the reverse strand, counting down.
CAATCTTTTATCTGTTCATAAGCTTACTAAGGACAATAATTGTTCAGTTACATTTGATGCTACCTCTTTTGTTGTTCAGGACAAAACTTCGAACCAGGTTCTGCATAAAGGCTCTAATCATCATGGTCTTTACCAGTTTGCATCATCTTCTTCATCTCCTAATTCACAAGCCTGCATTACTTACCCTCCTTCTCAAGTCTTTATGCCCACTTGGCATCAAAGACCTGGCCATCATTCTTTCTTAAAAATGCAGCATATTATCAAACATTTACCTGTTGCTTCCAAGAATAATAGTGCTGAACTTTCATGCACTCCTTCTAATGTTACTAAGATCCATAGACAACCATTTAAACTTTCTACTACTACTATTAATAGGCCATTTTCTCTTGTTCATAGTGACGTATGGGGCCCTTTTCATGCTTCTACTTCTAGTTTTAAGTACTATCTCTTGTTTGTGGATGACTTTACTAGATTTACTTGGATTTACCCTTTACATGTCAAAAGTGAAGTTTTCTCCACATTTCTTTTTTTTTAAAGCTTATTTTGAAAATTAGTTTGCTACTCATCTTCAAATCTTAAGGACTGATAATGGTACTGCGTTTGTTAACAAACAAATGGATGCTTATTTGACTCAACATGGTGTCATTCATCAACTTAGTTGCCCTTACACTCCTGAGCAAAATGGCATAGTTGAGAAAAAACATCAACATATTACTGAGACTACTATTGCCTTGCTATTGTTAGAATAATCTTCTGTGTAAAACAAATAACTTGAAACAAATTAAACAATAAATAAATAAATTATGTACCGAATTTATTTTACCAAACCAAATAAATATTTAAAAGATCAAGTCGAGTGTTTGACACTCTATCCTTAAGATAGATTCGATCCGCTACGGTGCTTACGGATAAAAGGCGTCTATCTCCCATGATACAATGATTTTCACAAATCGTAGTAGCACTCCAAACAATTTGTACGGTGAACCTAACCTGTGTTCTATACTCTCAAAGTATTCCCTAAAAATTAATATGAAGAATTATGCAAAGAAAAAGCAAAATGGAAGGGAACATATTTTTTCTGGATGTTTTTCAGATGTAGAAATCTACTGGAAAGATCTTTATTTATAGGCAAGAATATGACCCTTCAAATCTGTCCGAACAGGTATGAAAAACCTAAATAGATACAGTTTGAAATTCAAACAGATCTGGTGGCAATTTAACAGATAACTGCATGGCAGTTAAATCTGTCCAGAATAAGACTAAACCTGTTAGGACTACTGGGTAGTTTACAGCAGTTTAGACAGTTAGAAATTGGACCGGAGGAGGCTTTGTTTGGACAGAAAAATTTGTTGCAAAAATTAAATTAATTTTGTTCTGAAATTCAAACAAGAATTTAGAAAAATTCAAATAAATTTTGTCCAAAAAATTAATGTTAGAACTGACCCGACCCACACCCGTACCTAGCACGGCATGGCTCGACCGGCCAGTCGGATGAACGGCGATGGCGGTGCGCGCGTGTGTGGTGTTTTGAGCCAAGGTTTAATTTGTCCATAACTCATCCCTTCTACAAACTTGGGGTGCCCCTTGGGGCCCAACCCAAGTATTGCCACCTCGAACTTATATACACACATAAGTTCTCTTAAGTTTCTAATGTGGGACAAGTCTAACATGGAAACTCACATTTAATTCTTTAATTGTCCATTCCACGAACCCGAAAATGACGTCAACTTTCCATTCACTCATAAATGGTTTTGACGAACCATCTTCACTGTGTGACTTTCCATGAGGCAAGGAACACGTTACCTCTTTGGACCCACCTCAAAAGACGTTTGGGACCCACTCAAAATTAGGCTTAAAGTTAGCCCAAAATAAGCCTATAAAAACCAAATTTTCCAGCAATCCTCCACATGAATGGGGTTTGATGGAGAGAAAATGCAATAACATGATCTAATTACAGAGAGTATAGAAATTGGAAATATTCTGCAAGGGATAGGTAGCTTTTGGTTTTGAACCTTCCTTTGTGAGACACTATCAAATTTACTCGCTAACTAGTGAACATGATGTCTTGAACTGTTCAGCCGTTTGTGTAAACCAAGACAATAGAACTCACACAGTATATCACCAAACACAGTTTAGTCCTCACTATTATGTTCATTTTGGGCCTGAACAACCTGGTCTTTCATGAGTGCTCTAGAGAATTGTAGCCCTTCACAAATCTCATAGATCCAGCCCAGTTCACGCTCACATAGGTGATTCTTATGAAGAGTATCCTGCCATACTTCACTAGGTTTATCTAGATATAAGAATCATTAACATTTTACTTAACCTAAAATGCTGTAGACATCACTTTGACTCCCTAGTGATCCTTCTGAGTCATATATAATTCGGTTGTCCCTTTGAACCTAAATCTTGGGATCTCTAGTCAACTAGGTTGGGTTGCTGTTGTGGTAACTCTTATTTAATAGGCTTAAGTCCCATTCCTCTCGATGAATTTTCAATTAACTCTCTTGCTAACCCTTTAGTTAGTGGATCTGCTATGTTGTCCTTAGACTTCACATATTCAATGGAAATAAATCCATTAGAGAGTAGTTGTCTCACGGTGTTATGTTGACGACGAATGTGTCGTGACTGACCGTTATACATATGACTCTGTGCTCTACCAATTGCTGATTGACTATCACAATGTATGCATATAGTAGGCACAAGTTTTGGCCACATTGGAAAATCTTCAGAAAGTGGCAAAGCCATTCTGCTTCTTCCCCAGCTTTATCTAAAGTTATGAATTTTGATTCCATAGTAAACTTAGCAATGCAAGTCTGTTTGGAAGATTTCCAAGATACAGCCGCACCACCAAGTGTAAAGACATGCCCACTGGTGGATTTTGAGTCTCTAGTATCCGATATCCAGTTTGTATCACAGTATCCTTCAAGTACTGTTGGATATCTAGTATAATTAAGCCCAATGTTACGAGTAAATCTGAGGTATCTTAGAACCCTTGTAATTGTTTTCCAGTGTTCTACTCCTAGGTTACTCATATATCTACTTAATTTACTTACGGCATAAGCAATATCCGGGTGAGTGTAGTTTATCAAGTACATTAAGTTTCCAATAATTTGGTCATACTCTAATTGAGAAATACTGTCCTGTACATTCTTGGAAACAAACAAATTAACATCCACAGGTGTTCTAGCAAGATGATCATCATCTTTGCTGAATTTGTCAAGTATTTTCTCAATGTAATGAGATTATGACAAAGCATAACCTTCTTATGTTTTGGTAATTTTCATACCAAGAATTACATCAGCAATCTCCATGTCTTTCATGTCAAAATGTTTATTCAACATTTTCTTGGTAGTTTTAATCATGTCATTATTACTACCTATGATAAGCATGTCATCCACATAAAGACATACTATAACATAACCGTTGTTTGTGTTTTTAATATAAATACATTTGTCACATTCATTAATTTTGAATCCATTTGGCATTATTGCTTTGTCAAATTTCTCATGCCATTGCTTTGGCGCTTATTTTAAATCATATAATGATTTAACCAATTTACACACTTTCTTTTCTAGTTGTTCCATGTAAATTTCTTCATCTAACTCACCATTTAAAAAAACGCTTTTCATGTCCATTTGATGAATTTCTAGATTGTGCAAAGATGCAACGGCAATTAGCATTCTAATAGATGTTATTCTAGTAACCGGTGAGTATGTGTCAAAGCAATCAAGACCTTTTTTTTGTCTAAAACCTTTGACCACAAGTCTTGCCTTATATTTGTCAATTGATCAATTCGCGTTCATTTTTCTCTTGAAAATTCACTTGTACCCAAGAGGTTCACAACCTGGTGACAAATCCACTAATTCCCAAGTGTGATTTTGCAAGATGGATTCAACTTCTCTATTTACAACTTCTTTCCATAAATGAGCTTCAGGACTAGACATAGCTTCTTTGAAAGTTAAAAGCTCATTTTCTAACAAAAATGTTAGAAAATCTGAACTAAAAGATTTGAGATTCTAGTACGTTTACTATGCCTAGGTTCCTCTTCCTCATTTTGATCTATCTCTTTATCTTGTTCTTGATCATGTTCTTGATCATGACTAGTAATAGCATCATAAGATTTTTTATTATTACTAGTCTCTTGTCTAGTCTTATTTAGAAATACATGTTCAAAGAATGATGCATTATGAGATTCTATAATAGTATTTACATGCATTTCAGAATGTTCTAATTTATAAATCAAAAACCGATATGCACTAATACTCTTGGCATAACCAATGAAAATGCAATCAACTGTTTTAGGACCTATCTTAATCTTTTTAGGACTAGGAATAGCCACTTTAGCCAAACACCCCCACACTTTTAAGTATTTGTAGGATGGTACTCTTCCATACCACATTTCATAAGGAGTTTGATTCACTTTCTTTCGGGATACTTTATTAAGTATATAATTAGCAGAAAGTATTGCTTCCCCCACAAGTTTTGAGGTAATCCAAAACTTATTAACATGGCATTCATCATTTCTTTTAAAGTTATATTTTTCCTTTTAGCAATACCATGCTGAGGTGAGTAAGGAGCGGTGGTTTGATGAATTATTCCATATTCTTTACAAAATTCACCACAATGTGATTCATATTCACCACCTATATCACTTCTAAGTTTTTTAATTTTCTTACTAAGTTGATTTTCAACTTTATTCTTTTATTAAAAAAAAAAGTTTACAAAGCTTCATCCTTGGTTCGAATTAAATAAACATAACTATATCTAGTACAGTCACCTATAAAAGTGATAAAATACTTTTTCTTACCTCTAGTTTGAATTGATTTAAAATCACAAATGTCGCTCTGAATTAATTCAAGTGGTTCCGTACTTCTTTCAATTAAATGAAAAGGGGTTTTGGATAGTTTTTGCCTCATCGCAAATTTCACATTTATGATTTGAATCAATGTCAAATTAGGTAAACATTCCATATTAATTAATCTATGCAAAGATCCATAATTAACATGTCCTAGTCTACCATGTCACAAATTTGAAGACTCAAGCAAGTAAGAAGAAATTGTATTTTTATTAATAACAAATGGTACAACAGTCATTACATTCATTTTGAAAAGGCCATCAGACATATAACATTTTCCTACATACATCCCGTTTTTGGTAAGTATAAACTTGTCACTTTCAAAAACTAGCCTAAACGCATTTTTACTCAACAAAGATCTGGAAACAAGGTTCTTGCCAATGTCCAATACATATAACATTATTGAGAGTGAGTTCCTTTCCAGATGTCATCTTTAAAATAATCTTTCTTTGTGTAGACACCCCATTTTTGACTGTCCTCAAGACTTGGACGTCACCATTTGAACACTCGGTGATTATCCATATTTGTGTTTGTTCGGAGTTCCCGGAGGTCTCGGCTCGCGTGCCTTGCCTCAGGATCTCCGAACTCGACCGTTTAGTGTCTGGTTTTGCACCAAACACTTGTGTTTTGCCTTGTGAGACATCCCCACACACCACCGGCAGTGGCTAGAGGCCACCGGCTGGTTTTTGCTGCCATCGGCACTTTTGTTTGCCGGTCGGCATATTTTATTGCCGGTCGGCATAATTTGTTGCCGGTCGGCACTGTTTTTTGTCGAAATGACATTTTTTGGCAGCCGACCACTGTTCATCCACTTTATGTAGATATTTTGTGCCAGCTGTGATAGCTGGCACCAACTCTTCCCCCCTCCATACACGTGTATGGAGGGATCTCCCTCTAGCCAAGCTTGTTGTATAAGCTTTGCAAGAGGGAGTCCTATAAGAGAGGGGCTTTCCTCTTGGATCTAGGTTAGACTTTTGCAACCAAAAACCAGAGCTTAGAGATATAGATACATATTATCTCTATATCTCCCTCTCTCCCCTCCTTTGTGTGTGTTTCCTTGGCCTAAAGGTGTTTTTTACCTTACTTTTGCACCATTACACACACTATTACACCTTATTCCGAGATTGAGGAACTTGGGGGGTTGTTTCTTGAGTTTTTGGACTGGTTTTGATCAAAAGAAGAGGGCTAGACCATTTGTTCTTCAAGGGTTCTTCAAGGGTGAGCATCTTGCTTTTTATTCCCCAAACTTGCAATAGTTTTATACCTATCTTGCTTGCTGTTTTAGCTCTTGTGTATAACATGAAAAGGGCTTATATTTTCATGCTTTAGAACTTTCATTAAGGTCATTTTGTGGTTTGAGTGCAAACTCACTCTATTAGGCCTTGTTTGGTCACTTTTGTTGCCTCTTTGGTTAAGCTTTGGTCATCTTTGTATTTTGATCTCTTCACCACTGAAAATCAGTGTATTTTTAGTGTTAAAAAAGTCAGTTTGAAGTCTTGCATAGGGGAGGGACACCCCTCTCCCTTTATGGTCTTGTTTCCTTGAGTTGTGGCCCAAAAGGGTGACATGCATGCTTGCTTGGTTTTTGCTTCATTTCAGAACTTTTTGGGTGTTTTTAGGTCATGTAGGATCTCTGTTTTTGGCTGGATTTGTGCCTCCTTGTATGCTTGTAATACTTGCTTTGTATTGCTCCATTTTGCTTAGAAGTGTACCTCATGATTAGGCCATGATTCTTGTGTGTGTTGGCTTAGTTCCACGAAGCTTTTAGTATTGTTTTTCCATGCTTAAAGTCTGTTGGTTATCCATTTGGTCATGCTTGGCATGTTTGTCATAGGTGCTATGTATTTCGGCTTGAAAGCTTTGAGCATTTTGACCTCTAACATGCATGGTTGTGATTACCCTCATGATTTAACATCATCTAGGACCACATTTTAATCCAAGAATCATGTTTGTATGTGTGCATGCATGACCTCTTTTATGCCTTGAGGGTGTACCCTCTTATGCCTAGGAATGAGCCTTGGTGCATATGCCTCTTGGGAGTCACCTTAGCTGCCATTTTAGGAGGGTTTGGAGTCCTATTTTGGTCTGCAAAATTCTGTTTTTATTTGTTTTAATCATGCCATGAGAGGTCATGTTGGTGGGAGTAAGTTGTCTCCTTTTTTATGCCTTAATCTTGGGACCATAACTTTGCTTGTTAACATGAGATGTTGCCCATCATTTTGAGCATTTTTTTTGGTCCTGTTTTGGGGTGGACTAAGGTTTGTCCCTTTATGGTTCAAGGCCCCCATTGCATGCTTGCTTTATGTTTGTTGTATGGTTGTTCCATTAAGCCTCGTAGCATGTGAATCCCATTCCTAAATTGGTCCATATTTGCATCGTATTTGCATCTTGTATGCTTGGCATTATACATTTGTCATGTTGGTTGCATAATGCTTGTTGTGCTTCGTATCTTGGTATCATCTTGCATGTTGAGCCATGCTTGCATAACATGCATTGCATTCACTTGGTTTGGGGTGTCAAACCAAGTGTGGGAATCAAGGAACATTCATACTTCAAGTGATGTAATGTGCCTCGATTCCCGGTCACCGGGGCCTTTGACTCCAACTTGATAAGGCTTCGGTCCTCATTTTGTTTGTTGCATGCATCTTTATATCAAATGGCAAATTTGATTCTTTGAACCACCATGCACCATTGATGGTTCAAAGATCGAAGGGCATGCTTCCTTGAGTTCAAAACATGATAGGAATCATAACCATGCGCATATGTACCTGAAAACCCCATGCCATGCACTGTCTGTTCTCTGTTTGCTGTCAATTTGTCTTCTGTAGGAGGTTTCCGCCGACCGGCAGAATTTAGTGCCGACCGGCAATCTCTGGAGTGCCGATGAATCCAATACATGCCGATGGAAATTCTGGAGTGCCGGTGGGAATTCTGTCTGGCCGGTGGTGCTCTGTAGCACGTAAGGAACCTGCTCCAGGACTTGGGCAATTTTCAGAGAGACAAGGCAGTACAAACAGAGGTGGCAGGGGTACGGTACAGGTTTTTCGGGCGAGCCAATTTCCGAGCATGCATCATCTGCGCACTCCGAGGCAGAGGCTGTGGCCATCCTCCTTTTCTTTCGCATCCTTCCTTTTAACTAATTAGAACATTCTGTAATAATTTTATTTGTTTATTATTTTGGGACTGTAATATTTATTTGGTCCCTCCGAGTGAGGGAAAATCTGTAATAAGTGTGTGTGGGTGGTGTGTATGTCTTCCAATCCCCACTTCTTTCTTCCCTTTTATTTACCTGCTTATGATGGTAGATTAGGGCATCTTTAAAATTAGCATACCTTATGCTATGCATGCGTGCATTCATGCATTTGTACTGCATGTACCGGGCTCGGCACATCATGCTAACTGCACTTGTATTTCAATTCCAAGTTGAGAACTTGTTAGTTGCAGCATTTCACATGCCATCTTTAGGATAGCCGAGCCTATCTAATTGCATCCTGTATGTGTTACATTAGGCAATTTGACATGAACTAGGACACGCATGTTTGCTAACTAGTTTACTGTTTTGGCACGGAGTACAATGTAAGTATTTATGCTTTAGCATCTCACATGTGTGTGAATGTTAACATGATAGTATGTTTGCCATGCGGCTAAATGCTTATGTGTTAAAATGTTTGAAATGCCTGTGGGTGAAGGTTGGATTGTTTGAGTTGGAAAAACTCATTAAAATCCGTGTTTTAGCCTACTTGCGAGTAGCAAAATTTAAAGCATTTTCAAAACGAACGGATATGCAATGTTTCTTTCCAACTTAGGCAATCTAGTCTATACTTGTTTGCTGCGCGCATAACATAGTAATTCTAGGCTAATAATTGGAATAAGAACACATAACGTTTTCAAAATCGGATATCATGGTTAGTAGAGGCCGGTCTTCGGACCGGGCGAAAGGGGGTGCTCATAGCTAACCTTCCCCGATCGTACACAAGCTCCCGAGCCGAGACAACTCCGGTGATAACGGACATGTGGCCTTCGGCACCGAGTCAGGGTTTCCTAAATTTCCCCATTTTAAAAAAAATTTAGGTGGCGACTCTGTATCTGGCAAAGCAGTCCATGTTTGGCACTGCTTTTTCAAAAATCTGTTTCTCAAAACGATTTGCCAGATTTGGACTCTTTGGTTCAGATTAAGAACCGCGACAATAAAAATCGCGAGTCCGAACTGTAGCATGAGGCCCGCGGGCGCGCCTACAGTTTCTGGCGACTCTGCTGGGGAGTTTTAGAGAGCTTGACTCGAACTCATGATATCCTGCTTTGATTTCGCTTATGTGTTTCTTTGCATTACATGTGCATTGGTGCGCCTAGGAACACAGTGTTTGCCATCTGCCATTCCTGAACGGTTTGCCGGAGGTTTGTCTTGTCAAGACATGTCCATAAGGCTGACCGGCTATGGGCTCTGACAGCATGGGAACACAAACCCCGGTTTACCGGGGCACCCCTTTTGACCATTCGACCTAGTACATGTTCAGATCCATAGTGACCATTCCAAGAATAGGACAGGTTGCTTACCCGATGTTAGGTTGTTTGAAAACCGCTGTGTGCGTAGTGAAACCCTAACTCCTGACGAAATAGGACAGGGAAACCCTACCCCAACATAGGGGTGTTTTGGCTCTCTCTTACTTGCTATGTGCTTTTGGAGTGTATCTCTACAGGGGACGCATATACCAGTTTGCAAGTTTGAGTATCGGGCCCGAGGGCACCAGAATCAGTATTGTTGAGAATCAGTTATCAGGAATCAGTTATCCACGGGTATCAGATTCAGTATTTTGGGAACAGAAATTTGGGAACAGTGATCAGCAGTAGGGTACAGTTGTTTGACTACGCCCATATTCGATCAGTTTGGACTGAAATGCTGCCTGTTTTTCCTTTCAGTTCAGAGAGTGGCAGAGTTGATACAGAATAGCCAGTGTCTCCCCTTGCTGAGGCAGGATTTATGGCGGCACAAAATCTAGAAGAAGTTGTGGTTATGACGGCTGCATTGGAGTAGGGGACCGCTCCGCAGAGTGAGGCCAGCATCAGTATGTCACACCCACCCAGGTCGCCCGTTGTGCACCCGGTTTGGGCTCCCCAGTTATATCAGGCTCGTGAGCCCACCACCTTCGAATTGATGGGAATGATAGGGGACCTCCAGAGGACCGTGGCCAATCTGGCCTATGGAATGTCGACTTCACCGCCAGCGGCGCCATATGCCGGGAATTTCGTGCCACAGGAGCCCCCGCTGCTGGGGCGGATTGTGATAGAGCTCAGCCAGCCAGAGGTGGCTTCCAGCTACAGCCGCGACATGCCAGCGTCAACCCAGACCCTTGATCAGGCTGAGGCCAGAGGAAAAGACAAGGCAAAGGTGGATGCCGACCCTATTGAACAACTGCTGTGGGCAGTCGAGGCTCTGAAAGTCAGAGGGATGAACAAGCAACAAACATCCGCAATCGTGATCAAAGCTGTGGATGATGCTTTCCCCACTCCAATCAAAGGCAGTTCAAGCCAGGTAGAAAATCGAGATGGGCCCCGTCATGCCCAGACAATGCCTGTAGTTCCCAACCCTGCACCGGGAAAGGTTCAAAAAGCCAAGGCAGCGCCAGCCGACCCTTTCGCCAGCGCATCTGGCAAGAATCCCCAAACCTCAAAGTACCTGCCCCGAGAGCGCAGGGTCTTTCACGACCTCCACATGCCTTTGTCTAGGGCATTACTAATATTGGCGAAGAATGGGCATCTCAAGCCTTTGGAGCCTCGGCCACTCCCGAAGAATCTCCCTGCCACGCACGATGCTACCTTGTACTGCGCGTACCACCAACAGTCCGGTCACAGTACCGATGGTTGTTCCCGCCTTCGTCATGAAGTGCAGGATTTGATCGATAACAAGGTTATCCTTCCACCCGCCTCAGCCAAGTCAGTTACCACCCAGCTGTTGGATTTCGAGGGCTCAGATACTACGAGTATGTGAAGTGGACCGCCTGCGGGCAACATTTGGTATATTTTGGATGTAGCGTCTGGCACGCATTTTTGAGCATCGGTGAAATCGAGTTTTGTAAATCCTAGCTTGGATATCGAGTCAGTCTTTTGTTTTGAGTCTGTCTCTTTGTTTTGAGTCAGTCTTTTTTGCTTAAGGGTCTGTCTGGTTGTATCGAGTCAGTCCCCGTTGTATATAATACCAGGTGATTCTGGGGTCGTTGTCCCGAACGCCATGTTGTTATTATCTGTTTTTGTTTTGAGTCTGTTTCTGCCAAGGAGCCAGTTGCACCAACAAAGCCGATTGAAACAGCTGCTGCTATCTCAAACTTCATGCTTGCTTTCAGCATAAGTGCCAGAGAATTTGATCGGGCTGACAGTACATCTCGCCTGCCCTCCTGCGTGCCAAACTCATTGCATTAACCTAAGTTTTCCAAAAAACAAACCTTTTGAACACTGCGGTGATAAAAACGAAGAGGAAGGAATTCCTCGGGTTTTGCAAAATTTTGATCATTTTGAGAGAAAGAGAGGCGTGCTAAGCCTTTTAATGAGTGAGATCATGCTTGTCGGCGTGAGTACTGAGAAGGATCCTGGCTTGATCCAAATGGTTCCACACTATCTTCGGCGCGAGCGATTTGTCGCTTTCTTAAAAACTTTCAAAAACAAATGTTTTACGCGGCCCTGCGAAGACCTGTGTGGAATCGCTCTTGAGGTCGCGCAGCCTAGGATCGCTCTCAGCCTCAAGATTCAACCCATTTGTTTTCCGACTTTGAACCCGTTCAGAACGTTCAGAAAGTTCAACGGACAAACGCCATGAAAGGCCCGTGTGGCCAGTTTTGAAGTAGCCTTCGATCAAGAAGCATCAAAGCCGAATCAGAAGGAGTAGATCTCGCCGGAAGAAGCTCGTGGAGTAATCGGGATGGATTCTCCGCAAATCATTGCAACAGCCGTTCTCCTAGACACAGAGAGGCTTCAATTCAAAAACCATTTGGCATGGACTTGCTACACTTTTACCCTTCGAGAGGCTCGCTGGGCCGAAAACCCGGAAGGGCGACCCAGGCAAAAGTTAGAGCAAGAGAAAAATACAAAAAAGACAAAAAAGAAGAAAAGAAAAAGACAAAAAATGCAAAAAGAAAAGAAAAAAGAAATGAACAATAGAAAATGAAAAGAAGCTCGCAAGGTCGAAAACCCGCATCGGGCACCTTGGCAAAAGTGAGAGCCTAAAAAAAAAAAAAAAAAAAGTGAAGGTTAAAATACCCGAGTGTACCTTAACCGGAACTACGTGAGGCTTGATTCCCATATTTGGGATACGTAGGCAACTTCATCATGAAGTCTAGCCCCCAACGCTTTCATAGCGTCTCAGTCCATGCAATGGTTTCGTTTTCATCCCAAAGTCCAGTGGCCGACACCCTTCAAGGTGATTGTGTCCATATATGTGTTGTGACCGTCTTCGTCATCTCTGTGTCTGAGAGTTTGACCATCGCCAATGAAGACTGTTTACAGATTGCTGCGGCACCATCCCAAACAAGGGGCAACTTTCCGTTGCCACAAGCCGCCATTCAAACTAGGGGCAACTTTCCGTTGCCTCCCACCCCCCTTCAAACCAGGGGTAATTTTCCATTACCTCCGATCCGAGGTTGCGCATCTCGAAGAGTAAGTTCCATGCTTGTTGAGCATCAGCTGTTTGAAAAATAGTTTTTGAAAATTTTTACTGAGGTTGACTATTTTCTCGAAAACTATCCCATTTTCCAAAACTGGACCATTGTCTTGGACTCAAAAAGGAAAATTTTCAGTGCCTGCAGCCTGACTTGCATGCTTTTCAAATCAAAAAATCGAACAAGTACGTTAATCCGACTCTCATTTTGATCAAACTTGTTTTAGTAGAAAGCAAAAACGAAAAGAATGGTTAAAATGATGAACTAGGGGCACAGTTGAGCCAGGCGTTCTGTCTTTCCCCCATCATCGACGTACTTGCCAGAAGAGCGCTCTGCCCACCAGAATAAATAGCTGTGAGCTAACGGTGTTGAGCATGAACCCACACCGTTCTATTTATCCATTAATCACCCCGGGGAGGGATGAAAAATGAGAGAATGAAGAATAGAGAGGTGTAAGTTAAGAGAAAAGTGAGAAAAAGGGTTTTTGAGAAAAAAAATCTGAGCTCGAGAGCCGAGTGATGTGAGAATCACAAATTAGAAAGGGTGGGAAAAAATGCCCAGAGAAACTGGCTCCTCGTGGTCCGAGGTCCCCCGTCTTCGTTAACGCGTCTATGTGTCGTGTCGTTGGTTTTGTTTACCTCAACCCTTGTTTTAGGTCTTTTCCGAGCGTGTCTCGTTGTGTTTAGGTCGTGTACCTTTATATTTGAGTCCTCCCCGCTGTGTTCAGTTGTAGGCTCGATATCCCGGTTTGAAAAACCCTCATTCAATTTCAAAAATCATTTATGCTCAAGAATGCTGTGCCATTCTCTACATTTGAGCGTGTTTCGACTCCAACCGGTTCCACCTTTGAGGCCGTCTTGTCAGATTGGGCTGTTTTGTTTAGAATTTGCTGTGTGCAGGATGAACCGAATGCTGTGCTAAGGGCTGTATACAGATTAATCCCTAGTAGAGCAAGGGCTGTGTGTCCAGAATCAGGCAGTGGGCTGCTTGGGTTATTTTGCTGTTGGCTGTTTTAGTTATCTGATTATTACAGTTCAAGTGTTCAATTTTCAGACAACCAATCAGTTCCATTTACATTGAGGTGTAACATGATGAGATGCGATGCAATACATGAGATATGTAAATGTAACACTTTTTAAGCAAAAATCTGTTCATTTAACTATCTTTTCAAATGCACAAGTGAAGAAAACAAAATCTGCCTGCGGCAGTACAAGGTAATCTATCTACCAACAAAAAGAAAAGTACAAGAAAGAAGAAAGATAACAAAAATCTGCATCCATGTCAAGCACTCCAAGGGCTGTCAGTCCGTCCTGGTCCTCTTCCTGGACGAGGGTCCAGGAGCATCATCAGCGTCGTCATTGGAGCCCGAGCTAGAACCGCCTCCGGTCTCCTCCTCTGATGACTCTGACTCGGCCTCTGCCTCCGCCTCTGACTCCTCGTCGTCGTCATCATCCGGGACTGGAGCTCGCGAGCTGCTCCCGACGTGAGAACGCCCTCCCCTGGTACAGGGAAATATCCTGCCCCCCTCATCTCTCTCCAGAGCAGGGACAGAAGACCCAGCTGGAGCACCTCCTGCCATGGGAATCTGGAAAGGAGGCTGAAAAAGTACATAAAAAGGGAAATGCATCAGTATACTATGAACAGTTTAAAGGTGCAGAATGCAATGCCGAGTATAGTGTATGAATGTCGTGAGCAATTTAACAGTGCAGAATGCAGTATATGAGTACAGTGTATGAATGCCGTGGGCAGTTTAACGGTGCAGAATGCAGTGTATGCAGTGTTCAGATACTGTGAGATCAGTGTATCAGGTGTTGTGCCGTGCATCAGATTATGTGAAGCAGTATATGAATGGTTTGAGGCCAGTGTCAGAAGGACATACCGGTATGCTGTAGAGGGCTAGGAGATCAAAAGTCCGCTGGAGCATCCCCATCATCGAGGCATTCAACGCCAACAACTGACGGGTGTACCCAGAAGAAGCCTGCAAAAGTATCAGATGCATCAATATTCTGTGGAATATCAAGTAAACTGAAATGAAATAACTGTACAAAATGCAGTAATACATACCGGAGGTAAGTCGGGGACATCGATGAACTCGTGACCAGCCGGTGGATTGGCGAAGGGGATCTGATAGGTCGACCCACCCTGCCCCTGGAAAGTCAGTACAGCGGGCAGGGCAGGCCAGCCAGCTCCCCGTCCTCCCTGCACTCCGCCCCTGCCACGGACCCGGGCCCTCCTCGCAGCCCCTACTCCAACTCCCGCTCCGGCCCCAGCCGCCGATGCCACAGACATGGCCCCCTCTGCTCGACGGCCGCTCAAAGGTCGCATCAGGTACGTCCGCACGTACTCCTGATAGTCTCCGGTACCTCTGAAGCCGGCCTCCTCCCAACCGATGGAGTAGTCATCCAGCTGCTCAGTGGTGAGCCCCTCGGTCTCCCTCATATCTGCAGGAGGGGGAACCGGGACTATCTGCTCAGGTAATCCCAGGGTCTGGCGTAGAAAACGCTCCCCCAGGTACCAAGCCCGACAGACCGGGCCCTCAAGCAAGATCCGGAAACGCGAGGTCTCCTCCGCACCAGGGAACCGACCCCGCATCGCCGCCGGCAAGGAAGCCCATGGCCGCCAAGTGATCTGAAAGTGACAGACAGTTTGTTATCTACTGTTATTGAAATATGCAGTGGAAAAGCGAAGTTTAAATGAACCGAAAGTAAAACATACCTCCGCGGGGGTGATGGTGTCGAAGTATCGGCGGAAGAAGCCGAATGTCTCCCGCGGCCGCCGGGTGCATCTCCCGTCAAAGCGCTGTGAAAAGGGGACGGCCAGGGGAGTCTCCGCAACTGGCACGGGGGCAAGCCTAGGAAAGTAGGCGTAAACCCACAACTGCAAAACAGATGTCAGTATGACCATCAGATAAAGCAGAATATACAGAATGAAGCAGAAATAGCAGAGCCGTGTGTTGTGCAGTGTATTGTTTGCAGTGTACAGTGTGAGCAGTGTACAGTCAGTGTAAAGCAGAATGTATGTGTGTGCCGTGTGTACAGTATACAGCAAGTATAGAGCAGACTACAGTGTGTGCAGTGTACAGAGTACAGAAAATATCGGACGGAAATGAAAAGCGGAGAAGAAGTGTACCTCCCAAGCCCGCCAGTAGCCTCCGAGTAGCTGGCCGCTGCCGCGCGAAGCCGAGCTCATATATCCATAAAGGGTGGCCAGAGCAGCGCCGCCCCAGTCATAGTGCAGAATGTCCCGGACGTCCACCAGTGCGCTGAGAAGACAGAGAGGCACGGTGTTCGCCCGATCGGCGAAGATGGTAGTCCCAAACAGGAACATGAGGAAGCCGCGAGCATACCTCTCCACGTCCTCCGGGGTCATCTCCGCCTCCTCCTCCAACGCAGGCTGGACTCGAAACTGGACCTCGAACCAGGAGTATCGGATGAAACCTGGACGAGCGAGAGGTGGTGCCTTCCCCAACAGATAAACCTGAGCGGCGGTCCACTCATCCATCGCGATGTCAAAAGGGATCGGATCACCCCCCACCCCGATGCCTGTGAGCATCGAGAAATCATGAGGGGTCATCGTCATATCCCCTGCAGCAGAGAAATGAAAAGAATCGGTGGTATCCCACCACCTCTCCGCCAGAGCGGCAAGGAGAGGCCTGCAAGTGGAGAGCCTACAGAGTCCTTGGCAGAAGGCGCCGAAACCCGCTCGATCCACGATACGTCGGACCGCGCTAGGGAGCTCATCATACCACTCCCGAGCACCAGTATTCCCATACCCGCGAATGGTATGGGAACCCTCCTGTAAACAGAAAATAATAATTGCAAGACAACATTCAAAATGCAGTTTTGAAAGAACAGATATAGCATGTATGCAAGTTTGTCAGATTCAGAAAAATACTGGGTGCCAGTGTGTATTCAGTGGAATACAGTGAGTGCAGTGTGTTTGAGTGATTCAGGGCTAGTGCAGTGTGTGTGCATGTGTCAATCTCAAGCAGATATCAGTTGTATGTATGTTTACAGTCAACTACAGTCTACAGCATGTCAGATTCAAGCAATTAAAGAGTACAACTAACTATGACAGTTTTGTATCCTACATTGCGAAAAGTAAAGCAGAAGAAAGAGAGTTACCTCGGAAGTGCCGAATGAAAGGTAGGAGGTAGGCTCACGCAGTAGTAGCTCAGGCGCCACATGCCTCTCGAAGCTCCGGAACTGACGCAGGCCGTCGGGGGGCAAAACATGGATCGCCGGCCGGTAGGTCGCCGGGTCGAACGGGCGCTCGCTCAGTGGTAGGAGCTCGACCCCGGGATCCATCTCGTGGTCCGGGGGAGTCCCGCCACGTGGAACATCGTCCGCCATATCGAAAATGATGAGAAAATGGCCGGAGGAAGGAAAACCAGGCCGGAATACGAAGAGTCAACCGAAAAGTCGACTCCCGAGAGGGTCGGAAATGGCCGGGAAGGCCGGAATGTGAAAAGGCATAGGAATGAAGAGGAAAGTGAGGGGAACAAACCCCGAAAAGACGGGAACGCCAAACGAGGCACCGAAACAAGAGTGTAATCGGTTGAAAATGTCCGAAACGCGAAGGAAATCGCGAATCCGACGACGAAACAGGCGTAGAACGCGAAGAAACGGAGAAATGAGGAGAGAGAAACACTCTAGAGAGAGAGGGCAAGAGATTTCGACGGTAGGGAAGTGAGGAATAGGGTTTTGAAACCCTATTTTAAAACACCCAAGGTGAAAAGTCAAAACTGCCTCGCATCAGCAACTGTTTGCCGGTCGGCAATGTTTTGTGCCGGCCGGCACTTTTTTGTGCCGATGGACTTATTTTGATGCCGGCGGCCAGCCGATGGCCTCCCCTTTCAGCCGGTGGGGTTCCCACAGCCTTGTTTAGGCCATATGAGAAGTTTTTGGTCTTCATAGCTCAAGAAAGTGCAAGAAAGTGCATCTCCGACGCTCAACCGGCCTCCGTTTTGACCTCGGGTCGTGTCTTCCGTGCGTAGCACTTCAACCCATGCAAGGTGTATCCTTTTCGTATCCTTTTGACTTTTTACAAGGTCCAAAAGTTGCCCCATGTGTATCGCATATCAATCGCACTGTTTTGTGCATTTCAAATCGTCGCACTGTTTTGTGCATTTCAAACCATCGCACTACTTTGTGCAATTCGAATCATCGCACTGTTTTGTGCATTTCAAACCGTCACGCTGTTTTGTGCATTGCATTCCGTTGCGCGGTTTTGCGGATCTAATTACATTACCTGCGTAGACCGCATGTTTGTAATCATTTCTTTACTTGCGTAGACCGCATGTTAATTACCTTACCTGCGTAGACCGCATGTTGGTAATCATTTCTGTACTTGCGTGGACCGCATGTTTGTAATCATTTCTTTACTTGCGTGGACCGCATGTTAATTACATTACCTGCGTAGACCGCATGTTTGTAATCATTTCTTTACTTGTGTGGACCGCATGTTAATTACATTACCTGCGTAGATCGCATGCTTGTAATCATTTCTTTCCTTGCGTAGACCGCATATTTATTGTTCAATTTCTTTACCTGCGTAGACCGCATGTATTGCTTGCGTAGACCGCATAATTGTCCGATTTCTTTCCTTGCGTAGACCGCATATTTATTGTTCAATTTCTTTACCTGCGTAGACCGCATGTATTGCTTGCGTAGACCGCATAATTGTTCAATTTCTTTCCTTGCGTAGACCGCATATTTATTGTCCAATTTCTTTACCTGCGTAGACCGCATGTATTGCTTGCGTAGACCGCATAATTGTTCAATTTCTTTCCTTGCATGGACCGCATATTTATTGTTCAATTTCTTTACCTGCGTAGACCGCATGTATTGCTTGCGTAGACCGCATAATTGTTCAATTTCTTTCCTTGCGTATACCGCATATTTATTGTTCAATTTCTTTACCTGCGTAGACCGCATAATTGTTCAATTTCATTACCTGCGTAGACCGCATGTTTTGATTGCGTAGACCGCATTACTATTTTCATTACCTGCGTAGATCGCATGTCTTGATTGCGTAGACCGCATGTTTAATTTCATTACCTGCGTAGACCGCATGTTTGGATTGCGTAGACCGCTTGATTTATCAATTTCATTACCTGCGTAGACCGCATGTTTTGCTTGCGTAGACCGCATGATTTATCAATTTCATTACCTGCGTAGACCGCATGTCTTGATTGCGTAGACCGCATGTTTAATTTCATTACCTGCGTAGACCGCATGTTTTAATTGCGTAGACCGCATGTTTAATTTCATTACTTGCGTAGACCGCATGTTTTGTTTGCGTAGACCGCATGTTTAATTTCATTACCTGCGTAGACCGCATGTTTTGATTGCGTAGACCGCATGTTTAATTTCATTACCTGCGTAGACCGCATGTTTTGATTGCGTAGACCGCATGATTTATCAATTTCATTACCTGCGTAGACCGCATGTTTTGATTGCGTAGACCGCATGTTTAATTTCATTACCTGCGTAGACCGCATGTTTTGATTGCGTAGACCGCATGATTTATCAATTTCATTACCTGCGTAGACCACATGTTTTGCTTGCGTAGACCGCATGATTTATCAATTTCATTACCTGCGTAGACCGCATGTCTTGATTGCGTAGACCGCATGTTTAATATCATTACCTGCGTAGACCGCATGTTTGGACTGCGTAGACCGCATGTTTAATTTCATTACCTGCATAGACCGCATGTTTTGATTGCGTAGACCGCATGATTTATCAATTTCATTACCTACGTAGACCGCATGTTTTGATTGCGTAGACCGCATGTTTAATTTCATTACCTGCGTAGACCGCATTTTTTTTTTTTTGATTACGTAGACCGCATATTTAATTTCAATACCTGTGTAGACCGCATGTTTTGCTTGCGTAGTCCGCATACTTGTCAATTCCATTACCTGCGTAGACCGCATGTTTTGCTTACGTAGACCGCATACTTGTCAATTCCATTTCCTGTGTAGGCCGCATGCTTATGATCAATTTCGTCGCCTGCGTAGACCGCTTGCTCCACGTACCTAGTTGTATTTCCATATGCATTGTCATGCTCCCCACTTGCTTTGCGGTGTCACGCATTTCGAGTACACTACTTTGCATGTTGCTAACGATATTGTACCTGTTAAGTTTGTTTTCTTTTCAGGCACGATATTGTATGTACGGTTCATTTGAGGTTGGTGCAACCAGACGAGCCGCACAGGTATTGTATCTCCCGAGTGAGACGCATTGAGAATTGTATAATTCTCTTACATCCTTTCTGCATTGTAGTGTAGCTCGGTGTGTGCTAGCTTAAAACTATCGCATGTATGCTTCATTACAGCTTTCTTTGCATGATCATAAGTTATGTCCGGCTTCGTGCATTGTTTTGCATTTTGCCCCTGCCTTCGGGCGCATATCTTGATTGTCTTGCATGTTTGTCTGAGTCTTCGGCCTTGTCAAAAATGGGTCGTCTCTAGGCTTTGACATTCACTCCCCTCATTGTTATGACTTTCGAGTTCTGTCAAAGAGGGGCAACTGTAGACACCCCATTTTTGACCGTCCTCAAGACTTGGACGTCACCGTTTGAACACACGGTGATTATCCATGTTTGTGTTTGTTTGGAGTTCCCGGAGGTCTCGGCTCGCGTGCCTTGCCTCAGGATCTCCGAACTCGACCGTTTAGTGTTTGGTTTTGCACCAAACACTTGTGTTTTGCCTTGGAGGGGCAGGGAATGCCTTGTGAGACATCCCCACACACCACCGGCAGTGGCTAGAGGCCACCGGCTGGTTTTTGCTGCTATCGGCACTTTTGTTTGCCGGTCGGCATATTTTATTGCCGGTCGGCATAATTTGTTGCCGGTCGGCACTGTTTTTTGTCGAAATAACATTTTTGGGCAGCTGACCACTGTTCATCCACTTTATGGAGATATTTTGTGCCAGCTATGATAGCTGGCACCAACTCTTCCCCCCTCCATACACGTGTATGGAGGGATCTCCCTCTAGCCAAGCTTGTTGTATAAGCTTTGCAAGAGGGAGTCCTATAAGAGAGGGGCTTTCCTCTTGGATCTAGGTTAGACTTTTGCAACCAAAAACCAGAGCTTAGAGATATAGATACATATTATCTCTATATCTCCCTCTCTCCCCTCCTTTGTGTGTGTTTCCTTGGCCTAAAGGTGTTTTTTACCTTACTTTTGCACCATTACACACACTATTACACCTTATTCCGAGATTGAGGAACTTGGGGGGTTGTTTCTTGAGTTTTTGGACTGGTTTTGATCAAAAGAAGAGGGCTAGACCATTTGTTCTTCAAGGATTCTTCAAGGGTGAGCATCTTGCTTTTTATTCCCCAAACTTGCAATAGTTTTATACCTATCTTGCTTGCTGTTTTAGCTCTTGTGTATAACATGAAAATGGCTTATATTTTCATGCTTTAGAACTTTCATTAAGGTCATTTTGTGGTTTGAGTGCAAACTCACTCTATTAGGCCTTGTTTGGTCACTTTTGTTGCCTCTTTGGTTAAGCTTTGGTCATCTTTGTATTTTGATCTCTTCACAACTGAAAATCAGTGTATTTTTAGTGTTAAAAAAGTCGGTTTGAAGTCTTGCATAGGGGAGGGACACCCCTCTCCCTTTATGGTCTTGTTTCCTTGAGTTGTGGCCCAAAAGGGTGACATGCATGCTT
This sequence comes from Camellia sinensis, assembly GCF_055761805.1. Taxonomy (NCBI): domain Eukaryota; kingdom Viridiplantae; phylum Streptophyta; class Magnoliopsida; order Ericales; family Theaceae; genus Camellia; species Camellia sinensis. The sequence continues at coordinate 37,116,116 of NC_138969.1, read as the reverse complement.
GCTTGGTTTTTGCTTCATTTCAGAACTTTTTGGGTGTTTTTAGGTCATGTAGGATCTCTGTTTTTGGCTGGATTTGTGCCTCCTTGTATGCTTGTAATACTTGCTTTGTATTGCTCCATTTTGCTTAGAAGTGTACCTCATGATTAGGCCATGATTCTTGTGTGTGTTGGCTTAGTTCCACGAAGCTTTTAGTATTGTTTTTCCATGCTTAAAGTCTGTTGGTTATCCATTTGGTCATGCTTGGCATGTTTGTCATAGGTGCTATGTATTTCGGCTTGAAAGCTTTGAGCATTTTGACCTCTAACATGCATGGTTGTGATTACCCTCATGATTTAACATCATCTAGGACCACATTTTAATCCAAGAATCATGTTTGTATGTGTGCATGCATGACCTCTTTTATGCCTTGATGGTGTACCCTCTTATGCCTAGGAATGATCCTTGGTGCATATGCCTCTTGGGAGTCACCTTAGCTGCCATTTTAGGAGGGTTTGGAGTCCTATTTTGGTCTGCAAAATTCTGTTTTTATTTGTTTTAATCATCCCATGAGAGGTCATGTTGGTGGGAGTAAGTTGTCTCCTTTTTTATGCCTTAATCTTGGGACCATAACCTTTCTTGTTAACATGAGATGTTGCCCATCATTTTGAGCATTTTTTTTGGTGCTGTTTTGGGGTGGACTAAGGTTTGTCCCTTTATGGTTCAAGGCCCCCATTGCATGCTTGCTTTATGTTTGTTGTATGGTTGTTCCATTAAGCCTCGTAGCATGTGAATCCCATTCCCAAATTGGTCCATATTTGCATCGTATTTGCATCTTGTATGCTTGGCATTATACATTTGTCATGTTGGTTGCATAATGCTTGTTGTGCTTCGTATCTTGGTATCATCTTGCATGTTGAGCCATGCTTGCATAACATGCATTGCATTCACTTGGTTTGGGGTGTCAAACCAAGTGTGGGAATCAAGGAACATTCATACTTCAAGTGATGTAATGTGCCTTGATTCCCGGTCACCGGGGCCTTTGACTCCAACTTGATAAGGCTTCGGTCCTCATTTTGTTTGTTGCATGCATCTTTATATCAAATGGCAAATTTGATTCTTTGAACCACCATGCACCATTGATGGTTCAAAGATCGAAGGGCATGCTTCCTTGAGTTCAAAACATGATAGGAAGCATAACCATGCGCACATGTACCTGAAAACCCCATGCCATGCACTGTCTGTTCTCTGTTTGCTGTCAATTTGTCTTCTGCAGGAGGTTTCTGCCGACCGGCAGAATTTAGTGCCGACCGGCAGGAAATTCTGGAGTGCCGGTGGGAATTCTGTCTGGCCGGTGGTGCTCTGTAGCACGTAAGGAACCTGCTCCAGGACTTGGGCAATTTTCAGAGAGACAAGTCAGTACAAATAGAGGTGGCAGGGGTACGGTACGGGTTTTTCGGGCGAGCCAATTTCCGAGCATGCATCATCTGCGCACTCCGAGGCAGAGGCTGTGGCCATCCTCCTTTTCTTTCGCATCCTTCCTTTTAACTAATTAGAACATTCTGTAATAATTTTATTTGTTTATTATTTTGGGACTGTAATATTTATTTGGTCCCTCCGAGTGAGGGCAAATCTGTAATAAGTGTGTGTGGGTGGTGTGTATGTCTTCCAATCCCCACTTCTTTCTTCCCTTTTATTTACCTGCTTATGATGGTAGATTAGGGCATCTTTAAAATTAGCATACCTTATGCTATGCATGCGTGCATTCATGCATTTGTACTGCATGTACCGGGCTCGGCACATCATGCTAACTGCACTTGTATTTCAATTCCAAGTTGAGAACTTGTTAGTTGCAGCATTTCACATGCCATCTTTAGGATAGCTGAGCCTATCTAATTGCATCCTGCATGTGTTGCATTAGGCAATTTGACATGAACTAGGACACGCATGTTTGCTAACTAGTTTACTATTTTGGCACAGAGTACGATGTAAGTATTTATGCTTTAGCATCTCACATGTGTGTGAATGTTAACATGATAGTATGTTTGCCATGCGGCTAAATGCTTATGTGTTAAAATGTTTGAAATGCCTGTGGGTGAAGGTTGGATTGTTTGAGTTTGAAAAACTCATTAAAATCCGTGTTTTAGCCTACTTGCGAGTAGCAAAATTTAAAGCATTTTCAAAACGAACGGATATGCAATGTTTCTTTCCAACTTAGCCAATCTAGTCTATACTTGTTTGCTGCGCGCATAACATAGTAATTCTAGGCTAATAATTGGAATAAGAACACATAACGTTTTCAAAATCGGATATCATGGTTAGTAGAGGCCGGTCTTCGGACCGGGCGAAAGGGGGTGCTCATAGCTGACCTTCCCCGATCGTACCCAAGCTCCCGAGCCGAGACAACTCCGGTGATGACGGACATGTGGCCTTCGGCACCGAGTCAGGGTTTCCTAAATTTCCCCATTTTAAAAAATATTTAGGTGGCGACTCTGTATCTGGCAAAGCAGTCCATGTTTGGCACTACTTTTTCAAAAATCTGTTTCTCAAAACGATTTGCCAGATTTTGACTCTTTGGTTCAGATTAAGAACCGCGACAATAAAAATCGCGAGTCCGAACTGTAGCATGAGGCCCGCGGGCGCGCCTACACTTTGTCCTTCAACTGTGGAAGTTGAGGAGTTGCCCATAAAAAGTTGTTCATCGTTGTCCACTTTAGAATAAGATGTGAACAACTTTTTGTTGGCATAGATATGGTGCGTAGCACCAGTGTTCACCCACCATTCTTTAAGATTTCCAACAAGGTTTGCCTCAGAAACAACTACAGAAAGATTTCTGTCATCGACACCATTGAAAATTTTGTCAACTTCGATCATATTAGCTTGAACAGGCTTCTTACTTGATCTTCCTTTGCCTTTGCCTTTGCCTTTGCCTTTGCTACAGCAATCTTTGGTCTGATGTCCCTCCTTGTCACAGATGTAACATTTGCCATTAAACTTGTACTTCTTAGTTTCCCCTCCTTTAGAACCTTGCACGGAACTTTCTCAAAAAAACTTTCATTTCTTTGCTTTTAGAGAATGTTCCACCACATTTTCCTTAGACTCCATGGGATACTTACTAGCCCGCTTCTCAGAATTACGGTTGTCCTCCTCAATCCTTAAACGTACAATCAATTCTTCCAAAGTCATTTCTTTGTGCTTGTGTTTGTGGTAGTTCTTGAATTCCTTCCGATCTTGTGGTAATTTCTGAATTAAGGCTACAACTTGGAAGTATTTACCGAGAGACATGCCTTCTGCGGGAATGTCATCCAGAATGAGTTAGAGATCTTGAACTTGGCTGATCACAGTCTTACAATCAACCATCACAAAGTCCAGGAATTTGCTAACCACAAATTTCTTTGAGCCAACATCTTCTGTTTTGTACTTTTTCTCCAAAGACTTCCAAAGTTCATTTGTCATTTTGATAGAACTATAGACGTTGTATAATGTGTTGTCAAGTCTGTTTCCGGCAAAGGAAATCAGCATGTTTCCAGGCATTGACCGCAGCAACCACTTGCCGATTAGTTTCATCCTCTTTCAGAGTAGGAGCATCCTCACGTAGAAAACGAGTCAGGTTTAAAGTTATAAGATAGAATTGCATTTTATGTTGCCAACTTTTAAAATCAGCTCCTGAGAACTTCTTTGGCTTCTCACTGTGATTGACTGGCACAGTCACAACAGGATGAGGGATTGGCGAAATTGCAGCCACCATACTCATACTTGTTTGAGCATTAGTTTGTCCAGTTTTAGTAGCCATGAATTCTAAATTATAAAACAAAATTATAATTAGAATTTTATACTACACAAAAAATTTAAACCAAAACTACAAAATTAAATTCTGTAAAAATAAAAAAAAAACAAGAATTGTAACTTTTATTTTCAATTAATTTGAAAATAAAATAAAATTTTATTTGATCAAATTAATTCCACACAGAAAAAATAAATTTCTGTAACACTTCAATAATTAAAATACTGAAACATAATTTTAATTAATGAACACTCAGAAATTATTTCTGAAGACCAAAATTAATTTTTGACAAACTTTACAAATAAATATTCTAAATTGTTAATGACACCAGTATATTACTACTAGTTGTCAAAGAAAATTGTGACACCCTATATATTTAATTAATACACAACCAACCACGATTATTAATAAAAATAATAATAATCTATAATAGTAAAATAAAATAATTAATTTTGTGATTGTATGCGATAAAGTATAATTTAATAATAATAATAATAATAATGGAAGTAATAAAATAAATAGCTATACGTGCTATATAAATTAATTTGTTATTGTGGTTATCAATTATATAATGAGGAGATTTATTTAGGGGCTAAGTTAATCACTAATTAGTGTGAGAAGATTAACATGCATAGATATAATTAAACAAATTAAGTACCATTAATTACAAGGATTGCGAATCTGCTGAGATGAAGGAGTGGGGGGCCATCTAGGATTAGGGAGGGGAGGTGAGTCATTACCTTGGGGCCATTAGATAAGGATGAGTCATCACTTGAAGTTATGTGTATAAATAGAGGGAGAAGGCCATTAGATAAGGATGAGTCATCACTTGAAGTTATGTGTATAAATAGAGGGAGAAGGTGCTGTAAAGTGAACGGAAAAAAAAAAAAAAAAAGGAATCTGCGAAAAAAACATAAATATAGAGAGCAAGGGAAGGGCCGAAAACCAATGGAAATAGAAAGGAATTAGTAAGACTCAATCTTAATGTGGGTTATATTATATCTTGAGTCACCATAATATATTTTACATATGTTTTGACTTACCATAATTTATTTTAAACAGGTTGTATTTTGTAAATTATATTAATATTTCAATTATGTGGGTTATTTTCTGAACTCTATTTGTTTAAAATGAAACCCATGGATATGTTTGTTTAAATTTTAGTATATATTTGACTATGACCTTATAAACAATTATGTTTTGTAAGTACCACCACGGAAGTCTCACGCCTTGGGGGACTTAAATAATTATTGGCCTCTGTTTGGCCACTTTGTGGTCCTCTGTTTGTCATGGATCCATTGACCTCTGTTCTAACTGTCACTTCTGTGACCTCTATTATGTTTTGTTCTGTACCGTAGTTATGGTTATTTATTTATATGATTTATGTATTTCAGTTTCTGCCACTTAAATAATTTATTTACCAAATTAAGTTATGTAAATGTTTTGACTCAACTAACTATCCATGGTTATTTTGTATTCCCTATACTCTTGGCATAATATTTCTCACTCTGTTGTGTGCTTATAGCTATTACCCTTTCAGGTGATGAGATGTAAGGAAGACCCATAACCTCATGTAGTGAAACATATGCAAGAAATTGATGCGGATCCGCTAATTTGTTTTTCTTTTCTTTTCTTCCTGTCATTTTTTTTTTCTGATGGCCGATCGCTGCATAATAAAATAATAAAAGCCTATGGATATACTTTTTTTTAAAATAGTAGAATGAAGTAACTTTCAGTTTAATTACTTTTATTTCAGTTTGCCTCCGCTTGCACAGTTTAATTTGCTACGAGTAGAATAAGTTAGTAAGTTGCGATTCTAACTGTGTGTGTCAATTTCCGACCACATTGCCAACTAAGTACTCAGCTGGAGAACACCGGCATAATAAATTAAGCCCGAACGATCTGCAACAGAAAGAAGAGATTCCGGCGGTCGTTCGTCCACCCAAGGGCACTCCAACGATCAAGTCAGTTATCTCTCAAAGATAGCAAAAGTGCTTAACTCACTATTCAGAATATAAATTGCGTACCTTAGACCCATTGGGGTGCCTCCTTTTTATAGCCAATACAATCCTAGTCCCAATAAAAGCCTAGCTCTAGTGGACTTAGGATTACTGCTAATCTTGGACTCCTAGTAGAATTGGGATAAACTCTCTAAGAGTCTTATCTTTACCCAAACTGAAGTCTTCTCTCATTTTAGGACTTTTGTCCCTTATCCGCTTATCCTGAATTCCGGTATTCTCGCAGATAACCTCGGCCTAGCCGAGATCACCTCGGCGTCATGTCCAGGACATGTGGCACCTCGGCTGACACTTTGGTGCTACCTCGGCCACATGTTGTTACTCAAAAATTATGTCCTCACAACTGCCCCCTAGGTTCTATTACCTCGGCATACTAAGGTGATGGAACCTATATCAATTCTTCCATGTTGCATGTCGGTTAAGCTCGTTTCAACATTTATTGCCAAAGTCATAACTTGTCAGCTCAATATGTCCAAGACATATAGCCTGCTTTCACCAATGTCTCAGAACCAATAACCAGGTTCATTCAAGTTTCTCAGCCGAGATCATCCTCCAAGCCGAGGTACTGCTCCATTAAATCAAGAACTCGAAGAGCTCGTTTATACGAATGAGCTGTCACGCATAAAACTCAACCGTTCTTGCCACGTGTTTTTCCCCCACTAGACTGTGTCCGATACGGGCCATTAAGTCGCCTTGCACCTGCGTGCGCCGTCTGACAAACACATTGTTTGAGGCACATCAATTGCGTTTTGCCACCTCTTTGCATTTTTGACAAAACTTCTTCCCTCTCTCCTCGTCTTCTCACCTCTTCATCATTACTTTTGCGAAAAAACCCTCTCTCTCTCTTACTTTCTCAAATCCACCATTGTCTTAAGCTCGCAAGCTCTGTGAACACTTCCAGTCTTCCCCTCCGGCGAAGCTTTCACCGTTCTGTCGTTCTGCTGTTGTCGTCTGACTTTAGTGAACTCAATGCCGGCTTTATTTTTCTTCTGTGAGTTACTTATTCCTCCTTTATCAGTCTGTGTTTCTTTTCAAAAAGCTTTCATTACTCGTCGCCATTGCTATTTTGTTCAAGTTCTTGATTGTGAATCATGTATCTAAGCACGTTTCTTTTATGATTTCATTTTTTCCCAATTCGCTTCTTGAATACACACTGTTCACCCATTTGTTCACTTTTGCCACAATTCTTGGAAGTTTATCACTATTCTTGACTCTGAATCATTGCCCTTGTTTCTGTTTTCTGTGTTTTCTCCAGATCCTTGCCTTCAATCTTTGTTTGCCTAGTCTTAGGTTTGGGATTCATCGTAGAACTTACTGTCTTTAGGAAAAACTAAAACACTCTTCATTTAGATCCTCAGAATTTCTCGCCCCATCCTTCTTCTAGGTTTTACTGAGGCCACTCCAACCTTTCATAAAACACACATTTTCTAAAATTCCTCCTTCTCTCCAAGCTGATATCATGGGTATGTGGAGGCATAGGGTAGACACCTCAACTAAATTAGAGTATTTTAGGCAGGAGTTTTCCATTCCGGCCGACGTCCATTTGAGGTTGGCTGGAGAGGACGACTCCATTATGCCCACTGTTGACTCCATGCCCTTCCCAGTCGTCGCCTTTATTGAATGTGGACTTAGGCTTCCATTAAACATCCTTTTTCGAGAAGTCCTCCACTATTACAAATTAAACCCGATGCAGCTTGCCATCAACTCTTACCGAGTTATAAATGGTATAATTGCCTTAGCACGCCGAGAAAAAGCTAGGGTAACCTTAGCCGATATTCAATACTGCTATGCCATGTGCAGCCTGAAGTTAGAAAAAAGGCTATGTCTACTACCTCAAACTGAGGTCCACTGAATACAAACTTGTTGCCGACCTCCCAGACTCCAACAAGGGAACCGGGGACGATTACTTCATTGTCTTGGGCAACTGGGAGTTTGCTCCAGATGAAGACCTTCCATCTTTACCCTCTTAGCCGAACAGTATTCATAGAGGGTAATGGTAAGAGCCAAGTGTTGCATTTACTTGTTTTTCAAGCTTTTAGTACTTTGTTCCTTCTATATATTCTGACGTTTGTTTTTCTTGTAGTTCTTCCACAACCACCCAAGGGCTTTCGTAAGTCCTTCTATTCCAGTAAGGACCTCAAAGAGATGTTGGACCTGCCAGTTCATAGGCGGAGAGCTCCCTTGCTTTTGAACTTCATCCCGACCTACAAGTCGGTGCTTCCCTACGTCCCAAAGAGAAAAAAAAAAGCAATTATCCCCCTTGCACCACAACTCCTCCAACAGCCTCATCATCTCGGCCAGATCAAGGATCGACCTCGGATTCAGTAGTGCAACCATCAACCTCGGCTCCATATCTGATCCCACCATCTCAACGCCAACGCCGTCGTAGAACTGCAATTGTCGCCAAGATAGGTCGCTAGAAAGCTATCGTTGAAGATATTCTAGCCGGCATCCCTGACTCGATTAACGCTCAACTAGCACAAACCTAGCCTCAACCAAAGCAAAAGCCAAAAAGACTCAAGAAGGCTTGGCCTAAGGCAACAGTGACTCAGATTGATACTGAGGACACCTTGCTAATTTCAAAATTGGCTGAGAGTGAGAAGACCCCTTCTTCTGCCAAGAAGAGGCCCGCCGAGGCCCAACCATCCGAATCTACTATATCAAAGAGGCCGAGGTCGTCTTCTGCGACCACCTCGAGGCCATTAAAACATGATTCCCCCTAGGCCCCGCCAATCACAATCGACGACAAGCCAGTTAAGGCTGGTGATAGCGCCAACGACATTGAGGTCGGCGTTGTCCTCTCCACCGCCTTGCTTCTGCTCGAAGATCTTAATCGTAACGCTAAGATGAGTGTAGACACCCCATTTTTGACCGACCTTAAGACTCAGATGTCACTGATTGAGCGCTTGGTGATGTTGCATAATGTGCTCGTTCAGAAGTTTCAGAGTTGCGGCCGTGAGCCCTGCCTCCGGACTTCCGAACCCTCTTTTGTGCCTTGTCTCGGTTTGCGAACCAGACTCGGTTTTCTCTGTTTCTTTTCCTGAGGGGAGGGAGAGGTCCCGTAGACCATCTCTCAATGTCCGCAGGCTACATTTCGTGGCCGTAGGCCATTTTGCCCATTTCGGAGTCCGGTTTCCGGTTTTTCGGGACCGTTGGCCGTGTGCCTCGGTTCGGGACCGCCTAACCACCTCCGCTTGTTCTAATTTTTGGCATACTCCTTATTTTCTCCCTTTTGAGGGACACTGGGGTCTGAGAAATCTACTTCGTGGCCGAATGCCACTTTCGGTGCTTAACAGCCCATTTTCGGGACCTCGAACTGCGCGTTTTGGTCCCCGAGCATTCGTTTTGCAACGGTTTTCGTTCATTTTTGGCAGGTACCTCTGTTTTATCACCGGGGAGGTCACTGAAGGGTGGGAGGCCAGCAATTGTTGCAGCAACCGGTTATACATCCTCCGACGCCCTCCGGCGCCCGTTTTTCGCACTTCCGGGCTAATGTTGAACACCTTGGGCCCATTTTCTCGAACTTCGAACCACATATTTGTGATGTACACACATGGGAGGACCCTAAAACATGGTGGCCGGCCATTAATATTACTTGACCCTTTTGACCCCCTCTTTCCGAGCTAATGTTGAACCCCTTGGACCCACTTTCTTGGACTTTTAACCACAGGGTTGTGTTGTACACACATAGGAGGACACCATCAGTTGGTGGCCGGCCACTAAATCTGATTGACCCTTTTGACCCCTAGCCGGCCGGCTAGAGGGTGTGGCCGGCCGGCCACCTGCAGTAAAAGTAACAGGCCGGCCGAGCTCCTTGCACTGTGCACTTTACAGCTGTGGAGCTTTATCCCCCAGAAAATATCTTTATCCGGGGGATATTTTGTGGGGGAAAGTTTGTCTCCTTTTCCCCCACCTTTACACCCCCTTTTTGGCCCTTATAACAAGCAAGCTATATCATTTGTTGGGGTTAGAAAATTTGGTCTTCAAGCTTCCATACACAAAGCCATCTCTATACCTCTCATTTCCTTAAAAATTCCTAAGTCCCTAAGCACCATTTCTTCTACACCACCAAGCTCTACCATCACCACCTCATTTTCAGCAACAAGGAAGGCTTCTCAAAGGCTAAAGGAGCTGCAAATTGATCCAAGAAGCAACAAAAGCTTTAGTCTTCAAGGGTAAGTAACACTTCTCCTCTTTTGACCCTTTTTCTTGATCCATTTGTAAGCCCCACATGATTTTTGTTTCAAGCTCCGGCCCTAACTGAAAGGGGCCTTATTTTGAGCTCATTTTCACTTTTCATTAAGGGCTCAATCCTGTTTGAGCCATCCATGATGCACTTGCTTCATTGATCCTCTTATATGTCATAATCTTGCATGCTATTTTTGGCCCATGAGTAATCTGTTTTTGAGCATGTTGTAAAATGATATTAGGCTTATTTTGAGCCCTTCTTCAACATTGAATAAGGGCTCAACACCATTTGGGATTTCCATGTTGTACTTACCTTTATACTCCTCTTTTATTCCCCATTCTTGCATGCAATGGCAGCCTACCATGCTTTTGTTTTTTGCCATTTTACAGTTCTGAAAAAGTGCTTATTTTGGTCCATTATTCATATTTCATTTAGGTCCTTTCATGGTTTGGGACCTCCATATGCCACTTCATGTTATATCTCTCTTTTATTCCCCATTCTTGCATGTTTAGTTAGCCTATCATGCTTTTGTTTTTGGCCATTTTACAGTTCTGGAAATAGTCCTATTTTGGCCCATTCTACATGTTTTATTAAGGGTCTTTGGCTGTTTGGTGAATATTTTGCATACCTCATGTTATAGCCACTTTTGAGCCTCATTTTGCATCACATTTCTATCATGTTTGTATACTGATTTTGGGGCTGCCATATACTGTAAATATTCATATTTTTGGTCCCTCTTCAGTGTTGTAGAAGGGAATTTTTCAGTTTGGATTTTGTTTATATCACTTGCTTCATTACCCCTCTTTTGGCCCCTATTCTTGCATGCCATTTTTGCCATACCTATGCTTGCTGTTTGGCCATGTTTATAACTGTGAAAGTGCCTTTTTTTGGGACTATCTAGCTTCTGTCTTTGCATCGCATGTCCATATTGTGCATGTTTGGCATAGCTATAGGTCATTTCGGGCGCCTAAATTCGCATTTCGGGACAATTCCATGCATTTGGTGTCATTTCGCCTCATTTCGGGACTGTTTTCCCCCATATTTTAGTGCTGAAATTCCATTAGAATGATTGTATCACATTTCCATATCGTTTACATCGCATTTTGCCATTGCCTCGGTTTGCGTGCTCGTGTGCACGCATTTCGAGGCACTTCATTTTCATCCGTCGGCATCCTATGTGAGTGTGGCTGAGGCTCACTCATGTTGGTATAAGCCCACATCATCATTTCATGTCATTACATCACATTCCGTCATTGCCTCGGTTTGCGTGCCCATGTGCACGTATTTCGAGGCACTTCATTTTTATTCGTCGGCATCCTATGTGAGTGTGGCTGAGGCTCACTCATGTTGGTATAAGCCCACATCATCATTTCATGTCATTGCATCGCATTTTGTCATCGCCTCGGTTTACGTGCCCGTGTGCACGCATTTCGAGGCACTTCATTTTTATCTGTCAGCATCCTATGTGAGTGTGGCTGAGGCTCACTCATGTTGGTATAAGCCCACATCATCATTTCATGTCATTGCATCGCATTTTGTCATCGCCTCGGTTTGCGTGTCCGTGTGCACGCATTTCGAGGCACTTCATTTTTATCCGTCGGCATGTGAGTGTGGTTGAGGCTCACTCATGTTGGTATAAGCCCACATCATCATTTCATGTCATTACATCGCATTCTACCATCGCCTCGGTTTACGTGTCCGTGTGCACGCAATTCGAGGCACTTCATTTTCATCTATCGGCTTCTTATGTGAGTGCGGCTGAGGCTCTATCATGTTAGTGTAAGCCCATATCATATTTCCATGTCATTCGCATTGTGTATGCCATTGTCTCGGTTTGCGTGCCCATGTGCACGCATTTCGAGGCACCTCATTTTCGTAGCATAGTGCATACTAGGTTGTATCTTAGATTGCATTCTGTCATTTTCTCAGTTTGCGTGCCCGTGTGCACGCACTTCGAGGCACCTCATTTTCATAGCATAGTGCATACTAGGTTGTATCTTAGATTGCATTCTGTCATTTTCTCGATTTGCGTGCCCGTGTGCACGCACTTCGAGGCATCTCATTTTCATAGCATAGTGCATACTAGGTTGTATCTTAGATCACATTCTGTCATTTTCTCGGTTTGCGTGCCCGTGTGCACGCACTTCGAGGCATCTCATTTTCACAGCATTGTGCATACTAGATTGTATCTTAGATCACATTCTGTCATTTTCTCGGTTTGCGTGCTCGTGCGCACGCATTTCGAGGCATCTCATTTTCATAGCATTGTGCATGCTAGGCTGTATCTTAGTTGCATTTCATGCATATCATGCATATTGCATCGTGTCCGGAATAGGAGTTAGCCCGGGCACGGGAAACGAGGTACATTTCATACTCCGAGTGACGGAATGTGTCTCAATTCCCCAGTCACCGACACTCCGGATTATCCATGATGGAGTTAGGTTTTAGCTGTAGTTTCATGTGTATTCATCCTATATTGAGTTGTGCATTTCGACTCCTCGGCCATCATGCCTCGGTATGCGTGATTGGTGGCACGAGGATCGAGGCATGCATATATTTGTGAAAATACATTGCTATGCCCCTTTCCTGCTCTCTGTTGCAGCAAAACGAAGAATCAGCAACTTTTTGGGGCTTGGCACGCATTTCAAGAACAGGTGTAAACAGAGGCTAATTGGGGCATTCCGGTGGATTTCCGCGCAAGACAACCCGGACATGCATCATCCATCAGAAGCAAGGCAGTCCCTGGCTTGCATGCCAGTTTTATTTATTTTCTTAGTTAATTTGTTAATTAATTAGGAATTTGTACATTATTCGGACTGTAATATTTTGGACTGTAATATTCTTTTATTCGGGACTGTATTATTTATTCGGACCCTCCGAGCGAGGGCCACAACTGTAATAAGTGTGCGTGAGTGTGATGTATGTCTTCCAACCCCACGTCTTTCTCCCTTTTATTTATCCGCTTATGATGGTTAGATTAGGGCATATTTAAATTAGCATATAGTATGACAGCATGTTTGCATCATTCATCTGTATTGCATGCACCGGGCTCGGCGCATCATATTAACTGCATTGTACTTTCAATTTCAAAGTTGAATACATGATAGTTGTAACATTTCATATGCCATCTTAGAATAGCCGAGCCTGCTATAATTGCATTTTGCATGTGTTGCATTAGGCATTTCTGTATAGTTAGGATCATACATGATTTCTAATGAATTCCTATTTTGGCTTGGAGTACTCGGTAAGCTTTATGCTTTAGCATCCTTGCATGCGTGTGAGTGACTTCCATGAATAGCATGCTTACCATGAGGCTATGTGCTTATCTGATATAACTGCCTGAATGCCTGTGGGTGAAGGTTGGGTTACTTAAATTGGAATAAATCATCAAATGTTTTAAAGCCTACTTGCGGGTAGCAAACCATTTTCAAAAACAAACATGAAATGTTTCGTTCCAATTCAGGCGACCCGGTCTATATTTGTATGCTGTGCGCATCACATAGTAACCTAGGCTAATAAACCGGAATAAGAACTCACAATGTTTTCAAAAATTGATATCATGGTTAGTAGAGGCCGGTCTATGACCGGGCGAGCGGGGGTGCTCACGAAGTGACCTTCCCCAATCGTACCCAAGTTCCCGAGCCGAGGCAACTTTGGTGATGATGGACACGTGGCCTTTTGGCACCGAGTCAGGGTTTCCTAAATTTCCCAAAATAAAATATTTAGGTGGCGACTCTGTATCTGGCAAAGCAGTCCATGTTTGGCACTTCTTTCAAAAATCAGTTTTCTCAAAACGATTTGCCGGATTTGGACTCTTTGGTTCAGACTTAGAACCGTGACTAACGAAAGTCGAGTCCGAGCTGTGGCGAGGTCCCCCGCGGGCTTGTTACAATGAGCGAATACGAAAATTTTACTTTGATGCTGTAGCATTCCGTTCAAGTAAGTTCTTTACACTTGGTATTTTTCTTTCTTTTTCTTTCGATACTTAGAGAATTTTCTAATAACTTCTGCTCTGTCCATTTTCCTTCAGGCGATCCAGCACGTCCACCCCTTCTCAATGCAATCTTTTTAAATGAGGAAGGAGTTGGCTGACAAGATCAAGGAGGTCTCTGGTTTGCAGAAGACCCTCAAAAAGACCGAGGGAAGGATGAAGACCTTGTCAGATCAGGCCGAGGCAACCATCAAGGCTAAAGATGAGGCCGAGGAAAAAGCTGACGCTGCCGAGACTATTGCCAAGGTCTTCACGGCTGAAAAGAAAGAGGCCGAGGCCCAAAAGGAACTACAAGATGCCTTGGCCACAAAAGCTGCCGAGATCAAGGCCGCGGATGAAAAGGCATACAATGAGGGGGTGGCCGATGTCTCGGCAGACTACAAGAGTCAGGTGAAGCAGGCATGCAACAAGGGTTTCACCCTTGGTTGGATGGCTGCTCTAAAAAAGCTTGACGTCCTCGAGGACTCCCCCTCAAGAATGCCAACGTCCTCGCCCTATCATTTCCCCCTTACTCCATGCCAATCCGAAGACGATTTTGGGTCTGAGGAGGAAGCTTTGGTGAGGAAATCGAAGGAAGTTGCTGGGGCCAAGTCCCCTACTCCAAATGAGCAAGTCCTAGACTTGACTCAAGACAAGGAAGGTGAGGTCCCCAAAAATGACACTCCTGAGAAGACAACATCGAACGTGCCTATTGCCGACAAGAGCATTGACCAGACTCTCAAAGAGATCGATACCGAGCTCGCTGCTGAGAAGGACGCCGAGAATAATTCTCCAATGTCTTCGGAGCCCCATCCTACTGCTGATGCCCAATAGTCTTGGTTTTTTACTTTGTACCTTTGTCTTACTTTTTGAATCAATGTAAGCTTGAATCTGGCCGAATTACCACTTTTGTAATTTCTGAACAACTACTCTTTTGGTCGGCCGAAGTGTCCTCTTTTTTTTGAACTGATTCTTCTGAATGCGAGTACAATTTCCTTTCTATGACACTTGTATGATTCTGTACTTAGAATAATTTTGCATGCTTTCAAGCATACACGTTATCTGTGCAATTTCCTCGGGGTGATATACCTCGGTTATACAAACCAATGGTTTACCTCGGCAAGTACGCAAGTACACAAGTACTTCTTTTAATACAACCTTGGTCTTAACTTGTAATTTTTTCTAAAAAATTTCAACAAGTGTTTAGACCAATTTTCTTTTAGTCATAACATCGGTTTAACTTCAACTTGTAAACTCAAGTTTCAACAAGTGTAAAATGTGACCTTGGTTTAACTTCAACTTGTAAACTTAAATTTCAACAAGTGTTTTAAACCAATCTTCTTTTGAGACAACCTCAGTTTAACTTCAACTTGTAATTTTTTCTCAAATTTCAACAAGTGTTAAACATGACCTCAGTTTAATTTCAACTATTTCAACAAGTGTTAAACATGACCTCGGTTTAATGTCAACTTGTAAATTTTTCTCAAATTTCAACAAGTGTTAAACCAATCTTCCAAGCATCAATTTTCAACCCTAGCCCTCTGCCCTCTAATGTGAACCTAAGTTCCACTTGGGTTCTCATTTAAGACTGGGGCTTTGACCTTGTTACAGAGGTCAGATTCAGATAAAGACTGGCTAAGGTAACTAACCTCGGCCTTTTTGTTAATCTGACTGATACGTACTTAGTTCCAATCTGAGTTTGATTCTGCCAAAATGACCAACCCAGGTTATCCCAACTTAGTTCAACTCTATTATATGCAAGTAAAAGTTCTACTCTGCCATATAATAAGTCTAAGTTATTCGTCATGTTTCACTTAGAAACATCACCAACTAAGTTCAACTCTATTATATGCAAGTAAAAGTTCTACTCTGCCATATAATAAGTCTAAGTTATTCGTCATGTTTCGCTTAGAAACATCGTCAACTTAGTTCAACTCTATTATATGCAAGTAAAAAGTTCTACTCTGCTACATAATAAGTCTAAGTTATTCGTCATGTTTCGCTTAGAAACATCGTCAAGTATCCGGTCAATCACATTACATAAGTTTAAAGATCAAGCTAAAACTTTATTACTTTTGCTAATAACAAGATAAAAAGAAATCTTAGAAAACGAGAAAATCTAGTGGTAGAAAAACTTTAGATTGCAAGTATTCCAGGGTCTTGGCAATTATTTTCCTTCACAGTCCTCAAGCCGATATGCCCCATTGCCAAAGACCGAGATGATTCTGTAGGGTCCCTCCCAATTCAGGCCAAGCATGCCCTCTCTGGGATCCTTCTTGTTGCCGACGACCTTTCTCAGGACGAGGTCACCAACTTGGAACTCTCACGGGTTCGCCTTCTTATTATAAGCCCTAGCAAGCTGCTGCTGGGATGCCCCCAACTGAATTGATGCTTTCTCCATTCTCTCTTCTAGCAGATCCAGACCTCGGGCTATAAGTACATCATTAGTTCCATTCTCTACTCCCTGGGTTCTGATCCCTGGGATGCCGACCTCCAGAGGAATGACTGCTTCTGCGCTATAAGCCATGGCAAATGGGGATTCCCCAGTTGATCTTCTCGGCATAGTCCGATATGTCCAGAGTACACTTGGCAATTCATCCACCCACTTTTCCTTTGCTGCTTGCAACCTCTTCTTAATCCCATCCAAGATGACTTTGTTGGATGCTTCTGCTTGTCCATTGCTTTGAGGAAAACTTGGGGTGGAAAAATAATTCTTGATTTTGAACTTTGCACAGAAGCTCTTGATTAGCTTACTATCAAACTGTGTGCCATTGTCAGTTACTATTGCTCTTGGGATTCCAAACCTGGTGATGATGTTCTTCCATATGAATTTCTTCACATCAACGTCCCGAATCTTGGCAAGGGGTTCAGCCTCTACCCACTTGGTGAAGCAATCTGTTGCTACCAGCAGGTATTTCCTTTGTCCAGTTGCTTGGGGCAGTTTTCCAACAAGATCCATGCCCCATTGGGCAAATGGCCAAGGGCTGGACACTGGGTTCAAGTCTGCTGCTGGTTGGTGTATCAAGGGTGCAAACCTTTGGCACTTCTCACACTTCGTGACATAGGTTTCAGCATCTTTCTGCATGTAGGGCCACCAATACCCCTGTGTAATGTCCCTATGAGCAAGTGACCTGCCCCCGGCGTGGCTTCCACATACTCCTTCATGTATTTCGTACAGAAAGTCTTCAACTTGAGCAGGATGCGTACACCTCAGAAGGGGTCTAGTAAAGGATCTTCTGTAGAGATAGCCTTTTGCTGTCAAACTGATTCTTGTCGACTTCAGTCTGATCTTGTGCGCTTCTTTACGGTCGTCTGGCAATTTTCCTTCTTTAAGGAATGCTACTATTGTATCCATCCAACTTGGTCCCATCTCTACACACATTGCTTCACGCTTTGTGCTCAGTGGTTCTATGCTTGGACCTGACAAGTAGCCAACCATTATTGTTCTTGCCTCACCAGGCTTTATTGCACTAGCCAAGTTGGCCAGAGCATCGGCATGGCTGATGTCATCTCGGCTTACCTGCTGTAGTCGGCAATTTTGAAATAAGGCTACCAGTCTGCCTACTTCCTTTGCGTAGGCCGACATCCGTTCATCTCGAGTTGCAAAATCCCCTGTTGCTTGATTGACACAAAAGACTATTACCTCGTCGGCTTCCATGGCTGTTGCCAGTTTTAGTCCTGTGATCAGCGCCTCATACTCTGCTTCATTGTTTGAGGCCTTAAACCCCAAACGAATGGATTGTTCCAGTATCTGCCCATCTGGCGATACTAGTACTACTCCTGCCCCCGCTCCTTGTTGATTTGAACTCCCATCCACAAACAACCGGAAGGAGTCGCCGATGTAAATACTGCAAGGCCTAAGTTTCTCTTTGTTCTTTTGCTCTATTGTCCCATGCTGGGTTTTTTCTTGCTCACCTGCACATCGCACACCTTGGCTCAACGGAGCCCGATGTGTGATGGAACCAGTGTGAACTCGGCCACGAAGTTGGCCAAAACTTGACCTTTAATTGCTATTCTGAGCCTGAATTCCAAGTCATATTAGCCTAAGGCCACTGCCCATCTGGCTATTCTGCCTGTCAGATCTCCTTGCTGCAACAGGGACTTCAAAGGGTGTTCAGTTTTCACCACAATTTTGTGGGCTTGAAAGTAATGGTTCGGCTTCTTTGAAGCCATTACTAAAGCCAACGTTAACTTCTCCAAGGGTAAATACCTGGTTTCTACATCAGCCAGGGTTTTGTTTACGTAGTAAACAGCCTTTTGTTCTCCCTTTTCTTCTCGGATTACCACTGCACTTGTTGCATGTTCTAAAACTGCCAAGTATAAAAACAGCTCCTCTCCAGGTACTGGATTTAAGAGAATTGGAGTTGTGGTCAAATACTTCCTTAAGTTGGTCAAGGCGGCTTTACATTCGCTGGTCCATAAGAAGTCTGTGGCTTTCTTTACTAAGCTGAAGAAAGGTTTACATTTATCAGAACTTCTGCTTATGAATCTATTCAGGGCTGCAGCCCTGCCAGTCAACATCTGCACTTGTTTTGCTGATGTTGGGCTCTTCAGTTCTAAGATGGCCTTGATCTGATCTGGGCTTGCCTCAATGCCCCTTCTAGTTACCAAATATCCTAAGAACTTACCAGACCCAACTCCAAATGCACACTTTGACGCATTAAGTCGGAGCCGATATGTTTTAAGGATGTCAAGAACTGCCTTTAGGTCGGCCAGATGACCTTCAGGTTCCTTGGTCTTCACGACCATGTCATCGATATAAACTTCCACTGTTCTGCCAATTAGATGTCTGAACATCTTGGTTACCAATCTCGAGTAAGTTGCTCCTACATTTTTCAATCCAAAAGGCATCACTCTGTAGCAGTATAGCCCTTTTGGGGTGATGAATGCAGTCTTTTCCTCATCTGGCAGGTACATAGCTATCTGATGGTATACCCTGTAAGCATCCAGGAAGCTCATCCTTCCATGCCCTGAAGTGGCATCCACCAGTTGGTCAATCTTCGGTAATGGGAAGCTGTCTTTGGGACAAGCCTTGTTTAGGCTAGTGAAGTCCACACAGACCCTCCACTTCCCATTCTTTTTCTTCACAACAACCGTATTTGATAGCCATGTCGGGTAACATACCTCTCGAATGGCTTTGGCCTCCAGAAGTCTGTCCACTTCTTCTTCTACTGCCTCAACGTGCATCAACGTCAGCCTTCTGGCTCGTTGGATTACAGGTTTGGCTGACTTGTCCACATTCAGTCTGTGGCAAGTGACCTCGGGGTCAATGCCAAGCATCTCGTAAGGCGTCCTGGCAAACACCTCAATGTTTGTTCTCAAGAACGCCTCCAGTGCTTTTTTTCTTCCTCGGCCAAGGCCGAGTTGAGAAGAAGAAGCGTTCTCCGTCCCCTTGCTGGACAAGGACTTTCTTTAAGGCTTCCTCACTCTTCTCGGCTGGCTTTTTGCCGACATCCTCCAGGACTTCTATGCCTTCATCCTAAACCTCTGCTGGTTTTGCTTCCCGAATGTTGCAGGTAGATTTCATTGCTGCCATAGAGCAATTCTTTGCCTGCACTTGATCCCCTCTAACCTCCTCTATCCCATGCTCTGTTGGAAATTGCAGCAGCTGGTGCAATGTTGAGGGAACAACCCCCATTGCATGCAGCCATGGTCTTCCCAGAATTGCATTGTAAGGGAAGGGGGTGTCAATTATGGTGAACTCTATCTTCACCCTCTTGGTGCCAGCCTGCACCTCTAAGCTTGCTGCTCCCAAGGGCCATGTTAGCATTCCATTGAACCCAACCATTGGGTCGTTGGACTGTTCCAAGTCATCTTAGTGAAGGCCAAGCTCCTTGTAACACCTGACATACATGATGTCACAAGAGCTGCCCTGGTCGACTAAGATACGCTTCACTTGGCACTCTCCAATCTGGAGGGATATTACCAAGGCATCATTGTGTGGATGCTGCACCATCTCCTGGTCTTCGTTAGTAAAGGACACTACTGGTCCTTGGCTCTCGCTTGCCCTCGGTCACTTTTTCCTGACTTGATATACATGTTGCAGGTGTTTTACCTTTTGGGTTTCCTCCCTTATCTCATTCTCATTTACCTTTGAATGGATCACATTGATCACTCGAGGTCCGCATGCCTATGGTTGTGGTGCTGGTAGGGGTGGTACTGTTGGTGCCTAGGGCAGTCTTGCCTGCCCTTCCCTTGTTCTGGCTTCATCTACCATGTCTCTTAAATGGCCCTGTCTTACCAGGTCTTCCAGATGTGTTTTCAGGGCTCTACACCACCGAGTCAAATGTCCAGCTTCATTATGGTAAGCACATTGCTTGTCAAAGCTTCTTCTCATAAACTCGTATGGTACCCTTGCTGGTGCTCTGTAGTAGGGCTGATTACGGATTTTCTCCAAGACTTTGTAAACCGGAATTCGGAATACTGTTGTGACTGCTTGAACAGCCCTTAATCCGATTTCTGGTTTTTTATAGCCACCATCTCTTTGGCCTCGCTTCGGCAAGCCATTTTTATTCTCTGGTTTTGGCGCCTTTGTTCCTAGCGTATCGTCCTCGGCCTTGGCATACTTCTCTATTCTAGCCATTAATTCCTCTATACTTTTTGGCAGTGTTTTTGCCAATGATTTTCGAAGCAAACAATTATCTTTTAGGTCGTTCTTAAATGATACGACTACCACCTCTTGGTTGCATTCTGGTATCCGGTTGAATACCTCATAGTACCTTTTGGTATAGGCCCTCAGGCTTTCGTCCTCGCTAATTTTCAGAGCCATCAGGGTATCCACCTTTAATGGCTGTAGTTTGTTCATCACGAACCTGGCCACAAACATCTCGGCCAGGCCTTCCCAGGTTTTCGCAGTTCCTTTCGGCAACTTGTGAAACCAGTCTGATGCAATTTCTCCGAAGGATGAGGGGAACACCTTGCAAAGCAACGACTCGTTCCCGGTGTATAATGCCATCAAGTTCAGGTACAAATTGACGTGAAAGTTAGGGTCTGATTTCCCGTCGTAGATCTGGAATCTCGGCATGCTAAACCTCTTCGGGGCTTCGAATTTGTCCAATTCTACCGAGAATGGCGTTCTCGGCTTGACCGGGGAGGTTACCTCGGCATCTTGTTGCCTCTTCTGTAGGTAATCCCTTAGGTCCTCCTTGGTCTGACCAGGAGCTCGGCTATCTCCTGACTTCAGCCTTTTAGGTGCACTACTCTCAGCTTCATTGTGAGCCCTCTTCGACCTTTCTCCATTAGTTATGTCGAAGCACAACTCCTACATTTGAACATGTCGATGTTCTTTGGGGTTTGCTTCCTTGGTGTGATGTGTCCTTCGAGATTCTCCCCTTCTTGACTCTCCTCGCCCGACCTCCCTTAAAGTCCGGTGAGAGTGTTTTTCGCTCCTGGTGTAATGAGGGAATGTAGGGACTCTTTTCTGCCCATCTTGTTGGGCATCTTTCTTGGCAGCTGGAATCGGTGTATCTTGTAACGGGAATGGTGGCTGGATAACGTTGTTCTGCATCATGAAATTGACGACCGTTTGCAGGTCCGCCAATTTGTTCGCCATTCCCTTTACCTCATCGTCCCTCCGTAGGCATCTATCTGTAGACACCCCATTTTTGACCGTCCTCAAGACTCGGACGTCACCGCTTGAACACTCGGTGATTATCCTTGTTTGTGTTTGTTTGGAGTTCCCGGAGGTTTTGGCTCTCGCGCCCTACCTCAGAATCTCCGAACTTGACCGTTCAGTGTCCGGTTTTGCACCGAACACTTGTGTTTTGCCTTGGAAGGGCAGGGTAGGGCTTGTAGACCATCCCCACCCATCACCGGCAGTGGCTAGAGGCCACCGGCTGGTTTTTGCTGCCACCGGCAAAATAGTTTGCCGGTCGGCACTATTTGTTGCCGGTCAGCACTTTTTTGTGCCGGTCGGCACTTTGTTTGGCCAAGATGGCATTTTTTGCCGGCCGATTGCTGTTCATCTGCTTTTGCAGATATTTTAGGACAGCTGTATAACTTTTTCTCCCCTCCATACACGTGTATGGAGGGATCTCCCTCTTGCAAAGCTTGTTGAATAAGCTTTACAAGAGGCTTATAGAGAGGGCTCTCTCTAAGGCTTAAGAGAGAGAGGCTTAGACATTTTTGAGAGGAAAATACAGAGAGAAGCTCTGGTTTTCTAGGGTTAGGATTAGATACACACATCTATCTCTCTTTCCCTCTCATTTTGTTCACTAGGTGTTTTGTGCCTTACTATTGCACACAAACACCTAGTGTTTCACCTTCCTCTTGGAGCTGAGGTTCTAAAGAGTGTGTTTTAAAGTTTTGGTCTTAGATTCAAACTCAAGGAGGCCATTGGAGCATCTTTGTTGAAGAAAGCATCAAGGGTGAGAAACTAGTCCTTTTTTCCCCCTTTTTTGCATTGATTTTCTACTAGTCTTAGAGCTGTTTTTGTGATTATTGTATAACATAAAAAAGTTCTATTTTTAAGCCCTCTTTATTGTTTATTAAGAGTGTTTTGTTGTTTGAGGGTTGTTGACCACCCTTAGGCCTCAAAAGGCCTCATTTTGAGCCATTTTGTGTTAGCTCCGGGATTTTGGTGTTGAGGTCTCTTCACCACTGAAATCTTGAGGGATTTCAGTGGTGAAGATGATGCTTTGAAGTCCCAAGAAGGAGAGGGCCACCCCCTCTCCTTGTTGTCCTTGAAAAGGACACATTTTGGCCTCTTAAGGAAGCCTATGCTTGAGTGTGTGTTGAGCATCTTTGGTTTGTTTTTCATGCTTATATATCTATAATATAACATGATTTCAAGTTGGTTTTGGAACTCCATGCATGCTTAGCATAGTTGCCATGTAATGCCATGTTTATGCCTTAATATGCCTTAGGTTGTTAGCCTTTGTTGGAGCATGTTTTAGGCTTGTATTTGTGAATTTTATGTGCTTATTTTGCCATGTTTTAGCTCTGTCCATAATCGCTTGGGTTGATCTTTGCATGCATTATATAGCTCCTTTGTATTTGGGCTTGTTGGCCTTGAGTATGTGCATGTGTAGCATGCCATCTTTGCATTGTTTTGGTGATTTGGAATCATCCCACATGCTATTTCAGTCCCATTTCCATGCTTGTTTGATTGCCTTGCATGCCTCTTTAATGCCTTGGAAGCTTGTGTTGCAATGCTCCATGTTTTGGTGTTTATGCATGCCTTTGATTTTGAATCACATAGATGCCATCTAAGTGGTCCTTTGGCCTTGTTTTAACATGCTAAAAATCTGTTTTTAGTTGTTTAATGCATGCCATGTTTGATCATGATAAGTGTAGTTCAATGCATTATTGATTTGCCTTGAACACTTGGACTACTCTTTGCATGTTTTGGCTTAATTTATAACTTGATTTGGCATCATTTTATAACATAATTTTAGGGCTCATGTTGCATGCTAATTAGTCCATGACTCCTCCTTTCAAGTGTGCTTGAATGTTGTTTGATTCATGCTTAAGTGTTGGTCCTTATGTGCATGTGTGTGTGCATGCCATTTAGCTCTCACTCTTTAGCACTCATGGCTACTGTTTTAGGCCTTTTTAGAGTTGCCTAATTCATGTTTAAGTCCATCTTTGCATTTATTTGCATTGCCATATGCATGCTTGTATGCTTGCATGAGTTAATTGCCATGCCATGTTGCATTCCTAGCTTGTATGCCTAGGTTGCATTGCATTTTGCATGCATGCCTTGTTCCTTGAATTGGTGATAGGAATAGGGCCTAATTTGTTTGATTGGTTCGCATGCATTTGAAATCAAAGTTGCATACTTGGTTCCTTGGGCCATCATGCATGGAAATGCGTGATTGGTGGTCCGAGAACCGAGGCACATGTCCCTTTGAGTCATTACAATGATAAGAGACATGGTTGGTGCATACATGCCTTGAATTGTGCTGCCATGCCTTGTTTTGCCCTCTGTTGCTGTGAGTTGCAGGTTCTGCAGGAATACTCTGCCGACCGGCAGTGTAATGTGCCGACCGGCACTATTTTCTCTGCCGACAGCTTCAACTTTGTGCCGATGGCCATACAACACTGCCGGTGGAAATTTCATCTAGCCGGTGATGATCCCCTCTGTCCAAGGATGTAGTCCTGAGGTTTTGACAACCTCCAGAGGAGGAAAGGGAGGAAAACAGAGGCAGCTTGCGCATGGCGGCGCGCTTCTCGAGACGTTTTACTGTTTTCCTAAATTAGTTAATTTGTTAATTAATTAATTTGTAATGTTTAATTAGCTTGCGTAGTTAATTAATTTGTAATATTTATTCGGTCCCTCCGAGCGAGGGCAAATCTGTAATAAGTGTGTGTGGGTGTGTGAATGTCTTCCAATCCCCACTTCTTTCTTCCCTTTTACTTACCTGCTTTGATGGTTAGTATTAGGTCACGTCTAATTTAGCATACCTTATGCTATGCATGCGTGCATTCATGCATTTGTATTACATGCATTAGGCTCGGTACATCACGCTAATTGCATCAATACTTCAATTTTCAAACTGAATACGTGATAATTGTGCATTTTCACATGACATGTTTAGGATAGCCGAGCCTATCTTAGCGACATTTTGTATGCGATGCATTAGGCACTTCACATGAACTAGGACATACATGTTTGCTAACTAGTTTACTGTTTTGGCACGGAGTACGATGTAAGTATTTTTGCTTTAGCATATCGCATGAGTGTGAATGTTGCCATAACAGCATGCTTAACATGTGGCTAGATGCTTATGTGTTAAACTGTTTTGAATGCCTGTGGGTGAAGGCCGGATTGTTTGAGTTGGAAAAACTCGTTGAAATCCGTATTTTAGCCTACTTGCGAGTAGCAAATTCCAAAGCATTTTCAAACCAAACGGATATGCAATGTTTATTTCCAAATTAGGCAATCTAGTCTATACTTGTTTGCTGTGCGCATAACATAGTAATTCTAGGCTAATAACCGGAATAAGAACACATAAAGTTTTCAAAATCAGATATCACGGTTAGTAGAGGCCGGTTTTCGGACCGGGCGAAAGGGGGTGCTCATAGCTGACCTTCCCCGATCGTACCCAAGCTCCCGAGCCGAGACAACTCCGGTGATGACGGACATGTGGCCTTCGGCACCGAGTCAGGGTTTCCTAAATTTCCCCATTTTAAAAATATTTAGGTGGCGACTCTGTATCTGGCAAAGCAGTCCATGTTTGGCACTACTTTTTCAAAAATCTGTTTCTCAAAACGATTTGCCAGATTTGGACTCTTTGGTTCAGATTAAGAACCGTGACACAAATCGAGTCCGAACTGTAGCACGAGGCCCCACGCGGGCGCGTCTACAGTTTCTGGCGACTCTGCTGGGGAATTTAGAGAGCTTGACTTGAACTCGTGATATCCTGTTTTGATCTCATTTATGTGTTTCTTTGCATTGCATGTGCATTGGTGCGCCTAGGAACACAGTGTTTGCCATCTGCCATTCCTGAACGGTTTGCCGGAGGCTTGTCTTGTCAAGGCATGTCCATAAGGCTGACCGGCTATGGGCTCTGACAGTGTGGGAACACAAACCCCGGTTTACCGGGGCACCCTTTTTTTGACCATTCGACCTAGTGCATATTCGGAATCCATAGTGACCATTCCAAGCTAGGACAGGTTGCTTACCCGATTATAGGTTGTTTGAAACTGCTGTGTGCATAATGAAACCCTAGCTCCTGACAAAATAGGACAGGGAAACCCTACCCAAACATAGGGGTGTTTTGGCTCTCTCTTACTTGCTATGTGCTTTTAGAGTGTATCTCTACAGGAATGTACATACCAGTTTGCAAGTTTGGGGCATCAGGCCTAAGGGCATTGGTATCAGAATCTGAGAATCAGTTATCCGCGGGTATCAGATTCAGTATTTTGGGGAACAGAAATCTGGGAACAGTGATCAGCAGTAGGGAACAGTTGTTCGGCTACACCCGTGTTTGATCAGTTTGGGCTGAAGTGCTGTCTGTTTTTCTTTCAGTCCAGAGAGTTGCAGAGTTGATACAGAACAGCCAGTGTCTCCCCTTTGCTGAGGCAAGATTTATGGCGACACAAAGTTCAGAAGAAATTGTGGTTATGACAGCCGCACCGGAGCAGGGAACCACTCCGCAGAATGAAGCCAGCATCAGTATGTCATATCCGCCCAGGTCGCCCGTTGTGCACCCGGTTTGGGCTCCCCAGTTATACCAGGCTCGTGAGCCCACCACCTTCGAATTGATGGGGATGATAGGCGATCTCCAAAGGTCTGTGGCAGACCTCGCCTATGGAATGTCGGCTTCACCACCAGCGGCACCGTATGCCGGGAATTTTGTACCACAGGAGCCCCCGCTACTGGGGCGGATTGTGATAGAGCTCAGCCAGCCAGAGATGGCTTCTGGCTATAGCCACGATATGTCAGCACTAACCCCGACCCTCGATCAGGCTGAGGCCAAAGGAAAGGACAAGGCAAAGGTAGATGCCGACCCTATTGAACAACTGCTGTGGGCAGTCGAGGCTCTGAAGGCCAGAGGGATGAACAAGCAACAAACATCCGCAATAGTGACCAAAGCTATAGATGATGCTTTCCCCGCTCCAACCAAAGGCAGTTCAAGCCAGGCAGAAAACCGGGATGGGCCCCGTCATGCCCAAACAGTTCCTGTTGTTCCCAACCCTGCACCGGGAAAGGTTCAAAAAGCCAAGGCAGCGCCAGCTGATCCTTTCGCCAGCGCGTCTGGCAAGAATCCTCAAACTGCAAAGTACCTACCTCGAGGGCGCAGAGTCTTTCACGACCTCCACATGCCTTTGTCTAGGGCATTGTTGATATTGGCGAAGAATGGGCATCTTAAGCCTTTGGAGCCCCGACCGCTCCCGAAGAATCTCCCCGCCACCCATGATGCTACCTTGTACTGCGCGTACCATCAACAGTCCGGTCACAGCACCGATGGATGTTCCCGCCTTCGCCATGAAGTGCAGGATTTGATTGATAATAAGGTTATCCTACCACCTACCTCAGGCAAGCCCGTCACCACTCAGTTGTTGGATTTCGAGGGCTCAGATACTGCGAGTATGTAAAGTGAACCGCCTGCGGGCAACATTTGGTACATTTTTGGATGAAGCGTCTGGCACGCATTTTTGAGCATCGGTGAAACCGAGTTTTGTAAATCTTGGCTTAGATGTCGAGTCAGTCTTTTGTTTTGAGTCTGTCTCTTTGTTTTGAGTCAGTCTTTTTTGCTTAAGGGTCTGTCTTGTTGTATCGAGTCAGTCCCCGTTGTATATAATACTAGGTGATTCTGGGGTTGTTGTCCCGAACGCCATTTTGTTATTATTTGTTTTTGTTTTGAGTCTGTTCCTGCCGAGGGGCCAGTTGCACCAACAAAGCCGATTGAAACAGCTGTTGCTATCTCAACCTTCATGCTTTCTTTCAGCATAAGTGCCAGAGAATTTGATTGGGCTGACAGTACATCTCGCCTGCTCTCCTGCGCGCCAAACTCATTGCATTAACCTAAGTTTTTCAACAAAACAAACTTTTTGAACACTGCGGTGATGAAAACGAAGAGGAAGGAATTCCTCGGGTTTTGTAAAATTTTGATCATTTTGAGAGAAAGAGAGGCGTGCTAAGTCTTTTTATGAATAAAGCCATGCTTGTCGGCATGAGTACTGAGAAGGACCCTGGCCTGATCCAGATTGGTTCCACACTATCTTCGGCACGAGCGACTTCTCGCTTCCTTAAAAACTTTCAAAAACAAATATTTTACGCGGCCTTGTGAAGACCTGTGTGGAATCGTTCTTGAGATCGCGCAGCTTAGGATCGCTCTCAGCCTCAAGATTCAACCCGTTCCGACTTTGAACCCATTCAGACTGTTCAAAAAGTTCAACGGACAAACGCCATGAAAGGCCCGTGTGGCCAGTTTTTAGGTAGCCTTCGATCAAGAAGCATCAAGGCCGAATCAGAAGGAGTAGATCTCGCCGGAAGAAGCTCGTAGAGTAACCCTGATGGGTTCTCCGCAAATCAGTGCAACAGCCGTTCTCTTAGACACGGAGAGGCTTCCAGTTCAGGAACCATTTGGCATGGACTTGCTACACTTTTACCCTTTGAGAGGCTCGCTGGGCCGAAAACCCAGAAGGGCGACCCAGGCAAAAGTTAGAGCAAGAGAAAAATACAAAAAAAAGAAGAAAAGAAAAGAAAAGACAAAAGATACCAAAAAGAAAAGAAAAAGAAAAATGCAAAAGAAATGAAGAAGAAATAGAAAATGAAAAGAAGCTCGCAAGGTCGAAAACCCGCATTGGGCGCCTTGGCAAAAATAAGAGCCAAACAAAGTGAAGGTTAAAATACCCGAGTGGACCTTAACCGGAACTACGTAAGGCTTGATTCCCATGTTTGGGATACGTAGGCAACTTCATCATGAAGTCCAGCCCCCAACGCTTTCATAAGCGTCTCAGTCCATGCAATGGTTTCAATTTCGTTCCAAAGTCCAGTGGCCAACACCCTTCAAGGTGACCGTGTCCATATATGTGTTGTGACCGTCTTCGTCATCGCTGTGTCTAAGAGCTCGACCACCGCCAATGAAGACTGTCTGTGAATTGCTGCGGCACCATCCCAAACAAGGGGCAACTTTCCGTTGCCACGAGCCGCTGTGAGCCGCCTTTCAAACTAGGGGCAACTTTCCGTTGCCTCCCACCCTCCTTCAAACCAGGGGCAATTTTCCATTGCCTCCGATCCGAGGTCGCGCATCTCGAAGAGTAAGTTCCATGCTTGTTGAGCATCAGCTGTTTAAAAAATAGTTTTTGAAAATTTTTACTGAGGTTGACTATTTTCTCGAAAACTATTTCATTTTCCAAAACCGGACCATTGTCTTGGACCTAAAAGGAAAATTTTCAGTGCTTGCTGCCTGACTTGCATGCTTTTCAAAACAAAAGTCGAACAAGTACGTTAATCCGACTCTCATTTCGATCAAAACCGTTTTAGTAGAAAGCAAAAACGAAAAAAATGGTTAAAATGATGAACTAGGGGCACAGTTGAGCCAGGCGTTCTGTCTCTCCCCCGTCATCGACGTACTTGCCAGAAGAGCACTCTGCCTGCCCGAAGAATAGCCGTGAGCTAACGGTGTCGAGCATAAACCCGCACCTTTCCATTTATCCATCAATCACCCCGGGGAGGGATGAAAAATGAGAGAATGAAGAATAGAGAGGTGTAAGTTGAGAGAAAAGCGAGGAAAAGGGTTTCGAGAGAAAATCCGAGCTTGAGAATTGAGTGATGTGAGAATCACAAATAAGAAGGGGTGGGAAACAATACCCAGATTGAACTGGCTCCTCGTGGTCCGAGGTCCCCCATCTTTGGTTACGCGTCTGTGTGTCGTGTCTCTTTCATTTGACGGTCTCGTATTTTGTTTTTAGTCTTTCCCGAGCGTGTCTCGTTGTGTTTAGGTCGTGTACCTATATTTGAGTCCTTTTCGCTCTGTTCAGTGGTAGGCTCGATATCCCGGTTTGAAAAACCCTCATTCGATTTCAAAAATCGCTTATGCTCAGAATGCTGTGCCATTCTCTACATTGGAACGTGTTCCGACTCCAACCGGTTCCATCTTTGAGGTCCGTCCTGATTAGATTGGGCTGTCTTGTTTGAGAATTGCAGTGTGCAGAATGAACTGAATGCTGTGTTTTGGGCTGTATGCAGATCAATCCCCAATAGAGTAAGGGCTGTGTGTCTAAGGATCAGGCAGTGGGTTGTTTGGGTTATTTTGCTGTTGGCTGTTTAAGTTATCTGATTATTACAGTGCAAGTGTTCAATTTTCAGACAACCAATCAATTTCATTTACATTGAGGTGTAACATGATGAGATGCGATGCAATGCATGAAATGTGTAAATGTAAACATTTTTTCAGATAAAAAGTCCGTTTCATTTCATTATCTTTTCAAATGTACAAGTTTTGGAAACAAAAACCTGCCTGTGGCAGTACAAGGTAATCTATCTACCAACCAAAAAGAAAAGTACAAGGAAAGAAAGAAAAGATAACAAAAATCTGCATCTGTGTCGATCACTCCAAGGGCCGTCAGTCTGTCCTGGTCCTCTTCCTGGACGAGGGTCCAGGAGCATCAACAGCGTCGTCATCAGAGCCCGAGCTAGAACCGTCTGCGGTCTCCTCCTCCGACGACCCTGCCTCCGCCTCTGACTCCTCGTCGTCGTCATCGTCCGGGACTGGAGCCCGCGAGCTGCTCCCGACGTGAGTACGCCCACCCCTAGTGCGGGGAAATATCCTGCCCTCCTCATCTCTCCCCCGGGCAGGGACAGAAGGTCTGGCTGGAGCACCTCCTGCCATGGGAATCTGGAAGGGAGGCTGAAAAAGCACACAAAAAGTGAAATGCATCAGTATACTGTAGACAGTTTATCAGTGCAGAATGCAGTGTATGGATACAGTGTATGAATGCCGTGAGCAGTTTGTCAGTACAGAGTTTAGTGCAGAATGCAGTGTATGCAGTGCTCAGATACAGTGAGATCAGTGTATCAGGTGTTGTGCCGTGAATCAGATTATGCGAAGCAGTGTATGAATGGTTTGAGGCCAGTGTCAGAAGGACATACCGGTATGCTGTAGACAGCCAGAAGGTCAAATGTCCGCTGGAGCATCCCCATCATCGAGGCATTCATCGCCAACGACTGACGGGTGTACTCAGGAGAAGCCTGCAAAGGTATCAGATGCATTAGTATTCTGTGGAATATCAGTAAACTGAAGTGAGATAACTGTACGAAGTGCAGTGATACATACCGGCGGAAGGTCGGGGATGTCAGTGAACTCATGCCCAGCTGGTGGAGGGGCGAAGGGGATCTGATAGGTCGCCCCACCCTGCCCCTGGAAAGTCAGTACAGCAGGCAGGGCAGGCCAGCCAGCTCCTCGTCCTCCCCGCGCTCCGCCCCTGCCACGGACTCGGGCCCTCCTCGAAGATCCAGCCCCTGCTCCTGCTCCGGCCCCAGCCGCCGATGCTACAGGCCTGGCCCCCTCTGCTCGACGACCGCTCAAAGGTCGCATCAGGTACGTCCGCACGTACTCCTGATAGTCGCCGGTGCCTCGGAAGCCGGCCTCCTCCCAGCTGATGGAGTAATCATCCAGCTGCTCAGGGGTCAGCCCCTCGGTCTCCCTCATCTCTGCAGGAGGGTGAGCCGGGACTATCTGCTCAGGTAACCCGCGGGTCTGGCGTAGAAAACGCTCCCCCAGGTACCAAGCCCGACAGACCGGGCCCTCTAGCAGAATCCGGAAACGCGAGGTCTCCTCAGCACCAGGGAACCGACCCCGCATCGCCGACGGCAAGGAAGCCCATGGCCGCCATGTGATCTGAAAGTAACAGACAGTTTGTTATCTACTGTTATTGAAACATGCAGTGGGAAAGCGAAGCTAAACGAACTGAAAGTAAAGCATACCTCTGTGGGGGTGATGGTGTCGAAGTATCGGCGGAAGAAGCCGAATGTCTCCCGAGGTCGCCGGGTGCATCCCCCGTCAAAGCGACTCGAGAAAGGAACAGCCGGAGGAGGCTCCGCAACTGGCACAGGTGCAAGCCTAGGGAAGTAGGCATAAACCCACAACTGCAAAACAGATGTCAGTATGACCTTCAGATAAAGCAGGGTATACAGAATAAAGCAGAAATGGCAGAGCCGTGTGTTGTGCAGTGTATTGTGTGCAGTGTACAGTGTGAGCAGTGTACAGTCAGTGTAAAACAGAATGTATGTGTGTGCCGTGTGTACAGTATACAGTGAGTGTAAAGCAGACCGCAGTGTGTGCAGTATACAGAGTACAGAAAGTACGAGACAGAAATGAAAAGTGGAGAAGAAATGTACCTCCCAAGCTCGCCAGTAACCTCCGAGCAGCTGGCCGCTGCCGCGAGAAGCCGAGCTCATATATCCGTACAAGGTGGCCAGAGCAGCGCCGCCCCAATCGAAGTGCAGAATATCTCGGACGTCCACCAGTGCACTGAGAAGGCAGAGAGGCACGGTGTTCGCCCGGTCGGCGAAGATAGTAGTCCCGAAAAGGAACATGAGGAAGCCCCGAGCATATCTCTCCACGTCCTCCTCGGTCATCTGAGTCTCCTCCCCCAATGCGGGCAGGACCCTGAACTGTGCCTCGAACCAGGAATAGCGGACGAAGCCTGGGCGAGCTAGCGGAGGGGCCTCCCCCAGTAAATGAACCTGAGCGGCGGTCCACTCATCCATCGCTATGTCGAAGGGGATCGGATCACCCCCTACCCCGATGCCTGTGAGCATCAAGAAGTCATAAGGGGTCATCGTCATATCCCCTGCGGCAGAAAAGTGGAAAGAATCGGTGGTGTCCCACCACCTCTCCGCCAGAGCAGCAAGAAGAGGTCTGCAGGTGGACAACCTAGAGAGCCCTCGGCAGAAGGTGCCGAAGCCCGCTCGGTCCACGATGCGCTGGACCGCATCAGGGAGCTCGTCATACCACTCCCGCGCACCAGTATTCCCATACCCGCGAATGGTATGGGAACCCTCCTGCAAACAGAAAACAACAATTGCAGGACAACATTCAAAATGCGATTTTGAAAAGACAGATATGGCATGTATGCAGGTTTGTCAGATTCAGGCAGATACCGGGTGCCGGTGTGCTTATAGAAAATACGTGTGCTGTGTCAGCGTGTTTGGGCGTTTCAGAACAGATGTGGCATGTGTGCAAATCGAACAGATTCAGACAAATACTGGGTACCAGTGTGTGTGCAGTAGAATACAGTGTGTGCCGTGTGTTTGGGTGATTCAGGACTAGTGCAGTGTGTGTGCATGTGTCAGTCTCAAGCAGATATCAGTTGTATGTATGTTTACAGTCAACTACGGTCTACGGCATATCAGGTTTCAGCAATTAAAGAATACAGCTAACTATGGCAGTTTTGTATCCTACATTGCAGAAAGTAAAGCAGAAGATGAAGAGTTACCTCGGGAGTGCCGAATGAAAGGTGGGAGGTAGGCTCACGCAGCAGTAGCTCAGGGGCCGCGTACCTCTCGAAACTCCGGAACTGACGCAGGCCGTCTGGGGGCAGAACGTGAATCGCCGGCCGGTAGGTCGCCGGGTCGAACGGGCGCTCGCTCAGTGGTAAGAGCTCGACCCCGGGGTCCATCTCGTGGTCCGGGGGAGTCCCGACACGTGGAATGTCGTCCGCCATGTAGAGAGTGGTGTGAAAATGGCCGGAAAAGGAAAACCGAGCCGGAATACGAAGAGTCAACTGAAAAGTCAACTCCCGAGAGGGTCGGAAATGGCCGGGAAGGCCGGAATGTGAAAGGACACGGAAATAAAGAGGAAAGTGAGGGGAACAAACCCCGAGAAGGCGAGAACGCCGAACGAGGCGCCGAAACGAGAATGTGATCGGTGGAAAGTGTCCGAAACGCGAAGAGAAACGCGAATCCGACGACGAAACGGGCGTAGAACGCGAAGAAACGGGCGAAAAATGAGACAGAAGCACTCTAGAGAGAGAGGGCAAGAATTTTCGGCGGTGGAAAAGTGAAGAATAGGGTTTTCAAGCCCTATTTTATAATGCCCGAAGTGAAAAGACAAAACTGCCCCGATTCAGCAACTGTTTGCCGGTCGGCAATGTTTTGTGCCGGCCGGCACTTTTTTTTGTGCCGATAGAATTATTTTTGTGCCGATGTCCAGCCGGTGGCCTCCCATTACTGCCGGTGGGGTTCCCACAGCCTTGGTTAGGCCATATGAGAAGTTTGTGGTCTTCATAGCTCAAGAAAGTGCAAGAAAGTGCATCTCCGATGTTCAACCGGCCTCCGTTTTGACTTCGGGCCGTGTCTCCAGTGCGTGGCACTCGAATTCGTGCAAGGTGTATCCTTTTTGTATCCTTTTGAATTCAAAAGTTGCCCCATGTGTGTTGCACGAACTCATCACACTACTTCGGTGCATTACATCGCGCTGTCACGCGCCACACATTTGCATTGTTATGCACGTGTTACATGCGTTGCAACACGCACCCCTTTGCATTGTCGTGCACATTTCTCATGCATCATCATTGCATTTCCATTCCATGCATTGTCATGCATTCCGGAATACGTGCGTTGTTGCGCATTTAAGCCCATTTACACTCCGTGTGGCATGCACGTCACACTTGGCATTGCACTTGTTAGTGCATTGTATTTTGTTCGCGCTATCTTGCGCACCTTACTTGCACTTGTTAGTGCATTGTATTTTGTTCGCGCTATCTTGCGCACCTTACTTGCACTTGTTAGTGCATTGTATTTTGTTCGCGCTATCTTGCGCACCTTACTTGCACTTGTTAGTGCATTGTATTTTGTTCGCGCTATCTTGCGCACCTTACTTGCACTTGTTAGTGCATTGTATTTTGTTCGCGCTATCTTGCGCACCTTACTTGCACTTGTTAGTGCATTGTATTTTGTTCGCGCTGTTCTGCGCATTGCACTTGTTAGTGCATTGTATTGTTCGTGCTGTTCTGCGCATTGCACTGTCTTGTGCATTTCAAACCTCGCGCTGTTCTGCGCATCGCACTGTTCTGTGCATTTCAAAATTGTTCGCGCTGTTTTGCGCATCTCATTGCATTTTGCATGCATTCCATCGCACTGTCTTGTGCACTCGCGTTGCCTAACGCATTGCGCTATTTTGCGCATCATACCGTCGTGCAATACCGACGGTCTGGCGAGACCTTAAACACGCATGGTCTGGCGAGACCTTAAACACGCACGGTCTGGCGAGACCTTAAACACGCACGGTCTAGGAGACCTTAAATCCTTTGGAGGTGCGAAACCTTCAGCGCATTGTCACGCGTCTTGTAAATACCCCCACGGTCTGGCGAGACCTTAAACACGCATGGTCTGGCGAGACCTTAAACACGCACGGTCTGGCGAGACCTTAAACACGCACGGTCTAGGAGACCTTAAATCCTTTGGAGGTGCGAAACCTTCAGCGCATTGTCACGCGTCTTGTAAATACCCCCATGGTCTGGCGAGACCTTAAACACGCATGGTCTGGCGAGACCTTAAACACGTACGGTCTAGGAGACCTTAAATCCTTGGAAGGTGCAAGACCTTTATTGCATTGGTGTGCACACTATTGCTTTGTACATATCTTAAGCCGCGTGTTGTCGCGCATCTCATGCAACATGCATTTCATGCATCATTTGCATTTCAAAAACAAACAAAAAAAAAACATGCATTGTCATGCATACATTTTGCATCCCGGTCTAGGAGACCTTAAATCCTCTGAAGGTGCAATTCCTTCGGTGTTTGTCGTGCCCGAACGACTTTCGGTGGTCTAGTAAAGCCACCTGTCTGTGCTTGCGATGAGTTCCTAGAAGACCAACGGGGACGGTGGAAACTAGAGTTCGAACGGCTTATGCCTAGAACGCAAAGGTTCGGGAGTTCCGAGACTAAAGTCTGGCTTAAATACCCAGAGGTTTACCCTCGGCTTGAAATCTGTATGGAAGCCCCATAGGTTGAGGCGGCATGTCTACGCCTCAGTTCTGGATACTGAACCAACCTAGTATATCACCCTGTTGGTAAGATAGGGAAAGTTGCAATCATAGTCATTGCATATTTGCATTGTCTTGCATTTGCATTGTAGTTTGCATGCATTCATTGCATCACCTTCCGCCTTTGGCTTGCGCCTTTCCAGGTTGAGCTTGGTCTGGTATGTGTCCTTACTTTTCATGTTAGAACACAGTTCTTGTGTATCGCGCCGATTCCGCGTTGATATGTTGGTTGAGGGTTGCGGCACCTTTTCTGTGTTACACATGGCTCGTATGTGTGCATGCCTTTCCTAGGCAAGATTTGGTTTGGCTTGTATGCCATATCCATTGTATCCATTCCATTGCATATTTGTAAATATTGCATTGTAGATTGCATGCATTCATTGCATCACCTTCCGCCTAATGGCTTGCGCCTTTCCAGGTTGAGCTTGGTCTGGTATGTGCCCTTACTTTTCATGTTAGAACACAGTTCTGTATGTGTATCGCGCCGATTCCACGTTGATATGTTGGTTGAGGGTTGCGGCACCTTTTCTGTGTTACACATGGCTTGTATGTATGCATGCCTTTCCTAGGCAAGATTTGGTTTGGCCTGCGTGCCATATCCACCCATTACATTGTAGTGTAATTTTTGCATCCGGCATTAGGATCGTAGTCCTTTCTCCAGCGGGTTGTTTCCCCACTTGTGTCATTCCACCCAATACTTGTTCTTGCGTCTGTCTACAATACTCATAGTTCAGTTGACCGTTCTATGGTAGACAGACTTGTTACCTCCATCAATCTATTTGACATAGGTGTGGTTTCGAACCGCTCGTGATTGGATCACGATCCAATTGCTTTGCATGTAGCTTGCATTGTTTCAATTACATTGCATCTGCATTTGCATTGTTTATACATTGTTTTGTATATATTGCATTTCGTTTTTCATCCATTTTGCATTGTCATGCATGTTGCTAACAATATTGTACCTGTTAAGTTTGTTTTCTTTTTCAGGCATGATATTGTATGTACGGTTCATTTGAAGCTGGTGCAACCAGACGAGCCGCGCAGGTATTGTATCTCCCGAGTGAGACGTATTGAGAATTCCATAATTCTCTTACATCCTTTCTGCATTGTAGTGTAGTTTGGTATGCTAGCTTAAAATTGTTGCATGTTTGCTTCATTACAGCTTTCTTTGCATGATCATAAGTTATGCTCGGCTCTGTGCATTGTCGTGCATTTTGCCCCTGCCTTCGGGCGCATATCTTATTTGTATTGCATGTTTGTCTAAGTCTTCGGCCTTGTCAAAAATGGGTCGTCTCTAGGCTTTGACATTCACTCCCGTCATTGTTATGACTTTCGAGTTCTGTCAAAGAGGGGCAACTGTAGACACCCCATTTTTGACCGTCCTCAAGACTCGGACGTCACCGCTTGAACACTCGGTGATTATCCTTGTTTGTGTTTGTTTGGAGTTCCCGGAGGTTTTGGCTCTCGCGCCCTACCTCAGAATCTCCGAACTTGACCGTTCAGTGTCCGGTTTTGCACCGAACACTTGTGTTTTGCCTTGGAAGGGCAGGGTAGGGCTTGTAGACCATCCCCACCCATCACCGGCAGTGGCTAGAGGCCACCGGCTGGTTTTTGCTGCCACCGGCAAAATAGTTTGCCGGTCGGCACTATTTGTTGCCGGTCAGCACTTTTTTGTGCCGGTCGGCACTTTGTTTGGCCAAGATGGCATTTTTTGCCGGCCGATTGCTGTTCATCTGCTTTTGCAGATATTTTAGGACAGCTGTATAACTTTTTCTCCCCTCCATACACGTGTATGGAGGGATCTCCCTCTTGCAAAGCTTGTTGAATAAGCTTTACAAGAGGCTTATAGAGAGGGCTCTCTCTAAGGCTTAAGAGAGAGAGGCTTAGACATTTTTGAGAGGAAAATACAGAGAGAAGCTCTGGTTTTCTAGGGTTAGGATTAGATACACACATCTATCTCTCTTTCCCTCTCATTTTGTTCACTAGGTGTTTTGTGCCTTACTATTGCACACAAACACCTAGTGTTTCACCTTCCTCTTGGAGCTGAGGTTCTAAAGAGTGTGTTTTAAAGTTTTGGTCTTAGATTCAAACTCAAGGAGGCCATTGGAGCATCTTTGTTGAAGAAAGCATCAAGGGTGAGAAACTAGTCCTTTTTTCCCCCTTTTTTGCATTGATTTTCTACTAGTCTTAGAGCTGTTTTTGTGATTATTGTATAACATAAAAAAGTTCTATTTTTAAGCCCTCTTTATTGTTTATTAAGAGTGTTTTGTTGTTTGAGGGTTGTTGACCACCCTTAGGCCTCAAAAGGCCTCATTTTGAGCCATTTTGTGTTAGCTCCGGGATTTTGGTGTTGAGGTCTCTTCACCACTGAAATCTTGAGGGATTTCAGTGGTGAAGATGATGCTTTGAAGTCCCAAGAAGGAGAGGGCCACCCCCTCTCCTTGTTGTCCTTGAAAAGGACACATTTTGGCCTCTTAAGGAAGCCTATGCTTGAGTGTGTGTTGAGCATCTTTGGTTTGTTTTTCATGCTTATATATCTATAATATAACATGATTTCAAGTTGGTTTTGGAACTCCATGCATGCTTAGCATAGTTGCCATGTAATGCCATGTTTATGCCTTAATATGCCTTAGGTTGTTAGCCTTTGTTGGAGCATGTTTTAGGCTTGTATTTGTGAATTTTATGTGCTTATTTTGCCATGTTTTAGCTCTGTCCATAATCGCTTGGGTTGATCTTTGCATGCATTATATAGCTCCTTTGTATTTGGGCTTGTTGGCCTTGAGTATGTGCATGTGTAGCATGCCATCTTTGCATTGTTTTGGTGATTTGGAATCATCCCACATGCTATTTCAGTCCCATTTCCATGCTTGTTTGATTGCCTTGCATGCCTCTTTAATGCCTTGGAAGCTTGTGTTGCAATGCTCCATGTTTTGGTGTTTATGCATGCCTTTGATTTTGAATCACATAGATGCCATCTAAGTGGTCCTTTGGCCTTGTTTTAACATGCTAAAAATCTGTTTTTAGTTGTTTAATGCATGCCATGTTTGATCATGATAAGTGTAGTTCAATGCATTATTGATTTGCCTTGAACACTTGGACTACTCTTTGCATGTTTTGGCTTAATTTATAACTTGATTTGGCATCATTTTATAACATAATTTTAGGGCTCATGTTGCATGCTAATTAGTCCATGACTCCTCCTTTCAAGTGTGCTTGAATGTTGTTTGATTCATGCTTAAGTGTTGGTCCTTATGTGCATGTGTGTGTGCATGCCATTTAGCTCTCACTCTTTAGCACTCATGGCTACTGTTTTAGGCCTTTTTAGAGTTGCCTAATTCATGTTTAAGTCCATCTTTGCATTTATTTGCATTGCCATATGCATGCTTGTATGCTTGCATGAGTTAATTGCCATGCCATGTTGCATTCCTAGCTTGTATGCCTAGGTTGCATTGCATTTTGCATGCATGCCTTGTTCCTTGAATTGGTGATAGGAATAGGGCCTAATTTGTTTGATTGGTTCGCATGCATTTGAAATCAAAGTTGCATACTTGGTTCCTTGGGCCATCATGCATGGAAATGCGTGATTGGTGGTCCGAGAACCGAGGCACATGTCCCTTTGAGTCATTACAATGATAAGAGACATGGTTGGTGCATACATGCCTTGAATTGTGCTGCCATGCCTTGTTTTGCCCTCTGTTGCTGTGAGTTGCAGGTTCTGCAGGAATACTCTGCCGACCGGCAGTGTAATGTGCCGACCGGCACTATTTTCTCTGCCGACAGCTTCAACTTTGTGCCGATGGCCATACAACACTGCCGGTGGAAA
Source organism: Camellia sinensis (assembly GCF_055761805.1). NCBI lineage: Eukaryota > Viridiplantae > Streptophyta > Magnoliopsida > Ericales > Theaceae > Camellia > Camellia sinensis. Next base: position 37,076,915 of record NC_138969.1, on the reverse strand, counting down.
TTTCATCTAGCCGGTGATGATCCCCTCTGTCCAAGGATGTAGTCCTGAGGTTTTGACAACCTCCAGAGGAGGAAAGGGAGGAAAACAGAGGCAGCTTGCGCATGGCGGCGCGCTTCTCAAGACGTTTTACTGTTTTCCTAAATTAGTTAATTTGTTAATTAATTAATTTGTAATGTTTAATTAGCTTGCGTAGTTAATTAATTTGTAATATTTATTCGGTCCCTCCGAGCGAGGGCAAATCTGTAATAAGTGTGTGTGGGTGTGTGAATGTCTTCCAATCCCCACTTCTTTCTTCCCTTTTACTTACCTGCTTTGATGGTTAGTATTAGGTCACGTCTAATTTAGCATACCTTATGCTATGCATGCGTGCATTCATGCATTTGTATTACATGCATTAGGCTCGGTACATCACGCTAATTGCATCAATACTTCAATTTTCAAACTGAATACGTGATAATTGTGCATTTTCACATGACATGTTTAGGATAGCCGAGCCTATCTTAGCGACATTTTGTATGCGATGCATTAGGCACTTCACATGAACTAGGACATACATGTTTGCTAACTAGTTTACTGTTTTGGCACGGAGTACGATGTAAGTATTTTTGCTTTAGCATATCGCATGAGTGTGAATGTTGCCATAACAGCATGCTTAACATGTGGCTAGATGCTTATGTGTTAAACTGTTTTGAATGCCTGTGGGTGAAGGCCGGATTGTTTGAGTTGGAAAAACTCGTTGAAATCCGTATTTTAGCCTACTTGCGAGTAGCAAATTCCAAAGCATTTTCAAACCAAACGGATATGCAATGTTTATTTCCAAATTAGGCAATCTAGTCTATACTTGTTTGCTGTGCGCATAACATAGTAATTCTAGGCTAATAACCGGAATAAGAACACATAAAGTTTTCAAAATCAGATATCACGGTTAGTAGAGGCCGGTTTTCGGACCGGGCGAAAGGGGGTGCTCATAGCTGACCTTCCCCGATCGTACCCAAGCTCCCGAGCCGAGACAACTCCGGTGATGACGGACATGTGGCCTTCGGCACCGAGTCAGGGTTTCCTAAATTTCCCCATTTTAAAAATATTTAGGTGGCGACTCTGTATCTGGCAAAGCAGTCCATGTTTGGCACTACTTTTTCAAAAATCTGTTTCTCAAAACGATTTGCCAGATTTGGACTCTTTGGTTCAGATTAAGAACCGTGACACAAATCGAGTCCGAACTGTAGCACGAGGCCCCACGCGGGCGCTGTTACACTATCCTTCCATACCTTAAGGTTGTCATCGTTGTAATACTCGCTTCGGTCCGTTTTCTTTGGTACGTCACCTTCCTGGTCGACGTCCTTTCCTCTGTGATTTTGATCACGAGTCTCTTTGTTGCAGTTGTCTTCTTCGACGTCAAGGTCAACAGGTTTCCTACTCCCAATAGGAGTGCCATCCCCAATATTCTCTTTATGTCCATCGTTGGCCATCTATTCTCCTTTCTTTTCCACAGACGGTGCCAAATTATGTGTGTCAATTTCCAACCACATTGCCAAATAAGTACTTAGCTGGAGAACACCGACAGAATAGATTTAGCCCGAACGACCTGCAACAGAAAGAAGAGATTCCGGCGGTGGTTCGTCCACCCGGGGGCACTCCAACGATCAAGTCAGTTATCTCTCAAAGATAGCAAAAGTGCTTAACTCACTATTCAGAATATAAATTAAGTACCTTAGATCCATGGGGCCGCCTCCTTTTTATAGCCAATACAATCCTAGTCCTAAAGAAGCCTAGCTCTAGTGGACTTAGGATTACTGCTAATCTTGGACTCCTAATAGGATTGGGATAAACTCTCTAAGAGTCTTATCTTTACCCAAACTGAAGTCTTCTCTCATTTTAGGACTTTTATCCCTTATCCGCTTATCCCGAATTTCGGTATTCTCGCAAATAACCCCGGCCTAGCCGAGATCACCTCGGCGTCATGTCCAGGACACGTGGCATCTTGGCTGACACTTCGGTGCCACCTCGGCCACATGTTGTTACTCAAAAATTATGTCCCCACACTAACCCTAAGCTCCTGAGGTTGGGTCGTGACAAAGGTGGTATCAGAGCAATGGTTCATTCAAAAAAAAAAAAAATTAGAAACGTTTGTATTTTATATAGATATAGATTGCGTTATACATACTTGTATATATGCTGTGTTATGAATGTAATACCTCGTTTATTACTTTGTATAATGGTCAATAATAGTAACGGAAGCGAGCCATCAGTCAGTGGCACTGAATCGATAGAAAGAAAAATGAAAAGAACGGTTACTAGCTTTTTGCAAGCCTTGCAGACTTACATCAAAAATGGGATGCTAGAACGGCGAGAAGAGCCGGTTACCATAAAATAGTTCCAGGATCTGAAACCCACCACATTTACCGGCGGCCGAGACCCAATGGTAGCAGACGCTTGGTTGAAAGACATGGAAAAGATTTCACGCGCTTTACCCTGCACCGAGAGACAGAAGGTAACTTTCGCCACTTTCACTTTCAAAGATAATGCACGGGAATGGTTGCTTCTCACTCTGAAAAAGAAGAAATTGTGACTTGGGCAAGATTCTTGAAAGTATTTTATGAAAGATACTTCCCAGATTCATTGCGGGAACAGAAGGCATCAGAATTCATACATCTAAAGCAAGGAACCATGACGGTGGCTGAATACGAGAGCAAGTTCACACAACTCGCTCGGTTTGTAACATACGTCATCCCCACCGAAACTCGAAAAGAAAGAAAATTTGAAGCAGGATTGGATGTTGAAATTAAAGATAAGCTCGAGGTCTTGAAACTTCCAACCTATGTAGAAGTGGTAGACTGGGCGTACATTGCAGAAAAAAGGGATTAAAGCCTCACGTTCTGGGAAACCAAGCCAAAAGAAGTGATCCTGGAAAAGAGACACCAGAAGACCTGGTGTTGCACCTCCTAAAAAAATGAATACGGGCACAACCAGTTCAGGCCATCAAGGTCCTACCAACCCCCGAAGTGGCACTAGTCCAATTTGTCCTACTTATGAAAAGGCTCATTGGGGACAATGCCATCGAGACACAGGGGCATGCTTTAAATAAGGTAAAGTTGGCCACTTGCTGAGGGATTGTCCAAAGATGACTAATTCTACAGCCAGCCCCTCTGGCCCAGTTTGAAAACCCACAGGACCTGGAGGAGAGAGAAAGGACCAAAAACGCCAAGGAAGGGCTTTTGCCTTGGTACCTGGAAAACTAGAAGTTACCGAAAATGTTGTGTCAGGTACACTTTCTATCTGTGGTCATTTAGCTCACGTCCTCATTGACTCTGGGTCAACTCATTCTTTTGTTGCACCATACTTTCCTGCCAAGTTGGCATTAACACCCGAACCATTAGGATATATATTATCTGTGTCTTTTTCTTCTAGTAAGTCTGCCTATAGTACTGATGTGTACAGATTATGTACTATATCCTTAAAATGCAAAACCTTATATGTAGACTTGATTCCCCTCCGCATTGGGAACTTTGATGTGATCTTAGGTATAGATTGGCTGGTTGCCAACCACGCCTCTATTGATTGTAAAGCCAAAAAGGTTTCCCTCAGGTTACCAAACCAACCCAAGCTTGTCTTTGACAGGACTGGAATTTCCAACCCTCCCTGTATTATATCCTCCATCATAACCCAATGACTTCTAAGAAAAGGTTGCTGTAGTTATATCTGTTATGTGATCGATATGCAAAAAGAGTCCCCCATCATTGGTGCAATCCTCGTGGTTCGAGAATTCTCGAATGTCTTTCTTGAACATCTACTTGGCATCTCAGTTGATCGGGAAATCGAATTCACCATTGAAACCCAACCTGGCACATAACCAATATCAAAAGCTCCTTATCTCATGTCGATAACATAATTGAAAGAGTTGAAGACTCAACTCCAAGAACTCCTGGACAAAAGTTTCATTCGACCTAGTACCTCACCCTTGGGAGCTCCAGTATTGTTCGTGAAGAAAAAGGATGGCACGATGAGATTATGCATCGGTTATCGGGAGCTGAACAAGGTCATCATCAAGAATCAGTACCCTCTGCCACGAATCGATAACTTGTTCGATCAACTTCAAGGTGCCCAAGTATTCTCCAGAATTGTGTTGTGTTCTGGCTACCATCAACTAAAAGTCAAAACAGAAAGCATCGAAAAGACTGCCTTCAGAACCCGTTACGGGCACTAAGAGTTTCTTGTCATGCCTTTTGGTGTCACAAATGCTCCAGCAGCCTTCATGGACCTTATGAACCGAGTGTTCAAACCCTATCTTGATAAGTTCGTCATCATCTTCGTTGACGACATCCTCATATACTCCAATTCATCAGAGCCCATGAGCAGCACTTGCGAACGATTCTACAAACACTATGTGATCACAAACTTTATGCCAAGTTGAAGAAATGCGAATTCTGGATCACTAGTGTACACTTTCTTGGTCACGTCATTAATGAAGATGGCATCTCGGTTGACCCCCAAAAAGTTACAGCAATCGTGAATTGGCCACAACCTACCAATGTGTCAAAAATTCATACTTTCTTGGGTCTAGCTAGTTATTATCGACGCTTTGTGCAAGATTTCTTAAAGATAGCATCACCCTTGACCCAATTAACTCAAAAGAACACACCCTTTGAATATACTGACAAACAAGAGCGTTACTTCCAAGAATTAAAAAATCGACTTGTGTCAGCTCCTATACTAGCACTCCCTACAGAAGTTGATGGGTTCGTAATTTATAGTGATGCCTCATACAATGGTTTGGGTTGCATTCTCATGCAAAACGGAAAAGTCATTGCTTATGCTTCACGACAGTTAAAGACTCATGAGAAGAACTACCCGACTCATGATTTGGAATTGGCTGAGGTGATCTTTGCCCTCAAAATTTGGCGTCATTATCTTTATGGTGCAACCTGCGAGATTTACACTGATCACAAGAGTCTTAAATATCTGTTCACATAGAAGGAACTGAATATGAGGCAACGATGGTGGCTAGAATTTATGAAAGACTATGATGTAGAGGTCCATCACCATCCAAGCAAAGCTAACGTAGTGGTAGACGCACTGAACCGAAAGACGACCAGAGGTTTGGCATGCATGCTCGTTTCCCGCAAGATCAATGGATTGCTCGCCAACATAACCGTGAAACCTACCTTGATTGAAGAAATTAGGGCATGCCAATGTAAAGATAACCTTTTGAAGAAAAAGTACAAGGAGCAAAGGAGTACACTTGATCCTAATTTCACTCTAAGCAATGGGATACTAAGTAACTATTAATTACAAGGATTGTGAATCTACTGAGATGAAGGAGTGGGGGGCCATCTGGGCACCTAGGATTAGGGAGGGGGGGTGAGTCATCACCTTGGGGCCATTAGATAAGGATGAGTCATCACATGAAGTTTTGTGTATAAATAGGAGAAGGAGGTGCTGTAAAGTGAACGAAAAACAAAGAAGAAGAAAAAAAAGAGAAACAAGGAATCAGCGAAAAAACATAAATATAGAGAGCAAGGGAAGGGCCGAAAACCAACAGAAATAGAAAGGAATTAGTAAGACTTAATCTTAAAGTGAGTTATATTATACTTTAAGTCACAATAATATATTTTACGTATGTTTTGACTTACCATAATTTATTTTATACAAGTTATATTTTATAAATTATATTAATATTTCAATTACGTGGGTTATTTTTTGAATCTATTTGTTTAAAATGAAACCCATGGATATGTTTGTTTAAATTTTAGTATATATTTGGTTATGACCTTATAAACAATTATGTTTTGTAAGTACCACCACGGGAGTCCCACGCCTTGGGGGACTTAAATAACCATTGGCCTCTGTTTGGCCACTTTATGGTCCTTTGTTTGTCATGGATCCATTAACATCTGCTCTAACTGTCACTTCTGTGACCTCTATTATGTTCTGTTCTGTACCGTGGTTATAGTTATTTATTTATATAATTTATGTATTTCAGTTTCTGCCACTTAAATAATTTATTTACCAAATTAAGTTATGTAAATGTTTTGGCTTAACTAACTATCCATGGTTATTTTGTATTCCCTATACTCTTGGCATAATATTTCTCACTATGTTATGTGCTTATAGTTGTTACCCTTTCAGGTGATGAGATGTAAGGAAGACTCATAATCTCGTGTAGTGGAACATGTGCAAGAAATTGATGCGAATCTGCTAATTTGTTTTTCTTTTCTTTTATTCATGTCGGTTTTTTTTTTCTGATGGCCGGTCGCTGCATAATAAAATAATAAAAGCCCATGGATGTACTTTTTTTTTAAAATAGTAGAATGATGTAACTTTTTGTTTAATTATTTTTATTTCCGTTTGCCTCCGCTTGCGCAGTTTAATTTGCTACGAGTAGAATAAGTTAGTAAGTTGCGATTCTAACCCTAAGTCCCTGAGATTGGGTCGTGACAAAAATAGACAGTATATTACTACTATTTGTTTTTCCAACCAGAATATTATTTTGTAAAACCACAGAAAATAATTTCTATAAGAAGAAGAAAGAGAAAAGGAAACAAACGAAAAATTTTGTATAAACAAAATAATTCTAATATGTCTTAAGATTGTTGGAACAATCTTCTGTGTAAAATAAATAACTTGAAACAAATCAAACAAATAAATAAATTACGTACCGAATTTATTTTACCAAACCGAATAAATATTTAAAAGATCAAGTCGAGTGTGTGATACTCTATCCTTAAGACAGATTTTCTCCGCTACGGTGCTTACGGATAAAAGTCGTCTATCTCCAAGGATACAATGATCTTCACAAATTATAATAGCAGTCCAAACAATTTGTACGGCGAACCTAACCCGTGTTCTATACTCTCAAAGTATTCCCTTAAAATTAATATGAAGAATTATGCAAAGAAAAAGCAAAATGGGAAGGGAATAGATTTTTTCTGGATGTTTTTCTGATGTAGAAAGCTACTGGAAAGATCTCTATTTATTGCCAAGAAGGTTCCGAACAGGTATGAAAAACCTGAACAAATACAGTTTGAAATTTAAACAGATCTGGTGGCAATTCAACAGATAACTGCACGACAATTAAATCTGTCTGGAATAAGACTAAACCTGTTAGGACTGCTGGGCAGTTTACAGCAGTTGAGACAATTGGAAATTGGACTAGAGGAGGCTTTGTTTGGACAGAAAAATTTGGTGCAAAAATTAAATAAATTTTGTCCAAAAAATTAATTTTGTCCAAAAAATTAATTTTAGAACCGACCCAACCCACACCCACGCCCGATACGGCACGGCCCAGCCAGTCGGTCGGACGGACAGTAGTAGCGGCGCACACGTGTGTGGTGGTTTGAGCCAAGATTTAATTTGTCCATAACTCATCCCTTCTACAAACTTGGGGTGCCCCTTGGGGCCCAACCCAAGTATTGCCACCTAGAACTTATATGCACACATAAGTTCTCTTAAGTTTCCAATGTGGGACAAGCCTAACAAGAAAATCCACATTTAATTTTTTAATTATCCATTCCACGAACCCAAAAAACGACGACAACTTCCCATTCACTCATAAATGGTTTTGACGAACCGTTTTCATCATTTGACTTGCCACACAACAAGGAACACGTCACCTCTTAGACCCACCCCAAAAGACGTTTGGGACCCACTCAATATTGGCCTTAAAGTTGGCCCAAAATAAGCCTATAAAATCCAAATTTTCCAACAACTATCTCAGTCTTCCATGCCAATTTCTTTTTGGTTTCAAACTATTGCTACTGCTGTCTTTCTTATTAATAGATTGCCTAGTCTATCTCTTGGACATAAGTCTCTTTTTGAGCTTTTGTTTCAAATTATGCCAGATTATTCTTTCCTTAAGGTGTTTGGATGTCAATGGTTCCTCTGGCTTCACCCCTACGTCTTTCACAAACTTCAACCTCAATCCACTCCTTGTGTGTTTATTGGTTACCATCCTACTACTAAAGGCTATAGATGCTTAGATCCATTGACAGGAAAAATTCATTTGTCCAGGCATGTTTTGTTCATTGAGTCTTGCTTCCTTTTTGCTCATTTTTCCAAATCACCACCTTCTTCTTTATCTAATATGTCTTCTTTCTTTTGGATAGATTCTGCTTCTTCAAAGCCCATTTCTCCTGGTCTTCTTATGCCTCCTATCGCTTCCTCTGATCCTGTTTCTGATCCTCTTGCTTCTTCTCCTCTGCCTATCTCTTCTAGTCTGGAACCTGTTCTTCCTCTTCCTGCAGTTTCCATTCCTATTCACTCCATTTCTATTGATTTGCCTTTAGCTCCTTCTATTTCTCCTCCTTCTCTTCAAAATTTTCATCCTATGGTAACTTGATCCAGGGGTACTCACTTCTCAAAGACTACTTCTTAGCCACCTCTTACTGATCTATCTCTTGTTGAGCCATTGACTGCTACACAGGCTTTACAGTCTCCCATTTAGGTTCAAGCCATGAATGAAGAATTTCAGGCTCTGCACACACAGGGTACTTGGAATTTGGTTGCTTTACCTTCCTCTAAATCCTCCATTGGTTGCAAATGGTTTTTTTGCATTAAGAAAACTTTGATGGCTCTATTGCTCATTACAAGGCCAAGTTGGTAGTTAAGGGTTATCTTCAACAAAAGGGTTTCGATTACCAAAAGACCTTTAGTCTAGTAGCTAAACAACCTACAATTCAAATTTAATCACCTTCTCATCTTCTTATCTTAAAACTTATTCATTGTTAGGCTATGTAAGAGTCTTGCAGAGTTGCTAATCCTCCAATCCCTTTGATATGTATTCTAGAAGGTTGATGGACAAATGATGATAAATGAAAGAAATTGAAATTTGGATGTGAAAAGGTCTTATAATTAAATGGGAGCATTAAATCTTAACTTAGCGTCTAGTTTAATTGGCAATTGGTTGGATCTCATTTGTAAGAAATTTATGCATGGAAGACTATTCAAAACTCGAGAGGGTCTTCATGAGTGGTTGGTTGTACCTTTTGGGCTATCAACGTACCTAGCACCGTCATGCTCGTAATGAACTACGTATTATGGTCTTTTTACACATAATACAACATATAATTACCCGTAAAACATCTAATTACTATTGAATAATTACAAATGAAGCACATCTAATCCAGTGGCACGAAGGAATAATAATTCATCACTAAATTTTTAATTTTTTTGCTAAAAATTCAATAATGATATTTTTGACAAATAAAATATTTTATTCTTAAAAAGTGATTTTATCTTTAAATTTTTGTCTTTAAAATTTTAATTTGTTGTAGTGTTGTAATTGAGATTTTTTTTATTATATTTTATTCATATGCATTATTATTATTATTATTATTAGGATAAATTACACTTTTCCCTCTTTATGTTTGACTATTTTTCTCATTTTGACCTTTAAATTTTTTTTATTTTTTATTTTTTACTTAGCCTTTCGTATTTCAAGTTTTTCTTAATTTATTCCTAAAATTAATTTTGTTCAAAATTAAAAAGAAAATGTCACATTAACTGCATGCAAATAATTTTCTGAACTCATTAAAGTATATATATATTGCTGACCAAATAATTTTGTGACAAATCATAATCCATTGCCACTGATCAACAATTTCCACCGATAGACTTCGTCACATAACAACTTATCGTATTTATTTAATAATTAGATATGTAGTCTAGGTTTTAATAACTGTTTTGGAATCAAACAAATCTAATTAATATATTTTGATAAAATCGTTAAAATTGTGATTAAATCAACGAACCAACCAAATAAAAAAGGATTTAGCCTAATCGACTAGGACCAACTAACTTACAAAAAATTTAATTAATTAATTAAAACTTTCAAAATTTATTTTGAAATTTAAACTGGCCTGAACTAAAACATACGCAACACTATAATATTAAATAGAAGTATAAGATTCGCTTTGTATAAGTGAAACAACTCATTTTTTCCTTCTTTTTACGATGTGAGATTATCAAATAAATCATAGACTAATTGGAGTTTTATTGTTATATGGTTAAATAGAACTAGCCAATTAATTTTTTTTAATTTTTTAAAATTTAAAAAAATAGTATGAGACATTGAAACTCTCACAAGACTCCTCACTAAAAAGGAAAAATTGGTGAAACATCCCAATCTAAATTTGTGTACTAGGAGAGGTCCAAGATTTTTTATTAGCTAAAATCCTTCAACATTTTCACAGAGAATATTCGATTTAGAGAAATTTTACCCGACTTAAAGAAATTTCACCCGATTCAGAGAAATTTCATCCGACTCAAAGAAATTTTAGCCCCAACTAATTTCTCTAGTATGATCATAGAGAAATTTTGAAATTTCTCTAATAATTTCTCTGTGAATTTGAATTTTTTCTGAATCAATGCGAAATTTCTCTGAGTCGGGTAAAATTCTATGTGTCGAATTTTTTGTGTAGAAATGTTGAGAGACCTTAATTACTATAAAAATATTGTATGTCATTTATCTTATAAAATCTTAATATCATAAACCTTAAAAAAAATTCTCCCACAAAAAATCTATTTTTACTTATATAATATATAGATAGATAGATAGATAGATTCATTAAATTTTATTATAATATCATATACACTCTCCGTCCCAAAATATTAATTCATTATTCTATTTTTTATTGTCTAATATGAAGTTCTTATTTTGTCCTTCTTTTAAATTTACTAATAATACAAAAACTATAATTATGATAATTGTTATTTCTCAAAAAATGTACTATCAAAGAGGAAGTGGGTTAAAAACTGAAAAGTGACTTTCAACCCAGTTCTCACAATAAGTTATTATCTTTTTACATATACCACTGTGCATGAATGCAAATCACATTTCTTTAATGTAATTGTTATATATAAATAATTTTTGATGAGGCCCAAAAATAATAATAATAATAAATTGTATGGTTTGAAGCAAGCGCCTAAACAATGGCATGAGAAGTTTGACAACGTAATGTTGTCAAGTGGATTTTCAACGAATGTGACATGTGTGTTTATGTCAAAGACACTGACAAAGGTTATGTCATTTTGTGTCTATATGTTTATGATATGCTCATTATAGATAGTAATGATGAAATGATTAAAACTATCAAGAAATTGTTAAATTCGAAGTATGACATGAACGATATGGGCATTGCAGATGTTATTCTGGGAATTACGATTACCAGAACATCTGGCATAATTGTACTTTCTCAGTCTCATTATGTTGATAAGATACTTGTGAAGGTTAGTGGATCAGATACGAGTGTGTCATCGACACCTGTAGACTTAAGTCTACATTTTACCAAGAATAATAAAGAAAGTGTCTCTCAGTTAGAATATTCTCGGGTAATTGGAAGTTTAATGTATCCCGATGCTTCTCATTGGCCGGATATAGCTTACTTGGTTAGTAGGCTTAGTAGATACACAAATAATCCCGATGTTTCTCATTGGGAGGGCATTGTGCGGGTGTTAAGGTATTTACACTACACTCGGGATAATGGGCTGCATTATACTCGATATCCAGCGGTGCTTGAAGGCTATAGTGACGCAAATTGGATATTAGATATAAAGGACTCAAAGTCCACTAGTGGATATGTGTTCACTCTTTGTGGGACAGCCTTGTCTTGGAAATCTTCCAAGCAAACGTGTATATCTAGATCAACGATGGAATCAAAGTTCATTGCTTTTGATAAAGCAGCGAGAAAAGCTGAATGGCTTCGCCATTTTCATTGAAGATTTGCCACGTTAGTCTAAACCTGTGTCAGCTATTTGTATTCATTGTGATAGTCAATCTGCAATTGGTAGGGCATAGAGCAATATGTATAATGGAAAGTCTAGACATATCCGTTGTAGACATAATTCCATACGACAACTACTTTGTAATGGAGTTGTCTCTTGAGACTTTGTAAAGTCTAAAAGACAACATTGCGGATCCGCTAACCAAAGAGTTAAATCGAGTGTTAGTCGAAACGTCGTCAAAAGGAATGGGGTTGAGGCCTTTGGAAGTTACCGGAATGGAAACTCAACCTAGTTGACTGGAGATCCCAAGATCTAGGTTCAATTGGACAACCTAATTGCGTGTAACGGTGATATGTCACTGAGGAGGTTAAACCTTCAGTCATTCCTTCTATCAGTGATACCTGCAAGTGTAGAGGTTAAGCTGAGTTTTTAATGACTCTGGTGTGTTAAGCTGTTGGCAGGATACTAAAGTAGAGTCACCTATGTGAGTTTGAAGTGGGGCCGCTTCTAGAAGAATTGGGTAGGCCAAGATTCTTTGAAACCATTCGCTAAACCAGGCTAGTGCCCAGAGCCATACAGGGCACACCAGTGAGAACAGAATGGTGGTAGGAGTAATTCTCGTGTGAGATCTACTGTCTCAGTTTACATAAACGACAAAGCAGTTCAAGAAGTCATATTCACTGATCAGCTAGTAAACTCGATAGGTTTTCACTAGGAGAGTTTCAAATCCAAAAGCTACCTTCTCTGATGTCGGGGTTAGTCCGTTGTACTCTCTCTCCGAGTCTTTATTGTTGAACGGTGTCCGTTTGTTGAGTCATTCGGTCAATTTTTATTCATGTGGGGGATTGTTGGAAAAAATGATTTTTGGTGACTTTAATTTAATATTAAAGTGTGGTGACTTTAATTAAATATTAAAGTGAGTCTCAACCATTTATTTTGTTGGGTCCAAGTGGGCCAAAAACCATTGAGAATTGAATAAAATATTGCCTCATGATGTTAGATTCATGAATGGGATTTTAAGGGTATTTAAATCCTTTTTCTTAGCTAAAGGGTGTGAACCCATTGGGTATCCAAACTTTTCATCTTTCTGGAAAAGGGTTATGGATCCTAGTTAATGGGGCTTTAATGACCAGCCATAAAGGCTGGTGGCTCTTCCTGTAATGACCCCGACCTCCGATTAATGCTAATTCATGATTAATTATGCTTAACAGTAAATTAGGAAGGATTTGGGATTTGTCTGCATATGTATTGCATTATTTATATGTTTCTATATGTTTTCCATAAAATGATCTGTTCATGTCTTTAACTTTAAATTACGAATTGAAAGTCATATCGGCGTCCGAATCAGAAACTGACTTGATTTATGTGCTAGTTAGGATTTATAGAATTTTATGGTAGGTTTAATTAAAATTCGGTTCAGAGCGATTAAATTAGATTAAATAACGTTAAATTACATTAGTCCAATTATTTACGAAATTGCCCTTGAGTGGACCACTACCTAAGACTATGTTGAAGCCTTATTACACTTGATCATACAATATTTCCTCAGCCATTTTCCTTGTTATAACCGTATGAGAGAGAGAGAGAGAGCTAGAGAGTTAGAAGAATAGTTGTGTTCATTTTGAGATTTGCTTGGAAAATTGAAGAGTAGATTGTGTAATTGAGCTTCTCAACTTGAAATTGAAGACATAAGGTAGAGAATTCATCTTCTCCATTGTGATTTTGAGTTATTTCTTGCATGGTTCATGTTGAACTAGAGTTTAGAGTCAAGTTTTGGTTCTAAATGTTGAATTGAGTAGGAATTCTTGCATGCATGTATACATTGTTGAGTTTTGAGGTTGTTTTCATGAAAACTTCCACATGCATGTTCATATTATAGTTCTAGTTCATGATTTGCTCATGTTTTTGAAAGGATTAGCCCATTTGATCTTGTGTTTGGAGCCTTAACTTCATTTAAGCTCATGCTTGTTGGATATACATCATGTTCTTGAAAGTATTGTTGAAATTCTGTTCAATTGACTTACCTTTGGGCTTGATTTTACAAAATTGATCTTCAAAACATGTCATACTATGAGTTTACAAGATTTTTCCAGAAAATTAGCCCAAAAGGATCGAATTTGATGCATTGTAGTTGAGTTTTGAGCTTGAGGTTCAAATATGAAAATTCTAGATTTTGGACTCACGCTCGAGCGGGGAACTCCACGCTCGAGCGTACATACTGAGTTCATGCAGTCCGCTCAAGCGGGGAAAATGACGCTCGAGCGGGAAATGCGTGTATCCAGTACTTTGCATGCGTTTACAGTCCGCTCGAGCGGGGTAATGCACGCTCGAGCGAGGACTTGTGTCTCACACTCTCGAGCAAGTATCGAGCGCTCATCAAGCATGAATTTCGTGCATCCAGTACTTTTACTGTAGCTTGCAATATGCTCGAGCGGAGTAATCCACGCTCGAGCGGATTCCTTTTGTCTGCATGTCCGCTCGAGCGTATAAGGCCACGCTCGTCCGAGACCCCTGTTTCAGCAAAATTTTGTAAAGTGTCTTAAAATGCATCTTTGCATCCTCATTCTATCCTAGGCATTCCTAGGCCATGTTTAAGACTCTACAGTGAGGATTTAAGGTTAGAAACACACTAAGAACAATCGACATAAGTTTTGTACAATTAGAACGTGTGTTTCAAGTGTGTATCTATTATGTGTCGTGTAGGTCTCGTGCCACGTCCTGTCTGATCGATCTGCTCTGTCTGTCTATCTCCAAGCCCACTGTGAGTAATAACTCTGTAAAGTTATGTTTAACCTAAGTATTTTCTGACTGGTATGGTATAATCTGTTTTCTGAAATGCAATCTTACTAATGATGAATGAATGTCCGATTTTCTAAAAAGTATTTGTGGCAACCTTAGTTCACGTGGCCCTCGTCCGGAGGTAACAATATCGCGGCCAATCTGCATGTGGCCCTCGCCCGGGGGTAACAATATCACGGCCAATCTGCAAGTGGCCCTTGCCTGGGGGTAACAATACCATGGCTACTTGCGCGCAAGTTATAGACCTTTGTGGTCGTTGGTACCAACTATATATGTAGGTCTCTGGACCAATCTGTTCTGATAGCTAATGGGTGTACCACGTATGATCTTATGCAAAATCTAAATATGAAAATGTATATGAATTTGTTTCTGTTTTGAAGTCTGAATATGCTCTGATTTAAATGATGGATTCTAACTTGTGCTGAACATCATTCATATAACCCCTTTACCCTGTTATTATTCACTGGGCTTTCACTCACAGTTTATATTATGTGTGTAGGTGAGCCAGCACATGACTAGGGCCAGAGTTGACGGCCTTTTGTACTGTTTTTGTCAGCCAACCGTTGTGCCTCCCGATGAGGTTCCGATCAAGTCTAATGCCATGGCTGTTTTCTTTTGTTTTCATGCTAGTTTCTGTAACTGTTTGTAAAGTCAGATCTTGGGAAGTTCACCTCTGTAAACATATTGTAAATATTGTGTATTTGGATTGGCATGTTTATATATCGAATAGTAAGTTTTGAAATGTTCTGTCCCATGTACGTTGTCACAGCTCATTGGACCTTGTCTATTTTGTATTATTGCTTCCGCAGCCTCTTACTACTTGATAATCTATTCAGAGGCCTTTGGTAATCCATGGATTATTGGCCGGTTACGGTGCTAAACCCATAGGGGCGGGTTTGGGTCGTGACAGAGTGGTATCATAGCACGTGTTCTACTGCACACACAGGTCCGTATGCGCTTAGGATGTCCTAGTACGAGTTAGGGGCATTCTATTTGCATGTGTGAGTGTGTGGTAATGCAACTGAATATGAAAACTGAATGTACATTTGAATCAAATGAATTGAAGGAAACGGATAAGATTATGCCTGTGTTTATTATCATTTGATGTCTGTATAGTAAGATGGAGAATGCAAGGGGAAGTGGTAAAAGTGAGTCTTTAGAGGCTCGCATGGGCCGAATGGAACAGATGTTAGCAGCATTGACTGAAGCCTGGACACAACAATAGAGACAACAACCTTTGCCCCCTCCGCCTCCACCGGCACAAGCCGAGGCAGATAATAATGACATCATCAATCTAACACAGAAATTCATGAAAATGAAACCGCCAACGTTCTGTGGTGGAATTGAACCTTTGAAAGCAGAGACGTGGCTACTTGAAATGGAGAAGTTGTATGAAGTGTTCCCTTGTACCAAAACTCAAAAAGTCCTCCTAGCCACCTACACTCTGAAAGATGAAGCTCGCAGGTGGTGGTTACTGATCTGAAATGGCAATGTAAATATGACATGGGCGCAGTTTAATGCTATCTTCTACGACAAGTACTTTCCCCAATGTTTCAGGGATCGAAAAGTGTTGGAATTCCAAGAACTTAAACAGGGAAGAATGGCTGTAGCAGAACATGAAGCCAAATTCACTGAGTTGGCACATTTTGCTCCACATATGGTGGATACTGATTACAAGAAAGCACGGAAGTTTGAGGGAGGGCTGAACCTAGAAATATTTGACCGAGTGGGTGTCCTAAAGTTACCTACTTATGTGGAGGTACTTGACAGGGCATTGATGGCAGAAGCCACAATAGCGGCTAAGAAACAAACTACAACACCAACAACAGAATAGAGAGGAAAGAGGATTAGATTCAATTTCAAGAAAGGCCCGTCAGTTTCGAAGAGGCAATATACAGGATCCTCCAGCAGCTCTAGCCAAAGTAGCGAATCTACTCCAAACTATCCCGACTGTAGAAAGAAGCACAGGGGTGCCTGTTATCGAGCATCAGGTGTGTGTTTTCGCTGTGGCAAGACTGGCCACATGATGAGGGATTGCCTGATGAGATCCAATGAGGTTAACCGTCCTATGACAAGTTCCACCGGGTCTATTTCCGCAGCAAGACCAAATGCAAGGGCCGATGTTAGAGGGAATGCAAACAATGAAACATTAAGGCAAGGGAGAGTGTTCGCCTTAGTGCCTGGTGACGTACCCAACACCTATACTGTGGTGTCAGGTACACTCTCTGTATGTTCTCAAAATGCATGTGTACTAATATATACTGGTTCTACACATTCTTTTGTATCGCATGCTTTCTCTCGAAAATTAACTAGACCACTAGAACAAATGACATTTGTGTTATCTGTATCCACACAGTCTGGGGATTCTATGATGTGTACTCATGTTTATCCGGCATTATGATTAGTGATATGGTGTTATATGTGGATTTATTACCCTTGGATATTAGTCATTTTGATTGTGTTTTGGGGATGGACTGGTTGACTAAATACTATGCTACCATTGACTGTGCAAATAAAACTGTTGTGTTTAGACCACTGGGAATGCCTGAATTTACTTTTATTGGGAATGGGGTAATTCCTCCCCCGTATTTGATTTCGGCTATGAAAGCTGCAAAGCTCCTTAGGAAGGGATGTAGGTGTTACTTATGTTGTATACTGACTGCACCATCTGACGGTACTACTGTAGAAACAATCCCTGTTGTTTGTGAATTTTCCGATGTGTTTCCCACTGACTTACCTGGGGACTTAGTTGATAGAGAAATTGAATTCACCGTTGAGGTGTTTCTAGGGACACAACCTATTTCCGAGACTCCCTATAGAGTGTCTACCTCTGAACTGAAAGAATTGAAAACCCAACTTCAGGAACTGTTAGACAAGAAATTTATTCGTCCGAGTACTTCACCTTGGGGTGCTCCAGTCTTGTTTGTCAAAAAGAATGATGGATCTTTAAGATTGTGTATAGACTACCGGGAACTGAATATAGTGGCTATCAAGAACAAATACCCTTTTCCCCGAATAGATGACTTGTTTGATCAACTTCAGGGTGCCCAAGTGTTTTCCAAAATTGACCTCAGGTCCGGGTATCATCAACTAAAGGTTAGAGCTGAGGACATAGAGAAAACTGCATTCCAAACTAGATATGGACATTATGAGTTTTTAGTAATGTCGTTTGGGATGGCCAATGCACCAGCATCTTTCATGGACCTAATGAATAGGGTGTTTAAATCATATATGGATGACTTCATTATTGTATTTATTGATGACATTTTGGTTTATTCTAAAGACAGGGAAGAACATGAGAACCATCTGAGAACCACCTTGCAGATTTTGAGGGAAAAGAAATTGTATGCTAAATTGTCCAAGTGTGAATTTTGGCTTGATAGTGTGGCATTTCTGGGACATGTAATCAACAAGGATGGAGTTTCTGTCGACCCTCAAAAAATTGAAGCCGTTGTGGATTGGCCTAGACCAACAAATGTGACAGAAGTCTGAAGTTTTCTGGGACTTACAGGTTACTACTGGAGGTTTGTGAAAGACTTATCCAAGCTTGCCCTGCCATTGACTCAGTTAACTCAGAAAAATGTGCTATTTGACTGGAATAAACAAAGGGAGGCAGCTTTCCAAGAGTTGAAAACCAAGTTAGTGACTGCACCAATCTTAACCTTGCCTAATGGTATTGATGGGTTTCAAGTGTACAGTGATGCTTCTTATAAATGCTTGGTGTGTGTACTAATGCAAAACGGAAGGGTGATTGCCTATGCCTCTAGACAACTTCAACCTCATTGTAGACACCCCATTTTTGACCGTCCTCCAGACTTGGACGTCACCATTGGAACACTTGGTGATTACTTTTGTTTGTGTTCGTCTTGAGTTCCCGGAGGTCTCAGTTGCGCGCCTTGCCTCAGGACCTCTCGACTCGACCGTGTTGTGTCTGGTTTTGCACCAAACACTTGTGTTTTGCCTTGGAGGGGCAGGGAATGCCTTGTGAGGCATCCCCACACATCACTGGCCATGGCTTGATGCCACCGGCCAGTGATTTTATGCCATCGGCAATGTATATTGCCGGTCGGCACTATTTGTTGCCAGTCGGCCATTTATTTTGCCAAAATGGTAACTTTGAATGGCCGATCACTGTTCATCTACTTTTAGTAGATATTTTGTGCCAGCTGTGTTAGCTAGCACCCACTCTGTTCTCCTCCATACACGTGTATGGAGGGATTTCTCTCTTGACAAGCTTATTTGACAAGCTTTACAAGAGAGAGCTCTATAAGAGAGAGTCTCCTCTGTTGGATTTAGGGTTAGAAAACATAGTTAGGGAGCTCTAATATTAGGGTTAGGAATTTATATATATTCTATCTCTATACCTCTTTTTCTTGAGTGTTCTAGGTGTGTTTGTTCATAGTATTGTACACAAACACACACTACTACACCTTTTCTTCGTTATGGAGGGCCAAAGGAGTGTTCTTGGAGTTCTTGGAGCTGGTTTGGAGCTAAAGAAGCTGCTGGAGCTTCATTTGTGAAGAAAGTCTTCAAGGGTAACAACTTTGCCCCCTTTTACCCCTTTCTTGCATAGCCTTTTTGCTTACCTTACAACTGTTTTTGTGTTTAGTGTATAACATAAAAAATTTCTATTTTTAGGCCCTCTAAAAAGTTTGTTTAGAGTGTTTTGTGATTTGAGGTCGTTTGACCCCTCTTAGGCCTTGAGAGGTCCCATTTTGTGCTATTTTGAGTGAGCTCCGGGACTTTGGTGTTTGGGCCTCCTCACCACTGAAATCTTGAGGGATTTCAGTGGTAAGGATGGTGCCTTGAAGTCCCAAGAAGGAGAGGGCCATCCCCTCTCCTTGTTGTACTTGAAAAGGACCATTTTTGGCCTCTTAAGGGAGCACCATGTTTAGGCTCATGTTGACCATGCCTTAGCTGATTTTTGTGCTTATTATGTCATAATATGCCTCTGTTTTTAGTTGGTTTTGGTACATCATGCTTGCTTTGCATACATGCCTTGTAATGCCATTTTGTTGCCTTAACATGCCTTGGGTTGTAAACCATTGTTCTAGCATGCTTTAGGCTTAGCTTTGTGAAGCTTTCATGCTTATTTCGCCATGTTTAAGGTCTGTCCTTAGCCATTTTGGTCGACCATGGCATGCATTATATAGCCCCTTTGCATTTTTGGTTTGTTAGCCTTAAGTGTATGAGTGTGTTGCATGCATCACTTGCTTCGATTTTGTGGGTTGGGATCATTTTCCATGTTATTTCAGTCCCTTTGATATGCTTGTATGCTTGCCTTGGACACCTCTTTAATGCTTTGAAAGCTTATGTTGTATGCTCCATGTTTTGGCCTTTGTGCATGCTTTTGAATTTGAGCCACTTAGATGCCATCTAGGAGGTCCCTTTGCATGGTCTAGGTCTGCCTTGGACCTGTTTTAAGCCTTCTTGGCCTTGTGAGGCTTGGTTGGCTTAGCCATGGTTTAAGTCCCCTTTGACTTGCTTTAAATGTTTGGACCATTTGCATGCTAATGTTCGTCTTGTTTAAGTTGGTTTGGCACCTCTTATAGCATGATTTTCAAGGCTTATAATGCATGCCATATGTCCATGATTATTCCCTTTTAAGTGTGCTTAAAAGTTGTCCTTTGATGCTTAAGCGTTAGGCCTTAACATGTGCATGTGTGTGTGTGTGTTTGGTCCCATTTACTTAAGCTTTTGGCCACTGTTTTGGACCTAACTTAGAGCTGTCCAATTAGTGTAAGTCCATTCCTTGCATGCCATTCAAGTGTTGTTACATCATCCCATGTTTGCATGCTTTGGTTGCACATGTTACATGCTTGAAATCACTTGCATTCGCCTTGCATTCCATTGGTCAAGTTGCTAGCATGTTGCGTGATTGGATTACATCTCGCATGCTCTAATGGTTTGCATAATTGTGGCATGCTTGTTTGCTTTGTTGCTTAGTTTGTGTACCTAATGTGCATTGCATGTTTGTATGCTCTCTTTCATGCCATGTTGCATATTAGCTAACATGCTTAGGCTGCATCGCATTGAACATGCATGCCTTGCCTCTTGAAGTCAAGTGATAGAGGTTGGGCCTTTATGTGCTCATTTGGTTTGCATTTCGTTTGACATGAAAATGCGCAACTTGATCTCTTGGGCCATCACGCATTGAAATGCGCGATTGATGGTCCGAGAACCAAGGACCATGTCCCTTTGAGTCATACACATGATAAGGGATAGGATTGGTGCATACATTGCTTGAATTGCATTGCCATGCTATGCCTTGCCCTCCGCTGCTGTCAATTGCAGATTCTGCAGACATTCTTTGCCGACCGGCAGTGTTCAGTACCGACCGGCAATCCATTGGTGGCCGATAGCTTCACCAACAACCGATGATCACATACCACTACCGGTGGCCATTCTACTCAGCCGGTGATGTCTCCTAATGTCCAGGGAAGCAACTCTGAGACTTTGGCAGTCTTCAAAGAGGCAAAGCAGGGAAAACAAAGGCAGCCTATGCATGGCAGTGCACTTCCGAGCAAGACCTGAGCGCGCGCGTATCAAACCCTCTTCCCGAGGCCCCTTTTATTGCTTTTCTTATGCTTTAGTTAATTTGTTAATTAATTAGGTAATTTGTAATAATTAATTAGCTTGCGAGTTAGTTGATTTGTATTATTCTTTCGGTCCCTCCGAGTGAGGGTGAACTTGTATTAAGTGTGGGTGCGTGTGTGCATGTCTTCCAACCCCCACTTCTTTCTCCCTTTTACTTACCTGCTTTGATAGTTAGTAATAGGTCATGTTTAATTTAGCATATCTTATGCCATGCATGCGTGCATCATTCATCAGTATTGCATGCACCGGACTCGGCGCATCATGCTAACTGCACTAGTATTTCAAATCTAACTTGAATACATGCTACTTGTGCATTTTCATATGTCACTCATAGACTAGCCGAGCTTACTCTAGTGACATTCCGTATGCATTGCATTAGGCATTTGAACATGGACTTGGATCATACATTGATTGCTAACGAGTTCTTTGTTTTGGCATGGAGTACGATGTAAGTATTTATGCTTTAGCATCCTTGCATGCGTGTGAGTGTTACCATGATAGCATGATTACCATGAGGCTAGCTGCTTATGTGATATAACTGCTTGAATGCCTGTGGGTGAAGGTTGGATTGTCTGAGTTGGAATAGCTCATTGAAATCCGTGTTTTAGCCTACTTGCGAGTAGCAAATTCCAAAACATTTTTTCAAAACAAATCGGATATGCAATGCTTATTCCCAAATTAGGCTATCTAGTCTATACTTGTTTGTTGTGCGCATAACATAGTAATTCTAGGCTAATAACCGGAATAAGAACACATAACGTTTTCAAAAACGGATATCATGGTTAGTATAGGCCGATCTTCGGATCGGGCGAGAGGGGGTGCTCATAACTGACCTTCCCCAATCGTACCCGAGTTCCCGAGCCGAGGCAACTTTGGTGATGACGGACACGTGGCCTTTGGCACCGAGTCAGGGTTTCCTAAATTTCCCAAAATAAAATATTTAGGTGGCGACTCTGTATCTGGCAAAGCAGTCCATGTTTGGCACTTCTTTTCAAAAATCTGTTTCTCAAAACGATTTGCCAGATTTGGACTCTTTGGTTCAGATTAAGAACCGTGACACAAATCGAGTCCGAACTGTAGCGGGGTCCCTCGCGGACGTGCTACAGTTTCTGGTGACTCTGCTGGGGACTTAGAGAGCTTGACTCGAACTCGTGATATCCTGTTTTGATTTCATTTATGTGCCTCTTTGCATTGCATGTGCATTGGTGCGCCTAGCACATCGTGTTTGCCATCTGCCATTCCTGAACAGTTTGCCGGAGGCTTGACTTTGTCAAAGCATGCCATAAGGCTGACCGATTGTGGGCTCTGACAGTATGGGAACACAAACCCCGGTTTCACCGGGGCACCCCTTTCGACCATTCGACCTAGTGCATATTCGGATCCATAGTAACCATTCCAAATTAGGACAGGTTGCTTACCCGATGCTAAGTTGTTTGAAACTGCTGCGTGCATAGTAAAACCCTAGCTCCTGACAAAATAGGATAGGGAAACCCTACCCCAACATAAGGGTGTTTTGGCTCTCACTTATCTGTTATGTGCTTTAGAGTGTATCTCTACAGGAACGTACATACCAGTTTGCAAGTTTGAGTATCGAGCCCGAGGGCACCAGTATCAGTGTTGTTGAGAAATCAGTTATCTGCAGGTATCAAGTTCAGTTTTGGGAACAGTGATTCTGGGGAACAGTGATCAGTAGTAGAGTGCAGTTGTTCGGTTACACCGTGTTTGATCTGTTTGGGTTGAAATGCTATTTGTTTTTCCTTTCAAGGTTCAAAGGTTCAGAGAGTTGATATAGAGCAGCTAGTGTTCCCCCTTGCTGAGGCAAGACAGATATCTGACCCGTCAGTCACCGTTCAGTACAGCGGACTTATGATGACTCAGAATTCAGAAGAGATTGTGGTTATGACAGCTACGCTAGATCAAGGGATCACCCTACGGGATGAAACCAATGTTGATGTATTGTATCCGCCCAGGTCACCTATCGCGCACCCGGTCTGGACCCCCCAGTTGTATCAGGCTCGCGAGCCCACTACATTCGAGCTGATGGGAATGATAGGCGACCTCCAGAGATCTGTGGCCGATCTGGCCTATGGAATGTCGGCTTCACCGCTAGCGGCACCGTATATCGGGAGTTTCATACCACAGGAGCCCCCGCTACTGGGGCGGATTGTGATAGAGCTCAGCCAGCCAGAGGTGGCTTCCAGCTACAGCCACGACGTGTCAGCAACAACTGGGCTTCACCCTGAAGTAACAACCCAAACCCTTGATCAGGCTGAGGCCAGAGGCAAGAACAAAATGAAGGCAGATGCCAATCCCATTGAACAACTGCTGTGGACAGTCGAGGCTTTGAAAGCCGGGGGGATGAACAAGCAACAGATATCCGCAGTTGTGGCAAAAACCGTGGAGGATGCTTTCCCCACTCCACCTGAGGGTAGTTCAAGTCAGTCAGAAAATCGGGATAGGCCCCGTCATGCCAGAACAGTTCCTCCTATTTCCAACCCTGCACCTGGGAAAGATCAGAAAGCCAAGGCAGTGCCTCCCAACCCTTTTGCTTGTGTGTCTAGTAAGAATACTCAGACTTCAAAGTACCTGCCCCAAGGGTGCAGGATCTTTCATGCTCTCTACATGCCTCTGTCTAAGGCACTTCAGATTCTTGCCGAAAAGGGGCACCTCAAACCCCTTGAACCTCGGCCTCTCCCGAAGAATCTCCCTCTCACACATGATGCTGCTTTGTATTGCGCGTACCACCAACAGACCGGTCACGCCACCGACAACTGTTTCCGCCGTCGCCATGAAGTGCAGGATCTGATTGATAATGAGGTCATCCTTCTACCTACCTCAGCGAAGTCTATTACCATCGAGCTGTTGGACTTTGAGGATACTGCGAGTATGTGATTAGGGGTTGGACCACCTACGGGCGGCGCTCGATGTATTTCAGATGTGGCGACTAGCACGCACTTTTTGAGCATTTGTAAATGCAGTTTTGTAGCTTCTGGCTTGGGTTTCGGGTCAGTTCTTTGTTTTGTTTTTAAGCCTCCTCTTTGCTTTGAGTCAGTCTTTTTGTTTTTGGGTCTGTCTTGTGGTACCGAGTTGGTCCCGTTGCATAGGATGTCGAGTGATTCCGGGGTTGTTGCCTCAAACACCGTTTTTGTATTTAACCTTTTTGCTTTCTTTTTAAGTCTGTCTCTGCCGTGGAGCCAGTTACATCCGAGAAACCTGAATGAAACAGCTGTGGCTATCTCGTTTCCGTGCTTATTGTCTGTTTTGGGCTAGTTATGCCAAAGGTTTTGAATGGAACGGCCCTGCATTCTACCTGCTCTTCTGTGCCTTGAGAATCATTGCATTGACCTATGTTTTTCAAAACCTCTTTAACACTGCGGTGAAAACAAAGAGGAAGGAATTCCTCGAGTTTTGCAAAACTTTGATCAATTTGAGAAAATGAGAGGCATGCTAAGCCTTTAATGAATGAAACCATGCTTGTTAGCGTGAGTACTGAGAAGGACCCTGGCTTGATCTAGATTGGTTCCACACTATCTTCGGCGGGAGCGATTTGTCGCTTTCTTAAAAACTTTCAAAAACAAATGATTTGCGCGGCCCTGTGAAGACCTGTGTGGAATCGCTCTTGAGATTGTGCAGCCTAGGATCGCTCTCAGCCTCAAGATTCGACCTGTTCGTTTTCAAACCTTGAACCCGTTCAGAAAGTTCAACGGTCAACCGCCATATGAGGCCCGTGTGGCCAGTTTTCAAGCAGCCCTCGAACAAGAGGCACCAAAGTCAGACCAAGAAGATCAGATCAAAGGAAGCTTGTAAAGCTAGATCAAAATCCCCCCCTCAAACTAGGGGCAAAAATGTCAGATATGCTCGAAGAGCCGAAGATGGATCCTTCTGCAAATCATTGCAACAACCGTTCTCCTAGATACAGAGAGGCTTCAACTTCAAAAACCATTTGGCATGGACTTGTTACACTTTTACCCTTTTGAGAGGCTCGCTGGGCCGAAAACCCGGAAGGGCAACCCAGGCAAAAGTTAGAGCAAAAGAAAAATACAAAAAAAATGCAAAAAAAGAGAAGAAATAAAATCAAAGAAGAAAAAAAAAAGAACGAAAAGATACAAAAAAAAATCAAAAAAAAAAATGAAAAGAAGCTCGCAAGGTCGAAAACCCGCATCGGGCACCTTGGCAAAAGTTAGAGCCTGAAAAGTGAAGGTTAAAATATCCAAGTGTACCTTAACTGGAACTACGTAAGGCTTGATTCCCATGTTTGGGATACGTAGGCAACTTCATCCTGAAGTCCAGCCCCCAACGCTTTCATAGCGACTAAGTCCATGCAATGGTTTTTAATCATCCTTGATTCCCATGTTTGGGATATCTGGGCAACTTCATCCTGAAGTCCAACCCTTAACACCTTCAAAGTGACTGTGTCCATATATTGGTTTTGACCATCTTCGTCATCTCCGTGTCCAAGAGTTCGACCACCACCAATAAGGACTGTTTACAATATGCTGCGACACCATCAAGACAAGTGGCAACTGTCCGTTGCCACGAGTCGCTATTCAAACCAGGGGCAACTTTCCGTTGCCATGCAGCGTCCTTCAAGCCAGGGGCAATTTTCCATGGCCTCCGATCCGAGGTTGCGCATCTCAAAGAGTAAGTTCCATGCTCGTTGAGCATTGACTGTTTGCAAAGTAGTTTTTGAAAATTTTTACTGAGGTTGACTATTTTCTCGAAAACTATTCCATTTTCCAAAACTGGACCATTTTCTTGGACCCAAAAAGGAAAATTTTCAGTGCTTATAGTCTGACTTGCATGGTTTTCAAATCAAAAATCGAACGAGTAAGTTAATCCGACTCTCATCTTGATCAAAACTGTTTTAGTAGAAAGACCAAAACAAAAATGGTCAAAATGATGAACTAGGGGCACAATTGAGTCAGGCGTACTGTCTTTCCCCCGTCGTCAACATACTTGCCAGGAGGGCACTCTACCCACCAGAGGAAATAGCTGTGAGCTAACGGCGTTGGGCATGAACCCGCAACTTCCTATTCATTCATCAATCACCTTGGGGAGGGACGAAAAATGAGAGAGTAAAGAATAGAGAGGTGTAAGTTGAGAGAAAAGTAAGAAAAAGGGTTTTGAGAGAAAAAAAACCGAGCCTGAGGGCCGAGTGATATGAGAATCACAAATCAGAAAGGGTGGGAAATGTACCCGGAGGAACTAGCTCCTCGAGATTTGAGGTCTTTCGTTGAACATGCCCGCGTGTCGTGTCTTTCGTTTTGTTCACCTCAACTTTTGTTTTAAGTCATTTCCGAGCGTGTCTCATTGTGTTTAGGTCATGTACCCTTTTGTTTGAGTCCTTTTCGCTGTGTTCAGTTGTAGGCTCGATACCCCGGTTGAAAATCCTTTTTTATTCCGAAAATCGTTTATGCCCAGAGTGCTGTGCCATTCTCTACATCTGTGCGAAGAAGAAGAAGAAAAAATTCGGGGCATCTGAGCATGCTTCAGCTTCAGCTGGTTCAACCTTCATGGTCTGTCTTGTCAGATTTGGGCTTTTTGTTCAGGATTCGCTGTGTGCAGAATGAACCGAGTGTGGTGTTAGGGGCTGTATGCAGACTAATCCCCAACAGAGTATGGGCTGTGCATTCAGTTTGAGCAGTGTGTTGCTTGGGCTGTTTTGCTATGAGGCCGTTTGGTTATCTGGTCATTACAGTACAAATGCTCAATTTTTCAGACAACGGGTCAATTCCATTCACATTGAGGTGTAACATGATGTGATGCGATGCAATACATGAGATATGTAAATGTAACACTTTTTAAGCAAAAAGTCTGTTCATTTCATTATCCTTTTCAAGTACATAGCTTTGAAAACAAAAATCTGTCTGCGGCAGTACAGGGTAATCTAACTACCGGCAAAGCAAAAGAAAAGGAAAAAGTGCAAAAAAGAAGAAAAGCAGCGATCTGGATCGTCATCAGTAGTCCCGAGCCCGGGGATCTGTCCTCACCCATTTCCTGGACGAAAGTCCAGGGGCATCGTCATCAGCATCGTCATCTGAGCCTGAGTCTGAGTCGTCTCCAACCTCCTCAGACGACCCGGCCTCTGCCTCTGCCTCGGACTCGTCATCATCATCGTCGTCATCATCAGGGGTCGGCACCCGAGAGCTACTCCCGACATGAACACGCCCTCCCCTGGTACGGGGACGTACAGTGTCTCCACGCCCTCCTCGAGCAGGAATAGAGGGCCCAGCCGGAGCACCACCCACCGGAGGAATCTGGAAGGGAGGCTGAAAAGCACAAAAGGCAAATACATCAGAATACTGTGAGCAGTGTATCAGTGCCGAATGCAGTGTATAGTGTGTGAATGCCATGAGCAGTTTATCAGTGCAGAATGCGGTGTATGAGTACAGTGCGTGAATGCCGTGAGCAGTTTATCAGTGCAGAGTGCAGTGTATAAATGCAGTGTATGCAGTGTATCAGATGCTGTGAGACCAGTGTGTCAGGTGTTGTGTCGTGCATTAGATTACGTGAATCAGCTTGTGAATGGTTTGAGACCGTCATCGGAAGGACATACCGGAATACTATAGAGGGCCAGGAGGTCGAAGGTCCGCTGTAGTATCCCCATCATGGAGGCATTCAACTCCACAGATTGCCGGGTGTACTCGAAGGATGTCTGCAAGAGTACAAGATGTATCAGTATTCCGCGGAATATCAAATAAACTGAAATGAAATGCCAATGCAAGATGCAAAATGAAGTAATACATACCGGAGGCAAGTCGGGGATACCGGCTAACTCATGACCAGCCGGGGAAGGAGCAAAGGGGATCTGGTAGGTCGCCCCATCTTGCCCTCGGTATGTCAGTAAAGTGGGCAGAGCAGGCCAGCTGGTCCCACGCCCTCTCTGAACTCCGTCCCTGCCGCGGACTCGAGCTCTCCTCGACGCTCCTGCTCCAACCCCCGCTCCCGCTCCAGCCGCTGGCCTCTCTCCCTCAACCCGACGACCACCGCTCAAGGGTCACACAATGTAGGTCCGGACGTACTCTACGTAATCGCCCTCGCCTCTGTGGCACTCTGCACTCCAGCCGACGGTGTAGTCCCTCATGTGCTCAAAAGAGAACCCCTCTGTATGCCTCATATGTGTAGGAGGCGGACCCGAAACTATCTGCTCCGGTAAACCCAGGGTCTGATGCAAGAAACGCTCGCCCAGGTACCAAGCCCGACAGACCGGGCCCTCCAACAGAATCCGGCAGCGGGCAGTCTCCTCTGCACCCTCGTAGTGGTCCCTCACCACGGCTGGCAACGGAGCCCAAGGCCGCCAGGTGATCTGAAAATGAAATGCAGTTTGTTATCTACTGTTATTGAAAACATACAGTGCTAAGCGAAGCCAAAGCAAATTCTAAAGTTGAGCATACCTCCGCGGTGGTGATGGTGTCGAAGTAGCGGCTGAAGAAAATAAAAGACTCTCGTGGCCTCCGCACGCATCGCACATCAAAGCGATGAGAAAAGGGGACACCGAGTAGGGTCTCCACATCAGGTACTGGGGCAAGCCTGGGAAAGTAGGCATACACCCACAACTGCAGAACAGATATAAGTATGACTATCAGATAAAGCAAAATACAGAATAAAGCAGAAATGGCAGAGCCGTGTGTTGTACAGTGTATTATACAGAGTATACAGTGTGTGTAGTATACAGTCAAAGTAAAGCACAGTATATGTGTGCCGCGTGTGCAGTATGTAGTCAGTGAGAGGCAGACTGTGGTGTGTGCAGTGTACAGAATACAGAAAACGTGAAGTAGAAATGTAAAAGGGGAAGAAGATGTACCTCCCAAGCTCGCCAGTAGCCGCCGAGAAGCTGTCCGCTGAGGCGGGAAGAAGAGCTCATATAACCATACAATGTGGCCAAGCCAGCGCCACCCCAGTCATAAAGGCGGATCCGCCTGACATCCACCAGTGCGCTCAACAGGCATAGAGGCACGGTGTTCGCCCGGTCGGCGAAAAGAGTCGTCCCGAAGAGGAACATGATGAAGCCCCGCGCATACTGATCCACCTCCTCTGGGGTCATCTGCGCCTCCTCCGCCAAGGCCGGCTGAATCCGGAAATGGCTCTCAAACCAAGAGTACCTGACAAACCCCGCTCAAGCGAGGGGAGGCTGAGTGCCGAGTAGGTACAGCTGGGCGGCGTCCCACTCACCCATATCGGTGTCGTAGGGGATCGGATCACCCCCTACCCCGATGCCGGTGAGCATCGAGAAATCATAAGGGGTCATCGTCATGTCCCCCGCAACGGAGAAGTGGAAGGAGTTGGTGGTATCCCACCACCTCTCCACTAGAGCGGCAAGCAAGGGCCTGCAAGTCGTGAGCCGGGAGAGCCCCCTACAGAAGATGCCGAAACTGGCCTCGTCGACGATGTGATGAACCGCGTCTGGAAGCTCTAGATACCAATCCCGAGCAACGATATTCTGATACCCGCGGATGGTGTGGGAATCCCCCTGTAATCAAAACAACAATTGCAAGGCAATATTCAAAATACAGTTTTAAGAAGCATACAGGTATGCAACATGTGTGCGTGTTTTCAAATTTGAACAGACATCGGGTGCCGGTGTACTTACAGTAAACTACAACGTGTGATGTGTCAGCGTGTTTGAGTGGTTCAGGGCAAATACGGCATGTGTGCATGTTTTCAGACTCAAGCAGATATCGGGTACCAGTGTGTATGCAGTAAAATACAGTGTGCGCCCTGTGTTTGGGTGATTCAGGGTCAGTGCAGTGTGTGTGCACGTGTAAGTTTCAAACAGATATCGGTTGTAAGATTGTTTGCAATCAACTACAGTGTACAGTGTATTGGTGAATCCGGGCTAAGCAATTAGAGAACAGAATCAACTAATGGCAGTTATGTTCTACATTGCGGGAAATAATAAAACAGAAGAAGGAATGTTACCTTAGAAGCGCCGAAGGACAGATGGGAGGTAGGCTCACGCAGGAGAAGCTCGGGTGCCACGCCCCTCTCGATGCTCCGGAACTGGCGTAGTCCATCGGGGAGCATCACATGAACTGCCGGCCTGTAGGTCTCCAGATCGAACGGCCGGATATGAAGTGCCAAGGGGTCAGCCTCGGGATCCACCTCGGGCTCTGGAGGGGTCCCGCCCTATGGAAGATCGTCTGCCATCTCGAAGAGGATGTGAAAATTGTCGGAAGACGAAAAACCGGGCGAGAATGTGAAAAGTCAACAGAAAGTCAACCCCGAGAGGGCCGGAAAAGTCGGAGTGCGGAAAAGGCGCGGGTATCGAGAAAAACTTGAGGGAAACGAGCCCCGAGTGGCGAAAACCAAGAAAGAGACACCGAAACGAAGTTTCGTTCGATTCAAAACGTTCGAAACGCGAAGGTATTCGCGAATCGGACAACGAAACGGGGGCTAGAACGCACGAAAATGAGAGAATCGAAGGAGGAAAACACTCTAGAGAGAGAAGGAGAGGATTTTCGAGCAAAAGGAAGTGAACAAAATAGGGCTAGAAGCCCTATTTTAAAAGACCCATGGCCAAATGACAGAACTGCCCCGATACAGGGACTTTTTGCCGGTCGGCCACACTCTTTGCCGGTAGGCAAAATATTGTGCCGATGGAAATTATATGATGGCCGATGGACGGCTGGTGATGCATTTTGATGGCCGGTGGACATCCGGTGGCCTCCTACAGTGATTTTGGAGCCTCCTACACCCTTGTTTGAGTTATGTGTGGGTTCCAGGGCCTTTAGTGCTCAAAACAGTGCAAAACAGTGCATTTCCGACGCCCAACCGGCCTCCGTTTTGACCTCGGGTCGTGTCTTCGGTGCGTGGCACTCGAATTCGTGCAAGGTGTATCCTTCCCGTTTCCTTTTGACTTTTACGAAACTCAAAAGTTGCCCCCATGTGCATCACATGTCAATCGCGCTATCTTGCGCATCTCATTGCATTGTGCATGCATTCAAATCGCGCTATTTTGCGCATCTCATTGCATTTTGCATGTAATCAATTTCATTACTTGCGTAGACCGCATGTTTTGCTTGCGTAGACCGCATGTTTGTAATCAATTTCATTACTTGCGTAGACCGCATGTTTTGCTTGCATAGACCGCATATTTGTAAACAATTTCATTACTTGCGTAGACCGCATGTTTTGCTTGCATAGACCGCAATTTTGCAATCAATTTCATTACTTGCATAGACCGCATGTTTTGCTTGCGTAGACCGCATATTTGCAATCAATTTCATTACTTGCGTAGACCGCATGTTTTGCTTGCATAGACTGTATATTTGCAATCAATTTCATTACTTGCGTAGACCGCATGTTTTACTTGCGTAGACCGCATATTTGCAATCAATTTCATTACTTGTGTAGACCACATGTTTTGCTTGCGTAGACCACATATTTGTAATCAATTTCGTTACTTGCGTAGACCGCATGTTTGCAATCAATTTCATTACTTGCGTAGACCGCATGTTTTGCTTGCGTAGACCGCAGGTTTGCAATCAATTTCATTACCTGCGTAGACCGTATGCTTTCCTTGCGTAGACCG
The DNA here is from genome assembly GCF_055761805.1 of Camellia sinensis. Classification (NCBI taxonomy): domain Eukaryota; kingdom Viridiplantae; phylum Streptophyta; class Magnoliopsida; order Ericales; family Theaceae; genus Camellia; species Camellia sinensis. The sequence goes on along the minus strand of NC_138969.1, from coordinate 37,045,270 downwards.
CATGTTTTACTTGCGTAGACCGCATGTTTTGCCTACGTAGACCGCATACTTTCCTTGCGTAGACAGCATGTTTTACCTGCATAGACCGCATGTTTTCCTTGCGTAAACCGCAATGCTTTCCTTGCGTAGACCGCATGTTTTGCTTGCGTAGACCGCATGTTTTACTTGCGTAGACTGCATGTTCTGCTTGCATGGACCGCATTCCTGTGTTCAAATTCATTACCTGCGTAGACCGCATTTTTTACTTGCATAGACCGCATTCTTATGTTCAATTTTATTGCTTGCGTAGACCGCATGCTTATAATCAATTTCGTTGCCTGCATAGACCGCGTGCTCCACTTACATGTCTGTGCCTTCACAGCATTGTTATACTTCCCACTTGCTTTGCGTTGTCACGCATTTTCAAGTACATTAATATGCGTGTTGTTAATCACATTGTACCTGTTAAGTTTGTTTTCTTTGCAGACACGATATTGTATGTACGGTTCATTTAAGGCTGGTGCAACTAGACGAACCGGACAGGTATTGTATCCTCCAAATGAGACGTATCGAGAATTGAACAAATTCTCTTGCATCCTTTCTGCATTGTAGTGTAGTTTGGTGTATGCTAGCTTAAAATTGTCGCATGTATGCTTCATTACAGCATTCTTTGCATGATCATAAGTTATGTCCGGCTCTGCGCATTGTCTTGTATTTTGCCCCTGCCTTCGGGCGCATATCTTGTTTGTCTTGCATGTTTGTCTGAGTCTTCGGCCTTGTCAAAAATGGGTCGTCTCTGGGCTTTGACATTCGCTCCCGTCATTGTTATGACTTTCGAGTTCTGTCAAAGAGGGGAAACTGTAGACACCCCATTTTTGACCGTCCTCCAGACTTGGACGTCACCATTGGAACACTTGGTGATTACCTTTGTTTGTGTTCGTCTTGAGTTTCCGAAGGTCTCGGTTGCACGCCTTGCCTTAGGACCTCTCGACTCGACCGTGTTGTGTCTGATTTTGCACCAAACACTTGCGCTTTGCCTTGGAGGGGCAGGGAATGCCTTGTGAGGCATCCCCACACATCACCCGCCATGCCTTGATGCCACCGGCCAGTGATTTTATGCCATCGGCAATGTATAATGCCGGTCGGTACTATTTGTTGCCGGTCGGCCATTTATTTTGCCAAAATGGCAACTTTGAATGGCCGATCACTGTTCATCTACTTTTAGTAGATATTTTGTGCCAGCTGTGATAGCTGGCACCCACTCTGTTCTCCTCCATACACGTGTATGGAGGGATTTCTCTCTTGACAAGCTTATTTGACAAGCTTTACAAGAGAGAGCTCTATAAGAGAGAGTCTCCTCTCTTGGATTTAGGGTTAGAAAACATAGTTAGGGAGCTCTGATATTAGGGTTAGGAATTTATATATATTCTATCTCTATACCTCTCTTTCTTGAGTGTTCTAGGTGTGTTTGTTCATAGTATTGTACACAAACACACACTACTACACCTTTTCTTGGTTATTGATGGCCAAAAGAGTGTTCTTGGAGTTGGTTTGGAGCTAAAGAAGCTACTGGAGCTTCATTTGTGAAGAAAGTCTTCAAGGGTAACAACTTTGCCCCTTTTACCCCTTTTTTGCATAGCCTTTTTGCTTACCTTACAACTGTTTTTTGTGTTTAGTGTATAACATAAAAAAGTTCTGTTTTTAGGCCCTCTAAAAAGTTTGTTTAGAGTGTTTTGTGATTTGAGGTCGTTTGACCCCTCTTAGGCCTTGAGAGACCCCATTTTGTGCTATTTTGAGTGAGCTCCAGGACTTTGGTGTTTGGGCCTCCTCACCACTGAAATCTTGAGGGATTTCAGTGGTAAGGATGGTTCCTTGAAGTCCCAAGAAGGAGAGGGCCATCCCCTCTCCTTGTTGTCCTTGAAAAGGACCATTTTTGGCCTCTTAAGGGAGCACCATGTTTAGGCTCATGTTGACCATGCCTTAGCTGATTTTTGTGCTTATTATGTCATAATATGCCTCTGTTTTTAGTTGATTTTGGTACATCATGCTTGCTTTGCATACATGCCTTGTAATGCCATTTTGTTGCCTTAACATGCCTTGGGTTGTAAACCATTATTCTAGCATGCTTTAGGCTTAGCTTTGTGAAGCTTTCATGCTTATTTTGCCATGTTTAAGGTCTGTCCTTAGCCATTTTGGTCGACCATGGCATGCATTATATAGCCCCTTTGCATTTTTGGTTTGTTGGCCTTAAGTGTATGAGTGTGTTGCATGCATCCCTTGCTTCGATTTAGTGGGTTGGGATCATTTTCCATGTTATTTCAGTCCCTTTGATATGCTTGTATGCTTGCCTTGGACACCTCTTTAATGCTTTGAAAGCTTATGTTGTATGCTCCATGTTTTGGCCTTTGTGCATGCTTTTGAATTTGAGCCACTTAGATGCCATCTAGGAGGTCCCTTTGCATGGTCTAGGTCTGCCTTGGACCTGTTTTAAGCCTTCTTGGCCTTGTGAGGCTTGGTTGGCTTAGCCATGGTTTAAGTCCCCTTTGACTTGCTTTAAATGTTTGGACCATTTGCATGCTAATGTTCGTCTTGTTTAAGTTGGTTTGGCACCTCTTATAGCATGATTTTCAAGGCTTATAATGCATGCCATATGTCCATGATTATTCCCTTTTAAGTGTGCTTAAAAGTTGTCCTTTGATGCTTAAGTGTTAGGCCTTAACATGTGCATGTGTGTGTGTGTGTTTGGTCCCATTTTCTTAAGCTTTTGGCCACTGTTTTGGACCTAACTTAGAGCTGTCCAATTAGTGTAAGTCCATCCCTTGCATGCCATTCAAGTGTTGTTACATCATCCCATGTTTGCATGCTTTGGTTGCACATGTTACATGTATGAAATCACTTGCATTCGCCTTGCATTCCATTGGTCAAGTTGCTAGCATGTTGCGTGATTGGATTACATCTCGCATGCTCTAATGGTTTGCATAATTGTGGCATGCTTGTTTGCTTTGTTGCTTAGTTTGTGTACCTAATGTGCATTACATGTTTGTATGCTCTCTTTCATGCCATGTTGCATATTAGCTAACATGCTTAGGTTGCATCGCATTGAACATGCATGCCTTGCCTCTTGAAGTCAAGTGATAGAGGTTGGGCCTTTATGCGCTCATTTGGTTTGCCTTTCGTTTGACATGAAAATGCGCAACTTTATCTCTTGGGCCATCACGCATTGAAATGCGCGATTGATGGTCCGAGAACCAAGGACCATGTCCCTTTGAGTCATACACATGATAAGGGATAAGATTGGTGCACACATTGCTTGAATTGCATTGCCATGCTATGCCTTGCCCTCCGCTGCTGTCAATTGCAGATTCTGCAGACATTCTTTGCCGACCGGCAGTGTTCAGTACCGACCGGCAATCCATTGGTGGCCGATAGCTTCACCAACAGGCGATGATCACATACCACTGTCGGTGGCCATTCTACTCAGCCGATGATGTCTCCTAGTGTCCAGGGAAGCAATTCTGAGACTTTGGCAGTCTTCAAAGAGGCAGAGCAGGGAAAACAAAGGCAGCCTATGCATGGCAGTGCACTTCCGAGCAAGACCTGAGCGCGCGCGTATCGAACCCTCTTCCCGAGGCCCCTTTTATTGCTTTTCTTATGCTTAGTTAATTTGTTAATTAATTAGGTAATTTGTAATAATTAATTAGCTTGCGAGTTAGTTGATTTGTATTATTCTTTCGGTCCCTCCGAGTGAAGGCGAACTTGTATTAAGTGTGGGTGCGTGTGTGCATGTCTTCCAACCCCCACTTCTTTCTTCCTTTTACTTACCTGCTTTGATGGTTAGTAATAGGTCATGTTTAATTTAGCATATCTTATGCCATGCATGCGTACATCATTCATCAGTATTGCATGCACCGGGCTCGGCGCATCATGCTAACTGCACTAGTATTTCAAATCTAACTTGAATACATGCTACTTGTGCATTTTCACATGTCACTCATAGACTAGCCGAGCTTACTCTAGTGACATTCCGTATGCGTTGCATTAGGCATTTGAACATGGACTTGGATCATACATTGATTGCTAACGAGTTCTTTGTTTTGGCATTGAGTACAATGTAAGTATTTATGCTTTAGCATCCTTGCATGCGTGTGAGTGTTACCACGATAGCATGATTACCATGAGGCTAGCTGCTTATGTGATATAACTGCTTGAATGCCGGTGGGTGAAGGTTGGATTGTCTGAGTTGGAATAGCTCATTGAAATCCGTGTTTTAGCCTACTTGCGAGTAGCAAATTCCAAAATATTCTTCCAAAACAAATCGGATATGCAATGCTTATTCCCAAATTTGGCAATCTAGTCTATACTTGTTTGCTGTGCGCATAACATAATAATTCTAGGCTAATAACCGGAATAAGAACACATAACGTTTTCAAAAACGGATATCATGGTTAGTAGAGGCCGATCTTCGGATCGGGCAAGAGGGGGTGCTCATAGCTGACCTTCCCCAATCGTACCCGAGTTCCCGAGCCGAGGCAACTTTGGTGATGACGGACACGTGGCCTTTGGCACCGAGTCAGGGTTTCCTAAATTCCCCAAAATAAAATATTTAGGTGGCGACTCTGTATCTGGCAAAGCAGTCCATGTTTGGCACTTCTTTTCAAAAATCTGTTTCTCAAAACGATTTGCCGGATTTGGACTCTTTGGTTCAGATTAAGAACTGTGACACAAATCGAGTCCGAACTGTAGCGGAGTCCCTCGCGGACGTGCTACACTCATGAAAAGAATTACCCAACACATGATCTCGAGTTAGCAGCTCTGGTGTTTGCTTTGAAAATCTGGCATCACTACTTGTATGGGGTAACTTGTGAGGTGTATACCAATCATAAAAGCCTGAAATACTTCTTCACCCGAAAGGAATTGAATATGAGACAGAGGCGATGGTTAGAACTAATCAAGGATTATGACTTGCAAATTTTGTATCATCTGGGAAAGGCTAATACTATAGCAGATGCCTTGAGTCGAAAATCCAGTGTGAATTTGTCATGTTTGCTATGCAACTGAAAGGAATTGTTGACGGACCTAGAACAAGATGGGTTGTTATCTGCTATTCTGCTCAACCTGCTATTCTTGATGAGATCAAACAAAAACAATGTGAAGATGAACACTTGAAAAAGATTATAGAGGAATTTGATTCGAAGCCAAGGCCAGGATTTGTATTTAAGAATGATGTACTGAAATTTCAAGACCGTCTTTCTGTACCCGATAGTGGTGATTTTTAGAAAACGTGTTATGGCCGAAGCTCACAGTAGTAAATTTGCTATGCATCCGGGGAACACGAAAATGTACCATAATTTGAAACAGAAATTTTGGTGGCCTAGAATGAAGAAGAGTATTGCAGACTTTGTGGCTAGATGTCTACATTGCCAACAAGTTAAAGCTGAGCATCAACGACCCGTTGGATTGCTACAACCACTCCCAATACCAGAATAGAAATGGGAGCACATTACCATGGACTTCATTGTGGGATTGCCTCATTCTTCTCGAGGTATGGACTCTATCTGGGTTATAGTTGACCGTTTAACTAAGTCTGCCCATTTTCTGCCTGTTAAAACTATTTATAATGCTGATAAATTGGCCAATATCTACATGACTGAAATTGTGAGATTGCATGGAGTGCCTGTATCTATTGTGTCTGACAGGGACTCAAAGTTTGTATCGAGATTTTGGCAGAGTTTACAACAGGCTTTGGGGACTGAATTGAGACTGAGCAGTGCTTATCACCCACAGACAGGTGGCCAAACTGAACGAACGAACCAAACTCTGGAGGATATGCTCAGAATGTGTGTGTTAGACTTCCAAGGGAATTGGGAGACCTACTTGCCATTAGCTGAATTTGTGTACAACAACAGTTACCATTCAAGCATTGGAATGGCTCCGTACGAAGCTTTGTATGGAAGACAATGTCGATCTCTGCTATGTTGGGCTGAAGTAGGTGATAAACCTTTGTTAGGACCGGAACTTGTGCAAGAAACAACCGAGAAAGTGAAACTGATCCAGCAACGCCTAAAAACTCCACAGAGTCGGCAGAAAAGCTATGCCGATGCCCGAAGAAGAGATAGGGAATATGAAGTTGGGGACCATGTGTTCATAAAGGTGACCCTAATGAAGGGTCAAACTCGGTTTGGTGTTAAGGGAAAATTGGCGCCAAGATATGTTGGACCTTACGAAGTCCTCGAAAAGATCAATCCGGTATCATATCGGGTAGCCTTGCCTCCAGTAATAGAACATATGCATAACATCTTTCATGTATTGATGCTACGAGAATATTTAAGAGATCCACTCCACGTCATTAAACCGACACATGTGCATTTGAAAGATGACTACACTTATAAGGAAATGCCTATCCAGATTGTGAATCGCCGGATCAAAAGGTTAAGAAATAAAGAAATACCGTTGGTAAAAGTTGATTGGCAAAATCACGGAGGAACCTATGCAACTTGGGAAACCGAGGAAGACATGATGAAGAGATATCCGGAATTGTTCCCATTGGACCCAATGTTGATTCGGAATGAAGGTAATTCGAGTTTCGAGGACCAAACTCTTTTAAGGGGGGAAGACTGTAATGACCCCGACCTCTGATTAATGCTAATTCATGATTACTTATGCTTAACAGTAAATTAAGAAGGATTTGGGATTTGTCTGCATGTGTATTGCATTATTTATGTGTTTCTATCTGCTTGCCATAAAATGATCTGTTCATGTCTTTAACTTTAAATTACGAATTGAAAGCCATATCAGCGTCCGAATCAAAAACTGACTTGATTTATGTGCTAGTTAGGATTTATAGAATTTTATGGTAGGTTTAATTAAAATTCGGTTCGGAGTGATTAAATTAGATTAAATAACGTTAAATTACATTAGTCCAATTATTTACGAAATTGCCCTTGAGTGGGCCACTACCTAAGACTATGTTGAAGCCTTATTACACTTGATCATACAATATTTCCTCAGCCATTTTCCTTGTTATAACCGTATGAGAGAGAGAGCTAGAGAGTTAGAAGAATAGTTGTGTTCATCTTGAGATTTGCTTGGAAAATTAAAGAGTGGATTGTGTAATAGAGCATCTCAACTTGAAATTGAAGACATAAGGTAGAGAATTCATCTTCTCCATTGTGATTTTTAGTTACTTCTTGCATGGTTCATGTTGAACTAGAGTTTAGAGTCAAGTTTTGGTTCTAAATGTTGAATTGAGTAGGAATTCTTGCATGCATGTATACATTGTTGAGTTTTGAGGTTGTTTTCATGAAAACTTCCACATACATATTCATATTATAGTTCTAGTTCATGATTTCCTCATGTTTTTGAAAGGATTGGCCCATTTGATCTTGTGTTTGGAGCCTTAACTTCATTTAAGCTCATGCTGGTTGCATGTACATCGTGTTCTTGAAAGTATTGTTGAAATTGTGTTCAATTGACTTACCTTTGGGCTTGGTTTTACAAAATTGATCTTCAAAACATGTCATACTATGAGTTTACAAGAGTTTTCCAGAAAATTAGCCCAAAAGGATCGAATTTGATACATTGTAGTTGAGTTTTGAGCTTGAGGTTCAAATTTGGAAATTTCAGATTTTGGACTCACGCTTGAGCGGGGAACTCCACGCTCGAGCGTACATACTGAGTTAATGCAGTCCGCTCGAGCGGAGAAAGTGACGCTCGAGCGGGAAATGCGTGTATCTAGTACTTTGCATGCGTTTACAGTCCACACGAGCGGGGTAATGCACGCTCGAGAGAGGACTTGTGTCTCACGCTCGAGTGACTATCGAGCGCCCATTGAGCGTGAATTTCGTGCATCTAGTACTTTTACTGTAGCTTGCAGTCCGCTCGAGCGGAGTAATCCACGCTCAAGCGGATTCCTTTTGTCTACATGTCCACTCGAGCGTATAAGGCCACACTCGAGCGGGACCCCTGTTTCAGCAAAATTTTGTAAAGTGTCTTAAAATGCATCTTTGCATCCTCATTGCATCCTAGGCATTCCTAGGCCATGTTTAAGACACTATAGTGAGGATTTAAGGTTAGAAACACACTAAAAACTATCGACATAAGTTTTGTACAATTAGAACGTGTGTTTCAAGTGTGTATCTGTTATGTGTCGTGTAGGTCTCGTGCCACGTCCTGTCTGATCGATCTGCTCTGTCTGTCTGTCTCCAAGCCCACTGTGAGTAATAACTCTATAAAGTTATGTTTAACCTAAGTATTTTCTGACTGGTATGGTATAATCTATTTTCTGAAATGCAATCTTACTAATGATGAATGAATGTCCGATTTTCTGAAAAGTAGTTGTGGCACCCTTAGTTCACGTGGCCCTCGCCCGGGGGTAACAATACCGCGGCCAATCTGCATGTGGCCCTCACCTGGGGGTAACAATATCGCGGCCAATCAGCACATGGCCCTTGCCTGGGCGTAACAATACCATAGCTACTTGCGCGCAAGTTATGGACCTTTGTGGTCGTTGGTACCAACTATGTATGTGGGTCTCTGGACCAATCTGTTCTGATAGCTAATGGGTGTACCACGTATGATCTTATGCAAAATCTGAATATGAAAATGTATATGAATTTGTTTCTGTTTTGAAGTCTGAATATGCTCTGATTTAAATGATGGATTCTAACTAATGCTAGACATCATTCATATAACCCCTTTACCCTGTTATTATTCACTGGGCTTCCACTCACAGTTTATATTATGTGTGTTAGTGAGCCGGCACATGACCAGGGCCAGAGTTGACGGCCTTTTGTACTGTTTTTGTCAACCAACCGTTGTGCCTCTAGAGGAGGTTCCAATCAAGTCTAATGCCATGGCTATTTTCTTTTGTTTTCATGCTAGTCTCTGTAACTCTTTGTAAAGTCAGATCTTGGGAAGTTCACCTCTGTAAATATATTGCAAATATTGTGTATCTGGACTAGCATGTTTATATATCGAATAGTAAGTTTTGAAATGTTCTGTCCCGTGTACGTTGTCACAACTCATTGGACCTTGTCTATTTTGTAATGTTCTATCCTAACTACAGCCATTCTTCCTTATTTAAGTTCTTGGAATTCCGACACTTTCCGATCCCTGAAACATTGGGGAAAGAACTTGTCGTAGAAGATAACATTAAACTGTGCCCATGTCATATTCCCATTGCCATTTCGGATCAGTAACCACCACCTGCGAGCTTCATCTTTCAGAGTGTAGGTGGCTAGGAGGACTTTCTGAGTTTCGGTACAAGGAAACACTTCATACAACTTCTCTAATTCAAGTAGCCATGTCTCTGCTTTCAAAGGTTCAATTCCGCCATCGAACGTTGGCAGTTTCATTTTCATAAATTTCTGTGTCAGATTAATGATGTCATCATTATCTACCTCAGCTTATGTCGGCGGAGGCAGAGGGGGCAAAGGTTGTTATCTCTGTTGTTGTGTTCAGGCTTCAGTCAACGCTGCCAACATCTGTTCCATTCGGCCTACGCGAGCCTCTGAAGATTCACTTTTACCACTTCCCCTTGCATTGTCTATCTTACTATACAGACATCAAATGATAATAAACACAGGCATAATCTTATTCGTTTCCTTCAATTCATTTGATTCAAATGTACATTCAGTTTTCATATTCAGTTGCATTATCACACACTCACATATGCAGATGAATGCCCTTAATGCTTACTAGGACATCCTAAGCTTATACGGACCTGTGTGTGCGGTAGAATAAGTGCTTTGATACCACTCTGTCACGACCCAAACCCGCACCTATGAGTTTAGCACCGTAACCGACCAGTAATCCGTAGATTACCAAAGGCCTCTGAACAGATTAACAAATAATAAGGGGCTGCGGAACCAATAATACAAAATAGACAAGGTCCAATGAGCTGTGATAACGTACATGGGACAAAACATTTCAAAACTGATTTATATATATATATATATATACATGCCAGTCCAGATACACAATATTTACAAGGTATACACAGATTGTACTTCCCAAGACCGGACCTTACAAAACATATACAAAGACTAGCATGAAATACAAAACGGCCATGGCATTAAGCTTCGATCGGAACCTCCTCGGGAGGCACAAAGGTTGGCTGACAAAACGGTACAGAAGACCATCAACTCTGGCCCTGGTCATGTGCCGGCTCACCTACATACATAATATAAACTGTGAGCGAAAGCCCAGTAAATAATAACAGAGTAAAGGGGTTATATGAATGATGTCCAGCACAAGTTAGAATCCAGCATTTAAATCAGAGCATAATCAGACTTCAACAGAAACAGATTCATGTACATTTACATATTCAGATTTTGCATAAGATCATACGTGGTACACCCATTAGCTATTAGAACAGATTGGTCCAGAGACCCACATACATAGTTGGTACCAACGACCATAAAGGTCCATAACTTGCACGCAAGTAGCCATGGTGTTGTTACCCCCAGGCAAGGGCCACGTGTAGATTAGCCGCGGTATTGTTACCTCCGGGTGAGGGCCAGATGCAGATTGGCCGCGGTATTGTTACCCCCGGGCGAGGGCCACGTGAACTAAGGGTGCCACAAATACTTTTCAGAAAATTGGACATTCATTCATCATAGTAAGATAGCATTTCAGAAAACAAATTATACCATACCAGTCAGAAAATACTTAGGTTAAACATAACTTTACAGAATTATTACTCACAGTGGGCTTGGAGACAGACAGACAAAGCAGATCGATCAAACAGGACGTGGCACGTGACCTACACGACACATACAGATACACACTTGAAACACACATTCTAATTGTACAAAACTTATTTCATTGGTTCTTAGTGTGTTTCTAATCTCTTACCCTCACTATAGAGTTTTAAACATGGCCTAGGAATGCCTAGGATGGAATGAGGATGCAAAGATGCATTATAAGACACTTTTCAAAATTTTGCTGAAACAGGGGTCCCGCTCGAGCGTTGCCTTCTACGCTCGAGCGGACATGCAGACAAAAGGAATCCGCTCGAGCGTGGATTACTCCGCTCGAGTAGACTGTAAGCTACAGTAAAAGTACTGGATGCAAGAAATTCACGCTCGATGGACGCTCGATGGACGCTCGAGCGTGAGACACAAGTCCTCGCTCGAGCGTGCATTACCCCGCTCGAGCGAACTGTAAACACATGCAAAGTACTGGATACACAAAATTCCCACTCGAGCGTCATTTTACCCGCTCGAGCGTACTGCACGAACACAGTATGTATGCTCGAGCGTGGAGTTTCCCGCTCGAGCGTGAGTCCAAAATCTGGAATTTCCAGATTTGAACCTCAAGCTCAAAACTCAACTACAATGCATCAAATTCGATCCTTTTGGGCTAATTTTCTGGAAAACTCTTGTAAACTCATAGTATGACATGTTTTGAAGATCAATTTGCTAAATCAAAGCCCAAAGGTAGTTCAATTAAACACAATTTCAAGGAAAACTTCAAGAACAAAACAAGAGCTTACATGCAAGTGTTCATTTTAAATCCAATGCTCTAAAACATGACCAAATGTAAGATTGAACTCAAAATCATGATGAACTCATGGACTATAACTAGAATATGGTCTTGCATGCAAGAATTTCCATGAAAACACTTCAAAATGCTAAGATACGAACATGCATGCATGATACAAGCTTCAATTCAACATTTTCAACCAATTCTTGTCTTTAAACTCCACACTTCCATGAACCATGCAAGAATTAAACTTAAATGCACAATTGGAAGGGAAATCTCCTACCTTAAACCTTGAATTCCAAGTCTAGGAGCTCAAATTTGCCAAGCCTCTACAATTCTCCTATGTTCCAAGCCCAAACTCGAGATGAATTTAACCTCCTACCTCTCCCTCTCTCTCTAGTCGGTTATAACAAGGAAGATGGCTGAGGAAATATGTTAAAGCTAACATAAGGAAATCAAACAAATGGCTCATGGAATAGTCCACTAAGTGGCGTTCATGTAAATAAGTCAAACTTTGATAATTTAGCTTTATTTAATCATACCAAATCAAATTTAAACTAAATTTACCATAAAATTCTATAAATCCTAACTAGCACATAAATCAAGTCAATTTCTAATTCGGACGCCGATAAGGCTTTCAATTCGCAATTTAAAGTCAAAGACATGAACAGATCATTTTATGGCAAACAGATAGAAACACGTAAATAATGCAATACACATGCAAATAAATCCCAAATCCTTCCTAAATTACTATTAAGCATAATTAATCATGAATTAGCATTAATCGGAGGCCGGGGTCATTACAAAATGACAAATATTCTATCAATGCAATTGAAACTCAACAATAGAAACATAAGCAAATTTAAAGGTGTATGCACATGAGATGAAAATAAGGTGTATAAATTTCAAATTAACAGGGATGAGAGATAATTAAAGAGTGGAGCAAAATAATAATAATAATAATAATAATAATAATAATAATAATAATAATAATAATAATAATAATAATAATAATAATAATAATAATAATAAAATGACCTCAAATTACTGTATTTTCAATGAACACATTTATCAATAAACATGGCATTCAAACTACAAATGCTAATAAATTGATATCAATTCCCAAACAATGAACAAAAAGCTAACACAGAGTTGTTCAATACAAATCTAAACAAGATCAAAACCAGAACAAACATGTAAACAAATATATTAGAACTTACCTCCAATGAGAAAGTTAGGGTTTCTTTTCTCACAGGAGTTGATTTTTTCCATCACTGCCGATCAACGATTGGATCATTCGAGAGCCTGAAAACAAAATAAGGATGATTATTCAATCAATACATAGAGATACATATACAAATTCATATATATACTTGTATAGAGAGATTTTTAAGAGAAAAAAATTATCCAAAAAAATTACAGATAATGTGTACGTAGAGAATCAGATTGTGCGAGAGAGACAGAGATCCAGAGAGATTGAGAGATCGAGAGAGAGGGAGACAGAGACAGAGATCGAGAGAGAGAAGAATCGATGAAACTGAGATTGGATTGAAATCGAAATCGAAATCATGCATATGGTTAGTAGACAATGCAGATGCAGATGTAGATGGTGATGGTGATGGCGGTGGCGGTGGAGCTTTGAAATCAAAATCATTTTGAGATTGGATCGACCAAATGATGAATCACCGAGCTGAAGAAGGTTGAATCAAGTTGAAGGAATCGAAGGGTTTAGAGAGAGAGAGAGAGAAAGAGAACGAGTGAGAGATTTGAGGGATTAGTTTCTTTGAGACTCTAGGGTTTCTCAGATTCAAATAAGTAGTGAGAGATTTGAGGGTTTGAAGAGAGAGAGAGAGAGAGAGAAAGAGAGAGAAACACTGTAACACATTTGAAGGCGCTTTTCAAACAACTTCATTACTTAAACGGTACCGTTTTAATAAAAACAAAATGTGGCGTTTATAAAATGTCGTTAAATATTAGAAATACTGGCGTTTTTAAAAAACGCCGTTAAATAAACGCCGTTAAATCATATATTTCCTGTAGTAATTATATATGTGAACAACATGGACATGCTTCAAAGACAATTACAATTAGTTGTTACTTAATGAAACGAGCCTATCAAATGTATTTTTATGACACTAGTTGGACCCCCGCACGCTACGCACGTGGGATCGTATTATCATTGATAGAAATAATATAGCAAGGCAAAAATACAATATTTTCTTTAAAAAAATATAAAATACACAATATTTTTTTTATTTTATATTCTATTAATCATAATTACATCTTACATTTCGTAAAATTTTAAACCGACAAATAAATTGGCTCATTGTTATCTTAAAATGGAACTACGTGGGCTAGCTAGCTGGAAAAATTACTTTTTGTCGTCTCTCTTTTCCTTCTCTCTAGCACCAACGTTGCCACACCTTCCGTCTCATGATTTAAAAGTTCTCAGATTATTTATAAAAGCAAGCTAACAAAATGTTCAATTAGCTATTGTGTTTCTTAAACCATAGTAGCAAACTCAGCTAAATAACCATTGACCATAAAATATTTCAGATTTTGACGATGAAAGATGATTCTTAGATTTAGGATGAATCCAAGAGAAAAGTGATAATATAGATCAACAACATCATATTCAAGTAATTTATTTAAAGCAATGGCAACATAGTTCCTTATCAAGAAAGAGGAACAAATAAAAGAAAAAGAAGAAAAGAATAACAATTATTACGTGATCATAAATACAATTTTACTTATCGGAGCTTCTATTTAACTAGAACTGAAAGTTGGATATTAATTAGAAACCCAAAATGAGATGCAACTAACAATCAGAAACTCAGAACAGGTTGACCAGAAAAAATTGATATGACTTAATTGGTATTTTCAACAAACAAACATTAAGGTAAGCACCAAAATTTACAAATTAGTAATTAAGCATAATATGCAGACGTCTATACAAATAAATAGTGCATGTTATCAAGTTTCATTACTACTTACAGGCCACCAATGAACTTTAGAATTATGCTGGGACTTTTGAGTTTTTCATTCTTCTCATTCAAATTTGTAGTATAATTTACTTTAAATATCAAGCACTCAATTAAAGTTCATTGGGGGTGTTTGGTAAAACTTTTTTTCAACTTAAATCAGTTTTTGGCTTAAATTAAGATATGTTGGTGTGTTTGGTACAACTTATAAGGCACAGATTATGGCTTAATTTATGCCATTTTCGACTTAAATGTAAAAGTTGCCCCAGGGGTGCTTAATTTTACAGCTTAAGCGCGCAGCTGTTTTTGGAGGGGCAAAATGACTTAAATGCCCCTCCAAAACATAAGGAATAACGAAAATGCCACTATATAATCATACTTCTTCGTTTCATACCTAACTCTTCTCTTCTCCTCTTCTCTCAAACGGCGCTCTCCTCTTCTCCTCTCCTCTCGCTGCCGAACAACGAAACTACTCCACACATCGAAATCGCCTTCGATCGTCCTTGTTTTCCATTGATCTCCACCAAAAAGTAAGATTTGAAACCTAAACCCTATGTTTTGTTATATATAGATATACATATATTAGATATACACATCGGTTTAGGGTTTTTTTGGTTTTTCGTTGCTCTGTGTTCAAATCCATTAAGATTTGTGTTTGTTTTTGGTTTCTGGTTGCTCTCTCGCTCTCTCTCTCTCTCTCTCTCTCTCTCTCTCTCTCTCTCTCTCATCGATTTTGGTTTCTGGTTCATGTAGGCTTAAGATTTATGGGTTGATGAAGAGAAGAGGGTGGGGGGCCTTAACAAATTTAAAACGATTTTTTTTTTTAATACTGTTTTTAGGTTCATGTTTTTAAAACTATTTTTGGTCCTTTTTGTTGCTTCATTGGCTAGTTTTGATTGTAATATCATACATTAATCAAAGAAAAATGAAAAGAATGAAAAAAAAAAAAAACTTACCACTCACCCAACTCCAGTTTTCATTACTTTATTCTGATTTCTAATCCTAAATTAAGAAATAACTTAACAAAGTTGTCCACTTTATCAAGTCATTGATCTGGAGATCACAATCTTTTCTGTCTGGAAATAAAATTATTGATCACAATCAGAACACGGTGAGTTCACATCTTGTGTAACAAAACACATTTAGTCAATAATCTCAATGAAATAAGTGATTACTGGTTAATTATAGGAAACATATTACATTAGTAGAATCTTTAAAAAACAATTACAAATCAATGAAAAATTTTATAAATATTAATAATTAAAATTATAAAAAAAAAATTCAAAATTTTACTGAGATGTAATTTATCCCTTAATTATATAAGAGAGAGTTGTTATTTTGTCAATTGTGCCCAAATACCCTTATTTAAGATTCTCTCCAACTGAATGGTCTTTATTAGGGAAGATTTTATGGTGCACATATCCTATATCATGTATATTATGTTATCTATTTTTATGATACATGTTACATATTTTTCTTGATAAAATTTACATAATTTTAATTTTGTACCATAAAAATACATAATATATATCACAAAAATATATAATAAGAATCCATATCATACACACTTTAACATTTACCATTAATGAAACAAAAATTCTCCAGACAACTAGGACCATTTTTTTGTCACTATTTTTGCCATTTCCATTCAAAGATAAATGAATTGTATAGAAATGGGTTAGTGAGAAAGTCTCTAGCTTCTCTCTAGAAACATCCTGTTTCTAGGGTTTCCAAATTTCAATTTTCTTGTTGAAATGGCCGGAGTAAATGTGGACTTGTCTTCGTTTAATATGCGTGCTTTGGGATCTGAAGTTGCCTCATCTGAGGGTAACGTAGTAGGAAATCTTAACCATCATGTTAATTATTCTTTGGTTTCTGAGGTGTTAGACCCCAAAACCCCGAAATTGGGCTTCGATGGTAAATTAGGGCAGAACCAAATTTCTGAGGAAAATCTTGCTAATATTGTCAATACGCAGTGGTGGTATGGAGAAAGTGACGCAGACATCCATGTCTGAGTTAGCAGATCGACTCCAAAGGTTGAGGGAACAAATCCATTTTGACGTTCCTGGTACACGTAAAAGAGATCAATCCCGATCTGAGGTGGAATCGTTGATGGGTCCTACTACGAATACTCCTCGGAGTCAGATAGGCCATTTGCGATAGAGTGAAGTGGTGGATGAATGTACAGAGGCAAAGCGATTCGATGGGGTTAAAGATAGTCTTCCCCTTACAAGGAATCGAGGGGTATCTGCGCCGTCCCATGAAGGAATTATTCCAGGTAGTGATAAAGTGACCGATGATTTCCAAGTTTGATTGGTCGATGATGAGGTTCGGGTCCAACCTTCCAGAGGGGAGCGTAGTGGTATAGGTTATGGGGCTTACCGAGGTGGTCGTGGCAGAGATGGTAAGGAAAATCTAGGTGAAGGAGGAAGGAATCCTAATGTAGCTAGCCTACCAAAAACCTGGGCTGAAGTAGCCAATATTCCGAGCAGATCACCAGTTAAGCTAACGTATATTCCTCCCCCTCCTTCTGTAAAACCAAATGTTATGGAACTCCCCCCTCAGAATGAGGATCTGGGTAAGTGGGAATCATGTTTAGTGGGGTATTTCCTTGATAGGAAATTACCCTATAATTATGTGAAGAATAATGTCTCTAACCAATGGAGAAATATGGGTCTGAATGAGGTACCTGCAAATGGGGAAGGCTTCATGTTTTTCTTTTTTGACAATACTGACTCCTGTGAAAGTGTGTTAGAAGGGGGGCCATGGTATGTAGGTAATCGGCTGCTTCTGTTGAAGAGATGGAAGCGTATGATGAAGTTAACAAAAGAGTCAGTTTCCCAGATCCCTATTTGGGCCAAACTGTTTAATGTCCCTATGGAATACTGGGATTTTGAAGGGTTGAGTAGGATAGCTAGTTTTATTGGTACCCCCTTTTTTATGGACCACCTTACTTCATTAGGTACAAGAATCTCTTTTGCTAGGGTCTGTGTAGAGGTGAGTGTGGAATCAGTAATCCCTGAGAGTTTCTTTGTTAAATGTGGGGATGAGGTGGTTGAAATAAGGGTTGAATATCAAGGAATTCCTGCTAAGTGTGAAAGTTGTATGGTATTTGGGCATGATACAAAAAACTGCATTAAGTCCCAAGTGGAAAAATTGGTGCAGATACAAAAGGAAACTGAAAATGAGAAGGAAGATGGATGGAAGATTGTCAAGGCCAAAGGTAAAAAGAAGATTGGTGAATGTGAGGATGGTGTCCGTAGTGGTGAATCAAGTTATCAAGATTTGCCAAATCTACAAGCCCAATTAAGCCAACAAGTCCACAGTGATGGTGTTTCTTCCTAACAAGTCCTTCTACCACCAAAGGACAGTATTATTCCTGGGGTTTCCCAAGAGGCCCCTCTGAAGGCTTGTCATGATGAACTTTTGGGATTGGCACAGGTTTTAAACCCTAGAGCTAGTCAAATTATTGAAGAAGTTGAAAGGGAAGTTTTGGCAGTTAAGTCTCCTATGGCCCTTGTGGAGCCGGATATGAACAAAGAGGTGCAGAACTCAACTCCAACAAGCTCAAGAGGTAAAAAAAAGAAAACTGCAGGGAAGTCCTCTGGTAGTCAAAGGAGGAAGAAGTACAGGTAAAGATTAGTAATTTTGGGTTAATGGGGACCGTCTTTTTGTTTTGTCTCACGGATTTTAAAATATCTTCTTGGGATATTAGAGGTTTAAATGATCCTCTAAACGAATTGGGGGCACAATATATTTATTTTTATAATCTGAACTGTTCATGTTGTAAGATTTGTTGAGTACTTCATGCCTACCAAAAATTATATTAATCGGATACCAATAACTATATAATTGATAACCAAAAAAATAAACAAGAAGTTTTTCTTTTGAAAAATAGTATAAAAATATACAATTCGATCATATAGTTATTGATATCCAATTAATATGATTTTTGGTAGGTTTGAAGTACTCAACAAATCTTACAAAATGAACAGTTCAGATCATAAAAATAAACCCACAATGCATTTCAAAATGAGGCACAGCAGTGACCCCAAGTCCTCCTCTAAAACAAAGTGAAATTAGAGATTTTGTGTTTAAAGAGGATCTTAAAATCGTAAGTATTTTGGAAACTAAGGTTAAACATACTAATGAGCAAACTATTTTTGGAAAGGTCTTTAAAAATAATTGGGTTTTTGTAACTAATTCCAACTACAACTCCTCTGGTCGTATCTGGTTATGTTGGGACCCCAACTTTTGTTCTATTAACCCTATTTAACAATCTGACCAAATTATTTTTTGCAAAATTGATCTTTTAGAGTCTGACTTTTCCTTTGCTGCTGGTTTTGTGTATGCTGAGAACCAACATAATCTGAGAGTCCCGTTTTTTGATAAACTGGTTGATCTTGCATCCCAAACATCCAAAATTCCCTCTATCTGGATGGGTGATTTTAATGCCATTAGATCTCCTTTTGAGAAGATTAGAGGGTCCAGAAAATGGTCTATGGCTAAAGAGCTGTGCAATTATTCTCTCACCCAAGCCTCATTAGTTGATATCTCCTATAGTGGCTGCCAGTTTACTTGGGCTAACAAGCAAACTGATGGCCATTATATTACTTCAAAAATTGATAGAGTTTTAGGGAATGATGAGTGGCTTAAAGTTCTCCCCTTGTCCCATGTGGTTTTTGGCCCTGCTGGTCCTTTACTCCTAAGGGTAAAAGTTTCAGGAAACCTTTCAAATATTTTAAGTTATGGGCTGACCATATTAATTTCATTTCCATTGTTAGGAGTGTTTGGTGCAAATATGTGAAGGGTTCCCCCATGTTCAGAACCTGTTGTAAACTGAGATCCCTCAAGCCTTTGTTAAAAGATCTAAAAAAAAAGAAGTTTAGTGACCTGACTGCCAGGGTCCACTATGCTAGAACTGAGTTAGAAGCTGCCCAGATTAAGCCTGATAGGGACCCCTTGAACCTGGACTTTCAATCTAATGAAAGGAATCTGTGTAAAAAATATATGGACTTGTGCAAAGCTGAAGAGAGTTTAGCTCATCAAAAGTCTAGAATCAACTGGCTTAGTTTGGGTGACAGAAACACTAATTTCTTTTTCAAATCTGTTAGAAATAACCAAAATAGGAATAGAATTAGTGGGGTTACTATAGATAATGGGGTTAGGCTAACTAACCCTACTGATATCCACAGTGCCTTTGTCACTAATTTCTCTAATCTGTTTGGGACCCCTCATGATGATACTTATTCTGGGTTTGAGAGGGTCAATGCTTTAGTCAATAAAAGATTGACTACTGACCAGATGTTTTCTATGGCTCAAGATGTGACTGTTGAAGAGATCAGGGATGTCTTTAAAACTCTTAATCCCAACAAGCCCCCTGGCCCTGATGGGTACTCTGCGAGTTTTTTCCATAGTGCTTGGGAGGTTGTTGGTCCTGAGGTTACTTTGGCTATCAAGTCCTTTTTGATTCAGGTGAAATGCTTAAGGAGATTAATAGTACTACAATAGCTTTGGTTCCTAAAGTTCTCAATCCCTCTAAGGTTGGGGACTATAGACCCATATCCTGTTGTAATACAATCTAAAAATGCATTGCTAAAATTATTGCTAATAAGATTAAGGGTGTGTTGCCGGATGTCATTGATCCGGTCCAATCTGCGTTTGTCCATGGAAGGAGAATTGCTGACAATATTTTTCTTTCCCAGGAGATTATGAGGGGGTACCATAAGCACTCCCCCTCTCCTAACTGTGCCATGAAAATGGATTTAATGAAAGCTTATGATAATGTTCGGTGGGATTTCCTCTTTGATGTGCTTAAGGCTATGTCCTTTCCTTCTAGGATGATTCATTGGATCAAAGCTTATGTTACATCTGCTAGTTTCTCCGTCTGCATTAACGGGATGGGTACTTTCAGGGGGCTCGGGGGCTTAGATAGGGAGACCCCATGTCTCCTTACCTGTTTGTCATTGTTATGGAGGTTCTTGCTAGGATCCTTAATGAGCAATCCAAAGGCCCCCTATTCAAATTCCACTGGAGATATGGGAGGAGCAAAATTGTTAACCTTTGTTTTGCTGATGACCTTATGGTCTTTTGTAAAGGGCGTGTCCCTTCTGTCCAACTCATTAAAAATGGACTAATGGAATTCCAATCCCTCTCTGGGTTATCTCCGAACCCAAATAAGAGTAATGTCTTCTTCTCTGGTTGTACACCCTTTCTTAAAGTTGACATTTTGAGGATCACTCAATTTCAGGAAGGTTATTTACCTGTGAGGTATCTTGGCATTCCTCTCATTACTACTAGACTAAGGCTAGTGATTGTAAAAGTCTTGTTGATAGGATTACTAATAGGATCAAATCTTGGACTAACAAAACTCTATCCTATGCTGGGAGGGCCCAATTGATTAGTACAATTTTGTTCTCTATGCAAGTTTACTAGGCTTCCCTTTTTATCCTTCCTAAAAAAGTCATTAAGGAGGTTGAAGCCTTCTGTAGGTCTTTTCTTTGGTCTGGCCTTGAGCTTAAAAAATATGCTAGTAAGGTTGCTTGGGATAGAATCTGTGCCCCCAAAAATGAAGAGGGGTTAGGTTTTAAGTCCTTAGATATTTGGAATAGAGCTGTTATATCCAACCATATTTGGTTTATAGTGGCAGGTGGGGAGCAGTCTATGTGGTGTCAATGGGTGAAGTCTTATTTGTTGAAAGGCCATAGTTTCTGGGCTATTGCTGTTCCTAGTGACCCCTCTTGGGTGTGGAGGAAAATCTTATCTTTGAGGGAGGCTATGTTCCCTTTGATTAAGTACAAGATTCGTAATGGGGAAGGCACTTTCTTATGGTATGATAATTGGCACCCTCTTGGATCCCTCTGGTCTAAGTATGGTAATAGCGTGATGAATAACACTGCATCAAATGCTAAGGCTAAGGTGGCCTCTGCTGTGGGGGCTAGTGGTTGCAATTGGTCTAATGTTTCTTCTTGGGAGGTGAGAGAGATTGTTGCCCTTACCCCTCCTAACATTACTCCCTCCTTTGGAGGTCATGATAGAGCCATTTGGCTGCCTCAAAACAATGGGATTTTCAGTATTGGTTCTGTTTGGAATTTCTGGAGATTGAAGTGGCCCCTTGTCAATTGGGCTAACCTAGTGTGGAGTCCTCACTCTATTCCTAGGGTGGGTTTCATTGTTTGGATGGCTACTCTGGGTCGGTTAAATACTGGTGATAGGCTTGCCATCTTTGGTATTAACCTTAACCCAGTGTGCCTCCTTTGTGGTATACATGGTGAGGACCATGATCACTTGTTTTTTTAGTGCAAATTCTCTTCTAAGGTGTGGACTGCTGTGCTGTCCAAATGCAATACAAATTGGCACAACCCTACCTGGTTGGGTTTGGTGGACTTGATAGCCAGAGACTGTAAAGGCAAGTCTCTTGCTACTATTGTCAAAAGGCTTGCCTTTTGTTATACTGTGTACCATGTTTGGTTGGAGAAAAACAATCGTATATTCACCAAGGAAAGGAAACCAGAAGAAATAATTTCGAAGAACATCATAAGCATGGTCAGATATAAAGCCCTTGCTCTCAACAATATTAAGAAATCCCAAGATGATATGTGGTTTCTGCAGGAATGGAGATTGCCTCCAAATACCATCAAAATTTGAGGGCATTGTTATCTGTGTGGGTCGAGTGAATGGGGGCACTATATTGAGGGTTGAGTTTGGCAAGGTTCTATAGTGAGTTTCCTTCATCTGTTTTTGTTAATAAGCTTCTATGTTTTGCAGGTATGGAATGTGGCAGCTCTTAAAAGAGGGTTGTGAGTTTACTATATGTGGGTTAAGTGATGTCAGCCATATACTGATTGCTAATGTTTGCTCTATGTTTGTATTGCAGGTTTGGGATCCTAGCTGGTACTGGGGTAGGGAATGTTTGTTGGTGAGGGTTGAGTGAAGTGAGCCATAAATTGTTGTTAGTTCATTTTCTACTTCTCCTTCTCTGTTATGTTTCTTTCTGAGCTCCGAACACTGTTTGTTTTGAGGGGTGTGGTTATTGAGGGTTGAGTGATATAGCCCTTATACATTGTGAGTTTGCTATATCTACAGTGTTATGAGATCAATCTATGGTGTCTTTGTCAATTATGTTTTGCTGCCTTTTCCAGGTTAATCTGATCGGTATTGGGAAGTAGTGGAATTTTTCAAGTTAAGAAGCAGGTTAATCTGTCCAGATTGAGGCCTCACATGGTGAAGATGTTACGCGGACCGGGCTGCAGGCTGTGCCAGTCTGAATGGAATTTTTCTGCTGGAAAATACGTTGTTTTTATTAAATAGTCTAGTTTCATGGTTTTATTTCTGATCAGTATCGAATTGTTCTATGGTTTTTTGTGTCTTGTTATGGTTACTGTTTTTCGCTATCCCTACGGGGTGTGTAGGGTTTTTTTTTTCATTTTTACACCTGCTGTAGGTATCATGGTGTGGTTGTTTTGCTAATTCAGGTGTTGTTGTAGTTATGACTTTGTGCTTTTGGGCCATGTTGTTCTTGCCTCTCTAGTGTGTGGGCTGTTGTAGTTCTCACCTCTCTAGTTTCTGGGTATTCCTTCTTTGTTCTCTCCCCCTATTTTGTTTGAGATATGGTGGGTGAACAAGGTTGTGGCCCCTTTGTAGAAGCTTGTTGTCCTACCTTTGGGGTTTTTTTTTTTTTTTTTTTTTTTTTGCAGCTGGTGTTTGGCTACCTTTTGTTTGGTTCTTTTGTATAGCTAGGTTAGGGCCTGGGGTATTCCCCTTGTATTCTTATAAATCTTTTGTTTTTTTTTCTTCTGACTTATTCACCCAAAAAAAAAATTTGAATTGTACAGTCCATATTCTTTTTTTTTTTAGGTACATTGGAAAGATACAGTCCATATTCAAATGTTGCTTGATGTGGGTATACTTAAAAAAATGAACTTGAGAAAGAAAAAAAAATTTGAGTTACCATTTCATTTTTTGTTCACTTTCCCCCTCCCCTCTTCCCCTTAGTTTTGGGGTACTGGTGTAGAATGTTTGTTGGATTTTGTGACTGAATCTTTACTTTGTTGGAACTATAATTGTGATAACCCCGTTCCGTATTATGCTAATTGGTTCTTGTTATGAATTTGATTATGTGTCTGGTATGATTTTGTGTATAAATTATGTGGATATATACGGTTTTGAATTTCTATCTGTTCACCGTAAGAATATCTGTTTGATTATCTGCTTTGGAAATTAAATTGAAGGCCTTATCGGCCATGGAACCCAAAATTGATTGTGCCATTGGGATTAGCGTAATTTTTAGAGCCTATGGTGAAATTTAATTGGAAATTGATTCGGATCAAATTAATTAGATTAAAATGTTGGCATAGTGCTCAAATTATTTAAATATTGGTTAGTGGACTTATACATGAGAGGCCATATACACTCAAGCTCTCTCTTTAATTAACGTTGGCTAATTTAACTCTAAGAAAAGGGGAGAGAGTCGGCTATAGAGAGAGAAATGGAGTGAATTGTGCAATCTTAGCTCAAAGCTTGGAAACCTTGGAGATTACTCAAGAATTGGCTATAAATTGTGAGAATTAAAGCTCCTAGGTGAGTATTTCTTGAATTCTAGTTTGTAATTTTGTGCATTCAAGCTAATTGGGTAATCAAGAGTAAGAATTGACAAGAAATGAGTTGGTTTTGTTGAATGTGAGGTAAATAGACACATGCATGTAGGAAATTGCTATGAATTTCCATGTTTGAGCATAAATGTATAATCCATGTTGAGTTTTGGTTGAAATACACATAATTGATCACCTCTTCACCAAATAAGTTGAGAATAATGTGTATCTCCCACATGCATGTACGATCCATGGGAGTAGAAGCTTTGAATGCATGGAGTTGTTATGTTGGTAATAAATTTGGTGAAAAATGAGACATGCATGTGTTTGATTTATGAAATTGAGCTTCATATTGATGTAAATGGGTGTTTGTATCATGATAGCATGAATATATTTGAAGTTTGAGCCATGAAATGTAAGTTGGGTTGATTGGAATGCTGGATTGGAGCCCAAGAACAATTCTGGGTTTTCCAGAATTTCGATGTCTGCTCGAGCGAGGGACCGCCGCTTGAGCGTGAAATTCCTGCTCCTAACATATTTTGCAAACATGACTCCCGCTCGAGCGGGGAGCCATGTAGAGAGGCCTTCCGCTCTAGCGCCAGAATGAACGCTCGAGCGTAAATTCGACATACCCAGTACTTTTGCAAGCCTCAAGGGTCCGTTCGAGCGGGGAAGTCCACGCTCGAGCGGGGACCCTGTTTCCTGAAATTTCGAAAATGCATTCTGTGTTCCATTTTCCGTTCCCTTTCACTTTTAAGTACTCTTAGGCATACATTGAGCATTGTAAATGAGTTAGGAGGATAAGAATTAAGCCTAAAGAGGAATATGTGAATTATAGAACGAATTGAATCGTTTGTGACCTATATGTGTTATATGATGTGTAGGGTCAAGCTCTAGGGCAAATCCACAAGCCGATCATTGTGAGTAATATCTTAACAAGATATTTGAAATGTGTTGTTGTCCAATTGTTTACTTCTATGTAAGTTTTGTAAGTTCATTAATTTGAATGGTGGACAACGATTGACATAAATGATTGGGCCAAAGGCCATTTTGACACAAATGAAAGTTTGACATGCATGAATGGGCCAGAGGCCAGTTTGACATAAATGAATGGGCCAAAGGCTAGTTTGATATGAAAGTTTGAAAAGGCCAAAAGGTCAGTTTGATATGAAAGTTTAAAAAGGCCAAAACGCCAGTTTGAATGAAAGTTGAATGGGCCAAAGGCCAGTTTGACAAATGGAAGATAAATGAGCCAAAGGCCAGTATGTTTGGAACCACAGTCACTTGACTTAAATTGTGTGTATATATATATGTTAAATAGAAATATGAATTCGGCCCAAGGCCGTTTGAAGCATGTTGTTCTACATACCGTTTGTATAACTCTTTTATTTGATATTATTCACTGGGCTATCGCTCACGCTCATTCATGTGTTTGTAGGTGAGCCAAGAGAAGTCCAAACCTAGCCCCAGTGAAGTCTGTATGGAACAACTAAGGTTTTGAAGAGTCAGCCCTTGCGTCTCACGCACGAGACACGTCTTCGCCCTTCTGCCATTCTATGTTATTTTGTCATGTTGGTGAGGACTTTGGTGTGCGTCTGTATATCGCTTTGTTTTGGCTGACTTAGATTTGAATGATCCTATCTGTATAGAACTTTATGTTACTATACTTTCTATTTTGAGTTATTAACATATGTATGTATGGAATGTTATGATGTGCATATAAGCACGGCTCTATGGACAAAGTTTTAAAATTGCTTCCGTTTGGCCCCCGTTAACTCTGTTAAAATACGTCTGGTTTGGTTTGAGCCCGTAGGTAATCTCATGATTACTGGCCGGTTATGTCCTTAACCCACGGGGGCGGGTTCGGGTCATGACAATAATCATTGTGGGAATCTAACCAATACCCATTTGTTAAAAACTCAGTTTGTAACAAATACTCAGTTTTTAACAAATACTGAATCTCAATCTTCACTTTGTTACAATATTTTGGTTCAAGAATGAATTTCAATCGGCAAATTTCTAATGTGGCAAATATACTTCACTCCAAATGAAAATGAACACATATATATACACAAACATATATATGAAAAGGTTAAGGACGTGGTTTAAGCCTTTTAAGGTTGATAAAGTGAATGGGAAGGAATGATTTGGGAGAGTGTGGGGGTGATGATAACAGTACATGGTAAAAAGGAAAGGACAAAGGAGGAGTTGGCGTGCTTAGGGATTGGAATGAAGGACATAGTGTCGCTTTGGGAGGCTTAATACTCAATGTTCTAATTGTGTTTAATAACATGCCTCCCACTCCCAATTGTGTTTGATAGCATGCAACTACTTTTTTGTGGGTCTCATGTTGTTTGTTTGCTATTTCTAGCAGTGGCATTCCCTTCAAAATTGTTTGCTCTTTGAAGGGTCCCCCATATTCTCACATGTGTTGGGATCATCCATATCTAGGGTAGATAAGAGGAAGCAACTGGCAAGCCTTGGATTGTTAAAGTCAACAATGACAATAAATAAATGAAATGAAAAAGTAAAATAATATTTGTTAGGAATGAATTTCGCTAGTAAATTTGTATACACGATGAATCTTATATTTACACATGACATATGTTTGTTGGATTCCCAGAATGAAATGGTATTGGTCACTAATTCTCTAAAAAATTGAAGATTCATTTATTATATTTTGGGGTATTGGTCACTGATTTTGTGAATGTTTGTTAGAACTATAATCATTGTTCAAGTCACTAATTTCTGGCTGATTATGTTTCTTTTCTTTTTTGAAGATTCAGTTTTACCTGTCCTAATGCATTTCATGTTTTTAAAACTGTTTTTGGACCAAAATATGGGCTTGAAAGGCATTGGATTATCTCAAACTTCTTAGTGCTTAGGTGTGAATACCTTTATTAATTTTACTTTTCTCATCAAGAAATGCCTTTATCTTTTCATTAAATTTTCCTTTACCTTGGAATAAGTATAATTTTATTACATAATTACAAATAACTCACCCATTTTAAATGAGATCAGTGCACTTCAAATTGGTCTAGGATCAAATGGGTGCAAACAAATTGTCATTATGTTAGAAACATTTTATTCAATTCGTAGGTGCAATGTATTTACAATTAGCTTCTTAATGAGGATTTGGTTTCAATTTTTCCTAATTAATGTTGAGGCATGTCATCCTCTAGTAACTATTATTCTAGTGGTGAGAGCTTCGACTTGAGGTATGAGGCTTTGAAATCTGATTGTGGGCTAAGAGCTACCATGAGGGTTACCGAGTCTGACAAGCCATCTAAAGGGAGACTGTATTTCATTTGTGAGAAGAGAAATTGTCAATTTTGGAGGTGGTGTACCGCAAAATCTGTAACGATGGTAGAGAGGCTGAGGAACAAGAGAATGCTTGATCAAAATCAAAATATGGAGACTATAGGACTAAAAGTGAAGAATCAAATGCTTAAACAATCCAATACTTTCATGAAGCAGCTTGTTGTGGGTCTGCTCACGATTTGTATTGTTATGTCAGTTGCATTACTCTTCAAATGATGATAGGTGCCATTTGGAGATACCCGGTGTTTTTGTGCTAATGTAGTTTACCATGAACTATTGTACTAAGCTTTGTAATTGTTGAATGTTGACGTAGTTGCCATGTATGGTTGTTTTGTACTAATCTAGTTGTTGTAATTCAAGCACTGATGAATGAGTTTGTTTCAAATTTTTTTTTCTTTCATAGAATGAGTAACCAAGAGGAAACACAGTCTCAAAATAGGAAGAACAAGAGAAAATCAAGTCAAGCACCATCCGCTAAAGCTCATTGGGATGCAAAATCAAACAAAATTTTTATTAAGCTTTGTGTTGAGCAAGTTAAGGTTAGACATAGACCTGGTACACACTTGGATAGGGTCGGGTGGGAAAATGTCATAACTAAGTTTAAAAGTATGATTGGAAAAGCATACCAACGAATACAAATAAAAAATCATTGGGATGTGTTGAAAAAAGATTGGCTTTTATGGAATAATTTGTTAAGGGGCGAGACAGGCTTAGGCCGTGACACATTGACTGGAGCTATATCTGCATCTGATGAGTGGTGGACTTTGAAATTGGAGGTACATGAATTGCTTAATGTACATATTTTGTTTGTTTTTAATTTAAATGCACCAAATTTTGTTACTTGAAATTGTTACATTTTCCTTTGTAATTGTTGTAGAGGTATCCTGATGCTGCTAAATTCCGGCGTATGCCGTTGTAATTCGCTGACGACTTAGGCATACTATTCTCAGATGCAGCTGCTACAGGAGAATGGGCATACACTCCGAGCTCAAGGGTAATGCCTCAGACTAATGAGACGCCGAAGGAATTTCATTCTCCACATGATGCTGAATTTCATGACAATGCTGATTTAGAGGTGGTTCATCCTTCCGAGTTAAACAAAAAATGGTCATCAAACACTGATGGTTCATCAACCAAAAGCAAGACAAAGAAGAAATTTACTGGTGCAGCTCTACTGAACAAGACACTTGATCGTATAGTCAATGTGGTTGAATCATCTTCAGCAACTTCAACACAGACCTCATCAAGATATCCTTCAATTGCAGAATGTTTGACGAAGTTGGAAAGCATCTCTGGTGGGTCCCAGATGATGAGTTGTATGTATGGGCTGCCAAATTGTTCTTACGAGACAAGCGTCGTGAGTGCTTTATGAATCTTCCAACGGATGAAGTTCGGTTGACGTTTCTAAAGTTGGAGATTGAGATGGAGAAGACCACCATAGGTTATCGCGGCCAATTGTTTTTGAGATGGACTGTTGTGTTGAACTTATTATTTTTTTTCTTTCATTAATATTTTTGTTGGACTTTGATGGATATTATTGACTATGTTGGACTTTTATTATTAACATTTAACTATGTTGGACTTTGATTAATATTGAAAAATGTTGGACTTTTATTATTAATATTTGGGTCGGTGGCATTTTCATAGGTGAATGGTTGACTGGTTAAATGCTAGTTCAATGGCTGAAATGTTAGTTGAATAGTTGAATGGTTGGTTTTAATTTTGAATATGAATGGTAGGTGAATGGTAAAGATTTATATATATATATATATATGTAGATGTTTTCCAGGTGGTGTTATTATGGTGTTTTCCAGCTAAGCTGAATTTGGAGGTCATTCTAGTTTGAGTTTCAATCTTTTGCTGCTGTATTGTTGTGTTCATTGAAGGCAACATTTTAGGAAGTTCAATTTGCTTGCTGTTTGAAATGATCATTTCTATTACATACACTACAAAAAATTCGCTTTTTTGCGATGGTAAAATACCGTCGCCAATACCCAAAAAGCCGTCTCAAAAGTTTTTTTGCGACGGTAAATAGCTTTTAGCGACAGTAATAGGGGGGTCACAAAAAAAGGGGTAGCTAAAGGTCTTTAGCGACGGTAAGACGCCGTCGCAAAATATTGGCGACGGCAAAAATGCCTTTTAGCGACGGCAAAATACTGTCGCAATTAATGTGTAAAAATCTGAAGTTTTTGAGACGGCACTAAAATACCGTCGCTAATATGGTTATTTGCGACGGAAAAATACAGTCGCGAAAGGGTTTATTTGAGACGGTAAAAATACCGTCGCTAAAATGGTTATTTGCGACGGGTTTAATACCGTCGTTAATACTGTTATTTGCGACAGAAAAATGTGCCGTCTCTAAAATATTATTTGCGACGGTGAAAATACCGTCGCTAAAGGCCTTTTGTTAATATTGCCAACATCATTGGCGACGGCTACGCTACTGTCGCAAAAACCTGGTTCTAACAAAACTGCTGCAATAAAATTATTAAAAATATGCAAATTACCTGTATTAAATAAAAATCGCTAAAAAAATCGATAATTATATAATAATATAAAAATTCCTGTATGTAAATAAAATTTCATCCATAATTAAAGTACTCTTCCATTCATAACAACACATCATCAAAATTATCCAACCACATAATTTTGCATAATACATACATAATGTTGTTCACAAATCTAAATAACGTAAATCAAAAATAAAATTTTTCTTCATAATTCTTCCGTGGGTTAAAAAAACAAAAGTTCGTCGCAATCTTCACACGTCTGCATTCCACACGAAGCAAACTGCTACTCAGGAAATATCTGAAAATAAAAAATAAAAATAATTAATGACAATATAATTATGTGTTAATATTTTAATTACAAAAAAATATAAAAAATTAATTACTATATAATTACAAAGATAGTTAAGTAAATAATTTTGGCTACATAGAAATCCGACCCTAACTCTCAAACCGAAAACCCGATTCGAGTCTCTTCTTCTCCCACATGTCTCTCGTGCCTAGGCGGTCGTGTGTGCCAAGTTTCGTTCCAATCCAACCCCGTTTGGTGATTTTGGGGCGTCAACACCTCGAATTTAAGTTTCTTAAGGAACTAGTTTGCCTAAACCGAAATACGGCTCTAACTCCCAAACCGGGAACCTGATTGGAGTTCCGTCTTCTCCCACAAGTCTCTCGTGCCTAGGTGGTCGTGTGTGCCACGTTCCGTGCTAAACCGACCCCTTTTGGTGATTTTGGGACGTTAACACTTCGAATTCAAGTTTCTTAAAGAACTAGTTTGCCTAGAGTCAAATCCGTCTCTAACTCCTGATCCGGGAACCCGATTGGAGTCCCGTCTTCTCCCACAAGTCTCTTGTGCCTAGGCGATCATGTGTGCCAAGTTTCGTGCCAATCCGACCCCGTTGGGTGATTTTGGGATGTCAACACCTCGAATTTAAATTTCTTAAGGAACTAGTTTGCCTAAACCGAAATACGGCTCTAACTCCCAAACCGGGAACCCGATTGGAGTTCCGTCTTCTCCCACAAATCTCTCGTGCCTAGGCGGTCGTGTGTGCTAAGTTTCATGCTAAACCAACCCCTTTTGGTGATTTTGAGGCGTTAACACCTCGAATTCAAGTTTCTTAAAGAACTAGTTTGCCTAGAGTGAAATTCGTCTCTAACTCCTAATCCGGGAACCCGATTGGAGTCCCGTCTTCTCCCACAAGTCTCTCGTGCCTAGGCGGTTGTGTGTGCCAAGTTTCGTGTCAATCCGACCCCATTTGGTGATTTTGGGGCGTCAACACCTCGAATTTAAGTTTCTTAAGGAACTAGTTTGCCTAAACCGAAATACGGCTCTAACTCCCAAATCGGGAACCCGATTAGAGTTCCGTCTTCTCCCACATGTCTCTCATGCCTAGGCGGTCGTGTGTGCCAAGTTTCGTGCTAAACCGACCCCTTTTGGTGATTTTGGGACGTTAGCACTTCGAATTCAAGTTTCTTAAAGAACTAGTTTGCCTAGAGTGAAATCCGTCTCTAACTCCTAATTCGGGAACTCGATTGGACTCCCATCTTCTCCCACAAGTCTTTCATGCCTAGGTGGTCGTGTGTGCCAAGTTTCGTGCCAATCCGACCCTTTTTGGTGATTTTGGGGCGTTAACACCTCGAATTCAAGTTTTTTAAAGAAATAGTTTGCCTAGAGTGAAATCCATCTCTAACTCCTAATCCGGGAACCCAATTTGAGTCCCGTCTTCTCCCACAACTCTATTAGCTTGGAATGCAAAGAATGCAAATATACATTTTAGCTTAGAATGTAAAGTTACATTTTATACCTGATCTTCTGGTGGTGGTGTATATGGATTCTCGTCTTCTGCAGATTTCTTAAATGCCCGGTGGCCACTCGATGCATCAGGAGCCTATGATAGTCAATGCATAATGTGTTAATCATATTCGAATTTTATACATAATGTTGTATGACAATTTAACTATCAAACAATTTAATTTATATCGAACCTGTCTGTTAGGATCCACACTTGCCCCCTGTGACACAAAGGCCATCATCTCAGCTCTCAACTGCTGTAAATGTGTAGAGAACTCTGCTCTCATCTCCTCCCTCAACTCATCCCTTAGCTCCGCACGAACCTGCTGGGTGATCTGAAAAATAGTCGATGGCTGGGGTACTGACTGTGATGGCCCTGAACCATCTTTATACACTACTCTCCGAGGCACATTTCTCCCGTATGTGCGACAATATCCATGATTGTCATGACCTATCAACTCATGGAAAATGGCATTCCTAGCCTCCAAAGTCCGACAATCCTCAGGTAGCATAGAGAGTTGGCCATTAAACTCATCCTGTATTGAATAAGAAATACAAGTATATGCCAAATTAAGATGGTTAACACAAAAAATAAAAAATAAACTTTAAATACAATCAAAGGTGTTTGGAAACTACGAAGGTTTGGATAACCTCTGGGTCATCTGCTCTACGTGTCATAAGCCAAACATTCCTCTTATCAGTAGACTCCCCCTTATTGGTCATCTACATTTTTTTAGAAATATGAAAATTAGAATCCAAATAATTTGTA
Organism: Camellia sinensis; assembly: GCF_055761805.1. Classification (NCBI taxonomy): domain Eukaryota; kingdom Viridiplantae; phylum Streptophyta; class Magnoliopsida; order Ericales; family Theaceae; genus Camellia; species Camellia sinensis. Next base: position 37,012,847 of record NC_138969.1, on the reverse strand, counting down.
AATATACAATGTTTATTTATATACAAAAATAAAACAGTAAAATATAAACCTCATGCCGTATCTGAGCGAAAGTAGTACGCCCTGTGGTATGAGCTATGCCGTGAGCTCGCCGATTTTTAGCGTTCCTAGTTGCAATTTTCTATAATAGATTCAACAAATGTAAGTATATAAATATGATTTGTATGTTTACATATCATACATATAACTTATTTGTATACCTCAGCCTCGGAAGTACGCCAATACTCTACAAGTTCTTCCCACTGGCTTGGCACAATGTGCAAAGGAACATCATCCTTCAGATTAGGATCTTCACTTCTAGGCTTGAAATACTTACACTAAATCTTATTCTTGTGATCCTTCCATATGCTGTTATAGTTTTTCATGCAGATTGGCTTGTACTCCTCTGGACATATATTCAAATTGTCCTATAAAACACAATTTCAAGGTTTAAATAATAATAACACAATTTTGGAATTTAAATCTTTGGACAAAAATATACTTTTACCTTCACATCCTTCCAGATAGCATCAAGAATATCATCAGGCACAGTGTTCCAGTCAAGAAAAGTAAGAGGAACAATGTTACCATTTCGCACAATAATGCCAAGTTGAGCAGTTAACTTAGACACGTTATCCCCTATTGGACAGTAATTTTCATCAAATTGTATGTCCAATTTGGTACCAGTACCCCACTCCCTAATGCCCTTGGCACATCCTCTACCACGCCTACTCGAGGTTGATGAAGAACTAACATGACCTGTGAAATACAATAAGAATAAACAATATGCAATGATAATAAACAAATGCAAATTTAAATAATGTCAATACAAATCAATTTCTTATACCTGAGTGAGGCTGTCAAGAAGTCGAAGGATCTGAAAAATACAATGAAAATAAACAAGTTATATGTAATGAGAACAAATAAATATATATTTAAATAATTTTTATACAAATCAAAGCAAATTTATATACCTGCGGATGGCTCATAAGCCGATGACTCTAGTCAAGATGATAGCTGCTGCGGTGCCACTGATGGTGGACGCACCGATGGCAGGCCTAGAGGCTGAGTAGATGATAGCTGGTGTGGTGCCACTGATGGGGGTCGATGCGGTGGCACTAATGGCTCCTCTGATGGTGCTCGCTGTGATGCCTCCTCTAATGGTAGTGCCAGTGATGGTGGACGCACCAATGGTAGGCGTGGTGGCTGAGTAGATGATAGCTGCTGTGGTGCCACTAATGGTGGTCGATGCGGTGGCACTAATGGTGCTCGCTGTGATGCCTCCTCTAATGGTGGCACTAATGGCCCTTCTGATGGTGGTCGATGTGATGCCTCCTCTGATGGTGGTGCCGCTGATGTCCTCTTACGTACCACATCGGACATCATGCGCCGGGGATGATCAGGTTTCCTCTTCCTTCCCATAATAATCTGCAAGCAATATAACATTAATTAGAAACATAGATAATGGTTTGTCATCAACTATAATATGACATTAATTGAACTAATACAATTACAAAGACAAAGTAAATTAAGAAATTGATGATTAACTACAACCTTGGCCTTAAGTGAATTACTGATGTTGATTAAATATCAACCTATTTGAACATCAACTGTTTCCCCTTCTGCGGCTTCCCTCACCCAACCAACTTCTTCATCATGAAGCATTATATTTTCTTCCAATTGTTGGCTCATATATGGCTCAATTTGTGGATCAGTCGAACTCATTTCAAATAAACCTCTTTGAGACATCTTCACCGCCACTTGCTAGTCTGGTTGTAACGGGTCTGCAACATACCAAACTTGCTCTGCTTGGGTGCCAAGATGAAAGGTTCATTAGTAATTCGATCATCTCGATACAACAAATGATTGAAGTTGACTAACGTGAAATTGAAGACATCTTGTATCTTCCCGTGAATGTTGTCAATCCAATCACACTTAAACAACACATGCTTCTTCTCATTGGAATATCGAATCTCAACAATATCTGTCAATTGTCCACAATAGTACACAGACCCCACACGAGGATTCTTGTCTTTCCGACTAGCATAACTTATGGTATCTGCCTTCAAAGCTACACCACAATTTTGTGTGGCTCGACGGTCATCCATGGCCTTTACTCGATACCGAAACCCATTCACTATATACCCGTTGAACCTCCTTGCCAGGTTATGAGGACCATTTGCCAATACAGTAATCTCTTTAGAAAATGTGACATCACTAGTCCTTCGTAAAGTTTGAACCTATTTTGAATAATAAAAATTGTAAAATTTAAAATATAGTTCGACTTAGGTAAATAGAATCTGTAGATTTAAATACATACATGTTCCTTGAACCAAATGTGAAAAGTTTCAAAATGTTCACGCCGAAGCTGATGATCGTCAACACGAGGCATTTTGACCTTAAGTTCTTCAAGGTGTTTGCTGTGTAAATTGAAATTTTATCAAAAAATAAAATTTGGTTCAAAATTCAATGAAACATAATAAAATATTGAGTGAGTGACATAACTTACTTTATGAATGGTTGAACCGCGGCTGTATTGAATAAGACATGCCGATGAGTTTGTACCCAAGAAGTGTTATCAAGATAAAAGCATATGATTTCACCAACAGCACGACCCAGATTATCATCACCACTGTAGTTCCTCGTGGGTCGATTAGATTTAGTTTCCACATCATTGAGATATTGTGCACAAAAATTCATGCATTCTTCCATAAGATATCCTTTAGCAATTGAACCTTCTGGACGAGCTCTATTACGCACATATTGCTTCAAAGTAAGAAGATAACTCTCAATTGGATACATCCATCGAAACTGAATCGCTCCACCCAATAGTTTGCAGTCTCTGCATTTGGACCGAGCTGGGGTTCAGATGTATGGGGATCAGTGCTCTGTGCTTCATTACCGTCAACACTTGTACCGACATGTGGATTTCCCACAACCCCTTGTATCATTCCAACCATATTGTCGCCAATGTCTAAATTAGCCAATGTCTCATTCCCTCGATTAGCATGCAGAGATACGTAAGATTCCCCATGATTAATCCAATGTTTGTACTTTTTAAAAAAACCATTCAAAATCAGATGCTTCCGTACACCCTCTCGCACAAGATGGTATCGATTCTCACATTTTCTACACGGACAACTAATCATCGAACCTTCAACCCTATTGGTGTAGGCAAACACAAGGAATTGATCAATCCCATTAATGTATTCCCTCTACATCCTATTTGGCAAATCAATCCAACTCTTATCCATCGTCTGTACTTCCCTTATATGTGTTTCCCACTATTAATTTGCTTCAGGCAAACTTACTGGGAGATATACATCTCACATACAAAACAAATATGCCCTAGAAAAAAATATAATTACAACAAATGTAACAGTCATAATGAGATGTAAGGGTAAAAATATAATTACAAGACATAATATCACATATTAATTATCGTAAGGGAAGAGGCGATTGGTGGGCTTCGAATCCCGATTAGTGAGGAAACAACCAAGGGCATGCGCTATTGGGCCAAATGCTATCCTCAAATACATTGATAAATATAATAATGGGTTATAAAGCTTTTCTATGTTAATTCAATTGCCCCATTCTGTTTTCATATAAAATTCTTGCATTTCAATTCTATTGTGCAAGTGCTTTAGTTCTAGATTTATTTATGTAAGGTGATTAATCATGGTCTTTCTAGACTGAAAAAGTGATAAGGGTGGTAGTAAATAAGAGTACTGGTTGAATTATTCATTGGGGGCTTGTTGCCAGAGTTATTACAGGTATCCCCCAATACTTGGTTCAAAAAAATCCAAGCATCATTTTAGTAAGATGAAGGATCTTAACTTCTCCCCCTTTCATCTTCACCAAACATAAAAAGAGTATATATATATAGGGGGAGGGAAGGGGATAAAAGATTATATTCCTCCTACTAGTTCTTCAACAGAAGTGAATACTCAACTTGCCTTTGGAACAACAGTGAGACAGGGAACTTTTCCTCCACCCCCAAAACATAAAAAAATAGAAAACCCCCGAGTAACCCCTGCTAAGGGAAGCAAGAAACTTGAGTAAAATTTTTCCTTAAGGCATGTAGCATTAGGGTTTCAAACTAAAATGTAAGTCAAACATTCACTCCCTAAACTCAAGCAACTTGAGAAACTCCATGTTCTTGCGTCGCAAAAACTCATTTTTTGCGACGGCAGGTGCCCCGTCGCAAAAGCCTCCATGTTCTTAGGTGCACAACATTGATTAAAACCATTACAAACATTCAAATTTTGATAAATTGGATCATAACATACTTATCAATAAGTATTTTAGTGTTAAAAATACGCATGAAAAAATCTCGTGCGTTTAGTTTCTTATTCCCCTCACACATTGACTGATGCTCCCAATATCATTGCACAATGACCACAACCATTAAGCAAAGCCAATTCCATAATTTGAAACCTTGCTGACAACTGCTCCAAAGAAGGCAGCTAATGGTAGGGAAGAAGATCAAAATTAGTAATGATTGAAATAGACAGAAAATTTTACTAGCTGCAGTTTGACTGAAGTTATCGTCCTGGGTAGAGCTGGATGGGGAACCAATATATTTATGACTGACCCCAAATAGTTTAGATAACGAATTATTTTAATCCAGCTTGTTGCACAATTGTATAAATATTTGTTATGTAAGCATGACTTGTAGCATAATACATAGTATTCCACTATATGCAGTGAATTTCTAATTACTGATTTGTACATCTCAAACAAATTCAAAGATCATTACCTGGTGTGGCAACATAGTATCATCAATTGGAATACCACAAATTCCTATCAGAAATTAAATTGACAAAAATAACTACTTACCAGATAATCAGGTTCCTTGACGTGAGGGAATACACTACCACCTATATGAACCATCCACAGGAACTTATTGATATTGTCACTCGGATAGCCAATAGGACCTGTAAAGTCAAAATTCAGAATATTGTTTTGTTTCCCCAAAGTAAGATAATCTTAGCAACATTAGAAAACCAACCTCCAAATACAACAAGAACATATTTCACATCCAAGGAGTTGAAAATCTCCCAAGCGTACATGCTGGGAGAACATATTATTTTGTTTCCCCAACAAGAACATATTTAGTAAAACAAACATAGAATAACAAAGCGTATATGCTGTTAGGGATAAACTAGGGATAGAATGGACTTACTTTATCATCCACCTCAGTGTTGTGGCTCAACCATGTATAAGCCTCTTGAAAATCATCAAACACATGAAGCCAACTCTGAGAATAAGATGTTATAACAATAGAATGGGCTGAATAAGCTTCTGCTGCTGCCCAGACAGAATGAACCTACAAGGAGATATCTCGGTTATCAGGGAAAGAATGCCAAAAAACAAGAAAGACCGGATGAGAAAAATGATAATAATATCCTCATATTTAAACGCAATAGAAAATACAAGTGAACTAAAAAATTTGAAGTACCTATGGTGTACCAACAAGGTATATAATGGGTAAGAATTGGTTCACTAAAAAATGGTAAGGTTAACACAAAAAGTTGTGTTTGCACAGCAATATGTTCCATTTTTAGGGAAATAACAGAGAGAGAATAGTATCATGGGCACTTCCCATTTTTGCTATTCATAAGGCAAAAAATAATATCACAATCCCAATTTTCACCCCCAAAGAGCAGTAAAATAAAACATAAATGAAAAAGAGAGTCAAAAATTTATTTATCATATTCTCAGATTAAGAAACCTTAGTCTATTAACTGATTTTGTAAAAAAAAAAAAAAATCACTTAGTTTGAATTACCTTAGATCATATGAGATGTTATTCAAGGAGATCAACACCGAAGAGGAGATCGACACTGAAGAGCTGAGACGCCGGAGAGTGATTCACACCACTGTCTTCTTTATGCCGGAGGCTGATTCACGCCGAAAGTGAGAGATTGAGGATCAATCGATTAAGAGAACACAAGGTCTTGAAATCGATCATGATTGCGTGACAGATTGAGATCGAAATCAAGAGACAAAAGATGACAGAAGATTGAGATAGAGAGATTGAAATGAGAGAGAGAGAGAGAGAGAGAGAGAGCATACTAACTGAGGTCACGCGAGAGAGAGGGATCGTACTACGCCGTCGCCGCACCACCGCTAGCCTTCGTCGCTCGTCGACAGAGAGATCATCGTCGGTGAACAATCGAAATCTCTGTGATTGGGAAATCGAAATCTCTGTGATCGTCGGTGAACACAAGCTCAAAATCGTCTCTGAGATTGGGAACTCGAAGTCTCTGAGATTGTGAGGGAGAATGTGTTAGGGATTTGGGGATGATATTTTTGGGGTTTTGATCGACCGCCAATTTGGGTGAAAGGAGGGAGTTGAAAATTCATTACCTTTTGCGACGGTATAGATAAACGGTCACAACTGATAAAATCCAACTATTAAAACGACGCCGTTTTAATAAGGTTTCTTTTGCGACAGTCAATTGCCATCACAAATGCCCACTATTTGCGATGGTAATTTCCACCCGTCTCAAAAGAATTTTTTTTTGCGACGGCACACAATGCGTCGCAAATACTTCCGTGTTTAAGGCACTTTTCCTTGTCTGCTTATTAGCGACGGGGCGATTACCGTCGCAGATACATTTATTTGAGACGGCTTTGAATGCTGTCGCAAAAGCTGACTTTTTGCGACGGTATACACGCCGTCGCAAAAAATTCCGTGTTTTAAAGTCACTTTTCTTGTAGTGATAAAAGATGGTTTTGACTTTTTTTTCTGTAATGAAGTTTCTCTAGCCAGCTAGTTTATTTAGTCTGCAAATAATATATCTTCTTGTTGCCTAGAATTAATCCTTGAAATTAGCTTTTCCTTCTTGTGAACCAATCTTTCTAATTCACTTTGTAGCTCTGTTATGTATTTTAGTACATGTGGTACTGTGGTTAGGATATTTGTAATCAATCAAAAATATAATAATGAAAATTCACCAATATGTGTTGGATTTTAAATGGGAATTATATCTTCTGTTTTTGCGGGGGATTTTAATAGGCTTATGAAAGAAAACTATTTTAGTTGATGTTGAATGTCATTAGTTAAGAATCTAAAAATGCCCGTATTTGGCTTTTTGATTGATGATATTTTGTATAAATAGACTACTTAATCCATTCCACTTGTTCATATTACATATTAAAACTTGTTAAGAAGGTAAAATAATTGAGAGTTAGAAACTGGAAAGTCTGTCTTATCTTTTATTATGTTCAAAGTTGTTGCCACCTATGTATTACGATGATACACACTAGTGTACTGTGATTCAAGGTCAATAATATATAAAAATAAATAAAAATTAAAAAAAATCAGAATAATAGGTGGCAACAACTTTGAACATATAAATCCATCTATTATATCTTTTTCTTTTTTTACATTACTAAAAGAAAAATCAATATAATTATGTCAAAATTATGAGACATGCTATATTTTTTAGAAATCTCAAGGGAGGTCAATGTAATTTACCTCCCAAACTTCATAAAATCTTATTATCCTCTATATAATTTTGAGTATTTGAAGAGACAAAAAAAAACCCCGAAATTTCCAAATAATTTTCTTTTATAAAATTTATGAGTCCGCGGCTGATAGAGTGAATATGAACATGACATTTAGAAGATTAATTGGAAAATTGATCATCTTTTTTTTTATTATTTTTTTTTAATCAATGTTGCAGTACAAAATGCTGATTTTATAGTTTTATTTGTTTATTTATGCCATGCATCAATTCTATTTGAGACAGACATGTAGTGGAGTTGCATATACATAAAACTTGTTTAGACAACTTATAGTGGATGTTGCTTTTGTTTCTCCTCATTTCTGTGTAATGCTTGTCCAATAGTGCTTGTGCTAGGTTGGCCATGTAACAGAGATTAAAAGTGTTTGCTTAGGTCTGCCTTTTCTCTTCTGGTTCGTAAATGCAAATCATTATAAAACTCAAGGTCTGTTTGGTTGTGTGAAGTGGCCTACTTCATTAATATCTCTATTTTGTATTAATAACTTTGAAATCTGTGAGTGTAAATGAATATAATAGTAACTAAGCCTTTAAATGGGTAGGTATTTTGGAGATGAGTAACAGTGATAACGAATGGAATGATGATCATCGTGATGAAGATACTGAAGATGAAGGCAGCACATTGGAAAACCAACAACATAATAACATGCTCTTAGCTACCACTACAAGAATTTACATATTTGCCGACCACTTTTGCCGGCCAAAAAAATTTTAGTCGCAAAAAAATGACATTTGCCGACCAAAATATTAATTAGTCGCGAATGATCATTATTTTTGGCGACCAAAATGAGTTGGTCGCAGAATGTCACATTTTGGCGACCAAAAATGAGTTAGTCGCAGAAATTGGTATGCTTTTGGCGACCAACTTCAAATTTGGTCGCGGAAGGTTACATTTTGGCGACCAAAAAAAATTAGTCGCCAAATTAGTATTTTTAGCGACTAATATTTTAGTCGCCGTTGATTGAGATTTGGCGACTAAAAAAGTTTGTCGGCGAAGGTCCCTTTTCTGCGACTAATCTGATCATTTGGTCGCGAAAAGTGTGGGAGGGAAATTTGAAACATAGAGGGGGGAAATGAAAATTTTTTGCGACAAAAAAATATTTGGTCGTCATTTATAAAACGACGTCGTTTTGTACCCACTCTCAGAATCAAAATTTGGTCGCCATTTATAAAATTTGGTCGCCATTTCTAATCCCCGTCTCTCCTCTCTGTCACCAGCTCGCTCTCTGTGTCTCTGTATATGTTGATCCGCCCTCTCCCTCTCTCTGTATTCTCTCTCTCAATCGGTGGCCACTCTCTCTAGCTCACCGAAGTCCCTCACCACCGTGAAAGCAAAACAAGCTGAGAGAGCTCATAGTGCCGAATAGAGAGAGCGCCAATTTAGTTAGAAACAGAAGCAGAAGAAGAGGGATGACCAATCCACTGTCGTCAGAGACTCTCCGGCCGATCGAAACCTTAGAAATCGAGAACGACCTCTCTCTAGTCCCCCGCATGAAGCTCCTCCTCACTATCCACTGTGCAGACCACTCCGTCAAGCCCCTCGACGAGTGGTAACTCAAGCGCTCCGTCTCTCATCTCTCTTTGAAATAGGTGCGAAACAAGCAAACAACGAACCACTCGCTCGCTCGCTCTCTCTCTCGTCTTTGCGTTCGATTCGAACCCTAGGCACATTGAATCAATCATTCGGAGTCTCTCTCGGGATTGATCAAGACCATTGTTGGGGTTGTGGAGGCTTGTCATTCTCTTGGGGTAATGCACAGAGATCTCAAGCCTGAGAATTTCTTGTTCGATACTCCTGACGAGGGCACCAAGCTCAAGGCCACTGATTTTGGGCTCTCGATTTTCTATAAACCTGGTTGGTTCTTGGGTTCTTCTCACTTTCTTGCTCTGTTTCATTTGGTTAGACATTGTTGATTTTGATTTGTAAATTTGCAATTTCTTGTGTTCTTGTTTGATTTATAACCTTATTGGCAATGGGTGGTCTTGGTTCCTTTCCTTTTCTTACATTTCGTTAATTTTTCATTGTTTACCATGTATTGGGTTTCTATAATTTGACAATTTATTGGGTTATTGACTGTCTGGTTAAATTTTCCATTAAGAGTAGGCTTGAAAAGAGTAGGCTCCGAACTAATGGAGTCTGAGATCAAGGCCCTTATGAATGCAGTAAATAGATTTATCGTGCAGAAGTTTATAGTTTTATTTTTTTTCATTTTCAATTGATTGTCTAGTTAAATTTTCCATTAAATGAGGAACTTTGACAGGCAGATATTGACAACAGTGGAACAATTGACTATGGTGAATTTATTGCTGCTACGTTGCACATAAATAAGATGGATAGAGAAGAGAATTTGATCGCAGCATTCTCTTTCTTTGACAAGGATGGTAGTGGTTATATAACGATTGATGAGCTTCAACAGGCTTGCAGAGACTTTGGTCTAGGTGATGTTCAGTTGGATGATACGGTCACAGAAATTGATCAAGATAATGTGAGTTTCTCTGGTTTTCATAATTCATTTGAGCATATAAAACCTTTGTTTGTTCTCTTGAGCATATAAAACCTTTGTTTCCCCTTAAGTTTTTACATTCAAGTAAAAAAGTTACACTTTTCAAGAAAAATATGATTGGTTTTAACTTTAGTTTGAGAATAAAGTTTATCTGTGTACTATTTATTAATTTTGAATAAAAAATCAAACTATTTATTAATTTTGTATAAAAAATCGTTAAAGTGCTATAGAGCCTCAATTTTTAAAACTGTTAATTACCTCGTTAGAGTAAGTTTTAGGGTGATCTTGTCATGACCCAGATGTAAATTTTTGGAAATTTGTGTTTTAGAGTTAATTTTGTGGTTATCCATATGATACCAATTCTTGTTGTCTATGCTAGTTAGATTGTTTTGATGTTATTTGGATGTTTCTGTTTTTAGTATTATTACCTTTGTAATTGAGTAACCTTGTGATTATTTTGATTTTTGTTTATTTAACTTATGATCTGGTATGTTGTTGTTGGTAATTTTGAGTAGATTGGGGGTTGGCAATATATTGTTTTTCCTGGACGGTATATTTACACTCAGAGGTTCAAAGATGCAAATGTCAATGATAAGGTAAAGTAAAGAATTACCATGATTTTCTGTCTGTCTTTCCTTGTTTTTACCTCTTGTCTAGCATTAATGTGGCTTTCTTTTTCGATTCTTTCTTGAGGATAATGCATTTAACTTAATACTAGAATGGCCTTAATTTAGTCATTTGGATTGCTTTGTCCCCCCCTGGTGAAGCTTATTGGGGTTGCTTTTTGTTTTTTTTCCTCTTTACATTGTGAATCTGTTGTAGAGTGTTTGGTTATACAACATGTGAGGCAAAAACAACTTAAATTAGCTGAAAAAACTGACAATTACGAAGTTGAGGAGGAAATGCTTTTAACTTATGGTTTGTAATTGTTAACTTTCTGCTTGAAAAAAGCTGCACCAAACAGGTTTGTTGTCTGTTTGGACCGATTGTTATTTTGTTGATTTGAGTAGCATGGGTTAGAATTTGTCCATAACTTCATTTACTATGTGCTTCCAATATTTTGGTTTTCCAAATGTTTATCATTGATTTTCTTTTTACCTTTGGAGCTGAATCAAATTTAGGAAAGCCATATTCAATCACCAATATTCTGTCATTTGTCCAGCCGTTCAAGCAATGAAAACCATTTTTTCCTCTAATGATGAACTAAGGATATCCTAATTATATATTGGGGTGATAGTAGGGACTTTTTGGCTTTACATTCACAGAAATAACAATTTCGATCAGATAATGTGGGGTTTTCGAGAAATGGTTACTCGAAGAGTGGTTTGAGACATGAAGCAATGCCCTTTCTGATAGGATATGCTGTTGTAAGTTTTAGATAAGGGTGACTGAACTTACCTAATGTTGATAAGTTGGACCTCTACTTATTCTGCTATTGACGTAAGAAATTTTGTTTATACTAGCTCCCTTTTTTTGGTTGATTCTCCTCTCTCCTCTCTCATCTCTCTTTGATTTTGATTTTCATTAAGGTGTTAGGAACTCTCGCAAAATATATGCACTAGCTCAGCTGTTCCTTTTTTTCATGACTGGTCAATAATTAATCAATTCTGTGATATGAATTGATTTGTGCAGTGATATAATAACGTTGTTCTGTGATATGAATTGATTTGTGCAGTGATGGTTGGTGGATCAGATACCTTATCCTGTGCTCAATGTGGCAAACCTGCCCATCTTCAGTATGATATTATATTTTTGTATTCTCTTCGATTTTATTCTCAACCATACATTATACATCACATACACACACAAGCACAGTTCAATGTATACTTGGATTGGGATGTTTTTTTATCAATAAACAATTAGGTCATTGATCAACTTCAACAAGCAATTAACGGTGGTATGGATTTGATCATTGATCAACTTCTATGACTTTGTGGTCCTAAAATTATCACTTGCAAATGTAAATCACCTATATTTTACGAACATTGAGAGACATGTTCCACTTTATCAGCATTTAAAGTGCTTGTTGAATGAACATTGAGAGACATGTTCCACATTACGCATCTTGAGCCAGTAATGTGCTTCTCCAAGACAAAAAGACTGAGGAGATTATTGTGTTACTAGTTGTGAGGTTGTGATTTAATCAGATTTATAAATCCTAACAAAAACATAAATGTTATTTTCCATCGCACTGACCTCATTGCCAGGTGAATAGCAGATGCTACAGCTAGAAGTCAAAACTATCCCACTCTGAAGCTTAAACTGTGAGTATCTTGATCAGTGAAGTGCCAAACAGGTAATTTGAAATTTTTAATTTCCAAACCACGCAGACAAATTATGTTGCATTTTTATTTGCATCTTTTGATATCTATATATAGTGATTTTATTTTTTATTTTATCTTGTCTCTGTAGTGAATAATTAAGGTTTAATGGGTACTACTGGTTGTAGTCTAAATTTTCTCCATGAATTTTCATTAATAGTTTAACTGTGTGGATCTTTCCTTTGCTCAGTAGCTCTTTTTTCCAATTGTCCAAGGTCATTGAAGCTTTTGTTCACTTCACCAATCAATCAACAATCCCATAAGCTTTTAATAACTGTATAAGAAGCTGAGACCATTGGTTATGGGAGTTCGTTAAATATTCATTACTTTTATGAAATTTAGCAACAGTTAGAAACAAAGTAAATGGAGAAATATAGCCAGAGAAATGTCATCTTTCATTTCATTAGAGCTAAGAAAAAATGTAAACTTTTTATCCATTCATGACCCAAAAAAAAAAAATTTGTTTCCTGTTTTGTTGCCTTTCTCTGGCTTCTCTGATGGATTTTTTTCTTTCAGTTGGGAGCAACTGCTGTCAATTTGGTTGCTGGAGAAAAACCTGCTGATGTTTACTCAGGAATAGCTGCTAGGTAAGTAGCTTTTTCACAATGCAATAGTTATGAGCATTATCAATTTCTCTTTTCTACATGGATTCTTTCCAAACCCCTTCCTTTTGTAAGCTTCTCTTTATTGGTAATTCTGTGCCTGATTGGCCCAGTTCTTATGCAGGCAGTTTCTAGAAGAGCCACCTTTCATGAAACAATTAGAGACTATGAACAACCAGCCAATGACATTCATAGACTGATCTCTCTTCTTGAAAAGCAATCACAAGAAAAGGTTCAACAGTGTGGCTCTGGCGGCAATGTTAAAGAATTAAGACAAGCTCGTCGTCACGTATCCTCAGTGGAAGAAAAGGCTAAAAATGGAATCTCCTTGGATCATTACCTCATTTTGTAAGTCCTCTGCATTTGTGTTTCCTTATGATATATTTTATTTCCATGGACTTGGATTTCTGTTATGGAACTTGATTTATTACATAGATTTTGATTGCATATTGATATTTCGTATTTTTATTTTTATTTTGTAGTTTACGTTAAGTTGTGACTGATCTATCTACATTTTGCATATTTGATTTTCACACACTTTTTGATGAATTTTAGCATTTTGGAATCTAGCTTGAAAAGTTCCTTATTCTGCCCCATTATTTAAGTTTATCTTTTCATTCATTTTCAGATCATATTTTAATGCGTGTTAATTGCAAATGATGTTTGGTGTTGGAAAGATGTTACAAACAAAATATATAAGCACATGTTGCATAATCAACCATTTCTTTGTAAGTTTTTTTATTGAAATAAAAAAGAAATCTAGTAATTAACTCATGTTTTTCGGCTTGAGTGTCAGGTGTACAAATTTAATTCTAGCTGGACCAACAGCATGGGATGGTCCTAAATCTAATTTTTTTTTTTTTAATTCCTATAGTCAGTTATCTGGATATGATGACAGTTTCTTTTTGTACAATATATATCATGTACTATGTATTACTGGTTGTACCCCTTTTGGCACCATTAGTTAATGATCTTTTACTTATAACTTAATCCCCCCCAAAAAATGGTGCTAAAATATGCAAACTATATGTAATGCATGTGAATTTGACAAGTAGTTCATTTTTCTTTTAGAAACATGAGCACATACAATTAGAACATACTGGAGAAATCTGGAATTAACTTTCTACTCTGTGTTTTATCTAGAATGTTGCCATCTCTTTCAACCCTTACTCTGATGATTCTTCCTATTGTATCCAAGTGGAGTTGTCATGTTACTTTTGTGAGATTGAAGTCGTTGAGGCTACCATTGTGATTGTGACCTAATAACTCTCTGAGTATTGTGAGCTTCTAAAGTCATTTCTTATTACAGGGGAATTAAACCGTCTGATGCAGCATCCGAAATAAAAAAGGCATATCGGAAAGCAGCACTGAGACATCATCCAGACAAGGTCTTTGGATTTCTTCAGTTGTTTGTTATCACTCTGTCATCCTTGTCATTCTTTTTAATGAGTTTATGTTAATATAGGTTGGTTAATTCCTGGCAAGAAATGGAGATGATGGACAACTCTGGAAGGAAATAGCTGACGAAGTGCACGAGGATGCTGATAGACTTTTTAAAATGATCGGAGAGGCATATGCTGTGCCTTCAGATCCAACCAAGGTATGCTATTAGCAAAATATGTTTAACTAGATGAGGTTTTCTGTGAGATGTGGGCCGGGAACCTTGAGTTTATTTAGCATATTGTGTTTTTAAACTGATCTGCTTATTGTGTTCTTTCATAATCATGTGTAGTGATCTTGATTTGCATGTTTTGGTCTTTCATTCTGTCGAATAGTCTTAAATACATAAATTTATATAAGCTACAAGTTCACCAGATAGTTTCAGACTGAAATAATTGGATCATTATCCTCTCCATTCGTGTCCTTTCGATCTTGTGAATCTCAGATACAATCAGATATAGCATACATGAAGAATAAACAGTAATCTGACTACTCAATGCTTTAATACCTCCATGCTAAACACTTGACTCATGAATAATAGATGCGATCTGGGGATAAATGTTTCCTAGTAAGCATTTTTGTGGTAAAAAGAATGGTTATAATCCAAGAAGCACGGACACGGACACGGACATGGATACGTGACACGACACGAATACGACACGGACACGGCGACATGGCAATTTTCAAAAAATACAATACACGACACATGTGGCAGCAGTGTGGGTCTGTCCCTCTTCTTTTCTTTTTTTTTCTTCTTTATTTTCCTTTGGTGGTCCGCATGATCTGTCTGGCTTCAGTGTGTGCTCCAGATCTGTCTGGCTTTTTCCTGATCTGTCAATCATCCTGATCTGTCTGGATGGTCATCCTGATCTGTCTGGATGCTTGTTTTTGGAGTGTACTGGTGGTCTGCATGATCTGTCTGGCTTCAGTGTGTGCTTCAGAACCTTTTAATTTTGATGGGTTGATGACTTTCCAGGTCAGCTTTGTAAATTCGATTGCGACAATTAAGGGTGGGACTCATGTTGATTATGTTACCAACCAGATTACAAACTATGTAATGAGTATTGTTAATAAAAAGAATAAGAATGCTAATCTCAAAGCCCACGCAGTGAAGATCCATGTATGGGTTTTTGTCAATGCTCTTATTGACAACCCAGCTTTTGATTCTCAAACCAAAGAGACTTTCACAATTCGCCAAAGTAGTTTTGGGTCAAAATGTGAACTTTCACAGGAGTTCCTGAAGAAAGGTTTGTTCTATTATTTTGAAATCTTTATTATTATTATTATTATTATAAATTTCAAAAAATAAAAGTTGTTTACTCCTTTTGTGAGCGTAATTTTGATGCTTTTGTGGTCAATTCTCCTGCAGTGTCCAAGTCTGGAATAGTGGAAATTCTTATTATGTTTCTATTCCTAAAGTATAAAAGGAAAGAGAATTAGAAATGGATATATTCATGAAATGGTAACCAATTGAAGATAAGTGAAGTGAGAACATACTAAGATGGACTACTTGTATTACTGTACTCTCTCTCTCTCTCTCTCCCTCTCTCTCTCTCTCTCTCTCAATGGACTACTGCTCTTTAGAATATTTGAAGCCTTATCTAAAATTTTCAAGGTCATGTATCTAGTTGCTGTTGATGGTGTACATATCTATCACAGTTTGTATTTTGATATTAGCGTTTTCATAATAATTTATCTTTCTATTCATTACTTTCTTTTTTTTATGTTTTTCAACTTAAACATCTAAAGTCAATAAATCAATGCTTGCATTTCTGATAGATTCTATATTCAATGAAACAGGCCCCTGCACTTTTCAAAGGGATTGGCCATTTATTAAATTCTGCCAATAACTTGGTAAGGTTAAAGGTCTTTTTGTTTGTCTTTTGCTTTATCTAGTTTTATGTCCTAGTTAGAAGCATGCACATAGAGTGACTCAAAGTGTTCGGTGGATTTGTGTTGAGGAATTCACTTTTGTGACATCTTATGTAATTTGTAGGCTATGAAAGTTCTTGGAGCCTCTCCTTCTGCATATTCTGCTAATCCAAAATCCAAGTTGTCAAATCCTCCGTCCCTTACCGGATCTGCTATATCATTGGTTTCAGTTGTGCAGGTCATTTTTTGTTGTTTTTTTTCTTTCTACCTTGGAGTTTGTTTAAGCGATCTCTGTAATGCTTTTTGCCTATATCTGCTGATCAAAAAATGCTATATGCCTATATCTTAACATTTTTAGTTAATTTCTTGTGAAATATTTCTGGAAAAAAAATTCTTATTGGCAGGGATGTCTGAACTTCATATTCTTTAACATTTGTTTTGGGTGCTTTGACCATCTAATATATATTTGCCCATAACTGAAATAAGTAATTCATGAATGGTTTGCATTTGCATTAATCATTTCCTGCACCAATTTCTTTTTTATGTGGTTTCACTTTGGAACTTTAACTATAGTTGACAAAGGTCGAAGTCTTTTTTATTTTTTATTTTTCTTTCACTATTGTAAATAAATAAATGCTTACTTTTTGGTTGAGATCTACCAAACTTATAGTTAAATCATATTTGTTGACAACGGTCCAAGTCTTTGTTTAGATATTTTAAGTGGATAAATGCTAACTTTTTGTATTGAGATCTACCAAACTTGAATCATATTTGTTAAAAATTCTTATATGGTGCAGGAATTTTGTTTTCTATTATTATTTTTAAGGAAAACTTATCAGATGTATTCATTCATATCATATCTGGTAGGTAGGGTAGCAGAATGGATGAATATGCTTTCCCTTGATGTCTTGGGAAAGAGAACGGAAAGGAGGCACAAATGTTATGCCACCTTATTTATGTGAACTGCAAATTTATATTTTTTTTTGGTACACGTTAATCTTTTGTGTGTGATTACTTAGATTAGGGGCCTTGATCATCAGTGCTGATTGAATGTCTGCTCAAGCTGCTCATCTACAACCCAAAGTTTAATCTAAAGCTAAGACCATCAGAATCATTCATGTTTTAATTAATCTGTGGTATTATTCGTTAAAATAAACTTTACCAACTTTATTAAAAAATCATATATAAAAGTGAACTGAATCAATGGAGCTTTGATAGTTAACTATGCCTGTATTTGTTATGGTTGTTAGCTTATTAATCATCGTGTACTGAAATTTGCAGGTACAGCAACAGGTACAGTTTTATTATGCCAGGTAGTTGTCTCAATACGATGTACATGTTTATAGGATTTAATTGATTTTTGCAAAGATATGGGTTTGCAATCCAGTGTTGCTGCCACTATCATGCTTCTCTGATAAATTTTCCAATTCTATTTCTTTATTAGGTGCCTTACATCACTATTGCTTTGATGGATACGAAGCGTGGCACGGAAGGGCGCAAGGATTTTTTGATTGGCTATCAAGGCAACTTAGTGGATTAAGCAATTTTCCTGATGCTGTAAATCTGAATTATGTATTGTTTCAATTTGTTATGCTAGATGGATGTGACTTGTGAATGAAAACTTAGAATAGTTGTATTGTGTCGAATGTTAATGAATTATGTATTGTGTCGAATGTTAATGATTCAGTTAATTTGAATGATGCTTTAAAATTATAGGTTTATTATGAATTGAATGAATTATTAGGAATTACAGGCGTATTGTTTTCTTGCTTTGGCGACCAATTTATTAGTCGCGACAAATAAATTATTTTTTTTCGCAAAAAATGACAATTGCCGACCAAGAGTTTTGGTCGCAAAA
Source organism: Camellia sinensis (assembly GCF_055761805.1). Lineage (NCBI taxonomy): Eukaryota > Viridiplantae > Streptophyta > Magnoliopsida > Ericales > Theaceae > Camellia > Camellia sinensis. The sequence continues at coordinate 36,994,722 of NC_138969.1, read as the reverse complement.
AATACATCTATTGCCGACCAAAACAGCTCTTGGTCGTGGAAACTCACTTTTGCCGACCAAAAGTTTTGGTCGCGAAAAGTAACAAATGGCGACCAAAACCTTTTTTGGTCGTGGAATGTCACAATTGACGACCAAACTTTTTGGTCGCGGAATGTCACGATTGGCGACTAAAATTTTTTGGTCGCGGAATGTCACAATTGGCGACCAAACTTTTTGGTCGTTGAATGTGATAATTGGCGACCAAACTTTTTGGTCGGGAAAATATCACTTTTCGCGACGAAAGTGTTTTGGCGACAAAATAAATTAGTCGCGGTAATTAAATATTTAGCGACCAAAAATTTAGTCGCGAAATCTAACTTTTGCCGACCAACCACAATTTTGGTCGCGAATTACTTTTGCCGACCCTCAATTGGCGACCAAAGTAGCGACCAAAAAAATTGGTCGCGGATCACTTTTGCCGACCAAAAATTGACTTTTAGCGACTAATTTTTTTGTTGCCAAAAGTGTTAATTCTTGTAGTGTACGGCGGCAGCAGTTGCAGTGACATATGCGACAAATTATTTGATAAAAGAACCATGTAAGACATTTAGTTTAATAGGGGGGAAGTGGATGGTAGAATTACAAGAAAGGAATTGGACAAGAATATTTGAAAATTTTCAAATGGAAAGAGAGGTATTTTATCAATTATGTGATTTGTTACATACAAAGTATGGCCTTGAAATTGGACGAAAAGTCTCGGTTCAGGAGCAGGTTACAATATTTTTGTATATTGTTGGCAGTGACATTTGAAACAGAAATGCCCAAGAAAGATTTCAACATTCCGGCTAGACTATTTCAAAATACTTCAAAAATGTGTTAAAAGCTATTACAATGATGTCTATTGATTGGATAAGGCCTCAACCGAGAAATGATGTGCATCCATATATTCGAAAGAAGCGCAAATATTATCCTCATTTCAAGGTAAAAAAATAATTACAAATGGAACTTCGATGTTACATATAATAATGTTGGTTGGATATTTCTAATAATCTGTGGCTAAAAATAATTTTATGAACTATTTTGTAATAGGATTGTATTGAAGCAATTGACGGAACACACATCAAAGCATATATATCTCCAGATAAGCAATCTCGTTTAATAGGTAGAAAGGGGAATGCAACTCAAAACATAATGGCCGCATGTGACTTTGATATGTGTTTCACCTTTTGCTTATCAGGATGGGAAAGAAGTGCACACGATACTCAGATCTTCTTGGATACAATTAGGAATCCTAGTTATAATTTTCCAAAACCACAAGGAGGTAATTGTTTTATATTCATTGCTACAATAGATGCACCACACTCACATCTCCATATTTATTTTTACATTTGTAATTGCTTACTTTAATTTCATTTTGCCATTTTAAAATAGATGAGTTTTACTTGGTGGATGCTGGGTATCCAAACATGAAAGGATATCTTGCACCTTACAAAGCAGAGAGATATCATCTAGCTCAATTTGAACATGGTCAACCCCCTCAAAATGCACAAGAAAAATTTAACCAAGCACATTCATCACTTAGAAGTGTAATAGAAAAAACGCTTGGGGTTTGGAAAGCAAGATGGCTGATGATAAAGGATATCCCACCAAACTACAACTAGGTGACCCAAGTCAAACTTGTTTGTGCAACAATGGCAATTCATAATTTCATCCGACGAAGTGAGTTCCGCGATATTGCATTTGACTCTTATGATAGATTCGTGGATTATGTGCCTAATGAAAAGAAAGGATCTTCGTCTCAACAAGCACGCCATGGAAATGATGCTGACTGTGATGTCAACAAGATGGAAGTGAGTAGACATAATATTTGTATGTCAATTTGTCGACGAAATTAGGAAATCTTTAAATATGTAGGAAGTTTTATTTTTATTGCTTTAATAGTAATTTATTGTATTTTTATTGCAATGATATTTTTTTTGTTTCCTTCTCAACTCAATATTATTACCAAAAAAAATTTAAAAATTAAAAAAATAAAAAAATAAATTTGAGGTAATGAAATGTACCAAATTAGGTAATAATTAATCAACTTCCATTAATGAAATAACTTTTTCAAAATTTAAAGAGAAAAAAATGACAAAATTACAAATTTTCTGTTCATAAAGGCAAAAATGACAATTACACAGCAAAAACTATTTTACAGCTTATTTACCAAACACTACTCTGCTACTTAAATCTATAATCCCACAGCTACACCAAACAGGTTACCAGCTTATACTCACAGCTATAAGCTATAATCTATAATCACTTTCCCACAGCTCTACGAAACGGGGCCATTGACCATTCAGTAACAATTGGCCCATATACTCTAATTCCTTATATCAGCTAAGGCAAAACCGTAGGGAAGAGTTTCTTTGTTAGTGTTCTATTAGGGAAGAGTAATTATCAAGTTTCAAATCCAGCTCCCAAAAAGCAAAAGAGCAATCAGGATCAAAAACTTCAATAGCCTAAATGTGAGGTCTAACTAAATCTAACAGGGACTTCGAAAATCCAGGTGTAGGAAAGGTAGTTACTCCTCTGCCACTGGTAGATTTAACATTATTTTTGAGATTTTGAGCAGCTGGCCCAGTTGTAGCAGCACTTTCTCTTTCTGTCATAAGTCGAAAAGCAACATTTCAAATAAGGCCACCATTATATGGAAAACATAGAAGAGTATGCAGAAGTTAAAAGAAACATACCACGCCGAAGGTCTTCGTCAAATTTTTTCAGATATTGATCAAATTTTTTCAGGGAAATTCTACTATACACACCCCTTACCATATGCTATTTTCTTCTTTAGTTATGACCAATTAACTTCTTTAGTTATGATTTTATTTTAATTATGACTCATGAAATCTTTGGTTATTATTTTTTTTATTTTAATTTATAAGTTGTGACTCAGAAAGTATGGTGTTATGCCATTGTCTTCTTTAGTTATAAGGTGCATACAGTACACACCATTCATATGTACCATAGTCTTTCCCAAGAATTCAATCTATTTTCAAATAGAATCAAGATGGGTGGATGTCTAGAATGGAGAGTCTATGTGAGACTCAATCTAATAAAGACCAAGAAATATACTCAAGAACAAATTTAATTAAGAGCTTCATTATAGAAATCAGACATAATCATTAAACATGGAGTGATGAAATCCTTAAAGGGCCCTACTTGTAGAATTGTATGGTGCAGAAAATAAATATATTCCTCAAAAGGGATATAACTCAAGTTATATTCAATAAACAATAGGCAGGTTATAAACAGTTGACTATTACTTGCAGAATAGGTTACAAATAATAAATTACTTGACTACAACTTAAAACATGTCTACAAGTCACTCTTTCCCTAGTTCAAGCTGCAACTACTGAATGCTCTTCATAGAGTAATCAGTGTGGTAATTTATTTCAGTATGGAGATGGAAACGGAACATGTGGTTATTATTTAACTGATTTGCTGTATTTAAATTTTTACACAAATATGGGGGCTTATTTAGTTGCCAACTCTTCTACTTCAACTATTTTTGGGCAAGTTGTTGATGTTAACACTATTGGACACACACTATGTTATCGACTTAGAAAGTCCTTAATTTTACCAAATATTACCAAAAATGTTCTTAGGTCATAATAAATGAAGTTATGAGTTCATAGAAACATTAAATCAATCATTTAGTACAAAAGCAAACAACCCATATCCAAATTCAGCTAAGCATTGATATAAAACTAAAAAAACCCAAATCAAAGATCTAACAAAATATAACACACCAATTCCCAATTCAAATGAATTGATTGAGCTCAGATACCAAAACAGAGAGGGAGAAACGCAAAATCAAAGAGCGATCAGAATCGATGAACACTCACTGTAGACACCCCATTTTTGACCGACCTTAAGACTCAGACGTCACCAATTGAGCGCTCGGTGATAGTGCATGTTGTGCTCGTTTCAAGGTTTCAGAGTTCTTGGCTGAGAGCCTCGCCTCCGGACCTCGGGATCCTTTGTACTTTGACTCGATCAGCGGACCAAGTTTTGTTTTCTCTTCCCGGAGGGAGGAAGAGGTCTTGTAGACCATCTCTCAGTGGTCGTAGGCTATTTTTCGTGGTCATAGGCTACTGTTCCCATTTGGAGACTAGTTTCTGATTTTTGGAGCCGTCAACCGTGTGCCTTGGCACGAGACCGCTTAACATTCTCCGTTTGGCACGATTTTTGGAACACACCTCGTTTCCTCTATCTAGGGAGACACTGTGGCCCGAGAGACCATTTTTGTGGTCATACGCCACTTTCGATGCTCGGCAGCTGGTTTTCAGGGCTCCCGGTCGCACGTCTTGCCTTCCGAACCCTCGTCTTGCACCCGTTTTGGTTTATGATGGGTACAAACCTTACTTTCCTTGTTTGGGGAGTGGTACAAGAGTGGGAGACCAACTTTTATCCTTGGAAACCACTTTTCTCCCCGCCAGCCGATTTTTTGGTCGGGAAACTGGTTTTCTTGGTCTTTGGGCCACATTTTCTGGTTTCCCACCCTACCATTAGCTTGCTTTCAGTGTGGAGACCACCAATTCCCCTGGCCGACCACTTTTTTTCTGGGAGATCACTTTAGGTGGTCAGCCGACCACTAAAAGTAGCAAGCCGACCACCTTTTCTGGTTGACAGCTTTCCTTCTGTTTTGTCAGACTGAATGGATGCCAGCTGTGCTAGCTGAAGGGATTTAAACAAGCTCTTAGCTTGTCCAAGAAGCTTGAGAGTTGTTTCTCTATAAGAGGGAAGGCCTCTCTCCATTCTTAGGGTTCAAAATTTTGTGTTTGAGCTATGCATATCATCTATATCTATAATCGTCCATTTCCCTCTTGTTTTGTGCCTTAAAGTGACCATTCTTCACACTTTTGTGCACACAACCTCCTATCCAAACATTATCCTTTTGTTACTAAGGCACCTAGGAGTTGTTTCTGGAGTTTTTGGACTGGTTTGAACTCAAAGAGGTTGCTGGAGTTGCAGCCTTGAAGAGGGTCATCAAGGGTGAGTTTCCAACCCTTAAATCCCCCATTTTTGCTTAAGATTTTAGCCTTATTTTCATACTGTTTTAAGCTTAGCTCTTAACTGGAAAAACCTCTTTTTTTGCATGCTTAAAAAGTTTGTTTAAGGTCACTTTTTCGTTTGGGGTTGTTTACCCCCTTTTAGGCCTTGTTTGGCCTTGTTTTTGTGCCTCTTTTGTGAGCTTTGGGACCACCTTGTTTTTGCCTTCTCACCACTAAAATCCAAAGGGATTTCAGTGGTGGGGATGGTGTTTTGAAGTCCCAAGAAGGAGAGGGTCATCCCCTCTCCTTGTTGTCCTCAATACTTGTCATATTTGCCTCATATTTGAGCACCTTTGTTAAGTGTTTGTTGACCATATCTTAGCATGTATTTGGGGTTATTTTAGCATGCCTTAGATCTGTTTTGACTTGTCTTGGTCACTCCATGCATGCCTTATACACTTGTAGTGTAAATCCCTCAAACTAGCTTTGTATGCTTCATGAAGTAGCATGTTATTCTAGCTTGATTTGAGTCCATCTCAGCATGTTTTTGGTGCTGTTTTTCCATGTCATACCTCTATTAGGGTTTGGTTTGGTCACCTCTTGCATGCCTCATGCACTTGTGGTGCAATTCCATGAAATAGCCTAACATGCATCATGTTGTAACATATCATTCTAGCATGCTTTAGGCTTAACTTAAAGAAGATTTTGTTCATGATTTACCATGTTTAAGGTCTGATTTGTGTTGTCCTGGTCATGAATGCCATGCTTTGTATAGCTATAGTGCATTCTAGCTTGTTAGCTTTGTGTATCAAGTCCACTAGCATGCTTTACTTGGACTATTTGAATGATTTGGCATCATTTATTATATGATTTCAGTCCATGTTTCATGCTCATGCACTTGCATTTATCACCCATTCAATGCGTTGGAGGGTTGGCCCCTTTATGCCTTAACATGGGTCATTGCCTATGCCTTCATGCCTTAGCTTGTGAGCCATCATTTTAGTACTTATTTGGGGTTATTTTGCCATGATATAACTCTAATTTTTGTTTCTTAAGCCATCCCATGCCTGGTCTTAATAGGTGTAGTGTAATCCACCTTGTTTGCCTTGTATGCACCATGCCTTATGCCTTTCATGCTAGCTTGTTTTGGCTTTTTTCCATGCATGTTTTAGTATCATTTTGGCATGATCTAGGACTGTTTTGGGTTGCCTTTGCCATATCCTTCAAGCTTTGTATAGCTGTAGTGCAATTGGCCTTGCTAGTTTCGTGTTTTGTTGACTCATGCATGCTATCTTTGAGCTATTTAGATGATTTGGCATCATTTAATACTTCATTTCAGAGCATTTAGCATTTCCATGTTCCCACTTCGTTCATGCTTTGAATCCCCTTGAGTGTTGTGCATTGTTGCCTTGTTTGCGGCCTAGCATGTATGCCATCTTGCCTAGGTCCTTGAGCTCTCATCTCAGCATGTTTTGGTCTTTGTTTAGAACTATTTGAGCTTTGTCCATGGTTGGTTTAATCATTTGTGCCATGTATTGCATGCTCCTTTGTGTAGTCCCTTCAATGGCTTTGTGCCTTAGGCCCTCTTGCATGCTTTACTTGTGTTGTTTGAATGATTTGGCATCATTTCACACTTGATTTCAGAGCCTTTAGTGTTGTTACACTTCTACATTTGTCACTCCTTGAGCACTCTTGAGAGTTGTGCTCTTATGCCTAGCCAATGGGCCATTGCATTGAACATGCTTGCCTTGCCATTTTGTGCCTTAGTTTCATCATTATGGCCTCTATTTTAGACATGACTGAGGTCTACCCATATTTGGTTTAAGTCCATTGAGCATTGTGTATGCCATGTTACATTGCATTGTGTATGCCATGTTGTTTGCATTGTGTATGCCATATTGTTGTTTGCATGCTCATGTTATTTGCATGCTTGTGTTGCATTGCATTATGACTAGCATATTTGTCCCATGCATGTTTGCATGTCTAAGTTGTATTGCATTGAGGTGCATGCTTGAGTCGCATTGTGTATGCCATGCTTGCTTTGCATTTGTGTTTGGAATAGGTGTTAGTCCAAACACAGGAAACGATGGGCGTTTCATACTCGAAGTGATGAAACTTGCCTCAATTCCCAGTTGTCGACACTCTTGACTATACATGATGGAGTTCTAGGCTTTAGGTGTTTGTATGTGCATTCATTCCATATTGAGTTGCGCAATTCGGCCCCTCGGCCATCATGCATCGAGATGCGTAATTGGTGGCCCGAGGGTCGAGACCTACACTCCCTTGAGCTTATGTAATGATAAGGAGGGTGGTCGTGCATACATGTGTTGCAAATACTTTGCCATTCCCTTTTCTTGCCCTCTGTTGCAGAAAACCAGAAACCAACAGCAAAAACTGGTCGGCCGACCAGATAAAGTGGTTGGCCGACCACTTTTTCTGGTTTTCACCACAAAAGGTGGTCGGCAGGTGGTCTTCAAGGCCAATATCTGGTCGGCAGCCTTCCCACAGGTTCCATTGGTGGATTTTCAGCTTTCTAGAGCTTTGTTCAGTGTTTTGAGATCAATTGCAAATAGAGGCAAGTCGGGGGGTCGCGAGGGATTTCCGAACAAGGCGATTCGAGCATGCATGCATCCCTCGTCATGAGGCCATCTCAGTGTTTTGTTAGCTTAGAATGTATATTTGTTTCAATTTTGGCTGTGTAATAATTAATTAGCTAGAATAGTTAGTTAATTAGTCGGTTCTGTATTATTTATTCGAACCCTCCATTGAGAGGGCACAACTGTTCTAAATAAGTATGCGTGTGTGTGATGCATGTCTTCCAACCCCCATTTCTTTCTCCCTTTTATTTACTAGCTTACGATGGTTAGTTTTAGGTCATGTTCTTATTAGCATTCTTATGCTCGCATGTTTGCATTCATTCATCTGTATTGCATGCATCGGGCTCGGCGCATCATACTAAATGCATTGTATTTCAATATCGATTTGAATACATGATTGCCAAGTTTCATTTCACATGACATCTTAGAATAGCCGAGCCTATTTCTAGTTGCATTTTGCATGTGTTGCATTAGCCATCTTAACAAGAACTAGGATGATGCATTGATTACTAACTAGTTTTTGTTTTGGCTTGGAGTACTCAATGAGTGTTTATGCTTTAGCATCCTTGCATGTGTGTGAGTGACTGCCATGATAGCATGCTTACCATGAGGCTAACTGCTTATGTGATATAACTACCTGAATGCCTGTGGGTGAAGGTTAGATTACTTGAATTGGAACAATTCATTGATTGTGAGTTTTAAGCCCACTTGAGAGTGGCAAATCACCATGTTTTTTTAAGCCCACTTGAGGGTGGCAAAATCTGCATTTTAGCTTACTTGCGAGTAGCAAACTGCTTTCAAAAACAAACATGAGATATTTTGTTCCAACTTAGGTGATCCAGTCTATACTTGTATATTGTGCGTATCACATAGTAATTCTAGGTTAATAACCGGAATAAGAGCACATGTGTTTTCAAAAACAAGATATCATGTTTAGTAATGGTCGACCTTTGATCGGGCGAGTGGGGGTGCTCATTGCATGACCTTCCCCTCTCGTACCCAAGTTCCCGAGCTGAGGCAACTTTGGTGATGATGGACACGTGGCCTTAGGCACGAGCCAGGATTTCCTAAATTCCCCCAAAATAAAATATTTAGGTGGAGACTCTGTATCTGGCAAAGCAGTCCATGTTTGGCACTTCTTTCTAAAAATCAATTTTTCAAAACGATTTGCCAGATTTGGACTCTTTGGTGATTTATCAATCTTGCATTGCACTTTGCAAGATCAGATTAAGAACCGTGACATTGAGTTCGAACTGTAGTGAGCCCAATGGACAAAACGGGATTTTCCCAGGATGTCCGGGCGCGTCTACACTCACCTAAACCCACTTGTTTGACTCTTATGGACATATTGTAAAATAGATGGTGTGCGAAATTTGTGAATGCAATAACAAACACCAAGACAACACATAAAATCACCGTAGCAATTGAAATCCATACTATTCAAATCTTTAACATTGCTGTCAAATCACAATTTGGGGCTGGGTCGATTTAGGGCTGGGTTTGTGTCAAAGTGTGTGAATGGAAGAAGACGCACAGAGAGAGAGAGAGGGAGGCAAGGACAGAGACAAAGACAGAGAAAGGGTGAAATAGAGAAATACCTGGGGTAAAGTCAATCGTGGATCGACGGAGGAAGGGGTGGGTTTGTCTTCGTTCTCCGACGCCATTGTAGGGCGTTAGACGGTGTTGGTGGGTTCAGAAAAAATCCCTTAATTATATACCCTACCCATCACAAATATAATATATATATATATATATATATACGCACATCTACCTATACATATAGAGAGAGAAATGGGGAGAGTCGAATCTGAAACTATAGGTTAGGGTTTCGAGTTTTGAACTGAGAATAGTTGTGATGCCCAAGAAAATAAGGCAAATCTAGGTGAATCGGTGCTCCAGTTGCCGGCGACAGCAAGGAGAAGCGGCAGAGGCACGGTTGGTGGAGCGATGGTGAGAGGGGAAGGGGGAAAGAGCAGCGGAGAGGGAGAGGCGAGGGAGAGACGCTGGACAGAGAGAGACAGGCACTGGTTTGTTGTTTGGAAACCATATATATATATATTGCACCATTAGCGACTAAATATTTTTAGTCGCCAATAAATTTTATAAATCCCTCTAAAATTTGTAAATCCCGCCAAATATTTTAATTTTTTGGCGACTAAAATATATTTTGATCGCTAAAAATAAGTCTTTGGCAACTACACTTTTGGTCGCCAAAAATAAATAATAATATTTTATTTTTCATTCAGCGACTAAATAGTTTTAGTAGCCAAAACTCAATATACAGCGACTAATTTTTTTTTTTTTGTCACTGAAAATAAGTTTTTGTTTGGTCGCCAAAGCTAAAAAATAATTTTTTATTTTTCATTCAGCAACTAAATGGTTTTAGTAGCCAAAACTAAATATATGTTGACTAAATTTTTTTTTTGTCACCAATTCAGACATTTTTAGTGACTAATTTTTTTTTCATCGCCAATAATCAATATATGCCGACTAAAAAAAATTAGTAACTAAATATTTTACTTTTGCCGACAAAAAAAATTATTGGTCGCCAATTCTATAACTTTTGGCGACTAAATTTTTATTAGTCGTCAATTTTAATCGCCAAATGTGCATTTTGTTGTAGTGCTATCTAGTGCTAAGAGAGAAAATAGATATGCTTGCATGAAGTGTGTTATGCTTATTCCATTAAAATTTAAACAAGCATAAACATATTCCAAGCCACCTTGACATAGGATTGTTTTGGAAATTAGTTTTATCAATTTTTTTTTTTCACGAAAAGAAAATAAAAGAAAATTATAAAAAAAAATAGTTGACTTTTTTATAGTGATTTTTAGACTAAGCTATGTTTGGGATACCACATTTTAGCTAAAATAGCCACGAAAAGATAAAATGGACTAAAAAATCAATACAAAATGTCACATCTAAATCATAATCAGTGTGTTTGGTTTGAATTTTTTGGATTAAGTTTTTTGAAAATTGAGTTTTTTAGTTTTCGTGTTTTTTTGGTTTTAGTGAATATTTTTAAAATTTTAAACATTTTTTTTTTACTTTTTTTAGATGCACTTTACTTAAATGTATCTAAAAAGTAAAAATTTGTGAAAAAATATTTTAAAAAATTAATAAATACAAAAAAATACAAAAAAAAAAATGTACTGAATTATCTTTTTTTTTTTTTGTATTTCTAGTATTTAGTGAATTTTTAAAAGGTGTTTTTCACAATTTTTTTTACTTTTTAGGTATATTTATGTTTGGTATATCTAAAAAGTAAAAAAAAAAAATTGCTTAAAATATTTTTAAAATTCAGTAAAAACAAAAAAATACGGAAAACAATAAAATAAAATCTTCTCAAAAGTGCTTTTGGAAAAGAGGAACCAAGCAAAGTGAATAATTTTATTTTTTCTCTCACAAAAATTAAAAAAATAAAAAAATTCATTCCAAACGAGTCTTTTTAACTCCAGACTAAAATAATTAATAAGCTAAAAAATCAAAAAGTCAACGCACATTTCAAACGAATACTAAAATGTGGTGTTGCAATACGGCTTAATCATCACCCAAAAAAAAAAAAAAAAAAAACTCACTTATGTAATTCAAAGACATTCAGATTTGACCGAACCAAACAAGTTCTCTCCTCATTTTTGACCAAAATATTAATGTCTAATTTTTGAATGGGTTGAATTATCCTAGCAGCCTTATTGGATTCAAGACATGGTCATTTTGACAAGAATGTATTTACCAAACAGTCATGCATTGAGACTAAACAAACCAAATAGTCAATGCAACCAAGCACAGTATAACATGGTATCCCTCAAGCTCACTATATAACGCATGCAGCACAAGCCCATCCAGTATAACATATAAACAAACTGAAATACAAATTGGTTTAGAGAGAAAAAAAATACAAACAAGATGGACAACAATAGCAACATTGCTAAAAGATGGAGGGTTCTGTTAGGGAAAATATGTGATTCTTCACAAGTACATCAATCAATGGGAATAAAAATTAATGCGAAAAAATTAAATCAAAAGCAACACAAGAATTTTTACGTGATTCCCTCAATGTGAGGTATGTCCACGGGATCGAAATCTGATTCCACTATCAACCAAATAAGTTTCTAAACGATTACAAACGAGACACAAATGGTCTCACAAAACCACCCTTAGGTAAATTCTAAATAATCAAAAAGAAACAAGACGAAAGACCTCACCAAATAGATGAATCAAAATCTTCAGAAACAAAGTTATAGAAGACCCAAAATAACAAACCAAATCACCATTGAACACCGAATCAGCCGCTTCAAAGTAGAGCAACAAACCAAGGCACCAATTCTTGATTGACCAAGTCAAACCCAGAGCAACAATCAATCCCAATTGAAACCCACCAAGTTGAGTTATACACTAAGCACAGTTGCCGAAACAAATTTGCTGTTGCCGCTCTCCTCTGCTTCGGATGAACATAACAAAGCCACACATATATATATAGGGTTGAGTCTTGAGTTTGTTTTATCAAACTCTAGTTGTTTTCAAATTGAATTGGGTCTCTAAAAATTAGATATAATATATTAAAATATATTATACCTAAACCAAACCAAATCAAAATTCTTTAACAAACCAATTGGGTCCCACACTCCAATAAGGAGGTATATCCCAACAATTCTCCCCTTACTGACTTAGGTGGAGACATCAACCATACCCGTCAAAGTTCGACACTTCAAATGTTTGTCCCTCGACAAAGGCTTTGTTAATATATCCGAAATATTATCATCTGTGTGAACCTTTTCAAGTTGCAATAATTTCGAATCTAACACATCACGAATCCAATAGTATCTCACATCAATGTGTTTCGATCTCGAATGAAAAGTAGAATTTTTACTCAAGTGAATAGCACTTTGACTATCACAATAAAGCACATACTTTTCTTGCTTCAAACCCAACTCTTGTAAAAATTTCTTCAACCATAACTCTTCTTTGCAAGCTTCTGTAATGGAAATAAATTCAGCTTCGGTAGTTGAAAGAGCAACACATTTTTGTAATTTAGATTGCCATGCCACAGCTCCCCTTGCAAAAGTCATCAAATACCCCGAAATAGATTTTCTAGAATCAATATCACCGACCATGTCAGAATCTGTGAACCCATCAAGTATCGGCTTACCATCTCCAAAACACAAACACACCTTTGAAGTCCCTCGAAGATATCTTAGAATCCATTTTACCGCTGCCCAATGTTCTTTACCCGGATTAGAGAGAAAATGACTCACCACACCAACGGCATGAGCAATATCCGACCTTGTACAAACCATGGCATACATCAAAGAACTAACTGCTGAAGCATAAGGAACTTTCAACATCTCTTCTTTGTCTTTCTCACTTGTAGGACATTGATTCGAACTAAGCTTGAAGTGACCCGCAAGTGGACAACCAATCGGCTTTGCTTTATCCATGTTGAACCTCTCAAGAACTTTCTCAATGTAGCTTTCTTGAGACAACCAAATTAGCCCCTCTTTGCAATCATGAACAATTTTCATACCAAGAATTTGCTTTGTCGGCCCCAAATCTTTCATAGCAAAAGACTTGCTCAACTCCAATTTCAACCTGTTTATCATGGTAGAATCTTGACCCACAATTAACATGTCATCAACATAAAGCAAAAGAATAATAAATTTACCAACCGGGAAATTTTTCACAAACACACAATGGTCCGAAGTGGTTTTAGAAAAATCATTATTCATCATGAAAGAGTCAAATTTTTTGTACCATTGCCGCAGAGCTTGCTTGAGACCATACAAACTTTTCTTCAATTTGCAAACAAATTTCTCTTTCCCTTTCTCCACAAAACCTTCTGGTTGCTCCATGTAAATTTCTTCTTCAAGATCACCGTGAAGAAATGCGGTCTTCACATCAAGTTGTTCAACTTCAAGGTTCATACTTGCAGCTATGCCAAGTACAACCCGAATAGAAGACATCTCCACAACTGGTGAAAAAATTTCATCAAAGTCAATGTCTTTCTTTTGCCCAAAACCTTTCACAACAAGACGTGGTTTGTACCTCAGATTCTTACTATCATTCTTCAATTTGAAAACCCACTTATTTTTTAGAATTTTCCTCCCCTTAGGCAACTTCACTAAATCATAAGTGTGATTTTCAGGTAAGAAATTCATCTCCTCTTTCATTGCCTTTTTCCGATCATCTTTCTTTGTATGCTCAATTGTTTCTTGGTAGCTCTCAGACTCTCCTTGATCGGAAATCAACACAAATTCATTGGGAGGATACTTTCTTGAAGGTTGTCGGTCCCATGTAGATTTCCTCAACTCAAGTTGTGGTGGCGGTTCTTGAGTTAGATGCTCTTCCTCAATTTCTAGCTCAACTTCATTAGGATTAGCATCATCCTCTACATCTTCAATAGGTGGCTGCATATCTTCCCCATTTTCATCATCAACTGAAGATGAAGGAGATGGATCCATGTCAATGAGATCACTAATTTTTTGCTCCGGTTGATCACCTTTGCCAAAGTCTTCAATTGTTTGGTCTTCAAGAAACACAACATCACGGCTTCGAATGACTTTCTTGTCGACCGGATCTCACAATCTATACCCAAATTCATCATGCCCATAGCCAAGAAAACTACATTGTCTTGACTTACTATCAAGCTTAGACCTCTCAGCCTTTGGAATGTGAACAAAAGCTCGGCAACCAAACACTCTCAAGTGCTCATAAGACACATCTTTACAGGTCCAAACTCTTTCTAGAACATCACCATTCAAAGGATAGGAAGGAGACAAATTGATCACGTCAACCACTGTCTTCATTGCCTCACTCCAAAAGGATCTTGGCAATTTAGCTTGTGAAAGCAAACACCTTGTTCTTTCCACAATGGTGCGGTTCATCCTCTCGGCAACACCATTTTGTTGAGGAGTCTTCTTAACTGTCTTTTGGTGCCGAATACCTTGGCTGTGACAATACTCATCAAATGGCCCAATGTATTCACCACCATTGTCTGATCAGATGCACTTCAATTTCTGCCCTGTTTCTCTTTCAACCATGGCCTGAAAATGCTTAAATACTTCTAGAACTTGATCTTTAGTTTTTAGTAGAAAAGCCCAAACTTTCCTTGAATAATAATCAATGAAAGTAACAAAATAAGTGCACCACTATGTGTTCTAACTTTTAAAGGACAACAAACATCCGAATGAATCAACTCCAAAACATTTTCTTTTCTAGAAACAACATTTTTTCTGAAAAGAAACTCTATGTTGTTTACCCGCCAAACAATGAACACAAGTTTTGAGATATGTACCTTTCAAACCGGGTAGAAGCTCTTTCTTGAGCAAAACTTGTAGCCCCTTTTCACTCATATGGCCAAGCCTCTTGTGCCACAATTCGGTAGAAGTATCATCTTCAAGTGCATTGACAACACCTTTACAAATTTTTCCTTGCATCGAATAAAGTGTATGAGTCTTCTTACACTTAGCCACCACCAAAAAACCCTTTGTGAGCTTCCATATTACATCACCAAATTTGTTGTTGAAGCCTTCATCATCTAGCTTCCTAGTAGAGATCAAATTGAGGCGAATGTCGGGAACATGCCTCACATCTCTTAAGCAACAACTTGTAGCCCAAATTTGTTTCCAAGCAAACATCACCCAAGCCAATAATCTTGGACAAACCTTCATTACCCATTCGAACATAACCATAATCTCCTTTGGTGTAGGTAGTGAAGAAATCAACTCGAGAAGTCACATGAAAAGAAGCAACAGAATCAATCACCCAATTGCTCTCTTGGCCCACAAAATTGATACAATCATCTTCACAAACGACCATGAGATCATCAATAGTAACTGTCGTGGTGTCTTCTTGCTTCTTATCCACACTTTTGTCACGCCTTTTCTCCTTGTTCTTGAGTTTTCGGCATTCTCGCTTCATGTGCCCTTTCTCATGGCAATAATAGCACTCAATGTCTTTCTTTGAAAAAGAACCATCTCTTGATTTGTTGTGACGTTGATCACGACCATGAGGAGTCTTACTCTTCCTCTTTGTTTTGCTTCGGCCTCTCACAACAAATGCTTCCAAATGAGAGGAACCCGCTAATTTTCTTCTAGTTTCTTCATTCAACAAACCACTAGTGACCTGGCCCATTGTGACAACTCCATCGGGCGCCAAATTACTAACTGTCACAACCAAAGTTTCCCAACTTTCGGGCAAAGAACTAAGTAGCATCAAAGCCTGTAACTCATCATCAAAAATAATTTTCATAGAAGCAAGTTGGTTAATAATACTATTTATTTCATTCAAGTGTTCTGGAATGGGGCTGCCATCTTTATATTTTAAATTAACCAACTTACGAAATAGAAAGGCTTTATTTGTGGCTGATTTCCTATCATATAGGCCTTCTAATTTTTTCCATAAATCATGTACTGAAATTTCAATAGCAACATGATGAAACACACTATCATCAATCCATTGATGGATAACACTAACGGCTTTTCGATTAAGCCTATTCCATTCATCATCTTTCATATCATCAGGTTTGCCACTATCACCCTTAATTGGCCCATACAAATCTTTACAAAATAATAGGTCCTCCATTTTAGTTTTTCAAGTTACCCAATTGTTTCCATTGAAGCTACACATGCGACCCATATTCCCCTCCATTGATGTACACAAATAAATAAACCCCAATAAACCGTAAGCTCTAATACCAGTTGTTTGGGAAAATATGTGATTCCCCACAAGTAAATCAATCAATGGGAAAAAAAAACTAATGCAGAAAAATTAAATCAAAAGTAACACAAGAATTTTTACGTGATTCCCTCAATGTGAGGTACGTCCACGGGATCGAAATTCGATTCCACTATCAACCAAATAAGTTTCCAAACAATTACAAATGAGACACGAATGGTCTCACAAAACCACCCTTAGCTAAATTCCAATTAATCCCAAAGAAACAAGAGGAAATACCTCACCAAATAGATGAATCAAAATCTTCAGAAACAAAGTTATAGAAGACCCAAAATAACGAACAAAATCACCATTGAACACCGAATCAGCCGCTTCAAAGTAGAGCAACAAACCAAGGCACCCATTGTTATACCCATGTTCCGTAATATGTTAATTGGTCCTCAATATGAGTATGATTATGTGTCTAATATGATTTTTGTGTGCCATTATGTGAAAATATGTGGTTTTGAATTTCTATCTATTCACCGTAGGAATATCTGTTTGATTATCTGCTTTGGAAATTAAATCGAAGGCCTTATCGGCCACAGAAACCGAAATTGGTCGCGCCATTTTGATTGGCATAATTTTTAGAGCGTACGGTGAAATTTAATTGAAAAATTGATTCGGATCATAATAATTAGATTCAGAATGATCAATTCAGTGCTCCATTATCTAATATTAAAATAATGACTTAGTGGGGACTTATGTAGAAGGGCACTATACATTTAATCCTTACACTTGAGCTCAAAATCTGATTTTGGTGCCTTGAGAGAGAGAGAAGGCCGGCCATAGAGATAGAAGGGAGAGACTTGTGCAATTTTTTACTCAAGCTTGAGAATTTGAAGATTTAACTCTAGATTTGACCAAATTAGAAGAATTGAGCCTCTAGGTAAGCATTGATCTTGAATTTGTAAGTTTGAATTTGTGATCTTGTAAGTTCAAGGTTTGTTTGTGATCAAGAGCATGGTTTGAGTTGGTTTTGTTGAAATTGAGGCTTGATATGTGCATGCATGTGAAGAACTCCTATGGAATCACAAAATTCTAGCATGTAATTTGTGAATAATGAAAGATTGGAAGTGCAATCCCACATGCAAGCATGTTTTTGTTGAGTTTCATGGGAATGAGCACTAATTGCATCATTAGAAGTGAAAATGAAAGTCAAAATGGGCATGCTTGTTGTTTATTAAAAATTGAAACCTTGAATGCATAGTTTGAGTTAATTTGGGGCATGTATGTGATCAATTTGTGAAATTGAGCTCCATGTTGATGTATTTTAGTGTTGGTACCATGTTACTACAAGTATATGTGAAATTGGAGCCATAATATGCAAGAAATGTGATTGAAATGTCGAATTTGAACTCAGAAACCATTCTGGAAAACCCAGAATTTATGATGTCTGCTCGAGTGGGGGGAACCGCCGCTCGAGCGGAGAATTCATGCTCCCAGTATTTTTTTGCAGGCATGGTTCCGCTCGAGTGAGGAAGTCCACGCTCGAGCAGGGAGCTATGTAGACAGGCATTCCGCTCGAGCGCCTGAGTTCACGCTCGAGCGTGAATTTGATGCAACCAGCACTTTTGCAGACCAATTGGGTCCACTCGAGCGGGGAAGTCCACGCTCGAACGGGGACCCTGTTTTCTGAAATTTTGTATATTCGTTCTGTGTTTCGTTTTCCGTTCTCTTTCACTTGCAAGCACTCTTAGGCATACATTGAGCATTGTAATTGAGTTAAAGAGATATGAATAAAGCTTAAAGTGAAAAATGTGAATTTAAGAACAGATTGAATTGTTAGTGACCCTTTTGTGTTCATGGACTATGTAGGGTCGAACTCCAGGGCGAACCAACCAACCGATCACTGTGAGTAATATCGATATTTGAAACTTGTCATTTGTCCAATTGCTTATTTCCTTATAAGCCTTATGAGTCTACCAGTTTGCATTATGGACAAACGTTTGATATGAATGAAAGGATGGGCCAAAGGCCGTTTTGACATGAATGAATGGGCCAGAGGCCATTTTGACATAAATGAATGGGCCGAAGGCCGTTTGACATAAATGAATGGGCCGAAGGCCGTTTTGACATGAATGAATGGGCCGAAGGCCGTTTTGACATGAATGAATGGGCCGAAGGCTGTTTTGACATGAATGAATGGGTCAGAGACCGTTTTGACATGAATAAATGAGCCAGAGGCTGTTTTGACACGAATAAAAGTCTGAATGGGCTAAAGGCCAGTTTGTTATGGAAACATAAATGGGCCAAAAGCCAGTATGTTTGGAACCACAGTCACTTGACCTAAATTATGTATATATATGTTAAATAGAAATATGAATTGGGCCCAAGGCCATTTGGAGCATGTTGTTCTGTATATCGTTTGTATAACTTATGTATTTGATATTATTCACTGGGCTATCGCTCACGCTCATTCATGTGTTTGTAGGTGAGTCCAGAGAAGTCCAAACCCAGCTCCAGTGAAGTCTATGTGGAACAACAAAGGTTTTGGAAAGTCAGCCCTTGTGTCTCACACATGAGACCCGTCTTCGCCTTTTTGTTATTTTATTCTATGTTGTCATGTTGGCGAAGTTTCTGAATATGTCTGTATATAGTTTTCATGGGTTGACTTAGTTTTGGATGATCTTGTTTGTACAGAATTTATGCTACTGTATTTCTGTTGTGAGTTATTAATGTCTATACGTATGGTTTGTTTTGATGTGCCATGTAAGCACAGCTCTATAGACAAAGTTTTAAATTTTGCTTCCATTTGGCCCCTTTACTCTGATGAGTTATGTCTATTTTGGTTTGAGGGCGTAGGTAATCTCAGGATTACTGGCCGATTATGGCCTTAACCCATAAGGGCGAGTTCGGGTCATGACACCAATTCTTGATTGACCATGTCAAACCCAGAGCAACAATCAATCCCAATTGAAACCCACCAAGTTGAGTTATACACTAAACACAGTTGCCGAAACAAATTTGCTGCTGCCGCTCTCCTCTGCTTCGGATGAACATAACAAAGCCACACACACACACACACACATATATATATATATAAGGTTGAGTCTTGAGTTTGTTTTATCAAACTCTAATTGTATCCAAATTGAATTGGGTCTCTAAAAATTAGATATAATATATTAAAATATATTATACCTAAACCAAACCAAATTAAAATTCCTTAACAAACCAATTGGGTCCCACACTCCAATAAGGAGGTATATCCCAACAGGTTCTAAGTGGTGAAGATAACTGGAAGGACCTATTGGACCCTCTAGATATTGATCTCCGCCAGTACATCATTAACTACGAAGAAATGGCTCAAGCAACTTACGACAACTTCATCTCTGATAAGTTGTCAAAATATGCAGGAAGTACTTGATATGCAAAAAAGAACCTCTTTGCTAAGTTGGGTCTAAATCCATTGAAGTATTGCGTGACTGAATATTTGTACGCAACATCATCAACCCAAGTCCCTGATGCATTCATCTTGAAGTCTTTATCAAGAGAGGCATGGAGCAAAGCATCGAACTGGATGGGATACGTTGTGATTTCAACAGATGAAGGAAAGGCTAAGCTGGGGAGAGGAGACATTGTTATTGCCTGGAGAGGAACAATCCAGCCCTTGGAATGGGCTAATGACTTGCAAATTTCTTTAGTCCCACCTTCAAAGATACTTTGAGAGGAAGATGATGATCCTAACGTGCATCAAGGATTTTACTCAATTTACACTTCAAATGATCCAAGATCAACATTCACTAATGCTAGTGCTAGAGACCAGGTAAATTTGATAAATCGTTGATGTATGAAGTAATATTTTACACTAGCCTTCTCTTTATTGGTGTACATTGGATTTCATCAATAAAGTTTTATTTTCCCAAAAAAAAATCTCTTAAGAACGAAAAAGCTGTAGAGCCTAAGATAGGCACTCAAAAGATTGCCAAAAATGAAAAACATGTACAGATTCAAACTTAGTGTGATATGGGCACACTTTGAATGAATGTGGTGTGCACATTTTATTTTCTCAACACTTTTGGGTAACTTTTTTGGGCTCTGCAGCATTAATGTGGACACATTTTATGTTCTCATCATTTTTTATGGTAATTTCTGGCTCCCTAACATTATTGTTTGATTGAGGTAGTGGACAAGAATTTCTTTAATTTTTGAGAAAAATGTCAAAACTAACATTGTATTTTCATCATATTATATTTTAGGTTCTTGAAGAGGTCAAAAGACTTGTAGAAGAATACAAGGATGAAGAAATCAGCATAACTATAGTTGGCCACAGTTTGGGTGCAGCAATTGCAACCCTAAATGCAGTTGACATAGTAGCTAACGGATTGAACATATCTAGAAACCAACAAAACAAGGCCTATCTTGTCACCGCCTTTGTGTTTGCAAGCCCAAGAGTCGGAAATTCAAGCTTCAAAAAATTCTTCTCAAGGCTGAAAGATCTTCGAGTTCTACGTGTTCGTAATGCCCTTGATATTGTTCCATTGATAGGCTACAAAAACGTGGGTGACATATTGGCCATTAACACT
The DNA here is from genome assembly GCF_055761805.1 of Camellia sinensis. Lineage (NCBI taxonomy): Eukaryota > Viridiplantae > Streptophyta > Magnoliopsida > Ericales > Theaceae > Camellia > Camellia sinensis. Next base: position 36,973,869 of record NC_138969.1, on the reverse strand, counting down.
ACCAAGTCAGAGTACTTGAAGAGTCCTGGAAATTTCCAAAGTTGGCATAACTTGGAGGCTTACCTACATGGTGTTGCAGGTACACAAGGATCAAAAGGAGGATTCAAATTGGAAGTTAAACGCGATATTGCGCTTGTTAACAAATCATTGGATGCATTGAAGGATGAATATTTAGTACCAACTTCCTGGCAAGTTGAAAAGAACAAAGGCACGGTTCAACAGGCGGACGGTTCTTGGAAATTGATGGACCATGAGCCAGATAATCAAGAAGATGAGTTCTTAACACTACTAGAAATATGACTTTTGGCGTCTATACTTTTGCGACTGATTATTGAACGGTCGCAAAAAAATCATTTTTAGTGATCAAAATCTTACTTTACCATCTCATTTTCCTGACCCAATCATTTTTGGACATCATTATCTTATTTTACCATCAAAATCTTATAAAACTTGACTCTCTCTCTCCCCCTCTCAATCCGCCCCCTTTTTTCCCAAATCTGAGCTCTTTCCCTCTCCCTCTCCCTCTCAAAATCTGCCTCTCTCGCTCGAATCTGTCGATCGATTCAACTTTCTCAAGTCTACAACTGTTGAAGATTTCATAATCGGTAAGCCTAAGCACATCTTCATCGATTCAACTTTCTCTGTAATGATCCGAGAAATCAAGTTGTGTGTACAGAAATCAAGTTGTGTGTAATGATCGATTCAACTTGCTTATCCACTAATCTCACTGCAATCTTCACTGCAATCTTCTCGATCGATCAGGTTGTGTGTACAGAAAGTGAAGGAATCTGAGATAACCGAGCACGACTCGTTTCTACTGGTACAGTTCAGCTTTTGATTTTCATTTACAGGTGATCATAGCAACCTATATATAAATTTCACTATCTACTTATATTCATTTTTGTGGATCGAATTCTGGAATTATTATTTGAACTTACGGTTTTCTCATATTCAGAATTAGATCATTGAAATTATCTTCAACATGCTCTTGTTATGTATTAAAACAAGCTACTGATTATAATGCTCTGTCACGGATAGGGAAAAAATGTGCATTATATATTGTATGAGTGATGTCTTCCTCTAGTTGATAAGCCTCAACATTTCTATAAGAAAATATAAATATGAGGCAAATAGACATATTGAGGGAATATTTTGATGTCCTATAACAATTAGCATAGTTCATTTTCCTAAACCTACAATTGCTCAGTTCTTTATTCACAAATACAATTTTGCTCATGCATTGGTTATGTATTTATTTATTTTTAAGTGATCGTGAATATTATTTCCAAAACAACAAAATATTATATCAGATTAAATTTTTTATCAAATTTTGATTCAAATTTAATCAATATTAGAGATGCTCTAATTGATTTCAACCTTGCAAACTATTTCAAGTGCCCGTATCCCATGGAATTATGATAATGGCATTGTGCATTAACAACAATCAATTGTTGCATCAGCTTGTATATAAAGCCAGTCTTGATTGATTTGAATTAGAGCTAGCTTTCACATCTTTATATGGTTGCAATTCTGTGGGGATCATTTCAGTACTTGCAATTCTGTGGTTGTAAATGTCTTTCTTGTTTTTGTATATGTCTATTTTATTTATTTATTAATATATGTATATATATATATATATCACAGTCAAATTATCTGTACTCTGTTTCTAACGAAATGAATAAAACCATTTTCAGTATAAGAGAAGTCAGTTTGCTTTCGCCCAACTGGCTACTTCGGTTGAAATGATATAATGGAAGTCAGCTATGTTTTGCCACCAAAGAAAATCCATTAACTTCAAGAACAAAATTCATTCACTTCAAAAAGTAAACAAGAAACTATGACTTAATTCATTATGAGCAATAATCAAAAATTAAATTAACGTTTCTTAGGCTATTCAGTGTGAAGTGACCCATGTGATGAAACTATTGGGCTCCCGAAAATTTATGTTTTCATAGTAGTAAAATGAAACCAGAGCGTGTGGAGTAAGTTGACAGTGGTATCACATTTCTTTTTCTTTTTGGATACATTGGCGTACATAGCCCATGGGATAGGGAGTCTTGCTTGTGGCAAGACTTGAACCTTGACCTCCTAGTGAGGTACACGGGTTCTGGTGTCACGTTTCTGTAGTTGTTTTACTTTACTGCATTCTTTCTTAGGACGTTGAACTTTTTACATTTGACTGTGAAAGAATCATAAGCCACAACGATGCATTTTCTTGTATTGCCACTGACCTAACTTCTGGGTTCAAGTAAGCTGCCAATGGCATCATTTTACAAAGGATTCTACAACTTTTTCATGAAGTTCCTTTTTAAATACTTTCAAGGAATTGAAGTCACGAATCATGTGCTATATATACTTTATTGCTTGGTATTATTCGAATAAAAATTGAAGTTTTATTGATTTGTTTGAATGGACTTACCCAAATTTGAGTTCAGTTGCTTTGATCCTTTATAAATTTGCATTTTGCTCCCTTAATCAATTTATATATTTGTAGGGGTAAGGCAATTTCTTGACCTGGTCTTTTCTTCTCTGTTGTTTTTTTGTTTGGGATTTATTTGATTTATTTATTATATATTTTGAGCAGATGGGCAATGTTTGGTTTTGCTATTGGGATGCTTACAGAGTATGCAACAGGCTCCGATTTTGTTGATCAAGTAAAGATTCTTCTCTCCAATTTTGGTATTGTAGACCTAGAATGATTCACCTGTTTGATCTCCAATGCTATAAATACTCTCTGTTTGATGTAATTGCTGTAATTAAATACAATGTCACGTCTGCCACTGTTTTTATTTTTATTTTTTTATTTTTGGATTAAATTGTTCAATTTCATCTTTTTAAATCCACTTGAAATACATTTATAGAGCAGCTCCTACCCTCTATTTATTCATGATGTTCAATTTTATAAATTTTACTAAACGTTTTCATGGGCCATTGGTTTTATTTGGTATACTTTTTGAACTATAAAATGCACTTGTCATTATGATACTTTGCAAACTCATTCTTTTTATTGATGTGTACAAAAATAGTAAATGACCATCATTTACTATACTAACACTTGTTCCACATTTGGACTTAATAGATTTTACAGCTTAGCTATTATCAAATTTAACATTAAATTTTTTCGATCCATCTAAGTAGCAAAATTCAAATTCCCTTGTTGATTAATTACTAGAAGCGGGTAAAATTCAAGAATGATTGTCTTGATGATGGTCATACCAGTAGTTATTTAATTTTTTTTCCCTTTTGTTTATTTATTTTCATTTTTTGACAACTCCACTAGTACCTGTCACATGCTAGTAAAATTCTATAGACAAATTTTAGATTAGCCCGATATTTATACATTCTAGCGAAGCGATATACATACCTTGACAGCTGCACATTAGCTTATGTAATTTTAGTTATAGTATGCATTTGAGATTCTACTCTTATGTGCTACTATTGACAGGAAGTTCCTTAGCTTTCAGGTTGAGATTCTACTCACAATGAAGAATTATTGGGACAAGCGTCTCGATTTGTTCTTCGCGGTTTCATTTCATTTAGTTACAATTTACAGTAGAGAATGGCTTTGTTCACACTTTCTTCTTCCCTTGGATCATTTCAATTGAAGCCATATTTACATGCATTTTAACTTGTTGAGATTATATTTCAATGTGCCTTATGTTAGTGGATGTTGACATGTTGGCAATGTGCTTTCCCCTAATTTATCTACTGCAGTTTTTTGATGAATGGGTCAAGAGATTGCTCTTCTCATCCCCTGTGTTTTGTTTTATTATGTTTTGTTCTAGAGATTGCTCTTCTTATATATGTATGGTCATAATTGCAGAATTTACATATGTATGATCATAGCATTATTGCAGAATTTATACTCAACGACAGTGAGTCCTGTCATAAAAATATATATGTATGATTATAGCATTATTGCAGAATTTACATGAGTGCACAACAAAGACTACAGTGGAGTATTAGGTGCCATTTCTAGAACTGAGCAGAGTAGTAATTAGTATTAGAAATTTAGAATTTTACCACCCAAGACAATTGGTGTTTTTTTCTATCTCCCTCAATTGGTGAATGTGATAATGAAAATACAGCCTGAGACGTGTAATAAGATGTCATAAGAACAAGCATAGGTGATTTATGTAGATTTCTCTAGATTTGAGTTCATCATTTCATTTGATTTGTTTCATGTGCTCCTGCTTTTGCCTTAGAAATGAGTTGTGACTTTTTTCAATTGCAATGGAGAGATTAATTTATTCTTCAAATGCCTCATAATACGCAGTGGAGCACTTCATAATGCATGCCAATGGGATGTTCATGCATGCATTTAATTTGTCATGATTGAATTTCATGTGCAAAATAAAAGAACAGACAGCCACTTTTTATTGACTAATGGACAGCTTCAATAATGTAAAATTCATCCCAGAATGGCAGAATTAAGCTCGCCATTTTTTTTTTTTAAAGCTCCAGCACAACTGTATGGCCATAATCAACGAGACATAAGTACTAAAAGGTTCTACTTGATGGACTGGAGAGGCATGAACTGGAAGTTGATTTGGCTGCTTATTAGAACTGATTATACTGACTCCTTTCTATGTTTTGGTGGAAATCACATTTCTTTTATGTTTATCTTCTTCTTTTTCTTTTTTCTTTTTTTGTGAGCGCTCGTTAAATAGATGGAAGGAAGGAAACATTCATTCCATTGACCCATTTGTGACTTAATACTTTGGAGGATGAAAAACTAAAATTTGCTTAACACTGCATCTTAGCTGTGTGAGGAGTTCTATCACGAGCCATTGATCCACTTTTATGCACTGAGGGTTTGCTTATTTGGATTACTGAATCAAACAGAGGAAACTTGAGACTTGCTGAATTCCTGTTATTCTTTTTTCTGTATGAAGATCAGGGAGTACTATTATGCATTTATTCCAAATAAATTACAAATGCAATATTTTTAATGTGCACTTATGGATCCTCCTTGTTTGTTCTATTTGTCAGTACTATACACAGACATGCACTAGTTCCTATATAACCCTTGATTCTTCTGCCCCGTAAATGTGATTTGTTTCATAAACATGTTCTAATTCATTACTATCTCTAGGATGTTACGATACTTTCTGCATGACATTGTTGGCAGAGCTCTATTTCTAACAATTTTCCGTGCTTTATTTTTGGCTTTAAAACCATAGATTAAGCCCCCAACCTCTCCTGAGGGTCGCTTTACACAAGTACTTTCTGTTGGAATTGGAGGTTCTGCCCTTGGACCACAGTTTGTTACAGAGGCGTTGGCTCCTGATAATCCTCCTCTCAAGGTATATAATGAACTTGTATTGGAACATTTGTTTTTACAATGAGGTTTCTAATGCTTGTCACAATTTTTTGTCCTTTCTGCAGATAAGTTTCATTGACAATACAGATCCAGCTGGCATTGATCATCAGATTGCACAGCTTGGCCCTGAGTTGGCTTCTACGCTTGTAATAGTTATATCAAAGGTCTGCATGGAAGTCATTTTTTTTGCTGCTGTTGTGTTAGTCGTCACAAATCACAGTTCAAAACACGTTGCTAATATGTTTCCGGTTCCAATTCTACTCAGAGTGGAGGCACTCCAGAAACAAGAAATGGTTTATTGGAAGTACAAAAAGCATTCCGTGAAGCTGGCCTGGATTTTGCAAAACAGGTTTTCATCTCAGGTTCTTGTTTCTGCTTTTATTTAGTTTTCTCAGCTCTTCAGAGTGTAAATGAAATATACTCCCTATTATTATTATTGGTTTGAAAATAGAGTAAAGTTTCTTACTGATTAGCTTTTAGCTCTGCCAAAATTTTTGGGTCCATTTGTCCACTATGGTCAAATGTCTGAGACTCTTATGCACAAGGAACTTTTTTTCTTCAGACTTTCTTACTTTTCATGCTACATGGTCTTTGCAATTGGCTTGATTCGTATGGATTAGGGATGTTTAAATTGTATTATAGGTCCTAAGAGTGACTTGATTTTGTTGTTTATCCTAGAGGTTTGAATACACTCTTCCTTTTTGTCACTACATTTGCTGTTTAGAAGTGTTGGGAGTGTTAGATATATATATTTAGACATAGATATAGTTTTTCAACTACTTATCGAAAAGTTTGTATGTATAGTTACTTGATTGCAGGCATGGCTACTTTTAATACTGATTTACCCTTGGGATTTGTTTATGGTGTGTAGCTTAGCTATAATTGATTATCATTGTCTTCATGTTATACTTGGTAACAAAGTCCAAATTTCTGGGATGCACTTGGCAAGTGTTAGAGAACCGGTTGGTTAGTCCATCCCCTTAACTTGTTGCACATCCTCAACAAATTTCTTAGCAAAATTAGCTGAATGGGATTGAGTTATGCTGCCATAAGCCAGATGTTTTGTTTTTTGTTTGTATATTTTTTTCCTGACTGCGAAATGTATGACTTGTTGCTTCATCTATTATTGTGCAGGGTGTCGCAATTACACAAGAGAATTCATTATTAGATAACACTGCAAGAATTGAGGGATGGTTAGCTAGATTTCCAATGTTTGACTGGATTTTGAATATTTTGAGTTGATTTTTTTCCTGATATATTTGGTGGTCAGGTTTCCTATGTCTTTAGAAAGCCTGAAGTTTCAGATATTGTGATATTTAAGGTGCCTCCAATTCTTCAGGTGTGTTTCTCATCTTCAAAGTAACAAATAAAATATTTTGATCAATTCATTAGACACTAATACATTTGTATGTATTTTTTGGGTGCGCCTTGTAGGAAATCGGCTATAGTTGAGGTGATGTGTTTATAAAGCGCATTGTTGCAAAGGAACGGGATTTTGTTGAAGTAAGTTCTCTTCTTCATTTAACTGAAAAATCCCATGTGCTTCATCTTGACATCTAATGTTTAGTAATTATGTGCCTTAATAGGTACATGATGTTAAGTTAATGGTGAATGGTATTGTGCAAGAAGAGGATTTCATTTTGGAACCACTTGATTATGAAATGGAACCAGTGGTAAGAACTCCTGCTTCTTTGCTTTATCAAAGTGAATTTCTTATCATTAATCTTATTAGAGTCCTAAAACATTTACCATATTGGACTAAAATTTGCAATTTCTATTTCTGCAGCTTGTGCCTGAAGGTTTTGTATTTGTCATGGGGGACAACCGCAACAATAGTTTTGATTTGCATAATTGGTAATTCCGGGTCACCAATATTAGAATTGCTTAGAAGTAATTTATTTGAATAGTGTAGCTGTATTATTCGACAATTCCTCATAAAAATTCTTTGATGTGAATATATTACTAACATCTAATATTAGAATTGCTTATATTTCATGATTCAATAAGTATTTATATATTGGCAAATTACGTTCCAAAATTATGTTTCAATTATAACCAAACATTTATGAATGTTGAGATTTTTGCAAATATGTCTTTACGTTTATTGTATATAATATTTGCATATATATATATATATATATAATATATCTGATTGTAGGTATTTTTTTTTGTTTTTTTTTTTTTTTTGCGACGGTAAGATGGTCGCTAATACATTGTAGGCCTTTTTTAAACTCTTTTGCGACGGCAAAATATCAGTCGCTATAAGTAGGTTAGGCAGTCGCAAATAGTTTGCGACTGTTATTTTGCGGTCGCAAAAAGTATTTGCCACCCCCACATTCACGACCCCCATTTGCCGTCGCATGGGCCGTCGCAAAAAGTCTTTTGCGACTGTTTTTTTATTATTTGCGACGGCTTGTAGCGGTCGCAAAAAGTACTTTTTTTAGTAGTGTAAGCTCTTGGAAATTGATGGACCATGAGCGAAATAATCAAAATGATGATTTCTTGATATTTAATGTGGCTGAGAAACTGATCAAAACTTAATCTCTATAATCTAATTGGAGTTGTTTATGTACTCATAAGTAAATGTTTCATTAATTAAATTATGTTTTATCAACCTAGCCATGAGTGTATGTGGAATTTTGTGTAGTAGTTTAGGTTTTGGATTTGATGTTGTTGTCGAGCTTTCCTTCGAGCTTTGCTCATCGACCTTTAGGGCTTCTTTTTTATTTTTTTATTTTTTGTAATAAGTCTTGCTTGCCGAAAAAACAGTTGGTAGGTAGTATGTTTCATTAATCCAATAGACCTGATCATAGTGAAAGAATATTGTCCGTTTGCTTTCTATTTTTTAGAACACACAAAAAAACGTATTTTAAAAATATTTTTGAGAAAATTTTGTGAAAAGAGCACACTTTACAACACACCAAAAAATTATTTTTGAATTTTTGACATTTCACTACAACATATACTGATGGGTCGTTGAACACACCAAAATTAAATACTAAACTATACCAAATTCAATCAGAATAATGGCCAGTCCAGGTATCGATCCACTGGGACTATTGTGAAATTAAACTAATTTAATTGTCAAATTCCTAAATTAATTTTGATAAAAAGATTGGCTGTTTATAACCTAATTTAATAACGAATAAATTAAACTAATGAATTAAATTATCAAGAATAAATGAAATTGGATTTACTAAATTGGGAAAAAATCCTAGGGTAGAGAATTCACCACTAACCACATAATTAGGGTTTCCAATTGAAATTAATTATGCTATGGTTTGAACGGATTAATGCTTCGCAACTACAAGCTCAAAGCATTTAACAAGAAGATTATCACATTCAATGTACGAGCACGAACCATCTCAAGTAATACGAATCGTTCACTCTAAACTAGGGTAGTGAAACGACTCGTTCCTCGTAGCATGGTTTGTCCCATACCTTGAATGTGAAGGAATAAAAAACTCATGTATGGATAATATTCAACAATCACAGAAAGTCAAATATTTGAAAAGATAATGAAAATTATATATAAAGAATTTCTAAAACACCATACAATGGTTCAAACCTTTACATAATATAAAATCAAAAAAGAAAAACCTATTACATGGCTAGGGTTTCTTCAAAACCCTAGAAAAGAAGACTAGCCACTCATGGAGGAGTGGAAGGAGGTAGAAGGAAAAGGAACCACCATGGGAGACATCTTGGAGCTTTTGTTTCTCTTCCTTTCCAAACCCTAGCCTGTCCCTTTAGGTCAAAACAACTTCCGAACCCTAATCCAGCCTTTTACTTGCCCTTTTATACTTCCAATCTCGTCCAAACAGGTTTAAAACGTCAGTTTGACTTTCCCAGAAAAAGTCAACGCACGTGCGGAAAAGTCAACGCACGTGCAAGAAAGTCAACTCTGCCCAAATTCTATCTTTTTGCTCATTTTATGCTCCGACAATGTACAACCTGATTGACACTCAACACATATAAAATATACAGTTTGACCAGCAAGTGAAGTTAAGAGATTTTAATTAACGGCCTCAATGATGTACATTTCGGCCTTAATCACATCCCCCAACTTACTACTTGCTAGTCCTCAAGCAAGTAAAATAAAATAAAATTAAACAAAATCTATCTATTTCCTCTTTCGTGGGAAAACGGTTGCATTTAGCATATGCAACAAGTCTTTAAACCACAAGGTTACCCCAAGTGGACGAGTAAAGTCTCGTGAGGGTTTCCAGAAATGATACCCACAAATATTAACATAGTCATATATACTCAACAACAAATGACTACACTACTCCACCTAACAATCAACTTATTTGCCACTACAGTGTGATATTTAGACATCATGAGTCATTAAAGACACAATGGACAAGCATGAAAGAACCTATTGAGTCAAAACCACAATTCAGTTAATACAAAAGTAAAGTTCCCTATACTTGTGCATGCTAGTAGACAAGTCATGAGTACCCTCGATGTAAAGTGCAATCTCCATATTAGTAAACTATCCACTATAATATCCCAGTGTAACTCATAATAACACCCATCATATACAGAAAAACTAACCTGTTGCAGCCAAGATTTTCAAAAGTTTTTTTTTTTTTTAAATGACTGTGCAATGCCTTGATCCATTAAGCTTTCTAATCAACCCATGTAACGAGCATTGGGCCAATGACTCCCAAACCAGATGGTTTTAGGGCACTAGGTGTAAAGACACCCCTACAGGCTTAATAACTCAAGTTGAAAAGGCTACGAATCCGAACAAGTCATTCTTCTTATTTTTCCTTAACTGTGCAATGTCCAAGTCCCTTAAGCTTTCTAATTAACCCATGTAGAAAGTTTTGGGCCAATAACTCCCAAACCAGATGGTTTTAGGGCATTAGGTGTAAAGACACCCCTACGGGCTTAATAACTCGAGTTAAAAAGGTTACGAACCCAAACGAGTCAAGCGTTTTTTTTTTTTTTTTAAGAATCTTGGCTCCTCATTTATTCTTTTCTGCAACTATAGCTATTATCAATGATGTACACTAGGGATTATAATAAAAAGATCACCGCTATGATAGTGTGTTCATGTGAATTAAGACATACTCATGACAAGTGTACTAAAATCACAAACATAGACAACTCTCCTCGTGCAAACATGGCATGCAAGTATCTACCCAATAAATCCTTTTCATACAAGTCTACTATGCTCTCCAAATAACATATGCAAATATCATCACCCTACTAGCAAAAAGTCACATCAGGTGAAGTAATGCAGTCAAGTGAAACAGGTATAAGCATGAATTATGAGCCAAATAGGAATGCACAAAATAAAATATAACCCTCATCCCCCAACTTGAATATAACAGTGTCCTTAATGTAAAAGGAAAGAGAAATGAGAGAAAATTACCAGAATTGTAGGTGCACATCCAGGTAGGCAGAGAGTAACATATACACACTTCAAATTTTTTTTTGTTTTTTTTTTGTTTTTTTTTTTTTGTGTTTTTTATGTTTTTTTTTATTTATTTTTTTTTTTTTTGAAGAAAAGAAAAAACGAAAAAGGAAAATAAAAATAAAAGAAAAAGAGACAAAGCAGTATACAGGCGGGTACTACGGAGAAGTCGGTGGTGGTAGTGGTGGGAAATGCTGGGCAAACAAGGCTTGCATCAAAGCGCTCGTCTCGAAGGCGTCATCTTGACCTTGTTGTCGGATGGCGAGGTTGTCGGCGTGTAGCTGATCGAAGCGCTCCTGAGAATAGTCGCGATGCGCCTGAAAATCCGTGCGCAACTCCATGAGACTCTGGTGGTGATCACGAAGAGTACGGTGGACCTGATCGACAGAGTGCTGAAGCTATAAGTACTCCTCGCGAGTCATGTAGAGTGGGTTCCCTTGGCGAGGCACGGGGGGAACAGGATGAGCAGGGTGGTCATGTACGGGGTCCTGGGCCTCATCAACTGGGGCACCTACCGGCTGCGGGATGCGAGATATGCTGTGCTGCCATTCCCGCCGGCCGAATGTCGGATACCCTCTATCAATCTCCTCATCCTCAGCAATGGGGAGGTGGTTCAGCTCAAACACAAGTGTCAACAAATTGGTGAATGGTAGTGGCCAAGTCAGGTTCTGCATAGGAGTAGGCCGAACTGCCTCACGTAGAAATTTCTGCAAATGCAGCAAAATGAAATCCTCAAGCGGGACCTGATAGCCAAGCTGATACCTGTGTAAAACCTGCACAAACTCCAAACGGCACTCAGCTCGATGCCCAAGTGGAAGGACATTTTTATGGACCACGGAATCAAGGAAAAGCAAGCGGCTAGGTAGCTTGCTCCGCCGCAAGCATGTGAAACTGGTGTCACCGTGGGCTCCCGGGAAGTATTGCTGGATGAGGCGATGTATGGGTTGGCGATCCTCAACTTCCGGGAAAGGCTGATATTCCGGTTTGGCGAAAAACTCTAACACTGTGGCAATCATGGCTGAGGTGATGTGGACAACATGACCATCAATGTTAGAGAGCAGTCCAACCGCAGTGGGTGTCTTATGCAGGTTCTGGTAGAATAGGCGTACCAGACGAGGATAAGTGGGTGCGGTCACAGCGCAAATGCCCAACTGTTGCCGGAGTCGGAGCTACTCAATAGCCCTAGTAGTGTCCTCGTCACGCTGGAAAAATGGTAGGTTGAACTGCATGAGCTTGTGAAGAGGGCGTGAAGCCCACTCCGGCCGTGGCAAGTCACCTGGTGGTGGTGGCGAGGATGTTGGTGACGGTGGTGGTGGTGGTGCCGAAGAGGATGCACCCCTGGCCTTTTTGGAGGCCCGAGCAGAGACACGGCGACTCATATCCTGCACACACCAATAATAAATACAGATACCCATGAAACCAGCATGAGAATCAAATAAAATATGAAAGAACAAATTTGCCCATTAATGTACCACATGCAATTCCCACTGTTTTTTTTTATTATTATTATTATGTAAAAACGAAATTAATTAAATAAATGAAGTAAAATGTCGTTAAATTAAATTAACTAAACTATAAAATAAACTAAACTAAACTAGACTATAAAATAACTAAACTACAAAATAGACTAAAGTATAGAATCATACAACCAAAACTAAACATGTTTATTTATTTATTTATTTATTTTTTGTTTTTTTTTAATTTATTTTTTATTTTTATTTTTATATTTTTTTTATTTTATATTTTTTTTTATTGAAGAGAAGAAAATTAAATAAAACTTCAGAAAACAAAATAAAATAAAAACTAAACTACTTAGTAATGATATGAACAATGACATCATAGAAAAAGATAAAAATAAAATCATTAACTACACAAGTATAAGAAAAATAAAAATAAAACCAAATTTCACTAACTAATTAAACTAACCCAGAATCACTACGAAGCAATTTAAACTAAACAAATATAACAAATAAAAAAAAACTAAATTAGGATTAGTGTTAGTACCATTGTTTATGAAGTTTTTTTTTTTTTTTTAACAAATAAACATGCATTCTACAACTAAAGGAACACAAATAAAATAAAAATAATAAGAATGAAAAAAAATAATAAATAAATAAATAAATAAAAGAAAATAAAAGAAAAAAAAATCATAATGACCACTAAAAATACTAAAAATAAGTAGATCAGTCATGGCTAAGCATTTTTTTTTTTTTAGATGAACACGAGATCAAAATAAAAAAAATAAAAAATAAATAAATAAATAAATCAAAAAAAATCAAAAACTCTATAAATTGATTCCTACCTTCACAAATCTACGCAAAAAAAAAGAAAAGAAAAAAAAGAAAAAAATTACCTTGAAAAAGTGGAGAAAGAGAGAAAAAGAATGAAGGTTCGCCAGAAAAAAATGGTGGTCGCCGGAGATTCGTCGGACGGAGAGGGAAGTGATGCCGGCGGTGAGACGATGGTAGTGAGGAAGAAGAGAGAAAAAAGAAAAGGGAAGAAGAAAAAGAAGAAGAAGAAGAAGGTGGGTTTGTGGGGGTAAAGAGAGAGAGAGAGAGAGAGAGAGAGAGAGAGAGATAAAGAGATAGAGAGAAATGTGAGAGTGAGAGTAATTGGGAAAGAGTGAGTTGTGTTAGATAACGGTTTTTTTTTTTTTTTTTGGGTACGAAAATTATAAAAAAAAAATTAGTAAATGAAAATAAAAATAAATAATAATAATAAGAAAACAAAACAAAATTAATTTTTTTTTTTTTTTTTTTTTGAAATTTCTCCGCCCCGCACATGCGGGAGTCAAGGCCGCACGTGCGGCGATTCCATCCCCCGCGCTCTTCTTCTTTTTTTTTTTTTTAATTTTCTTCGTCCCGCACGTGCGGGAGTCAAGCCGCACGTACGGCTGGTCAACGCACGTCGTTCCCGCACCTGCTTATTTAGCAGAGTGCAACTGTGATTTTGCCAAATTTTCCCGCACGTGCGGCGATTTCAACTCCGCGCGATTTTTTTTTTTTTTTTTTTTTTTAGTGAACAAGTATAACCTCTTTTTTTTTTAACACAGAAAATAAACATGAAAGCATGCTTTTAAACACAGAGAATAAACATTTCTACCTTCAATTGACATCCGGAATAAATATAGCACAAAAGAACATACGGAATGCCCACTAAAGGTATGATCTTCACGCGAAAACCACGTGTACTACTTTTCTCCCTAACTGTATTTGTAACTTTCCCTATTCTCCAACAGGGTGACAGACTAGGTTGATTTGGTATCTAGAATCGAGGCGCATAAAGCTACCTCAACCTATGGGGCTGCCATACAGAGTTCAAGCCGAGGTAGTTTTGAAGCAATCTCCACACCCCTGGGTATTTAAACCAGGCTTTAGTCTCGAAAATCCCAAACCTTTGTGTTCTAGGCTTTGCCATTCGAACTCTAGTTTCCACCGTCTCAGTTGGTCTCCTAGGAACTCACTACAAACACGGTTAGGTGGCTATACCAGACCGTCAGATGCCGTTCGGGCACGGCAAACACCAAAGGAATTACACCTTTAGAGGATTTAAAGTCTCCTAGACGCAAGTAAAGCATAACGAGAACAAAGAAAAACATAATCGCATAGAAGGGAAAGAAAAGAGAACAAGAAATCAATTTATCAATCATAGTAAAATGGGTCCATCAAAGCAATGGACTCAATCATATCCCCATTCCCAATCCCCTCTATATATGGTTTCAATCTTTGGCCATTCACTTTGAAAGTGTGGCCAGTTTTTGGATCTCGCACCTCAACGGTGCCAAAATTTGATGGGAGCATTTGTATGGTGCTGTACTTAATCTCATAATGAGCAGCAGTGGTGTTGGGCAATTGGATGCATGATGGTGATGTATATGCAGTAGGTGTAAAATAATCCTTAAGTGTCCGGTTGGGCACATCCGGGACATTAGGATCTGCCATCTCTAATGGCTCAATGTATGAATATTCAAGCCTAGGAATACGGGCAGAGGTCCTAAGTTTCCTAAGGGTCCTTTCTAGTTCAAGGTCCAAACTCCACAATTCAGGGCGACAAGAACGACGCCCTTGCATACACTACCCAAACACACACAACAAGTTCCGACTCTGTGCACTAAGTATGAAAGCAAAATACCAAAGGAAGAAATACTCACAGCGGTTTAACGAAAACGCTTTACTCGTCTTGCGGATGCTTGACGTGTAGACGTTGTCTCCAACCTCTGTTTGAGCTTTGACTTCCGTTTTAGCACTTTGGTGCTTTGCTTGTGAGTGTTTGCTTCTATTTACTCACTTTAGCGCTACGATTTTTTTTATTTATTTATTTTTGAAGCTCGGCTGCGCTCCGCTTGCACTTCAGTGATAGCTCCAATTTCAAACACTCTGCACACTTAGCAACACCAAAAGCATAAAATCCTACACTAAAAATTAAAATAAGAATGTAACTTTAAATTAACTAATTTCTCCAGAAGTCCCCGGCAACGGCGCCAAAATTTGATGGGTCGTTGAACACACCAAAATTAAATACTAAACTATGCCAAATTCAATCAGAATAATGGCAAGTCCAGGTATCGATCCACAGGGACTATTGTGAAATTAAACTAATTTAATTGTCAAATTCCTAAATTAACTTTGATAAAAAAGATTGGTTGTTTATAACCTAATTTAATAACGAATAAATTAAACTAATGAATTAAATTATCAAGAATAAATGAAATTGGATTTACTAAATTGGGGAAAAATCCTAGGGTAGAGAATTCACCACTAACCACATAATTAGGCTTTCCAATTGAAATTAATTATGCTATGGTTTGAACGGACTAATGCTTCACAACTATAAGCTCAAAGCATTTAACAAGAAGATTATCACATTCAATGTACGAGCACGAACCATCTCAAGTAATACGAATCGTTCACTCTAAACTAGGGTAGTGATACGACTCGTTCCTCGTAGCATGGTTCGTCCCATACCTTGAATGTGAAGGAATAGAAAACTCATGTATGGATAATATTCAACAATCACAGAAAGTCAAATATTTGAAAAGATAATGAAAATTATATATAAAGAATTTCTAAAACACCATACAATGGTTCAAACCTTTACATAATATAAAATCAAAAAAGAAAAACCTATTACATGGCTAGGGTTTCTTCAAAACCCTAGAAAAGAAGACTAGCCACTCATGGAGGAGTGGAAGGAGGTAGAAGGAGAAGGAACCACCATGGGAGACATCTTGGAGCTTTTGTTTCTCTTCCTTTCCAAACCCTAGCCTCTCCCTTTAGGTCAAAACACCTTCTGAACCCTAATCCAGCCTTTTACTTGCCCTTTTATACTTCCAATCTCGTCCAAACAGGTTTAAAACGTTGGTTTGACTTTCCCAGAAAAAGTCAATGCACGTGCAGGAAAGTCAACGCACGTGCGGAAAAAGTCAACGCACGTGCGGGAAAGTCAACTCTGCCCAAATTCTGTCTTTTTGCTCATTTTATGCTCCGACGATGTACAACCTGATTGACACTCAACACACATAAAATATACAGTTTGACCAGCAAGTGAAGTTAAGAGATTCTAATTAACGGCCTCAATGATGTACATTTCAGCCTTAATCATATACGGATTTTAGAAACCAAATATTTTGGTCTCTAAAAGTGAAAATTTTGTTGCAAAATACATTGAGGAACCAATTTTCATCGTTACGAGGATAGTCGTTAAAAGGTCGTCCCGAAAAGTCAAAAATAAGGCTTTTAGCGACAAAATTTTGAAAATATCACTAATAAATAGACTTTTAGGGATAAAATAATTTAGTCTCAAAATGATTTATTTTTTGAGACAAAAAATTTAGTCCTAAAAGAATAATAATTCATCACTAATGTCCAATTTTTGTTGCTAAAAGTATAATAATGACACTTTTTGCAACAAAATATTTGGTACCAAAAAAATTATTTTTTCCCTAAATTTTGGTTCCTAAAACCTTAATTTTTTATAGTGTTTGCTCGCACCAGAACAAAATGATAATCAAAACAATGGGCAGTTTAAACTTGTAATATTTTCTTGTATGTCACAACCCAAAAAATGAAAATAAATAAATAAATAAATAAAAATTTTGACAGTACAGCCAAACAATTCCTCAGTTTTTTTTCCAATGAAAACTACATTATTAATTTTGACATATCTATAATCATTCCTAAGATCTAAAGAGAGCTAAGAATGAATAAATCCATCACATTCTCCTTAAACTGATTGTTAAATTATTCTTATTTCGTTTATTTTTATGTTTGATTCCAGAAGTTTGATGGACAAATGATGATAAATGAAAGAAATTGAAATGTGGATGTGAAAAGGTCTTATAATTAAATGGGAGCATTAAATCTTAACTTAGCATCTAGTTCAATTGGCAATTGGTTGGATCTCATTTGTAAGAAACTTATGCATGGAAGACTCTATTCAAAATTCGAGAGGGTCTTCATGAGTGGTTGGTTGTACCTTTTGCGCTATCAACGTACACTTTTCATGCTCGTAATGCACCAAGTATTATGGTCTTTTTACGCATAATTCAACATAACCTGTAAAACATCCAATTACTATTGAATAATTACCAATGAAGCACATCTAATCCAACAGCACGAAGGAATAATAATTCATCACCAAATTTTAATTTTTTTGCTAAAAATTCAATAATGATATTTTTTACAAATAAAATTTTTTATTCTTAAAAATTGATTTTATCCTTAAATTTTTGTCTTTCAAATTTTAATTTGTTGTAGTGTTGTAGTTGAGATTTTTTTTATTATATTTTGTTCATATGCATTATTATTATTAGGATAAATTACACTTTTCCCTCTTTATATTTGACTATTTTTCTCATTTTTGCCTATAATTTTTTTTTCTTGGCCTTTCGTATTTTAAGTTTTTCTTAGTTTACTCCTAAAGTAAATTTTTTTCAAAATTATACAGAAAATGTCACATTAATGGCATGCAAATAATTTTGTGAACTCATTATGGTATATATTGCTGACAAAATAATTTTGTAGAAGAAAAGAAGAATTTAGTGACGAAAAATCATAATCCATTGCCAATGATCAACTATTTCCAACGATAGACATCACATAACAACCTATTCTAATTATTTAATAATTAGCTATATAGTTTAGGGTTCAATAATGGTTTTCGAATTAAACAAATTTAACCAATATATTTTAATAAAATCGTGAAAATCGTGGTTAAATTAACGAGTCAATCAAATAAAAAATGATTCAGCCTAATTTATTAGGTCGAAAGACCAACTTATAGAAAAATTAATTAATTAAAAATTTCAAATTTTATTTTGAAATTTAAACTGTCTTAAACTAAAATATGCACAACACTGCAATATTAATAGAAGTATAAAATTCACTTTATATAAGTGAAATAACTCACTTTTTTTCTTCTTTTTCCAATGTAGGATTATCAAATAAATCATAAACTAATTAGAATTTTATTTTTATATAGTAAATGGAAGCTGGTCAATGAAAAAAAAATTAATTGTTTCAAATTAAGAAAATTAGTATGAGATATTGAAACTCTCACAGGACTCCTCACTAAAAAGGAAAAATTAGTAAAACATCTCTCTCTAACTTTATGTAGTAGGAGAGGTCCAAGATTTTATTTTTATTTTTATTAGGTAAGGTCCCTCAACATTTGCACAGAGAAAGTTTGACTTTGAGAAATTTCACCCGACTCAGAGAAAATTTCGACCCCGACTAATTTCTCTAGTATGATCAGAGAAAAAAATTTCTCTGTGAATTTGAAATTTCTCTGAATCGGGACAAAATTTCTATGAGACGGGTAAAATTCTATAAGTCGAATTTTCTGTGTAGAATTGTTGAAGGATCTTAACTACTATCAAAATATTGTATATGATTTATCTTATAAAATCTTAATATCATGAATCTTAAAAAAAATTCTCCCACTAAAAATTTATTTTTACTTATATAATATATAGATAGATAGATAGATTCATTAAATTTTATTATAATATGATATACTTCCTCCGTCTCAAAATATTAGTTCCTTTTTCTATTTTTTATTGTCTCAAAATATCAGTCCATTTTCAAAAACCAGTGACTAAAATAATATGAATTTCCTATTTTGTCCTTCTTTTAAATTCATTAATAACACAAAAAGTATAATTATGACAATTAATATTTCCCAAAAAAATGTACTATCAAAGGATAATTTTGAAAAATTAATTTTTTTAAAGTACAATAATTATACTATTAAAAAAATTGTATTTCTCAAAAAGAATTATTATTTTGAAACGAAGAAAACTTAAAAATAATAAATAAATAAGGGGTTGTTACCCAAAAGACAACCTAAGAGGAGGGTGAATTAGGTTTTTACAAATAAAAGTAATAATACCTTAATAAAAATTATGACTAGTACAATAGATAAATATATTTAATGAAGGAAAAATAATTAAAACAAGTGTTCTAACAACTATGTCAATTAATGATTTTAGCACAATAAAAATATGAAATATAGTTATGGCAATTTAAATAAAATAAAGAGATAAGGGAGGGAGAGGCAAACAAATTTATAGTGATTCGGCTTCAACTCGGCTTCAACTTGGCCTACGTCCACTCCTCAAGTTTCACTTGAGATTTTTCACTATTCTCTAGCTTCACAGGGTGCTAGCAACCTCTTCACAGATGGAGCAATCCTCCACGGATTATACACAGACTTTCTAAGTCCAAAAACACTGAGAGTACTACACTCTTATAGGATTGAAAAGAAGGTATTTTTACTTTCACAGAAAGTTACAAGAATTATCTCTCAAAGATATATATAAAAATGAGACTCTGATTTTTCTATAATCCTCACACAGGAAAGGTGGGTTTAAAACTATACGACTTAATGTATAATTTCTGAGAGAGGATGTAAACAAAAATTGAAGAACATTTCTCAGAAAATATTTCAGAGAATAGATGAGAGTGATTTTAGATCAAAGAATATTTTCTAGTTTCTGTAACTTGTTTGTAGTTGTTGTATCTTGTTCACATCAGAGGCCTTGGTATATATAATGAAACTTATAGTCGTTTATAGCCGTTGTATTCATTTGAACATCTTCCACTCCATCATTACTAATTTAAACTTGTAGGAGACAAGATCATTACTAATTTGAACTTTTTGAACTCCTGTTGTTGGGCTGTTTGAATCTCTATTTTGGGCTGTTTAAACCTCTGTTTTTTGTTTGAAATGAACTCCTAATTTAAGCAAACATTAAATACATTCTAACAACATTTAAGATATTAAATACATTCTAACATTATTTAGGATAAAAGTTTAGTAAGATATAGTAAAATAAATTTTGATTCTATTTTTCTCTTCCAAATAAATTAAAACATAATTAAATAAATCATCAAAATAAATTTTGATTCTATTTTTCTCTTCCAAATAAATTAAAACATAATTAAATAAATCATTAAAATAAATAAGTCTAACAGGGGTGTTTTGGGAAGGTGGTAAAAGGTTGCGTTTTGGCTTTTAACCATGCTTTTTTACTTTTTCATAAATGATTTGGGAAGTTGGTAAAAAGATACTTTTTTTCTTTTTTGGATAATATCTATTTAAGTTGTCACATCATCATGGCTATATGTAAAATTACCAAACTACCCTCAACCAATGTATACATTTCCACCCACGATCCTGTACCAATTTTTGTTACTAATAGGTAAGTGAAATTAATTTTCCTAAACCTCAAACAGAATAATTCTTTTTTTTTTTTTTTTTTGAAACGGAAAAGATTTGTAATTTTTTTTAATTTACAAATTTATAACTACAGCATTATTTTTTTTTTTTGGAAATTCAATTTTTATTTGTAAATATGTAGATCTCATCTACTTTTTGCGAACAAAATTTTCCACTGTATTCGATGCTTAGGAAATTTTATGTCATTATTCAAAAAAACCTGTCGTTTAGCTCGAACAATGTTAAACAGTTTTGATTGTATTCGGCAGAAGATAATGTTATTGTACTGCAATACTGCTACACAATAATATCATTTCCCCTACATTTCATACTCTATACGCGATTACAGCCCGAGCTCATGCCAATTGCACACCAACATGTTCCTAATGGATTTTCTAAATTCATTCATTTCTATGTCATCATTGCCCTCCGGGCCACAGTCGTCGCCATCACCCACACCTGCTGCATTGGGCATGTCGTTGAAAATAAAATTTTCTACGTTGGCCACCCTGTTAAACACTTCATCTTGGTTTTGAGTTGCGGCATATAAAATTATGTAGTGCCATTGAAGTCCCCACCAATGGGACCTGCATTTTTCCAAAATCATATCGAGGAATGTTATGTAGAAAACCCCATCGCGCTTTCCATATTTCAAATGTTCATTCTATTGCACTCCGTAACGATGAGTGGACCGTATTAAATACTTCGTTTGCATTTCTTGCCCATCCACCCAAACGTCCCTCGGCATCCTAAAATTTCACTGAAATGCTTCTTGCCAACCTATAAGCATCTTCTCCGTCCATAATCTACCAGTCAATGCTGATGTATGAAACAGAGTCCTGTCTACATACGCGTAGTCTGCCGCAACGCGTACAAGTTCGACCCATATCATCAACGTCGTCGTTTCAATCTCCCCAATTGTCTCTCAAACCCAGGCATTAATTTCCCCATTTCTTACGACACTTGTGAAACTACCCTCCTGCGGATCCATGGAGATTGCACACTAACAACAAACAAACAAACAAACAAATTTTCTACTAAAAACAAAAGTGGGACGCTTTGGCAAAGTGAACAAAATATATACAATTCAAATAGTAAAATTTACGTGTACCAATAAACTCACATGTCCCAGGGATGATGTTATTGCTAGATGTTAAATTCATCTTCATCGATGCCAAATATGTGACCAACACTTGCACTTCGTAACAGAGCAACCTGTGAGATAATGCCGAAAGAAGTTATGTTTGTTGTCTCCTTCTGTGATACAATATATAGACCAAGGCCTTCATATTAATTTTTTTGCCAACTACTGTGTGCATGTGATTAATGTACTTATAGGTGTACATGTCCCACCACAGTCCAACACACACTGGACATGATTACATCCATACACATCCAAATTTGTACATTGTCACATGCAACTTGGGCAATCAAGTGCAATTACAAAAATTGTCAAACCCATACTCTGGGCTACTGACGTCAACGTTAAACCAACAATCATATGTAAATGACTTGGTACACAAAAAAACAGTCCACCAAGACCTATGGAAGGGGAAAAAATAATAGAAAATTAAAACAATTAACCAAGTGAAATTTTTTTTGCCGACAACAATTCAAACATTAATACAATCAACCAACGATTCAAAAATTAAAAAGGTGAAACCAAACCACTACTAAAAACCAAAATCCAAACCCAACCATAACAGTTTTTTGCCAACAGTTATACATCACATTAACAGTCCAATTAACCAAAGATTCTAAAATTTAAAAAGGTGCAACCAAACCACTACTAAACAAAAAAAACGAAACCTGACAAAAAAAAAAAAAACACCGTTGTAGATGCACACATCCTTGTTGTCCCGGTTCTTAGTCCATATCGACGACACCATCCTGTCTAAATAAACGAACGCCATGGCTACACTCCACCATAGCAGGCTGGTGGGCGATTACACGCTTCTCTTTCAGCCAATTGACAACGTAATCTAGGGGGAGGCCCATAATTAGGTTGCGCTTATCAGGTGAATCCATAAGCAAGCAAGTGAATGAGAATAGCGAACCACCCCCTATAACCCAGGCACCATCATCAACTTCGCAAGACAGTCCCCGACAGTGTTTTCGCCCTTCCCTGTAACCACGTACTATGTTATTTTCAGTTTCCTATTTTGTTTACTAACGGCCTCGACAAGGTTGTCCATGCTGCTTGCCACAGTACCAGGGGCTACTCGCTTGCAACATTTGGCATTAGCAGAGCCATCTGCGGTGGAATGGGGAGGAGCATTGTCAAATAGTGAACAATCCACCACGTTATCGCCGACACAATCTAGCACATCACGTGGTGGTGTGCCACCACTGAGAGGCCCCATACCGCTGTCAAGGGTTGCAGCACTGTCACTAGTTCCATCAACATCACGGATTTCAGTTGGCGTCCACATATGTTTTCCAGTTGTAGCCGCGCCCGCAAACACCCTTTCCATAAGATCCAAGTGCTCCAGTGGCTTTGTCTTGAACTTTGCGCATCGCTGGTTCATCTAAGCCAATAAATGTATAACAAGTAATCAAAACACAAAGGTGATTAACGTATATGCAACACAAATATATTGTTCTACTACAAATTCAGAAGTACATACAACTTACATTTTTGCCCACCAGTGGTCTAGGGCTGTGAACAATCCAGAGGTGTGGTCATACCCAATCCCTGTGAAGCCTTGGCTACTATCATGTAGCTTCTTCCAAACAATTCAATCTTTCTTCAAGTTGTCATATTTATTTTTCATTTGTTTGGCAAAATGTAGCAGGCCGGTTCTGTCCAGGAGCACAAGTTTCTGCTATGACCACTTATTCGCAAGTTTCTTATAACCACTCATTGACAAGGAGCACAACTAGTAGTTACCATCCCCCATCTCTGCTATGACCAATTGCAAAAAAAGCTTTGTGTTGTCGCTGTCCCAGGTGCATTTGTGTACCGGTTCTTGTTGGGTTGGTGTGACACCCTTACCACGAGTTCTTGACCGAGTGCGGGGTGAACTAGGGGTGGATGCCATCTCACAAGCACTGTTTCACAATTACAGTTTAAATAACAAGTAGCAAGCAAAAACATGGAGTACATAGGTACATATGAATGTAAAATGACTGGAAAAATAAATGATATAAGAACATGTAGTTAAACCAAAACAGTTTGTAAGGAGTTAACTTGAACGACGTGGTATTGTGGTTAATTTTAGATGTCCTCCCATTCAAACAATTCAATTCCGTCAACAAATTATTTTGTGGTTAATTTTTTTTTTTCTTTTTTTTTTTTTTTTTGTTTGATGGGGCTGAAACTTTGATGAGCCCTCATTGTATCGGAGGCTTGCAATTTTCAGAAAGCCTATAGGAATAGGAAAACATGAACAAAGCTACGCAACAGTTAACATAAAAGAATCCTGCTAGGGATAAAAATATAAGTTATTAACGCACAAATATATTTGTTTTTCTTCTACATCCTAATAGAGCCACATGCAAAACAACAACACAACAAAACAAAGAAGCTTTCCCTTCACTGTTCTTCTGAATTCTGTAGGGAATATGAACATAGGGAACCAACTGATACAATACAGGGACCCATCCGATGGTGTGGACTAATAAAATCCCCAAACATGAAACACGAAAACGATGGACTACTCAAAGCGAAACAAGCAAGATTCAACCACACATGCACAATTTCATGGACAACAAATAGCCGTATTTGGTTGAAATTCCACAGAAAAGCAAGAAATCTAGGTTTGTTTATTCTTATGCCAAACTACCTCGCAGCTAAAAATGGAGGCGTACCTAAATCTACGCAGACACTGACGACACCAACGTGGAAGAGTGTGGTCAGAGGCGTTAAAGAGAGCCGACGTTGAGACATCAGTTTGGCGAGGCGAAGTCACAATAACGTCGCAGCAGCACCAAGAGGAGCAGTGAGGCATGCGGCATCGCGATGAATATCTATGGAAGCCCTATTGCAATGTATAACCCTAGACAACATTGAGGTTAGTACCGTCATTTCACTTAATTGCTTATAACCACACTCTCAAATCAATTTTGGCCAACTACGTCGGTGTCTGGCGTTCGCATTTGCGGCCAAACGTAAAAACGTAACTTATAACCATATTGCCAAAATAGCACTAAATAACTATGTTGAATAATGTTTACTAGAACGTTCCACGAAATATATTCCACGAAATATATTCATTCCGTACTACTATGCATCTTCGTAATTTCCATATTTTGGATTTTCCTTCTCTGCTGTGTGAAAAGTTCAACGCATAGACTTTTCTGTCCCAATAGAACTTTTTCTTTTGTTGAGTCAAGATAAATTCTTTGGGTACTTTTTGCTGTACAGAAAAGATATTCTCAAAGGAATGTTAAATATTAAGTTTTTTTTTTTTTCTTAAATGGTGCCAAGATATATTTCCCTCCCCCCATGTTTTAGAAGCAAATTATTTTTAAATAAGGAATCAATCGCGAACATTCACATAGTTAGAAATTGAATAAAAAACTCATAAAAAAAATGTGATCACATACAGTAATTTTAAAAGGGTAGCCCAAGCAGATATTATCTTTATACATATATAGTACTGTGCATGAATGCTAACCACATATCTTTAATGTAATTGCTATATATAAACATTTTTTTGATGAGCCCAAAAAATAAATAAATAAATAAACATTTTATTTAGATAAATAAAATATTACAAAAGGAAATTGATCAAATTTTTTTATCACTAAACAAAAAGATAATGAACTCTATACACATGTGAGACACATACCTTTCTATCTAGCGCTAAGAGAGAAAATAGATATGCTTGCATGAAATGTGTTATGCTTATTCCATAAAAATTTAAACAGGCATAAACATATTCCAAGCCACCACAACATAGAATTGTTTTGGGAATTAGTTTTATCAGTTTCTTTTTAATTTTTCACAAAAAGAAATGTAAAAAAAAAAATTATAAAAAAAGAAAAAAAAAATAGTTGACTTTTTTATAGTGATTTTTAAACTACACTGTGTTTGGGATACCATATTTGGGCTAAAATAACCACGAAAAGATAAAATGAGTTAAAAAGTCAATAAGGCAAAATATCACATCCAAATCATAATAATTTCATTTTTTTTCTCTCACAAAAGCCAAAAAAACTAAAAAGCCCATTCCAAACGAGTCTTTTTAACTCCAAGCTAAAATAGCCAACAAGCTAAAAATTCAAAAAGTCAACCCATATCTCAAACGAATGCTAAAATGTGGTGTTACAATACGGCCTTAATCATCAAAAAAAAAAATATAAAAAAAAATCACTTATGTAATTCAAAGACATCAGAAACTCATTTTGACCGAGCCAAACAAGTTATCGCCTCATTTTTTACCAAAATATTAGTGTCCAATTTTTGAATGGGTTGAATTATCCTAGCTGCCTTATTGGATTCAAGACATGGTCATTTTGATAAGAATGTATTTTACCAAACAGTCATGCATTGAGACTAAACATACCAAACAGTCAATGCAACCAAGCACAGTATAACATGGTATAACAAGATCCCACTATAGTGAAACAGGAGGTGTTTAAGCATTTTAAAGGTCTGTTCACTGAAAATCGGAGGAATAGGTCAAAGTTGAAGGGTCAATCTAAATCTATTAGCCACGACCAAGTAGTTGGAAATCTAGAAGCAGCTTTTTCTGAAGATGAGATGTGGGCTACTATTAAGAGTTGTGATGGAAATAAGTCTCCTGGTCCTGATGGGTTCAACCTGACTTGCTTTCAGAAGTGCTAGGAAATTTTGAAGTCTGATGTCCTTTAATTTTTCAAAGAATTTTATGAAAATGGGAAATTGGTGGCTGGTGTGAATAATTCTTTTATCACTTTGATCCCAAAAATTGAGTGCCCAACTCGTTTATCAAAATTAGACCTATTAGTCTTATTGGGTCTTTGTATAAGATTGTAGTGAAGGTTTTGTCACATAGAATCAAGAAGGTGATGCCCAAGGTGGTTGGAGAGGTACAGTCAGCCTTTTTGGGAGGTAGAAATATTCTGCATGGTGTCTGTAGACGACCCCCGAACGCCCCGGGAGAAACGAGTCCCCCATTCCGTTCGATATTGGGCTCACTACAGTTCAGGACTCTCAAATTGTCACGGTTCTAAGTCTAAACCAAAGAGTCCAAATCCGACAAATCGTTTTGAGAAAACAAATTTTTGAAAGAAGTGCCAAACATGGACTGCTTTGCCAGATACAAAGTCGCCACCTAAATGTTTTATTTTGGGGAAATTTAGGAAACCCTGACTCGTTTGCCTAAGGCCACGTGTCCGTCATCACCAAAGTTGCCTCGGCTCGGGAACTTGGGTACGATTGGGGAAGGTCACTTCGTGAGCACCCCCGCTCACCCGATCAAAGATTGGCCTCTACTAACCATGATATCTATTTTTAAAAACATTATGCGTTCTTATTCCGGTTATTAGCCTAGATTTACTATGTGATGCGCACAGCATACAAGTATAGACTGGATCGTCTGAATTGGAACAAAACATTTCATTTTTATTTTTTAAAGTGGTTTGATGGTACTACCCGCAAGTAGGCTAAGACGTGGATTTGCCACCCTCGGGTGGGCTTAGAAAAACATGATTTTGCCACTATCTAGTGGGCTTAAAACACACATTTGATGAATTGTTCCAATTCAAATAACCCAACCTTCACCCACAGGCATTCAGGCAGTTATATCACATAAGCAATTAGCCTCATGGTAAGCATGCTATCATGGCAGTCACTCACACGCATGCAAGGATGCTAAAGCATAAAACTTACCGAATACTCCAAGCCAAAACAAAAACTAATTAGAAATCCATGCATGATCCTAATTATACAGAAATGCCTAATCCAACACATGAAAAAGTGCAACTATAGCAGACTCGGCTATTCTAGACATGGCATATGAAATGCTACAGCTAACATGTATTCAACTTGGAATTGAAAATTCAATGCAGTTAGTATGATGCGCCGAGCCCGGTGCATGCAAGACAGATGAATGAATGCAAACATGCTATCATACTGTATGCTAATTGAAACATGCCCTAATCTAACCATCATAAGTGGGTAAATAAAAGGGAGAAAGACGTGGGGTTGGAAGACATACATCACACACACGCACACTTATTACAGTATTGCCCTCGCGCAGAGGGTCCGAATAAATTATATACAGTCCCGAATAAATATTACAGTCCAAATAATTACAAAATCCTAATTAATTAACAAATTAAACTAGGTAAGCTGTATACTAGCATGCAAGCTAGGGACTGCCTCAACTCTGATCCGGATGATGAATGATGCATGTTCGGGTTGCCTTGCATGGAAATCCACTGCGATGCCCCAATTAGCCTCTGTTTGCGATTGATGCCGGAATGCTGTGCAAGGCTTTTGAAAGGCTACTGATTCTTGATTTGCTATAACAGAGAGCAAGAAAAGGGCATGGCAATGTATTTTCACAAATGTATGCATACCTCGATCCTCGTGCCACCAATCACGCATCTCGATGCATGATGGCCAGGGAGTCGAATTGCATGACTCAATATAGAATGAATGCACATATGAACACAACAAAACCTAAACTCCATCATGGATAATCCGGAGTGTCGGTGACTAGGAATTGAGACACGTTTCGTCACTCGAAGTACGAAACGTCCCTCGTTTCCCGTGCTCGGGCTAACTCCTATCCCAAGCACAATGCGATATGCATGACGTGCATGAATGCAATCCTAACATGCAACATAGCATACACAATGCTATGAAATGGCATACACAATGCACGAGGTAACAAGGCATACACAATGCTCTAACATGCAACCTAGCATACGCAATGCTATGAAATGAAATGGCATACAAAATGCATAATGGACTTACACCAATATGAGTGGACCTCAGCCACACTCACATAAGAGGCCATTAGATGAAAATGAGACACTCGAGATGCGTGCACGCATGCACGCAAACCGAGGACCGAACCCAAGGCATAGCATGCAACACTAACAAGGCATGGCAAGGAATGAAACATGGTATGCAAACATGCAAATTTCAGTGCTGAAATATGATGCAAAACAGCCCCGAAACATGGAAACATGGCACCCGATGCATGGAATGAACCCGAAACACAAAACTAGGCATATGCATTGGCCTATAGCTATACAAAACATGCATTATTCAAACATGAAGTGTGAAGAAATAAGAAAGACAGTCCCAAAAAATGTATATTTCCAGTTTTAAGCAATGCCAAAAAGTGAACACAAATAGGGCTAAGTTAACATGCAAAAATGGCCCCAAAAGAGAGATAATGAAGCAAGTAGCATCTTCTGGCCCTAAATGGCCAAGATCCCTTCAACAAAGTTGAATAGGGGGTCAAAATGAAGCACTTTACAGTTTACAACAAGCCACGAAAACAAACACAAGTATGGCTAAACTATTGTGCAAGAAATGGGCCAAAAGGGAGACAAAGAAGCAAGTGATGGTTTCTGGCCTCAAACAGAGGAGGGCCCTTCAACAAAGTTGAAGAGGGGCCCAAAACATGGTGTTTTACAGTTAGTAACTAAACCCAAAACAGTGCACATGCAAGCTTAAAATACTATGCAAAATAAGGCCTAAAAAGAGGTTTAAACACAAAGAGCAAAAAAGGAACTTCAAACAGCAAAAGTCCCTTGATCAAACATGAAGAGGGTAACAAAATAAGGCTATTTACAGTTCTAACCAGATCCCAAAAATACAAGCACAAGGGGCTAACAAAACATGCAAAAATAAGGCCAAAAAAGGGGATAAAGAGGCAAGTGACAAAAGGAAGCCTCAAACAGTGAGAGCCCTTCAACAATGTTGATGAAGGGCTCAAAATAAGCTACTTTACAGTTTATAACCAAGCTCAAAACAGTTTACAAATAGGCCTAAAATACTATGCAAGAAAGAGGCATACAAGAGAGGTAAAGAAGCAAGTGTAAAAAATAAGCCTCAAACAGGGAGAGGCCCTTAAACAAACATGAAAAGGAGCTCAAAATAATGCTATTTTCAGTTAGGGTCGGAGCCCAAATATGCAAGCAAGAGGAGCTAATATATTGAGCAAAAATAGGCAAGAAAGAGGGAGAATGAGACTTACCCTTGTAGCCTATGTCTTCAACAACTCTTGGACCAAGTTTTGTGGCTCTCAACCTCTGGAAAACAGCCTCAAATTTCTGGAATGGAAGATGGAGTCTTTGTGCTAAGGGGTGTAGGGCAAATGGTGTAGGACTTGAGAGGTTTTGGTGCTTGGAAGAGAATGAGAGGGAGGATCAATGCAAGAGCCTCAAGGCAATTTTTGTAGCCCCTCAGATGGGAGCTGGAGGTGCTGTTATATAGGCAAAGGAGTGGAGAAAAAGGGGGGAAAATGGGGGGGAAAGGAATTCAAGTTTCCCCCCAAAAGTGCAGCCCCCCGGATACAAAATCTGGGGGGAAACAGAATACATTTCTGTAAAGTACCTGGAGAGAGGATCATGGCCGGCCGGTTTCCTAGGGTTTAGGTGGCCGGTCGGCTCTCCCCATGGCCGGCCGGCCAAGGGTCAAAAGGGTCAATGAAGATTAATGGCCGGCCATGCCAAAAAGAGGGCCTCTCATGTGTGCACAACACAACCATGTGGTCAAAAACTGGAGAGAATGAACCAGGAGAGAGAAAAGGGCACTTTTATGAGGGGTTCAAAAGGGTCACACAGAATTACTGGCCGGCCATGTGATATTGGTGGCCTCCCAGGTGTGTACAACACAAATATGTGGTTTAGGGCTGGAAAAGGTGGCCTTAGGGTGGTTAACATTGGCTTCCAAGTGAGAAAAACGGGCAACGGAGGGCGATGGAGGAATAAAACTAGTTTTCAGAACAATTACTAGCCTCCCACCCTTCTACAACCTTTCTAACAATGAAACAGAGGTCCCTGCCAAAAATGAACTCAAACCGATGCAAAATGGAGGTTTGGGGGCCGAAACGCGCAGCCCGAGGCCCCGAAAACTGACTGTTAGGCACCGGAAGTGGTGTTCGACCACGAAGTTGGTTTTTTGGACCGCAGTGTCCCTCAAAAGGGAGTAAATAAGATGCATGCCAAAAACCGGAGCAAATGGAGGTGGTTAAGTGGTCCCGAACCGAGGCACACGGACAACGGCTCTGAAAAACCGAAAACCGGGCTCCAAACGGGAAAAATGGCCTACGACCAGGAAACGTAGCCTACAGCCACTGAGATATGATTTACGAGACCTCTCTCTCCCTTCGGGAAGAGAAAACAGAGAAAACAGAGCCTGGTTCGCAAACCGAGGCAAAGCACAAAAAAGCTCCGAAGTCTGGAGGCAAGGCACGCAGCCAAGACTCCGCAACCTCAGAACGAGCACAATATGCAACATCACCAAGCGCTCAATCGGTGATGTCTGAGTCTTAAGGTCGGTCAAAAATGGGGTGTCTACAGTTGCCCCTCTTTGACAGAACTCGAAAGTCATAAGTGACGGGAGTGAATGTCAAAGCCCAGAGACGACCCATTTTTTACGAGGCCGAAGACTTAGACAAACAGGCAAGATAACAAAGATGTGCCCGCAGGCGTGCCCGCAGGCAGGGGCGAAATGCAAAATGATATGCACAAAGCCGAATGTAGCTCATGATCATGCAAATGCAGCAAGCTGTAATGAGGCAAGTATTCGCAAATAGATGCAACAGTTTTAAGCAAGAATGCAAAGCAACAACTACATTTCATGCAGTTAGGAATGCAGAGAATTATTCAATTCTCGTCGCGTCTCACACGGAGAAGATACGATACCTGCGCGATTCGTCTGGTCGCACCAACTTCAAATGAACCGTACATACAATATCGTGCCTGCAAAATAAAGAAACTCAACAAGCACAACATATCTAACAACATATGTTCAATGTGATATCGAATGCAGACAATCACGGTGTTGACGGAAAAGTGCATCGCAATACGGGAAGAAACGCGCGTGACAACGCGAGTTTAAGCACAAAGGCTCGGTGATATCAAAGAGACGTGCATAACAATGCAAGTATGTGCATGAGAATGCAAGTTATGTGCATGATAACGCAGAACAAGCGTAAACCAGGATATATGTTTGTCACAAAACAATGAGCAAGGAAATGCGCGTTTCGGCGAGGGCGACTCGATCGCGGCCTCCGGTCCACCTCCCGGAGAGGTTACAACATGTTCAAAAGGATACATCTCACTTTCAATGAGTAATGATGAGACACGCATCGGAAGTTGAAGCTGAGGTTCCGGCGGAGCGATTTCGCGACAGAAAGTGCACTTCTCTTGTACTTTTTCAAGTCCCGGGGACTCCAATCCTCCTCAAAATTTGCAGGGACCTTGGGGGGCATGTGGGGAACACCACCGGCCATATTTATTGGGAGAGGGAGGCCACCGGCCAGTTTTTGAAAGGGAATGGCCGGCCTGCCAGAAAAAGTGGCCGGCCGGCCACTTTGCCAAATTTCGGGGCAATTTTGTACTTTCACCCTCTTTCCTTTAAATATACTCATCCAAACACTTTGTGCTCACAAGTGCAGCTCCGAAAACATCTCCTCTTCCTTCCCAAACCATTTTCTCCCTCAGATTTGTGCTCTATACGCGTTTTCCAACGTCCCACGCAAGTTGTTTTCGCGAAATCTTTCAGTTTTAAGCACTTTGAACCAATTAAATTTTGATTTCGGGGCTTCTTTTCTCATTTTCGCCACTTGAGGTGAGTTTGTCTCAATATTTGGAAGATTTTCTCGGGAGTTCACTTTTGTTGACTTTTTCATTTCTCGAGAGTTGACTTATGTTGACTTTTTTCAATTTTTGCTAATTTTTGCCCCCTTTTGCAGATTTTCTGGGATGGCTGATCATTTCCCCCACGGTGGAGGTCCTCCAGATGCCGGAGGTGATCCCGATATCATGGTTCTGCCTCCGAGGGTTCGACCCTTCATACCCGAGAGGTACGACCCACCGGCACATATCCTTCCGCGGGCTGTTTTCTATCACCTCACCGATTTCGACGAGCGAGCACCCGGCGATCTCCTTCTGCGGGAGCCAGAGTATCACCTCTCCCATGAGGCACGAGAGGTATTTACTTCGTTCTTACCTTTTCTGTAACATATTATGAATTTTTCATGCATTCTGTTTGCACTCTGAACACACGGTTCAATCACTTGAATTCCTGAACACTCAGCCCGTAAATTGATTGTGAACACACGGCACACATCGGTTAAGGGTTGAACACGCAGCCCACACACTGATTTTCTGAATACATTGTCCGAATTGAATGTGAACACGCAGCACACACTGATTGAGAGTTGAACACGCAGCCCAAAACACTGATTTTCTGAACACATAGCCCAAATTGAAGGTGAACACGCAGCACACACTGATTGAGAGTTGAACACGCAGCCCAAAACACTGATTTTCTGAACACACAGCCCAAATTGAAGGTGAACACGCAGCCTAAAACACTGATTTTCTGAACACACAGCCCAAATTGAAGGTGAACACGCAGCACACACTGATTGAGAGTTGAACACGCAGCCCAAATTGAAGGTGAACACACAGCACACACTGACTGAGAGTTGAACACGCAGCCCAAAACACTGATTTTCTGAACACACAGCCCAAACTGATTGAGAGTTGAACACGAAGCCCAAAACACTGATTTTCTGAACACACAGCCCAAATTGAAGGTGAACACGCAGCACACACTGATTCTGAACACACGGCTCACTTACTTTACTTTGCACGCAGCCTATTCATTTTATTTGCACGCAGCTTATTCATTTTATGCTGAAACATGTATTCATTCTGAATGCTTATTCATTTTATGCTGAAACATGTATTCATTCTGAATGCAGGTGACTTATCGCATTGTGCGGGGATATGGCTCTACCACGACGAGAGATTGGTACACCGAGCTCCCGGAGGCTGTTCAGGATTTGGTTGACTTGGCGGGGTTTGGGCCCTTCTGTACTGGGCTATCTCATTGTCCTGCAAGGAGGACGTTGATGGCCGCCTTGGTGGAGAGATGGTGGGACACCACCAACTCCTTCCATTTTTCTGCCACGGGGGACTTGACTATGACCCCATTTGACTTCGCCGTACTGACTGGCCTTGACGTGGGAGGTTGGCCCATCCCTTACGACGAGGACATGGGCCAGTGGGAGGCTACTTGGATATATTTTCTGGGGGTTCGCCCGCCTGTTGATAGAGCTTCGGGGAGAGTCCGATACACCTGGTTCTCTTCCCATTTCCGGGGGGTGGAGATGGAGCCCGGGACTCCTGAGGAGGCAGCACAGTATGCCCGCAGCTTTCTGATGTTCCTTTTCGGGACCACTTTGTTTGCCGACAGGGGGAACACTGTTGGGCTTTATCTGTTGAGTGCTTTGGTGGACCTGTCACAGGTCAGACGGTATGACTGGGGTGGCGCCGGCTTGGCTACCCTTTATTGCTACATGAGCGCGACCTCCCGCGGACGGGGGGAGTTACTTGGCGGCTATTGGAGAGCCTGGGAGGTACTTTCTGCCTTCTTAATTTACATTTCTGCTCCTCATTACTTACACATTGCACACATAGCGCACTTTATACTCTGTATCGTGTATTTTGCCCTCAGCACTTCGTATTCTGCTTTGTTTTCCGCAGTTGTGGGTCTATGTGTATTTCCCGACATTGGCCCCGGAGTTGGTGGTAGAGGGACCTCTCGCGACCCCGTACTCACTTGTATTTGAAGGCCAGCATCAGCCAAGACCTCGGGAGTCTCTCCTTTATCTGCGGCAGTACTTCGACACGGTGCGGTCAACGGAGGTATTTCAGAACCCTCAGTTCTTTCTGTTTTCATCTTTGATTTGTCCTGTACACTTTCGATTTCTGCTTGGTTTATGCGTCTGTTATCCGTAGATTACATGGCAGCCCTGGGCGCCTTTAGGTGAAGGTCTCCGATTCCAGTTTGCCGGAGGGTGGGGTGCCTCCCGGTACAGGATCTTGTTCGAAGGGCCAGTTGGTAGGGCCTGGTTTTTGGGGGACCGCTTCTTGCGTCAGGTCTGGGGGTACACTTCTCAGGACCCTCCCTCAGCACCCCCAGTCGATATGCGGATTGCTAATAGACTCTCTTCCCGGGATGTTGTTAGTGCTATGCTGGGTACTGATGCTTTGCTACATCTTGAGGAGGGGAATTACGCTACTTACCGTCACATATACATGATGCCTCCATTGACGGGAGTTCGTACTCCGACGATGAGGCCTGCTGGTATGCCATCTTCGAGCCAGGCCCGGGCTTGGGCTGCAGACGCCCCTTCCACCAGCAGGGTTGGTACATCTAGAGGTGGGGGTGGATTGGGTCCCCCGATTCCTCCGACTTATCCTCATCCTGGATGGTCGGACATGCCGACCGAGTTGATAGGGTGACAATATGGGACTACCTCTCTGATTCCGATCCCGATAGAGCCTCCGATGCCCGGCCATCGATATGTCAGAGACCCCGACTCACCACCGGTATGTTTTACGTCTTTGATTCATTACTCAGATACTTGGACGTTCATTCCTTTACTGATACCCTTGCCTTTGCATCGGCAGCCCCCTGTTGAGTACATGGATTAGGTGCTCGAGATGGTAGCCTCACTTGAGGGGATGGTCCTGCGGGGGGAGGCGCAGTTGTCCATCATGGGCTTCTAGGTACCCTTTAGTTTTCTGTCGTTTATCATACTTCTGATTATATGCTGATTTTTGCTGCATTGATAGGCTACTTGTGTAGAGCACATCTGACACACACCTCACTTATACACTGTGTTTACATGTACCCACTTCATATAGTTTTCTTGTATCTGCATCTGATGTACATATTTGGACTGATGTATTTAAATTAAACTCTTTATTCTCAGATGCCCCCGGTATATGCTCAGCTGGGCCTTCTCGGGGAGGTGGACCATCCGGGCCTTTTCGAGGAGCTGGGCCATCTGGGCCTTTTCGAGGAGTTGGGCCATCCAGGCCTTTTCGAGGAGCTGGGCCATCCAGGCCTTTTCGAGGAGCTAGAGGGGGGGTTGTCTCGCAGACGCAGAGCACACATTGTAGAGGAGGAGCCCAGTGAGGATGAGGAAGAGGAGGCTGCAGATCGTCAGTCGGAGACATCTGCTGACAGAGAGGACGGCTCCGGTCTTGGTTCCGGGAGTGGAGGCGAGGCTGAGGGGGATCCCCGAGGATGACGACTCCGACTCAGATGATGATGATGGCGATGGTGGCGGAGAGTCTATTCCGCAGAAGAGGGCGAAGAGGGCCTCTTATTCCTGCTCTTGAGAGCACAGATGCGGCTATTTCCTGTTTTATTTATCTTTTTGCTAGTAGTTGTAGCACATTGTACATTATCGGGCAGTTTTATTCTTTGTAAAACTTGTGCCTTAGCTTGTAAAATGTTGTAACAAGCGAGACACGATGGAATGAAACAGCTTTTGAAAAAAGTGTTGTATTTTAAACTCTTAGCATCATATCGTATCATTTTGCACCATAATGAGATTGAATGAAAATGTGCATTGCGCATTTTGCCCAGTCAGGTAGTGAACCGACGCAACAACTTAACTTTCTAAGATATAACAAAACTTTAGCAAGTTTACAACTCGATAAACAAAACACAATAGTGTTGATAACTCATTAAACAAGACTCAAACAAAAATTGCTTAAACAAAGAGTAACAACTCAAAAACACGAAACACGACAGCTCGACAAACAACTCGATAAGCAAAACAACAACTCGATAAACAAAACTTAGCAAAACAAAGTGTACTTCGGACGATCTGGGCAACGGAACGCATCCGAAATAGAGGGAAATAGAGGTCTTCGACACACCCGTTGCATGGAAATGCTTGAAACTTTCTCTTGGAGGGTAAAACAGGGCTAAAGACACACATTGGAGCATGGCCGGCTACTTTTGGGAGCCGGCCGGCCAGATTTATTGCAAAGGGGAGGCCGCTGGCCAGGTTTTGAAAAAAGAAATGGCCGGCCTGCCAGAAAAGGTGGCCAGCCGGCCACTCAGCTCAGCAACCGTCAAATTTTTGACACTTGTCCCCCGAATAGTGTCTTTTCCTCTTTAAAAGCCTTAGCTCCGTGTTTTGATTCAATTCATCTTAGTTTTGCACAAAAATGGAGGCGTTTCTCGTTGAAAATCTCACAGCTTGGATCGCTTCTCTAGATGGTTCGGAAAAGTTGAACTTCCGGGGTTTCGACTTGAATGCACTGTTCGTGCTGAGTCGCACTCCGCTGCACCTTCCTTTCCTCCATCCTGCGGCGAGGTTTTGGAACCCGGTGATGCATGTCTTTAGCTTTGGCGGGCAAGAGGTATGTCCAACTTTTGAAGATTTTCAAGTTTTGATGCAATCTGAATGTCATGAAGAGATCTTGCCCCAGTTCCGCTTTGGCCACGCCCAAGCCTTAGGGCAAATGTGTGGACTCACCGCGCATGACGCTCGGTCTCTGATCTGTAATGGGGAACTGGATATCCTCAGTTTGATTCATCATTTTTCTGACGCTGGTGACCGCAGCAACCATTATTGGCAAGGCTTCCGGCGACACGCCCTTTGCTTGTGCCTACTGTCTCATTTTCTGCTTTCCCCGGGCTTTGGCGGATTTAGCATTCGTCTGATTGAAGTTGCTCAAGGCTTGAAAGAAGGAAAGAGCTGCATCGCCATGACCCTGGCCGAGACACTGATGGGCTTGGATGCTATCTATCACCGGGAGATGACTAGATTTGCTGGGAGTCCACTACTGCTGCAGGTAATGTTTCCCACCCAATCTTACATATGTATTTGCTCACATCACTCGGCCCTCATGCTCGATTTTTCTCACAAAAACTGTTTTCTCACTTTTCTCTCACCGTACATCTCTCTATTCTTTATTCTCTCATTTTTCATCCCTCCCCAGGTATGGTTGATGGACAAATTACAGGTTGTGGACTCTTG
The DNA here is from genome assembly GCF_055761805.1 of Camellia sinensis. Classification (NCBI taxonomy): domain Eukaryota; kingdom Viridiplantae; phylum Streptophyta; class Magnoliopsida; order Ericales; family Theaceae; genus Camellia; species Camellia sinensis. Next base: position 36,936,434 of record NC_138969.1, on the reverse strand, counting down.
CCCAGCCTACTCAGCTTGAGGCTATTTCTTTTGACAGCGCCTAGTCGATGCCCCTGATGAAAGATGGTGGTTTGACTGGATGTGCAATTTGTCTGCAGATCACATTGTTTGGCGTTGTCCTTGGCTCAATCTCCCGGCAATGAGTTATAGCATGTCCCAGCTGATCGGGATCCAGTTGATTGGTCTGACCCACTATGTGTTTTACTTTCCGTTCCGGTTCCTGCGCCAGTTCGGTCATGATCAGATTTGCCCGCCAGAGGGGATTGAGTACCCGGCTGCTTTCCCGGTCCGAGGTGCACAGCTTGCCCAATACGCCACAGTATGGAGGACTAGAGAGCTCCTGGCCCCTGCTCCCACTTTCAGTTGCACTTTGTCTGACGAGTGCTTGGATTGGCTCAATGAGGAGGCACAGATTGGGCCTAGCTTGGCATCAGAGGCTTCGACCAGCTCTGGGAAGGGGCGCAGGGATACTTGACTTGAATATGCCCCGGATTTATTGCTTTATTAGTACTTTCAAGTTTTCTTTATGAATGTAATAAAAAGCAACTTCGATTGTATGCAAGAGTAGGAGAACTCTATTTTGAAATCAATGAAATTGAAGGTTGTGGTACTGAAAATTTTCCGCTTTGGTCCAAAAATGGTCTTAGTTGTAAAGAGATTAATTTGAACAAAGTCAACTTTTATTAAAACTTTTCAAAACCATTTTCGATATGGATCAGAACTGGACACGCCTAAGATCTGTCACTGAGATGCACAACCCCGGATCCCTGCAACTGGAAAGTTGCCCCTAGTCTGAAGAGTACCGCGGCACTGCATGGCAACGGAAAGTTGCCCCTAGTCTGAATAGCACTGCACCGGAGATTGCGATAAATGCTGATGGATAAAGATGACTGAGATGGTCAAAATGGACAAAGTTGATCGGGAAAAGTTTATGGCTGAACTTCATGATGAAGTTGCCTACGTATCCCAGAGATGGGAATCAAGCCTTACGTAGTTCAGGCTTAGGTTCACTCGAGTATTTTCACTCTCCTTTTACGCTCTAACTTTTGCCAGGGTCGCCCTTTGCGGGTTTTCAACCTTACGAGTTCAGTTTTTATATTTTCCAATTTTTTGTACTCTAACTTCTGCCTAGGTCGCCCTTTCGGGTTTTCGGCCTAGCGAGCCTGTCAGGGGTAATATTTCCTCAACTTGTCCGTGTTGATCGGTTGGGAGAATTCCAGGCCATCTAGGTCCATCAGAACCACAGCTCCACCTGACCAGATAGCTTTGATGATATAAGGACCAGTCCAATTAGGTCTGAACTTGCCCCTTGGGTCGTGGATGGGAGCTCGGTTGTCTTTGAGCACCAAATCTCCTTCCTTTAGATTCCTGAACTTAACTTTCTTGTTGAAAGCCCGGGCAATTCTGCGCTGATAACCTTGAACATGGTACAGTGCTTTCAGTCTCCTCTCATCAAAGAGCATGAGTTCCTCAAACCTGCTCTGCTGCCAATCTGCTTCGGCTATTTGACACTCAGCCAATACTCGCAATGACGGAACTTCAATCTCGATAGGCAGAACGGCCTCCATCCCATAAACCAATGAATACGGAGTTGCTCCGGTAGAAGTGCTAATTGAAGTCCTGTAGCCCCACAGAGCAAATGGCAGCTTATCTGGCCAATCCCGGTAGGTTTCCACCATCTTCTGCAGTATGTGTTTGATATTCTTGTTGGCGGCCTCGACCGCTCCGTTGGTTTGCGGCCGGTATGTGGATGACTTATGGAAAGCCATGTTGTATTTCTCCAACAAGTCAATCACTTCCTTCTTAAAGTGGGAACCATTATCTGAAATGACCTCGTTTGGGACCCCATAGCGACAGATGATGTTGTTTCTGATAAACTTTGCAACGTGCGAAGCCTTCAACACCACATACGATTGGGCCTCGACCCACTTCGTGAAATAATCTATCGCAACCAGGATGAACTCATGCCCATTCGACCCCTTCGGAGTGACAGCCCCGATCACATCGATTCCCCAAACTGAAAACGGCCATGGCGAGGTCATGTTGTACAGTTTCAACGGCGGGATATTCATGCGATTTGCATGGATCTGACATTTGTGGCATCGCCGAACAAAACTAATACAATCCTCCTCCATGGTGGACCAGTAGTAACCCTGTCTGAGGATCTTCCGTGCTAGCATTACTCCGTTCATATGCGCACCACATTCTCCTCTATGGATGGCCTCCATCAGGCGCTTCGATTCCTCGGCTTCAACACACAGTTAATGCATTCCCAGATGACCTCTCTTATACAGCTTACCCCCACAAATGATGAACTGAACGGCCATTCTTCTTATCGCCCTTTTATCCTTGGCATTTACCCCTGGCGGGTATGCTTCCTTTTCCAAGAAATTCCAAATGTCGTAATACCAGGGTTTTCGTCCTGAACCTCATCTATAGCAGCGATCGACTCATAGGCTGGCGCAAATTTCTGGTCAATGACGACTGAACGCATCCGGATTCCAAACGGGATGTCTATCATGGAAGATAGAGTTGCTAAAGAATCTGTGAACTTGTTGTTCTCTCTTGAGAGATGAGCAAAGTTTAGCTTCTCGAACCTAGGAATTAACAAGTCCAAGGTCTGGTGATACATCATCATCTTTTCTTCTTTGACTTTCCAGTCTCTTTTGCTTGAGACACAACAAGGTTTGAATCCCCGATGACGTCCAACCGTCTTGCTCCTAATTCCAGGGCTGCTTCTAAACCGGCAATGCATGCCTCATATTCTGCTTCGTTGTTTGAGACTTTGAACCGGAGTTTGAAAGCTAGCGGGATACGGGAATTGTCGGGTGGTATCAGCAACACTCCTATCCCATACCCGTACTGATTTGATGCTCCGTCAAAGTACATCGTCCAATACTCGTCGTCGATGTGCAAAATGGCTTCATCTGGGAATAAGTATTCAACTGCTTCACCTCCTTCGACTGGATGATCGGCTAAGAACTCTGCCACTGCTCTTCCCTTGACTGACTTGCGTGTTACATATTTCAGATCGAATTCGGAGAGCAACAGCAACCAACGAGCTAGCCTACCCGTAAGTGCCGATTTCTCGAAAAGGTATTTGATGGGATCCAGTCGTGAAACCAACATTACGAAGTAAGCTAACAAGTAGTGCCGCAGCTTCCTGGTAGCCCATACCAAAGCTTAGCAAGCCTTCTCCAGCGGAGTGTAGCGGGTCTCGTAATCCAACATCTTCTTACTCAGATAGTAGATGGCCCTCTCCACCTTATCCTCTGATTCTTGTGCGAGCATGCAGCCCATTGTAGTCTCAGTCACTGAAAGGTACAATATCAACGGTTTCCCCGGCTCTGGTGGCGACAACACGGGCGGGTTCTGTAAATATTCCTTGATCTGTTCAAAAGCAGCTTGGTATCAGCTGTCCCATTGGAATTTCTTTCCTTTCTTCAGCAGGCCAAAAAGTGGTTCACAAGTCAAGGTTAATTTCGAGATAAACCGTCTTATGAATTGCACTTTACCCAGAAAGTCTCGCACCTCCTTTTCAGTCCTTGGTGGTGGCATTTCTAAGATGGCCTTGATTTTTGAAGGGTCGACCTCGATGCCCCTTTGTGTAATCAGAAATCCCAGCATTTTTCCCGCTGTAACACCGAACGTACACTTCTGAGGATTTAGCCGCAACTGGAATTCCCTGATCCTTTGGAAGAACTTCTGTAAGGCGGTGTAGTGGCCCTCTCTTTCTTTGGACTTGACAATCATGTCGTTCACGTACACCTCAACCTCTTTGTGGATCATACTATGCAATATTGTAGTCGTGGCCTGTTGATATGTAGCTCCAGCATTCTTTAACCCAAACGGCATTACTCTATAGCAGTATGTCCCCCACGGGGTGGTGCCATTACTATCTGATTGTACCCTAAGAACCCATCCATGAATGAGAGCAAAGCATGCCCTGCTGTGAAATCCACCAACTCGTCAATATGCGGCAAGGGAAAGTCGTCCTTCGGACTAGCTCTGTTCAAATCCCTGAAATCCACGCAGACTCGGATCCTGCCATCCTTCTTCAGCACTGGGACAATGTTGGCCAACCAAGTCGGGTATTCGGATACCAGCAGGAAGCCTGCGTCGATTTGCTTGGTGACCTCTTCTTTAATCTTGAGAGCCCAGTCAGGGCGGATCCTCCTGAGTTTCTGTTTGATAGGTCGGGCCTCGGGGTCAAGGGGGATCCGGTGCTGTACAATCTCAGGATCGATCCTAGGCATGTCTTCGTAGGACCACGCGAAAACATCTTTGAAATCTTTTAATAAGGCGACTAAGCGCTCGCGTTCCTCCGAAGACAACGTGGACCCGATCTGGACCAGCCGCGAGTCCTCTTCAGTACCAATATTCACGGTAATGATTTCATCCATTAAGGGTTTGACAAATCTCTCCTACTCCTGCTCAATTAAACGTTGCAAAATCGGAGGAATTTCTTCCTCGTCGTTTTCATCAAAATTTTGAAAGTCTGAGTTTATGCAATAAATTAAGGGCACAGAAAAGTACTCAGAAACCACAGTTACTTGATTCTCATTAAGCACATCCAAATCGTCCGAATTCTCGGTTACAACAGACTCAAACGAGAAAGAAAAAGACGACCTGGACATAACTGTGGCATCCGGGTTATCATCCATAGGATTACCAGACTCAGGCTCAATCGAGCTCGAACCTGATTTTGACTCACAAGACTCGGTGGAATCAGATTCCAGCTCACTACCTGACTCGGTACTACTGGACAAAAATCCCTTTTCATACTGCCAAATGAGAGAGGGTGCAATAGATGCATCCAAAATAGTCGCTGGCGGGCCCGCAGCCGTTCCATTCCCGATCACGCATACCGAGAAGTTATCCCCCAAGCACTCCTGGTCGATCGGAGGATCTGAAAGTAGACACGCCAGTGCTACCCCCATTTCAAATTCGGTGTCCTCAGATTACACTATCCTACTCTGTTCAACGTCAGCCGATGGGTCTGTCTGCTCTTCGGTAATATCATCCCCGGGTAGTTGCAGGTCAAAGAAGATCTCAAAACCTGGCACGCGCTTCTTCTCCGCGTTTAGCCACGGCTCTAGGAAGCCACAAAATGGGAAGTCCTCCCTCTCCCGGACGAAGCGTCCATTCAGGGTACCCCGAATGGGCCTATGCATTAATTCGAAAGGCTTCCCAGCCTGCTTTGCTCTGGCTCTTCCGGCCATTTCCTTACCCTTCCTTACCCAGTCCTCTTTGGTGGGCAGATATCCCAAGCCAAAGGTATGAGGGTTGTGTGGCACTTCGGCCAATGCTGCGACGCCCTTCCGGCCGCTCCTTCCTAATCCCATCTCGGGGATGTGTTGTAACTTGTTCATGAGGTAGACGGATTAAGCACTGGCGTACACCCCCTCATTCACAGCCATAATATTCTGCACCACTCGAGCCTCAGCCAAAGTGAACCCTGATAAGAACACATCCTCAGTGCCATGCTCGATTTCCAAGACTGGTGTGGACACTTTCGGCGGCGGATGGATTGATGAATTCTCGAAGACAATAGCCACCCCCTTCCCGTGAGGGTACTTCAACATCTGATGTAAAGTGGAAGAGACTGCCTTTACTTGGTGCAACCACAGCCGCCCCAAAAGTAGATTGAAGGTTGCGGAAACGTCCAAGACATGGAATTCAATGTTGTGTTGTCCTGGACCAACCTGGGTCTGAATTTTGACAGTCCCCATCACCTCCCTGCTAGTGTTGTCATAGGCTCTGATCACTTGAGTAGTCGGCACGAAGTCCGCGGGCTTCAATCCGATCGCATATGCCGTCCTTGACGGGCATACATTAATGGCGGATCCCGTGTCGATAAGAACCACTGGCACCCACTTATCTCTACATTCCACAGAGATGTAAAGGGGTTTGTTATGATTTGCGCCCTCAGGCGGTAGTTCTTTATCAGAAAAGGTCAACATCGGGGAACCTCCTCCCGGAAAAACCAATCCAACTAACTGCTCTGGTGTGGTGTCTATAGAAAACTTGGCCTTGTCCATGGCTAAAAGGACAGCCTGTCTATGCACTCGTGAAGCCATAAGGAGTCCCCAGATGGAGATGTCTGCTTGTATCTTCTTTAACTGTTTGAGTACAGCCTCCTCTTCAAGCTATTTCTCCTTCTGTTTCTCAGCTTCTTTATCCTTCCCAGATGCCTCGGGTTGGTCCAGGTGTGGGGGCTTGAAGTACCGCCCGCTTCTTGTCATGTGATCAACCTCATCGAGGTACCAGGTGTCGTCTGGTTGATTGCTTCCCCAGTCTTCGTCTATGTGGGCAAGACATAAGTCATCATCTTCTCACCACATTCCGTTGGCATTCAAAAGGCACCTGTCTGGCTCGGGCATGTTTGTACTCACAGCACTTTCAGCCTGCATGCTCACAGCATCCTTTGTTCTTGTGCCCGCAACACTTCCGATCCCCTCATGGATTTTGGCTTTCCCGGTTCTCTCAAAACCCTGTTGTTCTACCTGTGTCAGTGTAGTTTGTTGTTCAACTTTCCCTGCATTCACAATTCCTCTGTCTTGAGCGAAATTCTTTGTACCGGCGCTCTCCGGCAATGCACTCTGACTTTCGGCCCTTCCGGCCATCACTGGTACTCTCGCCCCTGCTTGGCCTTGTTCTGGTTGAAATTCTACAATGTCTGGTTGATCATCTAACCATCCGGTAACTTCTGCCGACTCCTCATATTCAAACCAGTTGACCGCCGCATCCCCTGATTCTTGGTCACTGAAGAACTGGAGGTTGGCAAGGCCCTCTTCTATAGCCGTCAGATTGTCCGTTCCTTGTTCAAATCTGTCCCCCTGAATCACACATAGTTCTGCTTCTTCTGGCAACCCTATACTTAGCTCAGATTGGCCCACTGACAGGATGTACTCACTTGGGTCGTAGGCTTCCCCAGCAAAACTCTCAGACTGTTCAATCCCAGACTCAACAATCCCATTCTTTCCTGAAGTCTGCCCTGCCCCATCTTCGATGGTCACCACCGTTGGCTCGGGTTGGGTTGTGGAGATGTCCATCATGCACAAGAAGTCAGTGCAGTCGGGAAGGAGCACCTCCGGCTTAGGTAGATGGGTAGGAGTAATATAGATGCTAGGATCGTAAGACACGACCCCAGTCTGGATAAGATTGACTCTTTTGGGAGGTGGAGCTTGGTTGTGTGTAGGGAGTGGATTGGTTGTGACGTTAGGTTTCTCCGGGGGTAGAATCACATTTTTGTCAACGAGGTCTTGAATCTCGTGACGCAGCCTGAAACATTGGTCAGTATCATGACCGTGCTGCTGGTGATATGCACAGTACTTGGCTGGGTTGTGAGAGGGTGGAAGTGGATTTGGTAATGGCCTCGGCTCCAGGGGTTTTAGATGCCCTTTTCTGATTAAGACCCCCAGAGCCTTAGACAAAGGCATGTACAGTGGGGTGAAGGTTCTTTGGCCTCTAGGCTAGTATTTAGAGGTTTGGGTATTACTTCCGGATGCACCGGAGAAGGGTGTGGCTGCCATGGGTCTTGGAAGGGGAGGGGGGATGGTGCTGACCATGCTCACCTCTGAAGCTCTTGCAGTTGCAGCGCCATTCGGGCCTGCATTGTTGTTACGGTTGAAAGTCCTCCTTGGTTGTTCCCTATCTTGGTCGATCAAACCCTGTTTCATTGCATCTTCAATCTATACCCCCATCTCGTGCGGGTCTGAAAAGATGGGAAAGGGGAGTACAATCATTTTCTGCATCAATTTTGGTTAGAGGTTGCGCACAATCATCCTGATTTGGTCCTTATCAGTGGGCCTCAAAGTCATCATCGACGCCTTCACCCTCCACCGAGTTACGAAATCTGAGAAAGTCTCTTTGGGCTCCTGCCTCGTTGTTTCGAGATCACGAGTTGTAATCTCGATCTGGGTATTGTACGAGTACTGTGCGACAAAGGCCTCGGCCATTTCGTCCTAACTTCTTTTTACCTCATCTTCCAACTTCGCGTACCAAATAGCGGCCACACCGGACAGGGTTCGGCCGAACAGTGAAAGCTTTTGTGGTCGGGTTAGGCCCATTGGCCACAGTATATCTGAGAATAACCGGAGGTGGACCATGGGATCCCCGGATCCATCAAAACGATCAATCTGCGGCATCTTGAATCTATCTGGCAATGTTACGGCCACATCGGTATATCCGTCCTCGATATCCGGAATAGCCTTTACTCCTTGTGATTTCTTGAAAAGCTTCTCGAGCTTGCTCAGTTTCACAGCTATATGGTCTATTTCGAACTCGAAGGGAGAGTCCGGGTGGTTGGGTGTATGGGTCTTGGACAGTTGAGGCGAAAGCGGGGGCGGAGCTGGCCCCGTTGGAAGGTCTATGTCCTCTTGGATGTTCTGGAGATTGGGTAAGGTGTTCTGGGTGTTTGGCAAGGCATTCTGGACAGTAGGTGCCTGCTCGGGTAACGGGACCCCTGGTGGATGAGGAACTGGATGTGAGGCTGACGCTCCAGCTTGCTGCTGGAGCCGGGTAATTATCTCCACCTGTTGGGCCATGATTGCGACCTGCTGCTTAGAGAATTCCGCTTGGCGGACAGCGTCCTCCTGCATTTGTTTCATGCTTTCTTAGAGCTGACGCATCATTTCCTCCATTCCGGCTACACTCTGCTGATCCTGCTGACTGACTGGTATGTGTATTTCTATGGCAGAAACTAAAACCTCAGCCCGACTGTTCACTGCTAGGGTACACCACTGTTCTGGTAACCTCTGCTCAGACACACTGCGTCTTCTTGGCCTTCTTCTGACAACTGGGGGTAGAGAATGAAACACTGGCTATCCGTCAACCAGATCCTCAGATCGATTGAGCCGACGACCTGTTGTCCAAAGTGCTTGGGGAATATCTACTAGGTCGGAAGCAATTGTGCTAAAACTGCCCCTAGTAAAAAGATAAATAAAGCAATAAGGAAATAAATAAACAGATAAACGGACAGCATAACAGCTTAAAGTAAATGCATGACACACAGCCGGGCATAACAACACACGGTCGATAAACTGAAAACACACTGTCCTCCAACACTGATCATTATCCCTGAATCACTGTCCCCAAAACTGAATCTCTGATACCCGCAGATAACTGATTCTCAAATACTGACTGATGCCTGTAGGCCTGATGCCCCAAACTCATAAACTGATACATGCATTTCCTGTAGAGACACATTCTGACAGCACATAACAGATAATTGAGAGCCAAAACACCCCTATGTTGGGGAAGGGTTTTCCCTGTCCTATTTTGTCAGGAGCTAGGGTTTCACTACGCACGCAGCGGTTTCAAACAACCTATATCGGGTAAGCAACCTGTCCTAGTTTGGAATGGTCACTAGGTCGAATGGTCAAAAAGGGTGCCCCGGTAAAACCGGGGTTTGTGTTCCCATACTGGCAGAGCCCACAACCGGTCAGCCTTATGGTCATGTCTTGACAAGACAAGCCTCCGACAAACTGTTCAGGAATAGCAGATGGCAAACACGGTGTCCTAGGCGCACCAATGCAAATGCAATGCAAAGAAACACATAAGTGTAGTCAAAACCAGATATCATGAGTTCAAGTCAAGTTCTCTAACTCCCCAGCAGAGTCACCAGAAACTGTAGACGTCCCCCGAACGCCCCGGGAGGAACGAGTCCCCCGTTCCGTTCGATATTGGGCTCACTACAGTTCAGGACTCTCAAATTGTCACGGTTCTAAGTCTGAACCAAAGAGTCCAAATCCGGCAAATCGTTTTGAGAAAACAGATTTTTGAAAGAAGTGCCAAACATGGACTGCTTTGCCAGATACAGAGTCGCCACCTAAATGTTTTATTTTGGAAAAATTTAGGAAACCCTGACTCGTTTGCCTAAGGCCACGTGTCCGTCATCACCAAAGTTGCCTCGGCTCGGGAAATCGCGTACGATTGGGGAAGGTCACTTCGTGAGCACCCCCGCTCACCCGATCAAAGATCGGCCTCTACTAACCATGATATCTATTTTTGAAAACATTATGCGTTCTTATTCCGGTTATTAGCCTAGATTTACTATGTGATGCACACAACATACAAGTATAGACTGGATCATCTGAATTGGAACAAAACATTTCATTTTTATTTTTTAAAGTGGTTTGATGGTGCTACCCGCAAGTAGGCTAAGACGTGGATTTGCCACCCTCGGGTGGGCTTAGAAAAACATGATTTTGCCACTATCTAGTGGGCTTAAAACACACATTTGATGAATTGTTCCAATTCAAATAACCCAACCTTCACCCACAGGCATTCAGGCAGTTATATCACATAAGCAATTAGCCTCATGGTAAGCATGCTATCATGGCAGTCACTCACACGCATGCAAGGATGCTAAAGCATAAAACTTACCGAGTACTCCACTCCAAAACAGAAACTAATTAGAAATTCATGCATGATCCTAATTATACAGAAATACCTAATGCAACATATGTAAAAGTGCAACTATAGCAGGCTCGACTATTCTAGACATGGCATATGAAATGCTACAGCTAACATGTATTCAACTTGGAATTGAAAATTCAATGCAGTTAGTATGATGCGCCGAGCCCGGTGCATGCAAGATAGATGAATGAATGCAAACATGCTATCATACTGTATGCTAATTGAAACATGCCCTAATCTAACCATCATAAGCGGGTAAATAAAAGGGAGAAAGTCGTGGGGTTGGAAGACATACATCACACACACGCACACTTATTACAGTATTGCCCTCGCGCAGAGGGTCCGAATAAATAATATACAGTCCCGAATAAATATTACAGTCCAAATAATTTCAAAATCCTAATTAATTAACAAATTAAACTAGGTAAGCTGTATACTAGCATGCAAGCTAGGGACTGCCTCAACTCTAATCCGGATGATGAATGATGCATGTTCGGGTTGCCTTGCGCGGAAATCCACTGCGATGCCCCAATTAGCCTCTGTTTGCGATTGATGCCGGAATGCTGTGCAAGGCTTTTGAAAGGCTACTGATTCTTGATTTGCTACAACAGAGAGCAGGAAAAGGGCATGGCAATGTATTTTCACAAATGTATGCATGCCTCGATCCTCGTGCCACCAATCACACATCTCGATGCATGATGGCCGGGGAGTCGAATTGCATGACTCAATATAGAATGAATGCACATATGAACACAACAAAACCTAAACTCCATCATGGATAATCTGAAGTGTCGGTGACTGGGAATTGAGACACGTTTCGTCACTCGAAGTACGAAACGTCCCTCGTTTCCCGTGCTCGGGCTAACTCCTATCCCAAGCACAATGCAATATGCATGACGTGCATGAATGCAATCCTAACATGCAACCTAGCATACACAATGCTATGAAATGGCATACACAATGCACGAGGTAACAAGGCATACACAATGCTTTAACATGCAACCTAGCATGCGCAATGCTATGAAATGAAATGGCATACACAATGCATAATGGACTTACACCAATATGAGTGGACCTCAGCCACACTCACATAAGAGGCCATTAGATGAAAATGAGACACTCGAGATGCGTGCACGCATGCACGCAAACCGAGGACCGAACCCAAGGCATAGCATGCAACACTAACAAGGCATGGCAAGGAATGAAACATGGTATGCAAACATGCAAATTTCAGTGCTGAAATATTATGCAAAACAGCCCCGAAACATGGAAACATGGCACCCGATGCATGGAATGAACCCGAAACACAAAACTAGGCATATGCATTGGCCTATAGCTATACAAAACATGCATTATTCAAACATGAAGTGTGAATACAGAAGCAAGAAAGTCCCAAAAAATGCATATTTTCATTTTTAAGAAATGCCAAAAAGTGAACACAAATAGAGCTAAGTTAACATGCAAAAATGGCCCCAAAAGAGAGATAATGAAACAAGTAGCATCTTCTGGCCATAAATGGCCAAGATCCCTTCAACAAAGTTTAAGAGGGGGTCAAAATGAAGCACTTTACAGTTTACAACAAGCCACGAAAACAAACACAAGTATGGCTAAACTATTGTGCAAGAAATGGGCCAAAAGGGAGACAAAGAAGCAAGTGATGGTTGCTGGCCTCAAACAGAGGATGGCCCTTCAACAAAGTTGAAGAGGGGCCCAAAACATGGTCTTTTATAGTTAGTAATCAAACCCAAAACAGTGCACATGCAAGCTTAAAATACTATGCAAAATAAGGCCTAAAAAGAGGTTTAAACACAAAGAGCCAAAAAGGAACTTCAAACAGAAAAGGTCCCTTGATCAAACATGAAGAGGGGGTCAAAATAAGGCTATTTACAGTTTAGACCAGAGCCCAAAAATACAATCACAAGGGGCTAACAAAACATGCAAAAATAAGGCCAAAAGAGGGATAAAGAGGCAAGTGACAAAAGGAAACCTCAAAAAGTGAAGATCCCTTCAATAATGTTGAAGAAGGGCTCAAAATAAGCCACTTTACATTTTATAACCAAGCTCAAAACAGTTTACAAATAGGCCTAAAATACTATGCAAGAAAGAGGCATACAAGAGAGGTAAAGAAGCAAGTGTAAAAAGGAAGCCTCAAACAGGGAGAGGCCCTTAAACAAACATGAAAAGGAGCTCAAAATAATTCTATTTTCAGTTAGGGTCAGAGCCCAAATATGCAAGCAAGAGGAGCTAATATATTGAGCAAAAATAGGCAAGAAAGAGGGAGAAGGAGACTTACCCTTGTAGCCTATGTCTTCAACAACTCTTGGACCAAGTTTGGTGGCTCTCAACCTCTGGAAAACAGCCTCAAATTGCTGGAATGGAAGATGGAGGCTTTGTGCTAAGGGGTGTAGGGCAAATGGTGTAGGACTTGAGAGGTTTTGGTGCTTGGAAGAGAAGGAGAGGGAGGATCAATGCAAGAGCCTCAAAGCAATTTTTGCAACCCCTCAGATGGGAGCTGGACGTGCTGTTATATAGGTAAAGGAGTGGAGAAAAAGGGGGGAAAATGGGGGGGAAAGGAATTCAAGTTTCCCCCCAAAAGTGCAGCCCCCCGGATACAAAATCTGGGGGGAAACAGAATACATTTCTGTAAAGTACCTGGAGAGAGGATCATGGCCGGCCGGTTTCCTAGGGTTTAGGTGGCCGGCCGGCTCTCCCCATGGCCGGCCGGCCAAGGGTCAAAAGGGTCAATGAAGATTAATGGCCGGCCATGCCAAAAAGAGGGCCTCTCATGTGTGCACAACACAACCATGTGGTCAAAAACTGGAGAGAATGAACCAGGAGAGAGAAAAGGCCACTTTTAGAAGGGGTTCAAAAGGGTCACACAGAATTACTGGCCGGCCATGTGATATTGGTGGCCTCCCAGGTGTGTACAACACAAATATGTGGTTTAGGGCTGGAAAAGGTGGCCTTAGGGTGGTCAACATTGGCTTTCAAGTGAGAAAAATGGGCGATGGAGGAATAAAACTAGTTGTCTGAACAATTACTGGCCTCCCACCCTTCTACGGCCTTCCTAACAATGAAACAGAGGTCCCTGCCAAAAATGAACTCAAACCGATGCAAAATGGAGGTTCGGGGGCCGAAACGCGCAGCCCGAGGCCCCGAAAGCTGACTGTTAGGCACCGGAAGTGGTGTTTGACCACGAAGTTGATTTCTCGGACCGCAGTGTCCCTCAAAAGGGAGCAAATAAGATGCATGCCAAAAACCGGAGCAAACAAAGGTGGTTAAGCGGTCCCGAACCGAGGCACACGGCCAACGGCTCTGAAAAACTGGAAACCGGGCTCCAAACGGGAAAAATGGCCTACGACCACGAAACGTAGCCTACGTCCACTGAGAGATGATCTACGAGACCTCTTCCTCCCTTCGGGAAGAGAAAACAGAGAAAACAGAGCCTGGTTCGCAAACTGAGGCAAAGCACAAAAGAGCCCCGAAGTCTGGAGGCAAGGCTCGCAGCCGAGACTCCGCAACCTCAGAACGAGCACAATATGCAACATCACCAAGCGCTCAATCGGTGACGTCTGAGTCTTAAGGTCGGTCAAAAATGGGGTGTCTACAGTGTCCTCATTGCGAATGAGATTGTTGATTAGTGGAAGGGAAGTCGGAGAAAAGGGTTAATACTCAAGCTTGATTTTCAGAAGGCATATGAATCTGTTAGTTGGGAGTGTTTGTTATCTGTGGTAGAAAAGTTTTGAGTTCGAGGCAAGGTGGAGAGTTTTATCAAGGAGTGTTTAGCATCAGCCAAGGTGTCTGTGTTAGTGAATGGCTCCCCTACGGTTGAGTTCATTCCTGAAAAAGGCCTCAGGCAAGGTGATTCGTTGTCTCCATTTCTTTTCAATTTGGTAGCTGAAGGTCTGAACATGTTAATGGAAAGAGCTAGATCATTGGGACTGGTTAGGGGAGTTGTGGTGGGTAAACTTGAAGTGGTGGTCACACGTCTCCAATTTGCAGATGATACAATAATTTTTTGTGAAGTTAATATGGAGGAGGTCATGGTAATTAAATGAATTTTGAGGTGCTTTGAACTGTTTTCAGGGTGGAAGATTAATTTTTATAAGAGCTCCATTTGTGGAATTGGAGTGTCTAATGTTGAGGTGAAGAAGTTTGCTTCCAGACTTAATTGTGCAAGTCAGAGGCTTCCACTAATGTATCTTGGTCTGCCTTTGGGGGCTAGTCCCAGGTTGAAGAAAACATGGAAACCAGTCATCAAAAAGTGCATAGTTTGATTAGCTTCTTGGAGAAGGCGATTCTTATCTTTTGGTGGGAGATTGACGCTTATAAAATCTGTATTATCTAGTCTTCCTATCTATTACTTATCTATCTTTAAGCTTCCTGTATCTGTGGCTAAGTTAATAGAAAGGATTCAAGTAAATTTTCTCTAGAGATGGTCTGAATTGAAGAGAAAGGTCCACCTAGTCAGCTGGTTGGAAGCAACCAAAAGTAAAGAGAATAGGGGTTGGGTATTAAAAGAATCAAGGTGGTTAATGATTGCTTGTTGGGTAAATGGTGGTGGAGGTTATGGGCTGAATCAAACACCTTGTAGAAAAAAATATTGTGTAGTAGGTATGGGTCAGTGGGTGGGAATTGGCTGCCTATTACTACTTTCATTAGTACCTATTCAAAAATCTGGGATGGAATCATTAGCATAGGTCAATCTAATCCTCATCTTTTCAGTGTTTTTCTGGAAAATAATCGGGTGGTGGTGGGTAATGGGAGTAGAATTTATTTTTTGGACTAATTACGGGATAGGGGCATGCTGTGTTAAGAATGAATTTCCTAGGTTGTTTAGTCTATCAACAGAAAAGGAGGTGTCTGTGAGATTGATGGTACAGAGGAATGAAGTCTCAATTAGGTGGAATTTCAGGTTTAGAAAAAGGTTATTAGGATGGAAGGCTGATCAACTTAGCAGATTGAGTACCTTTTTAGATCAGAATTTGGTTGGCCTCTCTGATAGGGAGGATGGTCTTGGGTGGTTGGCATCTTCATTTGGTGAGTTCTCTATCTTATCTTTGTATTCTTTGGATATGCCTTCATCTTCACTACTGGTAACAAAGTTGATTTGGAATAATTTTTCTCCCCTAAAGGTCCAATTTCTTGGTTGGCTAGCTTGGAAATTGAGGCTAAAAATAGCTGGTTTTTTACAGAGGATTGGAGTGTTAGGGTCAGATGCATCTGCTATGTGTGTGTTCAGTAATGTTGAACTTGAATCTGTATTTCATCTTCTCATCTAGTGCTCGTTTGCTTGGAGTGTTTGGTGTAATCTAATGCAGTGGCGAGGACTGACTTGGGTAATCCCACAAACAATGGAAAGAATCCTTAATTCATGGAGGGGCTTCAAGTACAGAAATTATTTGAATATGATCTAGCGAATTATACCATTTGCGGTATTGTGGTCTTTATGGAAATTCAGGAATGAGAAAGTATTTTGCGAAAGTCAGATGCACTTGAAGGAGCTGTGTGAATTAATCAAGACAATGATTGCATTGTGGGCCAAATATTATTCCAACGATTGCTGTTACTCAATGTAGCAGATTATTTGCAACATTCAGGAGATTCGGCTTGGTCCCTAGCTATCATTGGTGTTAAGTTGAGGATGGCTAATGGTCAGACTTTGTTTGAGGTGAAGGGTGAATTTCTAGTGTTTTTTCTGCTATTTTGGCTCTGTTGCTGAATTGCTTGCTAATGGTCAGACTCTATTCCTGAATTGGATGCTGGATGTCTTTTTGAATCCTTGGATCAGGAGATATCTCAAATGAGGTGTGATAGGGCTGCTGTTGTTGCTGCTAATGGTTGTTGCTCTTCTTGGTTTTGGGCTGATGGTAGTTGCTGCTGAATTTTGCTACTGCATAATTGTTTTGTTGTTGCGTTGTTTTGAAGGTTTTGGTGTTGTTTTCATTTATTTATTGTTTGTTTGTGTCTTGGTCTTGCAAATAGTGGGTAGTATGGTGCGTTGTTGCTGTGCTGTTTTGGTGGGGCTTTTGTTGTCATTCGTTGTTTTTTTTTCTTTGCTTTGGCTGGTTTCTCACCAACTTTTGATGATGTGCTAGCAAAGGATTGGGCGGACTTATCGGTGCCAACCTAGTTAGCATTGGTACGTCTCGCGATGAAACCTTTTGCACCCATCTTTTTTCCTTTCCTTTCCTTTCCTTTCCTTTCCTTTCCTTTCCTTTCTTGATGTAATGAGTTCTTTGTTCATCAATAAAGGTTTTTTGGCTGATCAAAAAAAATGGTATCTCTCAAGTTCACTATATAAAGCATATAGCACGAGCCCATTCGGTATAACATTCATATAACAAACTAATATACAAATTGGTTTAGAGAAAAAAAAATACAAACAAGATGGATAACAATAGCAACATTACTAAAAGATGGAGACTTCTAAGTGGTGAAGATAACTAGAAGGGCCTATTGGACCCTCTAGATATTGAACTCCACCAACACATCATTAACTATAGAGAAATGGCTCAAGCAACTTACGACCACTTCATCTTTGATAAGTTGTCGAAATATGCAGGAAGTACTCGGTATGCAAAGAAGAACCTCTTTACTAAGTTGGGTCTAAATCCATTGACGTATCATGTGACTAACTATTTGTATGCAACATCATCAACCCAAGTCCCTAATGCATTCATCTTGAAGTCTTTATCAAGAGAGGCATGGCGCAAAGATCAAACTGGATGGGATATGTCGCAATTTCTGTTGGAAAATTTATAAAGAGGTAGTTGTGAATTGAAATAGACTCCATTTTGAATGAAAGGGTGTAACCTTTCGTGGTGTCTTTTTGTTTTATAGAAAGGGTCAAACCTTCATTTGAATGAAAGGGTGCAAACCTTTCATGGTGTCTCTTTGTTTTAAAGGAAGGATTATGTCCCTTCTTCATACCTTTTCTATTCAAATTGAATAGGTGCCAACAAAGCCTATATAAAGGCAGCCACATTCCAATTTTGATTGATTCCGAAAATCAGTCTGCAGATTGTCTAAATTGCTGTCCAATTTTTCTCTAGTGCATTTATTCTTCATATTTAGTTTTAGAATAAATTAAAGAGAGTATAGATCACAGGTTTGGTTCACCGAACAAATTGTTTGGAGTGCTACTACAATTTGTGAAGATCATTGTATCTTGGGAGATAGACGCCACTCAACCGTAAGCACCGTACCGGGGCGAATCTGTCTTGAGGACAGAGTGTCACACACTCGACTTGGTCTTTAATTATTGATTCGGTTCAACAAAATAATTTCTGTAAGTTTATTTTATTTTGTTTGAATTATTTTCAGTTTATTTTATATACACAGAAGATTGTTCCAACAATCTTAAGACAGATCCGAATTTAATCTGTTTACAGAATTTTTTCGTTTGTTTCATTTTCTCTTTCTTCTTTTAAGAAAATTATTTTCTGTGAATTTACAAAATAATATTCTGGTTGGGAAAACAAATAGTGATTATATGCTATTTGACAGATAGTAGTAATATACTGTCTCTTTTCTTTGACAACTAGTAGTACAATACTGGTGTCATTAACAATTCAGAATATATTTTTGTGGAATTCTGTTAGAAAATTAATTTTGGTTTTTTAGAAATTATTTTCTGAGTTTTCATTAATTAAAATTCTGTTTTCAATATTTTAATTATTGAAGTATTACTGAAATTAATTTTCTATGTGGAATTTGATTAAATAAAATTGTATTTTATTTCCAAATTAACTGAAAAATAAAAGTTATTTTCTTATTTCTTTTATTTTACAGAATTTAATTTCTTGTGTGGAATTAATTTGGTTAAATAAAAATTTTATTTTATTTCCAAATTAATTGAAAAAATAAAAGTTACATTCTTGTTTCTTTTATTTTTACAGAATTTAATTTTCTATGTGGAATTATTTTGGTTAAATAAAATTTTATTTTATTTCCAAATTAATTGAAAAATAAAAGTTATATTCTTATTTCTTTTATTTTACAAAATTTAATTTTATGTGTGGAATTAATTTGTTTGAATAAAATTTTAATTTATTTTCAAATTAATTGGAAATAAAAATTACATTCTTCTTTCTTTTATTTTTTACATAATTTAATTCTGTGAATTTGGTTTAATTTTCTGTGTAGTGTAAATTCTAATTATAATTTTGTTTTATAAATTAGAATTGATAGCTACTGAAACCAATGCCCAAACAAGTACTACTGTGGTGGCTGCAATGACGCCAACCCCCTCTCATGTTGTAACAGTACCGGTAAATCACGGTGAAAAGCCTGAGAAGTTCTCAGGAACTGACTTTAAAAGATGGCAACAGAAAATGTTGTTCTATCTTACAACTCTGAACCTGGCTCGTTTCCTCCGTGAAGATGCTCCTATCCTGAAAGAGGATGAAACCGATCGGCAAGTGGTTGCTGCAGTTGATACTTGGAAACATGTCGATTTCCTTTGCTGGAACTACATCTTGAACGAACTTGACAACACATTATACAACGTCTATAGTCCAATCAAGACAGCAAAGGAACTTTGGGAATCGTTGGAGAAAAAGTACAAAACGGAAGATGCTGGCTCAAAGAAATTTGTGGTTGGCAGATTCTTGGATTTTGTAATGGTTAATTCAAAAACTGTGATCAGCCAAGCTCAAGATTTCCAACTCATTCTGCATGACATTCACGCAGAAGGTATGTCTCTCAGTGAATCCTTCCAAGTTGCAGCCTTAATTAAAAAATTACCAAAAGCCTGGAAGGAATTCAAGAACTACCTCAAACACAAGCGCAAAGAAATTTCTATAGACGAATTAATTGTGCGTTTGAGAATTGAGGAGGACAACCGCAATTTTGAAAAGCGGGCTGGTAAGCATCCTATGGAGTCTAAGGCAAATGTGGTGGAACATACTTCAAAAACCAAGAAACGAAAGTCTTCTGGAGAAAGTTCATCACAAGGCTCTAAAAGGGGGGATAATAAAAAGTACAAGTTTAATGGCAAATGTTACATCTGTGACAAAGGGGGACATCGGGCCAAAGATTGCCGTAGCAAAGGCAAAAGGCAAAGAAAAACAAGCAAGAAGCCTGCTCAAGCTCATATGACCGAAGTGGACAATATTTCCAATGGTGTCGAAGACATCAATCTTTCTGCAGTTGTTTTCGAGGCAAATCTTGTCGGAAATGCTAAAGAATGGTGGGTGGACACTAGTGCTACTCGCCATATTTGTGCCGACAAAAAGATGTTCACATCTTATTTTACAGTGGACAATGGTGAACAATTTTTTATGGGCAACTCCTCAACTTCTAAAGTTGAAGGACAAGGAAAGATTGTACTCAAAATGACATCAAGAAAGGAACTCACTCTCAATAATGTGCTGCATGTACCGGACATTCGCAAGAATCTTGTTTCCGGATCTTTGTTGAGTAAGAATGGGTTTAGGCTAGTATTTGAGAGTGATAATTTGTACTTACTAAGAATGGGATGTATGTAAGAACAGGTTACATGTCTGATGGCCTTTTCAAGTTAAATGTAATGACCGTTTGTAGACACCCCATTTTTGACCAACCTTAAGACTCAGGCGTCACCAATTGAGCTCTTGGTGATGTTGCATATCGTGCTCGTTCAGAGGTTTCAGAGTCTCGGCTGCGAGCCTTGCCTCCGGACTTTCAGACTCTTTCGTGCTTTGCCTCGGTTTGCGAACCAGGCTCTGTTTTCTCTGTTTTCTCTTCCCGAAGGGAGGGAGAGGTCTCGTAGATCATCTCTCAGTGGCCGTAGGCTACATTTCGTGGTCGTAGGCCATTTTTCCCGTTTGGAGTCCGGTTTTCGATTCTTCGGAGCCGTTGGCCGTGTGCCTCGGTTCGGGACCGCTTAACCACCTCCGTTTGCTCCGGTTTTTGGCATGCATCTCATTTACTCCCTTTTGAAGGACACTGCGGTCCGAAAAACCAACTTCGTGGTCGAACACCACTTCCGGTGCCTAACAGTCAGATTTTGGGGCCTCGGGCTGCGCGTTTCGGCCCCCGAACCTCCATTTTGCATCGGTTTGAGTTCATTTTTGGCAGGGACCTCTGTTTCATTGTTAGGAAGGTCGTAGAAGGGTGGGAGGCCAGTAATTGTTCTGACAACTAGTTTTATTCCTTCATCGCCCTCCGTCGCCCGTTTTTCTCACTTAAAAGCCAATATTGACCACCCTAAGGCCACTTTTTCCAGCCCTAAACCACATATTTGTGTTGTACACACCTGGGAGGCCACCAATATCACATGGCCGGCTAGTAATTCTGTGTGACCCTTTTGAACCCCTCCTAAAAGTGGCCTTTTCTCTCTCCTGGTTCATTCTCTCCAGTTTTTGACCACATGGTTGTGTTGTGCACACATGGAAGGCCACCAATCTGGGGTGGCCGGCCACTAATGCTTCTTGAGCCTTTTGACCCTTGGCCGGCTGGCCATGGGGAGAGCCGGCCGGCCAACTAAACCCTAGGAAACCGGCCGGCCATGATCCTCTCTCCAGGTACTTTACAGAAATGTATTCTGTTTCCCCCCAGATTTTGTATCCGGGGGGCTGCACTTTTGGGGGGAAACTTGAATTCCTTTCCCCCCCATTTTTCCTCCCATTTTCTCCACTCTTTTGCCTATATAACAGCACCTCCAGCTCCCATCTGAAGGGTTACAAAATTTTGGTTTGGGGCTCCTACATTGTATCTCTCTCTCTCTCTACACTCCAACCCTCAAAACCTCCCAAACCCTACACCATTTCTACACCACCACCTAGAACCACACCACCACCATCCATTCCAGCCACTTGGAGCTGTTTTCCAGAGCTAAGGAGCCCTCAAACTTGGTCCAAGAGTTGTCAAAGATTTGGTCTTCAAGGGTAAGTCTTCTCCTCCCTCTTTCTTGCCTTATTTTTCTCAATATATTAGCCATACTTGCTTGCATATTTGGGCTCCGACCCTAACAGAAAATATCATTTTTTTGAGGTCTTTTTCATGTTTGTTTAAGGACCTCTCCCTGTTTGAGGCTTCCTTTTTACACTTGCTTCTTTACCTCTCTTGTATGCCTCTTTCTTGCATAGTATTTTAGGCCTATTTGTAAAATGTTTTGAGCTCGGTTATAAACTGTAAAGTGGATTATTTTAATCCCTTATTCAACATTTTTGAAGGGATCTTCACTGTTTGAGGCTTCCTTTTGTCACTTGCCTCTTTATCCCTCTTTTGGCCTCATTTTTGCATGTTTTGTTAGCCCCTTGAGCTTATATTTTTGGGCTCTGGTCCGAACTGTAAATAGCCTCATTTTGACCCCCTTTTCATGTTTGATCAAGGGACCTTTTCTGTTTGAAGTTCCCTTTTTGCTCTTTGTGTTTAAACCTCTTTTTAGGCCTTATTTTGCATAGTATTTTAAGCTTGCATGTGCACTGTTTTGGGTTTGGTCACTAACTGTAAAACACAATTTTTTAGGCCCCTCTTCAACTTTGTTGAAGGGCCCTCCTCTGTTTGAGGCCAGAAACCATCACTTGCTTCTTTGTCTCCCTCTTGGCCCATCTCTTGCACAATAGTTTATCCATACTTGTGTTTGTTTTCGTGGCTTATTGTAAACTGTAAAGTGCTTCATTTTGATCCTCTATTCAACTTTGTTGAAGGGGTCTTGGCCATTTGGGGCCAGCAGCTGCTACTTGCTTCATTACCTCTCTTACGGGGCCATTTTTGCATGCTAGCTTAGTCCTATTTGTGTCCATTGTTTGGCTTTGCTTAAAACTGTAAATATGCTTGTTTTGGGACTGTCTTGATTCTTTCTTCACACTTCATATTCAAATAATGCATCCTTTGCATAGTCATAGGTCATTCCATGTACCTAATTTCATGTTTCGGGTCTCATCCCATGCATCGGGTACCATGTTTCCATGTTTCGGGACCATTTTGCATCACATTTCAGTACTGAAATTTGCATGATTGCATACCATGTTCCATGCCTTTCCATGCTTTGGTAGAGTGGCATTTGTGCCTTAGGTTCGGTCCTCGGTTTGCGTGCACGTGTGCACGCATCTCGAGTGTCTCATTTTCATCTAATGGCCTCTTATGTGAGTGTGGCTGAGGTCCACTCATGTTGGTATAAGTCTATTGTGCATTGTGTATGCCATTTCATTTCATAGCATTGCGTATGCTAGGTTGTATGTTAGCGCATTGTGTATGCCTCGTTACATTGTGCATCGTGCATGCTAGGTTGTATATTAGTTGTATTCATGCATGTCATACATATTGCATTGTGTTTGGGATAGGAGTTAGCCCGAGCACGGGAAACGAGGGACGGTTCGTACTTCGAGTGACGGAACGTGTCTCAATTCCCAGTCACCGATACTCCGGATTATCCATGATGGAGTTTAGGTCTTGTTGTGTTTATATGTGCATTCATTCCATATTGAGTCGTGCAAATCGACTCCTCGGCCATCATGCATCGATATGTATGATTGGTGGCACGAGGATCGAGGACTACACTCCCCGAAGAGTAGTCATGCATACATTTGTGAAAATACATTGCCATGCCCTTTTCCCGCTCTCTGTTGTAGCAAATCAAGAATCAGTAGCCTTTCAAAAGCCTTGCACAGCATTCCGGCATCAATCGCAAACAGAGGCTAATTAGGGCATCGCAGTGGATTTTCGAGCCAAGCAACCCGAGCATGCACCATTCATCATCCGGAGCGGAGTCGAGGCAATCCCTAGCTTGTATGCTAGTTTACAGCTTTCCTAATTTAATTTGTTAATTAATTAGGGTTTTGTAATTATTTGGACTGTAATATTCATTCGGGACTGTATATTATTTATTCGGACCCTCTGCGCAAGGGCAATGTTGTAATAAGTGTGCGTGTGTGTGATGTATGTCTTCCAACCCCACGTCTTTCTCCCTTTTATTTACCTGCTTATGATGGTTAGATTAGGGCATGTTTCAATTAGCATACAGTATGATAGCATGTTTGTATTCATTCATCTGTTTTGCATGCACCGGGCTCGGCGCATCATACTAGCTGCATTGTATTTTCAATTCCAAGTTGAATGCATGTTAGCTGTAGCATTTCATATGCCATGTTTAGAATAGCCGAGCCTGCTATAGTTGCATTTTTGCATGTGTTGCATTAGGCACTTCTGTATAGTTAGGATCATGCATGGATTTCTAATTAGCTTCTGTTTTGGCTTGGAGTACTCGGTAAGTTTTATGCTTTAGCATCCTTGCATGCGTGTGAGTGACTGCCATGATAGCATGCTTGCCATGAGGCTAATTGCTTATGTGATATAACTGCCTGAATGCCTGTGGGTGAAGGTTGGGTTATTTGGATTAGAGCAATTCATTCACTATGTGTTTTAAGCCCACTAGATAGTGGCAAAATCATGTTTTCTAAGCCCACCTGAGGGTGGCAAATCCACGTCTTAGCCTACTTGCGAGTAGCACCATCAAACCATTTTCAAACAAACAAACATGAAATGTTTTGTTCCAATTCAGGCAATCCAGTCTATACTTGTATGATGTGCGCATCACATAGTAAATCAAGGCTAATAACCGGAATAAGAACGCATAATGTTTTCAAAAATAGATATCATGGTTATTAGAGGCCGATCTTTGATCGGGCGAGCGGGGGTGCTCACGAAGTGACCTTCTCCAATCGTACCCAAGTTCCCGAGCCGAGGCAACTTTGGTGATGACGGACACGTGGCCTTAGGCAAACGAGTCAGGGTTTCCTAAATTTCCCCAAAATAAAATATTTAAGTGGCGACTCTGTATCTGGCAAAGCAATCCATGTTTGGCACTTCTTTCAAAATCTATTTTCTCAAAACGATTTGCCAAATTTGGACTCTTTGGTTCAGATTTAGAACCGTGACAAATTGAGAGTCCGAACTGTAGTGGGCCCAATATCGAACGGAACGGGGGGACTCGTTCCTCCCGGGGCGTTCGGGGACGTCTACAGTTTCTGGCGACTCCGCTGGGGAATTTAGAGAACTTGACTCGAACTCATGATATCCGGTTTTGACTAGACTTATGTGTTTCTTTGCATTGCATTTGCATTGGTGCGCCTAGGACACCGTGTTTGCCATCTGCTATTCCTGAACGGTTTGCCGGAGGCTTGTCTTGTCAAGACATGACCATAAGGCTGACCGGTTGTGGGCTCTGCCAGTATGGGAACACAAACCCCGATTTTACCGAGGCACCCTTTGACCATTCGACCTAGTGCATATTCGGAATCCATAGTGACCATTCCAAGCTAGGACAGGTTGCTTACCCGATTTAGGTTGTTTGAAACCACTGCGTGCATAGTGAAACCCTAGCTCCTGACAAAATAGGACAGGGAAACCCTACCCCAACATAGGGGTGTTTTGGCTCTCACTTATCTGTTATGTGCTGTCAGAGTGTATCTCTACAGGGGTTGCATGTATCAGTTTGCAAGTCTAGGTATCAGGTCTGCGGGCATTAGAATCTGAAGAATCAGTTTTACCCGAGGATATCTGATTTGAGACAGAATTTTGGGGGCAGAATTCAGTAGAGGGCACAGTCATCCTACTATTCTCACATCTGTTTTGGTGAAGTTAGGCTGAGATACTGCATGTTTTCTCTTTTGCTAGGTAGTCTGGGAACCATAGCTTCAGAAGGCTCCGATATCCCCCGAGGTTCATCGAACTTGTGCTAATAGACTTTGTCAGGTCAGAGATTCAGTTCAAGGGCAATCAGTGTTCCTTTGCCAGAGGCAGGGTAAAAGGGCCAGTCAGGCACAAATCACCAGTTCAGCAGTTACCAGATCAGTGGCCCTTATCCACCCCACCAGTGAACAGTCAGGCTGAGGTCTCAGTTTCTACTGTAGGGATAGATACCAGTTAGTTAGATGGATCAGCAGAACACATCAGGGATGGAGGCAATGATGCGTCAACTCCAAGAAAGTATGAAACTCATGCAGTAAGACGCTGCCCGGCAAATGGAATTTGCCAAACAGCAGGCTGCGATCATGGCCCAGCAGGCAGAGCTAATCACCAGATTGCAACAGCAAAACGGAGCATCTGCTTCGCATCAAGCTCCCCCCCCACCAGTAGATCCAATACCTGGGGAGACGCCAAATGTCCAAGAAAGTACAGACATTCCGACAGGGCCGGCTCCGCCCCCAATCTTACCCCAGCTGTCTAAAGCACCAATCAACCCATCGGACTCTCCCTTTAAGTTCGAAGTAGACCATACAGCGTTGAAATTGAGCAAGCTTGAAAATTTGTTCAAGAAATCCCAAGGGGTAAAGTCCATCCCGGACATTGAGAACGGGTACACCGACGCAGCTGTGACACTGCCGGACAGGTTCAAGATGCCTCACATCGACCGTTTTGACGGGTCAGGAGATCCCATGGTCCACCTGAGTTTGTTTTCAGATGTTCTGCGCCCGATGGGCTTGACAAGATTACAGAAGCTTTCCCTTTTTGGCAGGACCCTGTCGGGTATTGCGGCCATCTGGTACGCCAAATTGGAGGATTCAGTGAAACGAAGCTGGGAGGAGATGGCCAAGGCCTTCGTCGCACAATATTCATACAATACCCAAATCGAGATTACGACCCGTGATGTTGAGACGACGAGACAGGAGCCTAAGGAGAGCTTCTCAGAATTCGTGGCCCGCTGGAGGGCCAAAGCCTCAATGATGACCATTAGGCCAACGGATAAGGATCAAATACGGATGGTTGTGCGCAACCTCCAGCCCAAACTAATGCAGAAAATGATCGTGCTCCCCTTCCCTACCTTTTCAGATTTGCATGAGATGGGAGTACAGATCGAGGATGCTATGAGGCAGGGCCTCATTAACCAGGAGAATGAGCAGCCCAGGAGGGTGTTTACCCGCAGTTCGAATGCGACCTCCAGTGGTGATGCAGCTGCAAGATCTTCTGAAGTGGGCATGGTCACCACCACCACATCAAAAAAAGCTACCCAATTCGCCGGTGCGTCCGGAAGTAGCTCACAGACGGCCAAATATCCACCCCGAGTCAAGAGGGTTTTCACCCCACTTTATATGCCTTTGTCAAAGGCTCTAGAGGCCTTAATTCGGAAAGGACATCTGAAACCATTGGAACAACGGCCTTTACCTGATTCTCTCCCTCCAAAGCATGACCATACTAGGTACTGTGCATACCATCAACAAACCGGTCATGACACTGACAGTTGCTTTCGTCTGCGCCATGATGTACAAGATCTGTTTGACAACAGGGTCATCCCCGCGCCAGTCCAGCAAAGTCTATCGGCACTCGACCAGTGAACCTATGGGGGATAATGTGATGTGATCGAGGGATGAACCACCTGCGGGCGGCGTTCAGTTTATTTCAGATATGGTGTATGGCATGCACTGTTTTGAGTATTTGCCAATGCTAGCTTTTGTGCTTTCTGACTTGGGTATTGGGTCAGTCTTGTTGTTTTGTTTTGAGTCTGTCTTTTTGTTTTGAGTCAGTCTCTTTTTGTTTTGGGTCTGTCATTGTTGTATCGAGTCAGTCCTGTTGTATAGAAGTCGGGTGATTCCGGGGGGTGTTACCTCGGGCGTCACCATTTTGTTTTGTGTTTATCTTTTCGTTTTGTTTTGAGTCTGTTTCTGCGAGGGAACCAGTTGTGCCAACAGATTTTGAATGAAACAGCAGTGATTTTCACACTCTCGTATTTGCTTTTGCCTTGTGCCAGTTATGCCGGAAGTTTTGAATGAGATGGCAGTATTTGACTAAGAACTCTGCCT
This sequence comes from Camellia sinensis, assembly GCF_055761805.1. Taxonomy (NCBI): domain Eukaryota; kingdom Viridiplantae; phylum Streptophyta; class Magnoliopsida; order Ericales; family Theaceae; genus Camellia; species Camellia sinensis. The sequence goes on along the minus strand of NC_138969.1, from coordinate 36,909,285 downwards.
TTTTTGTGCCTTGAAGTCATTGTAATAACCTGAGTTTTTCAAAACCTTTTAAACATTGTGATGAAAACAAAGGGGAAGGAATTCCTCGGGATTTGCAAAACTTTGATCAAATTGAGAGAAAGAGAGGCGTGCTAAGCCCTTAATGAATGAAATCATGTTTGTTAACGTGAGTACTGAGAAGGATCCTGGCTTGATCCATATTGGTCCCACACCGTCTTCAGCGTGAGCGATTAGTCGCTTTCTTAAAAGATTTCAAAAAAATGTTTTACGCGGTCCTGCGAAGACCTATGTGGAATCGCTCTTGAGATTGTGCAGCTTAGGATCGCTCTCAGCCTCGAGACTCGACTCCTCATTTTCAAACCTTGGACTAAAACTCAGAAAGTTCAAAGGTCAACTACAATGTAAGGCCTGTGTGACCAGATCCAGAGCAGCCCGTGAATTAGCGACAACAAAGTCAGATCAAGAAGCTTGCGAAGCTAGATCAGGAACACCCCTCGAACTAGGGGTAAGAATTTCAAATGTGCTCAAAGAGTCCAAGATGAAGATCGGCAAGAATGCCAAACCCCAGAAGGGAGGAAAGAATAAGACATTGTTGAAGGACAACCGAGTTCCTATCCACAAACACTAGGGGCGAATTCACCCTCCATTGGATGGACTCTTGCATCGTCAGCGAACAACAGCCATTCCCCTGGATTCAGATGACTTCGGGATCTTAAAACCATTTGACATGGACAAAGCTATACTTTAACCCTTGAGAGGCTCGCTGGGCCGAAAACCCGGAAGGGCGGCCCAGGCAAAAGTTAGAGCAAGAAAAGAAGAAAAATAACAAAAAGAGAAAAGAATAAAAGAACAAAAAAGAAAGATGCAAAGAAAAGAACAAAAAAAAGAAAATCAAAAAAAGAAAAGAAAAGAAAAGAAGACAAAAATTGAAAAAAAGAAAAACATAGCTCGCAAGGTCGAAAACCCGCAACGGGCGCCTTGGCAAAAGTTAGAGCCTAAAAAGTGAAGGTTAATTACCCGAGTGTACCTTAACCCCGAACTACGTGAGGCTTGATTCCCATCTTTGGGATACGTAGGCAACTTCATTCTGAAGTCCAGCCGTAAAACACTTCAAATTCGATTGTGTCCATGCGATGGTTTTGGTCATCTTTGTCTTCTCTATATCTGAGAGTCTAGTTGTGTTCGTCGCTCTGAGGACTGACTACAATGCGCTGCGATGCTATCCAAACAAGGGGCAATTTTCCGTTGCCATTCAAAACGCCACAGTGTCATTTCAAACAAGGGGCAACTTTCCGTTGCCATGCAATGTCCTTCAGACAAGGGGCAATTTTCCATTGCTATGGGTCCGAGGTTGTGCATCTCAAGAGTAGGTTCCGTGCTCGTTGAGCAGTGGTCGTTTGCAAAAATAGTTTTTGAGAATTTTTACTGAGGTTGACTAATCTTCTCAAAAAGTACTCCATTTTTCAAAACTGGACCATTTCTTGGACCCAAAAAAGGAAAACTCTCAGTGCTCATAGCCTGACTTGCATGATTTTAAATCAGAAAATTGAACAAGCATGTTAATCGAACTCTCATTTTGGTCAAAATTGTCTTAGCAGAAAGCCAAAAACAAAAAATGGTCAAAATGATGAACTAGGGGCACAGTTGAGTCAGGTGTTCTGTCTTTTCCTCTTTGTCAAAATACTTGCCAAAAAGGGCACTCTACTTGTCGGAAAGGGCACCGTATTCGCCAGAAAAGGGCACAACAAAGGACAGAAAGCTCTCACATCCTCCAAGCAACGAGGTATCAAGCAAAGTGCGAAGCACGAACTAGAATGAGGCAAGATATTCCACTCCATCATCTGGACAGATCTTATCACGTCCAAACTCCCAGCAAAGCATCATCAACTGATGTTAGTTACAGATTTTCTACACACCCAGTTGTAGCGCAACCTTTCCGTGGGAGGAATTCACTGTGAGCAGAAGAAAGAGAATCTAGCAGAATGCTAGGGGCACGAGCCCACAATTTGCTGTTTATCCATCAACCACCCAGGGGAGGGATGAAAAATGAGAGATTGAAGAATAGAGAGATGTGCGATGAGAGGAAAAGTGAGAAGAGGGCTTTTTCAGAAAAAACAGAGCTTGAGGGCCGAGTGATGTGAGAACCACAAATGAGAAAGGGTGGGAAACACTACCCGGTGAAACAGGCTCCCTGTGCACGTCTAAGTGTCGTGTCTTTTTGTTTTATCTCGATTCTTGTTTTGAGTCGTTTCGAGTGTTACTCGATGTGTCTAGGTTTTGTGCCTTTTATTTCCTTGTTGAGTCGTTTTGCTGTGTTTAGTCGTAGGCTCAATACTTGGTCGAAAACTCATCTCTCAATTTCAAAAATAAAATCGTTTTGCGCTCCGAGTGCCGTGCCGTTCTCCACATTTATACAAAACAGAATTTGTTCTTTCATAAAATTGCAGGATTCAACCCAGGTCATGTGAGAACAGTAGAACCAGGACCTATCTGAAGCTATATATGGTTCTGGACTGCAAAGCAAAAGCAAAAGAGGAAAATGTCGGGTATCTGAGTTTGTTTCAACTTCAGTAAGTTCCGGGACTACATTCCGTGTGTACCTCTTCAGGTCTTGCCAACGCTCCGAAGTATGAATGTACCTTTACCTCAAGCTCAAGATCAAGTCTGCTTCAAGCCAGAATAGGCAATCAGAAGTGCTCTCCTTGAGGACCGTTTCGTGCCAGGGACATCTTGGCCGTGTTTGCAATGAGTTCCTAAGAGACCAGCTGCGACGGTGGAAACTAGAGTTCGAATGGCTGATGCCTAGAACATAAAGGTTCGGGATTTCCGGGACTAAAGTCTGGTTTAAATACCCAGGGGTGTATCCCCGGCTTGAAATCTGTATGGAAGCCCCATAGGTTGAGATAGCGTGTATGCACCTCAATTCTGGATACTGAACCAACCTAGTCTGTCACCCCGTTGGAGAATAGGGAAAGTTGTGAATGTAGTGAGGAAGAAAAGTGGCATCCCAAGTGTTCTACGTGAAGGACCCTTGTTAGCATTTCAGAGCCTTTGTACTGTAAGTTGAAGGTAAGTGTTCGAAGAGCACGAGGGGAGATCCCCGTCAGAGTAGAGCGGTTCATCGCCACTCACCTCATGAGGTGCTTTCTAAAGCGCCGCTTTGTCCATTTATTGCTTTCCTTAAGCATCATGCATTGTAATGCATTATACCTATCAAGTTTCTTTCTCATTCATGCACGATATTGTATGTACGGTTCATTCAAAGAAGTTCCGTTTTAAGATCATTTATTTAGTGTACCAATCACACTTCATTCATCTAGTGTATCAATCACACTTTTCACTTTTAGTGTATCAATCACACTCTGTTCACATAATACATTTATCACACTTTGTGTTCACTTTTAGTGTATCAATCACACTTCTCACTTTTAGTGTATCAATCACACTTTGTTCACATAGTGCATCTATCACACTTTGTGTTCGCTTTTAGTGTATCAATCACACTCTATTCACTAAGTGCATCTATCACACTTTGTGTTCGTTTTTAGTATATCCATCATACTTGTTCACTAAGTGCATCTATCACACTTTGTGTTCCCTTTTAGTATATCCATCATACTTGTTCACTAAGTGCATCTATCACACTTTGTGTTCACATCTAGTGTATCAATCACACTCTGTTCACATAGTGCATCCATCACACTTTGTGTTCGCTTTTAGTGTATCAATCACACTCTGTTCACATAGTGCATCTATCACACTTTGTGTTCACTTTTAGTGTATCAATCACACTCTGTTCACATAGTGCATCTATCACACTTTGTGTTCGTTTTTAGTATATCCATCATACTTATTCACTAAGTGCATCTACCACACTTTGTGTTCGCTTTTAGTATATCCATCATACTTATTCACTAAGTGCATCTATCACACTTTGTATTCCCTTTTAGTATATCCATCATACTTGTTCACTAAGTGCATCTGTCACACTTCGTGTTCACATTTAGTATATCAATCATACTTTGTTCACTAAGTGCATCTGTCACACTTTGTGTTCACCTTTAGTGTATCTATCACACTTTGCTCACTTCACCCTTTGTATATCAATTACACTTTGCTCAAATAGTGTATCTATCACACACTCACTTTGCCCATTTTGTGTATCAATCACACACGCTCACACTATGCCTACTTTGTGTATCAATCACACGCATTCACTCTGTGTATCAATCACACACTCCCGCTTTGTGTACCTATCATACTTGTTCACTTAGTGCATCTATCACACTTTGTGCTCACCTTTTTGTGTATCAATCACACGCATTCGCATTGTGTATCAATCACACACTCTCGCTTTGTGTATCTATCATACTTGTTCACTTAGTGCATCTATCACACTTTGTGCTCACCTTTTTGTGTATCAATCACATGTTCACTCTGTGTATCTATCACACATGCACACTGTATTCGCAGTGAGAATTCCATAATTTTCTTACATCCTTTTCTGCACAAGGTGTAGTTTGGCTCGAGTTTACTTGCTTGCCTAGCATTCGCTTAAAATGTTGCATTTATTTCGCATAATTGCTTCATTACAGCTCTCTTTGCATGATCATGAGTGATGTCCGGCTTCACGTAGCGTATAAGTCCAATTTTCAAACCGGCTTCGCGTAGCGTATAAGTCCAATCTTCAAAATATTTCTGCATATCATTTTGCATTTTGCGCCTGCCTGCGGGCATGCCTGTGGGCACATCTTTGTTATTTTGTATGTTTGTCTAAGTCTTCGGCCTTGTCAAAAATGGGTCGTCTCTAGGCTTTGACATTCACTCCCGTCACTTATGACTTTCGAGTTCTGTCAAAGAGGGGCAACTGTAGACAACCCATTTTTGACCGACCTTAAGACTCAGATGTCACCGATTGAGCGCTTGGTGATGTTGCATATCATGCTCGTTCAGAGGTTTCAGAGTCTCGGCTGCGAGCCTTGCCTCCGGACTTTCGGACTCTTTCGTGCTTTGCCTCGGTTTGCGAACCAGGCTCTGTTTTCTCTGTTTTCTCTTCCCGAAGGGAGGGAGAGGTCTCGTAGATCATCTCTCAGTGGCCGTAGGCTACGTTTCGTGGTCGTAGGCCATTTTTCCCGTTTGGAGTCCGGTTTCCGGTTCTTCGGAGCCGTTGGCCGTGTGCCTCGGTTCGGGACCGCTTAACCACCTCCGTTTGCTCCGGTTTTTGGCATGCATCTCATTTACTCCCTTTTGAAGGACACTGCGGTCCGAAAAACCAACTTCGTGGTCGAACACCACTTCCGGTGCCTAACAGTCAGATTTTGGGGCCTCGGGCTGCGCGTTTCGGCCCCCGAACCTCCATTTTGCATCGGTTTGAGTTCATTTTTGGCAGGGACCTCTGTTTCATTGTTAGGAAGGTCGTAGAAGGGTGGGAGGCCAGTAAGTGTTCTGAAAACCAGTTTTATTCCTCCATCGCCCTCCGTCGCCCGTTTTTCTCACTTGAAAGCCAATGTTGACCACCCTAAGGCCACTTTTTCCAGCCCTAAACCACATATTTGTGTTGTACACACCTGGGAGGCCACCAATATCACATGGCCGGCCAGTAATTCTGTTTGAACCTTTTGAACCCTTCCTAAAAGTGGCCTTTTCTCTCTCCTGGTTCATTCTCTCCAGTTTTTGACCACATGGTTGTGTTGTGCACACATGGGACGCCACCAATCTGGGGTGGCCGGCCACTAATGTTTCTTGAGCCTTTTGACCCTTGGCCGGCCGGCCATGGGGAGAGCCGGTCGGCCACCTAAACCCTAGGAAACCGGCAAGCCATGATCCTCTCTCCAGGTACTTTACAGAAATGTATTCTGTTTCCCTCCAGATTTTGTATCCGGGGGGCTGCACTTTTGGGGGGAAACTTGAATTCCTTTCCCCCCCATTTTTCCCCCATTTTTCTCCACTCTCTTGCCTATATAACAGCACCTCCAGCTCCCATCTGAAGGGTTACAAAATTTTGGTTTGGAGCTCCTACATTGTATCTCTCTCTCTCTACACTCCAACCCTCAAAACCTCCCAAACCCTACACCATTTCTACACCACCACCTAGCACCACACCACCACCATCCATTCCAGCCACTTGGAGCTATTTTCCAGAGCTAAGGAGCCACCAAACATGGTCCAAGAGTTGTCAAAGATTTGGTCTTCAAGGGTAAGTCTTCTCCTCCCTCTTTCTTGCCTTATTTTGCTCAATATATTTGCCATACTTTGTTGCATATTTGGGCTCCGACTCTAACTGAAAATAGCATTGTTTTGAGGTCTTTTTCATGTTTGTTTAAGGGCCTCTCCCTGTTTGAGGCTTCCTTTTTACACTTGCTTCTTTACCTCTCTTGTATGCCTCTTTCTTGCATAGTATTTTAGGGCTATTTGTAAACTATTTTGAGCTCGGTTATAAAATGTAAAGTGGCTTATTTTGAGCCCTTCTTCAACATTTTTGAAGGGCTCTTCACTTTTTGAGGCTTCCTTTTGTCACTTGCCTCTTTATCCCTCTTTTAGCCTCATTTTTGCATGTTTTGTTAGCCCCTTGTGCTTATATTTTTGGGCTCTAGTCCGAACTATAAATAGCCTCATTTTGACCCCCTCTTCATGTTTGATCAAGGGACCTTTGCTTTTTGAAGTTCCCTTTTTGCTCTTTGTGTTTAAACCTCTTTTTAGGCCTTATTTTGCATAGTATTTTAAGCTTGCATGTGCACTGTTTTGGGTTTGGTCACTAACTGTAAAACGCCATGTTTTGGGCTCCTCTTAAACTTTGTTGAAAGGTCCTCCTCTGTTTGAGGCCAGAAACCATCACTTGCTTCTTTGTCTCCCTTTTGGCCCATCTCTTGCACAATAGTTTATCCATACTTGTGTTTGTTTTCGTGGCTTATTGTAAACTGTAAAGTGCTTCATTTTGATCCTCTATTCAACTTTTTTGAAGGGCTCTTGGCCATTTGGGGCCAGCAGCTACTACTTGCTTCATTACCTCTCTTACGGGGCCATTTTTGCATGCTAGCTTAGTCCTATTTGTGTCCATTGTTTGGCTTTGCTTAAAACTGTAAATATGCTTGTTTTGGGACTGTTTTAATTCTGTCTTCACACTTCATGTTCAACTAATGCATGCTTTGCATAGTCATAGGTCATTCCATGTACCTAATTTCATGTTTCGGGTCTCATCCCATGCATCGGGTACCATGTTTCCATGTTTCGGGACCATTTTGCATCACATTTCAGTACTGAAATTTGCATGACTGCATACCATGTTCCATGCCTTGCCATGCTTTGGTAGAGTGGCATTCGTGCCTTAGGTTCGGTCCTCGGTTTGCGTGCACGTGTGCACGCATCTCGAGTGTCTCATTTTCATCTAATGGCCTCTTATGTGAGTGTGGCTAAGGTCCACTCATGTTGGTATAAGTCCATTGTGCATTGTGTATGCCATTTCATTTCATAGCATTGCGTATGCTAGGTTGTATGTTAGCACATTGTGTATACCTCGTTGCATTGTGCATCGTGTATGCCGTCTCATAGCATCATGCATGCTAGGTTGTATATTAGTTACATTCATGCATGTCATACATATTGCATTGTATTTGGGATAGGAGTTAGCCCGAGCACGGGAAACGAGGGACGTTTCGTACTTCGAGTGACGGAACATGTCTCAATTCCCAGTCACCGATACTCCGGATTATCCATGATGGAGTCTAGGTCTTGTTGTGTTTATATGTGCATTCACTCCATATTGAGTCGTGCAAATCGACTCCTCAGCCATCATGCATCGATATGCGTTATTGGTGGCACGAGGATCGAGGACTACACTCCCCGAAGAGTAGTCATGCATACATTTGTCAAAATACATTGCCATGCCCTTTTCCTGCTCTCTGTTGCAGCAAATCAAGAATCAGTAGCCTTTCAAAAGCCTTGCACAGCATTCCAGCATCAATCGCAAACAGAGGCTAATTAGGGCATCGCAGTGGATTTCCGAGCCAAGCAACCCGAGCATGCACCATTCATCATCCGGAGCGGAGTCGAGGTAGTCCCTAGCTTGCATGCTAGTTTACAGCTTTCCTAATTTAATTTGCTAATTAATTAGGATTTTGTAATTATTTGGACTGTAATATTCATTCGGGACTGTATATTATTTATTCAGACCCTCTGCGCGAGGGCAATGTTGTAATAAGTGTGCGTGTGTGTGATGTATGTCTTTCAACCCCACGTCTTTCTCCCTTTTATTTACCAGCTTATGATGGTTAGATTAGGGCATGTTTCAATTAGCATACATTATGATAGCATGTTTGCATTCATTCATCTGTTTTGCATGCACCGGGCTCGGCGCATCATACTAACTGCATTGTATTTTCAATTCCAAGTTGAATACATATTAGCTGTAGCATTTCATATGCCATGTTTAAAATAGCCGAGCCTGCTATAGTTGCATTTTTGCATGTGTTGCATTAGGCACTTCTGTATAGTTAGGATCATGCATGGATTTCTAATTAGCTTATGTTTTGGCTTGGAGTACTCGGTAAGTTTTATGCTTTAGCATCCTTGCATGCGTGTGAGTGACTGCCATGATAGCATGCTTGCCATGAGGCTAATTGCTTATGTGATATAACTGCCTGAATGCTTGTGGGTGAAGGTTGTGTTATTTGGATTGGAACAATTCATTCACTGTGTGTTTTGAGCCCACTAGATAGTGGCAAAATCATGTTTTCTAAGCCCACCTGAGGGTGGCAAATCCACGTCTTAGCCTACTTGCGAGTAATACCATCAAACCATTTTCAAACAAACAAACATGAAATGTTTCGTTCCAATTCAGGCGATCCGATCTATACTTGTATGCTGTGCGCATCACATAGTAAATCTAGGCTAATAACCGGAATAAGAACGCATAATGTTTTCAAAAATAGATATCATGGTTATTAGAGGCCGATCTTTGATCGGGCGAGCGGGGGTGCTCACGAAGTGACCTTCTCCAATCGTACCCAAGTTCCCGAGCCGAGGCAACTTTGGTGATGACGGACACGTGGCCTTAGGCAAACGAGTCAGGGTTTCCTAAATTTTCCCAAAATAAAATATTTAGGTGGCGACTCTGTATCTGGCAAAGCAGTCCATGTTTGGCACTTCTTTCAAAATCTGTTTTCTCAAAACGATTTGTCGGATTTGGACTCTTTGGTTCAGATTTAGAACCGTGACAAATTGAGAGTCCGAACTGTAGTGGGCCCAATATCGAACGGAACGGGGGGACTCGTTCCTCCAGGGGCGTTCAGGGACGTCTACACCATTGTACCCTTAGTTATTAATAATACTACATCTTCTTCTTACTTGCTTGAGTCTTCAAACTTATGGCATGGTAGACTAGGACATGTTAATTATGGATCTTTGCGTAGATTAATTAATATGGAATGTTTACCTAAATTTGATATTGATTCAAATCATAAATATGAAATTTGCGTTGAGGCAAAATTATCTAAAACTCCTTTTCATTCAATTGAAAGAAGTACGGAACCACTTGAATTAATTCATAGTGACATTTGTGATTTTAAATCAATTCAAACTAGAGGTGAGAAAAAGTATTTTATCACTTTTATATATGACTATACTAGATATAGTTATGTTTTTTTAATTCGAACCAAGAATGAAACTTTAGAAACTTTCATTTAATATAAGAATAAAGTTGAAAATCAACTTGGTAAGAAAATCAAGAAACTTAGAAGTGATAGAGGTGGTGCATATGAATCACCTTTTGGTGAGTTTTGTAAAGAACATGGAATAATTCATCAAACTACTGCTCCTTACTCACCTCAGCAAAATGGAATTGCTGAAAGGAAAAATAGAATTTTAAAAAAAATGATGAATGCCATGTTAATAAGTTCTGGATTACCTCATAACTTGTGGGGGGGAAGTAATACTTTCTGCTAATTATATTTTAAATAAAATACCCCGAAAGAAAGTGAATCAAACACCTTATGAAATGTAGCATGGTAGAGTACCATCCTACAAATACTTAAAAGTGTGGGGGTGTTTAGTTAAAGTGGCTATTCCTAGTCCTAAAAAGACTAAGATAGGTCCTAAGACCATTGATTGCATTTTCATTGGTTATGCCAAGAATAGTAGTGCATATCAGTTTTTGATTCATAAATCAGAACATTCCAAAATGCATGTAAATACTATTATTGAATCTCGGAATGCATCTTTCTTTAAACATGTATTTCCAAATAAGACTAGACAAGAGACTAGTAATAAGAAAAGATCTTTTGATACTATTACTAGTAATGATCAAGAATATGATCAAGAACAAGAGTTAGAGCAAAATGAGGAAGAGGAATCTATGCGTAGTAAACGTGCTAAAACCTCTAAATCTTTTGGTCTAGATTTCCTAACTTTTTTGTTAGAAAATGAGCCTTTAACTTTTAAAGAGGCTATGTCCAGTCTTGAAGCTCCTTTATGAAAAAAAGCTGTCAACAGTGAAGTTGAATCCATCTTGCAAAATCACACTTGGGAATTGGTGGATTTGCCACCAGGTTGTAAACCTCTTGGGTACAAGTGGATTTTCAAAAGAAAATTGAAAGCGGATGGATCAATTGACAAATACAAGGCAAGACTTGTGGTCAAAGGTTTTAAACAAAAAGAAGGTCTTGATTACTTTGACACATACTCACCGGTTACTAGAATAACATCAATTAGAATGCTAATTGACATTGCATCTCTATACAATCTAGAAATTCATCAAATGGATGTTAAAACCGCTTTCTTAAATGGTGAGTTAGAGGAAGAAATTTACATGGACAACTAGAAGGGTTTTCTGTTCTAGGGAAAGAAAAGAAAGTGTGTAAATTGGTTAAATCATTATATAGTTTAAAGCAAGCGCCAAAGCGATGGCATGAGAAATTTGACAAGGCAATGATGTCAAATTGATTTAAAATTAATGAGTGTGACAAATGTGTTTATATTAAAAACATAGACAAAGGTTATGTCATTGTATGTCTTTATGTAGATGATATACTCATCATAGGTAGTAATAATGACATGATTAAAACTACCAAGAAAATGTTGAACAAACATTTTGACATGAAGGACATGGGCATTGCTGATGTAATTCTTGGTATGAAAATTACCAAAGCATCATAAGGATATGCTTTGTCACAATCTCATTACATTGAGAAAATACTTGACAAATTCAGCAAAGATGATGATCATCTTGCTAGAACACCTGTAGATGTTAATTTGTATCTTTCTAAGAATGTACAGGAAAGTATTTCTCAATTAGAGTATGCCCAAATTATTGGAAGGTTAATGTACTTGATGAACTGCACTCGCCCAGATATAGCTTATGCAGTAAGTAAATTAAGTAGATATACGAGTGACCTAGGAGTAGAACACTGGAAAACAATTATAAAGGTTCTAAGATATCTTTGATTTACTCGTAACATTGGGCTGAATTTTACTAGATATCCAGTAGTACTTGAAGGATACTGTGATGCAAATTGGATATCGGATACTAGAGACTCAAAGTCCACCAGTGGGTATGTCTTTACTCTTGATGGGGTGGCTGTATCTTGAAAATCTTCCAAACAGACTTGCATTGCTAGGTCTACTATGGAATTAGAATTCATAGCTTTAGACAAAGCAGGGGAAGAGGCAGAATGGCTTCGCCACTTCCTTGAAGATATTTCAATATGGCCAAAATCGGTGCCTGCTATATGCATACATTGTGATAGTCAATCAGCTATAGGTAGAGCACAGAGTCATATGTATAACGGTAAGTCACGACACATTCGTCGTTGACATAACACCGTGAGACAACTGCTCTCTAATGGAATTATTTTCATAGAACATGTTAAGTCTAAAGACAACATAGCGGATCCACTAACCAAAAGGTTAGCAAGAGAGTTAGTTAAGAATTCATCGAGGGAAATGGGACTTAAGCCTATTAAATAAGAGTTACCACAACGACAACCCAACCTAGTTGACTGGAGATCCCAAGATCTAGGTTCAAAGGGACAACCGAGTTGTGAATGACTCAGAAGGATGACTAGGGAGTCTAACTCCTACCCATTTCTATGATGAAATAGTGATGTCTGCAGCGTTTTAGGTTAAGTAAAACTTTTAATGATTCTTATATCTAAGTTAACCTAGTGGAGTATAGCAGGATACTCTTCATAAGAATCACCTATGTGAGTGTGAACTGAGCCGGTTCTATTAGATTTGTGAAGGGCTACAATTCTCTAGAGCACTCATGAAAGACCAGGTTGTTTAGGGCCAAAATGAACACAATAGTGAGAACTAAACTGTGTCTGGGAATATACTGTGTGCGTTCTATTGTCTTGGTTTACACAAACGGCTGAACAGTTCAAGACATCATGTTCACTGGTAAGCTAGTAAATCCGATAGTGTCTTACAAGGGAAGGTTCAAAGCCAAAAGCTACCTATCCTTTGTAGAATATTACCAATTTATGTACTCTCTGTATTTACATCATGTTGTTGCATTTTCTCTCTGTCAATTTCATTCATGTGGGGGACTATTAGAAAATTTATAAAGACGTAGTTGTGAATTGAAATAGACTCCATTTTGAATGAAAGGGTGTAACCTTTCATGGTGTCTTTTTGTTTTATAGAAAGGGTCAAACCTCCACTTGAATGAAAGGGTGCAAACCTTTCATGGTGTCTCTTTATTTTAAAGGAAGGGTTATGTCCCTTCTTCATACCTTTTCTATTCAAATTGAATAGGTGCCAACAAAGCCTATATAAAGGCAGCCCCATTCCAATTTTGATTGATTCCGAAAATCAGCCTGCAGATTGTCTAAATTGCTGTCCAATTTTTCTCTAGTGCATTTATTCTTCATATTTAGTTTTAGAATAAATTAAAGAGAGTATAGATCACAGGTTTGGTTCGCCGAACAAATTGTTTGGAGTGCTACTACAATTTGTGAAGATCATTGTATCCTGGGAGATAGACGCCACTCAACCGTAAGCACCGTAGCGGGGCGAATCTGTCTTAAGGACAGAGCGTCACACACTGGACTTGGTCTTTAATTATTGATTCGGTTCAACAAAATAATTTCTGTAAGTTTATTTTATTTTGTTAGAATTATTTTTAGTTTATTTTATATACATGGAAGATTGTTCCAACAATTTCACCAAATAAAGGGAAGGCTAAACAGGGGAGAAAAGACATTGTTATTGCCTAGAGAGGAACAATCCAGCCCTTGGAATGGGTTAATGACTTGCAAATTCTTTTAGTCCCACGTTCAAAGCTACTTGGAGAGGAAGATGATGATCCTAACACTACAAGAATTAACACTTTTGGCAACAAAAAAATTGGTCGCTAAAAGTCAATTTTTGGTCGGCAAAAGTTATCCGCGACCAATTTTTTTGGTCGCTACTTTGGTCGCCAATTGAGGGTCGGCAAAAGTAATTCGCGACCAAAATTGTGGTTGGTCGGCAAAAGTTGGATTTCGCGACTAAATTTTTGGTCGCTAAATATTTAATTACCGCGACTAATTTATTTTGTCGCCAAAGCACTTTGGTCGCGAAAAGTAATATTTTCCCGACCAAAAAGTTTGGTCGCCAATTGTGACATTCCGCGACCAAAAATTTTGGTCGCCAATCGTGACATTCCGCGACCAAAAAATTTTGGTCGCCAATCATGACATTCCGCGACCAAAAAGTTTGGTCGTCAATTGTGACATTCCACGACCAAAAAAGGTTTTGGTCGCCATTTGTTACTTTTCGCGACCAAAACTTTTGGTCGGTAAAAGTAAGTTTCCACGACCAAGAACTGTTTTGGTCGGTAATAGATGTATTTTTTGCGACCAAAACTCTTGGTCGACAATTGTCATTTTTTGCGAAAAAAAATAATTTATTTGTCGCGACTAATAAATTGGTCGCCAAAACAGGAAAACAATACACCTGTAATTCTTAATAATTCATTCAATCCATAATAAAGCTATAATTTTAAAGCATTATTCAAATTAACTGAATCATTAACATTCGAAACAATACATAATTCATTAACATTCGACACAATACAACTATTCTAAGTTTTCATTCACAAGTCACACCCATCTAGCATAACAAATTGAAACAATACATAATTCAGATTTACAGCATCAGGAAAATTGCTTAATCCACTAAGTTGCCTTGATAGCCAATCAAAAAGATCCTTGCGCCCTTCCGTGCCACGCTTCGCATCCATCAAAGCAGTAGTGATGTAAGGCACCTAATAAAGAAACAGAATTGGAAAATTTACTAATGAATGGGGCAGCAGATGCACTAATTCGCTCATCATAGGAACTGTGGTCAACCTGCAGCTCTGAAACAGGGGGAACTGAAGGCTGAACAGACACTAATGATTGTTCTGGATTACTATGTACTGCTTCAATGCGTAAAACTTCTTTTGAAAAGCATTTTTGGAAAGATTGAGATAGATGGGATGCTGCTGCTGGCTGTGGTTCTTCAAGTGCATCAGTTAATGCCTCACCGATCAAGGATGAACTGGAGGCCTTGATTGTGCTTGTATGCAGATCTAGCTTTGACTGGTTGAATGGCTCTGGTAGCGTTCCCTCTGGAACTTCCCCCTGAATGCTAAGAGATATTGTTAATTACGCAAGCTATGCCAAAAAAAATCAGGATGACAGTGCAAGCAAAACAAAAGACAGATGATTATAGACAATAATATCTTTAAAAGTACATCAGAGGCAAAATGCAGATATAGAATATAGACCAAATTGTTCTTAAAACGCAAAGCCAACTTCCTAACTGGGGACAATCATTCATACTTCTGGTTCAGACCATCAAAAAGTCGCAGGACGCGTCTCTAACTTGTCACCATGACACTAATACTGATAACTGAACTAGAGTTTTGCATTCTACACAATTAAATAGTGTAGTGAAAATTGATTATGCTGAAATTTGGGAATGATGTACAGAATTAGGTTTTAATTTGTGAAATTGGCACCTTTCTGTGTAATTTGGTCTGTCAAATTTATTCTTTGTTTGGGTTAATTGATGTTAGAAATTAGGATTCGAATTGCCAACCCAACAAAACCGACCACACCAAACCTCCCACTACAAAACCAAAAGATTCAGTTATTTGTATAGTATGGTCAGTTTCATTACCATTTTATAGGAAACCAACATGTTCAGTATGGGGCCAATTTTGCTTTATAAACTGTCCGAACCAAACCAATTACACACTTACATACAGGTTCACGAAATCAATCTTAAAACTTCATAGAAAAATATGTATACCTCATGATGGGCTTTAAAGAAATCCAATAGTCTACCCTGAAAGACCTTCCTCGTGTGTGAATTCCCACTAGCCAATTTCAGCATGCCCTCATTCTTAATAGCATCAACATTCATAGTAACATGAAGATCAGGCTTCATACAACAAGGTCGCTCATCATGTACAAGTACCTTCTTTATCTCAATCACTTCAGGCAAAATAAACTTCAATTGTGCTAAATGACCATGGGAGAACCTCCTACAAAAATTAAATCATGACATTACAAATCTAATGAAAAGGATTAAAAAAGAAATCCTCTGGCAATATAGAAGTTTATGTGCTTTATGTCAAAAAGTTTAAGAAACAAATAAATTCATTAATCTAATACAAATAAAATGCCATAGGAATTTTGAATTAAGCTCACAGTTTTCATTGTCTTGCCTTTTTCTTTTCAACAAAAAATGGAAACGAATAACAGGAATAGACAAACAGTCAAGGTAAAAAAGACCTTATAATTGACGATTTGGACCCATATCACTAATTATTTAGATATGGCTTTTCTATACCAAGAAGAATCCTAGAATTCAGCTAAACTGATTTATTAAAATGGTAACATCATAAATTATTAAACCTGGTTCAGTGTAACTATTTAGATATAGCATCATAAATTATAAATTATTTAGATATAGCAGATTTGACAACTTGGCTGAATGGCTTTCCATCTTCTACCTCGCTCATTACATAACCCAGCGTACCTATTCACATACAAGGATATGAAACAAAATGATAAAATTACAACTTAAAAAACGAAGCATGTTCGATATATGCAAGCAAGCATGAAGAAGAAATAAGACATTTCAAAAAAAAATAAAAAAATAAATTTAGTTAATGTAACTTGCTTTTTCTTTAATTAGTAAGGGATTTGGGTGGGGGTGTTTGAAGACAGTGTCATTTTCTTGGGAAAAAAAATTATATTTACAGATAATCAAAAGGCACATAGTGGAACATTGCAGTGGAGAATCTGTACAAGATCATTGACAGAACAGAAATGAAGTTGCAGGTTAAATTTTCTGTAATTCTGATAAATAAATAAAAGACATTAAACTCCTTTCCCTTTAAAAATTATATTATGAAATTACTATTCAAAGTGAGTCCTCTTCACTACTTATTTCTCTTGTTTCAAACTGCTATATGTTACAGTTTTGTCTTTTTCTGAATACAACTAAGAAAGCCAGAAAGATAAGATATTACACCACAATATAGACTATTTTGATTCTCCTTGTATATTAGTTTGTTGATAACCTCACTAAAGTTTACATAATAGTATGCATTAGTCTGGATCTCAGGATCCTCGTCATTCATGCATTAGAAATACTATGAAAGAATATAAGACAATTCTATTAATTTTTAACATGAGAGCAATCCTGATGAAATTTAATTGTGGATATAGTATTCCCCACACCCTAAAATTTCACCATCAAATCTGAAATAAATCAATAGAGAATGCCAACTTCCCTAAATGCATGGAACTAGGCAATATTATGGCTGGCAAGGATCTGCAAACAATATCCCCTAACAATGTTCATGAGCCAGTCCTCACACAAAATTAGCCACATGATATGACTGATAAACAATTGGACATGCATGTTGCAAATCAACACTTTTCTATATGTATATAGTAGCAAAAACCATATAGTTCAAAAGGACGAAAAAATAAAGTCTTCAAAATTGCCTCACATTATACGGACATTTCTATATAAGAAGATTATCCATCTAAGACAGAAGATGACACGACATGAGCAAGGGAACCATGTAGGATATGCGACTTACTCACCCACTAGCATAACATTCCTAGTGCTATCATCCAGTGCATGAAGAAACGCCGCTATGCCTAATTTATTTGTAGTCTCATATCCTTCATAGATATTCCAAAATAAGTGCACATAACCATATCTTAGTAATTTGCATAGAAGCAGTATCTTATCTCAAGTCATGGATGACAAGAGATTGGTCTTGGTGATAATCAGTTATTTCCTCATATCCTTAGATGGAAGAAGTATACATGGCTAATAACTAGAGAATGCATTGAACATGCGTACCCACCAATATAAATAAATATATAGATTGAGTACCTTATTCCCAATAGTCTTATGGAATCAGATGCCAAAGTCATATCTGAAATGTATTCTTCATGAACATCAAAAGAGTTGCAGCAAGTACGCTGCCTGGTATCCCAAACCTGCATTAAAGTGAAAATGAAGAAATAAAGGTGTAAGCAAACAAATTAAGATTAAGTTTCTCCAGCACTCCACAGGGTCATAACCATAAACAGTTAAACAAAAATCATGGAACACCTCAAGGGAGAAAAATAGCATTATTTTTGTTCTTTCAAATTACAATGTTATATAGAATCATAATGTTCACAAGTTTGACTTTCTGCTGAAGTTGGCATACATAATTCATCTAATCAATGTATCGGTTCTTTTGTACTATAGAACTTGATCAGTGTTGTTGTAAAACTTCATTGATATCGTTTAATAACAAAAGATAAATTGTAGCTTTTTTCTCCTGCTCTAGTCTCTGTCAAACTTATCCTCTCTTGCAACTTTTAATTAATAGCATAAATATATACGTATATATATATATATAAACAAATCAATCTCTGCAAAAATGCAAAACATATAATCCAACCTTATAAGCTTTACTTCTTATCACAAATGGAAAAAGGTTTTGACCATTGTACTAATTGATAATATTGACAACGAAGAGTTGCTACCTGGTGATACGTGCTCCGTCTTGAGCATGGCGAGCAATCTTTTCTTCAACACTCTAAAACATACTAAGGACTTCAAATACCATCTATGAGGGATTAAAAAAAAAGTTCTAGACAGAAAATCATGAGATTGAGTCTCACCTCACGACGCTGAACAGTACCCCCATATCCAGTAGCTTGGCAGAATCTCCTGACATCGTTTTTGAAATAAAAAGAAAACTTGTTTTTGGTTAGTGAGAGTGTATTTTGAAATAAAATAAACAAATAAATAAAATCAAGATAGGAAAAGATGAAAGCAGAGAGCTTTCCATTTTTGTAAAAAAACACTAATAGATGCAATCACTATCCCTTTGCTCTGTTTCTCGGCAACCAAACAAATGTTAAATAAACAAGATCGACATAGCCAAAAAACTATTTTAAATTTAATAATAAGCTTCTTGATATCTATAGATTCTCTTTCTTTTTCATGTGCTACCAAGATCCAAGATATATATACATAAGGTTTACAGTAATCAGTTCTGAATTCTGATAATTTTCCAACCAGTTGCTGTCAAATACACTGTTAGAGAGGGACAACATATATTTTGGGGAGATATGGGGGCAAGGCATCATAAATAAGCTTCGGCCCTGAGGGAACACTCCATGACCCTACAATCCACTGATAATTCATGCTAACTTTTCATATCATGCTCCCCACCCCATCATCACACAAAGTGTTTGGCCAAAAAGAAAAGAAAAGAAAATAATAAGAAGGGGGTAGCCCAATGGCCAATGGTTTGAAAAATAATTTTGTTCACAATCCTCTTTCTTGGGTGAAATCAGGAGAGTTTTGTTCACCTAATTAGACTTATTAGGGGCTTTAACCATTGTAGGGTTCTTTCAATTCAAAAAATTACACAAATAGTGTATAGAAAAACTTTATTATTTAATTATGGTAAAGCATGATTAGCAATTACATTTTTTTTTTCAAATCTTTATTGCTAATAAAGTTTTTACTTAGGATTAGACAATTACACATTGTATAAAAAAAATGTAATTACTAACCACATTTTACTATAAAGTTTGTTCGTATACTATTTTATTTAATTTTGAACTTAAAAAAAATACAATGGTTAAAGGTCTTACCTTCATTCTTTCTCAGTTTTTGCTAAATAAGCCAGGCAGAGCAAGACCAGAAAGAAAAGATCATCACAAGAGTTCCTAACACCACTTTTCACAGATCCCACCATGATCATGAGTCATGATTATTCATCCATCCATCCCAGAAGAGGGTCCACATTAGAAGTATGAAAGAAATTATAGAGAAGACCAATCACCTCAACCCCAACCACCTCAAATCTTATTGTACTTTTTAATTACACAAAATTACATAAAGATATCAATCTCAACTTTTGAGGCAACGCAATAATTTAGTTATTAGATTACTGTGTTTAATGAATCTTTCACTTTTTGGAGGTTGCACCTGTATCCAGTTTATGGCTCTATAGTATGAACAAATTATGAATTTAAAAATTATAAAAGAGCATAATTATCAACAAAAGCTTGGAAGCAAAAGGAAAGAGCTAAAGAGCATTTATCAAACTGACAAGTGTATGGAATTCAAATGAAAAAGCTAAAGTAGATTGCCATCTGCCATAAAGTGTAATCATCCCCACAAATTTGTATTTGAGAGAAAAGAAAAGAAACCTAAAATCAAGGCCAAAAAAGCAAAAGCTAAAGCTAAAGAAACCTTTAACAAAATGGATCCATAAAATTAATGAATAAAATACAAAGCAAAATGAAAATACCTTCGTGTAGCTTAAGCTATCAGTCCATTACAAGCTTGTTGAGTTCTATCAGTCCATGGAGGCAAACCAACATTGACAGAAGAATTAAGCATGTGGGTATCTGAAGAACTTGTGAATTTGCCCTTCTTAGACCACAACCAGATCTTGGAGACCGAAAAGCTTTCACCTTTGCTTCTACTGCTTATTTTCTTCCCCTCTGCATCTCCATCAGCAGTGAAATTCACATTTTGTCCTCCTCTCCCTTTCACAAATTTCCCAAATTTCCCAAACCCAAACCCAAACCCAAATTTCCCAAATTTCACAAACCTAAATTTCCCAAGAGCTTCAACAGGCAGGCTTCAAGAACAAATCACAAAATCCCCAAATTTCAGAATCAATTTAGAACAAATCAAACCCAAATTTCAGTCAAGCAAAAATCAACCCAAATTTCACAAATTTAAATAAATTTCTGAAACGAATTTAGAAAATAAAGACCTGGATTCCAGTTTGATTGATGAACTTCTTCTTTGGGATTGATTTGCAGATGAACTTCTTCTTTGGGATCGATTTGCAACCGTAGTTAATCCCAGTTGACTTCTCTGCTGCAATACAAAACATATATATATATATATATATACATAAACCCTAAAACCATCTTAAAACCCCAAATTAATGACACTGAACAACACGGTCATACAAAATCAACTCACATGTCGTCGATGGAGATAGTGGCCTAGAAGATGAATCGAGTAGGGCCATTCGTCCTGGAATGTAATCCCCTGCGTTGAAACCTAGAGCGAGAGAGAGAGAGAGAGAGAGAGAGAGAGAGTAAATTAGGGTTTGATAAGAAGAGAGATCAATAATAGAATAGAAGGATGGGTAGTGTATGTACCTGGAGGATGAGGTCGTGATATCGGCGATCTTGTCGTAGGATTTGGAAGCCATTGCGTCGCTGTGGATCGCTCACGACGGTTAGATCTCGGCCTAGGATTCAAATCTGATTTAGATTTCGATGATCTTCTCGGATCCGGCAGAGGTACCAGTGGAGGAGGAGGAGAAGGAGGAGGATCATCGACGGCGGTGGGTGTTTAGAAGAGAGAGAGAGAGAGAGAGAGAGAGAGGCACCAGCGGAGGACGGAGGAGGATCATCGACGGCAGTGGGGATCTGCGGCGGTGGCCGTGGCGATCTGTGCCGGTGGTGGTGGTCTGCGGTGAGGTGAGGCTTGGTGATGAAGGAGAATCTGTGTGAGAGGTTTGAACAAATGGTTGTAAACAGAGGGGGCGGTGAAATATATCCCAATAAAAAAACATTTCACCTTTAGCGACTAAATTTGTTTTTTGTCGCAGAATCTTAACATATAACGACTAAAATTTGGTCGGCCATTGGCTACCAGTGCATTTAGATATCAAAACGACGTCGTTTTGATATCTGCGACTAAATTGTGTTAGTCGCTAAAAGATTTTACTGTTCCCGCCCAATTTTTCACCTCCTGACATCATTTTTAGCGACTAATATTTTAAATTGGTCGCGAAAAATCACCTTTTTGCAACAAAATTACTTTAGTCGGTAATAGTATCAACGTTTAGCTACAAAATATTTTTTGGTCGGCAAATGTTATTTTTTTGCGACAAAAATTTTTTTGGTCGGCAAAAGTGGTCGGCAAATATGTAAATTCTTGTAGTGTAAGGTGCATCAAGGATTTTACTCAATTTACACTTCAAATGATCCAAGATCACCATTCACTAATACTAGTGCTAGAGACCAGGTAAATTTGATAAATCATTTATTTATGAAGTAATGTTTTTACACTAGCCTTCTCTTTATTGGTGTGCATTGGATTTCATCAATAAAGTTTTATTTTCCCAAAAAAAAAAATCTCTTCAGAATGAAATAGCTGCAGAGCCTAAAATAGACACTTCAAAGATTGCCAAAAATGAAAAACATGTATAGATTCAAACTTAGTGTGATACGGGCACACTCTGAATGAATGTGGTGCACACATTTTATTTTCTCCACACCTTTGGGTAACTTTCTGAGCTCTGGAGCATTAATGTGAACACGTTTTATATTCTCATTATTTTTTATGGTAATTTCTGGCTCCCTAACATTATTGTTTGATAGAGATAGTGGACAAGAATTTCTTTAATTTTTGAGAAAAATGTCAAACTAACATTGTATTTTCATCATATTATATTTTAGGTTCTTGAAAAGGTCGAAAGACTTGTAGAAGAACACATGGATGAAGAAATCAGAATAACTATAGTTGGCCACAGCTTGGGTGCAGCAATTGCAACCCTAAATGCAGTTGACATAGTAGCTAATGGATTGAACATGTCTATAAACCAACAAAACAAGGCCTATCGTGTCACCGCCTTTGTGTTTGCAAGCCCTAGAGTTGGAAATTCAAGCTTCATAAAAAATCTTATCAGGTTTGAAAGATCTTCGAGTTCTAGGTGTTCGTAATGCCCTTGATATTGCTCCAAAGGTTCCATTGATAGGCTACAAAAACGTGGGTGACAAATTGGCCATTAACACTACCAAGTCAGAGTACTTGAAGTGTCCTGGAAATTTCCAAAGTTGGCATAACTTGGAGGCTTACCTACACGGTGTTGCAGGTACACAAGGATTAAGTACCAGCTTCTTGGCGAGTTGAGAAGAACAAAGGCATGGTTCCACAAGCGGACGGTTCTTGGAAATTGATGGACCATGAGCCAGATAATCCAGAAGATGAGTTCTTAAGCTCTTAGAAATTGATGGACCATGAGCGAAATCATCAAAAAGATGATTTCTTGATATTTTTTTTTTTTAGGTACATTTTCTTGATATTTAATATGGCTGAGAAACTGATCAAAACTTAATCTCTATAATTTAATTGGAGTTGTTTATGTACTCATAAGTAAATGTTTCATTAATTAAATTATGTTTTATCAACCTAGATATGAGTGTATGTGGAATTTTGTGTAGTAGCTTAGGTTTTGGATTCGATGTTGTTGTCAAGCTTTCCTTCGAGCTTTGCTTATCGCCCTTTAGTGCTTCTTTTTTTTTTTTTTTTTGCAATAAGTCTGGCTTGTCCCCAAAAAAAAGTTGGTAGGTAGTATGTTTCATTAATCCAATAAACCTGACCATAGTTAAAGAATCTAACCTGTTTGGTTTCTATTTTTTGTTTTTATTTTTTGAAACACACAAAAAACCGTGTTTTAAAAATATTTTTGAGAAAATTTTGTGAAAATAGCACACTTTAGGAAACACCAAAAAATTATTTTTGAATTTTTGAAATTTGTTCGCACCAAAGTAAATTGATAATCTAAACAATGGGTGGTTTAAGCTTGTAATATTTTTTTGTATGCCACAACACAAAAAATGAAAAAATAAATGACAGTACAGCCAAACAATTCCTCAGTTTTTTTTCCAATGAAAACTACATTATTAATTTTGGCATACCTATAATCATTCCTAAGATGAGGGCAAAGAATGAATAAATCCATCACATTCTCCTTAAACTGATTGTTAAATTATTCATATTTTGTTTATTTTTATGTTTGATATGTATTCCAGAACATAAATGAAAGAAATTGAAATATGGATGTGAAAAGGTCTTATAATTAAATGGGAGAATTAAATCACAACTTAGCGTCTAGTTTAATGGACAATTGGTTTGATCTCATTTGTAAGAAATTTATGTATGGAAGACTCTATTCAAAACTCGCGAGGGTTTTCATGAGTGGTTGATTGTTGTACCTTTTGGGCTATCAACGTACCTAGCACTTTCATGCACTTAAGGAACTAAGTATTATGGTTTTTTTACACATAATTCAACATATAATTACCCGTAAAACATCCAATTACTATTGAATAATTACCAATGAAACACATCTAATCCAACAACACGAAAGAATAATAATTCATCACTAAATTTTTAATTTTTTTGCTAAAAATTCAATGATAATACTTTTGACAAATAAAATATTTTATTCTTAAAAAGTGATATTATCTCTAAATTTTTGTCTTAAAACTTTTAATATATTGTAGTGTTGTAGCTGAGATTTTTTTATTATATTTTGTTCATATGCATTATTATTATTTTGTCTTTAAAACTTTATTATCATATGATACATTATTATTATTTTGTCTTTACAGCTTTATTGATAGCATCAAACATACCTAAAATATGGATAACATCAATAAAGCGAAGGCAAAGAGCAAAAAGTATCACGGAGTATCCCTTCATCCCAGCTATCCTTCATCCCAACTAGACAAACACCCTATCATATGCTAACTATTTTCTCATTTTGGCCCTTAAAGTTTTTTTTTTTTTTTTTTTTTTACTTGGCCTTTCATATTTCAAGTTTGTCTCAGTTTACTCTTAAAACTAATTTTGTTCAAAATTAGACAGAAAATGTCACATTAATTGTATGCAAATAATTTTGTGAACTCATTAAGGTATATATTGCTGACCAAATAATTTTGTAGAAGAAAAGAAGAATTTAGTGATGAAAAATCATAATCCATTGCCAATGATCAACCATTTCCAACGATAGACTTCGTCACATAACAGCTTATTCTATTTATTTAATAATTAGATATATAGCTTAGGGTTCAATGATTGTTTTTGAACAATTCAATATATTCAGAAATTGTCATTCGACTCATGGTCCATCAACTTCCAAGAGCCATCTGGTTGTTGAACCATACCTTTATTATTCTCACACCACCATGAAGGTGGTATAAAATTGTCATCATTTAAAGCATCTGATTGTTTGTTAACAAGTGCAATATCGTGTTAAATTTCCAACTCGAATCCTCCTTTTGATCCTTGTGTACCTGCAACACCATGCAAGTAAGCTTCCAAGTTATGCCAACTTTGCAGATTTCCAAGACTCTTCAAGTACTCCGACTAGGTAGTATTAATCTCCGATTCTTCACCCACTTCTGAGTATCCTATCAATAGACAGTTTGGAACTGTTGAATCCACACCATGTGAAGTTGTTTTTTAGTAGTCAAGAATGAAGGCTGCAGATCTGGGCTACAGATTTGCTGAAGATTTTCAAATCTAGGGTGGTTGTGTTAATGGCTCTTTATTTATTTTTTGGTAGTTGGTTGTTAGCAAGCATCTCTTCCATTTGTTTATAAAGGAGAAAGTTGTGAGAAGTGTATCTGTGAGTTGAGTTTTTTTTTTTTGCAAAGAAAAATTTCATTAACAACATGAAATTAAAGGTACAGGAAGACGACATGCTTTGAGAGAGATTCGGAAGTATAAAAATACCCCTACTACTGCTACTCGCATCCATACAACCAACCCCTTGGCCTCACGTTTTTTTTTTTTTAAGCAAAAAAGTTAAGAAGAACTTAACTCTAAAAAAAAAAAAAAAAAAAACCCACAAAATCAGCCCACAAAACCCAAAGCCACAGCCAAAACCCAAGACCAAATCCCAAAAAAAAAAAATTACAACTAAACTTTACCGCCCACCTGCAATTTTGAAAACTAAATCATACACCTATGCAGATTCAACTCCCAACGTCCACTGCTACACTCCCACGCCTGACAACTTCCAACGCCCAATGCCCACCTGCTACTGCTGCTAAAACTTTTCCCCAACCTGCTGCACGCTCCTCTGCACCTACCGAGGATGTTCGCTGGCCAAAAACTCCATAGCCACCGTCTCCATGGCTGGAAAAACTCCATTGCCTGACATCTCCAAGCTGCTATACTCCATGCTGCTAGACTCCCAAAACCCAGCCAAGGCCCACTCCGGACAACATGCTGCTACACCCAATGCCACACCTCACCTATGCTGCTGAACCAACCCTTGACCCACTTTCACGGTCGGAACTTGTTTTCTGAATCAAAACTCCGTACAACACCTAAGCAGCTTACTCCTCTTAACAACAACCACACATACTAATCAACCCGATTAATTTATTCACCCATGCTGCTGCCTACCAAACCCTACATCTGTGAGTTGAGTTGAGAGAGTGAGACTCCTCTTCCTCAGTTTTTTGTATTTGTTTTGATCACAGTGAACCTTTCTCTCTTTCTCCTGTGGGTTGAACCACGTAAATATTTGTGTCTTTGTTGTGTGTGATTGTTTGTACACCAAATTTGTGGGTGTGTTTAATCCTAACAGGAACAACATCTAGGGTATTACGGACACGTAGGACTCGGACATTTTTTAAACCAGAGAAGACCTCTTTGAAGCTTGAATCTCCAATTCTAGGGCTGCCAAACACAAAGGCAGTCACAGGACATGCCTTGTTTTGTCGGTTTCTAGGATTGTTCAATTCGTTGGCAGCTATATCAACTGCGTTTAGCGTTGCCATCACTCCGCCCAAACTATGGCCAACTACTGTTATGCTGATTTCTTCATCCTTGTATTCTTCTGCAAGTCTCCTAACCTCACCAAGAACCAAAAATATAATATGAGAAATAAAAAATAATATTGTTTTTGGTATTGCTTCCCAAAGAAATCATTGTATTTTACTTTTTCTTAAGTATAAGCTCTTTTTTTTTTATCACACACTTCATAATTTGTTTAGCGGTGAACTATATGCATCAATTAATGTACTAACTAGTGTGCCAACACTAGTTATGACATTATTATTAACCTCACTCATTACACAAATTACAAATACCAAAAATATCTTAAATTATGCCACATCATCAATTAGTATACTAGTTAATACACTAATTGGTGCATATAACATTATTCTTTGTCTAGATTATGAATATAATTTCTCTACATAAAAGCATGATTTTTTTAAAGTTACCTAGTCTCTAACACTAGTCTTGGTGAATGGTGATCTTGGATCGTTTGAGTTGTAGATAGAGTACCATACCCCACGCACCTTAGGCTCATGTTCCTCTCCAAGTATCTTTGAAGCTGAGACTAAAAGAAATTGCAAGTTATTAGCCCATTCCAAGGGTTGGATCGTTCCTCTCCAGGCAATCACAATGTCTCTCCTCTGCAAGTTAGCTTTCCCTTCATCTGTGGCCATCGCAACATATCCCATCCAATTTGATTCTTTGCTTTATTCCTCTAAAGTTTTTGAGATCAATGGACCAGGGACTTTGGTTGATGATGTCGAGTACAAATATTTAGTCACATGTTGCTTGAAGGGATTCCCTTGCTCCAAACCCACCATAGCAAAGAGGTCCTCCTTCACATATTGGCTACTTCCAGCATATTTAGACTCATTGCTAGAGATGAAGGTGTCATAAGTACAGGGGCGACGCCACAGCATAGCTTGTGGTGTCACTTGAACCCCCTCAATAGAAGAAAATTTATTTTGCTTTGCATATAATTGTTGTTTTAGAAATGTGTTATCATAACTAACCCCACTAAAAAAGTGACTTTGAACCCACAAATTTTTAGGCTTATTAATTATTTACAAATCAATTTCAACTTATCACATTGTACCAAACACTATTAGAATAGAGGAAATGGAATGATTATTCTATCAAAATATTCATTACTATGTTTGGTTGACTAAATAATTAATGAAAATTACATTACAAATGGAATAATTATTCACTATTGTAAGGGGATGATCATTCCATAAAGAGGCTAAATGAATGATCATAACATTCCATTTTATCTCATTCCAATAAATCAAATAAAGCATTACAACTTATTCAAAGCATTTTAAACATTAATATAAAACTCCATAATTTTAATAGCTAACTTTTATGTTTTTTTCAAATGGGACATTGAACCTACATAAAAATTAATCTTGGCTTACTTGTTTCTTTAAAATATTTTATAATATAAAATACAATATATATTTTTTGTTTTCGTTAGATATTTTTGCCTTTCAATTGACACCACTGACTTAAATTTCTAGAGTCGCCATTGCATAAGTAGCTTGAGCCATTTCTTTATTGTGAATAATGTACCCTCGAAGATCAATGTCCAAAGGGCCCTTTGGAAAGAGGTTTTATGCAGTAAGTACTATCATAATCGTAGCATTTGGTCACCAGTATCTGAGTCAAATCTCAGGGCTTCTAGAATTTGGAATGGCATCCTTTCAGTGGCTTCAAGCAATCCACTGTTGTGCAATTTCTTTCAATCAAGTTTGAGTATCACGATTGGGAATGGAAGGAAGGTCTCTGTTTGGAAAGATAGGTGGTTGGGGAATATCTGTTTGCAGTTGGTGTTTCCAAGGCTATTCCTGCTATCAGAAGAGAATGGTGGATCAGTGCAGGACATTAATAGTAACAGGGCTGTGTTAGGGGAGTGGAAGTTGAATTTTAGAAGATGTTTGTTCTCTTGGGAGTTGGAAGAGGTTGCCCATCTTCTTCATCTGTTGGAGTCTGCTCTTGTGCTTATTAATTCTGAAGTTGATTGCCTTAGGTGGACTGCTACTCCATCAGGTTTGTTCTCTGTTAAACAGGTCTATGAGTGGCTTAATCTTAACACTGGGTTAAGTCACCTGATTTGTTATGGAAGAACATTGCCCCTCCTAAGATGAAATTTATCAGCTGGTTGGCTTGGAAAGTTAAGCTCAAAACTACTCTGTTACTAAAAGATATGGGTGTATTGGATCAGAACACTTGCACCTTGTGCACTTTTTGTGGGTCTGAAGTCGAATCTAGGGATCATGTGGTAATTCATTGCGAAGGAGTGTGGAGAATATGGGCTGAGATTTTGGCTTGGATCGGAGTTCAAGGGGCATTACCTGGGTCTATCAACAATCTTTTGATTTTGTGGGAGCGAGTTAAATTCAAAGGGGTCAGTAAATTGGTTTGGGAGGCTGCTCCTGCTGCAATAATCTGGAATGTTTGGAAAGCTAGGAATGCATGCAAGTTTGAGGGGAAGAGATTCCATTGGTTGAGTATATTGGATGTTATCAAAATCAACATAGCTCTTTGGGTGAAGTATCACAGTAAAGGTATGCCTTTTTCTTTTAATGATATAGTCTTAAAGTTGAATTGTATCATGGGCTGCTGAGGTTCATTGGTCTTGCAGAGTTTTGGTAGGTGCTGGTCTGCTTGTGGCTTTGGCCTTTTGTTTTGGTGTTGTTTTGACTTCTTATGGTGGTTGTTCAATTGGTTGTAGTTCTCATCAACTAGTTGGCTGGATTACGCTGCATATGATTTGGCTGTGGTTTTGTGCCAACCTAGTTGGGATCGTAGCCTCCGCTTTGATGCTTATAGCATTTTTCAAGTGTCTTATTTTTTTTGCTTGCACCTTTATTGATGTTTGATGTAAGGTTTCACCTTGATTCTAAATCAATAAAGTTTTCTTTTTGCCAATCAAAAAAAAATTGTCCAAAGGGTCCAACAGGCCATTCCAGTTGTCTTCACCTCTGAGAACCCTCCATCTTTTAGCTTTGCTGCTCTTATTATCCATCTTGCTTCTACTTTTCTAAACCAATCCAACTATCAATTTATTTAATTGATGTTGGAACTGGATGGACATGTGTTGCACTCGTTGTATACCAGGCTTGAGAGGTACCTTGTTGATTATTATGTAATTTGTTCATATATATTTATCTTTGGTTGCAAAGTGAGAATGGTAGTTTGGTATTGTGCTGTTTCAACTACAATGGTACACACGACAATTGTCAAAATGACCATCTATCATTATTTTTGTTGGGCCTGCATATGATTTTACTTGCTTTTGGTGCTAACCTGGTTGGGATTCATCTTTCAACTTTGATGCATTATCCCCCAGCTTTGTTTTTGTAACCTTCCTTTATTTTTAATAAAATTTTATTTTGTCGATCAAAAAAAATTGACCATCTTTTTTATCCAATGTTGTTGTTAAGAAAATGCAAACTCTACATAAACTAAATACTAGTTTAGATCAAATCAAGACAATAATAACTTATTAATAGAAATGATATATCCCTCTAATTCGAGAGTTCTAAAATAGTACTAATGATGTGGAAAATCAAGAAATAAACAAATAAATAAATAAAGAAAAAAAACGAAGCTAAAACATCACATCACATGGGGATCCACACACCAATTAAAACTATTAGAACTCTTAATTTAGAACTTCCAATCTTTTTTCACTTGTTAATATGGATTTCATTTGATAATTAACTCATGATGTGCAACTAGAATTATAGGAATTTTCACATTGCCACTATAAGATTAAAAAAACGATGTAATAAGGATAGATGAGTTGGACAGGTAATTGGTCTAGTAGTCCATTTGATTGTTTCTTGAGATGATGAGAATGTTAGAGATTTACGCTGTGTTTGGTTCAGAGATTTGATGAGGGATTTGGAAAGGAAAAGGAAAAAGTTAGGTGAAATGTGAATAAAATATACCTATATTTCACCTAGTTTCACACATTTTTTCCTTTTCTCATTCCAAATCCCTCTCTAAATCCCTTAATCAAACACAGCATTAGAGTTCAAGTTGAAAGAAAAAAAAATGTTGGCCAACATTAGTATTAAACGTCTCGTAGATACAACAACCTTCTTATCTTTTTGGTATCTAACAAACATTTGCAATTATTTATATTCAACGTGTATAGAAACGTCTTTTATTTTCTTTTCTTTTTTTTCAAATTCAATGTTATTAATAAAAAGTAGTGTAAAAATACATTTTCCACCCTTGAAGTTTCACTTAGATTTCAATTTGGTTTCTCATCTTCTAATTGTAATAATTACGTCCAAATTTCAACTGGTATTTGAAAACGGTCCTCCCATTATCTTATCATTCAAAATTTGAGTGAAAATTAAAATATGAAAGAACAAAGTAGAATTTAAGTGAAAGTTAAAATGATAAAAAAATGTTATTCCTCTTACAAATTTTTTTTTCCCTTTAATGCCGGTAAATGAGCTCACTTAGCCCTCACATCACCGGATTTGGGATGGCTATTGTACAAGGTGCACAACAGCCACTATTGTGCAGCCAAATGGGCTCATATCATTAATTCGAATCGTTCACATTTTAAAATACATCAAGTAGAACATACTTGCAAAAAATCAAATTAATCAGATATCGTTTACCCTTTCATCTACTTACATTTGTATCTACAAAAATAAATAACAATTATAATTTAAAGTATTAAAATGAATACAAATATGAGTGGATAAAAAGGTAAACGATATCCGATTAACTTAATTTTTTGCAGGTATATTCTACTTTATGTATTCTAAAATGTGAACGGTTTAGATTATCGAAATAAGTCTCGAAATAAACTCATTTAACTGTACAACAGTAACTATTGTGCACTCCCGCACAGGAGCCACCCAAAATCCCACATCACCACTTTCTGTCCAAATTCTTCAACAATAAGTGATAGAATAGTTACATGAAAATACAATTTAAAGTTTGTGAACTTAATTATCACTGACAGTGGCACACACGATACGTGTATAATTCAGATAAGTAAAATTAAATATAAATAATAAAAAAATTAATATCATAATATGTATGTTACCTAAATGGTAAGAGTGTTCTTAATAAAACTCAATGTCTTGGATTCAAAGCTTACTCATGCTTTTGAATAATAATTTTTTATTTTAGGTTAGATAAAGTTACACGTGACATGACGTAAAGGTTTAGACACCAATCCAGCCATCACTTAATAATAGCACAATTTAGCCAAACAAATTGGCAAACCTTTGAAGATCGATCTCACAACCGCCATGGCCACAAGAGGCAAATTTGCTAGGGTCTGTATTGAAGTTGATCTTCGTAAGCCTTTATGCCCTCGATTTATACTCGGTAAGAACTGCTATAATATAGAGTACGAATCCATCCACTCTTTTTGTTTTCATTGCGGCAGAGTTGACCATCGAAAAGAACTCTGCAAGCACTCAGCAGCACATTCAAAAGCCCAGGAAACCCAACGGACCAACACACCGTCGGAAGGGCATCCAGTCGGCGTTGCCGGAAGCAAGGACCTTTCCCCAACGGTCGTTTTGTTAGACAACGGCCGAAGGTAGACGATGGAACCTATGGGCCTTGGATGATGGTCACAAAAAAAAATAGACGGCCCACTATCATTAAAAAGACCCAAACTAATGGACCAAGCCCCAATAACAACCGATTTTCAGGATTGGATACCCCAACTGAGCAAGAGGAACAAAGCAGAGGAAGGAAGACCACCCGTATGGGAGTAGAAAAGGATCCACATGACTCCAATCATGAACCATCTTCTGCTATAGCTCAAGCCCAAAACTTACAAAAACACATTACCACTACGGGTGTAAACTCCAACAATCCTATTGGACAAGCCAACCCAATGCTTCCCAATAGACCTGCAACACAGGTAACTCCACAATATATCCCTAACCAAGCTTCAGACATTATCCAGCTGCTAGAAAATGACAAAATATCCCAAGAAACCAATAACACCTTGACACGCACACCACCCTCTGCAAACCTTAGCCTCTTGGGAAACACCACTGAACCCACTATTAGCTCAAAGGAGGAGATGTTAGTAGACGCCCCAACCACACACACTACCAACTCTCTTAGCCCAGAACTAGTATACTCAGGCGGAGATGGAGCAACAAGAAATCCTAAACCTCCAGATCCCGGTATCATCCATGGTGCCAGAAGAGAGACCACTGCCAGAAGTAATAACCCACAAGATGGAGAACCAACCGATAGGACTATTGTTAGAACAAGGGAACGAAGCAATTCACCGCGTCGATATAACCTGGTGGATAGAGCAGATAAGGCTGAGAATCGAACCAAGCTGGAGCTCCAGACAAGGGCTTCCGTTTCACTCGCTCCAGATGGCATCCATGAGATCAATTGATCAAGACCATAGAAGGATTCGAAACATTCTTCCAAGTATGGCTACTGACCCCCTTCCTCTTTACCCTGATATGGAATCTTTCAATATTTTATCTTGGACCTGCCGTGGGGCTGGCAACAATGCTTTTAAGCGTAATATGAAGGAGCTAGTCCGTAACCACCACCCTGGAATTATCATTCTGATGGAACCAAAAATTCCCTTCAGCTCTACGGGGAATTTTTTCAATAACTTAGGATATACTACGGCTTCAATCCTGGATCCAGTGGGAAGAGCTGGAGGTATATGGATGCTTTGGGACACTGAACAAGTAAATGTCCGAGCATCAGTCATTAGTAACCAAGTCATTCAAGCCACTATTCATAAAGAAGACTACGAAGAATGGGTTCTCTCGGCAGTCTATGCTAGCCCGAATCCCTCCAGCAGAGAAGCCCTTTGGGATAACCTTGAAGACATAGCATGCAACATGGATAAACCATGGCTAGTATCTGGGGACTTCAATGACTTTGTTAGCCAAGATGAAAGAAGGAGCTTTACCCTTAACCACCACAACAATAGATGTCAAAAATTCTCTGAACGAATTAACAACTGCAGTCTCATGGATCTAGGGAGTGTGGGACCTAGACTTACCTGGACCAACAATCAACAAGGGCTAGCAAACACCATGGAAAGGCTTGATCGGGCTATGAGCAATGACAAATGGCGAGCTCTTTTCCCTGAAGGCACAGTAAGGACTCTGCCAAGAACATATTCAGATCACTCTCCACTAGTTGTTTACACTCAAGGTATGCATCCTCTCAACCCTCTAAACAGACCATTTAGATTTGAAGCAGCTTGGCTTTGTCATCCTAACTTTAAGGATGTTGTTCAACAATCCTGGTGGAACATGGACCACAGCCTTATTAATGCGATCCGTGATT
The DNA here is from genome assembly GCF_055761805.1 of Camellia sinensis. Lineage (NCBI taxonomy): Eukaryota > Viridiplantae > Streptophyta > Magnoliopsida > Ericales > Theaceae > Camellia > Camellia sinensis. The sequence goes on along the minus strand of NC_138969.1, from coordinate 36,875,856 downwards.
TTACCCATAATGTGAAAATTTGGAATAAAGAAACATTTGGAAACATTTTTAAAAGAAAGAGAAACTTACTTGCCCACATAGAGGGTCTTCAAAAATCCCAAGCCCAATCTTACTCTCATAATCTCTTCTTACTTGAGAAAGACCTCATCACCCAATACAATGCTACCCTCTTTCAAGAAGAACTGCTTTGGTTCCAAAAATCCAGAGTTAAGTGGCTTACTTTGGGTGATAGAAACACTAGATTTTTTCATATATCTACCCTTAACAAACGCAGGAAACTAAAAATCAATGTTCTTAAGGATGAGGGTGGTAATTGGATAACCAACACTGATAACCTTAAATCTCATATCACTGACCATTTTACCAACCTGTTCAAGTATGAGGAAACTCTCAGGCTAGAAAACTGGATTAACATTGCTAAGGTTACCTTTACTAGGGAAGACAACAACAGTTTCAACACCCCTATTAGTAACCTTGAGATTTGGAATGCCATCAAAAACATAAAACCCTACAAAGCCCCAGGTAAAGATGGTCTCCAAGCTGTTTTTTATCATAAACTCTGGAACACTGTTGGTCCTTCTGTCTGTAATTTCATCAAACACTGCTTCAGTACTAAAAACATCCCTCAGGAGATCAATGAAGCCTTGATTGTTCTTATCCCCAAGCTCAAGAACCCGAGTCCATTAAACAATTCAGACCAATAAGTCTGTGCAATGTCCTCTACAAAACCATCACAAAAATCATTGTCAACCGCATCAGACCTCTTCTCCCTGACCTCATCAGTCCCCACCAAAGCAGCTTCATTCCTGGTCGAACCACCACTGATAACATCATCATAACCCAAGAGATTATCCACACCCTTAGACAGAAAAAAAGGCACTAATGGTGGTATGGTTTTAAAAATTGATCTCGAAAAAGCTTATGATTGCATCTCTTGGAACTTTATTCTTCACACACTCAAGGAATTCAAACTTGAACCTGATTGGATTACTATTATTATGAGTTGTGTTTCTAATGTTAGTTCAGCTATTATTTGGAATGGGGAGACCCTACCAAACATCCCTGTGGGAAGGGGACTTAGACAAGGAGACCCCCTTTTCCCTTACCTCTTTGCTCTTTGTATGGAAAACTTGTCTAACATGATCAATCTTAAAACTGCTAGTGGTGACTGGACAGGCCTCAAAGCTTCCAAACACAACACACCTATCTCCCACCTTTTCTTTGCAGATGATTTAATTCTTTTTGCCAAGGCCAATAGACATAATTGTGACTGTATCATGGAAGTTCTCTCTGAATTTTGTGAAATATATGGACAAAAAATCAACTTTCAAAAGTCAAAAATATATGTCTCCCCCAACATCCCTAGAAGAGAAGCCCTTCCTCTGAGCTACCAATGCGGCATGACCTTAACTAATGATTTGGGCAAGTATCTTGGAACCCCCATTCTGCATGGCAGAATCACCAACCTTCACACCAAGGATATCATAGATAGGATGTCAAGCAAACTATCTGGATGGAAAGCTAAAAACTTATCTCTTGCAAGTCGGACCACCCTTATCAAAGCTGTCACTTCTGCCATTCCTAACCATTTGATGCAGACTATGGAACTTCCCCGTAATATTTGCGATAAAATTGACAGACTCAATAGAAACTTCCTCTGGGGAAGCACTGAAAATGCTCAGAAAGTCCATCTAGTCAACTGGCAAAATGTCTGCAAAAGTAAGAAACAAGGAGGCCTAGGCATTAGGAAGGCTAGAGAACAAAATTCAGCCTTAATCTCTAAGCTGGGTTGGAAAGTTGCAAGTAATTCTACAGACCTGTGGTGTTCTATCCTCAAATCAAAGTACCTCACAAAGCACTCCCTGTCCAGTTGGCCAAACAAAAGACCAGCTTCTCACACATGGAAAAGTATCATAAAGAACAGACATGTGCTAGAGCAGAACATCAAATGGAGTGTAGGTAATGGAGAAAAAATTTCACTCTGGAATGATTGGTGGTGTGGCTCTCTTCCCCTTTGCCACAGCAGTTAAGGACCTCACATCAATACTACAACACGGGTCAGCTCCATCCTTAATGATGAAGGAGGCTGGGACCTCACACCAATACAAGACCTGATTTCCCAACAGGATAAGGACAATATCCTAAGCATATATAGACCCAGATTTGTAACCTTCATGGATACTCCTTTATGGCAGGGCTCTCCTACTGGTAATCACACCACCTCAGCTGCCTACAAGGCTATCTCTGAACAAGATGACAATGGGCAAGATTGGCAATGGATTTGGAAAATTAAAGCCCCTCAAAGACTGAAAAGTTTTCTCTGGTTGGTAATGCATGGCAGACTATTAACAAACCAAATGCGGCTCATCAGGAACCTTTCTGATTCAGATATTTGCCCCAGATGCATGGCAACAAGGGAAGACATGGACCACCTACTTAGAGGATGCTCCAAAGCAAAAACCATTTGGATAATGCTTAAAGGCATAAACTGGTGGCACTGTAGTAACAACAAAACACTAGCAGATTGGATCAAAACCAATATGAAAATCAAGGACCAGCTGGCAGAAATAAAATGGCCCCTCATATTCTTGACAGCTCTTTGGACCATTTGGAAGGAAAGGAATAAAACAGTGTTTGATAACCTTACTTCCCCCCCTCACATCACCACCTGTTCCATCCTCAAGCAGGCCTAGGAAACTCAAACAGCCTTTAATAATATACTCAACCCAAATTACTTGGAGACTAGACTAACTAATTGGTTTCTTCCTCCTGCAGGTAAACTCAAGTTGAATACCGATGGATGTTCCAAGGGTGATCCCGGGCAATCAGGTTACGGAGGACTGCTTAGGGATGAAGCTGGCAGCTGGATATGGGGGTATTATGGCTACTTGGGCAACTGCACCAGCCTTGAAGCTGAGTTATGGGGATTGTATAGAGGACTCACCATTATCATGCAAAAGGGGCTAAATGATATACAAATCGAAACTGACTCCCAAACTGCTTTGAAGCTAATCAGTAATGGAGCGAAAGGAACCCATCCCTATAGAGTTCTGATTGAAGATGGAAACTTTATTCTGAGGAGATGCAGATGCACCATTCAGTATGTTCTAAGAGATGCCAATCAAAGTGCTGATGCATTAGCTAACATTGGAGTTAACCAGAAAGAACATCTAATCTTTCTTGAGAAGCCCCCAAACAGTGTATCTTCCCTTCTTGTAGCAGACTTAATGTCTGCAAATTTGATGGGGGCCTAGCCTTTTGCCCTCCTTGTTTCTGTTTGTTTGTATCCCTGAATTCTGTTCTTAACTTTCTTATGAATCAAAAAAAAAAAAAAATAATAGCACAATTGAATACATATCTATACTAGTGGTTGTCACACCCAATGTGTATGCAAGTTAAATAAATAAAAATAAAATAAAATATTTGACATATATTGGTTGTAATAATCTCAACTATAAGAGTTTCCTATTAAATTTATGATCTTGAGTTCAAATCTCGGTCCATTCTCTTCTCTAGTTTTTTTATTATTATTATTATTATTATTATTATTATTATTATTATTATTATTAATGGATAATTAGACACTTGGCATAAGTACAGACATAGCTTCAAGAAACTAATCTAGTTGCTCATATATATATATATATATATATATATATTTTACTAGATGTTGGCATATGCGATGAGTGTGCAATTCAAATAAGTAAAAATAAAATAAATTATTTATTATATATTGTGTGCTAATGAAGTGATAAAAATCTTTTTCATTTGACATAAGTCCAAGATTCAAGTCCTCTCCTCTCATCAATTTTTTTTTTTTTTTTTAAATAAAAAAAATGAATGCATGGCCGCATAAGAAACCAAGTTTTCAAGACACCATAAGTGTTTACTTTATATATAGTATAAATCAAGATAGATAATCTAAAATGATGAATCAAAGTAAAATTTAAAACTTGAGGTATTAAGTAAAAATCAATTAATTTTGTTTAATAACTACAATTTATAATACTTAAAAAATTAAGTGAATTTTAAAATATAGACCAGAAGTTAAGAAAATTTTGAGTAACAAGATTCATACTTAATGTTGAATGAATTGAAAAATATTAATGCATAAACATCAATATATAATGTTATAACTACATTTTTACCGCCATCACCTCCACTATTACACCCCTACTCCCACCATTGTTACTGTCATTATCACTATCACCATCTCAACTACTATCACTTGCACCATTAATTCTATCATCGCCGCAAGTACTATCATAATTTCACTATGGGTCCAGCTTATCTCAAGTTGAGATCAAGACTGGACCCGTCCAGTTCAGCCCATGGGGTCCATTTTTTTAGCCCGTTTTAATAATCCGAACTTTCAATGTGTAGAACTCGTTGAGTACTACATGCCTATACAAAATCACGTTGATCGGATATCAATAGCTATGTGATCAAATCAGTTTTGTATAAAAACAATGGACGGTGAAAAAATTAACGGTTGATAAAAAAACTGTTTTGTTCACATAGCTATCGATATCCGATTAACGTGATTTTTTACAAGTATATAGTACTCGACGAGTTCTACACATTGAACGGTTCGGATTATCAAAACGAGACCCATAGTAGGCCTTCACGGGCCCAACAACACGGTCCAGTCTGATCTTGGACTGGATCAAAGCCACTATCTTTCACTATCACCACTATACCACCACTATGGTTGTCGTTACCACTACCACCATATCTTCACCACCACTATCGTAAGGTCTGATTTGATATACACTATAAAAGTTAAAAAGTCAAAAAATTAAAAAATTATTAAAAAAGTAAAAAAATTAACCCTATTTATAATATTTTGATGGTACAAAACAAAAAAATATATATTATACCAAAACAATACACATCAAGGGTCTAAAGCCGAAAAAAATTAAAAAAAAAAATTTATATGATTGATGGAGACATGCATCACTGCCACACGTCCAAACAAATAAAAAATAAAAAACAAAAACAAATTTTCAAATATTGTACCAGACCACGGTGGAAAAGAACGGAAAAAAAAAAAAATTCAACTTTTTCCAGTACACACAGATCCGTACTGGCATACACGCGGATTTATATGGATAAAATTGTAATTTTGTTAATTTATATAATATTTTAATATATATTTTTTCATAAAAAATTAAAAAATTAACTCAAACAATTATTTTTTTTCTTTAACTTTTTAGTCTAAAAAATTAAAAAGTACACTTATTTAAAACAACACAAACAACCCCTAAATACCACAACCCTTCACCTCCACTGTTATCATAACCATTGCCACCATCATTCCACCAACATAACCATCATCATCACCAAACCACCACAAAACTTACCCCACCCAACTACAGCACCCATCCTTAAAAATAGGATAAATTACACTAACACCCCTAAAATTTTTGTTTAATACAGATTTTTCTATCACCTTTGAAAAATTACACTTATCCCCTTTCAGATTAAAGGGTTTGTTTGGTAGGACTTTTTTGAGCCAACTTATGGCTTCTGGCTTTTAAAAAGTTATTTTGGACTGTTTTGTTAAACTTATTTTAAACAGTTTCTGATTCTAACCACTTATTTTAAATTAAAAAAAACTGATTCTGAGAAGCTGCTTACCCTTTACTTCTGATTATCAACTCTGCTGTGGACATGTTAATTCACGGTTATACTCTTAAATTTTTTTATTTTTTATTTTTTTAAAAATAGAAAAAGACCCAAATGGACTATAAAATATTATTATTATTTTTTATGAGAAATGTAGACAAATAGTGAATAATAAAAAATAAAAATTAATTGAAAAAGTTACTTCACAACTTATTTAACAAACATTACTCAACAACTTAAATCTATAATCCAACAGTTATACTAAGCAGATTAACAGCTTCTGATTAAAGTCATAATCTAAAATCTGTTAAGTTATAATCTATAATCTGTTTTAACAACTACACCAAACAGCACCTAAATGACATATATTTGCCTCTTAGCCTTTATACATATAAAATAATATTTATAATATTTATAATTTGTTCATATCATTTCAAGAGAAATAACAATCATCTTCTTTGATTTAACTTACACAAAAAAATTAAATTTTTTTATTTTTTATATTTTTCATTTTTACTTAATTTTTTTAATATTTTAAGTAATTTTTTTATTTTTTAGATATGCTTAATCTAGATATACTTAAGAAGCATAATATTTTGTGATCTTTTTTTAAAATTCACGAAATACAAAAATTCAGTAATATTTGTAATAAATGTGAATGACGGTGTTTGATAATACTATAATAAATGTGGGTGAATAGATAAGAAAGAAAAATTATGGTGGAAAGAAAAATAAAAACTCTATTCATATATAAAAATTTATACAAAAAAATATTATAAAAATCTTGTGATAGTGATGTTATAAATATAAATCATATTTATGAATATTTTATTTTAAAGTGAAAAGTTACCATTAAGCTATATCATTGTGTTTGAAAATTTTACATAAAATTTATATTTGTATATCATCACTCAATAAGAATATGTTCAGGTAGAATTTAATGATGGAAACTTGTAGAATGTAATCATGATGATAGGGAGAAAAAATGGTAAGAAAAATAGCAAAATGCTCATTTAGAAAATTTTAGCGTATGACATCAATAATCCACGGAACAATTTGTCATGAGATTACAAAATTTAGGGAGGAAAATATAATTTTTCAAACATGAGAAAAGAATCTGTATTAAACAGAAATTTCAATGGTGTTAATGTAATTGGGGTTGGCTTTCTCCCTTCAGTTCGTGATCGGACTGAAGGGTACTGTTGGACCTGTAGGGGTATATCACGGATTTCGTTTCAAGAAATATGTAGAACTCATCCAGTACTATATACTAGTAGAAAATCACATTGATCGAATATCATAGTTACGTGATCAAATCAGTTTTGTATAAAAAAAAAAAAAATAGACGGTAAAAAAATAAACAGTTTACACAAATCTGATCTGATGAGATAGCTATCGATATTCAATCAATATAATTTTTTTACAAATATATAATACTCAACAAGTTATATATATTGAACAATTCAGATTATGTAACAAGACCGGTGATGAACATTCTCGAATTCAATAATATCTTCCAATTAAATAACGAACCAGAAAGAACCCCAGCCCAATGTAATTTACCCTTAAATATGTGAGTCATTAAGGCCAAGTTTGGCATGAGACAAAAAAGACAAAAAGTCAAAAAGTCACTATCCTATTTAAGTCACATCATCTTATTTAAGTCACATCACCTCTCTAACACATCACTTCAAACCCAACCCAAACCCAACCCATATTTCATAAAAAGTCAAAAAGTGCACTTATTTAGTCTTCCCAAACTAGGCCTAAATGCCAGGCCTCTCTCGATTGGAGGTTCAAACGATGGCTTGCTCAACTAATGGTCAAGCAACAATTGAATGGTGATATAAAACCAATAAAAGAGCATTTCTCATTCCAAAAATAGACCAAAGAGTTCAACTATGCTGGTAATAAATTAAAGAGTATTGTTAGAGGTCCTAAAAATTCTATCAAAAGTTTTATCAAATGTTTCACATGGGTGTGGGACCCACACAATGTAAGTCTCATGTGGATCCCACACCTATGTGAGATATTTGGTAAAACTTTTAGTAGAATTTTTGGGATCTCTAGCATTTTTGTAAATTAAAAATAAAAAAATTCAACTATCCTTAAGGTTTGAGTCTATTTGGCAAAATTGGAGGTAAAACAAAAGAAATAGTAGGAGAGGAGAAAAAAGATAACAAATGGCGGCTAATCTCTTCTTGTTATCCCCTCATCTTGGGAAAGATAAATAAGAAAAAAAAATTATAATGTTAGTAAGAGGGGGAAAATGGAAACTACTTCTTATTAAAAAAAAAAAAAAAAATTTAATTTAATGTAAAATTTTAAACCAATTTCAAATATATCCAAGTTTTAAAATTTTCAAAAAGGTAAGGTTTTATGAGAAAATTTGTTCTCTCAATTTCTTTTTATTTCTTTCTTTTTCTATCATATTAAGCCATCCAAAATGTGGTGATTTGAGAGGCAATTCCTGTTTCTTTTGTTTTCTCCCCAAATCAACCGATTTTGTACAAAATTCGAACAAATTAATCTTAACTTGAAAATTTGCAAACAAATAAAGAGAGAAGGAAAAAAAAAAAAAGGAAAAAAAAAAAGGGGAAATGCAGCAAACGAAAGGAGGTATTTTTTTTTTAAAAAAAAAAATACAATTTACATATCTAACCTATTCATAAAGCATGAAGAAAAAAAGAAAAAAGAAATATGAATCTCTGTTTGGTAATGTTTACGTTTTCAGTTTATATTTACAAAAATTTTATAAACTGATTTTTGTTTATTTTTAGAAAAATATAAACTACAAACGCGTTTTGTAATTGACAAAATGTTTAAAAAATTTAAAAATATAAAAAGAGTGAGAAATGGCAAGTGGCAACGGAAGACGATGGTGGAAAGTGGTGACGGTGGGTGGTGGGTAGGGGGTGGTGGTGGGTGGGTGGGTGGGTGACAGTGGCGGGTAGTGGGTGGTAGTGAGTGGGTGGTGGTGGTGGCGGTGGCGGTGGCGGTGGAGGGTGGTGGGTGGTGGTGGCAGGTGGGTGGCGGATGGCGGGTGATGATGGTGGGTGACGGTGGCGGTGGCGGTGGCGGTGGCAGGTGGTGGATGGTAGAAAGTGGGTGGTGGTGGCGGGTGGTGGGTGGCGGTAGCAGATGGGTGGTAGTGGTGGGTGGTGGTGATGGTGAGTGGGTGGGTGACAATGGCGGGTTGTGGGTGGTAGTGAGTGGGTGGTGGTGGTGTTGGTGGTGGCCGGTAGTGGGTGGTGGTGACAGGTGGGTGGGTGACGATGGCAGGTTGTGGGTGGTGGTGGTGGTGGTGGTGGTGGTGGTGGTGGTGGTGGTGGTGGTGGTGGTGGCCGGTAGTGGGTGGTGGTGACAGGTGGGTGGCGGATGGCGGATAGCGGGTGGTGGTAGGTGGGTGCGTAACAATGGCAGATGGTGGGTAATAGCGAGTAGGTGGTGGTGGTGGTGGTGGTGGTGGTAGTGGTCGTGGGTGGTCGTGGCCGGTGGGTGACGGTAGCAGGTGGGTGGCGGGTGAATGGTAGTGGTGGTGGTGGTGGCAGTGGCGGGTGGCTGGCGGCTGGTGGGGGTGGCTGGCTGGCTGGTTGTGGCGGGTGGTGGATCATGGTGGTAGGTGGGTGGTGAGTGGTGGATAGTGGTGGTGAGCGGTGGATGGTAGTGACGGGTGGCGGGTGGATAGTAGGTGGGTGGTGGTAGTGGTGGTGGTGCCGAGGAGTGGGTGGTAGTGGTGGGTGGCTGGTGGCTGGTGGATGGTAAGTGGGTGATGGTAGCAGGTGGGAGGTGGGTGGTGGGGGGTGGTGGCGGAAGACGGTGGTGAAAAATAGTGGCGAGTGGTGGCTAGTGTTGGGTGGTAAAAAAAAAACTCAAAACTCAAAACAGAAACATATTTTTTAGCCAAATTTATAAAATGAGATCACTGATTTATAAATCAATTTATCAAACAAGTTTTTATTTGAATTTTTAAAATTTTTGTAAATATAAACTGAAAACTGAAAACGTGGTATGTTTGGTAACGTTTACGTTTTCAGTTTATATTTACAAAAATTTTATAAACTGGTTTTTATTTATTTATTGTTTATTTTTAGAAAAACATAAACTACAAACGCGTTTGGTAATTGACAAAATGTTTAAAAAAAAATTTAAATATAAAAAAAGAGGGAGAAATGACGAGTGGTGGCAAGTGGCGGCGGAAGACGGTGGTGGAAAGTGGTGACGGTGGGTGGTGGTGGATGGGTTGGTGGGTAGGTAATGGTGGCGGGTGGTAGCGAGTGGGTAGTGGCGGGTGGTGGGTGGTGGTGGCGGGTAGGTGGTGGGTGGTGGTGGTGAGTGGATAGGTGACGGTGGCGGGTGGTGGGTGATAGCGAGTGGGTGGTGGTGGCAGGTAGGTGGCGGATGGCGGGTGGTGGTAGGTGGTGGCGGGTGGTGATGGTGGATGGGTGGATGGGTGACGGTGACGGGTGGTGGGTGGTTATGAGTGGGTGGTGGTGGTTATGGTGGCAGGTGGAAGATGGTGGTAGCAGGTAGGTGGCGGATGACGGGTGGTGGTGGGTGGTGGCGGGTGGTGGTGGGTAGTGAGTGGGTGACAGTGGCAGGTGGTGATGGTAGTGGCTGGTAGGTAGCGGATGGTGGTGGTGGTGGGAGTGGTGGTGGATGGGTGGGTGGGTGACGGTGGTGGGTGGTAGGTGGTAACGAGTGGGTGGTGGTGGTGGCGAGTGGTGGTGGCAGGTGGGTGGCGGGTGGGTGGTGGGTGGTGGTGGTGGTGGTGGTGGTGGTGGGTGGTGGGTAGTGGTGGTGGGTGAGTGGCAGGTGATGGCAGGTAGTGGATGGTGGTGGTGGCAGGTGGGTGTGAGTGGTGGTGGCAAGTAGGTGGTGGTGGCGAGCGGTGGATGGTAGTGGCGAGTGGTAGGTGGTAGCAGGTGGGTGGTGGGTGGGTAGTAGTGGTGGTGGTGGTGGTGGGGGTGGGTGGTGAGTGGTAGTGGCGGAAGACGATGGTGGAAAATGGTGGCGGGTGGTGGCTAGTGTTGGGTGGTAAAAAAAAAAATTAAAAACTCAAAATAGAAACACATTTTTTGTGTTTTCATTTTTTGGCCAAATTTATAAACTGAGACCACTGATTTATAAATCAAAAATTTTACCAAACAAGTTTTTATTTAAGTTTTTAAAATTTTTATAAATATAAATAGAAAATTAAAAACATAAGTGCTACCAAACGACACCAAAAATGTTACCAAACGACAAGCATTCTCACCCCGAGCAAGAGTCGAATTCCTATTTTCTTTTACATGAAAAGCAAGAGATTTAAGTCTAAAAATAAAATAAAAAATAAAAAACAAAAGAAAACTACAACTGTAAAAATCATTGTGAAACCAGATCCATTGAAAATTAGTTTTGATGTCATTGTCTTGTGAGTGCAATAATTTGCAATCCAAAGAAACCAAAAAAACATCATATTGATTGAAGAAAGACATCGTCAATGTAGAAATATTCTTTGATAATAGTGTTCTATAAGGGGAAATTAAAATTTCAGTAGATGTTTTCAAAATTAATGGTAAAATTTACAATTTTAATAATGAGAAATATCATTTTACTTTTCAAATTATCACTTAAAAATCAATTCAACCCTTCTTCTCTTAATAATATCAATTTTACACAAATTATTTGATTTTGGATCAATTTTACCACTACCAATAGCTACCGATTATAATCAAATGGAAGTTGTTGACATGATATTGAAATTTCTTTTGAAATTAATTTTATCCCTTAAACTATCTATAATATATCAATTAGACCTCCAACTTTTGTTCAGGGATCTAATTGATATTTTGGATATAGTTTGAGTGTAAAATAAAATTTCAAATGAAATTTGGATGCCACATCAGTAATTTCCATTTGATCACAATTGATGGTGGAGTAAAATTAATGCAAAATTAAATAATTTAGGTATAAAATTAATATTATTAAAAAAAATAGGAGTTAAATTGATTTTTAAGTAATAATTTGAAAAATAAAATAATATTTTATCCTTAATAATTGAATCTTTGGGTTTTGTTTGGGTTTATTTGTCCATTTCAGTGTGTTTGGTTTGAGTTTTCTGGATTAAATTTTTTGAAAATTGATTTTTTTGATTTTCGTATTTTTTTGTTTTTAGTGAATATTTTTTAAATTTTAAACCTTTTTTTTTACTTTTTTAAATGCACCTTACTTAGATGTATCTAAAAAGTAAAAAATTTGTGAAAAAATATTTTTAAAAATTAATAAATACATAAAAATATAAAAAATGTACTGAATTCTTCTATTTTTTTGTGTTTTTGGTATTTAATGAATTTTTAAAAGATTTTTTTTTATAATTTATTTACTTTTCAAGTGTATTTATGTTAGGTGTGTCTAAAAAGTAAAAAAATTGTTTAAAATATTAAAAAAAATTCAGTAAAAACAAAAAAAACACGAAAAATAATAAAGTAGAATTTTCTGAAAAGTGTTTTTTAAAAAATAGAAACAAGCAAGGTGCATTTTTTCGGGTACATTAACTTTATATTTTCATCATTAATTTAGATAAGAATTTTACAAAAATAAAGAACTTATTCACATTTTTTCATATTTTTTTCGTTTCTCTTTACAGATCTTTATCAAAATTCATAATTCAGACATAAGTTAAGAAAAACCAATGGAATTAGTCTGATTGACCAAATTCCTGCACAACGTGATTCAAATCTCCTTACCTGCATGTGCATCTTATTTTTTGTATATTTATTAGGACATTCTCTAGGGATGCAACTTGGACAGGTTCAAGTGGGTTAAGAGGTTGTCAAAATCCAGCCCGAGTTATTCTGAGAACTGTTCAAGCCTGAATTGTAACATCAGGTTGTCTACCTAAGCCCAACTCGAGTTTAAGACTGAATTGTCCAAGCTGCCCAAATTGCACATAAATTTGAGTTTTTTTTTTAATTTTATTTTTTGGTGTGGCTCAGTTAATTAATTTATTAAAATTTGACTCTACTAACGTTTTTTGGTAAAATTATTAATAATATCAAACCAAATAATTTATGTAATATGAGAGAGATAAGAATTGAAAAATCGATATGCTGCTATGGTCTCTTTACAATTTTTGAGTGAGAAAAAAAAATGTAAAGTTTTATGTTGTGGTATAATATATATTAAATATGATCTAACAATTAAAATTATTTTAACATCATCCAATGACTAATAATTTATATGTATATATTATATATATAAATACATATAATTCGGTTTCAGGTTGCTTAGATTATTTAGTGTCTTTGCCTAAACCCAGCTAAATTTAATTTAGGTTTTTAAATTTTCGATTAAGCACCCACCGAATTCAAAAATATTTTGCTCAAGTCATAAAAAATTTGGAATGGGCTCGGGTTGAGCCTGCCAAACTTGCACCCCTAGCTTTATCGCTCACTTTGGGAGCTTCTTTGTATTGATTATATGTTCTATTTGATCTTTATCATTATGATAGTAAGTTATTGAATTTCATTGTAATATCTTATATGAATAAATAAATAACATAGCCTAAGAAAATAATCCATATAAAAAATTTTAAAAATGACAAATCAATGTAAAAGATAAAAAAAAAAATAATTACAAAAATATGGGTGTAACTTTTTTTTTGCGCAATAAAATAACAGCAAAAAGTTGCATTCTCACTTTTGGTAAATAAATTCTCCCCTTCTCACTTTCTTATAATTTCTCTAAAAACTTAAATGAATTAGATATCAATAGTTATAAGATTACATTACATTTATTTAATAAAATTGAACGATAAATATGATTTTTAAAAAATATTATTTCTTTTTAATTATATTACACTTGCTATTCTTGTAATTTAACTCAAATTTTACGTAGTCTTTATTATTTTTATTTTTATTTCAAATCAATTTCATTACTTTTTATCAATTTTTTTTAGTTCAACAATAAAAGATACCCAAATCAATTTACGTATACTACAATTAATTCTCTTCCTGATCTGGTCAATGACAAAACCATTCACGTCGTGAGTTGGGAATTTCCTAACTCTTTTTAGCATGTGTTAAAATAGTACATATTATTTTAGTATATTATTTTATTTAGATCACAATCATCTTATTTAAGTTACATTATTTCTCTATTACATCATTTTAAAATTAATTCATATTTCACATTTTTTTATAAAAAATTAAAAAATTTATTAATCTAATACTTTTCAAGCAATACCTTAATTAAGCTTGGGAGCAAAATTTTCTTCAATCAAGTCATATAGTACATGAGTTTTGAGAAGTCCCATCAGTCCACGGGTAGAAGTTCACGGGTAGTGTTTAGGACTTCACTTTTTATTATTTTTGCCATTGATATAATAAAAATAAAAATCAATAAAAATATTTTTCATAATCAATTTAAATATATTTATTTAAGCATAACTTATTTTAATTTCAAAAAGTAAAAACCATTTTCCAAACTAAATGTTATCAATACCACTATTGTTTTATCTTAAAAATTTCATTTCAATTAGGATTTAATTATTTATTATATATTCATGACTAAATAGTTTAAGCGTCCAATTTATAATTGGTAAATTCATTCAATTCTTAGAATAACTTTTATTTATTGAGCGACAATCCCTCCCATATCACTAAGATCGACTTTCGTCTCTATTCAACAATTGAGTCTTGCAAATCAATTCCCTTCTACCACTGTCACATTCATTGTCACCACAACCATTCCACTGCCACTGCCAATAGCAACCATCACGCCACCTCCATCCCATCACCACCACTATTATCACCAATGCCACCAACCACTATCATCCCAACACAAGCACTATAACCTTCATATCCACCTTAATGTTGCCACTGCCATTGTCGCCACCATTATTAATATATTAATTTTAAGAACATAATTAAATATAAAAATATATATATTTTATAGCTGAAACAAATGAGAAGTCATAACGACCCCAAGAGAGGCAAATCATCGCATGTCATGAAACCTAATACAGCCCCACCTCACTTCACCTCACCTCGCATCCTCAACCACCGACCCTATATAGTGAGTCCGTGACTCCCGTGACTCCAACTACTCCTCCAATTTCCAAAACAGCGCATGGTTTCAACCTACGACACAGATTATGTGGGAGGGGCATGTGAGTGAAAAAAATTATATATATAAACAGGAAAAATAATTCATACATATAATTTTTTTTAAAATTTTTCGAATAAATGACGTGATAAGTAAAATTTAAAAAGTTGATCTATACTCTAATATTCTTTCAAAACTCTCCTTATATGTATTACGTCTAAGCATCTCATTCCGGGAATTTTGGGGGGGGGGAGGAAATTATATGAATATAGCTTTGTTGTATAAACAAATTGCATCAAAATTGAGAATTTTAATCTAACAGTACATAATTAAAAGCCTAACAACCATCAAAAGAACGTTCATAATGGAAAAACTAAATAATTACATATGATCCCTATAAAAATATAATAAAATAAAATAATTAATTTTTGCATTCGGTAAGAATTGAATCCTGACATCCCAATAAAAATACTAAAATAGAGTAAATACATGGTTGATACAATTCACTAATCTCTCTTTGAGGTGCGATAATTTCCTTTTTGGTAAATTACGCTAACCTCTCTTGAAGTGTGAAAAAAAATAAAAGTAGTATTTTAGTCTTGCATCGTCTAAGACTAAAGTAATCCAAATTAATGCAAATAGTGTTAAATAACAATGATAAATAAATAAAAATATACATTTCAGTGAAAAAGATATGGCATCACAACGAATTATTAATTAAAAAAGTGGCAAGTGTTATATGAATTAAAATCTTAAAAGAGTTAAAAGTAATTGTGTCAAAACTATATAACTTATTATATTTTCTCCAAATCTTACAAGAAGTCAATATAATTTAACCTTTCTTTTTTGAAAGACAATTTATATATTTAAAAAAAAAAAAGTAAATTATAAATACATCTCATGGATTTGTTTAAAATATAGATTGCCCCCAGTGGTTTGAAAAATTACAAATACACCCTTATTAGAATTTTTTATTTAACAGAATTAACTAAAAAAATAAAATTCATAATTGCTCTCATATATAATAATAAAATTACCTAAATTATTAATTGAAACATATTTTTAACGTCATTAAAAAACTGTTAATTGACTTGATGATTTATTAATAAAATGGGCAATTTGTTATGAAATTAAAAATCTTAAGGGGTAAAATATAATTTTCAAAACTACAGAAAGTGATTCGTATTTTAATTAAATCTCAAAAAATGTATTTATAATTTATCTAAAAATAATAATTTGAGAATTTAGAGGCGTTGTTCAACTCATTCATATCATAATGGTTATAAATTTGTCATCTGTCAACTCTCTAACTCGCCTAAATCATATATATAGCCTCCGTTTGGGAAGTGGGTTGGCTTTTTGGCTTTTTTGGCTATTTTAGCCTGGGCTTAAAAGCTTGGTTTGGGAAGGGCTTTTTGGCTTTTTGGCTTTTTTGAGTTTTTTTGTGAGAGAAGAATGTAATGATTATGGGTTGGATGTGATGTTTTGTTTGTTATGGCTAAAATAGCCTATTTTGTCTTTTGTGGCTAAAATAGCCAAAAAAACCCAAGAACCAATATATATATTATTTTTGCCTTGGTTGCACATTTTAAGATTTATTTTTTTATAAAAAAAATCACATCAACGTGCCTTTTTCTATTTCGGAAATGAGCCGTAGCTCGAATTGGTTGACTCAAATTGGCTCGAAAGAGGGAGAGAAAAGAGGAAGAAGAGAGGAGAAAGAGACAGAGGAGAAAGAGGGAGAGAAGAGAGGAGAAGAGCCAGCACCACCGCCGCAGCCGAGGCTCGTCGCTGCTCGTCGCCGGCCGTCGCTGCTCGTCAGCTCTGCCTCGCCTCCGTCCCCGCCCCCCGCCTCCAGCCCTATTTGTTGGGCCCCCTCCAGTCCCTCCTTCTCTTCCCCCTCCCCCTCCAGTCCCTCCTCCTCCTTCCTTCTCTTCTCCTTCTCTGCTTCTGATTCAAGCCAATTTCGAGCTCCACATTTCGAGCTATGTAGCACTACCGTTTCTATTTATATACAAAATTCTTCACAAATTCAATTTCAATTATAATAATCAATTTTATACGATTTCCATTTCAAAAATATTTATTTTTCATATATAGTTCATCATATATTAGGGATGTAAAAATGGCTTGAGACCTGTGGACAAATAGGCCCAGCCGTTTTGGCCTGGTTAGGCCTGGATCCGAGCCCAGCCCAAAACTTTCGGCCTAGGCTTGGGCCTTCTGTTTGAAGCCCGGCCCGGCCCAAAAAAATTCAAGTCCTGCGAGCTGTCCGACCCGGCTCGGCTCACCAAATAAAAAAAAAATAAAAAGCAAATTACAACGGTTAAATAGTTAAATAAGAAGTTATTTGGGATAAACTAAATAAGTGTGCTTTTTGACTTTTTATGAAATATAGATTGGATATGAATTGAGTTTGAAGTGATGTGATAAACAGATAATGTGACTTAAACAAGATAATATAAATTAAATAGAATAGTGACTTTTTAATTTCTTTTTTTTTTTATTATGTCAAACCAAGCCTTCATCTTTGCCACAACAATAAAAAAAATAATAATAAAAATAAAAAAGGTCCCTGCCCCTTTGTCATGCATCACTCACATCATCTTTGCCATTTGCAATGAATGAAAAAAGCGAGCGGATCCTCTAGAGTAACTCTCTAGAGTGATCTCCTAAAGTGGATGATCGGACGGCTGTGGTTAAGCCTCACCAAAACGACGTCGTTTTGGTGAAGACTTTCAAAAAAAAAAAAAAAAAAAGAAAAACCAGATTCGGGGAGAGAAACTATCAGAACCATTGAATACTTGAAAGCAGTTCTGTAGTTGTAGGGGGAGGAGGATGGTTTGGTGATTGGGGGGGATTCAAATCGCCTCTCACTCACTCATTGACCATACCCATACACACAAACACATAGATCCCCACTGGAACTCACTCACTTACTACCTCGCTCTCTCTCTAGTAATCTTTCTCTCTGCCATGGCTCTGGTTCTCTGCAACTCCATCCTAGTCCTTCTTTTCTTATTCTCTAGCTCTGTCTCTTTCTCAACCCAAGAAACCCCAAACCCAAAACTGTCCAGAACACTTGTCAACAAGTCTCTTTCTCTCTCCTTCCCTCTCACCTCTATCCCTCTCTCTTCTCACTCTTCTGCAACTTTCCTCTCCTCTCTTGCATCTTCATCTCTACCAACCAAACGACCCCCCCCCAGTCACCAAACCATCATCTTCCCCCTACAACTACAGAACTGCTTTCAAGTATTCAATGGCTCTGATAGTTTCTCTCCCCGAATCTGGTTTTTCTTT
Organism: Camellia sinensis; assembly: GCF_055761805.1. Taxonomy (NCBI): domain Eukaryota; kingdom Viridiplantae; phylum Streptophyta; class Magnoliopsida; order Ericales; family Theaceae; genus Camellia; species Camellia sinensis. Next base: position 36,857,841 of record NC_138969.1, on the reverse strand, counting down.
TTTTTTTTTTTTTTGAAAGTCTTCACCAAAACGACGTCGTTTTGGTGAGGCTTAACCACAGCCGTCCGATCATCCACTTTAGGAGATCACTCTAGAGAGTTACTCTAGAGGATCCGCTCCGATGAAAAAAACCCAAAAAAAAAGTCTGCACCTCTCTATAGACTTAAAAAAATAATAATAATAATAAAAATAATTGAACAGTTATATTACCGTTTCGCACGACGGACATTTGTTTTTTTTTTATTTATAAATTTACTTCAATCTTCTAAACTTTTATAAATATTTTTTATTTTTCAAAATAAATTTCACAAATAATTCTCCCTTTTAAACTCTTAAGGTGTGTTTGGTTTGTGTTTGTAGAGTAATTTTTGAGATAAAAAGTACGAAAACTTATTTAGTTTGCTTTTTTTCAAAAATGGTTTTTGAAAATTGTTTTAGAGAGAAAGTTTTAAAAAAAGTGATTGATTTGATGTGTATGAGAGAGAGAGAGTGATTTTGAAAAGTAGGTAACCAAACAAAATTTTGAAATTTTTTTTGAAAAAATTTGTTTAGTTTGATTACTCTTGAAAATTTATTTGTAAATAATTTTTCCCAAAACTTTTTCTGAGAAACAAACCAAACAAGGCCTTAATCTCTCTCAACTCTCAATTAATTTTGAAGTGTTATCCCTAAGTGATAATTATAATTGTACAATAAGAAATTTTTATCAGAAGAAGTTAATTTTTATATCACATTCGCCAATCGGTAACATTAATTAGTTTAATTAAATTTATTACCTACTCAATTTTTTTCTTTAATTATTTCTAAATATATATTAATTATTATTTTTTACTCATTATTATTACTCATTATTTAAATTAATTATTTGTTCTTATATATTATTTTACTTACATTACTATAAATCATCATATTTTTAATGTTTATATCGATGTTGATACATATATTACATGAATTTATTGATTCTTCTTCTAATATCCCTCTTCCAACAGTTAGATCATCATCTAAGGACACAGCCAGTAGTGTTTGTGAACATTTTGAAAAAATATCTATAAATAATCCTGATTGTACAATTACATTTAAAATAAAATGTAAATATTGTGCATATTTACTTAGTACTGCATCTATAGGGGTACTAGTCATCTAAAAAGGTATGCTAACAAACATTTACAAAGTCAACAACCTAATATTATAAGTCAAATACAATTAGGGGCTTCGTCAACTAGTAATCTGCAAACATTTTTATATGATTCTATACGTGCACAAAATTCTATAGTTGATCATATTATTTAAAAAGAACAACTTTCTACTACCGGTGAATGTCCCAATTTTACCAAAATGATTCACGAAAGTTTTGTAACGCAATATCAAAATTTTTCAAGAAATACTACTAGAAACAGGATTTTAAAAAAAATTGAGAATATTAAAAGTGAATTATGTGACATCTTTAAAAAATTGAATGGAACAGTTTGTTTAACATCTGATCTGTGGTCAAATAATGGTTTAGAATATCAATGTATCATTGCACATTTTATTGATAATAATTGAAAATTAAATAAAAAAATTATTTCATTTAAATTATACACTGGTCATTCGCTTGGTGTAAAAATAAGAAATGTATTATACAAGTAGGCTTTACAAAATAAATATTTACAATTAGTTTAGATAATGCAGCATATTATAATCAAACTGTAACTCATTTAAAATCAACTTTACAATTACTTATTGATTGTGATTTATTTCATGTTCATTGTTGTGCCCATATTTTAAACTTGATTGTTAAAGAAGTTATACATATATACGATACTTCTGTACTTGTAATAAAAAAATGCAGTTGTTATTATTATGTCTTCTGCTAATCGAATTTCAGAATATAGAAAAATTTGTCAACAAGAAAGTATGTCATTTAAAAAAATTAATTTTAGATATAGATAGTAGGTGGAATTCAACGTATAATATGTTAAAAAGAGCTTGTAAACAAAGAAGAGTAATGGATTTATTTTTGGCCACAACATCAATAGGAGGAGTACTGACTCCCACAAAACTTAATTGTCGCCAAATAGCTTTGTATAAAGATTTTTTAAAAATTTTTAATACCCTAATAAAATTACTTTCTTATATATATATATATATATATATTCTTACTTCACCATTTGTTTTATTTATGCTAACAGAAATAATTAAAATTTTCGTAAAATAAATGGGTAATGAATATTATATATCCATTATTACTTCAATGAAAGCAAATTTGATAAATATTTTAATCATTTGCCTCATCTTTTAGGTTTTAAGGGTTGGTTTGGGGTGTCCTAAAAAAGTGCACTTTTTGTCTTTTTACGAAAAGATGTGTAGAAAAGTAGAGAGGTGATGTGATGAAAAAAAGATAAAAAGATAAAAAGATGGGTCATAGTAATTGATCCTAAGTATAAAAAAATTGGTTTACAAGAATTTTTAGAACGTGTTTTCGTTGATCAAATACAGTTTGCCCCTATTATGCAAACATGCAACAAATTATTTGAAGAATTCAGACAGCTGCGTCTGTAAATACATCTACACACACTACACTAGTAGTCTCATCTTGAAGCGGGAGATTAACTGTTCTTTCAGTAATAAAAAGTAGAAAAATATCTCAACATACAAGCATAAACAGTTCCAATCTATAACGTTATTTGGAAGGCTTGTCAGTGAATGATTTCGATGATTTTGACATTTTGAATGAGTGGAAACAAATAAAATTATGTAGCCTATGGTTTCACAAATGGCCCGTGATATATTAACTTTTCCTATTTCTACAGTTGCTTCAGAACAGCTTTTAGTACAGGTGGATGAATGTTGAGCGATTACCGCATCAGGCTTTCACCCCAAATGGTTAAGACACTGATGATATCTAGAGATCATATGCATGCGCTTAAGAGAATACCAAATTATAGTGAAAATGAGAGAATTCAAAATGATTTGGATGACATATTCTCGGGCAACGCGATTGAAATGTCTGCCTCCTTCGATACTTGATCAACAATTTGTTTTTTACTATTTCATTTCGTTATTTTTTTGTATTACATTATTGAGGTAGAGTATAATACAAATGATTGGTGGGCTAGTAGGTGTCAACTTAGTTAGGATGTACTTAACCTATAGTGATGTAATTACTCTACCATCATTAATAATCTACACCTATTTTATTTAATAATATAAATTTTTGTAATAAAAAAGGATTAATTACCAAAAAGTCGCTGTGAAAAAGTTTTTGAACCATTAAGTCCCATTTATAAGGAAAAAGACGTTTTGCCCTTTAATCCCAAAACTAAGAATGTTCTCAATTTATAATTATTAAAACTAAGAAATTTCTCAATTTTTTTTTAGCATGAATTACGAATATTATCAAAACTAAGAAATTTATAATTATCAATTTTGAGAAATTTCTCAATTTTTTTCATGATTAAAATTGAGAATATTATAAACTGAGAATGTTCTCAATTTCAAATTAGAATTCAAAAGAACAATGTAGTCGAGTACATACGGTTACAATTTCAGATCTGGTGAACTTTTTGACTTCGAAGGTTGCAATTTAGGGTTCAATTCGAGATCCATCCTTAACAACCACTGCATTAGGCTTCACATTCCCTGTCTGAAGCAATTTCCTCTTTTCCATCACTGACCCATGATGGGAACCCATCTTCGGATAGTAACCTCTGACACCAATCGAATCACTGCTGCCTTCAATAATGGCATTCTCTACATTCGCCGACCCAAGCTCATCACTTCCTTCTCTGAACACCAATCTCAAACCACTCACACTCCTCCGCCTCCTCCTCCGCCTCTGCTACAACCTCGAAAGAGCGACGTGAAAACTCTGAAAAAGTCGGTGGGGTCACCGCCGTCACAGCCTCAGAAGAGCGATATTCGAGGTAGCGATGAGTCAAAGCAAATGGAAGGGAAGGAGAAGAGCTTTGAATCAAAGCAGATAGAAGCGAGAAATGAGATTTCAGAGAGGAAGAAGGCAGTGGCGGAAGAGAAAGGCGCTAATGTAGTGGCCAGAGATGGAAAGAGAAGAAGTGATGAACGTGTAAATGGAGATTCTGAAGGACCCCAACTTATTGAAGGAGTTCTGGAAATTAAAAATTAATGGGACTTGAAGGAGCACATAATTTTATTTAGGACTTAATGGATTATAAGTTCACAAAATGGGACTTGTATGTAAATGCCCCTATTTTATTTCATTTTGAAATAAAAATTATTTATTCAATAAACGTTATATAATTAATTTAATATTGTAATATTGAAAGTTTAATTTTCATATATATAAAATTATTCATTTCGAAAGAAAAAAAATTATATAATTGCTTACTTTTTTTAGTTATAAATTTATAGTTAAAAAAACATAAGTCATACATTATTAAATTTAAATACCATAACGAAACATAACCAAACAAAATATCACATTAATCTTAACTAAAATACTCTAGTATAATTTTTCTTTTATTTTTTATCCCTAATAAATAATATACATAGATAATGTATTTATTGTTCATTTTTTCATCCCCTCCAAAAAAAAGGGCCTGCCCAGGCCCGACTCGCAGCCCTAGTGTAGACACCCCATTTTTGACCGACCTTAAGAATCAGATGTCACTGATTGAGCGCTTGGTGATGTTGCATAATGTGCTCGTTCAGAAGTTTCAAAGTTGCGGTCGTGAGCCCTGCCTCCGGACTTCCGAACCCTCTTCTGTGCCTTGTCTCGGTTTGCGAACCAGACTCGGTTTTCTCTGTTTCTTTTCCTGAGGGGAGGGAGAGGTCCAGTAGACCATCTCTCAGTGGCCGTGGGCTGCATTTGGTGGCCGTAGGCCATTTTTCTCATTTCGGAGTCCGGTTTTCGGTTTTCGGAGCCGTCAGGCCGTGTGCCTCGGTTCGAGACCGCTTAACCATCTCCGTTTGCTCTAATTTTTGGAATACTCCTTATTTTCTCCCTTTTGAGGGACACTGGGGTCTGAGAAACCCACTTCGTGGCCGAATGCCACTTTCGGTGCTTAACAGCCCATTTTCGGGACCTCGAACTGCGCGTTTTGGTCCCCGAGCATTCGTTTTGCAACAGTTTTTGTTCATTTTTGGCAGGTACCTCTGTTTTATCACTAGAGATGTCACTGAAGGGTGGGAGGCCAGCAATTGTTGCAGCAACCAGTTATACATCCTCCGACGCCCTCCGGCGCCCGTTTTTCGCACTTCCGGGCTAATGTTGAACACCTTGGGCCCATTTTCTTGAACTTTGAACCACATATTTGTGATGTACACACATGAGAGGACCCTAAAAGTTGGTGGCCGGCCAGTAATTCCACCTGACCCTTTTGAACCCCTCTTTCCGAGCTAATGTTGAACCCCTTGGACCCACTTTCTTGGACTTTTAACCACAGGGTTGTGTTGTACACAGATAGGAGGACACCATCAGTTAGTGGCCGGCCACTAAATCTGATTGACCCTTTTGACCCCTAGCCGGCCGGCTAGGGGGTGTGGCCGGCCGGCCACCTGCAGCAAAAGTAACAGGCCGGCCGAGCTCCTTGCACTGTGCACTTTACAGTTGTGGAGCTTTATCCCCCAAAAAATATCTTTATCCGGGGAATATTTTGTGGGGGAAAGTTTGTCTCCTTTTCCCCCACCTTTACACCCCCTTTTTGGCCCTTATAACCAGCTGATGGCTTCACTTGTAGGGGTTAGAAAAATTGTTCTTCAAGCTTCCATACACAAAGCCATCTTTATCCCTCTCATTTCCTTGAAAATTCCTAAGTCCCTAAGCACCATTTCTTCTACACCACCAAGCTCTACCATCACCACTTCATTTCCAGCAACAAGGAAGGCTTCTCAAAGGCTAAAGGAGCTGCAAATTGATCCAAGAAGCAACAAAAGCTTTGATCTTCAAGGGTGAGTAACACTTCTCCTCTTTTGACCCTTTTTCTTGATCCATTTGTAAGCCTCATATGATTTTTGTTTCAAGCTCCGGCCCTAACTGAAAGGGGCCCTCTTTTGAGCTCATTTTCACTTTTCATTAAGGGCTCAACCCTGTTTGAGCCCTCCATGATGCACTTGCTTCATTGATCCTCTTATATGTCATAATCTTGCATGCTATTTTTAGCCCATGATTAATCTGTTTTTGAGCATGTTGTAAACTAATATTAGGCTTATTTTGAGTCCCTCTTCAACATTGAAGAAGGGCTCAACACCATTTGGGACTTCCATGTTGTACTTACCTTTATACTCCTCTTTTATTCCCCATTCTTGCATGCAATGGCAGCCTACCATGCTTTTGTTTTTGGCCATTTTACAGTTCTGAAAAAGTGCTTATTTTGGTCCATTCTTCATATTTTATTTAGGTCCTTTCATGGTTTGGGACCTCCATATGCCACTTCATGTTATATCTCTCTTTTATTCCCCATTCTTGCATGTTTAGTTAGCCTATCATGCTTTTGTTTTTGGCCATTTTACAGTTCTGAAAATAGTCCTATTTTGGCCCATTATACATGTTTTATTAAGGGTCTTTGGCTGTTTGGTGAATATTTTGCATACCTCATGTTATAGCCACTTTTAAGCCTCATTTTGCATCACATTTCTATCATGTTTGTATACTGATTTTGGGGCTGCCATATACTGTAAATATTCATATTTTTGGTCCCTCTTCAGTGTTGTAGAAGGGAATTTTTCAGTTTGGATTTTTCTTATATCACTTGCTTCATTACCCCTCTCGTGGCCCCTATTCTTGCATGCCATTTTTTCCATACCTATGCTAGCTGTTTGGCCATGTTTATAACTGTGAAAGTGCCTTTTTTGGGACTTTCTAGCTTCTGTCTTTGCATTGTATGTCCATATTGTGCATGTTTAGCATAGCTATAGGCCATTTTGGGTGCCTAAATTCGCATTTCGGGACAATTCCATGCATTTGGTGTCATTTTGCCTCATTTCGGGACTGTTTTCCCCCATATCTTAGTGCTGAAATTCTATTAGAATGATTGCTATTCATTCCATGCCATTGCATCGCATTCTGTCATTGCCTCGGTTTACGTGCCTGTGTGCACGCATTTCGAGGCACCTCATTTTTATCCGTCGGCATCCTATGTGAGTGTGGCTGAGGCTCACTCATGTTCGTATAAGCCCACATCACATTTTTATGTCATTACATCGCATTCTGTTATTGCCTCGGTTTGCGTGCCCCGTGTGCACGCATTTCGAGGCACCTCATTTTTATCCGTCGGCATCCTATATGAGTGTGGCTGAGGCTCACTCATGTTGGTATAAGCCCACATCACATTTTTATGTCATTACATCGCATTCCGTCATTGCCTCGGTTTGCGTGCCCGTGTGCACGCATTTCGAGGCACCTCATTTTTATCCGTCGGCATCCTATGTGAGTGTGGCTGAGGCTCACTCATGTTGGTATAAGCCCACATCATCATTTCATGCCATTACATCGCATTCCGTCATTGCCTCGGTTTGTGTGCCCGTGTGCACGCATTTCGAGGCACCTCATTTTTATCCGTCGGCATCCTATGTGAGTGTGGCTGAGGCTCACTCATGTTGGTATAAGCCCACATCATCATTTCATGCCATTACATCACATTTTGTCATTGTCTCGGTTTGCGTGCCCGTGTGCACGCATTTCGAGGCACCTCATTTTCATAGCATAGTGCATACTAGGTTGTATCTTAGATTGCATTCTGTCATTTTCTCGGTTTGCGTGCCCATGTGCACGCATTTTGAGGCACCTCATTTTCATAGCATAGTGCATACTAGGTTGTATCTTAGATTGCATTCTGTCATTTTCTCGGTTTGCGTGCCCGTGTGCACGCACTTCGAGGCATCTCACTTTCATAGCGTGGTGTATGTTAGGATTATATCTTAGTTGCATTTCATGCATATCATGCATATTGCATCGTGTTCGGGATATGAGTTAGCCCGGGCATGGGAAACGAGGTGCGTTTCGTACTTCGAGTGACGGAACGTGTCTCAATTTCCTAGTCACCGACACTCGGGATTATCCATGATGGAGTTAGGTTTTAGCTGTAGTTTCATGTGCATTCATCCTATATTGAGTTGTGCATTTCGACTCCTCGCCCATCATGCCTCGGTATGCGTGATTGGTGGCACGAGGATCGAGGCATGCATACATTTGTGAAAATACATTGTTATGCCCCTTTCCTGCTCTCTGTTGCAGCAAAATCAGGAATCAGCAACTTTCCGGGACTTGGCACGCTTTTCAAGAATAACAGGTGTAAACAGAGGCTAATTGGGGCATTCCGGTGGATTTCCGCGCAAGACAACCCGGACATGCATCATCCATCAGAAGCAAGGCAGTCCCTGGCTTGCATGCCAGTTTTACAGCTTTCTTAGTTAATTTGTTAATTAATTAGGAATTTGTACATTATTCGGACTGTAATATTTTGGACTGTAATATTCTTTTATTCGGGACTGTATATTTATTCGGACCCTCTGCGCGAGGGCACAACTGTAATAAGTGTGCGTGAGTGTGATGTATGTCTTTCAACCCCACGTCTTTCTTCCCTTTTATTTATCTGCTTATGATGGTTAGATTAGGGCATATTTGAATTAGCATACAGTATGACAGCATGTTTGCATTCATTCATCTGTATTGCATGCACCGGGCTCGGCGCATCATACTAACTGCATTGTACTTTCAATTTCAAAATTGAATACATGTTAGTTGTAGCATTTCATATGCCATGTTTAGAATAGCCGAGCCTGCTATAGTTGCATTTTGCATGTGTCGCATTAGACATTTTTGTATATTTAGGATCATGCATGATTTCTAATGTAGTCTCTTTTTTTGGCTTGGAGTACCCAGTGAGCTTTATGCTTTAGCATCCTTGCATGCGTGTGAGTGAATGCCATGATAGCATGCTTACCATGAGGCAATATGCTTATGTGATATAACTGCCTGAATGCCTATGGGTGAAGATTGGGTTGTTTAAATTGGAACAAATCATTGACTGTGAGTTTTAAGCCCACTAGATAGTGGCAAAACCATCTTTTCTAAGCCCACCTGAGGGTGGCAAAATCTGCATTTTAAGCCTACTTGCGGGTAGCAAACCATTTTCTAAAAACAAACATGAAATGTTTCGTTCCAATTCAGGCGACCCGGTCTATATTTGTATGCTGTGCGCATCACATAGTAACCTAGGCTAATAAACCGGAATAAGAACTCACAATGTTTTCAAAAATTGATATCATGGTTAGTAGAGGCCGGTCTATGACCGGGTGAGCGGGGGTGCTCACGAAGTGACCTTCCCCAATCGTACCCAAGTTCCCGAGCCGAGGCAACTTTGGTGATGACGGACACGTGGCCTTTTGGCACCGAGTCAGGGTTTCCTAAATTTCCCAAAATAAAATATTTAGGTGGCGACTCTGTATCTGGCAAAGCAGTCCATGTTTGGCACTTCTTTCAAAAAATCAGTTTTCTCAAAAATGATTTGCCGGATTTGGACTCTTTGGTTCAGATTTAGAACCGTGACTGACACAAAGTCGAGTCCGAGCTGTGGCGAGGTCCCCCGCGGGCTTGTTACAGTTTCTGGCGACTCTGCTGGGGATTTAGAGAACTTGACTCGAACTTGTGATATCTGTTTTTGACTACACTTGTGTGTTTCTTTGCATTGCATTTGCATTGGTGCGCCTAGGACACCGTGTTTGCCATCTGCTATTCCTGAACGGTTTGCTGGAGGCTTGTCTTGTCAAGGCATGACCATGAGGCTGACCGGTTGTGGGCTCTGCCTGTATGGGAACACAAACCCCGGTTTTACCGGGGCACCCTCTTTAACCATTCGACCTAGTGCATATTCGGATCCATAGTGACCATTCCAAATTAGGACAGGTTGCTTACCCGTTTATAGGTTGTTTGAAACCGCTGCGTGCGTAGTGAAACCCTAGCTCCTGACAAAATAGGACAGGGAAACCCTCCCCCAACATAGGGGTGTTTTGGCCCTCACTTATCTGTTATGTGCTTTAGAGTGCGTCTCTACAGGAATGCATGTATCAGCATATGAGTTTGGGTATCAAGCCTGCGGGCATCAGTTCAGTATTGACAGCATCAAGCCTGCGGGCATCAGTTCAGTATTGACAGTATCAGGCCTGCGGGCATCAGATTAGTATATGAGTTTGAGTATCAAGCCTGCGGGCATCAGTTCAGTATTGTCAGCATCAGGCCTGCGGGCATCAGTTCAGTATTATGGGTATCAGGCCTGCGGGCATCAGCCAGTATTTGAGAATTAGTTATCTGCGGATATCAGATTCTGTTTTAGGGGACAGTGACACAGGGATAATAATCAGTGTTTGAGGACAGTGTGTTATTCAGCTTATTGACTGTGTGTTGATTATGCCCGGCTGTGTGTCATGCATTTTATTTTAAGCTGTTATGCTGTCCGTTTATCTGTTTATTTATTTCCTTTTCGCTTTATTTATCTTTTGCTAGGTCAGTTCTAGCGCAATTGCTTCCAACCCGACAGGCATTCCCCAAGCACTTTGGACACGAGGTCGTCGACTCCATCGATCTGAGGATCTAATCGACGGACAGCCAGTGTTCCATTCTCTACCCCCTGTTACCAGAAGGAAGCAGAAAAAGCGCAGTGTATCTGAACAGAGAGCACCAGAACAGTGGTTTCCCCCATCAGTGGACAGTCAGATTGAGATCCCCATTGAGACAAATCTGCCGGTAGTTCAGATAGATCAAAACAGTATGACGGCACCAACAGGAGTTGAGGAAATGATGCGCCAAATGCAGGAAACCATGCGGGCCATGCAGCAGGATGCCGTCCGCCGAGATGAACTCGCTAAGCAGCAAGCTGAGATTATGACCCAGCAGGCTGAGCTGATTACCAGGCTGCAACAACAGAATACAGCGTCTGCTTCACAACAAATTCCTCTTCCGGCGAGGGCTCCATTACCTGAGCAGACACCTGTTGTTCAGAACGCTCCTCCAAACACCCAGAATACTGTGCCGACTATCCAAAATCTGCAAGAGGACACAAATCTTCCAACGGGGCCAGCTCCGCCCCCGCTTCCACCACAACTGTCCAAGGTCCATACACCAAATCACCCGGACTCTCCCTTCGAGGTCGAGGTTGATCATACAGCTCTGAAATTGAGCAAACTGGAGAAGCTATTCAAGAAATCCCAAGGGGTCAAGGCTATGCTGGATATCGAAGATGGATATACCGAGGAGGCCGTAACACTCCCCGATAGGTTCAAAATGCCACAAATCGACCGCTTTGACGGGACCGGCGACCCCATGGTCCATATCCGACTGTTTGCAGGCATCTTGCGGCCAATGGGCCTAACACGACCACAGAAGCTTTCATTATTCGGCCGAACCCTGTCGGGTGTGGCCTCCCATTGGTACGCAAAGTTACAAGATGAAGTGAAGAAGAATTGGGATGAAATGGCTGAGGCCTTTGTCACGCAATATTCATACAACACTCAGATCGAGATCACAATCCGTGATCTTGAAACGACAAGGCAAGAGCCCAAGGAAACTTTCTCGGACTTTGTGATCCGATGGAGGGCAAAGGCGTCAATGATGACTTTAAGGCCCACTGACAAAGATCAAATCCGGATGATTGTGCGCAATCTCCACCCGAAGTTGATGCAGAGAATGATTGTAGTCCCCTTCCCTACTTTCGCAGATTTACATGAGATGGGGGTGCAAATCGAAGACGCAATGAAACAAGGTCTGTTTGACCATGACAGAGAACAACCGAGGAGGACGTTCAACCGTAACAACAATGCGGGCCCGAGTGGCGCTGCAAATACGAGAGCCTCGGAAGTTAGTATGGTCACCACCACTCCCCCTCCCCCTCCAAGGCCCATGACTGCCACACCCTTCTCCGGCGCGTCCGGAAGCAACACACAAACCAACAGATTCCAACCGCGAGGCCAAAGAACCTTTACCCCACTATATATGCCCCTGACCAAAGTTCTGGGAATATTGATCAGAAAAAATCATTTAAAACCCCTGGAGCCAAAGCCATTACCGAATCCACTCCCCCCCTCTTATGACCCAGCAAAGTACTGCGCATATCACCAACAACACGGTCACGACACCGACCGCAGATTGCGTCATGAGATCCAAGATCTTATTGACAAACAGGTGATCGCGCCTCCTGATAAACCCAATGTCACAACCAACCCTCTCCCACCACATAACCAACCTCCCCCTCCCAAAAGAATTAATTTTATCCAGACTGGGGTCGCATCTTACGATCCTAGCATCTATATTACGCCCACCCACCTACCCAAGCCGGAGGTGCTCCTCCCTGACCGCACTGATTTCTTGTGCATGGTGGATATCTCCAAAACCCAACCAGAACCGATGGTGGTGACCGTCGAAGATAGGGCATGGCAGATTTTGGGAGAGAATGAGATTGTTGAATCTGGGACTGGACAGAATTTTGCTGGGGGAGCCTATGATCCAAGCGAGTATATCCTATCAACGAGCCGAATTGGGCTAAGTGTAGAATTTCCAGAGACAGGAGAGCTATGCATGATCCAGGGGGATGGATCTGGGCTATGGGCAGATGATCTGACAGCCGTAGAGGAGGACTTTGCCAACCTGCAATTTCTCGATGACCAGGAACTGGGGGATGCGTCAATCAACTGGTATGATTATGAGGGATCAGCGGAGGCCACTGGATGGCTCGAGGATCAACCAGATGCAGTAGGGGAAGCCCAACCAGAACAAAGCCCGGCAGGGGCGGAAGTATCAGTTGTGGCCGGAATGGCCGAAAGTCAAGTTGTATCGCCGGAGAGCGCCGGTGCTAAGAATTCCGCTCGAGACATGGGCATTACGGATACGGGAATTATTGAACAAACAGCTGTACTGATGCAGCTGGAACGAGAAAAGTTTGAGGAGGCTGAGAGAATTAGGAAAGCTAAAGGCCCTAAGGGGACTGAAAGTGCTGTGTGCACAAAGATAGAGAATGCTGCGAGCATGTGGACAGGGAATACTGCGAGTACAACTAAACCGGAGCCAGACAGGTGTCTGTTGGCTGCCGATGGAATGTGGTGGGAAGACGATGACTTATGTCTTGCCCACACGGATGAAGATTGGGGGAATAATAAACCGGATGACACTTGGTACCTCGATGAGGTTGACCATATGACAAGAAGTGGGCGGTATTTCAAACCCCCACACTTGGACCAACCCGAGGCATCCGGGAAGGATAGAGAAGCGGAGAAACAGAAGGAGAAGCAGATTGAAGATGAAGCTGTGTTGAAACAGTTAAAAAAGATACAAGCAGACATCTCCATCTGGGGACTGCTAATGGCATCACGAGTACACAGAGAAGCTGTCCTATCTACTATGGACAAGTCCAAACTCTCCATAGACACCACGCCTGAACAGCTGGTTGGGCTGGTTTTTCCGGGAGGAGGTTCCCCGACATTAACCTTTTCGGACAAGGAGCTACCGCCTGAGGGCACAAGTCATAACAAACCTCTCTATATTTCTGTGGAACATAGAGATAAGTGGATACCGGTGGTACTTGTTGATACCGGGTCTGCAATTAATGTCTGCCCGACCAGAACGGCATATGCAATCGGGTTAAAACCCGCGGACTTCGTCCCAACTACCCAAGTGATCAGAGCATACGACAATACCAGCAGAGAAGTGATGGGGACTGTTAAAATTCAAACCAAGGTTGGTCCAGGACAACACAACATCGAATTTCATATCTTGGACGTTCCCGCAACCTTTAACCTACTTTTGGGGCGACCGTGGTTGCACCAGGTCAAAGCAGTCTCTTCCACTCTACATCAGATGCTAAAGTACCCCCACAGGAAAGGGGTAGCGATCGTTTTCGGGAATTCATCAATCCATCCGCCGCCGGAAGTGTCTACACCTGTCTTGGAGATTGAGCACGGCACGGAGGATGTGTTTTTGTCGGGGTTCACTTTGGCCGAGGCTCAAGTGGTGCAGAATGTCATGGCTGTGAATGAGGGCATGTACGTTAGTGCACAATCTATCTACCTCATGAACAAGCTAAAACATACCCCCGGGATGGGATTAGGGAGAAGCGGCCGGAAGGGTGTCTCAGTGTTGGCCGAAGTGCCACACAACCCTCACGCCTTTGGACTGGGTTATCTGCCCACCAAGGAGGATTGGGTGAGGAAAGAAAAAGAAATGGCCGGAAGGGCCAGAGCAAAGAAGGCCGGGAAGCCATTTGAGTTAATGCACAGGCCCATCTGGGGTACCCTAAACGGACGTTTCGTCCGGGAGGGGGAAGATTTTCCATTCTGCGGCATCCCGGAGCCATGGCTAAACGCGGAGGGGAAGCACGTGCCTGGTTTTGAAATCTTCTTCGACATACAATTATCTGGGGATGACGTTGCCGAAGCGCAGACAGACCCACCAACTGAGGTTGAGCAATGTGAAACAGTGGATCCTGAGAGCACAGAGCTTGAAATGAGGGTAGCACTGGCGAGTCTACTATCAGATCCTCCGATCGGCCAAGAGTGCTTGGGGGATAACTCTTCGGTTTCTGTGATTGGAGATGAAATAGCTGCGGGCTTTCCAGCACCGATCTTGGATGCATCTATCGCACCTCTCTCATCTGGCAATATGAAGAAGGCTTTTTATCTAGCAGCTCCGGGTCAGGTAGTGAGCCGGAATCTGATTCTACCGAATCTTGTGCGTCGGAATCAGATTCCAGCTCGACTGAGTCTGAGTCCGGTATTCCTGGGGGTGATAACCCGGATGCCACAGTCCTGTCTAGGTCGTCATTTTCATTTTCTTTTGAGTCTGTTGTAACAGAGGAATCTGACGGCTTAGAAATATTTAATGAGAATGATGTGGATGTGGTTTCCGAGTATTTTTCTGTGCCTTTGATTTATTGCTTAAATCAGGATTTTCAAAATTTTGATGAAAACAACGAGGGAGAAATTTCCCCAGTTTTGCAACGGTTAATTGATCAAGAGTAGGAAAGATTTGTTAAACCTTTAATGGATGAAATCACAACTGTGAATGTTGGTACTGAGAAGGACCCGCGGCTGGTCCAGATCGGGTCCACGTTGTCTTCAGAGGAGCGCGAGCGCTTAGTCGCTTTATTAAAAGATTTCAAAGATGTTTTCGCGTGGTCCTACGAAGACATGCCTGGAATCGATCTTGAGATTGTACAACACCGGATCCCTCTTGATCCTGAGGCCCGCCCTGTCAAACAGAAACTCAGAAGGATTCGCCCAGACTGGGCTCTCAAAATTAAGGAAGAGGTCACCAAGCAAATTGACGCAGGGTTCCTGCTGGTATCTGAATACCCAACTTGGTTGGCCAACATTGTTCCGGTGCCAAAGAAGGATGGCAGAATTCGGGTCTGTGTAGACTTCAGGGATTTGAATAGGGCCAGTCCGAAGGACGACTTTCCCTTGCCACACATTGATGAACTGGTGGATTTCACGGCAGGACACGCCTTGCTTTCGTTTATGGATGGTTTCTCAGGCTATAATCAGATAGTAATGGCACCCGAAGACCGGGAGAAGACTGCGTTCACTACCCCGTGGGGTACATATTGTTATAGAGTGATGCCATTCGGGTTGAAAAATGCTGGAGCTACATATCAACGGGCAGCAACTACAATATTGCATGATATGATCCATAAAGAGGTCGAGGTGTATGTGGACGACATGATTGTCAAGTCCAAAGATAGAGAGGGCCACTACACCGCCTTACAAAAATTCTTTCAAAGGATCAAAGAGTTTCGGCTGTGACTGAATCCCCAGAAATGCACGTTTGGTGTCACAGCAGGGAAGATGCTAGGGTTTCTGATTACACAAAGGGGCATCGAGGTCGACCCTTCCAAAATCAAGGCCATCTTAGAAATGCCACCACCAAGGACTGAAAAGGAGGTGCGAGGCTTTCTGGGTAAAGTGCAATTCATAAGACGGTTTATTTCTAAATTAACCTTGACTTGTGAACCACTTTTTGGTCTCCTGAAGAAAGGAAAGAAATTCCAATGGGACGGCCGATGTCAAGCAGCTTTTGAGCAGATCAAAGAGTATCTACAGAACCCACCCGTGTTGTCACCACCAGAGCCGGGGAGACCGTTGATATTGTACCTTTCGGTAACTGAGACTACCATGGGCTGCATGCTCGCGCAGGAGTCAGAAGACAAAGTGGAAAGGGCCATCTACTATCTGAGCAAAAAGATGCTGGATTACGAGACTCGCTATACACCGCTGGAGAAGGCTTGTTTGGCCTTGGTATGGGCAACCAGGAAGCTGCGGCACTACCTGTTAGCTCACTCTGTAATGTTGGTTTCGCGTTTAGATCCCATCAAATATCTTTTCGAGAAACCAGCACTTACGGGTAGGCTGGCTCGTTGGCTGCTGTTGCTCTCCGAATTTGATTTGAAGTATGTAACACGCAAGTCAGTAAAAGGGAGAGCGGTAGCGGAGTTCCTTGCCGACCACCCGGTTGAGGGGGATGAAGCGGTTGAGTATCTATTCCCAGACGAAGCCATTCTA
This sequence comes from Camellia sinensis, assembly GCF_055761805.1. Lineage (NCBI taxonomy): Eukaryota > Viridiplantae > Streptophyta > Magnoliopsida > Ericales > Theaceae > Camellia > Camellia sinensis. The sequence continues at coordinate 36,841,341 of NC_138969.1, read as the reverse complement.
CACGTCGAAGATGAAACTTGGACGATGTACTTTGACGGAGCGTCAAACCAGTATGGGTATGGGATAGGGGTGTTGCTGATAGCGCCTGATGATTCCCGTATCCCTTTAGCATTCAAGCTCCGGTTCAAAGTTTCCAACAATGAAGCACAGTATGAGGCATGTATTGCTGGCCTGGAAGTAGCCCTAGAACTAGGGGCAAGACGGTTGGACGTCATTGGGGACTCGAACCTTGTTGTGTCTCAAGCAAAAGGAGATTGGAAAGTCAAGGAGGAAAGGATGATAATTTACCACCAAACCTTGGATCTGCTAATTCCTCGGTTTGAGAAGCTAAATTTCACCCACCTCGTAAGAGAGAACAACAGGTTTGCAGATTCATTAGCAACTCTATCTTCTATGATAGACATCCCGTCCGAAGTCCGGATGCGTCCAGTCATTATTGATCAAAAGTTTACACCAGCATATGAGTCGATTTCCGCCATAGATGAGGTTCAAGACGGCAACCCCTGGTATTACGACATCTGGAACTTCTTGGAAAAGGAGACATATCCACTAGGGGCAAATGCCAAGGATAAGAGGGCCATCAGAAGAATGACCGCTCAGTTCATTATTTGCGGGGGTAAGCTGTACAAAAGGGGTCATCTGGGAATGCATAAGCTCTGTGTAGAAGCTGAAGAGTCGAAACGCCTGATGGAAGCCATCCATGGGGGGGAGTGCGGTGCACACATGAATGGAGTAATGCTGGCCAGAAAGATTCTCAGACAGGGCTACTACTGGTCAACCATGGAGGAAGATTGTATTAGCTTTGTTCGGCGATGCCACAAGTGTCAAATCCATGCAAATCGCATGAACATCCCACCGTCAAAACTGTACAACATGACTTCACCGTGGCCTTTTTCAGTCTGGGGAATTGATGTGATCGGAGCTGTTACCCCGAAGGGGTCAAACGGGCATGAGTTTATCCTAGTAGCGATAGATTATTTCACAAAGTGGGTCGAGGCCCAATCATACGCGGTGTTGAAGGCATCGCACGTCGCAAAGTTCATCAGAAACAACATCATCTGTCGCTACGGGGTGCCAAATGAGATAATTTCAGATAATGGTTCCCATTTCAAGAAAGAAGTGATAGACTTGTTGGAGAAATACAATGTGGCTTTCCATAAGTCATCTACATACCGGCCGCAAACCAACGGAGCGGTTGAGGCCGCCAACAAGAATATCAAGCATATACTACAGAAGATGGTGGGAACCTATCGGGATTGGCCAGACAAGCTGCCATTTGCTCTGTGGGGCTACAGGACTTCAATCAGAACTTCTACTGGAGCAACTCCATATTCATTGGTCTATGGAATGGAGGCTGTTCTACCCATCGAGATTGAGGTTCCGTCGTTACGAGTATTGGCTGAATACCAGATAGCCGAAGCAGATTGGCAGCAAAGCAGATTCGAAGAACTCATGCTCTTTGATGAAAGAAGACTGAAAGCACTGTACCACATCCAAGGTTATCAACGTAGAATTGCCCGGGCTTTCAACAAGAAGGTTAAGTCCAGGAATCTGAAAGAAGGAGATTTGGTGCTCAAAGACAACCGAGCTCCCATCCACGACCCAAGGGGCAAGTTCAAACCCAATTGGACTGGTCCTTACATTATCAAAGCTATCTGGTCAGGTGGGGCTGTGGTTCTGATGGATCTAGATGGCTTGGAGTTCTCACAACCGATCAATATGGACAAGTTGAAGAAATACTATCCTTGAGAGGCTCGCTAGGCCGAAAACCCGAAAGGGCGACCTAGGCAAAAGTCAGAGCACAAAAAATTAGAAAATATAAAAACTGAGCTCGCAAGGTTGAAAACCCGCAAAGGGCGGCCTTGGCAAAAGTTAGAGCGCAAAAGGAGAGTGAAAATACTCGAGTGAACCTGAGCCTGAACTACGTAAGGCTTGATTCCCATCTTTGGGATACGTAGGCAACTTCACATCGAAGTTCAGCCATAAACTTTTCCCCGATCAACTCTGTCCATTTCGATCATCTCAGTCATCTTTATCCATCAGCATTTATCGCGATCTCCGGTACAGTGCTGTTCAAACTAGGGGCAACTTTCCGTTGCCGCGACGGTGCAAAGTTACTCAGACTAGGGGCAACTTTCCGTTGCTTTGCAGTGCCGCATTGTTCCTCAGACTAGGGGCAACTTTCCGTTGCTTTGCAGTGCCGCATTGTTCTTCAGACTAGGGGCAACTTTCCAGTTGCAGGGATCTGGGGTTGTACATCTCAGTGACAGATCTTCGGCGTGTCCAGTTCTGATCCACATCGAAAATAGTTTTGAAAAGTTTTAATAAAAGTTGACTTTTTTCAAATTAATCTTTTTACGACTAAGACCATTTTTGGACCAAAAGCGGAAAATTTTCAGTACCACAACTTTCAATTTCATTGATTTCAAAACTGAGTTCTCCTGCTCTTGCATTACAATCGAGGTTGCTTTTTTTTAGTACATTCATAACGAAAACTTGAAAATGCTAAATAAGCAATAAATTTGGGACATAGTTGAATCAAGTATCTCTGCGTCCCCTCCCAGAGCTGGACGAAGCATCTGATGCCAAGCTAGGCCCAACCTGTGCCTCCTCATTGAGCCAATCCAAGCACTCATCGGACAAAGTGCAACTGAAAGTTGAAGCAGGGGCCAGGAGCTCTCTAGTCCTCCATGCCGTGGCATATCGGGCAAGCTGTGCACCCCGGACCGGGAAAGCAGCTGGGTACTCAATCCCCTCCGGTGGGCAGGTCTGATCATGACCAAACTGACGCAGGAACCGGAACGGAAAATAGAATACGTAGTGGGTTAGACCAATCAATTGGATCCCAATCAGCCGAGACATACTATAGCTCATTGCCGGGAGGTTGAGCCAAGGACAACGCCAAGCAATGCCGTCTACGGACAAATTGCACATCCAATCGAACCACCACCTTTCGTCAAGAGCATTGACTAGACGCTGCCGAAAGAAGTAGCCTCGAGCTGAATAGGCCGGGCAAGAATCCACAACCTGCAACTTGTCCATTAACCATACCTAGGGGAGGGATGGAAAATGAGAGAATAAAGAACACAGAGATGTACGATGAGAGAAAAGTAAGACAAGGGTTTTGTGAGAAAAACCGAGCCTGAGGGTCGAGTGATGTGAGCAAATATATATGTGAGGTCGGGTGGGAAACATTACCTGCAACAGCAGTGGACTCCCGGCAAACCTAGTCGCCTCCTGGCGATAGACAGAATCTAAGCCCATCAGTGTCTCAGCCAAGGTCATGGCAATACAGCTCTTTCCTTCTCTCAAACCTTGGGCGACTTCAATCAGGCGAATGCCAGCCCCGCCGAAGCCCGAGGAAAGCAAAAAGTGAGACAACAAACATAAGCAGAGGGCGTGTTGCCGGAAACCCTGCCAATAATGGTTGCTGCGGTCACCGGCGTCGGAAAAACGATGGATCAAACCGAGGATGTCCAGTTCCCCGCTGCAGATCAGAGATCGAGTGTCATGCGCCGTAAGCCCACACATCCGCCCTAAAGCCTGAGCATGGCCAAAACGGAGCTGGGGCAAGATCACTTCAGAGCATTCAGACTCCATCAAAACCTGAAAATCTTCGAAAGTGGGACACCTCTCTTGGCCGCCAAAGCTAAAAACGTGCGTCACTGGGTTCCAGAACCTTGCCGCGGCATGGAGAAAAGGAAACTGTAGCGGAGTACGGCTCAGCGTGAATAGTGCATTCAAGCCGAAACCCCGGAAATTCAGCTTTTCCGAGCCATCTGGAGAAGAGATCCAAGATGTGACATTTTCTGCGAGAAACGCCTCCATCTTTGTCTAAAACTAAGATGAAATGAATGTTCCCGAAGTTGAGGCTTTTATAGAAGGAAAAACACTATTCACGGGGACACATGTCAAAAACCAGGTGGCTGCAGGATTGAGTGGCCGGCCGGCCACCTTTTCTGGCTGGCCAGCCATTTACTTTTTCAGAAATGGCCGGCCAGCTGTCTCTCTCCACAAAAATGGCCGGCCGGCTCCCAGGGATGGCCGGCAATGCTGCAGTGTATCCCCTTGGCCCTGTTTTACCCTTCGAGAGAGAGTTCCAAGCATTTCCATGCAACGGGAGAGTCAAAGGCCTTCATCTCCCTCAGTTTCGGATGCGTTCCGGTGGCCAGATCATCAGAAGTACACTCTGTTGTTGCTGAGTTTTGTTTATTGAGTTGTTGTTTTGATTATCGAGTTGTTGTTTTGCTTATCGAGTTGTTTATCGAGCGGACGTGTTTCGTGTTTTTGAGCCATTGTTCTCTGTTTAAACAATCTTTGTTAAAGTCTTGTTTATTTGCGCTGTCAACGTTGTTGCATTTTGCTTATCGAGTTGTAAACTTCCTAAGGTCCTGCTATATCTTAGTAAGTTGAGTTGCTTAGTTTGTTGCGTCGGTTCACTACCTGACTTGGTGAGTACACAATGCACATTCCCATTCAATTTCATTCTTGTGCAAAATAAAATGATGCGATACGATGCTAAAAGTTTAAAATACAAACACCTTTTCAAAAGCTATTTCATTCCATCATGCTTTACAACGAACAAAGGTACAAGTTTTACAAAAAATAAAACTGCCTAACAATGTGCAAAGTACTACAAACTACTAGCAAAAAGAAAAATAAAGCAGGAAACAACAGCATCAAAGTCCTCGGGAACGGGAACGAGAAACACTCCTCATCTTCTTCTGCGGGACAACCTCTGCACCATCATCATCATCTGGGTCAGAGCTGTCATCCTCAGGATCCCCCTCAGCCTCACCTCTGTTCCCCGAACCAAAACCGGAGCTCCCCTCCTCAGTAGACGTCTCTGACTGACGGTCGGTAGCCTCCTCCTCCTCCTCAGCATCCTCCTCCTCCTCATCAGGCTCCACCTCTACAACGTGAGCCCTGCGTCTGCGGACGGGCCCTCCTCGAGCTCCTCGAACGGGCCCTCCTCGAGCTCCTCGAAAAGGCCTAGATGGCCCTGCTCCTCGAAAAGGCCTAGATGGCCCTGCTCCCCTGAAAAGGCCCGGGTGACCCAACTCCCTGAAAAGGCCCAGACGGCCCAGCTCCCCAAGGAGGCCCGGGTGGCCTGGCCTGCGGCTGACCGGACCATGAAGGCATCTGAAAACAAAAAGTTCAATTCAAATACATCAGTCCGAATATATACATCAGATGCAGATACAAGCAAAGGCTACGTGAAGTGGGTGCATGTAAATGCAGTGTCCAAGTGGGGTGTGTGTCAGATGTGCTCTACACAAGTAGTCTATCGATGCAGTAGAAATCAGCATGTCATCAGAAGTATGATAAATGCCAGAAAACTGAAGGGTACCTAAATGCCCGCGACAGACAACTGTGCCTCCCTACGCAAGACCATGCCCTCGAGTGTGGCCACCAGTCCAACCACCTCCTCCATGTACCCTCGCGGTGGCTGCAAAAATGAGTTCATAATCATCAGTGAACAAAAAATGTCTAAACATCTGAATGATGAATGGAAAATAGTGGAGCATACCAGCGGTGAGTCAGGATCAATGGCGTATCGATCACTGGGCATCGGAGGCTCTAGCGGGATAGGGGTCGGAGAGATAGCCCCATACTGCCACGCCATCAACTCAGTCGGCATATCTGGCCATCCAGGATGAGGATAAGTCGACGAAACCGGAGGAACCGGTCTACTCCCACCTCTGGATGTACCAACCCTGCTAGTAGAAAGGGCGTCTGCAGCCCGAGCCTGAGCCTGGCCCGAGGATGACATACCGGCAGGCCTCATCATCGGGATACGAGCTCCCGTCAATGGAGGCATCAAATATATGTGACGGTAAGTGGCGTAGTCCCCCTCCTCAATATATAATAAAGCATCGCTACCCAGCATAGCGCCGACTACCTCCGAGTAAGAGAGCCTGTCAGCAGTCCGCATACTGACTGGGGGTACTGCGGGAGGATCCTGAGAAAGATACCCCCATACCTGGCGCAGAAAGCGTTCCCCCAGGAACCATGCCCTGCCAACCGGCCCTTCGAGCAGGACCCTATACTGGGAGATATCCGACCCTCCGGTATACTGAAGTCGGAGACCATCACCCAGGGACACCCAGGGCTGCCATGTGATCTGCGGATGATAAATGCATAAACCAATCAGAAATCAAGAATATACAGAGCAAATCAAAGATGAAAATGAAAGGAACTGAAAGTTCTGAAGTACCTCTGAATGTCGCACAGTGTCAAAGTACTGTCGCAGGTAAAGGAGGGTCTCTCGAGGTCTCGGCCGGTGCGGGCCCTCAAACACCAGTGAGTATGGGGTCATGGGAACCCCTGCCACCTCCAACTCTGGGGCTAATGCTGGGAAGTATACATAGACCCATAGCTGAGAAAAGCAGTGCAGAATGTAAGTACGAAATGCTGAGAGCAAAATACAGACTGTAAAAGTACGCTGTGAGTGCAATGTACAAATAATGAAAAGCAGAAATGTAAATCAAGAGGACAGAAAAGTACCTCCCAGGCTCTCCAGTAGCCGCCAAGTAAATCGCCCCGCCCGCGGGAGGTCGCGCTCATATAAAAGTAAAGGGTAGCCAGGCCAGCGCCACCCCAGTCATATCGATGGACCTGTGATAGGTCGACCAGAGCGCTCAGCAGATATAACCCAACTGTGTTCCCTCTATCGGCGAACAGGGTAGTCCCGAAGAGGAACATAAGGAAACCACGGGCATACTGCTCCGTCTCCTCGGGAGTCTCAGGCACCATCTCTGCCCGCCGGAAGTGGGAAGAGAACCAAGTGTATCGGACTCTCCCAAAAACCCTGTCAACAGGCGGGCGAGCCCCCAATAGATACATCCAAGCGGCCTCCCACTCGCCCATATCCTCATCATAAGGGATGGACCAACCTCCTATGTCTAAGCCAGTCAACACAGCGAAGTCTAGAGGCGTCATGGTCATGTCCCCGGTAGCAGAGAAATTAAAGGAGTTGGTGGTGTCCCACCATCTCTCTACCAAGGCTGCCATCAGTGTCCTCCTGGCAGGACAACGTGACAACCCGACGCAGAAGGGCCCGAATCCTGCCAAATCTACCAAGTCTCGGACACCCTCCGGGAGCTCAGCGTACCAGTCCCGCGCGATGGTGGAACCATACCCCCGCACACTGCGGGAACCAACCTACATTCAGAATGAATACATGTGTCAATAATGAAATGAATGGGCTGTGTGCCAATGAGATGAATGGGCTGTGTGCCAATGAGATGAATGGGCTGTGTGCCAATGAGATGAAATGGGTTGTATGCCGATGAAGCGAAATAAGCTACATGCAAATTTAATCTGGGCTGCGTGTTCAGAAAATTTGAAGTTTGGGCTACGTGTTCAACTTTCTATCAGTGTGGGCTGCGTGTTCACTATTTAACCTGGGCTGCGTGTTCAGAAAATTTGAAGTTTGGGCTGCGTGTTCAACTTTCTATCAGTGTGGGCTGCGTGTTCACTATTTAATCTGGGCTGCGTGTTCAGAAAATTTGAAGTTTGGGCTGCGTGTTCAACTTTCTATCAGTGTGGGCTGCGTGTTCACTATTTAATCTAGGCTGCGTGTTCAGAAAATTTGAAGTTTGGGCTGCGTGTTCAACTTTCAATCAGTGTGGGCTGTGTGTTCACTATTTAATCTGGGCTGCGTGTTCAGAAAATTTGAAGTTTGGGCTGCGTGTTCAACTTTCTATCAGTGTGGGCTGCGTGTTCACTATTTAATCTGGGCTGCGTGTTCAGAAAATTTGAAGTTTGGGCTGCGTGTTCAACTTTCTATCAGTGTGGGCTGCGTGTTCACTATTTAATCTGGGCTGCGTGTTCAGAAAATTTGAAGTTTGGGCTGCGTGTTCAACTTTCTATCAGTGTGGGCTGCGTGTTCACTATTTAATCTGGGCTGCGTGTTCAGAAAATTTGAAGTTTGGGCTGCGTGTTCAACTTTTTATCAGTGTGGGCTGCGTGTTCACTATTTAATCTGGGCTGCGTGTTCAGAAAATTTGAAGTTTGGGCTGCGTGTTCAAATTTCAACTAGTGTGGGCTGCGTGTTCACTATCTAATCTGGGCTGCGTGTTCAGAAAATTTAAAGTGTGGGCTGTGTGTTCACTTTCGAATTCGGGCTGTGTGTTCGACAAATCAGTGTTTGAACCGTGTGTTCGCCTCTTAACTAATGTGTACTGTGCGTTCGCAATTAATTAATGAGCCGAGTGTTCAGAAATTCGAGTGTTGAAACTACATATTCAGGATGCAAGCAAAGTACTATGTCATAAGCTAAATTGCGTGTTCAAGCATGGCAAAGGTGCGAAATGTACGAAAAATACAGAAAATGAAGTAAATACCTCTCGGGCCTCATGAGAGAGGTGATGCTCCGGCTCTCGAAGAAGCAGATCCCCGGGTGCTCGCTCGTCAAAGCTAGTGAAGTGACGGAAGACAACATGAGGGAGGACATGTGCTGGCGGACGGTACCTCCCGGGAATAAAAGGTCGGGTCCTCGGGGGTAGAGTCATGGGATCAAAATCATCTCCGGCACCTGGAAAACCTCCGCCGTGGGGAGAATTACCCGCCATTTTCAGAAGATCTGCAAAGGGAGCAAAAATGAGCAAAATGGGCCGAAATTGGAAAAAGTCAACAAAAGTCAACTCTCGGGAAATAAAAAGTCAACAAAAGTCAACTCCCGAGAAAATCTTCCAAATATTGAGACAAACTTACCTCAAGTGGCGAAAATGCGAAAAGAAGCTCCGAAACCGAAATTTAATCGCTTCAAAGTGCTTGAAACCGAATATTTTTGCGAAAACAATTTGCACGGGGCGTTGGAAAATGCGTATGAAACTCAGATCTGGAGAAGAAAGTGTTGTAGGAGGCAAGGAAGGAAGGGATCTCGGCTGCAATATATAGGCCCCAAGTCTTGGATTGAAGGAGCATCAAAAAGGAGGTGAAAATACCAAAATGCCCCTGAATTTGGGCATATGGCCGGCCGGCCCTCTTTTCTAGCCGGCCAGCTATCTGCTTTTTGGAAAACTGGCCGGCCAGCTATTTACTTTATGGAAAACCGGTTGACCACCTCCCCTTGGGAAGATAAACGGCCGGCCATGTCCCCCACATGCCCACCTAGCTCTCTGCAAATTTTGAGGAAGATCGGAGTTCCCGGGACCTGAAAAAGTTCAAGAAAAGTACACTTCCGGTCGCGAAATTGCTTCGTCGGAACTTCGGCTTCAAGATCTGACATGTGTCTCATCATCATTCATCGAAATCAAAGTGTATCCTTTTTGAACGAGTTGTAGCCTTTCCAGGAAGTGGGTTGGAGACCGTAATTGAATTACCTTCGCCGAAACACACGTTTCCGTACTCGTTGTTTCATGACAAACGGACACCCTGATTCATGCTCGTTTCGCACTATCATGCACATAACTTGCATTCTCATGAGCATACCTGCATTAACATGAACATTTCTTGATGTTGGCATACCTCTATGTTTGAGCATACGTTGTCACGCATGTTCCACTTTTGCATTGCGATGCATTCACTCACCGGCACTGCGTGTGTCAAATTTTCGGAATCACATTAAATATATGTTGGTAGCATATTGTACTTGTTGCAATTTCTCTCTTTTGCAGGCACGATATTGTATGTACGGTTCAATTGAGACTGGTGCGACCAGACGAATCGCGCAGGTATCGTATCTTCTCCGTGTGAGATGTGGCGGGGATTGAATAATCCTCCGCATTCTTAACTGCATGAAATGTAGTTGTTGCTTTGCATTCTTACTTAAAACTGTTGCATCTATTTGCGAATACTTGCTTCATTACAGCTTGCTGCATTTGCATGATCATTGGGTTACCTCCGGCTCTTCGCATTTATCATTTGCATTTTGCCCCCTGCTTGCGGGCATGCCTGCGGGCGCATCTCTGTTTATCCTGTATGTTTGTCTAAGTCTTCGGCCTTGTCAAAAATGGGTCGTCTCTGGGCTTTGACATTCACTCCCGTCACTTATGACTTCCGAGTTCTGTCAAAGAGGGGCAACTGTAGACACCCCATTTTTGACCGACCTTAAGACTCAGATGTCACTGATTGAGCACTTGGTGATGTTGCATAATGTGCTCGTTCAGAAGTTTCAGAGTTGCGGCCGTGAGCCCTGCCTCCGGACTTCCGAACCCTCTTCTGTGCCTTGTCTCGGTTTGCGAACCAGACTCGGTTTTCTCTATTTCTTTTCCTGAGGGGAGGGAGAGGTCCAGTAGACCATCTCTCAGTGGCCGTGGGCTGCATTTGGTGGCCGTAGGCCATTTTTCCCATTTCGGAGTCCGGTTTCCGGTTTTCGGAGCTGTCAGGCCGTGTGCCTCTGTTCGGGACCGCTTAACCATCTCCGTTTGCTCTAATTTTTGGCATACTCCTTATTTTCTCCCTTTTAAGGGACACTGGGGTCTGAGAAACCCACTTTGTGGCCGAATGCCACTTTCGGTGCTTAACAGCCCATTTTCGGGACCTCGAACTGCGCGTTTTGGTCCCCGAGCATTCGTTTTGCAACGGTTTTCGTTCATTTTTGGCATGTACCTCTGTTTTATCACTAGAGAGGTCACTGAAGGGTGGGAGGCCAGCAATTGTTGCAGCAACTAGTTATACATCCTCCGACGCCCTCCGGCGCCCGTTTTTCGCACTTCCGGGCTAATGTTGAACACCTTGGGCCCATTTTCTTGAACTTTGAACCACATATTTGTGATGTACACACATGGGAGGACCCTAAAAGTTGGTGGCCGGCCATTAATGTTACTTGACCCTTTTGACCCCCTCCTTCCGGGCTAATGTTGAACACCTTGGGCCCATTTTCTTGAACTTTGAACCACATATTTGTGATGTACACACATGAGAGGACCCTAAAAGTTGGTGGCCGGCCAGTAATTCCACCTGACCCTTTTGAACCCCTCTTTCCGAGCTAATGTTGAACCCCTTGGACCCACTTTCTTGGACTTTTAACCACAGGGTTGTGTTGTACACAGATAGGAGGACACCATCAATTGGTGGCCGGCCACTAAATTTGATTGACCCTTTTGACCCCTAGCCGGCCGGCTAGGGGGTGTGGCCGGCCGGCCACCTGCAGCAAAAGTAACAGGCCGGCCGAGCTCCTTGCACTGTGCACTTTACAGCTGTGGAGCTTTATCCCCCAGAAAATATCTTTATCCGGGGAATATTTTGTGGGGGAAAGTTTGTCTCCTTTTCCCCCACCTTTACACCCCCTTTTTGGCCCTTATAACCAGCTGATGGCTTCACTTGTAGGGGTTAGAAAAATTGTTCTTCAAGCTTCCATACACAAAGCCATCTTTATCCCTCTCATTTCCTTGAAAATTCCTAAGTCCCTAAGCACCATTTCTTCTACACCACCAAGCTCTACCATCACCACTTCATTTCCAGCAACAAGGAAGGCTTCTCAAAGGCTAAAGAAGCTGCAAATTGATCCAAGAAGCAACAAAAGCTTTGATCTTCAAGGGTGAGTAACACTCCTCCTCTTTTGACCCTTTTTCTTGATCCATTTGTAAGCCTCATATGCTTTTTGTTTCAAGCTCCGGCCCTAACTGAAAGGGGCCCTCTTTTGAGCTCATTTTCACTTTTCATTAAGGGCTCAACCCTGTTTGAGCCCTCCATGATGCACTTGCTTCATTGATCCTCTTATATGTCATAATCTTGCATGCTATTTTTGGCCCATGAGTAATCTGTTTTTGAGCATATTGTAAACTGATATTAGGTTTATTTTGAGCCCCTCTTCAACATTGAAGAAGGGCTCAACACCATTTGGGACTTCCATGTTGTACTTACCTTTATACTCCTCTTTTATTCCCCATTCTTGCATGCAATGGCAGCCTACCATGCTTTTGTTTTTGGCCATTTTATAGTTCTGAAAAAGTGCTTATTTTGGTCCATTCTTCATATTTCATTTAGGTCCTTTCATGGTTTGGGACCTCCATATGCCACTTCATGTTATATCTCTCTTTTATTCCCCATTCTTGCATGTTTAGTTAGCCTATCATGCTTTTGTTTTTGGCCATTTTACAGTTCTGAAAATAGTCCTATTTTGGCCCATTCTACATGTTTTATTAAGGGTCTTTGGCTGTTTGGTGAATATTTTGCATACCTCATGTTATAGCCACTTTTAAGCCTCATTTTGCATCACATTTCTATCATGTTTGTATACTGATTTTGGGGCTGCCATATACTGTAAATATTCATATTTTTGGTCCCTCTTCAGTGTTGTAGAAGGGAATTTTTCAGTTTGGATTTTTCTTATATCACTTGCTTCATTATCCCTCTCTTGGCCCCTATTCTTGCATGCCATTTTTGCCATACCTATGCTTGCTGTTTGGCCATGTTTATAACTGTGAAAGTGCCTTTTTTGGGACTTTCTAGCTTCTTTCTTTGCATTGCATGTCCATATTGTGCATGTTTGGCATAGCTATAGGCCATTTCGGGTGCCTAAATTCGCATTTCGGGACAATTCCATGCATTTGGTGTCATTTCGCCTCATTTCGGGACTGTTTTCCCCCATATCTTAGTGCTGAAATTCTATTAGAATGATTGCTATTCATTCCATGCCATTGCATCGCATTCTGTCATTGCCTCGGTTTGCGTGCCCGTGTGCACGCATTTCGAGGCATCTCATTTTTATCCGTCGGCATCCTATGTGAGTGTGGCTGAGGCTCACTCATGTTGGTATAAGCCCACATCATCATTTCATGCCATTACATCGCATTTCGTCATTGCCTCGGTTTGCGTGCCCCGTGTGCACGCATTTCGAGGCACCTCATTTTTATCCGTCGGCATCCTATGTGAGTGTGGCTGAGGCTCACTCATGTTGGTATAAGCCCACATCATCATTTCATGCCATTACATCACATTTTGTCATTGCCTCAGTTTGCGTGCCCGTGTGCACGCATTTCGAGGCACCTCATTTTTATCCGTCGGCATCCTATGTGAGTGTGGCTGAGGCTCACTCATGTTGGTATAAGCCCACATCATCATTTCATGCCATTACATCACATTTTGTCATTGTCTCGATTTGCGTGCTCGTGTGCACGCATTTCGAGGCACCTCATTTTCATAGCATAATGCATACTAGGTTGTATCTTAGATTGCATTCTGTCATTTTCTCAGTTTGCGTGCCCGTGTGCACGCATTTCGTGGCACCTCATTTTCATAGCATAGTGCATACTAGGTTGTATCTTAGATTGCATTCTGTCATTTTCTCGGTTTGCGTGCCCGTGTGCACGCACTTCGAGGCATCTCACTTTCATAGCGTAGTGTATGTTAGGATTATATCTTAGTTGCATTTCATGCATATCATGCATATTGCATCGTGTTCGGGATAGGAGTTAGCCCGGGCACGGGAAACGAGGTGCGTGTCGTACTTCGAGTGACGGAACGTGTCTCAATTTCCCAGTCACCGACACTCCGGATTATCCATGATGAAGTTAGGTTTTAGCTGTAGTTTCATGTGCATTCATCCTATATTGAGTTGTGCATTTCGACTCCTCGCCCATCATGCCTCGGTATGCGTGATTTGTGGCACGAGGATCGAGGCATGCATACATTTGTGAAAATACATTGCTATGCCCCTTTCCTGCTCTCTGTTGCAGCAAAATCAGGAATCAGCAACTTTCCGGGACTTGGCACGCTTTTCAAGAATAACAGGTGTAAACAGAGGCTAATTGGGGTATTCCGGTGGATTTCCGTGCAAGACAACCCGGACATGCATTATCCATCAGAAGCAAGGCAGTCCCTGGCTTGCATGCCAGTTTTACAACTTTCTTAGTTAATTTGTTAATTAATTAGGAATTTGTACATTATTCGGACTGTAATATTTTGGACTGTAATATTCTTTTATTCGGGACTGTATATTTATTCGGACCCTCTGCGCGAGGGCACAACTGTAATAAGTGTGCGTGAGTGTGATGTATGTCTTCCAACCCCACGTCTTTCTTCCCTTTTATTTATCTGCTTATGATGGTTAGATTAGGGCATATTTAAATTAGCATACAGTATGACAGCATGTTTGCATTCATTCATCTGTATTGCATGCACCGGGCTCGGCGCATCATACTAACTGCATTGTACTTTCAATTTCAAAATTGAATACATGTTAGTTATAGCATTTCATATGCCATGTTTAGAATAGCCGAGCCTGCTATAGTTGCATTTTGCATGTGTCGCATTAGGCATTTTTGTATATTTAGGATCATGCATGATTTCTAATGTAGTCTCTTTTTTTGGCTTGGAGTACCCGGTGAGCTTTATGCTTTAGCATCCTTGCATGCGTGTGAGTGAATGCCATGATAGCATGCTTACCATGAGGCAATATGCTTATGTGATATAACTGCATGAATGCCTGTGGGTGAAGATTGGGTTGTTTAAATTGGAACAAATCATTGACTGTGAGTTTTAAGTCCACTAGATAGTGGCAAAACCATCTTTTCTAAGCCCACCTGAGGGTGGCAAAATCTGCATTTTAAGCCTACTTGCGGGTAGCAAACCATTTTCTAAAAACAAACATGAAATATTTCGTTCCAATTCAGGCGACCCGGTCTATATTTGTATGCTGTGCGCATCACATAGTAACCTAGGCTAATAAACCAGAATAAGAACTCACAATGTTTTCAAAAATTGATATCATGGTTAGTAGAGGCCGGTCTATGACCGGGCGAGTGGGGGTGCTCACGAAGTGACCTTCCCCAATCGTACCCAAGTTCCCGAGCCGAGGCAACTTTGGTGATGACGGACACGTGGCCTTTTGGCACCGAGTCAGGGTTTCCTAAATTTCCCAAAATAAAATATTTAGGTGGCGACTCTGTATCTGGCAAAGCAGTCCATGTTTGGCACTTCTTTCAAAAAATCAGTTTTCTCAAAAATGATTTGCCGGATTTGGACTCTTTGGTTCAGATTTAGAACCGTGACTGACACAAAGTTGAGTCCGAGCTGTGGCGAGGTCCCCCGCGGGCTTGTTACACCTAGCCCAGGCCCACCGGCCCTATTCTGAGTGGGCCTGGGCCCCACTTTTTGGCCCATGGGCCAGCCCGGCCAGACCTGCTAAAAAAATAGGAGCCCGTGAGTCGCACTTGGGCCAGGCCATTATTGCATCCCTGTCATATATTTAGTTTTATTGTTGCTAAATTTCTTTTAAATAATTGATATTTTAATTTAATTATTATAATATTTGAAAAATAATTATCTCGATATACAAATAAATAAGACAGAACGTACTTAATTACGTGATTCACATAATTCAAATTAATTTTCTTTTATATTTTTTATTTTTTTACCTATCTTGTTGATGTCTTAATATTAGTTTATATTTAATATATATATATATAAGTAGTGTTCTTTCATTTTTTTATGTGGCACATCTTAAGGGGTTACTTCTTTTTTTCTCCTAAAACAGCCATATCAACATGTCTTTTTTATTTACATATAAAGTTTTACACAAACTCAATTTCAAATATAATAACCAATTTTTAAATGAACTCTATTAGAGAAATACTTGTTTTTCACATATATATATATATATATATTTTAGTTTTGTCATTGTTAGATTTCTTTTATATAGTTGATATTATTATTATGATATTTGAAAAAAAAAAACTATCTTGATATACAAATAAATAAATAAATAAAACATACTGTACTTATTAATATTAATCTATATTTAATTTTTTATTTAACATGAAATTATTTATTACAAATTATTTATATTTAATTTAAATTTTATATACATATATACAATATATAGCGACCCAGGTTTTTACCCCGACTTTCGTTGTGTTCCGGACTTGGATTCTGTGATTATATACTGTTGTTTATGTCTTGTTTTCTTCCTTTAACTCTTTGTATTTGAGTTTTGGATTATGTTGGGCGTGTTTGGAACAGGTTGGTTGTTAGTTGGTCTAGAACTTTGTTGCCCAGATTTTGGCTTCTTCGCTCGAGCGAGGCTTCTTGTGCTTGAGCGAGCCTTATGTAATCTGCTTCTTCGCTCAAGCTAGGCTTCTTGCGCTCAAGTGAGCTTTGTGAAATTGTTTCTTCACTCGAGCGAGACTTCTTATGCTCGAGCGTGCGTCTGCGTTGGTGACAGACCTAAAGCTTTGCATTCTACGCTCGAACGACGCTTCTTACGCTCGAGCGAGGCGACTTGTTGTGTCTAGTCGCTCGAGCAACAACGCCTTCGCTCGAGCGAGCCTGTTTATATCAGATCGTGAATGAGATATTTCAGAACACTTTTGTAGCTCACTCTCTCTCTAAAACTCTCCAAAAACACAGGTTTTCATACTCTCTCTCTAGAATACACCTTCCCTCTAAAATTTCATCTAGATCCGTTGTGTTCTTGACCCTAGTGTCTTTGAGAATAAGGTAGAGGGCTTCAAGAGCTTCATGTTGATCCAAGTAAGAGTTGGTTTCGTCATCTTTGGAGTTTCGATCTTGCTTGCCCGTCTTCTACACTTAAGGTAGAGATTTTCTTTGAGTTATATATATGTTTTTGTAAGATCTAAATGATTTTTGAAATCATCCTTTAATTAGTTTTGAAAATTGATTGTTGTTTAAGAAGATGAGTGATTTTGAAAGTGGGTTTACCTTCTTTTCCTTCTAAAAAAAATAGAGATTGAGGGTTTTTCAACTATGTTGATAAAAGAAAGATGTTTTTTTGTGAGATCTTCTCAAATATTTGAAGACGAATGGTTTTAGTGAGAAAACCTAGAAATTGGGGATTTTTAAGAAAGATGTTGAAAATCTTTAGAATATGCCGTTATATTTATTTTGTGTTCCAGAATAAATGATATTTGAAAATTGTTTATTTATTACATATAAATTATGGTTTTCCTTGAAATAAGAGAATTGTTAAAGTTTTGGAAATTGTTGTTTAAAAGTGTTGATATAGTCTTGAAATGACTAAGTTGTTGAAAATGTTTGAAATGTGAGAATTTTGCTATCCCTTGGATGAATTGAAATAAAAGTATTTATTCATCTTGTAAAATTGCATTGAAGTGAGAAATGAGAATTTTTATCACAATGAGAATATTGTGTGGGAGTATTGAAAGTGGAAGAAATATTGCATTGTATTATTATCATTGCATTGGCATATCAATTCATTTAATAATAAAGAGTTTTGAAATTTGATTTTGAAAACTTTACATTTAGAAAAGAATGTTGAGAAACAAGTTTTCATGAAATGGTTTTGGGGTAAATACAGTGGTAAGTCTTGAAAGGTGGTGTAGATTATAAGTGTCGAGCCTTTCAATTAATACTGGTAAAAATGACAAATTTGAGGTGTCGAGCCTTCCGGTTAATACCGATAAAAATGAAAAATTGGTAGTCCTTGTATAGTCTACTTGCAGACACCGACCTAGAGATTTACGGAGTTGTATTTACCGCCCCTCAAATAAAATTTGATAAATGTTGAGCAGTTGAAATTGCATGACATCATTGAGTATGTTGGTTTTCAAATGATGAAGGTGTGTTTTACTTTAAAAAAAGCATGGCATAACATAAGCATTCCATCTCACGAAACTTGTATAAAATGTATTTACTTTGTTAAGAATTTCTTACTGAGCTTTATGCTCACCCCATAGGATTCTTGTGCTGGAAAAGATGTGGTGATTCCGCCTAGCTGAAGGCGTGGAAGTGTATGCAGAAAGCATAATGTGCTCATTTGCTGTGACTCTGATTGTAAGCCAAGGGCTTTATATGTGTGGGTTTGAATAACCGTTTTGTGTAACCAAGCTCAAGCCTTGGAAACTTGTAAACCCTTGGGGGTATTTGTTGTTGGATTAATTGTTGTTGGATTAATTGTACTATCGCATGAAGACTATTTACATCAAGTAATGCAAGTATAGGGATTTATTATCAATTTTACTTTAAAGGACCATGACTATTGTATTATCATTTGGGCATGAAAATTGGGGCATTACACAATATGTATAAATAATTCAAAAAGAATATTAAAGAAAAAAATTAATACTCTACATAATTAATTTATGTATTTTCTTCTTAACCCAATCACAACACGTTTATATTTAATTTTTTTTTAAAAAAAATTGTGTAATTCTATTTCTACATATTTTTATTTTCCAAATAAATATAAATATAAATATAAATAATTAGAATCACTTTCAGTTTTATATTATTAATTCTCTTTCTAATTTAACTATTATTTTTAATTTCAAAATGAGTATTTATTTTATTATCTTATAATTTAATATTATCAAATAAAATCATTATATGATAATTACACTTTTATAGCATAATAAAATTAAAATTATCAAAATAAATAAATAATTTAACTAAATTTATTATACATAAATATTCAAGTAATGCTTTTATAGAACGATAAAATTAAGATTATTAAAATAAATAATTAAAATTAAAATTTTGTTTTAAATTAAAATTAATATTATACTTTTGTAACACATATCATAATATAATACACCATGAGTTATCATCAAGTCATAATTTGTATTTATAGAATTTTTCGTTATTTTTATTTTTTTCAAAAAAATATTTTGATACAAGTGGAATTCATGATTTTTGGTAAATTTTATTAACACAAATGAAGATTTGATTTTAGGTTGAGAATAAACTTTTTTTTAATAATTTTGAAATAAATTATTTTTTTTGAGTCTTTTACATAGAATCACATACAGTGACAAAAAATTTCATCAACCATTAACAAATCTATTTGTATTTAGATTTCAATTATTAAAATTTTCCACACATAAAATATTAAAACTCAAAATCAATTTTTTATTTTAAAAATAAATTTCCATGCATCGTACAAGTCACTTACTAGTTTATTTCATATAATTTAGAGATCTCTTTGACTAATATAAATTAGTTTTGAGTGAGAAATTTTCAAAAACTCTAACCCTAAAAAAATGGGGGAAATAAATAAACAAAACTCAAGGTTTGACCATTGTAAAAAAATAAATCCTGAATTTTTAATTTTATCAATATAAATTCTAATTTTTTTAATTTAAACCATTCACGTGTTTCCATTAAATAAAACTCAGGGTTTGACAAGTGTTAAAAAATAAACCTTGAATTTTTAATTTTATCAATATAAATTCTAATCTTTTAATTTAAACTATTTGCATATTTTCATTAAATAAAAACCGAAAGAAAAATAGTATTTTAGCCATTAAACTCAATATATGTGTACATAAAATGTCTAAAATACCTATTTTCATTGAGTTTAATGATTGAAATATAATTTTTCCGTCGATTTTACTTAATGAAAATAGACAGATGTTTAGATTGAAAATAAATCAAAAGATTAGAGTTTAAATTGATAAAACAAAAAATCAAGACTTATTTTATTACATGGTTGAACTCTGATTTTTTTTTTTATATAATAATTTTCCTTTTTTTCAGCAAAAAAAAATATTATTAAATAGAAAAATGCTCATTTATTATTGGGATTAGTAAATGAACACTTTTCTCGAAAATTCATAAGGCTTGTTTGGTTTGTATTTGAGAAACATGTTTTGAGATAAAAAGTACGAAAATTAGTTTGGTTTGGTTTTTTTTCAAAAGATGTTTTGAAAAATTATTTTGAGAGAGAGTTTTGAAAAAAGTGATTGATTTGATGTGTATGAGAGAGAGATTTGTTTGAAAAACTTATAAACCAAACAAGTTTTGAAATTTTTTTTGGAAAAATTTGTTTGGTTTGATTACTTTTGAAAACTTATTTGTAGAGAATTTTTCCCATAACTTTTTGAGAAACACAAACCAAACAAGGCCTATAACTTTCTTAAAACAAAAATGCTAGAGATCCTAAAAATTCTATCAAATATTTTATCAAATGTCTCACGTGGGTGTTCCCACACCCGTGAGACATTTAATAAAAATTTTGATAGAATTTTTAAAATTTCTAACATTACTCTTCTTGAAAAGAGGAGTGATGGAGACCTCCTCCAATCACCACCCCACACACATGTGGTAGGTGGTGATTGGAGGACAAGGGAAACAAAAAAAAAAAAAAAAAATCCAACCAATGAGAAAAAGAGGGGGTCAAAGGGGATGGAAAAAAAAGGGGCCTTAGACATTTTTCTCTTGAAAAATATGTCACCAATGCCTCATTAATATAGCACACAATGTACATAAAAGTAGGTGAAAAAAACAACAAACAAATTTATGCAGCATGAGACATTGAATGGATTAACTATGCAGCATGAGACAAATTCAGGAAGCTCTTCCATTAAAATGTCCGCAGTGCAAATTGTCCCCATTGACTCAAAGCGAGAGTTGTGCATATTTTTTTTTTTTTTTTTGGTAAACAGGAACTAAAATAAATTAAGTAGGGCAGTACAAAGTTCTGGGATAACTAATCCCGCGAGCATCATCATACAATTGATTAGCAATACATGGGGGAGCAAAATCAAAAATATGTAAGGTATCAGTTGTGGGAGAGGCTTGATTTGCTAGAATATCCGCGCAGCTGTTTCCTTCGCGGTAGATATGATTAATCACTTGGACTCCCAGCTGCTGTAACAGGAACCTGCAGTCATGGATTAAATTACTCAGGTGATGGTTAGCATTTTTACTACCCATGATGAGTTGTTTGACAAGCAAAGAGTCGGTTTCCACTTCAATGTTTCTGTAACCTTTATCGAACGCCAAATTTAGGCCATCACGGAGTGCCCAAAATTCGGCTTCTAGACTTGAAGCAGTTCCTATGTTTCTGCAAAATCCAGTAACCCATTGGCCCCATTTATCTCGGATAATTCCTCCACCAGAAGCAGGCCCCGGACAGCCCTTGGCTGAACCATCAGTGTTCAGTTTGTAATTGCAAAGATAAGGAGGGTGCCAGGAGATAAAATGGGTGGATTTTGATCTGGTAGGTTGGAATAGGGTGGAGGTATGCTGCCATTCAAGGGCCAAGGAAGTGATAAGTGAAGGGTTAAAAGGGGTAGGGTTGTTTGGGGAGAAACAGTGAGAATTTCTGGCTTTCCAAAGGGACCAACAGGTGATTGGGAAAATAATGGACCAAGCAACATTGGTGGAATGGAGAACTGCGGATTGACAATTTGTGCGGACCCAATCAGTGAAGGCAAGGTTGAAAGAGTCCTTGAGAAATGGAGGAATCCCAATGGAGTTCCAGTGATCTTGTGAGCTTGGGCAATCTCTAAGGATATGGCAAGTGGTTTCGGGAGCAAGCAAACAAAGGGGGCAAGTATCATCCGAGGTGATGTTTCGACAGAAGAGTAGGGATTTGGTGATGATGCGTTGATGAAGGCATAACCAAAGAAAGTGGGTTATTCTAGGGCTAGCATGGATGCGCCAGACCCAATCCCAATTGGATAAAGGGGGGGATATGGTGAAATCTTTTGAAAGGAGGTAGGCAGATTTTGATTGAAAATCACCATTCACAGAAAAATTCCAAATAGCTTGATCGTCACCCGAAGAAAACCAAGGAAGAGTGATACTTTTGATTTTGTTACCAATGAATGGAGGGAGGACAAAGGAGATTTTAGAGAGATCCCACGAATTATCACACCAACAGTCACTAATTTTCAAGGACACTTCATCCCTAGTGAGAGGACCCGATATGACATTCCTAAGTAAACCAATGCCCACCCAGTTATGCAGCCAAAAGGATGTGGTTAAGCCATTCCTAAGGAGGGTTTTGGTTCCTTTTTCGATAATATTGTGACCTTTGTGGATACCTCTCCAGGTTGGTGAAGCTCTAGTGGGTCTAAGGTTGGGATTTTTATATTTGGCATTAAGAACCTTAACCCACAAGGCATCTTTATCACGTTGCAAGCGCCAACCTAGTTTTGCCATCGCAACACGGTTAACAAGGTTGGATTGCCTAATACCCAAACCCCCGAAGTGTTTAGGTTTGGTCACAGTGTCCCAACTAATGGCATGGATTTTGCGGATCGCAGAATTTGAACCCCAAAGGAAGTCCCTATTGATTTTGTCAAGAGCTTTACAAGTGGAAATGGGAAGGTAATTACATTGCATAATGTAAGAGGGAATGGCGGCATTAACAGCTTTAATGAGAGTGGTGCGACCAGCTTTTGATAATAGTTTGCTCTTCCAACCACTAAGTTTGGACTGAATTTTTTCAACGAGGAAGTGGTAGGTGGCTCTGTTGGGTCTGTTATGAAGGATAGGGCAGCCTAGATATTTGCCAAGATTAGTGGTTTTTGGGATTTGGAGAGTGAGGGCAAGGTGATCTTGGATTTCGGTATTAAGGTTGGCTGAAAAGAAAACTTTTGATTTAAGGAAACTAACTTTCTGGCCTGATTGGGTACAAAAGTCTTGCAAAATATTTTTGATGCACTCACAATTGCTATCAGTAGCTTTACCAAAGAGGATGAGATCATCCGCGAAGAAAAGATGGGATAGTTGCGGACCACCCCTACTGAGTTTGATTGGAGCCCAGAGATTTTCATCACAAGCCTTGTTGATGGTAATGGAGAGGTATTCAAGGCAGAGAATGAAAAGATAAGGTGATAAGGGATCGCCTTGACGGATACCTCTAGTGGGTGTAAACGAATCAGTCAAACCACCATTAAACAAGATAGCAAAGGATGATGTGGAAACACAAGACATGATGAGGTTGATCCAGAGGGGGGGGAAGTTGAAGAAGGTTAAGACTTGTCTAATAAAACCCCATTCAAGACGGTCGAAAGCCTTTTCGAGATCTAACTTGATGAGCATGTTTCCGGATTTCCCTCTTTTGGATTTGAATTGATGGACACATTCTTGAACAATGATGACATTGTCAGTTCCTTTTCTGCCCGGAATGAAACTTGATTGGAGAGGACTGATGATGTCATTCAAAAAGGGGCGAAGACGAGCCACAAGGGTTTTGGTAATCACCTTATAAATAGTGTTACAAAGCCCAATGGGACGAAATTGAGTGATGGTTTCAGGGTGGTCAGATTTGGGGATAAGACACAGAAGGGTTTGATTAATTTCAGGTTGGATCTTACCAGTGACAAAAGCATCTCTCACACAATGGAAAACAGAGGTGTTTATGAGGTTCCAACAGCGTTGGAAGAAAGCAGGGTGGAGGCCATCGGGGCCAGGAGCTTTCCAGGGCTTGAAAGTATGAAGAACAGACTGAATTTCCTGCAATGATGGAGGATTAGAGAGAGAACAATGGAGAGTGTTATCAATGGTGGGAAAAGTGAGGGCGGTTTGAGGGAAAAGATTTTCAGAGATGCTAGAAGATGTGAAGAGGTCCTTGAAGTGAGTTACAATAACCTCTTTAATCTGACCCTCTTCGTACAACCAGTTGTTGTTTGAAGTTTTTAGGGCA
Source organism: Camellia sinensis (assembly GCF_055761805.1). NCBI lineage: Eukaryota > Viridiplantae > Streptophyta > Magnoliopsida > Ericales > Theaceae > Camellia > Camellia sinensis. The sequence goes on along the minus strand of NC_138969.1, from coordinate 36,818,036 downwards.
AAGATTTTGTTTCTTCTGCGGTGGGACAGGACAGAAGCATGAAAAAATTTTGTGTTTCGGTCGCCATCAAGAGTATAGTTAATTCTGGCTTTGAGGGCCCAAAAATCTTCCTCCATTTTGAGAATACCATTATAGTCATTGATGAGAGATTTTTCAAGATCAAGGAGGAAGGGATTTGAAACAGAGTCAAGAGATTTTTGAACCCCAAGAATCCTAGCAGCAAGTCTTTTTTTTCGAAGGAAGATATTACCAAAAGTGGTCTTATTCCAAAGAGAGACTCTAACTTTAAAATCAGAAACACAGTTGGTGTAAGGGTTAGTGGGATTGCTCCAACTTTCTTTGACAACACAAAACAAAGATGGGTCAGAGAACCAAATAGACTCAAAGCGAAAGGGCCGGACAGTTCTACGGAGGTGAGGGTTTAGATTGAGGAGAATGGGGCAGTGATCAGAGTGGATTCTGGGGAGGTGAAAAATTGTTGTGTCAGGGTATAAAAGGTGCCAATCATTGTTACAAAGAGCACGGTCAAGGCGCTCTCTGATGATTCCACCAGCTTGTCTAAGGTTGGTCCAAGTGAAACGGGGTCCAGAAAAACCCAAGTCCATAAGGCCACAGTGATCTATGCAACTTTTGAATCTCTGGGAGCGATAAGGATTAATGGCTCGCCCACCAAATTTATCCGCATTTGAAAGAATTTCATTGAAATCACCCACTATAAGCCAAGGAGAGTTGTGGTTATCAGCAAAAAGTTTAAGGTTATCCCACAGGTCTCTTCTTAGATTATAGTGAGGACTTGCATAAATAGCAGAGAAAAACTAACTAGCAGAATTTGAATGTACCTGAACAAAGGCGTGGATTTCCTGCTGAGTCACAGAGAGGATGTCGCAACAGACTTCAAGATCATTCCAGAGCAGCCAAATGCCGCCAGCAAAGCCAACGGGTTCTGAGATTTCAAATTTGGGGAAGCCAAGGCTTTCACAGATTTCTCTACCTCTATCCCCACCAATTCTGGTTTCAGTGATAACAACTATGTAAGGTTGATGTTCATTCCTCAGGTTGTGAAAATGTCTTCTAAAATGGGGGTTAGCTGCCCCACGGCAATTCCACAATAGGACTTTCATTGGAGACTTAAACAAGGGAGGGTTGGGGGTTTCCCCCAAGTTCATGGGTCCAAGCTGGTTTTCTTCTTCCTGTTCCAGTATGGGGTTAGGCAGACTGAGTGTTCTAGAGCCCAATTTACGGGCGTCGTGTAAGATTTGGCGATAACGCGAAGGCGAAGGAGATCTGGTTCTGCTAGGATTTTCTCCACTTTGGGAAATTGGCCTGGGAGAATGAACTCCCTTGGGATGGTGAAGAGACGGTGAAAGTCCAGCGGTGGGGGTTCTGGGATGGGAAGGAGAGTCTCCACAACTAGGTTGTTCTGGAAACTTTGGAGATTTGGGAGAAATTGGATAGGTTGGGTCACAATCTGGTTCAATTGAATCACCTGTGGAGGGGAATCAGAGAGGTGGGTGAAGGGTGTTGACAGGTAAGTTACCACCACAGTTTGGCGATGAAGATATTGTGCTGGAACAGGGAAGAGAGGGGAGAGGGTCATCCAAATGTTCATTACTTCCAGATCGAACCACCCCAAGATGTGGGTGGGATCCCTTTGAATCTCTTGGATCAGACGATCGTCCACCCTTTGGTAGTGACCTCCTGCCATCATGTACCAGCCCTGTTGGCTTTGTGAGTCTGTGGTGGTAAAGCGAAAGGGGATAGCCAGATCTGGGGTTGAGTTTAGTAGAGAGGAGTGTGGTTGGGATGGGCTCCTCTGGGTCAGTGCCAGGTTGCGAAGGCGAGGCATGGGTTTGGTTTGGGCTGTTAGGGGTTGGGGTGGGGGTGGGGGTGAAGACAGGGGCAAGAGGGTTTAAGGAAGAGGGGAGATCCATCGCAGGGGTCACTGGGTTTGCAGAACTCAACGAATCAGAGGGGATAACTTGTGCAGAGTTCTGGGACAGAGAGGAAGCTGGGATGAGGGGCGTAGACAGAGAAGGGAGGAGAGGTGTAAAAGGTAAGGCGTGTTTGGAGAGATTGGGGGAGGTAGATGGGGGGGTAGGGGGACAGCTGGGGTCGACAGAAGAGGAGGGTTGGTCAACGGTTGTACAGTCAGAGAGGGTTTGAAAGGGATTAGAGATAGGCGTGGTGGATGTGGGGCCCAAGGATGCCAATGGTTGGGATATTTTTAGGGGCACTTTCTGCTGCCAGACTTTTTGACTTCCATTTCCATGCAAGGAGTCGCGATTTTGTCCTTGGTTCTGGACACCCTTTGTACCAACAACTCTAGTGAGGTTTTTTTTCAAAGGTTTCTTCCTCGCAACAAGCATCCAAGAACCGAAGGGTTGATCATCATCTTGTTCAAGGGGAGTGTGAACAGTAATTGGGGCTGATGTGGATGTAGAGTTGGGAAGTTTGCAATCACCCCTTTTATGGCCCATACGACCACAATCAAAACATACGGAGGTAATTCCTTCATAAGACACTTTTTGGATAAAAGAACCCACTTTAATCTTGGAGATAAGAGGCTTGGATAAGTCCACTTGAATACAGAGTCTAGCAAACCTTCCCCTATTGCCATTTTCTGTATGAACGTCGATTTTAAGGAGTGTACCAAGCAGGTTACCCAATCTTTTCAGAGTACTTCTGTCATAATACTCTATCGGTAGGCCTTGGAGTCGAGCCCAGATGACTGTGGTGGACATAGTAGCTCTGTTTGTGTGAAATTCAGGTTCCCATTTTTGTAACGCCAGAAAATTTACACCAATAAACCATGGACCATCGTTGAGAACTTTGTGAAGATCAGACTCCAGGTGGAATTTAATGAGATAGTAGTGGTTACCTAAGTCAATCCCATGGATAGGACCAGAAGGTTTCCAAAGTGAGTTGATTCTATTCATAAGAAGACTATAGCTCACATTGCGACCCATAAGTTTAACAATAAGTGACTGATTCCAAGGATCGCGAATGCGAGTTAGTTCTTCCTGAGAAAAGGTGATGCAAGGAAGCTCACAGTCATCTACTTCCTCACTGAGGGGGTTAGTAGTAACAGTACCAGGAGGAAAGAGAGTAGGGATATCGTTTGAAGGGAAGGGTGAGGCAAGGGCCTCTTTGAAAGAGCTGAAGCGGGGGTTGTTACCTGATGGGTGCCCATTTTTCCGGAGATGCCTCTCGAGAAGATCAGTTTCTTCCTCTGTTTGTCCGTTGGCTTCATCCTCTGGTTGTGCGATGGTTTTGCCGGCTGCCGTGGAATGATCTTGTGCTGGCCTTTTTGAAAGAGCTGAAGCGGGGGTTGTTACCTGATGGGTGCCCATTGTTTTGTTGTGCACTTTTATTGTTCTACTTATGTTTTTTTTTTTTTTTTTTTTAAATGCAAATGTTGAGAATATTCATTGGTTATAATATTGGGATTAAGATGAAAGATGCTTTAAAATAAATATAAAATAATTAAAATAATTCTGAAATCAGCCAACAATATTTTAAAATAGGTGAAAATGTCCCATATTCTTAACAAAAAAAATTAAAAATTAAAAATTAAAAATTAAAAAAAAAATCAATATTTATAGATGACCATTTTTACCCATTTTTTAACACATAAGGTCATAAACAAAATACGATAAAGAAAATGGTTACTAACATTTTTTTCTTCTTCCATGGCACCTTATTAGCGTTTTATTAACAAGTGTTCAATGGTATTGATTAATAAATTTTTAAAGGATTGCATTTTTTTTAAAAAAAATTTACTTTCAGAGACAATGTATAATTATTTTAAAATAATTAATTAATATATTTAAAATACTTGTTAACAAAATCTTTACACGATATGTTAGGGCCAAGTGTGGAACCTTCTTGAACCAAGTATGTCCACCAGAGCATCAGAAATGTAAAGGTTCAAAAACGTATTTTACTATCTAATTATGGGAAGAGTTATTTTGGATTTTGTGTCGCACACTTTCTATGGGACAGAATAATCTAACAAATTTGGGACTAATAGTTCAGATGGACTATTAAACCGGTGTAAAATTTTTAAACTAAGCAATTGACTATTCTATACTCTGAGTATGGAGTTCTATCCAACGAGTGAGTCTCATCAAACAATCGCGATCTAAGAGTAATATGGTTTTTTTTTTTTTTAACTAAAAAGTTTGAAAAACCCACACAATTTTTTTTCATAACAAAAAAAAATACTTCCTTATGACAATTATTAAACATATTACTCTTTTTTTTTAAAAAAAATTGTTGATTCTCAAAAAAAAATTATTAAACATATCAATTTTTTAGATTAAAAAAATTGAACATTTAAGAAATAGACAACATGAAAAAAAATAATTGTCAAACTCGCCTTAATTTGATGACAAAAATGCTCCAGACTCTCTCAACTTTTGTGACTTATATGACCCTCAATTGATTAATGATCACTTACAAATGTGTCGGGGTTGTGGGGGTCTGACGTGGGACTGATTTGTTGATGGTGGACAACTAGCACAAGAAAAGAGAGTTCGAGGGAAAATGATTTAGTGTTATTAGGATAAATTTATGTGACATTTTACAAATTAATTAATTTTTTTATAATTATCTATTTAATTAGAAAAAAATTACAAATCATTTCAAGTATAATATTTTTTATCTCAAAAAATAATTAAAAGGCAAACTAAAATAGCTATGTTCTTAAACCACATCATTGTTCCAATACCACTAAGGTGGTGTTTGGGAAGGGCTTTTGGGGCTAAATTAGTCATGTAAGGACAAAAAAGTTGATTTTAGCTACATGGAGACAAAAACGGAGGAAATCACTTGGCACCAACAATTGTGAAGGTAAATTTACAAAATTACCCCCACATGAGAGAAGGGCATCACCTCAGCATTTCCCAGACAAAAGCTTCACATCACTTCCCAAAAAACACCTATTCCCAGAAAAATACACAGGACGTTGAAAAAAAAAATTAAAAAACATTTTTTTGGTTTTTGTTAAAATATTTTATAAAAATAAATTCAAACTCTATTTATAAAAATATTTTTAAATATTTTAATTTTTTTTGTTATGTATTTGATTATGATTTGAGTGTAGAATTGTGAAAGTAGTATGAGTTTCGAATTATGTGTTTGGTTATGAGTTTAAAAATAATTTACTAATTGAGTTTTATTTTATATGTTTGGTTACGATTTGAGTATAGAGTTGTTTTTAAATTTAAAATATTAACATTTTAAATTATTTAAAATTTGTAAATATTTAAATTATTTAAATTTTTTTGTTAAAATAATTTTTTGAATATTTAAATTATTTAAATTTTTACGATTTAAATTTTTTGAATATTTATTTTAATTTTTTGCTTATTAAATTTTTTAGATTATTTACATTATTTAAATATTTAAAATAAAATTAAAATTAAATATTTAAAATTAAATTTAAATTAATTTATTTAAAATAGGCAGGACAATAAAATAAAACCTCACTTTTTATCATTTCATAGAAAATGAAAAAAAAATTAAAATAACAATAAAATAAAAAACACATGAAAAAACCATTTGCAAAAAAAAAAAAAAAAAAAAAAAAACTTAAAATACATAAATTATTTAAAAAAAATATGCCTCATTCAAAAATATTTAAAAATATTTAAAAAGTTATAAAAACGTAAATTCAAAAAAAAAAGAATGACAAAAATAAGCCTCATCCAAAAAGGAAAAAAAAATAGAAATTACCATTTGCCATGCACGGTACTGGGTACCATCATGCTTAGCTGGAAGGGGACTCGGGAGAGGCCGAGGCTCGAGGGATTTGAGATGCCCTTTTTTGACGAGGATTTGAAGGGCCTTAAACAAAGGCATGTAGAGGGCATGTAGAGGGCATGGAAGACCCTGCGACCTCGGGGCGGATACTTCGAGGTTTGCTAACTTTTGCTGGACGCACTCGAAAAAGGGTCGGCAGGTGCTGCCTTGGCTCTCTGATCTTTTCCAGGTACAGGGTTAGGATTGGAAGGAACTGTTCTAGTACGACGGTCCCCATCTCGATTTTCCTTCTGGCTTAAACTGCTCTCGGCCTGAGTGGGGAAAATGTCATCCAAAGTTTTTACAGCAACAACGAGCACCTGCTGTTCATTCAATCCTCCGGCTTTCAAAGCCTCAACAGCCAACAGGAGTTGTTCGTAGGGATCGGTGTCCACCTTCATCTTGTTCTTACCACTTGCCTCGGCTTGGCAGAAGGTTTGAGTTGCTACATCAGAGTGGAGCCCCGTTGTTGTCGACATGCCATTGCCAGAACTTGGGATGGCTTCAGGTTGGCTAAGTTCGATTACAATTTGCCCCAGTAGCGGGGGCTCCTGCGGTATGAAATTCCCAGCATACGATGCATTTGGCGGCGAAACCGACATTCCGCAGGCTAGATCCGCCACAGATCTCTGAAGGTCCCCAATCATTCTCATCAACTCGAATGTGGTGGGCTCACGGGTTTGAAATAACTGGGGTTCCCAGATCAGATGTGCGACAGGTGACCTGGGTGGGTGTGGCACTTCAACATCGGTATCATCCTGCAATGTGATTCCTTGGTCTGATGCGGCTGCCATAACCATAATTTCTTCCGAATTTTGTGTCATCACGAGTTTTGCTGAACTGAACAGAGGTGATGTGGCCGATGACTGACGGATCAGATGGACCGGACTGGTGACTAACGGATCTGAAGAACCGGCGAGCCTTTTCCTGTCTTGCCTCAGCAAAGGAGAACACTGGTTGCTCTGAACTGAAAGAGAAAACATGCAGCATCTCAGCCCAATCCCACCAATACAAACATGAATATAACTGAATAACTGCATTCGACCACTGATCACTGTTCCCAAAATTACTGCCCCCAAAACTGAATCTGATACCCGCGGATAACTGATTCCGAAAATGCTGAACTGGTGCCCGCAGGCCCTTGATACCCAGAAACACTGAACTGGTGCCCGCAGGCCCGATGCCCAAACTTGCAAACTGATACATGTATTCGTATAGAGACGCACTCTAAAAGCACATAACAAACAAGTGAGAGCCAAAACACCCCTATGTTGGGGTAGGGTTTCCTTGTCCTATTTTGTTAGGAGCTAGGGTTTCACTACGCACGCAGCGGTTTCAAACAACCTATATCGGGTAAGTAACCTGTCCTAGTTTGGAATGGTCACTATGGATTCCGAATATGCACTAGGTCGAATAGTCAAAAAGGGTGCCCCGGTAAAACCGGAGTTTGTGTTCCCATACTGGCAGAGCCCACAACCGGTCAGCCTTATGGTCATGTCTTAACAAGACAAGCCTCCGACAAACCGTTCAGGAATAGCAAATGGCAAACACGGTGTCCTAAGCAAACACGGTGTCCTAGGCACACCAATGCAAATGCAATGCAAAGAAACACATACGTGTAGTCAAAACCAGATATCATGAGTTCGAGTCAAGTTCTCTAAATCCCCAGCGGAGTCGCCAGAAACTATAGACGTCCCCAAACGCCCCGAGAGGAACGAGTCCCCCGTTCCGTTCGATATTGGGCTCACTACAGTTCAGGACTCTCAATTTTGTCACGGCTCTAAGTCTGAACCAAAGAGTCCAAATTCGGCAAATTGTTTTGAGAAAACAGATTTTTGAAAGAAGTGCCAAACATGGACTGCTTTGCCAGATACAGAGTTGCCACCTACATGTTTTATTTTGGGGAAATTTAGGAAACCTTGACTCGTTTGCCTAAGGCCACGTGTTCGTCATCACCAAAGTTGCCTCGGCTCGAGAACTTGGGTACGATTGGGGAAGGTCACTTCGTGAGCACCCCCGCTCGCCCGATCAAAGATCGGCCTCTACTAACCATGATATCTATTTTTGAAAATATTATGCGTTCTTATTCCGGTTATTAGCCTAGATTTACTATGTGATGCGCACAGCATACAAGTATAGACTGGATCGCCTGAATTGGAACAAAACATTTCATGTTTGTTTGTTTGAAAATGGTTTGATGGCGCTACCCGCAAGTAGGCTAAGACGTGGATTTGCCACCCTCAGGTGGGCTTAGAAAACATGATTTTGCCACTATCTAGTGGGCTTAAAACACACAGTGAATGAATTGTTCCAATCCAAATAACCCAACCTTCACCCACAGGCATTCAGGCAGTTAAATCACATAAGCAATTAGCCTCATGGTAAGCATGCTATCATGGCAGTCACTCACATGCATGCAAGGATGCTAAAGCATAAAACTTACCGAGTACTCTAAACCAAAACAGAAACTAATTAGAAATCCGTGCATGATCGTAATTATACAGAAATGCCTAATGCAATACATGCAAAAGTGCAACTATAGCAGACTCGGCTATTCTAGACATGGCATATGAAATGCTACAGCTAACATGTATTCAACTTGAAATTGAAAATACAATGCAGTTAGTATGATGCGCCGAGCCCGGTGTATGCAAAACAGATGAATGAATGCAAACATGCTATCATACTGTATGCTAATTGAAATATGCCCTAATCTAACCATCATAAGTTGGTAAATAAAAGGGAGAAAGACGTGGGGTTGGAAGACATACATCACACGCACGCACACTTATTACAATATTACCCTCACGCGGAGGGTCCGAATAAATAATATACAGTCCCAAAAATACAGTCTGAATAAGTACAAAACCCTAATTAATTTACAAATTTAACTAGGAAAGTAATAAATTGGCATGCAAGCCAGGGACTGCCTCAACTCTGATCCGGATGATGAATGATGCATGTTCGGGTTGCCTTGCGTGGAAATCCATTGCGATGCCTTAATTAGCTTCTGTTTGCAATTGTTCTTGGGATGCGTGCCAAGCTCCGGAAGGCTGCTGACTCTTGATTTGCTGTAACAGAGAGCAAGAAAGGGGCATGGCAAAGTATTTTCACATATGTATGCATGACTACTCTTCAAGGAGTGTAGTCCTCGGTCCTCGATCCTCGTGCCACCAATCACGCATATCGATGCATGATAGCCGAGGAGTCGAATTGCACGACTCAATATGAAATGAATGCACATATAAACACAACAAGGCCGAGACTCCATCATGGATAATCCGGAGTGTCGGTGACTGGGAATTGAGATACGTTACGTCACTCGGAGTACGAAACGTCCCTCGTTTCCCGTGCTCAGGCTAACTCCTATCCCAAGCACAATGCAATATGCATGACATGCATGAATACAACTAATATACAACCTAGAATGCACAATGCTATGAGATGGCATACACAATGCACGATGTAACAAGGCATACGCAATGCTCTAACATACAACCTAGCATACGCAATGCTATAAAATGAAATGGCATACTCATTGCACAATGGACTTACACCAATATGAGTGGACCTCAGCCACACTCACATCAGTAGCCATGGTATGAAAAATGAGACACTCAAAATGCATGCACACATGCACGCAAACCGAGGACCGACCCTAAGGCACCAAATGCCACTCTAACAAGACATGGCAAGGCATGCAATATGGCATACTAGCATGCAAATTTCAGTAGCAAAATATGATGCAAAACGTCCCCAGGACATGGAAACATGGCACCCGATACATGGAATGAGACCCGAAACATGAAATTAGGTACATGGAATGACCTATGTCTATGCAAAGCATGCATTATTCGATCATGAAGTGTGAAGATAGAATCAAGAAAGTCCCAAAATAAGCATATTTACAGTTTTAAGCAAGGCCAAAAAGTGAACACAAATAGGGCTAAGTTAGCATGCAAAAATGGCCCCGAAAGAGAGATAATGAAGCAAGTAGCATCTTCTGGCCCTAAATGGCCAAGATCCCTTCAACAAAGTTGAATAGGGGCTCAAAATGAATCACTTTACAGTTTACAACAAGCCACGAAAACAAACACAAGTATGGCTAAACTATTGTGCAAGAAATGGGCTAAAAGGGAGACAAAGAAGAAAGTGATGGTTTCTGGCCTCAAACAGAGGAGGAACCTTCAACAAAGTTGAAGAGGGGCCAAAAACATGGTGTTTTACAGTTAGTGACAAAACCCAAAACAGTGCACATGCAAGCTTAAAATACTATGCAAAATAAGGCCTAAAAAGAGGTTTAAACACAAAGAGCAAAAATGGAACTTCAAACAGCAAAGGTCCCTTGATCAAACATGAATAGGGGGTCAAAATAAGGCTATTTACAGTTTGGACCAGAGCCCAAAAATACAAGCACAAGGGGCTAACAAAACATGCAAAAATAAGGCCAAAAGAGGGATAAAGAGGCAAGTGACAGAAGGAAGCCTAAAAAAGTGAAGAGCCCTTCAACAATGTTGAATAAGGGCTCAAAATAAGCTACTTTACAGTTTATGACCAAGGTCAAAACAGTTTAGAAAAGAGCCTAAAATACTATGCAAGAAAGAGGTATACAAGAGAGGTAAAGAAGAAAGTGTAAAAAGGAAGCCTCAAACAGGGAGAGGCCCTTAAACAAACATGAAAAGGAGCTCAAAATAATTCTATTTTTAGTCAGGGTCGGAGCCCAAATATGCAAGCAAGAGGATCTAATATATTGAGCAAAATAAGGCAAGAAAGAGGGAGGAGAAGACTTACCCTTGAAGACCAAATCTTTGACAACTCTTGGACCAAGTTTGGTGGCTCCTTAGCTCTGGAAAAAAGCTCCAAGTGGCTGGAATGCATGGTGGTGGTGTGGTGCTAGGTGGTGGTGTAGAAATGGTATAGGGTTTGGGAGGTTTTGAGGGTTGGAGTGTAGAGAGAGAGAGATACAATGCAAGAGCCTTAAAGTAAATTTTTGTAACCCCCAAAAACACAGTTGGGGGGCTTGGATATATAGGCAAAAGAGGGGGGAAAAAAGGGGGGGAATGGAATTCAAGTTTCCCCCCAAAAGTTGGCCCCCCCGGATACAAAATCTAGGGCGAAACAAAGGGCATTTCTGTAAAGTATTTGGAGAGAGGATCATGGCCGGCCGGTTTCCTAGGGTTTAGGTGGCCGGTCGGCCAAGGGTCAAAAGGGTCAAGCAGTATTAGTGGCCGGCCACCCCAGATTCGTAGCCTCCCATGTGTGCACAACACAACCATGTGGTCAAAAACTGAAGAGAATGAACCAGGAGAGAGAAAAGGCCACTTTTATGAGGGGTTCAAAAGGGTCACACAGAATTACTGGCCGGCCATATGATATTGGTGGCCTCCTAGGTGTGTACAACACAAATATGTGGTTTGGGGCAAGAAAAAGTGGCCTTAGGGTGGTCAACATTGGCTTTCAAGTGAGAAAAACGGGCGACGGAGGGTGATGGAGGAATAAAACTGGTTGTCAGAACAATTACAGGCCTCCCACCCTTCTACGACCTTCCTAACAATGAAACAGAGGTCCCTGCCAAAAAAGAACTCAAACCGATGCAAAATGGAGGTTCGGGGGCCGAAACGCGCAGCCCGAGGCCCCGAAAGCTGACTGTTAGGCACCGGAAGTGGTGTTCGACCGGGAAGTTGGTTTTTCAAGCCACAGTGTCCCTCAAAAGGGAGAAAATAAGATGCATGCCAAAAACTGGAGCAAACGGAGGTGGTTAAGCGGTCCCGAACCGAGGCACACGGCCAACGGCTCCGAAAAACCGGAAACCGGGCTCCAAACGGGAAAAATGGCCTACGACCACGAAACGTAGCCTACGGCCACTGAGAGATGATCTACGAGACCTCTCCCTCCCTTCGGGAAAAGAAAACAAAGCCTAGTTCGCAAACCGAGGCAAAGCATGAAAGAATCCGAAAGTCCGGAGGCAAGGCTCGCAGCCGAGACTCTAAAACCTCTGAACGAGCACGATATGCAACATCACCAAGCACTCAATCGGTGATGTCTGAGTCTTAAGATCGGTCAAAAATGGGGTGTCTACAGTTGCCTCTTTGACAGAACTCGAAAGTCATAAGTGACGGGAGTGAATGTCAAAGCCTAGAGACGACCCATTTTTGACAAGGCCGAAGACTTAGACAAATAGGTGAGATAAACAGAGATGTGCCCGCACGCGTGCCCGCAGGCAGGGGAAGGGCAAAATGCAACTGGCAATGCATGACGCCGAAGGTGACTCAATGATCATGCAAATGCAGCAGGCTGTAATGAAACACATATTCACAATAGATGCAACAGTTTTAAGCAAGAATGCAAAGCAACAACTACATTTCATGCAGTTAAGAATGCGGAGAATTATTCAATTCTCGCCACGTCTCACACGGAGAAGATACAATTCCTGCGCGGTTCGTCTGGTCGCACCAGCCTCAAATGAACCGTACATACAATATCATGCCTCATGGTGCTGGGGATCTCTCGCTTCTTCTTGATTGAGCCACAGGTACTACTTTTCTCCCTGGCTATGGTCGCAGCTTTCCCTATTCTCCAACAGGGTGACAGACTAGGTTGGATCAGTATCCAGAATTGAGGCGCATACAGATGCCATCTCAATCTATGGGGCTGCCATACAGATTTCAAGCCGAGGATATACCCCTGGGTATTTAAACCAGACTTTAGTCTCGGAAATCCCGAACCTTTGCGTTCTAGGCATAAGGCATTTGAACTTTAGTTTCCACCGTCTCAGTTGATCTCCTAGGAACTCACTGCTAACACAGGCAGGTGGCTATACCAGACCACTGGAAGTCGTTCGAGCACGACAAACACCAAAGGAATTGCGCCTTTAGAGGATTTAAGGTCTCCTAGACCGGAGAGTGCACGAGACGGTGCGAATAAATGCAAGTGCGATGCGTAAAACAACGCGAATGATGATGCAGGATTTAAGGTCTTCTTAGACCGAAGAGTGCATAAGACAGTGCAAAATGATGCAAAAATACAATGTGCACAAGACAGTACGATGCAGAGTGAATGCACAAAACAGTGCTAAACAGATGCACAAAATAGTGCGATGCCAAATGTGTACAAAATAGTACGAGCAGGGTGAATGCACAAAACAGTGCGATACAGATAAGGTGCGCAAGATAGCGCGATGCAATGTATGCACAATGCAAGTAATGGTCACGGCGCAAGATAGCGCGATGCAATACACTAACAAGTGTAGGTGAGGTGCGCAAGATAGCACGAATGATACAATGCACAAAATAGTGCGATACGCTAAACAGCGCGATTGATTTGAAATGCACAAAATAGTGCGATGTGATATGCTAAGCACAAAATAGCGTGATGAATGCGATGCACAAGACAGTGCGATAGAGGTGCGCAAAATATCGCGAATGATAAACTGCACAAAATAGTGCGATTGTGGTGCGCAAAATAGCGCGAATGATAAGAAATGCACAAAACAGTGCGATACGCTAAACCGCGCGAGTGATTAGAAATGCACAAAACAGTGCGATACGCTAAACAGCGCGAGTGATTTGAAATGCACAAGACAGTGCGATACGCTAAACAGCGCGAGTGATTTGAAATGCACAAGACAGTGCGATACACTAAACAGCGCGAGTGATTTGAAATGCACAAGACAGTGCGATACGCTAAACAGCGCGAGTGAACTGCATGCACAATGCAGGACTTGGTACATAACTTTACGACACAGTATTCCATTCATTTGGCACACAGCTCATTTTCCGGGCAGGTAGCTCGTTTTCGGGCACACAGCTCATAATACTGCTCGATCTGAACACTCGGTCCATAACTCAGCATTTGGTTTGCATTTTGAACACACAGCTCAAGCACTTGAATTTCTGAACACGCAGCTCACACTTTTTGTCTTGAACACGCAGCCCATCTTTTCTGACATCTGAACACGCAGCTCAAACTTTTTGCCGTGAACACGCAGTTCATACTTTTTGAAAGTTGAACACGCAGCCCAAACTTTTGAATTTCTAAACACGCAGCCCATTTTGATTGTGAACACGCACCACACACTTGTTGAAAGAAGTTGGACATGCAGCCCAAACTTTGATGATGAACACGCAGCCCATTTTGAAAGTGAACACGCGACACACACTTGTTGAAAGTTGAACACGCAGCCCAAACTTTGATGATGAACACGCAACCCATTTTCAAGGTAAACACGCAGCACACACTTGTTAAAAGAAGTTGGACATGCAGCCCAAACTTTGATGATGAACACGCAGCCCATTTTGAAAGTGAACACGCAGTACACACTTGTTGAAAGTTGAACACGCAGCCCATTTTGAAGGTGAACACGCAGCACACACTTGTTGAAAGAAGTTGGACATGCAGCCCAAACTTTGATAATGAACACGCAGCCCATTTTGAAAGTGAACACGCGGCACACACTTGTTGAAAGTTGAACACGCAGCCAAACTTTGATGATGAGCACGCAGCCCATTTTGAAGGTGAACACGCAGCACACACTTGTGGAAAGTTGAACACGCAGCCCAAACTTTGATGATGAACACGCAGCCCATTTTCAAGGTGAACACGCAGCATACACTTGTGGAAAGTTGAACACGCAGCCCATACTGTTGAATTTCTGAACACGCAGCCCATACTTGTTGAAAGTTGAACACACAGCCCAAGCTTTTGATGGTGAACACACAGTCCATAGTTTTTGAAAGTTGAACACGCAGCTCATTCGTAGCTTATACATCCCACTTTGAACACACAGCTCACACATTTCACTTGTGAACACGCAGCCCACACATTTCTCTTCTGAACACGCAGCTCATACATTTTCATTTGCACGCAGTTCATTCTTAATTCTGAACACGCAGCTCATAAATTTTCATATCTGAACGCATAGCTCATTCACTTCATTTTGAACACGCAGCTCACACATTCCTCTTCTGAACAGGCAGCTCATATACTTCATATTGAACACGCAGCTCACACACTTCAATTTCTGAACACACAGCTCATATACTTCATGTTGAACACGCAGCTCACACATTCTTCTTCTGAACACGCAGCTCATATACTTCATGTTGAACACGCAGTCCACATACTTCAATTCTGAACACACGGCTCACATACTTCATGTTGAACACGCAGCTCACACATTCCTCTTCTGAACACGCAGCTCATATACTTCATTTGCATGCAGCTTCCATATTTCATTTCTGAACACACAGCTCATTCATTTCAATTTTTGAACACGCAGCTCATATCACAACTCTGCTCGATCTGAACACACGGCTCATAACACAGAATTCTTTTAATTTTGAACACACAGCTCATTCTGAGCATACAGCATGCGACGACGGAACTTGCAGAAGTTGAAACAAACTCGGATGCCCGACGTTTTTCCTTTTTCTTTTGCTTCAAAGTCTGGAACCTATATAGCTTCAGATGGGTCCTGGTTTTACTGTTTTCACATGACCTGGGTTGAATCCCGCGGCTTTATGAAGGAACCAATCCTGATTTGCACAAATGTGGAGAACAACACGGCACTCTGAGCACAAAACGATTTTTGAAATTGAAATGAGAAAAGGGTTCTCAACCGGGTATTGAGCCTACAACTGACCACAGCCAAGACGACTCAACAATGGAAAACGAAGGTAGAACAACCTAAACACATCTGTTGACACTTAAACGACTCAAAACAAGAATCGAGACAAACAAAACACACAAATACAACGCTCAACTGTGTTACAAAAGCAAGAGACCTCTTGGTGCACGAGGAGCTAGTTTCTCCGGGTATTATTTCCCACCCTTTTCTTATTTGTGATTCTCACATCACTCGGCCCTCAGGCTTTGTTTTTCTGAAAAAGCCCTTTTCTCACTTTTTCTCTCAGCGCACATTTCTCTATTCTTCAATCTCTCATTTTTTTTTATCCCTTCCCTGGGTGGTTGATGGATAAACAGAAAGTTGCGGGCTCTTGCCCAACATAATCAGTTCGCGGCTATTTCCTCCGGTGACATCTGTCGATGCGCCGGATAAGGGAGTGGCATATATTGAT
Organism: Camellia sinensis; assembly: GCF_055761805.1. Lineage (NCBI taxonomy): Eukaryota > Viridiplantae > Streptophyta > Magnoliopsida > Ericales > Theaceae > Camellia > Camellia sinensis. Next base: position 36,802,158 of record NC_138969.1, on the reverse strand, counting down.
CCATTCCAATTCGTGCCTCGCACTTGGCTCGATACCTCGTTGCTTAGAGAGTGAGAGAGCTTTCAGCCCTTTTGCTGTTAACTTCAGTTGTGCCCTTTTCTGGCAGGTAGAGTGCCCTTCTTGGCAAGTATTGTGGCAATGGGGAAAAGACAGAACACCTGACTCAACTGTGCCCCTAGTTCATCATTTCGACCATTTTTTGTTTTTAGCTTTCTACTAAGACAATTTTGACCAAAATGAGAGTTCGATTAACATGCTTGTTCAATTTTCTGATTTAAAATCATGCAAGTCAAGTTATGAACACTGAAAATTTTCCTTTTTTAGGTCCAAGAAAAAGGTCCAATTTAGGAAAAATTGAATAGTTTTCGAGAGGAGATCAGTCAACCTTAGTAAAAATCCTCAAAAACTATTTTTTCAAACAACCACTGCTCAACAAGCATAGAACCCACTCTCGATATGCACAACCTCAGATTTGAAGGAAAATTGCCCCTTGCTTAAAGAGAGCTGTATGGCAACGGACAGTCGCCCCTTGTTTGAACGGCACTGCAGCGCTTTGAATGGCAACGGAAAGTTGCCCCTTGCTTGAACGGCACCACAGCGCATTGCATGGCAACGGAAAGTTACCCCTTGTTTGAACGGCCCCCACAGCGCATTGTAGTCAGTCCTCAGAGTGACGAACACAACCAAATTCTCGGATACAGAGAAAGCGAAGATGATCAAAACCATTACATGGGCACAATCAATTTCAAGTGTTTTACGGCTGGACTTCAGAATGAAGTTGCCTACGTATCCCAAAGATAGGAATCAAGCCTTACGTAGTTCGGGGGTTAAGGTACACTTGGGTATTTAACCTCTCCTTTTGCGCTCTAACTTTTGCCAGGGCCGCCCTTTGCGGGTTTTCAACCTTGCGAGCTATGTTTTTCTTCTTTTCAATTTTTTGTGTTCTTTTTTTTTTCTTTTCCTTTTTTTTGTTTTTTTTTTTTTTTTTTTGTTCTTTTCTTTGCATCTTTCTTTTTTGTTCTTTTATTCTTTTCTTGCTCTAACTTTTGCCTGGGCCGCCCTTCCGGGTTTTCGGCCCAGCGAGCCTCTCAAGGGTAAAAGTGTAGCTTTGTCCATGTCAAATGTTTTTGAGATCCTGAAGTCATCTGAATCCAGGAGAATGGCTGTTGTTCGCTGACGATGCAAGAGTCCATCCAATGGAGGGTGAATTTGTCCCTAGTGTTTGTGGATAGGAACTCGGTTGTCCTTCAACAATGTCTTCTTCTTTCCCCCCCTTCTGGGGTTTGGCATTCTTGCTGATCTTCATCTTGGACTCTTCGAGCACATTTGAAATTCTTGCCCCTAGTTCGAGGGGTGCTCCTGATCTAGCTTCGTAAGCTTCTTGATCTGACTTTGTTGCCGCTAATTCATGGGCTGCTCTGGATCCGGCCATACAGGCCTTACATTGTAGTTGACCTTTGAACTTTCTGAGTTCTAGTCCAAGGTTTGAAAATGAGGAGTCGAGTCTCAAGGCTGACAGCGATCCTAAGCTGCACAATCTCAAGAGAGATTCCACACAGGTCTTCGCAAGACCGCGCAAAACATTTTTTTTTTGAAATCTTTTAAGAAAGTGACTAATCGCTCCCGCTGAAGACTGTGTGGGACCAATCTGGATCAAGTTAGGATCCTTCTCAGTACTCACGTTAACAAACATGATTTCATTCATTAAGGGCTTAGCACGCCTCTCTTTCTCTTAATTTGATCAAAGTTTTGCAAATCCCGGGGAATTCCTCCCTCTTTGTTTTCATCGCAACGTTCAAAAGGTTTTGAAAAACTCAGGTTATTACAATGACTTCAAGGCACAGAAAACGCAGAGTTCTTAGTCAAATACTGCCATCTCATTCAGAACTTCCGGCATAACTGGCACAAGGCAGAAGCAAATACGAGAGCGTGAAAATCACTGCTGTTTCATTCAAATTTGTTGGTGTAACTGGCTCCAAGCAGGAACAGACTCAAAGCAAAACGAAAATACGAACACAAAACAAAATGGTGATGCCCGAGGTAACACCCCCGGAATCACCCGACCTTTGTGCAACAGGACTGACTCGATACAACAAGACAGACCCTTAATCAAGAAGACTGACTCGAGACAATGAGACAGACTCAAAACAAAACTACAGAACTGACTCAACACCCAAGTTAGAAACTACAAAACTAGCATTTGCAAATACTCAAAATAGTGCGTGCCATACGCCACATCCGAGGTAAACAGCGCGCCGCCCGTAGGTGGTCGAACCCTTGATCACATACTTGCATTATCCTCGAAATCCAACAACCCGGTGGTGACAGACATTGCCGAGCTTGGAGGAAGGATGACTTCATTGTCAAACAAATCTTGCACTTCGTGGCGAAGACGGAAGTAGTTGTCGGTGCTGTGACCGGTTTGTTGATGGTATGCAGAGTACTCGGTACTATCATGCTTAGCTGGAAGGGGACTCGGGAGAGGCCGAGGCTCGAGGGGTTTGAGATGCCCTTTTTTGACAAGGATTTGAAGGGCCTTAGACAAAGGCATGTAGAGGGCATGGAAGACCCTGCGACCTCGGGGCGGATACTTTGAGGTTTGCTGACTTTTGCTGGACGCACTCGAAAAAGAGTCGGCAGGTGCTGCCTTGGCTCTCTGATCTTTTCCAGGTGCAGGGTTAGGATTGGAAGGAACTGTTCTGGTACGACGGTCCCCATCTCGATTTTCCTTCTGGCTTAAACTGCTCTCAACCTGAGTGGGGAAGATGTCATCCACAGTTTTTACAGCAACAGCGAGCACTTGCTGTTCATTCAATCCTCCAGCTTTCAAAGCCTCAACAGCCCACAAGAGTTGTTCGTAGGGATCGGTGTCCACCTTCATCTTGTTCTTACCACTCGCCTCGGCTTGGTAGAAGGTTTGAATTGCTACATCAGAGTGGAGCCCCGTTGTTGTCGACATGCCATTGCCGGAACTTGGGATGGCTTCAGGTTGGCTAAGTTCGATTACAATTCGCCCCAGTAGCGAGGGCTCCTACGGTATGAAATTCCCAGCATACGATGCATTTGGCGGCGAAACCGACATTCCGCAAGCTAGATCCGCCACAGATCTTTGAAGGTCCCCAATCATTCCCATCAACTCGAATGTGGTGGGCTCACGGGTTTGAAATAACTGGGGTTCCCAGATCGGATGTGCGGCAGGTGACCTGGGTGGGTGTGGTACTTCAACATCGGTATCATCCTACAATGTGATTCCTTGGTCTGATGCGGCTGCCATAACCATAATTTCTTCTGAATTTTGCATCATCACGAGTTTTGCTGAACTGAACAGAGGTGATGTGGCTGGTGACTGACGGATCAAATGGACCGGACTGGTGACTAACGGATCTGAAGAACCGGAGAGCCTTTTCCTGTCTTGCCTCAGCAAAGGAGAACACTGGTTGCTCTGAACCGAGTCTCTGAACTGAAAGAGAAAACATGCAGCATCTCAGCCCAATCCCACCAATACAGACATGAATATAACTGAATAACTGCATTCGACCACTGATCACTGTTCCCAAAATTACTGCCCCCAAAACTGAATCTGATACCCGCGGATAACTGATTCCAAAAATGCTGAACTGGTGCCCGCAGGCCCTTGATACCCAGAAACACTGAATTGTTGCCCGCAGGCCTAATGCCCAAACTTGCAAACTGATACATACATTCGTATAGAGACGCACTCTAAAAGCACATAACAAACAAGTGAGAGCCAAAACACCCCTATGTTGGGGTAGGGTTTCCCTGTTCTATTTTGTCAAGAGCTAGGGTTTCACTACGCACGCAGCTATTTCAAACAACCTATATCGGGTAAGCAACCTGTCCTAGTTTGGAATGGTCACTATGGATTCCGAATATGCACTAGGTCAAATGGTCAAAAAGGGTGCCCCGGTAAAACCGAGGTTTGTGTTCCCATACTGGCAGAGCCCACAATCGGTCAGCCTTATGGTCATGTTTTGACAAGATAAGCCTCCGGCAAACCGTTCAGGAATAGCAGATGGCAAACACGGTGTTCTAGGCACACCAATGCAAATGCAATGCAAAGAAAGACATAAGTGTTGTCAAAACCAGATATCATGAGTTCGAGTCAAGTTCTCTAAATCCCCAGCGGAGTCGCCAGAAACTGTAGACGTCCCCGAACGCCCCGGGAGGAATGAGTCCCCCGTTCCGTTCGATATTGGGCTCACTACAGTTCAGGACTCTCAATTTTGTCACAGTTCTAAGTCTGAACCAAAGAGTCCAAATCCGGCAAATCGTTTTGAGAAAACAGATTTTTGAAAGAAGTGCCAAACATGGACTGCTTTGCCAGATACAGAGTCGCCACCTAAATGTTTTATTTTGGAGAAATTTAGGAAACCCTGACTCGTTTGCCTAAGGCCACGTGTCCGTCATCACCAAAGTTGCCTGGGGAAGGTCACTTCATGAGCACCCCCGCTCACCCGATCAAAGATCAGCCTCTACTAACCATGATATCTATTTTTGAAAACATTATGCATTATTATTCCGGTTATTAGCCTAGATTTACTATGTGATGCACACAGCATACAAGTGTAGACTGGATTGCCTGAATTGGAACAAAATATTTCATGTTTGTTTGTTTGAAAATGGTTTGATGGTGTTACCCGCAAGTAGGCTAAGACGTGGATTTGCCACCCTCAGGTGGGCTTATAAAACATGATTTTGCCACTATCTAGTGGGCTTAAAACACACAGTGAATGAATTGTTCCAATCCAAATAACCCAACCTTCACCCACAAGCATTCAGACAGTTATATCACATAAGCAATTAGCCTCATGGTAAGCATGCTATCATGGCAGTCACTCACACGCATGCAAGGATGCTAAAGCATAAAACTTACCGAGTACTCCAAGCCAAAACAGAAACTAATTAGAAATCCGTGCATGATCCTAATTATACAGAAATGCCTAATGCAACACATGCAAAAGTGCAACTATAGCAGGCTCGGCTATTCTAGACATGGCATATGAAATACTACAGCTAACATGTATTCAACTTGAAATTGAAAATACAATGCAGTTAGTATGATGCACCGAGCCCGGTGCATGCAAAACAGATGAATGAATGCAAACATGCTATCATACTGTATGCTAATCGAAATATGCCCTAATCTAACCATCATAAGCTGGTAAATAAAAGGGAGAAAGACGTGGGGTTGGAAGACATACATCACACACACGCACGCTTATTACAATATTGCCCTCACGCGGAGGGTCCGAATAAACAATATACAGTCCCAAAAATACAATCTGAATAAGTACAAAACCCTAATTAATTTACAAATTTAACTAGGAAAGTAATAAATGGGCATGCAGGCCAGGGATTGCCTCAACTCTGATCCGGATGATGAATGATGCATGTTCAGGTTGCCTTGCGCGGAAATCCATTGCGATGCCCCAATTAGCCTCTGTTTGCAATTGTTCTTGGGATGCGTGCCAAGCTCCGGAAGGCTGCTGACTCTTGATTTGCTGTAACAGAGAGCAAGAAAGGGGCATGGCAAAGTATTTTCACATATGTATGCATGACTACTCGTCAAGGAGTGTAGTCCTCGGTCCTCGATCCTCGTGCCACCAATCACGCATATCGATGCATGATAGCCGAGGAGTCGAATTGCACGACTCAATATGAAATGAATGCACATATAAACATAACAAGACCGAGACTCCATCATGGATAATCTAGAGTGTCGGTGACTGGGAATTGAGATACGTTCCGTCACTCGGAGTACGAAACGTCCCTCGTTTCCCGTGCTCGGGCTAACTCCTATCCCAAGCACAATGCAATATGCATGACATGCATGAATGCAACTAATATACAACCTAGCATGCACAATGCTATGAGATGGCATACACAATGCACGATGTAACAAGGCATACGCAATGCTCTAACATACAACCTAGCATACGCAATGCTATAAAATGAAACGACATACTCAATGCACAATGGAATTACACCAATATGAGTGGACCTCAGCCACACTCACATCAGTAGCCATGGTATGAAAAATGAGACACTCAAAATGCGTGCACACATGCACGCAAACCGAGGACCGACCCTAAGGCACCAAATGCCACTCTAACAAGACATGGCAAGGCATGGAATATGGCATACTAGCATGCAAAATTCAGTAGCAAAATATGATGCAAAACGGCCCCAGAACATGGAAACATGGCACCCGATACATGGAATGAGACCCGAAACATGAAATTAGGTACATGGAATGACCTATGTCTATGCAAAGCATGCATTATTCGATCATGAAGTGTGAAGACAGAATCAAGAAAGTCCCAAAATAAGCATATTTACAGTTTTAAGCAAGGCCAAAAAGTAAACACAAATAGGGCTAAGTTAGCATGCAAAAATGGCCCCGAAAGAGAGATAATGAAGCAAGTAGCATATTATGGCCCTAAATGGCCAAGATCCCTTCAACAAAGTTGAATAGGGGCTCAAAATGAATCACTTTACAGTTTACAACAAGCCACGAAAACAAACACAAGTATGGCTAAACTATTGTGCAAGAAATGGGCCAAAAGGGAGACAAAGAAGCAAGTGATGGTTGCTGGCCTCAAACAGAGGAGGACCCTTCAACAAAGTTGAAGAGGGGAAAAAAACATGATGTTTTACAGTTAGTGACAAAACCCAAAACAGTGCACATGCAAGCTTAAAATACTATGCAAAATAAGGCCTAAAAAGAGGTTTAAACACAAAGAGCAAAAAGGGAACTTCAAACAGAAAAAGTCCTTTGATCAAACATGAATAGGGGGTCAAAATAAGGCTATTTACAGTTCGGACCAGAGCCCAAAAATACAAGCACAAGGGGCTAACAAAACATGCAAAAATAAGGCCAAAAGAGGGATAAAGAGGCAAGTGACAGAAGGAAGCCTCAAAAAGTGAATATCCCTTCAACAATGTTTAAGAAGGGCTCAAAATAAGCTACTTTACAGTTTATGACCAAGCTCAAAACAGTTTACAAAAGAGCCTAAAATACTATGCAAGAAAGAGGCATACAAGAGAGGTAAAGAAGAAAGTGTAAAAAGGAAGCCTCAAACAGGGAGAGGCCCTTAAACAAATATGAAAAGGAGCTCAAAATAATACTATTTTCAGTTAGGGTCGGAGCCCAAATATGCAAGCAAGAGGAGCTAATATATTGAGCAAAATAAGGCAAGAAAGAGGGGAGGAGAAGACTTACCCTTGAAGACCAAATCTTTGACAACTCTTGGACCAAGTTTGGTGGCTCCTTAGCTCTGGAAAACAGCTCCAAGTGGCTGGAATGGATGGTGGTGGTGTGGTGCTAGGTGGTGGTGTAGAAATGGTGTAGGGTTTGGGAGGTTTTGAGGGTTGGAGTGTAGAGAGAGAGAGATACAATGCAAGAGCCTTAAAGCAAATTTTTGTAACCCCCAAAAACACAGCTGGGGGCCTGGATATATAGACAAAAGAGGGGGGAAAAAAGGGGGGGAATGGAATTCAAGTTTCCCCTCAAAAGTTGGCCCCCCGGATACAAAATCTGGGGGAAAACAGAGGACATTTCTGTAAAGTACCTAGAGAGAGGATCATGGCCGGCCGGTTTCCTAGGGTTTAGGTGGCCGGTCGGCCTTCCCCATGGCCGGTCGTCCAAGGGTCAAAAGGGTCAAGCAGTATTAGTGGCCGGCCACCCCAGATTGGTGGCCTCCCATGTGTGCACAACACAACCATGTGGTCAAAAACTGGAGAGAATGAACCAGGAGAGAGAAAAGGCCACTTTTAGGAGGGGTTCAAAAGGGTCACACAGAATTACTGGCCGGCCATATGATATTGGTGGCCTCCCAGGTGTGTACAACACAAATATGTGGTTTGGGGCAAGAAAAAATGGCCGTAGGGTGGTCAACATTGGCTTTCAAGTGAGAAAAACGGGCGACGGAGGGCGATGGAGGAATAAAACTGGTTGTCAGAACAATTACTGGCCTCCCACCCTTCTACGACCTTCCTAACAATGAAACAGAGGTCCCTGCCAAAAAAGAACTCAAACCAATGCAAAATGGAGGTTCGGGGGCCGAAACACGCAGCCCGAGGCCCCGAAAGCTGACTGTTAGGCACCGGAAGTGGTGTTCGACCAGGAAGTTGGTTTTTCGAGCCACAGTGTCCCTCAAAAGGGAGCAAATAAGATGCATGCCAAAAACCGGAGCAAACGGAGGTGGTTAAGCGGTCCCGAACCAAGGCACACGGCCAACGGCTCCGAAAAACCGGAAACCGGGCTCCAAACGGGAAAAATGGCCTACGACCACGAAACGGAGCCTACGGCCACTGAGAGATGATCTACGAGACCTCTCCCTCCCTTCGGGAAGAGAAAACAGAGCCTGGTTCGCAAACCGAGGCAAAGCATGAAAGAATCCGGAAGTCCAGAGGCAAAGCTCGCAGCCGAGACTCTGAAACCTCTGAACGAGCACGATATGCAACATCACCAAGCGCTCAATCGGTGACATCTGAGTCTTAAGGTCGGTCAAAATGGGGTGTCTACAAGCCCCACGCTAAAATAGCTAAAAAAATCAAAAAGTCAACCCACTTCCCAAACGGAGGCTAAATAATCTTGGGTGGCAATGGTAAAATAATCCATTTGGAGAATCAATAATAATCTTGCGTGAGTTGTGTCCTAGTGTCACGTACCGACTCATTAGGGATGCGAGTTCTACACCAAGCACCTTGCAAGCGCATTAGGTTCATTAGTTTGTGAGCGGCAAGGCAGGCAGGGTAGATCCCTATCGCATCTCCTGGGTTGGTCCTTGGGCATAATGCACGGGGGTACGCAGTACCACTCGTGAAGCCGACTTCTCGGGAAGATGACAAGCGCCCAGTCCGTGACAAAGTGGTATCAGAGCCAGCCTAGGGGCACTGTGATGGGGACGGTACGTGAGACTTACACCAAGCACCTTCATTGTGGGGTCCACACCAAGGGTGGTGTCCGCGCGGGGCGGGTTTCCCGTGGGTAGGGGAACGGACAAGCATGGGGGCAGGCAGGGTAATGTCCCCCTGACGAGGGCGTCAGGGACTGGCGGTGGTAGCATGTCACATACCAACTCATTAGGGATGCGAGTTCTACACCAAGCACCTTGCAAGCGCATTAGGTTCATTAGTTTGTGAGGGGCAAGACAGGCAGGGTAGATCCCTATCGCATTTCCTGGGTTGGTCCTTGGGCATAATGCACGGGGGTACGTAGTACCACTCATGGAGCCGGCTTCTCGGGAGGATGACAAGCGCCCAGTCCGTGACACTAGGCTTAGGCTCCAACCCAAAACCCTAGCTAGGGACAAACAAACAGATAAAACATGCATGTTCTGCTTTGGAAGTTTGCATCACAGTTACCATAGTTTTTATATATTGTATAATTTTCCATGTTTAGGAATGGAAATGGAGCCTTCACCAATTTTCCCTAGACATAGAGAAGTTAAGAGCTCTAAACCCTAGTAGGTTCCTTCTGGTTGGCTCCTATAACTCCCATGGTGACACATATATCATATATTATTGGGTAAATTACACTGACACCCCTATAAACTTCTGAAATATCACTGGCACCCCTTTATTCTCTGAAATATTGCCGCACTCTTTCGCTTTAGAAAATTGTGTAAAAATTTAGCCCAACAGTCAACCGTTCATTAGTAGGATGGAAAAACATGGCATCAACACAAATAATATTTCAAATGCCAACTTTGCCCTTATGTGCATCTCTCTTTTCTTTTTCTTTTTCTTTTTCTTTTATTTCTCTCAACAAAATCAACATCTCAGTTACGTTTTGCTATGAAAGGGGTAGTTCTTCACCTTAAAAGTGATTGGTGAAATTCGGAGTTCAAGTAGTGACGGTAATGAGATTAGATTTTGGGTGGTGACTGTTAGTTAATTCTAAACCAAAACCTATTCAATTTATTCTCACCAAATATATATACACATATTATAGATGGAAACCTTTTGGTACACACCTTTTATAGAATGTGTACCATATGCACCTGTTACTTATTTTTTTGTGGTAAAGCTATGATAATTTATTATTCAAAAATAAAATTTGGCATTTTATGATAATATTACATATTTTCGAGCTAATATTACATTTTTTTTTATTCAAACATTACAACAAAAATAAATAACAATAACATAAAAATGCTCTCTTATTCATGGTTTTGTTGCCTTAGTGCAATGAGATCAGCTTTGTGGATTTGCTTTAAATATATATATATATATATATATTGTACGGGGAGGAAATAATTCTCCTCGTATAATCCTGTTGACCAAGTCCACGCTTCTCCGTACGACGTCGCTTTGTCACCTGAAAACACAAACGTGAGCTAGCCGGCGGGTGTGTGCCGGAAACCTCTCCGATGCCTAAGTCAGAAAACTTGACAAATAGACAAAGCTCTAAGTTCTCAGAAAGATTGTGTTCAATTACCTCCTCCAAGGTGATGCTTGCGAGCTTTTATAAGTTTCCCGTGGCACAATCCTAGTAGGACTTGTATTTCTCCATGTAGAGTCCTCCTAGGATTCATTCTCCTAAGGATAATGCTTATCCTTTTACACCCTCCCCCACTGCTTAAACCAAGTGGGATGGTTTTCTTCATAGCCGAACTACCACATGGCCGAAATAACACGGGCTATGCTGAGCCATATAGAAGGCCGAACTATCCTTAGCTCGGTCTTCTCCTTCAACTCATTACTTCGGCTGCCCCTGTTCAACCTTGGTATGCTTAGATCAAACTTCCAAGTAACAAGTTTTGACCGACCTAACCAGATTGTGTCACGACCGGGCTAACTCTGAAACCGGTCTTCCCAGAACATACTGCGACCGGACTAACTCTAAGACCGGCCCTACTCCGAGTTGTCTCTGGACCGGAGTAGCCTTACTCCTCCTTGGGCCGAAGTAACTTTGTCTCCCCAAGGCCGGAGTAACCTTGCCCTCTAGGCCGGAGTATTCAGTACGGCCTTTTTACGTAGTCCTCCGCGTTTTGGGCCTCAATGCCCAACTCTCAGCTCGGCCCAATTTTTCCCAAAAATTACCCTCTCAATTGCCCCTTAATTCCATCTGTGCAACATGATTGGGATTACCAGCCTTTTGGCCGAGCTAGAGTTTGTTACGCTTTTTCAGCCGAGCTAAAAAACCCTTTTAGCCTTTCCAGCCGAACTAAGTTTACCTCGGGTATCACTATGTCCGGTCAAAACGTCTCTTCAATCATAGTGTCTGTAACGCTTCCCATTCCAGTGACACGTGGCAGGCTCTGATTGGCTTAGGACGGCTGTCACGCCGTCTTCGTGCTTTGAGATCTCGAGACGGTTCCCGCCCAAATTTTGGGCTCTCTAACAAAAGTGAACCCTGAGGCTAGGGTATCTTCACTTTTACCACCCTTCATACTCTCTCTCTGCTTTTTTGGCTGCTCGAGTTCTTGAGCTTTGAGCTTACTGTGTTCGTGCTTCCGTTGCTGCCACTGCTCCATCTTCAACTTCTTCTTCTCCAAACTGGTAAGTTCTGAGAAAACTTGTTGTTGTTGTTTTTTTGCTTTCTTCATTTCTGCTTTTTCTATCTGGGTGAAGCATGCTCGTGTATTCCTTGTTTTTGCTTCTGTACTTTCATGAAAAAATGAATAGAACTTGTATGTGTATGAACTGTTATGTAGAAAGACAAGCCTTAGATCCAAAATCACATTGCGACCGTACTAGGATTCTGTTTGCCCCTAATACGTAGACTTCTGTAGTCAATAACCGAACTAGAACTTGTAGGAATGTCAGTAGTTTCTTCTGAACCACTCTAGCCAAGATAAAATTACCGAACAAGCTTGCATATACCGAACTAGGTACTTCGGTCTCCAACCGAGCTAAGACCTTGGGGCCAAGCCGGCTTTCTTAGTTCTGAAACCGAACTCAGAAAGCCGCCCCTAGGGGCTCAGCCGGAGTAACTTTCCTCACATCGCAACCGATTTAGGCCTTGGGACTAAACCAGCTTTCTTAGTTTTTTAGACCGAACTCAGCAAAGCTGCCCCTTAGACGTTAAACCGGTCTAAACTGCTCGAAACCGAGCTAAGAAACCTTTTGATGAGCCGAGGTAGATCCAGCCCACTAAGCCGAAGTAGGATTTGTATATCTTGCTTATAATTTGTAGCGCGGTCCAACGATCTGTGCTTAACCCCTTTGTTTTCTACTTTGCAGACTTAGGTTGCCCAGGCACTCCTGCGTGTGCTCAACCGAGCTACTGAGCCTAGTTTTTGTACCGAAATAATTTATTCATAAATTATACAACAAATGGGTAAGTATAGATATTTAGTCGAAACCCCTGGTGGCATGGCCGAATTTAGGCAAGATTACCAGATCCCTGATGATGTCCATCTGACGTTGGCCGAAAAAGATGCTACCCCCTGGAACAATGAAGGCTTCGTGCCTTTTACCCTTCAATCCATAATAGAAACCGGACTACGGTTTCCTGTCCAACCGCTAATCTGCGAATTTCTTAGACAGACTAGGTTATGTCCCACCCAACTATCCACCAACACATATCGTATTATAATGGGGATAGCCGCATTAAACCACCAGACCGGACTGAATCTTGGTCTGGCCGAAATCTTTCATCAATACTCTATTGGCTCAAAGAATGCTGGGTGGGTCTACTACCTTAGAATTCGTCGCCGTCGAGAGAAGATAATTAAACATACTCCGGATAAAGATCTAAATGATGATGATTTCTTTTGGGTCTCTGGGAACTTTGAGGATTTTCAAGCTCAAATTCCTGGCCGACCTATAAATTGGAAAATGGGAGAGCCAGGTAATTTTACTTCGGTCTTCTGCTTTGTAAGTTATCTCGGTTGTTTAGTCTACTAGCCGAACTAACACTTCTCTTTTTTGCAGATTTTGCCCATCTCCATTCCCTGTATAGCTATCCCAACCTCGGAGTTTTGCGAGCCGCATTCCGGATTAAAGAAAGAGACTGGGCCAAGCTACTAAATTTTGAGCCGACCTATCGCTACAGCGGTCGCCGAAAAGCAAGAGTGACTGACTTCCTTCTTGAAGAGGCACCGGAGCCGGACCCAACTCTGCCCGAGATAAGACTTGTCCCTTTAACCGCAGAAGAAGAGATGGCGAAAAGGAGTAGAGTCAGGGCCCTTCTCACCGAAACAGCTAGGCCCGAAGTGGCGCCTTCCAGCCAACCGCAGCCTGCTGTTGTCGCCCTTCCTTCCCAACAGCCATCCTCTTCCCGCCGAACCAAACGTGCCCGAACTTCCGAACCCGAACGGGTTTTGATTGATGAAGAAACTCCTATTCAGCCGAGCTTACCACCGAGCCCCCAACCGGAGTCTTCCGACCGAACCATCGGCTGCTGGGCACCGAAATTAACCTTCAACGACCGAGACATTCTAGACACAGACTCGGTCGTTGCTGAGAAAGACCACCTGTTGGCCATCAACCTGGCCAAGAGCGTGTGTCTGCCCAAAGACATGGAACATCACCAAAAACAGTTAACCACCGAGCTGAAGTCCATCCGGTCTGCTACTAAATCCATGATTCTGGTTAGTGACTTCGGTTGCTTTTCTGTTTATGTTTCTTTTTCTTTTAAACTCTTTCTTCGGTTAAAGGGAAGTTGTTTGCTTTGGCAGGCTATACAGAAAAACCAAATCACCCACAGGAAGGTACTGGAGCTGAGGAAAGTGACTAGGCAAGCAGCGGCCGAAGCAGAGGCGAAATCGGCCGAACTCGAAGAAGCCAGAAAGGAAATGGCCGAACTACGAGGTGAGGTCGGTCGTTTGACCGGAATGGTTAGTTCGGCCGAGGCCGAGAAACAAAAGACTGCCATTGTGCTGAAGAACAAGTACTTGCGTGAGCTGGTAAAGCTTGAAAGAAAGAAAGACGCCGAAATGAAGGAGAAGGCGAAGGAGGCTGAGAAACAAGGTTTCAAGAGGGCAGAGGATGCTTACGCCCAACAATGTGACGCTGCAAAGGAGCTGTTCTTCAAATGCGGCTGGAGGGCGGCAGTGGAGAAGCTCGGTCAAGATCAACAGACCGAGGTCTTCAACCCTCCAGATTATTTTATACCGAAGTCCCTGGCGGAGTACGCGGCTGCTCTGCAACAACAGTTTTTGGAAGGCTCTGACTCTGATGATGCCTCTGATGAAGATACTCCGGCCGAAAATATGGACCAGCCAGTTCGGTCGGTGCCCACTGCTGAAGACCTAACTGTTGATCCTCCCAGTGGAACCGTAGCCGAAGTGGCTCACCCTAGTGTGAATGAGCTCCCTCCGGAGACCGGTCTTCAAGTTGATGCCGATGCGGTTTTCGACGCTGAAATTGATGAACTTTTCTCTTGACTTTTTTACTTTTTCTTCTTTGTAACCGAACTAAGCCCCCTTGTAATGACTTCTCTTTGAATGAAAATTTTACTTTTTTTTTTCCGGTTATTGTGTGTATGCTTGCGTTTGTAATGTCTTCCTTTCACTCCAAGTGTTATTTCGGTTTTTGGTTGGTTAAACTATACTTATCAGCCAACCACTCCTTAGCCGACATAATTACTTCGGCTGAGGAGTATTAAGTGTTGGTTTATTCCAGCCAACCACTCTTCAGCCTTACACTTACTTCGGCTGAAGTGTAACAAGTGTTGGTTTATTCCAGCCAACCACTCTTCAGCCTTGCACTTACTTCGGCTGAAGAGTTACAGGTGTTGGTTTATTCCAGCCAACCACTCTTCAGCCTTGCACTTACTTCGGCTGAAGAGTTACAGGTGTTGGTTTATTCCAGCCAACCACTCTTCAGCCTTGCACTTACTTCGGCTGAAGAGTTACAGGTGTTGGTTTATTCCAGCCAACCACTCTTCAGCCTTGCACTTACTTCGGCTGAAGAGTTACAGGTGTTGGTTTATTCCAGCCAACCACTCTTCAGCCTTGCACTTACTTCGGCTGAAGAGTGACAAGAGTTGGTTTATTCCAGCCAACCACTCTTCAGCCTTGCACTTACTTCGGCTGAAGAGTGACAAGAGTTGGTTTATTCCAGCCAACCACTCTTCAGCCTTGCACTTACTTCGGCTGAAGAGTAATAAGAGTTGGTTTATTCCAGCCAACCACTCTTCAGCCTTGCACTTACTTCGGCTGAAGAGTAACAAGTGTTGGTTTATTCCAGCCAACCTTTAAGTTAGTTTTTCCGGCCAACTTATAGTATTTGGTTATTCCGACCAAATGTCCTGCAGCCTGGATCCTTATCTTGGGCTTAGGAAGGGTGTTGGTTTATTCCAGCCAACCACTCTTCAGCCTTGCACTTACTTCGGCTGATGAGTGACAAGAGTTGGTTTATTCCAGCCAACCACTCTTCAGCCTTGCACTTACTTCGGCTGAAGAGTGACAAGAGTTGGTTTATTCCAGCCAACCACTCTTCAGCCTTGCACTTACTTCGGCTGAAGAGTAACAAGAGTTGGTTTATTCCAGCCAACCACTCTTCAGCCTTGCACTTACTTCGGCTGAAGAGTAACAAGTGTTGGTTTATTCCAGCCAACCTTTAAGTTAGTTTTTCTGGCCAACTTATAGTATTTGGTTATTCCGACCAAATGTCCTGCAGCCTGGATCCTTATCCTGGGCTTAGGAAGGGTGTTGGTTTAATCCAGCCAACCTCTAAGTTAGTTTTTCCAGCTAACTTAGAATAACATGTTTGCAATATACTTAAGTCTTGAAAGCTAATTTTTACAAAGAGTAATTTGTGCCAAAAAGAATTTCTCATTTTATTGAAGGAAGAGAAAATTACATGTTTGAAAAAGAAAAGCTAAAAGTAAAATAACTTGAGATTGGCCGTATTCCATGGCCTAGGGATTGCCTTGCCATCCTTGTCTTCTAGGTGGTATGCCCCTTTGCCGGCTAACCCAACCACCTTATAGGGACCTTCCCAATTGGGGCCTAACTTGCCGTCTCCTGGGACCAAGGTGTTTCCCATTACTTTGCGCAGTACCCAATCGCCAATTTTGAATTGTCTAGGATGAACCTTTTTGCTGTATTTTTTGATTAACTCTCGTTGGTATGAGGCGATGTGGACCAACGCTCTTTCTCTTCTTTCTTCTGCAAGGTTGAGTTCTAAGGCTATGGCTTCTCCATTTAAGTCTGGATCAAAATTTTCGCTTCGAATTGTGGGGAGGCCAACTTCTAGTGGGATCACCGCTTCCATTCCATATGCTAAGGAGAATGGTGTTTCTCCTGTTGATCGCCGAGGTGTGGTGCGGTAGGCCCATAAAACATGAGGAAGTTCATCCGCCCACTTGCCTTTTGCTTTCTCTAGCCTTTTCTTTAGTCCATCCAAGACGACTTTATTTGATGCTTCAGCCTGCCCATTTGCTTGAGGATACGCCGGTGTGGAATTGTAGAACTCTATCTTGTGTTCTTCACAAAAGCTTCTGAAGATTCTGCCGTCGAACTGAGTTCCATTGTCTGAGATCAGTGCTTTTGGTATGCCAAACCGAGTGATAATATTTTGCCAAACGAACTTCTTCACATCTTTTTCTTTGATTGATGCCAATGCTTCTGCTTCCACCCATTTTGTGAAGTAGTCTGTTGCTGCGAGAAAGAATTTTCTGCCTCCGGGTGCTGTTGGAAGTGGTCCTACTATGTCTAAGCCCCACATTGCGAAAGGCCATGGGCTAGTTAAAGGTAGGAGTTCTCTTGCTGGTTGATGTATTTGATGCGCGAATTTCTGGCATTTTTCACACTTCTTCACATATTTTTCTGAGTCTGCTTGCATATAGGGCCACCAATATCCTTGTGAAATAGCCCTGTAGGCGAGCGACCTTCCCCCTTGATGACTTCCACATACCCCTTCGTGTATTTCAAACAGGAATGCTTCTACTTTGCTGGGATGAACGCACTTGAGGTAAGGCCCAGAGAACGACTTCTTATATAATGCCAAAGATGGAGATAGCCAAAATCGCTGCGATTTTGCCCTTATTCTGTTGGCTTCTTTTTTCTCTGTTGGTAGGATGCCGTCTTTTAGGAACAGGATGATGGGATCCATCCAAGAAGGGCCTAATTCTGCGCAATACACTTCTTCTGCTTCGGGGTCTTCTATGCTTGGTTTTGGTAAGAAGTCGACGAGTAATGGATGAGGGATTGATGTATCTGCCATTGAGGCAAGGCCTGCTAGCTCGTCTGCTCGGCTGTTTTCCTCCCTGCCAATTTGTTCTATCCTTACCACATCAAACTTCTTGATCTCCGTTCTGACTAGCTCTTGGTACTTGGCCATTCTGTCATCCTTTGCTTCGTATTCGCCAGAAATTTGGTTTACCACGAGCAGTGAGTCACTGTATACCATTAGTTCGGTTGCTTTCATGAAGTGTGCCGACTTGAGTCCTGCGAGAAGCGCCTCATACTCCGCTTCATTGTTGGATGCTGGGAAGCCAAGGTTGACTGCTTGCTCTATAACCAGGCCGTCTGGAGAGATGAGGACTATGCCAAGCCCTGCACCATGTCGGTTGGATGCTCCATCCACAAAGAGCTTCCACATCTCTCCAACGAATAGTTTCCAGCAGGTGGAAGGGTCAGACGATGCCGTGGGGTCAAGGATGGTGTTTTCTTCAAAGTCCATATTGGCTGTCTGTCCTTCGTCCTCTGTTTGAACTGCTGGTGAGCCTTTGTTCGTCTCTTCCTTGTGGTCCTTAATGTAGTCTGCCTTTGTGCTTGATGGACTACCTTTCACTAGGGGTTGCGTTATTCCGGCGTCAACTTCCGTCCCTAGTTCGGTTGGACTACCTTCCACTAGGGGTTGCGCTATTCCGGCGTCAACTTCCGTCCCTAGTTCGGTTGTGTCAGTCAGGTCGACTGGGCAGATATGATGACTTCCAGGAGTAAATTCCGCGACGAAGTCCGCCAAAGATTGGGCTTTTATTGCTGTCTTGGGTTGGAATTTGATGTCGAATTGTCCCAACTCCACCGCCCACTTCAAAATTCGCCCACTAAAATTCGCCCTTTCAAACAGAGCTTTTAGTGGAAAGGCCGTGAGGACGACTATGGTGTGGGCATGAAAGTAGTGCGCCAATTTTCTGGATGCCATCATTAATGCTAATGCTAGTTTCTCCAATGGTAAGTACCTTGTTTCGGCTCCCAACAATGTCTTGCTGACATAATTGATGGGCAAGTGTTGTATTCCTTCTGCACGAACCAACACTGCGCTGACTGCGTGTTGAGAGACTGCTAGGTACAAAAAGAGTTCTTCACCAGGTACTGGAGTAACAAGTAGTGGTGGGGAAGACATGTATTCCTTCAAGCTTTCCAGAGCTCGGTCGCATTCTTCATCCCACTCAAACTTGGCCTTTAATGCTTGGAAGAACGGTCGTAGTCTGTCCGACGATCTGCTTATGAACCGGTTGAGTGCAGCCGCCATACCAGTAAGATGCTGTACTTCTTTGACTGAGTTTGGTCTCTTCAACTCCTGGATTGCTTTGATCTGAGAGGGGTCGGCTTCTATACCTCGGTTGGTCACCAGGAAGCCCAAGAATTTGCCAGATCCAACTCCGAATGCGCATTTGGACGTATTGAGGCGTAGCTTGTGTTTCTTCAGGATCTGGAACATCTCGCCTAAGTCTTTCAGATGGTCATTCTCATCCTTGCTTTTGACCACCATGTCGTCGATGTACGCCTCCATTGTTCTGCCTAACAATGGTTCAAACATCTTGGTGACCATCCTTTGGAATGTCGCCCCTGCGTTCTTTAGGCCAAAGGGCATGACCTTGTAGCAATATAACCCCCTTGGTGTTGTGAAGGATGTGACCTCCTGGTCTGGTTCATGCATGGCGATCTGGTGGTAGCCTCTGTATGCATCCAAAAAGCTAAGTCGGTTATGTCCTGCCGTTAAGTCCACCAGTTGATCTATCCTTGGTAGAGGGAAGCTATCTTTCGGGCACGCCTTGTTGACTGTTTTGTAGTCGACGCAGACGCGCCATTTACCATTCTTTTTTGGCACTACGACGGTGTTGGAGATCCATTTTGGGTAGTGCACTTCCCTTATTGCTCCTGCCTCCAGCAGGTTGCCCACCTCTTCTGCCACTATTTCGGCATGGTGGAGTGCCGATCTGCGTGTGCGTTGAATGACTGGTCTGGCGGATGGGTGGACATTGAGTTGGTGACTGATGAAGTTTGGATCAATGCCTGGCATGTCGTAAGGTGTCCAGGCAAACACTTCGATATTAGAGGTCAAGAATTCTAAGACCTCTAATCTCTCAGCGCTGGACAATGATGAGCCAAGCAAGAAGAACTTATCCGGGTTCTTCTCATCTATTTTTACTTCCACCAAGTCTTCCACCGCTTTCTGATCAGCCTCTTTGCCGACGTCAGCGAATAGTTCATTACTTTCTGGCTCTTCCACCGAATGAACGTATCCTTTGGCAGCTCGGCTTCCATTTGCTGTGGCGAAGCACTGTTTTGACATGATCTGATCGCCATATACTTCTTCAATTATACCGGCGTCATTGGGGAACCGCATTACCTGATGGTATGATGACGCTACCGAACGCATGGCATGTAGCCATGTTCTGCCCAGGATGATGTTGTAGGTGGAGGGGACCTTTAATACCCAGAACTCCACCTGTTTTGATACACTTCCTGCTCTGACTGGAAGGATTATTTTGCCGACAGGCCACTCTGGCATGGAGTTGAATCCAATCAGGGGAGAAACTGCAGGTGCCAAGTCTTTGTCTTGCAGCTTTAGTTGTTTGAATGTGTCGTAATACATGATTTCACATGAACTACCCTGGTCAATCAGAATCCGCTTGACGTCAAAATCCTTGACTCGGAGAGTGACAACCAGGGCATCATTATGGGGGCAGTAAATTCGCTCAAAGTCCTTATCCGAAAATGACATGACGTTTGTTGCCTCTGTCCTCCCCTTCTTGATGGCGGGTTGGGAACTTAATACTTCCCTAAAGTGTTCAGCCTTCTTGATTGAACCTCTAAGCTCGCATATGCGCTCAGGTTCAAAAACTCCATGAATTACATTGATAATGCCTTGCGGTGGTGCGTCGTTTGGCATTCTGTTGGGTTGGTCATGATCTTGGGGGGCCGGTTGCGCTCCTCCTTCAATGTATTCGTCCAAGTGGTTTGCTGCCACCAATTCTTCTAAATGCTGTCTTAGGGGCGTGCAATTCTCAGTTCGGTGCCCCTTTTCTTTGTGGAAGGTGCACCGTGATCTGTCGTCGTAATTCTTCTGAGCTTCCCCAAGCTTGGCTGGCCACTTGACAAAAGGCTCGTCTTTGATTTCGCTCAGAATCCGATATATCGGTTTTTTGAACACCGTTGTTATGGCAGTGCGGATTCTCAACCATCTTTTGTCTGGGTCTTCTCCGTTATCTCGTCTGCCACGTCCGTTCTTGTTACTTCGGTCAACCGTGTTGACCTTGGCAGGGGTTTTCTTTTTCGGTGCTGCGGTCGTGCTTGATCTTGCTTTAGCACGCGCGCCATCCTTTTCTACCCTGATGTGCTGATGCACTCTTTCCATCAGGGCCTCCATGGTGAGGGGTGGCGTCATGGTGATCGAATCTCTTAGTCGATTTCCTACTGGTAGGCCTCTTTTATATTGCGCAATGGCCAGATTGGTGGGGCAGTCTCCAATCTGGTTGAATGTCTCCCAGTAGCGACTGTTGTAAGATCTGAGGGTTTCTTTCTCACCCATGTCGATGGAGAGTAACTGGTCTATCTCCACCGGTGTTTTAGTATTTGTCCGAAACCTTGTTACGAACGCTTCTGCCAATTGGGCCCAGGAGGCTATGCTGCCCTCTGGGAGCTTTTCGAACCAAGTCAAGCCTAAGTCGCCCAGACTTGATGGGAAGAGTATGCACAT
Organism: Camellia sinensis; assembly: GCF_055761805.1. Classification (NCBI taxonomy): domain Eukaryota; kingdom Viridiplantae; phylum Streptophyta; class Magnoliopsida; order Ericales; family Theaceae; genus Camellia; species Camellia sinensis. The sequence continues at coordinate 36,781,308 of NC_138969.1, read as the reverse complement.
TAGGGCCTCGTTTCGCCTGTACACAGCCATGACTTGGCGAAAGTGGCTCAGGTGAGAATACGGATCCGTCTTCCCTTCATATGTATTGAACTTCGGCTGAAGGAAGCCTGATGGTAGGGGTGCGTTTTCGATTGCTGGGACAAATGGCGAGGTCTGTAGTCTTGCCAATGCCTTGTCCGTTGGTTCGTAGGCCGGTCGCGGTATTGGCATTCCAACCTCGACGCTTCCGTGCGTCCGAGGAGCCAACCGTTGTAAGGCCGAAACTCGGTGTGGATCCCTTGCCCTGGCATCTTCCTTGCATCGTGCTTTTTCTTCTAGCACGGTTCGTAAGTCGGATGACCTGGGTAGCTCGGTTTGTCTGGATCTGGTTTGGTGTGAATGTGAAGGCCAATACGTGCTTCCTTCAGTGTATGATCTTTCGGATCTCGTCCTTTCAGACCTGGAGTGACGAGTTCTTGAAGATAAGGAGTGAGTGTCGCCTGTCCTGAGGCTTCTGCTCTCTCTTTGGGAAGGTGTAGTATTCCTACTACGACTCTCTGAGTGGCGAGGGGGCGTCTTGTGCTTGCGCCCCTCTCCTGTCGCCACATCTTTGGTCTTCATCTGGCGTTTCAAGGCCTCCATGTCCGCCGCCATCCTCCGAATCAGTTCATCCTGTTCCTTTACGCGATCTTCCAGGACTTGAGGATCAATCCTCCTCCTTTGCCTGTCGGGACTTTGAGAGTGACGAGGGCTGCCATTCCGCCTTCCCCTGCCGCTCCTCCTGGAATTATGTTGTTGGGGCTCCAAGTCCGCCATGGGAGGGACAGCAGGTAATCCCTCACGCCTTGCGCCCCCTTCTGGAGTTAGTCCGTCGACGGCGGACTGCGGCAAGTCTTCAATGTGTGCCATTGAATGAGAAAAGGAGAAGCTTAGTCAAGAGGTTTTTGTTCTTGTCTGTTCTTCCCACAGACGGCGCCAATTGTACGGGGAGGAAATAATTCTCCTCGTATAATCCTGTTGACCAAGTCCACGCTTCTCCGTACGACGTCGCTTTGTCACCTAAAAACACAAACGTGAGCTAGCCGGCGGGTGTGTGCCGGAAACCTCTCCGATGCCTAAGTCAGAAAACTTGACAAATAGACAAAGCTCTAAGTTCTCAGAAAGATTGTGTTCAATTACCTCCTCCAAGGTGATGCTTGCGAGCTTTTATAAGTTTCCCGTGGCACAATCCTAGTAGGACTTGTATTTCTCCATGTAGAGTCCTCCTAGGATTCATTCTCCTAAGGATAATGCTTATCCTTTTACACCCTCCCCCACTGCTTAAACCAAGTGGGATGGTTTTCTTCATAGCCGAACTACCACATGGCCGAAATAACACGGGCTATGCTGAGCCATATAGAAGGCCGAACTATCCTTAGCTCGGTCTTCTCCTTCAACTCATTACTTCGGCTGCCCCTGTTCAACCTTGGTATGCTTAGATCAAACTTCCAAGTAACAAGTTTTGACCGACCTAACCAGATTGTGTCACGACCGGGCTAACTCTGAAACCGGTCTTCCCAGAACATACTGCGACCGGACTAACTCTAAGACCGGCCCTACTCCGAGTTGTCTCTGGACCGGAGTAGCCTTACTCCTCCTTGGGCCGAAGTAACTTTGTCTCCCCAAGGCCGGAGTAACCTTGCCCTCTAGGCCGGAGTATTCAGTACGGCCTTTTTACGTAGTCCTCCGCGTTTTGGGCCTCAATGCCCAACTCTCAGCTCGGCCCAATTTTTCCCAAAAATTACCCTCTCATATATATATAAGTGAACACTAATTAAAGAAAACAAAAATATAATAAATGGTGGGATTTTAATTTTTTTTCAGAGAATAAAAGTGAAGATGGGTTTCTGGAAAGAAAATGGTGACTGGATGAGATGGATGAAAGTGTATTATAGTAGCAAGGGTATTATAGTAATTGCACAATTGAAATAAACAGTGTAAGCTAATGGGGGGTGCCAGTGTGATTTTAAAGAATAAAGGGGTGTCAGTGCAATTTCAAAAAAATACAAGGGGTGTCAGTGTAATTTATCCTATGTTATTTTACAAAGTAATTTACAAACAAAAAATTGATACAAAAAATTTATTCAAATGTGACAACAATATATTTTTGAAATTATAATGATATATAAATAAAGAATTTATAAAAAAATTGTAGGGCAAAATTTACTTTACCCCCTTATGATTTGACATCTGAGTACTTTACCCCTCTATAACTCAAATATAGGCAGAGAACCTCTTTCTGGCTTTGAACTAAAATGCAAAAACTAGCTCGGTAAAAAGTAAGAATAAAATTACTTAAATACTCTCATGCTATATCTATTTCTCTCTTTTGTAATACATATAATTTTCTGTCTTAATCACATATTTAACAAATTAAATCAAACACCCTAATTTATTACCATAAAATTACCTTAAACTAATTTTTATTTTTTATTTATAAACCAATTTTTTTATTTAATAACTTTTTTAATTAAACATAAAATTATTATAAATTAACCTAAACACCTTAATTTATTAACCATAAAATTAAATAATAAAATTACCGTAATCTAAGTTTTAATTTTGAATTTTTAATCTAATTTCTTATTTATAACATTTTTAAAAATATATATATATATCTATATATAATATTAAATCATAAATTCAACATAACACCCTAATATATTATCGTAAAATTACATTATTTAATCACATTTTAAATTAAACATATACACATATGCATTTATTTATTTAACAAATTAAATCATAAAATAACCTAAATACCTTAATTTATGAACATAAAATTAAATCATAAAAGGGAAAGTTATCCATAAATCCTAAATGTTGAACTTGTGTTCTATTTAGTCCCAAAAATTTTCTTCTGATCCATTTGGTCCTTTATATTGGAAAAAGACGAAATTGCCACTGGTTTGTGTTGATTAGTGTGACAGCTGTGTTGTACATGATATTTAGCCCTATGTTTGATGAGAATGTGCAACGGTGTGCGCGTGGTTTTGTGACACACAGTGCAAAAGTACACTAAGGGTTTCTATTCTTTTTGTACTCACAGCCATCACGAGGGAGAGAGAGAGAGAGATTGAATCAAAAAGAGAGAGAGAGAGAGAGCCACTGCTGCCTTCCTGTGTGTGTCTATACCCTCCCTTTTTTTTAATCCCTCACCAGAGAAAGATATATATTTTGTATGTTTTTCAACTAGAGAGAGAGGTTTGTGTTGATCTTTTTCACTCCCAAAATCCACAGAGAGAGAGAGAGAGAGAGAGAGCCAGTAGATGCATGTGTGTTGATGTCCCAGTCTGTGCCGTGTGTACTGTGTGCGTTGTGTGTGTTGTGTGTGTGTCTTAGTGTATGTGTGTGTGTGTGTGTGTGTGTGTGCGTGCGTGTACGTGTTGAAGCCATTAGTGTGTGTGTGTGTGTGTGCGCGCGCGTGTATTGGTGTGTGCGTGTAGATGCATGTGTGTTGATGTCCCAGTCTGTGCCATGTGTACTGTGTGCGTTGTGTGTGTGTATCAGTGTGTGTGTGTGTGTGCGTGTTGAAGCCATCAGTGTGTGTGTGGGTGTGTGGGTGTGTGTTGAAGCCATCAGTGTGTGTATGTGTGTGTGTGTGTGTGTGCGTGCGTGTATCAGTGTGTGTGTGTTGAAGCTATCAATGTGTGTGAAACAAACACACAACCTCCCACGCCCCCCTAAAACCCTAACGTAACACCCCGAATGTCCCATCAATAGAAATATACGAAATACCAAAATGTTTGCAAGTAATCCCTAGAAAATTGGTCTTGCGTGAAAAGAAGGGCTGCATGAAAGGAAGGGTATAATTGTCCCACTAAATGAAGCAAAACAAATGAATAGGATCAAACATGAATATATTTCCTCACTGATAGGACTAATGAGAACAATAGAATAAAATTGGGATCAATTGGTAAAACTGTTTGTAGGATAGGATTCAACAGTAAATATCCCATCATAAAATTACCGTAATTTAATTTTTAATTTTTAACCTGATTTGTTATTTAATAACATTTTAAATTAAATATTTGCATAGATATACATACACTTATTAATTTTAGCCCAATTTCACATTTAATAACATTTTAAATTAAATTAAATTATTGATGGAAGATGACAATTCAGATTAGTGTTTGGTTAATCCTAACACTAATCCTAATTGTCATCTTTAACTGTGAATTTTTCACTTTAAAACAAATCTCCAATAAAAATGACTTTTGTTTACGAAAACAACATTATCATTTTCTATATATATATATATATCCACTACTATTTTAAAAGTCTAAAAAATGCGTATATTTTCTACCTTTTTCATATCACGAAGATATCCTCCCAAACTTATTAAATATCACACAACAACCCACATGAACAACCAAACACTTTCTAAAATTCAAACACCTTCAAACGTAATATGATTATTTTTTTAATAATTCTACTACTTTACTACTTTTCTTTTACACCTTCAAACAACATAATATGATTATTTTTAATAATTGTACTACTTTTTTTTACTTTTCTTCTACATTTTCAAACATCATAATATGATTATTATTTTAATAATTCTACTATTTTTGACTTTTCTTATATTTCAAATTACCCTCTTTATAATTAGATTTGAATGAAATGACAAGCATGAAGCATTGCCACATTTAAATAAAAAAACATGTACAAATCGTTACTTCCATCTATCTACTATAATAAGAGAGTGGCTTATCTGCAGTTTATCAAAAAATTGGGCTGTCCAGTCTTGTAAATAAGATGATGCCACTTCATCATTTTATCTATTCAATGGTTCAGATTGCATTAAAGAAAAAAGATAATGATATTGTCTCTCGTAAGCATCATGTTCAATGATGTCCCTCCTTTTCGTTGCCATTTCTTCTCTCACCCATTACTAGCGCAGCATCGTTCTCTGTTATACATTCATTCCTCACCCATTTCACCATACAAAAGAAAATAAAAATAAATATATATAAAAAAAAAGCACCTTTGCTGAATATGAAAAGGGAAAAAAATTGAAGGTATGAATGGTTGCACCAAAGTATAGGTTGCAAATTAGTTGGTGAGGGTATGGTTAATACTTGATAAGATTTACTTAGAATATGGTGGTCATAACGTGCATCAGAAGTTACTGAAGGAAATTGCATCAATTGGTTGCCTTCGACAATGGTCGGAGTTCAGATCTCAAGTGATACTGAGATGTCTTGATAAGCTGCGATGGATGGAGATGACACAGTTGTAAGTGAGCGGAGAAGAAGTTGTGCAAAAGAGGAAAGTGATTTATCAATGGCGAGGGGCTGTCGTCAACTGATTCAAGAGTTGTTACAGCGAAGTACCACATCGTCACCAACAAGCAATACTTCCTTAGTGTGATTGATCAGCGAGTTTCTCAAACAATCCCAAAAAAATTTGGATTTGAGATGGACTTCAAGTTCACCTGAAAACACAGTACGGTAACTACGTTCGCGAAAAATTTTCATTTATTCAAAAAGAGACTGAGAAATTAGACTTCCAAATTTAATCACAAATATATAATTTATTCTATAATTATATTGAAATTCAAAATTTGAATTTATTTACAGCTAGCAAAAAGATTGAAAACTTTTTTTTTCTTTTATTTATTTATTATTATTTTATTTTCTATTTTTAAAAAAAAATTAGTTTGTTGTTGGAGTTGTAAACCGAATAGTGTTTGATTAATACATTATTTTCAATTGAATATGTCTCTATTTATATCTCCTATCAAATTGATCCAAAAAGATATGGTCACTATTTATATATATATATATATATACACTACATACTATATATACTACTATTATAAAAGTGTGAAGAATTTGCCATATTTTTTACGTTTTTTAAATTTTAATTTTACCCTCTTAAATCTGCTATATTTTTTAAAAGTCGTGAAGAATCCTATATAAGCCAATTATCTCTTTATTTTTAGAGTTGAATACTCAAAAATAATATATCTGCTTCTAAGAATCCTATATAAATCTAAATAAACCGTCTCCCTTCTTATAAAAAAAAAAAAAAAAAAAAAAACAACTATGTCTTTATTTTTGAAGTTGAATGCTCAAAAATAATACATCTACTTCCAATAGTCCTATATAAATATAAACAAACCGCCTCCTTTATTAAAAAAAAAAAAAAGTCATCTCCCTATTTTTTTTTATTGATAATAATTGAAGAATAAAAAATAATTACTTTTTCTTGTTTCCTATGTTTGTTTCTATATTGATATACATAATATTTACAATTGTCCATCATAGATCAAATCAATGTAAATAATAATCTTAAAGTTGTATACATTCATTCGAATTTAGACAGAAAAATGTGCATTTTTAAAACAGAGATTTATAATACATTTCAAAAATTCGCAGGTTATCTTCATACACTTTTTTTTTGTTTAAATTATATTTTATGAACTGTAATATTTTACATGGTACTTTAATAACCAAGGTATGATGTCAAAATTCTAAATAAGAACCATTTTCGTTGGTTTTATTTTTTAAATATGTTTTTTAATTTTTGATTTTTCATATTTTCTTAGTTTTGGTGATTAACGATATTGGAATTTATTCATATTTTATATTTAAATTATAATTTTACATGAAAATCTAACATCTAATAATCTAAATAGAATTAAAAAGTAAAATATTGGTAAAAAATTTTATAAATTAAAACATGTACTATTTTTTATTATTATATTTTTTTAGTTATTATTATTATTATTGAATACTAAAAAAATTCTCAAAAAGAATACACAACAAATTATTTTCTAAGTGTATTTAGATTAAGTGAATCTAAATCTAAAAGTAAAATTAAAAAATAAAAAAGTATTAAATTAAGTGAATCTAAAAAGAAAATAAAAGAGTTATTAAAAAAAATAGTAACAAAGACGAAAGACATGAAGACTAAAAAATTCAAAACAAAAGTTTGAAAAAAAAAAAAAACACCAAACCAAATACTATAGATTTCTCTATTTTTAAATCTTTCTTCACTAATATCTAATTTTACACAAATTATTCACAAATTCCTTTTAATTTTTATGTGAATTTAATAATCTAATTAAAAAATAGCACATACATACAAAAATGTAACACTAAACATCTACATTATGACTAGGGGTGTGCATAATACCGTCGAAACCGCCGAAATTGCCAAAACCGCACCGAACCGCACCGTCAAGGCAAATTCGTTATTATTTGCCAATCGAACCGCCGGTTTTTGGTAAGAAAAATGGCAAATTCTAGTGACACTTTTATCAATCCGCCGGTTTCTATTTTTCTTCCAAACCGCACCGACCCGCACCGCTATTAAATCATGTTTTATAAGATTCTAAATATTTTTTTTTTACTTAAGTTTGCTTGTTGTTCTATACCTTAGAATATAGTATTAAATTACTGCTCGAGGGGAATTCAAGATGTCAGTAATCCAAAATATAGTTAGATTCCAATTCACTTTTCAATCTTTTTTTTTTTCTGGCCATGTTGCAAACTTGTATCAGCTCACTTTTTAATCTAAATACTTTTCAACAGTAAACATTTTCAATATATTGTAAACCCTGAATGATATTAATTTTATGTATTGTATTTGATCATTGTAGCTTCCACAGATGTTTGTAATGAACTGATGGCATAGTCGTTGATATTATCATGTTGTTGCTACACTTGCTGCATCAGAAGAAAGCTTCGCAAGATGCTTAACATCACGGTGTCTGTCGTCTTTTTTTTACTCTTTGATTTAAGTTTTGTAATTTGAATTATATTTTTTATAAACCGCCAATCCGCCCGAACCGCCAAGGCAAATCCGTCATTATTTGCCAACCGAACCGCCGGTTTTTGATATGGAAAATTGCAAATTCTAGTGACACTTTTATCAATCCGCCACCCGCCATACGGTTTCTATTTTTCTCTCAAACCGCACCGACCCGCACCGCGCACACCCCTAATTATGACCAACTATTTAATTATGAATAATTAACTTCTCATTATTACTTGTATTATATTATTATAAAAAATTTCACATATTATTTTTGTGATATCTTATATATGTCAATATCTATATATATAAATATATAAAAATATATATAAATACAAATTTATATATATTACAGCATTCATACATTGTCAATCCTTAATGCTACATTATCATCGAATACTTTAATTTTCTAACATATATCGCTTTAGTAAGGTCATCTCCAACGGTTCATCAAACCTTGCATCAGATTTGAAATTTAGTGAAAAAGTCACTTTTTGGAGCTCTAATGGTTTCAGCAAATTGGTATCAAAATGAGAATGGAACAAAAAATTCATCAAAGTGAGAACAGGCTCCAGGTTTTACCATTTTACTGTGCGTGACCGTTGGGGGAGACCAACCGGCCAACCAGCCAGTTAACCAACCGGTCGACCGGTTCCCTTCCAAATAGGTAGGTTCAAACAGGTCGAAAGGTTTTAAACATGTTAAAAAAAAAAATTAGTCTTACCGGTCGATCGGCCGGTCGACTGGCCGGTTAACCAACCGGTCAACCCTTCCCTGAATTCTGCATATATTTTATTCGACAGGTTTGATACTCACCGTTGGAGGAAGCCGTATTAAATTGAGAAAACAACCTATTTTTTACTCAGATTTGGTAAAAAAAGAAATGAACGGTTAGAGATGCTCTAATATACTTATATTTGCTAGGAAAAAACTGCTGAATTGTGTATTGTTCTCCTATCAACTTATGTTCAATACATATATACATGCATGTCATACAAATAAGTGTTCACGACAAACATTTTTAATAACAAATTAAAACTTTGTAAAACACCTACATCACGACAATAATTTTAATTTTTATATTTATTTTTTTCACGACAACTGTATAACAATTGTATACAAATGACTAATATAATGTTTTTCATCATGTAAGATATTTGTGGCACATGAAATGTGACTCAACAATTCTTGAAATATAAAAATATATTACATATTGATATGATGCATTCTTACACCAATAGTATGCATATAATATGTAATAGTGGGTATAATGAATTTCTATTATGAGATAAACTATTAAATAAAATTGTGTAATTGTGCAACTAATTTCATACCTTCAATTGTATTACAGGTATGGATTATGGAAAATTGAAGTGAAAAGTTAATAGAAAAATATTTATGTAATATTATATATTTAAAGGACCTGTTTATTATTTATTGTTTAGTATAAGATTGTGATATCAACAATCTAGTTATAAATTAATGTTTAAGTTTATAAAATTTCTTATTTATCATTTAAATTTTTCAGCCGAGTATGTATTCATTTCTTGCTTGGTTGTATTTTGGATATAGATTAATTTACCAATACAAGTCTCCATACTTTGTATACATATCATACACCAATTTATGTATTCATTTCTTGCTTGGTTGTATTTTGAACATAGATCAATTTACCAATATAAGTCTCCATACTTTGTGTACATATCATATACCAATTTAAGAGACATGTATAATTATAATACTAACAGTTGATAGAAAAAAATCACTTGTCACATCCCAACTACTAGCATAATCTAAAAGTGGTTAAATTTAGACTCAAATCCGTGCAACGGTTACAACTTATAATAAGCATGCTTTTATTTGTCCAAAAAACAAAACATGCAGAGTTTGATATATAAGCAGACTCTGCTTTCAAGGCAAGTTCTTTTCATTCTCTCTCTGCGGTTTGATACGGTTGCATAGAAAATTTTTTATTTTCTATAAACAAATGATGGTCAAATATCATGACTAGAATTTAATGGTGCAAAAATAAGACCATTACATTAATTCTTTGATAAATTTTAACATATAGTTACTTATGATTCATATAAAAAAATTTGACAATGCAAATTGACAGTAAAGTTGAATACATTTATAACAATGGGTCTATAAGTATCAAAAAATTACTTATGCAATTTCTATATAAATCAAAACATTAAAGTAAAACTCACTTTCTTACAAAAATAAATTTCACGCATTTTCTACATGAACCATGAATGATTCTTATGAATAATGCTATCTTTCTCATTATGCAGAATGTTCACTGCACAGGAAACCAGTTCCAAAAACTCTTTATTCTATTTTTTCTTTTTCTTTTTCCTTCTTTTTGGTAACATTATGTATTCAAGAACTCATTTATTATATTTTTTAAGTTTATATATGTTATATTTTGTTCACGATTTTGTTATATTGTCTATACAATATACTTACAAAGTGGTACATTGTTTAGTATGCTCATTCTATTCTAAAATTTATTCTCTATATTACAAGGACAACTATAAGTAACAAAAACTTTTAAAAACTAATTACATTATATTATATTAAATTAGATGAAAATCATGTGCAGCATACATGTATCCCACTGTAGACGCGCCTGAACGTCTCGGGAAAATCCCGTTTGGTTCATTTGGGCTCACTACAATTCGGACTTAATGTTACGGTTCTTAATCTGATCTTGCAAAGTGCAATGCAAGATTGATGAATCACCAAAAAGTCCAAATCCGGCAAATCGTTTTGAAAAATTAATTTTTAGAAAGAAGTGCCAAACATGGACTACTTTGCCAGAAACAGAGTCGCCACCTAAATATTTTATTTTTAGAAAATTTAAGAAACCCTGACTTGTGCCTAAGGCCACGTATCCGTCATCACCAAAGTTGCCTCGGCTCTGGAACTTGGGTACGAGAGGGGAAGGTCATGCAATGAGCATCCCCACTCGCTCGATCAAAGATTGGCCTTTACTAACATGATATCTTGTTTTTAAAAACACATGTGCTCTTATTTCGGTTATTAACCTAGAATTACTGTGTGATACGCACAGCATATAAATATAGATTGGATCTCCTAAGTTGGAACAAAACATCTCATGTTTGTTTTTGAAGGCAGTTTGCTATTCGCAAGTAGGCTAAAATGTGGATTTTGCCACCCTCAAGTGGGCTTAGAAAACATGGTGATTTGTCACTCTCAAGTGGGCTTAAAATTCACAATCAATAAATTATTCCAATTCAAGTAATCCAACCTTCACCCACAAGCAATCAGGCAGTTATATCACATAAGCAGTTAGTCTCATGGCAAGCATGCTATCATGGCAGTCACTCATACACATGTAAGGATGCTAAAGCATAAACACTTACCGAGTACTCCGAGCCAAAACAAAAGCTATGTTAGAAATCAATGCATTTTCCTAGCTATGTCAAGAATGCCTAATGCAACACATGCAAAATACAACTAAAATAGGCTCGACTATTCTAAAATGTAATGTGAAATGCAATTTGATACATGTATTCAAACAGGGATTGAAATACAATGCAGTTAGTATGATACGCCGAGCCCGGTGCATGCATGACAGATGAATGAATGCAAACATGCGAACATAAGGATGCTAATTAAAACATGCCGTAAAACTAACCATTGTAAGCTCATAAATAAAAAGGAGAAAGAAATGGGGTATCACACACACGCACACTTATTTACAACAGTTGTGCCCTCTCGACGGAGGGTCCGAATAAATAATACAGAACCAGCTAGCTAATCCAAGCTAATTTAATTAAACTAGTTATTACACGACGAAATGAATAACAAGTTACAACTACTTATTACACAACATTAACTAAGTAAGCAATCTAAATGAGCATGCAAACTAAATGAATGTGGGCTGCCCCAGCTCTGCTTTGAATGACGAAGGATGCATGCATGCTCGAGTCGCCTTGTTCAGAAATCCCTCACGACGCCCCGACTTGCCTCTATTTGCAATTAACCTCAGAACACTGCACAAAGCTCCAGAAGGCTGAAACTCCACCCTGCGAATCTGTGGAAAGGCTGTCGACCAGCTAATGGCCTTAGAGACCACCTGCCGACCACTTTTGTGGTGAAAAACCAGAAAAAGTGGTCGGCCAGCCACTAAATCTTGTCGGCTGACCAGTTTCTACCCCTGGTTTCTGGTTTTCTACAACAGAAGACAAGAGAGGCAAAGTATTCGCAACACATGTGTGCACGACCACTCTCCCCATCATTGCATGAGCTCAAGGGAGTGTAGTTCTTGACCCTCGGGCCACCAATCACACATCTCGATGCATGATGGCCAAGGAGCCAAATTACACAACTCAATATGAAATGAATGCACACACGAACACATAAAGCCTAAAACTCCATCATGTATAGTCAAGAGTGTTGGCGACCGAGAATTAAGGCACGTTTCATCACTTCGAGTATGAAACGTCCCTTGTTTCCCGTGTTTGGACTAACTCCTATTCCAAACGCAATGCAACAAAACATGGCATACACAATGCGGCTCCAGCATGCAAACATGCAATGCAACAAAACAAGCATGCAAATAACATGCAAGGGACAAGCATGCAAACATGCAATACAATGTAACTTAGCATACTCAACGCCAATGGCATGCACAATGCACAATGCTAAAAACCACATGGCCCACTCAATGTAATGTGACATGATTAACTTAACAAAGCTAATGACATGCAAATTATACTAATGCATGCATACTCAATGCAAGACAACATAAGCATGCAACAATATGAACAACAACTAGCATATACAATGCGAATGGACATGGCATACACAACGCAATGAATCATATGGAATACACAATGCTCGATGGACTTAAACTAAAATGGACTGACCTCTGTCATGCCCAAATCAGTGGCCATAACACCAAGACTAAGGCATCAAAAGGCAAGACACACATGCACACATATTGGTCCACAAGCTAGGCAACAAGAACATAACCCCTAGGGGCACTCAAGGGGTGACAAAAGTGGAAGCATGGCAGGCCTAAATGCTCTGAAATATCATGGGAAATGATGCCAAATCACCCAAACAACACAAATGAGGCATGCAATGGCACCCCAAGCTTGAAGCTAGCATATGCATTTGTACTACAACTATGCAAAACATGAAGCATATGACCAATGTAACCAAAAACAGTCCCAGAGCATGGTAAATCATGGACTAAAGCTTCTTAAAGTTAAGCCAAAAACATGCTAGAATGACATGTTAAAGCATGATGCATGTTAGGCTATTTCATGGAAATGCATTACAAGTGCGTGGAGCATGCAAGGGCCAACCAAACCAAACCAAAACAGAGTCATGACATGGCAAAACATCACCAAAAACATGCTGAAATGGGAACAAAACAACCTTGAATGACATGCTACTTCATGAAGCATACAAAACTAGTTTGTATGATTTACACTACAAGTGTATTAGACATGTATGGGATGACCGAGCCAAGTCAAAACAGATCTGAGGCATGCCAAAATAACCCCAAATACATGCTAAGATATGGTCAACACACACTTAACAAAGGTGCTCAAATATGAGGCAAATATGACAAGTATTGAAGACAACAAGGAGAGGGAATGGCACTCTCCATCTTAGGACCTTAAAACACCATCCCCACCACTGAAATCCCTCTAGATTTCAATGGTGCGAAGGCCAATACAAGGTGGTCCCGAAGCTCACAAAAAAGGCACAAAAATGAGGCCAAACAAGGCCTAAGAGGGGGTAAACAACCCCAAACACAAAAGTGGTCTTAAACAAAGATCAAAAGCATGCAAAAATAGAAATTTTATCAGTTATAAGTTAAGCTCAAAACAGCATGAAAGATAGGCTAAAAGCTTAAGCAAGAATGGGAGTTTTAAGGAGTTAAAGGCGCACCCTTGTAGAACTTTTTCAAGGCTGCAACTCCAGCAGTCTCTTTGAGTTCAAACCAGTCCAAAAACTCCAGAAACAACTCCTAGGTGCCTCAGCAACAAAAGGATGATGTTTGGATGGGAGGTTGTGTGCACAAAAGTGTGAAGAATTGTCACTTTAAGGCACAAAACAAGAGGGAAATGGAGGATTATAGATATAGATGATATGTATAGCTCAAACACAAAATTCTCAACCCTAAGAAGGGAGAGAGGCCTTCCCTCTTATAGAGAAACAACTCTCAAGCTTCTTGGACAAGCTAAGAGCTTGTTTAAATCCCTCCATACACGTGTATGGAGGATACAGTCTGTGCCCTCTAGCTGGCACAACTGGCATCCATTCAGTCAGACAAAATAAGAGGAAACCTGCCGACTAGAAAAGGTGGTCGGCCTGCTACTTTTAGTGGTCAGCCGACCACCCAAAGTGGTTTCCCAAAAAAAAAAGAAGTGGTCGGCCAAGGTAATTGGTGGTCTCTACACTAAAAGCAAGCCAATGGTGGGGTGGAAAACCAGAAATATGGCCCAAAGACCAAGAAAACCAGTTTCCCGACCAGAAAACTGACTAGCGGGGAGAAAAGTGGTCTCCAAGGAACAAAGCTGGATTCCTACCCTTGTACCACTTCCAAACAAGAAAAACAAGATTCGTGCCAAGAACGAACCAACACGGATGCAAAACGAGAGTTCGGGAGGCAAGACAGGTGGCCGGGGGCTTCGAAAACTGGCTGTTGAGCACAAAAAGTGGCGTATGACCACAAAAGTGGTCTCCCGGACCACAGTGTCCCTCTAGACAGAGGAAACGAGGTGTGCTCCAAAAATCGTACCAAACGGAGAATGCTAAGCGGTCCCGAGCCGAGGCGCATGGCCGATGGCTCCGAAAATCGAAAACTGATCTCTAAACGGGAAAAGTGGTCTACGACCGCGAAGAGTAGCCTACGACCACTGAGAGATGGTCTACAAGATCTCTCCCTCCCTCCAGGAAGAGAAAACAAAACTTGGTCTGCGGACCGAGTCAAAGTACAAAGGGTCCCGAGGTCCGGAGGCGAGGCTCTCAGCCAAGAATTCCGAAACCTCGAAACGAGCACAACATGCACTATCACTGAACGCTCAATCAGTAACGTCTGATTCTTAAGGTCGGTCAAAAATGGAGTATCTACACCTACTAATATATAAAAAAGACAAATAGTAGTAAGTATCTCCTAGTAAGTATTGAGAATATGGTAAAAAGTCCGTTAAAAAGGTATTTTAAGTTTATAAACAGTATTATGAATTTAGTGATAAATGTCTCAAAACTTCAATACCTATTTTTTATTTTTTATTTTTATCTCTCTTGGTACTTGTTATCTAAAAAAACAAAAACAATTATAAAAGAATATGTATGTATAATGTTATTCTATTATTATATTACATGTCATCGTTAGTCCGGAGATTGCGGAACGACTAAGATTGAACATCTAGAATAGAACATGCCTGGTTGATTCACGAGAAAATAATTCTCTAAAAAATACATATATATATATATATATATATCATTTTGTATATCCTCTCAAAAAGTAGTAAGAATATCTCAAAAAGTAGTATTATCATTTTGTTATTCTATTATTATTTTGAGATCTGTTAGTTATTATAACTGGTATTGTATTTTAATAATTTTTTTCCAAACTAGTTATATTTGGGAAGTTTTGAAAGTCTCTTTAAATATTTTGTGTGGATAAAATAAAGAGTAATATTAGACTCAAATGGTAGTTAGGTAAAATAAAGAATATTCATTTTTTCTACTTCAGGAAATAAAAAATAAATAGTAACGTTGAAATTGCTCTAAGATCGTCTAATATAGCAGTGTGCATGTTTTTTGTGCATCTATATTTTTATTTAAATCTAAAACACAAGAAAAAAAATATTAGTTACTGGCTTCCTTGTATATGAGGCAAATGGGTTGGATTAATAATAGCTCTATAATGATTTTATTTTATTTTATTTTAACAAGAAACTCCAACAAGGAAGGATTATTTGGACTCACCTTGACATTACCAGGTCTCGTCCATGCACACCAGGTTATTCAGGAAAAATAAAACCCTCATTGGGGAATTTCATATTAGCTACCTATCAAATAGTAAGGAATTAAATGAATATATAACTTTAAAAAATAATAGAAATAATAAACAAATTATAAAATATTATTGAATGAGCACATTAACATGTGATATTTCGGACCAACTAAATAATTTTTGCTTCAATGAAAAGTATACCACGAAGGACAGAATGTTTACACCAATGGGTGCCATGACATCACTCACTATGGAAGAAATCCTTAAATCCCGTATATGTACGTTAAAAATAGGAAAAATTATACAAATAATCCCTATAGTTTACACGATATATCAATTTGGTCTCTGTAATTTTAATTTGTTCGATTTTTCCTCTTAATTTAACAGATTGTATCATTTTAGTCCAACAAATAACGATTGTTAAGTTAATTTAACGGAAAGTAAAACAATGTGTCAGTTTGGTTTCTGTATTTTTCATAATGTGTCAATTTAGTCCTTGTCAAAATCGAGAAAATTAAAAATATAGGGATCAAATTGACACATCGTGTAAAGTATAGAGACCAAATTGACCCATTGTTTGACCTTCCGTTAAATTAACTTAACAACCATTATTTATTGCACTAAAATGACACAATCCGTTAAATTCAGGACAACATCGAGCAAATTGAAACTACAGGGACCAAATTAACACATCGTACAAACTATAGGGACTATTTGCATAATTTACCCTAAAAAATATGTTTTGAAAAGTAAACTTGGACTCTCCTTGGTCTCAATTCAAAGAGTAGAGAGATTTTTTCAAGATTAGGTTTGATTGTGACGTCTACCCAAATTTATTTGTCCAAATTTGAGCTGAATTTAATTAAAAAAGTTCAAGTTAAGCTCGAGTTGTTCAAATTCAAACACTATATATATAGTTATTCTAAATTAATGTATTGCACTATTTAAAAATTAATATATATATATATATATATATGTGTGTGTGTGTATGTGTGAAAAATTTCAAACACAAAACATAACTAAAAATAATGGCTCCGTTTGGTAGAACTGTGGGAAAGTGATTATAACTTATAGCCTAACAGCTTATAACTTATAACTGTGAACATAAGCTGATTTTTGACTTATAAATTAAGTTTCTCCTCCCCCACTCAAAGAATAAGTTGATTTTTGACTTACAAAAAAATGTAAATTGTATTGTTAAGATGAACCAAACACATCAAAATAACTTAAATTAAGCTAAAAGCTAAAATAAGCTAAAAATAAGTCTTACCAAATAGGGCCCATGTACCAAACAGTAGAATGTATTACAGTGCAAAATGATTTAATCCAAACGATAATAATTATTACTAAATAGAGTTTACTTTTTGAGCCAAGAAAAAATAGTATTAAAAGGACAGTAATTTATCACAAAACTTTTGACAACAAAAATATTTTGCCCCTAAAAGATGATTTCATCTCTAAATTTTTATCTAAAATCTTATTAATTAATTTGTTGTAGTGTGGTGATTCTTCCATAACATTTAATGTACACATACTAATTGTACGGGGAGGAAATAATTCTCCTCGTATAATCCTGTTGACCAAGTCCACGCTCCTCCGTACGACGTCGCTTTGTCACCTGAAAACACAAACGTGAGCTAGCCGGCGGGTGTGTGCCGGAAACCTCTCCGATGCCTAAGTCAGAAAACTTGAAAAATAGACAAAGCTCTAAGTTCTCAGAAAGATCGTGTTCAATTACCTCCTCCAAGGTGATGCTTGTGAGCTTTTATAAGTTTCCCGTGGCACAATCCTGGTAAGACTTATATTTCTCCATGTAGAGTCCTCCTAGGATTCATACTCTTAAGGATAATGCTTATCCTTTCACACCCTCCCCCACTGCTTAAACCAAGTGGGATGGTTTTCTTTACGGCCGAACTTCCTTTTGACCGAAGTAAACTTGGCTATACCGAGCCACAGAAGGCCGAACTATCCTTAGCTCGGTCTTCTCCTTCAACTCTTTACTTCGGCTGCCCTGTTCGACCTTGATGCGCTTAGATCAAACTTCCAGGTAACAAGTTCGGACCGACCTAACCGATGAAAGTCACGGCCGGACTAATTCCGACACCGGTCTTCTCAGAATATACTGCGACCGGACTAACTCTGAGACCGGCCTAACTGTGAATTGCCTGCAGACCGGAGTAATTTTACTCTTCCTTGGGCTGAAGTAACGATCTCTTCTCGAGCCGGAGTAATTTTGCCTCCTTGGGCCGAAGTAGCTTTGTCTTCCCAAGGCCGGAGTAACTTTGCCCTTCTGGGTCGGAGTATTCTGTACGGCCTTTTTACCTAGTCCACTGCGTTTTGGGCCTAAAAACCAAACTCGAAGTTCGGCCCAATTTTTCCAAAAATTACCCTCTCAATTGCCCCTTAATTCCATTTATGCAACATGATTGGGATTACCAGCCTTCTGGCCGAGCTAGAGTTTGTCATGCTTTTTCAGCCGAGCTAAAAATCCTTTAGCCTTTCCAGCCGAGCTAAGTTTACCTCGGGTACAACTATGTCCGGTCAGAAACGTCTCTTCAATCACAGCGACTGTATCGCTTCCCATTCCCGTGACACGTGGCAAACTCTGATAGGCTGTGGCCAACTGTCACGCCGTCCTTCAGAATTTTCGTACTGTTCCCGCCTCTTTTTGCCGCCTATTTTCTCTCTCCCTTTTCACAAAACAGCCTTTCTCCTTCTTGAATCACTCACCTTCGATTCTTCACTTTCTCTTCTCCCCTGGTTCCTGAGTTTTTGAGTTTTACTGTGTTCGTGCCTCCATTGCTGCCATTGCCTCCATTTCTAGCTTCTCTCTTATACAGGTAAGCAAGCCTATCCTTCTTGCTTTCTTTGTTTTCGTATTTTGCTTTCCATGCTCTGTATGCTTTTTGCAAACAGTTTGTCCATTTCTGATTCGCTTTTGTACTTCTATTTAGAACTCTATGTATATGTCATATACCCTAGAGAAAAAATTTCGATTTTGATCCAGAATCACGTCCCGACCGAACTTGGATACTGTTTGTGTCATATATGTGAATAGATTCAGAACATAGCCGGACTAGAACTTGTAGGAATATCAGTAGTTTCTTTTGACCCACTCTAGCCAAGATAGGATCACCGAACAAGCTTGCTTATACCGAACTAGGTACTTCGGTCTATAACCGAGCTAAGATTTTGGGGCCAAGCCGGCTTTCTTAGTTCTTAAACCGAACTTAGAAAGCCGCCCCTAAGAGCTCAACCGAAGTAACTTTCCTCATACTGTAACCGTTTTAGGCCTTGGGACTAGACCAGCTTTCTTAGTTTTTTAGACCGAACTCAGAAAGCTGCCCCTAGACGTTAAACCGATCTAATGTGCTCAAAACCGTGCTAACAAACATTCTGAAGAGCCGAGGTAGAACCAGCCCACTAAGCCGAAGTAGGATTTGTATATCTTGCTTATAATTTGTAGCGCGGTCAATCGATCTGTGCTTAACCCCTTTGTTTTCTACCTTGCAGACTTAGGTTGCCCAGACACTCCTGCGTGTGCTCAACCGAGCTACTGAGCCAAATTTTTGTACCGAAATAATTTATTCGTAATTTATACAACAAATGGGTAAGTATAGATATTTAGTCGAAACCCCTGGTGGCATGGCCGAATTTAGGCAGGACTACCAGATTCCTGATGATGTCCAACTGGTATTGGCCAAGAAAGATGCTACTCCCTGGGACAATGAAGGCTTCGTCCCTTTTACCCTTCAATCCATAATAGAAACCGGACTACGGTTTCCTGTTCAACCGCTAATCTGCGAATTTCTTAGACAGACTAGGTTGTGCCCCACCCAACTGTCTACCAATACATATCGTATCATAATGGGAATAGCCGCATTAAATCATCAAACCGGACTAAATCTCGGCCTAGCCGAAATATTCCATCAGTATTCCATCGGTTCAAAGAATGCTGGGTGGGTATATTACCTTAGAATTCGCCGCCGCCGAGAGAAGATAATTAAGCACACTCCGGACAAAGATCTTAACGATGATGATTTCTTTTGGGTCTCTGGGAACTTTGAGGATTTTCAGGCTCAAATTCCTGGCCGACCTATAAATTGGAAAATGGGAGAGCCTGGTAATTTTACTTCGGTCTTCTGCCTTGTAAGTTATCTCGGTTGTTTAGTCTATTAGCCGAACTAACACTTCTCTTTTTTGCAGATTTTGCCCATCTCCATTCCTTGTATAGCTATCCCAACCTCGGAGTGTTGCGAGCCGCATTTCGGGTTAAAGAAAGAGATTGGGCCAAGCTTCTAAATTTCGAGCCGACCTACCGTTACAGCGGTCGCCGCAAAGCAAAGGTAACCGATTTTCTTCTCGAGGAAGCACCGGAGCCGGACCCAACTTTGCCCGAGATAAGGCTTGTCCCTCTAACAGCAGAAGAAGAGATGGCGAAAAGGAGCAGAGTTAGGGCCCTCCTGACCGCAACTACTAGGGCCGAAGTAACACCGACTACTGAGGTTCAGCCCGCCGTCGTAGCCCTTCCTTCACAACGGCCTTCTTCATCGCGCCCTTCAAAACGCGCCCGATCTGCGTCAGCCGAACAGCAACTTGTTGACGAAGTCGAATCCGTCCCCCAAAGTCCTCGTCCTGCTTCCCAACCAGAGCAAACTGACCGAGCTCGTTCTCCGAAGTGGGCTCCGCCTTTGATCTTCAATGACCGAAACATCAAAGCCACTGATTCGGTCGTGGCTGAAAAAGACCACCAACTGGCCTTTAACCTGGCCAAAAGTGTGTGCCTCCCCAAGGACATGGAGCACCACTTGAAGCAACTGAACACCGAAATGAAATCAATTCGGTCTGCTTCCAAGTCCATGATCTTGGTAAGTAGCTGTCTGCTTTATCCTGTCTAAATTTTCTAACTTTTACTTCGGCTGAGATGAGATTTTTGTTTTGCCAGGCTTTGCAAAAGAACAATGTCACTTATAGGAAAGTCCAAGAGCTCCGCAAAACCACAAGGCAGGCAATGGCGGAAGCCGAAGCCAAGTCGGCCGAACTACTACAAGCCGAAAAGAGGATGGCCGAGCTAGAAGCAGAAAACGGCCGTCTTGCCGATCTAGTTAATTCGGCGGAAGCGGAGAAGCAGAAAGCTGCCATCGTTATGAAGGACAAGTATTTGCGGGAGTTGGTGAAGCTTGAGAGGAGGAAAGACGCCGAAATAGGTGAATTAAGAAAAAACATGGTGGAGGCCGAAAAGGAGGGCTATAAACAAGGTTACAAGAAGGCCGAAGACGCCTACGTCCAACAATGTGACGCTGCAAAGGAGCTGTTCTTTAAATGCGGCTGGAGGGCGGCAGTGGAGAAGCTCGGTCAAGATCAACAGACCGAGGTCTTCAACCCTCCAGATTATTTTATACCGAAGTCCCTGGCGGAGTACGCGGCTGCTCTGCAACAACAGTTTTTGGAAGATGACTCTGATGATGCCTCTGATGAAGATACTCCGGCCGAAAATGTGGACCAGCCAGTTCGGTCGGTGCCCACTGCTGAAGACCTAACTGTAGAACCTCCCAGTGGAACCGTAGCCGAAGTGGCTCGCCCTAGTGTGGATGAGCTCCCTCCGGAGACCGGTCTTCAAGTTGATGCTGATGCGGTTTTCGATGCTGAAATTGATGAACTTTTCTCTTGATTTTTTACTTTTTCTCCTTTGTAACCGAACTAAGCCCCCTTGTAATGACTTCTCTTTGAATGAAAATTTTACTTCTTTTATTCCAGTTGTTGTGTGTATGCTTGCGTTTGTAATGACTTCCTTTCACTCCAAGTGTTATTTCGGTTTTTGGTTGGTTAAACTATACTTACCATCCAACCACTCCTTAGCCGACATAATTACTTCGGCTGAGGAGTATTAAGTGTTGGTTTATTCCAGCCAACCACTCTTCAGCCTTGCACTTACTTCGGCTGAAGAGTTACAGGTGTTGGTTTATTCCAGCCAACCACTCTTCAGCCTTGCACTTACTTCGGCTGAAGAGTAACAAGAGTTGGTTTGTTCCAGCCAACCACTCTTCAGCCTTGCACTTACTTCGGCTGAAGAGTAACAAGAGTTGGTTTGTTCCAGCCAACCACTCTTCAGCCTTGCACTTACTTCGGCTGAAGAGTTACAGGTGTTGGTTTATTCCAGCCAACCACTCTTCAGCCTTGCACTTACTTCGGCTGAAGAGTAACAAGAGTTGGTTTGTTCCAGCCAACCACTCTTCAGCCTAACACTTACTTCGGCTGAAGAGTTACAGGTGTTGGTTTATTTCAGCCAACCACTCTTCAGCCTTGCACTTACTTCGGCTGAAGAGTTACAGGTGTTGGTTTATTCCAGCCAACTATTTGAAGTTAGTTTTTCCAGCTAACTTATAGTATTTGGTTATTCCGACCAAATGTCCTGCAGCCTGGATCCTTATCCTGGGCTTAGGAAGGATGTTGGTTTAATCCAGCCAACCTCTGAGTTAGTTTTTCCAGCTAACTTGGAATAGAATGCTCGCAAAAAACTTAGTCTCGAAAGCTAACTTTTACAAAGAATAATTTGTGCTAGAAAGAATTGCTCATTTTATTGAAGGAAAGAAAGAAAAAATTACATATGTCCAAAAAGGGAAAAGCTAAAAGTAAAATAACTTGAGATTGGCCGTATTCCATGGCCTAGGGATTGCCTTGCCATCCTTGTCTTCTAGGTGGTATGCCCCTTTGCCTGCTAACCCAACCACCTTGTAAGGACCTTCCCAATTTGGGCCTAACTTGCCGTCTCCTGGGATTAAGGTGTTCCCCATTACTTTGCGTAGTACCCAATCCCCAATCTTGAACTGTCTTGGATGAACCTTTTTGCTGTATTTTCTGATTAACTCTCGTTGGTAGGCGGCGATGTGAACCATTGCTCTTTCTCTTCTTTCTTCTGCAAGGTTGAGTTCTAAGGCTATGGCTTCTCCATTTAAGTCTGGATCAAAATTTTCGCTTCGAATTGTGGGGAGGCCAACTTCTAGTGGGATCACCGCTTCCATTCCATATGCTAAGGAGAATGGTGTTTCTCCTGTTGATCGCCGAGGTGTGGTGCGGTAGGCCCATAAAACATGAGGAAGTTCATCCGCCCACTTGCCTTTTGCTTTTTCTAGCCTTTTCTTTAGTCCATCCAAGACGACTTTATTTGATGCTTCTGCTTGCCCATTTGCTTGGGGATATGCCGGTGTGGAATTGTAGAACTCTATCTTGTACTCTTCACAAAAGCTTCTAAAGATCCTGCCGTCGAACTGAGTTCCATTGTCTGAGATCAGTGCTTTTGGTATGCCAAACCGAGTGATAATATTCTGCCAAACAAACTTCTTCACATCCTTCTCTTTGATTGACGCCAGTGCTTCTGCTTCCACCCATTTTGTGAAGTAGTCTGTTGCTGCGAGAAAGAATTTTCTGCCTCCGGGTGCTGTTGGAAGTGGTCCTACTATGTCTAAGCCCCACATTGCGAAAGGCCATGGGCTAGTTAAAGGTAGGAGTTCTCTTGCTGGTTGATGTATTTGGTGCGCGAATTTCTGGCATTTTTCACACTTCTTCACATATTTTTCTGAGTCTGCTTGCATATACGGCCACCAATATCCTTGCGAAATAGCCCTGTAGGCGAGCGACCTTCCCCCTTGATGACTTCCACATACCCCTTCATGTATTTCGAATAGGAAGGCTTCTACTTTGCTGGGATGAACGCACTTGAGGTAAGGCCCAGAGAATGACTTCTTGTATAATGCCAAAGATGGAGATAGCCAAAATCGCTGCGACTTTGCCCTTATTTTGTTGGCTTCTTTTTTCTCTGCTGGTAGGATGCCGTCTTTTAGGAACAGGATGATGGGATCCATCCATGAAGGGCCTAATTCAGTGCAATATACTTCTTCTGCTTCGGGGTCTTCTATACTTGGTCTTGGTAAGAAGTCGATGAGTAATGGATGAGGGATCGATGTATCTGCCATTGAGGCCAGGCCTGCTAGCTCGTCCGCTCGGCTGTTTTCCTCCCTGCCAATTTGTTCTATCCTTACCACATCAAACTTCTTGATCTCTGTTCTGACTAACTCTTGGTACTTGGCCATTCTGTCGTCCTTTGCTTCGTATTCGCCCGAAATTTGGTTTACTACCAGCAGAGAGTCACTGTATACCATTAGTTCGGCTGCTTTCATGAAGTGTGCTGACTTGAGTCCTGCGATAAGCGCCTCATACTCTGCTTCATTGTTGGATGCTGGGAAGCCAAGGTTGATTGCTTGCTCTATAACCAGGCCGTCTGGAGAGATGAGGACTATGCCAAGCCCTGCACCATGTCGGTTGGATGCTCCATCCACAAAGAGCTTCCACATCTCTCCAACAAATAGTTTCCAGCATGTGGAAGGATCAGATGATGTAAGAAGGGTGTTTTCTTCAAAGTCCTGGTTGGCTGTCTGCCCTTCGTCCTCTGTTTGAACTTCTGGTGAGCCTTTGTTTGGCTCCTCCTTGTCGTCCTTGGTGTGGTCTGCCTTGGTGTTTGATTGACTACCTTCCACTAGGGGTTGCGATATTCCGGCGTCAACTTCCGTCCCTAGTTCGGTTAAGTCAGTCAGGTCGACTGGGCAGATATGATGACTTCCAGGAGTAAACTCTGCGACGAAGTCTGCCAAAGATTGAGCTTTTATTGCGGTCTTTGGTTGGAACTTGATATCGAATTGTCCCAACTCTACTGCCCATTTCAAAATTCGCCCACTGAAGTTCGCCCTTTCAAACAGAGCTTTTAATGGAAAGGCCGTGAGGACGACTATGGTGTGGGCATGAAAGTAGTGCGCCAATTTCCTGGATGCCATCATTAATGCTAATGCTAGTTTCTCCAATGGTAAGTACCTTGTTTCGGCTCCCAACAATGTCTTGCTGACATAAAAGATGGGCAAGTGTTGTATTCCTTCTGCACGAACCAACACTGCGCTGACTGCGTGTTGAGAGACTGCTAGGTATAAAAAGAGTTCTTCACCAGGTACTGGAGTGACAAGTAGTGGTGGGGAAGACATGTATTCCTTCAAGCTTTCCAGAGCTCGGTCGCATTCTTCATCCCACTCAAACTTGGCCTTTAAAGCTTGGAAGAACGGTCGTAGTCTGTCCGACGATCTGCTTATGAACCGGTTGAGTGCAGCCGCCATACCAGTAAGATGCTGCACTTCTTTGACTGAGTTTGGTCTCTCCAACTCCTGGATCGCTTTGATCTGAGAGGGGTCGGCTTCTATACCTCGGTTGGTCACCAGGAAGCCCAAGAATTTGCCAGATCCAACTCCGAATGCGCATTTGGACGCATTGAGGCGTAGCTTGTGTTTCTTCAGGATCTGGAACATCTCGCCTAAGTCTTTCAGATGGTCATTCTCATCCTTGCTTTTGACCACCATGTCGTCGATGTACGCCTCCATTGTTCTGCCTAACAATGGTTCAAACATCTTGGTGACCATCCTTTGGAATGTCGCCCCCGCGTTTTTTAGGCCAAAGGGCATGACCTTGTAGCAATATAACCCCCTTGGTGTTGTGAAGGAAGTGACCTCCTGGTCTGGTTCATGCATGGCGATCTGGTGGTAGCCTCTGTATGCATCCAAAAAGCTAAGTCGGTTATGTCCTGCCGTTAAGTCCACCAGTTGATCTATCCTTGGTAGAGGGAAGCTATCTTTCGGGCACGCCTTGTTGACTGTTTTGTAGTCGACGCAGACGCGCCATTTACCATTCTTTTTTGGCACTACGACGGTGTTGGAGATCCATTTTGGGTAGTGCACTTCCCTTATCGCTCCTGCCTCCAGCAGGTTGCCCACCTCTTCTGCCACTATTTCGGCGTGGTGGAGTGCCGATCTGCGTGTGCGTTGAATGACTGGTCTGGCGGATGGGTGGACATTGAGTTGGTGACTGATGAAGTTTGGATCAATGCCTGGCATGTCGTAAGGTGTCCAAGCAAACACTTCGATGTTAGAGGTCAAGAATTCTAAGACTTTTAATCTCTCAGTGCTGGACAATGATGAGCCAAGCAAGAAGAACTTATCCGGGTTCTTCTCATCTATTTTTACTTCCACCAAGTCTTCCACCGCTTTCTGATCAGCCTCTTTGCCGACGTCAGCGAATAGTTCATTACTTTCTGGCTCTTCCACCGAATGAACGTATCCTTTGGCAGCTCGGCTTCCATTTGCTGTGGCGAAGCACTGTTTTGACATGATCTGATCGCCATAGACTTCTTCAATTATACCGGCGTCATTGGGGAACCGCATTACCTGATGGTATGATGACGCTACCGAACGCATGGCATGTAGCCATGTTCTGCCCAGGATGATGTTGTAGGTGGAGGGGACCTTCAATACCCAGAACTCCACCTGTTTTGATACACTTCCAGCTCTGACTGGAAGGATTATTTTGCCGACAGGCCACTCTGGCATGGAGTTGAATCCAATCAGGGGAGAAACTGCAGGTGCCAAGTCTTTGTCTTGCAGCTTTAGTTGTTTGAATGTGTCGTAATACATGATCTCACATGAACTACCCTGGTCAATCAGAATCCGCTTGACGTCAAAATCCTTGACTCGGAGAGTGACAACCAGGGCATCATTATGGGGGCAGTAAATTCGTTCCAGGTCCTTATCCGAAAAGGACATGACGTTTGTTGCCTCTGTCCTCCCCTTCTTGATGGCGGGTTGGGAACTTAATACTTCCTTAAAGTGTTCAGCCTTCTTGATTGAACCTCTAAGCTCGCATACGCGCTCAGGTTCAAAAACTCCATGAATTACATTGATAATGCCTTGCGGTGGTGCGTCGTTTGGCATTCTGTTGGGTTGGTCATGATCTTGGGGGGCTGGTTGCGCTCCTCCTTCAATGTATTCGTCCAAGTGGCCTGCTGCCACCAATTCTTCTAAATGCTGTCTTAGGGGCGTGCAATTCTCAGTTCGGTGCCCCTTTTCTTTGTGGAAGGTGCACCGTGATCTGTCGTCGTAATTCTTCTGAGCTTTCCCAAGCTTGGCTGGCCACTTGACAAAAGGCTCATCCTTGATTTCGCTCAGAATCCGATATATTGGTTTTTTGAACGCCGTGGTTATGGCAGTGCGAATTCTCAGCCATCTTTTGTCTGGGTCTTCTCCGTTATCTCGTCTGCCACGTCCGTTTTTGTTACTTCGGTCCACCGTATTAACCTTTGCTGAGGTTTTCTTTTCTGGTACCGTGGCCGTACTTGTTTTGGCTTTGGAACGTGCGCCATCTTCTTCTACCCTGATGTGCTGATGCACTCTCTCCATCAGGGCTTCCATGGTGAGGGGTGGCGTCATTGTAATTGAATCCCTTAGTCTATTCCCTACTGGTAGACCTCTTTTATACTGCGCAATGGCTAGATTGGTTGGGCAGTCTCCAATTTGGTTGAATGTCTCCCAGTAGCGACTGTTGTAAGATCTGAGGGTCTCTTTTTCACCCATGTCGATGGAGAGTAACTGGTCTATTTCCACCGGCGTTTTTGTGTTTGTCCGAAACCTTGTTACGAACGCTTCTGCCAATTGGGCCCAGGAGGCTATGCTACCCTCTGGGAGCTTTTCGAACCAAGTCAGGCCCAGGTCGCCCAGACTTGATGGGAAAAGTATGCACATTAAGGCCTCGTTTCGCCTGTATACGGCCATGACTTGGCGAAAGTGGCTCAAGTGTGAATACGGGTCCGTCTTCCCTTCATATGTATTGAACTTCGGCTGAAGGAAGCCTGATGGTAAGGGTGCGTTTTCGATCGCTGGGACAAACGGCGAGGTCTGTAGTCTTGCCAATGCCTTGTCCGTTGGTTCGTAGGCCGGTCGCGGTATTGGCATTCCAACCTCGACGCTTCCGTGCGTCCGAGGAGCCAACCGTTGTAAGGCCGAAACTCGGTGTGGATCCCTTGCCCTGGCATCTTCCTTGCATCGTGCTTTTTCTTCTAGCACGGTTCGTAAGTCGGATGACCTGGGTAGCTCGGTTTGTCTGGATCTGGTTTGGTGTGAATGTGAAGGCCAATACGTGCTTCCTTCAGTGTATGATCTTTCGGATCTCATCCTCTCAGACCTGGAGTGACGAGTCCTTGAAGATAAGGAGTGAGTGTCGCCTGTCCTGAGGCTTCTGCTCTCTCCTTGAGAGGGTGTGGTATTCCTACTACGACTTTCTGAGTGGCGAGGGGGCGTCTTATGCTTGCGCCCCTCTCCTGTCGCCACATCTTTAGTCTTCATCTGGCGTTTTAAAGTCTCCATGTCCGCCGCCATTCTTCGAATTAGTTCATCTTGTTCCTTTACGCGATTTTCCAGGGCTTGAGGATCAATCCTCCTCCTTTGCCTGTCGGGACTTTGAGAGTGACGAGGGCTGCCATTCCGCCTTCCCCTGCCACTCCTCCTGGAATTATGTTGCTGAGGCTCCAAGTCCGTCATGGGAGGGACAGTAGGTAATCCCTCACGCCTTGCGCCCCCTTCTGGAGTTAGTCCGTCGACGGCGGACTGTGGCAAGTCTTCAATGTGTGCCATTGAATGAGAAAAGGAGAAGCTTAGTCAAGAGGTTTTTGTTCTTGTCTGTTCTTCCCACAGACGGCGCCAATTGTACGGGGAGGAAATAATTCTCCTCGTATAATCCTGTTGACCAAGTCCACGCTCCTCCGTACGACGTCGCTTTGTCACCTGAAAACACAAACGTGAGCTAGCCGGCGGGTGTGTGCCGGAAACCTCTCCGATGCCTAAGTCAGAAAACTTGAAAAATAGACAAAGCTCTAAGTTCTCAGAAAGATCGTGTTCAATTACCTCCTCCAAGGTGATGCTTGTGAGCTTTTATAAGTTTCCCGTGGCACAATCCTGGTAGGACTTATATTTCTCCATGCAGAGTCCTCCTAGGATTCATACTCTTAAGGATAATGCTTATCCTTTCACACCCTCCCCCACTGCTTAAACCAAGTGGGATGGTTTTCTTTACGGCCGAACTTCCTTTTGACCGAAGTAAACTTGGCTATACCGAGCCACAGAAGGCCGAACTATCCTTAGCTCGGTCTTCTCCTTCAACTCTTTACTTCGGCTGCCCTGTTCGACCTTGATGCGCTTAGATCAAACTTCCAGGTAACAAGTTCGGACCGACCTAACCGATGAAAGTCACGGCCGGACTAATTCCGACACCGGTCTTCTCAGAATATACTGCGACCGGACTAACTCTGAGACCGGCCTAACTGTGAATTGCCTGCAGACCGGAGTAATTTTACTCTTCCTTGGGCTGAAGTAACGATCTCTTCTCGAGCCGGAGTAATTTTGCCTCCTTGGGCCGAAGTAGCTTTGTCTTCCCAAGGCCGGAGTAACTTTGCCCTTCTGGGTCGGAGTATTCTGTACGGCCTTTTTACCTAGTCCACTGCGTTTTGGGCCTAAAAACCAAACTCGAAGTTCGGCCCAATTTTCCCAAAAATTACCCTCTCACTAATATATTTTACATTTATGCTCAAAAATTGATCTTCTAATTTAATCATCTAAACAAAATTAACTAACAACCATTTTTTTTCTTTTCTTTTTTTAAGTTAAGATTCTTATTTCTCCTAAATACAAAATTTGTGTAAATATAGTGAATTATTGTTTTTTTTTTTATATCTTTTTTGTATAATTATTTATTTTCATTTGGTATAATTTGATCCTTCTACTTGCATTGATAAGTAGTTCAATATGAATTTAGGGTTAGCATTTGTTCTAGTTGTAATAATGTTGACTAGTTTAATATAGAACAATGTGATGGGACATAATTGACTTAAACTTTTTTTTCATAACAAAATTTACATAAAGTTTTGTAATAATTGATTGCATAATGCAATTGATTTGAAATAAGAAAACATAACAAGACAGGTCTTAAAATGAAATTTTGATTATGCTCTTAATATCTATTAACTAATTCGGATAAGTCCGGGTTTATAATGAGATTTGTTAAATAGCACATGAAGCTTCATTATTGTTGTTATAGTTGTTCATTCCATGACCATATATATAGCAGTACTCAAAACCCTAAACCATATATTTAGACAAATTGTTCACTTTGCA
Source organism: Camellia sinensis (assembly GCF_055761805.1). Lineage (NCBI taxonomy): Eukaryota > Viridiplantae > Streptophyta > Magnoliopsida > Ericales > Theaceae > Camellia > Camellia sinensis. The sequence goes on along the minus strand of NC_138969.1, from coordinate 36,751,479 downwards.
CAAGATTTCTATGGAAACACTCTTTTTTGCAAGCATGGCAAAACATTAACTCATTCTTAGTTGGCCTTCCATGTGCAGGGCCTCCTGCTTGATGCAATGATCCCATAAATTTGGGCATGGAGGTCGGTTTCAAAGGACCACATGACCATAGTCAGGCCTCGCTTCAGAATTTTTTATTTTTTTATTTTTTGAATTAATAGCAAAAATATTTTTACTATCATCATTATTAATTGTAGATTGAAATGGAAACAAGAACTATTTAATGACAAATTAATACGGTAAATAACAGTGACCTCCTCAGGGTATAGGGAAAATATAATAAGTCTTACAAATTTGATATAATTATAATGAGTTTCTTTAAAATTTTAATTCATATAACATTTAGCTCCCTTTTTCTTGAAAATTCATTAGTTGTACGAATAAAAAAATAATATTATCATCTTTTTTACATTGAAATTTATATTGTAGCTTGTTTATTTTTGTATTTTCATATAATTTGTATTAGTTTCGATCTCTTTAATTTTACTAAAATGGAGGTCAGTGTGATTATATTAAAATTGTGGAGCTTGATATATTTTTTTTCAAAAATATTAAGCAAAGTCAGTGTAATTTATGCAAAATAATATGTTGAAAACCAAATTGACACATTTAGTATATCAAGAATTAAAAGGACATAAAATGCTTGCTTTAAGGATTATTCGCATATTTAATCGTAACTAATTTTTCAATTTAGTTTTCACGTTTAAATAAAGGGTAATAATTAATAATTAGTAAGGACCTCAATGATGTAAGAAGCGGTCCATTTCCATGAATTTGGACCACTTGAAAGAAGGTAGTTGTATATCCAATCATTTTGTCTAAAGAAATTAAGGGGTTGTTTGACATGACCTAAATAAGTATATTTTTTATCTTTTTATGAAAAGATATACAAAAAAGTAGAGAGGTAATATGATGAACAAAAGATAAAAAGATAAATTATTTTATGTATGTCAAATTTAACCTAAAATAAATTTTTTTTATTAATGATTCATTCACACAATTTTTGTATTCGAATATACACTGTGAAGACTTTTATCCATAAGAGTTTTCAAATTTAGCAGAGAAAATTATGTTGATGTGAGAGTGCTGAAATTTTGCTTTGGGAAAGTAAGAAAAGCAAATAATTTTTTGAGATTAATTACCTAACCATCATGGAATATCATGACACATGGTCATTAGGTTGGGTAATACGTTTATGTCGTGTTTAAGTCACTCTTAAGGAATTATTGATGGTTTGTCGCACATTAATTTTAGAATTTTGAGATTAATTGAATTATTTGTAAATTAATTCAGATATTTGATTATAAAATAAAATTAAAAAAAATCAAGAGTTTAGTAGAATAGGGTAGCAATATTAGACTGAAAATATAAGATAAATTGTGAATTTGTGCACTAAATAGATTTTTTTTGACTTTGTTCACTTTTTGTGAAAGAAAGAATGTAATGATTATGGGTTGGATGTGATATTTTGTCTTATTGGGCTAAAAAATTTATTTTGTCTTTTGTGACTAAAATAACTCCAAACCCAATCCAACCCATCTTCCCAAATAAAGCCAGAGTTGGGGTGGGTTGGGGCTAAAATAACTACAAAAAGATAAAATGAGTTTTTTAGTCCCAGATTAAAAAATATCACATCTAAATCATAATTATTTTATTTTTTCTTTTACAAAAGTCAAAAAAATCAAAAAGTCTATCCTAAATGAGACTTTTTAATCTCAAATTAAAAAAACTAAAAAGTTAAAAAGTTAACTCACATTTTAAATGAAGTCTTTTAGCCCTAGACTAAAATAATTAAAAAATTAAAAAATCAAAAAATTAACCCACTTCCCAAACGAACCCTCTATATACCAAACCAGTGCTAAGGAATTTATCAAAGAGATAAATAATTGGATATTTTGACTTTTGTTTATACGTCATTTTAAATTTATTTGTGTTAAAAAACTTACTGTGATAAATTTATCACTAAAATTAAAATAAGACATTCAATTCGGTCTGTTTTAAAAAGTATGCTAAAAGTTAATTTTTTAACTTTTTTTTATTTTTAAAAAGGTATCAAAAAAAATAAAAGCTGATATAATTCAAAAATAAAAAAAAATAACTTTAAACGCAATTATCAAAAAAAAATATTATAAACCTCAAATAATCAATTAATTTTGTTTCAAAATTTCTCACATGTGTAAAATCTTACGCCTATATAAAAAATTTAATAAATTATTTCAATCCTTAACTCTTGCCAAAATAGGCCGATCATAAGACCTTTTTGAAACTGCCCAAAAAGTAAAGCAGGGCTAAAGCTGTCTTCAAAATTGATGATCCGAATCAAACAGAAAAATAATTTAAAATTCGGATTATGTACCATCGAAAAATATATTGCGGGGGGTTTAGAAAGTTAATTATTTTAGTGGGTTATTTTTAATTTTGATTATTTTAATATGTTAAAATAGTTGTTTTTGATAAAAGAGTTAGATTTTTTTTAATTAGATTTGATATTTGTGAGAAAAAAATATAAAATGATTATAATTTTGATGTGATATTTTATCTTATTAATTATTTTAATTTATTTTATCTTTTAGTATTATTTTAGTCAAAAAAAAGTCAAAACTTTTTTTCCGCAAACACCCTCAATGATAGTTTGTTTTGTATATCCTGAACCCAATGAAAATATCGGGAGGTAGGCATGATCATGGATCCGTTCAACCCGCTCAATTCAACCGATTTGATTCAACCAGATTGATTTTAGACAGATACATGTCTTTTAGATGATGAATGCAGATGAAATATTTCAAAATCCGCTAATACAATTCGAATGACGAATTAACTATCTCGTACCCGCATTGTAGTGATCCCGGTTTCGACCCTTCTTTTCATGTGTTTGCCACTTCAACTGGGCAGGTCGGGGATCGATTTTGACCCGGTCAACTTACGGGGGTCGAGCTGCCCGGTCAGCTCGCCGAAAGCAAAAATGCAAAATACATGCGAAATTGCTTACGGGAAAGTGTATTTGACGCTCGAGCGGGCTTTCCACACGCAAGCAGACCTTGTTATATCAATCCGTAAAATTAGGGTTTCATATCATTTCTTGTAGCCCCTTCTCTCTCTAAAACTCTCCAAAATCCTAATCTAGAGCTTCTCTATCTAGAAGTCACCTTCTCTCTTTGATTTCTCCACGTCCATTGGGACTTAAGCCTAAGTTCTTCACCAAAGTTGGTAATTACCTCGAGGGCTTCATTCTGTGCGGTGAAGATCGAGTTTCGACACCGTTGATTTTGAGAGTTTCATCTCATTTCTTCTTCAAAACTTGAGGTAAGGATTTTCTTTGAGTTATATATATATTTTTGCAAGATCTAGATGATTTTTGAAATTATCCTTTGATAGTTTCTAAAAATTTATTTTGATTTAAGAAGTTGAGCGATTTTGAAAGTGGGTTTGTCTCTTGTTCTTTTAAAATAATCTTATGGGTTTTGATATTTGTTGATTGAAGAAAAGATGATTTTTGAGAGTTTTCTTTCAAAAGATTTGAGCTATGTAGTTTGGTGAGAAAATCTAGAAATTGGAAATTTTAAAAAAATATTGAAAATCCATGGGTAATATTGTTATATTTATTTTTGCGTGCCAAAATAAATGATGTTTAGAAAATTTCTTATTTATATTTGTATAAATGATTAATTTTGTGGATTATGAGAATTGTTGTTCATTTTAGAAATGGTTATTCAGAATGTTGATATAGTCTTAAAATGACTAAATTGTTGAGAATACTTGAGAAGAGGAAATTGTGTTATCCCTTGCATGAATTGAAATAAAAGTAGAATAATGCTTGGGACCCCGTTTTGGGGGTCACCCCCTCACCCCCTTTGCCACGTGGCGGGGTGGTGATTGGAGGAGCAGGAAAAAAAAGAAAAAGAAAAAGAAAATGTAACCAATGAGAGAGAGAGGGGGTCAAAGGGGGTGGGAGGACAAGAGGGGATGAATCATTGTTGATAAAAGTATTTATTCATCTTGTGAAATTGCATTGAAGTGAGGAATGAAAATTTTGATCACAATGGGAATATTGTGTGGAAGTATTGAAAGTGAAGAAATATTGCATTGCATTTTTAATTATTGCATTGGCATATCAATTCATTTGATAATGAAGAGTTTTGAAATTTGATTTGAAAACTTGCATTGAGAAAATAATGCTGAGAGATAAGTTTTCATGAAATGATTTTGGAGTAAATATGTTGGTAAGTCTTGATAGGTGGTGTAGATGATATTGAATAACTTGGCCTACGGGTCCGAGGTGAAAGACCGAAAAATCCACGAGGATAGGTGTCGAGCCTTCCGGTTAATACCGGTAAAAAAGACAATTTGGTAGTACTCGTATAGTCTACTTGCAGACACCAGCCTAGGAATTACCAGAGACGTATTTACCGCCCTGAAAATAAATGGTTAAGTTTTGAACAATTGAAATTGCATGACATTATTGAGCATGATGGTTTTTAAAAGATGAAAATGTAATTTATCTTCAAAAAGGGCATAGCATGGCATGTGCATTTCATCTCTTAAGACTTGTATAAAATGTATATCCTTTGTTAAGAATTTTCTACTGGGCTTTATGCTCACCCTACGGAATTTTTGTGCAGGAAAAGATGTGGTGATTCCACCCAACTAGGGGCGTGGAAGTATGTGTGTTGGGAGTAAAATACTCTCATTTTGCGTGACTCTGTTTTGTAAGCCCAGGGTTGTATTTGTATTAAGTTGAAACTCTATTTTGTGTAACCAATAATGTTCTTGGATAAATTTGTAAGCTTGTAGGGCACTTATTATTTGTTTGGTTTCCATTTCATACTTGTTATAAAATGCATGTTTGGGATTAGAACTGGGGCATTGAGATGTGAACAAAATGTATTTGGCATTTGGAATTTAATGAAAATGGGCGTATGGATTAGTTTGATATATATATGTGTTTGTCTATCATGTGGGTTTTGTTACATAAATAGATATATCATGCCTAATTTTCGGGGCGTTACATGCATGAACCCAATCCGCCCAATAGATAAAAATCAAAACAAAAATAAAAAATAAACTGCTAACAAGTAACAACATGGAGTAGAGATAATAAAATATATATATTTTGTAAAAATATAATACATATTTTTTTTAAATCACTAGTTATTAGAAATTGTAAAAATAATGAATTATAATTCGAAAAAATGTCCAAAATTTGTAAAGTTCAAACCGTCAAACCAATCGCATCCATCCTCTAATCTGCACAGCCCTTTCAATCCGCGTCCGCCAAACTAGTGGACAGATGCGGATTAATTTTTGTCAATCCGCCTACTTTTGAACGACTGACAGATAAGATGCCACCCAACCCAACCCAACCCAATCCACAATCACCCCTATTGAGAGTAGCAGGAAAATCTTTATTCCATGCAAAACATAAAAGGGAAATTACATTTTAGAGGAGTAGTGGAGAAATAATTATATTTTACAGTGATAAATCTTTTGTATGTGTGATGTAAGTTTATTTTTGTACTTGTAAAAAAAAATTGTGTGAGAATTACACTAGAAAAAAAAAAACTTCTATAATGTAATTATTTTTAAAATTGCTCTAACTATTTATAATTTGCTCAAACCTTTTTTTGAACGAAAGAAAACTAGTTTTCCTCAGGAAAAATACAATTCAATAGTACTTTGAAAAAATAATTACAGATTTATAAAAAAAAAAATTAAGATTTTAATATTAATATTTATAAATTTTATTACTGATTTATAAATACTAATGATTTGGTATTTCCCCTTTTCCTTATCAGAACACACTTGAATGGCTTCGTTAGATTCATTTAGTTACATACTCCCTCCGTCCCAAAATAATGGTCCTTTTTGGGGAATCTAACTTTTTTTGATAGTACAATTATTACATTTGAAAAAAGTTGATTTTCCAAAATTACCCTTTTGATAGTACATTTTTTGAGAATATCAATGTCATAATTGTACTTTTTATATTGTTTATTAATTTAAAAGAAGGGCAAAATAGGAAATTTACATTATTTTTGTACTTGTTTTTGAAGAGGGACTAATATTTTGGGACAATGAAAAATGGAATAAGGGACTAATATTTTGGGACAGAGGGAGTACCTATTATCACATAGATAATAGGTATGTAATAAATTTTAGTTACATAGATTCGTTTTAAAATTATCACATAGATTCGTTTCATATCTTGCGTAGTATATTTTTACAATTTTATTAGTTACATACCTATTATTTTTTATTTTTTTCCTTATATAATAAGGGTTGGTTTGGGATGTTCTAAAAAAGTACACTTTTTGACTTATTGGCTTATATGGGTTAGGTTTGGGTTGGGTTTGATGTGATATGTTAGAGAAGTGATGTGATTTAAATAAGATGATGTGACTTAAATATGATAGTAATTTTTTAATTTTTTGTATTATTTAGGCCATGCCAAACTTGGCCTAAATTGGAAAGACACCCATCTAATTAAAATTCCTGAAATGTAGCCTAATTCCTATGTTTGCCCTACTTTTGTGTAATAACTAACAGGAGGTGCAGCCTACAGCAGAGGATTCTTGTGACGATTATTAGATAGTTTCCACGTATTATATGATATTATTTATGTGGTAGTATAGATAATATTTATATATATATATATATATATAATTTATACTAAATGGGTTATTTATTGTTTCCTAACTACCTAACAAAGATAAATCACTATATTTCATGTGTAAAATTTTCCACAATGTCTTTGGTGAAAAATTATACAATAATTCAGAAGTATCACATGTCATACTTTCTTACCAATTATCATTCATTATGTCCATTCGTATTTCTCAATCTCTCAACATAAATAGTTAATATTTCATCTTTTTACTAATTATATTACCATAAAACACTACGTGTTCGTATACTACCAAATAGTCACCGTTCATTGGTTTAGACCACAAAAACAAAGGTCCATAATATTCCAAAAATATTCGATGGATTACCCGAATTCGTATATTATGATGAGAAAGGAGAGACAAAGGAAAAATTATTTGGTTTACCTGGAGTGCCACGTGATTTTGCTCTTTACCAATTACAATTCCCTATATTCTCTTTTGTTCTCCAATTTATCTAATACAAAATTATGAAAACAAACCAATAACTTCTTGAGACAAAAGGGGGTTCACAAGTTTTTTTAACAAAACTCAAGTTTTTTTTTTTTATTAACAAATTCTTTAAATGTAAGTTATTCTGAATTAATTCTTTTAAATCACGTTTTTAGGCTCTGTTTGGAAAAAGTTAAAAATATATTTTTTTGATTTTTTTGGTTTTTTTTTTAATTTGTATTACTTTTTTTTTTAACTTTTCAAGTCTTCTAATTTAGGAAAAATTGAAAAAAATAAAAGAAATTTAAAAAATAGTTCATTAAAGACAAAAAATGAAAAGAAAAAAAAAAAGAAAAAAAGAGTAAGGGTCTTTTAGTCTAGCAAGATCTAAAGTGAAAAGTTTTTTTTTTTCTAAAAATTAAAATTATTGAAGACAAAAATAAAAAAATTACTCAAAAAATAATAGCCAAACCCCCTCTCAAAACACGGTTGTAGGATTGCAAAAATTTTTGAAGTCGTTTTTCCAAAATAGGACTTCGATAATTTAAAAAAATAAGTTTAAAATAACTTACATATAAAAATAAATTTATTTAAAAATTACATGAATTTAATAATAACATGGGATTCTTGGACTGAGAGGTTTCCTCACATCTAGGTCACATATTAAAAAGTCAATCTCACTCTGTTACTATTTTCTATCAAAGACAATAAATTGTTTGGGGGCAGTTTGTTATAAATTAAAGATTCAAAATTCAAAAAATAGAAATCAAACATTTTTTTTTAATTTTTAGACAATCAATTTAGTTAATTTATTTTTATCCAATAAATTGTAAATAAAAATTATACCAAATATTTTGACACTGACAAAACATATATATATATATATATATAAAATAATAAGTTGGTTAATGGTCACTATTTGCAAAGCTCAACAGCTTGCGGTCTGAGAGTGATGTATCATTCTATGAAATTCCATACCCATGAATGACGATTATGGACAGAATTAAAAGAAGATTATATAGGATTAGGACCTTTTTGTTTCTGTAAAAAAATATTAATATTTTAAATATATATATATATATATATATATATCATTTTATGCATAAAATGACTCACTCAGTATAAAAAAAATATATCTCATTTTTTTTTATCTTACATTCTCTTTTTATTTTGCACTAAAAAATTTCTTCATTCTATTAGAGCTGTTTCTATGGTATATAATTTTTTTCTATGTATATATACAATTTATATATCATATTATATATATATATATATATATATGTATTTGTGTATATAGTGAAAAAAAATTAACCCATCCGATAATAAAATTTTGGTTTCATTTCTGATGATGATTCATACTCATGCACCATGGACATGAATTTTGGGTTTATCACTCTATTTGGGTTCTCAATTTTTATTTTTATTTTTCTTCTTCAACATTTTTTTGCATTCAAATTCAATTTTTGCATATGCAAAAAAATGTGCCCATGTGTGGCATAATTTAACCATATTCAAGATTGGGAAAGTGACAATTTTAGTGTTAATAAAGTAGATGTCAGAGTTCAAATTATATTTCTTCAAAAAATAAATAAATAAAATTATATTAACATAAAAATTAAAAGGAAAACAAAGCCTCCGTTTGGGAAGTGGGTTGGCTTTTTGGCTTTTTAGCTTTTTTGGCTATTTTAGCCTGGGCTTAAAAGTTTGGTTTGGGAAGGGCTTTTTGGCTTTTTAGCTTTTTTGAGTTTTTTTGTGAGAGAAGAATGTAATGATTATGGGTTGGATGTGATGTTTTGTTTGTTATGGCTAAAATAGCCTATTTTGTTTTTTGTGGCTAAAATAGCCAAAAAAGCCTACAAACCCACTTGCCAAACACAGGCAAAATAGGATGGATTACTTTCACCAGATGTTTGATCATTAGAGTATTTCCAACGTTTATTCTATTTCTTTTTTTTTTTTTATCAAATTCAAATAAAAATTTTATTTGATATCGTGTGTTCTAATGGAACAATCTGTGATTTTATCAAATCACTGGTCGATTAGGAGGATAATCGGGGAATGTTCGGTCGATCGACTGACTAGTGTAAATTTTTCAAAATTCTAAAACAAATTTCACAAGGAGATGGTCGACTGAGGAGACAGCCGGCCGAACATTCGGTCGGTTGTCTGGTGCTCATGCATACATGTACAACTAACGACTATCTATAGTAAATTGATGAAAGGCACCAACCATACTTAATTTGATGAAAAGTTTAAAATATTTTAGATTTGATACTAGTTTGATGTAAACTTTGGAGTACCAAAAATCTTGGCTGTGTTTTCGGTGTGGTATTTGAGTTTTTAAATTATAATTCCACACCCACTTTTAAAAACTCTTTTCTAGGCTTGAAAAATTGGCTAACCTGGAACAATGTTTGCTTGCTTGTTTGTTTGTTTTTTTTTTTTTTCTTTGGCACATGTTATTTTTATATTTTAAATAAAAAACTTTTCCAGAATTTTTTTTAAAATTTTTTATGAGCTTTGAATAAGATTTTAGGTTTTATGTTTGGTTATGAGTTATAAGTTTTTAAATTAAATATCATGTGTCACATCATTTATTTCAAATTCAATTCAAAATTTTCAAAAACTCATAACCAAACAAATTTTTCATACTCAAATCATAATTTCAAAATTTACAAACTTAAAATACAACTCAATTATCAAATTATATTTAGACAATTCTACCAAATGCTACCATACTCTTTTCATCAAATTTAAATTTAATAAAATAAAAGATAAAGTGTTGGAGAAACTTTTCGATTACGTTTGGTAAGATGCCATGTTGATTGTAGGATTAGATTTGACAGGATTATAAGTATAGTAAAATAGAGGGATGGAACTAAGAGAAAATTATGTAGGCCATGATCTCCCTGTTTTTGTAAAAAATTATATTTGCCATAACACTTCTAAATGTATATATATGTTATTTCATAAATAAACTAGCCTCTTACTATAAAACATATATATCTTATTCTTTTTTATCTTGCATTCTCTTTTTATTTTCTATCAAATATTATTTCTATGATATTTGAATTTTTTTATATGTATATGTATAATTTATATCATATTGTACATCTGTGTGTTTGTTTCTATAGTAAAAAAAATATTATTATCTTTTGACTCATGTAATAATAAAATTTTGATTCCATCCTTGATGATGAGATTATTAGCAAAGAGTAAAAAAGTTAAATTGTCTAATGAACATGGAATATTAGAGACATTTTGGGGTAATAAAATTGATCAAACACATTTATCAAATATTCTTGAAACATATTTTTGGAAGAAAATTTTCAAAAACATGTTTGGTTATAAATTTTTTCAAAAAAAATCTAAAATTACTTTTTTCTCTATTACACATCAATCAATCATTTTTCTCTCTCCTCTCTCATTCTTAATCACTTTTTTTTTTACACACATTTACTCAACTATAATAAAATATCAAGCCTCCGTTTGGGAAGTGGGTTGACTTTTTGACTTTTTGGCTATTTTAGCCTGGGCTATTTTAGCCTGGTTTGGGAAGGGCTTTTTGACTTTTTGGTTTTTTTGGCTTTTTTTTGTGAGAGAGGATTGTAATGATTATGGGTTGGATTTGATGTTTTGTTTTTTGTGGCTAAAATAGCCTATTTTATTTTTTGTGGCTATTTTAACCAAAAAAGCTTGGCTTTTTTCTTCCTAAACGGAGCCCAAATCATCCCAAACTTTTAAACTCCAAAACAATTTTTCAAATATACAACCAAACAAACAAAAAAAATTTCTAAACTCTCTCCCAATTTTTTTTTTTAAATTTATCTCAAAACACAAACCAAACACACCAATATCTTATTTTTTTAGGATTAGGCTTTTTCTATGTTGAGAACTCAATACGAGAGAACTTATGGGGACATATAAGGCCCATCACAAGTCTATTTCGATGATTCAAATTATTTATTTTGTAAGATACTTGATATATTATTCATGAAAAAAATAAAATCAATCTAATAATCGTAATTTTTTAAATTTTATTGCTTTTGTATTTAAAAAAATAGACGGCTAATATATTTTTGAAATAGACTATTCATTTTTAAAAGACAAATGCAATAAAATAAAAAATTATAATTATCAAATTAACTTAAATTTTTTTTTATAAATAATATATATTAAAGACCTTACAAAAATAAATAATTATTAAAACAAAACACATAATAAATTCTATAAACATTATAAATTCTCTCTTATTAAAATCCCAACCTTACTTTTGTAACCGAGTTTTAGTAATCAATGTATCGCATGACATTTGACAAGAATGTCTCATTTCAATGTACTGCCTTAATTTCTTTCAACCACCCTATTAGAGCATCCACATTACTCTCAATAAATTTTAAGTCAAATAATAATTAAAAAATTATTTTTTATTTTAATTAATATTTTTTATATATACACATTATATTAGATTCTTTATTTTAAAATTAAATTCGATAGTGCTACGTAGCTCGAAACCCGTGACTCGAGTTTGGCTCGACACCAAAACGACGTCGTTTTGGTGTCGATTTTTTTTTTTTTTTTTCCGTGTTTTTGTTGCAGAACGAAGAAGAAGAAGAAGAAGAGAGAAGAAGAGAAGGGAGGAGGAGGAGGAGGAAGGAGGGGAGGGGGCCATAAAAATCGGTTGGAGGAGGAGGCGGGGCTACGACTGCGACTGCGACTGTGACGATCGGCGAAGCGGTGGTGATGGTGCGACGATCGGTGAGGCGACGGTCAGAAGCTGCAACGATCGGCGGCGAGGCGACGACGGTGGTGCTGCGCGACGATCTCCTCCCTCCCTTCTTCCTCTCCCTCCCTTCTCTTTCTCCTTTCCCTCTTTCGAGCCAATTCGAGCCCTTGGTGTCGAGGTACGGCTCATTTCCGAATTAAATTTTATAGCAAAGTAGTATAGGAGAAGTTATTTTTATATAATTTCATATTCCAAAAAAAGAAAAAAAATTTGTGCCCCCAACGATTGTCCAATTGAACATCCAAGAATTTATATTATATATATGCAGTTTCATATTGGCTATAAATATTTTTTATATTTTGTATTTATATATATGTGATGGTGTAGCAACCAGTCATCTAGTAGGATGTTCAATAAATATTGTATTTCATATTAAAAAAAAAAGATAGTAGCTAGTCGTGTCCGATACTGAATGATCAGCAGAATGTTCGGTTACTCTTAAAAATAAATGATAAAATATTGTATAACACGTACGCAGTATATCACTACATGTAGCAATATCAAATTTAATTTTGGTATAATGAGACTGCGGGAGGAGTGATTTTGAAATCTTCCTTGCTAATATAAGGCATGGTTTGAGAAGAGAGTTTGGGTATTTTTTTGGTTAAAACAGTCACAAAAGACAAAATAAATTTTTTAATTCAATAATACAAAATATCACATCCAACCCCAAATCATTACATTCTTTCTCTTACAAAAAAATCAAAAAAATCAAAAACCCTTCCAAAATCTGACTTTTTAGCCCAAAACTAAAATAGCCAAAAAAACCAAAAAATAAAAAAGTCAACCCACTTTCCAAACCATACCAAGAATCCTAAACTCTCATAAAATTAACTTTTGTTTAAAATAAAGAAGTTGTTTAGGGTTAAGCTAGATAAGCCACTTCTTTTTTTGAAATTTTTTTTATAAATTTTTTCAAAATTATGTCAACATTTTATTTTTCAGGTTCGTGACAAATCTAAGAAGTAGAAAAGAAATAACTTTTTTTTAAAAAAAAGCCAAAAAAATCCACTATTTTTGGTTTTTTTTGTTTGTTTGTCTTTTTTGATTTTTTTTGAAAATTTAAAATTTGTCTTTTCGTCTTATCAAGATAAATTTAGAAATCTAAATTTTTTTAAAAAATTTAAAAAATAACTAAAGCTTGAAATTAAAGAAAAAAACTACAAAAATAAGTAAAAAAATGTCACATTAGCTACCATATGATATAAAAAATATATTATTATATTAGAATATGAGTTTTTATGAAAATGAGTTATATATTAAAAAAAATGTCTTTTTCAATCTAATTTTAGACATAAATTAATTTTCAGAGTAAATTTAAAAAATTAAATAATAAAGGACCAAAGTGATTTTTTTTTGTAAAAATATGAAAAAATAGTCAAACATAAAGATGATACAGTGTAATTTATGTTTAACTATTTTTTCAATGTTTAATTTCTCTCATTACAAAAATCTAAAATAGAAATAGTCACAAACTTGGGGACTAGTGTGCAATTTAGCTACAATATTTTTTGAAACTGGAGAATCTCCAAAGAGAGTGTAGACCGTTCCTCGTCACCCGAGCCCTCCCTTTGGCCATTCTCTCTCTCTCTCTCTCTCTCTCTCTCTCTCTCTCTCCTCATACACACTCCAATCCAAATCCAATCAGTTGTCTCAGACCACTCTCACAGATATACCGAAAACGACTTCTTTCGAGCCTTCACACACTCTCTCTCTCTCTCTCTCTCTCTCTCTACTGTAAACAACTACTACAAAGAAAAACACACACAGAAAAAAACGGAGAGGTGATCTGGGTTTCAAGCAACAATGGTTGCTGGGAAGGTAAAAGTAGCAATGGGTCTTCAAAAATCTCCAGCAAATCCCAAACCAAACTCATCCCCAAAACAACCACCACCACCACCATTGCCTTCACCACCTAGTTCCACCAAGGCTCCACACAAGAGCGCCGTCTTCTCACGCTCCTTCGGCGTCTACTTCCCACGCGCCTCCGCCCAGGTCCAGCCTCGTCCGCCGGATGTGACGGAGCTCCTCCGCCTTGTCGAAGAGTTACGCGAACGAGAGTCTCTGTTGAAGACTGAACTCCTCGAATTCAAACTCCTCAAAGAGTCCGTATCCATTTTGCCAATCCTTGAAAGCGAGATCGCTTCTAAAGATGCTGAGATTGATCGGAATGCGAGGAAGATCGAGTGTTTGGAGGTTGAGAACGAGAGGTTGAGGCAAGATTTGGAGCTTCTTCATATGAAAACATTGGAGGAAAAGAGAGAATACGAAAGGAGATTCAAAGCAATGGAAGCTGAGATTGTAGAGTTATCGTCGTCGTCGCAGAGGTTCCAGGGGCTGATTGATGTGTCTGTGAAGTCGAATCTGATTAAGAACGTGAAAAGAGGAGTGAAAGCTCATGACAATGGCGTCAATTTTGAAAACCCTAGCAAAAACAATGAGGTTGTGGAGATTAACAGAGATGAGATTGTTGAAATCGATCGACCTAGACATTCTCGCTCTAACTCAGATGAAATCGCCGAGTCTTCTTCTACATTCAGATCTCGAGCACCTAGGGTTCCGAAGCCTCCTCCGAGACCTTCATCTTCTTCATCGACATCGGTTCCTCCGCCTCCGCCGCCGTCGACGAAGACAGCACCACCGCCTCCGCCGCCGCCGCCGATGCCGGCGAAGGGCATGAAGGCATTTCCGGCGAAGGTGAGGAGAGTTCCGGAGGTGGTGGAGTTCTACCACTCGTTGATGCGGAGGGACTCGCGGCGGGAACCAGGCGGTGGCGCCGCCGATGCGCCGGCGGCGAACACCCGCGACATGATTGGAGAAATCGAGAACCGGTCAGCTTACTTGCTAGCCGTAAGTTGGTCAACCTTTTTGATTTATTTGCGTAATTGCCACTGTCTTTAATATGACAAGTGTCAGTGAAAAGTGACCACTCTACAGTGGTCCCCCTATACCATACGTTCCTTGCAACATAAGACAAGCCCTAGATTCGAAATGATAATACGAAGAAAAAAAAAATGGTTGTAAATTTGATGTACCCACATGGCAATTTTGACAACCATCAACCGTGTTCAAAATACAAAAAAAATGGCAATTTTGACATTTCATATAATTAAAGGTCAAGTATAATTTTTAGGTCATTTTATGTTGGTGATTGAAAGAAAACCTTATAATAAAATGAATTTTTAATTTTTTCAATTTAAATTATATTTTTAGTTTAAACCATCGGTTTATTTTTGTTAGATAAAATCAATTAAAAAATAATATTTTAGTTATTAAATTAAAAAAAAAAATTAAATATTTTATGTACATAATTGAGTTTAATGTCTAATATATATATATATATATATTTATTTTGCTAAGTGAAAATAGGTAATTGGTTTAGATTGAAAATAAATTAAAAGGTTAGTGAATAAATTGATAAAATTAAAAACTCACCTTTATAACTATAAAGGTATGTCAAATTCTGATATTTTATTTATTTTTATTTTTTTTGTAATTTCTTCAAGAATTTAATTGTAGTCTTTGTACTTTGGTTGTAAATAACAGTAAATTTAGCTTCTGATAATTCTTTGTTTGATTACATGTTAATTGCAGATTAAGACAGATGTAGAAACACAGGGTGATTTCATTAGGTTTTTGATCAAAGAAGTTGAGAATGCTGCATTCACGCACATTGAAGATGTTGTGCCATTTGTTAAATGGCTTGATGACGAGCTCTCTTACTTGGTACATTAACACACACACAAAAAAAAAAAACCCATTAATTATTTTAATTTTTTTGAGCTCACCTAATCTAGAATTCTGCATATATAGTTGTTTATGGCTTTGGTTAATTATTTGCTTGTTCAGGTTGATGAAAGGGCAGTTCTGAAACACTTTGTTTGGCCTGAGAAGAAGGCTGATGCCTTGCGCGAAGCTGCATTTGGATATAGTGATCTCAAGAAACTTGAATCCGAGTCATCATCATTTTGTGATGATCCCCGGCAGCCTTGTGTTTCTGCTCTCAAGAAAATGCAGGCCTTGTTTGAAAAGTAGGAAACCTTGTTAATTTTAAATATTTGATGAAATTTGAGATTATAGATTGTAATCCCAAATGTGTTCATTTTGTATGTACTACCTAATTTATAATTGATATGATTAATACAGATTAGAGCATGGCATTTACAATCTCTCACGAGTAAGAGAATCAGCTACTAAGCGATATAATGTGTTTCATATTCCAACAAATTGGATGCTTGATACCGGATATGTAAGTCAGGTAATTATTTTCCTTCCTCAAATGTTGTTTCTTATATAAGCCCTGATTCATATATCCTCTACATATTTGATTGGCAGGTGTGAAATTTGCTGACTTATTTCTTATGAAGGATAATTTCAATGTGAAATTGTTCACTCCTCTTTATTTTTGGGAACATGGATTGGCAAGTGTCAACTTGTTCACTCATTCCTTATCGGGGATAATTACAAATATACCCATCATGGTTTATATTTTAGTTTTCAAGAATTTAGTAGAGTACATTTCAGGTGGTCCCGATATTGATTCATAACTTGTTAGTCTTGAGGAGACAATGAAAATTTTATTGACAAGAAGTCTGCTAAGCATATTATACTATGCCAAGAAAATAGTGGCTGGTTACTATATGACAAAAGAATGGAAAGTTGTTTAGCCTCATCTATGCCCACGCCTGCATGCGCACATGTGAAAGTTCCCAGATCTCTAAATTGTAGTTGCTTGTCATTGTTTGTTTTCGATTTTTTAGTCAAGAAAAGCATAAGATTGCCCCTTTTCCCGTTCTTTTTGTTAATAAATTTTTTCTTACCATTATAAAATAGAATAAGATTCTCTACCATTCATTCTTTTAATGGTGTTGACCTTAAAATACTTCAACATTGATAATGAATAATAATAATAAAAAAAAAAAGAGTACTGGACAAACACACAGAGAGAGAGAGAGAGAGAGAGAGAGAGAGAGAGCTTCTTACCTATTCCATCATTGTATAATATCGGCTATGGATTAGAACACTAAACACCACGGTGTACTGGAACAATATTTTTGCTTAAGAGAAATTAGCATTGATAATGAATTTTTCTCCCAGCGATTGACATGAGCATATTGGACAGTCAAAATTAATGGGTCCATAGTTTATAGGTCCCTTGAATTTCTAATGCTTTTTAATTCTCATCCAACCATCCACCAAATTTATTTGCTCTGGGATGATATGTGGTTTTTGCTTTAATTTAGGTCGGAAAGTGAACTTAATTTGTAGGTACATGACATTATTGAGGTCCTTGTATCCTTAATATTCAAGCTGTATGTATCTTCTGTGCATTAATAGGACTTGTATCCTTGCAGATCAAGCTGGCTTCTGTGAAATTAGCCATGAAGTACATGAAGAGAGTATCTGCGGAACTTGAAATAGGTGGTGGTGGTGGTGGTGAAGAAGAGCTGATAGTGCAAGCTGTAAGGTTTGCCTTCCGAGTTCATCAGGTACTTTTCGCATACCAATGTTTCATTTGGTAAAGGTTTACAATTTACTTCTTTTTGTTTACAAAAAAACATTAAACATGTTTATGTTTATCTTTGGTAAAATAAAATTAAAAATAGAAGTGTGGTCAGAGGTATGGGTGGCCTGCTGTGGCGGTGGCAGTGGCCCATGGCAGTTGGGGAAAGTGGGGAAGGTGGGGAAGGGATGAAGGAATGAAAACTAGTTTAAAAAACAAATGAAATCAACTTTTTGATGTGGAATTTTAAATTTTTGTAAACTGTTTACATTTTTGTGGATACAAAAATAGATACCAAATAAGTTTTTGTTTTCAGTTTGCTGGTGGATTTGATGCGGAAACAATGAAAGCATTCCAAGAGCTGAGGGAGAAAGCAAGAACTTGCCATATACAGTGCCAAAACCAGCAACGACAGAAATACATATGCAGTTCTGCAACTTGCTAATATCTGTAGCAAACTCGGCATCAGGAATCACTGCCAGTTTTTTTTGTTGTAAAGAAGTTTACACACCATATGTTTGTGAATACAATGGCAGCCGCCATCTCGCATTCACTTTTATTTATAATCATATTAACAAGAAAATGCCCACTTTTCCTTGCTCACCATTTCCATATCCAAAAACAAAAAAAAACAAAAAAAAAAAAAAACAAAAAAAACAAAAAATGTGAAACGTACTAAGAGAAAGATGAAAAATACAATTTGGGTCTTTTTTTTTTTTTTTTCTCCCCTGGTGTGTCTGTGTCATTTGTAGTTGGTTTTCAGTGGTTTACAAGCTTTGGTGTTGGTAAGAAAGGCTTGTAATTGAAGATTTCTATTAGGCAAGAAGTCTTTTTAAAAGCATGTTGTTGCTGACAAAAAACCCGTTCATTTGTGTATGAAAATAGTACGGAAATTATAGAAAACTTTCTTGAAAACAGTTTGGGAAACAAGTTTTTTATATTAATTTTTGCTTGTGTTGTTTTTGAGAACAGAAAACTAAAACGAAATTGATAACAATGCCAAGCAATACCAAGTGTGTTTTAGTTCTTGAAATCCAAAATTTGGGCCTAGCTGAATCTAGTAGACAAAAATATTCAAATGGGCTTTAGAAATAAAAGTTCTCAAAATGACTTACAAATTGCAATCTTGACTAACCCCTCTCATACAGAGTTCCCAAATAGCAAATGATTTTGCATTTGCGTTTCTATACATATATCCATACACATTTTTCCAATCGCATCATTTTTATCCATAAAAAAAAAAAACAAAAAAAAAATAATGAGTACTTTACAATTGATTCTTTCCCACTTTATTGTGTACACCATCTGAAGTGAAGAAATGACACTAACTGCTTTTTTCAAGCCTTCAAAAAATTTCACATAATAAGAGCAGCGTAGAAGAGCTGGTTCCAAGTATCAGGCACACCGGCGAGGCACCAGTGGCTGCAGTCAGTGCCAGAGTGGCCACCGCTGTAAGCCGACGGGTGAGCATCTTTTCTCAGCTGTGAGAGTCTTGTGATGTCTAGCAGATACACCGGTTTCGTCATTGAACTCAACACTTTGTTCACTACACTGGTAGCTGGAGGTAAGCCTGACGGGTACGTCGACCCGGTTAGGGGTTGTTGCTCTCCGTAGCAGTTCTTTGATCCCGAACTCCATTCTTTTCCCCTGTTTTTCATTGAGAATATGCATATTGTTTGTTAATTTCTTAATGCATGATCCATTTCAATTCAAAACAAGTTCGGGTTGACAGTGAAGATTGAGCAATTCTCAACACAATTCGGACTAGACCTAGACGAGTTCTTAACTTGACCGAACCAAATTTAAATAAGCTGAAAAATAACTTACTGATAATGGGTGGGAGAAATCCCCTGGAAGAAGACTTTGGTTTTGGAAGGATCAATGTTTTGGTCCACCCATGTGGCCCAAGTTGTCAACCCTTTCCCAAATGCCGTCAGACGGTCCATATCTTTTGATATTGTGGACCCATCTTGGATATAGTCCCATCTGCAATCATCAACAAAAAATTACACACAAAAGATGACAAACAAATATAGTGAAAATTCCATATTTGTGAGAGTGGCAAATAAACTTAAGAATCTTTGAAAGAGCAATGGTTTGGCAATGTGTGAAGAAATTGATTTGAAATATGAAAAGTAAATTTATTTTTAAGTGTGATTTGTTTCAAAAGACGAGGGTATGACAATAAGAATAGAGATGAGATGCGTACGGTTGAGAATTTCCAGTGTGGGTCCACCAATGCCACGTGTTGAAAATCAGGACGTCCATTCCTAACCATGCACTGCCAGCTTGAATAGAGTCGAGTTTGAGAACACGACCAACATCTTGTCGAACAATATCTACCAAAAATGTGGTATGATATAGGAACAATGTTACTCCATAGTCCTGCACATAAAGGAATTGTTCGTCTTATCGCTAATTAAAAAAGCATATGCTATCAATCAATATTCTTATCGAAGTCAAGAACAAAGTGTGTAGTGTAATCTCTTATGTTGTCTATTAACATTAAAGCTTGCCAATGATTCACGGGCTTGTTTAATTGGGAGGGATTACAATGTGCACTTGTATATTTTGTACGAAAAGTTATACTTATGAAAGTTACGATTTTTGTGATTGAAAATTATAAATCCTGATCGTAATTTCTTGACCTTAAACTATCCTTGATCGCTAACATCCACTGCCCTCTTTTTGAACCCAGCCCAACCCTTTATCTTGCTGCCATTACCCCTTTCACCTTTCTTTTCCCAACTACCCTAGGAGCCCTAGTTCCTTCCCTGTTATGACTTGGTAATGGCGATTAGAATTAAGGTTACAGATAAAGAGAGAGAGGAGTTGATGGTGGAGAGTGGGAGGGGGTTTGCCCGTGAGGGATAGTGTTTGCATGAGAGTTCGTGACGGGGTTTTCATGGTGAAGGGAGTCGTTGCAGAGGTGGTTCACTGTGGTGGGTATCTACTAACGGTTTGTAAAACTGAATACCATTTTAGAATTTTGTCTAGAAAAAGTGATTTTAGTAAGGATAAAATGCACTATGTGTGTATTAACTGAACATTTTTTATGTGTAGAAGTAACCCCTCCCATTAATTTGACACGGTTGTTTGTCTTCTATTCTTCAAAATTTTACCAAAACAAGAGGAAAAAAAGATAGTTGCCTCTAAAGTACTACGGGTAATTTATGCAAATTGTTAAAAACCACCTCACCTACTCCACTAAACCTTCACCCACTTAAACCTACTCCACTAAACCTAACCCACTACACCACTACCACCTCACTTACTCCACTAAACCTAACCCACTACACCACTACCACCTCCACTTCACCTACTCCTTACCTACTACACACTCACCCTCTTCTATATATAGGAATCATGAATCATTGTAATAGATATCAATATATCAATCAATAATAATACATACAATTTATTCTCTCTCTTTCTCTATACATTATTTCTTACATGGTATCAGAGCTGGTTTAAAACCTAGTATTTTCGCTTCCCCGGCGGGCGGCAACCTCACCTTAGCCGCCCGCCGGACCTCAACCTATTCCGCTGATAAAATCAACAAAGATTTGTGCAACTGTAGTCATGTGTGAGGCTGATGGAGAAGAATTCTTCACCTCATATGACGAGACAGTCTGGAACTGGAAACACTGCAACATTCTGCTCTGGAATTCTGCAGCAGCTAGATTATAGCTTGGTTGAGTGCCAAGCTTTGGTTCTTCCACCCACTTTTGAACTTGCCCAGCAAAGTGTGAAGGTTCATGCTTGTGTTGGAGGGACTAGTGTGCGCGAAGATCAGCGCATTCTCTCCAATGGGGTTCATGTTGTTGTTGGTACTCCTGGTCGTGTGTTTGACATGTTGCGGAGACAATCACTTCGCCCTGTTTACATCAAAATGTTTGTCTTGGATGAAGCTGATGAAATGCTGTCACGAGGTTTTTAAAAATCAGATCTATGATATTTTCCAGTTGCTGCCACCCAAAATCCAGGTTGGGGTGTTCTCAGTTGCTGCCACCCAAAATCCAGGTTGGGGTGTTCTCTGCCACAATGCCACCAGAGGCTCTTGAAATCACCAGGAAATTCATGAATAAGCCTGGAAAGAGAAAAAGCTCATGCTAGGATTTGCGAAGTGATTCGCTGCAGGAATTTTGGCTTTGGATGAAACCCTTACCATACTCCACTCATTCTCTCCAACTGTTCTAACTTTTTATTTTTATTATTATTATTATTATATCAAATAATCAATGCACTCATGTTCCCCACTAACAGTGTCCACTTTTGACCCAAACCATTTTCAATCCATCATTTCTCCTTCACCTTTTGCACCCCACTCACCGACTCTCTCTCCACTTTATCACATGGGTTTGTCCCTCTCTCTCCTCCATTTGATTTCAAAAATCACTTATTTTTATTTATTTTTTCCAAGTCACTTTTCCTCTTTTTTAAATACCCCACTTTATTTTGAAACAATCGCACTGATGTTTTTCATATAATCCATCTATAAATATTTTTTATCTATTTTCTTTCTCCCTTGTTTTCTTTCATTTTATTTTTATTTTTTCAACAAAACACTCCAAAAAAAAAAAAAAAAAAAAAAAAAAAAACAACATTTTACAAACTTGTCATTTCTTCATGCCGGGGATCAACCCCGATCAGCATTTTACACCATAAAAAAAAAAATAAAAAAAAAATAAAAAAAAAAATAAAAAAAAAAAACACAAAACAAAACAAAACAAAACACAACCAACACAAATCGGAACAGTGGGATTTTTCTTCTCGCCTATTCTGCCGGTCTTTTCTTCTTGCCACCGTCTTGGGCGGCCCTTGCCGGTGTTGCCTCCGTGTTTCCCACTCCACTGGGTATGATCACTACTCCCTGCTCCTCCACTGCAGCATATGGCGGCCCTCCAAATCGGAACATAAAACTGGCCTTCCGCTTCAGCTCCTTGTTTTCCGTCTTTAGCACACTTATCTCTGCTCGCGCATCCTTATACATGCGTTGGAGCAGAGCCAGCTGGGAGTTTAATTGTTGCACCTCATTTGTCCTACTCTGCAGCCGGTGCGACAAGTTTGTGACCGCCGTCATGGACTCCACACATGCCTTCAAAGTATACTGATTAGCCTCCACATCCGTTTGCACTGCCATTTTTTGCTCCACCGACTGCATCGGAAAGTTCAACGGAGCAAACCCAGTGGTGTTTGGTTGAGGTTCACGGGACACCGCACCAGTTCTCTCTCCTGTGGCCTCGTTGAGATCGGGAAAGAGAGTGAGCAGCCCACGGGAAGACGAGGCCATTTTCTGGGCAACAGAGTGTTACAGAATATCTCTCACAACAGAGTGTTACAGACTATCTTTCTCAGCAAAACGAAGAATTTTTCAGAGGTTTCTCTCAGTTCTTCTGTCTCAGTTTCTGCCTCCTCCGCTTCGGTTTATAAAGACCATGACACAGAGGCAGCCACGCGCATCGCGCGCCACTCGACGCTCGCCGACAACCTGGCACGCCTTTTCATGGCACGCCTTTTGATGACTCGGGCACGCCTTTTGATGGCACGCCTTTTGAGGGTGCGGGCACACCTTTTGAGGGTGCAGCTTTCTACAACGGTCCAACATGACCCTATAAACTGTCCCGACATTAATTCCGGTTAGCTCCTTTATGGGTCCGACAAGACTCTGTAAACTGTCCCGACATAGATTCCGGTTAGTTTCTACAAGGGTCCGACAAGACTCTGTAAACTGTCCCGACATTGATTCCGGTTAGCTCCTTTATGGGTCCGACAAGACTCTGTAAACTGTCCCGACATTGATTCCGGTTAGTTTCTACAAGGGTCCGACAAGACTCTGTAAACTGTCCCGACATTGATTCCGGTTAGTTTCTACAAGGGTCCAGCAAGACTCCGTAAACTGTCACCACAACTGTCACAACATTGTCTGCTACAACGGTCCGACATGACCCCATAAACTGTCTTCTACATCGGTCTGACACCGCCATCCAGTGTTCTCTACACCGTTATGACACCACCATACAGTGTCCTCTACATGGTTATGACACCCCCATACAGTGTCCTCTACAACGTTATGACACCACCATCCAGTGTCTTCACCAATGGTCTGACACGACCATACAGTGTCTCTTATCCTCTTTTATTTTTATGTATTTTCTTATTTTGTTACTCTCTCCAAACTCAAGTTGGTTAGTTCCTATCCCCCTTGAGTTTGCGGGGGGCTGTTAAAAACCACCTCACCTACTCCACTAAACCTTCACCCACTTAAACCTACTCCACTAAACCTAACCCACTACACCACTACCACCTCACTTACTCCACTAAACCTAACCCACTACACCACTACCACCTCCACTTCACCTACTCCTTACCTACTACACACTCACCCTCTTCTATATATAGGAATCATGAATCATTGTAATAGATATCAATATATCAATCAATAATAATACATACAATTTATTCTCTCTCTTTCTCTATACATTATTTCTTACACAAATAATCCTTACAGTTTACACGATGTGTTAATTTGGTACATATTATTTTAATTTATTAGATTTTGACCCTTAATTTAACGAATTGTGTTATATTAATCTAATAAATAACGGCCGTTAGGTTTGGTGGACGGAAACTCAAATAATGTATCAATTTGGTCTTTGTAGTTTACACGATGTGTCAGTTTGGTCTCTATCAAAATCGAGCAAATTAAATAAATAAGGATCAAATTGACACACTATGTAAACTACAAAGACCAAATTGACACATCGTTTGAGTTTCCGTCCACCAAATCCAACGACTGTTATTTATTGGATCAATATGAGACAATCCGTTAAATTAAGAGCCAAAATCGAGCAAACTAAAATAATAAAGATTAAATTGACACATCGTATAAACTGCAGAAATCATTTACATAATTTACCAAGTACTATTAGACAAGCTCATGATGATACATTACCATAGCATTAGTAACTGACATGTTTAGTTGAATTCATTTAAGGGTATAAATCCGGCCCAAGTCAGGCCTCGTGGGTTCCTACGGAAATTCAAGCCGGACAGTATCGGCCCACGGGCCAAAAAAATTAGACACAGACCCTAACCTAAGTCCAGGGGTATTTGGACCTTGGACAGGCGTAACCTTTTTTTTTTTTTTTATAAAAAATTTTTATCAAAATTTTATTATTTTTCACTAAAAAGACATTGGGCCTCGAGCTGGGCCTTAAGTGGGCCTTCAACAAGCCGATGGGTTGGGCCATGATCCGGGCTTCAAAATGATAGTCCAGGCCCAGGAGCTCAGGATGGGCTTGGGCTCGGGAACAAACGGGTCTAAACGGGTCGGGTCCACCCCGGGTTGCAGACGGACTTTGTGCTACGCACGGGCCGCTGGTTATTTTTACACTCCTAAATTATTCATTATATAAACATAATAATGATAATTAATTGATAAATAACTTTAATACATAAATATAGTTATTACTATAACATTAGTAATTTTAGTTTAAAATAAATTGCATTTTGCCTCTCAAATTATCACTCAAAAAACTAACTCATGTTCTTTCAATTATATCAATTTTATACTTAAATTATTTAATTTTGGATCAATTTCTTTCCGCCGTTAGCTGCCATCTATAATCAAATGGAATTTGTTGACGTGGTACTAAACTTTCATTTAAAATTGTATTTTATCCCAAACTATATCAATTAGAACTCCAAACTTAATTTATTCAAGAGTCTAATTGACATTTTGGAATAGTTTGGAAGGTAAAATGAAATTTCAAATAAAATTTAAGTCCATATTAAAAACTTCTATTTAGTTATAGATGGCAATTAACGGTGAAGATAAAATTGATTCAAAATTAAATAATTTAAATATAAAATTTATATTATTAAAAAAATAAGAGTTAAATTAATTTTTCAGTGATAATTTAAGAGACAAAATAATATTTCCTCATTAGTTTATTGTGGTCATGTCACAACCAAGAAAGTTCAAGTTGTAATTTAAAACAAAGCCAAAAAATAAAAAATAAAAAATACTGAACTGGTTTCAAGAAAAGAAGAAAATAGTGGTGGAAAGAAAACATGCATAACAGAGAATTCTAAAAAAGAAACATACAGGCAAGAAAACACTTATTAAAAAAGGAAAAGCTAAAAGCTAAAACTGACCTCAAAGATGACAGAAGACAACAAGTCTTTCCTGGCGAAGGCGGTTTTGGCATTTGGCACCGACGCGTGAATCAAACAGGACAACGATTCCCACTGGTTCAGACTCAGTGAGTCACCCACAAACATTATCTTCTTCCCTCCCCACCTCCTCAAAAAATCCACTCCATCAAACCTACACCAACATATATATACTCACAAATATTTAATTTAGCTTATCTATTTGTAATTACATGTAACATAGAGTTGGGGCACACAATCTGTCCACAATATTTAAAAAATGCAAAAGAATTTTTTTCACAAAAAATAGTAAAACGTTTCATTAAAATATAATAGTTATAATACTGCATTTATTCCGATAAAGTATGAGCTCGATTCAAGATTGATAGAGTCCTACATAGTTCAGATAAAATATAAACTCGATTCAAGATCAATAGTCTTACATTAGGCGGAGTTAAAACTTTTGTCTACGAGGGTCAAATCAAAATTTTTTTTTTCAAACTATAGATAAAAGACAATTAATAGGAAAAATAAGTTCTATTTCCTATAATAATTCTCAATTTCAAAACTTTAGTAAGTTAATATTGATAAAATAAGTTCTAAAACAACACAACAAAATGAAAATTTTCAAAAGTAATGGGGCCCCAAAAAGTCCTTTAATAGGAAAAAAATTATCTAAGTAAGTTTGGTGCACAATATGTCTCTCTATTAAATAACACTTATTTTTCGGATTTTGTAATTATTTTGTCCCCCCTACTGGATAGGCATACAAGTAGCATGAAATTCTCAAAAATGTCTTCTTTTATTTAAAACACTCAATCATTTGATCATATTTTAATAGTTTTACATTTTAAAATTCTCCTATCATCCAACAATTACAAATAATTTTTTTTTTTGAATGAATAGACAATTGCAAATAATTGAACACACGAAAACATACAAATTTCTTGACAAGAGAATCCTTGCCCCCCTTAACAAGTTGAATGCTGCAGCAATAAAATTGAGCCTTTCTTTTTTTTTTTTTTTTTTTTTTTGAGTCATCTAGGGCTTGGCCATGCTTTTTCTGGCCTGGCCTAGCCCAATCCAATGAGCCCGATCGAGGCCCAATCAACACTCAACGTCATCTACAAACTATTTTAGTTAAAAAAAAAATTAAAAGTCAAGCTTGTCCCAGGCTCGAAGCCCAACTATCCCTAGGCCTGCGCTTGAGCATGGGTTTAGATTTTTGGGAACTAGGTTGACCTGATCTGATTTTTTGTTGGAGCCCGAACAGGCCTAAGGTCGTTTAGGCTGGGCCACTTTTAAATCCCTATCTCTAAAATATATAATTTAGCTTTGTGTTATGTCCATTTTAAGAAGGGTAAATGGTTCGGTTCGATTGATATTGAGAGTAACTTCAGCACCAAACCAATCCTTTTGGTTTTGTTGGTTAAGGAATTCATATGCTACCATTTGTTTTTATCGATTTTGTTAATATGATGTAGAAGAGAAATTGATTGAAATTTTAAATGGTTTTATAAAAAAATTTAGAACTTCTCTCCATAATTTTTGTCATATACTGTATTATAACAGTCAATTCGGTTTGTATTAATATAAAAAAATTTAAAACTGAAACAAACCATTTAATAAATCAATCAAAAATTGACTTTCGGTCAGTTTCAATCAATTTGGTTCCATCAATTTTTCTTACGTCCCTTTTAACTTTGAAGTGCTAACCAAAACTAGCAAGCCATTTTGAATGAAATATGCAGTACAAGCCTTAATTGAATCCTACACAGATTCATTTTATTCATTTGACACTTCGAATCAAATACCTACCTAAAAACTCTATTTTGATTATTTCTCATATATATATGAGCATGAGAGAGAGAGAGAGAGAGAGAGAGAGAGAGAACCAACCTGGGTACATCACAAGAATCAGGCTTCCAAGAATATCTGAGGTACTGAGTATCAGGGCGGCCATACTTTTGACAATCAAACTCAGGATCAATGAAGGGACAACTTGAAGATTCATAGAGTGGGTATGAAGAATCAACAACCCATTTTCCTAGAAACAAATTACAACCACTCAAAACCTTTCTACTTCTCAATCTGCTCACATTGTAAACTTGCTCTGTTTTTGCCTCTTGAATAAACAGAGACACCAAAAACAGAGCTACGAGAAACAAAGTTAACAGAGCTTGGTTGTACCAATAACCCATCTCGAATTTCGATGCACGAAAGGTGAAGATAAAGACAGTAGTGAACCGAAGGTGCTGAAGAATCCGTGAGCTAGCTTGTATACATATATATATATATATATAGAGAGAGAGAGAGAGAGAGATTCTTTGGTGGAGGTTCACATGGTTTGTGCTACAATGTTAGTGTGGGTCCCCCAAAATTGTGAAATCTACACTCCCATTTAATTATTTATTTGATAAAAAATTTGATATTTTTAACATTATACTCCCACCATTTCAAAATAATAACCCTTTTTTTTATTTATTGAGAATTTAACTTTTTTTAATAATATAATTATTATTAATTTTTCAAAACTATTTGGTAGTATATTTTTTAAAAAATATTAATTATAATAATTATACATTTTATATTATTAATGAATTTAAAAAAAATAAAATAATAAATTAATATTTTTTTAATTTTTAAAAAGTGATTAATATTTTAAAATAATAAAAAATTAACATTTTAGGACGGCGGGAGTATAGGTTTTATGTGGGGTGGTTTTGTTTTTCATTGCTTGTTTTCTAGGAAAATCAAAATCCACTATTAAAAAATATATATACACACACTACTGTTTGATTGGTTTGCACGTGAATAATTTTGAGTAAATTACAGATACATTCTTGAATTTTGTTTAAAGTATAAATTATTTTTTATAGTTTAAAAAATTATAAATATTCTCTTATTAAAAAAATTTATTTAACACAACTAACTAAAAAGTAAAATTTATAATTACTCTCCTATACAATAATAAAATTACTTAAATTTTTAATTGAAACATATTTCTAATATCATTAGAAATTATTAATTAATTTGAAGATTTATTGATAAAAAAATGATTTGTTATGAAATTAGAAATCTCAGAAGGGTAGAATGTAATTTTCAAAGCTACAAGGATAATTTGTATTTTAATCAAACGTTAAGGTATGTATTTATAATTTACCCAATAATTTTATACTTGTGAATTTAATTTTCAATTTTGGAATTTTTAACCACATTGTTTTTAGGCAATTGAATAATTTTATTTAATAATGAGATAGGACAAATAGAGAGTTTGTCCTATCATATTGCATCGTGTTTAATTAGTTAAATCAAATCTAATTTAATTTAATTTGCTAATAGATTGTATTTAAAAGAATTAATATGAACACGAATTAAACTCATTAATTGACAAATCGATTTATTGAGTTCACTCTAGTCTGATAATTTTAATACGGATCGGATGTAATTTTGGTGTGATTCATTTTTTCCTCACTCTCTTTATTTCATTTTCTTCTCGGGTTTGAAAACTCTCACTGTGGCCTTATTATTTTAACTCAATCCCATTTGTTTTTACCTGGTTTGTTTTTGTTATGCAAAGAGCTCTTACAAAACTCATATAAAACACAAAAGATTCTATGGGCAATTACACAAAAGAAGAATTCTACCAATATAAAGAGAACAATGTTCCGTAAAGAAACAATACTGATAAAACTAATTCTCACAATTAACTAAATTTTCTAACAACCCAAGCAAACAAATTTCAAACAAATCTCACCGAACCATGTTTCAACCAATTGATAATAAAGACCCAACAGACGTTTCCAAGAAAATCATGAACTTCCACCAAATAAAACAAAATAAAATAGAAAGCCTACCAAAAAATATCCCTAACAGAACAACCAACGACTAAACGTCATCACATGACTAAGCCTCCGTTTGAGAAGTGGGTTGGCTTTTTGGCTTTTTAATTTTTTTGGCTATTTTAGCCTGGGCTAAAAAGCTTGGTTTGGAAAGGACTTTTTGACTTTTTGATTTTTTTTGACTTTTTTTGTGAGAGAAGAGTATAATGATTATGGGTTGGATGTGATGTTTTGTTTTTTGTGGCTAAAATAGCCTATTTTATCTTTTGTGGCTAAAATAACCAAAAAAGCTCACTTTAGTTCTTCCCAAACGGACTCTAAAAAGCCTTCAAGAATCTCTAAAGAACTATGAAGTTGATCATAGAAGAGAAAGTCATCATACAAATAGTCAATGAATCTTCCCCAATCCAAAATTATGGGGACACATTTTATGAATGACAGTACGTGAATAATGTGACGGCAAAGTGTCAGTTGAGGTGTTACGTGGGTTGGTCATGCGCTGAGATGATCTTGGCTAGGCTGAGGTTATCTGCGGAGATACCGGAATCTGAGATGAGCGGATAAGGGATAAGAGTCCTAGAATAGGGGAGGATCTCAGTCTGGATAAAGATGAAGTTCTTAGGGAGTTTATCCCTATTTAGCTGAGAGCCCAAGATAAGCATTGAGCCTGAGTCTACTGAAGTGAGGTTTCTACAGGGATCAGATCAATACTAGCTATAAAAGCAGGGCACCCCCGTGGGTCTTAGGAAGGTTTGATATACTGTGAGCAGTAAGTTATTTCTTGTGAGTTTAAGCACAATTTGCTATTTTTAAGAGATATTGATTACTGACTTGATCGTCGGAGTGCTCCCGGGTGGACAAACCACCACCAGATTCTTATCTTTCTCTGACAAGTTGTTCAGGCTTAATCTATTCTGCCGGTGCTCTTCAGTTGAGTTTTCCGTTTGGTTGTGTGGTCAAAAATCAACACCTACAATTTCGTGCCGTCTGTGGGAACTTAAGAAGAATAGATGGCCAACAACGGGTAGGGAGAAATGATCGTGGACGATGTCCCAGACGGGAGTGGTAAGCATGCCGATTCTAACATTGAGGAAGAAAACCATAATGAAGGAGCACGAGATCAGAATCCCGGGGATAAGGACGTCGGCAAAGAGAGAGACACCCCGAAGAAATCAAGCCGAGATGAGTATTACAACAAAAGCGACCTCTAGGTATGGAAGGATAGATGCCTGAGAAGGGACGGCGAAATGAAGGGAATGTCCAACAAGTTGGCAGATCTACAATCGGTTGTCAACTTCATGATGCAGAATAACGTCATGTAACCACCATTTCCATTGCAGGATATGTCGATGCCAGGGGCCAAGACTGATGCCTAGAAAGGGGGGGCAAAAAACAATACTAGCAGTCTTGTAGCATGGCAAGGAAAATGAGCCCTCACATCGGCCTTCACGAGATGTCAGGCGAGGAGAGTCGATCAGAGGCGACTCGTAGAGGACGCCTCATACCAGGGAAACTTATGTCAAAGAACCCCAACATATCCGGGGGAAGGGCCTGTGTTTTGATATGATGAATGAAGAGATGTCCAAAATGACACATAACGACACCGGGAGTAGCGAAACAAAAAGACTGAAATCTGTTGACAGCCGAGCTCCTGGTCTGACTAAGGAGGATTTGGGGGACTACCTCCAGAGCAAGCGGCAGAATGCTAAGGTCATATCTCTCGTCAAGCCGAGAACGTCATTCTCAGTGGAGTTGGATAAGTCTGAGGCCCTTAAAAGGTTCCATATGCTGAGGTTCCAGATTTATGACGGTAAGTCCGATCCAAACTTTCACGTCGGCTTATATCTAAATTCAATTGCTCTGTATACCGAGAACAAACAGTTGCTGTATAAGGTGTTCCCCTCATTCTTTGGGAAAATCGCATCGGATTGGTTTCACAAGTTGCCAAAAGGAACTGTGAAAAGTTGGGATAGCCTGGCCAAAATGTTTGTGGCCAGATTTGTTACAAACAAGTTGCAGCCACTAAGGGTAGACTCCCTGATGGCTCTGAAAATTAGTGAGGCTGAAAGCCTCAGGGCTTATGCCAAAAGGTATTATAAGGTGTTCAACTGAATACCGGGATGTGACCAAGAATTGGTGATCGTGTCTTTTAAGAACGGCCTGGAGGATGAATGCCCACTTAGGAAGTCGCTGGCAAAAACTCTACCAAAGAGTATGGAGGAGCTCATGGCACAGATTGAGAAATATGCCAAAGTAGAAAAGGATACACTGGGAACGAAGGCGCCGAAGCAGGAGAACAGAAATGGCTAGCCAAAGCGAGATCGAGGTGATACTGGTTTTAACAGATAGGAAACAGGGTTGAGGGTTGCACAAGCAGTCACCACTGTGTTTCGGATCCTGATTTATAAAGTTCTAGAAAGGATCAGGAACCAGCCGTGTTATAGAGCGCCAGAGAAGATTCATGGTGAGTTCATGGGATGGAGCCTTGGGAAGCACTGCACTTACCATAATGAGGATGAGCACTTGACTTAGGGGTGAAGAGCCCTAAAGTCACACTTAGAAGACCTGGTCAGACAGGGTCACTTGAGGGACCTAGTAGATGAGGCCAGAACGAAGGAAGAGCATGCAAAGCTTCACTAGGTACCAGCGGTACCACCCCTGCCACAACCACAGCAAGCAGCACCTCGGGTGATCAATGTGATTCATTTGAAGGTTAATGAGAATGATATGTGAGGAAAGACCCAAAAGGTGAGGCACTTACAGCATGTGTATCAAGTTCAGCAAAAGAGGCCAAGGACAAATGAGTATTAGGGACCAATGGTGTCATTTACTGAGGCGGACCTAGACATGGTGCAGCATCCATACAACGATGCTTTAGTAGTGATCCTCAAGATTAGAGAATGCCAGGTAAGGCGCATTTTGATTGACCAAGGCAGCTCTTGTGACATCATGTATGTCAGATGTTACAAGGAGCTTGGCTTTCACTCAAATGATTTGGAGCAGTTGAACAGCCCAATGGTCGGGTTCAATGGAACTCCGACATGGCCTTTAGGAGCAATAAATTTGGAGGTGCAGGCAGACAGGCACCAAGAAGGTAAGCATAGAGTTTACAGTAATTGACATCCCCTCCCTTTACAATGTTATCTTGGGAAGACCGTGGTTGCACGCAATAAGGGTTGTTCCCTCAATATTACATTAGTTGTTGTGGTTCCCAATGGAGCATGGAATTGAAGAGGTCAGAAAGGGTCAGGTGCAGGCAAAAAATTACTCCATGGCAGCAACGAAATCCATCTGCAACGTGCGAGAGGCAGGAACAGTGGACATGGAGGTCCTGGATGACGTCGACAAAGAGCCAGCCAACAAGAGTAAAGAAGCCTTGAAGAAGATTCTGGTAAAAGAAGATAATGTAGAGTGCTTTTTCCTTCTCGGCTCAGGCTTGGCCGAGGAGGAGGAGAGGGAGTTGGAGGCTTTCTTTTAAGCAAACATTGAAGTATTTGCCTGGACGCCATATGAGATGCCTGACATTGACCCTGAGGTCACTTACCATAGGTTAAATGTAGACAGGTCAACTAAACTTGTCATTCAGTAGGTAAGGAAGCCGACGTTGATTTATGTGGAGGCAGTAGAGGAGGAAGTGGACAAGCTGTTGGAAGCCAAGGCTGTTCGGGAGGTGAATTACCCAACCTAGCTGTCCAACGCAGTAGTTGTGAAAAAGAAGAATGGGAAGTAGAGGGTCTGCGTGGACTTCATTAGCCTAAATAAGGCTTATCCTAAAGATAGCTTCCTTTTGCCTAAAATTGATCAACTGGTGGATGCCACTTTAGGGTATGGAAGGATGGGCTTCTTGGATGCTTACAGGGAATACCACCAGATAGCAATGTATCCCCCTGATAAGGAGAAAACTGCATTCATCACCCTAAGAGGGTTGTACTACTATAGAGTGATGCCTTTTAAGTTGAAAAATGCAGAAGCAACCTACCACAGATTAATGACCAAGATGTTCAGACATCTGATTGGCAAGACAATAGAAATGTACATTGATGACATGGTCATGAAGACCAAAGAAACTAGGAATCATCTGGCCGACTTGAAGGCAATTTTTGATATCTTGAGAACATATCAGCTCTGTCTCAATGCTTCAAAATGTGCATTTAGAGTTGGGTCTGGTAAGTTCCTGGGATACTTGGTTACCAGAAGGGGCATTGAGGCAAGCCCAGATCAAATCAAGGTCATTCTTGACTTAAAGAGCCCGACGTCAGCCCAGGAGGTCCAGATTTTGATCGGCAAGGTGGCAGCCCTGAACAGGTTTATCAGTCGAAGTTCTGATAAGTGTAAACCATTTTTTAGTTTGTTAAATAATACCACATATTTTTTGTGGACAGAAGAGTGCGAAGTCGCCTTGGCCGACTTGAAAAGGTACCTGACAACAACTCTAGTTCTGTCAAATCTAGTACCTGGAGAAGAATTGTTCCTATACTTGGTAGTTTCAAAACACGCAGTGAGCACGGTAGTAATTCGAGAAGAGGAGGGAGAACAAAATGTGGTATACTATGTAAGTAAGACCCTACCAGGTGCAGAAACCAGGTATCTATCCTTGGAGAAATTGACACTAGCCCTGGTGATGGCTTCGAAAAAACTAAATCACTACTTCCAAACCCACAAGATTGTGGTATTTACTAAGCATCCTTTGAAGTCCTTGTTGCAGCAAGGAGATCTGACAGGCAAGGTAGCTAGATGGGTAGTAGTGCTGGGCCAATATGACTTGGAATTTACGCCCAGAACAGCAATTAAGGGCTAGGTTCTAACTGACTTTGTGGCAGAGTTCACCCCTGGTGCCATCCCGCGTCGGATTCCAGTAAGTTGCGGCTTGGGATGCCCAGGGGAGCAGAAAGAAACCCAACTGGGGCCCAAGAACCTCACTCTAGCGAAACAAAAGAAAGAAGAGAAACCAAAGCTCTGCGACATCTACATCGACGACTCCTTCTGCCTATTTGTTGATGAAAGTTCAAACCGTCAAGGAGTAAGGGCATGAGTAATGTTAGTGTCACTAGATGGGCGAATGTTAGAGCAATCTATTTGTTTGGGGTTCAAGCCCTCAAACATTGAAGCAGAGTATGAGGCACTGATTGCAGAGTTAAAGTTAGCAACAGCAATGGAAGCCGATGAAGTAGTGGTCTCCTGTGACTCCCAACTTATTGTGAATCAGGCAACAGGCGAGTATCCAGCCCGAGATAAAGAAATGATAGCCTATATCAAAGAAGTTGTTAGACTGCTAACATTGTTCTAGGATTGCCAGCTACAGCAGGCCCAAGTGTAGAACCACTGATCTCAAAGTACGAAGCAATGTGTGTAGAGATGGGTCCAAGCTGGATGGATTTAATAGTAATGTTCCTAAAGGATGGTAAGCTATCGGATGACCGCAAAGAGGCGCAAAAGACCAGATTGAAGTCGGCTAGATTCTATTTGTTAGCAGATGGTCATCTCTACAGATAGTCCTTTCCTGGGCCTTTTTTGAGATGTGTGCATCCCTCATAGGTTGAGGATTTCTTGTACGAAATACATGAAGGAGTTTGTGGAAGCCATGCAAGAGGCAGGTCACTTGCCCATAGAGCCATATCCCAGGGATACTGGTGGCCATACATGCAAAAGGATATTGAAGCCTATGTTAGAAAGTGTGAGAAGTGTCAAAGGTTCACCCCTTTAATACATCAACCAGTAACAGATTTGAACCCAGTGTCCAACCCTTGGCCGTTTGCCCAGTGGGGCATGGACCTAGTAGGACCACTACCATAGGTAACCGAACAAAGAAAGTTCTTGCTAGTAGCCACATATTACTTTACAAAATGGGTAGAGGTTAAACCCCTTGCAAAGATTCGAGATATTGATGTAAAGAACTTCTATAGAAGAACATCATCACCAGGTTTGGGATCCCAAGGGCAATAATAGTAGATAATGGTACACAGTTTGACAGTAAGTTGATCTAGAGCTTTTGTGTCAAGTACAAGATTAATAACTACTATTCCACTCCTAGGTTTTTCCAGAGTAATGGGAAAGTAGAAGCATCCAACAAGACCATTTTGGATGGGATCAAGAGGAGGCTAGAACCAGCTAAGGGCAAGTGGGTGGAAGAATTTCCCAATGTTTTATAGATATATCGGACTACGCCGAGGAGATTAACTGGGGAGTCTCCTTTTGTTATAGCTTATCGCACTGAAGCATTTATCTCGCTGGAGGTCAACATCCCTGGAATCAGAACCTAGGGAGTAGAGAATGGAACTAACAAGGTATTCCTAGCCTGAGATCTGGACCTATTAGAGGAAACAAGAGAGAGAGCAACAATTCAGCTGGGGGAATACCAGCAGCAACTTACTAGGGTTTACAACAAGAATGTCAACCCAAGAGAGTTCAAAGTTGGAGATCTCATCCTGAGGAAAGTTGTCGGCAACAAGAAGGATCCTAAGGAGGGCAAGCTTGGACCAAACTGGGAGGGGCTTTATAGAATCATCTCGGTTGCCGGCAATGAGGCATATCGGCTTGAAAACATTAATGGCAAGGAGTTGCCAAGACCTTGGAACCCTTGCAATTTGAAGTTTTTTTATCATTATTTTTTTGTTTTTCGAAGTTTATGTCATAATTTTATTAGCCAAAGTAATAATAAAATGCTAGTTTGATTTTTATGAATTCGAAATTTGTGCGATAGGACTGACCAGTCTTATGACGATGTTTCTGAATGAAACATGACGAATAACTTAAACTTATTATATGGTGGAGTTGAATTATACTTGCATATAATAGAGTTAAACTAAGTTGGCGATGTTTCTGAATAAAACATGACGAATAACTTAGACTTATTATATGACAAAGTTAAATTATACTAGCATATGATAGAGTTGAACTAAGTTGAATTAACTTAGACTTGCCATATCGTCAGAGGTGAACTCAATTGAATAAAATCATACTTGCTTAATGTGTCGGCAGAATGAAACTAAGTTCACTTTTGTTAGATTAACAGAGAAACCAAGGTCGAACATCTCAATTAATCTTTGTTTGAATCTGACTTCAGCAAAGGACTATAAACGCATAATGTGAACTTAAATGGAACTCGGGTTCACATTAGGGGGCAGGAAACATGAATGATAAATAAGCTTGAGAGCTTGGCACTTGTTAAAATTTTTAGAAGAAATTTACAAGTTAGACTGGGCTTGACACTTGTTGAAAATTTAGAACAATTTATAAGTTGAAATTAGCCGAGATAATAAGGAAAGGGGTATCCAAGGTATTCATTACCCGAGATAACCAACCATGCGTTCAGGCTTGAAAGGGTTGGAAGGGTGAAGTCCTGCTAGAAGACAACAAGTACAAGTAATGGAAGAACACTTGTAAAAATGTTTGAATCAAATGTTTTTAAGAGTTGTTTGACCAAGATCACAATAAAATGTGAACTCCGAGGTAGTATGGTCCAAGGTAACCAACTATGAGTGGATCCGATGTAATACTTGTCTAAGGTGTTCTAAGCCAAAGTAATCACTCAAAAAAAGTTATGGAAGTGCAAAAATATTCTAAGTATGGAAGCGTACAATGCATAGAAGAAAAACAGTAAAGCATAAAGAAACAAGCATACATTCAACACTTAGAAGAAAAGAAGGCATGCATTTAAAGAAAAAAGTTGTTCAGATACAAAAGGCACATCGGCTTGGCATAAAAGACTACTTGTCCAATTATAAGAGATGGCACTCCGGCCAAAACAAACAAACTATCACAAGTATTCAAAAGTGAAGGAAAAAATAATGAAAAGAAAAAAAGTTCAAAAGGAAGAAGGAAGAAACTAAGCACTATGATCCTTTGCAGTAGTTTCGGACTGATCAGCCTCGACTGTTGGTATTGTATCAGCCTTGGCAGACAGTTGCTTCAATTTCTCAGCCTGTATCTCGGCGTCTATTTTAAGAAGAGTCTTGTCCAGGCTCCTTTCGGTAGTAGCAATCTCGATCTCAGATGCGCCTCTTTCAACAGAGGTGTTTTTTAGGACCTTATCCTCCTCATCATCTTAAGTCAAGTCCAGGGCTTGCTCATTTAGAGTTGAGGACTTGATCCCAAAAGCTGCCACTTCTTCGGACTTGTTGGCCTTGGCATCTTCTTCTATCTCAGCCTCGTCCTCAAAGTGGCTTGGAGTAAGAGGGAATGGTAAAGCAAGTCAGCTGGTGTCGTGAAGAGGCGAGTTGTCAGGAACAGCCAACTCCTTCAATGCAGTCATCCATCCAAGGGTATAACCCTTGTTGCATGCCTGGTTGACTTGCTTCTTATAGGCGTTCTGGATATCGGTTGCCTCTTCAGCGTACGCTTTTTCATCAGCAGCTTTGAGCTCGGCTTCTTTTGTGGTGAGCGCCGTTTGGAGCTCCGTTTAAGCCTCAGCTTCTTTCTTCTTTGCTTTTTTTACTTCGGCCAGTGCGACCTCGGCAACATTTTCAGCTGCTTCGGCTTTTTTCTCGGCATTGCTTTTGGTGGCCAAGACAGCCTTGTTCTGGGCTAGCAAGCTTCGGATGCGAGCCTCGGCCTGGTTTAATGAAGAAAGGAGCTTGGATGCCTCATTTGTTTTGTCGGTCAACTCCTTCTTGAATGTCTCGGTCTTTACCGCAAAGGAGTGACCTTGCTGGATGGCCTGCAAGAAATGAAACAGATTAGTAAAAATTTGGCTAAGTATTGAAAAACTTTAAAAGATAAAGTAAAGAGACTTACCAAGATGCAATACTGCATCATTAGTGCATAATTTCATACTCCTTCAGCTCGGCTATGCAGTTGAGGTCAGCTGGTAGCAAAATGGCGGTAGAAATAGCAGTATCAACTTCCATACTATAGAGGGCGCTGTCCCCGGCTAACAAAGGTCGATCTCCTACCCTGACAGATGGGACCCAGGACTTGTCAGCTGGAAAAGCACCAGGGTGAGTAGAACCTTCGGGCCTCGTTTTTTTTTTTTTTTTTTTTTTTGTGGAGGTTTGTCGAATGCCTCAGCCTCGACAGGTTTCTTCTCGGACGCAGAGGTAGTCTTCTCTATTTTGGCCAATTTGGAAATTGGCACTGTGTTCTCGGACTCGACTTCAATGGCGGTGGCTTTGGCCTTGGCCCTTTTCACCCTTTTGACTTTGGGCTTGGGCTGGGTTTGAGAAGAAGAAGAGGAGTGGACAGACACCACCCTAGGGATGTCGGGAAAAAGGTTGTCTGGGATTATTTTTGTGCAGCCCATTTCGTCGGCTGTAGAGGCGACGGTGACTCTGGAGCCGAAATGAATTGCTGGTAGGGCTATAAGAGGGTTGGCTGGATTGTAAGCCAATGCCTCAGTTTCTCAGTGTCGACAGCTGCGAGTTCTGCCGGTAGGGGCATTCGGAGGACCTCGGTGTCGGCATCGGCAACAGTATCGGCGCTGGGGTAGAGGAATTAGCTGGGAAGCCGAGGTGGATGGATGCTCTATTGGATCTGAAGAAAAGGCCTGGTCTGGCCTTAGTGATAAAATGGCTGGTGGAGTTGTGGCAGAAGGAGGAGTCTTGCTTCGGCGGGGAACGTCAAAAAGGGCAGACTTGTTGGTTGGAATGTAATTGAGCAGTAGTAAGGCCTTACGTTTTTCAATAGGCAAGCCCAGTAGCCTTTTCAGATATGGGCTTGGAAAAAAGGTCTGGCAGAAGTCCTTTGATGGCTAGGGAAGAGTTGCAAAAACAACGAAACAAACATTAAAGTTGATAGATAAGTTGACGAGTCTTAACTTAGGTAGAGTTCTTACCATCACCCTTCTTAAACACTCCTCGGCGCAGTGGGAAGAGATGAAGATCGTCATCTGGTGCAAACTCCCAGTTGCCCAAGGCGATCGGATAGTCATCTCTTGCACCCTTGTTTGAATTTGAGAGGTCGGCTATAAGTTTGAAGGCGGTGGATTTGGGTTTGAGGTTATATATGTAGCATTTTTCAAACTTGAGGCCACACATGGTATAACAGAATTGGATGTCGGCTAATGTAATCCTAGCTTTTTCTCGGTGTGCTAGTTCCATTATGTCATCGATAACCCTATATGAATTTATGGCAAGTTGCATGGGGTTGAGTTTGTAATAGTGAAGGATATCTCGAAAGAGAGTGTCTAGGGGAAACCGAAGTCCACACTCAATGAATACAACAACGGGGAAGGGCATGGAGTCTCCATCAAGCATGATAGAGTCTTCCTCCCCAGCTAACCTCAAGTGGACGTCGGCTGAGATAGAGAACTCCCACCTAAAGTGCTCAAGCTTTTATTGGGTGTCTACCCTCCACCTGAACATACCCATAATGTCAGCTTAGTGAAGTTGGAGCAAGATTTTGGAAAAAAGTAACTGGTATAGGTCTAAAGACCTCGGCTAAATTCTAAACAAGCACTGGAACTAGGGCTTTTGATGATCTAAGGAGAATTTGTTTCAGTTTTACCTAAGTGTTTAGTTTCTAGGCAAATCCCAAACCAAAAAATTAAACACAAAAACAAAGGTGCAAGGGCAAGAATCTAGAAAACAAGTCAAAGAGAAACATAAAAGAACATGATTCAGAATCAAGAAAGCAACAGAGATTCAATAACATTGAGTAGGTGTGTGCAAATGTGCAAAAGTCAAGAGCAGTGACAAATTATTAAAGCATCAAACACATGAACAGTGCGTATGTATGTGCAAGAACCACAAACAGTGCATATAGACACAGAGATAGATTGAACAGCACAAATCGCAAACAAGAACGTTTGACATACTAAATGATGAGATTCAAGAAACCAGAAATGACTCATGATGACCAGAACATGAGGATAGACGAAAAATAGAAAATTGATTCAATGGCAACATGTGAGGCATTTAAATAGACATAATGTAAAATAGTATGGCGAAGAACGGTACAAGTTATTAGAAAATATAAACAGAAATACGAATAGAAATCAGGGACTTACTAACTGGTGCAGAAAAAGAAGACGCCGAAATGAGATACGCCGGAGTCAGACAACTTGAACAATCAGAGTCAAATGATGAAAGGCATACCGGTGGTGACGGAAGAGGCAGTCGTAGAGCTTTGAGGGTATAAAACTGGTAGTTTGGGAAATTTCTAGAGAGAGAAACTTTGAGCAGAGAGAGGGAATGCGAATTTGCAAAGTGAGAAGACGACGAGAGAGAGAGTCTTGTCAAAAACTGAAGAGGCAGCAAAAATGAAATGAATACACTTTGGGCGATGTGTTTGTCAGGCGATGTAAACAGAATCGACGCGGCCTGACATCTGTACGAACCAATGGGGCAAGGACACGTAGAGAGGAAAACGATTGAAAAGACTGTGTTTGACAGCTCATGCGCAGCCAAAGCTCTTGCAATTCTTGAAGTAATGAGGCCATGATCGAGGCCATAGAAGCGGTCTCGGTTGATAGGTTTAAAGAAATTGATTCTTGGTTCTTGATCCTTGGTAAAACGGACAGTTGAGTCCTGGTTATATGAAGCCGACGAGTCATGATCTTGGTCGAAGAGAAAAGTAAACTTTAGCTGACATGATATATGAACAAATGATGTAGGTTCCATCACCTCAGGTTGCTGAGGTAAAAAAAAACCCAGGGGGCAGTTGTGGGGACACATTTTATGAATGACAGCACGTACCTAAGGTGACGCCGAAGTGTTAACCGAGGTGCCACGTGACTTGGTCATACGCCGAGATGATCTTACCTAGGCCGAGGTTATCTGCGGAGATACCAGAATCCGAGATGAGTGGATAAGGGACAAGAGTCCTAGAACAGGGGAGGATCTCAGTCTGGATAAAGATAAAGCTCTTAGAGAGTTTATCCATATCTAGCTAAGAGTTCAGGATAAGCATTGAGCCTGAGTCCACTGAAGTGAGATTTTTACAGGGATCAGGTAAGTGATGGCTGTAAAAGCAGGGCACTCCCGTGGGTCTCAGGGAGGTGTGATATACTGTGAGCAGTAAGTTCTTTCTTGTGAGTTTAAGCATAATTTGCTATCTTTGAGAGATATTGATTACTGACTTGATCGTTGGAGTGCTCCTAGGTGGACGAACCATCGCCAGATTCTTATCTTTCTATGACAGGTTGTTCGGACTTAATCTATTCTACCAGTGCTCTCCAGCTGAGTTTCCTATTTGGTTGTATGGTCAAAAATCAACACCCACAAAACACTTACAGCATGTGTATTAGGTCCAACCAAAAGTCTTCATATAAATAGTCAATGAATCTTCTCCAATCCAAAACCAATAAAAAAAAAAAAAAAACACCCAAATCAAAGCTTTACGTTGTGTTTGATTGGGGAATTTAGATAGAGATTTGGAAAAGAAAATGAAAAATGTAGGTGAAATATAAATAAAATATACATACATTTCACATTGTTTCACACACCTTTTTCTTTTTCCTTTTCAAATCTCATCTTAAATCTTCCAACCAAATACAACATTAAAAAATTCAAAACTAAATTCTAGTTGATGAAATAAGAGTTTCCTTATATCCTAGTCTAATAAGTAATAGAATACATCAAAACCAAATCAATTATGACTAATATTTTGTCGCAATTTTTTTTTTTTTTTTGGGTAGGGGGTTCAATCAATAGAAGATTAATTACAAATATATGAATACTTAGGCCTCGTTTGGGAATAAGTTGTTTTAGTAACTTTTTGACTTTTTATGAAAAGATGTGCAGAAAAGTAAAGAGAGTGATGTGACAACTTATAGTGACTTTTTGACTTTTTAGCTAAAATAGAAAGTTGCCAAATGAGGCCTAACATTAAAATGAACAATTGTATATCTACAAATTTAACAACTAACCCAAAGAAACCACTTAACCCAACTCAACAATCACATAATACAACCTTCATACTAAAAGAGAAATAAAGGATATCAAATTCTTTTTCATATGATTTCAATTGTAACCTCATACCACAAAGTACTACACAACCACTAGGCTAACTTTCTTATTAAATATTTTGTTACAAGTTATCCACTCAATTATGAAAAGTATTTCAATGCCAATCCTCCATTCATGTTCAATAGGTATTTAAATTAAAATCTACAACTAAAAATTGCATTTAAGATTGCATAATTTTTCAACTACAAAATTCACATGGTTAGTGCTGTAAAGTTTTTATTTTTATTTTTAGTTGAAACATGGGTTAGGCAATCTAGGATGGATTCAAGTAGTCAAAGAATATATTATGTGGGAGTGGCATATGTATCTTATTGTATGTTTTCTTGCGAAATCAAATTGAGTATTAATAAAAAGAATATATATATATATATATTTTGTACATTTGCTGATTGGTTAGCATGTGAATAAAATATGAAAGAATACAACTGCAATTATATGAGATTAACTATGAGTTCATGTAAAATGGTAATATTTTCAATTTTAATTTTGACTTTTGGGACTTGAACCACAAATTGCTTTGAATCAATTAGATAACTTCATCCATCACTAAGGTCGCAAAAAGGTGAATTTGTTACTTGTCATATTTGGCTTCATGTTTACCTTTTTGCTTCATAAAAAAATTATAAATTAT
The DNA here is from genome assembly GCF_055761805.1 of Camellia sinensis. NCBI lineage: Eukaryota > Viridiplantae > Streptophyta > Magnoliopsida > Ericales > Theaceae > Camellia > Camellia sinensis. Next base: position 36,708,528 of record NC_138969.1, on the reverse strand, counting down.
AAATTTTAAAAAAAAGAAAAAAAAAAAGAAGTAGGAGGGAGCTACCAGCCATAGCAATCTTCCTTGGATGTGACTAAAAGAATCCTTACTCGATGTGAAGCCAGACAGAATAACTGCAGGTACTCTCTCAAAACAGAGTCATAACTTAACCCTAACTCTAAGACAGATTAAGCCATAACTTGACCCTAACTCTACAAAAGTCCTACTAACCAAAAGTTAAGAGTAAGAATAGATAGAAATCTCATAAAATTCAAAGAGTCAATCTGAGAGCCACTTGTTGAAACAATCTTTTATGTACAAATAAATTGAAACTAAATCAAACAAATAAAATAAATAACGTATCGAAATTATTTTACCAAACCGAAGAATAATAATAAAAGATCAAGTCGAGTGTGTAATACTCTGTCCTTAAGATAGTTCCCCCCGCTACGGTGCTTACAGTTAAATGGCGTCTATCTCGCAGGATACAATGATCTTTACAAATTTTAGTAGCACTCCAAACAATTTGTTTGGTGAACAAAACCTGTGTTCTAAACTCTCTGAATTTGTTCCTAAAATAATATGAAGAGTAATTGATGCAAAAAAACAAAAAGAAGGCAAAAGAAATGAATTTTTTAGAATGCCAAATCCTGGAATAGATCTGGAAATATATAGACCCGAACAGGTATATAATTTGAAGTGAACAGATACAAATTCAAATTGGACAGGCGCAACAAATAACTACCCAGCAGTTTCTATCTGTTGGAAAACTGCTGCAATTCAAAAACTTATCTGGCAGAAATGAATTTGTCCAGGTTCAAATAGATTTGAAAACTGTTTGAACAGTTTAATCTGTTTTGAAAAAATGGACTGGGAGAGGTAACAAAGGTCAAAAAATTAAATTCAAATTTTGAATTAATTGGAAAAAATTCAAATAAATTTTCTCCAAAAAATTAATATAATAACTGACTCGACCCACACCCGCGCGCGGCACAACTCGGCTCGGACGGGCAGCGGCGCGTGCGCGCGTGTGTGGTGGTTTGGGCTAAGGTTCACTTTGTCCATAACTCCTCATTTTTACAAACTTAGGGTGCCCCTTGAGGCCCAACCCAAGTGTTGTAATCTAGAGCTTATATACACACAAAAACTCTCTTAAAGTTTCAATGTGGGACAACCCATTTCAAAGAAACTTACATTTACTTCTTTAATTGTCTATTTTACGAACCCGAAAACGACGTCAACTTCTCATTCACTCATAAATGGTTTTGGCGAACCGTCTTCACCGTGTGACTTACCATGCAGCAAGACACATCACCTCTTCGAACCCACCCCAAAAGACGTTTAGGGCCCACTCAATTTTGGGCTCAAAGTTGACCCAAAATAAGCCTTATAAAACCAAATTTTCCAACAATCCCCTACATGAATGGAATTTGATGGAGAGAAAATGTAACAATATGATCTAAATACGGAGAGTAAAGAAATTGGAAGTATTCTGCAAAGGATAGGTAGCTTTTGGCTTTAAACCTTCCTTTGTAAAACATTATCGGATTTACTAGCTAACCAGTGAACATAATGTCTTGAACTGTTCAGCCGTTTGTGTAAACCAAGACAATAGAACTCACATAGCATATCCCCAGACACAGTTTAGTTCTCACTATTGTGTTCATTTTGACCCTGAACAACCTGGTCTTTCATGAGTGCTTTAAAGACTTGTAGCTCTTCACAAATCTCATAGAATCGGCCTAGTTCACACTCACATAGGTGATTCTTATGAAAAGTATCCTACCATACTCCACTAGGTTTACCTAGATATAAGAATTATTAAAATTTTACTTAACTTAAAATGCTGCATACATCACTATTTCATCCTAGAAATTGGTAGGAGTTTGACTCCCCATTGATCCTTCTGAGTCATACACAACTCGGTTGTCCCTTTGAACCTAGACCTTGGGATCTCCTGTCAACTAGGTTGGGTTGCCGTTGTGGTAACTCTTATTTAATAGGCTTAAGTCTCATTCACCTCGACGAATTCTCAACTAGCTCTCTTGCTAACCCTTTGGTTAGTGGATCCACTATGTTGTCTTTAGACTTCACATATTCAATGGAAATAATTCCATTAGAGAGTAGTTGTCTCACGGTGTTATGTCGACAACGAATGTGACGTGACTTACCGTTATACATATGACTTTGTGCTCTACCAATTGCTAATTAACTATCACAATGTATGCATATAGCAGGCACCGGTTTTGGCCACATTGGAATATCTTCAAGGAAGTGGTGAAACCATTCTGCCTCTTCCCTAGCTTTGTCTAAAACTATGAATTCTGATTTCATAGTAGACCTAGCAATGCAAGTCTGTTTGGAAGATTTCCAAGAGACAGCCGCTCACCAAGAGTAAAAATATACCCATTGGTGGATTTTGAGTCTGTAGTGTCCGATATCCAGTTTGCATCACAGTATCCTTCAAGTACTGCTAGATATCTAGTATAATTAAGCCTAATGTTACGAGTAAATCAGAGATATCTAAGAACCCTTATAATAGTTTTCCAGTATTCTACTCCTGGATTACTCGTATATCTACTTAATTTACTTACTACATAAGCTATATCTAGGCGAGTGCAGTTCATCAAGTACATTAAGCTTCTAATAATATGGGCATACTCTAATTGAGAAATACTTTCCTGTATATTTTTAGAAAGAAACAAATTAACATCCACAGGTGTTCCAGTAAGATGGTGATCATCTTTGCTGAATTTGTCAAGTATTTTCTTAATGTAATGAGATTGTGACAAAGCATAACCTTTTGATGTTTTGATAATTTTCATACCAAGAATTACATCAGTAATGCCTATGTCCTTTATGTCAAAATGTTTATTCAACATTTTCTTAGTAGTTTTTATCATTTCATTATTACTACCTATGATGAGCCTATCAGCCACATAAAGACATACTATAACATAACATTTGTCTGTGTTTTTAATATAAACACATTTGTCACACTCATTAATTTTAAATCCATTTGACATCATTACCTTGTCAAATTTCTCATGCCATTGCTTTGGCGTCTGTTTTAAACCATATAATGATTTAACCAATTTATACATTTTCTTTTCTTTTCCTGGAACTGAAAATCTTTGTGGTTGTTCCATGTAAATTTCTTCATCTAACTCACTATTTAAGAAAGCGGTTTTAACATCCATTTGATGAATTTTTAGATTGTACAACGATGCAATAACAATTAGCATTCTAATGGATGTTATTCTAGTAAGTAGTGAGTATGTGTCAAAATAATCAATACCTTCTTTTTGTCTAAAACCTTTGACCACAAGTCTTGTCTTGTATTTGTCAATAGATCCATTCGATTTCATTTTTCTCTTGAAATCCACTTGTACCCAAGAGGTTTACAACCTGGTGGCAAAGCTACCAATTCCCAAGTGTGATTTTGCAAGATGGATTCAACTTCACTATTGATAGCTTCTTTCCATAAAGGTGCTTCAAGATTGGACATAGCTTCTTTAAAAGTTAAAGGCCCATTTTCTAACAAAAATTTTAGAAAATCTGGACCAAAAGACTTTGAGGTTCTAGCACGTCTACTACGTCTAGGTTCCTCTTCCTCATCTTGATCTATCTCTTGCTCTTGTTCTTGATCATGTTCTTAATCCTGACCAGTAATAACGTCATGAGATCTTTTATTAGTACTAGTCTCTTGTCCAGTTTTATTCGGAAACACATGTTCAAAGAAAGATGTATTCCGAGATTCAATAATAGTATTTACATGTATTTCAGAATGTTCTGATTTATGAATCAAAAACTGATATGTACTACTATTCTTGGCATAACCAATGAAAATGCAATCAATGGTTTTAGGACCTATCTTAGTCTTTTTAGGATTAGGAATAGCCACTTTAGCCAAACGCCCCCACGCTTTTAAGTATTTGTAGGATGGTACTCTTCCATGCCACAATTCATAAGGTGTTTGATTTACTTTCTTTTGGGGTACTTTATTTAAAATATAATTAGCAAAAAGTATTGCTTTCCCCCACAAGTTATGAGGTAATCTAGAACTTATTAACATTGCATTTCTTTTAAAGTCCTATTTTTCCTGTCAACAATTCCATTTTGCTGAGGTAAGTAAGGAGCAGTGGTTTAATGAATTATTCCATGTTCTTTACAAAATTTACCAAAAAGTGATTCATATTCACCACCTCTATCACTTCTAAGTTTCTTAATTTTCTTACCAAGTTGATTTTTAACTTCATTCTTATATCTGTAGATATCCCCGAACGCCCCGGGAGGGAATCCCGTTTTGTTCATTTGGGCTTACTACAGTTCGGACTCAAATGTCACGGTTCTTAATCTGATCTTACAATGTGCGATGTGAGATTGATAAATCACCAAAGAGTCCAAATCTGGCAAATCGTTTTGAAAACAGATTTTTAGAAAGAAGTGCCAAACATGGACTGTTTTTCCAGATACAGAGTCGCCACCTAAATATTTTATTTTGGAGGAATTTAGGAAACCCTGACTCGTTGCCTAAGGCCACGTGTCTGTCATCACCAAAGTTGCCTCGGCTCGGGAACTTAGGTACGATTGGGGAAGGTCAGCTATGAGCACCCCCGCTCGCCCGATCAAAGATCGGCCACTACTAAACATGATATCTCGTTTTTGAAAACACATACATTCTTATTCCGATTAATTAGCTAGAATTACTATGTGATGCGCGCAGCAAAACAAGTATAGACTAGATCGCCTAATTTGGAACAAAGCATCGCATATCCGTTTGTTTGGAAAATGATTTGCAGTTTGCTACTCGTAAGTAGGCTAAAACACGGATTTCAATGAATTATCTCAATTCAAGCAATCCAACCTTCACCCACAGGCATTTAGGCAGTTATATCACGTAAGCAGATAGCCTCATGGTAAGCATGTTGTCATGGCAACACTCACACACATGCAAGGATGCTAAAGCGTAAATGCTTACCTAGTACTCCGAGCCAAAACAAAAGCTAGTTAGTAATCAAATGTATGATCCTAGCTCATGTTAAGATGGCTAATGCAACGCATGCAAAATGCAACTAGAAATAGGCTCGGCTATTCTAAGATGACATATGAAATACAACAGATAGCATGTATTCAACTTTGGAATGGAAAATACAATGCAGTTAGTATGATGCGCCGAGCCCGGTGCATGCAATACAGATGAATGATGCAAACATGCGAGCATAAGGATGCTAATTGAAATATGCCCTAGTACTAACCATCAAAAGCAGGTAAGTAAAAGGGAGAAAGAAGTGGAGGTTGGAAAATATGCATCACACACACACACGCTTATTACATAATTCGCCCTCTTTCGGAGGGACCAAAAGAATAATACAAATTAATTAAATAACAAGCTAATTAAATATTACACAACCACTTAACTAATTAAACAAAATTAATTAAGTTAAGAAAGCAATAAAACAGCCTCGGGAAGAGGGTCAAATGCACACATGCTCGGCTTCGCTCGAAAATCCAACGTCATGCTCATGTTGCCTCTGTTTACACTGCTTTATGCCTCTGAAAATTGCAAAAGTCCCAAGGTTGGTTCTGGAACACTCCCTGAACACTGTGGGATGTCACCGACCAAGAGGAAACATCACCGGCCATGGGAAATTGGTCATCAACCAAAAGTATGGCTCTCGGCCAAAAATATGTAGTCGGCCGGCACTCAATGTGATTGGTCGGTTATCCATTCCTGCAGAATCCTGTTTGGCAGCAGCAGAGGACAAACAGAGCATGGCAAAGCATTTACGATGCAATATTTGCACAACCAACCTCCTTATCATGTTATGAACTCATGGAAGGATGGTCCTCGACCCTCGGGCCACCAATCACGCATTTCGATGCATGATGGCCCAAGAGGCCAAGTGTGCATTTTAATGTCAAATGTAATGCACACAAACACATAAGGCCCCTAATCTCTATCATGATTGATCAAGAGGGATGGGATGCATGCAATGATATGCAACCTAAGCATGCAATCTAAGCATGCAATATGAGCATGTGAACAAGTATGCAAACATGCAAGCATGTAACAAGTATGCAAGCTAACAAGCATGCAAAGTGCAACTTAAACATGCAAGTATGCAAGACATGTAACAACATGTTAAGCAACTTAATCAAAGATGCATGCCAAATGCGATATCACTTAAACATGCAACAACATATTAATAAGCCAAGTATATAACAACATGCAAGGCGAGCATGCAAGAACATGCAAAGGATGGACTTACACCAAGATGGATAGCTCTCTAATAGGTCCAAAACAGTAGCCATATGAGATGAGAACAAGGCCCAAGATTTATGCAAACATGCGCAATGCAAGGGCTCCAAGCTTAAGGCACAAAATGCAACTCTCCAAGAGAAATGCAAGGATGAAACATGGCATACAATGGCATACATTCCAGCTCTGAAATGGCATATTAAATGATTCCAAAATGACTCCGAAGCATGCAAACACTCATGATATGCATGGTAGGGGCCTCAAAACCCAAGACTAGCCTAAGCATTTACACTATAGCTATACAAAGCATGAGTGATATGGCCATGGCAGCCCAAAACAGTCCTAGGATAGCCCAAAATAAGCATAAAATCATGTTAGAGTAAAGCCAAAATATGCTAGGATGATGAGTCAAAACATCATGCACAAGAAGCTAGTAAACAAGATTTGTTCTACACCTATATGGAGCATGCAAAGGATGACCAAACCAACTATGGATAGGGTCATGATATCTCAAAACATTACGAAAAACATGCTGAAATGTAAACCAAACAAGCTAACAAGACATGACAAAGCATGAAGCATGTGAAGCTAGTTTAGGGGATTTACACTACAAGTGTATGAAGCATTCAAGGGGTCACTAAACCAGCCCAAAACAGATTCATGACATGCCAAAATATGACCAAATACCCACAGAAATGTATCCAATACATGCAAGAATGAGGTGCTACTTTGAAAAGCTATGAAGGGGGTTGCTCTACACACGCAAGAGGCAAGCCTTAAATGACAAAAAAAACTTTGGAAAGAGTTCAAGAAGGCCCTAAAACTCACTGAAAAAGGCCTAAACCAAGCTCAAGAAGTGTGCAAATATGGGCTCCTTTGTAAGGCCAAAAATGCAAGTAAACAAGACAATAAGGAGAGGGGATGGCCCTCTCCTTCTTAGAACCTCAAAATACCATCCCCACCACTGAAATCCCTTTGGATTTCAGTGGTGAGAAGGCCACTACAAGGTGGTCCCGAAACTCACAAAAAAGGCACAAAAATAAGGCCAAACAAGGCCTAAGAGGGGGTAGACAACCCCAAACACAAAAGTGGTCTTAAACAAACTTCAAAAGGAGCTCAAAATAAGACTTTTTTCAGATTATGAGAAAGCTCAAAAATGCTTTCAAGTATGGCTAAAGATGAAGCAAAATAAAGACCAAAAGAGGGTAAAGTGTTGTCACCCTTGCAGCTCAGCAAAACAACCACTTCTCTGGACCAAAACCAGCTCCTTAAGCCCTCTCAAGACCTTCCAAGAACCTTAGGTTGATGGTGAAAGGGTTAGGCTATGAGATGGTGTGCAAAGGGCCAAGAACATTCACTCTTCTGAGCCTAAATGTAGAGATGCAAGGAGAGATATGTGTATAAGCCTTAGACAATTTTTTTTGGAACCCTTGCAATGGAAGAGGAGCTCTTCTTTTATAGAGGAACAAAGGTCCAAGCTTCTTGGAGAAGCTTGGAGCAAAGGGGCCAAGCTTCTTGAGGAAGCTAGAGCAAAGAGGTCAAACTTCCTCAAGAAGCTAAGCAAAGGGTTCAAGCTTCTCTAAGAAGTCAAAACAAAAGGGTCAAGCTTCTTGGAGAAGCTAGAGTAAAAGGGTCAATGCTTCTTGGAGAAGCTAAAAAGATTCAAGCTTCTTGGAGAAGCTAAAACAAAGGTTCAAAAGGTTCAAGCCCCCTCAAGAAGCTAAAACCAAGGGTTTAAAAGCTTCAGACTTCCTCAAGAAGCTAAAACAAGGGTTCAAAAGGTTCAAACCTCCTCAAGAAAAGGTCTTGGCCAGAAAAAGTGGCCGATTGATCAAAACAATAGCCGGCCGACCCAAAACATTGCTGACCGGCCAACACCTTTGGCCGGTAGCCAAAAAACAGGGCCGGTGGCCTCAAGCCATGGCCGGTGAGGTGTGGGGATGGCCAACAAGCCATTCCCTGCCCTCAGAGGCAAAAATCCAAGTGCTTGGTCTACAACCAAGCACAAAACAGATAAGTTAAGAGATCTGGAGGCAAGGCGCGTAGCCGAGACCCCCGAGAACTCAAAACGAACACGAGCATGGATGATCATCGAGTGTTCAAACGATGACGTCCAAGTCTTGAGGACGGTCAAAAATGGAGTGTCTACAATATCGAATGAAAGTTTCCAAAGTTTCATCCTTGGTTCGAATTAAATAAACATAACTATATCTAGTATAGTCATTGTACGGGGAGCAAATATTCCGGCAAGCCCGTACTCCTTTCTTCCGAGCTCCGTTTCTGTCCGATCACCTGCGAGCAAGTAACGGTGAGCTACCCGGCGGTGTGTGGCCGGAAAACCCCTCCGACGGTCAAGTTAGCACACACCTTAGGATAAAGAGAGAGAGAGAAGAGTGTTGGAGTGTAGGAATTCCTTACAGAATGTTCGTCTCTTGTGTATGGGGGGCGCAGACATGCTTATATACCCTCTGTGCCCCATATCCACTCCCAGTCATCTCCTGACACGTGGCTCCGCTATCCCAACTGTCAGCATAAACCTTGCTGAACATCACCTAATCTTAACTGTCTGCCTTCTCAGCTGGAGCTCGGCAGCCGAGCTTCTCTATCCACGATCGTGCTATGCGTCATACCCAAGCACTTCACTGGCTAAGCCCAAGGAGGACCGGGCTAGGCGGCATCTCGGCAAAGCCTAGCCCGGGGCACCTCTTGTGGTCGTCCTTCCTGCCGATCAAACGATTACCTCGGCTGACCACGCCTTTCTGGGCGCCGGTCACTCAGCTTGACTGGCTCCACCATCGCCTAATCAAGCAGCTCGTTCCAACCGAGCACTGCCTTGCCGAGCAGCTTCTTTACAGTCTGGGGCGGCACATACTTGGCCCAACTCTTGCCCGGCCCAAATCCTGGCAGCCCATCTCCGGCGGATCGCCGGTCATCTTGGCCCCATGCACCATTAGGCTCTCAACCTGCTCGGCCGTTGCCTCGGCCTAATTCCAGATCATAAATATCCCTCTCAATTGCCCCTTAATTCCGTCCGCGCAAGCGTGACTGGGATTACCTATACTTCGACCGAGGTAACATTTCTTCGGTCTTCAAAATGCCGAAGGGCGACCGGGCTAGTTAACATTACTGTCCGCAAACTTGCCTGGTTATACTCCTCGGCTGGCGTCCTCTTCTTTGAAAGTAGCCCGGTTGGCTTTTCGACTCTTCAACCTGTCTCTTCAGTTCTGACGGCGCCATAAATGGGACACGTGGCGGGCTGCCATTGGTTTTCGAGCAGCCAACCCGCTGTTTTGCCAGAATTTGAATTTGGGCGGTCTCTTTTGTCTATACACATAAGACCCTTTGTCCTCATTTTCCTCCTACTGTCTTTCTGCAATCCGACTCGACAGAGCTCTAGCATCTTCCTCCAAGCCCCGCTTGCCATTCTTTGCGTTTGTGCTCGAAGGAAAAGTAATTACCCCTCACTGGTAAGACCTTCAATCCCTCTTTTGTTGCTATCTTCTTTAATATTTCACACATTAGGGCACTAAAACTTAGTTCTTAGGGCATAGGCCATAGAAACCGTCCTAAACCTCCCACTATTCTTGGTGTTCTTCATTTTTCGTGAAGAACACTAAAGAACTGGGGCGGATCGGGCTCCTAGTCTTCATTTGATCCAAAAAACCAATCTAACCGAGCAAATAACATGTTTGTCTCAACCCCAGCAAAAACCGAGATAACGAAAGGAATTGGTCGCTCAACCGGGCTAATATCTGGTCTGATTGGGCGACCGAGCTCCTTAGTTAACTTAGATGACCGAGGTGGTTTGGCACTCTTAATGACCGAGCTAAAGTCCAGCTCCCTTCGCGCGACCGCGCTCACACTTACACTTGCCATCATTTTCTTGCAGAATCCAAGGGGACCACTGTCCATTCCTGAGGCTCTCAGGGCCGAGCAACAACCAATTATCACAGTGCCAAACCCCTCAGCCGAGCTACCCTAGTCCGACCATAAATGGGGAAATTCCATTTCCTAGTGGATACTCCGGCCGCGCTGGCTGTGTTCAGGGAGGAGTACGGCATCCCGACCGATGTCCACCTGGAGCTCGCAGAAGAAGAGACCACGCCTTGGGGTAGAACAGAACAATGCCCCTTCACCGTGATGTCGATCGTCGAAGGAGGCCTTCGCTTCCCACTGAACCCACTTATCACCAAGTTCCTCCGCCGTACCGGACTGGCACTGACACAAGTGTCCACCAACACTTATTGAATTATCAATGGTGTCCATGAACTGAACAATCGGCTAGGCACCAACTTAGGTCTAGCCGAGATATTGAGGCAATACATGATGGGTCACACCGGCGACGGCCTAGCCTATTACTTGAAAATCAGACCGGGCAAGGAGAAAATTGTAACCGGCACCCCGAATAAAGATTTGCACGACGATGATTTTTTCTGGGTGTCGGGCAATTACGAAACAGCTGAGGTACCGTGCTGGTTTATAAGCAAGGACTTCGGTTCCTCATGTAAGCCGCTCAGACTTGCTCGGTCAGCTTACTTATTTATTCTGTAATTAACCGGTTTTCCTGTTTCCCTTGCAGCAATCCAAGCCTTGCAGGCCAACTATCAATTTCCCAACGTAGAGGCAATACGGACCGTGCTCCGCCATCGTCACCGAGACTGCAATGAACTGCTCGGTTACACCCCAACCTACAGGTACTCTGCTCCGCCCCGGAGTAAAGTAACAGACTTCCTCCGTGCTCCATCGCCACCTCCAGATCCTACCCTTCCTGGCATCCCATTAATCCGGTTGACAGACGAACAAGAAATGGCCAAAAGAAGCAGAATCAAAAACCTTCTCACTGTAACCTCGGCCGAGATACCGAGCGTCGTCACCCGCTCCCCGGCTGCCGGTCAATCAAGTGCCGCCGTGGTCGTCTTAGCTTCTCCAGCCGCCGGGCAGTCTAGCAAAGAAACACGCCGGGCTGGCAAAAGACCACGGGCAGATCCCTCTGCCGAGCTCGTCGCCGAACTGACAACCAAGCAACCTGTCGAAACAGTCAGCCCTATCCCAGCATGGCGGCCGCAGCTGAAGCACCGGGGTCAAGACATCCCGGCCACGGCTTCGATCAAGGGCAATAAAGAGCATTTGCTCGCCTTCGATCTTACCAAAGCTTTTCTTCTACCGAACGACGTGGTCGGCAGCGATCATGTCCCTGACACTCGGTTAATAAAATCATCAGTGAAGTCTATGGCTAGGGTAAGTCAATATGCCTCTTAAATTTTCAAAAGTGTTTGCCCGGTTCCTTCTCTAATCAACTTTGCTTCTTGCAGGCCATTCAGAAACAACACCTGGTAATGGAGCGCATCCATAGACTTCGGCAAAAGGCCAATGACGCAGCCAGCCAAGTCCAGAGCCTCCAAGCCGAGCTCGGCCGGGCAAAGTCTTCACTTGAGATGGCTAATGCAGACAACAACAGACTGCTCGGTCAGCTGGATGCGGCCGTGAAAAAACAGGATGAGCTCCAGACCGAGCTAAACGCGCTCAAAAAGTCGCGGAAGAAAGACTGCCGGGCTGCTAACAACGCCGGCTTCAACGAAGCCGAGGAGAGCTATAAGAAACAATTCTTTGCAACACAAGACATTTACTTCAAAGCTGGCTGGAAGTCCGCCTGCGAGCATCTCGGCCAGGGCTCTGACACCGACGTATTTGCCAATCCTCCTCCTGCGTTCCTACCGGTCTACCTCGTGCCTTACACAAACGACGTCTTCAGCGCGTTGCAAGCTGAGGCCGAGGAAGGGCTTGAAGAGGGAGACGCCGAGACAGATGCAGAGGCAGAGGATGCCGAGGTGCAGGAGCAGCCCGGCCATGACGAGCCTGGTGCCCAAGACAACAGTCAAACCATCAACCTTGAGGCCGCCGAGGACGAGTTTACCAATCTCCCCCCTTTAGTTTAGTTTTCTTTTCTTTTTGTATGTTTGCTTTCTGCGTTTCTGATGTAACCGGGCTCTGTCCCCACCTTTTGTATTGACTTTCTATCAATGAAAAACTCTAATTTTGCCAAGTGTTTGCACGGTTGTCATCAATTCCATCTTCAGCGGTTGAAGTACTTAAGCAGAACAAAACAGCAACTTCCTAAACCGAAATAACCATCTCAGTTGGTAATAACAAAGTTGAACAAATCACCAACTCTTCCAACCAAAGTAAATCATCTCAGTTGGGAATAGCAGTTGAACAAATCACCAACTCTTCCAACCGGGATAAATCGTCTCGGTTGGGATTCCCAAGTTGGACAAAACACCAACTCTTCCAACAGGAGTAAACCATCTCGGTTGGGAATCCTAAGTTGGACAAAACACCAACTCTTCCAACTGGAGTAAACCATCTCGGTTGGGAATCCTAGGTTGGACAAAACACCAACTCTTCCAACCGGAGTAAACCATCTCGATTGGGAATACTAAGTTGGACAAAACGCCAACTCTTCCAACCGAAGTAAACCAGTTGGACAAAACACCAACTCTTCCAACTGGAGTAAATCATCTCTATTTTTACATTAAAACAACAGTCCAAGTGCTAAAGCAAAATGACTTCTATATATTGACAAAAAGAATTACATTTTGAAGTGCAAGCCAAAAAATTCCTTTGCACAAGAAAAGAAAGCAAAAACTTAGAAATAATACAGTTTCAGGTTGGCGGCATTCCATGGTCGGGGTATTGCTCTTCCCTCTAAATCCTCCAAGTGGTAAGCCCCCTTGCCCGCCAGACCGGTGATCTTGTAGGGTCCTTCCCAATTTGCCCCTAGTTTGCCTTCACCTGGCACCAGGGTGTTGCCCATAACTTTCCTCAAAACCCAATCACCAACTTTGAACGGTCTGGGGTGTACCGTCTTGTTGTACTTCTTTGAGAGCTCTTGTTGGTATGCAGCTACATGGATGAGGGCCTTCTCTCGACGCTCTTCCACTAGGTCCAACTCCAAGGCAATAGCCTTGGCATTCAGTTTGGGCTCGAAACTCTCACTTCTTAGGGTGAGCATGCCAACTTCCAGAGATATGACCGCCTCCATACCATAAGCCAAAGCAAATGGAGTTTCCCCGGTAGATCACCGCGGGGTTGTTCGGTATGCCCAAAGGACGCTGGGTAGTTCCTCAGCCCATTTTCCCTTTGCCTTCTCCAGTCGTTTCTTCAACCCATCCAGTATAGTCTTGTTCAATGTCTCGGCTTGACCATTACATTGCGGGTAAGCCGGGGTGGAGTTGTAGAATTCAATAGCCCCCACATGGCGAAGGGCCAAGGACTGGTGAGGGGAAGAAGTTCCCTAGCAGGCTGATGGATCTGATGGGCGAATTTCTGGCATTTTTCGCACTTGCGGACGTATTTTTGTGCGTCGGCCTGCATGCACGGCCACCAGTATCCCTGCGAAATAGCTCGGTAGGCCAAGGACCTGCCCCCTATGTGGTTGCCACAAATCCCTTCGTGAATTTCGTACAAGAAGGCCTCCACACTACTCGGGTGCACACATTTTAGATAAGGACCAGTGAAGGAATTTTTATACAACGCACCAGATGGAGAGAGCCAAAACCGCTCTGACTTCACCCGGACTTTGTGTGCTTCTTTCTTGTTAGTTGGTAGAGTCTGGTCTCTAAGGAACAAGATTAAGGGGTCCATCCAGGAAGGACCTAGCGCGGCGCAGAGTAGATCCGTCTGCCCGGTGTCTTCAATGCTTGGCTGTGGAAGAAAGTCAATTAACAGGGGGTTTGGAGACCTACTATCTACCATCGACGCGAGGCCGGCCAATTCATCAGCTCGGCTGTTTTCTTCACGGCCAATCTGTTGGACTCTGATTGCCTGAAACTGCTTGATGTGCACCCTGACCAGAGCTTGGTACTTCGCCATTCTGTCATCCTTTGCTTCGTAAATCCCAGAGACTTGGTTAACCACAAGCTGGGAATCACTGTACACTAATAGCTCGGCAGCCTTCATTTGAATAGTGCTCTTGAGCCTGGCGAGAAGGGCCTCGTACTCAGCCTCGTTGTTAGATGCTGGGAAGCCAAGCGTGATAGAATGTTCAATGGTTAGGCCATCCGGGGAGATAAGAACGATACCTAGGCCGGCACCATGACGGTTGGACGCTCCATCAACAAAAAGCTTCCACATTTCCCCCACAAAAAGCTTCCAACAGTCTGATGGGTCCTGAGAGTTGCGAAGGGCAATGGGATCACAGTTTCTTGGCTGTCTGGTTTCAAGTTCCGTGTTGATTGGTTCCACTCCAGCCCCCCTTGGTGATTCGGCACCGGACTCAGCAAGTCGGTCTACAATGCTTAAGTCCGTAGGCGAATCACTTGGTTGCGGTATTATGTCGGCCGCAGGCTCTGTGCTGAGTAGTTCCATCACTTCACCTTCTGACGACGCGGTACCGGACAGAGTGGGTAGGACAACAATATCCGACTCCGTCATCGCGTCACCGGTTGGTTGAATTGTACAAGTTGAGGGTACTACGGTGGGGCGCGCAAATTCCGCGTCGACAACTCCACCCAATTGTGGTATCTTGGTCAGGCTTGCAGTCCCTTCTTCGGCCGCGGCAATATCGACCAGGCATACCGGATGAGTTCCTAGCGAGAATTCAGCAACGAAATCGGCCAAAGTTTGGGCCTTTATGGCTGTGCGCGGTTGGAACTTTACATCAAACTGTCCCAATTCGACCGCCCATTTGAGAATTCGGCCAGAAAAGTCCGCCCGTTCAAACAAGGCCTTAAGGGGAAACTCGGTCAGTACGATGATGGTATGGGCGTGAAAATAATGCGCCAACTTCCTTGAAGCCATCATCAACGCCAACGCAAGCTTTTCCAGCGGCAAGTACCTCGTCTCAGCCGGCAGCAAGGTCTTACTGACATAAAAAATTGGGAGGTGCTTGATTCCTTCAGCTCGGACTAGCACCGCACTGACTGCGTGCTGGGAGACGGCAAGGTAAAGGTAGAGTTCCTCACCCGGCTTTGGTGTAACCAACAGTGGCAGAGTAGACAGATATTCCTTGAGCTCGGCCAAAGCTCGATCGCACTCTTCGTCCCACGAGAACTTTGACTTCAAAGCTTGAAAGAAAGGGCAGCAGCGATCTGATGACCGACTTATAAACCGATTAAGCGCGGCGGCCATCCCGGCCAGGTACTGCACGTCCTTAACCGAGCTGGGCTGCTTCAACTCTTGCACGGCTCTGATCTGAGTAGGGTCTACTTCGATGCCTCGGTTCATGACTAGGAACCCCAAAAATTTTCCGGATCCCACGCCAAAGGCACATTTTGACGCATTCAAGCGCAGCTTGTGCTTCTTTAGAATGGCAAACATCTCGGCTAAGTCGGACAAATGGTTTGCCTCATGTCGGCTCTTTACCACCATATCATCGATGTAAGCCTCCATTGTTCGGCCAAGCAAAGGAGCAAACATTTTGGTCACCATCCTCTGAAAGGTTGCCCCGGCGTTCTTCAAACCAAAAGGCATGACTCGGCAGCAGAAGAGTCCCCTTGGAGTCGTGAAAGAGGTGATCTCTCGGTCAGGCCCATGCATGGCGATCTGATGGTAGCCGTGGTAGGCATCCAAGAAACTGAGCGTATTATGTCCAACCGTCAAGTCCACAAGTTGGTCAATTCGCGGCAAAGGGAAGCTATCTTTGGGACAAGCTCGGTTGACTGTCTTATAGTCGACACAAACTCGCCACTTTCCATTCTTCTTGGGCACCACTACTGTGTTGGAAATCCACCGAGGGTAGTGCACTTCCTGAATTGCTCGTGCCTCAAGCAGGTTCTTCACCTCCTCTGCAACTACCTCGGCATGATGCAATGCCGATCTCCTTGTTCGCTGGATGACTGGCTTTGCTCCAGGGAAGACGTTAAGGTGATGGCAGATAAAACTTGGATCGAGGTCGGGCATGTCATAAGGCGACCATGCGAAGACTTCGATGTTGGCAATCAAAAACTCAACCATCTCGGTTCTCTCTTGGGCAGTAAGGCTGGAACCGAGCAGGAAGAACTTATCCGGCTGCTCTATATCGAGTCGCACCTCAACCAGGTCCTCCACAGCTTTGTCCTCTGCCTTAGTGCCCACATCCTCCAGAACTCCTCGGTCTTCCGGTCCTTCTACCATTTGCACGAACCCTTTGGCAGCCCGGCTGCCGTTCACCGCTACGAAGTACTGTTTGGACATGACTTGATCCCCCCAGATCTCCTCGATTGCCCCCATAGCCGAGGGGAATCTCATCACCTGGTGGTAGGTCGACGCTACAGCTTGCATAGCGTGAAGCGATCCCCTTCCAAGGATAAGGTTGTACGTCGAAGGCACTTGTAGCACCCAAAACTCCACTTGCTTCACCACGGATCCCGCTTTGACCGGCAGGATAATCTTTCCCAAGGGCCACTCCGGCTGCGAGTTGAAACCAACCAGTGGCGAAGTTGCCGGAGCCAAGTCTGTCTCTCGAAGTTTAAGCTGCTTGAACGCATCAAAATACATGATCTCAACCGAGCTTCCCTGATCGATCAAGATCCGTTTAACATCAAATTCCCTGACGCGTAGTGTTACTACTAGGGCATCGTTGTGCGGCATCTGGATACGCTCTAGATCCCTTGAGGTGAAACTAATCGCGTCTCTTTCTTCAGTCTTCTCTCTTTTGATGGCAGGCTGTACCGACAAAACTTCCCTCATATGCTCTGCCCTTTTTATCATGCCCCGGAGTTCGCAAACACGCTCCGGTTCCACGATGCCATGGATGACATTAATAACTCCTTGTGGTGGCGCGTCTCGGTCATCCTGTCCCCTGGGATCGTCCGGAGCCTGATTCGGTTTTACGCCGCCATCAATGTAAAGGTCTAGATACCTGGCCGCGACCAGCTCTTCTAAGTGTTGCCTCAAAGGCAAACAATCCTCAGTCCGGTGGTCCCTCTCCCGGTGGAATGTACAACGATACCGCGGATTGTAGCCCTTCTGTCCATCGCCCAACTTAGTAGGAAACCGGACATACTCCTCGTCTCGGATTTCACTAAGTATGCGATAAATCGGAATCTTGAAGACCGTAGTGATGCTAGTTTTTGCCTTCAATCTTCTGTTGGTATCCGCAACATCATCTCGGGTGTAGTCATCCTGATCGTTCCGACGTCCTCTACCTCGGTTCTTACGATTCGAGCCATGGTCTGATTCCTCTGCTCTGTCACTTGAGCGGCTGGACTCTAGCCCAACTACGTGCACTTTGCTGCTGTCTTCTTGTCTGTTGCTACCGGAGTTGACTTCACGGTAGAGGCTGACGCATCATCCTCTACTCGAATGTGCTCATTGATCCGCTGCATGAGCTGGCCCATGGAGGTCGGTTGGTGCATGGTGAGCGAGTCCCGCAATCTATGTCCGACAGGGAGACCACGCTTGTATTGAGTGATTGCAAGGTTGCCCGGGCAATCCAAGATCTCGTTGAAGGTTTCCCAATACCTTGAGTTGTATGCCTTCAGTGTGTCGCCCGGTTCCATCTTGACACTTAGTAAGTGATCGACTTCCTTTGGTGTTTTTGTGTTGGTTTTGAAGCGTGTAACAAACGCCTCGGCCAACTGATGCCACCTTTGTATGCTCCTTTCCGGCAACCTCTCGAACCACTTTAAGCCCAGTTCACCTAAACTTGACGGGAAGATTAAGCACATGAGTCCGTCATTTCGCCTATGTCCGGCCATAACCGGTCGGAAGTGGCTCACATGCATGTAAGGATCAGTTTTTCCGTCGTAGAGTGTGAACTTAGGCTGGTAGAAGCCTGCCGGAAGCGGTGTTGTTTCTATTTCCAGGGAAAAAGGGGTGGCACTCAGCCTGGCCAAGTCCGTATCTTCAAAGAGTGGCACTGCTTGGCGGGGTGGAGGCATTCCGACCTCCTCGCTGGCGTGAACCCCATAGGATAGCCGCTGGAACGCCGGTATCCTCTAAGCTTCGCGCCGGCGAGCCCGTTCCTTTAAGACTGCTCGCAAATCCTCTGAATGAGCGGTGTAAGAGTACCTCGACGTCGTCACCGGACGTGAGGGTTTGTAGGTGCTGTCTTGCGCGCTAGACTTTTCTACATACGCGTCGGAATCGCCGACCTGGTAACTTCTGGTAATAGATATGGACTGAGTGCGTCGCTGACTCTGACCGCCTGGACGGCGGGATGGGGTGCACTCACTGTGGTCACCCACTCCAGCTACACCTTTACCTTTGACATGCCGCTTCAGATCCTCCATCTCCGCCGCCATTCGCCGGATGACAGCGTCTTGGTCCCTCAACTTATTTTCCAGATGTCTGGCGTGTGAGTCTCTCCTCCGCCGGTGACCGTCTGGACTCCGTGAATGACCATGACTTCTTCCGTGCTTATCCCGCGCGTTTCCTGACTGTCCTCCGGTGGGCGTCCCCAAGTCTGCCATTGGATGGATGGCGGGAGGGCCTTCTCTCCTTCGGGTGAACTCCGGTGTGGCTCCGTCTATGGCAGACAACGGAAACGCATCGTTGTTCGCCATGGACGGCGATCAGACGAGCCTGGAAGACAAGGTTTTGTCTGTCAAACTTCCCACAGACGGCGCCAATTGTACGGGGAGCAAATATTCCGGCAAGCCCGTACTCCTTTCTTCTGAGCTCCGTTTCTGTCCGATCACTTGCGAGCAAGTAACGGTGAGCTACCCAGCGGTGTGTGGCCGGAAAACCCCTCCGACGGTCAAGTTAGCACACACCTTAGGATAAAGAGAGAAAGCGAAGAGTGTTGGAGTGTAGGAATTCCTTACAGAATGTTCGTCTTTTGTGTATGAGGGGCGCAGACATGTTTATATACCCTCTGCGCCCCATATCCACTCCCAGTCATCTCCTGACACGTGGCTCCGCTATCCCAACTGTTAGCACAAACCTTGCTGAACATCACCTAATCTCAACTGCCTGCCTTCTCAGCTGGAGCTCGGCAGCCGAGCTTCTCTATCCACGGCCGTGCTATGCTTCATACCCAAGCACTTCACTGGCTAAGCCCAAGGAGGACCGGGCTAGGCGGCATCTCGGCAAAGCCTAGCCCGGGGCACCTCCTGTGGTCGGCCTTCCTGCCGATCAAACGATTACCTCGGTTGACCACGCCTTTCCGGACGCCGGTCACTCAGCTTGACTGGCTCCACCATCGCCTGATCAAGCAGCTCGTTCCAACCGAGCACTGCCTTGCCGAGCAGCTTCTTTACGGTCTGGGACGGCACATACTTGGCCCAACTCCTGCCCAGCCCAAATCCTGGCAGCCCATCTCCGGGCGGATCGCCGGTCATCTCGGCCCCATGCACCATTAGGCTCTCAACCTGCTCGGCCGTTGCCTCGGCCCAATTCCAGATCAGAAATCTCCCTCTCAGTCATCTATAAAAGTGATAAAATACTTTTTCCCACCTCTAGTTTGAATTGATTTGAAATCACAAATGTCACTATGAATTAATTCAAGTGGTTCTGTACTTCTTTCAATTGAATAAAAATGAGTTTTGGATAATTTTGCCTCAACACAAATTTCACATTTATGATTTGAATCAATGTCAAATTTAGGTAAACATTCCATATTAATTAATCTATGCAAATATCCATAATTAACATGTCCAAGTCTACCATGCCATAAATTTGAAGACTCAAGCAAGTAAGAAGAAGATGTATTTTTATTAATAACAGAGGATACAATAGTCATTACATTTATTTTGAAAAGCCCATCAGGCATGTAACATTTTCCTATATACATCCTATTTTTGGTAAGTACAAGCTTGTCACTTTCAAAAACTAGCCTAAACTCATTTTTACTCAACAAAGATTCGAAAACAAGATTCTTGCGAATGTCCGGTATATGGAGCACATTGTTGAGAGTGAGTTCATTTCTAGATGTCATCTTAAGTACAATCTTTCCTTATCCTTCAATTTGGAAGTTGAGGAGTTACCCATAAAAAGTTGTTCACCATTGTCCACTGTAGAATAAGATGTGAACATCATTTTGTCGGCACAAATGTGGCGAGTAGCACCAGTGTCCACCCATCATTCCTTAGGATTTCCGACAAGATTTGTCTCGGAAACAACTGCAGAAAGATTGATGTCATCTACACCATTAGAAATATTGTCCACTTCGGTCATATGGGCTTGAGCAGGCTTCTTGCTTGTTCTTCTTTTACTTTTGCCTTTGCTACGGCAATGTTTGGCTCGATGTCCCTCTTTGTCACAGATGTAACACTTTCCATTAAACTTGTACTTTTTAGTTTCCCCCCTTTAGAGCCTTGTGATGAACTTTCTCCAAAAAATTTCCGTTTCTTTGCTTTTGGAGCATGCTTACCAGCCCGCTTCTCTGAATTGCGATTGTCCTCCTCAATTCTCAAACGAACAATTAATTCCTCTAAAGACATTTCTTTGCGCTCGTGTTTGAGGTAGTTCTTGAATTCCTTCCAGCCTTGTGATAATTTCTCAATTAAGGCTGCAACTTGGAAAGATTCACTGAGAGACATGCCTTCTGCGTGAATGTCATGCAGAATAAGTTGGAGATCTTGAACTTGGCTGATCACAGTCTCAGAATTAACCATCACAAAATCCAAGAATTTGCCAACCACAAATTTTTTTGAGCTGGCATTTTTCATTTTGTACTTTTTTTCCAAAGACTCCCAAAGTTCCTTTGCTGTTTTGCTAGGACTGTAGACATTGTATAATGTGTTGTCAAGTCCGTTCAAGATGTAGTTCCGGCAAAGGAAATCAGCATGTTTTCAGGCATTGACCGCAACAGCCACTTGCCGGTCAGTTTCATCCTCGTTTAGAGTAGGAGCATTCTCACGGAGAAAACGAGCCAGATTCAGAGTTGTAAGATAGAACAGCATTTTCTGCTACCATCTTTTAAAATTAGTTCTAGAAAACTTCTCTGGCTTCTCACCGTGATTTACCGGTACTGTCACAACAGGAGAGGGGGTTGGCGCAATTGCAACCACCATACCAGTACTCATTTGAGCATTTGTTTCAGCAGCCATGAATTCTAAATTATAAAACAAAATTATAATTAGAATTTTATACTGCACAGAAAATTAATCCAAATTCACAGAATGAAATTCTGTAAAAATAAAAGAAACAAGAATGTAACTTTTATTTCCAATTAATTTGAAAATAAAATAAAATTTATTTAACAAAATTAATTCCACACAGAAAATTAAATTTCTGTAACACTTCAATAATTAAAATACTTGAACAGAATTTTACTAATAAACACTCATAAATTATTTATGAAAATCAAAATTAATTTCTGACAAACTTTACAAATAAATATTCTGAATTGTTAATGACACCAGTAAATTACTACTACTTGTCAAAGAAAATAGACAGTATATTACTACTATCTGTCAAACAGTATATTACTACTATTTGTCTTCCAACCAGAATATTATTTTTGTAAAATCACATAAAATAATTTCTGTAAGAAGAAGAAAGAAGAAAGAAGAAAGGAAACAAACGAAAATTTTTGTATAAACAAAATAATTCGAATTTGTCTTAAGATTGTTGGAACAATCTTCTATGTACAAATAAATTGAAACTAAATCAAACAAATAAAATAAATAACTTACCGAAATTATCTTACCAAATCGAAGAATAATAATAAAAAATCAATTCGAGTATGTGACACTTTGTCCTTAAGACAGATTTGCCTCGCTACGGTGCTTACGGTTAAATAGCGTCTATCTCTCAAGACACAATGATCTTCACAAATTTTAGTAGCACTACAAACAATTTGTTCGGCGAACAAAACTTGTGTTCTAAACTCTCTGAATTTTTTCCTAAAATAATATGAAGAGTAATTGATGCAAAAGAGCAAAAATAAGGCAAAAGAAATGAATTTTTCAGAATGCGAAATGCTGGAACAGATCCAGAAATATATAGACCGGAACAGGTACATAATTTGAAGTGAACAAATGCAAATTCAAATTGGACAAGTGCAACAGATAACTGCCCATCAGTTTCTATCTGTTCGAAAACTGCTGCAATTCAAAAACCTGTCTGGCATAAATGAATCTGTCCGGGTTCAAACAGATTTGAAAACTGTTTGAACAGTTTAATTTGTTTTGAAAAAATTGGACTAGAAGAGATAACAAAGGTTAAAAAATTAAATTCAAATTTTGAATTAATTGAAAAAAAATTCTCCAAAATAATCGACATGACCCACAACCACGCCTGGCACGGCTCAGACGGACGGCGGTGGTGGCGCACGGTGGTTTGGGCTAAGGTTCACTTTGTCCATAACTCCTCCCTTCTACAAAGTTGAGGTGCCCCTTGATGCCCAACCCAAGTGTTGTAATCTAGAGCTTATATACACACAAAAACTCTCTTAAAGTTTCAATGTGGGACAACCCATATCAAAGAAATCTACATTTACTTCTTTAATTGTCTATTCCACGAACCCGAAAGCGACGTCAACTTCTCATTCACTCATAAATGATTTTGACGAACCGTGTTCACTGTGTGACTTACTATGCGGTAAGGAATACATCACCTCTTCAGACTCACCCCAAAAGACATTTGGGACCTACTCAATTTTAGATTCAAAATTGATCTAAAATAAGCCTTATAAAACCAAAATTTCCAACACCACTTACCAAACCAATGTGAGTGAACTCTCACCCACTACGCTACTACCCTTGGTGGTTAGTTGCATGTTTAATTGGTCAAATCAGAACTCGTCGAATTCACATTGTATTTGTGAGAATTAACATAGACACAAGTTGAATCTCTTAATCAATAAACATGTTTATCCAACTCACTTTAGTCTGATCATTTTAATATAGATCCAATCTAATTTTGACTTGTTCATTTTTTCCCCACTCCCTCCTTTGTCATTTTCTTTTTTGGGTTTCAAAACTTCCACTCTAATCTTATTATTTTAACCCAATCCCGATCCATTTTGACCAGATTCATTTTTTCCACGGTTCAATTATATCAATTGCAACTCTAACTGTATTTTCTTTGAACTTTAACTATGTTATTAGTTTCAATTCAGACGCTCAACTATACTTAGTTAAAAGAATTTAAAGTAGTTGCTAAAATATAGAGATATAAGAGATTTTGTGTTATTGTACGAATGAAAATTGTCTTGTACTAGAACATAAATCACACTTACACCTCTTTGTTTCGCAATTTTTACTTTTTCCTACTAATTTGCAGTTTGCAAAAAAGAAAATTGAAACATGGAATGGGTGGCATTGCAACAGTTTTGAAAATTGTACACATATAATAGTTTTGCAGAGACATTGGAAAGGAAAGAAGATAGCATGGGAATTCAAGAAAACAAGAGGCACAAATTGTTCCATTGTCCATGGTTGGATTATAAAAACGCACTCAAGGATGTTTCCAAGCCTGTATCCTATGGACCAATCATAGTGGTTGGTAATGAGTCAGACCATGATATATTATTATTTCAAAAATGTTTGAGAGTTCTAAGGAAGTTTTAATGGATGGGTTCCACTCATTGTCGAGCTATTTTTTTTTTTTTTTTGCACTGCCAGCTCGCTTTAGAGCTCGTTGTCTAAATTTCTCTATCACGGTCCTATTGTCAATTTTGGAATCCAACTAGAGGAATAAATATCGAGAGCTAATAACCACATCATTTTATGTAGGGTCAACAATTAATACAAAATTGTAAATAGAAATCAAGGCTTGTTTAGCAACTCAATCTTTTAGTTTAAAAGTTAAAAAATTATTTAAAAAATCACAATACAAAAAAGTCAAAATTTTATTTTTTTTTCTACTTTTTGTATATCTTTTTGTAAGAAATCAAAAACTATCCCAAACATATTAATTTTGTTTATCTCATATTTAAGTCAAAATATCAAAAAATTATTAAAATAATGTATTCCCAAATGAGAAATAAGTGGACAATTTTTCTCTTTCATTAATTTAATAAAGTAATCCCATTACTACAATGTAAACTCTCTCATTAAATAATAATATTATCACATAATATTACAATTATACCTAATATAAATCCAACAAGAGGAAGAGTTTCCAATCCATAGTATTTTTCTTGTAATTTTGAAAAGCAAAAACCTAACACAAGTCCTACATAACCTAACCTTATGAACTTCTAATTCATATCCTTCTTTTGAGATTAGATCAATTTAGATGGCTAAGGATAAGATAAATAACTTTTACTCTATATATATAAATGTCAACTTTTAGCATGACTTACCCAAGTAACATGCATTTCAATTACTTGCCTCTTTTTATTTTATGTTTGAATTTCATTTTTGAAAGCCGATATCATATAATTTTGTCTCCTTTTGATTAATATTATTATTATCTCAGTTGTTGAGATCTTAAATTCGACTCTCTTAGAAATGAATGTTAGTGTGGTTATTGTGATTGATACGACATGCATTATTCATACATAATTGAATATCCAATTTGATATAATTTCCATAATTTTTACTAAAAAACATTTTAAATCTTTTTTATCGGAAAAGTTTGTGATTGAAATAAACTAATAAAAAGAAAGTTGTTGATGATGGCATTTTGGGTGGATGATAAGACCATCATTGAATTTCGAAATTATGAGAGGGAAAAATATTCCCAAGTTGGACAAGAGTACAAGCTCATATCATTTTCTTTTGTAAAAGCAATGCACTATTCATGGCTCCAAGAAATTCAAAGATAGGAAAACAGAGAATTATCAAATGATTGAGGAATTGAAATTTTATAGTTGTCATCATCTTCTTAGCCTTCAAATGCAGGGCACAACTCACCATTTTAGAAATCCATTGTCAAATTAGTCGTATATTGGGGCTTGTGGTCCCACAGTTTAAGGGATACTGCTTTTCATGCTACCAATCTGTGTGTTATGTTCATTTGTAGGCTATATAATTTAAAAGTATAATTTACTATTTAAAAATTCCAAGTTTTGTTTGGTTGTGGTTAGGGGTGTGCATAATACCGCCGAAACCGCCGAAACCGCCAAAACCGCACCGAACCGCACCGCCAAAGCAAATTCATTATTATTTGTCAATCGAACCGCCGGTTTTTGGTAAGAAAAATGGCAAATTCTAGTGACACTTTTATCAATCCGCCGGTTTCTATTTTTCTTCCAAACCGCACCGACCCGCACCGCTATTAAATCATGTTTTATAGGATTCTAAAAATTCTTTTTTATTTAAGTTTGCTTATTGTTCTATACCTTAGAATATAGTATTACATTACTGCTCGAGGGGAATTTTATGTATTGTATTTGATCATTGTAGCTTCCACAGATGCTTGTAATGAACTGATGGCATAGTCGTTGATATTATCATGTTGTTGCTACACTTGCTGCATCAGAAGAAAGTTTCGCAAGATGCTTAACATCACGATATCTCTCGTCTTTTTTTTACTCTTTGATTTAAGTTTTGTAATTTGAATTATATTTTTTATAAACCGCCAATCCGCCCGAACCGCCAAGGCAAATCCGCCATTATTTGCCAACCGAACCGCCGGTTTTTGATAAGAAAAATAGCAAATTCTAGTAACACTTTTATCAATCCGCCACCCGCCATACGGTTTCTATTTTTCTCTCAAACCGCACCGACCCGCACCGCGCACACCCCTAGTTGTGGTTCAAAATTCAATTTATTGGTTAATTAAATCTTAACGTTTTTGGCAAATTCATTTTTCACCAAAAGACTTATTTTAACTCATTTAAAAAAGTTATTAAAAAAGAGTCAAATTTAAGAATATGCTAATTCGTTTGGAATTTTTTTTTAACCTGACTTTTTAATTTTTTGACTAATTTCTGTCTGAAAAGAATTTTTTTATTTTTTTGGTTTTTTGTGAGAAAAAAATTGAAATGATTATGATTTGGATGTGACATTTTATTTTATTGGTTTATATATTTAAACTAGTTTGATAAAAATAAATTTCAAACAATTATTTTTGGATGATGATCATATAATGGGTAGTGTGTGTTTGGATGATAATCATATAATGGGTAGTTGTTTTTGTTGATATTTTTGAATGGTTATCATGTAATAGATAGGAGTAATGTTAGGAATATCAAAATTTCTACCAAACAAATGACTAAATATCTCACATGGAGTTCACAATTTTGTGGACCCCACACCCATATGAGATATTTAGTCATTTGTTGGTAGAAAATTTGAGACTTATAACATTTTCTATTTTAAAAATATAGAAACTAATTTAATGAAAATAAATATTAAAAAAATTATTTATACCCTCCCAAAAGATAAAATTATATAAAAATGATATGTTTTTAATTTTTTTTCACCAATTTAATTTTTATATTCTTAGAAAAAATTTCTGAAAATAGATTTTGAAAACCAAACTAAACAGAACTTTATAACTAAGAAAGTTTCAACATTATTCATTAAAAATAATGTCATTACATTTCAAACAACCTACAAATTAATCAATACAAAATAAGTTGTATGACGACTTTGTCCTTAAAATAGACCGTTTGCAAAGGAAGCATTTTTAATTGTCCTTATTTTGAATAAAATTTAACATTCAAGGTTTGAAAAGTTAAAAACTAAAATGGCACAAACTCCACACTGCAAGGACTGATAATGTAATTTATCCTAAATAATAATAATAATTTGAAGCACCCCTCCAATAAAAAATTAAATAAAACACCCAGAGCGATTCATTAAAAGAGAAAATTAGTGATAAATCTAATCTAATGAAAGTATAAGGTATTAGGTTCATTTTTTGTTAGTGAGAGATCCACACTTTGTGAAATAATTTGGTGAAAAGTCTTAAAAGAGATTCAGTGTGTTGGGTTTAATATTTTTGGATTCAATTTTCTGAAAATTGAGTTTTTTATTTTTCATGTTTTTTATTTTATTTTTGTTTTTAGTAAATATTTTTAAAATTTTAAGCAATTTTTGTACTTGTTTAGATGCATCTTAAAAATTGAAATATTTGTAAAAAAATATTTTCAAAAATGGATAAATACACAAGAATAAGAAAATGTACTGAATTCTTGGTTTTTTTTTTTTATTATAGTATATTTGGTATTTAGTGAAATTTCTAAAGATTCTTTTCACAAATATTATATTTTTAAGTGTATTTATGTTAAGTGTATCTAAAAATTAAAAAACAATTGCTTAAAATATTTTAAAAATTCAATAAAAACAAAAAAAAATATGAAAAATAAAAAATTTCAATTTTTTGAAAAGTGAATCTTGAAAACTCAAACCAAATTTAATTTTTTTTAAACGATTGAACTTCTAATCAAACAAAATTTAAAATTAAATTTATGAACCGAATACCTTAATTAAAATGACAACTTTAAATGATTATAGACTTATTTGATGCCCGAAACAAGGCCATATATAGGCCTCATTTGGAAAGTTGACTATTTTAGTAAGCTAATTGTTTGGGAAGGTCTAAAGTGGCTATTTTAGCCACAAAAGACAAAATAGGCTATTTTAGCCACAAAAAATAAATATTGCATCCAATTCATAATCATTACACTCTTCTCTCACAAAAAAAGTCAAAAAAACTAAAAAGTCAAAAGTCCTTTCCAAATCAAGTTTTTTAGCTCAGGCTATAATAGTCAAAAAAGTCAAAAAGCCAAAAATTCAATCCACTTCCCAAACAGAGGCTTAGTTTTTGACTATTTTTAGTAGGTTAATTTTTTTTTGTTTTTGTTTAGGAAGATAGTTAGATTTTTTGTAGTTAGATGTAATGTTTGTGAGAGAAAAAGTGAAATGATTATGAATTTAATATAATATTTTGTCTTATTAATTATTTTATTCTATTTTATTTTATTTATTTATTTTTTGTGATTTTTAGCCAAAAATTTTCCACATCCCTCTTGCCAAACACCCACATACTGACACTAACTGAATTCCAATCTAGTTATTAATGTTGAGTGAGATTGGGATTTGATGAATCATCTTCCCCCAACAAACTGTCCATTAGACTCCAATAAAAAATTAAATAAAACGCCCAAAGCGACTCATAATTAAAATGACAACTTGTAATGACCATAGGCTATGAAACAAGGACGTATATACCAACACTAACTGAATTCCCAATCTAGTTATTAATGTTGAGTGAGACTGTGATTTGATGAATCATCTGCCCCAATATTAGGCTAAGTGGTCTTTTTCATATATTTTATAAGGTATATTAACTGTCCTTATAATTTAGAATTTGTATTTTGATTCTTGAATTTTTAATTGTAATATATTTAATTTTAAATTTTAAATTTTATTCTAAACAAAAAATTTAAATATATTCCCTTTGCAAACGGTCCATTTGAAGGATAAAGTCGTCATATAATTTATTTTATGCTGATTAACTTGTATGTTATTTAAAATGTAATGACCTTTTTTTTAATGAATAATGTTAGAACTTTCTTAATTATAAAATTTTATTTGATTTGGTTTTCAGAATCTATTTTCAAATTTTTTTTTTCTAAAAAACTAAAAATTAAATTGATGAAAAAAAATTAAAACACATCATTTTTATATAATTTTATCTTTTGGTAGGATAGAAATGATTTTTTAAAATAAGATTTTTATATTTATTTTCGTTAAATTAGTTTTTATTTTTTTAAAAGTCAAATATGGTGGCAACTTGAATGTCATTATTAAACTAATTCATTAAATCAAAAAATCTAAAATTACAAATATTTCATATATTAAATATATTAATTACACATTAAAAACCTAATAATCATTCATTACATGATAACCATCCAAAAAATTATGTTAACAACAAATACAACTATCTATTACATGATAACCATAAAAAAAACATTAACAAAAATAGTCACTTATTACATGATTATCATCCAAATACATACTACAAATTACATTGGTAAAAAAATTTATCATTTTTATATAATTTTTATATTTAGTGGGTAGAAATAATTTTAAAAATTCAAAAACAATTTTTTGACATTTATTTTTGTCAAAGTAATTTATATTTTATCAAATTGACGACCTTACCCTTAAAATGGAACAACAATGTATTCAATTGTCTTTATTTTGAACAAGATTCAAAATTGAATATCAAATATATCACAATTAAAAAGTCAGGGATTAAAGTAATATAAACTTCAAACGACTGAGACCGTTTAGTATAATTCACCCTATTTTTTGAAAAATTATTCTTTCCCATTTCTAGATGATAATTAACATTTAGAGAACCAGCGGATAAACTCAATTTGGTCAGAACTCTTACACTATAGTAAAAGTCAATTGTTCGAATCTCTTCATCTATGTGCAAGTGTTATTCCTCATGTATTATTTTTTGTGACTTTCTCTTTTGCTTTAGAAGTTTCTTTGTATTGATTGTTATATTTAATTTTTATTACTATGATTGTAATTTGTTATATTGTAATATCTTATACGAATGAAATAAAAAATATTAAAAAAATATTATCAATTACAAAAAAATGTTGGTGTAGTGCACGTTCTACTCAACCATAGTGGTTGGTTACAACAGTGGGCCCAAAGATGATAGCAAAAAGTTGCAAGTGTTTGGAAACAGCGTGTTCAAAGTCTAAACCATGACTTGATCAAAATGGGCTAGATGAGTGGGCTACAGCCTACAGATAGGAATGGGCTTCTAGTGGTGGTGGCCCACCTAAATGGCTATATTACACCTATGGCTTATTGTTCACTCACGTGGATTCATAAAATTATTCTAAATGGATTTGGAGTTTTGTAAATAGTTCACTTTCAATTGGAACAATTTATTGATTCATAAAATTTATACAATTTTTTTTTATTTATTTTATAAGAATGATATGATAATATTATTTTTGTAAATAAATTTATTTTTATGGGTATTTTATTTTAAAATAAAAGGTTTATATTAAACCACATCTTTATATATAAAAATTATATATAAATTTTTTATTTATATTTCATTATTTTGTTACTTGTTTCCATCATATGATAATTGACCACCTCTAATTAATGTGAATTTGGCTATATTTGACTAACTTTTAGTTCAGAATTTGGCTATATTTGACTAACTTTTAGTTCACGGCATGAAATGATTAGACCGACTTAGATATCATCTCATATTAGTTGGAGTTTGATTTTCTTCACACATTCATCGTATGTTGTAAAACAAAATTTTAAATTTATTTAAAATAGTGAAACTTACAATTTTGAGGGGAGTCAATACTATTTTTTTTAGAAAGGGATTCATTGTTTGGACTAATCAAATGTTGTGTTGTTTGAACAAATTCATTATCCATCAGTTATGAATCTTTTAGGTGATGAGTAAATTAAGGTCTTCCTCTTTCCTTTTTATTTTACTTATTTTTATTTTTTTTTGATATATGATATTATAGTGGAATCTAATAAATTACAATTAGAATAATGAAGATCAAACAAACACAGAATTAGTACCAAAGAAAAAAAATTCTTTAGGGTCATGTTTGATTCACAAGACTAATAGTGAAGTATTAATAATCCTATTAATTAGTGTGGTATTCACTATCCAATTGGATTAATATCTATTGGATTAATAATCCCACCCCTACCCCATTACTAATAATCTTACAAATTTGTTGGATTAATTATCCATTGGATTAATTATCCAAAACCAAAATGTTAAAACAAACATAGAATAATTGAGCCCACGGATTAATAATCCCAATCCCATGCTTTAATCTACCCAATCAAACATGCCATAAGTGTAAGAGAGCCCAACAAATATATAGGGGAAAAAAAAAAAACTAAATACAAATGGAAAGATTTGAACTAAGGAAGTTACTTGTTCCCGTCCCTTGAATTTTGTTATCATTTTTTATTTATAGTGGTTTGATTCTTGTGAAATCCCTTTAAGTATTAAGCTATTATAATCTTTTGATTTTTGTTTAAAAATTATGCATAGTGCACCCACAATTTGGCTAGATATAGCCTCGGCAATAATGGGTTTGTTTGGAAAGTAGATTGGCTTTTTATTTATTTTAGTTTGGGGTTCATGATGAATTTTTTGGCTTTTTTGACTTTTGTGAGAGAAAAAATGTAATGATTATGGGTTGAATGTGATATTTTGTCTTATTGAGCTAAAAAGCTTATTTTGATTTTTTTGTGGCTATTGTAACAAAAAAAACTCCAAACCTATCTTCTCAAACAGAGGCAATGCAATTTTCATAGGTTACTGATTTTTATTTTTGCTTTTTTTGTTTTTTAAGGTAGAAGTGGTTCAATTGTCAAGCCATTTAACTTGTTTCGCAAAACCCACAATGAAAATCTATAAAAAAAAAAAAAAAAAAAAATTATATTATTACTGAATGTCTTAATTTTCAAAAATCCAACAAAAAAGTCATGGTATAAATCTCCAAAAAAGGAGAAAAAATAAAATAAAATAACTGTCGGCTAAGACTCTATCAACAAGTAAACGCTACTAGGTGAAGAACTATGCCTTTAGAATTATATTGTTAAATGGAATTTTAGTTATCAAAATAAGGTCTTGGGACCAACTCAAAATAGTGAATACTCAAAGTTTTACATCAAAAGATGATAATTTGCAATTATTGAGAAAGCGAGATTGAGGAAAAACCAAACTTGGCTTCTTCCACATTCTAGATGCTACAAATTGACATATGACCAGTGTTACAAATATATGAGAATCATAATGTATGGTTGTGTTTGTTTTGGGATTGAATTAGGGAAATGGAGATAAGTATTGTGAGCTTCACATATATTATTTTTTAGTACTATGAGATTGTTGGATAAGATTATATATATATATATTATAAGATTGCTTAGGGTTAGTTTGGAAATTGGTTATTTTAATTATTTTTTTAATTTTTTATTAAAAAATGAAGATAAGTGTTGACTTTTTAGTAGTGACTTTTCGACTATTTTAACTGATTTCTAAACTTAGCCTTAATTCAAGTGAGACACAAAAGCGTGTTAAAATTTTAAATTACTATTATTTTTGAAAGTTGGAGGGTTGAAGGAAGATAATTTGGAAGGGAGACCCATCAACTGTCTCCATATAGGGGATTAACAGTTTAGACCAGACTGCATGTCTGGCCAAACGAACATTAGGCTAGAGGAAATTGAGAGATAAATTCCTAAAAATTTACAATGGATTTTTTGGTCACCAACTTTATAATAATCAATTTTTTATTTTCAACTTATTTAAATTATTTTTATTTAATAAATTATAAACAAAAATTATATCAAATAATCTGACACAAAATTTTAAATTAAAATAAATTATTTAAACTGCACCAAATAACCCCCTAATCCAGTGCCTTCTCGAATACGCCCAAATAAACAAACCGAATGAGAATGCTACATGCACAACATATACCAACGAAACAGCTGCAAGTAAGTTTAAAACAAACTTTTTTTTTTTTTTTTTAAACATATAAAGCAGTTATATTAAAATAAAAAACAAATAACATACAGATCAAGAAAAGAAAAACAATAAGACTATAAGGGACCAAACAAACATCTTAACAAGAACTGCAAACAATAAAAAAACAAAACCACCAAAAAATAGTTATGATCCATGAAAAATATTTATGCTATTCATGATGTATAAAAAAAAATTAGATTTGTATTAAACTAAGCAAGATTTGCATAAAATCCACCGTCATCATTGACATCGTCCCCACATCGTTGCCCAAATTTGCTATTACCGTCTCCAAATTAGAGTTGAAAAGAAACAACATCCACAATAATAAACGAAAAGGATTAAGAGAGGAGGGACCGACATCCATTGGATGCCTCTAATATGTGGTGTAGGGTTGGACAACAGTAATGATATTGTTGTAATTTAAAGTTCAATCATACCTTCTGTTAGGTTTTTTACATTGTGTTTGGTTAGGGAATTTAGAAAGGAAAATGAAAAAGATAAGTAAAATATAAATAAAATATACTTATATTTTACCTAATTTGACACACCTTTTATCTTTTCTTTTTTAAATCTTTTCTTAAATTTTCCAACTAAACACAATTTTAAAGTTGGTGGGTGTGAAGTTAGGATTTAAAAAGTTGAAAGGAACATAAAGACAGGATGAAAGATTAATAATGATGAGATATTTAGATTGAGATAAAAAATTAATTTTAAAGAAAAAATTAATTAGAAAATTGAAGTAATGTGATAAAAGTATCTTGTAAATCGAAGTTCATTGTAGTCAACCATCGGATTGAGTTGTTAAATTTGAGTTGTCAAATTACTATCACTGTACAGTTGTGGAAATCTTTTTTTTCTTTGTCACTTGGTAGGATGGGGAGTTGGTTAAAGCTTATATGACATGCTTATAATTGATTTAATTTGAGAGTTCGTGTTAGATTAAAGACAACACTCTATTTTATATATATATTTAATTATCAACTAATCATATTTTTTATAAACCATTAGATTTAGAAAATGAGTTTAGAAAGTGGATTAGTATATCATTTTTCATAATTTATTACGTACAAATAGGAGATTTTTGGTGAAACTCCCATTTTTGGGCATTTTTTAAGGGTAAAGGACAAGTCAATGAATTTCCCTTCAAGAAGTCCCTGCGTAAAAGACACGTGCCTCAATAAGGACATTTTATAATTTGTCTTTTTTTTTTTTTGTGACAATATTGACCTTCTATATATGTATTATATATTTGAAAATTTGAGCTGATGTAACGCCCCAAAAGAAGTGCATCAACCATCACTCTTCAAGATAACGGATGCAATTCTCTAATACTTGAATACATTATCATAAAGAGTTTACAACATAGTCTCACATACGGTTATATATTCAACAAATTCAGTACATGAATTTTTAGCATGTGAAATGTCTAGTCAAAATAAACAAACGCTCTCAAAGGGCTACAAAAATCCAAGACTTATGCCTGGTTGTATAAAAATGGTTATTCGAACCCATACAAGTATAGCCTTTGGCTTGCAAAAATTTGATCACAACAAAAGAAGAGCCTTGTGCTCTCAACACATATATCCATGACTTTAGTTTGGCGAAATCACCACATTCTTACCTGCACCAAAATCCCATAGGGTGAGCATAAAGCCCAGTAGGAAATTATTAATAAAGCATATACATTTTATACAAATCTCATGAAATGCAATGCACATGCTATGCCATGCCCAAAAAGAAAAGTCTCATCGTCATCCTTTGAAAACCGTCATGCACAATGAAAACTTAAAATTTCAATAAGATTCAACAATTTTAAAATCAAGTTCATAGGGGCGGTAAATACAACTCAGGTAATCCCTACGTTGATATCTGTAAGTAGGCATAACTAGCACTACCAAAACCCCACTTTACCGGTAGCTAACCGGAAGGCACGTGGTACCTCCTCCGTGCGTGTTTTCGGTCTTTCACCCTAGACACTCAGGCCAACTTAATCAATTTCATCTACATCTCCTATCCGGACTTACCAACATATTTACCCCAAAACATTTCAATAAATCTTATTTCACAACATTCTTTTCTCAATGCAAAAGTTTCAAATCTCAATTCAAAATTTGTAACAACCAAATGAATCGAAATGTCAATGCAACAATGATCAATGCAATGTAATGTTCTTTCATTTTTAATTCTTTCTTACCGCTTTTCCATTGTGATTACAATTCCTATTTCTCTTTCCAATGCAATTTCACAAGATAATTAATTATTCATTTAAAACCATCAAAAGTAGTAACATTTTCACACTTTAAGTATTCACAACAAATTAATCACTTCATGACTATATCCCATTTTTTAACAACAAACTTCCAATCAACTAATTCTCTAACACGATGAAATTTCCTCATCTCAGCATTCATCAAAATATTGATCAATATCCATTTCACAACATCACCACATTTCCTCAAAAAGAAAGTTTCCAAATTTCTAGGGTTTTCATAAATAAGATTTCCTCTTCATTTCAAAAGCCATTATTTCAAGATAATACTTCTCCATAACGATGTGGCTTAAATCTCAAGGGTTTTTGTGAAAAAAACATTTTTTGAAAGCCCACATTTAAAAGCATTTATAACTCATGAGTCAAAAACAAGTTCAACACAACAAGGAAGAGCTCTAACAACAGCATATTCATACCAAAAATGTATATATGACTCAAAGAAATCCCTACCTCAAATTTGAAGAAGAAATGAAATGAAACTTCCAAAATCAACAGTGTCGAAACCCGATCTCCACCGCACACAACGAAGCTCTCGCTTAGCTCTCCAAAATTTATGAAGGATGTTCGGTCAAAACTCCAATGGATGACAAGAGATCAAGAGTTTAAGATGTTTAGTGGAGGTTTTTAGAGAGACGGGAGAGGAAAATGTGTTTTTAGAGAGAGAGAGATGTGTAAAAAGTGAGATACACTCGGCCCAAGAAGAGAGAAAAGACAAATTTTTCAGACTCAACGGACTCTCGCACGTGCGGCACCCATTCTCGCACGTGCGGTACCCATTCTCGCACGTGCGGTAACCCCCTCCGCACGTGCGGTTCTCACTCCCGCACGTGCAGCGCTTCCTCTCCGCACATCCTTCCGTACTTGCATATAAAGCAGAATGTGCCATGGCAACTCCCTTCTTCACCGCACGTGCGGCCTCACCTCTCGTATGTGCGGCCCCCGCTCCGTAAGT
Organism: Camellia sinensis; assembly: GCF_055761805.1. Lineage (NCBI taxonomy): Eukaryota > Viridiplantae > Streptophyta > Magnoliopsida > Ericales > Theaceae > Camellia > Camellia sinensis. The sequence continues at coordinate 36,672,747 of NC_138969.1, read as the reverse complement.
GCGGGCTAGGCCCCCGCACGTGCGGTTTAGCCACCCAGCCAAAAATCATCCCAGTTCGACTCGGGACGCCCCGAATTCAACCCTACACCTTTCAAAACATGTGAAACTGAACACGAAAATAAATAAAAACAAGGATTTTGAGAAAAGCTTCCAAATGCAACTAACGCAAACCGTTAACAAGACTCCAAGTTAAACTCGATACTTTAACAAAGGCAAACCCAACGTAAAACAAAGAGGAACAAGGTGGTTTACGTACTCAGTCATCACAGCTGATATATACACGGATTTGCGAAGACGATTTGCGAAATTAGTGAACATGATTTGTGAAATCAATTAAGACAATCTCCAAATCTGAAGATCTTGCGCCGAAGATCTCACCCTTGGTCAACAATAGAAGGTCTCGCCGCCGACAATCAACACACTTAATTAAACGAGAGATTACATTTTAAATTTGTACAAATTTGTATCAGATTTTGAGAGTTTCATTGAAATTTGTGAGTGTTGATCGCGTTTTAGAGGTTTTGCTTCGATCACATGTTTGATTATTATTTGAGTTCAATTAGGTTTGTTGATTTGTTGGTTAGTCATTTTTTTGTTTGTTTGTTTTTGTTTTTGATTTATTTTTATTGTGTGTAATCTGATTTTGTTTGACAGAATAAGAGTAAAATTTTACTTTGGTACTATATGCTCTGTTTTTGTTTGATAGAATGAGAGTAAAGTTTTACTCTGATATGTGCTCTGTTTTTGCCTGATAAAATGAGAGTAAAATTTTACTCTGGTATGTGCTCTATTTTTGTTTGATAGAATAAGAGTAAAATTTTACTCTAGTATGTGCTATGTTTTTGTTTGAAAAAATGAAAGTAAAATTTTACTCTGGTGTTATGTGTTATGTTTTTTATTTTTTGATAAAATGACAATAAAATTTTACTCTAGTACCGTGTACTTCTGTTATTTGTTTTTGGACTCGTAGTGATAGTAAAATTTTACTCTAGTACCTTGTACTTCTGTTATTTGTTTTTGGACTTATAGTGACAATACAATTTTACTTTGATTGACAGTAAATTTTTACTGTCAATTGATTGTAGATTTGAAACATGGTTCCACTTCTTATGTTATTATGCAAGTATAGTGATCGTACCATTGTGTTGAAGGTTGTGTCAAACTGCACATTGAAGAATTTGATCGATTTCTATTGTTTATTGATGGTACTTTCCTGAATGGCAAATATAAGGGCACATTGTTATCAACTACAATAAAGTATGGGGATCAAGGTAGATACTACTGTCAGTGTCTTACAAAGTAAAATTTTACTTAATTTCAAAGTAACATTTTACTTATTTTCAGAGTAAACTTTTACTTTTAATTATAGTAACATTTTACTGTTTTATTTTTTTTGCCTTTTGTGTATTATACTTACTAATTGTAAAATGTTCTCTCTTTCAGATTTTTTTCCTCTTGCAATTGGTATTGTCGATGCAAAGATTACGGATAGTTGTGGATGATCTTTGTAAACAAAGTATAACGCAGCGGAATAAAAATTATGGTCATACCTTTCAAACAGAGTCTGAATTGAAGGATCTCGTGGATAAATCACGTGTTTCCTGAATCTGGTCAATCAACCCAGCAATGGGGTAATATTACAATAGTGAATATCACCCACACAAACCACAATTCAAATGGCTTTGATCGTTGTTTTTGGGAGAGAGTCAATATATGGGAAAAACTCAAACATACGTTATTTTCCCCTTTAATCACCCATATCCCATATATCAGATATATAATCTATTTATCTCATTTATCCATATTTATTATATGAGATAATATCTGATATCTATATCATCTATCCATATCATGATATGATAGATATACATCCTGAGTGGCTATCCAAATAGGTTTGAATTCAAATTCAAAACCCATTTGAATAAGGTTCAAAAGGTTCAGGTTCAAAAAGGTTCTGAGGGTCATGCCACATGGGCGCCCAATTTCTAACATCTCCCACTCGGACATGAGTTGGCATGACACTGCCACGTCACTATCTCAATCTCCCCAAAAAATAAACAATCTCATACTAGCCACTGCACCGTGCGACTGCTGAGAACACCTGCATGTGGGAGCTCTATACTAGAAACTCAAAATGAGCCAGCATAGAGACATCAACCCAAAAAGAACAGAAATAGTGTCTCATATACCCCAGACCCATCTAATTACACCGGTCCAAAAAACATCTTTAATCCCTCAAAAAGAGCATGTTTGACCCTCTCAATTCTTGTAATATATTCACACTCAATTCGCCTCTCATACAGAGCGATGTGAGTTGCCGGCAGTGAATTTACAACAGTGGTTTAATATTAGATGATCTTCCCTTTGCACTCATGCCATTTAGTTTAGGATTGACCGCTTTCCCAGTGATGTCCCTTAAGGCCGAATCATGCATGACCGCAGGCAATATACCAAAGTAGCAGAACATCAACCCCTTACCTTATGACATAGTCAAAAGTCACAAAAGGGTACATAAATGAAAGTCATATCAATAATGACACGTAAGACTCACACAATGAGGAAGCAGGGATTCATTCTCTCACCTCATTACTCGGTCGCCAAGCACATATAGTATGAATACATGCTACGGTGGAGTAACTCTTCCATAAAGAGTGACGTCATACTCGATACATCGTACAGATATTAGTCTAGTCGCTTTCTAGCGCCTAACCCGAATTCTCTATTTGCTCGCTTTCTAGGCGCCAAATGAGATCTCGCATCTGGCTAATCATAACAGGCACAACATGGAAAATGGGTGCTAACATCCATGTTTGGTCCTTAACATGACCTCATCTCGGTTATAACCAAGGCGACATATATAGTGGATGATTTAAGCCTCTCTTGGCTCCAAATAAAAATAAACCACCAGTCTCATCCTTGCTCGCTCCCAAGCGCCAAGGGCGATTGATCGTGTGAGTGAGCCAATCTTGCCTGCTGACATCATCATCTTCTAATCATTATGACACAAACCATAATAGTGTCAACATCCCATCATCTCAAAATAAGTGATCGATTTTTAAAAAAAATTGACCACAGCTTGCACAATTATAGATTCCAAACATAAGCCTCATCAGTACTTCTTGCGATAAGGTAACAGCGCCCACGTGGGCCCCGTGCTGCAGTTCGGACTCGATTTGTGTCACGGTTCTTAATCTGAACCAAAGAGTCCAAATCTGGCAAATCGTTTTGAGAAACAGATTTTTGAAAAAGTAGTGCCAAACATGGACTGCTTTGCCAGATACAGAGTCGCCACCTAAATATTTTAAAATGGGAGAATTTAGGAAACCCTGACTCGGTACCGAAGGCCACGTGTTCGTCATCACCGGAGTTGTCTCGGCTCGGGAGCTTGGGTACGATCGGGGAAGGTCAGCTATGAGCACCCCCTTTCGCCCGGTCCGAAGACCGGCCTCTACTAACCGTGATATCCGTTTTTAAAAACTTTACGTGTTCTTATTCCGATTATCAGCCTAGAATTACTATGTTATGCGCGCAACAAACAAGTATAGACCAAATCGCCCAAATTGGAACAAAACATTTCATGTTTGTTTTGAAAATGGTTTGCTACTCGCAAGTAGGCTAAAATGCAGATTTTGCCACCCTCAAGTGGGCTTTTAGAGAAGATGATTTTGCCACTATCTAGTGGGCTTAAAACTCACAGTTTTAATGCATTATTCCAATTTAGGTAATTCAACCTCCATCCACAGGCATTCAAACAATTTATAACACATAAGCATCTAGCCACATGTTAAGCATACTGTCATGGCAACACTCACACTCATGCGATATGCTAAAGCGGAAATACTTACATAGTACTCCATGCCAAAACAAAGAACTTGTTAGCAAACATGCATGATCCAAGTCCATGTTAAAAATGGCTAATGCAGCACATGCAAAGATGCAATCTAAACAGGCTCGGCTAACCCTAAAATGGCATATGAAATGCTACAGGTAACATGTATTCAATTTGGAATTGAAAAGTACAATGTAGTTTGTATGATGTACCGAGCCCGGTGCATGTCAACAAATGCATGAATGCACGCATGCATAGCATAAGGTATGCTAAAATAAATGTGCCCTAATCTACCATCATAAGCAGGTAAATAAAAGGGAGAAAGAAGTGGGGGTTGGAAGACATACACACACGCACCCACACTTATTACAAGTTTGCCCTCGCTCGGAGGAACCGAATAAATATTACAAATTAATTAACTACGCAAGCTAATTAAATGTTACAAATTGTCTAATTTAATTAACAAATTAAAATAGACTAAGAAAAGCAGTAAACGCCTCGGGAAACGCGCCGCCATGCATAGGCTGCCTCTGTTTTCCTTCCTTCACTCCTCTGGAGGCTGTCAAAACCTCAGGACTGCATCCTTGGACAGAGGGGATCACCACCGGCTAGATGAAATTTCCACCGGCAGTGTTGTATGATCATCGGCACCAAATGAAGTTGTCGGCAGAGAAGTTGTTGCCAGCCGGCACCTTACACTGCCGGTCGGCAGAGTATTCCTGCAGAACCTGCAACCCACAGCGACAGAGGACAAGGCAAAGCATGGCAGCACATTTCAAGGCATATATGCACCAACCATGTCTCTTATCATTGTAATGACTCAAAGGGACATGTGCCTCGGTTCTCGGACCACCAATCACGCATTTCCATGCATGATGGCCCAAAGAACCAAGTATGCAACTTTGATTTCAAATGCATGCAAACCAAATCAAACCAAACAAGGCCCAATTCCTATCATCAAGTCAAGGAACAAGGCATGCATGTAAGATGCAATGCAACATAAGCATGCAAGCTAAGGATGCAACATGGCATGGTGACAAGCTTATGCAAGCATACAAGCATACATATGGCAATGTAAACTAATGCTAAGGTGGTCTTATACATGAATTAGGCAGCTCTAATAAAGGCCTAAAACAGTGGCCATAATGCTAAGTGCATGGAGGCAAATGACATGCAAACATGCATAGATACATGGTCCAAGACTTAAGCGTAATGAAGCAACTTTTCGACGCATTTGAAAGGCACAAACATGGACAATTTTCATGCAAATTTCAGAGGCGATAGGTGATGCAAAACAGCCCCGAAACATAACGAAACAACACTCAACGCATGGAATGAATCCCGAAATGCAAGATTAGGCACATGAAATGGCTTACAGCTATACAAAGCATGCATAATATGGACATGGAGCATGAATACAGAAGCAAGGCAGCCCTGAGATAAGCCTTTTTACAGTTTATGGCATGGCCAAACAGCAAGCAAAGATGGAGCTAAAATGGCATACAAAAACGGCCCTAAACATGCGATTATGAAGCAACTCACAGCTGCTAACTCCAAATAGGTTAGGGCCCTTCAACAACATTGAAGAGGGACCCAAAATATGCACATTTAAAGAACTGTAAAAGCCCCAAAAACAAACATGGGTAGGGCTAAGCTCTTATGCAAGAAATGGGCCAAAAGGTGGCCAAAGAAGCAAGTATGCAAAACATTCATCAAACAGACAAAGACCCTTAATAAAACATGACAAGGGGGTCAAAATATGGCTGTTTTTAGTTCGGACCAAAGTCCAAAAACAGCAACATCAGGGGCTGCCAAGGCATGCAAAAATGGGACCAAAAAGAGAATATAAAGGCAAGTATAACATGGAAGTCCCAAACAGTGTTGAGCCCTTCTTCAATGTTGAAGAGGGGCTCAAAATAAGCCTATTTTAAGTTTACATAAGGCTCTAAAACAGATCACACACAAGCCAAAAATTCTATGCAAGATTATGGCATTCAAGGAGGATATTGAAGCAAGTGCAAGCTACTGTCCTCAAACAGCAAGAGGTCCTCAATCAAACATGAAGAGGACCTCAAAATATGATGATTTATAGTTTGGGTCGGAGCCCAAAGATGCAAGAAACTATGGCTTAGATATGATGCAAGAATAGGCTAGAAAAGGGAAGAAGAGGACTCACCTTTGTAGACCAATGAACCAGCACCTCTTGGACCAAGTTTAGGTGCTCCTAAGCTCTGGAGAATAGCCTCAAGCTGCTGGAATGGGCGTTGGATGCCTTGTGGTATGAGTTGATGAAGAAATGGCCCAAGAACAAGGGTGTTTGATCACTCTAACATACCCAAATGTAGAAAGAGAGGGAGATATAGAGAGAGAGGGTGATATATATGTTATATGTATGTATTAGGTCTGGTTTTTGCTCCAAATCTCTAACCTAAACAAAGGAGGAGGAGAGGTGCTTATATAAGGCAAGGAAAACACTTAACTTACAAGCTAAGTAAAGGGAAAGGGGTCAAAGGGGTTCAAGGCTTATTGGAGAAGCTTGGACAGCTGGTAGGCTTCTTGAGGAAGCCAAGATAAGGGGTCAAGGCTTCCTCAAGAAGCCTTGAGCAAAGGGTGCAAAAGAGGGGTCCAAAGGTGGTCAAGGGTTCAAAATAGCCACATATATGCACGTGGAGTAGGGTCTGTGCATCCCAGCTGGCACAACTGGCATGCACCAGGCTTGGAGGGTGCAAATGGTGCAAACCGGCCAGAAAATTTGGTTGTCGGCCAAAATAAAGTGCCGGTCGGCATAATATTTTGCCGGTCGGCAAAATAGATTGTCGATAGATGATTCCAATGTCAAAAAACGGCCGGCGGTATGCAAATTGAAGCCCCGGAAGTTAGCTTTCCAATGGCGCAAACCTTGCATCAAAATTCCTCCTATGCAAAAAGTTATGCCCTTTTTCGTAAAGCCGCGCAGATTCGATCCAACCGGGATGATGCCCGACTTCAACTGATCATATCTCCCCCACCCGGACTTGGCTCTAGGAGATTCTTGAGTGCAAAATGAAGCCCCGGAAGTAAGCTTTCCGACGGTGGTGGCCCCATAGCTAAACTCCAAGTGTACAGATAGATAAGCCCGATTCAGCGAGGGCTGCTCGACTCGCTTCTACCCGGATTCATGCCGAACTTCTCCCAAACTAGTTTTCTCCTCTCCTTTCCTCTTTTCTTCAACTCCAAAACCCTAAACAAAGTGTTTTGAAAGATTTGCCTCTCTTCTAGCCGAAGAAATTGATTCTTTGCCCTGCACAATCTCTCAACACCGAGCAAACCATCAGAAGTGCCCAAGTCTTAAGGGCGGTCAAAAATGGGGTGTCTACATATATACAACGGAATCCACCATGTGCGCCTCACATGAAGTAATTTAAGATCACTACCTCTTGCGCAATAACCTCTCTAAAGATATTTTGGTGACCAATTTGCGTTCATTCTTAATGCACCCAACTAGCGCAGATGAGCCCAACTAACGCATTGAATCTTACAATGAGCAAATTAATATGCTTCTAGTAAAGCATTTTATCCACAGTCTAATGAGCAAGATCAATGTCTGAACAACTCAGTTGACCATTTACCAAAGATAACACCTATCATGCCGAATACGCCCACATAGCGTACTTTAGGCTCCCACAACAAAGAAAAGATCAAGGAATATAGGACATCTGTTTCTCCCAAAGATAATCCGAGGATTCACTCAATAGCTAAGGCTCTGGCTTTTACCGATAGGTAAGTCAATGGGTTTGTAATTTTGCATCTAGAATTGTTCTAGGATATTTCTTATGTAAGTCATCGAAGACAAACCGAGAATTTTCCTAAAACAATCCCTAAGGATCGTACATCCGAGCATATAAATTACATCGCCCATGTCCATCATATCTAAAATAGAGGACTGCCCACCCTAGGTGGCGACTACCTTATAAATTCCTGGCTCATAATGATTAAGTAAGGAAAAACCTTCTTTTGGACCATTGATCATGCCTCAGTGGTCTTCATCGATCATCGTTGGCCTATCATGGCTTGACAAAATCTAAGAACCACTGTTTGGATAACTGCTTTAGGCTGTAAAAGATTTATTGGAACTAGCAACCTTTTTGCGCTCCTAACTTTTTACCATAAAAGCAGAAGGTAAATCCCTACGGATCTACTTATCCAATTTTCTAACGAGAAAGTTGGGTCACAATGTCCACAAATCAATGTTCCGAACTTATGTCAATTATAGCCTAAGTCAAAATAACCTCACTCCCCAAGAGGAAGTCTTCTCATAGTCTACACTTTCCTCAATGGTGCGACTTTTCGGTATCTAGCGAGCCTTATGCCTCAACAATGACTATCCAAATTACGCATAACTTTAGAACAGTTTCGCGTCATAATGGAAAGCCAACCAAATTATAGAAATGGTTAATCCTCAAAGACTTTGTCTTAAACTGTGCAACATTGATCCACTTTCTAAAAATAGGGGACTAGAGCCTTTGGCATTATCCTAGGCTCTTTATCATCTTGCGGAGCAATCATGAATGTTTCCCTCTCAATCACCCAGTGATGACGTGGAAAATTTTCACATTTGCTACCACGCAACTAAGAATGTAGAGTATTCTTCTCTAACGGAGTAATCCATTAGTAGGCGCATCGCTCTCACTATCCCTAGGATATTGGAATTTTCTTTCTATTCTCAACTAGGCTACATAGAGCGCTATGCTTAGAATTCTCTATCTTATAGAGTTCCAAAAACTCTATTCATGTCACCTTTACTAATAAAACTTTATGTGACTTAGTTACACTACCACAAAGCTGCTTACCTATATGAACATGACCCAGAGGGTTTGCATGGCCGCATACAATAATGCGCCACGCGATCCTTTGTGTTTACAAGACAGCATACAATAATGCGCTATAGAACCCTAGGTCTTAACTTCGTAATCTTATGAGAAGTAAAATAAAGATAAGCTGCTTAACGGTTACAGATCGCCCATAGATGGCTCTCCGCTAACCTATTACTCAAAATTGGAGTGTAAATTTGATATGGAGGGCTCTTAGTTAGGGATATAGGCAACAAACTAGTGTAATTTCTAATTGGGAAACATCTTGCGCCATTATCCACCTAACATTAACAATATATAATTCCTTATCTCTACTACACCATTGTCTTGTACTAGGAATAATCAATTTTCTAAGCATCCATTTCTCTTCACAGAGTTTTCTAAAAAATAACTCAAATAGATACTCGCCAGCTTGGTCAAAACTAAAAGCACAAAAGCCCTTACCTAATTGATCTCGACCTCATATGTGCAATGTCAAAAATCATCTCAAAAACTTTTGATTTGTGGGGGATCAAATAGTCTTAACTCAGATGCGTATCGTAACCTATAAATGTGTCGAGATTGAGGCTTAGATATCATACCCTCACACATATCTAGTCACAAATATCATAGTGGACTAAATGCGCCAAAACAAATGACCTTCTACGGCTTTCCTACTTACTTGTGCGCACCCATTGCGAACAAAGTTACACATTCACATGAGAGCAGGATGTCATAAGCGAGTGGGCCCGAGAAGGCCTACTCAAACCATCATGTCATCATCTCATTAATGTGATTAAGTATAATAAGCCACTGGTTCATGACCAATATCATAAATTAATTCCAATCATCTTAATGTGTGAGTTCTCGAAGACAAGTTTTAAAGGTTTAGGCCCAACTAGGTAATGACTCACGATTAATTCATATTCACTAGATCATAAAAGGATGTCATGGAGATATCAAGTGCGCCTAAATCGCAAATTTAACTAGTAAGTACTAATCCCCTGCACCTTCAAGTCAATTTTATTCTCCATACACTTTACTGTATCTAGTTGAAAGATGATGATACTCCTCTTGCCATATCTATTTCTCACTTCATAGTTACTTGCAATTAATTCTACTATCCACAAGAAGGAGAGAATAAGCTATGAACTATGACAGCTCCTGAAGTAACTTAAGTGCGAATTAGGCCAAAGAGTCTAATTCAACACAATGCTCTTACAAGCGATGCGTCAAATTCTTAGAGTCATAACAACCTTGTCAGCCTTGACCTTTTCATTACTATGCTGCAATGTTTGCGCTTAGTGGTAAACGTTATTCAAAACGTTAGCCTAGCTAAGGAATCATACAAAGAAGCCCCTCCTCATGTCTCACACTCAAGTGTGGAAACAGTAAGTGTCTAGACTAAGACAAGTCGGCAATGCTAATAGATTTTGCAACCACAAAGCGCTAATCTTTTCACTTAGTGTTAATAGATTTTGCAGCTTCTAAGCGTTAATCTTTTAACTTCACGTGATATTTCAACGCACACTATTATAGTGCATAAAATTTTGCTCCATCCATTCCCAATAATTGGGTAGAAAGCAAAATACTGCTCATACTGGCTACTTGTCTTACACTTGATGACTAATTTATTTAAGCTCGCATTTCTTGGATGACGTGACTCTTGAATGTTACTTCATCCAATGATGTAACATTATTTACAAGTCAAATTACAAAGTCAATCCGCGCAACTCAATAGTCAAGATCATATACAGATCTATTGAGGGCTTGCTAATTTCATAACTCCAAAAACTCGCCAACCAAAACTACGTAGCATGCCGCTAATCATAGCGCACACATTAGTTTTTATTGTGCCAAACAAGGCAACAAAACCACGGCGACTTTGAGTCATATTTCCTTACTTTGGCTCAATTAAGACTTGACCTAAAGTCTCCAAGACTTTTGCTCATCTAAAGAATGGGATTACAGTGTTCACATTTGAACATCTTTACTAAGTCTAAGTCAACCAATTGACTTCCATAAGCTAAGTCAATTTAGAAAGAAATTCGCATTGGGATTAATTTGATTAGCATAATATAATTTTGCCACAAAAATATAAATTAAATAGTGACAATATCACACAAGTCGCAAGATTGAAAATCCGCTATACTCGTAATCATCTCTTGCGCCACATGTGACAATTATCCAAAATTTAATTTAATTTATGCGCAAAATATTGGTTTTCGGGAGTAAATCTACAAAGATTTCTCTCAATCGAACAACCTCCCACTGACTATGGCATGTCAAAGCATGATAAATTCCATACAATAGCATCTTAATGTAAATTTACAAATAACTCATACTATATTCATTTAATAATATAATTCAAATAAATAAATAAATAACTAATCATGCTTTTCTAATTACAACATATTAGAAACTCTAAAAAAAATAATATGCTGTATTAAATATTCAAATTATGCCATAACAGAAAGTACATCATCATGAAATTTTTTGGAATTTTTCTGATTTTTTTTGGAATTTTAAATAACTAATAAACACACATAAAATTAGAAATAAATATTCCAGAATTTGGTAAAATGCTACAATTATACCAGTAAACAGTAAACCATAACAGTAGCCTACAATAAAAAATTCAGCCCCAGAAACTTAATCATGCAACACCAGATGTATTTTAAACCAGAAATAATGAATTATTATTTCAGGAAAAATATTTTTTATTTTATAATATTTTCAAAATTTTATAGAAGATAACAAATTTAATTCCGAGTCTAACGGTACCAACCATGCTTAAAACAAAGTTATAACGAATTAATTATGGCAATTTAACGCGATTCAGAATTAAAAACAAAACAAACAGCGCCTAATACATCAGTAGCCAAGCCAGCCGAGCCAGCGGAGGAAAACGGCGCGGCTCAGCGAGCCCGGCTCAACGAGCGGCTCGGCGCGGCTCGGAGCGCGGCTCAGCCCGCGGCTCAGAACACGGCGCACGTGCGTGGCGTAGACGGCGCGCGCGTGGACAGCGCCGCTGACGCGCGCGTGAGGGCGCGTGCAGGCGCGTCGGTAGGGCAGCTGGCGCGTAGCAGCGCATGGGAGCAGCTCACGGCGTCAGGTGGCTCGTGTAAACCACGCGTCGCCTTCCAGGGTGTTTTCTGGTCCGATTTTTGTATTGCCGGACTCCTTTTTTCAAAATAAAACCATTTATGGTATTAAAAAAGACATTAAGGAACATAAAAAAAATATTTATGCTCTTAATCTAATAAAAGTAGATTTTTTTTCTCCTTTACAAACATTCATGTATGTAATGTATACATATACATATAAAAATATACACATGATTAAAGGAAACACGAAAATATCCATTAATGCTCTGATACCAATGTAAACAAAGTATAACGCAGCGAAATAAAAATTATGGTCATACCTTTCAAACAGAGTCTGAATTGAAGGATCTCATGGATAAATCACGTGTTTCCTGAATTTGGTCAATCAACCCAGCAATGGGGTGATATTACAATAGTAAATATCACCCACACAAACCACAGTGCAAATGGCTTTGATCGTTGTTTTTGGGAGAGAGTCAGTATATGGGAAAAACTCAAACATACGTTATTTTTCCCTTTAATCACCCATATCCCATATATCAGATATATAATCTATTTATCCATATTTGTTATATGAGATATTATCTGATATTTATATCATCTATCCATATCATGATATGATAGATATATATCCTGAGTGGCTATCCAAATAGGTTTGAATTCAAATTCAAAACCCATTTGGATAAGGTTCAAAAGGTTCAGGTTCAAAAAGGTTCTGAGGGTCATGCCACATGAGCGCCCAATTTCTAACAATCTTGTTGTCTTTCATCCAATTTGTTAGAAGTTACTCGATAGGCCAAGAAGAATTGAATTCCATTTAGGGGTAAGAACATAAGAAGAGTGTAGTATTGTAGATGCAAGAAATACAGTCATAAAAAGAAGACTTGTAAGGAGACATTGTCATGAAAGACATTATTGTTTTGTAATAAAAGTATGAAAATAATGTAGTATTTTTGCAATGACAGTCCATTTTTATTGAATGGTTGTTTATCCAACTTACTGAGTTGCTTTGTAATTCAATTTGAGACTTTAATATATATTTTTTAATGTTCTTGAGTAGTTTCATGTAAAAGAATTTGTAACAGACCATGTTCAGCAGAAGTGAAGGTTTTGAATAAAATTTTTCTTTGAAAGACAATAAAATGTTACTGTCAAAAACAATATAGGTTTAGTATGAGTTCTATTATAAAACATATCCAACCTGTAGAAACATATGTGCCATTTTTATTTTTAAACTTTAAAATGATATAATTTTTGATCTAGATGTCGGTTTTTAATAAGATCAATATTTTTAGAGTTCTCTCATCAAGATCTATCAAACAAAATCTAGATTACTATGAAATTCCTTAAAAAAAAATAAATAAAATACTGTCGAAATTGACGTAGACAGTAAAATTTTACTGTCATTATCAAAGCAAGGAGAAATCGTAGCGTCATTCAGAGTAAAATTTTACTCTGAATTAGAGTAAATTTTACTATGATTCAAAATAAAATTTTACTGTCGTTAAGCAAATCAGCAATCAAGCTTTATTTTCGTTAACTAGAGTAAAATTTTACTGTTACGAAAACAGAATACATACTAGATAAAAGAATTATAGTTGAATTTTACTTTAGATCCAAGAACAAACAAACAAAAAAACTCTCAATTGTTCATTGTAATATCTCTATTTATCATTTTTTTTAACATATATGAGGTCATTTTATTTTAGATCTAAAGTTATTGATCTCAAACATGAGTTCATAGACATCAAATTTGAGATGGTGATGGTCGACGATAAAAATGGTGGTCGCGAGCCAAAGGTAAGGATGAGTGATGCCGATCGATGATGAAGATGGTGGAGGCGATGAACAACTATCGATCGTAGAGTTGATGTGGAGAGAGAGAGAGAGAGAGAGAGAGAGAGAGAGAGAGAGAGAGAGAGAGAGAAAGAGAGTTGTAAAAGAAAGAGAGCTTCTCTGACTTGTGATGGTTGATTCAGAAGTAACGACCGGTAGAATATGATAAAATCGTTCAATAACTTCGAAACATTTGACAATGGCACTTGAAAGTCTCTCATTATGCTTTAATTTTTGCTTCAAATGACAGTTTTTGAAGAAGGATTTTCGAATCAAGGGTTTTGAACTTTGATAGTTTTCAAACGAAGAAAAAGAACTAGAGAGACAAATAGCTCAACTACTTACTATTGCTCATATATATGTAAGGGTATTCCTATCTTTTCATCATATTTTTTAATTTGAGGGACTTTTGGGACCATAATTTTATTCTGTGGGCTTCATACAAAAAAGGCTCAACGGGAAGGACTATTTGCCAAAAATCCCAATAAATATGTTGTTTTGGGAATAAGCTATTTTAATTAATTTTTTGACTATTTATGAAAAGACATACAAAAGAATAGAGAGTAGAGTTGATATTTCTGTAGCGAATTTTTAACTATTTTAACTAGTTTCCAAAGGTAAAAAAAAGTTAATTATATGAAAGATGGAAGGAATGAGTGCTTTTAATTTTTACTTTTTAATCATCAACTTTTAAATTTATAATAAATCGTACCAAACACTTCTTTATATTCTGTGTCTAGAACATGACTTTGGTGAGATTTGAAAAAACAAAAGAAAAGTAAAATATGAATTTTATATAATTATATTTCACATACCTTCGCTTATGTTAAATTCTTAGTCAAATCTAAACTTCAAACCACAACCCAAAACTTGAGAGAGAACAAAACAAAAAGTAAATCGTTACGAAACGGCCCATCTTGAAATATGTAGTTTTGGCATTTTAATGGGCCGGACAGCCCATTCAGTTGCCCATGCAGCCCGACTAACCAATTACACTTCTCTGTTGCAACCACTGACCAAACTCGTTACAACCGGCCAAACCCAACTAATAAAATAAAGCCACCTGTACTCATCAAATAGTTAAATATCCATTTTACCCCCAGTGGTCTGTGCGCACAGAATCGCTAAGGCAGAGCAATCAAGAGAGAGAGTGAAAGTGGATAACAAAGAGAGAGAGAGAGAGAGAGAATGGCTTTTGTATCAATGGGAACATGGGTTTGCTCCCAAACTCGAATTCCAACAGCTTCTCTTACTCTCCTTACTGGTTCGAGCCAAAGATTGAGCTCTGTGGGGTCTTTGAAAGGGGCCACAAATGCCCCTAGTCGTTCTGGGTTGCTTCATTGCTCCTTCGTCCCTGCCGCTGCACTTTCTCTCTCTTCTGGTTCTTCTTTTTCAGGTACACCACAATTTTCAATCTCTTTCATATCCCCATCACTGTTTAATGTGAAAAATCCCCAAATTAAGCTTCAATTTCTTATTAGCTGATGATTTTGTTCATGGGTTTCTGTTTCTCTAACATTTTAAGTTTAGTTTATGTGCTCTTTGATTCTTGTAGCAATGGGTTTGTCTTATTTATGAATTTTTTTTAATGGGTTGGAAAGTTTTTAGCTTTGTAGTGGGAGTAATTGGACAACATATAGGTGGGGTTTTTTTTTTTTTAATTTTATAATTTGTGACAATTAGACATTATTCTAGGGTGATGCAATGTGGGTTCTTTTTGTGGGTTGGTACTTTCAAGGAATCAGGCTGCAAATTGTGAACTTTATTCATCTTATGTTGCACAATTTCCTCTGTGATGTTAGCTTGATGATCATATTCCAGTGAGAATGTTTCTGCCTCATTCAACAGCATGAGATTGCATTTCTTGTATTCGTTTTGTTGAAAAATATCAAGAAATCACACAACTGTTGTCGGTCCAACCCCAAAGTATTATAAGGTGCAACATTTGTGTTTCTCTTCTGATATGACTTCTTAGCAAGTATACTTAAATAATAATGTATTTCAACTGGTTATATTTTTGTTGAAATCTAGTATTGGTGTTGTTAGAATACCTTGTGTTATTAGGTAGAAAAATTTGTTCTCAAATTGAACACATGAATTGCAGGTTTGTCATTAGGCTTGAACTTGAATTCTAGTACTGGGGTAAGAAGAGAGAAAGGCCGTGGCCTAGTAGTGACTGCTCGGAAGTATACTCTTTGTCAAACCAAGAGGAACAGATCTCGAAAGTCTCTGGCCCGGACACATGGCTTTCGCAAAAGAATAAGCACCACCAGTGGAAGAGCAGTGTTGAAGCGTAGACGTGCCAAGGGACGATGGATCCTTTGCACAAAGTCCAATCCCAATAGTGGGAAACGTGCTTGACATTTCATCTTATTGGTTGCATTTCTATTGGTAAATCCATTGATGTCTATTGCTTGATCACTCAAACTTGGTTAGATGTGAAGCTATTGCCTTAATATGTTTTTATTTGAGGAATTCTTTTGTTAATTGGAAATTTGATTTCACTCTTCCCATTTCATCTTCGGTTATTCTTATTTCATGTGTTTATGTTAGTTTTTCAATTTGGATTTCCTATCAAACCAAGTTTATAAATGAGTTTTTTTTTTTTTTACTATCCAAATCTAATTTAGGTCTCACGGCTTCTATTTTGTTTTTGTTTTTGTTTTTTTTTTGGTGTGGAAATGCAGATACTTGGCATTTTTGGAATGTGAACTTGAATAATTCATTCTGATTCACTTTACATTTTTATCTTCTGATTGAGTAATTTAAATATTTATTTGTAGTGTTCATTCCTGTGCATGTTGTTCTAAGCCCTCTAATATTTATTTATTTTCTCAGTGAGTGTTTGTTGTTGCGTGTAAATGTGTATGGCCCTTGTTGTCCTTGATTCTCAAATTAGAGAAATCTTTAGGGATAGGAAACTGCTTCTGAAGGCACTCTTTCTGACAAATGGAGACTCAGAAAAGTTGAAATATGATTTATGACCAAAAAAGTATAGTATTTAACCAGTAACTCAATGTAAGTAATGAAAATATAGCAAGATCGTAACACGAGTGTTTTACAGTTGCAACACTAGAAAGAATAATTCAAAATTTACCACTAAATCTTTTAAAACAATCTCAATTGACTACAATATGTCAAAATTTAAGGATGAATAGAAGCTCATACCAAAGATGGAGAGACAATCTAACCTTGTTGACATTTGAATTGAAACTAATTGTCTCTCCCTTCTAGGAACCCAACTACTCAAACTTGCAAAGTAGCCAAGATAGGAAAATGCACATCTGGAGCATGACTGTTAAAACCTATCACCTACTTCACCCACTTAAACCTACTCCACTAAACCTAACCCACTACACCACTACCACCTCACCTACTCCACTAAACCTAACCCACTACACCACTACCACCTCCACTTCACCTACTCCTTACCTACTACACACTCACCCTCTTCTATATATAGGAATCATGAATCATTGTAATATATCAATAAACATCAATCAATAATACATAAATTTTTACATGGTATCAGAGCAAGGTTAAGACCTTAGTATTTCTCGCTTCACCGGCGAGCGGCAACCTCGCCTTGGCCGCCCGCCGGACCTCAACCTATTCCGCTTATTTTCTACACATACCTTGACTTCTTCAACATTTTCTTACACCCCTCCTCCGCTATGTCGGCGGCGGCACCCGCATCATCGTCTAGCCTCTATCGCCGTTCACCTCGCCTCTCATATATCCGTGGTTGTACTCTTACTCGTCGTCGTCGTTGGCGTTTCTGGCGCTGCTTTTCTGCTCGTCACTGCTGTTTTTTTTCCCGATTTGCTCTCTCTCTCTTAGCCATGGATTTGGGTGTGGGGTGTAGAGCTGTGGCTCTGTTGTTGGTAGCCATGTTTGCTGGCTTGAAGGTTTCAATGGCAGCAGTGTACAAGGTTGGGGACTCCGCTGGTTGAACCATCATTGGGAATATTGATTACAAGGCCTGGGCTGCTTCCAAGACGTTTCATGTTGGAGATGTCATCATTTTCGAATACAATTTTCAATGTCACGTGTTGCAAGTGCCCCACAAAGAATACCAAGCCTGCAGAAGTGTAAGACAGTAACATGCATCTTCACATACAGCTTGGGTAATGTGTAACTATCAAAAGCACAAGCTTCTTGGACATCCCTCTCTCTCTCTCTCCATGGACCCAACATCATCATCATGCACCCACTCTATCTCCCTCTCTCTCATCTTTTCCCACTTTCAAACCCACTTTAATCATATCTCTCCTTTCTCTTAATTTATTTCATCCACGTTCTTTCACCCTTTTCTTTTATTTTAATATATATATATATATTTTATTATAATATATTTTCCCTATCCCTTGTTAGTAAGCATCACCCGTTTTCCATTCTCTTATTATTATTTATTTTATATTCCACCAAAAAAAAAAAAAAAAAAATCACACTGCTGTTTTTCTTATCACCCATCCACAAATATTTTTCTCTATTTTCTTTATCCATTATTTTCTTTTATTTTATTTTTCTTATTAAACAAAACAACACCACAAAATAACACCAACAACATTCCACAACCTTGTCATTTTATTCATATCAGGGGATCAACCCCAATCACACTTTTACATCAAAAAAAAAAAAAAAAAAAAAAAAATCCACACAAACAAAAACAAAACTACCACACTCACAGTGGGATTTTTCTTCTCTACTCAGCCGCCTGTCTCTTCTTCTTGCCTCCGTCCTGGGCGGCCCTTGCCGGTATTGCCTCCGTGCTTCCTAGACCACCAAGCAAGTTGCCTCCTCCCTGCTCCTCCACTACAGCATATGGTGGACCTCCAAATCGGAACATCACGGTGGCCTTCCGCTTCAGCTCCTTGTTTTCTGTCTTTAGCACACTTATCTCTGCTCGCGCATCCTTATACATGCGTTGGAGCAGAGCCAGCTGGGAGTTTAACTGTTGCACCTCATTTGTCCTGCTCTGCATCCGGTGCGACAGGTTTGTCACCGCAGTCATGGTTTCCACACATGACTTCAGAGTATACTGATTGGCCTCAATATCAGTTTGCACCGCCATTTTTTGCTCCACCGACCGCATCGGAAAGTTCAACGGAGCAAAACCAGAGGTGTTTGGTTGAGGTTCACTGGCCACTGCACCAGTTATTTCTCTTGTGGACTCGTTCAATTCTGGAAAGAGCGTGAGCAGACCACGGGAAGAGGAGGCCATGTTCTGGGTAGCTGGACGGGAAGAAGAGGCCATGTTGCTGAGTGTTTCAGAGACGGGTTGGTTACAGAGTATTACAGAGTTTCTCTCTCAGTAAAGGAAGAGTTTTTTCAGAGGATTTTCAGAAGTTTTTTGTCTGCCTCAGCCTCAGCATCAACCTTGGTTAAATAGACGGGGCAGCCACGCGTATCGCGCGCCACTTCGCCAGACGACAAACGGGCGCGCCAGCCAAGGCACTCACGTGCCTCGCCATCATGTCCGACACATCTTTTTATAGATTGGGCACGCCTTTTGATGGCACGCCTTTTGATAGATTGGGCACACCTTTTGAGGGTGCGACTTTTTAGGGGTCCGACAAGACTCTGTAAACTGTCCCGACATTGATTCCGGTTAGCTCCTTTATGGGTCCGACAAGACTCTGTAAACTGTCCCGACATTAATTCCGGTTAGCTCCTTCATGGGTCCGACAAGACTCTGTAAACTGTCCCGACATTGATTCCGGTTAGCTCCTTTATGGATCCGACAAGACTCTGTAAACTGTCCCGACATTGATTCCGGTTAGTTTCTACAAGGGTCCAGCAAGACTCTGTAAACTGTCACAACAACTGTCACAACATTGTCTGCTACAACGGTCCGACATGACCCCATAAACTGTCTTCTACATCGGTCTGACACCGCCATCCAGTGTCCTCTACACCGTTATGACACCACCATACAGTGTCCTTTACATGGTTATGACACCCCCATACAGTGTCCTCTACAACGTTATGACACCACCATCCAGTGTCTTCACCAATGGTCTGACACGACCATACAGTGTCTCTTATCCTCTTTTATTTTTATGTATTTTCTTGTTTTGTAACTCTCTCCAAACTCAAGTTGGTTAGTTCCTATCCCCCTTGAGTTTGCGGGGGATGTTAAAACCTATCACCTACTTCACCCACTTAAACCTACTCCACTAAACCTAACCCACTACACCACTACCACCTCACCTACTCCACTAAACCTAACCCACTACACCACTACCACCTCCACTTCACCTACTCCTTACCTACTACACACTCACCCTCTTCTATATATAGGAATCATGAATCATTGTAATATATCAATAAACATCAATCAATAATACATAAATTTTTACAATGACTTTGTCAGCATTTCCTGCATATTGCAGATTCACTCTAGTAATAATTATTGAGTTACCTTTCATTGCCTTGGGAGTGAGAAATAGATCCTTTCCTTGGGAATATGAATGTTCCTTCGGGGTAGCGTCATAGGAAGACTTTTACGTTGGATAAGTTATTAACAGAAATAGACTTATTGTGAATTGGTGTTATGTATAAGAAAAATGGGGAATCAGTAGATCATCTCTTCAACATTTTGTATAGGATTTTTTTGGATTATGGAGATCACTTCTGATCATTTGCAAGCAATTATGGAACTTCTAGTATGATTTCAGAGAAAAATACTAATGCTATGCACTCTACTTGGAAAATTTTTAGCTTTATTTGCAGTACACACATTTGCAAGATCAAACATGATTAACACACCACAATCATTAAGCAAATACTTTGAAGTGGCATAGCATCAAATGTGTGATATTATCGATTG
Organism: Camellia sinensis; assembly: GCF_055761805.1. Lineage (NCBI taxonomy): Eukaryota > Viridiplantae > Streptophyta > Magnoliopsida > Ericales > Theaceae > Camellia > Camellia sinensis. Next base: position 36,652,314 of record NC_138969.1, on the reverse strand, counting down.
GGCTGAGATTTGTTGTTAGGTTTGTGGTTTGAATTCGTAATACTTCTGATTCTGCTTTTGCAGATCAAAGGGCTCCATTTGTTTTCTGGCTAGAAAATATGGAAGGAAAATGAAATATGATTGGGAAGAAATATAAACTATTTTGTAGTTGCATTACCAAAGATTTATTTATATGAAACTTAATGCTTCACACACATTTACAAGGATAAGTACTAAGAAGAATACCACACACATATGTAGCAAGCACAATAGGCTGGGATCACAGAGCTGGAAATTCAAGATGAAGATCCACCCATCACTTACTACTTCTAAGCAGTTGGATAAGAAGCATCCATGACAATTCCACATAGGCCAGTCTTAGCATCAATGTCTCTTTGCATTCTTATGTATCCCTCCTCTCCCCAGGTAGTACCCCATGAATTCTTGACTAACCAATACTTGGTACCAGCATCACTTGTCCCATATCCAACTGCAGTAACACCATGATCTAGTTCAGTCCCACAAACTCCTGGGAAAACCCCAGTCACGTAAAACTGGAATTCGTATCCACTAGCATCAATGGATACCGAAACTGGTTGATTAGCCATGGCCTTCAACAATGCTGCCTTGCTATTGGCAGGCACCTTTTCGTAGCCTGTGATCTTGGCTGCATGGGAAGCTTCCTTCTGAGTGTTGCAAGTTCCTTGAGTTGCTGCATACGGGTAAGTTGTTTCAGCAGCAATGCCTTTGTTGTGGACAATAAAGTCAAAAGCATCTTCCATGTAACCACCTTCACAGCCTGCATCTTTGCTACTCCTGTCACAGTCCACTAGTTCTTGCTCAGAGAGCGAGATCAACTCTCCTGTTGTGAGTTGAGTGATCCCTTCTGTGGCAGCTATTGCCGAAAATGCCCAACAACTTCCTGTTCATCAAAGAGCACAAGCGAAAAATAAATAATATATATATATATATATATATATGAATGTGCAAGGTTTAGTCACACAAGGTGAGTTTGAGAAAGGTGGATAGGCTCACTTACCATATTGACCTTGATCCTTAATGGCGGTAACAGCTCCTTTCTTTCTCCAGTCCATGCTAGATGGCATTGCACTCACATTTTCATACCTAAATGGTGTTACTGTTGAGGACCTTAGGCGGGAAGACATCTTGTATCCATTACGTGAGGCCTTGAATTCTTCATTAGTTAAATCTGCAATCTGATTGATGCCCAACTTGTAAGACTGAGTCCCAGCTCTGTTGAAAGATTCTATGAACCCCACATTCTCCGTGAATATCTTGAACCGCCTCTCTTTCTCTGCACTGTCCTGGTAGACACGCCCATAACGGCCATCCATTGCTCATGCCTCTCAGACATGGATGATTCTTGTAGCGCACGGGACATGGCTTGTGAAGCCCACATCCCTAAAACTAGGAAAGTGGCAATGACAAATTTTCTTCCTAGAGTCAAAGCTATTTTTGTAAATGTTGCAAAAGGCTGTGTAGTATTTTGAACTCACAAATTGGTGAGTTTTAGGGTTTATATAGAGGAGATGCTATACTTCCTTGATGATTTGTTCTGCAATACTACAAATACAATGTGAAGTGAATTTTGTGATGTTTCATTCAAGTTCCCAACTTGCCAGGCTAAGTGTAAGGACTTTGACAGACAAGTTCAGTATCGTTAATGTTGTTCAATCGAACATAGAATCCATTTTTATATCACTTCAATTCAAATCATGGTTACTGTGGTGAACTAAATGTGTGCTATTTAGGAAATCAATATACTAATCACAGTTTAGGTTACGTAATTTATGTTTCTGTAATGTGAACTGTGAAAGTCCATTGTCATACCGAATAAAAATAAAGTGCCTTTTGTTTTTTCCTTTTAGGTTCTTAGGTATGAAAGGGAATTTTTTGTTGTTGATGTATGTATTTAATCCCTATTTAGATAAAGTTAACTGGGAAAGGTAAAAAGCTTGGCAAGCCATTGTTGTGGATGTGTGTTATTTCTTTATGATATAAACAAAACCTTGAAAAGAGTCATAGCTAAATGGCTATAATCAATATTGCAAGCTGCTCACTCTAGTGAACAAAAGTCTGGTTGATATATAATGGTCAACAGTATTGTAATTTCAGACTTTAATGTCTTTATTTTCCTACAGTACAAATATAACAAGCAGTACTAGAATTAGATTATATATATGTATGTATATGTTCAAATAATTATGGCATTTGGAGTTCTAAAGGGTTCTTTAGGAGTACATACGATGCATTTAGTCAAAAATTCAGACAACTGTATATTATTAATGGTTGTGAGCATTAGGGTTTAATCAGTTGATGATAATTGGTATACAGTTTAGTTGAGATATTTTTCTTCTTTTCCTATAATTCTAGTAATCTTAGGATTCAACGGATTTGTAGAAGATTTGTGATTTTCTTTTACTTCAGATTCTACTTTTCATGTTTCTTTGTGATTTTCTTTTACTTCAGATTCTACTTTTCATGTTTCCCGTTGCATGGTATCAGAGCTTGCGCTTGAGTCCTGTTCATAGTGCCAAGAGAACCATTGAACCCCCCACCTGGAAGAGAATACGGTTGAGTGATCATTCACTTCAACTATTATTCCAGATCCAATGGTGAATTGGAATAAACCACCAATATTCGATGAAGGACCGCCTATTTTTTATGAAGAACCATTCCTTGATGGAATCAACAATGTACTTAACCGTATTTATAATAAAAGAAAATTCCTAAAACAACTAGCTCTTAAAAAGGAAAATGACTCATTAAGAAATAAAACTACTACTTGTAATGCAAGCAATCCTAGTTCTTGTATGATAAGAAAATAAACGAAATAGAAATCCTAAATAAACACGAAACTAAGGATTCAAGCCATAATTAATAATCCTAATCAAATACTAATTAAAATAAAATATTTTTTATTTTTTAAATTCGATTTCCATCACAATGCCTTTGGTAGACCCAAGGAGAGTATACTGTTTGAACTCAACATGATTAAAAAAAATAAAAAAAATTGCCTTGAGCTCAATCTGGCATTAATTGCCCTACTTTGAGCACACCACTCTCATGTTTATGGCCAAAGTTCAAAGCAGTTTATGAGCCTGCCAGTACCAATCCTAGTTATGAGTATTGAGTGAGTTTTTTTTTTTTTTTTTTGATAAACAGAATATTGAGTGAAAGTTGTCAAAGTAAACACTTCTGGCTGCCAAAGTTTGACACAAGGGGCCACACGAGCACTACACTAATGTATTCGACGAGTCTATAGTCTTAGCCAATAGGTTAGGGTAATCTTTGAAATTCCATCATCGTAGAAATAGATTATTGCAATTGTTGGTCTTCAACAAGAAATTCTTAGCAAATGCAAGTCATCAAATAGTGTTGACTATGTCTTTGTCTCTACTACCTATTGGAAGTGTTCAGATTGCGGTGGTGTGGGCAGTTCAGTGCCACAGCCCTAACAAGAAACTCACTAAATTATACCAATTTGAGCTTCCCTCTAACTTGCCATGCTCTCATATATACATAAAAAGCTTCACAAACCCACTGGAAATCGTGTTTGAGCATTTTTACTGCAGACAATATTGGCAACAATGGAAAACACTAATCAAATTTAGGTTAGGGTTGATCTCTTTATTTAGAGCATACCAAGGGTCCAGGAGTTAATCACAACCCACTAATCAATAGCGATTTTCTTATCTTGATATCTTGATAGTATTATTGTTATTTATGTGTTTCTTATCCCTAATTTATTTTAAATTTGTTGGCACACAAATTTTAACCAAATTTATGTTTAAATTTCAAATACAGTCAATGACACACAGAGAGCCTACAATAAGATTGTTGTAGGCAATCACTTCCTAAAAAAGATCAATATGATCCGTTGAAGCACATAAATAAAATGACATTGTATCTCAACAACGTTATTCAAGATACTCAAGTGACACGTGGAGCCTACGAAAGATAACACATGTAGAGCCTATAGCAAGGACACTACACAGGATGAAACCCCAAAGATCAATCCGGTTAATCAGATATACGATTAATCAGATAGTGCTATTATTCAAAATTCAAATGGCGCTATCATTCAATTTGAAATTCAAATTAAAGATGAAGCATTCCTATCATCTGATGGCCCTCGATAAATATGAGGACCATCACACAAGACGGGGGATCAGAAAATCAGAAGTGAAAAGATCAGAGAGAAAGAGAGAAAGAAAGAAATTGAGAGCTAAAGAAGTCGTTACAAGAAAGAAGAAGAGAAGCCTAAAGAACTCAAGAGTCTACACTAATGGCGATGAATAGGTGAAGGGTTCCAAACCCAAGAATTGTATTTTGTATTCGAGGGTTCAAAACCCATAACAATTTCAATAAAATATTTATTTTTCTTAAATTGTCTTTTGTTGTTTATTTTGTTCTTCATTAATCGGAGGTTTCATTTATATAAAATGTGTAATTAACGATCTGGAATACAGATCGGAAATAGGAACCTGCTATTCAAATAATCAACACCGTTTAGTCCAAAAAACTAAGCAGTGGACATTTATAACATAAAATTTTGAAATGTGTTGAAACACTTCATGTTTTAAAATTTGTGTCTACAAATTTGGCATGCCCAGTGGGACTTGTTTCTCCTCCCATCTTTTGAAGAACAATATATATATATATATATATAGTTGAAACTTACTAACATATTCTTTTGTTATAGGAATGCTGAAGCAACTGTCAAGAGACAAACCTACACTCCAGTGGTTCTGAAATCACCAAGGATGGAGATAGTACCCATCACCCAAGGGGCTCCGGAACGAATGCTCTTGGCTGTCCCAAAGGTAGAACAAGCGAAATCCTGAAAAGATGCACTTCTTTCCCCTATCACCCAAGGGGCTCCGGAGTGAAAGCTCTTGGCTGTCCCGAAGTTAACTGGTGTGACGAAGAAAGTCACACTTCTCCAGAAAGCTAAAAGTTTGAGAAAGATTACTGAAGATTATGTGAAAGCGTCAAACCAGTACGCAACTGTGAGGGCCATAGCCCGAACGAAGAGCTTTCTAATTCAGGCAAAGGAGGCTAATCAGTTTGCAACTACGACTTTTGTTGTAGTTTCAACGAGGGCAACAAAAAATGTTGTGGCCCAACTACTCAAAAGGGTAGAAGACTCCATTAAAATGGTGGAGTCTGCCTAGAAGAAAGCCTATGCTAAAAACATGGCCATAATTAGGGCCATTGGGAGGAGGGTAATGACCCAAACTCCTGTTGATGGAAAAAAGGCCCCTGTTGTTGAAAAAACAGTTGCGGCTTACAAGTCAACAGTTCTGTTCAGAGCACAAAATCGGTCAAACCAAATCTCAGTCAACTTTCAAGAGCCAAAGGAACACCCGTTGGCTCGACAAGGTTCGAATAAGAAACACACATTGGCTCGACAGGGTTCGAATAAGGAACACCCGTTGGTCTGATAAAATAAGGAACACCCGTTGGCCCGACAAGGTTCGAATAAGGAACACATGTTGGCCCAACGGGATTTGAATCAACATCAATTGGTCCGCTCTAAAAATTTATGGACTGTTTTGAAAATTCATGAGGAATTTGCAAAAACGCAAACGATTCCTTCTATGCCCCTAGGGGCTCGACTTGATATGTCATCAAATGGTCCCGTTTCGAAAAGACAAAAGCGAAGAAAAAATAAGGCCTTAAAGAAACTGGAACTAAGAACAGTGGTAACAAATGTTATAGGGGCTATTGAAAGGGCTCTCTCGAAAGATGAACGCCAAAAACAAATTGAAAGTCCTGTCTTTGTTGGAAAGTCAAAGGTGGTGGAGGGTAAGCAACCCTTGGGAAATATTTCTACTTTGATTGAACTATCTATAGAGGAAATAAGAAAAGGGCCTATAACAAGGTCCATAACCCGTGAGGCTCAAAACAAAGCATCGCAGTCAGATGCTTCAAATATGAGTAATGTTGAGGGGTTTGATAATCCTTTGTACAAACAAGACGATTCTATCTCGTTTGTTTCAACAAATATTGGAAACAATGAATTGAGAGATATCAACAAAGTTGCAATTATGATGACCGAGGTTGAGAAAGAAGGTGAAAATTCGCAGGTCCAACAAGACCAAGGTCTCAAGGAAAAAGTGGTGGCCCTACATGTAATACCCCTGTTCCGTAATATGTTAATTGGTCCTTAATATGGGTATGATTATGTGTTTAATATGATTTTGTGTGCCATTATGTGAAAATATGTGGTTTTGAATTTCTATCTGTTCACCGTAGGAATATCTGTTTGATCATCTACTTTGGAAATTAAATTGAAGGCCTTATCGGCCACAGAACCTGAAATTGATTACGCCATTGTGATTGGCATAATTTTTAAAGCCTACGGTGAAGTTTAATTGAAAAATTGATTCGAACTAAATTAAGTTGATTAAATTGGTGAATTAGTGTCCAATTATTTATTATTATTAAATGGTGCTAGTGGGAACTTATGTAAAGAGGCACTACACCCTCTATTCTCTCCTTATAACTTCATTTGGCTGATTTGAACTCAAGATAGAGAGAGGGCCGGCTATAGAGAGAGAGAGAGGGAGAGAATTGTGTAATTTTTGGCTCAAGCTTGGGGATTTGAAGATTTAACTCAAGAATTGACTAGAGCTTGGGTGTTTGAAGCTCCTAGGTGAGTGAATTTGTGTATATTAGTTGTAATTTTGTGAATTCAAGTTTGATTAATGGTCTAGAACTTGGATTAGTTTGATTATAAGGAAATTGAGTTGATTTTGTTGTATTTGAAGCCAATAGATGCATGCATGTAGGAAATTACTATGAATTTCCATATTTGAACACAATGTGTATAATCTATGTTGAATCTTGTATGGAATCCATCTATTTGATCATCTCTTCACCAATTAAGTTGATATGAATGAATACTTCTCACATGCAAGAGTAGATCATGGAGGTATGAGCTTTGCATGTTTGCATTTGATGTATTGGTGATGAGTTTGGGTTAATTTGAGGCATGCATGTAAGTAATTCAAGAAATAGAGCTTCATTGTGTTATGATTTGGTGTTGATATCATGTGGGTATATGTATGCGTGAAATTGGAGCCATAATATGTAAGAAATGTGGTTGAAATGTCGAAATTGAACTCAAGAAACCATTCTGGAAAACCCAGAATTTATGATGTCCGCTTGAGCGGGGGAACCGACACTCGAGCGGGGAATTTATGCTCCCAGTATTTTTTCTGCAGGCATGGGTCCGCTCGAGCGGGTAAGTCCACGCTCGAGCGGGGAGCTATGTAGACAGACCTTCTGCTCGAGCGCCCGAGTTCACGCTCGAGCGTGAATTTGATGCAACCAGCACTTTTGCAGACCAATTGGGTCCACTCGAGCGGGGAAGTCCACGCTCGAGCAGGGACCCTGTTTTCTGAAATTTTGTTTATGCGTTCTGTGTTTCGTTTTCCGTTCTCCTTCACTTGTAAGTACTCTTAGGCACGCATTGAGCATTGTAATTGAGTTAAAGAGATAAGAATAAAGCCTAAAGAGGAAAATGTGAATTTAAGAACGGATTGAATTATTGGTGACCCTTTTTTGTGTTCATGGACTGTGTAGGGTCGAGCTCCAGGGCAAACCAACCAACCGATCATTGTGAGTAATATCGATATTTAGAAGCTTGTCATTTGTCCAATTGCTTATTTTCTTATAAGCCTTATGCCTTATGATTTGCTAGTTTGAATTGTGGACAAATGTCCGATAAGAATGAATGGGCCAGAGGCCGTTTTGACAAGAAAGAATGAATGGGCCAGAGGCCATTTTGACAAGAAAGAATAGATGGGCCAAAGGCTGTTTTGATATGAATGGATGAGCCAAAGGCCGTTTTGACATGAATGGATGGGCCAGAGGCCGTTTTGACATAAATGAGTGGGCCAGAGGCTGTTTTGATAGGAATGAAAGATAAATGGGCCAAAGGCCAGTATGTTTGAAACCACAGTCACTTGACTTAAATTGTGTATATGAATGTTAAATAAAAATGTGAATTGGGCCCAAGGCCGTTCGGAGTATGCTGTTCTACATATCGTTTGTATCTTCTTATTTGATATTATTCACGGGGCTATCGCTCACGCTCATTCATGTGTTTGTAGGTGAGCCAAGAGAGGTCCAGACCCAGCCCCAGTGAAGTCTGTGTGGAACAACCGAGTTTTGGAGAGTCAGCCCTAGTGTCTCACGCACGAGACTCGTCTTCGCCTTTCTGCTATGCTATGTTATTTTTGTCATGTTGGCGAGGACTTTGCATATGTCTGTATATAGTTTTCATGGGTTAACTTAGTTTTTGGATGATCCTGTTTGTACAGAACTTATGCTACTGTATTTCTGTTGTGAGTTATTAATGTATATATGTTTGGTTATTTGAATGTGCCATGTAAGCACACCTCTATGGACAAAGTTTTGAACTGCTTCCGTTTGGCCCCCATTAACTCTGTTAAAATACATTTGTTTTGGTTGGAGGCCGTAGGTAATCTCATGATTACTGGCCAGTTATGTCCTTAACCCACGGGGGCGGGTTCGGGTCATGACACTACAAGAACAACTTGAGAGAAGAGAACGGGAAACGGTTGCTCTGTTGGAGCAAATGCAACAGTTGCAGGCCCAAATGACAGGACCAGGAAGTGCACCTAAACAAATGACACCACCTGTTGTGGGACATCCGTTAGCATACAAAGCACAGTAGCCACAGGAGGGAGTGGTCCTTGTTACTTTGATCTAACCAGTGGTGGTATGAATCCAATGCTCATGGCCATGATTGATGATATGGTGAGGAGACAAGTAAAGAAAGTCAAAGAAAAAGATGATAAGAACTTTCGAATAATTACAAAACCTTACCCAGCATGGGTAGATGTTGTTCCATTTCTTTCTGGTTTTTCCCAACCAGATTTCAAAATTTTTGATGGAACAGGAGATCCAAGACAACATGTGGCCCATTTTCTTTCAAGATGCGGGCCAATAGCCCAGAATGAAGCCCTGTGCATGCAACTATTTGTCTAATCATTTGAAAGTTCTGCATTTACTTGGTATGCTATAATCTTCCTGAGGGATCAATCCCAAATGGGGATTCCATGGTAAAGGAGTTCCTTAAACAGTTCCGCAATACACAAAGGCGAGTTAGAGTACCAAAACTGATTGAGACCAAGCAACGTGACAATGAGTCTGTTACAGATTTCATTGCAAGATGGCGAGCTTTGACGTTTGTCTGTCCTCAAAAGTTTACGCAATTAGAATTAATTTGGATATGCCTTAACAACTTCCGACATGAGCTCTCTACGGCTCTTATGGCTCAAAATTTTGAAGGATTCAACGAAATCTATGCACCAAAGCTCATGATATGGAGCTGCATCTAGCTAAACGAAGGAGGCCTAGGGCTGTTGAAAGGGTTGAGTCCTCGACTGTAGCTATAATTGAAACCAGAAATAAGGGTCCTGTTGTAGTAGGGGCTAAAAAGCCCAAGGAATTTAAAAAGGTGACTATAAAAGAGAGGTTGGAGAAGAAATATTCTTTCACGGATGATCTGGTCGAAGACCTATTTGAAGATCTGTTGGAGCAAAAGTTGATTGCTCTCCCTGAGGTGAAAAGACCACATGAGGTAGGAAAGACCAATGATCCAAAGTATTGCCCCTACCATCGTTTGATTAGCCATCTGATAAAAGAGTGTTTTGTTCTGAAAGATAAAATTCAGGAACTTTTGGACTCTAAAATTATCGAGCTCCCTCCTCAAGAGAAAGCATCAGCTAACCCAATCACTATCGAAAATGATAATGAAGGTAAATGGGTTGTTTATTAGTCAAAAAGCATGAAGAAAAAACAAAATGCTACAGTGAAAGCTAGAAATATGGTTACTTCAACAACATAAAGGCCAAAAGTTTCCAAAAAGCAAAAACCAAAAGTTTCCAGGAAATAGAAAAAAGCCAAAGTAAGTAAAAGAAAAGGAAAGAAGAACCCAAAGAAGGAAAAAATGGAGAAATTGGTCCCTGATGAGTAGTTAGAGCAATGTCCCCTTGTCTCAATCACATTGGAGGAATTTCTGCCTTCAAAATTTTAATCTGTGGAGTTACAAACATACTATGATAAAATGAGGGAGGAAAAGCTTACTTTGGCCCCTAGGCTAACCATCATTGTTTTGAGTGATGACAAGGAAGATGAGGGTGAAGTTGGTTCAAAAGTTAGGGAAGGAGATTGCATTACATCTCCTATTTGCATGCCTGACTCACCAGAGTATACACCGACTTCTCCAGAATACACACCAGCCTCACCAAAGTATACACCAGCTTTTCTAGAGTATACACCAGAAGCCTTTTCTCCAGAATATTCGCCAGTACTACCAATGTACTATCAAAACACTCCAGAATATGTAAGGGGAACAGAACAAGGAGACACCGGGTGTAGGTCCGACTCTGAGCTTATGAAAAAGGCAAAAAAATGACTACACTTCAAGGATGATGAGGTGAATGGCAGGTGTAAGTCGGATGATGAAGTATGGAAGCATTCAAGTAAACAAGCAAAGTCATCTCAAGTTGAGGATCCTAATGAAGATTGGAAACTTGACTTTTCTCCTGATGGTTCACCATACATATTTCCAGCTAGGACATACGATGGAGAAAGTGTATCAAGTGACCACTTTGACTTTCCTTGTAATGTCATCACTGTGGATGTAAATTTTGAAGAGCGAGAAATACATATCATTCGCAATCCAGGTGATGATGAGAAAACAAAAATTGAAGCTAGAAGAGAATTGGAACATCAAGCAAAAGTAACAGTCTCTTTGAAAGATAAGGGTTTTGAAGCCCATCAAAATTTGATTATTGAAAGAAATCAAATTTTTGGACACCATTTTCCTTAATTGGGTCGAATGGGTTCAGTTCCCACGAGGATATGCAGTACCTTGTTTTCCTTTATATAATGGGATAGGTTGTCCAAGGCGCCATTTGGTTCGTTTCCTCGCACAATGTGGAAACACAGTAAAAAGCTAGGCGTTACTTTTACGGCAGTTCGTTCTTTCTTTGGAAGGATGGGCGGTAGATTGATACTTCAGCCTGCCACCTAATTTAATCCCACATTGGGACACCATGGCTGATCGATTCTATAGGACATTTTATAAACCATGGCCAATAAAAATTAAGATGTCAGAACATTTGGATGACGAAGGTATATCTTCTCAAACATATGATTTCATAAAAGGCACAATTGAGGAGAAGATTGAAACTACCTTTGATCTTCGAGAGATGGGCACTTATCGCCCAAGGGATTTGTTCCCTTTATGGGTAAAGCCAACACATTTCCTAAAGGATACGAACTTCCGAATTTTGTCCTATATAAGGGGTATGGAGATCCTCAAAAATATATTAGGCATTTTTTGAAACAGTATGGGAAAACAGCTCAAAATCAAGCACTTTGCCTAAAACAATTCCCCATTTCTTTGGAGGGGATCGCCTTTGACTGGTATTGCTCCATCGAAGGGGTGGTGGTGCCTAGTTGGAAGGCCATGAAGAACGGTTTTGTAAAATCCCAATGCTTTTATAGGCGTGACTCCTGGTACCTAAGAAATAGGAGAAGAATGCAGCTCCAGGAAGATGGAGAAGTGACTGATGATGATGATCACCCTGCAGCTGGACCAGTTAACATGGTCCAAACAATTGAGGAAACAAAAGAAGTTGAGGTCAACAAAAAGGCGGTGGCTGAAGTATGTCAAATTTACTTGACCTACCGGAGGAAATTATGAAATTCTCAAGACCCTCAAACGTCAGAAGTTCCATAGGTTTTGCTGGAGGAAGAACAAGTGAAATATGATGTACTAGCTCATCTAAAGAAAATTCCAGCATTGTTGAGCATATATGATGCACTGAAAATGTCTCCAGAGCTTTGAAAGTCTTTAATATATGCCCTGTCCAAGCCAGAGGATTTCCACAAAGAAATTGAGGGTAGAAATCAAGAGAAGACAGCTACATGCATGGTTATGGCAACCTTTAGTGACAAAGACATGTGTGCTGAAACGACAGACCATAATCGGCCTTTGTTTATCACTGGGCTTATCCATGATGTGAAAATTTCTCGAATTCTGGTTGATGGAGGATCTGTGGTAAACCTCATGCCTTGGAGGGCCTTAAACTTATTAGGGGTTCGAATTTCACAACTTCGCCCAAGTCGTTTGGTCATTCAAGGATTTAATTAGAATGAACAACGCCCAATGGGGAAGATTGAATTGCGAACCAAGTTTGGGGATATTGAAGAAAGCACTGAGTTCTTGGTCCTTGATGTAGACACCTCCTACAATGCTTTGCTTGGGAGACCATGGATGCATAATCATCATGCAGTGCCATCAACTTATCACCAATGTATCAAGTACCCATTGCCTTCACCCAAAAAAGAGGGGACAATTATGGCTGACAATGATCCATTTGGAGAAGTAGACGCCTATTATGCTGATGATAGCTTCTATACAAAGACTTCACAAAGAAAAGGAAAAGATGTGAAAAAGTCTGAAGATACTCCGAATGTCAAAGACGCTCTAGAGTCTACTCCAGTTTCAACAAAAAGAACTTTTCGATATGTGCCAAAGTCCGAAAGGAAACTGGTGGCAAAGGCTCTAGCCCCAATAAATCTAATTTTGGATCTCAAAGGTGAGTTCGTGTTGCCATTAAGGAGGGCAAAATGCACCTATGTGGAGAAATATAATAAGATTGTGGTCCCTTCCAAAGGAAAAGGGTCGAAATCCATCATATTTCACTCACTTGGAGATGTTGAACAGAAAGTAAAAGTTGAACAAGTGCCAGAAGAAAACATCTCGAGTTTTGAGAAGCTTACCTTTAGTGCAGAAATTACACAGATGTTGGTAAAAGTTGGTTTAGATCCTGAAAAAATACCAGGAACAATGACACCCTTTGACTTTGCATTAACACCTTCGCAGAGGCAGGCTATCCAGCAAGGTGGTATTATCACCGCCAGGACAGAAGGGTTAGGCTATCAGGGGGATGAGGAAAAATTTCCAGTAAACATGACTATCACTCAAGATGTGTTGGAAGATGTTGACCAAGATAAATCTCAACCTGCACCAACAGAATTTAAAGCAAGAGGCCAAGCCACCGTGGATGACCTTCGTGAAGTAAATCTGGGTGATGAAGGAGAAAACAAACCAACCTTCATTAGTGCAAATTTAAAGGAAGAAGAAGGTCGATAATATATTTCCTTCTTAAGGGAGTATCGTGACATATTCGCATGGAACTACAGTAAGATGCTTGGTCTTAATCCAGAGATTGCAGTCCATAAGCTTGCAATTCACCTTCAGAAACGGCCAGTTAAACAGCCTCAGAGGCGAACTCGACCAGAGCTTACAGCCCAAATTGAAGCTGAAGTCGATAAGCTTATCAATGCAGGATTTATCAGGGAAGTCAAATATCCAACCTGGGTAGCAAACATAGTGCTGGTCAAGAAAAAGAATGGTCAAATCAGGGTTTGCATTGATTTTCGTGATCTCAATGAGGCTTGTCCTAAAGATGACTTTCCCTTGCCCATCACTGAACTTCTTGTAGATGCAACTACTGGGTATGAAACCTTGTCTTTTATGGATGGATACTCATGATACAATCAAATCTGAATGGCACATGAAGATGAAGAAATGACTGCATTCAGGACTCCGAGAGGAGTCTTTTGCTATAAGATAATGCTTTTTGGCCTGAAAAATGCTAGGGCCACGTATCAAAGGGCGATGATTGTAATTTTCGGTGATATGCTCCATGACACCATTGAATGTTATGTTGATGATCTTGTCGTCAAGACAAAGGAGAAGGAAAACCATGTGGAAGATTTGAGAAGAATCTTCGAACATTTGAGGAGATACAAACTCAAGATGAACCCACTAAAATGTGCATTTAGAGTTTCCTCAGGAAAATTTCTAGGGTTTGTGGTTTGAAACAAAGGGATTGAAATTGACCCTACTAAGATTAAAGCCATTGCTGAAATGCCTCCTCCGCGAAATTTAAGTGAATTGAAGGGGCTACAAGGGAGATTGGCCTATATCAGAAGATTTATTTCTAACTTGGCTGGTCGATGCTTGGCATTCTTAAGATTGATGAAAAAGGGTGTTCCATTTGAATGTGATTAGCAGTGCCAAAATGCTTTTAATAGTATTAAGGAGTATCTTTTGAAGCCTCCAGTACTCATGAGCCCAATAAAAGGGAAACCACTCTTGTTGTACATAACAGCCCTGGATGGTTCGTTAGGGGCACTGTTGGCACAACACAATGAGCATGGGAAAGAAAATGCCTTGTATTACTTGAGTCGTACTTTGATTGGGGCAGAAGTTAATTATTCTCCTATCGAAAAGAGATGTCTTGCCTTGGTGTTCGCCTTGCAAAAACTAAAGCACTTTATCTTGGAACATGAAGTCAAGTTGATATCAAGAGCAGACCCCTTGAAATATATACTTTCACGGCCCATACTTTCAGAGAAAATTGTAAAGTGGGCTGTAATTCTCCAACAATTCGTAATTAAATATGTTCCCCAAAGAGCTGTAAAGGGGCAGGCTTTAGCAGATTTTTTGGCAGCACATCCTATACCTGATGACTCACCTCTAGTAACTAATTTACCAGATGAAGAGCTTATGCAAGTAGAAATCCAGAAAGGATGGGAGATGTATTTTGATGGAGCTTCAAGGAGTCCATATGGCAAGAAACAAGAAAATCCTAAAAACAATAAAGCTGGAATTGGAATTGTGTTTGTGACTCCAGACAATACTATAATCACTCATTCTTTCGCCTTAAGTGAAGGATGTTCCAATAATGAGGCAGAATATGAAGCTGTAATTGCTGGATTAGAATTGGTATTACAAATTCGTATTGAAGAACTCTCAATTTATGGAGATTCAGAACTGGTGGTAAAGCAACCCCGTGGAGAATACATTGTAAAGAAAACAAGTCTCATCCCATATCATGAAAGGGCTGATCAATTGCTTTCGCAATTCAAGAAAACACATATTTTTCATATGAAGAGAAGAACAAATGCTCGAGCTGATTCACTTGCAAGTTTGGCTGCATCATTGACCCTACCAGATAGCAAAACAATTACTATTACGGTAGATGACAGAAGGGTGTTACAATCTTTAAAAGAAGTTTCTGACTTGGTTCTAATCTTGATCGTCACCACGAAGGGAGAAAGCGAGGAGGATTGGCGGGAACCATTCATAGCTTACCTTCAACATGGTAGGCTACCTGAAGATAAAGTAAAAAGAATTGAAGTGAGACGTAGGGCTACCAAATTCGTCCTGTGGAAAGATGGGTTATACAAAAGGTCTTTGGATGGAATGTACATGCGGTGTATAGCCAAAGAGCGTATTCAAGAGGTAATGGTAGAAATACACGCAGGTGTATGTAGGGCACACCAAAGTGGTCCTAAATTACATATGCAGCTAAAATGGTTGGGATACTATTGGCCGACTATGATTGCAGATTGCATAGATTATGCTCGAAGATGTCAAGTCTGCCAATTCCATGGGAACTTTCTCCACCAACCCCCAAAGCCTTTACATTTAACAACTTATTCTTGGCCATTTGCAGCATGGGGTATGGACATTATTGGTCCTTTTGTACCTCCATCTTCAGCAGGATATCGATACATCCTAGCTGCCACTGACTATTTCTCAAAATAGGCAGAGGCCGTGGCTTTAAAGGATATAAAAAGCACAGTTGTCTCTGAGTTTATCCGAACCCATATCATTTACAGGTTCGGGATTCCAGAAAGTATCATCATGGATAATGGACAGTCATTCAGGAGTGATGCTTTGAACAAGTTATTTGCCAAGTACAAAATTAAAAACAACCATTCATCAAGATATCATGCACCTGCCAATGGTTTGGCAGAAGCTTTCAACAAGACATTGTGCAAAATTCTCAAGAAGATGGTGGATAAGAACAAAAGAGCTTGGCACGAAAAGTTACAAGAAGCTTTGTGGGCTTATCGGACTTCGCATAGAACTCCTACTCAAACAACCCTTTATTCGTTAGTTTTTGGAGGAGAAGCAGTGTTACCACTTAGGTTCAAATACCATCATTGCGAGTGGCAATACAAGAGTCCTTAACAGAAGATGAAAGTGCAAGAGTGAGGTAGGCTGAGCTCGAGACCTTAGATGAAAGAAGGTTGTATGCTTAACAGAATTTGGAGATCTACCAACAAAGGATGGCAAATGCGTTCAATAAAAGGGTGAGGCTTCGCTCTTTTAAAAAAGGAGACTTGGTACTAATGGTTAGAACACCCACAGTAGTCTCACGAAGAACCAAAGGAAAGCTTGAGCCCAAATAGGAAGGACCTTATGTGATTAAGAAGGTTTATTCTAATGGGGCCTATTTGTTGATAACGATGGGGCCTATTTGTTCTAATTGGGCCTATTTATTCTAATGGGGCCTATTTGTTAAGAATCATTCCCCCCAACCAATGCAAGGTTCTTAAAAAGATATTACCCTTAAGAAAGCCTGCTAGGTTGAAAACCCGAAAGGGCGGCCTAGGCAAAAATTAGGGCCTAAACAAAAAAAAAAACCCACCAATGGTATTGTATGTGGTTAAACTGCTAAAATATCTCACCAAAATCTAAGGTGGTAAAACATTGGATACTCCTGGCCCGCAAGAGTATAAACTGTGTACGGCTAAACAAAAGTCGAAAACCACCGACGGTATTGTATGTGGTTAAACTGCTAAAATACCCTACCGAAATCGAAGGTGGTAAAACATTGGATACTCCTGGCCCGCAAGAGTATAAACTGTGTACGGCCAAACATAAGTCGAAGACCACCAACGATATTATATGTGGTTAAACTGCTAAAATACCCCACCAAAATCTAAGGTGGTAAAACATTGGATACTCCTGGCCCGCAAGAGTATAAACTGTGTATGGCCAAACAAAAAAAAAGAAAAAGAAAAAGAAAGAGGTCAGTGAAGGCAAAATGTCATAATATAAAGAAATTGACGAAAGCCCCTTGCCAAGGAATCAAGCCGATGGGGTGACGAACAAATTCACTGCCAAGGAATCAAGCCATTGGGGTGATAGACACATTCACTGCTAAGGAATTAAGCCGTTGGGGTGAAGGACACATTCAGAAATCAAGCCGTTGGGGTGACGGACACAATCACTACCAAGGAATCCAGTCGTTGGGGTGACAGACATAATCACTGCCAAGGAATCAAGCTGTTGGGGTGAAGGACAAGGAATCAAGCCGTTGGGGTAACGGACACAATCACTGCCAAGGAATCAAGCCGTTGGGGTGAAGGACACAATCACTGCCAAGGCATCAAGCTGTTGGGGTGACGGACACAATCACTGCCAAGAAATCAAGCTGTTGGGGTGTCGGACACAATCATTGCCACAGAATCAAGCCGTTGGGGTGACGGACACAATCACTGCCAAGGAATCAAGCCGTTGGGGTGATGGGCACAATCACTGCCAATGAATCAAGCCGTTAGGGTGATGGACACAATCACTGCCAAGGAATCAAGCTGTTGGGGTAACGGACACAATCAATGCCAATGAATCAAGCCATTGGGGTGAAGGACACAATCACTGCCAATGAATCAAGCCATTTGGGTGAAGGACACATTCAATCAAGCCATTGGGGTGAAAGGACATAATCAATGCCAAGGATTCAAGCTACTCATTGCCATTAGGTTGGAAAGGGCAATGACACCTGCAAATAAACTCTGACGCCATGCGTGTTGCCTACAAAAGAGATAAAAAAAGACATGAAATAATTAGGCATCGTGATTCGTACAATTAAAATTCACTTACACGAATCACAAGGGGGCAAGGCTGATTTGATTTTCAAAAAAAAAAAAAAAAGGAAAAAAAATCGTAATTCGTACAATTAAAATTCACCTGCATGAATCATGAGGGGGGCATGCTTTGATTAGATTAGATTCAAAAAAAAAAATGTTCAATTGGGCCAATTACCAATACAAAATAAAATAAAAGACAACATGTATTTATATAAAAAAAAAATGGAGTTTTTGTTCCAATTAGATTTTTTTTTTTCTGCCCTATGCTTGAAAGTCTTTCTCCAATGGAATTGTCCAGTAACGATCTAAAAGTGATCAAAGGGGAGATTGAATGGTGGAATTCATTAAAGTAGCTTGAATCTGATTGGAGCAGCAGATAGAAAGATTATATGGCTAATGCCTTTGTCGAACTAAGAAGGGATGCACGTTTGATAAATTAGCAAAAAGTGGAAATTCAATGTAAGAAAAGATTTGAAGCTGTCATAATGGCCAGTTGAAAGACCCTCATGGAAGAAGATCAAAACAGTCTTATGAAGCCAAGCACCAATTGTATAAGGAGCTGCTATTAATACAAAATAAAATAAAAGGCAGCAGGCTTTAAAAAAAAATTAAAAAATTAAAAAATAAATAAAAAGTATGTTCATATTTTTTTTTAGCAAAATCTGCTAAATAAACAAATATATGCTGTTACACAAAAGGGTATAATAGGTTTTTCTTTTTTTTAAACAAGAAAGGTCTTTGTTTGGGCTCATAAAAAAAAATGGGTAGTAGCAGAAAAAAAAAAAATAATTTAAAAAAATCTGCTTACTTGATTCTACTGTGAGTTAAAATATATATATATATATATACATATATATTGTTGCTTAAAATCTTGCTAAAGTGAGTAAAAGAAAACCAGACAGATTGCTGCTTTAAAAAATATATGGTAGCAGCAGCAGAGAAGAAAAAAAAGGTGCTATGGATAGAAGGCATATTGCATGACTTCATAAAAGAACTTATTCTTTCTTGAAGAAAAGAAATCTTATGCCTTAAAAACATGCAGAGATAGAAGTTTTGTTAGGCCAAGGGATGCCATTGCATGCAAAATTTATGAGCGTGACATCCATGAAGTTGGTATGGGTGTTAAAACTTTCTTCTGGCAGCAACAAAAAAAAAAAAACTGGCAGCAGTAAAAACAAGGGGTGAAAAGAAAGCAACAAATATTATGATGAAAGTATACCTGATTAAAAGGAATTTGAAGGAATTCTTTTGTGCCTTCGTTTGGGAAAAGAAGAAAGACAATGGCCAGACAACTTTTGAAGGATGAAGACCTAATATGCACTACAAAATTTGCAGAATGAAAAAAAAAAAAAAAATCGGGCTACTGAAAAATTGCTGGAAACAAAAAAATTCTACTGGAAGAACAAAGTTATAGGAGGAAAAATATCTACTGTCCACATGCATGGATAGGTATTATATAAGCAAAAAATTCTTGCTTAAGAAAGGAGGTAGTGGTCTCCTAAAATACTTCAAAGAAGCAAGAGTTTAGGTAGGATTTGAAATACCCCATAAAAGTAAGAGTTTGTGTAGGATTAGAAATCCTACTAATGCCAATCCATCCTATTCCATTTAGACAAACTCCTAATATATATATATATATATATATCCTAAAAATAAAAATAAAAATAAAATTAAAAAAAGTGGCAAGTTGGAGGCTCACAAAAGAAAAGGCCTAATTTAAAAAAAAAAATGGTGGGCTAGAAAAGGAAAGGACCATGATGACCTAGAAAAATCCATGATGGCCTAGAAAAAAATCTGCTGTAAAAAAAAGTGGCAAATTGGAGGCCCACAAAAGAAAAGGCCCAATTAAAAAAATGGTGGCCTAGAAAAGGAAAGGTCCATGATGGTCTAGGAAAAAAATGTGTTGTAAAAAAATGGTGGCAAGTTGGAGGCCCACAAAAGAAAATGCCCGATTAAAAAATGGTGGCCTAGAAAAGGAAAGGTCCATGGTCTAGAAAAATCCATGATGGCCTAAAAAAAAATCTACTGTAAAAAAAAATGCGGGCAAGTTAGAGACCCACAAAAGGAAATGTCCAATTAAATCTTTAGACCTTACCCATGACCCTCACACACACACACACACAAAAAAAAAAAAAAAATGGCCGAAGTCCATAAAAAATAGGCCCATACCCTAAAATAATAATAATAATAAAAGGCCTATGGACTATAAGGAGCACTCAACCCATTAAAAAAAATACAAAGCCTGAAAAGTGGCAGAAAGGGACCAAGGCCAAGAAATAATCCCATCCAAGATCTAAAGAAGATCTAGATAAAAGTGCCAATTTGTCGTAACTCGCACAGTTAAGAAAATTCACTTGTGCAAGTCACGAGGGGCATTTGTTGGCACATAAATTTCAACCAAATTTATGTTTAAATTTCAAGTACAGTCAATGACACACATAGAGCCTACGATAAGATTGTTGTAGGCAATCACTTCCTAAAAAAGATCAATATGATCCATTGAAGTACATAAATAAAACGACGTTGTATCTCAACAACGTTATTCAAGATACTCAAGTGACACGTGGAGCCTACGAAAGATGACACCTGTAGAGCCTACAAAAAAGACACCACACAGGATGAAACCCCAAAGATCAATCCGGTTAATCAGATATACGATTAATCAGATAGCGCTATTATTCAAAATTCAAATGGCACTATCATTCAATTTGAAATTCAAATTGAAGATGAAGCATTCCTATCACCTGATGGCCCTCTATAAATATGAGGACCATCACACAAGACGGGGGATCAGAAAATCAGAAGTGAAAATATCAGAGAGAGAAAGAAAGAAAGAAATTGAGAGCTAAAGAAGTCGTTACAAGAAAGAAGAGAAGCCTAAAGAACTCAAGAGTCTACACTAATGGCGATGAATAGGTAAAGGGTTCCAAACCCAAGAATTGTATTTTGTATTCGAGGGTTCAAAATCCATAACAATTTCAATAAAATATTTATTTTTCTTAAATTGTCTTTTGTTGTTTATTTTGTTCTTCATTAATCGGAGGTTTCATTTGTCTAAAATGTGCAATTAACGATCTAAAATACAAATCGAAAATAAGAACCTGCTATTCAAATAATCAACATTGTTTAGTCCAAAAACTAAACAGTGGACATTTGTAACATAAAATTTTGAAATGTGTTGAAATAATTCACATTTTAAAATTTGTGTCTACAATCATGTTGCTTTTTTTGTTGGATATATATATTATACAACGCGTCCCTATCAGGTCCATTAATTTTTAGAAAAATATCGTGTTTGCATGTAGGAATGACAACGGGGCGGGACGGGGCCGAGGACCACACTCCCCGTCCCCAATCCCTGAAAGTGAGATATTCCCCGTCCCCGCCCTCGATCCCCGACGGGGACCCATAGCCCGCCCCCGATCCCGAAAAATCCCCGGTGGTAATTTTATTTTATTTTATTTTTTTGATCTGTAAACAATCCTATTGAAATATATTTTCAAACATATTTGTAACTCTGTCCAGCATATTTTTTGTAAACATATTTGTAACTCTGTCCAGCATATTTTCTGTAAACATATTTGTAACTCTGTCCAATATATTTTCATATTTGTAAATCTGAAATATATTTTCAAATATTTGTAACTCTTCAAACAATCCTATTCAAACATATTTGTGACAAATTTTCAAATTAAAAAAATCTATAAACATCTAATTCAAACATATTTCAAATATGATATTTGTCAACATATTTTGTATCTGTAAAGAACAAAATAACATCTATAAATAACTAGTCCTATTCAAATCAATATATATAAATCAATAAATCTGTCCAGCAGTTCTCAAAAAAAAAAAAAGAATCTGTCCAGCAACATTCTAAACAAAAGAATCTGTCTAGCAGCATTCTAAACAAAAGAATCTGTCCAGCACCATTCTAAACAAAAGAACCTGTCCAGCAGCATTTAGCATAGCAGAGAGAAAAACATTCTATTCAACAAAATAACACAAACAACAAAACAGATGTCTAGCAGCCCACACACAAGAAAATTCAACAAGTTGCAAAGAGAATAATTAGTCTCAAGCACAACCCGCAAGGGATAGGTTACCCAAAAATTGAAATTTAAAAAAAAAAGAAAAAAATTCCATTACAACATAAAAAATCAAATGCATTGTTTCTCCAATTCTCATACAAACCACACAACAACTTTCATCATCTCCTTCAACTTGAATTCCTGTTAAATAACAAAAGGAAAAAAATAAATAATTAATACTAATAATAAAATGTAAAAAATGTTAACAATTTAAACAAAAAAGATGACAACTAACACAAAAGTGGCACATGACTCTTCCGAGTCGATCTCATCATCATCATATATAGTTGCATAGCCCACCGATTCCAATGTTGAACTTCCTAAAAAGTAAAGAATATAAATTCAGTATTGAAATTATTCCATGGTAATATAAATAATAAAAGTGAAATAATAATATGTAGATTAGATGAAATAATATCTTTCATCTCTGCACCCCACAACCAACTTTGTGCACACATTAATGCTTCTAATGTGTTTGGATGAAGTCTACTACGATATGGACTCACCAACCTTCCACTAGTACTAAATGTTGACTCAGAAGCAACAGTGGATACAGGAATAGCTAAAATGTCCCTAGCTATTGCCTGTAAGGTCGGATACTTTGGTCCATTAGTTTTCCACCAATTCAAAATATCAAAACCTGAAATTCTTGGCAAAACATCATCTTCTAGATAATGGTCCAACTCTGATCTTACGTTCTTCATTTTTTTACTTCTCTTTCTACTAATAAACCAATCAAATTCTGAAAGGGTCTCTGTAACAATTTCTGGATGAGTAGAAGAGTCACCAACAACATCGGTCTCCATACCAACTCGGTGCTGATACTCTTGCAACAAATCATAACAAATCTGACGAACCCTATCAACTTCATCTTCAGCTTTGTCTCCATAAAGTTTTTCAAAATAAAACTCCAATACACTCATCTTATACCTAGGATCAAGTACAACTGCAACTCCAATAACACCATGTATCACTAACCAATGTTTATTAAATTTTTCTACCATTTTTGATGCCATTGTTCTAATCACTTCAATTTCACAAGAGAGCCATTGAGACAATGTCATCCTACTCTCACATAAAACTGAGAAACAAACATTGGCTGTGGGATACTTTGTACCAAAAAACAACTCTGTTATAGAAAAAAAAAAATCTTAAACCTCTCACTAATCTCTCTAGCAAACTCACATTCTTGCTCAGTTGGCAAAGTCTTATATTGGGGCTCTCTAATTTTCAACCTAGAAAAGACATCCTTATACAACAAGGCTGTCTGAAGCATCAAGTAGGTTGAATTCCACCTAGTTGCACAATCAAGTCCTAATTTCTTAGTATGTGGAATACGCAATTGGTTGACTATTTTTTCAAATTTTTCTAGTCTTTTTGGTGTTGCTGTCCAATAAGCTACACTCTCTCAAATTTCTCCACACCCACTCGTATGACATCCAATCCATCTTTCACTATCAAATTCAAAATATGCGCACAACAACGCATATGAAACAAAGTACCACCCAACAAAAATGATGTATTACTTAACTTATCCATCAACATGGTAATCATAACATCATTTGTGGAGCAATTATCAACAGTCACAGTAGAGATTTTTTTATCAATATTCCAGTCCATCATACACTCAAGCAAAGTATCACAAAGAACTTCTTTTGTGTGTGGACATGGAACATAAATAAACCTAAAATATGATATTCATAAACAAGTATTAATAACATGCAAATTGAACTGAATAAGATAGAATTTTTAAATGATTTGTAAATTTACAAAAATATACCTCAAAATGCGACTTTGTAATGTTCATGAATCATCAATAAAGTGTGCGGTGACAGCCATGAATCCTTTCTTTTGATTGCTAGCAATCCACATATCAGTTGTGATTGCCACCCTACTTTTATTATGCTCCACCAAACTCAATGTGTTCACCCTTTCATAATCATAAATCTTTAAAATATCACTCTTTATCGTATTTCGAGAAGGCACTTTAAACAATGGTTGAAGTGTTGTTGAATATCGTTTAAAACCAACATGGTCTATGATAGAGAGGGGATATTCATGCAAGATTATGGCATGTGACAACTTTTTCCTAGCAAAATCTTGATAAAAATTATAAGAATTCATTTTTGGACTGTCTCTACTAAAATTGTTCGTTAACACTTTTTGCCTCATGTCCATCACTTTTTTCCTAGTACATCTCTTATGGTGATCATGCAAATGCCTAGTTCCATTTTTTGAATCACCTCCAAGATGCTTATTTCAATAATTACATATTGCCTTCCACACCCCATTGACTTGTTGTTTTTTTAAATGTTCCCATACAACACTAGGTTTTCTTTTAGTTCCTCCACAAGTAGTATTAGACTCTTCTTCTAAATCAATAACATTTTGATTAGAGAGGGGAGACGGTGAGTTTGTAGCTGGCGATGAATGTTGTGATAAGTCACTCTCAAATGGTACATGAGAGTTAACAGGTACTTGAGAATTAATGGGTACTTCAGAGTTAACTGGTGCTTGAGAATTAACATCTGACATTTTTAACCTTTATAAAAATAATATGGATTGAATTAATATTAACAGAGGTAACATAAAAGTAGATTACAAAGATAGCTATTCTCTGAAATCTAGCCAAGGCAAAAAATGAAAGAGTTTCAAACTTCTAACAGTGAAATAACAAATTTAGAAAAGTAGAAATATCAAAGAAAACTCATACATAACAATATAAAAAAGAAAACTCATTAAACCATCAGTCTAGTTTAAACTATTTTTCTGAAAATTGAATTTTTTATTTTATTTTAGTGATTTTTTTTTTTAAATATTCAAACTCTACTTTAGCATTCAACTCAAAGAAATTAAAAAAAAATGTCCAAATACAAAAGGTGTAAAGTGTAATGGCTGTCTTGATTTACACCCAATTTTGAACATATTAATGTTTGCTTCCATTTTCAATAATGGCTGTCTTGATGTAGTGCTTCACAAAAAAATTATTAAATATTCTTAAAACAGATGTGATAATAATATGAAATCATAACATATTTGAGAGAGTCATTTTTTATTATTATTATCTTTAATTAGTTAATAAAAGTGAGTTAATATGACTCACTCATAAAACTTTTCGTTTTATAATTAATTTGAAGCACTTGTAAATAATTATCCTTCATACAAACACAGTGCAATTAACAACTGCAATTAATTAAAGCTATAATTTTGTTTTTATGCTCTATTACCAAAGACTTACATGAGAAGCTGGTTTCATTTTTAATTATGAAACGAAGTATAATTATGAACCAAAGTCAACCAATTTGATTCATTGGCAAATTAATATCACTCAAATAATTTTAAAATTGGCCTTCTTTTCATCTTAAAAATTGGTAAGATTATGTTAACGACTGCAGTGTGTGCTAAGGACATTTAGTTACAAACTTTGTAATTTGTCATAAGAATTTGTACTATAAGAAAATTATAATTATGTTTAACTCAATTATCTAATGTCATTAAAATTCTCACTAACAAAATACAAATTTGTATTAACAAATCAATTGTTAACTAAACAAATTAACTAAACATCAATCAACATCATCAACTTCACATAATTTCAACTACAAACAAATATCTAGACACAAATTAACAAATTAACAATTCAACTACAAACAAATATCTTCACACATAATAACATCAATAAAGAGAAAATAACATCATCAACATCATCATCTTCAATAATATATCATCAATAAAGAGAAAATAACATCAATCAATAAAGAGAAAATACCTGGATGAGCAAACCAAATGTCAGTAGTGAGCAAACCAACTGAACCTAATTTCTACACACAGAATAACATCATCATCTTCAATAATATATAAAATAAACAGATTTAAAATAAATAAACTTTTTTATAAACAGATCTAAAAATAAACAGATCTAAAATAAAAATATCTAAAATAAAAATATATAAGCAGATATATTTATATATATATATATATATAATAAATAAATTTAGAGGAAAAAAAAAACAGAGTTTGAAGAAAACCCTAGATCGAAATATATATATATATATATATGTACACTTAGATCGAAACCCTATATACACTCAGATGTGTATATATATATATATATAATATATAGACATATATATAAACCCTAGATCGAAATCCCTAGAGAGAGAGAGAGAGATACCTAAACAGAGAGAGCAGCGACGGAAAAGCGGCAGTGAGGGAGGATTCGCGGTGAGGGAGAGAGCAACAGCCCCGTCATCGTGTGTGTGTGTGTGTGTGTGTGTGTGTGTGTGTGTGTGAGAGAGAGAGAGAGAGAGAGAGAGAGAGAGAGAGACAGGGAGGCTAAACGGTAAACGGCAGAGGTGAGGCGGTAAGGGAGGCTCGGTGGTGACGGAGGATCGCCGGTGAGGAGGAAGGCACGACGGTGACAGATGAAAGAGAGAGGGAGAGACCAGTGGCGAGTGAGAGAGAGAGAAAGAGGAGTGTCGTGTGTGGGAGGCTGAATGTGTGTGTCTGTGTCAAACCTAAACAAATACAAGCATATATATATCCAGGGACAAAATCGTAATTTTACCTCGGGGACAAAGCGGGGCCGGGTCCGGGTCTGAAATATCTATCCCCGTCCCCGGCTCGGATATCATCAGGGATGAATTTTTGAATACCATCCCCGGCCCGTAAGGGATATTTTTCGGTGAATAATCACTGAATTCAAGGTCGGGGGGTCAGGTCACCGTCGGGCCGATTTCAGATTGCCATCCCTATTTGCATGTTCGTGTCCCATCTAATAATCATAAATAGAAGAACCAATGGCATGCAGTTTCCTTAATATATTTCAGAATTTATTGTACAAAGAAGCTACCATACAACCTCATACACAACCAAAACCAGAATGGCACACCACACAAACATAAGCAAAAAAACTAGGTATTTCTTGCAATTCAAGCAGTTGGATAGGAAGCATCCATGGCAATGCCGCATAGCCCTTCAGCGGCACCAATGTCTCTTTGCATTCTAATATATCCCCCCTCGCCCCAGCTCGTGCCCCATGAATTTTTAACCAACCAATACTTGGTGCCATCATCACTAGTCCCGTATCCAACTGCTGTAACACCATGATCTAATTGAGTTGCACAGTCTCCCGTGAAAACACCACTTGAGTAGTGTTGGAATGCAGATCCACTGGCATCAATCGCAACAGACACAGGTTGTATAGCCACGGCCTTGAGTAATGCCGACTCACTATTGGAAGGCACATCCTCATAACCAGTGATTGTGGCTGCATGCGAGGCTTCCTTGTTAGTGTTGCAAGTTCCATCAGTTCCGTCATAAGGATAGTTTGCTTCAGTTGTGAGCCCATTGTTGTTTATTATGAACTTGAAGGCGTTGTCCATTTCACCACCTCCACAACCTTGATCTTGACTTGTGTCGCAATCCACTAGCTCTTGCTCTGACAATGAGATCAACTTACCGGTTTTGAGCTGGTGAATCCCCTCTGTAGCTGCAACAGCTGAAAATGCCCAGCAACATCCTACAATATTTGTATTGTTCGAATAACAACAAAGGTCTAAGTTAGTTAAATCATAAACTAGTAACAATATATTAAGATTGGGGTCTCTATCTACTAGGCTCAAAACAACGCAATTTTGGAATTCAAGTTAGTTGTAGAAATTTTAATTATTTTTAACTTAAATCCAAAAAATCGTATGATTTTGAGGCACAACATCCAAATTGTCCATCAATTGTTGTAGATAAGTTCTAATTAGGGTCTTCTCTCGTACCACATTGACCTTGATCTTTAATGGCAGTAACAGCTCCATTCTTTCTCCAGTCCATGCTAGCTGGAACTGCAGTCACATTTTCATACCGAAACGAACTTGTTTTAGATGCCTTTGGAAGGGAGGACCTCTTGTACCCATTACGGGAGGCCTGGAACTCCTCATTAGTCAAGTCTGCAAATTGGTTAATGCCTAGTTTGTAAGGCCTCGCCCCTGCAACACTGTTGAAAGACTCGATGAACTCCATGTTGTCCTTGAATATCTTGAAACGCATTTCCTTCTCTACATCATCCTCGTACACGCGCCCAAAACAAGCCATCCATTGCTCGTGTCTCTCCACCATGGACACTTCAGGCAGCGTACGAGACATGGCTTGAGAAGCCCACATCCCCAAAATCAACAATGTTGCGAAAATGAACTTCATATTGGTGGTGATTATGGATTTGTTTTTCAGATAATGAGAATTAGTATGCACACTTAGTCCTTCGAGAGACAGGTTATAGAACTGCATTTGAATAACTTCCTCAAAGATTGGTATGAAACTGAAACTGCATTCCTAGTGTCATTTGAGTCCCGCGAGAGATGCCCGGCAAGTTGTTTATGAGAGAGACAACCAAAGTTACGTTGCAGAGCTGCTGTTTCGTTACATATATTCAAAGTTCTGTTATATATTATTTTTACTGTGTGTATTGTTCTGATGAGCAATCTTCCCACAGTTTTGGACCTTATTGAACTAAATATTTAAATACTAGGGACAATCAGGCATTACATTAAAGTCCATTTGGAGTTCTCTTTTGTCTGCAGTGACTTCTAGAAATGGACTCAAGAAAAGAAAGTAGTACTAATTTCAACTTCATTGTTGCATATGCAACTACAATATCATTTTTGTGGCTCCTCCTTGCAATATTATTTAGGGTAAATTACACTCACCTCCCTTGAGGTTTAGAGAAATTATAGTTAACCCAACACTTTTGATATAATACAGTTAGGCCATTTTTCATCAATAATTCGTTAGTCGTATGAATGAAAAAAAATAATAGTCATCTTTTTTTACTAAAATGTATGTTTATCTTTATTTATTTATGTATCTATCCACCATATACATTAGTTTCGATTGTTTTAGCCCTTACTACAATAGAGGTTCATAAGTGTGAAGCTTATTATATTTTTCTTAAGTTAAACGGCGGGGGAGGTGAGTGTAATTTACCTTCTCATTTTATCCAGGTGGCAACTGGCCTTGAATTAGTCAGTAAAATGGTTGGCCCATGGACTGTTGAGTATACAGGTCATCCCTATTTTAGATGAAGTTAACTAGGAAAGACAGAAAGCCTTGAAAAGAGTCATATCTCAATGGCTATAATCAAAATATTGCAAGCTGCTTACTCTAGGAGGAATATTTTTATATGGTGCTAATGGTTTAATAACACTATTTTTGTTGCTTCAAAATGTTTCGGTTTATGCTCTTCCCTATCATGTGGATATGGAAGACAAGTGCTTTTATTTTAGTTCATGATTTCTTTTGATTATATGGTTCATCCAGGGAGAAATTGAGCTTCAAGAAATAATGAATGGTCTTTTATCAATGCACAAATATATATAACTCGTAAAAATTTCAATTTTGCTCATATAATCATGTTTATTACTGTGGAAATTGGGTTCTAAGGCAGAAATTCTAGTATTTGTCTCCAAGCTTGTGCTTCTAGATTGCCTAGTGAACAAAAGCTTGGTAGATGTGTACAGGGCCGGCCCTGAGGTTTAGGGGGCCTAAGGCGAACTTTGAAAATGGAGGCCCCTTTTACATTGAAAAAAAAAAATTTCATGAATAAACGATAAGCTATAACTTTTTTATTTATTTGTAGCCACAAAAAAATTTACTTGCACATATAATCATTAAAATTATAAACAAAACAATTTAATGAAACAAAATTAGGAAAAAAAAATTAGTAAAAAATTATTCAATTAAAACTGATAAAGACCTCGGTAAAAAAATTTGTGCAAAATTATTTATTCTACTAAAATCTAATAGATAAAGAAGGTTAAAAAAAAAAAATAGGGCCCATATATTGTATGTATTGTTTTTCTTGGTCCAAACATTTTATATATATATATATATATATATTCATTTTAATAAATATAAGCAAAAAAACTGCACTTATAATAAGTATGGGCTAAACCATACATAGACCCAATAAAATATTTTGGGGCCCTTTAAATTGATCCTAAAAAAAAAAAAAAAAAAAAAAAACATTGAGCCTATAATATTTTACCAAATTTGGGGGCCCTATTTTTAGGCCAAAACCAAATTTGGAGGCCCTATTTTTAGGCCAAAATTTTGGGGCCTAAGGCCCAGGCCTTACTGGCCTTAGGCCAGGACCGGCCCTGGATGTGTAATTGTAAACAGTAATATAATTTCAGACTTTAGAGCGTTTCTTGTGTAATTAGGATTTGAGAAGGTGGGGCGACAGGTAAGTAAACGGAGGGCTGGGAGCTAGGGAGGTGGTGGCGAGGAGGGGAGGAGGTGGCACCGGCCACGTCGAAGGTGGCTGCAGTGAGGGGTTCCTTCAGAGTTAGGGTTAGGGGTAGGGGTAAAAGGTTGGAGATGATGGTATTATGGGAATTAGGTGGTGTGAATTGAGAAGAAAAAAAAAGCAAAAACAGTCAAAATAATGTGTGGTGTTATCCGAGTAATAATGTGTGATGAGATAAATGGTGGTGTGCAAATAGAAGCTCCCTGTCAAAAGCAGGAATGAGCAAACACATACACACAACACATAAAATGACCATGGATAAAGAACTGAGATCCTATTGTAACTCAAGATTATAGATGGTCTTGAATAATTATGAAAAATTATGGATGATTTGATTTAGGAATTCGCATCAACATCCAAATGTATACATTTAGTTGAGAACGTGTACATTTAGTTGAGAACTTACACAACTGTCCAAAAATAAACAGATAAAGTTGCTTCAATTACAATAACGCCTTTGGTAGTACAACGTTAACCTAACAAGTCACACTGGTGCTTTCCTTGTTTGGATACTTTGGTAATATTATTATTATTTGTGTTCCTTTTATCGCTGCTTTAATTTAAAATCATGTTGCTTTTTTATTAGATTTATAATACATACCGATGTATTTATATAACAGTCCCTAAAGTTTGGCGTTTGTGTCACTTTAGTCCTGACTTTTCAATTGTGACACATTTGACCCCGAATTTTGAATCTTGTTTCAAATAAGGACAATTAAACATACCATTGCTTAATTTCAAAGGCAAAATCGTCAATTTGATAAAATATAAACTAATTTGACAAAAATAAATGTCAAAAAAAATATTTAAAAATTTTAAAAATTATTTCTACCCACCAAAAATAAAATTATGTAAAATTAATAAATATTAATAAAAATTACATGATTAATTTTTAAAAATTAATTTTACATGATCATCATCCAAGTACATAATAAAAATTAATTTGGTAAAAAATAAATAAATGTCTAAAAGATTTATCAATTTTATACAATTTTATCTTTAGTAGGTAAAAATAATATTTAAAAATTCAAAAATAATTTTTTGACATTGATTTTTGTCAAATTAATTTATATTTTATCAAATTGATAATTTTGCCCTTAAAAAATCCAATATTATCTTCAACTGTCCTTATTTGGAACAAGATTCAAAATTCAGGGTCAAATGTTTCGCAATTGAAAAGTCGGGGACCAAAATGACACAAATCCCAAATTATAGGGACCGTTAGTGTAATTCCCCTATTTATATATATTTTCTTCAACATGTCTCCGACATGTCATATTTGCATGTCCATCATGACTTGTATCCGTATCCATCTTTCTGTAAATAGAAGAAAATGACATGCCATTTCTTTACTATATAATTCAGAATTTATTATGCAGAGAAGCTAGCGCTGGTGAATTCCCTCTGTGGCTGCAACAGCTGAAAATGCCCAGCAACATCCTACGATATTTGTATTGTTCGAATAGCATCAAAGGTTTTTAGGTCAGTTAAATCACATACTAGTATTAAAATTTTGGGCAGCAGGGATGTTGCGCCTCAAAACAGCGTAAGTCGTAAAAAAATTGTTTCTTGTTTTTTGAATGTAATGTCTAAAAATTATCATTTAGGGCACAACATTCCTGTTGCCCAGTAGTTGCTATAGATAAGTTCTAATTAGCTTCTTGTGTTGTCACGAACCCAATCCCTCCCAAACAGGATGGTGAGGTGACCAGCCAGTAGTCGCGTGGACTCTTAGAATATTTGGGACAAATTTTTAATTTTAAGTGCGGAAGCAATTACATACTTATATTGAGTCAATTTGAAGCATCCATTTAGAGCAATGCGTAACTATATGAAATGAAAGTATACATTTCTCTTGGAATTATCTTACATAACTACATGACTTCAATAATAAAATAAAATACAGTACTTATGCCATAAGTTTCACAAAATTAGCACAAACACATAAGATTGGCTTCTAAAAAACTTTCCTTCGTGCTGAAACTCTTCGTCATCTACATATATATATATAAAAGAGAGGGGTGAGTCATTGCTCAGTGAATAATATTATAATAAAGTGATAATGAATGAATTCCAAACCATTTATCATATCGCATTTCCAATAGTATTCAAACAATTCATAAGATTATCTCATAAACAAAGCATGATACATGGTGCATCTATTAGGGCCTCTTAATGGAATGATCGACCCGGGTATGATTAGACAATCCACACTTCGGTGGCGGTGGAGCTCAAACATCGTCATGGTATATTTAGACTATCCCTCCAAATGTTTGGGACTATCTAAGGATGCCATTGATAACTTTAAGCAAAATACAGGATATTTACTGATTCATAATCAAAATAAAGAATTATCAAAATCATGATATCTATCACCAATGTTTTCAAAACTAATTTTCAAACATAGTTTTACAATAACATTACTCACAGATGGCTCGTGCTCAACAATACTCCATAATGGCCTCAGCCTACATATAAGAACACAAATACCGATGAAACAAAGATTTAATAATCAAACTTTTTAATTGAGTTTTCTTTCATACCTTATCTTAATTTTGATTAGCTTCTAGTCATAATAAATTTTGATTAGGTTCAAAACACGTATAGGGTGTCCGAGGGTCGAAGGAAATGAAAAGAAAACGAAACGGCCAAGTGCCTTGCAATCTGCACGTGCGGAGCACTGGGCCACACTTGCGGAACCTGCCGCATTATTTCTGTTTCAAATTTGTTTTCTAGGTAGGGATTGCCGCATGTGCGGGAACAAATTCCGCACGTGCAGAGGGCTGGCCGCACGTGTGGTGCATCATGCCGCACATGCGGAAAAATCTGGGCAAGTTCAGCAGCTGCTGTTCTTGGTTGTTCTTGAGGTCCCATACACATTTTTCATGCTTTTAAAACCCCAAATATGATTCTTACCATCCTAATACACATATTCATGATGTAAAACAGATAAAAACTCATTCATATACATGGTTTTAAGATCAAAACATCCAAAAGATAAGATTTAATTCAATCTTTATATCTTTTTCAAATTTCTCTTTATTCCTTCATTTGAAGGTTTCTAAGTATAAAGAAATGGTGTAGGTTCATGGCATAACACTTGTATGTTTCAAATCTATGATAAAAACAAATCAAAACATGTTTCTTTCCAACAAATCTTCAAACTTTTTCTTAGGTTCTAACTTTCTCATTTTTCTTCACTTAAATTCTTTCAAAACTTAGTTCAATTGATTACCTAGCTAGGTTTTGATAACGAAACATGGAAGAGGGATAGATTTCTTACCTTCTTATGAATTTCTTTGGTTTTCTAGGATTGAATCTTGGCTCCCTTAAATTTTCTCTCTTTTTCTCTTCTCTCTCTTTTGTTTCTCTACCAAGCTCTTCAAGAACACCAACTCTCTCAAATTCTCTCCAACTTTCTCCATCTTTCTGGTATTTGTAGGAGTGATTAGCTTAGCTTACTAATTATCTCATTAGGTTAGTTAATCAGGCTTAGTTTTAATTAATTTTGTTTAAGTCCCAACTTAGTTAGCGTAATTAACCTCACTTATTAAACTCTTCACTTAAGGTTTACTAAATTACCTAGGCTTTCAATTTCTCAACTCAAGCAACTTCCCTAACTTTTCATTGTTTGCCTAGTTTTCCATCCTTAGGTTTCATATTCAAGTTCTTCAAAAGAAAAGAATAACCTGTCGTTTCATTAAGGTGATCATGAAAATATATTTCTTTCCAAATCATCATAATCTTCAAAACATGCTACAAAGGTCCAATTATGAATTTATTTCAAGAACTCTTATGAATCCTATCTCTTATTCAAACCCTTATTATTCATTCTTTCAAAACATGAAATCAAGTTTATAGTAAAAAATCCTATGATAGTGTGAGAATACAACCCCTTTTGAATCAAGAACAACAAGAACAATATTATATTCGCATGAATTAGGACCACTGTCACGCCTTCAATTTTATTTCACAGATAATTTACCAAATTTCTTATAAAAGTTCATTTTCCAGTAATAGTTATAGGAGCAACACAAACTAAATAGGATAAATGAGGTTCTCACTCTCATAATTACAATGATAAAAATGTTCACTACAAATATTCAGAAAACATGCCTCAAAGGCTTTCATAATAGATTTCAAAATAATTAATTACATAGAAAGAACCATCTCAACACCACAACCCTTTAATCTTTCACTTACAATTACACAAGATGGGCTCATAACACAATAAATTACATCTTGATCTTCCAATTATTGTGCCCAACTCAGTCCCTGAAAAATGGTTAAACAAGAAGGTCCAGTAGAGATCTACAGTGATTCTCAACAGCAATAATCAATAGATAAATGTGATCATGAATACTATCAAGTGATACATATATAAATAATGTGTCCTTTTAGATGCAAAATAGATTACATAAATGGATACGCTTTCACAAAATCCCACTTGAACATTTCATAAAAACCTCCTTTTTAACTCTATATCTCATCAAAATTCATTCCAATGATTTTCTTAAATCTCTTTTCCTTAGATAAAGGTTTTAAACCGACTAATCATTTACTGCTTCTAATTCATATCTCACACTCATCAATTACACCACAACTCGTCACCTTACCATTACCCACAAAACACCAAACACATACACACCACACACCACACACATTTCGCACATTGTAGTTATTAAGTTCGATTGTTTTCAATATTGTCCATTTACACATTTCAATTTCTACTACAACCCTTCACCCCAACATAATTCACATAACACCAATCTTATACATATGTCAACACATTTCATATAATTGGATTATAAGAGTCAACTCATTAACAAAATATTCTACATTACACTCTTCAATCTACATCTAACAATTATCACAATCACATAACTGAATTGTTACAACAATTCTCAACAATATCCACATGCTAACAACCTGCTTCACCTAGGCCATACCCGCACAGTTTACCGGGAGCTACTCCAAAAGGAAAATTGGAACCTGTTTCAAGCACCATGCTTTACCAACGGCTAATTGGAAGAAAAGCGGAATCTCCATATAGCCCAACAATTCACACGCTTTACCGGGTGCTACTCCAAAAGGAATGCAGAACCTCTATCAAGCACCACGCTTTACCGGTCCCAAGTCGGAAGGAAACGGACCCTCTTTTCAAATTTTAACCCATCAATTCTTCATTTCAATCCAGAAAATCATACCAAAACTCATTTAACAACAAAAATTAAGTTTCTCCTTTATAAACAAACATGACTTATTTTTCCACAATGTTCCCCACACCTCAATATCAACTCTTTTCATTTCAATTAATGAACCCATTTAGAATCATATACTTTCCATAGTTCGTAACACAAATTTCCATCACCAATTACTATATCATGAACCCATCCCGCAAGGATTGTTCTCACAACATCTAATAATCAACATTCATACTCAATTCAACTAAGTATCAAATCAATTTCAAGAATTTAAGGCCAATTGAAGAAGAACCCATGTTTAAATAAAATTCAAAACTAGGGTTTGGACAAAAATTAGGGTTTTTCACTCCAAAATGCATAATCATATTTCAATAGCTCAAAACTTCCATAATCAACTTTAAATCATAAGTCAACTCTTTTGTGTTAGAAATCCTAACATTTCTCTACATGCTTTTTAAGGAAATCCCTTTTAACACAAGGTTTTATGCAATAGAAGCATACCACCCATCTATCTATACGAAGATATTGAAGAGAAGCAAGAAATCTCTACCTCTAGCAAGGAGAGAAAGAGACCCAAAAATCCACGTCGATGAAAACACAATCTGCTCAGATTAATATGAAGCCCTCTTCGTGCTCTTCATTTTTGTATAAGGAATTAGGGTGAGATTCTCACTCTAAGGAGATGAAATCTAAGGTTTAAGGAGGTTTGGAGCTCAACAATGGCAGAAAAAAGAGAGAGGAAGAGAAAGAATCTGGAAGAATCAATAAATATGGCCAAAAATGACTATCTAAAGTGTTGAATCCGAACAGACCGCTCGAGCGAACATTTTACTGCTGGAGCAATGAACGCAATCTCTCAGAAGTTTTGCAAATCTACAGTGAAAATACTAGGAGTCTCGCGTCTCCGCTCGAGCGACCACTTGACCACTCGAGCGGTCATCCTAAACATAGCTAGTCACACAGCTCAGTGCCTAAGGCATTCCCAACACATCAAAGTTATTTCCATATGTAACCATTTAAGTAAATGCTTTCATTTAGCCTCTTATATTTATATTTCATTTACTTAAATCTACAATGTAAATAAGGAAATACCCCCCATTTGGATTCAAAGAAACAAAAAAAAAAAAAAAAATCAAAATCCAGTTAAAAAAGTGACTCCCCAATTTTAGTACAAAAATAATTTTCTAACTGAAATTTCTAAGTTTGATGTTGAAGTAAAGTGATTATTACCTCGTAGAAAAATCTTATAAAATCTAATTAGACTATTTAATACATAAGGAACAATTACCGCCAAATATTATTTTCAAAATCACAATTTTTGAAAAATCCAATTTTTACACTTTGAAAATTTTTAGAACTAAGTCCAATTTTTGACAAAAAACTTGGATCTCGACCCGAACTGTTACAACCACCTTTTTGTTATTTTAACCTATCTTAACCTTCTTTATTTTTTTTCTTTATTTCTTCATCTCTAACTCAAATTGATTCTAGTTTCTTCTTAATCTTAGATGGTACATTGGTTTACTACAAGAATTAAGATCAAATCTTACATTAGAACACCTTCTATGATGGATTTGAGCTAAGTTCTCCTTAGAGTTTCCTTTTCTCCCTTCTTTCTCTCTAAGATATTGTAAGGTAATTTAATTAGGGTCGTAGGTATTTGGTCTTATCATATAACAATGCTTTTGAAATGATACACACTTGTTCGCTACGTTCAAAAGGTGACTAGATCTTAAGTCTTAACAATTGATCGTGAGATCCTTATGTTCAAAGTTCACTTACTACACGTTTCTGAGCTTCACTTTAAATATTTGTGTAATAAGATAGTTGGTTTGACTTAGGGTATTTAAGGATATGCAATAATATAGCTATAGTACTTGACGTTCTTTGAGGCGTCACATTTGCCTTACCACATTGACCTTGATCTTTAATGGAAGTAACAGCTCCTTTCGCTGGAATTGCAGTCACATTCTCATACCTAAACGAACTTGTTTTAGACACCTTTGGAAGGGAAGACCTCTTCTACCCATTATGAGAGGCCTAGAACTCCTCATTAGTCAACTTTTGCTCTCTAATCCATGCTAGATGGAATTACAGTCACATTCTTGTACCTAAACGTACTTGTTTTAGATGCCTTTGGAAGGGAAGACCTCTTGTACCCATTATAAGAGGCCTAGAACTCCTTATTAGTCAAGTCTGCGAATTGGTTAACGCTCAGCTTGTAAGGTTTCGCTCCAGCAACACTGTTGAAAGACTCCATGAACTCCACATTGTCCTTGAATATCTTCAAACGCATTTCCTTCTCTACATCATCCTCGTAGACGCGCCCATAATGAGCCATCCATTGCTAGTGCCTCTCTGCCATTGACACTTCAGGCAATGTACGAGACACAACTTGAGTAGCCCACATCCCCAAAATTAACGAGGCTGCAAAAATCAACTTCATATTGATGGTGATTATGGATATGTTTATCAGTAATGTGAATTAGTAGGGCACACTTAGTCCTTTGAGAGACACAGGTATTTATAGAACCTACATTCAAATAACTTTCTCAAGGATCGGTCTGGAAGTGAATTCAGGATCGGTCTGGAAGTCCATTATGACCGGCAAGTTGTCTATGAGAGAGACAACAGAAGTTCAGTTGCCTAGCCAATGTTCCGTTATATAATTCAATGTTCTGTTATATTATTTTTACTGTTTGTATTGTTGTGATGAGATATTTTCTCATAGTTTTGGACCTTACTAGTGTTTTGAAAGGCACACCTAAGCTCAAGGCGAGGCAAGGAGCAGCTCTGTGCCTCATGCATAGCGAGGCGAGGCGACATAGAGGAGGCACAGCTGAGGCGATGAGGCATGCGTTTTTTTCTGAGGCTCGAGGCGTGCGCTTTTGGCGCTTCGCGTTTCTTCTACTGCTACAGCCCATCTGGTTTTGGTGTGAATACCCACATGGAATAAATTCTCATTACAATATAAAATGATCAAAACTTGGGTCAAAAGAGCAAACCCGATCGCGATCGCGATCTCTAAGACGACGAAGGTTCGACTCCTGTTCTCATCTCCTCTGGTACGACTCTTCGTCTTCTCTCTCTAGTGGAAAAAAACCCTCGTCGTCTTCTCTCTCGCTTCTGTCTCACTCAATATCGCTCTCTCGCCTCCTCTCATTGCGATCTCTCTCTCTCTCTCTCTCTCTCTCTCTCTCTATCTTTTTGATTCATATATATATATATATATATAATATACTATATAATACCTATTATATAATATATAATATACTTACAGATAATATATAAAATATAATATATACTTATACATAGTACTAAAAATAAATAAACGCATGTATGTAAAATAAAATAAAATAAAAAAATTAATTAAAACACATTATTTAAAAAATATAATAAATAAATAAAATAATATATATATCAAAAAAATTAATTATTTTTTTTCTTCTTCTCTTCTCTTCTTATTAAAAAAATTAATAATATATATATTAAATATTTGCTTACTTTGAAAATTGTGCTATATTAATGTTTTGCTTAACTTCTATAACTTGCGCCATGCCTCGCGCCACGGCGCCTAAGCTCCAGGTGACCTTGGCGCCTTGATGCGCCTAGAGCTTTTTAAAACACTTACTGAACTAAATGTTTAACTAATAGGAACAAATAAGTGAAGGTCATTTGGAGTTCTCTTTTGTCTGCAGTGCCTCCTAGAAATGGAATGGAAAAAAGCTAGTACTAATTGCAACTTCACTGTTCTCTATTTTTCCATAGATGTAATGTAATGAAAACAAAATACAGGAGCAAAAGACAGGTTAGCAATTTAAAAGCAAGTATTTTTTTACACAAACCCAATTATTATATGAAACTATAACACCATAAATAAAGAGATCAGTTCAGTGTCAAACTCACATAATACATAGTTGATACAGATAACCCGTTTAATAGATAGTTAGTTACACATTTTAATATTGTTTTCATTACAAAGTGTCAGCATATTTAATTTTAAGGTCAATATAATCTTTTTGTTTTCCATTTGAGATAATTTAATTTTTTTCATCTATGATTTTGTAATCAACCCAGTAAACAAAATAATAATAAATAATAGGACGTAACTTTTTGAGATTGGAAAAATAGAATTAAATAAAATTTGTAACAGATTGACATATCTCTACTGAGACTCATCATTTTAAAACAAAATATCAATTAAAATCATATTTAATTACAAAGACGTCACTGTCTAATTATGCGAGTGAAATTTTTTCTATGACACCTCAACACGACATGAAATGGACACAAATCTAATATGGCACGACAAGATTACAAAAAAAAACAAACACGTTGAAGGTTTGATTATCTGAAATGACACGACACAAATACGATTATCATGACAAAATTTTCACCACTTGCTGTGAGGTTGGCTTTTACATATTCGAAGACAAGACACCAGTCTTATTGCAAAGGATCAGAGGCTATGAAGACGTATTGGACAAAAATGAGTAGGCTCAAGAAAGTGCAGTCATCAAACAAATATCCAGTTGCCCTAAAATGCAGGCCCTCTGGCACCTCATGCAGTCAAAGAACAGTTATAGAATTGGGCTAAGTGAGAACCAGTAAGGGTTAAAGAGAACCAGATACATGAGGAGCTAAATCATTCTTGAGATTTTACCCATTTTTCAAAATACTTTAAAAGAAGAGAAATTTCCAAGCACAAGCTTATAAACAGTGTAGTTAAAATACATAGCATACAAGGTTTACATGACTATGAACTTCCTATACAAATCATGTTTTTCCCATTCTGCATCCTCAAGAATGGCAACTAGGAATGGCAACGGGGCGGGACGGGGCAGGGGATCACACTCCCCGTCCCCGATCCCCGATGGTGGAAATCCCCCCGTCCCCGGCCCCGATCCCCGACGGGGAACCTATATCCGCCCTCGTCCCCGCCCCCCAACGGGGATCGGGTTTCCCCGACCCCGAACAACCCCCGACCCTTTTTTTTTTTTTTTTTCTTTTTGGAAAACTGCTTTGAAGCTGAAGGATAAAAAAAAAAAAAATCGACATGGAGAAACAGAGAGATCAACACCAACAGATCATCATGTATCATCATCAACAACAGATAAAAAAAAAAAAAAAAAAGAACAGAACAGATCAAAAAACACCAACAGATCCAAAAAAAAAAGAAGAGATCAACAACATATTATCATCATCATAGAATAGATCTCAAGATCTATGCTTCAATCTATAATATATATACATATATACATATATATGTGTGTATAACACAGAGAAAGAGAGAGGGATAGAGATCGACGCTGTGAAGAGGAGATCGGCGAAGGAGTCGGCGGAGGAGGTTCTCTTCTCTCGGCGGAGGAGATCAGCTCCGGCGAAGGATCGGCTCTCTCTCTCTCCCTCTCTCTCCATTTTTCTCACGCAGCTCCCTCTCACTCCATTTTTCTCACACAGCAGCGAAGTGATTGTGTGTGGTGGATCGTTCACTCAAGACTTGAGTTCAGTGAGAGAGAAAAGAGTGGAGAGTTCAGTGAGAGAGAGAGAGAGAGAGAGTGAAGAGTCAGAGTGAAAGACAGATTTGAGATAAAGTTTAACATATCTATAATATATAATATAATAAAGTTGAGATCTGATAGTGGAAGCCTAGCCTAAACACATATATATAATATATAATATAATAAAGCTTAGCATATGTATATATCTGTAAAGATGGTTCGGGGATGTTCGGGGCGGGGCCGGGTTTGGA
Organism: Camellia sinensis; assembly: GCF_055761805.1. Taxonomy (NCBI): domain Eukaryota; kingdom Viridiplantae; phylum Streptophyta; class Magnoliopsida; order Ericales; family Theaceae; genus Camellia; species Camellia sinensis. The sequence goes on along the minus strand of NC_138969.1, from coordinate 36,611,184 downwards.
GGAGCTATCACCGTCCCCGGCTCGAAAATTATCGGGGATTTAATTTTTAATACCATCCCCGGTCTGTCGGGGGTATTTTTCGGGGAAAAATCGTCCCAATCGGGGTCGGGGGGTCGGGTCCCCGTCGGGCCGGTTTCAAATTGCCATCTCTAATGGCAACACCTGGTTTGAAGGCATAAACATCTCAACAAACAAATAAATACCTATAATAAATTTCTCACAGCATACAACAATGCAAGAGAAATCACCCCCTCCAATACTTCCTCGAGAAAATGTAGTTCGGGCAAAAAAAAAAAGGTTATGAATTGGTTTCATCCTCAAAACGGAGGGAGACAAATCTACCTTAGTATCAAATAATATATTCAAATTTTAGTATAAAACAGAATAAGATCTATACCAGTGCAATTGAAGATTGATGGGAAAAACTTGTACCTCAGAAAAAGATGACCTGTTAAAGCCAATATTTCAATCAGATGTATATTCGTTCGCTACACCTTGCTTGTCATTTGTTTGGTCAAAGATTCACTAAACCCGTATAGCATTTGTGCTTGTGTATCCACTTAGCAAGTCACCGAGGGCTTGTATTAATGATTTGGGTTCAAAAACTACACCCACATTTGGATCACGGACAGAATCAACAGTGATCTGCAAGATTTAAATCAGAACACTTGGGATAGTTGTGCACAAGTAGAGAGAGTTTCATCATTCTGCAAAGTAAATGAAGATTTTAATTTTAAAATCATAATCTTGCTAAAATTAGGCAGCTACCACAAATTATTGAATAAAAAGGACTTGGGTAAAGATCGTTCATGAACTTCGTCATTCACCAATGGTTTAGTTTCCAAAGGGAACTTTGTCATTCACCAGCTTAAGGACTCAGTGATGCCACCAAAACTTTTTATTTTTTATTTTTTATATGCAAAATTTTATTTATTTATTTATTTATTTTGAATTCTACCTTTTACATAAATATGTTTCGCTATCAACAGCTATGTTTCTCTACTGACAACAAACATGTTGGTTAATTGTACATCAAATGCTCTAGAAGATGGTAAACACATACCACACGAAAGATTCCTTGGGTGGCTAAGGATTCAGCAACTACGGGAATTTGACCATCTTTGGGCACCAAAAGTGTATTGATGTATTGACTTGGCTGTATGAGAAAACAAATGATAATTTAAAGTGAGATGTTGCCCATAAGTTCACAGTAAAACTATCACCATTTTCTGGATATACTAGAAAGCTAGTTCCTGTACACGGATGGCAATGACATTCACATTTCAAAGTTGGAAACTTTGGAGATAAGAGCCAGAATTAAAGAGAGTGGTGTAAATAAAGAGACGATAGCAGAATCGGAAATGTTCAGTACAACGTTGAAGAGGGGATAGTGAAAATAAATTGCATAACTTTGGGCACTACAATGAAACTTCTTGGACACTCGCAACATATCACCTATGTAGTGCAAACATCTCTTAGTAGGACCCATGATCAACACTCTTGCGAGTGAGTCCAGTAAGCAAAAAAAAATTTTACTTACAAGCCCTCTGCTTGACTTTCCTCATACAACCAAACCTCCAGAAAGCAAAAAAAATCCTTTAATTTGCACATATTCCATGTAATGAAAACAACAAACAAAGAAAGAAATATTGACATATTTTCGAGACACCAAATTAGAATCCTCAACATACACAAGCAACCAAACCTCCAGAAAGCAAAAAAAATCCTTTAATTTGCACATATTCCATGTAATGAAAACAACAAACAAACAAAGAAATATTGACATATTTTCGAGATACCAAATTAGAATCCTCAACATACACAAGCAACCTGAGAAAAAAAAATTTCATTGCTAATAAAGTTGTTTTGCCAATTTATAGACTAACAAGCATACTTTAAAGAAATTTATTTATGATATTATTATAATAAATTTACTTGACATGTAAACAGTTTTAACAAATCAATTTACCTACTTACAAGGTTCTTGAGACAATTATGAGGATCCCCATAAGTTCGATTTAGAGCATCTGCAATGGCAGTTACAAAGCAAGCAGCAGAAAAGCCGCTAGTTTCTCGGTCATGAGTGCCATTCAACAGAAGTACCTATAAAGGAAGTACATGCATTAATACAACATAACAATGTTGACAACCCTACATAATAAGAGCCACAATAGGTGGTTAATAGCTAGAGTCTTCGAAAATAATTAATGCCCTCCGAACATCAAAGGAATTAAGGGCCTCAACTGAATATTTTCAGCAGAGCCAATCACAAAGGACTTAGTAACTTCATGAACTATCAACCAAATTTACAATAATTACTCAACAGACTCTTTTCTAGTCAAAGAGTATACACATGATGCCTTGATAGAAGATTACCTTGGGGCAAGACCTTGAAGCGATGATCTCCCCAATGCCAAGTAAAACCTATGTAAGGAGAATGATCAGTACAAGATAGAAATTAAAAGCTTTCTTCTGTTTTCCCAATTAACAAACCACTGATGACAACTGTTTCGTATCAATAGAAAAAACAAGATTAGAGAACCATTACCCACAACAGTGATCAAAATAAGGCAACAGAAAGAGTTCCAAGAACATATTTTCATTCAAATTTTAGATTAGTAGATAAGCTTAGATATACACCGCATAATTAGTACAGCAAATAATTTAAATATATTAAACATAAGAATATGCCTCTGTTTATTTATGGATTCCAAGTATCTTTGTCAATAATAGTTCCATTGAATTGATTAGCTGATAGATGAACAAATTAAAACATGAAGTAGATAAGCCACCAAACCTCCAGCATGTGATAGAAGTATGACATAGCAAGTAGCAACCATAGAGATTAAAAATCCTTTAAATGACTGACAAGTTTTAATAAGAGAGCAAAGAAGCACTGTTCACGTATTTTCAGCTGCTTTAATAGCCCAAGACTCACGTTTCTATAATAACCCCATAATATTATAATATCACAAAAAGATCTCTGTAATGGGCCTTGACAATGATCCTTCTGGTGACAAAACTGATTTGTATATCCACTTCACCTTTTTCTAGTTTTTCTTAGTAATACAAGCTTGCCTACTAAAAACAAAAAATAAATAACTAATTAAAATTGCAAAGACTATCCCGAAAAAATTTCAGTTTGGTTGATAGTGTTACCAGAGATGGGCAGATGGAAGTAAAAAGGGATCCCATAGCATAAATGATGCAGTCAATCGTCCTCAACTGATCCAGGACAGTTGGGTTTACATTGGGAAAAACCTATTCAATAGAAAGCACAGACATTATTTAGACAGCAGACAAAATAAGTCATAGATATACTAACATGAACTTTTAAAATGAAGTATTAATATCAAAGAATATGCAACTCAAAAGAACATCTGTGGATGCTGATACTCGACACTCTATTGCTGTTCAATAAGTTCAGGGCTACACTGCAACATCTTAGACCAAATATGTGATACTGAAAAAATAAAAATTTCACTCCACTAGACATATACTCCACACTCTATTGCTGTTCAATAAGTTCAGGGCTACACTGCAACATCTTAGACCAAATATGTAATACTGAAAAATGTAAGACAAACCACAACTGAAAAAATAAAAATTTCACTCCACTAGACATTTCTGGTTCATCAAACTGCAGTTGCTTTAAGCACAGGCCATAAGAAGGTAACCAGAGTATGTTTGCTCAGTAAACATCAGAACTAGTCGAATAGGATCAATTGCCTTAGCATGCTAGCAAAGAAGGTGGGGTTTGACATGAGGTTCTCAAACAAACAGAAGTTGTAAAACTAGATGAGGATTAAAATGAAAGCTCAAAATTAAAAATAAATAAATACATCATTGAAACAAGAAAATCATGATAGTTGTAGCATATCACATAGCTTATTGTTCGAGAAAATATTTGTCACACAACCAACATAGTTCTCTAGGAAAAAGAAGAAAAATTAACCATCTCATTACTTGACAGATTCAGTATTGGGCAGAAAAATTAACCATCACATTACTCAGGGTGAGGGGAAAAGGATGATTTTCCAAAATATGACGTCTAATTTCTATGGAATTCATATCTTACATAAAAGTGAAAACTTGGACTTTCAAAATATCCAACATGTTATTGATGTGTCGATCAATCCAACAAGGAATGAAACAAGAATATCCTTTGCAATTCATAGTGTACAAATGTCATCATAGTAAAATGACAAACTCATTCTCTTCATTTTTTTATTTATTTATTTTTCAATCATTGATTTCTCACACTGAATAAAATGAGTTCCAGACACATAGGACCTTTGTAGCATAGTAATGACTAATGGCAAGCATACAAGAATAGGTCTTTTTTGGTAAGTGAGGAATGGATATAAAAATAATACATTATGAGAATAACATCTGTTCCACTATGCATGGTATAACCAACAAGCATGTGATGTACTATTTACCTCATGCAATAAATTGTTGCCTTCACTTGACATGTAGAACACCCGCTTTATTCTTGAAGGAAGTGCTGGAGTTGAAGAGCTTACCTATCCATAAGCAGTTGAATGAATAAGAAATCTGGAATATGAATGCCAAAAATGAATCAACAAATTGCAAAAACAAAACACGCACAAATGGTTTTATGTTCACCAACTGTTCAAACCTATGTTACCAAAAAACTCTAATACCCTAGCGAATTACGTATTGGTATGCATGTTCCAAATTATGGTACACTTATGTTCCAAAACAGTAAATTTAGCAATCTAAAACGATCTCAAAAGTTTTTTCCAATAAATTTCCTTAAATGTTTCCTTAGGAGGAAAAAATCAAATATAATGAATTAAAATCTAAGGTAAGTTAAGTTTTGACAAGACAAAACAAAAAAAATGGGTCATAATACTCGTAGAAATGTTTTGCTACATGAAGAAGAAAAACTAAATTTTATTAGATGCTTGATAATTAATAGAAAATTATCTAAAAGTACCTTAAATTCGCCAGTATAATATGTACAAGTCTACCCCTATCATACCATGTGGTGTACCACGTTCCCATTCCCGTTCCCCGTACTAGAACAATCCACGTTCCAGGTAACATAGGTTCAAACTATTCTGCATATTTGTGGTAAGAACGTATACTCCTCAAGCATAGTCAAAATTAAAGATTATAGGGGATGGATTTGAATTTCAATTTTCAGTTTCAGCCCTTAAATTACTGTTTGGTAGGAATTTAACAGCCCAGAATAAGATTTATTTCAATCTTCTTCAGGTTTCATAAAAATGATGCTAACCCAAAATCAATGGGGTTGTAATAATTTTAACAACTATTTATCTCCAGAATTCAATTTGACAAGGATTGATGTCATCTCTGGACCACCACTGCTACTCTTTTCATGATTACCAGCACACACCACCGCAAGCTATAAGAATTTAGTGCACTCAACTCTTAAAGATGTGCAGTAAACAAAATGCAGAATGCCTGCTATATCACAATAAAATAGTGGCTGAAGGACATACTGCCAAATTAAAAGTTTTCAAAAGTCACCAATAAGGGAGTGAGTTTAATTCATTGGCCCCTGCAGTGACATTCTATGATAGCTCACTTCAGGGGCAGACCTAGCCCAGAGTGAAGGGGGAGCGCGGCCCTGTCAGGGTTTGAAGAATTCCTTTTGAGTGGCTTCTTTCAAGGTGATATTTTTATGGAATCTGAGCCAATGGCTGTCTCCCAATTTTTTGCAAAATATGCAGTAAGTCTAGCTCCACATCATCTCCACAAATACAGAAGCCAAAAAGTTTCCAAAAATTTGCTTAACATTAAACTAAGGCCGTGCTACGATGACCAAATCATATGCAAAATCATGAATAACAAAAAAACTAAACTTTAATGACTTTTTAGCTTCCGTATTTGTGGACACATTTCGAAACTTTTTAGAAACTTTCCATCCATCCCACACTAGAAATTTTAATGCTATTAGGATTTTATTTATTAAATTTATCTTCAGTATATTAGATTCATCTAGAGTAATTTTTTTGTTTTTCTTCTTGGATATTGTTTGTTGTGTATGTGAGAAATGTAGGTTGATTTGGCATAACCAAATATTGATTGATTTCTAGATATCTCAGATTTCCTCATCTCTGCTTCCTTTCTTCTTTGTCTGGTTCTTCTTCTCTCTTCTTCTGCTACTGCTTTCTGGTTCTACACCAGTCAGCCATATATCAAAAGTATAATTTATGCTTCCAATCAAATTAGTTTCGGTACAACTTTCATATTGAATTATTTCATCTACCCAAAAAGAAATCTATTAACAAAGGTGGTTAATGAACAAGGGAAAAACATTACTTGAGAGACATAACTGTATTAATAAGAAACCGATGGTACACTTACACATCATATTTTTTGGTGGTGAAAAAAAATGTATACCTTGTTTATAGGTTCCATAGATCCATTGGTTGGATGAGATATTTCATTCTGACCACGTATGATAGTACCATCCTGTACATGAATTACACAAAAAAATGTAAATTTTTAATTAAAAAAAACTCCCAATCATAATTCATGAATTTAAGTTTATGTTTTCCCCAAAAACCATTGCAGTAACATTAATTGAGTTCACCATGAGCAAGGAAACATTTATGGAGAGGATATGTTTATTTTCATAATTGGTATTAATACTATGAACTTACATGCTATGCACAAATCCAACATAAGTAAAAATGCACACAGAGAGTCCAAAATACAGTGCAATAGTAGGATATAATCAATTCTAAATGCACATATGTTCAATGGAATTAAAGAATTTAGAATGAACAATAACACAGCTGAAAAGAAGTTTTTTGCTGCAGGATGAAACCATGTATGATGTATATTCTCTACCAAGGACATATACCTAAATAATGCATGTCCACATTGAAGATGTTACTTTCAGCATTTATACCGTTTTTTACAAGAACACATCACAATGCCTCTAGTGAGACTTAAAATAGCTAAGATACTTTTTGTTGCAATAAACTCAAGAGACACAAAGATGACAATCACTTTTCTTGCTGGTAATCATCAACCTATTCTATAGTTCTATACTATATATTAAGCTAGGCAGTTTTGTCTACATGCAGTCCAACTAATACGGTGGCACCCCAAGAAGCATGGATATGGACATGGGACATGGATACAATACGACGCAGAAACACAAAATGTTTAAAAATTCGGGACACACCAGAGCACAAATAAATACATATATATATATATATATATATACATACTTGAAGATAATAATAAAGGGGCATTGACCCATAAATCCTAAAATCAGAACTTATAGACCAACTAGTCCCACAATTATTTTCATGAACACACAAGTTCTTGTTTACGTAAATTGACACATTTACCACTATTTTTATGATATGATCAATTTGAAGATTCCCTCCTTAATTTTAGTTGTTTATGTCACATTTCAAAAAAGTACATTAAAAGGTTTTTGTAGTCACATTGCTAGTTTGGACAAACCACATTCCACATTCAATCCACCCAAAATGTAGCATGCCCATTATGGAAATCAACCCTTATGCCACATTTCAAAAACCGCGTTCCACATTCAATCCACCCAAAATGTAGCATGCCCATTTTGGAAATCAACCCTTATGCCACATTTCAAAAATGGAATAAGCTTCCCTCCATACTTCATCTCTCCATACACCTCTTGTGGGCCTTAATTTGGACTTATTTTGATGATCCAAACCGTCTACTTCATAGGCTTCACAGTAAAGGTTATTCATACAAAAAAATTAGATTTAATGATTCAAAATGTAGCATGTCACATTCCCATTATGGAAATCGAACCAAAATGTAGCATGCCCATTATGGAAATCGAACCACATTCCACATTCAATCCACCCAAAATGTAGCACACCACATTCCACATTCAATCAACCCTTATGCCACATTTCAAAAACAACATTCCAAAAAAATATGAGCCCAACAATCAATAAGGGCAAAAATGTCGTGACACAACAATATATTAAATAGGATCTCATAGAAAAATGTTTCCAAATGAACAAGACCTACCGGTCTATGAAAAAAAAAGGACTTCACGTTATACAGATTTTTGAAGTGGGATTTTCAAGTAAATTTCCCAATAATAAATGGTTCATTTTTACATTACAAATACCTTTATATTTTATTATATTAAAATAGGAAGAATTTTTTTTCCACATTATATATATTGAAAAGAAGTGTTAATAAAAGGTCTCAATATTTAAGGGTTGTCTGGGATGACCTAAATAAGTGTACTTTTTGTCTTTTTATGAAAAGATGTGCAGAAAAGTAGAGAGATGATGTAATGGAAAAAAGATAAAAAGATAAAAAGATGGATTATTTTGTGTATGCCAAACTTGACCTTAATTTAAAAAACTATTCGTACACAAATTAGAAGCTTTGGGCTGTGAAGTTCCTCAGATTAAAAATGCTATAGGAGGAATTAATTGATTATCTATAGTTTACGCCTCATTCTTGCAATACGTAAATGTTTCATACATTCATTCCTATCTTTTTCTACCTTTTCTCAAAGATTATTTAAAACGTAAGGATACACAGTACACAATATAGAACATACGGATATGATGCACAACACAATAAAAGATACATTACCCTAATTGAAAACTATGCACCCGGCAGTATTATTTAGTACATTTGGCCGAAAGAAGTTTGATAATCATTTATGCTCAACTCACGTCAATTATTATACTTTAAAGGCCTGGGCCCACCATTACTCTTTCAAGAAATATTTCCAGCAATTTACAGATCTTACAAACAATAAATAAAATAAAATAAAATGATACACAAATTAACAAAGAAAAAAGAAAAAGCCAATTCTCAGTATTGGATACTTCAACATATGTACTACAGTCTTAATGGAGAAAATACGTGGAGCCTTTCTATCAGGTGGTAAATTGATAAATGATCACAGGAAATATGCCTGCATATCCTGAACTTACACACATCAAAACATAAGCTGATAATCATACCCACAATTCACAACCCAATGTAAGCCTGTCGTTAGTAGAAATCACTGGGAGGACCAGGCTTTCTGTAGGAATATCTGAAACGCGTGAAAACAAAAATATTGCAGCATCTAAAGACTCAAAGAATATGCGAGCTCCTGCAAAGAAAAAATTTCCAATGCTGGAAATTTGATGGTTGTGGGGGTTAGCTTAACCATAATCACAACCCCACCAACTGAAAATGCTTATAATAAATAGCAACAATAAATGTAAATCCAATAAATAAGAATGATGAATACATATGCCCAACAACAACACTTGAGTCAACCTCCGAAAGGAGAGAATCAAAAACAAATGAAGCACCAAATGTCAAAGAGGTTATATAGAAAAGGCTGTTGGAATTATAAAATATGGAGGTGGAATAGTTAATTGCAAAGAATCAAAATAGGGGCAAAAGAAAACCATAGACAGGTAAGCATCTCAGGGCATGACAGGTCCACAAAAGCAGTAGCTGAAGCAGCAACAACAGCAAGAATAATGAATTTTTTTTTTTTTTTTATCAGCAAGAGTAATAAAGTTTCTTACACACCAAACAAAAGAATGAAAAGAATTCTTTGGCTTAGCCATGAATGAGGTAGAGGCCATGTATATATAATAGATTCATGATACAATTTAGAAAACGATATAAATAAGAAAACAATACTAAATCAGTGATTGACACAATCACAGATTATATACATAATACTAGAAATAAAAAGATTCTATGTACTCTAATTTCTATATTCAACACTCCCTCTCAAACTGGTGTGAAGATATTCAACAATCGCAATTTGCCAATGAATGACTGAAAGAAGCCGGAAAAAACTTAACGGCTAGTCTAAATAAATGCTACCGAACAAATTTGGTAGTCCACTAAATAAAAAAAGGCTAAAAAGTGTTTAATATATCAACACCACACCCTAGAAAGGGAAAAAAACAAGGACTGAACTTTCCTAGAAGAGTCACTGAAGCATCTATGGCCAGGAAACACCTTGGTTGGCAGCCAACAAGACCCTGGTCGACATCAAAAGCCGGAGCTAATGCCGGGAGATCGTTTATGGTCGTGCCGGACCGTTGTAAAAACTAGTCTGAACTAATGTCGAGACAGTTTAAGGTTATGTTGAAACGTTGTAGGAACTGACCGGAATCAATATCGGGACAATTTACGGGGTAATACTAGACCATTGTAGAAACTAATCGGAATCAATGTTCAGACAGTTAAAGGGGTCATGCTGGACCGTTATAGGCTATGATGCACGGACACGGACACGGGACACGACACACGGACACGGAAAAACGTAAATTTTCAAAAAATAGGGGACACGACACGCTAGGAACACGTTTAATATATATAATTTTATTTATTTATTAGATGTACAATTAAAAAATATAAATATTATTTATTTATTTTAATATCAAATATTATTCACAAATTAAAATTTTTCTATAAATAAAAATAATTTATTTATAAGCAAATAATAATATCTAAAAAATAGAAAAAAAAAAGAGGAAAAAAAAGATTTTTTTTTGTTCAAATATATATCTATATATATTATCAGAAAAAGAAAATAGAAAAAAAAAATTGAAGACAGAAAAAGAAAATAGAAAAAAAAATCGAAGAGAGAGAGAGAGGGGGATCAACATCACTCAGTATATAAAAGGAAAAAAAAATAAAAGAACAAATAAAATCAAACTGAGAGAGAGAGAGAGAGAGCGACTGAGAGAGAGAGATAGGAGAAGAAGGACGAAGAAGAAGAAGAACGAAGAACGAAGAAGAGCAGCGTACCTTAACGAGTGACGACGAGACGAGCTACGACGAGCGACGACCGACGAGGACCATCGACAAGTGACGAGCGACGACGAGCGACGAGCTACGGACGACGAACGACGAGCTATAAGCTACGAGCTACGACCTACGACGAGCGACCACTGAAAAGTGACCAGGTCCTCTCTTTCTCTCCGTTTCTCTTCTGTTCTAATCGAATGAGGCAAACATTGCTCTATTTTTGTTTTTTTACAAATCGACCCCAAAAAAAGTTTTGTAAATTATGCAATTACCTCCGAACGTGTCCCAAAGTGTCCAAACGTGTCTAGAATGTGTCCGGATGTAAAAAAATTAAAAAAAAAAAGGGGGACACTCTCTGCTGCGTGTCGGACACGTGTCCACCGCGTGTCCGTGTCCGACACGTGTCCGACACTGGTACGGAGCCCTCGGAGAGGTGTCCGTGCTTCATAGGTTATAGGAATTAACTGGAATCAATGTTGGGGACAGTTTAAGAGGTCATGTCGAATCGTTGTAGAGACTAACCAGAATCAATGTCGAGATAGTTTAAAGGGGTCATGCCGGACCGATGTAGAGAACTAGATGTTGAACTAGTAAGTGTAACACACACATAACTTTTGACGTGGTACTGAACGATAATGGCAACAAATGACTGAGTGCGGCAAAGGGTGGCTTATTAGAAAGTGCGCCAGGGAGGCGGCTTAGGTGGTACGCCAAGGGGGCAACTTATGTTGTGCGCCAGATGGGGCAGCTTAGGTGGTTCACATGGTATATCACCATGCTCATCATGATATAAGTATAATACCCCCTCTTAAACTTAAATAGGTTTGGAGATAGAAACCTATTTGAGGTTGAAATAGAGGGAAAGACAAAGTGGAATAGAAAAACACAAAAAAATGGATTGCGAATAAAAAAAAAATATGATAGAGATATTTGGGATAGGACTAAACTAATGGATAAGAGAAGAGATCACCACAAAGTGATATTGAAAGAAAATATGATCATGGAATGGGTTGAGGTCCAGCAGGCGGCCAACACAAGGCTGCCGCCCGCCGGTGAAATGAAGCAAAATTACTAGGTACTTAACCTAGCTCTGATACCAAAAAGAATTAAAAGAATTATTTGGTTTAGCCATGAATGAGGTAGAGGTCATGTATACATAATAGATTCATGTTACAATTTAGGAAACGATATAAATAAGGAAACGACATAAACAAGGAAACAATACTAAATCAGTAATTGACACAATCACAGATTATATACATAATACTAAAAATAAAAAGATTCTATGTACTCTAATTTCTATATTTAACACAAATATGCCAAGAACCAAATGCCGCTGTTAAACAACATAAATAAGACTTCACTCATTTTGCCTCCAACGAAGGTTGCATTATTGCATATACTCAAATATAAAGATGGGAACCAAAAACCAAATAGCTTCCTATGGCATTATTCCTTCTACAGAAATAAATAAAGAGCAAAGTAGAAATATAGGCATGCAATAGACAAAGTTTAGAAAGAGAAAATGTGGACTTGTTAACTTGTCTCATTTCTTTTAAACTAACTTTTTAAATTTTTCTTACACATTATTATCAATATACTTTTTCTGACCAAAATTAAATTTTAAATTATTACAAAAGGATAAAGGGCCTTTTAAACATAGATTAATCGCCAAATATAGAAAGGCAAAAGGTCATGTCTTAGACCTGAATCTGAAAAGCATGTTTGATTTTATAAAGGAATTTTATCCATTGAAGTTTTATATTGTGATTTTTGGCTAAAATTGTATATTTTTTTTTTTTAAAAAAAATTATTTGGGGGGGAGGGGGGATAAATAATCGAACTTCATTAGAAAAGCATCAAAGCGATGCAAATAATACAAAGAGAAAACCAACAGCCCACACCGAGGCAAACAAAACTAACTAATCAAATCTTCTATAAAATTTACAAAAGCCAAAACATTAGGATCCACCAAACCCTTAACCCAACTATACAAGACTAAAAGCAACCTACTTTCTAACCAAAGAACTAAATGACACACATCTTGAAAAACTCACCTATTACGCTCCAACCAAATCAACCAAAGCAGACAATAGGAAGCAAGTACACAAACCTTTCGACACCTCTTACACCTCCCCCTCCCCCCTCCCCTCCCCTCCCCTCCCCTCCCAACTTTGTAAAACCCCCAACACATACCCCGGTTGCACCCAAACCACACCAAATAAAGCAACAATCAATTTCCAAAGCTGAGATACAACTAGGCAATGAACAAGCAAATGATCCACCGTCTCCGCATCCCTATAGCACATACAACACCAATTTACCAACACATGCCGCTGCCGAATTAAGTTATCAATAGTCAGGATACGACCTAATGCAGCTGTCCAAACAAAGAAAGCTACCTTAGACGGTGATCCCACCACCTAAATATTCTTTGAAGGAAACACAACAGCTCCATCCCCTACAAGTATCCCATAAAACAACTACACCCAGAAAATCCCTTTAGATCTCAGACCCTCCTATAAAATTGTATAGTTTACTATGTGAATGTATTAATTTAAGTTGGTTTTACTCCCACACAAGGAAGAAGACCTGTTCTCTTCAAAACATAGAAAATCCTATGTGGTTCCCCTTCCTAAACCCACCAAACAACAAAACAACATAATACACTATGCAAACATCAATAGTCTAGCATTTTGATTCAAAGATACTTATATCGAGTTCCTCAAGCACAAGCTTACTACTCCCTTCATCCCAAATTGTTTGTTCATTTTCATTATTTCAAACTCCAAAAAATCATCTATATTTTTTAATTTTTTCTTTTTCAATGATTTTGAAGACTTTATCTACAAGAACTAATTGAGATATTTTAATTTGTGGGGAAAATTGAAATTCTTTTTTTTATAAAAATATATTATTTGTATTAAAAGACACGAGTGCCGGAAATAGACAAACAATTTGGGATAGAGGCAGTATTAAAAATAAAAGTAGAACATTGAATATTAAAAATAAAAGTTTTCTTTTGTTGCTAATCAAGAAAAGAACATTGAATATTTCTACAATAATCATGTCCCTTAACTAACTCACGACTTATACAACAACTTCAACACTATGGTTCAAACTCTAGAATCTTCTTATTCCATAACCTCAAATACTTTAACATGGCCAACAGGAGCAGGGTACTCCATTATAACTAAAAAATGATCAACGTAATTCCCAAAAGTTGTAATAATAGATACAGATGCAACAAATGGAAACCTCATAATCCAACTAAGGAGGTGACAAAGTACCTCCCATTGCTGAAACAAAATGATTCATTCGACCGACGGAGGATCTGCACAAAGAAAAGCATTTCTTCAAACATGTTCACAAGAGCTGATAAAAAGTGTGAGAACAAAATTTGATGAGTAAAAAGTACAAAAGTCATGTGCATATCACTCAAATTTGAAAGGAGAAGCAGCAAACAGCATCACATATACCCCACAATAGCAACCAAAGGTGCAATGAGATGTAGGACAACATTACTCTATTAGATGATGGAATGGACAGGGGCAGACGATTGTACCTAGAATGGGGTTGAATAGGCCAAACTTTTAACTTACTACCAATTAAAAATTAACTGTACGCTGGATAATTGTTCAGTTTACCAATTCAATATATATCAATTCATCATAGGCATGTCACACAAAATCGCAATAAATAAATAGATCAAATCAAGACACAATGATACACATGGAAAATCTTAGGAACAACATTCACAAGATCCAAAGTTTAATTCCCGTACTCAACAAAATGCCATAAAACAAAATTATTGACAATTTGATGTTGCAGCAAAAGTGGCAAACCTGATTCTGAAAATAAACCAAAAAAGTTCTGATAGTTTCCCTGTAGGGTTTTGAGACACCGTTCCAAAGAGAATGCTGTCCTTCCACAATATCATACCTGTAAATGAAATTTTATTAAACCACCAAAAGAAGCCCCTTGACCTAAAAAAGTTAGCACAAATCTCAATTGGCATTAAGTTAAAGCAATAGCATAAAAGTATAATATTAGTATTTTTAGTTTAGTTTATCTAATTCCATAGGCTGAACACATGTAGGAATTTGGTGTAGTGATAGTGAAAAATATCCACATCAGTGTCAACATCTTAAAACTTATGTTTGTTTCTTCTTAAATATTATTGTTATTTTGACTGGTTCACTAAGGCCTCGTTTGGGAATAGGCTAATTTAGTAACTTTTTGGCTATTTGGCTAAAATATGAGCTAAAAAAAACTAGTATGTTTGAGATGACTTTTTGACTTTTTACGAAAAGATGTGCAAAAAGTAGAGAGAAAAGAGAATCTTTGACTTTTTAGTATGGGTTGTTGGCTTTTTGGCCTTTTTAGTAACTTTCTGATTTTTTGGCTAAATGTGAGGGTTCCCAAACGGGGCCTTAGTATTAATATGATTGTACAAAGTACAAACATATTAATGCAAAGTTGTTGTAGGTCCCACCTTGAACTCGTGCCAATTTTTTATTTGGGCAAATTTCACTTTACCGCATCGTGGTTTGGGTCATTTGTGCATGGCCACTTAACCACCCTTGCGGTTTGTGGACTAAAAACTGCACCGCCACAATTTCTGTTTTAAACAGAAAATGTATCTCACACGCATGTTTTGAGAGTAATCATATTTAAGACAAAAAAATACCATTCTAAACCTTCACAAATACCAACAACTCTCTCTCTCTCTCTCACACACACACACACACACACATACACTCCACTCAACCACCATCCCCACCCCCTCCCCTCCCCTCCCCTCCCCTGACTCCACTTCCCCACCCCCTAGCCACCCTTTTAAATTGTGATGTTGTCAAGGACTCCATTGACCAATTTGCTAAATGAAGTGTTTAATGCCAAGGTTTTAAGCACGATTCCCAAAGTGCCTTTGGAAAGACAAATTGACGTACGAATCTAAGGTGGGGTTCCTAGATATGTTAGAACTCTCAATTTTGTTTTGATGTTTTTGGGTTCACAAATTAAATGCACATGTATCCCCAAGCAAATACGGTGGTACCCTAAATCCTTCAAGCAAAGACCCAGTGATTTTTTTCTTTGAAAATTATTAGCGCATAGGCAATGTCAATTTGAAGCACATAAACTTCAATTTGTTTATGGCCTAGTTTTAACCAAGGCAAAGGGAAAGTCGGGGTGGCATAGAGGGTGAGAGTTGGTGCCTTGGTGGTGATCGTTTTGTTATATTATATACATATATATGTATATATGTTTGTGTGTGTATGTGTGGTTTAGTTCAGAAGGAAGGAAGAAACTGAGGGTCATGCAGTCAATTTACAAGTGTCATTAACAAAAGTGTGCGTTTAGTTTACAAACCACAAGGGGTTAGGTGGTTATTTCCAAATGATAGTGGGGCTATGCACACATGCTCAAACTACAAGGGGATAAAGTGAAATTTCCCCCTTCTATTTTAGCCACTTCCTTAAATTAATTGCTCTTGCTATATTTACGGACTGAATCATTCATGTTTGTTTTCTGTTTGTGGAGAGAGAATATGTAAGTTATAGTAAAACTACCCAGGATGAGTAAAGCAAAAATGGATACTGCTTAAACACAAAAAAACTAGAAGCATAGAAACACTCAATATGTGTGCAAAGTTACATCCCGGACAACACATCAGGCAACATAATTAATAACATTGGACATCCTAAACCACAATAAAGAAGGAAAAAACATTATCTATTATCAAGACTCGAAATACTACCATACTAAACAAACAAACAAAAAATGGATTTGTAATCTTACCATTCTGATTTGGCTTCTTGTGCATCAAGTGGTAAGCGATGACCAAGCAATCTTCGCACAGCAAGAGCCTCAAATGTGCTCTGGTCAGACAATCTCAAGCATCTAGACCGTATGTCTCCAACAGCCGGACCACCTAAAATATACCCATCTAGTTATGTTCCACTCACCATGGTAAACATATTCTTAAATGTACACCAACTTTAAAATCAAAAGTACATAATATCCCAACAAACACTGGTCCTAAATTAGTCCTAAATTTAGTCACAGATGGTGACTCTAATAACATGATTTGCACATCTTTGAAAAAGGACTGATTCTATACTCTGTAATCAAGTATATGCATGACCACATCATAAGCTTAAGCGCATAACTTAATCCGACAAATAACTAACCAAATATATCTTGGGTTCATTGTTCCCACTTATATACCAAAGAGACCCCGTACAATCTTCTGATGTGGGACTCACCACTTGCGAATGCCGATTAGGGTTGTTACAATAAGTTTAGAAAAACAACACCAATTCCACATGCTGGCACCTAGAACACACTAACAACAAAATGTTGTGACAATAAAGAAACTTCAATTGGTGGTTCATGTTTTAATCCTGCACTTCTTATTTGCTCTATTGATATCTATAAGGTCCATTTAATTGATTACAACCAATGGAAATAATAAGAAAGATGAAAAACAACATGAGGCCATGTACTTCTTAAACTTACCAAGAACACGAACAATCTCAGCTGTACTTCCTCCGTCATCAGAAACAGGGAGAATGTGTGCAACACGAGTTGTTAACTTCTTGAGCTCTTCAACAACACCATTAAAAGCAGTTCCACCTGAAGCACTATCAAACTACTGGATAAACCTCAAAGTATCATAGATTTTTTTGATTTGTATGTCTGAGAGCATCATAGACCTTCATGCAAACAAGAAACTACAAAGAGAATAATGAAGAAGAACTTTAAACATGCACTCAAAACAACCAAACCATAAACCCATTGTTCAAACATTCAACTTTTTTCCCTAGACACACAAAACCTTGATTTTCATAGTGATAGATTCAGTGCTACTTGAAGATATAGCAATGCTGGTTTTAAAGTTAGAGATCAAACAAGATACCACCTCTGCTCTCCCAATGGCTAAAGCCCTAAGAGTCTAGAAAGATTTCATTGGTTCAACAAGATCTACCATATTCTTAGTTTTGTTAATGACTCAGGCCCCTGCAATGCAGAATTAAATGTTTCAAATTGAATTTGGGGTACAAACCCATGAACGGAGGGAAAGAAAGGATAATAGGATTTGGAGCATAGAGACTCCATGTTTTCTACAATTGAATGCACTTGCACACGTGGTCTTACATGTGCATGCTCCCACATGCTCAACACACATGAGAGAGAGAGAGAGAGAGAGATCAGCTCCATCTGCAAGCATGAGAAATGAGACTTCCTCCACAAGCACCATATGGTCCTTGTCACCAGGCCCAGGTCGGAAGAGTCAGATTGTTGGTTTCTAAGACCACCCACAATGGTTTTATCAAGGTATTCTTAATTACAAGAAGCACAACACCTAATATTAATATAGCATAATGTCACACTAAATTATTCAATTTTTCCGGCAGCGAAAACAGAACAGAACGGAACAAAATTGCAATGAAGCCTATGACTGAATGAGAACCATACTAGTCGGATTAAAGATGATAAATTTCAATTCTAACAGATAATATTCAACATTAAGTGAGTGGTGAACAACATACTTGTCATGGCAACATAAAATAAACGCCCAACCATTTCTCAACTCTTAGTTCACAAAAATGCTAGATGCATAACTTGTAACAATATCTAATTCTAAAAAGTCAATGAATTGGCAATGCCACTGCATTACCAATGGAAATCACTAGGTCTTACAGTTTGATGATGATATCAAAGTAAGAAGATACAATACTCAATCAAATATGAAGATTAAACAAACCAGAGATCTTAATAATAATAATAATAATAATAATAAAGTGTGCCCCACTAGGTTAAATGAAGTAAAAAAATCAACAAATCCAAAGAAACCCTTTTTAATAGTTTATTTCGCATTCAAGGCTGGGCTACTACAAATTTTCTGAGAAGCCAAACAGGAAAGGGAAAGGAGAGAGGTAGAGAATCAGACCTGAGAAGACGAGCAGGGAAGGTTGAGTAGGGTTAGGGTTGGAGTCCGAAGAATGGAGTGAGGGGCGAGTAGAGGCCATGGAGAGAGATTTGGAAGAGGAAGACGAAGAAGGGAAGAGAGAGAATTGGGAAGAGAGAGAAGGAATGGAGAATTGATGATGGAGGTGGAGGTGGAGGTGGAGGTGGAGGTGGAGGTGTAATGCCTTACAAAGAGGAGGGGGACCCAACCAACTCTCCGCCATATTCCCGCGAATTCTCAATCAACATGAAAACCGAAAAACAAACCCTAACCTCTCTTTTCCACATAACACGTAAAAAAAACAAACACAACAACACAAAAACAAATTAAAAATTAAATTCCATTTTTATAGAATCATATACTGTGGTATGGAGAATTAAGTGACATGTTGTCACTCTCCCATGTGTATATAGTGGAAGGATCCGTCTGAGTGATTTTTTTAAAAAAATTTTAAATATGAAGTGAAAAAAATATGTTTAGAAATAATTTTTTAACTTTTAATGAAAATGTGAAAAAGTTAATACGAAGGAGAAAGAAATTTTCACTTTGTAGAATGAATGAGAAGGAATCTATAACTTTTTTTCTGAGTTAATATTTTTGTTTAAACTTTTTGTTTTTCAATGGCTATTGGACTTTTTGACTAAAATAATTACTTATCAAAGTGTGTTTGGGATTGAACTTTTTTTTGTGTATTTTTTTGACTTTTTAATTTTGTTATAAACTTAAAAAATTAATGTTTGAGAATTTGTTAAAAAATTTATTTTTTTATAAGTAAAAAAATTGATGTAATATTAAACTTTTTGAGCTAATGACAAACAAACAATTTTTTTCCTTTTTGGCTCTTTTAGACAAAATTTGACTTGTTTAGCACACCCTAAGCATAGCACACTGTCAAGCAATCAAGTGTACAAGATTCCAACCACTGCAAGATTTTAGAAATACTTCAAGATTTGAGAAGGTAAAATGTATACAATGGAAATCCAAGAATGCAATGCATTGCCAGTGTTTTTACTTCGCAATATGTCAAGATGCATTGCAACAAATGGTCTTATTCTCTTGTATCAAATTATTTCTTTATTGTATGATGAAGAGACTAGTTGTGTAATAAAAAAGTGATTTAAGACAATAGAACAAAAGATCCTACTTCGCATTGCTCTACTTTATACCACACAAACTATTATGTAGAATGGAAGGTACCCTAAACTGAATGCATTTGTTTTCAAATAAAGTAAATATATGATTTTGTAGAACTCATCCCAACTTCTAACAGCAACCACACAATTCATCATGCAACTCCATCTTGGATAATATAAAGCATTCCATAAGGTTTTTCTCATTGTTAAAATGTTTTGTATATCTATAAACTACAGGGTAAAAATCCTAAAAACATTTCCATGGTGGTTTTGTTTTTTACATTTATTCACCTCCTCATCAAATTAGCAAGTATTATTGGTAACAAATCACCCACTACAAGAAGACCCTGAAAAACAATCCAAGAAGAAAGTCAATGTACAAAAATTGTCATGTATCTCCACAAAAACGCATGAATCCTCATAATTGCTAAGTCTATCTCATTCAATCTTTTTACCCAAAAAAAAAAAAAAACAACGCAGCCCCGTGATCATTTACACTTCTGTAATCCTTGTCTGCACAAGAGATGTCAAAACAACAATTTTGGAATTGCACAATTATTAGTAAATAGTATGATAGTTATCTAAATAATTTCCCAGTCAGACTCATAAAAACCATCAGGATCTGCAGTCTCCAATTTCCTAGCAGGCACCAATGCCTGATTTAGTCCTGTATCAAGATCTTCGTACCCAGTTGCAAGCTGCCCGCATTCCTGCTCTTTCGCTGACTTCATTTTCGAAGTGAAAACCTTACGAAATTTGTTCTGAAAGTAATAAAAATAAAATCATATAGTAGTTGAAGAGCTTAGTTTTAACTAAAATAATCTTACAACAATGAATATATTTAACTTTTGACGCAGAATTATATGTGAAAGTTCATACTGTTTCAGCAGAAAATGTTTTTACATAAAGTATTCTATCGTAAAAAAGAATTTTCTAATGTTCGGTTGTGATCTTGAAACTACTATAGGTGCGGTGATGGTGGGGTAGCTGCGGTGGTGGGATGGTGGTAGTAGCAGTGGCAGCAGTGCTGGTGTGGTGGCAGTGGTAAGACTTTAGTCCATAAAATGTTTTCCATCTTTCAAAATGGAAAACGTTTTCTCCCAAGTAAGTCGTCTTTCTGTTGACCACGGAAAAAGTTTTCATTTGACTTTGTTTTTCATTGTACGTGAAAAAAAATTTCACAAAATGTTTTCCAACGGCGTTAAGTTTTGGTTTCAAATTACAGATTTACAATATAGACTACTAATTAAGGTACCAAATTTCAAACAGAAATAAAAATTGAAACAGAAAGTCGCACCTTGCAAGATTGACGTTTTTCCATTGCGAAACAAACAGAAGAAAGTTTATTGCTATTCACCACAACAAAACTGTCATCAAGCTTTGATTCACCAAACTGGGCGGTTTCCATGCCTGGTTGAATAACATGGGCGTCCCATGACTTTTCTGCACCCACATCATCTGATCTTTCTGTGATTTAAAACCGAAGGAAAATTCAAGTTATTGAGAAGCATGTTTCATTTTTCATTATCATCACAACCAACACCATAAATATAAAAATTAAAAAGGCTCGTAGTAAAACAGGAAAAACTTTAAAACAAACAGAGAATATAGATGAGGACTCAAATAAATATGAAACAATTGATGAACATGCCATAATTGATGTCATGTGATCCCAGATTCCCTTTATATTTTACCCAATTTTGCCTTGTAAATATCTCAATGGCATGTTTTGAATCATATACACTTGAGTTTGATAAAAATGATTTATTTGATATTACTTAAAGGACTTTCAGTTTGTATCGACGTTTAATTTTTTATATACTTGTTCCTTTATGTGAATGAAACTCAACTAGTTCAAGTATATATTGTTATATTAGAATACGAATGGATAGGTTATAACTTGTGTTTCCAAACATTGTCACAGATTTCCAAGTTCTTTTTATTGTTTCTTTTATGCATTTGAAACTTTCCCCTTTCCATGAAAACGAAACAAAGCTCCGAATGAAGTTCTGATATTTGGATAATACTCCCTCTATCCCAAATTGTTTGTCCATTTTCGGCATTTGTGCCCTTTAATCAGGTCAATAAATAATGTACTTTCATAAATATATAGTTAACACAAAAAATAAGATAACAGAACATTACCATCTGAAATTGCCAACGATGCATTACCAGAAGTAAGTCCAGTATCAGAGTGTTGCTTGGACAATGAATCAATATGTACCCCTTCCATAGGTTCCACAAACAATAGATGGACTGAAGAGTATTTGTTGCAATTGCAAAGTCCCTTCTTAGGGTTTATATCAACAGACTCAACACCAACCTTTGAACTTTCAAGAGCTGTGGGATCGGTATTTTTATTTTGTTGAGGAGTTGATTCAGGAGTTACCCCTTCCGTGGGATCTGATGAAAATGCAGGGAGCACATCTTGCACAAATTCCGAACAGAACTGTTTTATATTGGTACCCATTGTCTGCAACTGGTTTTCAATATTGGCACCCACTGTCTGCAACTGGTTTTCAACATATTTAAATGTTTCCTGTCCGAGTACGCAAATAATTTTAAAATAAGAAACATTAGAAGCTTCAGAAACGTAAAATATGGAATATAGTTAATCTCAGAATAGAGCAACTATTCAAGGCAAAAAGCCAGACTGACTTGTATTTGTCATAGGCAGCCAAATCTATTTGGAGGTAGCTTAGATAGAAATTTTTCGTATTCAGCATGTCTAAATGCTTCCTGTCCAACATTAATATTGAATATTGATGTGAGAATAGGCCATGTTTGTTTAGGTGAAAATGGCCTTGGGATTGGGTTAATAATCCAGTGTAAGAAAAATTGATGTATATTATTGATTGATGTATTGATTTTTTCTGTCTATTACAAATGGTTCCTTATATAGATGTAGGTGTAGGTGTAGTGGGTTAGGTTTAGTGGAGTAGGTGAGGTGGTAGTGGTGTAGTGGGTTAGGTTTAGTGGAGTAGGTGAGGTGGTAGTGGTGTAGTGGGTTAGGTTTAGCGGAGTAGGTGAGGTGGTAGTGGTGGTAGGTTTATTGATAAATTTTAACAGCCCCCCGCAAACTCAAGGAGGATAGAAACTAACCAACTTGAGTTTGAAGAGAGGAACAAAACAAGAAAATACATATAAATAAAAGAGGATAGGAGACACTGTATGGTCGTGTCAGACCGATGGTGAAGACACGGTATGGTGGTGTCATAACGTTGTAGAGGACACTGGATGGTTGTGTCAGACCGATGTAGAAGACAGTTTATGGGGTCATGTCGGACCGTTGTAGAAGACAGTTTATGGGGTCATGTCGGACCGTTGTAGTAGACAATGTTGTGACAGTTGTTGTGACAGTTTACGGAGTCTTGCTGGACCCTTGTAGAAACTAACCGGAATCAATGTCGGGACAGTTTACAGAGTCTTGTCGGACCCTTAAAGGAGCTAACCGGAATCAATGTCGGGACAGTTTACAGAGTCTTGTCGGACCCTTGAAAAAGTTACACCCTCAAAAGGTGTGCCCAATTTTGTCAAAAGGCGTGCCATCAAAAGGCGTGCCCAATTCATCAAAAGGCGTGCCATCAAAAGGCGTGCCATCAAAAGACGTGCCATCAAAAGGCGCGCCCATGTTGTCGGCGAGCGTCGAGCGGCGCATGATGCGCGTGTCTGCCGCTTCGTCAGGGTCTTTATAAATCGAAGCGGAGGCTGAGGCTGGGAAGCATAACAAACTAGTCTGAAACCTCTGAACCTTTGCAGTCTGAAACACTCTGTAACCAACCCGTCTCTGAAACACTCAGCAACATGGCCTCTTCTTCCCGTCCAGCTACCCAAAACATGGCCTCCTCGTCCCGTGGTCTGCTCACGCTCTTTCCAGAACTAAACGAGCCCACAAGAGAAGTAACTGGTGCGGTGGCCAGTGAACCACAACCAAACACCTCTGTGTTTGCTCCGTTGAACTTTCCGATGCGGTCGGTGGAGCAAAAAATGGCAGTGCAAACGGACATTGAAGCCAATCAGTATACTTTGAAGTCCTGTGTGGAGACGATGACGGCAGTCACAAACTTGTCGCACCGGCTGCAGAGCAGGACAAATGAGGTGCAACAGTTAAACTCCCAGCTGGCTCTGCTCCAACGCATGTATAAGGATGCGCGAGCAGAGATAAGTGTGCTAAAGGCGGAAAACAAGGAGCTGAAGCGGAAGGCCACCGTGATGTTCCGATTTGGAGGGCTGCCATATGCTGCAGTGGAGGAGCAGGGAGTAGTGATCATGCCCAGTGGAGTGGGAAACACGGAGGCAACACCGGCAAGGGCCGCCCAGGACGGAGGCAAGAAGAAAAGACCGGCGGCAGAGTAGAGAAGAAAAAATCCCGCCTGTGGATGAGGTTGTTTGTTTCTTCTTCTTCTTTTTTTTTTTTTTTTTTTTTGTGTGGTGTAAAATGGTGATCGGGATTGATCCCGGAGATGAATAAAAATGGGTGTTGTGCAAATTTGTAAATTATGTGGTTTTTTTTTATTTTTATTTTTATTTTTATTTTTAGTTTTTAGTTTTTATTTTTTTTGTAAAAAAAGAAAAAGATAAAATAAAATAAATAAAGGTAAAGTGGAGGTAGCGTGAAGCAGCATGAGTGGAGAAGGGTGGTGTGTAAAGTTTGAAATGTAATGATGAAATGTGTGTGCGCCTCGTGAAGCAAAGCATCTAAGAGCCCACTGTTTGTTAAAACCCTTTGTTTTTTTTTTTTTTTTTTTTTTTTTTTTTTTTTTTGTTTTTAATCCACAGACACAAACCCTCTTTTTTTTTTTTTGTTGTCTGGCCACCGCCCCACTTTTGTCAAAAAGAATTTGTGGGTTTGAAAAAGAGGAGAGAGAGAAGAAGTGGGGTGAGTGTGTGTGTGGTTAAATAAATAAAAGAAAAAGGGTTTCAGGTAAAGCTTTGCAAATATTTATAAAAACATAAAAATGTACTGGTACTTCAATTATTACTCATCTTCACTCATTGTTAGGTTTTGTGATAGTTTATTTCCAAAGTTGGGCACCATGTAGGACAAGGCGGACCGGGGGCGTCGGGCTCCGAGCGAAGCCAGTATTGCAGTTGGATCGGCGGCCGTTGATGATCGGCGTGGCCTCCTCGCAAGCCTTCTTAGCTGCCTCGGCTTCCTTTAACGTCACGAAGCCGTAGCCCTTGGATCGGCCGGTGATCTTGTCGGAGATGATGACGGCGTCCAAGAACTCGCCGTAGACATCGAAGTGGTCTCTGAGGGCTTCCTTGGGAGTCTCCCAAGCCAATCCTCCGACGAACACGTTCGTCATCGTCGTGTCGCCGAACGGACCCACAATGTCTCCGAACTGCAGATCTCGGCGAAGGTGGGTGGAGTCTTGGAGTGAAGGAGCTGGAAGATGAGGCAACGGCGTCCGACGTAGAGTTGGAGAGTGGCTGCGGAACTGGTTCGGTAGCCTGGGAGCCATTGAACGGACGACGGGGGGAGTGGAGGTGACGGTGGTGGCGATGCTAGTTCTGTCGAAGTTGAGGATGAAGGTTTGAAAATGGTAGAGTCGGAACGTCAGTGATGATGGGGAATTTTTGAGAGAGGAAAGAAAAGCGGAGGAAGAGAAGACTTTGTGGCAGCGGAGTGAAGGTATGTGTACCAATCTCCAGCGGGCAGTGAAGGCAAGGTTGCCGACCGACTGCCCGCCGGTGAGAGAAATATAGGTCTAAATCTTATCTCTGCTCTGATACCATGTAAGAAAAATTGATGTATATTATTGATTGATGTATTGATTTTTTCTGTCTATTACAAATGGTTCCTTATATAGATGTAGGTGTAGGTGTAGTGGGTTAGGTTTAGTGGAGTAGGTGAGGTGGTAGTGGTGTAGTGGGTTAGGTTTAGTGGAGTAGGTGAGGTGGTAGTAGTGTAGTGGGTTAGGTTTAGTGGAGTAGGTGAGGTGGTAGTGGTGGTAGGTTTATTGATAAATTTTAACATCCAGCATCCCACATTAGGCTAAGAAAATTAGAGTCCAAACAAATAGTCCACCAGGACATGGTATTGACGACTATTGAATCCCAAGAGATGGGTGGGATACAAAATGGGAGACTAAAGAGAAGTTTGGACTAATTGACTAAATTACAAAATTGATAGGATAGGATTTTGTCAATCTCGCTTCAGAAATACTTTTCATAAAAATTGATAGGATAGGATAGGATTTTGTCAATCCTGGGCCAATCCAAACATGAGCTATGATATGCAATCTAAAGGGATTGATAATCCCATGACTAACAGTCCTATGAATGTTAATCCAATCAAATTAACCTGATGGAAGCAGAATAAGGAACACAAAACAAATACAAACTACAGCATTATTCAAGAAATTCTACCAGGCAAAAGGCTCAGATTCTTATAGATAGACCAGTCAATTAATTCTAAGGTAGATCAGATAGAAAAACCGACCACTATTTGATTTATGAAAATCAGAAATACTTTTCAGATCATTATTCCAAAACAATGGCCGGCAGACAAAATATGCCCAATCTTAAACAGAAATTTGGTTTAAGGAGTCAATCAGAACATTTTGATTGAGTTCGGGACACACATGGATTCTATCCATTAAAAAAAAAAAAAGAAGGAATGACACAACTTCATAGATCAGATAAATGTCCAGAGTAAGAATTACCCACTACCCACTGAGCATTTCCCATTTAAAAAGATCAATAATAAACAAAGCAATAAACTGCATCATTAAAAAAAAATTAAAAATAAGTACAAGGGTTTGAAGAGGGAAAAAGAAAGGAAAGATAAACAAAATACCTCATGCTCATGCATGACATCATCCACATCCAAGCAAAGAGTTTCAAACTTCTGGCGTATGTCTGCAACCCAGGCTACACCTTCATACTTAAAATCCATAATGCAAACACCACAGTCGGTCTTGGGGAGGGAGAGAACAAAGTATGATTCTTTCACTACCTACACAGTGTGATAAACAACTGTAGGCCTTCAGTTTAAATGAATAATTAGTCAACACTCACATAAATGATTTGGCCAGATGCTAGATTGTTGTATTAGTGTAACTTAGATAAAGGAAAACAAGAATTACATGAAACAGCTAAATGCTGAAAATAGCCTCAAGATATATAGGTAACAAAACCAATCACACAGACTAAATGGAGACAATCACAATAAATAACTACCTAAAAATATATATGGAGCTGCACCTACATACAAGTACTTGTGTGGATACAAATGACAATATGTGCAGCGATAAAGATAGATATAAAGATCCCATCCTTGTTGATAAACAACACGGATACCCAAAATTTACAGAATCTACTTCCTAAGATTTTATAATTAGGCTTCCAGAAGCTCCACGTATAAAAAATTCAGAATATAGTAGTTTTATTACGAAAGGTGTAAATTTTATTAACAAGGTTAAATTGAACTCAACAACACTTCCATCGCTAAATTCAATTGACAAACAACCATAATGCAATGGTAAAAACACTAGTGAGACTGAGGGCCTTAAAACAAGATCTTCTGTGTTAGAGAAAATCACAATACTAATGCCAAATGCGATAAACTGCTTACTAATCAAGGAACCCATCGAAACATCTAACCGTTACCTCTTAAAATCAAAACCCAACTTTTATAATCTTAAAAAAGTAATCCAAAAATAACTTGGTGCATCAAAATCTTAGCAGAAACAGATACAAGTCACAACCCAATAATGTCACCAAAGTTTTCACACAAACATCACTAGAAATTTAACAGAGTGCTCCAAACAATTCCTAGGCTTTTCTACAATTAAACTAATTAAAAGAAGAAAAAAATCAATTATTTCAAATAATGAACCACAAAGATACATGAGTTCATGTACAAGAAAACTTAATGAGTTAAACAACCCAAAAACTTCACTTGATGAATAAGAAAACCCAAAAAACAGAAGAAAGATAAATCAAGAACACAAAACCCATAAAGAGAAATCGAAGTTTGATGACTCGAGAGCTCAAAGAATTGAAACCCAGAAGCGAAGACCTTTGAGAAACCTAAGATGATCAGTGAACCCAATCAACTACAGCTTCTGTGGATCATAATTAAGGAAAACATATATATATATATATATATGTATAGATATATATCATATATCTGTTTGCAAATATATTGGAAAATTCCAAGACCGAGAAGGACTTGGAAAGCAGAGAAAACAGTTAAAACAGTGAGGGAGAGAGTCTAGCAGTACTGATGTTTCCCAAATAGGAATGAGACCTACTATGAAATTGTTTTCTTAAAAAATTAAATTTGATTTCATTTTTTTTTAAATTATCATTATTTTGTTATTTCCCCTTTTAAGTTTTCTGATTTTCAGTTGAATATGGCAAAAGTGAAAAATTTATTTTGCAAAATCTGTTTTTTTAATTTTTTTTTTAGAAAAACCAATTACTAATATGGTAAGAAATAATAAAAAAGAAAAAATACTCATCATTTTAATATAAATTTATATTTTTCATTTGGGTGTCTATTTTTGTCAAATTAGTTTCTGTTTTTTCTACAAAAAAAAATAGAAAACTGATTTTAAAATTGAAACCAAGACTAAGTTTTTAGAATTTATTTTTGAAAAACTTTCAGAAATTAGTTTAGTGAAAAAATAAAAAATAAAAAAACATAATTTTCATTTGTACAGATATGGTAGAGGGGCCCTCTTTTTTGTATTTAGTTTTGTCAATAAATTTTCAAAAAAAATTTAAAAACTCAACCAAAATTTTCTCAAATTTTAGATTCCCAATGTTAGCAAATACGAGTAAAATTTTACCAACTTCCTGCATTTAACTCAAATCCAAAATTACACGTCTGAACTCAAATTTTGCATAAATTAAAGCGTGCATACACACACAAAAAAAAAAAAAAAATGATTTCGCCGACTTTTTTGTCTTTAAAAAAAGTTTAGTGTAACATTCTTTTGTTTATAGGTTATAGAAGAAAGAAAATTTTAAATGGCTTACTCAAATTATTAACTGATTAATTGTTTATATATGCCTACAAATAATGATAACTGTGTGAATTTTTATAAGGGAATTGCAAATCAGTAAAACAAGTGAAATTAATTATAAAAATATAGAGGTGTAAATAAATATGTGTTTTGCACCACCATTTCTATTTATTTACAAACAGTAAATTTCTCATTACACCCATAACATGCATTGTAATATGTGTACATTATGAAGAAAGTGTTGTACAAATAGGTGTAATGAAATATTTATTGTGTGTAAATAGAGTGACTTATAATTACTAGTTTGTTTACACTTATTTACAATTCTCCGCTTTTAATATACTAATCTTCTTGATCATTTTAGAAATATTCCTCTTGTCGTGCTTTTCCTAAAATTTTGTCACAATACATTTGTTATCTTTAGCCAATGGAAAATAATTTTCGTTACCGCTTAATCACGGAGTGGTGATCTAAAAAATAAATGCTATGGACTATAAAAATACACCTCAAATTTTATCTGAAAAAATGAATGTATATTATAAGTATAAAATTAGTAGTATGCGAGTCACACCCACAATGAATATAATTATTAATCCGATAGAGGTCCCATTATCTTGAAAAATAAATTTGAGAGTTCAAGTTAGAATACTTTTGGTAAGACAACTTTAATAATTTAATTAAAGGACAATTTTATTTATTTTTTTATTTTGGTTTATTTAGTATGTTATTGTTTGTTTCAAAGTTGCTAATTCTGTACCCGGACAAAATATCATTTTTTCAATTAATACGATACCTACCGATATCGGTATGTTTTCGGGTACCATCTCACATTTATCGCAAAAATATTATATACGTATTAAAAATATTATACATTAGCAAATAATTTAAGCTTACAATATCGTGACACACAAATTATATAAAAGAGGCTTAAAAATATAGTATATCTGCTACATAACACAAATTTCTCCAATATTACAAATCACTAATAAATTAAGTTCTCTAAAGAGACTTTAAGAGAAACAAAACAAGAAGAAAATAAATCTTTGAACATATTTAAATGGATCTTAATCTCTTTTAAAGTACGAACTTGCATTACCTTCCAATCATATTGATTATCATCAACATCGTCCAAAGAAGGCTTGAGATCCTCCAATGTCAAAGTTTCCAAATTCAAATATTCACAAATTCACTTTGTTGGTGTACTGGTGATTGCACAAAATTACGTTTTTCAATAATTATTGTTTGGTATTTACAAAATTGGTTGGAACGAACTTAGGCAAAACAGTTGTTTGGTATTTACGTAATTGATCGAAACTCACCAAGAACTTAGGTGAAGCGGAATTGAACTTAGGTCGAAACGACTGAATCCACGACTTCAACATATAATTTCAAAAATGACTCAAAATAATTCTTTTTTTAAAAAAAAAACTAATTATAATCAAACTAATAAAAGAATAGTATTCAATTCTACTTATAAACCAAATATGTAATGCTACACAAATAAAATTTACATATACGTTTTATAACCATTCATTTTAAGTCAAATTATCCATCACTTCATCATAGTTACACCAACATCATTGCCACGTCATTATTGTCTTAAACTGTGTATGTATGATAAAGGTAATGTAATCATCATAACATCAATATCCAATGTGCCGAGCATTGCTAATCTCTCACTTCCATTGATGGGTCATTGAAATAGACCTCATGCTTTGTGCTGGTATTTGCCTCTCAGTCTCTCACCAAGAAATGAAACATGCTGAACAATAAGGTTGATATAGCTGAGTTGGATTCTCCATGATCTTTTTAACTGTATTTTACATTCTATCCTTCATTGATCAGTAGTCAAAAGTCTTCAGTCCTTAGCTCTCCTAAAAAATATATACTATAAAAAGAGAAAAATAAGAACAAGTCAGGGAATATAACTCTCTTTTTTAAAAGCTACAAAAAAAAGGGGTTTTCTGGATTAAAGTTTACAACTTTAGATAGTGGGCATAACATGCCAATGGAAGTGCATTTTTGAGTTATCACTTGCGTGTAACTTTTAAAGAACATTTTGGAGGTTCACAACAAAAATCTATTTGTCAAACTTATTTACCAACAAGTTCAGCCTTTTCACAACTTAAACACGCACACACACCGTTCAAAAAAATTTTAAAAAAAAACAAATACACACAAAAAAGCCACTAAACAATTTTACAATTTATTGAAAAAAATTTAAGTCAATAATCTACCAGTATGTCCGATTCATTGGAATGGAAAAGAATAGAATGATCATTCTATCAAAATGATAAAAAATATATTACAAATAGAATCATTATTCACCATTAAAGACTAAAGAATTTACCATTCCAATCCATTTCATTCTAGTGAACCGAACGCTACCGAAAGCTTAATAAAAAATTAATAATAAGATTTTGAAGTGTCACAAAAACAGCTTCCACCTCCACCAAGGGGCATTTCTTCATTATTCGTTGTGTTCCCAGCAGAGTTTAAAATGTATAATGAGTGATGGGGCAAACAATAATTTGTTTTGCATAAAACTGACTCATCAAAAAGGCAAGAAAACAACTAGTAAATTTACAAGGAAAAATGCAATGCACTAAATAAACACATGGATCTTGACGTCTCTCTGTCCAGCCAAAATAATGTTGAAACTAATAATTTACCAGTTGGGGAGTTATCACACACACACACACACACACACACACACACAAAGGAAAAAGGGTACATTTTCAAGCCCTAAAATTTAAACGATTGGGCATGCAAGAACCACGGGGGCAAGTTTCAACTCAAGTTTTACATATCAAAAGAGGCATGAGGTAGAGGTCAAATGGTTAAGAACACACTCTTGCCAAAGCATTAAGCAGTTTACAATCTACACATAAGGTAACCCACAACTAAAGATCGCAACCACATTTTTCAAAAACTAATAAACACATCTATAGCATATCACAGACATCCATGCTAGGAAAAGAATCATCAACATCACTACATCACACAATTTATTCCCAACTCACAAGCTTACATGGGGACAGACAGAGGACATGAACAAGGCATGTTTGGCACAGTTAATACTACAAAAATAGGACATGGAAATGGAAGAACAAACAATAAATGTTCATGTATGTAACCGTTAATTTTTCACAATAATATTATTATTTTTCTTCATCACAGCCACATAGAAGTGCGTATCAGACACATGTCCAACAATCCAAGAACTTCAATGTCCAACAAGGTGTGGCCCCTTCTATGTGTGCAAGATTCTTAAGAGCAAGAAAAAAAAAAGGCAGAATTAACATGTACATGTTCATGAGAGGAGAGGCATCTTCCCCACCAAACACACACACAAAGTGTATATGAACGTTAAAAAAACTCTAACCCATTAGTCCATGTACAAAATGTGTCCCACAATCCAGTTCCATTAACGACCACATTTTCAATTTTAATTCAATTTCGAGAAAATTAAACAAAATTTGAAAAAAGTCCATCGAAAAAGCTGATTTTTCATGGCCACACCAACCTATGTAGGCTGTCAGTAAGCAATATGATAAATTGTTATCCATAAAAATATGCTCAAATGTGCCTCACGTTTCACAACATGTAGATGCTGTGCCTAAAAAACCAATAATTACAAAAATAGAGAGCCGTAATAACTATTTTGCAAAGAATCCATCTAGGCATCATATTGAATGTAAAGATATACTCACTAGAATAATTGCACTAAGAAAATAATTGGTAACCATTAAAAGTAATTATATTTAATAACAAAGCTAACAGGAAAACATTTAGCAATTAAAATTGTCACAAAAACTGCAATCCTTCCAAGTACTGAATCTAGATTCTAGACTAGCTCCAGTCAAAATAAACAAACAACCGTCACGATAACCAAAAATTATAGGTGAAGCAGCAAATGTACAGCAGTCCATTTATCAACCAAAGATTTCATTGTCTGCAATCACGAAATCACCACAAGCATTTAAAGCATTTGCGCCCAAGAAGCTGTCATACACCTGAATCAAATACCATATATAACTCAATCCATCATCAACATCCAAACATATAAGCCAACAAAAGTAAAGAAAGGGGAAGAGGGGGGTGAGCATATTCATAGCTATAATCACAAGGTCCAAAACCTCCACATTCATGTAAGTGGGTACCAGCCAAGCCATGTATTTTTGGTGATCTATGTTGGTTTGGAGGCCACATGCCCAGCCAATGACTTGAATTAGCATCTCGCAACAAAATAGCAATTGCTACACAAGTAAAGGTGACACATACTAGACAACACATCACATAGAATTGACCTTGTAGCAAATACATTTTGAAAAACTAACCAACCAAACTTGATAAACCCCCAAAAAAATCATCAACTAACAAATATAGTTTTCATATTTAGGCCTAATAGCATGAAAACGAGACAAAAAAGAGCAAAAAGGACAAGCAGTAACCCATTTATCCAGCCAAGCAAAGAAAACCATTAGAATTTAAATTCTCAAAATCTGATTAACATAAACAAGTAAACTATGATAACATAATCAAGTAAGAACAAAAGGCACATAACACAAACACATGCAACCTTTTTTTAATTCTGATTAAGCATAATAATCCCAAAAATTTCCTGTTGGAAAGAAAATGGAAACATTTATAGAGTTACAGACCCGGCTAGAATACAAGTTATGAATTTAAGAGGATAAGGTAATGGAAATGAAAAAAGAATAATCTAGTAAACCTCAGGGAATATATGGTGCAAAATTGCACACCAAATAAAAGGACCACGGCACCCATTGTGTCACAAATCATTAAACATAAATGCAAAAATAGGAACACTGCCAGCAACTACAGATTTTCATGTCAAGCCAAAAAAAAATGACAAACTTCATAGCATAGGAGTAGCTTCTATGCAATATGGGAGCCACAGAGCCTTTAGAAATCACAATACAAACCAATGATAGGAAATGCCAAAATTAATTTTAGAAATCACAATACTAACACAAATGCATTAGATTTTTTTTTATTTATTATATATATATATATATATATAAATAACACCAATGCATTAGATGGAATCATCTTCACACTTTAAAATAAGGGATTTCCAAATCCAAATAAGAAAAGTTTTGAGTAGCCACAATTTAGCGAAATTGACAAGCAGACTATCAAAAAGGGTTAAATTGAAAGAATTGAGCCACCAGGACATAGCAAACTTCTCACAGACGCATAAAGAAAGAACAAAGAGACATTACAGGACACAAAGCAGAGCAAGGAGTCGGATGCTCCAATAACAGCACAACCTTACAAACTAAAAAGAATCATCATGATCAAACTTGAACATATTAATTTTTAATGCATGCCAAAATAAAATTAATCAGAAGACCATACAACTACAGAGACATGATGGGGGAGGGGTGTGAAGACAACAAATGAAGCGATAATCAAGACACAACAAATTATAGAAAATATGCAAAAGTTAACACAATAAAAAGAGCAGTAACCAGTTCAATCAAGTAGAAGACCAAAACACATGCACCCCCCAACAAGGAGATGCAGTCAACAATGACAAACAAGCACCAAAATGGAATACAAATTGAATCAAACCCAACATGTTGATTAGCCAAGCATCTTTAGTAATAGGAGACAATAGAAACAAGGCATAAATAATAACCTGATAGATGTGAACCAAGAACCATTGTAGATCAAACATGAATGCAATTATATCAACAAATATGCAAGAGATTACCTCAGTAATAGGGTGGCATGCCCTGGTACATTCCACTAGGAGGAACTCTAGAACCCGACGACGGTTGGTGCATTTGTGTTGGAAATGCAGAAGAAGACAACCCATAATTTCCACTCTCTGGGTATCCTCCAGAAGGCATTCCAACAGAACTTGGTGGCAACCTATACATAGAAGAACCCGCATTGTTCAATACACCATACTCACCCGAACCAGACCCCCCATACTGTGAACCACCATATCCACCACCACCACCACCCAAACCCACTCCATACCCACCACTACCACTACCAAACGAAGATGGTCCTTGATTCCCAAACCCCTGAGCACCAATCGACGAAGGTAATGGCGAATTCAAGTGAGGATTTTGATGGGGCAACCCTGTTGGCCCACCAGAGAACCCTCCATATCCACCGGGGCCGACACCATAGTTCGAATTCATCATCGAACCCGGCATCGACCCAGTTGGAGGAACACCAGACCCAATATCACCACTCACTCCGGTCGCATTCGGAGCACCACCACCACCACCAGGTTTTCCCTTTTTCCCATCAACAGCCAATTTACACATCACTTGGTGCCCATCAATGTTCTTCATTGGATCCACAAGTGAAGCCCTAGCACCCTCCTCAGTCTTGTAAACAAAAAAAGCAAAACCCTTTGGCTTCCCTGTCTGCTTATCAAACCCTAAAGGCCCTTCCTCAATCTCACCATACGCCGAAAAATGCCCTAACAATCTCTCCGAAGAAATCTCAAACGGAACATTCCCAACATAAATCTTTCTCAACGAAACATCAACACCACCGCCGCCGCCGCCTCCTCCGCCGCCGCTCGCTGCCGTGGAACCGGAAATTCCAGCGGCGGCGAACTGGGTGACCGTCATTCGACCGTCGATTTTTTTGCTGGGTTCTTTGAGGGCGACGATTGCGCCGTCGATGTGCTTGAATGTGACAAAGCCGTAGCCTTTGGACTTTCCGGTGGCTTTGTCAGTGATGACGATGGCTTCGTCGATGTCACCGAAGGAGGAGAAGAGGGTGCGGAGTTTGTCGGTGGTGGTTTCCCAACCGAGGCCGCGAACGAAGAGCTTGCGGCGGGAGGGGTCGGAGTCGGCGATTGATCGGACGGAGGAGAGGACGTCGAGGTGGCGGAGGAGAGCGGGGTGGAGGATGTCGAGAAGTTGTTCCCGGGTGAAGGGTTCCAGGATTTTGCGGGCGTCGTCGGGAGAGAGGAGTGGCGGAGCGCCGCCGTCTGTGGCGGCGAATGCGCCACCGTTCTCGTCGGCTTTGCGCTTCTTCGAAAGTTCCATGTTACTGTTGAAACCCTAGAGAGAGAGTGCGAGATTGGAGGTAAAGTGGAGATGGGTCTGGTCTTAGCAAAACCCTAATCGTTCAGAGGACTCCCCTCCTTATAGAGTTTTGGGAATACGGGCTCGGGAACACAGGATTACTGTGTTACACTTGGCAGTTGCGCGGTGGGCAGCCGAACCCAATCCTGATTTTAAAGGATTATTGAGGCCTCATCGGGGACATTAAAAAAAAAAAAAAAAAAATCAATTCTTAAAAAAAGTTAGAATAAATTATAAATGAGAATTTTTTAAATATAAATTATATTTTATCTTTTGAAATTTTTAATTTTATAACAATTGGTCCCTTTTATAGTTTGTTTGCCATCTCTTAAATAAAGCCTCCTGTGATATGCAATAGTTTTAATTTAAAAGTCAAAAGGTTATTAAAAAAATTAAAAAATTTATAACTTATACCAAAAAGTCAAAGGTATTATTTGGTAGAGCTTTTTAAATATGATTTGAGAGTAAAAGAGTTGTATTTTGAGTTTATGAGTTTTGAAATTATGATTTGAATGTGAAAAATTTGTTTGGTAAAAGAGTTTTCAAATGAGTTTTGAATTGAGTGGGGAATTTTTGATGTGACATATAATATTTGATATAAAAACTTACAACTCATAATTAAACACACAACTCAAAATTCTATTAAAGCTCATAAATTTTTTTAAAAAATTCAAAAAATATTTTTTTCAAATATATAAAAATTAACATGTATCAATTGCAAAAAAAAAAAAATTACACTTTTCTGGTCAACCGGCCGAACGACCGGTAGGAGGTTCGGTTAGTCCAAATTTTTCCGCCTTCGACCGAGTTTTCAAAAGTGAGTGTGGAATTAATTTTGAAACTCGTAAACAAACCTCATGTGCAAAATAAGCCCTGGAACTAACGTTCCAAAGCTGTACCAAACAGAGCCAAAGATTCTCTTTTCTCTCTACTTTTGTGCACATCTTTTCGTAACAAACTAAAAAATTATTCCAAACATATTAGTTTTTTACCTCATATTTTAGTCAAAAAGTCAAAAAATTATTAAAATAGCATATTCCCAAAGTGCACCTATTTAGATACTTACGTCCACCATTTTACATAGGAATGAAGGTACTCTTGGCTCGACATCATTTGTCCTGTCCCAGTAGAACCCTTCTTTTTTTGTTGGGTTGTAATGGAAACAATCTACGATGAAGCTTGAGTAGAAATTATTGATTCATTTCTTAAGGGTAAAGATCTAGGGTTAATGCTAATCAATAAGTTGGAACAACTTCATAAATATATTTGCGTCTCTTTTGAGATCGGGACCTTTTATCATAACCTCTGCTCCTTGCATACCTTGATCCACTACTGCATGAATAACATTTCCCACTACGGTTTGAATAGCAAAAGACGTCCCTCTTCTTGTACCCCTGAACCCATAAATACCAGCAGAGGACCAAGAAATTACCTGACCTCTTATATCTCTAACAGTCACAATGTATTATTGAAACTTGCTTGAACATGAATAAATCCCTTTGATATTCTATGTTTATTTTTATGTGAACCAATATGTCCATTTCTACATGAACCAATTCTTGGTACAGTCTTTGCCATTTTTTATCATCTCATAAATATGAGTCAAAGATAAGAGATATATGAATATATCCATTTCCATTCAAAACAGATCCGATATTTGTATATCAGGTCTTTTAGAGAGTCTCTTTTAGATTATCCTTGTCTTTGTTTATATTTCGGGTTGGAACAAATTATTCTAATTCGTCCCCGCCTATAGATTAGTCGATGTTTTTCACAAATTTTACTAACAAAACCTCTTATTTTCATATCTGTCATTCCTTACCTTAATTTTGAATCTACTTCTTGAAAGAAAATAAGTTTCTTGAAATTTTAAATCTTGAATTGTATTCCCATGGAAAGGAATGGCAAAGTTGAAAAACCACCTAATCATTCTAGTCCTTGATGCGAAGTCGATAAATTACACACCCTTTAGTTGAATCATAATGACCTACTTCAATTTTTACTCTATCTCCTGGCAGTATCCGTATAGAACTACATCAAATCTTTCCTAAAACATAACCTAGAATATGACCTTCATTATCCAAACAAACCCAAAACATACCATTAAGAAGCGATTCAATAATTAAACCTTCATGAATCCATTTTTACTCTTTCATTCTAGGTAAAACCTCCTTGATGTATTAACTAATAGAGGAATGAGATTAGACAATCCGCCTTATTTATTTATTTTTTTTACAAATAGGGTTTTGGATCTAATTCGAATATAATAAGGATTACCATATATAACACAAAATTTCTTCGCCGATTTCTTCTAGTCAAGCTTCTTGGTCTGTCATTATACCTCAAGAAGTAGAAAGAATTATAACTCCCACTCTGCCTAAATTTCGAGGAATTCATTGATAATTGTAGACACCCAATTTTGACCACCCCTAAGACTTGGGCACCTCAATCCGAACACTCGATGATGAAAGTTACATTATGCAAATTGTTCGAATCTTCAGCAAAAAAATTCAGTTTCAAGCTTCAAACCCAAGCCTTCCACCCCATTTGGACCAAAATCCTTTTTTTAGCCTGACCACTCAATGAGCAGCGAGGCCAAAAACAATTGGCGAGCCGGCCAATTAATGAGTAGGTCGTACAAAATATTGGCCGGCTGGCCATGTTCAGCCCTAGTGGATATTTTGAGACAGCCAGCTGTCCCCATACCCATGCCTTGCACCAACTATCTCATTACAGATATTTCTAACCTGAGAAAAGTGTTTTTCTATAAGTACATGACCTCCTCTCATGGTTTGGGGTTAAAAAATTTTGCCAAGAGCCAAAGACTTGCCAAACACTATTCCATCCTCTCTTGCAATATATATACACTATACATACACTTTCTAAGTCTAAACTTGAGACTTTTTGTTGAGATTCTTGAACACAAATTTCAGCTCTTGAGAGTGTTCAACTTGTTCTTTCCTCTCTTGCACTATACATACATTTTCTAAGTCTAAACTTGAGGCTTTTTGTTGAGATCCTTGAACACAAATTTCAGCTCTTGAGAGTGTTCAACTTGTGGTTTGTGAACTAGAAGAGCATCCTCTCTTTAAAGGGTAATCTTTGAGCTTTTGTACCATATTTTACTATCTTTTTTCTTTATTTTTTCACACTATTTTTCAGAGTGTTTTTAACCTTAAAAATGTGATCTTAAGTCACAAAAAAAAGGAGGGGTTAGCCATCTTTCCTTAGGCTTGTTGGTTGGTTGAAACCCCTTGGCTTTAGCCCACTCTTGTTCACTTTTTCCACCTCAAAAACTCAATTTTCAACACTGTTTTTGTGTTGTTTCAGTGTTGTTTTGTGTGTTAAATTATGCTTTAAATACTATGGATGTGTTGTTGTAAGTCCTCATGGATATAGCTTTCAATCTATTTGAGTTGATAGTCTTTTCTTTAACTTTTTTTTTTTTTATATAGCTTTCATATATGTTCATTACCGTTGTAATCACCCACTCTCCATTAGCACTCTGCAATCTCCCTCATTTATTTGTTTATTTTGATTAAGAGTTGTAACAAATAAAAGAATATTGTTGTTCAAGGCATAAGAAAGAGACCTCTCATGTTTAATGGTTTAATCTCTTCGGAGGTTTATTACCAAGGTATTACATCTCTCTTATGCTAAGTACAATCCCTTGTTTGATACCTCTCTTTATCGCCGATGCATTACTTCTAAGGGACTAACTTTCTAGTTAGACCCTTCGAAATCACAAAGGAAAGTGCCATTTCCCCCATAGAAAAGGGCTTGAAAAACTCATTTCTTGGGTTAAGTCAATGCTTGCTACTCTTTATTGCTTTTGGACTTATTAGACGTAATCTACACTTCTGAACAAAAAAGAAGAAAAGATAAGAAATGGAAAGGTAATGTAAAATGGGCTAATAAAATTGGAGTAAAAGAGGTAAAAAAGGGGAATAAAATTGGGTTCGGTTCAATCGAATATTATATTGAACCTATTGCGTTTTAAATCATTACATACTCTTTAGTGATGTTCAATGGTTCATGAAACAATGTCTATCTCTTCCCTTGAAGTAACTCCATGATAGGGAGGAGGTGTTGTTTGTCTTTCGTTTTATTTTATTGAATTTTTGTCCTATCGGTTCTAAGATCATCACGCAACAAATTTGCGACAATTGATGATTTATGAATCGAATCTACACCTCCCTTGATCATCTTCATGATAGGGAAGGGCAGAGAGGATAAAATCTCCTGGAAATACTCTGTTTTTGCTCTGTTTCAACTCTATGGCAACAAGGTATTTCTCAAAAGCAGTGGCCGACCGGCCACCATTCAGTATGACTGACCACTTTTCAAGGCTAGCCACCTACCTATTCTTGTACAGGCAGTGACATTTTTACAGTAGAACAGAGTAGAACCTGAGGCCAAAACAGAATAAGTTTCTGACTGCAGACAGAGCAGATTCTGGCAGTAAACAGAGAGGTTTCCGAGAGAATGTTCTTGGTTGTGTGTGTGTGGTTCCTACCCTCCCGTTCAAGTCCTTTAAATTAGTGCTTTAACATTAGTATGTGTAATTAATTAGTTGGTTTCATTTGAATTTGTAATAGCTAGTTAATTCATTTGGTGTTGTAATAATTAGTTTAAGGACATTCATTCGGACCCTCTTGTGTGATGGCAAATTTATAACACTCGTAATATTTTGTATGTCTTCTAACCCCCATTTCTTTCTCCCTTTTATTTATATGCTTATCATAGTAGCATCATGTTTTCCATTCTTATATCATCGCCATGCTTCATATCTATGTTTTATATGTAATGGGTTTGGTTTATCATTCTAATATCATTGTCATTTCCTATTTACTTGAATATGTGCGTTATTGCATGTTTTGAGATGCTCTATATGACATCATAAATAAGCCGAACCTAGTTTGCATTAGTCACTTTGCATATTAGGAACATGCATTTTTCTAATTATTTTCTGCTCTATGGCTTGCCTCAGTTGAGTACTAGGTGAGCATTTTTACTTTAGCATATCACATGTGTGTTTGTGTTACTATATCAAACATACTACCATGAGGCTATGTGCTTATTTGATTTACCTGTTTGAATGCTTATGGATGAAGGCTATGCCGCTTAAATTGGAATGATTTTGATTAATGTACATATGAGCTCACGTTTTTAAGTAGCGTATGTTCAAAACTCTTTTCAAACAAGCATAAAATCAAAGTATTCCAAAGTGGGTGAAATAGTTTATACTTGTGTGCCTCACATAATAATGTTAGCATATTAATAATCGGAACAAGGGCATATAATGTACATAAAAATCACATCATGATTAGTAAAAGCCGATCTTTGATCGAGTGAATGGGGTGCTCAATTCATGACCTTCCTTTCTCATACCTAAGTTCCTGAGCCGAGACAGTTTAGTTATGACGGACAAGTGGCCTTTGGTACAAGTCATGGGTTTCCTAAATTTGCCAAAAATATTTAGGTGACGACTCTAAAACCTAGCAATGTAGTCCATTTCTAGCATCTCTGATGATAAATGAATTTTATAAGATTTGCCATATTTGGACTCTCATTTGTTTAATCTATTTCACATTGCACTTGTAAAACCAGATTCGGAATCACGAGAGTCCGAACTGTAAGGCTATCATATCCAAAGAGACTAAACCCCTCCGAGGAGCATGAGAAACTAGCTACAATAGTTAGAATAGATTCGTAGACCAGATCAACTGATCCGTTTTAAATTTAAAATATTTTTACTATAAGGCCTTTTCCTATTCCTTTTATATCGCAGGGTTGAAACCAAAAATATTTTTTGCTTTCTTGTTGTTTCCTCACGTTCTCGATAAAACCTTATTGTAAAAGGATTTTAGCAATGTTTTCAGTGATATTAGTAAATGCTATTCGAACTACTCTTTTTCTATCCATGTTAGCATTTCGTATAGAGATTATTATGTCAGCAATAGTGTCCGTACCCATAATGGACATTGGTGCCCCGAAATTTTGATATAATCAACATATTTTTATTTTTTACTAATTTTTCTTTATGAATATGAATTATTCAAGGTATATGCGTGAGACATAATCTACTAATTAATCTTAATGTATTTCTTTCCAATACCCTACTATAACCCTATCGTGGTCTCATCTTATATTATAATACCCTGAGAGCCAATGAAACTATTTTAGTTAAATTTAACTATCTCAATTCTCGGGCAATCACACCAAAAACTCAAGTTTCTTTTGGATTTCCTTCTTGATCAATGACAATGACAACATTGTCATCATATTATATTATCATACCATTATCACGTTTGAGTTCTTTACAGGTACATACAATTTCAACTCTAATCACTTCTAATCCTTTTAGGGGCATATTTGGTACTGCTTTTTTAATCACAGTAACAATAGCGTCACCAATATGAGTATATCAGTGATTGTTAGCTCATATGATTTGAATACACATTAATTCTCGAGCCGCACTGTTATATGCTATATTCAAATGGGTCTAGAGTTGAATCATTTTTTTTAATCTATTCTTTCAATGCAATGAGTAAATAAGAAAAAAAAAATTATATATATTCTTTGTCCAAAAAAGAAACCTCGATTTTTCATTTCCAAGACCTATTTTCACATTCTTATCCCGAAATAAGAAATTGAGTCTGTATATGCATTTTGCATGCTGCTATTTAAATAGCTTTTCTAGCTATATTTTCTGTTACTTCGCCCATTTCTTAAAGTATTCAACCCGGTTTAACAACAGCTACCCAATATTCAGAAGATCCTTTCCACAAACCCATAAGTGTTTCTGTGGTTCTTACTGTAACTGGTTTGTCTAGAAATATATGTATCCGTATTTTCCCACCATGATGTGCATTTCGTGTCATTGCTTGACGCCTTGCTTCTATTTGTCTAGATGTGATCCAAGCGGGTTCAAAATCTTGCAGAGCTTATTTTTCGAAACAAATATGATTACCTTGATAACATATTCCATTTATTCTTCCTCAATGTTGTTTACAAAATCTAGTTCTTTTGGGGTTGTAGTTGATGGTTTTTTTTTTCTGAATTCCATCTCTACTACAGAACTGGACGTTAGAGTTTCTTCTCATCCAGCTCCTCGCGAATAAAAAAGAATTCAAAATATTTAATTTGAATTAAGATATACATATTTAATGAATAATAAATTCAATTGCTGAATTCTTTGAGATTTCATCTAATCTTATTAGTAATTTGTATACCTTATTTGAATATTTTGGATCTAAACATATATATATATATATATATATATTTAGATAATATTGTTTCTATAACAAAATGAAGTTATTTTTTGTTTTGTCTTTTATCGTATTGAATTGCACCAAATTTACTAATCTAATAAAATGAAGTTTTCGTGGGCGAATATTTACTCTATATCTATTTGAGTTGTAGGTTAGCTCATGACTTCTTAGAATAGATAAATTGGTTCCCGGTTCCTTCTGCTATCCCGACCAATGAATCATTAGGATTCATTTTCAATAGAATTTTCTACATTCACGAGGTTCCATCGTTTCCGTTGCTTCTTGTTTAATGGTTAGGTCTGAATTCTACAACGGAGCTCTTAATGAAAGTTGTTCTGGAGTCAATCTTCTTAGTCTTTATTGGCTCGAGGCTCTCGATTTTTTTATTCTATTTTATGAATAGATTCATTTAATTTTGAATGAATCCGTATTGATGCTTTATTACATTGCCTTTTTGAGATGACGCACACACCTCCCATATTGGAATTCTATATCATTGATATTATTTTTTTCTCTTTCTTTCACCTTTCTATCCACATCTTTTACTGTATTGTGCTTTATAACTTAGAATCAGATTTCAATTGCTACAATGATATGACCAATACACCATATCTTGACTTTTTATTGGATCCAGATAATACGAAGTGATGAGTTGGTTATTAGTTCTATAGCTATTAATTCATACTATGAGAGCTGGTTTTTTTTGAATCCTAACCCTAAAAAAATCGAGTCACACACTAAGCATAGCAATTATATCAAATGGTCAATCGAATTTTTATTTAACCCTATAGAAATTGAAGAGAAAAAAAATGAATGAGTTTTTTGTTTTTTTGTTCCACTACTGGGGTAGAAAAAAAA
Organism: Camellia sinensis; assembly: GCF_055761805.1. Lineage (NCBI taxonomy): Eukaryota > Viridiplantae > Streptophyta > Magnoliopsida > Ericales > Theaceae > Camellia > Camellia sinensis. The sequence continues at coordinate 36,567,087 of NC_138969.1, read as the reverse complement.
GGCAAGAAAAGGTTTATTATTCCTCATCTATAAATATCCAAATTTTGATACCTAATACTCCATAGATAGTTTGAATTGTATAGAAACAGTAATCAATTTTAGCTCGAATGGTTTGTAAGGGAACCCTACCTTCTCTGATCCATTTGACACATGCAATTTCTTTTCCATCGATACGCCCTGCAATTTGTTCTTGAATTCCTTTCGTATTTGTTTGTTCAGTTAATTCAATAGCCTTTTTCATTGCTTTGCGAAATAAAACTGTATTTTTTAAATGTCCGACTATAAATTCTACAATAATTTTATGGTTTCCATAAGGTTTTGTAATTCTTATGATAACAATGTTAAGTTTTCGGTTTAGACAATTAAGTTTTTTTTGTAGATTCATCTATAATTCTTCAATTCCTCGTGGTCGACTTTCTATTAATAACTTTGGGAATCCCATATGAATTATAACCTGGATCAAGTCGATTCTTTTTTGAATCTCTATATATACAATTCTCTCAATGCCAGAGAATATTCTCAAATTCTTTTGTACATAATTTTTAATAAAATCTCGAATTTTTTTGATCTTCTTCTAGACATTCAGAATAGTTTTTTGGTTGTGCAAACCAAAAGGAATGATGATCTTGGGTTATACCAAGTCTGAAACTTAGTGGATTTATTTTTTGTCCAATACTCTCGCGTTACTATCCATATGTATCATATCTTTATACTTATTTTTCCATCTAGGTTTTTTAACCATGCAAGATAGTCTCTATCTGTATATTCCCCTAAAGATATGTCTTTCACTATAATACTTATATGACAAGTAGGTCTTTTTATCGGATAACTATGTCCTCGAGCTCGAGGTTTTAATTTCTTCACGGTAGTACCTTTGTTGACTTCAACTTTACTAATTATTAAATTTGTTTCGTTGGAACCCATCTTGTAACTAGCATTTGCTATTGCAGAATAAATCAATTTAAAAATAGTATAACATGCTCAATAAGGCATGAGTTCTAATACCATTAGTGTTTCTTCATAGGAACGTCCATGAATTTGATCACTTACTTTTCGCACTTTATGAGCAGACATAGATAAATGTTGACCTAAAGCGTATACTTCTGTTTGTCTCTTCTTTAGCATAAGATTCACCTCCTACAAATGAATGATAAGTATCTATATTTTTTTATTAACATTAACGACGAGATCCGTTATCTCCTTTCGTATGTCCTCTGAAATTTAAAGTAGGTGCAAATTCTCCCAACTTGTGACCTACATTACTACAAAATCATAAATAAATCACTTTTTTTTTGTGTGTGTGTAATGTATGTTATTTAATCACACCTTTTAAGTTTTATTAAAGTGTGAACCTTTAGAGTGTGATTAAAAGGGGTCATTTTTAATCACTCCCAAAGTGTCATTAAAAGATGATTCTATCACATGTTTTGAGTGTGATAATAAATATTTAGATCACATCTTTTAAGTGTGATTAATAACTAATAAAAAACATTTAGATCACAAATTTTAAGTGTGATTAATATTTAATAAAACCTGTGATTAATAACTTTTAGACATCTTTTAAGTGTGATTAATAACTAATAAAATATGTGATAATAAACATTTAGATCACAGATTTTAAGTGTGATTAATATCTAATAAAACTTGTGATTAATAATGAGATAAAATCACACGCTGTATGCATTTCTTATCACAGTTAATGCGTGTGATTAAAAAAAGTTTGACATATTTGAAAAATGTAATACACACTACATACTATCCTTTGAATCACAACCATATATTGAATAGAATAACGTCATATATTTCATAAATGAAAGTTGAATGTTCAAAAATATATACAAAGGAATTAATAAAAAAAAAATTAATTGTGCTTACATATGTTAAAAAAATGAAAAAAAAAAAACTTGAAGTACAAAGTCCTTGAATTTTTTGACCATATTTTGAATCTCTCTAAGCAATCTTTGACCTGAAAAATGAAAATACAAATTAATTCAAAGGCAAAATTTGCCTCTTTTTTAGAAATAATTTTGGGTTAAAGACAAAATAAAGACAATAAATTCACAAAGATGTGTGTTTGGAACAAAATAATTGAGATAATGTGGTTATTTTGTTTTATGCACTTGGACTACAAAATAATTTATGGATAGCAACACATGTGAAAGAAGAATAAAAATTGGATAGCCTTTGATTAGAGATATCCTAACCCACATTAAAAAATAATATAACTAGAACAAGAGATCTCCCAAAATCTTCGAAGGTTAGGTTAGTTATCCATCCAAATATAATAATAAAGAAGGTAATTCAACCACAAATGAAAATGAATGAATTAGCTAGGCAACTCCAACACAATTAATATATAATCACACTTATTTAAAATGTATGATTAAAAAAAATACAGTCTCACTTATTAAATTAAGTGTGATTAAAAATCATTTTATTTTTTTTAATCACACTTCTAATAAAAGTGAGATATTTTTAATTCTTCTTATGTGATCTTTAATCACATGTTAATTAAAAGGTGTGATTAATATATATATATATATATATAATCACACTTAATTGAAAAATGACATAAAAAATAAATATTATCACACTTAATCAAATCAAATGTGATTAAAATATCAATCTAATTTTTTTTATCACACTTCCAATAAAAGTGAGATATTTTAATTTGTCAAAGTGTGATACTTAACTGTTTTTGTAATAGTGCTACCATACAATCTATTATATAAATAGGTAAATGTTCTTTTCCATTATAGATACCAATAGTATGGCCAATCATTGTAGGTATAATGGTGGATGCTCGGTACCAAGTTACAATTATGTTATTTTATTTTTTTGTTTTTGTGTTAAGCTTATCAATTTTTTCTTAATAACTGATTCGCTATAAAAGGGTTTTTTTTCTTTTAGTGAACATGTCACAACTTACTCCTTTTTTTCTTTTGTTTTGTAAAAACGAGGAGAGAAATTTGATTTTCTCTTCTATTTACTACGGCGATGAAGAATAAAATTATCACTATATTTATTCCTTTTTTCTACTTTTTCTTTCAAGTGCGGGATAACCGCAAGGAGTTGTGGGTTTTTTTTCTACCAATTGAGGCCCTCCCTTCACCACCCCCATGGAAATGGTCTACAGGATTCATCTACTCCTCTTACTACATGACAATTACCTAGGCAACGCTTAGATCTGGCTCTACCCAAACTTTTCTGGTTCACCTCAACATTCCACACTTGTTTGACTGTTGCTGAGCAGTTTTTAGATATCAAACGGACCTCTCTAGAAAGTAATTTTAATGTGTCCGATTTTCTTCTTTTTTGCAATCAGTTTCGCTACAACACCCGCTTCTCTAACTAATTGTCCACCCTTTCCAAGTGTGATTTCTATGTTATGTATCCGTGCCTAAGGGCATATAGGTTGAAGTAGATTCTTCTTTTTGATCAACCAAAATCCCTTCCTAACAATGCAAGCTTTTTTTCAAAGCATACGACTTTATAGATGTAGATGATGATATCTTATCTATACAAATGGATTGTATATATATATATATATATAGTATAATGAAGTATCCCATGAAAGGATATATAGGAATCCAAATCTGCCAAATGGCTCATGTTATGATCTTCTACATCTTAGGTCTTCCCGTTCCATCGTTTGGCTTATGTTCTTTATGTAGCATTCAAACCGAATGATTTTATGAAATTACGTCAATACTTTCACATATTATTAATAACGTAGGAGACATCTCTATTTTTTCCTAGGGGAATCTTTAGAATTACCATTGCTCAGCTTTTAATTCGCCGCTAACCATCAAATAAAATACTCGTCCTCCTCTCTTTGAAACAATGGGCGCTTACGGTTCTGTTGGTACTTAAAACAAATTTGTCTTCTCCATATTACTACATCTCTAGAGTCAATAATTTTATATGATCAACTATTGAACTCAATCACTTGTTGTCGTTACTCTTCAGTTTTTTATTGAGGTCTATCCTGTAAAGGTATTCAAATTGGATCGGTGATTGATTTCTAGGTTTTGTCGTAAACCTAATTGGTTACTTTCAATTACGTAAATCGATAGTTCAAACAGCACTCAAAGGTAGGACATTTCCTATTTTTACAGGAACTTTTGTACCAGAAATAATGATATATCCAATTATAGCCACTATCATATGTAAAATATATCTCTTCTCATGCATTTCGATTAGGGTCGTATTCTATGGTTATGATTCTACAATATATATATTTTTTCTTCTGTCGAAAATCGATTTTATGATGTAGACGCTTATGACCTCCCCCTTTATGCCCTACGGAAATGTTTCCTCAGGCATTATGACCTTTACCACAACGATGCTGTCAATAAATCAAATTATTTTGTGGATTAGATTTCACTTGATTGTCTACGGTTCCATTACGTATGCTCGAGTTAGAAGTTTTGTATAAATGGATCGCCAAATAAGTGCACTTATTTGGGTCACATCACCTCTCTACTTTTCTGTACATCTTTTTATAAAAAGTCAAAAAATGCACTTGTCTAGATTATCCCAAACGACCATATCAAGTCAATTAACAATTTTTAATGATGTTAAAAATATATTTCAATTAATAATTCAATAATTTATTATTGTGTGGGATAATATTTAGGAATTTTATTTTTTTAATTAATTATGTTAAATAAAATTTCTTACAATGATGTATTTGTAATTTTCTAAATTATAGAGGCAATCCATATTTTAAGTAAATCTTAAGAGGTGCAACAAAAAAATGTCGTAACCAAACCATAAACTTTTGCAACATGAATTACAAAATTTTGGACATTTGTTACGTCAATTTGTGGTGAGATTACGCATTTTATGGTTGATATAACGGAATTTTATGGTAAAGTTACATATTTTGAGGTACAGGTTCATATTATATACACCCATAAAGGGGTGCGCACTATAGGAGAATCCCCATATTGTTAGTTATAACATATTGTGATTTTAGTTATTGTGTGGGTGATTTTCCGACCACACTGCCCGCTTAGTAACCAGCTGGAGAACACTGGCAGAATAGATGGCACCTGACGGACCTGCAACAGAAATATAAAAATCCCGCGGTGGTTTCGACCACCCAGGGGCACTCCGACGATCAAGTCAGTATATCTCTCAAAGATAAATCAAGTACTAAACTCACAAGCTTGAGTATCAAAAGCATACCTTAGACCCATGGGGGTGCCTCTCTTTTATAGCCAATACAATCCTAGTCCCAAAAGGAGCCTGGCCCTAATGGACTTAGGATTACTGCTAATCTGGGACTCCCAGTGGGATTAGGATAAACTCTCTAAGAGCCTTATCTTTACCCAAACTGAAGTATTCTCCCAATCTAGGACTTTTGTCCATATCCAAGTTGAGTTCCCTCTTCATTCTAGGACTCTTGTCCCTTATCCGCTTATCTCGGTTTCCGATATCTTCGGAGATAACCTCGGCCTTGCCGAGATCACCTCGGCATCACGACCAGGACACGTGGCACCTCGGCTGACACGTCGGCATCACCTTGCCACGTCTTGGTATTCAGAAAATATATCCCCACAACTGCCCCCTAGGTTCTATTACCTCGGTATTCTGAGGTGATGGAACCTACACTGTTCGTTCACCTGTGCCCCTCTGTCCGAGATCAAACTCGCCGACCTCAAAGTTCCCTGGACTTTACTGTCCACTGGTGTCAAGAGTCAAGTTTCATGCTTTCCAAGCTTCTGCAACTGTCTTCGTTTCTCTCCTCCGGTGAAGCTTTACGTCATTCTGTCATTGTCGTCAGATTTCGGCAATTCTCATTCCGGCTTCTCTCTTTCTGGTAAGCCACTGTTCCTCCTGGTTTTATTTCTTGTTGCTTTCCAAGAAGCTCTGCTTCATTGTTAATCACCATTGCTTGTTTTACCCGTTATTTCCAAATCATCTTCTTTAAATACACACTGTTCACACATCTGTTGATTTCTACCACTGTTCTTGGCTTGACACACTTGTGCAATCTTTTTGCCTTGATTTCTTGATAGCTTCATCATCATTCTTGATTACGAATTACATTCATGTTTCTGTTTTCTGTGTCTTTTTCCAGATTCTTGCTTTCAATCTTTGCCTTCAAACTCCGAGGTGCCAATCGCCAAAAAGAGCTTTGATCAAACTCTTCAGGAGGTCGATGCTGAGCTCGTGGCTGAGAAGGCTGCTGAGAAGTTCTTTCCAACTGTCTTCTGGGGGTGAGACACAACCTACCGCTGATGCCGAGTAGTTTGCTTCCTTTTTGAAATTGATGCCGAGGTAGCGGTAGAGAAGCTCCTCCAACTGACTGCCGAGGCTGAACCATTGTCGTCCGTCGAAGCAGATTAGTCTGACGTTCTTGCTTTCAGTCCCTAGTTCTTTAAGGTCTTCATTTTTGTACTTGCCAACCTTCTCAGCTCTTAACAAGCTAGTTGGTCATCCCGGTTGATCATATCTTGGAAAACGTCTTTCAGTGTTTATCTCGGCTATACCAAACTTGTAAATTGCTACAAATTTCAACAAGTGGTAGACTTCATAATCTTTGGTTAACTCATTTTGTAATTTTGCTCAAAAATTTCAACAAGTGTTAACATTCCTTGCTCCTTAATTATCATTCATTCCCCCTGCACCTTCTCCCTGCCCCCTAATGTGAACGTTAGGATCACATTAGGGAAGTGGGCTTCGTGCTGTAGTCACAGACCTGATGTGTTCTTCTTTCGCCAATGTATTAAAACTTCTGGTATTTAATTCACCCCCTTTAGACCCTCTTTCTCTTGGCCTTTGCAAACTATCATCGCTGTTTCCTGAAGCATTTATTCCTTTCACAATTCTGGTCACCACTTCTGGCGTGCACTTTAGTGGTTCTAATCAAAACGACGTTTGACTCCGGCGAATCTTTTGCCGACATTTAACTTTGTGCACTCTTTAACTTGTAAATTCGCTCAGAATTTCAACAAGTATTAAACATCATTTCGGTTTAACTTCGGTTAAGTATCATCTCAATTTAACTTCAGTTAAACATCACCTCAGTTTAACTTCGGTTAAACATCATCTCGGCTTAACTTCGGTTAAGCATCATCTCAGTTTTTGAAGTTTTTTCCTTTTTTTGGCGCTTGTACTCTTGTACCTTTTTGTTCTTTAGATAATGTAAACTCTGCATATGGCCGATGTGCCTCCTTGTTCTTCAATGTCTAATTCAACTTTCCTTCTCTGAATGAAGCACTCTTCGTCGCCCTCCTAGACGAGGATTTTCTTTAGTGTCACTTCACTCTTTTTGGTTGGCTCCTTGCCGACATCATCTAGGACCTCCATGTCCTCGTCTTCAATCTCTGCCTTCCCTGGTTCCCGAATGTTGCAGGTAGTTTTCATTGCTGCCATGGAGCAATTCTTTGCCTGTAATTGGTCTCCTCTGACTTCTTCAATCTCATGTACTGTGGGGAATCGTAATAGTTGATGCAACGTTGAGGGAACTGCCCCCATTGCATGCAACCATGGCCTTCCCAAGATGATGTTGTAAGGTGAAGGCGTGTCAATCACCATGAATTCTGTCTTGATCTTCTTCTAACTGCTCTTGCATGATTCTATACTTAGAATATTTTGCATTCCTTTTATACTTTGCCTCCTTTGTGCAATCTTCTCAGGGTTACATACCTCGGGTATAATGGCTACAAAACTTTTACTTCGGCAAGATACTGACCTGCAAACTTTTCATAAATTCTAACAAGTGTGGAACATATACTACTCAATGTTAACTTTTGCAAACTTTTTCTCAAGTTTCAACAAGTGTTTAAACGATGATCTCGGTCTAGCCTACTTGTAAATTGCTGCAAATTTCAACAAGTGTTAACATATATTGTAAATTTTTCTCAAGTTATAACAATGATTTACTTGTAAATTGCTACAAATTTCAACAAGTGGTTAAACAATATACTTAGCTTTTACCTCAACCTGTAAATTGCTGCAAATTTCAACAGATGATCACATGTCGGCTCAACATTATCTTGTAAATTGCTACAAATTTCAACAAGTGTTAAGCATCTTCTTTGGTTGGACCAACCTGTAGATTGCTATAAGTGTGCAAACTATAACCTCGGTTTTATTTCGACTTATAAATTGCTACAAATTTCAACAAGTGAAGAGAACCAGTAATCTCGGCTTAACTTCAACTTGTAAATTGCTACAAATTTCAACAAGTGAAGATAAGGAATCAGCTTAATTCCAACTTGTAAATTGCTACAAATTTCAACAAGTGAATTAAGGAATAATCTCGGCTTAACTTCGACTTGTAAATTGCTACAAATTTCAACAAGTGAAGATAAGGAATCAGCTTAACTCCAACTTGTAAATTGCTACAAATTTCAACAAGTGAAGATAAGGAATCAGCTTAATTCCAACTTGTAAATTGCTACAAATTTCAACAAGTGAATTGAGGAATAATCTCGGCTTAACTTCGACTTGTAAATTGCTACAAATTTTAACAAGTGAAGATAAGGAATCAGCTTAACTCCAACTTGTAAATTGCTACAAATTTCAACAAGTGAAGATAAGGAATCAGCTTAATTCCAACTTGTAAATTGCTACAAATTTCAACAAGTGAATTAAGGAATAATCTCGGCTTAACTTCGACTTGTAAATTGCTACAAATTTCAACAAGTGAAGGTAAGGAACCATCTCAGCTTAACTTCAACTAAGCATCATCTCGGCTTAATTTCGATTAAGCATCGTCTCGGTTTCACTTCGGTTAAACATCATCTGGGCTTAACTTCGGTTAAGCATCATCTCGGCTTAACTTCGGTTAAGCATCATCTCGGTTTCACTTCGGTTAAACATCATCTGGGCTTAACTTCGGTTAAGCATCATCTCGGCTTAACTTCGGTTAAGCATCATCTTGGTTTAACCAACTTGTAAATTGCTACAAATTTCAACAAGTGGTAAACACATTCTTCTTCTCTATGCCCCCAGTGTGAACTTAAAATCCACTTGGGTTCTCATCATACATGTAGCTTTGACCTTGTCGTCGAGGTTGTCGGCCTTGGTTTCTCTATTGATCTTACTTGGCTCCAACCTGAGTTTGATTTTTGGCCTCGCATCGGCGAGCTGTTTCTCTTTTCTTGTTCCGACGTCTTTGTTCCCGGCATGTCTTCCTCGGCCTTAGCATACTTCTCAATTCTGGTCAACTTTAGTCTGATCTTGTGTGTTTCTTTTTTATCTTCTGGGATCTGAGATCTGCTCATTGTGCTCTTCTCTTCTCGGACTCAGGTGCCGAGATCTTATCTTCTGGAATCTTGGATCTGCTCACTCAGGTTGAGCTCTTCTTTTCTCGGACATACTCATCTAGGCTGAGATCATGTCTTCTGGGATCTGAGATCCGGGATTTGCTTACTTAGGTTAAGCTCTTCTATACTTGAATGTTATCTCCTTGGGAGCGCTCATGCCCCCTGTCTTTGCATCCCTTCTGGAAGGGTCTTCGTTCCTCCGCAGGTATCTATCCTTCCATACTTGGAGGTCATCTTCGTTGTAGTATCCGCTTCGATCTGTTGTCTTTGGTGCGTCACCTTCCTGGCCGGCGTCTTTCACTCCGTGACTCTGGTCACGAGTTTCTGTGTTGCGTTTGTCCCCTTCAACGTCGAGGTTGATAGATCTCTCATTCCCAGTAGGAGCGTTGTCTCCAGTCTGATCCTTCTGTTCGTCATTGGCCATCTATTCTTCTTCCTTTCCCACAGACGACGCCAAATTGTGTGGGTGATTTTCCGACCACACTGCCCGCTTAGTAACCAGCTGGAGAACACTGGCAGAATAGATGGCACCTGACGGACCTGCAACAGAAATATAAAAATCCCGCGGTGGTTTCGACCACCCAGGGGCACTCCGACGATCAAGTCAGTATATCTCTCAAAGATAAATCAAGTACTAAACTCACAAGCTTGAGTATCAAAAGCATACCTTAGACCCATGGGGGTGCCTCTCTTTTATAGCCAATACAATCCTAGTCCCAAAAGGAGCCTGGCCCTAATGGACTTAGGATTACTGCTAATCTGGGACTCCCAGTGGAATTAGGATAAACTCTCTAAGAGCCTTATCTTTACCCAAACTGAAGTATTCTCCCAATCTAGGACTTTTGTCCATATCCAAGTTGAGTTCCCTCTTCATTCTAGGACTCTTGTCCCTTATCCGCTTATCTCGGTTTCCGATATCTTCGGAGATAACCTCGGCCTTGCCGAGATCACCTCGGCATCACGACCAGGACACGTGGCACCTCGGCTGACACGTCGGCATCACCTTGCCACGTCTTGGTATTCAGAAAATATATCCCCACAGTTATGATATTACTTTAGTTATGATTCAAGAGTTGTTTGATTATACCATGTTTAATTATAACTCTTTTATATATATATATATATATTTATAAATTATGATTCACATAGTGTTGAGTTATATCATTTGTGATAATCAACTCATAAATGACATAATTTACATATGACACATATAGCATTACTCTATGTTTATACACAATTCAAAGATATGTTTCATGTTCATAAAAAAATTTAAGATATCTAATTGTTTAGTTTTTAAAAGGTTTAATACATAAATGTTTAGTACATCTAAAGATAAATTTTGCATGTTGAATTTTGACGGTCCAAGCATAACCTGAATTGTTTAACTCAAAACTCGGGCTTGAACTAGCAAAGGTCATGCTTGGACAAATCTCCTTACATTTTGAGTTGAGTTTGGACATGGCCAATCAAATTCGCATGAATTGCAACTTTAAGGTTTTGTTTGTTTTGACGTAAAATGTTTTTGTCAAAAATATTTTACTCATTTTTCGTTGTTTAGTTAAACAAAAAGTAAGTAAAATATTTTTTAAGGAAAATATTTTTGCATCATTTTCTCAAAAATGACTTACATTTAAAAATTCTATAAGTCAATTTTTATAAAGTTAATTCTTGCTCACTACCTTCTCAACACATTTAGCCTTTTAAATAAATATCTTAATTAATAAAAAGTCATAAAAGACACTTTAGAGCATCTCTAATGGTTCGCCATTGGGGCTGCCAAAGCTATAATATAGCAGCTTTGAGGAAAAAGGAATTCTCCAGTGGTGAGATATAGCAGCTGTTAAAAATGGCAAATGCTAAAGCTGTATCCAAGTTTGACAACAAGTTTGGCAAATGACAAATCTGTTAGCTCACCAAAAAACCAACTGATTTTCTTCCTTCCCTCCTTCCCTCACTCCCTTTGTCACGACCCACTCTCCGTACCCAAGGATTAAGCATCGTGATGGCCAGTAATTAAAGTTACCTATGGCCAATTCTTGAACAAATAAATAAACGTGAGTGGAAATAATATTTAAGTGAGGATACCAAAATAATCATCGAAGCTTCTACTTTTATAACAAAATTTATTGAACAAAAAGGCCGATATTTACATGTGAAGAATAGAATTATAAATATTATAAAAGTGCTATGTGTGTTTATTCCACAGCCCCGCATCTAAGACTCTCCAAAACCTATTTCTGAATTGCATTGTTTTCTAAAAATTGGTAAACAGCTATAAGCACATGGTAGAGTGAGAAATATTATACTGAGAGCATAATTACCATGGATAAGCTTTAGGCTTAAAATACATAAAACAGAATACTTTTTAATTAGAATAAATAAGTTGCTCAGACACTTTTTAATTAGAATAAATAAGTTGCTCAAAAATTCGTTTCATAAATCATATGATATTATACAAAAATATATAACCATAACCATGGTACAGAACAGAATAGAGGTCAATGGATTCATGACAATACAGAGGTACAGATTCAAGAGGTGGATCGTACGGATTCTAGAGATGTCTCCCATAATAGTGTAGCATTTAGCTCCGCACAGCACTTTGCTCCATGCAGAACAGAGGTCAATAGATCCATGACAACAGAGGGTCACTAAAGTGACTAATCAGAAGTCAATGGTTATTTAAGTTTCCCAAGGCAAGAGACTCCCATGGTGCTACTTACAAAATAAATATTTAAATAATCATTGTCAAATTATATCCATAAGTTTTAATTTAAACAAAAAGGTTTCATAAAATAATTAACGTAATTGAAACATTAGCATAATTTATAAATATAAGTTGCATAAATAAACCATGGTAACTTAAGATATACGTAAAACATTTTATAGTGACCCAAGATATAATATAACTCATTTTAATATCAATTCATAATTTTCGTTTGAGCTTCCTCCCAAAGGCCAGTTTGACATAAACGAATGTGCCAAAGGCCACTTCGACGTGAACGAAAGTACGAATGGGCCAAAGGCCAGTTTGACCTGAATGATACTAATGAATTGGGCCCGATGCCGTATGATGTGTTTGGAACCGCAGTTACTTAACCTACATATGTCTATGTATGTATGTATTAGTTTGAAATATAAATTGGTCCCGAGGCTGTTTGATGTAAATTGTTCCAATGTATATTCTTTATTTGATATTATTCACTGGGCTTTCACTCACGCTCATTCATGTGTTTGTAGCTGAGCCAAGAGAGGTCCAAACCCAGCCTCAGTGAAGTCTGTATGAAACAACCAAAATTTTGAAGAGTCAGCCCTTGCGTCTCACGCACGAGACACGTCTTCGCCCTTTTGCCATTCTGTGTATTTCGTCATGTTGGCGAGGACTTTGGTATACGTCTGTGTATAGTTTTGTTTGGCTAACTTAGATTTGAATGATCCTGTCTGTATAGAACCTTATGCTACTATACTTTCTGTTGTGAGTTATTAACATATGTAAATGTGGAATGTTATGATGTGCATATAAGCACGGCTCTATGGATAAGGTTTTAAATTGCTTCCGTTTGGCCGTATATTAACTCTGTTAAAATACGTTTGGTTTGGTTTAAGGCTGTAGGTAATCTCATGATTACTGGCCGGTTATGTCCTTAACCCACGGGGGTGGGTTCGAGTCATGACACCACGCATCCCAAGGAGAATGGGCGTAAAAGCCCACATAGAAAACTATATAAACGATGCTGTGCCTCTATACTCAGGTCTGGAACATCCTCTAATCAGAGCTCACCTACTACTTTGTCTTCTCTCTTTTCTCTCTCTCTAAGTGTGCTAACTTGACTGTCAGAGGGGTTTTCCGACAGCACACCGCCAGATAGCTCACCATCATCGTGTTCTTAGGTTTATCAGAGTGAAGTGCAGCTTGGACACGAGGAGGGGCTTCAATCCGCGGTATTGCTGCACCTTTCATGGTGAGCAAGGGCACCGAACTGAGGATTGTCTGCCTCTGAAACAATATTTGGAGGATTTGGTGGTCCCTGGCCACTTGGACCGTTACATTGACAGAGGCGTCAAGGCCACGCCCCATGCTCCAACTGAGCTAAATGGTTTGGCCGCGCTAGAAGCACCCCCCAAGGCGTGATCAATGTGATCCATGGTATTATCGAGCCAGCGTGGGTATGCGAGCTTCAAGGGATGATCAAAAAAGCAGAACATATGAGGGAAGTCCTGTCAGTCCAACCCGCGGTCAAAAAGAGCAAAACCAAGGTCAAAGATGTGCTCAGCTTTTCAAGCTAAGATCTTGAACAAATTCAAACGCCGCACAATGACGCTTTGGTAGTCACCCTTCGCGTCCGGGACTTTGACGTTAGGCGTATTTTGATCGACCAGGGCAGCTCAATCAAAATAATGTACTACGATGCCCTCAAGCAACTCAAGCTAAGTGATAAAGACTTGGCCCCAACAACCTCGCCACTGGTCAGTTTCAACTCGCAACTGGAGTGGCCCATGGGAAAGATTATCTTACTGGTCAAAGCTGGATCTGTGGTCAAGCAGTTGGAGTTCTGGGTGTTGAAGATGCCTTCCACATACAATCTGATCCTAAGTAGAGGATGGCTTCACGGCATGCAAGTGGTGGCTTCGACCTACCACTAAGTTATGAGGTTTCCCTCTACTATGGGGATGATTGAAGAAATCTAGGTGATCAAGTCATGTCGAAGCGGTGTTTCATGGCCGTAAATGGGAGCCAAGTAGCCAAAGACTTGATGCAAATGATCGAAGGACCGGAAGATCAAAGTGTCCTGGATGATGTGGGTACCAGTGCCGAAGAAAAGGCTGTTAAAGACTTTGTGGAGATAAGGATCAATGAGGATAATCCAGAGAAGTTATTTCTGTTGGGATCCAGCTTGACCGCCTAAGAACGGCTGGAGATGGTTAAGTTTTTGGTGGCGAATATCGAAGTGTTTGCATAGACGCCTTACGACATGCATGGCGTTGACCCAAACTTCATTTGCCACCAACTCAACATCTTTCCGGATGCCCAGCCTGTCATTCAAAGAATGCAGAGATTAGCGCTTCATCATGCCGAGGTAGTGGCAGAAGAGGTCAAAAACTTGCTTGAAGCAAGGGTAATCCCGGAAGTGCACTACCCTTGGTGGGTTTCCAACACGGTTGTGGTGCCAAAGAAGAACGGGAAATGGCGAGTTTGTGTTGACTACAAGACGGTCAACTGCACTTGCCACAAAGACAGTTTTCCCTTGCGCAGAATCGACCAACTGGTGGACCTTACAGCTGGACACAACCGACTCTGCTTCTTGGACGCTTATCGTAGTTATCATCAGATCGCCATGCATAAGCCTGACTGGGAAGTTACCTCTTTCACAACGCGAAGGGGGTTATTCTGCTACCGGGTTATGCCCTCACTACAACAAAAAGTGTCTTTAGAGACGAAAACTAATGATAGAAATAAATTTTGTCATGAAATACGTACCTTTTAATGATGAAAATAATATTTCGTTTCCAAATGTACCATTTTTAGAGACAAAAATAAAATTTTGTCACCAATCTACATACATAATAAAAAATTATGTGACGAAATTATTTTTCGTCATTATTTATATTTTTTTTGTCGCTGAAGATTTTCCCGTTATTTTTTTCAGAGGGTGCCAAAATTTTGAGACTTTTGGTGAGGAAAAAATTGGTCACCAATTATAAAATTATTAATGACAAATATATTTTTGTCACCAATAATATTAAATATTTTGATATCATTTAGTGAGGAAACTATTTTCGTGACCAATATTTTCATCTTTAGTGAGGAAATAATTTTGTCACCAATAAATGATTTAGTTGCTAAATATTTTAGAGGGAAATTAATATATTGGCGCCTTATAGAATTTGTCTTGTTCTCACACAGATACATTGATGGATTCTACTTCTCACATAGAAATTCGACTACCAAACCTCATCCTACATCACCTCACCTCAGCGTAGACCACCAACGCCGCTCGCCACCTCAACCGTTGCTCACCACAGCTATCGTCTCATTCTCACAGGTACTCTCTCACTCTCAGTCTGTCTCTCTCTTACTCGCAGTCTGTCTTTCTCTCTGCTTCTCGCTCTATCTACCTTGATCACTCTTTCTCCCTCTCTATCCCACTTTCTCTATTTCCCCCTTTCTGAATCTTGCTCTAGGGTTGTTATGATTTGTTCAATTTAATTTGGCGTTGATTACAAAAAATGGGTTTGGTTGAAGTGGTCTATTTTTCCCTTTTTGAATCTATTGTTTCCCTCTTTATATTTAATGTTTTTTTATCATCACTTTCTACATCTAGCTTTGATATATAATGCTTGTGTTTGTTATTGAATTAGATTCTAGCTGTAATAATTTTTTTACTCTTTAGAAATTGTTATTTCACGAGTGAAGTAGACATCATCTTCATTCCTTATTGAAGCAGATTTCTGCAGACATTTTTTCTTATGTAGTAATTTTGACTACTCAATTCTATAGAGAGCTTAAGTGGTTATTTGCAAATCCTTGTGGTTGCATATAAATATACATGTATTGCTGTCAATTGGTTTTCTTTCCTATATTTCATTTGTGAAATGCTGAAGATTGCAAAAAGATATGCATGTCTGGGTTGGTTGACAATTATTTCCTGTGTCAAAATGACTACTGGATGGAGGAATTGGGCTTCCGGCTTCCTCAAAGAAAAGGTCAGTTGACTCAACTTGATGACAAAGTCATTTGCAGCGTGTCAATTGGTGTCATTTTTTCAGATTTTGTGAGCTTCTCCTCTATTTTGCAGTATATCTAATAGGTTTGTACAGTTGTGGAGAACTGTAGATAAAAAGAATGATTGTTACTGTTTTGATCTTTAAATTTCAATTGTTTAGTACATGAATGTGATACAATTGGTAATTTTCTTCTTTAGGTAGTACCAGTTGTACACAAGTATTATAATTAGTTCTATGATTTAACTGATACATTATATGATTTTAGTTTATGAGCTTATTTCAAATCATATATTATGCATGAATAGTGCAGAATTTGAGGTGAAAGATTTTTATTTATGTTGCATCTTTGAGTTACTTTACCACAGGTCTATGTTTGAGAACATGCCCACCAATTGTTTGGTTAAATTTCTCAATGCCTATTATCATGTCAAACTATCCTATTAAATAGCATTGGGTCAACACTCTTGGGGGCATAAACGAAAAGCTACTATCAAAGATAAATGTGGAAACAAAAGAGCTTATACAATGGATGTTGAAGAAAAGGATGAGGAGACAGATGATGATGAGAAGGAGGAGGAGGAGGACAAACTTGAAGCAAAAACTTTAAGAAAGAAAACAGAAAACGAAAAAAGGGAAAAAACCACTATTATATGTATTTGTGGTTGTAATTCATTTGATTAGTAACTTACAAATTTCATGTTTATTATTGAACATCACTTTGAGCCATCAGAAGTTGGTATGCTAGCTAGGTGCTTGTGCATTCCGCATGTTTCAATTCGTGTTGGGAAGATCAACAAGCAAGGAACTCTCTTGTGCTCAACTGGTACAAGGTAATTACATATAATTCTATACTGGTTTGTGTAACTGAATTTGTTAGAATTTCCCATCTTTACCTTCACCTACTCCACTACACACTCCACTTCACCTACCTCCACTTCACCACACACTCCACTTCACCTAACCCACTATCACCTCCACTACACCTACTACCACACCTCCACTACACCTACTACCACATTTTCTTCTATATATAGATTGTATAGGAATTGTAATTAATCAATCTTGTAATAAATCAATCAATCAATTCAACTAATCAATAATACATCTATTTTTTACATGGTATCAGAGCAAGGATAAGACCTTGGTATTTCTCGCTTCACCGGCGGGCGGCAACCTCGCCTTGGCCGCCCGCCGGACCTCAACCTATTCCGCTTATTTTCTACACATACCTTGTCGGCGGCGGCGGCACCCGCATCATCGCCGTGACCCGCCGTACCACCTTCTCATCTCTCCTTAGCATAAAGCACAGGCTCCAACATTTTCTTACACCCCTCCTCCGCTATGTCGGCGGCGGCACCCGCATCATCGTCTAGCCTCTATCGTCGTTCACCTCGCCTCTCATATATCCGTGGTTGTACTCTTACTCGTCGTCGTCGTTGGCGTTTCTGGCTCTGCTTTTCTGCTCGTCACTGCTGTTTTTTTCCCGATTTGCTCTCTCTCTCTTAGCCATGGATTTGGGTGTGGGGTGTAGAGCTGTGGCTCTGTTGTTGGTAGCCATATTTGCTGGCTTGAAGGTTTCAATGGCAGCAGTGTACAAGGTTGGGGACTCCGCTGGTTGAACCATCATTGGGAATATTGATTACAAGGCCTGGGCTGCTACCAAGACGTTTCATGTTGGAGATGTCATCATTTTCGAATGCAATTTTCAATGTCACGTGTTGCAAGTGCCCCACAAAGAATACCAAGCCTGCAGAAGTGTAAGACAGTAACATGCATCTTCACATACAGCTTGGGTAATGTGTAACTGTCAAAAGCACAAGCTTCTTGGACATCCCTCTCTCTCTCTCCATGGACCCAACATCATCATCCACGTTCTTTCACCCTTTTCTTTTATTTTAATATATATATATATATATATATTTTATTATAATATATTTTCCCTATCCCTTGTTAGTAAGCATCACCCGTTTTCCATTCTCTTATTATTATTTATTTTATATTCCACCAAAAAAAAAAAAAAAAAAAAAAAAAAAAAAATCACACTGCTGTTTTTCTTATCACCCATCCACAAATATTTTTCTCTATTTTCTTTATCCATTATTTTCTTTTATTTTATTTTTCTTATTAAACAAAACAATACCACAAAATAACACCAACAACATTCCACAACCTTGTCATTTTATTCATATCAGGGGATCAACCCCGATCACACTTTTACATCAAAAAAAAAAAAAAAAAAAAAAAAAAAAACCCACACAAACAAAAACAAAACTACCACACCCACAGTGGGATTTTTCTTCTCTACTCAGCCGCCGGTCTCTTCTTCTTGCCTCCGTCCTGGACGGCCCTTGACGGTGTTGCCTCCGTGCTTCCTAGACCACCAAGCAAGTTTCCTCCTCCCTGCTCCTCCACTACAGCATATGGTGGACCTCCAAATCGGAACATCACGGTGGCCTTCCGCTTCAGCTCCTTGTTTTCTGTCTTTAGCACACTTATCTCTGCTCGCGCATCCTTATACATGCGTTGGAGCAGAGCCAGCTGGGAGTTTAACTGTTGCACCTCATTTGTCCTGCTCTGCAGCCGGTGCGACAAGTTTGTGACCGCAGTCATGGTTTCCACACATGACTTCAGAGTATACTGATTGGCCTCAATATCAGTTTGCACCGCCATTTTTTGCTCCACCGACCGCATCGGAAAGTTCAACGGAGCAAAACCAGAGGTGTTTGGTTGAGGTTCACTGGCCACCGCACCAGTTATTTCTCTTGTGGGCTCGTTCAGTTCTGGAAAGAGCGTGAGCAGACCACGGGAAGAGGAGGCCATGTTTTGGGTAGCTGGACGGGAAGAAGAGGCCATGTTGCTAAGTGTTTCAGAGACGGGTTGGTTACAGAGTATTACAGAGTTTCTCTCTCAGGCAAGGAAGAGTTTTTCAGAAGATTTTAGCAGGTTTTCTGCCTCAGCCTCCGCATTGATTTATATAGAACATGACGAAGAGGCCGACACGCGCACTGTCGCTCACGTGCCTCGCCGCGTCTCCGGCTCACCTTTTGATGGCTCGACGCTTTCTGTCGGGCACGACTTTTGATGAAGTGGGCGCGCCTTTTGAGGGCGCAACTTTTGATGGCACGCCTTTTTATGGATTGGGCACGCCTTTTGATGGCACGCCTTTTGACAGATTGGGCACACCTTTTGAGGGTGCGACTTTTTAAGGGTCCGACAAGACTCTGTAAACTGTCCCGACATAGATTCCGGTTAGTTTCTACAAGGGTCCGACAAGACTCTGTAAACTGTCCCGACATAGATTCCGGTTAGTTTCTACAAGGGTCCGACAAGACTCTGTAAACTGTCCCGACATTGTTTCCGGTTAATTTCTACAAGGGTCCGACAAGACTCTGTAAACTGTCCCGACATTGATTCCGGTTAGCTCCTTTATGGGTCCGACAAGACTCTATAAACTGTCCCGACATAGATTCCGGTTAGTTTCTACAAGGGTCCAGCAAGACTCCGTAAACTGTCACAACATTGTCTTCTACAACGGTCCGACATGACCCCATAAACTGTCTTCTACAACGGTCCGACATGACCCCATAAACTGTCTTCTACAACGGTCTGACATGACCCCATAAACTGTCTTCTACAACGGTCCGACATGACCCCATAAACTGTCTTCTACATCGGTCTGACACCACCATACAGTGTCCTCTACAACGTTATGACACCCCATACAGTGTCTTCACCAACGGTCTGACACGACCATACAGTGTCTCCTATCCTTTTTTATTTTTATGTATTTTCTTGTTTTGTTACTCTCTCCAAACTCAAGTTGGTTAGTTTCTCTCCTCCTTGAGTTTGCGGGGGGCTGTTAGAATTTCCCATCTTTACCTTCACCTACTCCACTACACACTCCACTTCACCTACCTCCACTTCACCACACACTCCACTTCACCTAACCCACTATCACCTCCACTACACCTACTACCACACCTCCACTACACCTACTACCACATTTTCTTCTATATATAGATTGTATAGGAATTGTAATTAATCAATCTTGTAATAAATCAATCAATCAATTCAACTAATCAATAATACATCTATTTTTTACAGAATTAAATTATGTCTAGTGGATTATGACGCCCCAAATTTTTGGAACATCAAGGGAAATTAAATAAACAAAATGACTTAATAAATCAAAAAGTTGACATCTTAATAGGACATTCTAACTCTCGTACATAACCAAAGGTTCAAATAATATTAAATAAAAATTTAAAATTATCCAAATACAACATCAAATGAAATTATAAAGTCCTTAATAGCTAATACATAAGATAATAAAAGTTATTTGACTCTAGTCATGGTTTCAAGTCAGCCAAGGCTCTACGTTAGCGTCAACTCCATTTCAACTTCAATTATTTCCTCGCCAAAACCTGGCATAAGACGCCAAGGCAACAAAAATATATGCCATGAGTTTTGCAACACAGTAAGAAAACATAACCAACCTACCATTCTTTTTAAGAGAAAAATAATGAGATTATAAACAGGAGATAACAATATAATTGTAAACATAAATTACAACCATTAAAATAATTTCAATAATTTTAATAAATTAGGCAGCACTCGAAATCTCACCGAAGAGATTTAACTTACCAACCACTAAGCATGGCAATAGTTAATTTGAAATCTTCTCTTGCTCAAATATTCAAGTGTTACCAACCGTAACTACCAAGGATGCCCACGTCCGGAGTTATATACCCAAGTAGGGTATCCGTGATCTGCCCTAAGGAAACGGTCTACTAGGGGTACGTAACCTCCCTGTGTGCCACCTGCACATCCACCTTTATTCCAAAACTGCATACCGAAAAGAGTTCAAATAAGTCCCGTGCCATCTTAGGATTTCGCGACATAATTTACGTGAGAATTCTCAAAACCAAGGCTCACCCTGAACAACCGGTATTAACCGTCAATCCTTAATTTCGTACACTCTTTAAAACCAAGACTCACCCTGAACAACTAGTATTAACCGTCAACTGTTAACTTTGTATATGCCGTTAATCATTTCAGTTAGTTTTGATATTAATCACAAATAATTCCAATTTTATTCATCAATAATGTTGTACCAACTCATGAAAAATTCCAACATAAAATGTTACACATGTCACACTAAAAATAAATCAATGTACAAAATTTAAATAAACAATAAATTTAAACCATGGTATGAAATAATAATGTAGATACCAAAAAGAAATAAATCATAATCACACACATGCATGGATTTTTAATCTACAAGATTAGACCAACACAATATTAAATTTTAGTCCAAATAAACAATTGAAGAGATAATTTTTGATTCCTACTGAATCTGCCAAACTTTGCAGAATGTATATCTCGTAAATAAAATTATAAATAAATTACTTATACAACTCTAAAATCCATACAAATCTACAAAATACTCAATAAACATGTTATGGTCATTTTTCACAAGTAATTTTCCAAAAATAAATTATAAATAATTCTTAAAAATTCCAAGAAAATTTATGACACAGATTTATCACATTTTCTTAAATTAATTTCATATTTAAATTTATAAATCAATTCCATAACCTAAAAATTTATTATGAAACTAGACTTCTGAAATTTCATTTTTTGTTTAGAAATTACCAAATTTGGTTTAATATAAAATTTTTAATAATTTTTCAAACACAGTAAAATCTGCATAAATTCGTACAAAACTCTATAATTGTTGCAAAAATGCATGGATGAAGTAGACATCATTCTAAACATCTTTGTAGAGAAATCATCTTCAAATTTTGAGTATAAAATTGTCTAAAAATTCGTACAAATGTTTTGGCAGATTTAAGGACCAAATAAAATCTTCAATAATCTTTTTAATGGCATAAATTATACATGCAAGTCCAAATTTCACAATATTATCATGAATTTAAGATTACCAATATCTTGAAATATTTGATATACAAATCATAAATTTACATACAACTTTAAATAAAATTTTATTTACAAATTTAGTCATTTTTATCATATAAATATAATCTGAAAATTTCACCATTTAAAAAAACTGAGAGTGTTGAAAGGGTTTTCTTACTTAGTTTTAGGATTGAAATGGAATAGTGAAATGGTAGGAAAATATGCAACCTTAATCTCCCACTCTTCTTCTTCTCCTACTGCTTTGTTACTCATAGAATTTACTTCCTCTCTCTCTCTTTTTTTTTTTTCCCCTCACTAATCTGGAGGAGTAAACATACATATGTATATATAGATAATCAAGCTGAGCCCCCTTTTTTTTTTTTCCTTTCTTTCTCTCTCTCTCTCTCTCTCACATCATTCTCTCAGGTGGTCTCTCAGGTGGTCTAATCCACTCTTCCAATTCCAAGAAGTATAATGAGGTAAGGGTTCCATGTAAACAAACAGATGGCATTATTTTGCCACCAAGAAATTTGATTCTGATTTTTTTTTTTTTTGTGTGTGTGTGTGTGTATGTGTATTTGTGTGGGTTTCTTAAATTTGATACACTAAGATTTTAACTAAGCTATTTAGTAAGAATAATTATCATGTTGGATCCTTATTAAAATAATTTATAAATAACAAATATTGAACACCCACAAAATTATTATTTTTTTATAATATCTTTGTCAGTGATTGAATTGGGTTAATTTAAAACTAACTTATACACTAATATATTTCAGATAAACTCTAAATAAAATTAATTATTATTGTTATTATTTTTTTTTAGAATAATTAAATGCGAGTTTTCACAATCTATCCCCCTACAAAAAATTCCGTCCTCGAAATTAATTTGTACCTTTAGACTCGAAAAGTTGAGGGTAATTGGCACGTGTCATATCTTTTCGTTCCCACGTTGACTCTTCCGTCCCACGATGTCTCCAGAGAACTCGAGCCAACGGTATAGTTTTACCTCGTAATTTCTTCTCGCGACGATCCAAAATTTTGACAGGCTTTTCTTGAAATGTCACATCTTCATCAAGATTAATTTCTCCCTAATTGATGATGTGAGAAGAGTGTGGCTCGTATTTTCGTAGCATAGAGACATGGAAAACATTATGTACTCCAGGAAGTTGAGGTGGTAAAGCCAAACGATACGCCACTTCTCCTATTTTGTCTAAAATTTTAAAAGGCCCCATGAAGCGAGGTGACAACTTTCTCTTCTTTCCGAGACGAACAACTCCTCGACGAGGTTGTATTTTAAGAAACACATGATCTCCAACTTGAAATGTTAAATGTCTTCTCCTTTGATCTACATAGCTTCTTTGCCTACTCTGAGCGGTCTCAAGTCTTTGTCTAATTAATTTCACCTTCTTGGTAGTTTCTTGAACCAACTCTGGTCGTAAAAAAGGTGCTTCTCCTACTTCAGTTCAACAGACTGGTGACCAACAAGGTCGTCCATAAAGTGTTTCATACGGTGCCATTCCAATACTGGCCTAGAAACTATTGTTGTAAGCGAACTCAATGAGAGGTAGGTGTTTGTCCCAACTTTCCTTAAAATCCATAACGCAAGCTCGAAGCATATCCTCCAAGGTTTGTATCGTCCTTTCAGACTGCCCATCGGTTTGTGGGTAAAATGTCGTACTAAAGCATAGGTTCGTTCCCATTGCCTTCTGCAAGCTCTGCCAAAATTGAGAAGTGAATCGAGGATCACGATCAGACACGATGCTAACTGGTACTTCATGTAACCTGATCACTTATTTGATGAACAATCTACTGAGTGAATCCAATAGAATCTGATGACCCGGTAGGTAAGAATCGGGCTGTCTTAGTTAGTCGATCTACTACTACCTACATGCCGTCATGTCCCTATGGTGACCGAGGCAAAACCCGTCACGAAATCCATGGTTATGTGTTCCCATTTCCACTCTGGGATTGGTAAGGGTTGAAGTGTTCCTGTCGGTCTTTGATGTTTAGTCTTTCCTTGTTGACATATTAGGCACTGAAACACAAACTTTGCTACATCCTTTTTTATTCCGCCCCACCAATATTGGTGTTTTAAGTCTTTGTACATCTTAGTACCCCCCGGATGTACTGCGAATGCTGAATGGTGGAATTCCTTGAGCACCTTTTTCCTTAGTGAATTGTCGTTTGGCACGAACATTCGATCTTGATATTTCAAACTCCCAAAAGTGTGAATTTCCCAACCAAGCATGGTTTCACTAGATTCCATTTGTGCCTTGATGAATGCTACCTCTTGATCGTACTTTTGTGATTCTAATATCTCACTCAAAATTTTAGGCGTAGCAACCTGAGCACCAAGATAAGCCTTTTCATCTTGAACCCGCATTTGTACCCTAAATTCATTGAGCGTTCCAACCATATTTTATTCTCTAAGTGCTAAACTAGCAACAATCCCTCTATTCTTGCGACTTAGTGCATCTGCCACCACGTTAGCCTTGCCGGAATGATTGGAAAGGGTAAATTGATAATCCTTGAGATACTCCATCCAATGTCTCTGACGCATGTTCAGATCCCTTTGGGTGAACAGATACTTCAAGCTTTTGTGATCAGTGAATATCTCAAACATTTCACCATACAAGTAGTGTCTCTAAATTTTGAGTGCGTGAACTATAGCTGCTAACTCCAAGTCATGGGTGGGATAATTCTTCTCATGATTCTTTAATTGCCTTGATCCATATGCCACCACCTTGCCATTTTTGCATCAATACGCACCCCAGACCTTCTTTGGAAGCATCACAATACATATTGTACCCAACATCACGTTCTGGTACTATGAGAATAGGGGCACTTGCCAATCTTTTCTTGAGTTCTTGGAATTTTCACAAGACTCGTTTCATTCAAACTTTACCCCTTTTTGAGTCAAATGTGTCATTGGCTTGACTAATTTTGAAAAGTCTTGAATGAATCTTTGATAGTAACCGGCCAATCCTAAGAAACTACGAATCTCAAATGTGTTCTTCGGTTGCTTCCATTATGTCACTACTTCTACTTTAGTTGGGTCTACTAATATTCCCTTTTTAGATACCACGTGACCCAAAAACTTTACTTCCTCCATCCAAAACTCAATTTACTAGCCTTAACATACAGTTGGTTCTCTCTCAAAGTTTGAAGTACTATTCTTAAATGTTGTTCATGGTCTCCTTCAGACTTGGAGTACAATAGCATACTCGCATACCACACGAGGTAGCCCTAGTTCCATACGATCCTTGTCTTCCAGAACTAAGCTGGCTAGCCACCCAGCTAGGTGATTGGGCCACTTTGACTTTCCAAGTGTTAGTGATAGGGAATCTCGTCTATCCCCCTTAAATTGGAATCGTGTTCCATCATGAGAGTAAGCAGTCATCGTTTTTCGATAGTAAATAATGGTGGCTCTATGGGCTAATAACCAGTCCATTTCTAGGATAACGTCAAAGTCTGACATTTCCATGACTCGTAGGTCGCAAGTTAAACGCAAACTGGAATAAAATAAAATCACCGCACCAGAGTTAAATACAGGTTTTCACATGGATTTTATTTGTATCTCAACTCTGGTGTGGTGATATGGTTATTGGTTTTGTTTGGGTTTTTTTTATTATCATTTGACCCGTTGATTGGTTCACCCTGGGGAATTGAGTATGATACCACAACAAAAGTATTTTAATGTTTTGATGGAATTGGAATTTAAAGTTTGGGACACATTTGTTCAATATAGCTATAGTTATAGTTTATCCATTCCTCACGTTAGGTATTAGCATTCCAGTGAACCCAACATATCTCCCACTGTTTATTCAATATGCTTTCTGAATTCCTTACTTACACCTGTCTCTAATCCTGTTCTCTAACCTCATAGCATGAGAACATCTCACTTTATTAAAAATCTGATCTCCCCTACCACTCATATGCTTGTTACCACCATCCTGCACAAACTTTCCTTGCATATATCTTTTTTTGGGTTAATAACCTTGCAGATATCTGTAATCACTTCCCTTAACTTTATCAGTGCCAACTCCTTTGTCAGTTGTCACTGCACTAAAGATAGTTGCTTAATCCATTAAGCAAAATATGATTACTCTTTGACAAGCTAGAATAGTGGAGCAGATTGCATGGTTCATAAATTACAACTTGGTTAATGCGTAGATGTTATCTTGTAGAACTTGAAGGAAATATTGAACTTCCTTTTGGTTGCAAGAACTGTATCATGAGTTACATGCCTTGGACAGATTTGAACAAGATTATCGGTGCAAGCAACAAGAAAAGGACAACTCAAATGCTGCTCAAAGAGGTAACTGTGCCCGTAATTCATGCAGCTTTCTTTTAATCAATCTAGTTTATCTACTTTTTTTTAACATGCTGAATCTATTTTAAATAATGCAAAATGATTCTTTAGATTCTAGTCTGTATGTATTGAAAATTGAAAATCTTAGAGATAAGTGAAGGTTATAATACCTATGTTGTGTTGTTTAGAATTGCTTAATTATGTATAAAAGACATAAAAAACTAAGCTTCCACTAGTAACTTGATGATCACTTGACGTTGCTTTGATTATCATTGGTGCACTGATCTAAATTAATATAGCAGCACTGTTGACTTTTGTTGATTCGATTGAGAAGTTTAAATCAAAAGTGGTATGTGAACGCACACTCATAAGATTTGTCTATGGAAAAAGTGGCTAATGAATGATTGTTAAGTAAAATGTGGACATGAACTTATATTCCTAAGTTGTTCTTCCAAACCAATATCATGACTAATTCCATTGTCACTAAAAGAAACAGAAAAGGAAAAAAATGATGTCTTGAGGTTTTTTGTTTCAAAGCTTCCAAAGATGGTAGAATATGTATGTTTTCAATTATTTGGCGGAATGAAAACTTTCAAAGTAATTACTTCCCAGCCAGAAAAGGTCGTAGTTTCTTATATGTCATGCGTTTTAGGAAAACTATAGCTATAATAACTGTAACGCCCTCAAAATTAACCCATTATATATCATTGACATGCATTATTTTAAGAAAACAATTTATTAATTCATTCATCAGAGTATTAATAAATAAAGCATTACATGTAACATCGAATAAAATGCCCTACAGGCTTACATCTTTCCAAGCCAACACTTGGATACAAAAATATGAGTTCTAACTCAATACAAGAAAAGCCCTAGGCTTGAATGTTTACATGTACTAATAAATAAAGACAATTAACTAAAGGTAGTCTTCTTCAATCTAGAAGCCAAACC
The DNA here is from genome assembly GCF_055761805.1 of Camellia sinensis. Lineage (NCBI taxonomy): Eukaryota > Viridiplantae > Streptophyta > Magnoliopsida > Ericales > Theaceae > Camellia > Camellia sinensis. The sequence goes on along the minus strand of NC_138969.1, from coordinate 36,539,892 downwards.
CTCCCAAGCTAAGTCCTTGGAGGTAGTTTATCACCTGAACCTGAAAATGATGTTCCCATAAAGGGTGAGCCACAGCCCAGTAGAAATATACTAAACCACATATAAGCAATGAATAAAGCAATAGCATTCAACAGATGGTTAACCAAGATAATCAATTACTTCATTTTACTGTCTCATGACACTATTGTCTAAGATACGTTTTACTTTCCAATTTTATCAACATGGCTCAGAACCTGGCCAAACTTACAACAGTGAATCACATATATCATATTCACATCCTTCCAATATCAACAAACAAATGAGACTCAAGCTCAAATCAAACACTTCATACTTCCAGATTGATACACATTTTAGTGTTGTATCAATAAAACACTTCTATATAAATAAGTACACATAAAAGTGATGCTAATGGAGTCCATCCCCTATCTCCTCCCAAACAAAATCCGGTTTAGAGGTCCATCCCCTATCTTCCCCTAAACCGTGGAGTACATCCCCTATCTCCTCCCACACACAAAAAAATGTATGCAAATGCAATGCTCAATCAATACACGTATTTTCTGTATCAATGCCATAGTCAAAATTTATGACTTAACCAATGTGATTAGTTTCAGTTATTCCTAATCCACATGCAATGTCTACAACAATCACGACTATCCTCCACCGATAGCCCAAAACAGTTATTTCTAAACTGAAAATAACTATGTCAACAATTCAATAGACAAATGATTCCAATTACCCAATTACGCCATTTAATCAATGAATTCCCCAATTCCATGAATTTAACCATCTTTTCCCAATTCTATGAATTACTTATACAAATTAATTCAATAATACAACTAGGGTTTTTCCCAAAATTTACCAAAGTATCCCCAACATATCAAAATACCAAAACTTAGAACAAAACCTATAAAATGGAGTAGGAAATCCCTACCTCGAAGAAAACAACACAAATGGTGAAGACAAAGATGAGTGCCCAAATACCAAAGTGCTCCAAATCGCCAAATGTTCAGATTAAATGAAAGCCCTCGACTCCCTCTATCTTTTTATGAAGGATCTAGGGTAGAAACACACCCTAAGTGGATCAAATCTAAGAAAGAAGGTGAGTAGGGAGAGAGAGAAGTCGGACCTAGGGTTTGGAATCAAAAGAAGATGAAAAAGACTGATCAAAACCCGCTGCTGCGTATATAAACTGGACAGGCTCGCTCGAGCGAAGACATGGTCGCTCGAGCGACCAGACACAGAAAAGCAACGCTCGAGCCAAGGAAGCCTTGCTCGAGCCAGCAACCCAAAAGCTCGCTCGAGCGAAAGAAAACTCGATCGAGCGAAGAATTCAAACCCTCAGGTCTGTAACCAGACTCACGCTCGAGCGAAGAAACTATCTCTCGAGCGAAGAACGAACTAACTCGCTCGAGCGAAGAAAAGCTCGCTCGAGCCAAGAATGCAAAGCTACAGGTCCATACTGGACGCCACCTCTCGCTCGAGCGAACAACTCCTCGCTCGAGCGAAGAACCAAAAACCTGGACAGCAACACTTGGTTTCTAAACCCAACCAACCTGAAACAAACCTGCCCAACACATCCTATAATTCCAAATGAGAAAATAAGGGACAACAACAACAATAATACAATGACAGAATCTACGGAACCTAAGTCCGGATACAATAATCAAATGGGAAAAGACCGGGGTCGCTATAACCTCCCCCTCTTCAAAGAATTTCGTCCCCGAAATTAAGCATAATTTTTTTTTTGAAAACAGGTTTTTCTCAATTCCCAAAGATATTATAGAACAATAATAAACAAGTTGACCCAATACTGGTCACTTCAACTCTTTATCAAGAGGCACCTCACAATATATATAAACAACACATATTTCAGCCTGCATCACTATTATGCATTATTCCTTTCAATATTAGCACTTTCCATATCATATTCAATTGCACGATATATACAACACATTTAACAATGCAATCAACATATGCAATGTTACACTAAACTTCTATAATGAAGCAAGTTTCAAAATACACCCATTTACCAAAACATACCCAATGTTTCACAACTTAAGACATATATAAAGCTCTTAAGTTTAACAATATAACAGAATCTAATTATAAGATTACAAATCAGCAAACATGTCCGGATATTTCTGGCGGACTTCCAACTCACGTTCCCAAGTGGCTTCCTCCACTCCGTGGTGTTTCCACAAAACTTTGACCAAAGGGATGGTTTTGCCTCGCAAAACTTGATCCCGCCTATCCAAGACCCGAACCGGTCTCTCCTCATACGAGACATCCTCATCAACTACTAAATCGGTCCAATCCAACACATGTGATGGATCCGGCTCATACTTCCGAAGCATACTCACATGGAAAACGTCATGTACTCCGGACAACTGCGGCGGCAAAGCTAAACGATAAGCAGCCTCGCCAATCCTCTCAAGGATTTCAAATAGACCAATGAACTGAGGGGACAACTTCCCACTCTTCCCAAACCTCATCAAACCCCGTCTAGGTGATATCTTCAGAAAGACATGATCACCCACCGCAAACACCAAGGGTCTCCTCCTACGGTCGGCATAAGATTTCTGACGACTCTGTGCTGTAACAAGCCTCTTACGGATAAGCTCAACTTTCTCCGTCGTTTCCCTCACCAACTCCGGACCCAACAGAGGTGCATCACCCACCTCAGCCCAACAAACAGGAGATCTACACGGTCGGCCATACAAGGCCTCAAATGGTGCCATACCGATACTAGACTGGAAACTGTTGTTGTAGGCAAACTCCACCAACGGCAAGTGCCTCTCCCATGACCCACTAAAGTCTAGAACACAACCCCGAAGCATATCCTCAAGGATTTGAATAGTACGCTCGGACTGTCCGTCAGTCTGAGGATGATAAGCCGTGCTAAAGGTCAACTTAGTGCCTAAGGCACTCTGCAAACTCTGCCACAACCTGACAGTAAAACGAGGATCTCTATCTGAGACAATCGTCACTGGAACCCCGTGCAATCTCACTATGTCCCGAATATACAAGTCGGCAAGATGATCTACCGAATCTCTCACGCGCATAGGAATAAAGTGCGCCGACTTAGTCAACCGGTCTACAACCACCCAAATAGCATCACTACCCCGCAGAGTCCTCGGAAGACCCACAACGAAGTCCATAATGACGTGTTCCCACTTCCACTCAGCAATAGGCAAGGGTTGCAACAAACCCGCTGGCCTCTGATGTTCAGCCTTCACTTGCTGACAAGTAAGGCACTTAGATACGAAAGCTGCCACATCTCTCTTCATACCCGCCACCAGAACTGGCGACCCAAATCTCGATACATCTTAGTGCCTCCCGGATGCACCGCAAGGCGTGAATGATGAAAATCTCGAAGTACCTCTTCTCGACAAGACTCTGGCACAAACAGACGGTCTTGGTATCTCACACTCAGGTCGGGATACACCGTCAAACCCTTCTCAACCTTCCCACCGGAAATCTTCTCACGGAGAGATTCTACTTCAAGGTCACCTCTCTGAGCCTCTAACACTCAAGTCACAAGTGTAGGCCGTGCAACAACAAAAAACAAGGCCGCAGCCTCAACGGATTCGCCCAGAAGTAAATCAAACTCCCCAAGTGCACCCAACATCTCCCATTCTCGGATAGCTATATTAGCTATGTCACCAACAGGTTTCCTGCTAAGGGCATCGGCCACCACATTGGCCTTTCCCGGATGATAATGCAACTCAAAATCATAATCCTCTATAAATTCCATCCACCGCCTCTGCCTCAAGTTCAAGTCTTTCTGTGTAAACAAATATTTCAGACTCTTATGATCCGAGAATACCTCAAATCTCTCACCATAAAGATAATGCCTCCAAATCTTCAAGGCAAATATCACAGCTGCTAACTCTAGATCATGCGTAGGGTAATTTTGCTCGTGAATTTTTAACTGACGTGAGCCATAGGCAACTACTTTCCCTTCTTGCATTAACACACAACCCAGACCCTCTCGTGAGGCGTCACAATAGACTGCATAACCCAACGCTCTCTCCGGAATAATCAAGACCGGAGCGGTGGTCAGTCTAACTTTCAACTCCTGGAACGACTTTTCACAAGTCTCACTCCATACAAATTTGACTCCCTTCCGAGTCAACCTAGTCAAAGGCGAAGCTAATCTGGAGAAATCTTTCACAAACCGACGATAATACCCGGCTAACCCCAGGAAAATGCGGATCTCAAACACACTCTTAGGCTGTGCCCAATCTTGCACTGCCTCAGTCTTGGATGTATCAACAGACACTCCTTTCCCGGATACCACATGGCCTAAGAATTTGACTTCCCTCAGCCAGAACTCACACTTCCCAAACTTGGCATACAGCCTATGGGCTCTAAGTAACTCAAGCACCACCCTCAAGTGTGCCTCGTGCTCCTCCTCAGAAGGCGAATAGATAAGGATGTCGTCCACAAAAACGACTACAAACCGATCCAAGAATTCCCGGAAGATCCGATTCATCAAGTCCATAAAGACTGCCGGTGCATTGGTGAGCCCAAATGGCATCACCAGAAACTCATAGTGGCCATACCGCGTACGGAATGCCGTCTTCGGAATATCCTCTTCCCTGACCCTCAACTGGTGGTAACCCGATCTCAAGTCTATCTTAGAGAAACAACGGGAACCCTTCAACTGGTCAAACAGGTCATCTATACGGGGCATAGGGTACTTATTCTTGACCGTAGCCCGATTCAACTTCCGGTAATCTATACAAAGTCTCAAAGCGCCTCCTTTCTTTTTAACAAAGAGGGCCGGTGCTCCCCACGGCGAAACACTAGGACGTATAAAGCCTTTATCTAGCAACTCCTGGAGTTGGATCTTCAACTCAACTAACTCAGCTGGGGCAAAACGATAAGGTGCCATCGAAATCGGCGCCGTGCCGGGCACTAGGTCAATGGAGAACTCAATCTCCCGATGCGGTGGCAAACCAACAAGATCCTCAGGAAAGACGTCCGAGTACTCACAAACCACCCTTGGCAACACAATCTGTGTCTCCTCATCCTCACTAATCGAAAGGTTAGCAAGTAGACCACTAAGCTCACTCCGTCCTCGTGGAACATACCCCGGCGGCAACACATCACCAACCCGGTCCCCCAGAAAAAGAAAATACTCTCCGCTCACAGTACAACAAGTGACCCTCTGGCGGTAGCAATCAATAACTGCCCGGTATGACGATAACCAGTCCATACCCAAAATAACGTCGAAACCCCTCATAGGCATAACGACAAAGGAAAATGGGATTCTATGGTAATCAACCTCTATATCACAACCCCTAACGCCGTGTTTCAAAATCAATTCACCCCCAAGAGGTGACACTACACAAACAGGAGATGCTAACTGTGCTAACTCCAACTCCAAAACAGATGCAAATGTAGCAGACACAAAGGAATGAGATGCACCCGTATCAATCAAAACATTAGCAACCGAGTTGCAAAACAAGAAGGTACCTCTCACAACTGATGGTGCTGGCACAAGATCCTGCGCGGTAACAGCGTACACGCGCCCAGACGACCTCTGATCAACCTGCTCACCCCTAGGAGCATGAGATTACTGCACTGACTGGGACGATGAAGCCCCCTGATTGGCCCTCGAGGCCTGACTCGACTGAGCTGGCTGCTGACCCTGAATCTGCCTCAAACCAGATGCACCAGGTGTGCCACCCAACTGCGGGCAATACCTCTTCATATGCCCTGGCTGCCCACACTGATAACACGAGAGTGGCTGGCCTCTACCCTGACTCTAGCTCTGAGATCGAGCCGAAGATGATGCTGCTCTCTGCACTCCTCCCCTCTGAGGACAAACTGGAGACTTGTGGCCCAGCTGGCCACACTTGAAACAGGTAATGTCTCCCTGACTGCCTTTTCCCGAACTGGCACTCGGCACAGGAAAAGTCGATCTAGAAAAGCTACCCTGAGGTATGATTAAACATCACAAACACTGAAATATGCACGTGGGTACCAATTTGAAAACTATTTTAAAATTTGCACTATTCCAACATGTAGGCATGAAACTAAGTCGAAAATTGCACTTTTCTCACACAAAAGCTTGAAAATAGGCCATATGGGGGCAAAATCATGTAACAGTCACGAGAAGGCCTAGGGAACACCTCAAACACGTCGGGAGGGACCATTTTAAGTTGTGAAAACTTACAAAACTAGCACAAGACTCTCGGTTTAAAAACAAAGTCAAAAAATGTATTTTCCTCTCACTAAAGCTTAAAAATAGGCCATCAGGGGGCCAAAATCGTGTAACAATCATGAGAAGGCTCGGGAAACACCTCAAACACCTCGGGAGGGACCAATGTAAGTTGTGAAAACTTACGGAACTAACACATGACTCCCGGTTTGTAAACTAAGTCGAAAAATACATTTTTCTCACATTTAAGCTTGAAAATAGGCCATCTGGGACAAAAATCGTTAAACAACTGCGAGAAGGCCCGGGAACACTTCAAACACCTCGGAAGCAACCATTGTAACTTATGTAAACTTACAGAACTACCACGAAACTCCCGGTTTGAAAACTAAGTCTAAAAATGCATTTTTTCTCACACTTAAGCTTTAAAATAGGCCATACGGGGCCAAAATCATGTAACAACCGCAAGACGGCCCGGGGAACACCTAAAACACCTCAGGAGGGACCAATGTAAGTTTTGAAAACTTGTGGAACTATCAAGGGACTAACGAATTGAAAACTAAGTCGAAAAATGCACTTTTCTCACACTTAAGCTTGAAAATAGGTCATATGGGGCCAAAATCACGTAACAGTCATAAGAAGGCCCAGGGAACACCTCAGACACCTCAGGAGGGACCAATGTAAGTTGTGAAAACTTACATAACTAGCATAGGACTTCCGGTTTGCAAACTAAGTCAAAAAATGCATTTTTCTGTCACTTAAGCTTAAAAATAGGCCATCAGGGAGCCAAAATTGTGTAACAGTCACGAGAAGGCCCAGGGAACACCTCAAGAAGGACCAATGTAAGCTGTGAAAACTTACAGAACTAGCACTTGACTCCCGGCTTGAAAAATAAGTCAAAAAATGTATTTTTCTCACACTTAAGCTTGAAAATAGGCCATCGGTGGCCAAAATCGTGTAACAGTCACGAGAAGGCCTAGGGAACACCTCAAACACCTCGAGAGGGACCAATTTCAGTTGTGAAAACTTACGGAACTAGCACAGGACTCTCGGTTTGAAAACTAAGTTGAAAAATACACTTTTTTCACACTTAAGCTTGAAAATAGGCTATCAAGGGCCAAAATCGTTAAACAACCACGGGAAGGCCCGAAGAATATCTCAAACACCTCGGAAGCAACCATTGTAACTTGTGTAAACTTATGAAACTAGCATGGGACTCCTGGTTTGAAAACTAAGTCTAAAAAAACACTTTTCTCACACTTAAGTTTGAAAATAGGCCATGTGGGACTAAAATCGTGTAACAGCCACGAAACATCATGGGGAACACCTAAAACACCTCGAGAGGGACCAATCTAAGTTTTGAAAACTTACGGAACTAACACGGGACTCCCAGTTTGAAAACTAAGTCGAAAAATGTATTTTTTTTCACACTTAAGCTTGAAAATAGGCCATATGGGGCCAAAATCGTGTAACAGTCGCGAGAAGGCCCAAGGAACATCTAAAAAACCTCGGCACGGACCAATGTAAGTTGTGGAAACTTACAAAACTAACACGAGACTTCCGGTTTGAAAACTAAGTCGAAAAATGTATTTTTCTCTCACTTAAGCTTAAAAATAGGCCATCGGAGGCCAAAATCGTGTAACAATCACGAGAAGGGCCAGGGAACACCTTAAACACCTCGGTAGAGACCAATATAAGTTGTGGAAACTTATAGAACTATCACGGGACTCCCGGATTGAAAACTAAGTCGAAAAATGCATTTTTCTCACATTTAAGCTTGAAAATAGGTCATCGCGGGCCAAAATCGTTAAACAACCACGAGAAGGCCCAGGGAACACCTTAAACACCTCAAGAGGGATCAATGTAACTTGTAGAAACTTACGAAACTAGCCCGGGACTCCCAATTTAAAAACTAAGTCGAAAAATGTATTTTTCTCACACTTAAGCTTGAAAATAGGCCATCGGGGGTCAAAATCGTTAAACAACCACAAGAAGGCCCGGGGAACACCTCAAACACCTCAGAAGTGACCATTTTAACTTTTGTAAACTTAACGAACTGGCACGAGACTCCTAGTTTGTAAACTAAGTTTAAAAATGCACTTTTCTTACAGTTTGAAAATAAGCCATATGGGGCCAAAATCATGTAAAAGTCACAAGAAGGGCTGGGAAACACCTCAAACATCTCAGGAGGGACCAATGTAAATTGTGAAAACTTACAAAACTAGCACGGGACATCTAGTTTGAAAACTAAGTCAAAAAATACATTTTTCTCATACTTAAGCTTGAAAATAGGCCATCGGGGGGCAAAATCATTAAACAACTGCAAGAAGGCCTGGGGAATACCTCAAACACCTTGGGAGGGACCAATCTAAGTTGTGAAAACTTACGAAACTAGCAGAACACTCCCGGTTTGAAAACTCAGTCGAAAATTGTACTTTTCTCACACTTAAGCTTGAAAATAGGCCATCGGGGGTCAAAATCATTAAACAACCACGAGAAGGCCCAAGGAACACCTCAAACATCTCATAAGTGACCATTTTAACTTGTGTAAGCTTACGGAATTAGCACAAGACTCCCAGTTTGAAAACTAAGTCTAAAAATGCACTTTTCTCACAATTAAGCTTGAAAATAGGCCATATGGAGCCAAAATCGTAACAGCCACGAGACGGCCCCAGGGACACCTAAAACACCTCGGTAGGACCAAAGTAAGTTGTAGAAACTTACGGAACAAGCAAGGGTCTCCCGGTTTGAAAACTAAGTCGCAAAATACACTTTTCACACAATTAAGCTTGAAAATGGACCATATGGGGACAAAACCGTGTAATAGTCACGAGAAGGTCTGGGAAACACCTCAAACACCTTGGGAGGGACCAATGTAAGTTGTCGAAACTTACAGAACTAGCACGGGACTCCCGGTTTGAAAACTAACTCAAAAAATGCATTTTACTCACACTTAAACTTGAAAATAGGCCATCGGGGGCCAAAATCGTGTAACAGTCACGAGAAGGCCTGGGGAACACCTCAAACACCTCGAGAGGGACCAATGTAAGTTGTGAAAATTCATGGAACTAGCGGAACTCCCGGTTTGAAAACTAAATCAAAAAATACACTTTTCTCACACTTAAGCTTGAAAATAGGCCATCAAGGAAAAAAATCGTTAAACAATCATGAGAAGGCTCAGTGAACACCTCAAACACCTCAGAAGCAACCATTGTAACTTGTGTAAACTTACAGAACTAGCACGGGACTCCCGGTTTGAAAACTAAGTCTAAAAATGCACTTTTCTCACACTTAAGCTTGAAAATAGGCCATATGGGGCCAAGATCATGTAACAACCACGAGACGGCCCGGGGAATACTTAAAACACCTTGGAAGAGACCAATTTAAGTTGTGGAAATTGACTGAACTAGCACGGGACTCCAGGTTTGAAAACTAAGTCGAAAAATGTACTTTTCTCACATTAAAGCTTGAAAATTGGCCATATGGGAGCAAAATTGTATAACAGTCATGAGAAGGCCCGGGAAACACCTCAAACACATCGGGAGGGGCCAATGTAAGTTATGAAAACTTACAGAACTAGCACGGAACTTCCGATTTGAAAACTAAGTCGAAAAATGTATTTTTCTCTCACTTGAGCATAAAAATAGGCCATCGGGGGCCAAAATCTTGTAACAGTGACGAGAAGGCCCAGGAAGCGCCTCAAACACCTCGGGAGGGACCAATTTAAGTTGTTGAAACTTACGGAACTAGCACGGGACTCTCGGTTTGTAAACTAAGTCGAAAAATGCATTTTTCACACATTTAAGCTTGAAAATAGGCCATCGGAGGCCAAAATTGTTAAACAACCACAAGAAGGCCCGGGAAACACCTCAAACATCTTAGGAGGGACCAATGTAAGTTCTAAAAACTGAAAGAACTAGCATGAGACTCCCGGTTTGAAAGCTAAGTCAAAAAATACACTTTTCTTACACTTAAACTTGAAAAAAGGCCATCGGGGGTCAAAATTGTTAAACAACCATGAGAAGGCCCAGGGAACACCTCAAACACCTCAGAAGCGACCATTGTAACTTGTGCAAACCTACGGAAGTAGCATGAGACTCCCGGTTTGAAAACTAAGTCTAAAAATGCACTTTTCTCACACTTAAGCTTGAAAATAGGCTATCGGGGGCCAAAATCTTTAAAAACCATGAGAAGGCCCAGGAAACACCTCAAACACCTCAAGAAGGACCAATATAAGTTGTGGAAACTTACGGAACTAGCACGGGACTCCCGGTTTGAAAAATAAGTCGAAAAATGCACTTTTCTTACCCTTAAGCTTGAAAATAGGCCATCGGGGGTCAAAATCGTTAAACAACCATGAGAAGACCCGGGAAACACCTAAAACACCTCAGAAGTGACTATGTTAACTTGTATAAACTTACGAAAACTAGCACGAGACTCCCGGTTTGAAAACTAAGTCTAAAAATGTATTTTTCTCACACTTAAGCTTGAAAATAGGCCATATGGGGCCTAAATTGTGTAACAGCCACGAGACGACCCATGGAACACCTAAAACACCTCGGTAGGGACCAATGTAAGTTTTGAAAACTTACGGAACTAGCACAGAACTCCCGGTTTGAAAACTAAGTCGAAAAATACACTTTTCACACACTTAAGCTTGAAAATTGGCCATACGGGGCCAAAAACGTGTAACAGTCATGAGAGGGCTCAGGGAACACCTTAAACACCTTAGGAGAGACCAATGTAAGTTATGGAAACTTACAGAACTAGCACAGGACTCCCAGTTTGAAAACTAACTCAAAAAATGCATTTTTTTCACACTTAAGCTTGAAAATAGACCATCGGGGGCCAAAATTGTGTAACAGTCACAAGAAGGCCCGGGGAACACCTCAAACACCTCAGGAGGGACCAATGTAAGTTATGAAAATTTATGGAACTAGCACGGGGCTCTCGATTTGAAAACTAAGTTAAAAAACGCACTTTTCTCACACTTAAGCTTAAAAATAAGCCATTGGGGGCCAAAATCGTTAAACAACCATGAGAACGCCCAGGGAACACCTCAATCACTTTGAAAGAAACCATTGTAACTTTTGTAAACTTACGGAACTAGCACAGGACTCGGTTTGAAAACAAGTCTAAAAATGCACTTGTCTCACACTTAAGCTTAAAAATAGGCCATATGAGGCCAAATTCGTGTAACAGGCACGAGACGGCCCGGGGAATACCTAAAGAACCTCGTGAGGGACAAATGTAAGTTGTGGAAACTTACAAAATTAGCACGGGACTCCCGGTTTGAAAACTAAGTTGAAAAATACATTTTTTTCACACTTTAGCTTGAAAATAGGCCATATGGGGCCAAAATCATGTAATAGTCATGAGAAGGCCCGGGGAACATCTCAAACACCTCGGGAGAGACCAATTTAAGGTATGAAAACTTACAGAACTAGCACAGGACTTCCGGTTTGATAACTAAGTCGAAAAATACATTTTTCTCTCACTTAAGCTTAAAAATAGGCCATCGGGGGCCAAAATCGTATAACAATCACAAGAAGTCCCAAGAAACACCTCAAACACCTCAAGAGGGACCAATGTAAGTTGTAGAAACTTATGAAACTAGCACGGGACTCCCGGTTTGTAAACTAAGTCGAAAAATGCATTTTTCTCACACTTAAGCTTGAAAATAGGCCATCGGGGGCCAAAATCGTGTAACAGTCACGAGAAGGCCCGGGGAACACCTCAAACACCTCGGGAGGAACCAATGTAATTTGTGAAAATTGACGGAACTAGCACGAGACTCTTGGTTTGAAAGCTTAGTCAAAAGATGTACTTTTCTTACACTTAAGCTTGAAAATAGGTCATCGGGAGTCAAAATCATTAAACAACCACGAGAAGGCTCAGGGAACAACTCAAACACCTCGGAAGCGACCATTGTAACTTGTGTAAACTTACGGAAGTAGCACGAGACTCCCGATTTGAAAACTAAGTCTAAAAATGCACTTTTCTCACACTTAAGTTTGAAAATAGGGTATATGGGGTCAAAATCATGTAACAGCCACGAGACGGCCCGGGGAACACCAAAAACACCTCGAGAGGGGCCAATGTAAGTTATGGAAACTTACAAAACTAGCATGAGACTACCGGTTTGAAAACTAAGTCGAAAAATATATTTTTCACACACTTAAACTTGAAAATGGGCCATATTGGGCCAAAATCGTGTAACAGTCACGAGAAGGCCCGGGAAACACGTCAAACACCTCTGGAGGTACCAATGTAAGTTGTGAAAACTTACAGAACTAGCACGGGACTCCCGGTTTGAAAGCTAAGTCGACAAATGCACTTTTCTCACACTTAAGCTTCAAAATAGGCCATCGGGGGTCAAAATTGTTAAACAATCACGAGAAGGCCCAAGGAACACCTCAGACACCTCGGAAGAGACCATTGTAACTTGTGTAAACTAACGGAATTAGCACGGGACTCCCGATTTGAAAACTAATCTAAAAATTCACTTTTCTCACACTTAAGCTTAAAAATAGGCCATATGGGACCAAAATCATGTAGCTGCCATGAGACGGCTTGGGAAACACCTAAAAAACCTCGGGAGGGACCAATGTAAGTTATGAAAACTTACGGAACTAGCACGGGACTCCCGATTTGAAAACTAAGTCGAAAAATACATTTTTCTCACACTTAAGCTTGAAAATAGGCCATCGGGGGCCAAAATTATTAAACAACCACGAGAAGGCCTGGGGAACACCTCAAACACCTCAGAAGCGACCATTGTAACTTGTGTAAACTTACGGAACTAGCACGGGACTCCCGGTTTGAAAACTAAGTCCCAAAATGCATGTTAAATTATATATTTAATTGATAAAACAATAATTGTCTAACTTACATTCTTTTTTTTTTCTTTTTTTTGGGTTTTGTTTTGTTGCAGATTCGAGATTAGATATGGACATGTTTGGTAATCTGGAGAGCAGAAGCTAGCTCATTTTGTGTGTTTTGTTCATTTTACCTTCTATGTATTTTGGTTGCATTGTAAATTTTATATTTTTGTGGGTGTTACAGGACATGTTTGGTCATCCACACTTGATATTATATTTTTGTGGATATTAGTAGACATGTTTTTTCGTGGATATTAGCAGACGTGTTTGGCAATCCGTATGCTGTTAATATTGTATTTTTTTGGATATTAGTAGACATGTTTTTTGTGGGTATTAGGACACGAGTTTAGTAATCAGCATGCAGTTGATATTGTATTTTTGTGGATATTGTGCTGAAATTCAATTATGCTGTTTATGAAAATGAACAGATTTTTGTATTGATTTGTAATAGATATTTTATTGAACAGGTTATTAAAATGCGTAGGGAATTTTAGTGAAAGGAAAAATTTTAAATTGAAAATATTACCCCTATTTTAAATTTTTTTAATTATTATTAGCAACAAAAAAAAAATGTCACTATTAGTTTTCAAACAACATGATGAATAATTTTGTCACTAATGATATAGTACCAAACAAATAATTTCGTCACATTTGCTAAATATTTCGTCGTTAAATTGAAATATTTGGTGACAAAATATTTTTTGTCATTGAAGAATTTTCTTTTGTACTCATTTTAGTGACAAATTTTTTTGTCACCTTAATCTATATCATTGGTGAGGAAAAATTTTGTCACTAAAACCTATTTGCTGACGAAATATTTCGTCACCAAAACAATTAAAATAAAATAATATCTAATTCTAGTGACGAGATTGATGTCATAGAGGATAAAAAATGCAACATTTGGAAATGAAAAATTTCGTCGCCAAAAATGAAAAATAAACGACAAAATTATTTTTCGTCACTAGGTACTTTCAGCGACAAACGTGGTGACAAATTTTTTTCATCACAAATCACTTTGGTGATGAAATTTTGATGTTTGGAGACAAAATTAGTCTGTCACCAAAGCCTTTTTTGTTGTAGTGCCTTCCGGTTAAAAAAAGCGAGGCGACCTTTCAAAAGATAGTCACGAAGATGTTCGCTCCCTTGCTCGGCCGAACAATGGAGGCCTATATCGACGACATGGTCGTGAAAAGCAAACATGAGGCCGACCACCTGTTTGACTTGGCAGAGATGTTCGTCATTCTTAAACAACACCAGTTGCGTCTGAACACGTCGAAGTGTGCCTTCGGTGTAGGGTCGAGAAAATTCTTGGGCTTTCTAGTCACCAACCGTGGCATCGAGGCGGATCCCTCCCAAATCAAGGCCATGCAAGAATTGAAGCAGCCCAACTCAGTGAAGGACGTACAACATCTTACCGGGATGGCAGCCGTGTTTAACTAATTTATAAGCCAGTCATCAGATCGTTGCTGCCCTTTCTTCCGAGCCTTGAAGTCCAAGTTTTCATGGGACGAGGAATGCGACAGAGCCTTAGTCGAGCTAAAGACATACCTATCTTCTACTCCACCCTTGGTCACACTGAAGCACGGCGAAGAACTCTATCTTTATCGGGTCGTTTCTCAACATGCCGTAAGCGCAGTGCTTGTTCGGGAAAAAGGCATCCAACATCTATTAATCTTCTATGTGAGCAAAACCTTGCTCCTAGCAGAGTCGAGATACTTGCCGATGGAAAAACTCGCCTTGGCACTAATGATGGCCTCAAGGAAATTGGCACATTACTTTCATGCTCACACGATCGTGGTGCTGACTAAGTTCCCTTTGAAAGCCTTGTTTGAGCAGGCAGACTTCCTTGGCCGAATCCTGAAATGGGCAGTCGAGTTGGGGCAATTAGACGTCAAGTTTCAACCTCGAACTGCCATCAAAGTCCAAGCATTGGCCGACCTCATTGCGGAATTCTTGCCCGGAATTCATCCAGTTTGTCCGGTGGATCTTAGTGATGCAATCGGGCTGCAGGGGGGTAGGCACGACGGAAATTGTACAACCTCTCATCCAACCGAATGTTGAAGACGACGCAGAAGTTACACGCCCGTCTACAGACCCATCACTTGAAGGCCCACTTCAGCCCGGCAATGCGCCGTCGGATTTGGGAATAATGGGACAACCTGTTGGATCCAACGTTACATCACCAAGGGGAGATGAAGACATGTTTGTTGCAATCGTCAAAGACACGCTCGTCGTAGAAGTAGCCGAATAGTCGAGCAATTCTAATCACCTGAACCTTCAAACGTCCTAAGACCCCACAGAATGTTGGAAGCTTTTCATCGGCGAAATGTGAAATTTTTTTGTCGATGGCGCCTCAAACAGGCATGAAGCCGGGCTGTGAGTAGTTTTAATCTCCCCAGACGGACTGACCATTGAACATTCCATCACACTGGGATTTTCTGCGTCAAAAAATGAGGCTGAATATGAAGCGCTGCTAGCCGGACTGAAAAGCGCACTCCAAATGCAAGCATCCGAGTTGATGGTATACAGTGATTCCCAACTCGTTGTAAACTAAGTATCTGGGGAATACGAAGCCAAAGATAATAGTATGGCCAAGTACCAAACTTTGGTAAGAGAGCAAATCAAGAAATTTCAAGCCATAAGAGTCTAACAAATTGGCCGAGAAGACAACGGCCGGGCAGATGAGTTAGCTGGCTTAGCCTCCATGGCCGACAGATCAACCCCTAGCCCTTTCCTGATTGAATTCCTCCCAAGACACAGCAGTGAAGACTCAGAGCAGACAGAAGTTCTCTGCATCGAGCTAGGTCCTTTTTGAATGGACTCTATCATCATTTTCTTTAAAAAAAGGATCCTGCTGACCGACAAGAAAGAGGCACACAAAGTCCAAGTGAAGTCTGAGCAATTTTGGTTCTCTTCATCTGGTGCTTTGTATAAGAAGTCATTCACCGGGCCATACCTCAAGTGCATTCACCCAAACAGAGTCGATGTTTTCCTCTACGAGAACCACAAAGGCACGTGTGGAAGCCACATCAATGAGTGATCTTTAACCTACTACGCTATTTCACAAGGATACTGGTGGCCATGCATGCAAGCAGATGCACAGAAATATGTGAGAAAATGTGAGAAATGCCAAAAGTTCACCCACCAAATTCATCAGCCGGCCAGAGAGCTCCTTCCTCTCACAAATCCGTGGCCTTTCGCAACGTGGGGGCTTGACATAGTGGGATCACTTCCAACCGCGCTGAGCAACCGCAAGTTCTTCATAACGGAAATAGACTACTTCACCAAATGGGTCGAAGCTGAGCCCTTGGCGAAAATTAAAGAAAAGGATGTAAAGAAGTTCATCTTGCAAAACGTGATAACGCAGTTTGGAGTCCCCAAGGCTTTGATCTCCGACAATGGCACCCAATTTGATGGAGGGTTGTTCAAAGGATTTTGTGAAGAACTAAAGATAGAATTCTGTAATTCCACACCAGCCTACCCTTAGCTAATGGCCAAGCCGAAACATCAAACAAGACCATTCTAGATGGGCTAAGAAAAGGTTAGAGAAAGCCAAAGGAAAGTGGGCTGAGGAACTTCAAAATGTCCTCTAGGCTTACCGAACAACACTGAAACGGTCGACCGGGGAGACGCCTTTCGCCTTGGCATATGACATGGAGGCAGTCATCCGATTGGAAATCAGTATGCCCATCATCCACAGCGAAAATTTTAAGCCTAACTTAAACGCCGAAGCCATTGCCCTAGAATTGGACCTTACAGAAGAACATCAAGAAAAGGTGCTGATCCATGTTGCAGTATGTCAACAAGAACTATCCAAAAAGTATAACAAAATAGTTCACCCCAAACCGTTCAAGGTTGGGGATTGGGTCTTAAGGAAGATGAGGATAGGCTGGTGTGGAATTATAGAGTTCTATCTTTAGTTGATGAATTGTTCAACTCAGTGCTTTTAGTCGAGATGATTTTGCTCGGCCCTTAGAGTTGATGAATTGTTCAACTCTACGTGTTTAGCCAAGATGATTTTGCCTGGCTCAAAGAGTTGATGAATTGTTCGACTCTAAGCTTTTAGCTGAGATGATTTTGCTCGACCCTAAGAGTTAATGAATTGTTCAACTCTAGGCTTTTAGCCGAGATGATTTTGCTTGGCCCCTTAGAATTGATGAATTGTTCAACTCTACGCTCTTAGCTGAGGTGATTTTGCCCGGCTCAAAGAGTTGATGAATTGTTCAACTCTACACTTTTAGCTGAAATGATTTTGCTCGGCCCTAGGAGTTGATGAATTATTCAACTCTAAGCTTTTAGCCAAGATGATTTTTCTCGGCCCTTAGAGTTGATGAATTGTTTAACTTTACACTTTTAGCTGAGATGATCTTGCCCAGCTCAAAGAGTTGATGAATTGTTCAACTCTAAGCTTTTAACTGAGATGATTTTGCTCGGCGCTTAGAGTTGATGAATTGTTCAACTCTAAGTTTTTAGCCGAGTTGATTTTGCTCGGTCTTTAGAGTTGATGAACTATTCAACTCTAGGCTTTTAGCTAAGAACTTTTGCTCTACTGACACTTAGTAAACTATTTTTCAAGGCCAAGAATGTTGATGTTTGGTTCAATTTTTATTCTGTCCGAGATGTTTTTCCCGGTTAAATCAATGGATAATTTGTCCTTTACGTATTGTGCGATTAAAAGAAGAAACACAACATACATGGCAAGCATTCAAGAGACAAGTTGGAAAAAAATTTCATTGATTGAGATTGCAAGTACAAAAGTTGGGGCAAGCAGCCCGGTTACAAAAGACCTCAAAAAGAAAACAAGAAAGGGCATAAATCTAAGTTAGGGGGGAAAGGTTGGCGAATTCATCTCCGGCTCCATCTGTGGCAACCTCCAAATCGACCATGGCAGTCCTTTCTTTGTCGCCGATCTCCTTCTAGTCAGGCTTCTCCTCGACCTCTTACTCAGCTTCTTCCTCAGCCTCCTTTTACAAAGAGTTCAAGACTTCATTGGCATAAGGCACCATATAGACTAGCAAGAAGGCAAGGGGAGGAGAGGTGAACACTCGGTTTCAGATCATTGGCCAAGTTTTTCACAAGCAGTCTTTCAACCGGACTTGAAGAAAATGTCCTTGGTTGCTTCAACTTGTTTGGTGTAGTTTTCTTCGATCTCCTGGAAGTCGAGGTTGTTGGCCTCGTCTACGGCCCCCTACCTCGCTTTATTCTCCTCCTCTAGCTCAGCTTTCAAAGCGTCCCCCTTTTGCTCAGCCCTATCAAGCTGGCCAAGAAGCCTGGCATTGGCGATCTCGAGACAGGCCTTAGCTCGGCCAAGTCGTTCTTGTCAGCGTTATTCAACTCGGTCACTTTATGACGCAAATTGACAATGCGGTCCATGACGAGATGTTGTTTTTGGATGGCCTGCAAGAAGTAAAAAGAAAGTTAGCTCGAGTAAAGAAGTAAACCAAGCAGAGACTTGATGAAATTCTGAATCATACCGTAGTCATGGACTTGATCACCAATTTCACGAGCTGGGTGTCAGGGACATAATCGCTTCCGGTCACGTTGTTCGGTAACAACAATGCTTTGATAAATCAAAAGCCAAGAGGTGCTCTTTATCCCCCTTAACTGATGCATTGGCCAGGATCTCTTTACCCTGGTGTTTGAACTCCAGCCTCCACGGAGGGGTGGGCTCAGCATCATGCATTGGCTACTTAGTGCTTAGCTCGGCCACAAGCTCGGCAAAAGGATCAGCCGATCAGGCCCGCTTACCAGCACAGCGACACTCAGCATGTGGAGCGGCCATGAAGGCCAGGGCAATCACAGTCCCTGAACTTTGGCCGACGACTAGAGCAGGAGGGGGAATGCTCGGTAGCTCGATTGAAATGGCGGTGATGAGGTTCTTAATCTGGCTCTTTTTGGCCATTTCTTGCTCCTCAGTCAACCGTATTAAGAGCATGTCAGGCAAAGTTGGGTCAGATGGAGGTGAAGGCGCCCGAAGGAAGTCTGTGACCTTGCTCTTCCAGGGTGCCAAATATCTGTAGGTCGGTATGTAGCCAAGAAGCTCATGGCAATCTCGGTGCCGATATCATAGCACGACTCTAATCGCCCCTTTCTCTAGATAAAGTTAATTGGCTTGTAACACTTCAATAGCTGCAAAAAGAAAGTAGTTAGCTCGGTACAAAGAATATTGGAAAAGTTAACAAGTTAGAGAGCTCGGCTTACAAAGAGAACCGAAGTTCTTACTGATGTACCAACTAGGCACATCGGCAGTCTCATAATTGCCTGACACCTAGAAGAAATCGTCATCATGCATATCTTTGTCCAATGTACCGGTCACCAAAAGTTCCTAGCCCAGCCTTATTTTTAGGTAATAATTGTACCCGTCCGCCATGCGTCCGAGCGTGTATTGACGCAAGATCTCAGCCAGGCCCAAATTTAAACCAAACCGGTGGTTTAACTTGGCTATGTCGTTTATGATTCTGTAAGTGTTAGTGGATAGTTGTGTTGGAGCTAGCCCAGTGTGTCTCAAGAACTCACAGATCAAAGGTTGCACAAGGAAGCGCAATCCCCCTCTACTATGCTCAGCATGGTGAAGGGGTAGGACTCTAGCTTATCCCATGGATTTATGTCCTCCTCACCGAGCTCCAAATATACATCGGCCGGGATACCGTACTCTTCTAAGAATGCAGCCAGCGCACCCAGTGTGTTAACAAGGAAGCAGTAGTGCCCCATGGAAGGCCGGCGTGTTTAGCACAGCAGTGTTAAGTTGGCAAAGTATTGCACGGTGGCTGCTCGGTCTTTGAGAGCCCTTGTGTTGGTGTGCCTAGTCTCCTAGGACTCTGCAGTTAAAAACCAAGTATAAGTGGTAGCGCGGTCACGCATATGAGCCTAATTTTAGCTCAGTCACATCGAGCGCTCTTGGCCGCTCGGTCTATTGGTTAGCTCGATCGTGCAAGCAAGCCAGATATTAGCCCGGTCACACAATCAAGTATCTAGTATCCCAGTTTTCCACCCCAACTCCACGAACGATGAATTTGTTCGGTTGAATAGTTTTTTCAGATTGAAAAGATGCTTCGAGCCTGGCCAAACCCAGATTTGCGCCTGTTCATTACAGGAGATAATGAACAGTGGGAAACAGAAAGCACTTGGGCTCTTGGATATCAAATAACAACATAAAAAACCTAACCCTATTCCATTCGTAGTATGTTTTAGGTGTTTTTTGACTTCCTTAGTGAATGAATGTGAGAGTTAGGGTTCAAAAAATAAAACAAATGCCAAAAAAGCATGAAGAAAGGGAAGAACTTGTGGGTTGATGCACAAATCGAAGCCCCAATTGGCGAGATGCTCTACAATGGCAACAGCGAAATCAACTTCACCAGGAAAATGAGCAAGAATGGACAGAAAATGCAAGGGGCAAGGTTTGGGTGTGTTTACGCTCTAGATCATCTATGGCAGAGATGATGAATAGTGGAAGTGAAGGGCTGGTTTGAGGGGGACGTGTATAGGATGAGAAAGGGCACCAAAAATTCGAATTCGAAGAGATGACGTGGAACAGTTGGGTTGGCTATACGAGGCCAATGGACAGAGAACACATGTCTGTGATAAGACCGATGTCAGTCTTGACAAGACAGGCTAAAAAGTCGAAGCGCCGACCGAGCAAATCGTGGGACCAAGCATGAAAATTAGCACGGCGAATGATTTGAGGTGGATGACCAAGTAGATGAGTGACCTCGGCAGGAAAAGATAATCCCGATCACATTGACTCAGACGGAATTAAGGGGCAATTGAGAGGAAGGTTTACAACCAAGTATTGGGCTGAGCTAGTTTGGGCCGGAGTCAAGAGCCCTTGCTCGATCAGGCGTTGGGTGCACACTGGACCAAGGACTTAGTTCGGTCGAGTTGGAATAACTTTGGAATGTCGATCTGGAGGGGATGTGCACTCTACAGGATTGGACGGGATTAGTCCTCCCAACATCAGGCTAGACCGAGCAAGACCTGGGTCATGACTAAGAAGCTCGGTCGAGCCACGGTGTGGAATTATCAATGAAATCGGACAGGTAGCACGATCGCCAGGTGATGGCATGGCGCCATGCTAAGCGTAGCTTGGTGAGGAGTATTATGCGGGCCACGAGACTGTAGAAAGGAGATTTCACTGTTTGTATGCGCCAACTGTTTGGCGGTTTCATTAGGTGGTGTTTAGCTGTATTAGCGCTGACACGTGGGGAAACGTGAGATGAGAGCAGGTCCATGCATCCCGAGGGGAATGGGCACAAAAGTGCTCACAAAAACTATATAAACTACGCTACGCCTCCATACTCAGGTCTGGAACATCCTCTAATCAGAGCTCACCTACCACTTTGTCTCATCTCTTTTCTTTCTCTCTAAGGGTGTTGTCGGAGGGGTTTCCTGGCAGCACACCGCCGGGTAGCTCACCATCATTGTGTTCTCAAGTCGATCGGAGTGAAGCACAGCTTGGACACGAGGACTACAGATAACGTCGGATATTTGGCTCCCGTATGATATCATAATTATATATTATCTTTTTGATAGGACACGATGACCCTCTAATTAAATTATTTTTTTAGCACATATAACTAATAAATTAAACAAATAATATTATGTTTTGACCTTAATTAATCGTACATAAAATTATATTTTTATCATCTATAATTAAATAATACTAATATAAAATTTAAGGGACAACTTAAATTTTCGGGTTATTACACCCTTTCTCATCCTTTTCTAGAAAAACTTAAACAAAAACATATCAATTTTTCATTTTGCAAAATTCACGAAATTATTTTAAAACAAAACTCACCAATTTATTTAAACAGTGTTGGCAATTGAAATTTGAAAAAAAGAAAATCAACAAACTTTTTTTTTTTTTTTAAATAGAATTTCACTAAATAGCAACAAAATTCAAGCAATCTCAAATAAGTTTCAAGTAATCTCAACAAATCTCAAGCAATCCAAGCAATAATAAATAAATCTGAAGTAGATTTTAAACAATAAATGCCAAGTGACTCCGACCTATGTGCAGTGCCTTATGGAGACTCCAACCCATATGGAGAGAGCTGATTGGGGGTCATTAGTGATGGAGGCTTTTAGGGAGAGGCGAGCTTTGTATTCTGGTATTCATGTTAATCGAGTTGCGATGAAAGGGTGAGCATACGGGTGGAGTAAGAAAGCTTGGTGGAAAGTGAGACTGATAGGGAGATAGAAGAGAAAAGCTTGGTAGGTGTTCGAAGAGAGAGAGAGAGAGAGAGTGAGTGAAAGGGAGAGTGAGACTGAGAGGGAGATGGAGGAGGAAAGCTTGGTGGGTCTTCGGAGAGAGAGAGAGAGAGAGAAGACAGACTACATTTTTAGATTGGATGATTCTAGATCATGAATCTCAACCATTGGATCCTAGGTACTTGGATGGTTGGATGATTCTAGATCATGAATCTCAACCGTTGTGCTCTTTTGCTTGAAAGAAAATAAAAATAAAAAATAATACAAACAATAGCTATAAATTAACGGTTATTTTCTACAAGCGGTCATATTTTGTATTTCTATAAATAGAAACCCTCAATCTCAATTTCATTTCACACCAAACATTTCAAATTTCAATTTTCTTTTCTCATTTCTTTATCTCAATTTCATTTCACAACAAACCTCACAAATTGTTTTCATTTTAGTTTTTTCACACAATCACTATGGAAGGTTCATCAAAAACAAAGAGTGGAAAATCATTCATCACTCAAGAAGATGTGGCACTTTGTAGAGTTTGATGTCACATTACTGAAGTCCCAATTGTCGGGAATTCACAATCTCATACTCATTTTTAGGGAAGAATTTTTGAAAACTATTCCTCTCTGCAAAATGATCACTTAAGAACACAAGTGTCTATCTCATCTCAATAGGGTATAATCATGAAATGTTGCAACAAATTTTGTGGGTGTCTAGCGCAAGTTAAAAATCTACATCCAAGTGAGATGTCATAAGTTGATATAGTAAGATTTCATCTTCATTAATTATATTAGTTTTTTTTTATTTTGTCTTATATAAAATTAAGTAATTAATTAATTTAATATTTTATTGATACAGATGCTTCAAGCAAAACTGTTATACCATCAAAATGAAGACAAACATTTTGCTTTTAAACATTATTGGCCAATCTTGCAAAACAATATCAGGTGGCAAGATGTAACTCCTACGAATACGGTAAAGTCAAGAATACATACACTGTTTTCCCCTAATTCAGCTCGCGATTCCCTTATGGATAACTGTATTTCTCTTGAAGATGACAACAGTCCAACTGTTGGTAACAATCCAACTATTGGTAATAATCCAATCGGTGAAGGTAGTGTCTATGCAAGGGGTAAAAGGCCTATGGGTAGGAAATCTACAAAAGAACTATTTCAGAGAAATCAAATCGTTGAAGCTGAAGTCCAAAAAAGGAGCATGCAATTGGAGACATTTAACCAACACCTTTCTGAGAAGGAAAAGAAAAAAGCTGAAAGAGAAGAAAAAAGGATTCAAGCACTGCAGAAAATGAAAGAACTTGGAATCAAAAAACAAGAACATGAGATCAAAAAACATGAACATAAGATCAAAAAGGAAAAACATTTGATAATGACTACAGACATTTCTCATTTAGACCCTCAGATGAAAGTGTATTACACAATATGAAAAAATGAGAATTTCACCAAGTAGTCCGTACATGTAAGCAACCCAAATTACTATTTTCCCCTCACTACTACAAAAAAAAAAAAAAAAAAAAACACTTTTAGCGACCTATTTTTTGGTCACCAAAAGTGTAATTTTGGTTGCTAAAAGTATCCGCGACATGAACAAAATTGGTCGCTGAAGCCCTGTCACTAAATGCTTTGGCGACCAAATCAATTTTGGTTACCTTTATAAATAAATTGGCGACCAAATACTTCCATCGCCAAAAGACTAAAATTTCGTCACCATAAATTAACATTTAGTCACTAAAAGTAGACTTCAGCTGATGACATGTTAAGTTTCAGCGACATATAAATGCGTCGCTAAAAATATCTTTCAGTGACTAAAAGAATTGGTTGTTGAATGTTAAAACTTTTGGCGACCAATCAAGTTTTGGGTCGCTAAAAAAATTATGGACACATACTTTCAGCAACATAAATAAAATGTCACCAAAAGTAAATTTATAACTAAAAAAACCTGTCACCAAAAATTCATTATTTATAATTTTTTTTAACAATTTCCCTGTTTAATACATAATTCATAAACCTATAAATAATTTTTTTTAACAATTTCCCTGTTCAATACATCATTCATAAACCTATAAACATAAGCAAAATATAATTCAAATTAACACACTTGTGCAAAGCATCCAATATATAAACTAAATTCAAAAGTAGTACCATATTAAATATAAACAGCATATCAAATCCAAAACATCCAATTTAAGTACAAATCTCTTACAATCCCAAACTTCAAACATGTAATGCCCAAAGCCCTTCTGAGCTTGCAAATTCATAACAAAAACCTATGACAGAATATATCCAAAAATTCAAAATGTAATCCTTTGATGCTCCCCGAACTATAATTCATCCATTGCCAATCCAAAAAACCTTCCAAGCTTGCAAATTCATAACAAAAACCTATGACAAAATATATCCAAAAATTCAAAATGTAATCCTTTGATGCTCCCCGAACTATATTCGATCCATTGCCAATCTGTCAAACATATGAAAAAAAAAATTATAATGTTAAAATGTTAATAATAAAGGTCTTGGTCTAAAAACATTGGTTTCACATTATAGATGAACAAATTGAGAGAAAATTTTCCTACGGTGAATTACAAAATTTCAATATACCAAAATCAAAAAGTAACACATAATTCACCAGTTAAACTTGGCATATATAAACTAATTACAAGCAATATCTCTATAAATTTGTAAACCAGTCACATGTTGTCCAACCAAAACCTAGCTCAAATTATGTCATTATGGAACCCTGATGAAATCCAATTTCAAGGTTCCAAAACAAGAGCAAATATCAATTGAGTAGGAGCTATCACTGCAATGAGATGTAATCCAAAGTGCTAACTTTACTTTCATGACTAAATTGAAATCAGAAGGACCTAAATCTTAAACTTAAGGCTGCTTTTACTTACATTAAGGTCAAATTATGAGATATGTGACATTTCTAGTATAGCATTATAATGTTCTTAGGAAACATAATAAGAGTTTAACATTGGGATAATGAAATTAAACCACATCTTTGGTCCCTAGATTAAAACAAAATATAGTAGCAATCTCAAAAACATAGGGATAATAAATCATCCTTTCTTTGAAACTCTCATTCCTAAACTCTAGTTCCTTCCTAAACTCTACTAGTCTCCTTCATAAACTCTCATTTTCTTTTCTCTAGTTCCTCTCTAAACCCACACATCCCACCATACAAACCCACTAGCATTAAACCTACAATAGCCATCACGGCCAATAGATAGATAGTAGCCAACTAACTTTCCAGCCTCTGATATATCCACAAACTAACTTTCCTCCCCAACTCAACTAACTTTCCTCACTGCTAGTAGAAGCTTTTCAGCCTCTGATATATCCACAAACTAGGAATAGCGAACAACCAACACAAATATTAGAGAGCAGCAAAATTGGGAGCAGATCCAAACGTGAGACCAAAATAAAGATAATGTGGAGATCAAAGACGAGGCCAGCTCGATTAACCAGATCTCTTACAGTATCAAGTCAGACCAAAAGATTTTGCATTAAAGAATACTAGTGGCAAGAATCCCAATAGCAAGAATCCTTAACCAACTTAACTAACTTTCCTCACTGCTAATAGAAGCTTACTAGCCTCCGATATATCCACAAACTAGGAATAGCGAACAACCAACACAAATATCTGGTTTCTACTCAATCAGAGCCAAGGTATAACACTAGATCAACCCAAAAGGAAAGAGCCAACAAATACCTAATAGAAATACAATTTAACATAACCAAATCATTTTACAAAATTGGAAAACAAGGTTGAAATGACACAAAAACTGATTTCTAAACACTTCTTGAACAAAAAACCAAACAAAATTAGCACACACGCAAGCGCACCAAAAAAGAGAACTTGGGTAATAGCCCCAATAGGCTAGTTGGCACCTTCACTTTCCTATAGAATAGAAAAATGCTCCAAACAAGGAATGAAATCCAGAATTCATAATATAGGTCCCCTTTTTTTCTTTCAAAAATCAAAGGAAAATAGAAAATGGATCCAATAGCTTGAAAAAATTTGAGAATTTAGAAGTAGCAACCCCACACCTAGTCGACCATGGTGGTACTTTATTTAGGTCGAGAATAGCGATGAGATCCTCCCTATGTGACGATCACGGTCGACTTATTGCAATGATACCAAATAAGATTTATCATAAAGGCGAAGAAGAACAACATATCCATTTCAACATCAAGCCAAATCTCTCATCTTAATGTCTACAAACCCAAGAAACTTTCTCCAACAAATGAGTACATAGCCCAATAATATTTTGTTCACCTAAATCTGCCAGAAATCCTGTTCAAGGCAGTTTCAAAAATGTTGTCCTACATTAACATGACAAAGTGGAAAAGGCAGCTTAGCCCAATGAAGATTTTCATTAGTGTCCATTTCAATGTGGATGCAT
Source organism: Camellia sinensis (assembly GCF_055761805.1). NCBI lineage: Eukaryota > Viridiplantae > Streptophyta > Magnoliopsida > Ericales > Theaceae > Camellia > Camellia sinensis. The sequence goes on along the minus strand of NC_138969.1, from coordinate 36,513,212 downwards.
GCTCCACTCTAATTACCTTTTACTATGCTGTGAAGCTCAGAGTCACTTAAAAAATGAACTAAAGAGTAATGAAAATTCAAATGCTAAACAGATGATCTTATAGATTCATTGCAAGAGAGAGTTTTTGCTAGAATAAGAACAAAAGGAAAATTATTCACTATATTACAAGAAAGAAAAAGAATTGTTGAAGAACTCATTTAACCATTTAGGTGGAGTTGTTACCAATCAAGCTAACATTTTTTATTTATGGTCATCATTCAACTTTTTCTTGCATCTCAACCAACCATTTTAGCCTATTCTTCCAACTTATTTTCAATTTATATTACTCTAACTTAATCAACCAGCAACTATAGCGATCCCGGTTTCCCTTTTCTTTAATTGTTGTATCTGGACTTAGGTTCCGTGGAGTTGGTTGTTGTGTATACCTTATTCACATCCTTTCTTACTTTGTATCTGAGTTATAGGATGTGTTGGGCAGGTTTGTTACAGGTTGGTTGAGGTTTAGAAACTAAAACTAGTTGCCCAGATTTTGACCTGTCTGCTCAAGCGGGGAGTTTGACGCTCGAGCGGGGATCTTTTTGTTGCTTGTCCGCTCGAGCGGGGGTTTTGGCGCTCGAGCGGGAAAAACACCTATCCAGTATCTCCTCTGTAGTGTTGTACGCTCGAGCGGCGGTTGTGACGCTCGAGCAGCGGTTGTGACGCTCGAGCGGGAGTGTGTGAGTGATGCTCGAGCGGGGAGTTGGACGCTCGAGCGGGAGACTTGTCTACAAAAGTGCTGGGAGTGTACATCCGCCGCTCGAGCGGGAGTCTGTGAGTGACGCTCGAGTGGGGGTTTGGCCGCTCGAGCGAGGCGACTGGGTTAAAGCTCCGTGTTTTGACTTTTTAAATTACTTTTTCCACTTCTCTTCTCTCTCTTACTTTTCCAAAAACACCATTGTTGAGCTTCTCACTCTAGAGCTCTACCTTCTCTCTAGGTATTGATCTAGTAGGAGTGATTTCCTCACCTTTGGTCTTTACAAAAAAGTTGTTGATCGTCGAGGGCTATCTTTTGATCCGAAAAGTTCGTGGTTTGGAGCATTTTCGTTTCCATCATCTTCTTGGTTGGGTGTCATTCTTTGAGGTAGGGATAACCTACTCCTCACTATGGGTTTTGTCTTTAAACTTTAGCATTTTGAGATGTTGGGGTTGGGTTGGTAATGTTGTGAAAGTTTTGGGCTTTTGTGTAAATTTACCAAAGTTGGGGTTTTAGCTATATAAAACCTAGATGCATGTTTGGCATGGAAAAGTGAAATTAATGCTAAAACATTAATGAAAATGGAACCTAAGGATTGTAATGTTAATTATGGAAAATGCCCTAATTACATTGGTTAATTAATTCGCATAATTAATTATGAGGAATGAGAAATTGATTTGGAAATGTATGGAATTAAAGGGTGTAGTTGGATTATTTATCACTCACCTGGTTGAAATGTTGATTATATATCCATTGTTGCATTTATTTTCTGTATAGAAATAACTGCTTTGGGCTATCGGTGGAGGATAGTCTTGATTGTTGTAGACAATGCATGGTGATTAGGCAAACTGAAACTAATCATTGGAATGTGTCATTGAGTATGACGGTTGAAAGAATACATTAAATTTATGTGTTGTGTGATGATGTGTATAATTATTGTTTATATGCATTGTGTCGTGTTGGAGGAGATAGGGGATGTACTCCACGATTTAGGGGATGATAGGGGATGGATCTCTAAACCGGATGTTGTTGGGAGAAGATAGGGGATGGACTCCATAGATAGAGCTCATATGCTTATCTAGTAATGGGTTGACATAGCTCATATGCTTGTCTTTGGAAGTGTGATAGTGCTCTTATGCATATCTATGGAAGTGATGATATAGCTTGTATGCTTATCTGTTGATGTGTTGATATAGCTAGTACGCTTATCTAATATGAATTGGGAAGAAGTTTAATATGAGTTACTGTCTCATATAAGTTGTTTGGCCAGGTTCTGAGCCATGGTTATAAATTGAGAATTGAAAAGAATTGGAAAATGGATTGTAACATGGACTTGTATGTCGTGAAACCGTAAAGTATGATAAGGGAAAGTATCAGTGTTGACCATCTATCAACTGCTAATCTTTTAGTCATTGTTCATATTTGGTTTAATGTATTTCTACTAGGCTGTGGCTCACCCTATATGGGAATATCATTTTCAGGTACAGGTAGCATGCCACCTCCAAGGACGTAGCTATGGAGGCTAGAGGCGGGCAGACTTTTGTTGTTTAGTTTCTTTGATGTATTACATGTATATTCAAGCCAAGGGCTTAATGTGTAAATGAGTTAGCACTCTTTTGTTGTAACCAAGTGTTAAATTGGAAAGCTGTAAGCCTTTAGGGCATTTGCTTTTGTCGTTAACATGTAATACTTTTTGGTAATGGAACTCTGATGAATAGAAGAATGTGGAGCTTTTACATATCAATGCATGTCTATATTGATGGGTTTAATGTTATTTTTTTGAGGGCATTACAGCAACAATCAAGAAGAGGGGTCAACCAATAGCAATCAAGAAGAACAATACATCAACAAATAAAGCAAACTAGCCAACTGAAGAGCATCATAGCAGCAGCTTGTTTTAACAAATATATTAAGTGAAGTGTTTTTAGTGATCTGAAAATTAAATTCTGAAAAGTATACTTACAGAGCAAGCTGTCAATAAAATTCCTCTGATGAATGAATCGTCACATATCCTAAGCCTAAGTCGCGCAAGAATTTTTTGGCTTCATAAAGGGTCCATGGGATCACTTGATCACTTACCGGTAGAAGGTCCTTTAATATCCCCAACAACATGTTGAATGACTTATTGCTCCACTTATTCAACACCTTCACATGAAGCATCTTAACAACAAATGATAAAACAGAAAACTTACGACACCCTGGGTACAACTCTCTTTGAGCATCATTCAATAATTTATCGAAGTTGCGCACATCCTCTTCTTCAACATTGTTAGCCACATCATCGTCATCGTCCTCTTCATCCCCCTCATTTTCATTATCATTCATGATAGTCCCCATATAAACATCTTCTAACAAATTTAGGAATTCATCTTGATCTCTGTCTATATCTTCTTCCATTCTATCCCCAACACTTCCAAAGTCATTGTGGTCGTCATCATTCAATGCATGAGATTCATTCATGGGAACAGATTCCCCATGATGCACCCAAGTCTTATAAGAAGGGGACATTCCTTTCACGACCAAATGATACTTCACAATTTTACTAGTGTGTTGTTCACAATTCAAACAGTCCATACAAGGGCAACGAATCTTACCATTTGGCCCTACATTTGACATTGCGAACTGAACAAAAGCCTTTACCCCATCTCGATACTGGGAACTCATTCTATTCTTAAGTAACATCCAACTCTTGTCCATATTTGGTCACCTACAAAGCCAATGTTATGTGAAATTCCTTTATCATTATGTACACTAATATTCAATAGGTAAGTGGTCCTATCTCATTTAACTAAATTTAAAAAAAAAAAAAGAAGAAGAAAAAAAAAAAAAAGGAAATGCAATGTAGAGTAAAGGGTGAAAAAGAATCATATAGTAAGTGATGACATAAATATATACCTTTAACTAAATTAGGTATGTGTAATTTATTAACAAGTTGTACTAACAATAATAATTGATAAACAAGAATTACTATTCAAGTAAAGCATGCAATGTAGAGTAAAGAGTGAAAAAGAATTATATAGTAAGTGATGACATAGATACATAAATTATAATTGCTATATAAATTATGGTCTTCAAATTGTTACATATTAGTTTAGTTATTTTTGTAAAAGCATATTCATTTATTTTAGCAATTTGACTTATTTATTTGTTGAGTTAGACATGGAATTGAGATTTTTGTAGCAAAACACAATAACCACCCCCTAATTAGCATATTTGGGCTTATCTTATTTATATATCAAATAGTTCCTTGGATCATCTAATTGTTTGTTATATCCTGAATGCTCACAATAGTAAAACGAAACTAAGAATACAATAAGTGAATCCTAAGAATACAATTAAGTGAATCCTCTAATACCCACAAATTTAATAAAAAAGTGTCAAACTTCTCTAAATAAATTAAAAATGCCTTAACAAATAGTCAAAGATTACCTGACGTAGTAATTGCCCCCAACGAACGAGTGCAGCTTTTTTATCTCTCTGCATTAACCGATAACCTATAATAATTGATCTTTGTAAATTAAATTTTAAATTAAAATCGCACTATACATGAAATTAATGAAGAGATATGGGCATGAAATGAATGTCAAATAACATATAAGGACACGCATGGATATGCGCAAAATAAACAATTCACCTACACACCTAAATAAATTATTGTACTTCTTAAAAGGAGATATCATCCCTAAAAATATGAAAAGTGAGGTTCAATCAACATGTTCCAAAACACATCAATGCTTTTTGGCCAAACACAAGGAAAAGAAGATGGTGGATGCACTTATTCCACTTCAATGCTTTTTGGTCAAACACAATGAAAAGAAGATGGTTTTCAACAAAAGAAGATGTATATTATTTATAGTATGTGTTCTTATAAAAATACAAAATTATTTTAATAAAACAATAACTTAATAAAGCAATAATTGTAATAGCTTCATTGTATATTATCTACGAACACTGCCAGGTTTGGGATAGTGGTGTTCTACAGTGGGGTGTGAAATCTTTGTCTTGAACAAAATAAAACGGTATGAACGTTTGTGTCGGTTCGACCAATTAGTAAAGTGTGTTTTTGGTTTGAATATATTAAAAAAATATAAACAAAAATAAAAGTGTGTTTTTGGTAGTAATATCAGCAAGGCTAGATTACATCATTAGTCTTTCTATTTTTTATTCTTATAATTTTAATTTAATTTTTACACTTTTAATTATATTATAATGTAGCCCATCTGACTGTGTTATCATATTTTGAATTAAAAAAATCATGTACAAAATTACAAAGATTAGAACGAAATTCAAAATAAATTATAGAAAAATTATATCATTAATTCTATAGTTTAAATGAAATATTATTCTAATTTTTATAATTTTAAGGAAAATTAAAGTGCTGTTTCACTTAAATTACAGGAGTAATAGTATCATTTGCCAACTAGAAACTTGTACTTGTACCCCAATTCACCCCTCATTCATGGGGAGCCTACCAAGCCATGTCGCTTCGGGTCAGCAAAGGGCTATTTTGTGTGACTCACTTTAAACCCATCAACATGATTTGCACTTTTCATTATGTAATAACTTTTTAATATATAAGGATGGTTTAGAATGTTCTAAATAAGTATATTTTTTATTTTTTTTATAAAAGATATGTAGAAATGTAAAGAGGTGATACGACTCAAAAACAATAAAATGATAAAAAAAGTGTGTTACAATAGGTCATGCCAAACAAATTCATAATTTATAAACATAATTAAGTTGATGAGATGTATTGATAGTTATAAAATAATTAGGTTGATAAGATATATTGATAGTTATACGATTAGAGATCACATTTATATTAAAAACAAAGTGATTTTGAAAAATAATTCATTTTGAAAATAAAATAAAATTTTATTCAATCATCATGTGGTAATCAATGTTTGATCAATTTGATTTTTACATAAATAATATGTTTGAAAAATAATAGAAAACGAACAATTTAGATAATCTTAATAGGTTTGGAGTCAGACCTAGTAAGAGTCATAGCAACCCCTGTTCTGTACAAAACATAACGGACACCCGATTTCTCATTCAACGGCATGAGATTATGAGTCTCTAAAAAAGTGTTTCTCCAATTATCTCTTCTTATCCATGTTAGCGACCAAAGGCACTTTTTACTCCCAGAAGGGTATCTATATCTCCCACTATATACAGTATTAAAATATCATCACAGTGAAAAAACATCTTCCCTCTCAATGCTCTATATTCTCAAACTGAGAAACATTCAACAAACTCATTCATTTTAGCCTCATTTTATGATATGCTGCTACTGGTCACACAATCAAAACATGTATTCAATGTGTGAATATGCATGCATGTGTACATGCTTGTCAATAATAATCAAGTGATTAGTTAGTGAACTTTCTGGGAAAAGAAATCCTCTAATATGCATTTTAACTAGTTGCAAATAAAGCCTACTTTCTGGTTGCTCAATGGGGACATTCTCTTACTCTCTATCATATAACCCAATTGAAAGCCTAGGAGAGGGAAAGGGACTACATTCAGAATATCAGAGACAGAGAAGAGAACAGAGCAGCGACCCAAAAAGAGGGTCGCGATCTGCTGCCGATCTGCTGCTGCCCAGCGCTGCTATGCCGTTGGCATTCGGCGGCGCGAGAAAGCAAGAGGGAGAGGGAGAGGGACTACATTCAGAATATTAGAGACAGAAAAGAGAACAGAGCAGCGACCCAAAAAGAGGGTCGCGATATGCTGCCACCGAGCACTGCTGTGCCTTTCGCATCCAGCGGCGCGAGAGAGTAAGAGGGAGAAGGAGAGGGAGAAGGAGAAGAAGAAGGAGAGGGAGAGGGAGAGGGAGAGGGAGAGGGAGAGAAGAAGAAGAAAAGAAGAACATACCTGAGAGTGCTGCCGCCGAGCACTGCTGTGCCGTTCTGTGCTGTGTGCCGTTTCAGATGGATGAGAAAATGAGAAGAAGTTAGGTCAATTGCTTGTTTATTCACTTGTCAACAATTTTTGGCAATAAAAAATTTGGTAAAAAAAAATAAAAATTAATTTGTCTTTAAATTATTTGTCTTTAATAATTTGGTAAAAAATAAAAAACTTTGTTTATAGATATAATTGTCTTTATAGAAATTATTTGTCTTTAATAATTGTATTATTTGTCTTTAAAAAATACAAATTATTTCTATAAATTATTTGTCTTTATAGAAATAATTGTCAAATTAATTATTTCTATATTTTTACAAATTTCTATACAAATTATTTCTATATTTTTATAGACAAAGTAATAGATTGGTTCAAATTAATAAATTAATATGTGTATAGAAATATAGAAATTATTGTAACAATTAATATTTCTATAGAAAACAGATTAATATTTGTCTTTATAGAAATAATTAATATTTGTATTGTAACAATTAATATTTGTATAGAAATTATTAATTTGCTACAAATTTCTATACAATTATTACTATAAATTATTTTTATCGACAAATATTTGTAACAGGTTATTTCTATATTTTTGGCAAACTTTGTTTATAGAAATAATTGTCTTTATAGAAATTATTTGTCTTTAATAATTGTATTATTTGTCTTTAAAAAATACAAATTATTTCTATAAATTATTTGTCTGTACCAAATTGTTTATTCACTTGTCAACAATTTTTGGCAATAAAAAATTTGTAAAGACAAATAATTTATTGGCAACCAAATTAATTTGGTTGCCAAAAATATTATTCATATTTTTAGCGACCAAGGAATGTCTATCGCCAAACAAATACAATTGGCGACTAAATGTTCCGTCGCTATAAATTAATTTGGTCGCTAAAAAGTTTTTCGCGCTCCCGCGCAAGAAATTCACTTGGCACCAAAATCAATAGCGACCAAAATTATAAATTTGTCGCCAAAAGTTTATTTTTTAGTGACCACAAATATTTTGTCGCCAATTTTGTATCTTTGGCAACTAAATTTTTGTTTGGTTGCTAAAAAGTGTCACCAAAAATGTTTTTTGTTGTAATGCCTGCCTCCTGATGAATAATTACGAAAGAATATATTTTTTAATTTTGCAACATCATTTATTTTTTGATGTAATTGTTGGTCTTTTTTTGCAATGTCTTTTTTATTTTGTAAAGTAATGTAGTGGTCCATTTATTTTTGAGTATTTTTATGTTCCAATGTAATTTTGTTTTTGTAATGTATAATATTGACTATTTTTTAGTATAATCTTGTATTGGTATTTTTTTTTGCTGAGGTGAATTATATATATATTTTTTTCAATTCTTCAATTTTTTTTTCATTTTTAATATTTGTTTAGCTGGGAATAATGTAAATATAATTTTTTTTTTTTAAAAAAAAACAATTAAAAAAAGGTCACAAAAGATAAAAAAAATTACTAAAAAATCTATATCCAAACAACACTTACAAACTCGAAGGAAAAGTTGGTTGAGATTTTCCAAAATAGCATGTGACTATTGGAGCACCATTACTATAATTTGACAATGAATATATTGCCAAATTATAGAAATAGCAATGCTATTTTAGCAAACTCTATTGAAGATGCTCTTATTGAATCAAAATTTCTCTTTTAAGTAATAAAATATTTTTGTGTCAAATTCAACTAAACACCAAAAAAACAACAACAAAAATATTTTTTATATTTAAAGTCAATTTAACAGAAAAATATTTTTTTTGTTACGTTGAAATAAACGGAGCCAAATTGAATTAGGGCTTTGTGGGCTTCTGCTGCCAAACCCATTGGGTCAATGAAGTTTAGGATCTGTTAGCTTGCAGCACAAGCTCCAGCATTTCTCTTGAACTTATCCCCAAAAAAAGAGTTAAGAAAAATTATTGTAGCATGAAAGTACCGAGAGTATTTGGTATTTGAATTTATGACAGGAAATGAAGATCACCATTTCAATGCATAAATTTATAATACATTATCAAACTATAAAATTAACAGTTTATAAATTTTTACCTTTTTATGAGTTTTAAACCTTTCTTCTAACCATTTTTGGATTAAACATCCTAAAATATAGAGGTTGTTAAGTGTTTGTTTGCTTTAAAGACTGCAATATTTTAAAATGCACTGAAACACGTACTAGTTGCTATGTTCTGACCCTCCACAACTCATACCTACAAGTCCCTTAACACATACTTCACTAACTTTTAAAGGGATGTTGTTATTTTGCCTTGAAAAGAGCATTAATCTTTGAAGATTTTTCATGATTTTTTTTTAATGATGTCTAACATTATTGATCTTTTAAATCTGGTATTAATAAGTATCATTCCCCTAGAATTTTGATATGCCACGTAGTACTCTTTTCCACATAGGCTGGACCAAGTGCTTATCTCAAAAGTTAAAAAGTTGCTCTCCAAGCTCTTTCCCAAGTCATACCATATTATGTTATGTCTCTCTTTAAATTCTCAATCACCTTATTATAGGGTGAATTGTGCTCTCCTGAGTTTCGGATGAAATTGAAGATTGTCCTTGACACGTTAGATTTGATTAGGCCAAGCTAATTTAATTGAGTTGCGCGTTAAATTTCTCTAATTTATCAGAGCTTATATTTCCCCTTGGATAAAGATAATTCGATTAGAAGGGGAAAGAAATAGCCAAAATCATAATGAAAATGTCACAATTTTTATAATATACAACTCATTCGATTTGAACCCATGAAAAATTAATGACTTTTATCGATGAACAAGGAAGATTTTATTTTCTCTTTTCATTGTTCCTCCTTGGGAGAAAATAAAATATTTATTTATCATAATGTACAACCAATATTGTAAGTTGTTGCACAAAGTGTGCACTTTGATGGAATGGAAAAAGTTTCACATTCCTTCATCTCTTTTTGATCATGTTTGGTTAAAAAAAACAAAAAGTCTCTTAATAAGGCAAGCTCTTAGAACTAGAACTAATGACCAAGGCCTTGAGCTTAGAAGAACAATCCTCATTGGCATTTGCTCGTCGCGTAATCGTTTCCATATTCTTGCAAAGACTTTGTTTCACCATACTCTTCATCATTCTTTTCCCTTCACTCACCTCCCTCAGGCTAACTGGTGACCCTAAAACATTAATCCTTCTTGTTTGTGGCCCTGAATGAGGCCCCATTTTTGCTTGTCGTTCATCTTTAAACCATTGTAGTAGTTTTAATGCCCTTTTTTGAGCCAAGGTACTACCCAACAAAGCCACTTCAAGTATCACGGGAACAATTCCGGAGTTAGCCATCTTCTCCCTCTGCACGGAGCTCTGGTGAGCCAAAATCATCAAAATGTACGCGGAAAGTTCTTGGGACTTGGGCTTGTCCTCCCATGCCAGAATCTCTATCAAGCTTTCCGGCACCATTGGATTGTTTTCCATAGCCTTCTTTCCCAACAATGTCACCACCAAGTTCCCCAATGTTGCAAGGGCTTTTTCGGAAGTTTCTTTCACCGAGGACAGCCTCAAGAGGGTGTGGACTACCCCATTGGTGGCCAAAGTCCCTGCATTGTCCAACATGGTGGATAGGTTGTATAGTGTGCCCAAACAGACCTCTTTGGTTTCAAGACTTGAATTAGACTCCAGAATCCCAACTAAAAATGGGAGAATTGTTGTTGAGGTGAGAGGGAATTGGCTGTTGGATAGAGATGAAATGGAGAGTAGCAATTGGGCCAATTCATGCCTCGTTGGCCCATCTAAAACATCCGCGTTACCGGGTAATTTCGACAATAATCCTGCCTCTACCATTAGTGCCTTGTTCCTGGAAATAAACAAGAAATATTTATAAATGGAAGCCTAGAAGTGTTTGAATTTTTTGCTAAAAAAATTGACATTAAATATGATTTTGAAAGCTCAATTGATCAAAAAAAATAAATAAATGAGGACATTTATTTAAGGCCAACCAAAGACCAAAAAAATGTTATTTCATTGCTTTGACTATATGCTAAATTATTAATGAACTAAAAAGGGCCTACATTATATCAATGTAGTTGGTGGGTTCAAAAATTATACACATTGGGTCCCTTAACAACCCCCCCAAAGAAATTTAATAAATTATGCAAGAGGAAAATCATCAAGATAGTGAAACTGATATCTTTGTTTGAGAGTGTAAGGTCAACAAAGGTTGTTTTCATATCATATGAATATGATTTCTCTCTTACAATAAAGGGCATTGTTTTCATGCCGAACAAAGACTAGCTTAATTAAATCAAATCAATGCAAGTCACTTTAGTCAATTTCAAGCTAACTTTCAATTTAAATATTATATTTTTTATGGCGAATGTTAACAAGTGTCCCTATATATTATTTAATGTTGGGAAATGTGTAAAAAGTAACTTGAAAATATTAAAAAGTGTCTTGTGTTTTTCAATTTTTTTTTTTTTTACTTGTGTCCTAGAGTCGTGTTTTTCTAGCATTATTCCACCCCAACTCTTTCTAGTATGCACCATGGAGTTCAGTGCATAGTCAACCAACCCTAAAAGGCTGAAACCTCATTATTCAAATGCAATTTGGTGAATTGGGTTTCATACTTGAAATTAAAATACATTAAGCCAGAGGAAAAGGATCAAGATTTGGAAACTAGATCTTTGTTTGAGAGTGTAAAGTCAACAATGGCTCATGGACCATGATTTCTTTCTTATATTTAATAAAATAACATATTAAGTCTGGAATAAATTAAACCAAGTGGTATATAAGTCAAAGTTTCAAGCCGACTTGAATGTCATATTTCTACAATTAAAAAACGAAAGACTTTGTGCTTCACTAGCATTATTTCACCCAAACTCTTTCTATTATTCACCATGGAGTTTAGTGGATTTTAGCCAACCCTCAAAATTGAAAAATGATCGACTGTTGATAGGTACCATATGCGAATGTCATATAATACTCTCCACCAATCATAAATAAATATTTTTATTTTGTCCCCCAAATATTAAAATAAATATATCCATCTAAAAAATTTATATATTAAAACAAAAATGATAGATTTTACTGTCCAAATTACCAGTCATTGTAAATTGTAAAAGAAGGCACGACTATATGACAATACTTCTCATTGACCACTCTACCGTGAAGTAAGGACATTTTGGTATTTCCGCACTCGTATCTTGCTATCCTAATTTCTATGTGTATTTATCATTAAAGAGAGAAGGTTGTCTTTGTATCTTATAATTTTTTTTATCATAGTAAAAATTGCGCCAACTATGAACAATTTTGGAGTGAACCACATGTACACTTACCTTTTCATTTCTTATTCTTGTTTTTATTTATGGTTCACGTCTCATTGATCTGTTTGAGTGTACCAAATCCTAACAATCACAAGTATACAATAATGGCTCCTCAAAACCTCATTATTCAAATGGAGTTTAGTGGTAACTTGGGTTTTTCAAACTTGTCATTTATTGTCTCTTGGTAATTGAACAAGTTCACGGGCATGGCTTGTTTTGTTTTTGTTCTTGTCTTTCAACTTTATATTGTAATGGAAAAATGCTTCGGACCCCACTGGGGGTCGACTCCCAATGAGGTGGCGCGCTGTGTTTGAATAAAAAAAAAATATATTTTATTTATTTATTTATTTATTTATTTATTTATTTTGAGTTTCAACCAGTGGGGGCTCGCCATCTCACTGGGGGTGCGACCCCCACTGGGGTCTGCAGTATAGTTGATTGTAATGTAGCAGGGCATTGATTTAGACCCCCTTAAAACACATACCCCACAACCCCCTCACACACATAGAGGTTGGGGATTGGGTGAGAAGAAGAAAAAAAAAAAAGTTGACCAATCAAAACTAAAAGGGATCAAGGGAGTCTCAACCTTTATTCAATGTAGTAATAAGTTGTTAAGGTTTTGTCATTTTGGTTATATGTTAATGCTATAGCTAAAAAGTCAAGTTCATCAAACTGCCCTAGTGCTCAAGACATGTATAGCCTTTTTTTTCTTTCCTTCAAATAAATAAATCATTATGAAAGTGGTCACACCATTTTTTTTTTTTTCTATTTCTTTTTCTTTCTTTTCCTCTCTGTTTTCAGAAACAAAAATTATAAATAAAAAATTATTTATTTATTTATTGCTTTTATATTATTTTTATTTTTATTTTTATAGGAAAATAATTTTCCGATACTTCATAGAATAATGTAGGGATTCTCTACCTTTGAATTGTACATATAATAAAATATCACACACTAATCAAAAGATGAAAAATCTTCACGATATTTTTTTCATGATCTCTAATATTATTTTTAGATGAGTTAAGATGTGAATATTTTGCAACTACAAATGCAAATATTTTTTTATCTCACATCTGTATATTCTGTATTAGATTATTTCTATACACGCAACACACCTGTTATGGTTAAGGAATAAAATCAGGGGATGCCAACCCATTCCCGGCAAGACCATTTACAATGTGCATATAATATGGGGTGTTTTGGAAAGTTGGTAAAAAATTAACTTTTTGACTTTTTTAATAAAAAGCTAGATTGTTTTGGATAAAAAAATTGACTTTTTTAACTAAAAAAGCTAAAAAATTAAAAACTGACTTTTTACTGTGTTGCCAAAATGCTCCTATAGATTGAGGTCTATATATCCTCAAAAAAGTCAGTAGCGTTCGTTGGGGTCCATGTTTGGATTTGATTCCATTTGTATGGTTAGTTATGCTCCCAACAAAATATTGCCATTCTATAATATAAAATTTTCATATGAAAGTTTGGCTCCATGGAAGAAGTGTTTTTTAATCAGATGTGATATCTGAATTCTAGGTTCATTATTGCATAACCTAACTTTCATTTTTCTTATTCTTTTCTACCAATTAGAAGAAAAGAAAATTTAAATAATACAAAATTATGTGAAAGACGATGCACACATAAATATTTATGTCACCTATTCATTTTTCTAGTGGAAGTAAAATGACCAAAATTACTCTTATAAAATATATGACATTTCCCTTATTTGAAAAAAAAAAAAAAAAAAATCACTTTGACCTAAGTCATCTACGTGCACAAAACGAACTCTTACTTCTCAAATCTCAATGAAGTGCCCAATCTACGTCACTATCCATTTCAATTTAATATTTTTAAATCAAACACAAAATTATCCTTTAAAACCCATCTTTAAAAATAAAAATAAAAATTCTCCTTTGAAAAATCATGACTTTTGACAGTAGGGTGCTCTTAAATATATGAGAAATATTATATAAACTAACAAATTTTATAAAAAAAAATTATTTATTACTGTATTATTCAATGATCAGATATGCGTCTCATTCTGTAAAATATTATATTTTCATACAGCCGTGATTAAGACCCCCTCAGATTTTCACTCCCACCACCCACACACACGTGGGGTTGGTGAGTGGGAGAAAAAAAAAAAAAAAAATTTTTTTTTTGAGCAATCAAAAGGCAAAAGGGGTCGTGGGGGTGACTTCCAAAGGGGTCTAAGTCTTTTTTTATTTTCATAATACATTAATAATAAAATTTTAGTTTCTGAAATATGACTCATTTCAATAATTTTGTAAACTTATATCATTAAATAAATAAAGAAATCTTTATAAATTTATTAATTTTTATTGCATTTGCTTCAAATGCATACACTCAATTATGTTTTACAAATATAAAGTGTGGTGAAAAAAAATATAGAGTGATTGTATTAAAATCTAACAAAACCATAACAATCAATGAATCAAATATTAATTTTCAAGCAACACAAAGAGAATCATAGTTATTATTATAACTAATTAACATAATAATAAAAAATATATATTTATATATTAAATAACTTACGTGTAAGTTCCATTAGCAAGCTCAATCAAGGCCTGAACCGCCACCCTCCTCCTCCGCCACCCAGCACCGTCTGCCGCCGCTGCCCCAACCATCGCCACCAACGGCGGCACAACACCGAGCTCCTCCGCCAACGACTTTCTCATTTTCAAGTCCTCTTTAGCCAACCTCCCTATCTCCACCGCCGCCATTTCCTTCTCTTCCCACCTCCCAAAGTGAAGCTTCTTCACAGACCTCTGCAAAACCACCAACCCATCTTCACCCTCATCACTTTCTCTCTCCTCCATGTTTTGATGACTATCAATATCGAAAACTCTTGGCCGATCGGACGGTGGGTATCGCTTGGTATCGGCCTTGAGGTGGAGGAGCCGTCGGATTCGGGCTAAGAATCGGAGTTTTTTGTAGGATAAGAGCCTTGGAGAAGAATCAGACATGTTTGGGGGTTTTTGAAGGAGACAGACAGACAGACGGACAAACAGACAGAGAGAGAGAGAGAGAGAGAGAATATACGGATCAAAGGCGACAAGAGGGAAGAAGACTTTGAGGGTTAAAACAGAGCGAGCAGCGAGCACATGGACACTATGAAAAGTGCCTTGTTTTTTGTATCACTAAACTGTATATAGAGGATGGAGAATCAAAATATACCCAAAATAATAATAATAGTAAAAAAAATACTAATAGGACAATGTCTTTTTTCAGGAAACTTAGAGATTTTTTTTTTTAATATTTAAAAAAATAATTTAGTAATTGATTTACTTTTTAAATTATTTAAGAAACTAACCTGTTTTTTGAAATCACATTTTAAAAATATAATTTTAAATTAAAAATCACATTTTCAATATGTAATTTTAAGTTGCAATCACATGTTCAAAATATAATATATCTTAATAAAGTCTATGTCATCATAAAATTACATTTTTAACATACGATTTCAATTTAAAATTGTATTTTCAAAATGCGATTTCAAAAACCAAGTTAATTTTCTAAATAGTTTGAAAAGTTGGTCAATTCTCTAAATTATTTTTTTTAAAGAATATTTTTTTAAAAAAAAAAACTCAAGAAACTTATGGTGTACGTGTTCATACTATTTAATCAATTATTATTTATTATATATTTTATATTTTTTAATTAATTAATATAAAATTATAATATCTCACTTTCTTCATCAATCATAATATCGTGCACACACTCCATATACACCTTATAACTAAAAAGAAAAATGACATAATTTTAATTTTTTGAGTCATAATTAAAAAAAATAAAAAAATGTCATAACTAAACATAACATGAGACATAATTAAAAAATTCATGAATCATAACTAAAATACTGTTATAATTAATTAAAAATAAATAAATAAAATAACATAATTAAGGTGCTTATAATACACTTTTTTTTAAATAGTGTATATTAAAATTTCTCATTTTTTTATTAGACAGCACCATTTGATTATTATATTTTAATAATAATTTTACTGCATCATAAATTATCAATTCTACTCCTAACCTTTTAAATTTTAACCCTAATCCCTCCCCCACCCCACCCACCCCCAACAACCACCTACTATCCACCGTCACTACGTCTAGCCGTTGCTCTCATTCCTTTCCTAGCTCCAACTGCTAACCCTATCCCTTCCTTATCTTTCTTTGGCCACCACCTTCTTCCTTCTTCAGCTCATTCCTCTACTCAGGACTTTCATTCTTGATGAATAACAATCAAATTTATGGTGGTGGTGGTGGTGGTGGTGGTGGTGGTGGTGTATGGTGGCTGAGGTATAAATAGAGTTAGGATTTGAGGATTGAGATTAATTGGGTATTAAGTGATATATTTAAAGAAATTTGACAAAATTTGAGATTAATTAGCGAAAATCAAAAGAAGGCAGGGTTTGAAGATAAAATGTGTGCTAATAGCAACACCCAAACTATTATTATTATTTTTTTTTTTTTGAAGAATAATTGGAATCCCATTATGCCCACATCTATACTGATATTGCTAAAATGCCATTCAACTTCTTTTTTTTTTTCCTTTTTATCAAGATTATAAGGTGTTAGTTTATTAGTAAAATTATATTATAACTAAAAAGGTTAGTGTTGTTTCATCGGCTCGAACCGCTGACCTTCCTCTCACCACACCTTAAGATGTGGCTATAAACAAGGGTAAATATCGGCCCGTTGACTTGTCCAACCCTATTTTTCAAGAGATTGGAAAGATTATTTTAGCCCATAAGGCCGAACTGGGCTAATATTTTTAACCTCGAAATATTAATGGATTTTGGCTTAAAATTTATACTTTCAACCCAACCTGGCCAGCTATTTAATTATTTATTTATTTATTTATTTATAATATATTAAAATATATATATATATTTGGAATATTTTATCTTTATTAATTTTATTGAAACTCGCATTTGTAGTAATATGTAATTGAATTTATTTAAGAAATTTTTTAATTTATACACAAAATCTTTCAATTTCTAATAATATCAATATATTTATTTAAGAATTATAATATGCAATTTAATTTAATTATAGAATGTTTTAATTTTTTTTAACATATAGACCGATAGATGGATTTGAGATTTATAATTATTTTTTGAATTAATTGGACTTAGACAGATATAGAGGTCCGATGTTATAGCCAAGCCGAACTTGATTCGGATAGATACAAAGTCCTTTCTTATGTAGTGTCGGCTCGGGCCAACATTTGTCCACCCTTATCTATAAGACAATTGGGCTAAACCAAAAATCTGTCATTCAAGTCTGGTATGTCAAATTTAGGCTATGAAAATAAAAATTTATTAAATTAGATTACACTCTTCCATCCAAAGTTTCCTTAATGAAGTGACATGATAAAATGTATGTAAAGAGAGTTTTGAAAAAATATTGAAATGAGTCAACTTTTCAAATTTTGTTTGCCACGTCATTCAAGAGAGTTTGAAAATAAAAAATTGTGCAAATGAATCATTTTTCATAACCACCTGGAATGGTGGCCTGATGGAGAAAGCAACTTAACTCCATAGGCTTGACCCAAGGTCAAATTCTGGGAGGAGGTGGAAGTGCTCTCTTTGAGACCCCCCTCTGTACTCCAGTTCGAACCCTCAGCGGTCTATGGCCTATAGTTAAGCTCCATTGGTGTCTCGATAGTAGATCCCTTCCTTTGGGTTGGGTCAAGCCAGGCTGCCAACCGGTTAACCCGGGACCTGGGCTTACGGAGGCAGTGATGACACCTCAGAGCCTCCTTTTCCTGTGATCAAAAAAAAAAAATCATTTTTCATACAAATGTGGGTAGAGTTATATTTCAGATTTTAAAAATGACACTTATAGTATTATGGCTTTAAATGTTGGCAGATTTGATAATTTTTTATATGTATTAATGAGCCAAATTTATGGCATGTGGGAATCAGGATATATCATCAAGGCTTCTAAGATTGCGTTTATTTTTTTAAGTTTGCCTTTATTAATGGTGTGTTGAATTTATTGGAAAAAAATAAAAATAAAAAAGGAAAATTTCGGTAGTACTACATGCATCAATTAATATAGTAACTAGTGTACTAACACTAATTATGATATTATTATTGACCTCACTCATTATACAAATTACAAATACTAAAAACTTCTAAAATTGTGCCAATAACATTATTTGAAATACCAATAACATTATTTGAAAATTTTACTTATAAATCTCATTTCAAGAAATGGTGATCCATTTAATTTCAAGGATTTTCTTATATACCAAATAGTCCCATTGATTTTGAAAAAGTATATTTAATATATTATCTGTGTTTTTCTGTTGTGCTAGAAAGGTAAGATACACAATCTATGATAATCAAATTTTAGATGAATTTTTATATGAGAATCTTTTTTATTTAAAAAATATTTTAAAAATAATATAAAAATTACTTGAAATATGAGATTCTTCAAACATTTTAAAAGAATATAAGATTCTTTAAATATTTCAAAAGGAATACAAAAACTCCTTAGTAAACTTTAGACAAACATATAATTTCAAACTGTAACACTCCAAAAAAAAAAATCCTTACTGTATTTTTTCCAAACATAACACTCCAATATAATATTTAAAAAAAACAACTTAGTATAACATTCTAATGCAACACAAAAAAAAAAAAAAATTTAGTGTACTTTTTTCAAACGTAAAATCCAAAAAAATGATATGAAATTCTTTAAACCATTCCAAAAGGATAATGGATTCTTCAAACCATTCAAAAAAAAGCACAAAAATTCTTTAGTAAGTTTTGCACAAATGTATAATTTCAAACTGTGAATATTACATTTGAAAAAAGCATACTAAGGAGTTTTTAGTATTTTTGTGTATGTTAAATTGGAATGTTACGTTTGGAATTACATTAATTGGAATGTCACATTTGGAAAAAGTAGACTAAGGATTTTTTTTTAGTATTACATTGTTACTTTTTTGAAAAAGTACACTAAATTTTTTTTTTAGTAAGTTACATTAGAGTGTTACGTTTAGAAAAAGTATATTAAATTTTATTTTTTTTAGTGTTACGTTGTTACTTTTGGAAAAAGTATACTAAAAAATTTTTTAGTGTGTTACATTGAAGCATTACATTATTTGAGTGTTACATTAGAGTGTTACGTTTTTGTTTGTGATGTCGGATTTGTTCGAAAATGATGGAAAATCCAAAGTTTATATAATGCGAATTGTCCAAATGTGTAATTTTATATTTGAAGAAACCCATTTTTGTCTCTAAAAAATTAAACCAAAAATTGTAAGTGAGTACCTTTTTGTGTAATTTTCATTTTAATGGGAATTTTGAGTTCATAAGACAAAATGAAAGACTAAATAGTTCACAAGATCACATCTTGAAATTTATTTGTGTGTCACCTAAAAATAAAAAATAAAAAACTAAAAGGATATGTTTTAGAAGAAAAAATTAAAAATATTTTTTAAATTTTAGCATAAAATGAAAAATATTGACACTCTTCAAACACACACACACGCACAAAAATAAATAAATAAATAAATAAATAATGGAAAAGAAAATACCACGGCGGTATATCATCCCTAAGTTACTATCTTAATGCATCACTATTGACACAAAAGTTATCTAATTAAATAATTATCGATATTCGATTAATGTAATTTTTTTCACAAAAATTATTCGACAAGTCCTATATATTAAACAATTATAATCATTGATGTAGGCTTTGTAATAGATCCATTGAAACTCAACAACACTTTTCAGTCCGATTTCAAATTAGGGAGAAGCCTCCCTTATTATATAACTATAACTTTTTAACATTTGTTGCCTTTTCTATTTTTCAAAAATATATATTTAAATGAACAATGATTCAAAACTATGAGGGTGTCGAGTTTTTTTCGACTTACAGTTTTCCAAATTGAAGAAAAAGAATTTCAGCCCAATGCATGGATAGAAAATCTGACCAGTCAAAATACAAAAGCTTATTATGGAGAGTGAAATTTGTTTAATTATATATTTGTTTTCCCACAATACTGTCATTTCGGCCATGGAAAACAAAATATCATTGGTTAACAAAAAAACAGGAGATAAATTACATTCAGTGTGTTTGGTTTAATTCTCTAGATTAAGTTTTTCGAAAATTGAATTTTTTGTTTTTGTGTTTTTTTTTTTTTTTTTTTTTAGTGAATATTTTTAAAATTTTAAGCATTTTTTTTACTTTTTTAAATGCACCTTACTTAGATGTATCTAAAAAGTAAAAAAAATTATAAAAAAAATATTTTAAAAAATTAACAAATACATAAAAATATACTAAATTTCGTTTTTTTTTTTTTTTTGTATTTTTGGTATTTATTGAATTTTTAAAAGATTTTTTCACAAAAATTATACTTTTTATGTGCATTTATGTTAAATGTGTCTAAAAATAAAAAATAAAAACTGTTTAAAATATTAAAAAATTCAGTAAAAACAAAAAAAATACAGAAAATAAGAAAGTAGAATTTTCAAAAAACTGTTTTCAAAAAAAAGAAACCAAACAAGTTGATTGATATTTTTAAAGTTCTAAAAATTACAATTTCCTTTTTGATATTATCAGATTGGCCTAATTTTTTCTATAGATGACATATACTGAAAACTTTATAAAATAAACGATTTGGATTATTAAAATAGAATATGCAGTGGCCTCACGAACCTCTCAAATTCAAAGAAATCCAACCCTTTATTATTTACTTGTATTGGTCATTCTTTCATCGTTGAGGGAGCATTGACCAATACCCACAAATATATAATAAAGGATTGGACTTCTTCAAAGTGAGACAATTTGACAAGTCTGTGAAATCCATTACATGTCCTGTTTTGATAATTCAAATTCTTCGTTTCCTTAATATATATCATTCATAAATCAATCCGATAATCATATTATATTTAATACTTTCAAAATATTATATGTCATCATTTATTTTATGATTATAATAAGCACTTTTAATATCAAATAATGTTTGGACCTTGCAATTTGGTAAGAGACCACGTAGTGATACCGTCCGTTTTAGACTGGAATCAACCAACAAAACAAAACCAATTTTGAGTGCACCACTTCACTTCGACACACTCATCACCACAATTGAACAACCCTATAAAAGATAAATCACGCATATATTTTTTGAAATTTATTTAACATATAAATTATTTTTTTATAATTTTAAAAGTTATATTTTATCTTTTAAAATTTTTAATTTCATAAAAAATAACACTCTTATTAATAAATTATCAAATCAATTAATAATTTTTAATAATATCAAAATTTTATTTCAATTACTAATTTATATAATTTTATTATTATATAAGAAAACAATTAAAATTTTTATTTTTTAATTAATTATGTTAAATAAAATTTTTTGATAATCAGATATTTGTAATTTTTTAAATTATAGGGGATCGTATTTTAAACAAATTTCATAGAATATATTTGTAATAAAATTTACATCTCAAAAAATGAAGTTTTATCATAAATTCTCTTTCGAAACTTTTACCTGCATGTAATTGTCAAAATACTTCTGAACGACTATCTAGAAAAAATAAATAAATAAAATCAGCTTATTTGATTTGAATTTTTAAGATTTACTTTCTGAAAAATTAAAATTTTTTGTTTTCAATATATATATATGTATATAGAAAATGTTTGAGAACCACAATTTTTATGGCTCAAATGGTTCAAAATTGTCAAAACAATGTCGTTTTGACAATTTTAAAGTTGTTTTGTACTCAAAACGACGTCGTTTTAACAATTTTGAGCCATTTGAGCCACAAAAATTGTGACCCTCAATCATTGTTGTATATATATATATATATTTTTACTAAATTTTTTTAATATTTGAAGTAATTTTTTTAATTTTTAGATACATCCAACATAAATACACTTAAAAAGTATAATATTTATTAAAAAAAATCTTTAGAAAATTCACTAACTATCAAAAATATAAATACAAAAATACAAAAATTCAATACATTTTTCATATTCTTGTATATTTATTGAATTTTTAAATTATTTTTTTATAAATATTTTACTTTTTAAATACATCTAAGTAAAGCGTATCTAAAAATAAAAAATGTTTAAAATTTTAAAAATATTCACTAAAAATAAAAAAATATAAAAAATTCAATTTTTAAAAAATTGAATCTAAAAAATTGAACCCAAACACACTGATTCTTCTTAATCAAGAGGATCCCAAGAAAAGTGAAATTAACCCAAACACACTGTTCAGTCATCCCCATGGGTTAAAGATTTATCACCCTTTTAGGGGGGCAACAAACTATACATTTCTTTATACTGTACTCTGAATGGAAATACATATGCCTTAACAGATGATGTCATGTTGGCTTTTAGTGTGTGCGACAAAGAACTGGTAATATCTTCTGAATGGCAGTTATTAATTAATCCTAACCTAACATATGAGGCATCATCACAAGCCACTAACTAACATGCCCTGTGGGTATAATTTAAAGGCGTAATTTGAAGCTTGTGACTGACACAATTGGTGCGCCCAAACACTACTAACCCAAAAAAATAAAAAATAAAAAATAAAATAAATCTACTAACATAGTGTGAGCTGTAACACGTGGGATATATAATGAAAATGGAACTCAAAATGGTGACACCACTAAACAAAGTCTAGCTGAGTTTGATTGATTATGAGAGATGAGGACTTAAATGTCCACAACCAACAACTTCATTACCAAATTGGATACATGATTTGATTTTATTGAATATATATAGTAACATTCACAGTCACATTTAACTTAATAATAATATATATAGAGTTTGGAATATCTCCGGTCTACTTGCGAATTGGACGCGTTGAATTCAAAACCGTGAGTCTACCATGATTAATCGGATATATATGTATATATATATATACATATCAACATCCATAATCACATGACTTAATCATATATATATTGGATTATCTCCGATCTACTTGTGAACTGGACATTCAATCCCAACCCATGAGCCTTTCATGGTTTTTTTTACCGATGATTTGTTTCATTCATTTTTTAGACCCTTGTGTAGATTGTACATGCAAAAAAATTTGATTGATCTGATAATCCTAATCACATGACATCATCATCATATATATATATATATAGAATTCCCCATATAGGTATATGATGATTTTGAGAATTTGATTGAAACCTTTTTATTTGATACTAAAAGTGCAGACCCCACTTACCTCTCCACCTTTGGGAAAATGACTATGAGGTGGTGGTGGTGGTGGTGGTGGACTTCCCTTCCTAGTCTTGTGTGGATAATTGCTACTTTTCTGCTTTAAAGAAACCTCACTTGAAGCTTCTCATGAGTTATTACATTTTTTAATTATTATTCACTATTCTCTATAACCAACGGAGAAAAGATTGAAGAGTTTAGATTATAAAAAGTGATTCATTTTTTCAATGCCACATGGAAGGCCCTATTATCCTATTTTTGTTTGCAAAATTAGTTAAATTACTTATTCTACGTGGACTAATGTAAAATTTACTTTACAAGTAAGTAATTCCATAGTATAAACGTAAAAATATCTAAATTTGTTGAGGATGGTGATTCGGGATTAATAAGAACACTACTAACAGGATGGGCGTAACTGACCTGATTCATTTTGGTAGACTGAGTAAGAGACTATCAATCCAATTCATCCCTTTTGCGCGATCTCATTGACTGAAAAAAACACAATGTACATATGTCAAGATGATAGTTCGATCAAGACTAGTACATAAATTTCTAATATTTCTATAGATGGTAAAGTGAGAGCGAGCATCATATCATAATAGAAAGGTGAGTAAAGGGGACCATCAATGTCCAAATAGCGAGATAAGAGGGATAGCATAGATGCAAAAGCATTGTATAATCGGGTAAATTACAAATACACTGCTGAGGTTTGCTTAAAATACAGATTACCCTCTATAGATTGAAAAATTATCAATACCCCCTTATTAGAATTTTTTATTTAACGGAAATAACTAAAAAAATGAAATTCATAATTGCTCTCCTATACAATAATAAAATTACCTAAATTATTAATTGAAACATATTTTTAATATCATTAAAAACTGTTAATTGACTTGATGATTTATTAATAAAAGGGGCGATTTATTATGAAATTAGAAACCTTATGGGGTGGAATGTAATTTTCAAAATCACAGAGGCGATTTGTATTTTAATCAAATCTCAGGAAGTGTATTTGTAATTTATCCTCGTATAATCTAACAGATTAATAAGTCACTATGACTTTAGCGCAAATGAAACTAGTCCATTTTTTATTCAACGTTTAAATTTCAAAGTCAGAATCAGAGAAACAGCTTAGCTTGCCAACCTATATTGGGCTGCCCAACCATGCCTAAAATTAGAATATCTTGCACTGTGGTTTGTGGCCATGGACCAAGGTATTTCATGTAGTTTTTAAAGCTATTATGTTGCCCTGGATTGTTTTGCTTGTGTTTTGTTTTTGTTTTATTTTTATTTTTGGGAAAATACAAGCTTATTTAGGTGTCATTTAATAACGTTTACAATTTATTTTATTGTTTACAGAAAACATTAAATGTGTTTATGCTTTTTTTGTTAAAAACGAAAATAAAAACACAATTGGTACACATGCATTTTAAAATAAGTGACAATGAATGGCCGGAGGGAGTTGTCAGTGGAAGTGGTGGCGAAGGTTGTTGCCAACGGCCAGACGGGGTGATTACTGGAGGTAATGACCACAAGTGGTTATCAATGGTGGAAGTGGTGGCTGGAGATGTTAGCCAGAAGAGGTGATGAGTGATGGATGACGACCAAAAGGCGTGAGGGAAAAAAGGAAGAATGAAAACTTATTTCCAAAACAAGAACAACTTCTTCTTTTTTTTTTTTTGGTTACAAGAATTTAGTAAAATTTGTCAATTGTTACAATTTTTCAGCAATGAAAGACACTCTACGAGTTTTTTTTTTTAATATTTTTTATAACAAATTTCTTTTTTTTTGTGAACATAAATAAAAAACTAAACACATAAACCTTATCAAATGAGTCCTTAACAAACTGCTTTTGAAAAAAAAAAAAAAGTTGAATTTTTTTTTTTTTCTTTCTAAAAAAATGTGTTTTAATTTTCAGAAATTTTCTTTTTTGGGCAAGTTTATCAAATGAGTCCTTAATGAGTTTTATTAATGTTTGTTTTCTAGATTAATAATGTTTATAAATGTTTTCTAGATTAAAGGGGAATTAGTAGTTTCATCTCTCGATTATTTTGATGATTATATTAACTTAGACAATAGAATGCCCTGAATAACAATTATTGGTTCAATCAATCATAAAGGTCCAGAAGAAACTCTATATTGAAGGTGAAACTAATCAAGAAAGTGAATTTTGATTGCTTTCATGCTTTAATTTCTGTAAAATTGGCAAGTGTATTGCAACATACTAAATTAAAGAAATTAAAAACATACCTTAAGATTTCAACACAATCATTATCATTGTTGTCATGGTCGTCCATCTCATCATCCCAGTCCAGCTAAAAAGAGCTCGCTGACTTCATGAGCTCCGTTCGTCCAGTGAGATCTTCAAGAAAGGTAGGATGATTAATGGCTTGAAGGACAAAATCCATCCCTCTTTCCCAATATTCTGATACCACCTGGACAGTACAAAATTCAAAAATATAATAATAAAAAAAATTCAAAAAAATCATTACAATTTCATAATGCTAGAAACTTAACAGTGCAGCAACAAGCAGAGCAGGTTTTTGAGGAGTGACCAACGATAATCATCTGAGAAAACTGCGAGAGCAATCCTCGAATTTGATGGGGTAAAATACCAAGAGGTTGTTCAGTGCTTTCATTATGAGTAGAGTTGGCAAACTCAGCTTTGACATATAACCTGTAGGGCAGTAATGACAATGTAGACCAAAATTTGGAAGGAAACTTATATTAGATTTGGGCCTGTTTTGTGCAGTAACTAAAAAGTTAATAATAAAAAAACATAAGATAAAAGCACCCCACTCAGCTTTTAGATAATCAATTTTTTCCCCTATTTTTGAAAGTTATTTCCACCCCATAAATTATAAGCAAAAGTAGCACCACCAAATATGCTAAAACAGATTCCCGTTATTAAAAAAAACAGTCAATAGACTGCACCAAACAAGAAATTTTACACCAAAAAAAAAAAAAAAAAAATCACTTAAAGACAAAAACAAATTCCAAACCCCACATGAACTTTCCCAACAACAAAAAACAACTTTTTAAACATTTGTCAAACGCATCAACTTTGTTAACAACTTTATCCTAAAACAGTTAAAAAGCTACTAAAAGAGTATTTGCCAAGCCGACTTTTCTATCTGCTAGTTTTCTCAAAACTCAAGAAAGATCAGCAAATAACTGAGCTTTGTTAACGTAGTTTTTTTAGGAGTTACCCATGAGGGTGATGCAGAATCCCTACTAAAAGTTCTACTGCAAGGGCTGAAGCAATGGGAGCAAGCCCTGGCCACGTAACTGTGCATTGTTGATCCAAAGTGCAGTTGGCAGTTGACTGCAAAAAGAATGAGTAGTCAGTGCAGTGATTAATATGCATGCAGAAAACTTTAATATCACACAATTGCAGTTACAAATATTACATCAATAGGGGCAACCACATCATTGCAGAAGTAACAACCCAATCTATGCTCTCTGTTTCTGTCTATCTCTGAGAAATTTCTGATTTCAGAAGATGAAGTATTCACAGCATTGCCTTTGAAGTTGTGAGTACTTCTGAGAGGACCGGCACCATGACAAATAACCAAGAAGCTGTCGAACACCAGAGCTGCAGTTACAGTAATCTGAAGATAGAACACGATTGAATAAATGAACTATTAGGAGTTAGGAACACTAAGAAAGATGTGGTCCAAATTTTATTGAAGAATTTGATGCCAAAGTTGACAAAAAAATCTCAATTTTTACCAATGGCATAAAGGACATCTAGGAAGCACGGACACGGACACAATATGATTTCAAAAAAATAAGGATAGACAAACGTGGTGGGGATACAGCAAAAAAATATTTTTATATAAATATTACATCTATAAACTATTAAAATTAATGAAAACTTACATTAATTTAACATATTTAAAAAAAAAAAAAAAAACTATATCTAAATTAGCTAGAGACTAGGTCTGTGTTGCATTTGGCTCCAGGAATCGTTGGAAGTCAACCTCTCAACTTCACAACTATGGTTAGATCTGTGTTGTGTTGTTGAGGTTTGCTATGAATTCTATTTTTTTTTAAATTTTAATTCAACCCTCATGTTTTCAAATATTATAATATGATCCTCAAAAATAATTTTGAAAAATTAAAATAGGATCATGTTGTATCCTGAATCGTTGGAAGTCAACCTCTCAACTTCAAATATTATAATATGATCCTCAAATATCATGTTGTATCAAAAAATTTAAATTTAAATTTAAATTTAAAAAATAGACACTACATGGCGTGTCCTATACGTGTCCATGTTTGACATAGCTACAGCACCTATTTCGAAGTGTCAGTGCTTCATAGAAGGACATTGACCTTGTTAGCATTGGCACAAAGAAGAGCTGGGAGCCATCGACTTTCCCTTGTATCAGTCAATAAGAAAACTGCATCATGACAATCAATTAAATTTTGTAGGTGTTTGCAATCCTCAAGCACAATATTTTCTTCATGGCTAGGCACCGGATGCCCGGGCATCAGAACAGCCATCACAACACCTTCAGCTTCCTGAGAATAAAACCAACACATAGGGATAGTTTAAGGGAATCAATTTTCTCAGGTTAAATTAGGTTGAGAAGTTATGTAAGGGATAAAATTATTTACCACAGCCGGAAAGATTTTCTCGAGACTTTTAACTGCTGCTGGGGCTTTAAACTCACCACCATTAAGGCAGTCATCCAAAGTATATAGGGATTGCCTCAACAGATTAGACATAGCCACCCTGCCACTGTCAAGTAGTGTAATTTTCTGGACAGTGTTATCAAAGGCGATAGGCGCACCAAGGCGCCAAGGTCTCCTGGGACCTAGGCTCAAGGTTCAAGGCGCAAGGTGAGGCGCAGGCTTCATCGAAGTGAGGCACCCCTTGTACGGAAAAAAATATATAATTTAATATAATTAAATAATTTAGGGTTCAACATAAACAAAATGAAATGTTAAACATTTAGTGTTTTTTGGAGATTAGGAATTAGGGCTAATTATTCTTCTATCATTGATTTGGGATTAAATGCCCAATGTATTGGCAACTGTAATAAGAGTAGGGATCTTTTGTAGCTACATCATATTAAATCAATTGTCAAATTTTAAACAAAACCAATTAAAGTAACAAGAAAAAAAATCCTCAAGACGCAAGCCTTGGGCCAATCAGGCGCCTTATCACAGTCGCCTGGCCTGGAATACTATAAGGCACAAACCTTGGGCCTGGACAGGACTTGGGCCTAAGTGCACCTTATCGAAGTCGCCTGGCCTCAAGGTTCTAAAAAGCGGTTGCGGTCGCCGTAACGGTAGCGGTGGAGCGGTTGTGGTTGCGGGGTGTAAAGGCCGTAGCGTAACGGTTGCGGTAACCGGAATCGTGAATTTTTTTATTTTTCGTACAATTTAAAAAAAACTTACCAATACGCACATTTTTTTTCCATGATCATATTTATTGGGTTTTAAAATAAATATTGATTAATTTTTATAATTTTTTAGTTTTATCCAATATATTTTATATTTTTAAATCATTACAAACTGAGTTTTTTACATTTTATTTTAATAATTAATGACTTTATATTATATAAAAAATCAATCACTAACTATTATATATAAGATAAATAATGACAAAAGTAAGAGAATAAATAAAAGCTTAAATATATATATATATATATTAATCAAGCCAAATAGATAATGACCACACTTATTATTATTATTATTATTATTATTATCAAACAATATATAGATAGACACACACAAACAAAATGGTTGAGTGATAGCAGCTGAATATAATAGTATAAGTCTTACAGATTCAACAAATCAATAACATGTTCTTCATCTTCCCTCTTCTCTCTCTCTATCTCTTGTTCCTCCATCTTCCCTCTTCATCTTCCCTCCTCTCTCTATCTCTCTTCTGCATTTTCAACTTTTTTTTTTCAAAAAAAGCAATTCGGAACCGTTACGTAACGGTGCGTAACATGCCGTTACGGCACTGTTACGACCGCTATAGCAGCCGCTATAGCCGATACACCTGTGAATCTCAATCACACCGCAAAAGCGGCCGTAACAGGTGGCGGTAACGACCACAACCGTTACGTAACAGCGTTACGTAACGGTTGCGGCCGCTTTTTAAAACCTTGCCTGGCCTAGGATACTACAAGGTGCAAACCTTAGGCCTGGATGGGACTTGGGCATAGGCGCATGTCTAGGCGGGCCTTTAATAACACTGTTCCGGACGCCCCAAGCCTGCAGTTGCAAATAATTTTTCATAACCCAGGCAGCAGAATAAAAGAATTTTATCATAAAATCTCATTCACTCACCATAAGCATCCGAGCAACCTGGCATCCAAGTGTACCGGCCAGAGAAGGTGTTTAAGTCCAAAGATGGCAAAGCACGCCATCTCATTAATTTTAAATTTAAATCTGCAGCCAATATTGCTAACCTGTCAACGTTGTAGCTTTAAATGTTAAAGGATGCAATGGAATAATGCCCTTATGGACTATGGAGCAACAATCTCAACACATACCTAGCAGATCCATAGATTTAGCTAGGCTAATACATCTTAATAACTTCTTCCCTCTATTATATATATTATTGATTGATGAATTGATTGATATTGTGTTATGTATTACAACTCCTATATATAGAAGAGAAGGTGGTAGTAGGTGTAGTGTAGTGGAGGTGGTAGGTGAAGTGGGTGCTAGTGGAGATGGTAGGTGGAGGAGTAAATTGGTAAATTCTAACAGCCCCCCGCAAACTCAAGGAGGATAGAAACTAACCAACTTGAGTTTGGAGAGAGGAACAAAACAAGAAAATACATAAAAATAAAAATAAAAAAAAGATAGGAGACACTGTATGGTCGTGTCAGACCGTTGGTGAAGACACTGAAATGTGGTGCCATAACGTGGTAGAGGACACTGTATGGTGGTGTCATAACGGTGTAGAGGACACTGGATGGCGGTGTCAGACCGATGTAGAAGACAGTTTATGGGGTCATGTCGGACCGTTGTAGAAGACAGTTTATGGGGTCATGTCGGACCGTTGTAGAAGACAGTTTATGGGGTCATGTCGGACCGTTGTAGCAGACAATGTTGTGACAGTTGTTGTGACAGTTTACGGAGTCTTGCTGGACCCTTGTAGAAACTAACCGGAATCTATGTCGGGACAGTTTACAGAGTCTTGTCGGACCCTTGTAGAAACTAACCGGAATCTATGTCGGGACAGTTTACAGAGTCTTGTCGGACCCTTGTAGAAACTAACCGGAATCTATGTCGGGACAGTTTACAGAGTCTTGTCGGACCCATAAAGGAGCTAACCGGAATCAATGTCGGGACAGTTTACAGAGTCTTGTCGGACCCTTGAAGGAGCTAACCGGAATCAATGTCGGGACAGTTTACAGAGTCTTGTCGGACCCATTAAAAAGTCGCACCCTCAAAAGGTATGCCCAATTTTTCAGAAGGCGTGCCATCAAAAGGCGTGCCCAATTTATCAAAAGGTGTGCCGGACATGATGGCGAGGCACGTGAGTGTCTTGGTTGGCGTGCCCGTTTGTCGTCTGGCGTCAAGTGGCGCGCGATACGCGTGGCTGCCTTGGCTATTTAACCAAGACGAAGGCTGAAGCTGAGGTAGAAGCTGAGACAAAAAGACTGAGAGAAATCTCTGAAAAATTCTTCGTTTTGCTGAGAAAGATACTTTGTAACACTCTGTAACACTTTGTTGCTCAGAAAATGGCCTCGTCCTCGTCTTCCCGTGGACTGCTCACCCTCTTTCCCGACCTCAATGAGTCAACAAGAGAGAGAACTGGTGCGGTGGCCAGTGAACCTCAACCAAACACCTCTGTGTTTGCTCCGTTGA
This sequence comes from Camellia sinensis, assembly GCF_055761805.1. Taxonomy (NCBI): domain Eukaryota; kingdom Viridiplantae; phylum Streptophyta; class Magnoliopsida; order Ericales; family Theaceae; genus Camellia; species Camellia sinensis. The sequence continues at coordinate 36,482,230 of NC_138969.1, read as the reverse complement.
ATTTTCCGATGCGGTCGGTGGAGCAAAAAATGGCGGTGCAGACTGATATTGAGGCCAATCAGTATACTCTGAAGTCATGCGTGGAAACCATGACTGCGGTCACAAATTTATCGCACCGGCTGCAGAGCAGGACAAATGAGGTGCAACAGTTAAACTCCCAGCTGGCTCTGCTCCAACGCATGTATAAGGATGCGCGAGCAGAGATAAGCGTGCTAAGGGCAGAAAACAAGGAGCTGAAGCGGAAGGCCACCGTGATGTTCCGATTTGGAGGTCCTCCATATGCTGCAGTGGAGGAGTATGGGGGAGTGAACGTGCTCGGTGGCGTAGAAAACACGGAGGCAGCACCGTCAAGGACTGCCCAGGACGGAGGCAAGAAGAAAAGACCGGCGGCAGAGTAGAGATGAAAAATCCCACTGTTCCAATTTGTGTTGGTTTGGTTTTGTTTTTTTTTTTTTTTTTTTTTTTTTTTGGCAAAGAAATAATAATGAAAAAAAAAGATGAAAAAAAAAGTGAAAGAAAAATAAAAAAGAAAGAAATAATAAGAAGAGAATCACGTGGGTTGCTTGTAATGGAATCAGAGAAATGATGAAAGTGGGTTTAGTGGATAGAAAAAGGGATGAGAGAGAGAGGGAGTGGATTGAATTAAAAAATAAAAAATAAAGAAAAAATAATGTTATCAGAAAGGGCATGTGCAAAGCTGTGTCGTGGGCTTTGCAAAAAGTGTGGTTTATAATAAAAAAATAAAGTGTGGTTTTAAAGTAAGGGTTGGTGGGTGATAAAAAAAGAAAAGCTGGGTTATGCTGGGAAGATCAGAGAGTTTCCTGTCCTGGTGCAATGCTTGGATCAATGCTTTTCTTTCTTCAAGGTATTCTGTACACATCACTCGAATGAAATCGGTGAGGACGCATGAAGGCAGGATCTTGGGCGGCTTGTAAAACGTGAGTTGGACCAACTCCCTCATCTTGTCAGGGGTCTGCGGCAACAATATGGTAGCAGCATCATCTATACTCTTGACCTTGAACAACCCATCTTCCATGTCCTTCTCCTCCATGCACACCCCAGCAGCTCCTATCACCAGCCGCTCCACCGCCTCCGGAAACTGCGCCGCCATGCTGTACCCAACAAATCCGCCATAACTCAGTCCCACCACAAGCATGCTCCGCGCCACCCCGTATGCCTCCATGGCCCGCATGATGCTACGGGCCTGGAATGCCTCGGTCCTGTCGGGCAGGGTGGTGTAGGAGTCGCCAAAGAAGAGCAGGCCAGGGACGTAGACGTTGAATTTGGAGGAGAATGGAGATATGAACGGGTTCCACTGCCACATGGCGTTGATGCCGTGGATGAGGAGAAGAGTGGGCTTGTTGGGTTTGTGGGACTGGGGAATCCAGAAGTGCATGACGGTGCCGTCACCGAGATCGGTGGTCACTAATTTGAGGCCTGCCTTGCCGAAGGAGTGCCTGTAGCGTTGGTTTTGCAACGCTGTCAAGCTTATACACTTGCCCATTCTGTACAAATATTCAATCACCAGACCAGACAGACTCTTTGCAAATTAATGATGAGATCTTGGAATCAAACAACAATTTGTGACTCAAAATTGGGTCTGGATTTCTGGTGATTTGAGATCCGGCGGACGGTCAAGGCAAGGTTGCCGCCCGCCGGAAGGCGAAGAACACCAAGATCTTTAACTTTGCTCTGATACCATGTAAAAAAATATATATATTATTGATTGATGAATTGATTGATATTGTGTTATGTATTACAACTCCTATACTATGAAGCACGGACACGGACACGGACACGCATACGGACACTGACACGGACACGGGACACGTCAATTTTTAAAAAATGGGAACACGGACACGGCAGGGGACACGGCAGATTTTTTAATTTTTTTATAAATATTTTTATTTTAATACATATTAATTATTTTATTTATTTATTATATTTTTTAAATAATATGTTCTAATTAATTTTTTTATTTTATTTTATATACATATTTATTTATTTTTATTAATATGTATAAGTATAGATAATATAATAGTTATATACTAATAATAACTGTGGCATCCTTTATACTATTATAATAATAATACTTTCAGTTATTATTATAATATAATAATAATAGTTATATTATATATATATATATATGAATCCAGCAGAGCAGATTATAATAATAGTTATATATTATATACATATATGAATCAGCAGATTAAAGAAGACGCGACTGAGAGAGAGAGAGGAAGAAGCGATCGATCGCGATCGCGATCGCGAGGGAGAGAAGGTGAGAGAGAGAGCTCGTCGAAGTCGAAGGGCGACTGGATCGTCGAAGTCGAAGGTGATGGAGGTCGCCGGCGAGTGACTGGACTGGATCGAAGTCATGGAGGTCGCCAGCAAGTCGACTGGACTGGATCGAAGTCCAGGTTTGTTTCAAGACCTTTACTCTGCTCCTTTACTCTTCTTTTTGGCTCTCTGTGTCCAGATTTGGACACGCGTGTCCAGATTTGGTGGACACGCGTGTCTCCGCCGTGTCTCCACCGTGTCCCCTGTAAAAAAATAATTAAATTAAAGGGACACGCCACCCGGCGTGTCCCGTACGTGTCCCCGACGTGTCCCCGTGTCCCCGGCGTGTCCCCGTGTCAGACACTGCCACGGCATGAAATCTGCCGTGTCCATGCTTCATAGCTCCTATATATAGAAGAGAAGGTGGTAGTAGGTGTAGTGTAGTGGAGGTGGTAGGTGAAGTGGGTGCTAGTGGAGATGGTAGGTGGAGGAGTAAATTGGTAAATTCTAACAAGTTCCCATTGCACGGCATTAGGAATATGAAAGCTATCTTTCCATCCTAAACAAATAGTGTTTGTGTTGGGAAAGCCAGTGCTGAAAACAATTTTAACTGTAAAAAGAGAGAAAATTCTAATTAGAAGAGAGCTGTTACCCAAATTTTGCCGCTCTACCTTGTGAAACTGATATTAAGGCTTCACCAACAAGGGACAAGCCCAGATCAGCAAAACCACAATTCTCACGGTAGCACAAAAAGTGAACTTTCTCTAGTTCCATCTTGAACAAATAAATGCAAGGAAGTTGCAAAAAGGCCAACCAGGATTACTTGGAAGATGACATGGGTCGTAAAAGCCAAAAAGAAACTGCCAGCAACATGTAACTTAGCTTTGTGGAAGAGACATCTAAAACTTCAACATAATGTTTAACAGGACTCAAGCCATTGAGGAATTAAACAAAGACCGTATTTGGTGCAGCTTATTGAAACTGCTTATAGCTTTTCTAATTTAGGAATTTGTGCTGAGTATTTGGTGTAGTTTCTGCTTATAGCCTATGAGGTAGAAATAGCTTAAATAAGCTTAAAAAGGTGATGATGTGAAAGCTTAAATTCTACTTTCTGATTATCAACTTTCAACTTGAGAAAAGCTGCTTCAAACAGGCCCAAACTGTCTTATTCATTTCAATTAGCAAAAACTAGTATAAGTTTACAAAAAATGCGAAGTATGTGGACATACCTTATGGGAATCATGTTGGTAGGAATCCCAGTCCTTCAGATGCTTGATAGGAGCATGTGAATTTCAATCAAAAAAGACCCAAAAAAGCGGCACATCTACGGCAATCTCATATGCTTTAGGTTCTCCACATAAAGTGCAAACAAAACAAACTGCAGACAAATAAGGTATAATAACTCGGGACATTTTACCTGCCGTTGCACTTGAGCTACGCCACTCATTACACGCTGCTGATACCGATTCAGCCTATACCCCACAAAAATAACCTTGGTGTCAAAATTGATACGAAAAGTTAAATACAGTACTTACAAAAAATACTAACATTTGCCTCACCTCCTCTAGGCTGAGGCACTGGGAAGCTGGCCTCAAATCAACCTAGGTTGCAGGAGGATCAAGCGACAGAGAAAGGAAAGCAAACCAGTAATGAAAGGTCCACTTTTTAAGGTCTGCAAATGATATAAGAAGGAACCTTGAAAGTACTGCACTGTCCTCCTCAGCCTTTCCAGAATGAATCTCCTCCCATATCTGATATTCAATGAGATATATACTTTTAACAAGAGAAGCATATTTTAACATTTCAGCCAACCTGTTTTTCCAAGATTACAAGTAGGGGTGTTCAAAACGACTGATGGACCGGACCGGACTAATCAAAATCATACTGTTTGGTTTGTTTTTTTGGAAGGATGGTAAGATTTCGGTTCAAAGAAATTAAGAACTAAATTGCTAACAGTTCTGTTCATGGAGTAAGACTCTAAAGAACCGGAATTGTTCCTCATTCTAATAAAATTGTATTTTTTATTATAATTAGTATATAATATAAGAATTTTCGGTTCTTTACATGTTTTACAAAAGTTGGTTCGGAGAATATTCTAAGATTTTGAAGTATGCTTGTTAATGTTTTGAAATATATATATATTGGCAGAATCATTTTTTCATTAAACTTGATATTCTGGATATAGGAATTAATTTTCTAGCCTTCAATCGTGGAACCGAACTGGAACCAAACCACTTTTGCGATTTGTTTCTGGTTCAGTTCCAAAAATTTCGGCCTTGTTTGGTTTGTATTTGAGAAACATGTTTTGAGATAAAAAGTATGAAAATTTGTTTGGTTTGATTTTTTTTCAAAAGATGTTTTGAAAAATTATTTTGAGAGAGAGTTTTGGAAAAAGTGATTGATTTGATGTGTATGAGAGAGAGATTTGTTTGGAAAATTTGTAAACCAAACAAGTTTTGAAAAAAAAATTTGGGAAAATTTGTTTGGTTTGATTACTTTTGAAAACTTATTTGTAGAGAATTTTTCCCAAAATTTTTTGAGAAACACAAACCAAACAAGGCCTTCACGTTTCAGTTTGGTTAATTTCTGGAATCGCAAGGACTAGTTTGGTTCCTGGCTCACCCCAAAACCGAACCATACTGGCCTGTCAACACCCCTAATTATAACACCTACTTTTTTCTGTTTTCCTGCTTGGGATGGTGAGGGAGCTCGGCAAGATTCAAACCTAAGACCATCCCAAGCCCCTCCACCTGAGCCATGGCCCAGCACCACTTGCAAATCTACTTAAAGGCTGTGGAACTGAAATACTTGTTGACCAATTTTACAAACTCACCCCAATGATTCTTAGACAAAAGGAAATTCAAGTATAAATCAAGAATAAAGCCTATCTGAATAAAATACCTTCTTCGCTTCTGCCTTTAGCAAGCTCTGTTTATCGAGGGCTTGAAAACCCTCCAATGTATTTGTGTTGTATAGAATGCCAGGGACAGAGCATTTGTTCCTGTCACCACGGCTTCTTGTTATTGACAATTGAACACATGGTTCAGGTGGCAACGATTCAGCACAAAGAGTTAATGGATTTGATAATTGAGAATGTGAACAAGGTGCCTAGAAACCTGCCACAAGATCATTTCACTTCTCAGGTACATGGTCACCCATCAAAAACAAGCGATTTGCATTTATTGATTTATAGGTCAAGTTAATGTTAACATAAAATTTATGTTGATCAAATTTTCCATGAAGGTCTAAGATTAATTTATGACTGGCTTCCAGCCTCCTAGGTTGTTACATGGACTCTTCTATTTCCCCTGAAGTACTTGTGTCCACCGGATATGACAACGATAAGGGTGTGGGATATGTGTTTGACATCCGAACCCAATTTAAACACTTGATTTCTCTAATATTTTACGATATTTGCAGAAGAAGCTTAGGAAAGAAACATTTATAGCTTCTCACATGGATGAGCAATGGAAATTCCATATTCTCTTTAATCCTATTTAAATTTAAGTATATTTCTATATAATTTACATCTTATCTAAAAATATTATATGGTATGCATGCAATATATATGCAGCATGTCATGTCCCCGTATCCATATTCAATTTTTGGATACATATCCCAATATCCTAAGTTGAGGGGGGTCTTGGTATAAATAATTCTTTGTTTTTTTCAAACTAGTTTCTAATTTTTCAAAAAAAAAAAAAAATTCATAAACACACAAGTTATGAAAACTCACCCAAACAAATACTTTTCTAGCTATTTCAATTTCAACAAAAGAAGACAAGAATTCAAAGAAATTGGTAATGAAAATGCCATACTCAACACTCAACACTCAACTCAACAAATTACTAACAAAATGCCAATCCATACTATAACTGAGAATTTCCAATAATTACTTCATACAATCAAACCATGATAGAAGAAAATTGAAAATTAAAAAAAAAAAAGAAAAAAAATCAAATTAGGAGAGGAAATAAAGAAGCATAGATACAGATAGATACCGGTAATGGAAAGAGGGGAATCGTCACTTCCAAAGAGATTGAGCTTCAATGATGATAATCTATGCCAGAAACCCTCGTCAACAGCACTCTGGAATGGTGCGAATTGAAGAACACTTCCATTCTCATTTTCCTTCTTCATACTTGCTGTGCTTCTTCACGTCTCGATGTGATGATTTTTTCAGTGAAGTTGATGATTCTGTCGCAGCTTATTTGTTGATTGACGAACAAAAAGAGGTAACAATTCAAATTCAAAATCAAAATCAAAATCAACATCAAAATCTGCATTGCACTGAGATTTTAGCAACTTTCGACTATCAATTTATTTGATTGGCCTTACACTTTTTTTAAATCAAAATCCTAGGTTAACAAATCCTAGGTCACTTAGAAAATCTAATTAGATTTGTGAAAAGAAATGGAGAAAAAAAAAATTGAAATTTAAGAAATAATAATTTGATAATAAATTTTTTTTTTTTTTAAGAGAAGTTACAAAAAAAATTTTAAAAAATTTGTAAAGGATTGATTTTTGTAATAAAATAAATCATAAATTTTTTGTTTTGTCAATTTAAATGTTAATTTTTTTATTTATTTTTAATTTAAATTATCTGTTTGCTTTCATTAAATAAAATTTACTGACTAAAATAAATTTTTTTTTAGACAAGTTTACTTAAAAATATGTAGATAGATTAGATTAAAATTAAATTAAAAAAATTAAGTTTAAATTAACAAAATAAAATTTTCAGAATTTATTTTTTTACAATGGTTAAATTTTGAGTTTTTTTTTTTTTTTTTTTTTTAATTTTCCCTAATTTTTTTATCACTGTTTTGTATTAGGTATTTTGTAATTTACTATTTGTATTTACTAATTATTTAATAATTATATTTAAATAAGAAAATTAATCATCCTATCCCCTTTTTTTTCTTTATTTCTTGGTTAAATTCAAATACACTTATTGAGATTTGTTTAAAATACATATTATCTTTATCTGTTATAGTTCTGAAAATTATAAATACTTCATAATTAGAATTTTTTATTTAACAGAGTTAATAAAAATAAAATAAAATTCCTAACTACTATTTTATACAATAATAATATTATATAAATTGTTAATTAAAATATATTTCTTATATCATTAAAAACTGTTAATTAATTTATTAATAAAATGGTTCAGTTGTAACGCCCCAAAAAAAATACAATGGATATAATAATAAGAAAAATGCTTGGGAGCACTAATTAGTGTTCCTACTAATTAGGTGGCAGTGGGTCCCGCCATTAATGATGTGATGTTTTGGTCTTGGAGTTGTGTTTTTTTTTTTTTTTACTTTTTTAATGCATTAGTACTATTAGTGGTGATGTTTTTAGTGGGATGAATCATTGTTGTAATAATAATCAAGGCTCTTAAGACCAATGGGGGTTGGTTCAAGTGGAAAAGGACTTGGGTCGCTTAAGCAAAAGTCTTGAGTTCGAGCCTTTGTGGATGCAGCAAACCCCATTGGGAGAGGATTCCGCATATGCGCCCGGCAACTTCCTCGACGGATTAGTCCTGGGTCCAAAAAAACCTGGGGATACCGTGGGAGACCTTAAAAAAAAAAGGCTCTTAAGAAGTACCGAAACCATCCCCAACACATTCTATTACATGATCTCAATGTTTGTACAAAATAATCTCACATGCGGTTATACATTCAATGAATCTACAGCATGTAGAACATTCAATCAAAAATAAATAAATGCCCTCAAGGGATTTACAAATTCCCAGGCTTAAGCCCGGTTGCACAAAAGATGGTTTTTCGAACCCATACATACATAGCCCTTGACTTACAAAAAATATGGTCACAACAAAATAGAGCCTCGTGCTCTCAATACATATATCCACGCCCTAGTTTGGCAGATTCACTACGTCTTTTCCTGTACCAAAATCTCATAGGAGTGAGCATAAAGCCCAACAGAGAATTCTTAACAAAGTATATACATTTTATACAAACTTCGCAGAATGAAATGCACATGTCATGCTATGTTTTCTTGAGTAAAAATCACATTTTTCACCCTTCGAAACCATCATGCTCAATGACAAATTAAAATCCCAATATTTCAAAGTTTAATCCGTTTCATTCGACGAGACAGTAAATACGACTCAGGTAATCTCTAGGTTGGTGTCTGCAAGTAGACATAACTAGCACTACCAAAAACCCACTTTACCGGTTACTAACCAGAAGGGAAGTAATACCTCCTCCGCGCATAGTTTTGATCTTTCACCCCGGACACTCAAGCCAACTTAATCAATTTCATCTACACCTCCTATCCGGACTTACCACCGTATTTACCCCAAAACAATTGCATGAAAACTTATTTCACAACATGCTTTTCTCAATGCAAAAGTTTTCAAATCCAATAATCGAAATTTACTACAATTAAATGAATTGAGATGAAAATGCAACAACATCAATGCAATGCAATATCCCTTCCATTAACAATTCTATCTCATGATTTAACCATGAAGATCCATATCACCAATTTCCTTATTTCCAAGGTGATTTCACAAGAGAACCATCTATCTAACCAAGTTCATCAAAAATAACAATGTTTCCACATTTCTCTTATTCTCAACACATTAGTCATTTTAAGACTAAAACAACATTGAACAACAACTTCCAATATCAACACATTTTCATTTTTTTTTTCCTTTTTCATGAAACCCATCATTATATATATATATATATATAAGAAATTTCACCATTCTTTACTCTTTTGGCACACAAAATAGTATTTAGGCAATATCAACCATGTATTCTCAACACATTTTGAAAACTCTCAAATTTTAGGTTTTTCTCACCACAATAACACACACAAATCACTTGCGAGAATTTCTTCAAAAAAAAAACTAACTCTTCTTCAGTCAATGTAGTTCAAGCCCTCAAGGAATTATTCCAAAAGAGACATGAAAGCAAATCTACTCCCACACTACCCACATTGTTGAGCCAAACATCAAGTTTCAAGATTCACGAGAGAAACTCCGAAAATTTAATCAAAATCTTGCAAAAATATACATATAACTCTAAGAAATCCCCTATCTCAAGTTTGAAGAAGAAAATGAGATGAAATCCTTAAAATCGATGGTGTTAAAACATGATCTTCACCACACACAACGAAGCCCTCACTTAGCTCTCCAAAGTTTGTGAAGGATAATGGATCAAAACCCCAATAGATTGTAAGAAATTAAGAGTTTTTGGTGTTTTCATGGAGGTTTTTAGAGAGAATGAGCAAAATGATTTTAGAGTGAGAAGAATATGTTTTAAAAGTGATACACATAGTCCAAAAGAGAGAAAGAAAACAGAGTTTTCGGACCCAGGCCCGTCCTGTACGTGCGACACTTACCCCCGCATATGCAGAGCGTGCCTCCCGCACATGCAACCCTCATTCCTGCACGTGCGGCTCTCCCATTTCGCACCTCCTCTCGCACCTGCATATAATGCAGTAAGCAAGCCCAAAATTCCCCTTTTTCCTGCACGTGCGGCCCCCATCCCGCACGTGCAGCTCAGCCCTTAGCCCAAAAAATTTTCCAACTCAAGTGCAAAACTCCCGGATTCAACTTTAAGCCTCCTGAAACAAATGAAACTCAACACCAGATAAACAACAGCAAGCATTTTGAGAAAGGCTCCCAAACACAATAAACCCAAACGGTTAACAAGGTTCCAAGTTAAACTCGTCACTCTAACAAGGGCAAACCCAATGCAAACAAAGAGAAATGAGACGGATAGCATACCCAGTCATCACAATTTGTTAGGCGATTAGAAATTTGATGGGACATAATGTAATTTCAGAACTATATAAGATAATCCATATTTTAAACTACTCTTAGAATGTGTATTTGTTATTAATTAGTAATAAAATTATTGTATTAATGGCACTTAAACATTTAATTTAAGCGATGTTTGATTTTGACTTTTTGGTTAAAAAAACACAAAAGACAAAATTGGTTACCTAAGTCAATAAGATAAAATGTCACATTCAAACCATAATCATTGCACTTTCTCTCACAAAAGTTAAAAAAGCCAAAAACAAAAACCAAACGAGGCAAAAAAAGTCAGGCTAAAATAGTCAAAAAGCTAAACTATTAGCTCTTCCCAAACGAAGATTTAGTTAAAATTTTGAATACTGCAAACCCATCTACTTTATTTTATATGAGCCAGGTTAGAGATTATATATTCTTTCTTAATTTGAAAAGTAACTTAAAATCATTCAAACAAACCCTCATGCGTTCACGGTTCAATGAAACTGTTCATGAAAAGAATTTTGACTGCGATGTAGAGGAGCTGTCCTTTGATGAGAACGAAACAAGCTGCATGATCCTAACTAAAAAAGAGGATGTAGATATGAAGGAGGAGAAAAATGGCATCCCTTAGGTTAAAATCCCAACAAGCTTGTTGAAGAAAGTCAAAGAACCATGGGAAAATTGTTTGATAGTCATATTATTGGGGAAAACTATAGGATATAAGTTGTTTATGGCCAAAGTCAGCAAAATCTGGGGTCTGCAAGGTGACTTCGAAGCCCTAGATATTGGCCATGGTTTCATTATAGTGAAATTTGATATGATGGAAGATTATACTAAGGTGTTCACAGGTGGACCCTGGGTAGCCATGAATCACTATGTCACTATTCGAAGATGGCAACAAGATTTCAAATCGGATGAGGCTGAAGAGGATACTACAGCCATGTGGGTGCGATTTTCTAATCTACCCATCAAATACTATAATGAGAAAGTCCTATTCCATATCGTGAAGGTATTGGGGACTCCACTGAAGATTGACATCAACACAGCCAAGGCAGCAAGAGGATGGTATGCTCGGGTTTGCGTTGAAATGGACCTTCGCAAGCCGCTAATCTCCCAAGTCGCGATAGGTAAATATATCTACAACGTTGTATATGAACATTTGCACTTATTCTGCTGTTCTTGTGGCAGGGTTAGACACCGGAGGGAAAGCTGCAGTGATAAAACCTTGTCGGAGACAACTCTACAAGGACCAGGTGCCGCTGGGAATGAAGAAAAACATGAGGCATCGCACATCATTGATCCCAGCCCAACCAAATTTGGGTCATGGATGACAGTAACTGTAGACACCCCATTTTTTACCGTCCTCAAGACTTGGATGTCATCGTTTGAACACTCGGTGATCATCTATGTTCGTGTTCATTTGGAGATCCCGAAGGACTCGGCTGCGCGCCTTGCCTTAGGATCTCTCGACTTGACTGTCTTTGTGCTTGGTTGTGGACCAAGGACTTGTGGTTTTTGCACCTGAAGGTAGGAAGTGGCTTGTTAGCCATCCCTTAAACCCACCGGCCGTGGCATGAAGCCACCGGCCTTGTTTTCTTTCTACCGACCAATTTTTTGGTCGGTCGGCACAGATATTTGGTCGGTCGGCCCTTTATTTGACCGATTGTCTCTTTTTCTAGCCGGTGCCTCCTTTTTGCCTTTTTCAGGCATTTTGCATGCCAGCTGTGGCAGTTGGAGTGGACGGACTTGTCCTCCATACACGTATATGGAAAACTTGCACCCTTTGCACCTTTTTTGCTCTAGCTTCTTGGAGAAGCTTGCACCCTTTGCCTTAGCTTCCTTGAGAAGCTTGACCCCCTTGACCCCTTTTGTTTAGCTTCTTTAAGAAGCTTAGGTCTTTATCTTGCTCTATATAAGAGAGTCTTCCCTCTCCTTTGAAGAGGTTCAGCAAAAACCAGAGATATATGATATATACAACTTTCTCTCTCTATATCTCCCTCTCTCTCTCTTCATTTGTGTGTGTTAGAGGGCCTAAAAAGGTGTTTTGTTCTTAGTTTTGCACTAAGGCACCTAGTATTACACCATACTTGGGTTATTGAGGTGTTGAGAGGTTGTTCTTAGAGCTTTTAAGCTGGTTTTGATCAGAAAAGGGGCCTGAGTTGCTGTTCTTCAAGTGTTCTTTAAGGGTGAGCATAATTACTTTATATTCTTACACTAGCTTTTAACCCACTTTGCATGCTGTTTTGAGCTTTGTGTATAACTGATAAAAGTTCTATTTTTTGATGTTTAAGATGTTTCATTAAGGTCATTTTGGTGTTGGGGGTTGACCTCCCCCTCTTAGGCCTTGTTTGGCCCCTTTTGTGCCTTCTTTGTTGAGCTTTGGAACCTTTTGTGTATTGGCCTTCTCACCACTAAAATCCAGTGGATTTTTAGTGGTGGTGAAGGGGTCTTGAAGTCTTGTATAGGGGAGGGACACCCCTCTCCCTTTGTGTCTCATTTGTTAATGTTTTTGGTTCATAAGGGTAGCATACATGCTTAGCTTTACTTAGCTCCATTTCAGAGGTTTTTGCGTGTTATTTGGTCACATTGTACCTCTGTTTTTGGTCGGATTGATGGTCCATTACATGCATCATACACTTGTCTAGTAACCCCCTTTATTGTCATAACATGTGTCATGCATTTGCCCCTCTATGCTTGCATGTTCTAGCTTGACTTCATGAAGCTTTTGGTCATATTTCATCATGCTTGAGGTCTGTTGGGTACTGATTTGATCATGTTTGCCATGTTTGGTATAGCCACCATGCATTTTAGCTTGTGAGCCTTGAGTGTGTGAGTCATTAGCATGCTTTAGTTGGGTTATTTCAGTGATTTGGAATCATTTTCCATGCTATTTCAGTCCATAATCCATGCTTGTATGCTTGCATTCATCATCATTTCCATGCTTTGAAGAGATGCTCTTTTGTGCCTTAAAATGAGTCATTGTGCATGCCTATGTGTTTGAGGCTTTGGGCTGCCATATCAGTGGATTTTGGGGCTCCTTTTTGCATGTTAAAACTCTATTTTGCATTGATTAGTCCATGCCATATGTGGTTGGGGTGGTTATAGTAGAGTGCCCTCTTTGTGGCCTTAAATCCCCCTTTGTTTTGCATCCATTTCTTAGCATGTTTTAACCATGATCTATGCATGCTTTAGTCTTGTTTTGGAGTGCCTTAGGACTGTTTTAAGTTATTTTGGTCCTTTGGGGTTTGGTTGACATAGCTATGGTTTGGACCCCTTTGTTGGCTTCAAGTTTTGGTCATTGTTGCATGCCTTACTTGCATAACATGGTTGATTTAGCATCACCCTCTATACACTTTCAGAGTTTAACATGTTGGTCTAACGTCCATGTTTATCATCTTTTGTTTGTTCTTGAAAGTTACCTTTTGTGCCTTAGCTTTAGGCCCATTGGTGTACATGTTTGCATGAGCATTTATCTATCATTTCCATCACTTTTGGCCACTGTTAAAGGCAAGGCTGAGGCCTGCCCTTTGCGGTTTAAGCCCACCATTACATGTTTGTTACATGTTTGTTGCATATTTGGTTCATTGTGTGTTGTCACATGCTAATTCCATCGCGTATTGTTGCATGTTTGGCACATTGCAAACTTGCAAGATACGTTGCACCGCATTTGGCATGCTTTGTTAACTTAGCCTCATACTGCATATTTGAGTCATGTTGCATACTTGAGCCGCATTGCATACATGCATTACATCTTGCTTGGTTTGGGGTGTCAAACCATGCATGAGGAATGAGATGTGTTCGTACTTAAAATGACGAAACACGTCTCAATCCTCGGTCGCCAATGCCCCTGATCACAACATGATAGGGCGTGAAGCATTCATTTGTTTTGTTGCATTCATTTACATTGATTGGCAAACTTGGTGCCTTTGGCCATCATGCATCGAGATGCGAGATTGGTGGCTCGAGGACCAAGGGCCACACTTCATTGAGTCCATAACATGATAGGGAGTGTGGCCATGCATACATTGCTTTGAAATTTCCTTGCCATGCACTGTCTGTCCACTACTGGAGCAAAAACAGGATTCTACAAGAATAGATGGCCGGCCGACCACTTTTAGTGCCGACCGACCGTCAGAGTCCAGCCGATGACCCAATTTATGGTCGATGATCACATTTACATGGTCGGTGGTGCTTTTCATTGGCCGGTGGCATTCCAAAATGATCAGGGAATGGTTCAGAGGTGCCTCAAGAATTTTCACATCCCTCAGAGGTGCAGAACAGTGCAAACAGAGGCAACAGTGGCATGGTAACGGGTTTTCGAGCAAGGCAAATCGAGCATGCATCATCCACGCATTCTGAGGCAGAGCTACGGCGGTCTCTTTAGTTTCATATTTAGGCTGTTTTTGTAATTAATTTGTTAATTAATTAGAAGTTTTGTAATAATTAATTAGCTAGGATAGTTGATTCATTATTTGGCCTGTATTATTCTTTCAGACCCTCCGAGCGAGGGCAATTGTGTAATAAGTGTGTGTGAATATGTGTATGTCTTCCAACTCCCACTTCTTTCTCCCTTTTATTTACCTACTTTCAATGGTTAGTATTAGGGCATATTTAAATTAGCATACCTTATGCTATGCATGCGTGCATTCATTCATTTGTATTGCATGTACCGAGCTCGGCGCATCATACTAACTGCATGGTATTTCAATTCCAAGTTGAATACATGTTATCTGTTGCATTTCATATGCCATGTTTAGAATAGCCGAGCCTATCTAGGTTGCATTTTTGCATGTGTTACATTAAGTATTTCAGCATAGTTAGGATTCATGCATGTTCACTAACTAGTTTCTGTTTTGGCTTGGAGTACTAGGTAAGCATTTACGCTTTAGCATCCTTGCATGTGTGTGAGTGTTGCCATGATAGCATGCTTACCATGAGGCTATTTGCGTATGTGATATAACTGCCTGAATGCCTGTGGGTGAAGGTTAGATTGCTTGAATTGGGACAATTCATTGAAATTCGTATTTTAGCCTACTTGCGAGTAGCAAAACTCAAATCATTTTTCCGGACAAACGGATATGCAATGCTTTGTTCCAAATTAGGCGATCTAGTCTATACTTGTTTTGCTGTGCGCATCACATAGTAATTCTAGCTAATTAACCGGAATTAGAACACATGTGTTTTCAAAAGCAAGATATCATGTTTAGTAGTGGCCGATCTTTGATCGGGCGAGCGGGGGTGCTCATAGCTGACCTTCCCAATTGTACCCAAGTTCCCGAGCCGAGGCAACTTTGGTGATGACGGACACGTGGCCTTAGGCACGAGTCAGGGTTTCCTAAATTCCCCCACAATAAAATATTTAGGTGGCGACTCTGTATCTGGCAAAACAATCCATGTTTGGCACTTCTTTCTCAAAAATCTGTTTTCTAAAATGATTTGTTGGACTTGGACTCTTTGATGATTCATCGGTCTTGCATTGCACTCCGCGAGATTAGATACAAGACCGTGACATTGAGTTCAAACTGTAGTGAGCCCCAAATAAACAAAACGGGATTCCCTCCCGGGACGTTCGGGGACGTCTACAGTAACCAAGTCTAATAGGAAACCAAGAGGCCCAAGCCCAAGAAACGACAACACTCAACAAAGGAATAGATTTGAAACACTACAAGAAGGAGGAGAAGACCCTAATGATATCAAAGCCCAAGCAAGGAATGAAACAGGCCGAAGAGGGAAAGCCCAACTGGAAGGGCTTTAATTATAGAGCTAGACCATATGAGAGGAAAAAGGAGTCTAACAACTCTGAGATAGCTAAAGCGAAGAAACTAAACGAGATTAGACTGGGCAAGAAAAATGATACTTGCATGGAGATTCCAGATTAAGGAACAGAACGAGGGGTAAGTGAGACATCAATTCATCAAAACCTTTCAGAGCAAGAGCCTACTTCTCTGCCAGTGGTTGAGGGCAACCAGGCTCCTAGCCAGGTCAACGGCCCATTTCAACCACTCCATCTCACATAATCTATAGAGAGACTCACTAAACCCAATATAAGAGAACCTCCAGATAAATATGGAAGAGAAATGAGAGAATTACCCTACGGAGATGCACACCATGACCGAGAACATAGTGCTAGAGTGCTTAACACCAGACAAAGAAGTGTTTCACCTCATCACCTCCGAATGGTGGAACGAAGGAACAAAGCTGAGAATCCAACCGTGGCGACCAGTGGATACAACCCAGATATGCCACTACATCTCAATGAACCCT
This sequence comes from Camellia sinensis, assembly GCF_055761805.1. Taxonomy (NCBI): domain Eukaryota; kingdom Viridiplantae; phylum Streptophyta; class Magnoliopsida; order Ericales; family Theaceae; genus Camellia; species Camellia sinensis. The sequence goes on along the minus strand of NC_138969.1, from coordinate 36,465,918 downwards.
CAAAAGTCGATGGAAGTGAACCTTCAAGCCATAAGGGGTTACCTAAAGCTGAATGATCAGGAACCGTTACCCTCTCATAATATACCTTCCATGGATTTGTTAGTTTGGAACTGTAGAGGGGTAGACAACAAGAGATTCAAGAGGAACTTGAGAGAGTTAGTCCAAATCCACAAACCTGATATTATTGTGCTTATGGAAACCAAAGTTGAACTTATAGCTATAAGAATGTTCTTCAACTGTATGGGGTTCACTGCTTCAACTCATGTTGACCCTGTTAGCCGGAGTTGAGGTATTTGGATGCTTTGGAAACTAACTGTGGTAAACGTTCGTGTTGTTGAGGCCAATTCCCAACAAATCATAGCTACCATCTCTCGCCAAGACTATCAAGATTGATTACTTTCGGCTGTCTATGCAAGCCCTAATGCAAGGCAAAGAGATGAGTTTTGGGATCATCTTCAGGCACTTGCACAAACTATGAAAGAGCCTTGGCTAGTAGCTGGTGATTTTAATGATTTCACATCTGCTAGTGAAAAAGAAGTCTCTCCAAATCCAACACTCAGAGCCTATATCAGGATCGAAGAAGAAGTGAGAAATTTAATGAGAGACTCAATAACTGCAAGCTCATGGATTTAGGTTACACTGGGCCAAGACTGACTTGGAGTAACAATCGTAAAGGTTGGGCTAATACTATGGTGAGACTGGATAGAGCAATGTGTAATACTGAGTGGAGAATCATATTTCCAGAAGGATCTATTCGAAATCTTCCTCGTACGTACTTAGACCATTCTCCCATGATAGTGTTCACTCAAGGTAAGTCTCCTTTCAACCCTTCTTATAAACCATTTAAATTTTTGGTAGCTTGGATCACTCATGACGATTTCACTTCTATGGTAACTAATAGTTAGGGTAAACAAGCACCCTCTCTGTGTAAGAAACTTGAAACTCTAGCCCAAGATGCTAGTCTTTGGAATAAAGAGATTTTTGGTAACATCTTCAGAAGGAGGAGATGGTTGTTGGGGAGAATTGAATGGATTCAACATTCCCAAGCTCAGCATTATTCCCACAATCTCCATAATTTAGAAATTGACCTGGTGGATCAATATAATAAAGTTTTTAATCAAGAAGAGCTTCTTTGGTTCCAAGAATCCAGAGCCAGATGGATTACTTAAGGTGAGAGAAACACTCGATTCTTTCACCTTATAACTCTGGCCAAAAGAAATAGAAGGAATATTGAGATGCTTAAGAATGATAATGGGGTTTGGATAGATCAACCTGACCAGCTTAAAGACTTGATACTCAATCATTTTACTAACCTTTTTACCTAGACCCTTAACTGCTCTCTAGACCACTGGAACAACCTGGTGGCCTGTAAGCTGAACATTGAGGATAATACTGAGATTACTAAAGCCATCACTAATGATGAGGTGTGGAGGGCTGTGAAATACATCAGTGCCTTCAAAGCCCCTAGTTGTGATGGGTTCCAAGTTGTGTTTTATCATAAATTCTGGTCTGTTATTGGTAATTCTATCTGTGAGTATGTTAAACACTGTTTTCAAACCAATCACATCCCTAGTGCTGTTAATAAAACTTTAGTAGCTTTGATTCCTAAAATTGAAAATCCTAAGAATGTAATCAGTTCAGACCCATTAGCGTATGTAATGTGTCTTATAAAATCATCTCCAAAATTATTGTTAGTAGGATTAGACCCTTCCTGGATAAGATTATGCGACCTAATCAAAGCAGCTTCATCCCTGGTCGTAATACCTGTGATAACATTATTCTGTCTCAAGAGATTTTGCGTACTTTGAATCTTAAGAAAGGTAAGAAGGGGGGTATGATTCTAAAAATTGACTTGGAAAAAGCTTATGATAATATTTTTTAGGATTTTCTTAAGCAAACTTTGGAGGAATTTAATTTGGATAGCAATTTTATTGAGCTTATGATGTGTTGTGTCACCTCTATGAGCATTGCTATCATTTGAAAAAGTGAACCTCTACAAGAGTTTAAACCTCAAAGAGGTTTGAGGCAAGGAGACCCTCTCTCTCCCTATCTGTTTGTTCTTTGTCTTGGAAGACTATCAAATATGGTCAGTTTTAAAGCAGAGGAGGAAAGCTAGAAAGATGTGGAAATTTCTAGGGGTGGGCCAAGTCTGACTCATCTCTTATTTGCTGATGATCTTATGCTTTTTGGTCAGGCTACTATGGCCACCTGTGAGACCATCAGAGAAGTCATGGATGAATTTTGTAGTATTTCTGGACTGAGAATTAACTCACATAAGTCTAAGCTCTTTATCTCTCCCAATGTTGATGGCAAGAGAGCTAGAGAACTGAGTACTATATGTGGGATCCCACTGTCTATGGATCTAGGGAAGTATTTGGGTGTGCCTCTATTGCATGGTAGAATGAATAGAGGGTTGTTCACTAATATCTTGACTAAAATGCAAAAAAAATTGTCTGGATGGAAAGCTAATACCTTATCCATGGCTGGTAGAGCTACCCTCATCAAATTTGTTACTTCTGGTATCCCTAGTTACACTATGCAAACTATACTTTTACTTATATCTGTCTGCAATGACATTGATAAGCTGAATAGAAATTTTCTCTGGGGTCATACCTTGGAGAAGAACAAAATACATCTGTTTAAATGGGATGTGGTGTGCAATATGGAAAAAAAAAAAAAAAAGCGGGGGGGCTTAGGAATCAAAAAAGCTAAACACCATAACCTAGCTTTGATCTCTAAACTAAGATGGAATCTTATTAGTCACAGAGGTGGTTTATGGTGTGATTTTCTTAAAAAGAAATATTTAAATCAAACTTCATTCCATGACTGGAAAAGAGGGAAAAATGCATCTCATGTTTGGAGAGGCATTTTGAATACCAGTCTCCTTTTGAGGAAAACTGTGAAATGGGAAGTGGGTGATGGGCAATCTATCAATGTTTGAAAGGATTAGTGGTGTGGTGCTAGTTCCTTTGAAGCTTCTATCTTAGGGACTAATCCTCACTCCCAGAACACTTTCTCAGATTGTGCTAATGTGAGAGAGTTGCTGGGGAAGGATAGTAACTGGGATAAGCCTTTTGTGAATTCCAATTTTCCATCTCAATTGGCTACTATTATCTTGGAATATGCCCCTCCAAGAAATTTGAATAGGGATCTCCCTCTGTAGAAGGGGACTCCAGATAAGACTTTTTCTGTCTCTGCTGCATATGAGCCTATTTTGAATACCAATGACAAGGAAGACGACTAGAATTGGCTGTGGAAACTCAGAGTGCCTCAGAAACTTAAAGGTTTCTTGTGGATTGTGATGCATGAAAAACTACTCACTAACCACATGAGACTGAAAAGAAATTTAACTCAAGATGATAAATGCCTCAGTTGTGCTATGATTGAGGACATCCAACATCTGTTTAGAGACTGTTTTAAGGCCAAAGAAGTTTGGCTTGCTTTGTTCAACAGATAGTGGTATTTTGATATGAGAAGGAAAAGTTAGATGAAATGACTCATGAATAATGTGAAAAATAAAACTCATTTTAATGCAGACCGTTCTTGGTATCTAGTATTTATTGTAGCTTTGTGGAAAATCTAGAAAAAACAAGAATTTGTTTGTGTTTGAAGGAAAAACCACTGGCTATCGAGAGAGTGCCAATTCATTTTAGTTTACTCTAGAGAAATACATCTAGCTTTCCTCAACTCTGTTCCTGTTTCTAGACCAGCTTACCAATTTGTCAATTGGAAATTCCAACCTGTAGGGAAACTGAAGTTCAATACTGATAGAAGTAGGACAACAGGAGGCGGTGGAGGCTTTGGAGGTCTGATTAGGAATGAAAGAGGAGCATGGGTCTGTGGCTATTATGGAAAACTTCAACCAGGGACCAATCTGGAAGCAAAGCTCTAGGCAGTGTACAAGGGATTGACAGTAATCCTGCAACAAGGCTTAAATGATGTGACTATCGAAATGGATGCAACCCAAGTTGTGCACCTGATGGAGGAAAACATAGCTGAAAAATGCCCTTTCAAGAGCCTTGTTGTAATAACCCACATTCATGTCTTAGTCATGTTCATGTGCATTTGCATGATTTTGTCTTGTTAAGTTTGCATTTGTAGACTTTGACTTGTTTTGCCTAAGTAAAGGTCCTTGTCTTGTTTTGTGTTTATGTGATTCGCCTAAGTGTTGTATGCATGCTTTGTTCCTTCCTTGCTGTCTCAAGCCTAGGTCATGTTAAGCCTAGGTCATGTTAAGCCTAGGTCATGCCAAGCCTAGGTCACACCTTTGAGCCTTTTACACCTAGGCCATTGAGCGCCAACACCTAAGACCATCTTGGAACCACTTTGGTTGACCTCCACCTTCACCCTGGCATATTGGCCGAGATGTCATCATCTAGGCCGAGATGTTATCATTTAGGCGTCCTATATCTTTGATCCTTACACCTAGCGATCTTGTTCCGGGACTGGTATGACCTAGACCAAGGTGTGGCACATCTAGGCTGAGGTGTGGCACAGCTAGGTCAAGTGTTATCCTTCCTAGCTGAGATCATTGAGACCTTACTTGCCAAAGCCTATGTCCTGATCCGAGATCATTGCCTTGTCAGAGTACCCATGTCATCTTACTTGTTATACACCCTTTGTCATGCTCTTGTCTTGTCATTCAATCACCTTTTGAGGAGACCCAACCAAACGTTGCCACGTGTCCCAGCAGAGGGTTAAGTCTTCTGGCAGTAGAGAAAACATATCATTTGCTATATCTTTGCCCTAGAAGAGAAAGAAGCTCTAGAAAAGAGGAATAAAGGGTTCTTAGAGAGAAAACTAGATTTCCAAGCTTGATCCTTAGAGTTTAAACCGTTTGATCCGTGTTTTGAGGTTAGATTCTTGATTTACTCTTGTTGTTCTTTATATTGATCCGATCGCATTGCATGATCTAGCATGATTCATGAGCCATGTATTGATTTAAAGTTTGGTTTTAGAAAGGGAAAATGATGTTCTTGTGTTCTTGAAGAAAAACCATGTTTTGATCCGAAAGTTTGTATCAAGATCCATGTTTTTGTGTTTGTTTTCATGAAATCTCCAAGTATGGGTACCCAGGTCCATGTTTTTGAACTCATATCATGAAATCTCATATTTTGGAACAAGAAGTTATGATTTTAGCATTCATGTTCTTCATGTTCATGTTCTTCAAGGGAGGAAACCCAGATTTCTAGACTTCACCTCTCCCTAGGTGTGGTCACCGAGACCACTCTTGCCTAGATCTCACACCTAGACCAAGCATCATATCTCACCTTGGCCTACCTTGCATAATCACTTGCACCTTAGCCTATCTTGCATGCACACCTAGGCCAACCTCTGGTAATATCAGATTACTGGCCATCACGACACCATTCTACTAGGGGCAAAATGGGGTCGTGACAGATTGGTATCAGAGCACAAATTCCTTATAGCACGATTATTCACACACACTTTGAGTCCTAAAGAGCATAGGATTTCCCTTAGATTGATATTAGGGTTGCATCATATTGCTTGCTACTTGACAAGATGTGCATCATCTCTGCATGATTATTTGTTACTTGCATATATGCCTTTTTGTTCATTTTGTTTTAAAGTCACATTTTGCATACTTCTAGCATCATGAGAAGGGGTAGACCTCCAGCTAGCTGAGATCAATCCGAGGACAAGTTAGACAGATTAGAAAGGATGGTAGAGGGTTTGGCCCATGAGTTGCGGCAAGCAAGGCAACAGAACACTAGTACTACATCCACTCAGGCCGAGCAGACAAATGGCTGACATGCAGTTCCACCTCCACCTCCTCCAGTGTCGCAAGTGCCTCCACAGCCAGCTTTATATGGGGATGACACAATAACTTTGATCAAAGAATTCAAGAAGATGAATCCACTGAAGTTCCATGGAGGTATAGAGCCGTTGAAAGCCGAAGCATGGGTTTTGGAAATGGACAAGTTGTTTGAGATCTTTCCTAGCACCGACGCTCAGAAGGTGTCATTGGCAGCATTCACATTGGACGACGACACTCGTAGGTGTCATTGGCAGCATTCACATTGGACGACGACACTCGTAGGTGGTGGATGATGATCCGAAAAGGTAATCCAGACTTAACTTGGGCCAGATTTTTGGAGTTATTCTATGACAAGCATTTCCCTCTCAGTGTCCGAGATCGCAAGACCACAGAATTCCAAACTTTGACACAGGGTAACAAAACAGTGGCTGAATATGATTGTTCTTTCACCGAGTTGGCAAGGTATGCATCTCACATGGTCAATAATGAATACAGGAAAGCTAAGAAGTTTGAGAGTGGACTTCGAGGACCAATACAAGATCGGGTTAATATGCTCAACATGCCGACTTATGCCGGAGTGTTAGATAAAGCCATCCTAGCAGAAGCTAACTTGAACAAATACCAGAGTTCAGGGGAGAATCAGAGAAAGAGGCAGGATTATGATAATCGCCAAGCACCGTCCGATGTCAATAAGAAGGTAAATGTGGGTAATTCAAGCAACTCAAATCAGGAAAGTGGCACCAGGCCGACATGTACAAGTTGCGGGATGCAACATTTTGGAGTTTGTCATTGGGCATCTGGGGCATTCTTTGAGTGCAGTGAGATGGGGCATCATATTAAGGATTGTCCCAAGGTAAAGGCTAAAGATGGTAAGAAGAGATGAGAATCTGACATCTAGAGTTGTTTTTGGGGCAACGTAACTTAAGTTCGAGGACCAAACCTCTTTAAGGAGGGTAGACTGTAATAACCCACATTCATGTCTTGGTCATGTTCATGTGAATTTGCATGATTTTGTCTTGTTAAGCTTGCATTTGTAGACTTTGACTTGTTTTGCCTAAGTAAAGGTCCCTGTCTTTTTTTGTGTTTATGTGATTTGCCTAAGTGTTGTATGCATGCTTTGTTCCTTCCTTGCTGTCTCAAGCCTAGGTCATGTTAAGCCTAGGTCACACTTTTGAGCCTTTTATACCTAGGTCGTTGAGCGCCAACACCTAGGACCATCTTGGAACCACTTTGGTTGACCTCCACCTTCACCCTAGCATATTGGCCGAGATGTCATCATCTAGGCCGAGATGTTATCATCTAGGCGTCCTAGATCTTTGATCCTTGCACCTAGCGATCTTGTTCTGGGACTGGTATGACCTAGACCGAGGTGTGGCACAGCTAGGTCAGGTGTTATCTTTCCTAGCCGAGGTCATTGAAACCTTACTTGCCGAAGCCTATGTCCTGATCCGAGATCATTGCCTTGTCAGAGTGCCCATGTCATCTTACTTGTTATACACCCTTTGTCATGCTCTTGTCTTGTCATTCAGTCACCTTTTGAGGAGACCCAACCAGGCGTTGCCACGTGTCTCAGCAGATGGTTAAGTCTGCTGGCAGTAGAGAAAACATATCATTTGCTATATCTTTGCCCTAGAAGAGAAAGAAGCTCTTGGAAAGAGGAAGAAAGGGTTCTTAGAGAGAGAACTAGATTTCCAAGCTTGATCCTTAGAGTTTGAACCGTTTGATCCGTGTTTTAAGATTAGATTCTTGATCTACTCTTGTTGTTCTTTAAATTGATCCGATCGCATTGCATGATCTAGCATGATTCATGAGCCATACATTGATTTAAAGTTTGGTTTTAGAAAGAGAAAATGATATTCTTGTGTTCTTGAAGAAAAATCATGTTTTGATCTGAAAGTTTGTATCAAGATCCATGTTTTTGTGTTTGTTTTCATGAAATCTCCAAGTATGGGTACTCAGGTCCATGTTTTTGAACTCATATCATGAAATCTCATATTTTGGAACAAGAAGTTATGATTTTAGCATTCATGTTCTTCATGTTCATGTTCTTCAAGGGAGGAAACCCAGATTTCCAGACTTCACATTTCCCTAGGTGTGGTCACCGAGACCACTCTTGCCTAGATCCCACACCTAGGCCAAACATCGTATCTCACCTTGGCCTACCTTGCATAATCACTTCCACCTTAGCCTATCTTGCATGCACACCTAGGCCAACCTCTGCACACCTAGGCTAACCACTGCACACCTAGGCCGACCATGGTACACCCTTGCCGGCACCTTGTAACACCTCGGCAGGCAGCTGCACATCGAAGCCTAGGTAACCACACCTCAGCCAAGAGGTGTGGGACCTCGGCCAAGACTTCCTGAGTTCACCCAGCTAGGTCATTTTTGCCTAGATCATCTCTATGCATCCATTCCAAGACCTGGTTGGTACCCAGCATGTTTTCCCTAGAAGAAAAACAGTGTTTTAACTCCCAGCACATGTTTTACTTTGTCTTGACTTGGTTTTGGAAGAAATGCCGAGATCATTTGCACTTATGCAAAGCTTATTTTGAGAATGCATTTCATATCCATCTTTGAGCATCTCTTCTTGTCTTCTTGAAGTGCATTCAATGAGATTTATTATGTGCTTGTAGGTCTTAGATTCTTGCTTTAATCCTTACACCCAAAGAGCTATGTGAATGGTATTTTTAATAAAGCTATGTTATAAAGTTTTGATAAAGCTTTGCTTCATTTTGGAAAAGTATTTGATCAAGTATGAATGATTGTCCTCTAATTTTTGTATCAAGTAGTATGTTTGTTTTGATGACATTCTTGGAAAGTCCTTAGTACTAGGGGACTATAATGCAACTAGTACCCTTGTTTGAGATATCTCCCTTGCCACCGACGGTCTTGTACGGGTGGGTTTGTCTAATCAATTCCGGGTCAATTATTTCATTATTTTGTCAGGAATGTCATCCCTTGTATTATGTAGATGTTATTAAACATCTCAAGAAGATTTGAAAGACTTTGATTGATGAACTTGATTCCTCCCATGTTTTGTTACAAGCTATGATGTGTATCGTTTTAATAAAGATCTCGGATATCATTTATTCAAACCTTTATATCATTCACTGAGTATCCAAGCTCACCCTCTCCTTATATATATGTAGGTGACGAGCAAGAAGGCGGTGACGCCTAGATATATTTTGCAAGCTGTTTTGGATTCATGTTTTGTTAGCATCTTGAAAAGTATGCTTTTTAGCTTTTGGTTATGTCTTTTGTATATGTCGGCTTGAGAAGTTTTTTGATCAAGATGTAATATTTAAGTTTGATTCATTTGTATCCAGGATGTAAAACCACGTTATGTATGACATTTCATTTGATCTATACGCAACTCTTATAGACTACTTAGATTTAAATTTATAGCTTCCGCACTAGGGGTGTTCGCGGATCGGTTTTGTGTGGTTTACGGTTCGGTTTTGACCCACCCGCATTTATGCGATTTGGGAAAAAATCAACCCGCAACCGCCCGTAGTGCGGTTTGCGGTTTGTGCGGATACAGTTTGTAGATGTGTGGGCGATTGCGGATGGTTTGCGGTTTACATTTTTTTCTTTAAAAATTAATTTTTAAGTTTTTTTTTTCCCATCGAATTTAGGCATTAGATTCATTTTATATATTTGTGATCATTTGACAATAATTTTTTGATGAGTTTACAAATAAAAATTGAATATCACTAGCATTTTTGCCATGAAAAAAATGTATATCAATGCATTAAAGGTTGTATTCAATTAGAATTGCTAGTTCAGTAATCAATAATCAAACTAGAAGCTTCATCGACCACCAGAAGGAAAATTTTATTAGGAAAAAGTGGATGAGTCATCAATGAAAATCATATAAGAAACCAAGTTTAGGACTTGATAATTCTACCACATTAAGAAAGTTGAGAAATACTTAAAAATAAGGATCCTAGTGTCATAGAGAATATAATGGTGCTCCTGTTAAAGTTACAATGTTGGTATATAAAAAATAATAATAATTAAAGTTTGGGCGGTTTTTGCGGGTTGCTGGTTTAACACGCGACCCGCCCGCAACTCGCAAATTTGTCATATTTCAAACCGCATCCGCCCGCATTGTGTTTGCAAAACCGCCCATTTATATGCAGGTTGGGCAGTTTGAGCGGTTCGAATAAACCGTTGCCCACCCCTATTCTGCACATGTAGGCCCCATATGTATACTCTGATTGTGTGTGAATTTTTGTAAGTTAGCCTTTGGTAATCTCGGATTACTGGCCATCACGGCACCATTCTACTAGTGGCGGAATGGGGTCGTGACACTTGTGGAGGATGCCAAATTTTTGCTAAAAGGCTGCAACTGCACGATACAACATGTTTGGAAAGAAGGTAACCTGTGTGCTGATACTCTTGCCAAACTTGGAACAGCTCAACCGGAGGATATGCTGGTGGTGCAAGAACCCCCAGCCGAGATCAAAGAATTACTTGTTGCTGATATGTTAGGACGCTCTATGGAACGGGCTTAGTCCCTTGTTTTATTTCTGAAGTAACCAAAAAAAAAAAAGTAATCACTTTCTTGTTCCAATATGTTCATGTTTCAATATGTTCCAAATAATAGAATCGGACCACTAATAGCATGCATTCTCATCCCTCGTCAAATTTCTAATCATCCAAATTAACCTTTAGATTTCATTTGATTTCACTGGAATAAGTGAAAATATAATGAAATGACCATTCTTTAAATTTTTATATGTAATGATTATTTCAAAATTCCCTTAAAATGATGAATGATGATTATATTTATAATATATTTTGTCACTATTTTGTTAAGTTTCGTTTGGGATGTAGGTTGACTTTTTAACTATTTTAACCTGAAGTTAAAAAGTCTCATTTGAAATAGATTTTTTGACTAGATCAAAAAAAAAAAAAAAAAAAAAAAAAAAAAAAAAGATTTTTTGACTTTTGTAAGTGAAAAAAATAAAATAATTATGATTTAAATATGACATTTTGTCTTATTAGGCTTAAAAACCTATTTTGTTTTTTTGTAACTAAAATAATCTCAACTTCACCCAAACCCACATGCCAAACGAGCACTTAATCAACCAAACATGAAAATAAACATTTTGATGGAATAATCATTTCATTCTGTTTCATTCTAGTGAACCAAATACTACCTTAGGGTCAACAATTTTTCCACCTACTGGACTAAAGCCAAAGCAAAATAATTTCACTCTCACCACATATTTGGAAAACATCAACAACCACCGTTAGAATCACATGAAAATCTCAAAGGGCAAAAATCTCAAGATATAGTCTTAACAATTGCAAGTGTTTCGAGATAAAATGACAGAAGAATTTGGAACAGAGAATCCCGTGTTACATATTCCAAAGTTTGATACATTCATATAAATATACAATTCCATGAAATTAAGTAACACCATCCAATTTTTTTGATACATTCATGCTCCAAGTAAAGATATAGGAACATCATATACAATATACACCACCACACACCCCTACAAGTTACAAAAGTGTATGTACATAACTACTCCTATAACCAACTTACCAGAACATCTACTCATGAAGAAGAGCTCGAAGAATTGAAAAAAGAAATCCTTTGCCTCTTGTTTGGAAGTGTTGTTCTAGGCGAGTACTCTGCCGAGGCAGAAACCTTATCCAGAATACTGCTCAAAGCCCGATGAATAGAATTCACGATGACTTGGCATGCCTCGGGATTGTCAGCATTCATGGCTTTCTTGCTGGTGAAAACAAAAACTTTCACTCGACTTCCCAAGGTTGAGATTTCTGCATTCACCATATTCAGATGAAGGGAATTGAGAGCTTGTCTCAGTTCAGACAGAAGTTCGGGCGTGTATTCGCAACATATAGAGGCCCGGAATGAGAAGGTTTCCTCAGTATCTCCCTCGTTATGTGATTCAACTCTTACTTCGTCGGTGTCCATAGGAACAAGTAAATCTTTACTGGTTTCTGTTGCAGTTTTCTTCAGTTGTTTCACGTGGCTGACAACTTCAGCAAGCAATGCTGCTTTGTCCATCTATGAACAAAAAATGCAAATTTAGAGTAAGCTCAAGTCATGCCATGTCATGTATATTAACTTCTCGACTTTTTTTTCTTTCTTTTTTTTCTTTTTTTTTTTCTTCCTTCCATTCATTGCATGTAATGAGAGTAATCAGCTACAATGTGCCGTTTTGGGAAGTTTTGTAAAAGACCACGTTTTTTATCCAAGGGGAATAAAGCTGGCAGCCAAAAACGCAACAAAAATTCATTTGGGAAGAGAGAAAAACGCAAGTATTGAAATTACAAATTCAGGCCTATGACAAAAAAATAAAAAAGTAAATTTCTTATGTTGGGTAAAGGTAATTTAGTCATTTTAATTTGATTTGACACTAAAAACAAATATTAAGGCCAAGTTTGGCATATTACAAAAAAGTCAAAAAGTTACTCAAAAAGTTAAAAGGTTAACACTATTCACTAAAAGTCAACAATTACGGCTGCACAACTTCCAATCCTAATTTTTTCCTACAAATTAATTTTTACAATTTTTTATTACACATTTTTCCATAAAAAGTCAAAAAGTTAACCCAAACATCCATATTTTCTTTCTCAATTTTTTAGTTCAAAAAGATAAAAAGTGCACTTATTTAGGACACCCCAAACAACCCCTAAATCGAAAAGTCAAACGTCAACTTTTTATCAACTTTCCAAATCACTTTCCAAAAAAGCTAAAAAACTTGGTAAAAAATCAAAAACTAGCTTTTTACCAATTTTTCAAAGCACCCCAATGTCACAATACACCTACAGAGAAAAAATATAAAGTAAAAAAATGCAGAACAGTATGATGACGAGGAAAAGAATTCCAAAACCTCCTCTATACATAATCATAGCAAAAGAACAATTGTGGGTAAAATTATAAATACTAGCATGTTTTTCTGATAGTTTCCACACAGTTTAGTTGTATATTACTGAAATTCTATACTAAATTCCATTTAAAACAAGAAATAAAACAACAAACAAATCAACAGATATAATACTAAATAAAAATTAAATCAACTATAACAAAATATCATTTAAATATTACTCTTCTTGCATGTTTAGCGGTAAAATTACTAATTAAGCTTATGTGATCTACCATTTCCTTTTCAATTGATAACATTACTAATCCGTACAAATTTTTTTGTGACATGGTTGATAGCAAGTTTATTATTATACAAAACAGTTCTGAAAATTTAATGGCAGTGCTTTTCCAAAACGTATGCTATTGCTTACGTTCCTAATCAACATCAAACATGAGAATTACAAATTAAACAACACAGAAGATGATGAAATTGATAATGCCAATCACTTTTTAATGCATATATAACCGCCTAACTATTGTAATCCTTGACAATGAGATTTTCTTATTCATAGTAGTTGGGAAATCTCTCTCATGGGTGTACTTGTTAAACAACCATAAGCTCATTAAAATGTGATATTATGTTGAATTTTTTAATCAATTATTGCTTTGCTTTCTTAGGTAGGGATGCATGTCACTCAACATTTTAATAAAGTGAGATGAAAAGAACCGTCCACTACAAAAATAGTTGCATGCAAAGAGCACAAACATTGACCAAAGTTCTGCAATATTTGCAAATAAGACCTTCAAGTATACCTAAATTTAAATGATGCATATTATCTAATTATGAACAATTGTCTAGAAAACACAAACTTAAAGTCAATCTCTTCACTTTCATACAAAAAATTATGATGCATTTTAAACATTTAAAATTATTCCAAATAATAATGAAATAAAGTACCTGTGATTACTTGCTTTTAAGAGACTTCCGTTCAAGTTGGGATTTATGAGGCTGTATATTATGAATGAAGCCTATACCAGTTGACCATGATTTCTTAGTAATCAAAATCTAAATAATAAGAGACTAATATCTCCAAATGTAAACTCTCTGTTCCCAAATCATGATTGAAGTCAACTCTCACGGTTACAAGTAATATGCTATGGTTCCATCAAACAAACAAAAGGAAAGGCTCATGTTTTACATATAAAGTTGAAAATAAATATAAAATGAAAAAGTAAATAACTTCTTTTAAAAAATCAAAATTCAGACCATAAATATTTAATTAAAAAAAGAGCCAAATTAAGCATTTCAGAGAATCTCAATCATGTCAAACTTATACTGGGAATAGTGGAATAAGGATCTTCAACATAGCAGAGCTACCATATAAATTTTATTTCCAAGGAATGTCATGTTGGGTTCTCTTCAATCATCCATGACAACTCAAGGAATAACAAAATCAAATGAAAAAATAAATAAATAATTTGCATATCCGTTCAATGATTGAAAATAATTGAAAGAATAAATCAAGAAAATAACCGAATCAATTTGCTATTACCTCACCATCCAAGTAAATACATACTGTTTGAAAACATCAAGAAACTATCACCATAAGCTATACTGTTACTAAAAGCATAATCACATAAAGTCCATATGACATTGATATCTTTATTATGGAGTACAGACACTTCTCCGGAGGTCACGTATGGGTGTCCAACACGTGTTGGACACGGACACGTGTTGGGCACGCTCTGGACAAATGTTGAACACGCTGGAAAGAGTTGGACACGATGGGACACACTACATACGCTGCAGACATGTAGGGACACACTAAGGGCACATTGAGGACATGCTGAAGATACGTTAAGGACATGCTGAGGACTACTTTTTTCAAAAAGAAAAAAAAAATTAATTTTTTTTACTAAAATAACATATCTAAATTTTGATAAATTTAATAAAATTAAATATTTGACAAAATATATATTAAACATTTAAAAACATAACATATAATAAATATGTAAAATTATAATTTTTGCACATGTCCTTACGTGTTGTGTCTTATAATTTTTGAAATTTACGTATCTATATGTTCATGCCGTGTCACGTGTCCGTCCTTCTTAGTATTTTCACAATTCACCAAAGTAACCAATATGTTCTTCAACATTCCTTGAGTATGAAGTTCTATTATAAATAAGCATGCCAACAATAGAATGAAAATTGAAATCAACAATCTATCATAATCTCAATCTTAGGCACCTCAGTACACAAGACTCTCACTAATGGATCATAATCTATGAAGCACAGGTACGGATACAAGTACTGGTACTGGTACGATAGAGATAAGTCAATACAGTAAAATTTTAAAAAAATAGGATATGGGTACGGTTTGGTACGCTTGCAAAAAAAAATATTGATTTTTAATTTAGACTAATACAAAAATTAATTAAATGGTTTAATTTGTTTAGGCTAAACCTACAATTAACATTTCATGTCAAAAGTGAAGATATAAATTAAAATTAAATATCAATATATTAAATAACTTATAAACTATAATTTAATTTTAAATCATGCTAAGTATAAAACAAAAAATAAAAAAAGAAATGTAGTGAAAAGAGTTTTATTTTTATAGTAAAAAAAAATATTATGTCAATTAAGATACAGTACGACTTGAATATACTAGAACGTTTAAGTACATCCAAAATTAAGAAAAAAAACTTAAATGCGTGTTTTGTATATTTGATACATATGTAACAATACCATATAAAGCCTACGTTTGGGAATAAAATTTTGGGACTTTTTTGGCTATTTTAGCCACAAAAGACAAAATAGGCTATTTTAGCCACAAAAAACAAAATATCACATCCAACCCATAATCATTACACTCTTCTCTCACAAAAAAAGTCAAAAAAGCCAAAAAGCCCTTCCCAAACCAAGCTTTTTAGCCCAGGCTAAAATAGCCAAAAAAGCCAAAAAGCCAACCCACTTCCCAAACGTAGGCAAAATATCATACGCAGGCTAAAATAGCCAAAAAAACCAAAAAGCCAAAAAGCCAACCCACTTCCCAAACGTAGGCAAAATATCATACGCGAATAAATACCTAATACGAGTACGGCAGCGTTTCGAAATACCTATCTTCATAGATCATAAACAATGTGAAAAAGTAAAATACCTTATCAGTGCAAGGCACGAGGCCACGAAGCGTGGTGAGATGAGCATTGATCCTCTCTCTCCTCCTCCGCTCGGCCTCGCTATGACTCTTCAACGCCGCCATCGCCTTCTCCTCCGAAACCCCACCATTTTTCTTCCCAACTCTCACCGGAGCAGCCTTCACAAGCTCACCCCTCTCACTATCCAACACCAAAGATTGCGAAACCGACATCGAACCACCTCTCCAATTCCCACTAAACCCTCCTAAATTCTCCGAAAACAAACAATTGGGTCCAAAATTCGAATTCAAAGTGTTCGATTTCCAAGCATACGAAGTCATAATTCAATTCTCTCACACTACATACCTATCTCTCTCTCTCTCTCTCTCTCTCTCTCTCTCTCTCTATATATATATATATATGTATATATGTGTGTGTGAGTGATTTAGTGTTTGTTGGAACCAGGAGGGAGAGTGGTGGGGGCGAACCAGAAAGAGAGCATTCGGAGGAGGAAATTGAGGTTTGTGGAGGTGGGTTTGGTGGTTTGAAGTTCCATGACTTGAAAGAAGACAAGTTGGGGTGAATTGGGGAAGAAATCGATTAAGAGAAGATCCAAATTTTCATCTTGATGGTGTTGAATTCGAGCATTTCGATGCCGGAAAGCGTTAAAAACCCAGTGGTCAGTGGGTTTGAATAGGGAAGACGCAGTTGAGAAAATCGATGAATATACAATGGAATCGAATCAGAACCCTAGAATGTGTATATATATGTGTGTAATACACACATACCTACTGTGTATCTATATGTGCAGAAAGAGACAAAAGGGAATTGGGGTCTGCAGAGACCTTTGAAGAACAGCTGTTTGAATGTTTTGAGAGAGAGAGAGAGAGAGAGAAAAGAAGAAGAAGAAGAAGAAGAAGAAGCCTCAAACAGTCACTAGAGAAAGACAGCAATTATCTTCTTGTATAAAAGAATCAAAGTTTTATTGTTTAATCATTTTAGGGGTCTTTTGAAAAAAAAAAAAAAAAATAGATTTTAACTTTTTAATCATTTTAAGTCACATCGCATCTTGTATTTTTTATTTATAAAAAGACAAAATAGATTAAAGGGTAAATTATACTAACACCCTCTAAGGTTTATGTTTATTATAATTTTTTTCTCACCTTTTAAAAATTACATCTCAGTGTAATACACACATACCTACTGTGTATCTATATGTGCAGAAAGAGACAAAAGGGAATTGGGGTCTGCAGAGACCTTTGAAGAACAGCTGTTTGAATGTTTTGAGAGAGAGAGAGAGAGAGAGAGAGAAAAGAAGAAGAAGAAGAAGAAGCCTCAAACAGTCACTAGAGAAAGACAGCAATTATCTTCTTGTATAAAAGAATCAAAGTTTTATTGTTTAATCATTTTAGGGGTCTTTTGAAAAAAAAAAAAAAAAATAGATTTTAACTTTTTAATCATTTTAAGTCACATCGCATCTTGTATTTTTTATTTATAAAAAGACAAAATAGATTAAAGGGTAAATTATACTAACACCCTCTAAGGTTTATGTTTATTATAATTTTTTTCTCACCTTTTAAAAATTACATCTCACTCCCTAAGGTTTAAAGTTTCATTACAGATTCCTTTTCAGCAATTTAATTTTTTTAAATACTATTTTTGTTCTCACTAGGTAAATTACATTGACACCTCTCACATTTTAAAAATTACAATCCCCTCCCTAAGGTTTAAAGTAGCATTATCAATTGCCCCCTTAGTTAATATTAGTTGGAAAAAAAATTTATTTAAAAAAAAATTATTTAAAAAAAATTAATTAAAAAAAATTATTTTTAAAAAAATAATTGAAAAAAAATTTGTTAGTAAAATTTTTAAATTTCTGTTTAAAAACTAACGTAAACTCATTTTTTGAATTTATGCCTCTTAATTTTTAATTTTTTTTAAAAAAAAATCTAAAAATCAAATCATACATAACTTAAGAATATTTTGATAAGTCATTTCTTACGTTGGTAACTTATTTGTTGTTTGAGGTATCCTAAATAAGTGCACTTTTTGTCTTTTTGGACTAAAAAGTTGAGAAAAAAATATGAATACTTTGATTAACTTTTTGACTTTTGACGAAAAAAATGTATATTAAGGCCTGGTTTGGGATCTTTGAAAAAAGATAAAAAGATAAAAAGTTAAAAAGTTATCACTATTCACCAAAAAAATTTAATTTTATACAAAAAAATGTACAAATCACGTTGACTTGAGTTGCCTTTAGCTAACCTTGGTAAGAACAAATTACACAGGCGAAGGCAAGCTTACGGACGGTATTGTTCAGCCCTTGGGGACCCATCACGGGTCCCGTTTTGATAATCTGAACTGTTCAATGTGTAAAACTTGTCGAGTAATATATGCTTGTAAAAAATCATGTTAATCGGATATTGCTAACTACATGATCAAATCAGTTTTGTATAAAAATAGATGGTATTATATTTAACGATTGACAAAAAAACTAATCAAAATCAAATAGCTATCGATATCCGATCAACATGATTTTTACAAACATATAGTACTCGATGAATTCTACACATTGTACGGTTTCAATTACCAAAACGAGACCCGTGGTGGCCCCCACGGGCCGAACATCACCGGCCAATTCAATGCTTGAAAATGAGGCAAGCATATCCGATATGCTAGTTTGCCACAGCTCTGCCCAGCGTACGACCTATTTCTCTCTCCTTTCTCCTATACACTAAATTATATAATTTTTTAATACATATTTTTTCGTAAAAAGTTAAAAAGTTATTTCAAATAATCATATTTTTTTCCTCAATTTTTTAGTCCAAAAAGTCAAAAAGTGCACTTATTTAGGACATCTCAAACAACCCCTAAAAATTTGTATAAATAAGTGTATAGGAGAAGTTAGTGATCTAGCCTGTACAGTCTGGCAGAGCAGTGGGCGGATTAGGAGATAGGAAATGATTGTCTCCTTTTCGGACTTGAATTAGATGGTGTTGTTCGGCCCTTGCGGGCCCACCACGGGTCCCGTTTTGCTAATCGGAACAGTTCAATGTGTAGAATTCGTCGAATACTATATGTTTGTAAAAAATCACAATAATCGAATATCGTTAGCTATCTAATCGTTTTTTTTTTGTCAACTGTTAACTATAACACCATCCATTTTTTATACAAAAACTGATTTGATCATATAGTTAGCAATATCCGATCAACGTGATTTTTTACAGGCACATAGTACTCAACGAGTTCTACTTATTGAATGGTTCAGATTATCAAAATGAGACCTGTGATGAGCCCTTACTGACCCAACATTACCCTTCAATTTAATGCATATATATACCTAATTTTCTTTTTTTTCCCCTTTGATAGCCCACTTCCATCGGTTGGTACCAGGCACGTCAACTAGTTGATTTGTATTA
Source organism: Camellia sinensis (assembly GCF_055761805.1). NCBI lineage: Eukaryota > Viridiplantae > Streptophyta > Magnoliopsida > Ericales > Theaceae > Camellia > Camellia sinensis. Next base: position 36,446,729 of record NC_138969.1, on the reverse strand, counting down.
AAATATTGTGTAAATTAATTTTTTTATATTTTTAATTTGTAAATAATGATAACTTTTTAACTTTTTTAGTAATTTTTTAATTTTTTGGTTTTTTTTTAAGGATGCTAAACCAGGCCTTAATTATTTACTAATTTTATGACATTTTTACCATCTGAGGCAAGTTTGGTAACCATTTCATTTTCAATTTTCAATTTATATTTACAAAAATTAAAAAACTGTCATAAAAACTTGTTTGATAATTTTTTTTGTTTATAAATTGTTGACTTAGGTTGTAAATTTGAGGAAAAAACGTAAATTCAAAAAATGAGTTTACGTTGGTTTTTAAATAGAAATTTAAAAATTTTGCTAATAAATTTTTTTTTCAATTATTTTTTTTTCCAATGAATTTTTTTTCCAACTAATACCCACCGAGGGGCTAATTGGTAATGCTACTTTAAACCTTAGGGAGAGGATTGTAATTTCTAAAATGTGAGTTGTGTCAATGTAATTTATCCAGTGAGGGCAAAATTAGTATTTAAAAAAATTAAATTGCTGATGGATGTAATCTATAATGAAATTTTATGTCTCAGGGAGGGAGATGTAATTTCCAAAAGGTAAGGGAAAATGTAATAAACATAAGCCTCAGGAGGTGTCAGTGTAATTTTTCCTAGATTAAAAAAGTCAAATAATCAACTTTTTACCAATTTCCCAAAAAACCACTTAATCATGTTTTAAGTTGGAGGAGTTAATAATTATTAAATTTCTCATAAGTTTAGAAAAAATTATAAGATAGGATTTGGTTTAATTTTGAAATCATAATTTTAATTAAAAAAAATTAAATTCTTTTTAAAATTCATAATCAAATACTTAATTTAAAACTCTTTTCAAAAATTATTTTTAAAAATTAAAACTCAAAATTATTTTTAAAATTCTATTTTAAAACAGAAAAAATATTTAATTTTTTTTTTATTTTGTTCTTTAAAATTATTTTTTATTTTTTATTTTTATAAAAAAACTTCATAAAATATGTTTTTATTTTTGTTTTTGAAGAAAAATATTTTTTATCTTTTATTTTTTGAAAAACATATTTTATTATTTTTTAAAATATTGGTCAAATAATTTGTTATGATTTATACATATATGGGCGATCCAAAAAAAATTTAAATTAAAAAAATATATATTTTAAAAAAATAAAAATATATTAAAAAAATATATGAAATATTGAAATATTTAAAATAAGAGAATAAGAACATATTTAAAATAAAAAATTATATATTTAAAATAAAAAATAATTTTTTAAAATTTTTACAATATTTTTAAAAAATACAGCGCACAAATGTAATAAATAAAGCACGCATTAAAAAAATAAATAAATATTTACAATAAAAAATATTTACACTAAAAAAATAAAATTAAGAAATTTTTTTAATATTTAAAAATAATAAACTAAAAAAATTTCAAAATATAATTCAAAACTCAAAACTCTCTTTTCAAAACTTATTTCAAAAACATATCTTTCAAAATACATTTTCATACTCAAATCATGATTTTAAAACTAAATCAGAAGGAACTTAAAATTTCTCATAAGTTTTATAATAGTTTAATAAAATGATTATTACCATTTCATTACTAATATTCTCATAAATTTAGAAAAAAAAAATATAATTAATTTTACACTTTTTATATAATTATACTAATCTTCTATAATTATACTAATCTTCTATAAATCTCAATTCACATAGAATATGTTTATTTGCCTCCATGAGTTGAAAGATTGGGTGAGGTGTGTTTGGTTAGAAAAGTTGCAAAGGGATTAATACTCCGATTAGAGTAGTGGCCCACGACTATAGTTAGATTAGCAAAGACGGGTGTCAAGTGGAAAAAAGAGTAATTATGTAATTTTACAGATTTAATCTCAATCAATTAATACCATCACATTAATACACAAATAAACATATTTTTATCTTATATTTTTAACTTAATACTAATACATTATTAATCTCCTTAATTTTATTGCACAACTATATTTATTGGCGGTTTGGAGAGGAGATTAGATTAGTAATTCGTGGCCCTACGTATAACTTGTTTGTTTGTGAATAAGTGGTATGGAATTATTAATCCCATAGGACTATCAATCCCATCTCATGGTGGGGTGCCTCTATTTACACACCACATTTCCTCTTAAGGCATACCACTATTCAATTCACATTTTTAATAATTTGAAAAAACATAATTTTTCTTAACATACACCACAACGTTTTATTTTTGCCCTTAGTCCCACACCACCAGTACACACCTCAAATTCAAAAAGAAAAGAAAAAAAAAACCCAAAATACCCTAATCTTCCAACTCTCCAACCCTTACCAAATTCTAACCCTAATCTTAACTACCACCATCACCGACGGCTACCATCTCTTCCGTCACCGCAACCCTTCCCAACCTTCTTCTTCTTCTTCTTCTCTTTCTCCGGTGACTCTCACCACCCATCGATTTATATTTTTCGTGCACTTAATTTTATGCACTTCATTTTCGAAGCATAAGAGTAGAGGTAAATTTTTTGCACTTTATTGTATGCACTTCCTTTTTGAAACATAAGAATAGAAGTGAATTAATGATTAGTTTGATTGTTCACTCAATCATCTTTTTCCGTCTTCCTCATTCTTTTAATTTTTCTTTTTTCTACACTTAGCAATTTTGAAGTCCTTTTCATTGAGGCAAAAGAATCGTCAACACAATTGCTTGATAATTGGCTTGAATTTAATATGTAAGGATTTTTCAATCTTTGCTAGCACGCTTGCATTTATGGTATTTTCTTTCGTAGGAAAAATAAGCCAACAATATTAAGTTAGAGATGTAAGATAAAGTGTTATTGTTTGTGTACTAGTGTGGTGGTATTTGTTAGTTATGATTAAATCTACAAATTACATAAAAATTCTTATCACATAAAAGATAACTTTGTTGATTTCGTAAAATGAGGGTAAAATGATCTTTTAACCATCTGTACGGGGAAAAGATATTCGTTGTTGTCCGTACTCCTTTCGTCCAAGCTCCGAATCTATCCGATCGACCTGAGAACACAACGACGGTGAGCTACCCGGCGGTGTGTTGCCGGAAAACCCCTCCGATGGTCAAGTTAGCACACACACAAAGATAGAGAGAGAGAGGAAGAGAGTTGAGTATTTAGGTTTCTCTCACCAAATGATGTTTCATCTCCAGCATGGGGGGCGCAGTCATGCTTATATACTTTATGCGCTCAACTCTGCACCCATTGGTCTCTTGACACGTGGAGCTGCTCTCCCATCTGTCAGCACAAATTCAGCAGACACCACCTAACCAAACCGCCAGACAACATTACCGGGAACTCGGCAGCCCGGCGGCATCACCTCGGCTTCACACGACCGGGCTGCACAATGAGTCCCAGTGTCCACTCGCTGAGCTCCATAACAACCGAGCTCAGTAGTATTCTGGTAGAGCAGAGTTCCAGACAGATCGAGCCAGCAAACAAAAAGCTTTTCCGCCGAGCTAAACGTGCGAACCATGGAACTCGGGTTGGCAGGTGACTAACTCGGCCGAGTAATCTCAGCCCATACACGGGGCTTGACCCTCGGCTGATCAAGACCGATTCTGGACACAGACAAGCCCAAGTAGCTCGGTCCTGGACCTCGACCGAACAAAATCACCTCTAAATAGGCCCAAGTTAGCTTGGCTCAAACGTGCTCGGCCATCTTCTGTTCGACTTCTACCACGGCCCAAAGCCAGATTATAAATCTCCCTCTCACATCAGATAGATTCGGAGCTTGGACAAAAGGAGTACGGACAACAACGAATATCTTTTCCCTGTATAATTGGCGCCGTCTGTGGGAAACTTGATAGACAAAATCTTGTCTTCCAAGCTCATCTGATCGCCTCCTATGGCGAACAACGACGAAATATCGTTGTCCACCATCGACGATATTACCCCGGAGTCAGCCAGACGGAGAGACGGACTCCCCGCCGTTCCAAACATGGCAGACCTGGAGACTTCCCCAGGTGGACATTCAAGACACGTGCGTGATAAGCGCGCTAGAAGTTTTGGTCACTCGTGGAGCCCAGACGGACACCGGCGGCGAAGAGAATCGCACACTAGACGTCTGGAGCACAAGTTAAGGGACCAAGACGCCGTCATCCGGACAATGGCGGCGGAGATGGAAGCTCTCAAACGACATGTTAAAGGAAAGTGTGTTGCTGGAGTGGGAGACCATAGTGAGCACACCCAACCACGCCGTTCAGGCAGTCAGAGCCAGTGGCACACTCCCTCCCTTTCTATCACTAGAAGTTACAAGGTTGGAGATTCCGACGCGTTTATAGAGAAGTCTAGCGCGCGAGATAGTACCTATTAACCCTCATATCCGACGACGACGTCGAGGTATTCCTACTTCGCTCGCTCAGAGGACTTGCGGGTAGTCTTGAAGGAGCGGGCTCGTCGCCGAGAGACTCAAAAGGTGCCGGCGCTCCAGCGGCTATCTTACGGGGGTCACGCTAGTGAAGAGGTCATAATGCCACCACCCCGCCCAGCCGTGCCTTTCCTTCTAGACACAGATTTGGCGAGGCTGAATGTCATCCCCTTCTCCCTTGAGATAGAGATCGCACCGCTCACCTTGGGCTTTTACCAGCCCAAGTTTTCACTCTACGACGGAAAGACCGATCCATACATGCATGTAAGCCACTTCCGGCAGGTCATGGCCGGACATAGGCGCAATGACGCTCTTATGTGCCTTATCTTCCCGTCGAGTTTGGGCGAGCTGAGCTTGAAATGGTTTGAGAGGCTGCTGGAGGGAAGCATCGAAAGGTGGCAACAGTTGGCAGAAGCCTTCGTGACTCGTTTCAAGACCAACACTAAAATGCCAAAAGAGGTGGACCACCTTCTTAGTGTCAAAATGGAGTCAAGCGACACACTCAAGGCATACAAATCCAGATACTGGGAAACCTTCAATGAGATTTTAGATTGCCCGATCAACCTAGCAATCACCCAATATAAGCGTGGTCTCCCGGTCGAACATAGGCTGCGAGACTCGTTTACCATGAACCAGCAGACATCCATGGGCCAACTAATGCAGCGCATCAATGAGCACATCCGAGTAGAGGATGATGCGGCGGCATCCACCGTGAAGACAACTCCGGTGGTAACAGACAAGAGGTCGGTTGGCAAGGTACACACGGTCAGACAGGAGACTAACCGTCCAAATGATTGCGCCAAGGAATCTGACTGTGGGTCAAATCATCAAAATCGGGGAAGGAGTCGTCGGAATGACCGAGCTGAATACCCCCGCGATGACGTAGCTGATGCTAACAGAAGGTTGAAAGCTCGGACAGGCATCACCACGGTCTTTAAGATTCTAATCTATCGCATACTTAGTGAAATCCGTGACGAGGATTACGTCTGGTTTCCTGCTAAGTTAGGCAACGCGCAAAAGGGTTTTAATCCGCAGTACCGCTGCACATATCACCGGGAGCAAGGACAACGGACAGAGGACTGTTTGCCTCTGAAACAACACTTGGAGGAGTTAGTCGCAGCCGGATACCTAGATCTTTACATTAATGGGGGTATTAAGGCCGCGCATCCCGCCCCGGCTGATCCGCATGAACCGGATGACTTGGAGGCGCCCCCTTAAGAAGTGGTTAATATGATCCACGGCATAGTGGAGCCGACGCGTGTATGCGAGCTCCGAGAAATGATCAAAAAGGCGGAACACATGAGGGAAGTTTTGTCAGTCCAGTCCGCGATCAAAAGGGAGAAGACCGAGGAAAAAGACGTGATTAGTTTCTCCACAAGGGACCTAGAGCGCATTCAAACGCCACACAACAATGCCCTAGTGGTCACCTTTCGCGTCAAAGACTTCGATGTCAAACGCATCTTGATTGACCAGGGAAGCTCGGTTGAAATTACGTACTACGATGCGTTCAAACAACTCAAACTCTGAGATACAGACTTAGCTTCGGTAACTTCGCCACTGGTAGGTTTCAACTCGCAACCGGAGTGGCCTTTGGGAAAAATAATTTTACCGGTCAAAGCTGGATCCGTGATCAAGCAGGTGGAGTTCTGGGTATTGCAGGTGCCGTCTACATACAATATGATCCTCAGTAGGGGCTGGCTTCACGCTATGCAGGCTGTAACGTCGACCTACCACCAGGTTATGAGATTCCTCTCGGCTATGGGGGAAATTGAGGACATTTGGGACGATCAAGTCATGTCGAAGTAATGCTTCATGGCAGTGAACGGGAGCCGAGCTGCCAAAGGCTTCGTGCAAATGATTGAAGGCCCGGAAGACCAGAGTGTCCTTAATGACGTGGGCACCAGGGCCAAGGACAAAGCTGTTGAAGAATTGGTAGAAGTACGGATCGACACGGAAAGTCCAAACAAGTTCTTTTTGCTCGGATCAAGCCTGACCGCTCAAGAAAGGACCGAGATGGTAGAGTTCTTGATGGCAAATATCGAAGTCTTTGCATGGTCGCCCTACGACATGCCTGGCATCAATCCAAGTTTTATTTGCCACCAACTCAATGTTTTCCTTGATGCACGGCCAGTCATTCAGAAAATAAGGAGATCCATTCTGCATCACACCGAGGTAGTCGCGGAGGAGGTAAGGAACTTGCTTGAAGCACGGGCTATTCAAGAAGTGCACTACCCTCGGTGGATTTCAAACACGGTCGTAGTACCCAAGAAGAATGGGAAGTGACGGGTTTGTGTTGACTACAAGACCGTCAACCGAACTTGCCCTAAAGACAGCTTTCCTCTGCCCAGAATAGACCAGCTGGTGGACCTAACGGCCGGACATAACAGGCTCAGTTTCTTTGATGCCTATCGTGGTTATCATCAGATTGCCATGCATGGCCCTGACCGCGAGATAACCTCTTTCACTACCCTAAGGGGACTATTCTGCTATCGAGTCATGCCTTTTGGTTTGAAGAACGCCGGGGTGACTTTCCAAAGGATAGTGACCAAGATGTTTGCTCCTCTGCTTGGCCAGACGATGGAGGCCTACATCGATGACATGGTGGTCAAGAGCAAGCAACAGGTTGACCACTTATCCGACCTAGCCGAGATGTTCGCTATTCTTAAACAGCACAAGCTACGCCTGGATGCGTCAAAGTGTGCCTTCGGCGTGGGATCCGGGAAATTCCTGGGCTTCCTAGTCATAAACTGAGGCATCGAGGTAGACCCCACACAAATCAGAGTCGTACAAGAATTGAAGCAGCCTAACTCGGCAAAGGACGTGCAGCATCTTGCCGGTATGGCAACCGCGCTTAACAGATTCATAAGTTGGCCATCAGATTGCTGCCGCCCTTTCTTTCAAGCCTTGAAATCTAAGTTTTCATGGGACGAGGAATGCGACAAGGCTTTGGCCGAGCTCAAGGCGTATTTGTCTTCTGCTCCTTTGTTGGTGACACCCATGCCCGGCGAAGAACTCTACCTTTATTTGGCAATTTCTCAGCACGCCGTTAGCGCGGTACTTGTCTGGTCAGAAGGTATAAAGCATTTCCCTATCTTTTATGTGAGCAAAACCTTGCTACCGGCAGAGTCGAGGTACTTGCCACTGGAAAAACTGGCATTGATGATGGCCTCCAGGAAATTAGCGCACTACTTTCATACTCACACAATTATTGTGTTGACCAAATTTCCCCTAAAAGCCGTGTTCGAGCGGGCGGATTTCTCCGGTCGAATTCTAAAGTGGGCAGTCGAGTTGGGACAATTCGACGTTAAGTTTCAACCCCGAACAGCCATAAAAGCTCAAGCATTGGCAGATTTTATTGTTGAGTTCTCGCCTGGGATTCACCAAGTATGTCTGGTGGATCTCACCACGGTAGCTGAGGAAGCAAACGAAGATTCAACCGCAATTGCACAGCAGGGCGATGTTAGCGACGCGGAACTTATGCCCCCTACCATAGAACCTCCATCAGGCATGATACATCAGCCCGGCGGTACGACGACGGAGGCATAACAGACCAACTTGTTGGGTCTAGTACCGCGTCACCAAGGGGGAAGGAAGTGGAACTGATCAGCATTGAACCTGAAACTGAACGGCCGAACGACCATGATCCCAGCAACTTTCAAACCTCCCAAAATCCCTCAGAGTGTTGGAAACTCTTCATCGGTGAAATGTGGAAACTTTTTGTAGATAGAGCCTAAAACCATCACGGTGCCAGGTTGGGCATAGTTTTGATCTCGCCAGATGACCTGACCATCGAATACTCTATCACCCTCGGATTCCCCGCGTCAAACAACGAGGCTGAATACAAGGCGCTACGGGCTGGACTTAAGAGCGCGCTCCAGGTGCGCGCATCCAAGCTAATGGTTTACAGTGATTCCTAACTTGTTATCAACCAAGTGTCTGGGGTTTACGAAGCTAAAGATGACAGAATGGCAAAGTACCAAGCTCTGGTAAGAGACCATATCAAGCGATTCCAGGCGATAAGGGTCCAACAAATTGGATGGGAAGAAAGCGGCCGCGCGGATGAGTTAGTCGGTCTGGCTTCCATGGTCGACCGAACATCTCTTAGTTCTCTCCTGATTGAGTTCCTTCCAAGGCCTAGCATAGAGGAACCTGAGCAGACAGAAGTACTCTGCACCGAGCTTGGCCCTTCTTGGATGGACCCTATTATCCTCTTCCTAAAAGAGTGGACCCTTCCGGCCGATAAAAAGGAAGCGCATAAAGTCCGGATGAAGTCAGAGTGGTTTTGGCTCTCTCCATCTGGCGCTTTATACAAGAAGTATTTCACCGGTCCTTATCTCAAGTGTGTACACCCAAACAGCGTGGAAGCTTTCCTGTACGAAATTCACGAAGGCATATGCGACAGTCACATTGGGGGCAGATCTTTGGCCTACCGAGCTATTTCGCAAGGGTATTGGTGGTCGTGCACGTAAGCGGACGCTCAGAAATATGTTCGCAAATGTGAGAAGTGTCAGAAGTTCGCCCACCAAATTCACCAGCCGGTTAGAGAACTTCTTCCCCTCACAAGCCCTTGGCCTTTCACGATGTGGGGGCTGGACATGGTGGGACCACTCCCAACGGCACCAAGCAACCGAAAGTTCTTCATTGCTACTACGGACTACGTCACCAAATGGGTTGAAGCTGAGCCCTTAGCAACTATCAAGGAGAAAGACGTCAAACGGTTTGTCTGGCAGAATATGATCACGCGGTTTGGCGTCCCTAAGATTCTAATTTCTGACAATGGCACCCAATTTGACGGGTGCTTATTCAGAGGATTTTGTGAAGAATTGAAGATCGAATTCTACAACTCCACCTTGACTTACCCGCAGTCCAACGGCCAATCTGAAGCATCAAACAAGACCATTCTTGATGGGTTGAAGAAAAGACTTGAGAAAGCCAAAGGAAAATGGGCCGAGAAACTCCCAAGTGTCTTTTGGGCATACCGGACGACCCCGAGACGATCTACAGGGGAAACTCCTTTTGCCTTGGCGTATGGCATGGAGGCGGTCATCCCATTGGAAGTTGGCATGCCCACAATGAAAGTTTTGAGCTCGAGCTGAACTCTGAAGCCATCGCCCTGGAATTAGACCTAGTGAAAGAGCGCTGAGACAAGGCTCTAATCCATGTGGCCGTATACCAACAAGAGCTCTCCAGAAAATACAACAAAACAGTGCACCCCAGACCGTTCAAAGTTAGGATTGGGTTTTAAGAAAGGTGATGGGCAACACACTGGTGCCGGGGGAAGGCAAGCTAAGGGCGAACTGGAAAAAGCCTTACAAGATAATCGGTCTGGCGGGCAAGGGGGCATACCACTTGGAAGATTTGGAAAGAAAAGGCATACCCCGGCCATGGAATGCGACCAACCTCAAACTGTATTATTTTTAGCATTTTATGTTCTTATGTAATTTTTTGTGGAAGGACTTGCTCTCCCTATACGTCTGAATGTAACACGCTTTTTGTCAAGCATAATAGAAGTGACTTATCTTTGCTTAAGCATTCTGTTGTTTTCGATGCTTACTTTGAGATTTAAACTGAGATGTTTTACTCCGATTAAATGAGTTGATGATTTGCTCAACTCTATGATTACATCCGAGATGTTTTACTTCGGTTGAATGAGTTGATGATTTACTCAACTCTGAGATTTCAACCGAGAAGTTTTACTCCGGTTGAATGAGTTGACGATTTACTCAACTCTGTGATTTCAACCGAGATGTTTTATTCTGGTTAAATGAGTTGATGATTTAATCAACTTTGAGATTTAAACCGAGATGTTTTACTCTGGTTAAATGAGTTGATGATTTGCTCAACTCTATGATTACAACCGAGATGTTTTACTCCGGTTGAATGAGTTGATGATTTACTCAACTCTGAGATTTCAATCGAAAAGTTTTACTCTGGTTGAATGAGTTGATGATTTACTCAACTCTGTAATTTCAACCGAGATGTTTTATTCCGGTTGAATGAGTTGATGATTTACTCAACTCGGTGGTTTCAACCGAGAAGCTTTACCCCGGTTGAATAAGTTGTTGGTTTACTCAACTATGGTCTTAACCGAGATAGTTTACCTTGGCTAGATGAGTTGGTGATTACCTCAGGGCTTTTGCCGAGATGTTTTGTCCCGACTAATGGTGTTGATGATTTGCACAACTCAAAAGGTTTAGCCGAGATGCTTTACCCCGGCTAAAATAGTTGACATTTTGTTAAAGGTTTTTGCCGAGATGATGAAACACAGTGCAACATGCAGCACAACAGTTAACGAAATCAAAACTTTTCATTAATGTAAAAACGAATTACATAAGGTGGGGCAGGCAGCCCGGTTACATTGTTAAAAAAAAAAAAAAAAACTAAACTAAGGGGGACAGGTCGGTGAAGTCATCCCCGGTTGCAGTTGCCTCCAGGTCGACCGTGATTGTGGTTTCTTTGATGCCGGTCTCAATTTGGCCGACCTGCTTTGGCTTGTTATCTCCCTCGGCAGTTTCCTCGGCCTCCTCCGCACCTTCTTCTTCCTCGGCCTCAGCCTGTAATGTGCTGAAGACGTCATTGGCATATGGCACCATGTATGTCGACAGAAAGGCAACGGGGGGAGAGACAAATACGTCGCTCCCAGATCATTGGCCGAGCTGTTTGCAAGCAGTTTTCCACCCGGACTTGAAGAAAATGTCCTTTGTGGCCTCCACTTGCTTGGTGTAGTTTTTCTCAGCCTCATTAAAACCTTCGTTGTTTGCCTTGTCTAGTTTGTCATTTCTCAATTGCTTCAACGCTTCCAGCTCGGCCCGAAGAGCGTTCCTTTCTTTCTCGGCGGCACCCAGTTGGCCGAACAATTTGGAGTTGTCTGTGTTGGCAATCTCTAAAGAGGTCTTTGACCATCCCAGCTCCCTCTGCAGATGCTCGACCTGGCTGGCAGAGTCGGTCGCCTTTTGCCGGAGTCCGTGAATCCGCTTCATTACAAGGTGTTGTTTTTGGATGGCCTGTAAGAAGAGAGTTTGATTAGAGAGGGAACCGAACAAACACTTGAAACAATTTGAATAAAGCATGCAAAACTCTTACCCGGGTCATAGACTTAACCGAGGACTTCACCAGCGGGGTGCCGGGCACGTGGTCGCTGCCGACCACGTCGCTCGGCAGTAGAAGGGCTTTTGTCAGGTCGAAGGCTAGGAGGTGTTCCTTGTCGCCTTTGACCAAAGCGGTGGCCGGGATCTCCTTACCTCGGTGCCTCAACTTGGGCTTCCAGGGCAGTGTTAGCTCAGTTGTGACCGCGAGTTGCTCGGTGTTCAGCTCCACGACGAGCTCGACTGAGGGATCGGCGGTTCGAGGCCTTTTTCCAGCTCGGCGGGTGTCCTTGCTGGCCTGTGATAGGGAGTTGATGCCAAGGCAATGACGGCCTCAGATGTTTGCCCGGCTCTTGAAGTGCGATGTGGGATGCTCGGTAGCTTGGTGGATGTGGCGGTAATGAGATTTTTAATGCGGCTTCGTTTTGCCATCTCATCTTCTTCGGTCAACCGGATTAGGGACACGTCCGGTAGTGTTGGGTCGGGTGGTGGAGACGGCGCGCGAAGAAAGTCGGTTACTCTACTTCGGCGCAGAGCAGAGTATCTGTAGGTTGGTACGTAGCCAAGAAGTTCGTGACAATCTCAATTTGGGTACCGGAGCACGGTTCTGATGGCTGCTTCGTTGGGGTTATAGTAGTTGGCTTGCAAAGCTTTGATGGCTGCAAAGGGGAAAAGAAGAAAAGATATTAAGTACAGAATAGCGGAGAAAAGTAATTTGACTGAGCAGTTAGCACGGCTTACATGTTGAACCGAAGTTCTTGCTGATATACCAGCCCGGCACGTCGGCTGTTTTATAATTACCGGACACCTAGAAATAGTCGTCGTCATGCATGTCTTTGTCCGGGATGCCGGTCACTATCTTCTCTTTGCCCAGTCGGATCTTTAAATAATAGGCAAGGCCGTCGCCTGTATGCCCGAGGGTATACTGGCGGAGTATCTTAGCTAATCCTAGGTTGGTTCCTAGCCGGTTGTTCAGCTCAGCTATCCCGTTAATTATCTTATAAGTGTTGGTTGATACTTGGGTTGGTGCTAGCCCGGTGCGCCGCAGGAACTCGCACATTAAAGGGTTGACCGGGAAGCGTAGGCCGCCTTCGATAATGGAAAGCACAGTGAAAGGGCACTGGACTAGTCTGCCCTAAGGGGTTGTGTCCTCGGCACCGAGCTCTAGATATACGTCGGCGGGGACACCGTATTCTTCCCGGAACGCGGCTAGTGTGACCGGTGTGTCAACTCGGAAGCGGTAGCGCCCCATATGTAGCCGGCTGGTTTTAGCACGACTGTGTTGGTTTGGCAAATTTCTCGGTTGAAGGCTGCTCGGCCGTAGAGAGCCTTAGTATTGGTGCGTGGTCCCCTTGGACTTTGCAGGAAAAGGAGGGTAAGCGTAAGTGGGAGCGTGGTCGCGCAAAACGAGCTTGACTTTAGCCCGGTCAGATGGAGTGCCATACCACCTCGGTCATGGAGGTAAATCAAGAAGCTCGGCCGCTCAAGCGGACCAGATGTTAGCCCGGTCGAGCAGTCAAGTCCACTACTTACCTCAGTTCCTACAGGAGTTTTTGCAAACTCACAATTTGCTCGGTTTAGGTGTTTTCTGGGATCAAAAGAAGACCTGGAGCCTGGTCCGCTCCAGATCTTTGTGTGTTCATCACTGGAGTTGAAGAACAGCAGAGAGAGCAGGGGCAGAAGAGGTTTTTGGGGGGTTATATCCTAAAACCAATGGTTTTTGTGCCCTAGAATGTGAAATATGAAATCAAAAAGGAATAAAAAGACTCATAGAACTTACCAGAAGGAGGCAAAGGTTGAATCTTCGAAGAGCAAGAAGGGTGCTTGATAGTGGGGAGAGCCCTGCAGCTTTGGGTCGTCTGGAACGAGAGAGAGATAGTAAGAAGAAAATGTCAAGGGACAGGTGGTGTATTTAAAGGAGAAGAACTGCCAAAATTTGAATATGAAGGGATGGCTGGGTTGGCTACTTGAGGACAATCAATGATCGACGCGTGTCCATGATGGCGGCGGCGTCACTACTGAAGGGACAAGATGGTAAGTTGAGGCGTCGACCGAGAAAGTCTAGAAACCGAGCGTGGGGAGTAGCGCAGCTGACGCCTTAAAGGGATTACCCTAGTCAGATCGTGTAATCCTAGTCACGCTTGCGCGGATAGAATTAAGGGGCAATTGAGAGAGAGATTTATAATCTGGCTTTGGGCTGTGGTAGAAGCCGAACAGAAGATGGCCGAGCACTTTTGGACCGAGCTAACTTGGGCCTATTTAGAGGTGGTTTTGCTCGGTTGAGGTCCAGGACCGAGTTGGGGCCGAGCTACTTGGGCTTGTCTACGTCCAGAATCGGTCTTGATCGGCCGAGGGTCAAGCCCCGTGTATGGGCCGAGCTTACTCGGCCGAGTTGGTCACCTGCCAACCTGATTTCCATGGTTTGCACGTTTAGCTCGGCGGAAAGGCTTTCTGTTTGCCTGCTCGATTTGTCTGGAACTCTGCTCTACCAGAATACTATTGAGCTCGGTTGTTATGGAGCTCGGCGAGTGGACACTGGGACTCGTTGTGCAGCCCGGTCGTGTGAAGCCGAGGTGATACCGCCGGGCTGCCGAGTTCCCGGTAATGTTGTCTAGCGGTTTGGTTAGGTGGTGTTCACTGGATTTGTGCTGACAGATGGGAGAGCAGCTCCACGTATCAAGAGACCAATGGGTGCAGAGTTGAGCGCATAAAGTATATAAGCATGACTGCGCCCCTCATGCTGGAGATGGAACATCATTTGGTGAGAGAAACCTAAACACTCAACTCTCTTCCTCTCTCTCTTTATCTTTGAGTGTGTGCTAACTTGACAGTCGGAGGGGTTTTCCGGCAACACACCGCCGGGTAGCTCACCGCCGTTGTGTTCTCAGGTCGATCGGATAGATTCGGAACTTGGACGAAAGGAGTACGGACAACAATGAATATTTTTTCCCCGTACAAATGGTTAAAAGATCATTTTACCCTCATTTTACGAAATCAACAAAGTTATCTTTTATGTGATAAGAATTTTTATGTAATTTGTAAATTTAATCATAACTAACAAATACCACCACACTAGTACACAAACAATAACACTTTATCTTACATCTCTAACTTAATATTGTTGGCTTATTTTTCCTACGAAGGAAAATACTATAAATATAAGCGTGCTAGTAAGGATTGAAAAATCCTTACAGATTAAATTCAAGCCAATTATCAAGCGATTGTGTTGACGATTCTTTTGCCTCAGTGAAAAGGACTTCAAAATTGCTAAGTGTAGAAAAAAGAAAAATTAAAAGAATGAGGAAAACGAAAAAAGATGATTGAGTGAACAATCAGGGTGATTGAGTGAACAATCAAACTAACCATTAATTCACTTCTATTCTTATGTTTCAAAAAGGAAGTGCATAAAATAAAGTGCAAAAAATTTATCTCTACTCTTATGCTTCGAAAATGAAGTGCATAAAATAAAGTGCATAAAATTAAGTGCTGAAAAAATATAAATCAATTGTCTTTGATTTAAGTTCTGGATCTCTTCACAATGTAGCCATTGATGACTATTTATAAAGGAAAAATACAATAATAGCTACTTAGTAACTGTCCATTTCTCCCATCTTTATCCTTGTCTTGCCACGTGTCCTTCCAGTCATTCACTTTGTCCATATTCTCTATCATCTCCCTAACTTATTTTAACTTCCAAATAAATAAGAGGATACCACGTGTCCTGAAAATAATAATAATAATAATAATATTTTATGGTGCCAATAAATACCATCACATTAATAATCTTTTCAATCAATCCCATGTGCTTTTAGTCTCATCCAATCTAATTTACCAAACAAATGAGGTGGTCAACAATGTTTATTTTCATCAGTAATGCTAGTCGTATAATTTTTTTTTATATTTATTTACTTCAGTTTTTACTCATTACATATATCAATTTTGATTGTTTTAATCTTTTTGAAAGGAAGATTAGTGTAATTATGTCAAAAAAATATATAATTGATTAGATTCTTCTTAAACTTTAGGATATTAGAGCCTTTTTATTTTTTTTACTTTTTTTTAAATCTCTTAGAAAAAATGTTTCAAATTAAGATTTTGAAGAAGTAACAGTTATTGATGTGGATCTATTTGTGTAAGAATAATGCTATATAAATACACAAATACTATATAAAGTGTACAATTAAGTTTGTGTAAAGTTTTGACATTTCTTCTTAAATTTTAATTTGTTTCTATGCAATTGACTCAGTTTTAGATTTTAACTTTTTTTTTTCTCATCTACATTTTAATTTTCATTGCATATCTTTTTATAAATATATGAATCTCTCAAATTATTCAATAATTGGTTGTTCCTATCCTATTATGTTATTCTAGTCGTTTCATTCCATATATTAAAATATATCTATTTATCATTGAATCCACAAAATTTATTATATTTATGTAACATGTGACTTTCTGCAAATAGATGACAGAGATCCTATTAAATTAGTAATTGACCTGGGGTGTTATGTCATACATGAAGCATTTACATCTTGATTAAGACTACTTCTAACAATTGTTGCTATATATTAACCAAGACGTAATATTTCATATATCTATATTTATTGTTTATATCTTCAATTAGGGGTGTGCGCAGTGCGGGTCAGTGTGATATGAGAGAAAAATAAAAATCGTATGGCAGGTGGCGGATTGATAAAAGTGTCACCAGAATTTGTCATTTTCTTTATCAAAAACCGGCGGTTCGATTGGCAAATAATGACAGATTTGCCTTGGCGATTCGGGCGGATTGACGGTTTATAAAAAATATAATTCAAATTACAAAACTTAAATCAAAGAGTAAAAAAAAGATGAGAGATACAATGATATTAAGCATCTTGCAAAACTTTCTTCTGATGCAGCAAGTGTAGCAACAACATGATAATATCAACGACTATGTCATCAGTTCATTACAAGCATCTGTGGAAGCTACAATGATCAAATACAATACATAAAATTAATATCATTCAGGGTTTACAATATATTGAAAATGTTTACTGTTGAAAAGTATTTAGATTGAAAAGTGAATTGGAATCCAACTTTATTTTGGATTACTGACATCTTGAATTCCCCTCGAGCAGTAATGTAATATTATATTCTAAGGTATAGAACAACAAGCAAACTTAAGTAAATTTTTTTTTTAAAATCTTATAAAACATGATTTAATAGCGGTGCGGGTCGATACGGTTTGGAAGAAAAATAAAAATCGGCGGATTGATAAAAGTGTCACTAGAATTTGTCATTTTTCTTACCAAAAACCGGCAGTTTGATTGGTAAATAATAACGAATTTGTCTTGACGGTACGGTTCGGTGCGATTTTGACAGTTTCGACGATTTCAGCGGTATTATGCACACCCCCAATCTTCAATTATTGTTCTACCAACTGACAATAGATATATATTTTAGCACTTTATAATGTTAGACCCCCTCTAGCAATACATATTATTTTTAACACGATTACCTTATAATTCAGTTTTATATTGTATCATGTGATCATGTGTACTTAATCATATGTATTCATATTTTTTTAAATGTTAATTTTATTCAATTTATATTTAGAAAAAATACATGACGAGACATTTTTATTAGGACAATATAATAAATTTAAAAATATTTATGGTAAAAAAATTTATCATACAAAATTTTAGTAAAATGCTATCTTTTATGTCAAATTTGGCATTTGGAACGAGACAATATCATGCCAAATTTAACACATTAAATAACATTTTATTAAATTTAACATAATAAATAACTGTGGGAATATATTTTTTGAGTACCAACACGTGACCAAGACGCCGACGTGTCAGCCAGGGTGCCGCGTGTCCTGATCGTAATGCCGAGGTGATCTCGGCTAGGCCGAGGTTATCTCCAAAGATATCAGAGTCCGGGATAAGCGGATAAGGGACAAGAGTCCTAGAATGAGTAAGGACTTCAGCCTGGATAAGGATAAAGCTCTTAGGGAGTTTATCTTTATCTATTAGAGAAACCAAGCTAAGCACTAAGCAGAAATTCATTAAAGCTAGGCTTCTATTTAGACTAGGATTGTGTTGGCTATAAAAGAAACGCACCCCCATGGGTTTAAGGTACTGTAACAAGCCCGCGGGGGGACCTCGCTACAGCTCGGACTCGACTTTCCGTTAGTCACGGTTCTAAGTCTGAACCAAAGAGTCCAAATCCGGCAAATCGTTTTTGAGAAAACTGATTTTGAAAGAAGTGCCAAACATGGACTGCTTTGCCAGGTACAGAGTCGCCACCTAAATATTTTATTTTGGGAAATTTAGGAAACCCTGACTCGGTGCCAAAAGGCCACGTGTCCGTCATCACCAAAGTTGCCTCGGCTCGGGAACTTGGGTACGATTGGGGAAGGTCACTTCGTGAGCACCCCCGCTCGCCCGGTCATAGACCGGCCTCTACTAACCATGATATCAATTTTTGAAGACATTGTGAGTTCTTATTCCGGTTTATTAGCCTAGGTTACTATGTGATGCGCACAGCATACAAATATAGACCGGGTCGCCTGTATTGGAACGAAACATTTCATGTTTGTTTTTTAAAATGGTTTGCTACCCGCAAGTAGGTTTTAAAACATTTGATGATTTATTCCAATTTAAGTAACCCAACCTTCACCCACAGGCATTCAGGCAGTTATATCAGATAAGCACATAGCCTCATGGTAAACATGCTATTCATGGCAGTCACTCACACGCATGCAAAGATGCTAAAGCATAAAACTCACCGAGTACTCCAAGCCAAAACAGATATTACATTAGAAATCATGCATGATCCTAAGTATACAAAAATGCTTAATGCAACACATGCAAAAATGCAAACTATAGCAGGCTCGGCTATTCTAAACATGGTATATGAAATGCTACAACTATCATGTATTCAATTTGGAATTGAAAGTACAATGCAGTTAGTATGATGCGCCGAGCCCGGTGCATGCAATACAGATGAATGATGCAAACATGCTGTCATACTGTATGCTAATTTAAATATGCCCTAATCTAACCATCATAAACAGATAAATAAAAAGGAAGAAAGACGTGGGGTTGGAAGACATACATCACACTCACGCACACTTATTACAGTTATGCCCTCGCACAAAGGGTCCAAATAAATATACAGTCCCGAATAAAAGAATATTACAGTCCAAATATTACAGTCCGAATAATATACAAATTCCTAATTAATTAACAAATTAAATAAGAAAATAAATAAAACTGGCATGCAAGCCAGGGACTGCCTTGCTTCCGATGGATGATGCATGTCCGGGTTGTCTTGTGCGGAAATCCACCAGAATGCCCCAATTAGCCTCTGTTTAGCAGTTGTTCTTGGAAAGCGTGCCAGACTTCGAAAAATTGCTGATACTTCATTTTGCTGCAACAGAGAGCAGGAAAGGGGCATAGCAATGTATTTTCACAAATGTATGCATGTCTCGATCCTCGTGCCACCAATCACGCATACCGAGGCATGATGGTCGAGGAGTCGAAATGTACAACTCAATATAGGATGAATGCACATGAAACTACAGCTAAAACTTAACTCCATCATGGATAATCCGGAGTGTCGGTGACTGGGGAATTGAGACACGTTCCGTCACTCGAAGTACGAAACGCACCTCGTTTCCCGTGCCCGGGCTAACTCCTATCCCGAACACGATGCAATATGCATGATATGCATGAAATGCGACTAAGATATAATCCTAACATACACAATGCTATGAAAATGAGATGCCTCGAAATGCGTGCGCACGGGCACGCAAACCGAGAAAATGACAGAATGTGATCTAAGATACAATCTAGTATGCACAATGCTATGAAAATGATATGCCTCGAAATGCGTGCACACGGGCACGCAAACCGAGAAAATGGCAGAATGCAATCTAAGATACAACCTAGTATGCACAATGCTATGAAAATGATATGCCTCGAAATGCGTGCACACGGGCACGCAAACCGAGAAAATGACAGAATGCAATCTAAGATACAACCTAGTATGCACAATGCTATGAAAATGATATGCCTCAAAATGCGTGCACACGGGCACGCAAATCGAGAAATTGGCAGAATGCGATGCAATGACATGAAATGATGATGTGGGCTTATACCAACATGAGTGAGCCTCAGCCACACTCACATAGGATGCCGGCGGATAAAAATGAAGTGCCTCGAAATGCGTGCACACGGGCACGCAAACCGAGGCAATGGCATACACAATGCGAATGACATGGAAACATGATATGGGCTTATACCAACATGAGTGAGCCTTAGCCACACTCACATAGGATGCCGGCGGATAAAAAAGAAGTGCCTCGAAATGCGTGCACACGGGCACGCAAATCGAGGCGATGACAAAATGCGATGCAATGACATGAAATGATGATGTGGGCTTATACCAACATGAGTGAGCCTCAGCCACACTCACATAGGATGCCGACGGATAAAAATAAAGTGCCTCGAAATGCGTGCACACGGACACGCAAACCGAGGCGATGGTAGAATGCGATGTAAATGATATGGAAATGTGATATGGGCTTATACCAACATGAGTGAGCCTCAGCCACACTCACATAGGATGCCGATGGATAAAAATGAAGTGCCTCGAAATGCGTGCACACGGGCACGCAAACCGAGGCGATGGTAGAATGCGATGTAAATGATATGGAAATGTGATATGGGCTTATACCAACATGAGTGAGCCTCAGCCACACTCACATAGGATGCCGACGGATAAAAATGAAGTGCCTCGAAATGCGTGCACACGGGCACGCAAACCGAGGCGATGGTAGAATGCGATGTAAATGATATGGAAATGTGATATGGGCTTATATCAACATGAGTGAGCCTCAGCCACACTCACATAGGATGCCGACGGATGAAAATGAAGTGCCTCGAAATGCGTGCACACGGGCACGCAAACCGAGGCGATGGTAAAATGCGATGCAATGGCATGGAAATGGCATGCAATCATTCTAATGGGATTTCAGCACTAAAATATGGGGGAAACCAGTCCCGAAAAGAGGCGAAATGACACCAAATGCATGGAATTGTCCCGAAATGCGAATTTAGGCACCCGAAATGGCCTATAGCTATGCCAAACATGCACAATATGGACATGCAATGCAAAGACAGAAGCTAGACAGTCCCAAAAAAGGCACTTTCACAGTTATAAACATGGCCAAACAGCAAGCATAGGTATGGCAAAAATGGCATGCAAGAATAGGGGCCAAAAGAGGGGTAATGAAGCAAGTGATATAAGCAAAATCCAAACTGAAAAATTCCCTTCTACAACACTGAAGAGGGACCAAAAATATGGATATTTACAGTATATGGCAGCCCCAAAATCAGTATACAAACATGATAGAAATGTGATGCAAAATGAGGCTCAAAAGTGGCTATAACATGAGGTATACAAAATAATCAGCAAACAGCCAAAGACCCTTAATAAAATATGTAGAATGGGCCAAAATAGGACTATTTCCAGAACTGTAAAATGGCCAAAAACAAAAGCATGATAGGTTAACTAAACATGCAAGAATGGGGAATAAAAGAGAGATATAACATGAAGTGGCATATGGAGGTCTCAAACCATGAAAGGACCTAAATGAAATATGAAGAATGGACCAAAATAAGCACTTTTTCAGAACTGTAAAATGGCCAAAAACAAAATCATGGTAGGCTGCCATTGCATGCAAGAATGGGGAATAAAAGAGGAGTATAAAGGTAAGTACAACATGGAAGTCCCAAATGGTGTTGAGCCCTTCTTCAATGTTGAAGAGGGGCTCAAAATAAGCCTAATATCAGTTTACAACATGCTCAAAAACAGATTAATCATGGGTCGAAAATAGCATGCAAGATTATGACATATAAGAGGATCAATGAAGCAAGTGCACCATGGAGGGCTCAAACAGGGTTGAGCCCTTAATGAAAAGTGAAGATGGGCTCAAAAGAGGGCCCTTTTCAGTTAGGGCCGGAGATTGAAACAAAAAGCATGTGGGGCTTACAAATAGATCAAGAAAAAGGGTCAAAGAGGAGAAGTGTTACTCACCCTTGAAGATCAAAGCTTTTGTTGCTTCTTGGATCAATTTGCAGCTCCTTTAGCCTTTGAGAAACCTTCCTTGTTGTTGGAAATAAGGTGGTGGTGGTAGAGCTTGGTGGTGTAGAAGAAATGGTGCTTAGGGACTTAGGAATTTTCAAGGAAATGAGAGGTATATAAATGGCTTTGTGTATGGAAGCTTCAAGAGCAATTTTTCTAACCCTTGAATGTGATATAGCTTGCTTGTTATATGGGCCAAAGAGGGGGTGTAAAGGTGGGGGAAAAGGAGAGCAACTTTCCCCCACAAAATATCCCCCAGATAAAGATCTTTTCTGGGGAATAAAGCTCCGCAGCTGTAAAGTGCACAGTGCAAGGAGCTCGGCCGGCCTATTACTTTTGCTGCAGGTGGCCGGCCGGCCACACCCCCTAGCCGGCCGGCTAGGGGTCAAAAGGGTCAATCAGATTTAGTGGCCGGCCACCAACTGATGGTGTCCTCCTATCTGTGTACAACACAACCCTGTGGTTAAAAGTCTAAGAAAGTGGGTCCAAGGGGTTCAACATTAGCTCGGAAAGAGGGGTTCAAAAGGGTCAGGTGGAATTACTGGCCGGCCACCAACTTTTAGGGTCCTCTCATGTGTGTACATCACAAATATGTGGTTCAAAGTTCGAGAAAATTGGTCCAAGGGGTTCAACATTAGCCCGGAAGGAGGGGGTCAAAAGGGTCAAGTAATATTAATGGCCGGCCACCATTTTTTAGGGTCCTCCCATGTGTGTACATCACAAATATGTGGTTCAAAGTTCGAGAAAATTGGTCCAAGGGGTTCAACATTAGCCGGAAGTGCGAAAAACGGGCGCCGGAGGGCGTCGGAGGATGTATAACTGGTTGATGCAACAATTGCTGGCCTCCCACCCTTCAGTGACCTCTCCGGTGATAAAACAGAGGTACCTGCCAAAAATGAACGAAAACCGTTGCAAAACGAATGCTCGGGGACCAAAACGCGCAGTTCGAGGTCCCGAAAATGGGCTGTTAAGCACCGAAAGTGGCATTCGGCTACGAAGTGGGTTTCTCAGACCCCAGTGTCCCTCAAAAGGGAGCAAATAGGAAGTATGCCAAAAACCGGAGCAATAGGAGATGGTTAAGTGGTCCCGAACCGAGGCACACGGCCTGACGGCTCTGAAAACCGGAAACCGGACTCCGAAATGAGAAAAAAGGCCTACGGCCACCAAATGTAGCCTACGGACATTGAGAGATGGTCTACAGGACCTCTCCCTTCCCTCAGGAACAGAAACAAAGAAAACCGAGTCTGGTTCGCAAACCGAGACAAGGCACAGAAGAGGGTTCGGAAGTCCGGAGGCAGGGCTCACGGCCGTGACTCTGAAGCTTCTGAACAAGCACATTATGCAGTATCACCAAGCGCTCAATCAGTGACATCTGAGTCTTAAGGTCGGTCAAAAATGGGGTGTCTACAGGTACGCAATTTATATTCTGAATAGTGAGTTAAGCACTATTGATTAGCTTTGAGAGATAATTGACTTAATCGTTGGAGTGCCCCCGAGTGGACGAACCACCGCCGGAATCTCTTCTTTCTGTTACAGGTCATTCAGGCGCCATTTATTCAGCCAGTGTTCTCCAGCTGAGTGCTTGATTGACAGTGTGGTCAGAAATTGACACACACGATAACATATTGTTAAAGTAAATTTTATGTGTATATCGTTCTAAATTTTAATAATAGCATGACTGCTCAATGGTATTATTTAAAAACCAATAAAACAAACCGACATATCTATATTAATGTCATGATGTTGCATTAGGTAAACGTAAAGATTTTTTTAATGGTGATTTGTTGAGTGCTCAAATGTAATTAATTACTTAAATTATCACAATAATTTTCATCTCAAGTCACCTTAAGCCGCAAGATGCAACTTTTATGTAACTTGATTACACTAGTTATAAAGTTTTGCAAAGTTGTGGTGCAGTATAGTTCATTGTTATAATCTTAACCTAATGAGGCATTTTTTAAAATAAATTTGTAAGTTTATTACACTTTTAATCTTCAAAGTATGAGTCCTATGTTATTTTGATACATAATATTTAAATTATGTCATTTTTGTTGCTAATGTATAAAAAAATTCAATTTGATTTTGAACATTTAAATTATTTCAATTTAATTTCCAATGTATAAAATGTGCTTCAATTTAAGACTCCAATTAAAATACTTTTATATATTAAGGATCAGATTGATACAATTTAAATATTGGACACCAAATCAAAATATTTTTTTACATTAAAAATCAAATTGACATAATTTAAATATTCGATACTAAAATGACATAAGACTCCTATTTTAGGGTCCAAAAATATAATTAATCCTAAATTTGTATTTAAATTTGATATGTCTTCTTAAGCAAAGCAGATAAGCTTGTTTTGGGATGCATTTGTTTTGAAAAAATGTGACTTAAATAAATTATTAAGTCAATAAATTGACTTTTTGTTTTTCATATTCCCAAACGAGGCGTTAATGACACAATCAGCTTCTCAACTACTTTCCATTGACATCAAGATTCCAATATACAAGAAGTGGAAATACAAAACTTTGCTTGCACAAATTGGACTTTGATATTTGGGTGATTCTCAACTACTTTCCATTGACATCAAGAATCCAACTGCAATTATACAAGAAGTGGAAATACAAAACTATGCTTGCACAAATTGGACTTTGATATTTGGGTGATTCTCAGGCTTGTCTTAAGTTTTGTTTTGACAAATACTAAAAAATCACAATTTTAATTTTTATCTTTACGCCTAGTTTTTTACGAAAAGATGTGCAGAAAAGTAAAGAGAGTTACGTGACAACTTATAGTGACTTTTTGACTCTTTAGCTAAAACTGAAGGTTGCCAAATGAGGCCTAATGAAAATTTTAGTTATGAGGTTCTTCAATAGCTATCGTGATATAAAAAATTAATTAGATCTAATTTAATTGGCCACCATAACTTTTTTAAGAATTTAAGTTTTTAGAAGAGGTCATAGGTTCAACTCTTCTTGGAGGAGTTAAATTAAGGGAGCAAACACTTGATACTTTGCAAAAAGTGTGGAACTAATTCTCATATGTACTAAATTCTTACGAAAAGATGTGCAGAAAAGTAGAGAGGTGATGTGATGGAAAAAAGATAAAAAGATGGATTATTTGGGACTTGCCAAACTTGGCCTAATCTAATAACTGACAATTCTTATATGTACGAATACTTTTTGTCTTTTTACGAAAAGATGTGCAGAAAAGTAGAGAGGTGATGTGATGAAAAAAAGATAAAAAGATGGATTATTTGGGACTTGCCAAACTTGACCTAATCTAATAACTGACAATTGATTTTTTCCGATCAAAAAAAAAATATTGATATATAAGAAAGCTCGTTTTCAACAATCAGGCATTGAAAAAAGGGTGCAAATCTTCTAGAGTGATTTGTCATAGTGATGTTGGAATGATTTTTATATGGTTTAGATTTTTTTTTAAAAGTGATTTTTCATATTGTACTTTTAATTTTTGTAAAATTAAAATTAAGTTATTTAAAAAATCACTTTACAAAAAATCACATTCAAGGATTCGAATTCTTTAAAAACGACAAGTCTTGACGAAATTTTCACCAATTCGGCTTGAGATGATGTTTTACCTAGCTAATTTGAGCAAGCCAATCATTTTTTTTTTAAATTTTAATTATGCTAAAAGTTTAGAAGAACCTAAAAAAGTATTTTTAAAAGGACTCACAAATTTTAAAAAAAGAAAAAACAAATTGGGTTTTTGTCAATCTATAAATGAGTAATTACAAGTGTAAAAAAAATATTACACGCTAGCCCATAAGAAAGTCAATAAAGTCTACTAGGTCCAAGCTCAACAACCACTCCACAATAACTAAAAAGCCAATAAAACTTATTAAGCATAAGCTCAACAACCACTTTACTACTATTTATGCTTTAACTTCAACCACTCTACTACTAGTTAGACACAACTTCATCTACTATCAAACTCTCTATAGAAGTTGAATCCAAAAACTTCACCCCACAAAGAGTGCTTAACAACTACTCTACTACTTAAGGCATTATTTGCCATAAATTAAATAAGTACGCTTATTTGAGTCATATTACCTCTTTATTTTTCTACACATTTTTTCATAAAAAATTAAAAAGTATACATATTTAAATCATCAAACTCTCTAGGAAACTTCACATACACACTGAACCAAATGCTTTGGTTACAATCTTCTAGTCTAAGACCTAAAATGTTTAAAGTTTTTTTATTTATTAATTTTTTTAAAAAAATCATAAGGGCCAAGCCCGACATTAAACCCATAAATCCATATTTTAAAGCCCACGAGTAATGCCTGGACTTTAAGAATTTAGGATCGGTCAATCCAATCCGGCCTGTCTACTTAAAAGCCCATGTGCCTGGGCATTATGGGGCCCGACTGGGTCCATTATAGAACCGGTTATTTGTTGTTTACACTTTTCACCCTCCTAATTTTGACTTAAATTTTATTTTAATTTTTATAGTTTCAATCTAAATAATTTAGTTCCCATAGTTTAATTCTAGGTTTAATTTATTTTTCTTGTTTAAATTATTGTTAATTTTATCTACACATACATCTTAAAGAATTGACAAGTGTTTTTAAAATTATTAATTTTAACCTTTTATTTAGATGAAAGAACTAAATTAAAATCTTTAAAAATTGACAAGTGTCTTAAAATTATTAATTTTAATCTCCAATTCAATTTTGAAAAAAATGATCAAATTAAAATTAAACTTAAAAAGAGATCAAATTATTCAAATTAAAATTATAAATATTAAAATAAATTTTGGATTTGTAAAGTGTAATTAACTCTTTATATATAGAGTTTTGGGGTGGGTGCTGCTATCACATCCATGAGGTTTATTCGGATTTGAATTGTTAATATTATAAGATTCATTGAGTTTATCATTCATATAAAAAATATATATAATCCCAGAACCAAGCCGATTAATAACTTTAAATTTTGGGTGCTCGGGCCATAAATCAGTTTTTGAATTTTCTTTGTCCAGAAGTCCAAGCGTTGAAAGACTTTGTCCAAAAGGACAAACTTAAACTATCACCACCCAAACCCGCCCCTATAGGTTTAGCGTCGTATCCGGCTAGTAATCCTAAGATTACCTACGGCCTGTGAAACGGCCTCTGAAACAGAATCACAAAATAAGGGGCTAACGGAAGCAAATACATAAATATAATCGTCCTATGAACTGTGCTGACTCATATGAAAAAGAGATTTTTAAATTTTATATACAATGTCCAAAAGTCATTCTTACATTATATCCACCCACATTATAGTAAAAGCAAGAAGGGATTAAACCCCATATACAAAAATTTGTCTTAGACCTTAACAAAGAAAACAAAAGTTAAGTTAATGACAAGGCCTTGAACACATGACATATTCGGAACCTCCAAGGGAGGCGTAATGGTTGGCTTTACAAAACAGAAGTCCAGACAAAAGTTTTCAGACCTGATCTCCAAAACGCCCACCTATACATATATATACACACGGTGAGCTAAAACTCAGTGAATAACATTAATGTAAAGAGGTTAGTGAACGAATTTCGAACATATCATATTCGTAAAACAGACCATAACAAAATCAATTCTCATATCTGAACATAATAATGGTAAATCCAATAGAACATATCACATCGTCATTTGACTAGAGGAATCGATTCTAGATACCGATTAAACACATCACCACTTTGTCAAGTGGCTAACGAGATCTCGGAATCACATTTATATCATGGACCCACATTAACATGCCATCCCCTATGACTTGGGACTATTTATGGCTGCCATAATAGATTTCAAACATAGGACATTCGTTTACGTAAACAAATATCATTTCAGAAATCATAACTTATCAAATTACATTTGGAACATAACTCATATGAACATATCTTTACAATAACGTTACTCATAGTGGGCTTCCAGAAATGGTTGATCAGTCTTCAAGTCTTGACCTACAAACACAAATGTACGTAGCAAAAACATGTCTTATTATTACTTATCCATATGGCCATACATGGCTTAACTTTCTTCCTTTAACTTCTTATTCATTCCATGTCACATAACTTGTTTATATTGAACCACATACTCGGATTCGACACACATTTTCTAATTCACTTACGTATGATGTTTCTTAACTTATTAATCCTTAATGGCTCATAAATAATGCCTAAGAATGCCCAGAAAGAGATGGGAGCGAAGATATGTTCTTAAAACATCTCTTGAAAACATGTCGAAAATAAGTTGTTGGCTAGAGCCAGCTTTTCGTCGCTAGAGCCAACTGAAGGCAAAAACTGAGCTTGCTGGAGTCACTATTTGGTTGCTTGAGCCAGCTTTTGCAAAGTTCAAAATACTGGGAGCTCGCAATGTTGGCTCAAGCCACCACTTGGTCGCTCGAGCTAGCTGTAAATTTCTGGGCACCAAGCTTAACAAAAATGGCTTCCAAACAACTTTCAAAACTTGGGGTCTTGCATGATTTGATCAAACACATAAAATAACTTTAGAAAACTCTAATACAAGACCCTTAAAACATCTTTTATTCAAAAACTCATTAATTCTTGAAAGATTTGAACCAAAACTCCTTCATGCAAGATTTTTCAACTCTTCTCATGGTTTTTCATAACATGCAAATGGTAATAAGAAAACTCATGAATTTCTAAAACAATGGACATGATTTAAACTCACATGCATGCAAGGACTTTAAAACTCAAACTCAAAATGATAAAATCAAAGATGATATACTATCAATGTACATACAAGCCATCTACATGTTCAAAGACCAATTTCCTTACAAACATCATGAAATTAGCTCAATAACTTGATGAACTCATAATGCATGAAGGATTTATAATAGAAATTAGTCATAGAATTCTTACCCAAATCTTTAATTTCAGAATTGTGAGATGAATCTTCCTAGTTTCTTCAATCTCTAGCACAATGAGAGGGTAATTTATATGAAAATTGGGCCGAGCTGGGTAATAGGTCGTTATGGGCCACAGTATGAAAGGCTGAGTAAAAAGGCCATAAAGCTACTCCGGTCCAAAGGAGGCTTAAAGTTAGTCCGGTCCAAAAGAGGTTTGAAGTTACTCTGGTCCTAGAGAGTTTACGGTAAGCTCGGTTGTCACACACAAAGTTATCCCGGTCGAGACCACGTTATTGGTTATCCCGGTCGAAACATACCATGGTTAAGCACTAGGAGAAACCGGGGTAAGAGCAGTGAAGGGAAGAGCCGAGCTAAAGTTAGCTCGGTCTAGTCTATAGCTTAGCATGGCCATGCTTACCTCGGTCATATTGGAGTCCGACCATAGTAAAATCATCTCACTTGGTTTAAGCAGTGAGGAGGGTGTTGAAGGATAAGCATTATCTTTCAGGAGTATGACTCCTAAGAGGACTCTACATGGAGGAGTAAGAGTCCTACTAGGATTATGCCACGCGGAACCTATAAAAGCTCACAACATCACCTATGGAGAGGTAACACAGCTTTGATTCTCGAATACACAGAGCTTTGTCTATTTGTCTATTTTTGCTGACTTAGGCATTGGAGAGGTATCCGGCACACACCCGCCGGCTAGCTCACATTTGTGTTTTCAGGGAATAAAGCGACGACGTACGGAGGAGCGCAGACTTGATCAACAGGCTTATACGAGAAGGTTTATTTCTTTCCCGTACAATTTGCGCTATCTACGAGAATACCAGACAAAGAACAAAACCTTTTAATCAAGTTTCCCTCGCTAATTGAATGGCGCATAACGAAGAATTGTCGTAGTCCGCCATTGATGAACAAACCCCAGAGGGGGGTAGGAGGTGCGAAGGATTGCCCTCTATCCCTTCCATGCCGGACTTAGAGCCCCAGCGACAAAATCCCCGGAGGGATACAAGGGGGAGACGGAACAGCAGCCCCCGTCGCTCTCGCCCACAAAGTCCTGAAAGATAAAGGCGAAGAATTGACCCTCAAGCTCTGGAGGATCGTGTAAAAGAGCAAGATGAATTGATAAGGAAAATGGCGGCGGACATGGAGGCCATGAAGCGCCAGATTAAGGGAAAGAGGTGGCGATAGGAGAGGGGCGCAAAGACAATACGCCTTCTCGCCACTTAGAAGATCGTGGTAGGTATACCACGCCATCGCAAGAAGAAAGTAGAATCCTCAGGACAGGCGACACTCAATCAATGACCTCCAAAACTCGTTACTCCAGATTTGAGAGAACGAGATCATTGAGGTCTTACACTGAGGGAAGTACCTATCGGCCCTCACATACGCACCAGACATCATCCAGGCAAACGGAGTTGCCTAAATCATCCGACTTACAGACTGTGCTTGAAGAAAGGGCGCGAAAAAAGGAGGATGCCAGGGCACGCGGCCCGCACAGAATTTCAGCCCTTCAGCGGTTGGCTCCTCGGACGCATGGAAGCGTCGAGGTTGAAATGCCAATACCGCACCTTGCCTACGAACCAATAGATAAAGCGTTGGCAAGACTACATAGCTCGCTGTTCGTTCCGGCGATTGAGAACGCACCATTACCCTCAGGCTTCATCCAGCCTAAATTTACCACGTACGAAGGGAAAACAGACCCTTACATGCACCTAAGCCACTTTCGCCAAGTTATGGCAGTATACCGGCGGAACGAAGCTTTGATGTGCATCCTATTCCCATAAAGCCTTGGCGACCTAGGTTTAACTTGGTTCGAAAAGCTACCAGAAGGCAGCATAGCCTCCTGGGCGCAATTAACGGAGGCGTTTGTGACGAGATTCAGAACGAACACCAAGACGCCAGTGGAGATTGATCAGCTACTCTCCATCGATATGGGCGACAAAGAAACATTAAGGTCCTACAACAGTCGCTACTGGGAGACGTTCAACCAGATAGGGGACTGCCCCACCAATCTCGCCATCACACAATACAAAAGAGGACTTCCAGTCGGAAACAGATTGAAGGATTCGATTACAATGACTCCACCCCTCACGATGGAAGCTTTAATGGAAAGAGTGCACCAACATATTCGGGTGGAGGAGGATGGCGCCCGTGCCAAGGCAAAATCTGCTGCGACAGCAATACCAGAAAAGAAGACTACGGCAAAGGTCAATACATTAGAACGTCAAAGCAAGAATGGACGAGGCAGACGAAATAACGAAGAGGACCGAGATAAAAGATGGTTGAGAGTCCGCACTGCCATCACCACGGTCTTTAAGAAACCAATTTACCGAATTCTCAGTGAGATACGCGATGAACCATTCGTCAAATGGCCAGCTAAATTGGGAGAGGCTCAGAAAGACTACGACGAAAGATCACGCTGCACCTTCCATAAAGAAAAGGGGCACCGCACTGAAAACTGCACGTCGTTAAGACAGCATCTGGAGGAGTTAGTGGCAGCAGGTCATTTAGACCGGTATATAGAAGGAGGGACGCAGCCAGCCCCCCAAAACCACGACCACCCAGACGGAACACCAAACAACGCCCTACCTCAAGGCGTGATAAACGTAATACATGGGGTATTCGAGCCTGTGTGCGTATGTGAGCTCAGGGGCATGATAAAGAAGGCTGAGCACTTAAGGGAGGTATTAAGTGCCCAACCCACCATTAAAAAGGGGAAAACAGAAACCACGAACGTCATATCTTTTTTAGATAAAGACTTGGCAAGGATATACTGCCCTCACAATGATGCACTGGTCGTCATTCTCCGAGTCAAGGATTTCGACGTCAAGCGGATTTTGATTGACAAAGGGAGCTCATGTGAGATAATGTACTATGACACCTTCAAACAACTGAAATTGGAGGACAAAGACTTGGCACCAGCTGTATCCTCCCTGATCGGATTCAACTTAATGCTAGAGTAGCCAGTTGGCAAGATTATCCTTCCAGTCAGGGCAGGAAGCGTGACAAAACAAGTGGAATTCTGGGTGTTAAAGGTCCCTTCCACTTACAACATAATCTTGGGAAGAACATGGTTGCATGCCATGCGAGCGGTAGCTTTATCCTACCATCAAGTAATGCGATTCCCCAACAAAATCGAGGTAATTGAAGAGGTCTTTGGAGACCAAATTATGTCCAAGCAATGCTTTGTCACGGTTAATGGCAGTCGCGCTGCCAAGGGATATGTTCATTCGGTGGAAGAACCTGAAAGCAATGAACTGTTCGTAGATGTCGGCAAAGCGGCTGATCAAAAAGCGGTGGAAGACTTGGTAAAGGTAAGAATAGATGAAAAGAACCCGGATAAGTTCTTTTTGCTCGGTTCGTCGTTCTCCAGCACTGAGAGATTAGAGGTCTTGAAATTCTTGACCTCTAACATCGAAGTGTTTGCCTGGACACCCTACGACATGCCAGGCATTGATCCAGACTTCATCTGTCACCAACTCAATGTCCACCCATCCGCCAGACCAATCATTCAGCGCACTCACAGATCGGCACTCCACCACGCCGAGATAGTGGCGGATGGGAAATCTGCTAGAGGTAGGAGCTATCAGAGAAGTGCACTACCCCAGATGGATTTCCAACACAGTCGTGGTGCCAAAGAAGAATGGTAAATGGCGTGTCTGTGTCGACTATAAGACAGTCAACAAAGCATGCCCAAAGGACAGCTTCCCCCTACCACGGATAGATCAACTGGTAGACTTAACGGCAGGGCACAACCGACTTAGCTTTCTTGATGCATACAGAGGCTACCATCAGATCGCCATGTACGAACCAGACCAGGAGGTCACGTCCTTTACAACTCCAAGAGGACTATACTGCTACAAGGTCATGCCCTTTGGCCTAAAGAATGCAGGGGCAACATTCCAAAGGATGGTCACCAAGATGTTTGAACCATTGTTAGACAGAACAATGGAAGTTTATATCGACGACATGGTGGTCAAGAGCAAGGATGATAACGACCATCTCAAGGACCTAGGTGAGATGTTTCAGATCCTTAACAAGTACAAATTACGCCTCAATGCGTCTAAGTGTGCATTCAGAGTAGGATCGGGCAAATTTCTAGGCTTCTTGGTGACCAACCGGGGTATAGAGGCAGACCCCTCTCAGATCAAAGCAATTCAGGATCTAGAGAGGCTAAAAACAGTAAATGAAGTGCAGCATCTCACCGGCATGGCAGCTGCACTCAACCGATTCATAAGCCGGTCGTCAGACAGACTATGACCATTTTTTCAAGCATTAAAAGCCAAGTTCGAGTGAGACGAAGAATGCGACCGCGCTTTGGAAAACTTGAAAGAATACATGTCTTCTCCACCACTACTTGTCACCCCAATACCTGGAGAAGAACTCTTCCTGTACCTGGCGGTCTCTCAACACATAATTAGCGCAGTGTTGGTCCGTGCGGAAGGAATCCAACACCTACCCATCTTTTATGTCAGCAAGACATTGCTAGGTGCCGAAACAAGGTACTTGTCACTAGAAAAACTAGCCTTGGCCTTGATGATGGCCTCAAGGAAGTTGTCGCACTACTTTCACGCCCACACCATAGTCGTTTTCACAGCTTTCCCATTAAAAGCTTTGTTTGAGATGGCGAACTTTTCTGAGCGAATCTTAAAGTGGGCAGTAGAGTTGGGACAATTCGACATCAAATTCCAATCCAGAACCGCGATAAAAGGCCAAGCGTTGGCAGACTTTGTCGCGGAATTCACCCCAGGAAGTCATCATATCTGCCTAGTTGACCTGGCTGACACAACTGAACTAAGGATAGAAGTCGACGCCGGAATAGCGCAATCCCTGGTGCAGGATACTCAGTTAGACCCCAAGGTAGACCAGAGTAAAAAAAGCAAGGAAGAAGCGAACCATGCTACACCAAGCCAAGACTCACCAACAAATAAAAACTTGGTACAATCAGATAGCAAGGGACAGACAGCAAGCATGGACCTTGAAGAAAACACCAGTAACATTCTTGACCCCACGGCATCATCTGACCCCTCCACTTGCTGGAAATTATTCGTTGGAGAGATGTGGAAGCTCTTCGTAGATGGAGCATCCAACCGGCACGGCGCAGGACTTGGCATAGTCCTCATCTCACCAGACGGCTTAGTTGTGGAGCAAGCAGTCAAGCTTGGCTTCCCAGCATCAAACAACGAAGCAGAATATGAAGCGCTTCTTGCAGGTCTCAAATTAACATTCTACATGAAGGCCACCGAGCTAATGGTTTACAGCGACTCATAACTGGTGGTAAACCAAATTTCAAGCGACTACGAAGCAAATGATGACAGGATGGCTAAGTACCAAGACTTAGTCAGAAAAGAGATCAAGAAATTTGAAGTAGTAAGGATAGAACAAATTGGCAGGGAGGAAAACAGCAGAGCAGACGAACTAGCAGGCTTTGCTTCAATAGCAAATACATCCATCCCTCATTCGCTGCTAATTGACTACCTACCAAGACCAAGCATTGAAGACCCCGAAGCAGAAGAGGTATGTTGTGCCGAACTAGGCCCCTCATGGATGGATCCCATCATACTATTCTTAAAAGACGGCGTCTTACCGGAAGAAAAGAAAGAAGCCAACAAGCAAAGTCGCAGCGATTTTGGCTCTCCCCATCTATGGCATTGTACAAAAAGTCATTCTCAGGAACTTATCTAAAATGTGTCCACCCCAGCAAAGTGGAAGCATTCTTGTTCGAGATACACGAAGGCGTGTGCGGAAGCCACCAAGAAGGAAGATTGTTAGCCTACAGAGCCATTTCGCAAGGATACTGGTGGCCATACATGCAAGCAGACTCGGAGAAGTATGTGAAGAAGTGCGAGAAGTGTCAAAAGTTCGCACACCAAATACATCAGCCAGCCAGAGAGCTCCTACCATTGACCAGCCCATGGCCCTTTGCAATGTGGGGCTTGGACATTGTAGGACCACTTCCAACAGCACCCAGAAACAGGAAGTTCTTTCTTGCAGCAACAGACTACTTCACAAAGTGAGTGGAAGCAGAAGCATTGGCATCAATCAAGGAAAAAGATGTGAAGAAGTTCGTCTGACAGAATATCATCACTCGGTTTGGCATATCTAAAGCCCTAATATCAGACAACGACACTCAGTTTGATGGCAGAATCTTTAGAGGCTTTTGTGAAAAATACAAGATAGAGTTCTACAATTCTACACCGGCATATCTCCAAGCAAAGGCATCAAACAAGGTTGTCTTGGATGGATTGAAGAAGAGGTTAGAAAAAGCAAAAGGCAAGTGGGCTGAGGAACTGCCTCATGTTCTGTGGGCTTACCGCACCACACCTCGACGATCAACTGGAGAGACACCATTCTCTTTAGCCTATGGCATGGAGGCAGTAATCCCACTGAAAGTTGACCTCCCCACAATTAGAAGCGAAAATTTTGATCCAGACTTGAATGGAGAAGCCATAACATTGGAGCTCGACCTCGCCGAAGAAAGAAGAGAAAGATCACTGGTTCACATTGCCTCGTACCAGCAAAAGTTGTCCAGAAAGTATAACAAAACAGTACATCAAAGACAATTCAAAATCGGAGATTGGGTACTGCGCAAAGTGATGGGAAACATCGTGGTACCAGGAGATGGCAAGTTCGAGCCTAATTGGGAAGGACCTTACAAAGTGGTCGGATTAGCTGGCAAAGGGGCATACCACTTAGAAGATGAGGACGACAACGCAATTCGTAGACTGTGGAACACTGCCAATCTCAAACTATTTTATTTTTAGCTTTTTTTCAGAATACTTGTAATTTTTTCCTTTCTCAATAAAATAAGTAGTTTCTTTTCAGTATAGTTGTTTCCTTCTGTAAATGATCATTTTTAGTGAGTTAGGGGCATTGAAAGCAAAGTTGGCCGGAATAACCAACTATGCACCCTCCTAAGCCCAGGATAAGGATCCAGACTGCAGGATGTTTGGTCGGGATAACCAAACACTCTACTCTAGGTTGGCTGGAAAAACCAATCTAGAGATTGGCTAGAAAAACCAACACCCTTCCTAAGCTCAGGATAAGGATCCAGGTTGCAGGACGTTTGGTCGGAATAACCAAACACTTTACTCTAGGTTGACTAGAAAAACCAATTTAGAGGTTGGCGGGAAAAACCAACAACCGTCCTAAGCCCAGGATAAGGATCCGGGCTGCAAGGCGTTTGGTCGGAATAACCAAACACTTTACTCTAGGTTGACTAGAAAAACTAATCTAGAGGTTGGCAGGAAAAACCAACAACCCTCCGAAGCCCAGGATAAGGATCCAGGCTGCAGGACGTTTGGTCGGAATAACCAAACACTTTATTCTAAATTGGCAGAAATAACCAATTTAGAGGTTGGCTGGATTGAACTAACTCTTGGTACTCTTCAGCCGAGGTAATTATCTCGGCTAAAGAGTGGTTGGCTGGATTAAACCAACTCTTGGTACTCTTCAGCCGAGGTAATTATCTCGGCTAAAGAGTGGTTGGCTGGATTAAACCAACTCTTGGTACGAATCCAGCTCTTGGTACTCTTCAACCGAGGTAATTATCTCGGCTAAAGAGTGGTTGGCTGGATTAAACCTACTCTTGGTAATCTTCAGCCGAGGTAAAGATCTCGGCTAAAGAGTGGTTGGTAAGTATACTTATAGTTGCAATGTTAAGACCGAGATAAAGTATCTCGGCAAGAGAATGTTGTTCCTCATCTAAGACTTCAGTTAGAAAGTAAAGTATAAGCATAGAGATCAACCGAAATAAGAGTTGGAACAAAAAAAAAGACTTCATTAAAAATTCAAAGCAAGTACAAAGGATGGGGCCTTAGCCCGGTTACAATCTGTGTCCAAAAGCAAAGAAAAGAAAATACAGAAATCAAGCAAAAAGTAGAGAAATACAAAGTCAGCCAAACAGATCATCTAGATCCGCATCGAGATTAACTCGGAGCCCGGTTTCATTCGAGAGCACAGTCTCGGTTGGGAGCACGGTTTCCGTAGGCAGCTCATTAGTCAGGTCTTCCACCACTGGCTCCAACCAAGCTGACTGATTGACAGGCTCATTGACGACCGGGGTATCATTGGGCATGGTTTCTTCTTCATCATCTGAATCTTCAAGAAATTGTTGCTGAAAGGCAGCAGCATATTTCGCCATGGAGTTTGGTATGAAGTATGCAGGAGGGTTGAAGACCTCGGTCTCTGAACCGTGACCGAGTCGTGCCATAGCCGCTCTCCACCCATATTTGAAGAAAAGATCCTTGGCAGCTTCACATTGTTTAATGTAAGTAGCCTTCCCCTCCTTGTAACCCCGGAGCTCGGCATCATCCGCACTCTTCTTCAGCTTCTCAATCTCGGCGTTCTTTTTCCCTTCAAGCTTGGCCAGCTCCCGCAGATATTTGTCTTTCATCACGGCTGCAACCTTTTGTTTGTCTGCTTCAGCCGAGCTAACAAGACCAGTCAGACGATCATTCTTGATTTTTAGCTCAGCTATCTGCTTCCTAGCCTCTTCTAGCTCGGCGGTTTTCTCGGTTACTTCGGCCATGGCTTGCTTTGTTGTTCTACGAAGCTCCAGCACACGCTTGTGTGCAATGTGGTTCTTTTGTATAGCCTGAAAAAGAATGGGAAGAGACTTGTAGTAAAAATCGAGCAGAAAGTAGTACAAATTAGAAAAATCAGCAAAGGAAGCTACTTACGAGCACCATAGATTTTGTCGCTGAGCGGATGACCTTTAGCTCGGTCAAGTGGTTGTGGTGCTTCGTGTCGGCGGGAAGGCAAACACCTTTAGCCAGGTTGAATGCCATCAGGTGGTCTTTCTCTGCGACCACTGAGTCAGAATCCGTGATAGCACGGTTTTGAAAGGTGATTTTTGGAGCCCATTTGGAGGAGGTAGCTTGGCCAGAGCACTCCGGTTGTGGGCTCGGTGGAGGGCTTGGCAGAATGGTTTGAGGAACCGCGGTTTCATCTTCATCGACAAGACGTTGCTCGCTCGGTTTGGGTAGTCCGGGCACGTTTCTTTAGGCAAGATAATGAAGGTTGTTGAGTAGAAAGGGCCACCACGGTCCCCTGAGTTTGATCGGCTGGTGGTATCTCGGTTGGGTTTGTTTCGGTCAGAAAGGCTCGCACGGCTCTCTTTTTGGCCATTTCTTGTTCGGCAGTAAGTGGGATAGGGTTGATTTGAGGCAAGAATGGGTCCGGTTCAGGAGAGGCTTCTAGCAGAAAGTCAGTTACCCTGGTCTTTTGTTTTCCACTGTATCTGTAGGTCGGTTCAAAATTAAGTAGGTCAGTCCAACTCCGGTCTGGATATCGCAGCGCGGCGCGAAGCACGTTCAAGTTGGGGTAGCTGTATTGGGACTTAAGAAAGTTCCTATCTGCAAGAAAGAAGACAACATTTAGTTCGGTTCACAATCAGAAAACCAAAATAACAAGTAGAATGCAGTAAAGCCGGGGTAACGCTACCGACTACACCCTTGTTCCAGTTTATTCTGTGCCCTGGGATCTGGGCTTGGTGGTCTTCAAAATTCCCAAATACCCAGAAAAAATCATCATCGTTCAAGTCTTTGTCCGGTGTGTCCTTTATTATTTTTTCACGCCGGCGCTTTATTCGTAAGTAGTAAACCTAGCCATCTTCGGCTGATCCTATGGAATACTGGTGGAAGAGCTCGGCAAGACCGAGGTTAAGGCCAGCCCGGCGGTTTAGCTCGGCTATTCCATTTATTATGCGGTAAGAATTGGTGGAAAGTTGGGTAGGGCAAAGTTTGGTTTGCCTGAGGAATTCACAGAGTAAGGGCTGTACAGGGAAGAGTAGACCGCACTCCACAATGGAAATAACATTAAAAGGGACAAAACCCTGTTTACCCTAAGGAACGGTATCTAGGTCGGCTAAGGTGAGGTGAACATCGTCAGGGATGTTATAATCCTTTCGGAATTCGGCCATACCACCAGGTGTATTTACTAAATACCTATACTTTCCCATTTATGGTTTAAGTTATGAATAAATTATACTTGGGTGTTAGCTCGGTCGGAGAATGGTGCCAAGTAGCTCGGTTGAACGTTCAAAAGAGTGTCTGGGCAACCTAAGTTTGCAAAGTGAAAAACCAAGGTTAAGCACAGATCGTTGGACCGTGCTGAAAGAAACACAGGCAAGATAAATGAAATCCTAGCTCGGCTATGTGAATTGCTTCATGTCTTAGCTTGGTTTGAGTAAGAGGTCTGCTAGCTCGGTTTAAGCGAAGGTTTGCTAGCTCAGTTTGAGCAAGGGATTTGTTAGCCCGGTTGAGCCTATAGGGGCAGCATTCTTAGTTCGGTTTGAGCTAAGAAGGCTAGTTTAGCCCAGAGATGTAGCTCGGTCATGGTCGAGGTTTTCAAGCATACTACTACAAACATAGCACGGATCAATTAGCCCGGCTAAGATAAATGAAACGAAAGATGGTTCGACCTGATGAAACTACTAGTTTAGCATGAAGTGGTAGTCCGGTTTGTAGTCTGGCTAGATTGACATCAACTACAAACAACTTCCTAGTTCGGTTATATTGTGATTTTGAATCGAAACCAGTGTTTCTCAGGTTATTTCAAGTGATTCTATTGCTAAGTTTTTTTCCAGAAAACGCAAGGCAAAGCAAATGGAAAGAATTTGTTTCATAAAAACACAAACGAAAAGCTATGGATTAAACAAATGCGAACACGATAAAAGGAGAATAGATTTATCTAACTTACCAGGTCAAGATGAGGGCAACAGTTGCAAGCAAAAATCACGAGCTTCACAGTTATCAGGTTGAAATGGGGGGTTCAGAGGCTTACAAGAGAGAAAGGGTGAATAGTAAAGTAAATGATTCAACGCATTAGAGATTGTTTTGTGAAAAGAAAAAAGGGCTAAAGGCGAGAACTGTTCAAAAAAAACACAAGGTACGAAGACGGCGTGACAGCTGCCTTCAGCCAATGAGAACATGCCACGTGTCCTTGGAATGAGAAGCGATTCAGTTGCCGTGACTGAAGAGATGTTTTGACCGAACAGGTGCAGCTCGGTGTGAATTTAGTTTGGCTGGAAAAGCTAAAAGAGTTTTTAGCTCGGTTGGAAAAGCTTAAAAGCTTAGCTCAGTAGTAAGGTTAAAGTTTTTAGCTCGGTTGGTAGACAAGGTAATCTCTATCATGCTGCGCAGATGAAATTAAGGGGCAATTGAGAGGGTAATTTATATGAAAATTGGGCCGAGCTGGGTAATAGGTCGTTATGGGCCACAGTATGAAGGGCTGAGTAAAAAGGCCATAAAGCTACTCCGGTCCAAAGGAGGCTTAAAGTTAGTCCGGTCCAAAAGAGGTTTGAAGTTACTCCGGTCCCGGAGAGTTTACGGTAAGCTCGGTTGTCACACACAAAGTTATCCCGGTCGAAACATACCATGGTTAAGCACTGGGAGAAACCGGGGTAAGAGCAGTGAAGGGAAGTGCCGAGCTAAAGTTAGCTCGGTCTAGTCTACAGTTTAGCATGGCCATGCTTACCTCGGTCATATTGGAGTTCGACCATGGTAAAACTATCTCACTTGGTTTAAGCAGTGAGGAGGGTGTTGAAGGATAAACATTATCTTTCAGGAGTATGACTCCTAAGAGGACTCTACATGGAGGAGTAAGAGTCCTACTAGGATTATGCCACGCGGAACCTATAAAAGCTCACAACATCACCTATGGAGAGGTAACACAGCTTTGATTCTCGAATACACAGAGCTTTGTCTATTTGTCTATTTTTGCTGACTTAGGCATCGGAGAGGTATCCGGCACACACCCGTCGGCTAGCTCACGTTTGTGTTTTCAGGGAATAAAGCGACGATGTACGGAGGAGCGCAGACTTGATCAATAGGCTTATACGAGAAGGTTTATTTCTTTCTCGTACACACAAGAATGGGTTTTTCTCTCTAGAATGAGCTATCTCCCTCACTTTACTCACTTTCTCTCTCTAGGATGAACTCTCTGCTCAAAGAAGTAAAAAGAACAAGAGGACTGTTGCTGTCACGACCCAAACCCGGCCCTATGGGTTTAGTACCGTAACCGGCCAGTAATCCGAGATTACCGAAGGCCTACAGAACAGTAATACAGTAAAACAGAGTACAGGGCCTGGCGGAAGCCAATACAGTAATTATACAATAGGGCTGAGCAAGGAATCCGTGAAATCCGTAATCCGATCCAGTCCAGTCTAATCCGATAGGTTTGGATTGGTTTTTTGAATCCGTGGTTCGGTTCCGGATTGAAGAATTAAAAATCCGTAGTCCACGGATTGGTTCCGGATTGAACCCTACGGATTGGTTCCGGATTGGAACCAGTCCGGACCGTATACAAATAGTCTATATTTTTATTATACATCCTTACCCATAGTATCTTCGCTTATTCCATATAAAACCTAAACTCAAACCTAAACCTGTTTAATATCTTCTTTTATTACTTTTGTTTGTTAGTTTTTAGTTTTAACTTGTAATGGTCTAAATAATTATGGTGAAACTAATTTTCTTATGGTTGTTTAAATTCTATAATAGTATGTCGCTATTATAAAGACATATTGCTATTGTGGAACTAATATAGTGCTATGTTTATATTTTTATGAAATTAAAGTGTTATATATATATTTTATTATTATTTAATTATGTGAATCCGTGGTCCTAAATCGATCCAATCCGTATTTAAATGGATTGGTTCGGATTGGTTCCATGATTTAAACGGATTGGATTGGTTCTAATTTTTCAGGAACCGTAAATAACGGATTGGTCCTGGTTTTACACCAATCCGGTCCAATCCGAACCATGCTCACCCCTATTATACAATGTTCAATGAGCTGTGACAGTCTGTATGCCAAAGAGATTTTTCATGCATTCATACATATACAAATAGTACAGTCTATACAAAATTTACAGTCACACAGTACAGGGACCTAATCCCTTGATAACAGTACGGTAAACATTCAGTCTATACAGAACAGTAAAACAGTACAGAAGGGGGAATTGTAAAAGACCCCTAAGCCTTAACAGATAGGCTCGGAACCTCGCAGTGAGGCACAAAGGCTGGCTTGACAAAACTGGAGTAACCCTGACGCTCCTAGCTCCGATCTGGTGCCTGTACACCTACATATATATATGAGCAGTGAGCTAAAGCCCAGTGAATAACATAATGCGTAAAGAGGTTTAGAATGAATGTCCTTACGGTAATGAAAACAGTTCAATTCAATGAGTACTTCAGTTGTTCAGTACAGTAAACAGTCATATGTGGTACATCCATTAGCATAACAATAACAGTAGGTCTTGAAAGACCGAACAGTAATGATGGCCATCAGTCAGTAAACAGTAGTGGCTCCACGAGGGAACCGACAGAGAATTCTGTCGCAGTAACAGTAACAGTAAACAGTAAGTACTAAGGATGCCACAGTACAGTTCAGAAATAAAGGACATACATTCATTCAGTAAATAATACCAGTTCAGTAAACAGTTCAGTTCAGTATTCAAAAGATATCAGTTGAACATATCTTTACACAATTGTTACTCACAGAGTTCTGGGCTACAGTATGCTAGAGCGTGTCTCCCCAGTTGCCAACCCTACACAGTTCACAGGTTGAACACACACTAAGCTACACAGTTGGAAAATATCATAACTTAATCCCTAATTTGCCTTGGTGTGTTCTACAACGATATCCTCATCTAAATGTCTTAAATTAGGCCTAAGAATGCCTAGGATGGGATGAGGATGCAAAAATACACTTAGAAAACATTTCGCAAAGTTTGCTGAAACTAGGAGCCTCGCTCGAGCGAGACTTTCTCCGCTCGAGCGTAAGTCCAAAATCAAAGGCTTCGCTCGAGCGAGTAATCCTTTGCTCGAGCGGTCTGCAAAACAGTAAAAATACTGGATGCTGAGATTTTACGCGCGATGGTCGCTCGATGGTCACTCGAGCGGAGCCCTGGGCAAAGGTGCTCGCTCGAGCGGGGAACCCTTCGCTCGAGCGAGGAAGCCAAATCTGGAATTTCCAGATTTGCCTCCCAAGCTCAAACCAAGCATTCAACCACTCCAAACTCGACCTCTTGGGCCCAAATTCTGGAAAACATAACTAAGTTCAATGTATAACAAGTTTCAAAGCTCAATTTATGAATTCAAGCCCCAAAGGTGAGTCAATTAAAACCATATTCAAACCCATTTTCAAGAATATGAAGAACATGCAAACATGCATGGATTCAAACCAAATTCAACCTTCAAAGCTTGTTCAAATGGACTCATTTCTTCAAGAACATGATGAATTCATGGAGTATGACCAAAAGATGGACATGCATGTGAGGAAACATGGACTTACAACCTCAAAACTTCAATATATGTACATGCATGCAACAATTAAGCCACAATTCAACATCTAAACCATGTTTGGCTCTACACTCCTTCAATATGACATGAATCATGCAAGAATCAACTCAAAACGTGAACAAGAAGACAATGGAGCTACCTTTAGTCTTGTAGTTCAAGAAGGGAGCTCAAATATGCAATCACTTCAACAATTTCTTCAATTACCAAGCAATTTACAAGTAAAATTGAGATGAACTCCACTCCTCTAGTTTTTCTCTCTCTATGGTCGGCAATGAGAGGGGAATTGGCTGAGGAAATGTTGTCTTTGGCTCAAGTGTATGAGTGTATACAAGGCTTAAAGATGTGTGAGATAGTGGCCCACTCAAGGGCAAAACGGTAATTAAGTCCAACTCTTTAATTAGCTTAATTTAATCATACCTAATCAATTTTCAGATAATTATACCATAAAATCACATTAATTCTGAGGATCATGGAACATCAATCGGTTTCTAATTCGGCCGCCGATATGGCCTTCAATTTACAGTTTAAACATATAAGCATGAACAGATAATCATACAGTCAAACAGACAGAATGCAATTTAACTAACATATACTCAATCAATTCGGTTTCCAATTTCAGTCAGTCAGTTCAGTACTTTTAATCAGATCAATTATCAGTCAGTTATCAGTCATTATCAGTTCCGTTTAACAGTAATCGGTGATTATCGGTAATCAATCGGTCATTAATCAGTAAACAGTATGGGGGTTGTTACAGTTGCCTACATTCCCACAATTTAGCAAATATACACATATACACACACTCTCACAATTTGAACAAACAACACGTGCACCACTCCAACACACCCATAAGAATTCATCCTCTACACTCAACACCACCAAATGCCCAACTTAGATTTCTCAGTACACCCATATAAATTTCTCAACACACACTCACTCAAGGATTTAATTCTCTACACTCAACATTACAAAATGCCTCAGCACATCATACACTTAATCACATCTTGGATCATGAATAGGAGTAGATTAGGCATAAATCATGCATCATCTTAATTAAACACAAGTAACCTTAATTAATCACGGTTAGCACATGACTCAATTAACCCAAAACAGTTCTAATTAAGACTCAATTTAATCACATGCGATTTTATTGAACTGAATCAATTTTTAACAAAACTTCTCATATGGTTCCAAATAGTCCAATTAGTCTCTCCATGTACTCAAATTCGATTTCTGAAACATTTAGGCTATCAATTTCGAATTCAAAACAGAAGTCATGACAGATAATTCTACGAATAACAGATAAAAAGCCAAATAGCATGCAAAATACACAATTAGCACATAATTCTATTCTAAACACTTAGGCCTCGTTTGGCAAGTGGCTTTTTTAGCCAAAAAGTCAAAAAGTCACAAAAAAAAATCAAAAAGCCAACAACCCATAACAAAAAGTCAAAAATTCTATTTTCTCTCTACTTTTGCACATCTTTTCATAAAAAGTCAAAAAGTCATCCCAAACATACTAGTTTTTTTTAGCTCATATTTTAGCCAAATAGCCAAAAAGTTACTAATTAGCCTATTCCCAAACGAGGCCTTAGTTAGGATTCTTAATTACGGATTAGTAGTTAATTACGGATCGAGTTTGTTACATAGACAAATGACTCAAATATCCATATATATATATATATAATATCATATACATGGTACTGAAAAAGTGAAAGCTCACAGTCTCTCT
Organism: Camellia sinensis; assembly: GCF_055761805.1. Classification (NCBI taxonomy): domain Eukaryota; kingdom Viridiplantae; phylum Streptophyta; class Magnoliopsida; order Ericales; family Theaceae; genus Camellia; species Camellia sinensis. The sequence goes on along the minus strand of NC_138969.1, from coordinate 36,402,187 downwards.
CTCTTTCTCTTTCCAAGCCTTAACCCTCTCTCTTCCTTTGCAGTCGGCCAAACCTTCCATGACCACCCAGCATCACCGTCGGGACCTCGACGCACATTCCCAAACATAGTGGTACGACTGCGAACACGGTTTCCAATACGACGGTTGCACCGAAATATGGAGGCGGTATGTGGTGGTGCTAGATGAGTGGATTTGAGAAAGAGAGATGTTAAGAGAGAGGAGATCGGCGGTGGAATAGTTCGCAAAAAATTTGGTCGGATTTTAGCCACTGAAGCCCAACCAATCTACCTTCGATCGTCTAGGTGGCAGTCAGCACTAGTACCACGACGGCGTCCAAGTTGTAATCATAGACCTGGTCTCGACACAAGCAGCAGAATAGCTCGGCTCCGATCTCTTCTCTCTCTCTCTCTCTCTTTCTAATCTCCTAGGTTTGATGCTCTCTCTCTCTCTCTCTCTGAATCGAAACCCCAATCTAAGTCCATCCTAGTCCTTCTCTCAAATCTGACCCTCAATCTCTGTCTCTGTCTCTGTCTCTCTCTCTCTCTCTCTATATATATATATATATATATATTTGTTGTGTTTTCTCAAGAAACAAGCAACAAGAATCTGTCGTATTTATTATCTTTTTTGTTCTTGTTTTTTTTGTTTTTGTTGTTGTTGTTTTTGTTTTTTTTTCTTTTTCTTGGATCTCGTTGGAGTTATATTTTTGGTTATTGTTGTTGTTGTTGATGATAATGAATGTTGTTGTTGATGCTGGAACAGATCTATAATGGCTAAGATCTGAATAGATTTGTTGTTGAACAGATCTATAATAGAGAGAGAAAATAAAACTAGCTAGAGGCACAGATAAAGATAGGAACATCATTCAGTGGGTTTCGTTTCACTTTTATGAATTCAGTTTTTTGAAAATTTAGGCTGTGTTTGGTTGTGTTCTCAAATCATGATTTTGCATCTTGATTCAAGTATGATGTTTGGTAAGAGTTTTGGGATCACGTTTCCAAAACTTTGCAGAGAGCTCTGTCTCAGCCGCGCTTTTCAGAATTTTTTTTTATTTAAATTTTGCCTAACCAGTCGTCCGACGGGTTGACCGGAATAGTGATTTTTTTTTTTCAATTGATATGTTAATTTTTATATAATCGAAAAAAACATTTTCTGAAATTTTTAAATTTTTTTTATGTGTTTTAAAATAATTTTGAGTTGTATGTTTAGTTATGAGTTGTAAATTTTTGTATCAAATAGCAAATGTTACATCAACAATTTCCCACTCAAATCAAAACTCTTTTCAAAACTATTTTCTAAACAAATTTTCTACACTCAAATCATAATTCCAAACCCCACAAACTCAAATACAACTCATACTCTCAAATCATAATTACAAAACTCTACCAAACGCAACCTCAAGCTTTTATTTTTCGTTTTTTTTTAGTGAATATTTTAAAATTTTAAGCAAATTTTTTACTTTTAGATGCACCCTACTTAGATATATCTAAATAGTAAAATATTTGTGAAAAAATATTTAAAAAAATTAATAAACACACAAAAATATGAAAAATGTACTTAATTGTCGTATCTTTTTTGTATTTTTGGTAGTTAGTGAATTTTTTAAAGATTTTTTTTACAAATATTATACTTTTTAAGTATATTTATGTTGAGTGTGTCTAAAAATTTAAAAATTACTTAAAATATTAAAAAAATTCAATAAAAATAAAAACATACAGAAAATAAAAAAATAAATTTTTTTGAAAAGTGAATACCGAAGACTGAAAACAAACAAAGTGAATATTATTTTGTTTCACTTATCTTCAGTCTATGAAGCACATGTACTCCAAACGATTTCTATTTTTTTTCAACAAATATGTTGTGTTTGATCCCCCATTTTCAGTTCTCTCTCTTTTTCTTTCTTTGTCATGTATCCATGGACATCTATGATGACGATGAAACAAATATAAGACAAATTTTGAACAGATAAGTGAGATCTGCTTTAAAGTTTGAACAGATAATAATAGTTTGTGATTTTTTGTATAATATTTAAGTGTTAGTAATAGAAAATTCCAATAGATAGAGAAATTAGTTTGTGAATTTCGAACAAATAGGAACAATGGGCTTCCAAATTTGAGTATTAGATAAGAAAATGTTATTTTAACAAATGAGAAAAATTGAACTGATAAATAGAATTTAGGAAAAATTTGAACAAATAGTTAAAATTTTTGAATAGATAGACAAAATATTTTGAACAGATAAACAAAAAAAAAATTTGAATAGATAGAAAAAAATTGAATAGATAAATATAAATTTGAACAGATAGTCAACAAAAAGTCAAACTGATAAAAAAAATCCAAGGGTAAAATTGGAAATAAAATGTCATTTAAGACTTCTCACTAAATTATTTCACAAAATGTGAACATTTTACTAACAAAAAAAAATCCATTAGACATAATGCCTTATACTCTCTTTAGATTAGATTTATCACTAATTTTATCTTAATTTTTTTATTAAAATCATACTAATCATTTATTTTCATAAATATAAATGTGATTTGATTATAAGTTATAATTATCTATTTAACTTAAATTTTTTTTTATGAATAATTTGCTCAACAAACTCTATCTAATGAACCATTTTAAATTAGGGCAAATCACATATACCTCTCTTGAAGTTTGGCTAAATTACAGATACCCTTGAGGTTTCAAAAATTACATCCCGTCCCCTAAGATTTGTATTTTCATAACAATTTGTCCCATAAAATTTAAATTTCATAACAATACAAATATAACATTTAAAAAAAAATTTGCAATTGTTCAAACCTCAGACGTATTTGTAATTTAGCTAAATCCCGGGCAGTATGTGTATGTGTAACTTGCCCTTTAAATTATTAAAATAAATTACAAGCACAATGTTGTGCCATAAATAAAGGACAACAGCAACCCCATATCCCATATATAGAGAGAGGGTGCCGCACAAAGCTTTGCAAATACACGGTTCAGTTTTGTTACCGATTCGAACTCGAAAGCTTCGGATTTGGGAATTACCCAGTTCAATTGCTCACGATCACTCTCTCTCTTCCCAAGGTCTCCTCTCTCTCTCTCTCTCTCTCTCTCTCTCTCTCTCTCTCTCCACACAATTGTGTTTTATATTTCTGTTTACAATTTTGATTTTTAGTTCATAATTAATGTTGTCTCAGATTCTCTCTTCAATCCGGGAGAGATAATTTTGGGTTTTGAATAAAATTTATTGTTATTGTGAGAATTGAATTATTGATCATTGTTGCTTTGCTTCCATGTGCTTTGTGGGTTACACACTGAATGAGAAAGCTGCAATTGTGGCTCAATGTGTTTGTTGTTAAGTGGGTTTAGGGTTTAGATACAAAATACTGGAGGAATAGTATGTGAACAATGAATTGATTTAAGACAGGTTTAGTGGTTTAAATTGGTTGTTGCATTATTTTTTTTACTTTTGATGTTTATTTTTGACATTTGGGGAAAATAATGTAGACAATCTCCTGGGATAGTTTTGAGTGGTAAGGCTTCTGGACTGATGCAGGGAAGCCTATTGAAAAGATGAGCAAATAATAAGATCGAACCACGAACAAATCCGAACTAGATAAACTCTCTCTAAGAACCAACAATATTGAGAAAACTCTCGATTTTTATTAATCAAAACATAAACTGTATTGCCTAAGGCTTATATCTTTACTTATAATAAATCTATTTCTTGTAAAATATGAAACTCATAAGACAAGAAATAAAATAGGAAACTAAGTAATCGCAAATACGAAAACTAAATAATTCTATGTTATTTCTATACTAAATTAAAATATTTGTAATCAAATACTAAATCTAAAATAATATTATAAAAATATTGATCTCCCAAATCTTGTCTACATCATGGAGTCACCTAAAGGTTCCTGTTGTGTCTTGGGTCACCATCCATGAGCCATAAGCCTTGTGACACTACCGGTGACCATACTGTGTGGGGGTATTGCGGCTTCCGAGGTTTACAGTGGTTAGTGGTTTGTCAAGGTCTGCGGTCTGTGAAGCCATGTGTCCCTCTTCCATCATAAAAAAGAAATAGAAAACCTTGTGTAAAATTGTATTTTGAATCTGTGATGACAAATGTCAATGGGAATTATGTCCACTGATAAATTTTGTCGTCTTTGCCTCCTTATTTGATAATCATCCATAACTGATAAGCATTACCTAGATAAGAAGCTGATCCACTCCTGGATTGTCTCCACCCTTTGCCCGAGATTAGGGCATCCAATCAAGTCATTGTCTAGACTTCCGGAGATGTCTCCTGCTTGGTCAAGGTTGGCCAAACAGAGTGCCCGAGCAGAAATTGCCTCCCATAACAATTGTCCTAAAAATATTGGTAACAAAACTTGAAATGGGTGCATTTTTTATATCTCACACTTTTATAAATGATGTACAGCCATTTCAAGTTTTGTTAACAAAACATTACTCCAATTGTGGGAGGAAATTTATGATTGGTCAACTAGCTCTGTCAGCATTGGCCGATCAAGACACATAGTAGCATGACTGGGCACTTTGGTCTTCGGATGATCGGAACTCGGGCAGCGGGTGGAGAAAATATTAGAAATCAGGACTGATAGGGAAGTTGAGTTCACTGAGAAAAGGATTACTTGCTTGACAAGTCCTTTTTTTGGTGTAGTGAGTTCTATTCCTTTTATGGAAGGGCAACCATGCAGTATATAAGGGAAACACCCCAAGGGTTCAGATATGCAATTCAAGACTGATACACTTAGGCATCAGAGTGCCCTCCCTATGATCACTCCAGCTGCTTTTGTTGGCAGCAGAGTTCTTACAGGAGTTTGTGCACATCAACCTCATCACAATTATACTAGAGTAACATTTTCATCATATTTATTTGAGTAGGTGCCTAAAACAAAAACTACTACAAAGCTCATTAAAAAGAGAAAATAAAACAGTGCACACTTTTAACGAGCTTTGCCGTAGTTTTTATTTTTAACTTTGTGTGTTCACGCGCTTTTATGTAATTGCAATTCCAATAACCAAAACTTGAGTATCAGGTCCAAATCACTGAGCAAGACTCGCGGAGCTGCTCAACTTAATTTAATCCACTAGAATTACTGCTTGTTTTTTCTTTGTTTGCAATTTCTTATATATCTATCTATGTTATTTTACCAATGCATTGGTGTTGAAAAAACAGATTTTTTTTTTTGATGGACTGATTATTTTTCCCTTTGTTTTACTCTTTTTTGTATTTATGTTGTCATTGTATTGGATATAAGCAGCATTGAGTAGCCAGCCTCAAATGGCAGCACCTAATAATTCTGATTTGGGATCTGAACCAAAACCTCAAGTAATATATCGCTGCAAGAAATGTCGAAGAATTGTTGCTTCACAGGAGCATCTAGTTCCCCATGAGCGCGGTGAGGGTCAAAAATGCTTTAAATGGAGAAAGAGAAGTGGTAATCCTGGGAAAAATGATAAAGAGCTTCCTGAATGTTCATCCATATTTGTGGAGCCTATGAAGTGGATGGAAGCAGGTCAGTAGAAAAACCCACTATTTCACTGTCATTTACAATTACAACCATTTAGGTCTTATCCCAAAAAAATTGCTTACATTGCTTTTGTTGTGAGCTGACAGTACAAGATGGTGGTGTGGAAGAGAAGATTCAGTGCATGGGCTGCAAAGCGCGATTGGGTTCTTTCAATTGGGCGGGTATGCAGTGCAACTGTGGAGCTTGGGTTAACCCGGCATTTCAGCTTCACAAAAATCGAATCGATGAGTGCCAGATCTGAGTCAGGTCAATATTCTCTCATGAAATCATAGTTAAGGAGCAGTGCTACTAAAACAGAAACCAAACATACTGAATCACGGTGACTCACATAACTGTGGACCCCACAATGTGTAGGCCCCATAATCATGTGAATATGTGTGATCCATTATGTGTTTGGTATTGTGTTCCTAGCTTTTTTGGTAGTTAAGACAGTTAAGTAATTATGCTAGATCAGCTGTCGGGTTTGCCTTGTTTTAACTTATAGGCCTGATGAATGATAAAAGTTTTCAAAATGAGCCATCTCCTTGCAAAATGCAAATCTTTTGATGGAAATGTGTTGCTGCTGGCAGTTAAATTGTTTATATGGAAAAGTTACTGCGGATCCGGAAAAGTGTCGAGAAAATGAAGTGTGTGGTGTAGATTCAAATTTGATATGGTGCGGGCTACTCCCAGAATGAATCTAGTCCACACATTTCATTTTCTGGATGTTTTTCTGGATTCGTAAAATGTTTGAATTGTTATCATAAGAAAATTTTATAATCTGATTTATACGACTCTCTCTATCTCTCTGTGGTGACATTTTTCTCACATTTACTCTAAAACCATTGAATGGCCGTTTCCTCATTCTTTCCTTTTTATTTATTTATTATGACTTGAGTTTCAAGGACAAAAAGAAATGAACTACCTTACCATGATTAATGCCACAATATATATTTTCTTTTCTCACTTATATATGGTCACCAAATCCAGTGATACATCATTGTTGCTGATTTATTATTATTATTATTATTGTGTAACATGATAGTTGAGATAATATATATAAAGGAATCACTATGAAGTTCTAATGATAAAAAGAACTTTCAAGTGCATGGTGAATCTCATCACTGATCAGCTGCAAATGCCTCAACCGGGAAGGTTTTGGTAATGCCTGCGAGGCTCTTGAATTGAATCTTCCCACTGGGTGGTTCATTGACCATTATTTCACTTACCGGAGGCCATAACATGAGCTCCTTCGCCTTCACTCCCTTGAGCTTCTTGATCCGTTTCTTCTCAACATAACCGGTTATCCCAGTGTCGTAACTCACAAGCTTGCCTATCATCTTGAAGTTGTGTTCGACCTTCTTCTTTTGCACGATCCACATGTAGCCAGTGCTCCTGACAAATCCTACTTCAATGACATCGGCCAGGGGGAGAAGTCCTGATGGAAGTTCAAACTCTTCAAGGAGAGAGATTGCCATTTTCGTCCCCTCTTCATGGCCCGTCTTGACGATTCCTCCTTCTTTCTCTGTCATTGTTGATACAGCTCTTTTTGAAGTTTCTTTTGTCAAAGCTAAAACTACATAAAAAGAACATTTTATAACAAGTGATTGCCTACATTAGACAAATGTAGTGGATAAACCAAGGGGAGTAGAGCATTGTATTAGTCACCAAAATTATAAAGGTTTAATTTATATGGCTCTCAATTTTTATGTGGAGGAGAAACTGAGGAGAGTAGCATTGCATTAACCACCAAATGATCAAAATTATGATGATTCAATTTATATGGTCCTCATTTTTATGTGAAGGATCTATAGGGAGATGTTTTTCCATTGTTTTAGTCTAACAATAGTGGTACTATGGACTAGAATTTGTACTCTGAAATTTGTCCAAAAAAATAATGAGATTGTTTAGTGTGGTTTATAGAGTTGTTTATAGTTATTATTATAATTTTTTAATTTTGAAAAATTTATGTTAAGGTGTTTGATGCAATTTCTGCTTACATTTTGTTAAGCATAATTAAGTTTGGAAAAACAACAACAAATGATTATTAGGAAGTAGGGAGAGGTGCTTTTAGTTACTGCATGTGATTATCACCTTGGTAAAAGGAGCACCAAACAGGCCTAATGTGTGATCTAGATTGACATAGAAATTTACTAAAAATGATATGTGATCTAGATTTTGGGTTACATATTGTTTTTCTAAGTAAATTTCTATGTGTGAATTCTAAATCTGTTGTTATTCAATGTTGTGTTTGGATTGTAGATTTGAGTAGGGAGAAAATAGAGAAAAAAATAAAACTTATATTTCATTTAAATTTTAATTATTTTTTTCATTTTATTTTTTAAATTCTTAATTAAATTTATGATTCAAGCACAACTTAACTGTTCTGACAAATGCCGCATCCCTCCAAGAATAAAATGACAATTATATTTTTTTTCTTGTAAAATCAACGCTTATGCTGCTGCCCCCATGCAACAAATGGCATTTACTGCCTCTAGTCGTAGTTTTATTTCTAAGTTAATTGTAATATAATGTTTTGTGTGAAGAATTTTAACCAAATAATTTTATTGTCCAAGTTAAGGGGTTTTAATAATAGTTAAAGGAAAAAAAAAAACAGGTACTTGCTTAGTAAGGCTATGTTTGGCATAAGTTTTTTTTTGGTTATTTTAGTTACAAAACGATAAAATATGTTAAAAAGTCAATAAAATAAAATGTCATATCCAAATCATAATCATTTTATTTTTTTTCTCACAAAAGTCAAAAAAGTTAAAAAGTCTATCCCAAACGAAATTTTTTAGTTCTAGGTTAAAATAGTTAAAAAAATCAATAAGTCAACCCATATGCCAAACGAAGGCTAAGTTTGTTAACCTCACTCTATGGTTACAACTGCACAAGCACTTGGCTACAACCCTCTTTTGTGTACAGTCTTGTCCAATTGAGAATTTGGCTAATTTTCAGGCACAAATCCTCTCCTTTCTGTCCTCATCTTGCAATGTTTTTTTAAGTGATTTTTTTATTTTTATTTTTATGAGGTGACAAAAAAATAATAATATGTTTGGGAATATTTTTTTTTTAATTTTATGAAAAATATAAATCACTGGTGTATATGATTGGTTTTTTGGTTTATTTAATAATTTTTAAGTTAAAAAGACTATTAATCTAAAATCCAAGTTGCTAAACAGGCCTAAGCTTAACCACCTTCAAATATTGCTAAAGCTGGATATTGGGCTTTTATATGCACAGGTTGAGCATAGAACTGAAATGTACTATCAACTCTGCAAACACAAATTAGGCTGCATTAAGGACATTCGGGTCAAATTAATTTTAGAACTTTTGGCGTAATAATCTCACAACTCTAATCTATTGGGGCCATAAGGATAACAATTTGAAAAGTTATATTATCCTTATCTATATGTTATCTGTTTACTATGTCTATCTGTTTGTTCATGTTATATATTTGTTTGCGTGTCATCTATTTTTTAATGTTATCTATTTATTTACCTAATATGCCTATCTGTTCATATAACAACCATCACCAACCGCCGTCGGCAGCAACCACTGGTCACCTTTGATGACTTTTTTGGCATTAGCATTCGACCACCAATGGCTAGTGGTCCGATAACACTGGGATAAAAATGAAAAAAATATTCTTCATATCCTTCAAAAAATATGCAACAAAGTCACTCAAATCTTTATATCCATTTGTTGATAACGGTGTGTTTGGATTGATTAGTGAGAAAATAAAAGATATGATTAAAAATTTTCACTATCATGTTTAGATGAATAACAATGCAAAATAAATTTTATAAATCATGGAGATATTGGTATGATTACTTTTTCTTTCTTTGTATTTTAGTGGGTAATTTGTGATATTATAAAAATACACAACCAATCAATTTATGTCTCACCAAATCTAGGAGAGTTCTCTTTCTCACTATTTTTCACCTAACTTATAAATCAAACATGAGAACAAAAAATAATTTTCTTCATTTCTTATCATTTTCACAAAATCTCTTGATCCAAACGAACTGTAAGTTACCAATATAAACTAATAATCAAATCCAAATTCATTCATTTCAAATCCATGAATACAAACACAATAGTCGGTTGAAGTTTATTCATGTTCAAAAGTGACTAAACTAAACAGTCATTTTATGTTTCTGTGTTAAGCCATTTCCAATTTTGCCAAGTTCCAATCCTAATAAGTAGCATCCTATTGATGTTGTTCTAGGCAGAGTAGTTCGCAATTACACAAGGCCCGTTTGTTTTCCGCCACCACAGTTTGTTTTCCGCCATCACAGTCCACTCTGGACTGTGATGGATGAATAGTAAAACAATTCCATGTTTATTTTGGTTTTGAAACTCCAAATTCGTAATCCCTTCAGATTATTAAACGCCTCAGTTGTTCGGATTATCAGTCTGGACTATGAGATGATATTAGCAAAATAATCCGTTGGCTTAGGGGGTAACCGGTCGTCTGGAGGACGTCCAGTCGGTCAACTACAAATTATTATTTTTTTTAAATTTTTTTACTTGAGCATTTTTTTTAAACATTAATGTTTAATGGTTATGTATTTTTTGTTAAATAAAAATCATAATTTTGTTTGTTTTATTATTTTATATAAAAATAATTTAACAATTCCACACTAACAACTATCATCAAAACAAACATAATTTTACTAATTCTCTCATTATCAGTCCTCTCCATTCTACCTCTAAAAACAACGGGACCTAAAAGTTAACTAGCTAAGCTAGTATCATTAAGGCAACCATTAATCCCCTCCATTCTACAAACGGGACCTAAAAGTTGACTAGCTAAGCTAGCATCAGGCAAAGAAAATTTTAATATCCACCAATTAAATTTCATTCACTGATGAATAACACAGCTCCGTTTTGGCATGCAATTTCAGAACTACAAGCTAGCTACAATAAACAATTTAGAGTCTTTTTGTTGCATTTCTTGTTGCTTTATGCTATCTGCAACATGAGCAACCACTCCAGCTCCAGCATTATGAAACCACTCATTTTTTACCTGTGTTTCAAACCAGTAAATGAAAATTAGAAAGTTGAAAAGTCATGAAAATTAAGAATATAAATGAATCATACAACATTTCAAAATGGAAAATGTTTATTTTACAGTACATGAATATTGTTGTGGGCAAAGAAGGGCCACAACGCTGAGTGAAAACTGACATCGACTTTTTTCCATCCTAATTGTTGTAATCCACGTATCATTTCCTCTGATGATAAAAATTCAAAATCGTCATTACTGTTTGGCAATCGCTAAATAAGTTGCTTTTTCTAAATAAGTAATGGTAATATGATAATTTCTCGCCAAAAAAAAAAAAAAAAAAAACAATTTTTTTTAGCAATTACCCAATCCATAAATTTTTGAAGATTCTAAAATCCATTGCCAAAACCTACCTTAGGAGTTTTGACACCGACATTTACCTTCCATGATTTCATGATACTCATTTGTGTTCTCTGTGTTCGGTGCATTCTGAGCTGCCTCCTTTGCTTTAGCAGCTTCCGGAGGAAAATGAGGACCTTCGGATGAAATTGGGGGACAATACTCAACATCTACAACATGCTTGTAACCGTCCAGAGATTGACGAGGAGGCTGCGACTTTTTGAAGGAAACATTAGAAATGGTATAGGAATTTAACAACATACTGTTTACTTGAAATTTAACATCATCTGGAAAACCTAGTTTGAAGCTGCTTAGAATTAGAAACAGTTAAATCACCTTAAAAAGTTGTGCCTCCCTTCTTATAGAGGATGTGCGCCAACCAACCAGATCTGGATAATGTCAAGGAAAGGAAATTTTGATTTATTGATAATAAATAAATAAAGCGTGCGATTTTGTTCCAGCAACAAACATTGATATCCAGCAGGATACGGTCATAAGAGACATTTGCATAAAGAATACGGCATCTAAATGCACCGAGGGCTGATCTGCCAGATAACGGAAGCATACAGGAAGCCATTCAGAATTGTGTGGGAAAAAAAAAAGGAAGAGTGGAAGAATGTCCACTTCATTAAAAAGAAAATGAAAAAGAAACTTACATGAATTTTCCATCTTCACAATCAGATGCCATTCTTAGTAGAAGAGGTGGATTGTTGGGCTTGCCATCGGTGAGGAATAGCTGGCTACCAGTTCGACCAACAAAAATGGGAGCGAACGATGGAGCAAGCTTTTCTAATATCGGAACTCCCAAAAGAAATGGAAGCTGAATCAAGAAAAATAAATCAATTGTCTGGTGGTCTGGTTATACTAATTTAATCACTAGCCACCAGCTATACCCGGAATGCATTGTGAACAAGTAACATACTAATAATAAAAATAGTGATCTTAATGGGTATAGACCCGAAAAAAAATAGTAGGATAAGGCATTATAAAATTAAAAAAACTAGTTCATTAGGAAGTCGCTGTAGAATAGCATACCTAAGTGACAGCCATAAGAAATTAAAATATAGATGCTTTAAATGAATAGAAGGAAAATATTCATTTTTTTAAAAAGAAATAAGATCTTTATTCTTTTTTCTGTTGTAGTCTGGAGTACATAATAAGATACAGGATTAAAGATCAAGATAGGAAAAAATTTACAAAAAGGAATATCAGTGTCTCTATGAAAGTATAAGAAAATTAAATTGTATTTCAAGAATGGTACCACAAATCTTATGTAACAGAAATTTAACAATATTTAAAGATAAAAGAACAAAGTATATCCATTAAGGAATCATGAGTTTCCACATAGAGAACAAATGCAAGGTGAGAATGACCAGTTAAGCCTGTGCTGGACAATAAAATTTCACCAAAAAAAAAAAAAAAATTATAATTGAATTGTACATGGGGTGGAAAAAAAAAAGAGGAAAAATACTAAGATCAATTATAACAAAATGCCAGCCAGTACTGCAGCGTAACATTGTTTCTTTTCTTCTTCCCCATCAGACACGCAAGTAACATCCAAAAGTGAAGCACAAGAATGAACACCCGGATTTGTATCAATGTAAATAGCCATTATGCAGCAATCATACTAACAGAACAGGCAATACCAAAGAAAACGAACCTGCTTCTTCCCTCTCACCCCAAGATGTGGACTTGCCAAGGTAATGAAATTGACTGGCTCCAACCTTGCAATCATACCTTGTCTTGAAGAGCATGCTGTTTTCAAGTTTGCATTGGTAGAAGCAGGTAAATCATTAGACTGATCACCATCAAAGGCAGCTGGTGAATAAAGGACCACAATTGCATATCTGGCAAACACTCCACCAAGGGAATGGGCTAAGAAGGAGATCCTTTTTAAGCTCTCTGTCCTTTTTACTATTTGCATGATCTGTTCAACACAAAAGTCCGCAGAAAACATAACAATTAACAAGTAACTCGTTACCACAGCCACAGGTTACAAATTGAAACAAAATCATCGCAATCTTGTTCTTGTTTAATCAACACTTGGAAGAAATAGAATAGAGAAAAGAATAAAGAATTGGTTTCAACTTGTATCCATGACCCAGTGGGTGAACCTGATATAGTTCCGACTTGTAATTTTGTTTGGACAAAGTGACTGGCCTAAATTCAAACCCAAATATTCATGCCTCAGCCTGAGCTTTGACCATTACAACCGGCAGTGGCCCTTAAGCTACATAATTGAAACCGATACATACAAACATGCACATAAATATTATACTCACTTCATCTGCTAATCTTTTTCCAGCTCCGTCAATCCCAGCAAAGGTTTTTGTGTAACTGTTGCATGAACTTGCTGCATAGAAACACTTAAAACTTTAACCTAGTAATCAATTAGCATATCTTGAAATTATGTCAGAAAATAGTAAAAACAATGTCCAATTAGTACACATTAATGTGTGTTTGGTTGGGGAAATATTTCATATACACCTAACTTTTGGCATAGTACACAAAGTGGTTACCTCGTGACTTGAACCCATAACCTTAAGGTTATTAGGCCAAGGTTTTACCATTGAACCAATGGTCACCCCTTATGTCAAAAAATAGTAGATTCCAAAATTAAATTTCTACAACAATTGACAGGCCATTCATGAGAGTTAGAAACTTCGACATCATCATTTTTCTGTGCCACATTGAACTTTCTATTATCACAAATACAAACTACGTTGTTGCATAGGTGATCAAAAACCATGTCCTTGATAAATAATAAGATTGCAAGTTCTTTTTACTAGACTCTTCATCCCAACCATTCCATCCATCATAATACATTTCCCACCAAAAACTAAGTCTTGCATTAAAGAAAGAAAACACAATTTTTTCCCTTCACACCAACACCTTACTTCTTCCTTTCCCACCTCCCATTCCATATAACCTCACACATACTGGGTAATTCTCTCAACTGATGCCATATGTTCTCATCTTTGTAATTACAAACTATCAAAATCAACTAACCCTTTATCATAAGATTGAATATTAATTAGTGGCCAAAAAAAAAAAGGCTCACTGTGTAGATGATCATACCGTAAATTAAAAAGTTTCTTCCAAGACGCCTCTTCAACTCTGCTTCTACATATATCCAATCACTTGGACTGCATTACTTAGAGGATAAGTTAACTCAAAATCAGTTTGGATATATATGCTGAAACAATGCATTAACATAAAAACTTAAATACCGATTCTGATTCAATAGCATTAGCCTTGGGTAAGAATCAAACATTAGAATGGAATTCACCGAAATTCAAACTAGAGAATAACACCAAACAGAATGAACTAAGTAGTCCTTAAGAATGGAACTAAACACAAACATCAATACCATTACAGTATTAAATTTGATTTGAAATTGCATTTTCCTATATTTTAACATGTCACTTTTATGGGATTTGAAGTAGTGCAGTAACTGAAAGAAGGGAGGGAGTTAGTTGTTGCAGAAGGGTTTTTTTTTTTTTCCCCTTTTGACATGTGCATCTTTACACCAAGCACCTATACATACAAGCTGTTAAAAAATACTGTATTATTGATTGATATCTAGATGTGTTACAAGATTGATATAGATTACAATTACAAGGATTCCTATATATAGAAGAAAATGTGGTAGTAGGTGTAGGAGTGAAGTGGAGGTGGTAGGTGGAGTGTGTGATAGTGGAGGTGGTAGGTGTGGAGTGTGTGATAGTGGAGGTGGTAGGTGGAGATAAATTCTAACAGCCCCCCGCAAACTCAAGGAGGATAGAAACTAACCAACTTGAGTTTGGAGAGAGGAACAAAACAAGAAAATACATAAAAATAAAAAAGGATAGGAGACACTGTATGGTCGTGTCAGACCGTTGGTGAAGACACTGTATGGGGTGTCATAACGTTGTAGAGGACACTGTTGTGACAGTTTACGGAGTCTTGCTGGACCCTTGTAGAAACTAACCGGAATCAATGTCGGGACAGTTTACAGAGTCTTGTCGGACCCCTGAAAAAGTTGCACTCTCAAAAGGTGTGCCCAAAGTTGTCAAAAAGGCGTGCCATCAAAAGGCGTGCCCAATTCATCAAAAGGTGTGCCATCAAAAGGCGTGTCCATTTTATCAAAAGATGTGCCATGAAAAGGCGTGCCAGTGTGTCGGGCGGCAAGAGGCGCGCGATGCGCGTGGCTGCCTCGGCTATTTAACCATGACAGAGCCTGAGGCCGAGGCAGAAGCAAAAAAACTGCGAAATCCTCTGTAAAACTCTTCGTTGTGCTGAGAGAGAGAGGCTGTAACACTGTTGTGCTGAGAGAGAAACTCTGTAATACGCTGTAACACTCTGTTGCCCAGAAAAATGGCCTCGTCCTCGTCTTCCCGTGGACTACTCACCCTCTTTCCCGACCTCAACGAGTCAACGAGAGAGAGAACTGGTGCGGTGGCACTGGAACCTCAACCAAACACCGCTGGGTATACTCCGTTGAACTTTCCGATGCGGTCTGTGGAGCAAAGAATGGCAGTGCTGTCGGATGTGGAGGCCAATCAGTATACTTTGAAGGTATGTGTGGAAAGCATGACGGCGGTCACAAACCTTTCGAACCGGCTGCAGAGTAGGACAAATGAGGTGCAGCAGTTAAACTCCCAACTGGCTCTGCTCCAACGCATGTATAAGGATGCGCGAGCAGAGATAAGTGTGCTGAAGGCGGAAAATAAGGAACTGAAGCGGAAGGCCACCGTTATGTTCCGATTTGGAGGGCCGCCATATGCTGCAGTGGAGGAGCAGGGAGTAGTGATCATGCCCAGTGGAGTGGGAAACACGGAGGCAACACCGGCAAGGGCCGCCCAGGACGGAGGCAAGAAGAAAAGACCGGCGGCAGAGTAGAGAAGGGAAAATCCCGCTGTGGGTGTGGTTGTGTTGTTTGTGGGTTTTTTTTTTTTTTTTTTTTTTTTTTTTTTTTTTTTTTTTTTTTTCTGTGTAAAATGGTGATCGGGGTGAGTGTCAAAATAATGCAATCTTGAAATCTTGAAATTTGGAAATTTTGATTTTGACATTTTGAATCCACACTCGCACTGAGGTAGTGCCCAGGTGATGTAGCAGATGTGTATGGCCAGTGGTGTGCCGTGTTGTATTGGAACAATTTTATTTTATTTTATTTTATTTTTTTTTTTTTTATTTTTTATTTTATTTTATTATTATTTTTTTTTTTTTAGCAATCTGCCCGCCTATGCAAGACAAGTGGATTGAAAGTGGTGGGAAGAAAAAGTGAAAAGAAATGATGGGTATGTGATAAAATAAAATATAAAATCAGTGAGTTGGTCGAAGAAAAGTTTAAAATAAATGGTTGGAAATATTAAAATAAAGGTGTGTGTTTGATAGAAGAAAATGATGGAAGGCCAGGCTGTCCATGGGAGCTTTAACAGCCTGTGGAGCTTACCAGCAAAGCTGGCCAGCACATCTGCACGAGGTACAACTTCCCACAAAGCAATTGGATGGATGTGCAAGACAACCTACCCGCAGCCACTATGCACTTAGGCACACGTGTAACCAATTCCAACTTCGTGTCAGAGCTCACCACCATTGTTGACAGTACACGAAATAACAAAACAAATATATATAAAAGATATATATATATATATATATATAATAATCAGACCCAAAACCAGCAGCAAAGCCAAATGACCGGCTAACATTTTGATCAAAAACGTGGGCCAAATTGCCACCCACGTGAGTCCACTGCCCCATGAAGCATATACTTTTACCATCATAATCAGTGATCAAGGAGCTATCGTGCAATTCTGGAACGAAATCGGCTTTGTTATTGACGTACGACGGTTTAGAATTCTTCATTGCCTTAATAGGAGCGAAAAAAAACCGAGTCCCAAACTCGTGCCACTCCGATCAGACACCGGCAACTTCAAAAAAAAAAACTAACGTCGACGACGCAGAGTCACCAAGGCCGAACTCCGGCGACGGACAGCAAATCAAATGGTGG
Organism: Camellia sinensis; assembly: GCF_055761805.1. Lineage (NCBI taxonomy): Eukaryota > Viridiplantae > Streptophyta > Magnoliopsida > Ericales > Theaceae > Camellia > Camellia sinensis. The sequence continues at coordinate 36,385,264 of NC_138969.1, read as the reverse complement.
TTGCTGCTTGAGGTCCATGCTCTGAGCTCCGTGATGGTGACTCGTGGTGCAAGGGGTTAGTGACGCCGTTGCGTTTCTTTGATGATCTGCACGAAGATCTGGAAGAAGAAGGCCAGGCTAGTTCAACAGCGTCGCCAACACCTTCAAGCAAAACAATTCTAGAGCGAGAGAGAGATGCGCAGCGCGTAGGTGTGACCCAGTTGAGTGAAGGTATGTTTAGAGAATTTTAGCGGACTAGGTTGAGGTCCGGCGGGCGGCCAAGGCAAGGTTGCCGCCCGCCGGTGAAGCGAAAAATACTAAGTACTTAACCTTGCTCTGATACCATGTTAAAAAATACTGTATTATTGATTGATATCTAGATGTGTTACAAGATTGATATAGATTACAATTACAAGGATTCCTATATATAGAAGAAAATGTGGTAGTAGGTGTAGGAGTGAAGTGGAGGTGGTAGGTGGAGTGTGTGATAGTGGAGGTGGTAGGTGTGGAGTGTGTGATAGTGGAGGTGGTAGGTGGAGATAAATTCTAACACAAGCATACCAGTAATTTAACAGACCCAACAAAGACTTTTAACTAGCCACAGATTCCAGACAGACACAGAATTTTCCTTAGGCCAGGTATGCCTAACCATGATTAAACAATGGAGACTGGCAATTCAAGCAGCAAGACTTCCATATTCAGGAAAGCATAGCTGAGATATCCAAGAAAAATCTCCTCGAGGCAGCATATCTATCATTATCTCATCTTCCCCTCTTTCTACCCCCCTTTGCTGAGCTATTATTAAAAGCAAATCATGTACTTCCAAGGCTACTATTATCCAACAAAATACTAGATATGCCAGAGGGCCTACCCTGTAACCCCTGGTTCTTGACACATAACCTAGGATCATTAGCCAGGGCAATCAAAAGTTCAATTTTATGTCTTATCCTATTCTGCAGTATCTGTAAGCATATGTAAAATGCTTGCTACAGTGCATGCTACAGCCACCACAACTCAATTCATTTTTTAATATCCAAAACAAACACAAATCACTTAATTGATGCAGAAGACTTTGAAAAACCCAATACAAGCACAAATCACTTAATTGATGCAAAAGACTTTCAAAAACTTGAATATAGACAGAGTCCTAACACTGCAAGCCACAATAAACTTTTGAAGAAAAATATACTAGAAGGCATTGTAAAGCAGATAGGGTCACCAAAAATGAACCTAATCCATAAAGAGGCACACAATGTAATGCATGTAATGATCATTAATTTTGCTTTATATTTTTGTGTTCGTTTCTTTTCTTTTCTTTTCTTTTTTTTCTTACCGGCAATGGGAGAGAAAATTTATAATAGAAAATAAAAGTCCAAAGGATACAATGGAGAACCAGGAATCCTCCATTTCCCTTTCCCTTCTGGGAGTACCTTGTTATGAATAAAATTCAGATATATTTCTTCAAGCCGTACATACCTTGCCAAGATGCCATGAACAAGGACAAGAAGATGATCAGGCTCATTCTTCACAGTAGTAATGCCCCTTGCTGATGCAAAATTTCCTTGAATGGTACTCATAGCTTGAGCTCTAAGGCTTTGGTGTTTCAAAATTTTGTTTATTCCTGGGCAAGTTTAGTTGACAACCTCAGACCAAAGGGAAGAAAGAGATTTGACTATTGAGAAGAATCAGATCATAGATAATTTCTTAAACATCACATGGTAGTAATATGTTAAAAGCATGCAAGCAGATATAGGACACGTCACAGTGTTGACTGAACAAATAGGCCTAGATCTATTCCCCTTAATGAATCAAATGGTCCTTCGACCTTTGTTTTGGCTCTGATGGCTGGCATAGATCTCATGAGACCTGCCCACTAATATTATGGGGAAAAAAAAAAAAAAACTGCTCTTTTCCTTTGCTACTAGGAGAGTAAGCAACTGCTGTTAGTATCGGACCTTGAGTTGAATTGATCGTGTCATGTGCAACGTCCATCAACTATGGTTCATTAATGTATGTTGATTTAGAAAGATCGAGAGCTGCCCAAAAGCCCTGAAATAAGGTTGTAAACCCTCATTATGGTATCATTTTAATAATATTTTTTATCTTCGAATTGTTTCTTGGGAATTCATTGAGTTTGGCAATTGCTTTTCTAACAATTTTTTTATTGATTTTTTTTTTTTTTCGTTTTTAGTAAACCTTTTTAAAAAATTTGAAAGGAAAAAAAGCTCTTTGCATTTATTTCTTACTACCCAAGAAGACACTAATTTTTTTTTTTTAATAATTAAAAAAAGGTCCACGAAAGACCCAAAAAACCAAAAAGACTAAATTTTTGTTGTTGTTGTTGTTGTTGTTGTCATTAGTGTACTTTTTTGGATTTCTTTTAACTATATATATATATATATATATATTTTAGATCCTTCCATACTAGACGGACATCAACACCTTGCGCATTTAAGAACTTCGCATTTGCTAGGCTGAGATCTAGTCTTCTTTCGCTATTAAACACAGTATCATACTCCTTGGATAAATGAATTAGTTGTGTAATGGTAATTATCTCAATGTTATGTCCTCGTCTACTATGTCTAGGGTTGTAAGAAAACCGAGTCAAAATGGGTAATAAGCTGTTCAAATTTAACTTGAAAGCTTAAAGAATTCAAAGGGGTGTTTTGGAAATAGGTTATGTTAGCCAAAAAAAATTAAAAAGTCATTACAAAAAAATTAACTCCTCTTTATTTTTCTGCATTTTTTTTTTTTTTTGTCGTAAAAATTCAACTAAAATAATCACTCTTAAAACAACCCAAAATGTGCACATTTTTTTTGTTGAGTAATATTTTATTGAAAAAAAAAGGCACCTAGGTTGTATACAATATAAAAGTATAACAACTATCTACAAGGCCTCTAAAAAATCCAAAAAAACAATCTAATGACAAATTAACTAGTCCGAGTAGCTTGGTTTTTTGTTTTTATTTTTTGATAATTGTAAATACATTATCGAGCCAAGTTTGATGCCAACTTCAAAATGTGTCCAACCTTGACTTTTTATATAACAAGTTGATATCGAGGTTCTAACGAGCTGAACACAAAAGAGCTCTTCAATTTTGTTCCAATCACTTGTTGATTAATGATCCCATTTAATCTAAAGCCTTCACAATCTATAATTGAATATTTCACCAAAACAATTCCTTTTGTTCCAATTTCATATTTCAATCATGCCTCTCTACTACTTACATCTAAACTACTTTCTAAGCCAATTACAAACCGAACCCTCATTTGAATTCGTTTCATGTCCAAAATCAATATAACACAAATATTTCAAATTTCACCAAAACAAAGCCATATATACAAGAAAAAGAAAATGGAGAAAAATACCAGAAAAATTGCAGCAGAAACCCTGTCGATTATCAGAGGACGAGGAACACGACGATGAAGAAGAAGAAGAGGAATGAGAAGACAAGTGTCCAATTCTTCTGATCTTGAGCCCGGGAGAATAATGCAGCAATGTCGTTGATGATGCCATATATATATATATATATCTAGAGAGAGAGAGAGAGACCCTGTTTGGTCGCAGTCATATGTCAGCGTAGAGGTAGAGATAGAAAGTGTCCATTCTCTTTGTAATCCTGATGAGAATTGACAAAGCCCATACCATGGCTATTTTAGATACATATAAGCTCCGTTTGGAAGATGTTTTTTTTTTTTTTTTTAATTATTATTTTAATAAATTATTTTAATTACAACAAATAAAATATCACAACTAATTTATAATCATTACATTTTTCTTTAAAAAAAAAATTAAAAAAATTAAAAAATCAAAAAATCTTTTTCAAATCAAATTTTTTAATCCAAATTAAAATAATTAAAAAAATTAAAAAGTCAACCCATTTTCCAACTAAAATTATAGGGCTCGTTTGGTTTGATTTTCTGAAAAAATTTTGGGAAATTTTCTCTACAAACAAGTTTTCAAAAATAATCAAACCAAACAAATTTTCCCAAAAAAATTTCTTAAAACTTGTAAACCAAACAAGTTTTCCAAACAAATCTCTCTCTCACACACATCAAATCAATCACTTTTTCCAAAACTCTATCTCAAAATAATTTTCCAAAACATCTTTTAAAAAAAACCAAACCAAACATGTTTTCGTACTTTTTATCTCTAAAACACATCTCTCAAACACAAACCAAACATACCCATAGTTTTATATGAATTCATGTAAGTATATACGGTTGAAACTGATGCATCATCACTTTCCCTATAACGGAGAAAGGAAAGAGGTTGAAGAAAGTGACAAAAATGGTGATGACACCTGTGGATGCGTGATCGCAGAGAGCGGAGGCTTGGCGGGGGGGTTATCGAGAAGATATCGCCTTGTTTGGACACCTCCTATTTTAATTGACTATGCCTTCGTTTAGGAAGTGGGTTAATTTTTTGATTTTTTAATTTTTTTGTTATTGAAATTGTTTGACATGTTCTAAATAAATACATTTCTTGAATTTTTATGAAATATAGGTTGAGTTTGAAGTGATGTAATAGAGAGGTGATATAACTTAAATAAGATAATGTTTTTTAGTTTTTTGACTTTTTTAAATGATGTCAAACTTAGGCCTAGTTTGGGAAGACTAAATAAGTGCACTTTTTGAATTTTTATGAAATATGGGTTGGGTTTGGGTTGGGTTTGAAGTGATGTGTTAGAGAGGTGATGTGACTTAAATAAGATGATGTGACTTAAATAGGATAATGACTTTTTAACTTTTTGTCTTTTTTCAATCTTTCCAAACTAGGCCTTAGCTTTAGTTTGAAATAAAAAACTTAGGGTTATTTGGGGTGTCCTAAATAAGTGTACTTTTTGTCTTTTTGGACTAAAAAGTTGAGGGAAAAAATATAGATGTTTGGGTTAACTTTTTGATTTTTTATAAAAAAAATATATAATAAAAAATTGTAAAAATTGATTTGTAGAGGAAAATTAGGATTGGGAGTTGTGTAGCCGTAATTGTTGATTTTTTGTGAATAGTGTTAACTTTTTTAACTTTTTGAGTAACTTTTTTGACTTTTTGACTTTTTTTTAAGTATTCCAAACTTGGCCTTAGGCCTTGTTTAGGGTGTATTAATAAGGACACACTTTTTATCTTTTTTTCATCACATCACCTCTCTACTTTTCTGCACATCTTTTCGTAAAAAGTAAAAAAGTGCACTTATTTAGATTATCTCAAACCACCCCTTAGTTTGAAAAGGATTTTTTGACTTTTTTGATTTTTTTTTTTTGTAAGAGAAGAGTGTAATGATTATGGGTTGGATGTGATTTTTTTTTGTGACTAAAATAGCTTATTTTGTCTTTTGTAACTAAAATAGCCAAAAAACCCCCAAATAGCTCTTCCCAAACGGAGCCATGTGATTATTATTATTATTTTAATTTGATTAAAACAATTATGTATGTAAAATTAATTTGGTTTTTTAAAAAAAAAATTAATTTGATAATTATAAAAAAAATTAAAATGATTATAAGTTAGAGCGTCTCTAATAGTTTACTATTGGAACTGTCATTGCTATAATATAATAGCAATGGTGTTTCAATAGTGAATATAGCCGTGGTCAAATTTAACAAATGTCAAAATTTGTACTAAATTTGACATAACTTTTGATACTTGTCATGTTTACTAACCCAGTCAAAACCAATTATTTCTCTTGCTCTCAACAAAACAAATAATTTTTTGCGAAATCATAACTTTTGCGAATCAAACACAAAAATTGGTGTTTGGTTATGTAAAAATGACATTTGACTATTGGAATATCATTATTACAATTCTACAATTTTTTACTATTCATTATCAAATTATAACAATGACAATATTATTATAATATTTTTCATTAAAAATATTTTTAAATATAACATTTTATTTTATTAATTATTTTATCATGTTTTAGATCAACCTTCTTACCAAATACACATTGAGTTTAAATTCCCCATCTTCACCAAGATATGGGTAACTTTGTCCTTTTGGGAGAAGTTATTCCATGTTACATGGGTTTGAAATTCCTATCAACCCCATCTTCATCAAGATATGGGTACCTTTGTCTTTTTGGGAGAAGTTATTCCATGTTACATGGGGTTTAAAATCCCCATCTTCATCAAGATATGGGCAACTTTGTCTTTTTGGGATAAGTTATTCCATATTACATGGGGTTTAAAATCCCCATCTTCATCAAGACATGGGTAACTTTGTCTTTTTGCGAGAAGTTATTCCATGTTTTACGGTATATGGTTATATTGTGTTTAAAATCGATTGTGATTGGCCAAAGAAACTGTGGTTCATGAATTTGAAATATTTTTTAATAAATTACACCTACACTCTCTCGGATATTTATGTTTAATACAATTTCTTTTCTCACGTTCTTAAAATTATATCCTTCTTGTTGAAATTTTCATTATAAATTATCTCTTCCAATTACATGGACGTTCAGAGTTAAACAAAAATTGTAAATTATCTTAAATTTTTTTAAATGACCATTTTATCATTTTTCTTACAATTTCTTTTTTTTATTATCATAACTACATTCTACAATTTTTCGTCATTAAATTCTACCCAAACATATTCTTATTGAGTGATGATATACAAATATAAATTTTATACTGAATTTTTAAATATAATAATATAACTTAATGGTGACATTTCATTTTAAAACAAAATGGTGACATTATACTGAATTTTTCGTCATTAAATTCTACCTTCAGCAATACTTTCTTCTTTCCTCCCTTCTGGGATTTGGCATTCTCGCCGATCTTCGTTAGTTTGAGAAACATCCCAATTTTTGACTCTTCGAGCATCTCTGACATCTTTGCCCCTAGCTTGAGGGGTGCTTCTGATCTGGCTTTGCAAACTTCTTTTGACGACGGCTGACCTTCTTGATCTGACTTTCTTTTCCCTAGTTCGAGGGCTGTTTTAAATCTGATCACACAGGCCTCACATTGTGGTTAACCGTTGAACATTCTGAATCCAAGTTCAAGGTTTGAAAGCAAAAGGGTTGAGTCTCGAGACTGAGAGCGATTCCAGGCTGCACAATCTTAAAAGCGATTCCACACAGGTCTTCGTAGGACCGCGCAAAATATTTTTTGAAATCTTTTAAGAAAGCGACAAATCGCTCGCGCTGAAGACAGTGTAGAACCAATCTGGATCAAGCCAGGATCCTTCTTAGTACTCACATTAACAAACATGATCTCATTCATTAATGGGCTTAGCATGCCTCTCTTTCTCTCAATTGATCAAATTTTTGCAAATCTCGAGGAATTCCTTCTTTTTCGTTTTCATCACAGTGTTCAAAAAGTTTTGAAAAGCTTAGGTCAATGCAATGATTTAAAGGCGCAGAAAAACAGGTGAAAAGCACTGCCGTTTCATTCAAACTTCTGGCACAACTGGCGCAAGGCGGAAGCAAACACAAGAGTATGAAAATTACTGTTGTTTCATTCAGATCTGTTGGCACAACTGGCTCAATGGCAGAAACAGACTCAAAAGAAAGCGAAAAGACAAACACAAAACAAGCAAGTGATATCCAAGGTAACACCCCCGAAATCACCTGACTCTAACAAAACAGGGCTGACTCGATACAACAAGACAGACCCAACTGACTCAGTATGAAAACACTGACTCAATACAAAACAACAAGACTGACCCAATACCCATGTCAGAAAGCATAAAAGCTAGTATTCGTAAAATTCTCAAAACAGTGCATGCCATACGCCACATCTGGAGTAAACTGATCGTCGCCCGCAAGTGGTTCATCCCGCGATTACATACTCGCACTATCCTCCAAGTTCACTGATCTAGTGACGATAGACTTTGTGAGACTGGTGCGGCGATGACCTTGTTGTCAATCAAATTTTGTACCTCGTGGCGAAGACGAATGCAACTGTCAGTGTCATAACCGGTTTGTTGATGGAAAGCACAGTACTTAGCCGGGTCATGTTTTGGAGGGAGAGGATTGGGTAGAGGCCGTTGTCCTAACGGTTTCAGATGTCCTTTCTTGAGTAGGACCCCTAGAGCTTTAGACAAAGGCATATAAAGTGGGGTGAAAACCCTCTTACCTCGGGGTAGATAGTCTAAGGTTCGGGGGTTTGGATTAGATGTACCAACAAAGGGGGTGGCTGTTTTCAAAGTGATGGTGGTTATTCCAACTTCAGAAGATCTTGCAGTCGCGTCACCACTGGTGGTCGCATTCGAACTGCGTGTATAACCCTTCTTGGGTGACTCCCTTTTATGGTCAATCAGACCTTGTTTCATGGCGTCCTTGATCTGCACCCTGATCTCATGTAGGTCCGCAAAGGTTGGAAGGGATAAGACGATCATTTTTTGCATCAGCCTGGGTTGGAGGTTACGCACAACTATCTTTATCTGGTCTTTGTTGGAAGGCCTTATAGTTACCATCAAGGCTTTTGCTCTCCATCTCGTCACAAACTCGGAAAAACCCTCATTTGGCTCTTGGCGAGTGACTTCAAGATCACGAGTTGTGACCTCAATCTGTGTGTTGTAGGAGTATTGAGCAATGAAGGCCTCAGCCATCTCTTCCCAGTTTTGTTTCACAGAGTTCTCCAATTTCGCATACCAGATTGCGGTTATCCTAGACATGGTTCGGCTGAATAGTGATAGCTTCTGGGCTGTGGTCAAGCCCATTGGCCTCAGTATATCAGAAAGCAGGTGGAGGTGCACCATTGGGTCTCCAGAGCCATCGAAGCGGTCGATATGTGGCATCTTGAACTGGTCCGGCAGAGTCACGGCCGAATCGGTGTATCCATCATCTATATCCGGGATGGATTTCACGCCCTGAGACTTCTTGAACAGCTTTTCTAGCTTGCTCACTTTTAGCGCTGTCGGATCCACTTCGAACTCAAACGGCGTATCCCCCAGGTTGGTTTGTGCTTTGGATAGTTGGGGTAGGATCGGGGGTGAAGCTGGCCCTGTTGGAACGTCCGTATTTTCTTGGACGTTTGCGATCTCCCCAAGTATTGGAACTCTTGGTGGGGGAGGAGCTGGGTGTGAAGCAGACGCTCCGATTTGCTGTTGTAGCCTGGCAATTAACTCTGCCTATTGGGCCATAACCTTGGCCTGGCGTGCGGCAAATTCTGCTTGACGGGCAGCATTCTGCTGCATGGCTTGCATGCTTTCCTGGAGCTGACGCATCATCTCTTCCATACCTTGCATATTGTACTGATCTATCTGAACAACTGGTACATCTGTTTTTGTGGTAGACTCAGAAATCTCAGCCCGACTACTCAAGGACCACTGATTTGGCAATCGCTGTACTAATACACTGCGCCTTCTTGACCTCCGTCTAATAACCGAGGGTAATGAGTGGAACACTAGTTGTCCTTGGACTGGATTTTTGACTTGACAAAGTCTATCAACACAAGTCCAATGTACCCGGGGGATATTGGAGCCTTCTGAAGCTATAGTTCCACGGCTACCTTGCAAAAGAGAAAACAGACAGCATCTCAGCCTGATTTCACTGGAATAGATATGAGCATAGCTGAATGAATGTGCTCTTTACTGAATTCTGCCCAAAATTTTGCCTGTAAACTGATACCCTCAAGTAAAACTGATCCCCAGAATACTGATGCCCTCAGGCTTGATACCTAGACTAGCAAACTGATATGTGCATTCCTTATAGAGACACACTCTAAAAGCACATAGTAAGCAAATGAGAGCCAAAACACCCCTATGGTGGGGTAGAGTTTCCGTGTCCAATTTTCGTTAAGAATTAGGGTTTCACTACGCACACAGCGGTTTCAAACAACCTATAATTGGGTAAGCAACCTGTCCTAGCTTGGAATGGTCACTACAGTTTCTGAAATGCACTAGGTCGAATGGTCAAAAGGGGTGCCCCGGTAAAAACTGAGGTTTGTGTTCCCGTCATGGCAGAGCCTGCAACCGGTCAGCCTTATGGCACGCTTCTCAAAGCGAGTCTCCGGCAAACCGTTCAGGAATAGCATACGGCAAACACGGTGTCCTAGGCGCACCAATGCAAATGCAATGCAAAGAAGCACATAAGTGTAATCAAAACAAGATATCATGAGTTCGAGTCAAGTTCTCTAATTCCCCAGGGGAGTCGCCAGAAACTGTAGATGCACTCTCGGAAACTCTTCGATATTCGCGCTTCTTGCGAAGACGCGAATCTCGTTTTGTTCTGAGCTACTACAGTTCGGACTCAATGTCATGGTTCTGAATCTAATCTCATAATGTGCGATGTGAGACCGATAAATCACCAAAGAGTTCAAATCCGACAAATTGTTTTGGAAAACTGATTTTTATAAAGAAGTGCCAAACATGACCTACTTTGCCAGATACAGAGTCGCCACCTAAATATTTTATTTTTGGAAAATTTAGGAAACCCTGACTCGTGCCTAAGGCCACGTGTCCGTCATCACCAAAGTTGTCTCGGCTCGGGAACTTGGGTACGATTGGGGAAGGTCATCTATGAGTACCCCTGCTCGGCCGATCAAAGATCGGCCTGTACTAAACATGATATCTTGTTTTTGAAAACACATGTGTTCTTATTCCGGTTAATTAACTAGAATTACTATGTGATGTGCACAACAAAACAAGTATAGACTAGATTGCCTAATTTGGAACAAAGCATTGTATATCCGTTTGTTTGGAAAATGGTTTGAAATTTGCTACTCGTAAGTAGGCTAAAATGTGGATTTGATGAATTGTTCTAATTCAAGTAATCCAACCTTCACCCACAGACATTCAGGCAGTTATATCAATTAAGCAAATAGCCTCATAGCAAACATGCTATCATGGCAGGGGCCTCAAAACCCAAGGCTAGCCAAAGTATTTACACTATAGCTATACAAAACATGAGTGATAGGACCATGGCAGCCCCAAAAAGTCCTAGAACAGCCCAAAATAAGAATAAAATCATGCTGGAGCAAAGCCAAAATATGCTAGAATGATGAGTCAAATCAACATGCACATAAGGCTAGTAAGCAAGATTTGTTCTACAAGTATATGGAGCATGCAAAAGATGACCAAACCAACTATGGATAGAGTCAAGGCAGGTCCTAAAAGTCACAAAAAAGGGGCCTGAACCAAGCCTCAAAAGTATAGGGGTACATGCTCCTTTGATAGGCCAAAAACTCAAGCAAACAAAACAAAAAGAGAGGGGGTCACCCCCCTCTGGTTTTAGGCCTCAAAACCACATGCCTATCTCTGAAAATCCACTGGATTTCAGTGGCTAAAAGGCCAAACCAAGACTACCTCGAAGGCCTTAAAGCATGGCACAAACAAAAGCAAACAAGGCAAACAAGAGGGTTGTGCACCCTTAACACCAAGAAGACCTCAAACAATAATCAAAAGCACTCAAATACAGAACTTTTTTCAGTTGAAAACAAGGCCTAAACCAATATGCAAGGATGGCCAAAATGAGGTACAAATAAATGCTAAAATGGGAAATATACTCACCCTTGAAGATCAACTTCAAAACCAGCAACCTTGAGGGCCAAAAACCCAGTTTCAGAGCTCAAGTAACACTCCCAAGGACCTCAGCCTAAAGATAGTGGTGTATCTCTATGTGTTGTAGTGTAAAAATGCAAGAAAAATGGACTTTAGAACACTATTCTATGCAATATAGAGAGAGAAAATGAGAAATATAGAGAGAGAGAGGTCTTTCTTCTCTAAAATGGCTAAACCTCTGCTAAGGAGAGAGGGCCTCTCCTTATATAGAAGAGGAGCAATGCAAAGCTTGGCAAGAGCTTTATCCCGCCATACACGTGTATGGAGGGGAAATGAGTGAAAACCAGCTGGCTCAAAAGATCTGGCGTGAAACCTACTGAGACAAGGGTTCTGCCGGCCATCAGCAGTGGCCGGCATTGGCTCATTGATGACCGGCAGGCTTCATCAATGGCCGGCAGTAACAAATGCATGGCCAACAGGGCCAAAATGGGGTCGGCAGTACATCAAGAGAATCAAGTTGGACGGGCCAATACATGGTCCAAAAAAAGGGCAGAAAGGATATAGGGTTTGGAAAGCTCAAACCTGTGACGTTACGCCGCGACATTCAAGTACTCGACGAGCAATCGAACTAGTTCTTAGATGTACCTGCAAGCACAACCAAGTCTTGAAGACGGTCAAAAATGGGGTGTCTACACATGCTTTATAAACCCATTCAAAACTTCCCACCAAATCAATGTGAGACAAGCCTTATTCAAACCTTTAAGGATTTTTCACCAAAACTCTATTTTCATGGAGCATACTTTGGCTTCAATTTCCCATTCACCCGGTAATGGTTTTGAGCAACCAAATATACCATGTGAATCACAACGCGGCATAGAACGTGTTACCACTTTGACCTGCAAAAATCGACGCACGGGGCCCACATAAAAAATAGACCAAACTTAGGAAAAAATTCTGGTTTTACCTAGAATTTTCCAACCATTTCCAACAATCCCCCACATGAATGGAATTTGATGACAACAGAAATGCAACAATATGCAGACTTTATCGAAAGAGTATAAGTTGAAAATATCTTGCATCAGGATATGTAGCTTTCGGCCTTGAACCTTCCCTAGTGATAACCTATCGGACTTACTAGCTAACCAATGGACGGGATGCCTTGAATTGTTCATCCATTTGTGCAAGCCAAGACAATAAATTTCACACAAAATATCTTCTAACACATCGTGGTTCTCAATGTTGTGTTTATTTTGGCCTTGAACGCTCCTGGTTTTCATGAGTGTTTCTAGAGAATTTAGCCTTTTTCATTCTCATAGAACCGGCCCCAGTTCGACACTCATATAAGTGATTCTTATTATGAGTATCTCCTTAAACTCGTCTTGATTTTATGCCTCAATCAAGATATAAGTAATCATTAAAAGCAAAGCTTATCCTTATACCCCTGCATACAACATATGTTGCAGATATCACTCTTACCATAAGAATGGGTAGGGAATTTTAATCCCTTGGGGATTTCTGGCGAGCCACACATAACTTAGTTGTCCCTTTGAACTTAGTTCTTGGGATCTCCAGTCATATAAGTAGGGTTACCATTATACCGACTCTTATGTAATAGGCTTTAATCTCATCACCTTCAATGAACTATACACTAGCTCTTTTGTCAAACCTTTTGTTAACGGATCCGCAATATTCTCTTTAGATTTTATATAATCTATTGAGATTATTCCATTTGACAACAATTTCCTAACGGTATTATGTCGATGACGAATATGTCGTGACTTACCGTTATACATATGATTCTATGCACTGCCTATTGCAGATTGATTATCACAATGAATACAAATAGCTGGCACAGGTTTTGGCCACATTGGAATGTCTTCTAAGAAGTGACGAAGCTATTCTTCTTTTTCTCCTGCTTTGTCTAAAGCAATAAACTCGGATTCCATTGTGGATCGTGCGATGCAAGTTTGTTTCGTGGATTTCCAAGAAATCAGCAGCGCCTCCCAGAGTAAAGACATATCCACTAGTGAATTTTGAATCTTTAGTACCCGATATCCAATTTGCATCACAATGACCTTCAAGTACTGCTGGATATTAAGTAAAGTTCAAACCATGATCATGGGCAAATTTTAGATATCTATGAACCCGAATGATCGCTTTCTAATGGTCTTCTCCGGGGTTACTAGTGTACCTACTCAATTTACTGATAACATAAGCTATGTTAGGACGAGTACAATTCATTAGGTACATTAGGCTTCCAATGATTTGGGAGTATTTTAACTGAGACACTGCATCACCTTTATTTTTTGATAAATAAAGACTGATGTCTACAGATGTTCTAGCTACATTCAAATCCTCCTTGATAAATTTATCAAGAATTTTCTCAATATAATGAAATTGAGATAATGCATATCCGTCAGATGTTTTAGCAATTTTCATTCATAATATAACATCCGCGACCCCCAAATCTTTCATATCAAATCTTTTGTTAAGCATTTGTTTAGTTGATTTGATCATGTTTTGACTGCTTCCAATAATAAGCATGTCATCCACATAAAGACAAACTATGACATATCCTTGGTTAGTGTTTTTAACATAGACGCATTTGTCACATTCATTTATCTTAAATCCATTAGTAAGCATTGCATGGTCAAATTTTTCATACCATTGTTTAGGTGCTTGTTTTAATCCCTAAAGAGACTTTACAAGCCGACAAACTTTTTTTTCTTGCCTTGGCATTACAAACCTTTCGGGTTGCTCCATATAGATCTCTTCATTTAGATCACCGTTTAAGAAAGCTGTCTTAACATCCATTTGATGTATTTCTAAATTAAACAATGCTGCTATAGCAATAAGCATGTGAATGAATGTTATTCTTGTTACAGGAGAATATGTGTCAAAATAATCCAGACCTTCATTTTGTCTGTAATCTTTAACTACAAGTCTTGTTTTATACTTGTCAATTGAACCATCTGCTTTCATTTTTCTCTTGAATATCCATTTATATCCAAGAGGTTTAGAACCTGGTGGAAGATCCACCAATTCCCAAGTATGATTTTGTATAATGGATTCAATTTCATTATTAACAGCCTTTTTCCACAAAGGTGTTTTAGGACCTGTCATTGCTGCCTTAAAAGCTTTGAGGTTCATTTTCTAACAGGTATGTCAGAAAATCTGGACCAAAGGATTTTGATGTTCTTGCTCTCTTACTTCGTCTTGGTTTATCATCAGTTAAATCCTGTTGATCGAGACCATTATTAGTCTCTTGTGTTTGATTGTCATTAGTCTCTTGACTTTGTGTACAATCATAAGTTCTTTTCTGTGAACTTAATTCCTGTCCTTTCTTGTAAGGAAAGACATGTTCAAAAAACACAGCATTCCTTGACTCTATAATAGTGTTCACATTTATATCAGGTATTTTTGATTTATAAGTCAAAAACCGATATGCACTACTATTTTGAGCATAACCAATAAACACACAATCTACTGTTTTTGGTCCAATCTTAGTCTTTTTAGGAACATGAACTTCAACTTTTGTCAAACACCCCCACACTTTTAAGTATTTGTAGGAATGCGGTCGACCTTTCCACAAATCATAAAGAGTGCTGTTGGTTTTCTTGTGGGGTATTCTGTTAAGAACATAATTAGCAGACAATATCGCTTCCCCCCACAAGTTCTGTGGTAAGCCTAAACTTAGTAACATGACATTCATCATTTCTTTTAGGGTTCTATTCTTTCTTTCAGCAATTCCATTTTGCTGAGGAGAATAGGGTGCTGTAGTTTGGTAAATAATGCCATGTTGTGCACAAAATTCATTTAATGGTGCATCATATTTACCACCCCTATCACTTCCAACCATTTTAATGGTTTTACCAATTTGATTTTCAACTTTTGTTTTGTAGAGTTTAAACATTTCTAAGGCTTCATCTTTACTTCTAAGTAAATAAACATAACAATATCTTGTGCAATCATCGATAAATGTTATGAAATACTTTTTGCCCCCTCTAGTTTGAACAAATTTTAGATCACATACATCAGTATGAATTAATTCTAGAGGTTCGGTTTTCCTTTCAACCGATTTAAATGGAGCCTTAGTTAGTTTCGCTTCTACACAAATTTCACATTTATGATTAGGATTAATTTCAAACTTTAGTATATAACCTAAAACAATTAATCTATGCAAAGCATCAAAATTCACATGTCCTAATCTACCATGCCATAAATTCGACTCAAGAATATAAGCAAAAGATGTGTTATTCTTATTTATAGCAATTTTTGGTACAACTGTCATTACATTTAGTTTGAAGAGACCATCACTCATGTATCCCTTACCAACATACATGCCACTCTTTGTTAATACAAATTTATCATACTCAAAGACAAGCCTAAAACCATTTTTACTTAACAAAGAACCAGAAACTAAATTCTTTTGGATGTCAGGTACATGCAGTACGTTGTTGAGGGTCAGTTCTTTCCCTGATGTCATCTTCAAGATCACTTTCCCTTGTCTAGCCACAGTAGAAGTAGAAGAATTTCCCATGAATAATTGTTCACCATTTACAGCCTCAATGTAGGTAGTGAACATTTTCTTGTTCGCACATATGTGACGAGTTGCTCCAGTGTCAACCCACCACTCTTTGGGATTTTCAACCAAGTTAGCCTCAGACACCACAACAGAGAGGTTGATGTCATTCACCCCGTCAGAGATGTAATCTAGTTCAGTTACATTGGCCTGATTGGTAGTCTTCTTACTTATACTACCATGATCCTTCTTAGGGTGGCAGCAGTCAGAAGCTCGATGTCCAGTCTTGCCACAGTTATAGCATTTTCCTTTGAACTTCTTGTGGCCATTGTTGTCGCCTTGTTTAGGACCATCTCCAGTAAACTTCCTCTTTTTGTTATGTGGTTTATGAACTTGTTCAACCACATTAGCCTTGGACTCAATGGGATTTTTCTCATTTCTCTTTTCAGCCTTACGGTTATCTTCCTCAATTCTCAGTCTTACAATAAGTTCATCCATGGTCATCTCTTTGCGTTTATGTTTTAAATAATTTTTGAAATCTTTCCAAGCCAGTGGTAACTTTTCCACTAAAGCAGTGACTTGGAAAGACTCGCTAAGAGACATACATTCTGAATGAATATCATGCAAAATTATTTGAAAATTTTGAACTTGAGAAATTACCGTTTGGGAGTCTATTATAACGAAGTCCAAAAATTTACTGACAACAAATTTCTTCGTGCCGACATCCTCTGTCTTGTACTTCTTTTCCAAAGAATCCCACAATTCTTTTGCTGACTTCAAAGGATTGTGAACATTATACAACATGTTGTTAAGGCCATTGAGGATATAGTTTCTGCACAGGAAATCTGAATGTTTCCAAGCATCTACAGCGGCAACAACTTGCCGATCACTTTCACCCTCTTTAAGTGCTGGAGCCTCTTCATGGAGAAACCGGTCCAAATTTAGAGTTGTAAGGTAGAACATTATCATCTTCTGCTGCCATCTCTTAAACTCAGTACTGTTAAATTTTTTCGATTTTTCTCCATGATTTATTGATACATGAACATGGTTCTAGATAGGGACTGGTGTTAGTGTAACAATAGGAGTACCACTTCCAGTTGCAGTTTCAGTAGCAGTAGCCATAATCTCTGGTTACAAAAATCAGAAAAATTAAAACACAAATTAATTTTCTAGTTACTAAAACCAAAAAATAAATTATAACACAAAGTAATTTTATTTTCCTTGTTACTAAAACTAGAAAAATAAAATATCACAATAATTTTCTGTAACACAAATTAATATTCTGCAATTGTTAATGACACCAGTATATTACTACTAGTTGTCAAAGAAAAGAGACAGTATATTACTACTATCTGTCAAATAGAATAAACTACTATTTGTTTTTCCAACCAGAATATGTCTTTATGAAATCACAGAAAATTAAATACAATGAAGATACCAAAAAATGTTCTGTCTTAAGATTGTTGGACAATCTTCACTGTATTTAAAATAATTAATTATGTTTGGGCACTAAACGACAAACAGAATATAAAAGAAATATAGGAAAGGAGAATGAATGTTTGATTACAAAAATCAAACTAGAAAAAGAATTAAATAAATAAACACAGATTTTATTTTGTTACAAAAACAAAATTAAAATATGATTTAAATAAATAATAAAAACAGAAAATAAATAAATAACTTACTTGAATATTATTCTGATCAAATCCAGTGTTTGACACTGTGTCCTTAAGACAGATTCGTCCTCTTCACGGTGCTTTCAGAATATGGACGTCTATCTCCCAGGTTGAAATGATTAACAACAAATATATGCAGCGCTACAATATATTTGTACAACGAACATACTAAGTGTTTTATACTGTCTCTCACAATAATTAAATGTAACAAAATGAAGAATAAATTTGCAGAGGTGAAGTACGAAATTTCTGAATGTAAAACATCAAATGAGGGCTGTCCTATTTATAGATGTATTGGTGGCTGCAGGTTTTGAATTAAACAGGTGCAAACCTGTTTGAACATGTATGAACCTGTTTGGTTTTGAATTTAAACAAATTTGAATCTGTTGGGTTCAAAATTCAAACAGATAAAAATGGGAAGGGACTTGTTTGGGTATACAGAAAAACCAGACCAGTTTATTTTCGAAATTAATTTGAATTCTGGGTTTTATTTTTCAAAAAATAAAATAAAATTCAAATGTTCTCACACTATGCACCCGCGCCTAACCCACCCCGGCCGACCGGCGGCGGCACACGCGGGGTGATTTTTGAGTCCAATGGGTCTAGCCCATTTTGCCCATACTCTCCCTCTCTAAAACACTTGGGTACCCCTTGGGGTACACCCCAAGTTCCAATCCCATACCATATAAACCCATTTAAAACTTCCCACCAAATCAATGTGGGACAAGCCTTATTCAAATTTTTAAGGATTTTTCACAAAAACTTCATTTCCATGGAGCATACTTTGGCTTTAATTTCTCATTCACCCGGTAATGATTTTGAGCAACCAAATATACCACGTGAATCACAACGCGGCATAGAACGCGTTACCACTTTGACCTGCAAAAATCGACGCACGGGGCCCACCTAAAAAATAGACCAAACTTAGCAAAAAATTCTGATTTTACCCAGAATTTTCCAACCATTTTCAACAGAAACTTTGTAAATAATAATTATATTAGGAATAATCACGAAGAAGAAGAAGAAGAAATAATCCATTACTTACAGGAAAAAGGGAAAAAATAATCATCAAACTTAATAGGGAATGAAATTGAAGAAGCAGCTAACAAAATAAACAAATTTAACAATCATGAGAGACAAATATACGATTGAAAAACCTAACAAAAATTCAAATAGGTATTGGTTTGTATGCATTGATTGAATACCTTACTAGAAAGACCCTTCGTAGGGGTCCACTGGACATCAGACTCTTCGTTTTCGATTCAATTGAGGGAATACTTTTGTGTATACAAATATATATACTTTTGTGTATACAAATATATATATATATATATATATATAAATAAGAATATGTATCTATAGAATTAGTCGATCCTGGTGCGAAATCGGCTAGTTTGACTGAGAAAGAGAGAGAGAGAACAATGATGATTTCCGATGAGCTCGTTGGCGAGAGGAGAGAAAATTGATTAGAGAGAGAAGCGTACGTAACAAAAAGAGTAACTTTTTAAAAAGAGAGAGAGGGAGAGAACTTTTTTTTCTTGGCTTATGTGGGAAAAGAAAGAGGGCTTGAGAGGGTGAAAAATTAAAGTGGGATGCATTTTTTTTTTGTGACTTTACCAAAACGACCTTATTTTGGTGAGTTTAATCTCACCAGTCGGATGAATCACTTTAGGTGATTACTTCAAAGTTTTCATTCTAGTGGATCCTGACGCCATCATCCCCACCCTGGGTACTGGATAATTTCCATGTAGAGGTGTTGTATTTGTGACATGGAGGTGAGTCACCAAAGAAGATTCACTTCTTTTCATGAGAGGACCACCAAAAAAAAAAAAAATTATCAGGAAAAATACTTTTTATTTACACCTTATTACAAATATATTTATATCTTATATCTTCATGGATTGATGATTTTTACATCTCTTTATGTGCTGAGAGCATATCCAATTTATTAGGTATATAATACTTGTTAACTAAAATATTTAGTATAATTTATTTTTTTTAATTTTAATGCACTAAGTATATGAATAGGTATTTTATCTCACATTTATTAGTTATATGTAGTTATCCTTTAAGATTAGACAAAATATATTTAATTATTAAGATCATTTTCTTCTATCTTTATTACTGATGTGGTATTCTATAAAGTTAATAATATTTAAATATATAGCTAAAATAAAGAGTATGATTGAAATAAAAATATAAAATAATTAATAAGTAAAATAAAATATATTTTATAATATTATTTATATAGATAAAAAACCTATGCTCCCTTTCATGCAAAGTTTGACCAATCAAACTTGGTAGGTGGTGACAATTTGCCAGACAATAAAGAATATTTAATGCTCGTGTTATATGTAACCATTTGGGATTACTTTTCAAATGGTCTTACCAAATCAGATGTGTTTTTTGAGTTGTTGTATGATAGTGATTAAGTTTGTATGACGGAGGATTTATATATAGAATAAATTTAAATTATAAAATGATAATTTTTAATAATTTTTGAATAATTAAGTCTGTGTTTATAATATTGTTAATTTTTTTTAAAAAAAAATTATCAAAAAAAAATTAGAATTTGAGTAGTATTGTCTTTCATTCATTACAAACCAAATACCTGGAATTCATTATTTTCTTTTTGAAATTCATATTGTACCACACAACCATCGGGCTTAATAGAAAAGAGTTAAATCAATTTTTGAAAATTGAAAACACTACAAAGGGTTCGTCATCAAATATTTCATGCTCTCAGAACCCAAATAACCCATAAAAATCTAATTGTAAATAATATATTCAATAGAAATTAAAACCCATATCATAGGTTAGATGTAGAGAGAAAAACCCATTTTGCTTGCAACTCATTCAAATATTTCATACTCTCCGATTTCCATAAACTTTCTCAGAATCCAAATAACCCATAAAAATCTAATTGTAAACTTTATATTCAATAAAAATCAAAACCCATTTCATAGGTTAGATGTAGAGAGAGAAATCCATTTTATTTTGTAACTCATTTCAATATTTACAGAAATAGAAACCCAATTCAATGAAATCAAAACCCATTTCATAGGTTAGAGTTAGATGTAGAGAGAGAGAAACTCATTTTTTTTTTGCTACAGAGAGAAACCCATTTGAAGAATGCAAGGGCAGAGGAGAATAGAAGTGTCACCTGTGAGGAGTTGTTGTCGGTTGCAGAACCGAAGTAAAATGCAGATAAAGAGACAGATGGAGGGTTCTGTGTGACAGAGTATGAGAAAGAGAGTTTAAAATCAAGAAGAAGGAGAGAGAGAGAGAGAGAGAGAGAGAGAGAGAGAGAGAGTTTGGGCGGGAACCAAACACTTGGGAGGATTGATTTGAACCATTGATAGACAAACAATTGTATCTCTAAAACAATTATAGGACATTTTTAAAATCCTTATTATATAGATTTTGTGACTACTTTTTTATTTTTTTAAAAAATTTAATAATTTTAATTATTGTTGGTTGCTAGTTCTTTACTTTAGTGCATTATGCTAATTGCTGAAGTTGTCCACTTACTTGGTACTTTGGGAGATACATCTGATCAATGCTTCTGGAGTGGCAGCTACTTTGCGAACAATATTGTTATAATAATGTAAAATTGCACAAGGTTCAATTGAATTTGTTTTTTTGGTTTTTTTTGGTGACAGCATCTTCGTGCATCATGATGGAGGGAAAGTGACTGCTGTGTCTTATGTTCCTTATTTTCTGTTTCTTATTATTCATCTTTTTTGTTATTTGATTTGCAGCAGTAGATACCTTTAATGTAAATGGAGTTTTTAGACCATACGGAATGCTTTGAGTATTTTCTGCTATATGGGAGTGATGTTTTGATTCATCTTTTCTGATATTTTCTGCTATACGACAATTTTCAAACAATACAAAACACGACATGTAAAAAATACACACAAAATATATAATTTTATATATTTATTATATATCATATATATATATATGAATATATTATTCTAAGATAATAAATAAATACAATATAATACTAATTTTTATAAATTGACATTATTTGTTTTTTTATCAATGTATTCTAAGTTTTCATTTATTTATTTGTTGATATTGTAGTGTCCAGATCAAAATCCGACTAATTCCCAAGGGTGCATAGGCCGTTGGCAAGGATTTTCTTGTAAGTGTACCACAATTAATTCTAGAGTTTTTTCCAAGTCCGAATTCTAAGTTATTTTGTTTTGTTTCGTCCGTGTCTAATCAATGGACACGTGTGTTTAAGCAATAGACGCATATACCTTCTAACGTCTCCAAGTATAAATTCTATTTAAAAAAATAGGATATGTTTGGATGAATGTTAGACATGTGATGCGAAGGTGTCCGACAAATGTCGGTGTCCAATACAAACATGACACGGACACGCTACCTTTTTAAAAGTGTCCATATTTTTTGGCCTTCTCTGTCTACTACTATGAAACTATGAATTCTCCCGAAAGGTATGCCTAATCATATTACTAAGCCTTCGATGAAACTATCTTTGAGTTAAAGACTATTGTGGAATTTTATAAAGATGGCACAATAACTATGCAGCTTAGAAATAACCTCACTTTGTGGACTTCTGCATGAACCCGTGGAGCATGTAATGATCAAGATTAAGAGCATGATGTGGGCTTGATTTGTGTGAGGTTTGGACTTCTTGTTACAAATGGTGATCAGTTGAACCTGTTTTGTTCTTCATAAAGTTTTTTTTTTTTTGGTTGTTGTTGTAGTTGTTTCAAAGGTTGAGCAGCTCAAGTGATTATATGCACGTTCACAGTTTCTTTGCTTAGCTGTTGTTGAATTGTGATTACTTAAATTTGCATTATATTGCATTGTAGTGTTCGTTCACGAGCCACACTTCAATCCATACTTCAAAAAAAATTCTTTCTTTTTTTCCGGAACCCAAATCAATTAAAATGGTTGATTGGTTCGAATTATACAATGTCAATTCTACCATAAATGTGTCTTCTTAAGTTTTTTCATGATAATTTGTTTCTTATTTCCTTTGTATCTATTGAAGGAGTCATTTGATTCTACAATTTTACTTAAATTAGCCTTAAAACTTGTGGATTTATTTTCGTGTCTTTCTGGCTATGTAGCATTGTTATTTATAAAAGAAACACCATCCACAAGAATAGTGAGTGATTGATTAGTAGTAGGGAGAAAAGTATGCCTTCTTTCAATCTTGATTGGAAAGATTGATTAGTAGTAGGGAGAAAAGTATGCCTTCTTTCAATCTTGATTTGGAAAACAAAGTGCAAAACAAAAAGATCAAAGTCATCTTTCAAACCACAAGAGAGGCAGAGGAAACTAACAGCCTCAGAAAAATAACTGCCATACCAAAAATAAAACAACCCCAATATATCTGCAAAACCATATAAGAGAGAGCACTTCTTTCATAGTTTGATTGACCTGAAAACAATGGCAAATTCATTTAAGACTGTTACCTTTTTTGTCAGTGCTTTTTGCGTTTTCTCCCTCATTGGCGCTGCTCGATACCGGCCGCCTCACTTCTTCGTGGAGGGCCAAGTTTACTGCGACACATGCCGTACCCAATTTGTTACCAAAGTCAGCCAGTTAATGACAGGTACATACATATCCCTATCTAAGTTTCATGTTACATGGGATTGATCATTGTTAAAATCGATGTTACATGGATTAGGGTATGAATATCAAGGGTGGGTGCGTTTCCAAGCATCATATCTTCATACATTTAAAGGGTACGGGGACACTACACACATATGTATTGCATATTGTATTATATGTTTAGATAAGATGTTTTAAATTATGGAGAAATGTGTTTAGAATTAGATAGAATTTATGTAAATATGGAATTTCTATCTTTCATCCACGTAACATGCTAAAAATGTTTATTTACTAGAAATGTGAGGTTTCTTCCTCTTCAAACATCATAAAAATTAAAGGGTTCATGTGTCTAAATTGAGTATAGGTATCAGATACATATCCCACACATTTTTGTTGTTATATAACATTTTCTAATATTATTTTTTCCTAGAAACATATACGCATACCCTCTAGCGGGTGTTAAATATCAGCTGTTGTTACATAAAACCGTAATAATACTGATACATATCTTGGTACTCTTATAGGTGCTAAGGTGCGGTTGGAGTGCACACAACGGGATGGTGGGAAACTAACCTTCAGTGCCGAGGCTGAAACCGACAGCTCTGGCACCTACCAGCTGCCGGTGGAAGGAGACCATGAGGATGACGAGTGCGAGGTTGTGCTTGTGAAAAGCAGTAAACCAGAATGCCAAGAGATCGACAAGGATGGATGGGGAAGAACTTCAGCCAAAATTAGCCTCACAGCCAACAATGGCATGTCCACCTCGGTGAGAAAGGCCAACCCTCTCGGTTTCTTGAAGAAGGAGGCCCTCCCGGAGTGCCCTCAAGTCTTGAAGGAATTGACTATCCAACCTGAAGGTGTCTGAAGAAGAAGAAGAGAGAGTCCCTTTTTGTACGTTCTTATATGAACAAATTTTTGGTCCTTGACAATGTATATAGTGTTCTGCTAAAAAAAAAAAAAAAAAAAGAGAACACAATGTATATAGTGTTATAAACCAAAAAAAATGTAAAGTAAAGAGAGACAGACAGTGTTTACTAGGTTCAAACAACCCTCTACTGGCCTTTAGGCTTGTGTTATGTAATTATGGGTGCAAAATATTGAATTTTATACATAAAATTTGTATAGAATGATATGATAATTATGTTTTTGCAGTTATAACTTGCAGTGAAGGGCATTTTAACTTTTAATGAATATATGTAAATGTGGGGACATAATTTTTTGAATGACAACACGTGGCCGAGGTGACATCGAAGTGTCAGACGAGGTGTCACGTGTCTTGGTCATGACACCGAGATGATCTCGGCTAGGCCGAGGTTATCTGCAAAGATATCGGAATCCGGGATAAGCGGATAAGGGACAAGAGTCCTAGAATGAGAAAGGACTTCAGTTTGGGTAAAGATAAGACTCTTAGAGAGTTTATCTCAATCTTACTTGGAGTCTAAGATTAACAGTAATCCTAAGTTCATTGAAGCTAGGCTTCTATTGGGACTAGGTTTGTGTTGGCTATAAAAGAGAGGCACCCTCATGGGTCTAAGGTATGCTTTTTATGTTCTGAATAGTGAGTTAAGCTCTTTTGCTATCTTTGAGAGATGACTGACTTGATCGTCGGAGTGCCCCCGGGTGGACAAACTACCGTCGGAATCTCTTCTTTTTGTGACAGGTTGTTCGGGCTTAATCTATTCTGTCAGTGTTCTCCAGCTGAGTGCTTGATTGGCAGTGTGGTCGAAAATTGACACACACAATTTGGCGCCTTCTGTGGGAAAGAAAGGAGAATAGATGGCCAACAACGGACAGAAAGAGAAGGTTGGGGACGACACCCCTTCTGGGAGTGAGAAACACATTGACCTTGACGTTAAAGAAGACAACTGCAACAAAGAGACTCGTGATAAGAATCACGGAGGAAAGGACGTCGGCCAGGAGGGCGGCGTACCGAAGAAATCGGACCAGAGCGGATATTATAACAAGGACAACCTCCAGGTATAGAAGGATAGATGCCTACAAAGGGACGACAAAATGAAGGGAATGGCGGACAAATTGGCGGACCTACAAACGGTCGTCAATTTTGATGATGCAGAACAACGTCATGCAGTCACCATTCCCTTTACAAGATACGCTGATTCCAACGGCGAAGAAAGTTGCCCAGAAAGGGGGGGTAGAACACAATTCCTGCAGTTCCTCAGCACGACAGGGCAAAGGGGCATTCTCACCGGCCTTCACGGGAGGTCGGGTATGGAGAATCAAAGAGGGCTGGAGAATGATGCTTGGGAGTTGGAATTTTCAAGCCAAGATTGGTTTAAGACTTGTTGAAATTTAAAATTTAAAAGTTGAAATTAAACCGAGGTCATGTTTAACACTTGTTGAAATTTAAAATTTACAAGTTGAAGTTAAACCGAGACCATGTTTAACACTTGTTGAAATTTAAAATTTACAAGTTGAAGTTAAGCCGAGGCCATATTGAAAGAAAATTGGTTTAACACTTATTGAAATTTTAAACAATTTACAAGTTAAAGTTAAGCCAAAGTTGTTTCTAAAGAAGTATCTGCAAAATAATGCCGAGATTAGCATATTACCAAGATTTGGAAAATAGTGAAGGACAGAGCGAGCTTAGCCGACGTGCTAAATGGAAGAAATGATATAGGTTCCATCACCTCAGGATGCCGAGGTAATAGAACTTAGGAGGGAGTTGTGGAGACATAATTTTTTGAATGACAACACGTGGCCGAGGTGACACCGAAGTGTCAGCCGAGGTGTCACGTGTCTTGGTCATGACATCGAGATGATCTCGGCTAGGCCGAGGTTATCTGCGAAGATACTGGAATTCGGGATAAGCGAATAAGGGACAAAAGTCCTAGAATGAGAGAGGACTTCAGTTTGGGTAAAGATAAGACTCTTAGAGAGTTTATCCCAATCCTACTAGGGCCCCGTTTGTTTTGGGGTATGAGAGGGGGATTGGGATTAGGATAGCTGTGGGCCCCATTTAATGTGTTGTTTGTTTATAGAGTTGAGGAAGGGACTGCTATGCCGAAGGGCTTAGGATAGGCCTTGCAGATGGGATTCGGATGGGTCTTCAGGACTTGGTATTAGAAAAATAGTCCGGCGGACTAGATATTTTTTGTTTTTATTTATTTTTTATTTTATTCTTTACATGTCGGGCATTTTTTTTGAACATTAATGTTTAATTTTTTGTATTTTTTGTTAAGTAAAAATCATTATTTTCTTTATTTTATTTTTTTCTAAAAATTTTTTATTTTATTTTTATTTTTTAAAATTTTTTTACATGTTGGACATTTTTTTTAAAACATTAATGTTTAATGTTTAATGTTTTTGTATTTTTTTTATTTGTTTTATTATTTTATATAAAAATAATTTAACAATCCCTACACTAACAACTACCATCAAAACAAACACAATTTTACTTAATCCCCTCACTATCAATCCCCTCCATTTTATCTCTGAAAACAAACGGGACCTGGGAGTCCAAGATTAGCAGTAATCCTAAGTCCATTGAAGTTAGGCTTCTATTGAGACTAGGTTTGTGTTGGCTATAAAAGAGAGGCACCCTCATGGGTCTAAGGTATGCTTTTTATATTCTGAATAGTGAGTTAATCTCTTTTGCTATCTTTGAGAGATAACTGACTTGATCGTCGGAGTGCCCCCGGGTGGACGAACCACTGTCGGAATCTCTTCTTTTTGTGACAGGTCGTTCGGGTTTAATCTATTCTGCCAGTGTTTTCCAGCCGAGTGCTTAATTGGCAGTGTAGTCGAAAATTGACACACACAGTAAATGAGATACATCTTTTGGTATGAATTTTTAGTACTTTTTTGTATAGAGAAATATTATATGTCATTGATTTTTTTATTACTGTTTTATATTACTATCTCTTACTTTCACATAGATATTCATAATTAATTATCTTGTTTTCAGATAATTATTAGCAATTAACGAAAGTAAATTATATTTTATTATATAATTTGATGTTAAAAAAGTATTAAAAAAAGAGTAAATTAATAATAAATTCAATCTAAAGAGTGTATAAAGTATTAGATCTAATGAATATTTTTTATTCGTGAGAGGTCCACCTTTTGTGAAATAATTTGGTGAGAAATCCGTTTATTATTTTTGGAGGATATTTTATTTTTAGTTTTATCCCTTAATTTATCTGTTGACGTTTTTTTATTTGTTGACTTATCGTTGACTATATGTTCAAATTTATATCAATCTGTTCAAATTATTTTCCATATGTTCATTTTTTTTTGTCCATTTGTTCAAATTATTTCGTTTCTGTTCAAATTTTTTGACTATCTGTTCAAATTTTTTGACTATATGTTCAATTTTTTATCCCCTTATCTGTTCAAATATATGTGAAAATTTTATTGTTTGTTCAATTTGTTTTTTTAAATTTTTTTCCTATCTGTTGATATACTAAGCAAACCAAATCCTATATGTTGAAATTTTAAATATGCAATTTTCTATTTGTTCAAATTTCTCCACCGATTTTTTATTCAGTTTTTCTATCTGTTCAAATCTTTCTCATTTTTCTTTCTTTCTCCATGCAATCAGATCTGTTTTTTTATCTGTTAATTTGCAATATGTTTCTCAACAACAACAACAACAACAACAACAACAAAACTCCCACGTTAAGATCATCTACCATCCCGTAATATAATTTGATAATAAGGACAAAGGTTCTGGTTTTACACAAAGACATGTAAAATAAAGAGGCCAATCTATAATGTGCCGTTTTGGCAACATTAGTAAAAAACAGCGTTTTGACGCAATGGGAAAAACGCAAAAGTTTGAAAAAACGCAACATACACCATTTGGGAAGATCTAAAAACGCAAGTCTGTCATTTTACCAAACTACCCTCCGTCTTATGTAATTAGGGCCTAGGGCAAAACACATTCATCTCCTCCCCTCTACTGTTGATTTCTTTCTCCTTATTCAAGCTGCGCTTCCAACTCCCTCGAATAACCCAGGACGTTGGCGTCCCCCGCTGATGCTGCCTCCGGAATCGTCGTCCACGTCCTTGCCGTCGCCGGATCTACACCATCAGGTAAGTTGAAAACCCTCTTCCATTATTGTCTTCTCGCAAATATTGACAGACCAATTTCCATGGAATATTTGTTCAAAAATTAAGGGATCAGTTACTGTATAACTTATATATGTTGTAGTGTTGCTCCATATTCATTTCCACTTGTGATTTTGACTTGTGTGATGTTTGTATTTTCGATCTTTAACCGTTAGTGTTCGGTGAAAACAGACACGTCTATGTACTCATCCCTTTCGATCGATCACTATACAAGTAAAACGGAAGAACACTGTGTTGCACCAAGGATTAAGGCTTCGGTGCAATAGAATATTGCTATGTTAATTTCTCTTTTTAAATTGACAAAAATGCAAAACAATATATATATATATATATATTAATTAATGTTTAGAACAGAAAATGAGAAGATGAATTGAAAAAAGCCTTACAGTTGGAATAGACATTTATAAAACTCCAAGGTTTTCTTTTATTGGAAGCGAATATGGGTTTTTATGTTTTAAATGGTCTTCAAACTCCCTATTTTTCTTCTCTTCATCTGTTTCTTGGTTTCCGTTAAAGTGGCTGTATAACTTTGGAAGGTGTTGTTCTTTTTCGCCATAATAACTTCTTCAATCAGGGCATTACCAATATTTGATTAATGGATATTGATATGTTAATGGTCAAATTTTAGTCTCGAATGATTCCTTTAATCAGAAAATCATAGCAACGATATGATTGCCTTTAAATTTTGATTTGTTTTTGTATAGCCATGTGGGGCTTGTGGGGAACATGGTGAATGTTGTTGTGTTACTTTCGCTGTTTTTTCCATGATAACAATTTGTTGCACAGTGGATTGAGGCTTCGGTGCAAGACATGGTCTTGTTATAATTTATGCTCTAAATTGACAAAATGCAAAATGGTCATATAATTTTGAATTGATTGGTCAACTGATTTATCTGTTTGTAGCCTTTTTTTTTTTTTTTTGGGTTACTAGCACATATGTACGCGTACCGATTTTGCAAACTGGTTTCATGTTATGCTGTTTTTTTTTAAATTACAATCGTTTATAATTAGGTACTTTTTATGTATTTGAATAGACCAAAATAATGTCTACAACAAAAAATAGTGTCAAGATATATATTTTCCTCTTCATCCTTATTATTTTTCTACTTACGAAGCTACTGTTACATTTTCCATCTTTCTTGATGTATAGATCTTTTGGTTCTAGAAAATGAATGTGTTTATACTATTGCCAATTGTTTTGTACATTATAATTTTACAAGGTGTTGTTAGTTCAATTGTGACACTGATCCTATACTATCGAAGTGGAAATTCATATAAAATCTGATTCCTTAATAAGATTTCAATGAATATTTCATACCAATGACTTGTCGAACATTAAATATTGACAGAATTGTACTAGTCATTGTACTAGTCTTTGTTATGCATGCATAAAAGATATGAAAATATGATGGAAAAAACTTAGTTACCAAGACAATAGGGGAATACTTTTTAGGGAAGACATGTTGCTTGGTGAGGCATTGATAAACCCATGGGCCTGAGACAAAGACACGTGCAAGTTTAACTGGATTTGACTTATACAACAACTTTGTATAGAAGATACATTCAATCTCTTTTGTTGCTGAACATAAGGCTAATTAAAAGCAAAAAAAAAAAAAAAAACCTACTCATCAACTAATTAAGGCAAACCTATGTAATTTGTACACACTATTAGGCTTAAATGTCATCATCTTTAAAAAAAACTGTCCAATACATGAGTTTCTTGTTATTGTATTGCCTTGGTTCCAAAAGTTTAATTGTATCCATTTTACTCTTTACTTCTTTAAACTACATCAAATTAGTTCAATTTATAACATGTACACAAAAATTACTAAGATTATAGACATGGCGTCCTCCATGTCAACTGCCACTTCATCATGGCCACCGAGGATGTGTGCATGTCCAAAAAAAACTAATTTAGTTCAATTTATAACATGTCCAAAAGTAGAAGAAAACTAATTTTAATTCTTTCACTTATTTAGTTTGAATTCTTTCAGTTATTCTCTTTCATTCCTCACATTACATCATATCAGTTCAATTTATAGCATGTACAAAAAAAATTAAAGGATTATAGAGATGGCGTCCTCCATTTCAACTGCCACTTCATCATAGCCACCAAGGATGTGTGCATGTGGCTTTGGACATTGCGTTGTCAAGATATCCAGATCTGCCAAAAACCCTGGTCGTGCGTACTATGTTTGCCCTAGTCCTACGGTGCGTTTGTGTTGCCCCTCCTTTATGCACTTAGTCATGTCGTCGTTCATTTGTGATTTTGTCGCATAGTATGCATGCTAACTATCTACTACACTTTTGTACGACAGCGCTGTGTTGCGTGGGTTGGCTGGTGTGACGAGTTTCGTAGCACCAGATTTGGTATTGACCACCCACATAATGTTGTCGATATGGGGTTACAGGTAGATGTTATGCGCATAGATCAGAGTCTACGTACGCTTAGGACGGTCATCAGTGTTTTGTGCGTCGTTGTTTTGGTGTTGTTGTTTCGGATATAATGCATTGTCATGGATATAATATTGCTGCATAGTTACTTTTTGTATCACCTATGTACTTGTTGTCAGTTATGTGTACGTCATGTTACATAACATTTCCCCAACGTGTAATAGAAACCGCCTTTGTCTTTTGGAAAGCCTTGTACTATTTGTTGTTATTACTTTAGTAATTGTCTAAAGACTTCGATTTCATTTTTGGGCATGAAAAGAATATGTACTCTACTTTCTTTTACACTAATATTTCATTAAATTTACAAGCAAGATTGCATTTATCCGAACTCTTGCTACACCAAGCGCACTGTTTATGGCAATGAACAGATTATCACCCCGTACCCCTTTCAAGAGTCGAGGTAAGGCTGTCACAACAACCCAACAACAACCAATCCACAAATGCCAATTCGACAGTGACAATACAAAGCTGTTTCTTCAACTTGTCATTGCTGAAATGGAAGTTAGTAATCGACAACCGTGCGGATTGTCCATGACTGGGTATAAGAATGTTGCGAACAAATTTCTGGAAAAAATCGGCTTGCTACATTCGGCCAAACAAATGAAAAATAAATTTGACAACTTGAAGAAAGATTCGGTATCATGGAAGAAGCTAGAGAATGCCAGCCACGGCTTGATAGGGTTTGGGTACGATCATGAGACGGGTCTGTTCACTGCACCTGACCATTGGTGGGCCAAAATGCAAGCGGTATGTATTGCAACAATTTATTTTTCCCATTATTGTTGTATTAGTATTTGTGATTTGTGGTGCCATATGTTATTCATGTTATTGCTTTTACAAATCAAAGCACTTATTTAATATACTACTGATATCCAACGAGCTAATTGTGGCACGATGAGTTTTATTATTTGTAATATTTTCATTAGTTGTTGCGACAATTTTTATTTATCATATGTTGGGCAATCGACAACTTGCCATGTGTACACTTAATTCTATGCTTACGTTTATTGTTTTATAATTATAACATTTAATCCCTTTAAGTGTTCAGCCTCTTTTACTGTCATTGGTGCTACACTTTCAGGGCAGCAAATACATTTCTGGCTTTATTTACATAAGTGTTTTCTCCTATCTTAGATGAACAACCGATGTGCTAAGTTCAACACTAAGCCTCTAGAGCACTTGGACCTCAAGGAGCGTGTGTACTCTGGTGTTGCAGCGACTGGGAAACATGCATGGATTCCAACTGAAGTGCGCGATGATGTTGTTGCTGTGACCAATGCCAACGAGGACAGCGGGATGGGACCTCTCAGTGTAGGCATACCACCACAGCCGGGCCATGACACTATCGGGGAGAACGTGGTGGATAGTTTTCTCTTCGATGATGCTCCCCCTAAGCCAGTCGTGGACGGATCAACCAACGCAAACGTTGCAAGAGGCCAACACCTGGTACTGTCGCTAGTAGCATGGACAACCTCGTGGAAGCAGTTAGCAAACGAAGCCGGGAGCTAAAAATTACACAATATGTTGTCACTGGTAAAAGTGACAACACTGTGGGGGGACTATCTTGCAGGCTTATGAGCACGCCTAGATTAGCCCGACGGTAAGTTGTTCTCATTCGCATGTGGCATAATGGATTCACTCGATAATCAAGACATCATCATGGCCCTCCCCGTGAATTACATTGTGAACTGGTTGACAGAGAAGTGTGCCTACACGTTGGCCAATGTTCGCAGGGATCGTGAACGGGGGACACAGCTGTTCGGGAGTGATGGTGTTGTTGACTTGGACTAGGCCTTTGTGGTTGGATTGCCACTTGTATTTACTATCATGGGACTGTAATTTATTTTCAGTTGCTGTTTTCGTTAACTGTTTTGTATAACAATTTGTTTTTTTTTTTTTTTTGCTGTGGTACATATGTGAAACTATTCGTATTTTTTTGTTTGTTTGTTTTGGTTTGGACGTTTATTTATGATTGTTGGGTACCTATTGTTCAGGACTTGGGTACTGTCTGGGAGTGTACAAGCCACAAGATGGCACTATTGTGTCACATGGTTGTTATGTTATGCAAAACTATCATGACCAGGGAATCTATGCATGGTGCATCACCATGTACGTTTTGTTTGTTGTCCAGGGAGTCTATGCTTGTTGTAAAACATATAGGTTCAACTTTGTTTTTGTTTGCAGGCACTTTTTTGTTTTTTTGTATAATTATTTATTTTTGGTGCTCCATAAAAGGTCTATTTATTTAAATTCTAGTATGAATTTATTTATTGACTGGATTGGTATTCTATTTATGCCATCTATGGATCTCCGTATTCATTTATTTGTGTTGTAATTTTGTGGTTGTTTTCTGTGGGGAAAAAATCAGTGGGCCGGGCGTATGGTGATTTGAGGTGAAAAAACTCAAATTGCTCTAGAATAAATGTGTGGCAAAAATTAGTGGGGCGGGCATATGGTGATTTGAGGTGAAAAATTGAAATTGTTAGATTGAATTTTTAAAATCTGTTTTATAATTGAGAAAACAAAAATTAATTTGACAAAAATAAAACTAATTTAAAAAAAAAATGAAAAAAATAATAATTTAGTCCCAAAGAAGGAAAAAAGAAGAAGAAAATGATGGGTTTTTTTTACCAGATTAATATTAATTTTTTTCAAGATAAAAAAAACAGATAATATCTTTTGAAATCTTAACCAAACATTCAAAATTTGATATAACTAAAAGCATAACTTGACATTCCTAAAAATTGACATCATTAAGAATATCAACTGTGTGACGAAATTTGTCCAGACATTAAATTTTGTGAAACTAATCTATATTGTAGAAAATTATTCATAAAAATGTTTGATTTCAATTCAATTATATTTTCGCCACACATTTATTGGTGGTTTTTACTTCCAAAAGTGTGTTCCATTAATTTATTTATTTAGATTTGTTTACTTATATTTTGCCAAAAATGTTTGATGCAATATATAGGTTATTTGATGTGTCAGACGTAAATCAGTAGCAAATGAAACTTGGTTGCTTATATGGAAGTATGCAGACTAGAAATTGTACAAACTTGGGGAAGGTACTACCATTCACATGGTAGTGTCATGTTGTTCATCTTTGGATAATCACATGGCAACAGTATGAAATGTGGTAGTTGAAGATGTCTAACAAGTGCTATATATGATGGATTTGATCAACCCATGTTGCGAATGCGAACTACAACTTGTAATTTTTTTTTTAAAATAATTTGGAACGTCTATGGATCCACAAGGGGGTACTAGCTCGGGACTCATACGCAATAGCCAAATAAATGCTTGGATACGTACTACGGAGAATCCGGTGGCGGTGGTGGCGGGAAATGCTGGGCAAACAAGGCTTGCATCAAAGATCGCGTCTCAAAGGCTTCATCCTGAACTCGTTGGCCGAGTTGATCATGGCGCTGCTGGCTCAACTCTCGATAAGTATAAAAATCAGTTTGCAGTGATGCAACTGACTGCTGGATGTCAAGCTGGCGGGCGTGTAGCTGGCTGAATGCCGCCTGAGAATAGTCTTAATGTGCCTGAAAATCCGTGCGTAACCCCATGAGACTCTGGTGGTGATCACGAAGAGTACTGTGGACCTAATCCACAGAGTGCTGAAGCTGTAAGTACTCCTCGTGAGTCATGTAGAATGGGTCCCCTTGGGGAGGCACGGGGGAATAGGATGAGGTGGGTGGTCGTGTGCGGGGTCCTGGGCCTCATCAACCGGGGCACCACCCTGCTGCGGGATGCGAGATATGCTATGCTGCCATTCCCGCTGGCCGAAAGTTGGATACGCTCTATCAATCTCCTCATTCGAAGCAATGGGGAGGCTGTTCAGCTCAAAGACAAGTGTCAACAAATTGGCAAATGGCAGTGGCCAAGTCAGGTTCTGCATAGGTTGAGGCCAAACTGCCTCTCGTAGAAATTTTCGCACATGCATCTAGATGATATGATCAAGCGAGACCTGATAGCCATGCTGATAACCGTGGAAAACCCGAACAAACTCCAAGCGGCACTCAGCTCTATACCCAAGTGGAAGGGCATTCTTATAGACCACAGAATCAATGAATAGCAAGCGGCCAGGCAGCTTGCTCTGCCGCAAGCATGAGAAATTGGTGTCACCGTAGGCCCCCGGGAAGTGCTGTTGGATAAGACTGTGTATAGATTGTTGGTCCTCAACTTCTGGGAAGGGCTGGTATTCTGGCTTGGCGAAGAACCCTAACGTGTCAGCAATCATGGATTTGGTGATGCTGATGAGATGGCCATCAATGGTGGACATCAGCCCGGGCTCAGTGAGTGACTCATACAAGTTCGGGTAGAAAAGTCGTACCAGATGCGGATAAGTTGGCGCTGTTACATTGCAAAGGCCCAACTGTTGCCGGAGTTGGAGCTGCTCAATGGCTCAAGAGGTGGCCGGGTCACGCTGAAAATATGGAATGTTAAACTGCGTGAGCTTGTGAAGCGGGCGTGAAGCCCACTCCGACCGTGGCAAGTCACTCGGTGGTGGTGGCGAGGATGGTGGTGACGGTAGCGTTGGTGGCGTCGAGGAGGTGGAACCTCTGGCCTTTTTGAAGGCCCAAGCGGATACACGTGTACTCATGTCCTGCACACACCAACAATAAACACATATACCCGTGAAACCAGTATGAGAATCAAATAAAATATTAAAGCACAAGTCTGCCCACTGATGTTCCATATGTAGTTCTCATTATTATTATTATTATTATTATTATTATTATTATTATTATTATTATTATTATTATTATTATTATTATTTTATTACAAAATGAAACAAGTAATACAAAGATAATAAACTACATCTAAACAACTAAATAAATAGATAGAAAATACAGTGAATTAGAAAAGCTAGGAATTAATTTTTTTATTTTTTTATTTTTTTTAATTTATTTTTTTTATATTTATTTTTACAATATATGAAACCTAAAATAAAATCAACTAGACACATGAGCATTTTATGTAAATAACAACTGATTAAATATATGAAAACAAACTATACTAACAAGTAAGGAATTAAACTAACAAAGAATAAAGAATTAATAAAAATAAAAATAAATGAATAACTAAATAAACAAACAACTAAATAGCTAAATAAATGAATGGACAACCTAGGAACTAAAATAAATTACTATTTTTTTTTTGAAAGGTGCCGCACGTGCGGTTGTCATCTTATTGCTGCCCATATTTGATTTTTTTTTTTTAAGTATGAAACATAGATCAAGATTTGAACAAAAAAATAAAATCAAAACTCTACTTCTCTACTCCTATGCCCACAAATCTAAACAAAAAGTAAAGCTTACCTTGAAAAAGTAGAGAAAGAATGGAGATTCGCTGGAAAAAATGGTAGTCGCTGGAGATTTGTTGGACGGAGAGGAAATAGTGATGTTGGCGGTGAGATGAGGGTGGTGAGGAAGAAGGAAGAAGGAAGAAGAAGAAGATGGTGATGTGTGATGATTTGGTGGGTTTGTAAGCTTGAGAGAGAGAGATATAGATAGAGATAGATGATGACAGGTAGAGGTAGAGAAAGAGAGAGATAAGATCTGTGAGTATGAGTGATAGAAGTGGGTTTATTGTTGATGAGGCCAAATTTATTTATTTATTATTATTATTATTTTTTTCAAAATCGAAAATAGAAAAATAAATAAATAAAAATTTTGATTTTTTATTTTTTCTATATTAATTTTTTTAATGAAATTAAAAAGAAATAAAGAGATAAAATAGTATATTTATTTATTTTTACTTAAAATTTATTTATTTATTTATTTATTTATTTTTTGAAATAAGTAAATAAATAAACATAACAAAAGATGCAGATTTTTTTTTTTATTAAAGAAAATCACCGCATGTGCAGGAGTGTACGCCGTACGTGCGGCAACACACCCCGCACACACCCCCGCACTTGCTTTTAAAGTAGTATGCAATTTGGTGGAAAGAAATTTTGCCGCACGTGCGGTGGGTTTTTTTTTTTTTTTTTTGAGAACGACGCTCCGCACGTGCGGCTTGCTTGACGCACACCCTCACGCACCTGCAATTAATGCAGTACGCACTAGTTGTTGATGTGTTTTTGCCGCATGTGCGGTGGGTATTCCCGCACGTGTGGGTTTTTTTTTTTTTTTTTTTTCCAACCCAACGTATGCCAAATACAACATTTTTTTTAGTATAAATATATATATATATATATTTAAAAGATTAAAGGAAAGTAAATAAAAACCAAGTACAACCCAAAGCATACTTAACTATTTCTACCTTCATTTGGCATCTGAAATAAATATAGCACTTTAGAAAATATCGGAATGCCTAACAAGGGTATAATCTTCACGCGAAAAACACGGGTACTACTTTTCTCCCTAACTGTGTTTGTAACTTTCGCCATTCTCCAACAGGGTGACAGACTAGGTTGATTCGGTATCCAGAATCGAAGCGCATAAAGCTACCTCAACCTATGGAGCTGGCATACATAGTTGAAGCCGGTGTAGTTTTGAAGCAATCTCCACACCCCTGGGTATTTAAACCAGACTCTAGTCTCGAAAATTTCAAACCTTTGTGTTCTAGGTTTTGCCATTCGAACTCTAGTTTCCATCGTCTCAATTGGTCTCCTAGGAACTCACTACAAACACGGTTAGGTGGCTATACCAGATCGTTAGATGCCGTTCAGGCACGGCTAACACCAAAGGAATTACACCTTTAGAGGATTTAAAGTCTCCTAGACACAAATAAAGCACAACAAGAACAAAGAAAAACAAAATAAAATAGAAGAGAAGGAAAATAGAACAAGAAACCAATCTATCGATCATAGTAAAAAGGGTCCATCAAAGCAATGGACTCAATCATATCCCCATTCCCAATCTCCTCTATATATGGCTTCAGTCTTTGGCTATTCACTTTGAAAGTGTGGCCAGTCTTTGGATCTTGCACCTCAACAGCGTCATGAATAAATGCCTCAACAACCACAAAAGGACCATCCCATCTTGATCTAAGCTTACCAGGAAAGAGTCGCAATTTTGAGTTAAAAAGGCACACTTTTTGGCCGGGTTCAAAGGATTTTCTATTAATGTTCTTGTCATGGAATTCTTTAGTTCGAGCTTTAAAAATTCTTGAACTCTCATATGCATCATTCCGGATTTCCTCCAACTCACTGAGTTGCAATTTCCGGTTGAACCCAGCCGCGACCATATCAAAGTTAAACTTCTTTATGGCCCATAATGCTCGGTGCTCAAGTTCAACCGGGAGATGGCAAGCTTTGCCAAACCCCGCCCTATGTGGTGACATCCTAATGGGCATCTTATAAGAAGTGCGGTAGGCCCATAATGCATCAATCAACCGTTGTGACCAATCTTTCCTATCTGGCCTCACCGTTTTCTCTATTATATGCTTTACCTCCCTATTTGAGACTTCCACTTGGCCACTAGTTTGAGGGTGGTATGAAGTGCCAACTTTATGAGTGATAGAATATTTCTTAACTACTAACTCAAAGAACCTGTTACAAAAATGCGTACCCTGATCACTTATTATGGCTCTAGGAAACCCAAAACGACTAAAGATGTTTTCATACAAAAATTTGATTACCACTTGTACGGGGAGCAAATATTCCGGCGTGCCCGTATTCCTTTCTTCCGAGCTCCGTCGATATCCGATCACCTGCGAGCAAATAACGATGAGCTACCCGGCGGTGTGTGGCCGGAAAAACCCTCCGACGGTCAAGTTAGCACACACCTTAGAGGGAATAGAGAGAAGGGAGAGAGTGTTTGAATGTAAGAAATCCTTACAGATATGTTCGTGTGTCGCGTATGGGGGGCGCAGGCATGCTTTTATACCTTCTGAACCCCATATCCACTCCCAGTCATCTCCCGACACGTGGCTCTGCTATCCCATCTGTCAGCATAAACCATGCCATTCACCACCTAACCTCAACTGCTTGACCTCACAGCTGGAGCTCGGCAGCCGAGCTGTTCTACCTCGGCCATGTCATGCTTCAAACCCATGCGCCTAGCCGGACAAACACATGAAGGACCGGGCTAAGCGGCATCTCGGCAAAGCCTAGCCCGGGCTCCTCCTTTGGTTGGCCCTCTCGCCGGTCAATCAACTACCTCGGCTGACCGTGCCTTTCCGGGCGCTGGTCTCTCGGTCTGTCTGGTTTCGACCATCCTCGGACCGAGCATCCTGGTCTGACCGGTCACTTCCTGGCCGAGCAGCTTCCATACGGTCCGGGGCGGCATACACTCAGTCCAAACTCGGCCCGGCCCAAGTTCTGGTAGCCCATCTCTGGGTGAACAGTCGATCATCTCGGCCCAATGCACTGCTGGGCTCTTAACTTGCTCGGTCGATACCTCGGCCCAACACCGGATCATAAATCACCCTCTCAATTGCCCCTTAATCCCGTCCGCGAAAGCGTGACTGGGATTACTCACTTCGACCGAGA
This sequence comes from Camellia sinensis, assembly GCF_055761805.1. Classification (NCBI taxonomy): domain Eukaryota; kingdom Viridiplantae; phylum Streptophyta; class Magnoliopsida; order Ericales; family Theaceae; genus Camellia; species Camellia sinensis. Next base: position 36,346,059 of record NC_138969.1, on the reverse strand, counting down.
TAACATTTCTCCGGTCGTCAAGTCGCCAAGCCTTCACCGAGCTAATCTGCTATCCTTCCCCGGTCATGTTCCTCGGCTTACAGCCTTTTCGTCGAAAGTGGCTCGGCTGGCTCTTCGTTTCTTCATCCCGTCGCTTCAATCCTGACGTAGCCATAAATGGGGACACGTGGCGAGCTCCCATTGGTCATCGAGAAGCCAACCCGCCGTTCTTGTCAGATTTTGAATTTTGGCGGCCTTTCACTCTTACATACACACGGCCTCCCTACGCCATTCCTTCCTACTGCCTTTCTACTATCTGACGATCCAGAGCTCAAGCCCTCTCCTCTATCTCGACTGCCATTTCTCATTCTTGGAAGAACAGCCCCCATCCTCCAAAGGTAAGGTTTTCGATCCCCCTAGTTGCTATTTTCTTTCATATTACACACATTAGGGTACAAAAACATAGCTATTAGGGCATAGGTCGTAGAATCCGCATTAAACCTTCCACTGTTCTTGGTGTTCTTCGTCTTCCTGAAGAACACTGAAGAACTAGGGTGAGCCGGGCTCTGGGCCTTCTTTTGATCCAAAAAACCGACCAAACTGGGCAAACAACATGTTTGTTTCAACCAAAGCAAAAATCGAGATGACAAAAGGACTTGGCCGTTCAACCGGGCTAACATCTGGTCCGATTGGGCGACCGGGCTCCTTAGGTAGAATAGACAACCGAGGTGGTTTGGCACCCTTAATGACCGAGCTAAAATCCAGCACCTTTCGCGCGACCGCGCTAACACTTAACACTTGCCATCCTTTTCCTGCAGAGTCCAAGGGGACCACTGTCATTCCTGAGGCTCTCAGGACCGGGCAACATCCAATACACAGAGCCAAACCCCTCAGCCGGGATACACTAGGCCGACCAAAAATGGGGAAATTCCGCTTCCTAGTGGATACTCCGGCTGCGCTGGCTACGTTCAGGGAGGAGTACGGCGTCCCGGCCGATGTCCACCTGCAGCTCGCAGAGGAGGAGACCACACCTTGGGGTAGGGATGAGTGCCCCTTCACCGTGCTATCCATCGTTGAAGGGGGTCTTCGTTTCCCGCTCAACCCTCTTATAACCGAGTTCCTCCGCCGCACCGGGCTGGCACCCACACAGGTGTCCACCAACACTTATAGAATAATCAACGGCGTTCACGAATTAAACAATCGGCTAGGCATCAACTTAGGTCTAGCCGAGATACTGAGGCAATACACGATGGGCCACACCGGCGACGGTCTCGCCTATTACCTCAAGATTAGACCGGGCAGAGAGAAAATCGTGACCGGCACACCAGACAAGGATCTCCATGACGATGATTTCTTCTGGGTGTCTGGTAACTACGAGACAGCCGAGGTACCGGGCTGGATGATTAGTAAAAATTTTGGGAGCACATGTAAGCCGTGCAAATTATCTCGATTTTTACACTTGATGTTTCTGTAGACTAATGATTCTCTTGTTTCTTTTGCAGCCATCCAAGCCTTGCAAGCCAACTACAACTTCCCCAACGTCGAGGCGATCAGGACCGCGCTTCGCTACCGCGACCGAGATTGTAACCAACTCCTCGGCTACAGTCCCACATATAGATACTCTGCTCCCCGCCGGAGTAAGGTCACCGACTTCCTCCGAGCTCCAACTCCTCCACCGGATCCTACTCTGCCAGACGTGCCCCTCGTTCGCCTGACCGAAGAACAAGAGATGGCCAAGCGCAGCAGAATCAAGAACTTGCTCACCGCCACATCCGCCGAGCTGCCGAGCGTTTCAACTCGCTCACCCGTCGCCGGTCAATCCAGTGGCGCTGTGGTCGCCCTTGCCTCTCAACCGACCGGCCAATCCAGCCGAGAACCTTCTGCAAGGCGGGCCGGGAAAAGGGCTCGGGCAGACCCATCTGCCGAGTTAGTCGCCGAGCTAACTACCGAGCATCCGACTGACGCCCCGCCCCAGTACCGGCTTGGCGTCCACAGTTGAAACACCGGGGTCAGGACATCCCAGCAACTGCCTCGATCAAGGCTGACAAAGAGCATCTGCTCGCCTTTGATCTGTCCAAAGCATTCCTACTACCAAGCGACGTGGTCGGCAGTGACCACGTCCCTGACACTCGGTTGGTCAAGTCATCCGTGAAGTCCATGGCCAGGGTAAGTCGGCGCTCTTTTGAAAATTTCACAAAGTGTTTGCCCGATAATTTTTCTTCTCGGTCTCCTTTCTAATCTACTTCGCTTTTGTGCAGGCCATTCAAAAACAACATCTTGTTTTGGAGCGCATCCACCGGCTTAGGCAAAAGGCAAATGACACAGCCAGCCAGGTAGAGAGCCTTCAAGCCGAGCTCGGCCGGGCTAAGGCTTCCCTCCAGATAGCAAACGCTGACAATAACAGACTGCTCGGTCAGCTGGACGTAGCCGAGAAAAAACAAAGTGAGCTCCAGGCCGAGGTTGACACTTTGAAGAAGGCGAAGAGGAAGGCTTGCCGGGCTGCCAACAACACCGGGTTCAACGAGGCCGAGCAGAGCTACAAGAAGCAGGTCTTTGCAACACAAGACATCTACTTCAAGGCCGGTTGGAAGTCCGCCTGCGAACACCTCGGCCAAGGCTCCGACACCGACGTATTTGCCAACCCTCCCCCAGCTTCTCTACCGGTCTGCCTTGTGCCTTACGCAAATGACGTATTCAGCGCTCTGCAAGCGGAGGCCGAGGAGGGACTTGAAGATGGAGAGGACGACATAGATTCGGAGGCAGAGGAGGCCGAGGTGCCAGAACAGCCCGGCAGTGCTGAGCCCGGTGCCCAAGAAGTCAGCCCTACCGTCAACCTTGATGCCGGCGAAGACGATTTCACCAATCTCTCCCCCCTAGTTTAGTGTTCTTTTTCCTTGTTTATGTATTTTTGCTTCCAACTTTTTTAATGTAACCGGGCTCTGTCCCCTCCGTTTGTAATGAATTTCTTATCAATGAAAAATTCGAATTTTTGCAAGTGTCTGCGCGGTTGCAATTAGTTCTGTCTTCAGCAAAACATCTCAGTATAACTCATCGAACCGGAATACATAACACGGTCTAAGCACTTCAGCAGAACAAGACAAATTCATGAACCGAAGTAGCCACATCGGCTGTAACTAAGTCGAACAAATCAACACTTCCAACCGGAGTACATCACCTCGGTTGGGAATCCAAAGTTGGACAAAACGCCAACTCTTCCAACCGGAGTACATCATCTCGGTTGGGAATCCTAAGTTGGACAAAACACCAACTCTTCCAACCGGAGTACATCCTCTCGGTTGGGAATTCTAAGTTGGACAACACACCAACTCTTCTAACCGGAGTACACCATCTCGGTTGGGAGTCCTAAGTTGGACAAGACACCAACTCTTCCAACCGGAGCACATCATCTCGGTTGGGAATCCAAAGTTGGACAAAACACCAACTCTTCCAACCGGAGTACATCATCTCGGTTGGGAATCCTAAGTTGGACAAAACACCAACTCTTCCAACCGGAGTACATCATCTCGGTTGGGAATCCTAAGTTGGGCAAGACACCAACTCTTCCAACCGGAGCACATCATCTCGGTTGGGAATCCAAAGTTGGACAAAACACCAACTCTTCCAACCGGAGTACACCATCTCGGTTGGGAATTCTAAGTTGGACAAAACACCAACTCTTCCAACCGGAGTACACCATCTCGGTTGGGAATCCTAGGTTGGACAAAACACCAACTCTTCCAACCGGAGTACATCACTCGGTCCGTAACATTAAAACAATAATCCAAGTGCTAAAGCAAAATGACTTCTATAATTTGACAAAAAGAATTACATTCTGCTTTGCAAGCCAAAAAATTGCTTTACAAAAAGAGGAAAGTAAAAAGCTTAAAAATAATACAATTTCAAGTTGGCCGCATTCCATGGCCGGGGTATGGCTCTTCCCTCTAGATCCTCCAAGTGGTAAGCCCCCTTGCCAGCCAGACCAGTGATCTTATAGGGTCCTTCCCAATTTGCCCCTAGTTTGCCTTCTCCTGGCACCAGGGTGTTGCCCATAATCTTCCTCAAAACCCAATCTCCAACTTTGAACGGTCTGGGGTGCACTGTCTTGTTATACTTCTTGGAGAGCTCTTGTTGGTAGGCGGCCACATGGATGAGGGCTTTCTCCCGGCGCTCTTCCGCTAGGTCCAGCTCCAAGGCAATGGCCTCGGCATTTAGCTCGGGATCAAAACTCTCGGTTCTGAGGGTAGGTATTTCAACTTCCAAGGGTATGACCGCCTCCATGCCGTAAGCCAAAGCAAATGGAGTTTCCCCGGTTGAACGTCGCGGGGTTGTTCGGTATGCCCAAAGTACACTGGGCAATTCCTCAGCCCACTTTCCCTTGGCCTTTTCCAGCCGTTTCTTCAACCCATCCAGGATAGTCTTGTTCGACGCTTCGGCTTGACCATTGGACTGCGGGTAGGCCGGGGTGGAGTTGTAGAATTCTATCTTCAGATCTTCACAAAATCCTCTGAATAGGCGACCGTTAAACTGGGTGCCGTTGTCAGAGATCAAAATCTTGGGGACGCCAAACCTCGTGACAACGTTCTGCCAGACAAATCGCTTCACGTCTTTCTCTTTGATGGTTGCCAAGGGCTCAGCTTCAACCCACTTTGTGAAGTAATCTGTGGCCGCGATGAAGAATTTCCGGTTGCCCGGTGCTGTTGGCAATGGTCCTACTATATCTAGCCCCCACATGGCGAAAGGCCAAGGACTGGTGAGGGGAAGAAGTTCCCTGGCAGGCTGGTGGATCTGATGGGCGAATTTCTGGCATTTCTCGCACCTGCGGACATATTTTTGCGCGTCGGCCTGCATGCACGGCCACCAGTACCCCTGCGAAATAGCTCGGTAGGCCAAGGACCTGCCCCCGATGTGGCTGCCACAAATGCCTTCATGAATTTCAAACAAGAAGGCCTCCACACTGTTCGGGTGCACGCACTTGAGATACGGACCGGTGAAGGACTTCTTATACAACGCGCTTGATGGAGAGAGCCAAAACCGCTCTGACTTCACCCGGATTTTGTGTGCTTCTTTCTTGTCCGCTGGAAGAGTCCGGTCTCTGAGGAACAAGATCAAGGGGTCCATCCATGAAGGACCTAGCTCGGCGCAGAGTACATCCGTCTGCCCGGCGTTTTCAATGCTTGGCCGCGGAAGAAAGTCAATCAACAGGGGGTTTGGAGACGTGCTATCTACCATGGAAGCGAGGCCGGCGAGTTCATCAGCCCGGCTGTTTTCTTCCCGGCCAATCCGCTAGACTCTGATTGCCTCAAACTGCTTGATATGGTCCCTGACCAGAGCTTGGTACTTCGCCATCCTGTCGTCCTTCGCTTCATAAATCCCTGAAACTTGGTTAACCACAAGCTGGGAATCACTATATACCAGAAGCTCGGCAGCCTTCATTTGAATTGCGCTCTTGAGCCCAGCAAGAAGCGCCTCGTACTCAGCCTCGTTGTTAGACGCCGGGAAGCCGAGTGTGATAGAATGCTCAATGGTTAGGCCGTCCGGGGATATAAGAACGATACCTAGGCCGGCACCATGACGGTTGGACGCTCCATCAACAAAAAGCTTCCACATGTCCCCCACAAAAAGCTTCTAGCAGTCAGATGGGTCCTGAGAGTTGCGAAGGGCAATGGGATCACAACTGCTCGGCTGTGCGGTGTCAAGTTTGGTGTTGACCGGTTCAAAGTCAGTGCCCCTTGGTGATTCGACACCGGACTCAGCAAGTTGGTCCGTAATGCCCAAGTCCGTAGGCGAATCACCAGGTTGCGGTGTGAAGCCGGCCGCAGGTTCTGAGCTGTCTGGAACCATTCCTCCCCCCCTTGATGATTCGGCACCGGACTCAGCAAGTTGGTTCAGAATGCCCAAGTCCGTAGGCGAATCATCAAGTTCTGAGCTGTGTGGAACCATTCCTTCCCCCCGTGGTGATGCGGTACCGGATAGAGTGGATGGGTTGGTGATACACAACTCCGTCATCGCAGCACCGGGAGGTATTACCGTGCAAACTGAGGGAACTTCGATGGTGCGCGCTAACTCCGCGGCGCGACCTTCTGCAGCTGGTTGTGCCTCGGTTGGCATTGTGTGCGTCTCATCATCTGCCTCGGCAATGTCGACCGGGCATACCGGATGAGTGCCAGGTGAGAACTCGGCAACAAAATCGGCCAAGGTTTGGGCTTTGATTGCGGTGCGCGGCTGGAACTTCACATCGAACTGTCCCAACTCGACCGCCCATTTTAAAATTCGGCCTGAAAAGTCTGCGCGCTCAAACAAGGCCTTGAGGGGGAACTCGGTCAGTACGACGATGGTATGGGCGTGAAAATAATGTGCCAATTTCCTCGAAGCCATCATCAGTGCCAACGCAAGCTTTTCCAGCGGCAAGTACCTCGTCTCAGCCGGCAGCAAGGTCTTACTTACGTAAAAAATTGGGAGGTGCTTGATTCCTTCAGCCCGGACTAACACCGCACTTACTACGTGCTGGGAGACGGCAAGGTAAAGGTAGAGTTCCTCACCGGGCTCTGGTGTAACCAACAGCGGCGGAGAAGACAAATAATCTTTGAGCTCGGCCAAAGCTCGGTCACACTCGTCATCCCATGAGAACTTTGACTTCAATGCTTGAAAGAAAGGGCGGCAGCGATCTGATGACCGACTTATAAATCGATTAAGCGCGGCGGCCATCCCGGCCAGATGCTGCACGTCCTTAGCCGAGCTGGGCTGCTTCAACTCTTGCACGGCTCTAATCTGAGTAGGGTCTGCTTCGATGCCTCGGTTCGTGACTAAGAATCCCAAAAATTTCCCGGATCCCACACCAAAGGCACACTTCGAGGCGTTCAAGCGCAGCTTGTACTTCTTCAGAATGGCGAACATCTCGGTTAAGTCGGACAAATGGTTTGCCTCATGTCGGCTCTTTACCACCATATCGTCGATGTAAGCCTCCATTGTCCGACCGAGCAAAGGAGCAAACATTTTGGTCACCATCCTCTGAAAGGTTGCCCCGGCGTTTTTCAAACCAAAGGGCATAACTCGATAGCAGAAGAGTCCCCTTGGAGTCGTGAAAGAGGTGATCTCTTGGTCAGGCCTATGCATGGCAATCTGGTGGTAGCCGCGGTACGCATCTAAGAAACTGAGCCGATTGTGTCCAGCCGTCAAATCCACTAGCTGGTCAATGCGCGGCAAAGGGAAGCTGTCTTTTGGACAAGCTCGGTTGACTGTCTTGTAGTCGACACAAACTCGCCACTTTCCATTCTTCTTAGGCACCACTACCGTGTTGGAAATCCACCGAGGGTAGTGCACTTCCTGTATTGCTCGTGCCTCAAGCAAGTTCTTTACCTCCTCTGCTACTACCTCGGCGTGATGCAGCGCCGATCTCCTTGTTCGCTGGATGACTGGCTTTGCTCCAGGGAAGACATTGAGGTGATGGCAGATAAAGCTTGGGTCAAGGCCAGGCATGTCGTAGGGCGACCATGCAAAGACTTCGATATTCGCCATCAAAAACTCAATCATCTCGGTTCTCTCCATGGCCGAGAGACTTGAACCGAGCAAGAAGATTTTGTCCGGCTGCTCGGCATCAATCCGCACCTCAACCAATTCTTCAACAGCCTTGTCTTCGGCTTTGGTGCCAACATCATCCAAGACACTCCGGTCCTCCGGTCCCTCGATCATTTGAACGAATCCCTTGGCAGCCCGGCTCCCGTTGACCGCCACGAAACATTGCTTGGACATGACCTGATCACCCCAAATCTCCTCGATTGCCCCCATAGCCGAGGGGAATCTCATCACCTGGTGGTAAGTAGATGCTACGGCTTGCATGGCGTGAAGCCATCCTCTTCCTAGGATAAGGTTGTACGTTGAAGGCACTTGTAGCACCCAAAACTCCACTTGCTTGACCACGGATCCTGTTTTGACCGGCAAGATAATCTTTCCCAATGGCCACTCCGGCTGCGAGTTAAATCCAACCAGTGGCGAAGTGGCCGGAGCCAAGTCTGTCTCACGGAGTTTGAGCTGTTTGAACGCATCATAATACATGATCTCGACCGAGCTTCCCTGGTCGATCAAGATCCGTCTAACATCAAATTCTTTGACGCGTAGTGTTACTACAAGAGCATCGTTGTGCGGCGTCTGGATACGCTCTAAATCCCTTGAGGTGAAACTAATCACATCTTTCTCCTCTGTCTTCCCCCTTTTGATGGCAGGCTGTACTAACAAAACTTCCCTCATATGCTCTGCCTTCTTAATCATGCCCCGGAGTTCGCAAACGCGCTCCGGTTCCACGATGCCGTGGATGACATTAATAACTCCTTGTGGTGGTGCATCTCGGTCATCCTGTCCCCTGGGATCGACCGGAGCCTGATTTGGTTTCACGCCGCCATCAATGTAAAGGTCCAGATGCCCGACCGCAACCAATTCTTCCAAATGTTGTCGCAAAGGCAAACAATCCTCAGTCCGGTGGCCCCTCTCCCGGTGAAACGTATAACGATACCGCGGATTGTACCCCTTTTGTCCATCGCCCAACTTAGCAGGAAACCGGACATACTCCTCGTCTCGGATTTCGCTAAGTATGCGATAGATTGGAATCTTGAAGACCGTGGTTATGCCAGTCCTTGCCTTCATTCTCCTGTTTGCGTCCTCAACGTCATCTCGGGGGTAGTCATCCCGGTCATTCCGACGTCCTCTACCCCGGTTTTTACGATTTGAACCTCGGTCTGATTCCTCTGCTCGGTCATTTGAGCGGCTGGACTCTTGCCCAACTGCGTGCACTTTGCCTGCTGTCTTCTTGTCTGTTCCGACCGGAGTGGCCTTCACGGTGGAAGCTGACGCATCATCCTCTACTCGGATGTGCTCATTAATGCGCTGCATGAGCTGGCCCATGGAGGTCGGTTGGTGCATGGTAAGCGAGTCCCGCAGTCTATGTCCGACCGGGAGACCATGCTTATATTGCGTGATTGCAAGGTTGACCGAGCAATCTAGGATCTCGTTGAAGGTTTCCCAATACCTTGAATTGTATGCCTTCAGTGTGTCGCACGGTTCCATCTTGACACTCAGCAAGTGATCGACTTCCTTTGGTGTTTTTGTGTTGGTTTTGAAGCGCGTAACGAACGCTTCGGCCAACTGATGCCACCGTTGTATGCTCCCTTCCGGCAACCTCTCAAACCACTTTAAGCCCAGCTCATCTAAACTGGACGGGAAGATTAGGCACATAAGTCCGTCATTTCGCCTATGTCCGGCCATGACCTGTCGGAAATGGCTCACATGCATATAAGGATCGGTTTTGCCGTCGTAGAGCGTGAACTTAGGCTGGTGGAAACCTGCCGGAAGCGGCGTTGTTTCTATTTCCAGGGAAAAAGGGGTGGCACTCAGTCTGGCCAGGTCTGTATCTTCAAATATTGGCACTGTTTGGCGGGGTGGAGGCATTCCGACCTCCTCGCTGGCATGAACCCCGTAGGAGAGCCGCTGGAAAGCTGGTATTCTCTGAGCTTCGCGCCGGCGAGCCCGCTCCCTTAACACTGCCCGTAGGTCCTCTGACTGAGCAGAATAAGAGTACCTCGACGTCGTCGCCGGACGTGAGGGTTTGTAGGTACTGTCTTGCGCGCTAGACTTTTCTGCATGCATGTCGGAATCACCAACCTGGTAACTCCTGGTGATGGAAATGGACTGAGTACGTCGCTGACTCTGATCGCCTGACCGGCGGGACGGGGTGCGCTCACTGTGGTCTCCCACTCCAGCTACACCTTTCCCTTTGACATGCCGCTTAAGATCCTCCATCTCCGCCGTCATCCGCCTGATAACAGCGTCTTGGTCCTTTAACTTGCTCTCCAGTCGCCTGGCGTGTGAGTCTCTCCGCCGGTGACCGTCCGGACTCCGTGAACGCCCATGACTCATTCCGCGCTTATCCCGCGCGTCTCCTGACTGTCCTCCAGTGGGCGTCCCCAAGTCTGCCATTGGATGGACGGCAGGAGGTCCCTCTCTCCTTCGGGTATACTCCGGGGTGGCTCCGTCGATGGCGGACAACGGGAACTCGTCGTTGTTCGCCATGGACGGCGATCAGATGAACCTGGAAGACAAGGTTTTGTCTGAGAATTTCCCACAGACGGCGCCAATTGTACGGGGAGCAAATATTCCGGCGTGCCCGTATTCCTTTCTTCCGAGCTCCGTCGATATCCGATCACCTGCGAGCAAATAACGATGAGCTACCCGGCGGTGTGTGGCCGGAAAAACCCTCTGACGGTCAAGTTAGCACACACCTTAGAGGGAATAGAGAGAAGGGAGAGAGTGTTTGAATGTAAGAAATCCTTACAGATATGTTCGTGTGTCGCGTATGGGGGGCGCAGGCATGCTTTTATACCTTCTGAACCCCATATCCACTCCCAGTCATCTCCCGACACGTGGCTCTGCTATCCCATCTGTCAGCATAAACCATGCCATTCACCACCTAACCTCAACTGCTTGACCTCACAGCTGGAGCTCGGCAGCCGAGCTGTTCTACCTCGGCCATGTCATGCTTCAAACCCATGCGCCTAGCCGGACAAACACATGAAGGACCGGGCTAAGCGGCATCTCGGCAAAGCCTAGCCCGGGCTCCTCCTTTGGTTGGCCCTCTCGCCGGTCAATCAACTACCTCGGCTGACCGCGTCTTTCCGGGCGCTGGTCTCTCGGTCTGTCTGGTTTCGACCATCCTCGGACCGAGCATCCTGGTCTGACCGGTCACTTCCTGGCCGAGCAGCTTCCATACGGTCCGGGGCGGCATACACTCAGTCCAAACTCGGCTCGGCCCAAGTTCTGGTAGCCCATCTCTGGGTGAACAGTCGATCATCTCGGCCCAATGCACTGCTGGGCTCTCAACTTGCTCGGTCGATACCTCGGCCCAACACCGGATCATAAATCACCCTCTCACCACTCTATGATCGTTTGTTCGGGTAGCTATCGCCTCTACCCACTTAAACACATAATCTACTACCAAGAGAATATACTCAAACCCGAATGACGACGGGAAATGTTCCATAAAATCAATCCCCCAAACATCAAATATCTCTACCACAAGAATAGGGGACATTGGGATCATGTCACGCCGAGATATCGAACCCATTTGTTGACAGCGCAAACAAGTTCTACAAAATTGATGGACATCCTTAAAAATTGTGGGCTAATAAAACCCGCTCTATAAAATCTTGGCGGTCGTTTTATGCCCACCAAAATGACCGTTACTTGCAGAAGAATGACAAAATGTAAGAATGCTATGCACCTCACTCTCCGGCACACACCGTCGGATCACTTGGTCGGAGCACTATTTAAACAACTCTGGATCCTCCAAAAAATAATACTTGACCTGCGAAAAGAATCGGTCTTTGTCTTGCTTAGACCAATTTTACGGAATTTGTCCAATGGCCAAGTAATTCACATTATGTGCAAACCACAGGGGGCTCGCTCGTGACAGCTCAAGGAGTTGTTCGTCCGGAAACGAATCATGCAAAATAAGAGGGTCACTAGTATACTCAATGAGGATTCAAGAGAGGTGATCCGCCACCACATTCTCAGATCCTTTCTTATCTCGGATCTCTAGGTCAAATTCCTGAAGCAACAAAATCTATCTAATTAACTTAGGTTTGGTCTCTTTCTTTGATAGTAAATACCGCAAAGTGGCATGATCAGTGAAGACTATGACCTTGGAACTAGGAGATAGGACCGAAATTTGTCTAAGGCAAAGACCACAGCTAGCAACTCTTTCTCGGTGGTAGTATAGTTCAATTGTGCATCCGAGAGAGTGCAACTAGCATAGTATATAGCAAATGGTGCCTTATTGACCCTTTGGCCCAACATAGCCCTGACATCATAATCGGAGACATCACGCATGATTTCAAAGGGAAGCGACCAATCTGGCAATTTCATGATTAGGGCGGTGGTCAGGGTCTTTCTCAGTGTTTCAAATGCCTTCAAGCACCCCTCATCAAAGATAAAAGGCGCGTCCTTAACCAGTAAACTACACAAAGGACGAGATATTTTACTAAAATCTTTGATGAACCTACGGTAAAAACCTGCATGCCCTAGAAAAGACCTAATTTGACGCATAGAATTGGGTGGAGGAAGGCTTACAATGCGGTCAACCTTAGCCTTGTCTACCTCTATACCTCGAGGGGACACAATGTGTCCCAACACTATACCCTCATGAACCATAAAATGACTCTTTTCGCAACTCAAGATTAGGTTTGCCTCAGTACATCATTCCAACACTCTAGTCAAGTTCCTAAGGCATTCCTCAAAAGACGGTCCAAATATCGAAAAATCATCCATGAAACCTCTAAGAATTTCTCCACCATATTAGAGAAAATGGCCATCATACATCGTTGAAAAGTCGCCGGTGCAATACATAACCTAAAGGGCATGCGCATGTAAGTAAAAGTGCTAAAAGGGCATGTGAATGTAGTCTTTTCCTGGTCAGCGGGGTACACCGGGACTTGATTATACCCTGAATAACCATCAAAAAAACAGTAAAAACCCTGCCCCACTAACCGCTCTAGGATTTGATTAATAAAAGGTAAGGAAAAATGATCCTTCCTAGTCGAGGAATTCAGTCTCCTATAATTAATGCACACTCGCCACCAGTAATGGTTCGTGTGAGGACTAACTCTCCTCTTTCATTCTCAACAACAGCGATGCCCGATTTCTTGGGCACCAGTTATGTGGGACTCACCCACTTGCTATCCGAGATGGGGTATATAATACCCGCATCCAACAATTTTAATACCTCATTTTTCACCACCTCTTTCATATTAGGATTAAGTCTCCGTTATATTTCGCGAGAAGGTTTGGTGTCCTTCTTTAGGTGTATATAATGCATGCACACGGAGGGATCTATCCCTTTCAAATCAGCCACTGACCACCCTATAGCACTTCGATGTGCCACGAGAACACTCATTAACTGACTCTCCTGCTCTGCAATCAAGTCAGATGCAATGATGACTGGTAAAGTATCCTGGGGCCCTAAAAATGCATACTTGAGTGTGGCCGGGAGTGGCTTCAACTCAAGTGTAGGTGGTGTGACTAAAGATGGTATGGCAGGCTCTCTCGACAGAGGAAGAAGTTACTCAAACCGAGCTTTCCACAGAGGAAAATCCGGTGTAGAAGAAGCATTAAGCAAGACATTTACCTCCTCAACTAACCCATCAATATCAAAATTTTCAAACCCAAATTGAACTAGACAAGCCTCTAAAGGGTCCTCTACAAAAATGGAGGGCAAAACTTCCTCCACAACCTCATCCACAACATCCACAAATAAGCACTCCTCTCTATCATGGGTTTGTTGGGATGCTTGGAAAACATTAAGTTTCACTTGCATGTTACCAAATGAAACTTCCATCACCCCAGTACGTCAATTAATGCAGGCATTGGCCGTAGCTAAGAAATGTCGACTTAAGATCACCGGGATTTGTTTCCTAGAACTGGCTGCCGGTTCCATATCTAACACCAAAAAGTTAACAGGGAAGTAAAACCTATCAACCTTTACTAACACATCCCCAATCATGTCACGTGGCATTTTGAGGGACCGGTCAGCCAATTGGAGAGTAACAGTAGTGGGCTTCAACTCGCCAAGCCCAAATTCCTCGTACACAGAGTACGACAACAAATTGACACTAGCCCCTAAATCTAATAAGGCCCGATCAATGAAATGGCCCCCTATAATGCATGCAATAGTTGGGGCACCCGGGTCCTTAAGCTTAGGAGGTGTGTCATTCAACAAGATGGAGCTTACTTGCTTCGTGAGGATGACCTTTTAGGACACGTGTGTCCTAGATTTACGCTTTTGCGTACAAAGGTCCTTCAAAAATTTAGCATAGGAGGGTACTTACTTAATCACCTCCAACATGGGGAGGTTGATTTTTACCTGTTTAAAGACCTCCATCATTGCTTCCATAGATGTCGCCTTCTTATTAAAAGGGGACGGTATATCAAGGCATTGGGGAAAGGGTGCCTTAGGCACATATGCTGCCTTGGGCTCATGGGAAGTGCCAGGGACTAAGTCATCCCTCTTAAATGTTTCCCCCTACTCTTGCTCTCATTGGGTGTACCACCGTGGTCACCCTTCTTAGCTCTAGTTACATCAGACGCAACTGACTGAGGCTCTAACTCCGTCCCATTTCTCAAAGTAATCATCGCTTGCACCTGCTCATGGTGCTTTCCATTCCCACCCGAACTCTCTGCCCCGTATTGTCCCTTAGGGTTGGCCACAGTTTGACTTGGTAATTTTCCCTTCTCTCTCCGATTCATGTTGTTAGCCATTTGACCCAATTGGGCCTCTAGCTTGGCAATAGAGTGAGTATGGGAGCGAACTACCGGTGCTAACCCCTTAAGTTTTGAGAGAACTTCCAACACTTGAGTCTTAAAGGCAGAGTTGCCTTGAGGAACAGGTGGGGGTTGTGGTTGCCAGCACGGTTATGGGGGTCGATAAGGTTGCGGTGGTCGATAGGATGATTGGTTGGTAAAATTATTAAAATTCTGCCTTGGTGGTGGAGGATTGTATGTGTTGGAGTATGGATCATTACCCGGGTTGGAGAATCCTTGAGCCACATTAACATGCTCTTGGACTAACTCTGGAAATTGTGATGCCGAAAGGCACTCACTCAAGTCATGAGCAGGGCTCGCACAAATAACACATGCCTTGTGAAATTGAGGCTGATCTTGCTGGGTAGGGGCATGTCCCCAAGCTAATAATTGGTTCATTTTGTTGGACAGTGCCTCTACTTGTTGGGTTAACTCTAGGTTTTGCCTGACCTCATAAATGCCCCCTCTTTTCAAGGCTCCAGCTACTGGTTGCCAGAGTTGCCAGGCTGCGGAGGCATGGTGAAAGGAATTATCACTTAGGTTCTCAGACAATTGCCATGCCTCGGCATCATTTTTGGACATGAATGTCCTATCACAGGATGAATCCACCATTTGGCGATGCGGCTTAGTTAAGCCATAATAAAATGTTTGAACAATTTTCCAATCAGGCACTTGGCGGTGGGGACACTGCTGGAGAAGGTCTCGAAGTCTTTCCCACGTCTCATGGAATTGCTCGCCATCCATTTGAGCAAAATTGGTGATGGCTCGCTTAAGTTGGTTGGTTTTACCTATGGGAAAGTACTTCTCCAAGAACCGTTGCTGTAATTGGTCCCAAGTTGTGATTGAATTATCAAGTAAGGAATTCAGCCAGTGTTTGGCATTATCCTTTAATGAGAATGGAAACAATCGCAACATTAAGGCCTCATTTGTGAAATTCTAAATCCTCACTATCGAGCAAATTTCCAGAAATTCATTCAAATGTTTGTAATGATCATCATGAGCTAGTCCATGGAATGATGGGAGTATTTGTATGGTGCTGGACTTAATCGCATAATGAGCAGCAGTGGTGTTGGGTAATTAGATGCATGATGGTGATGTATATGCAGTGGGTGTGAAATAATCCTTAAGGGTCCGGTTGGACACATTTGGGACATTTTGGTTTTCCATCTCTAATGGCTCAATGTATGAATATGAATATTCAAGCCTAGAAACACGGGCAGAGGCTCTAAATCCCCTAAGAGTCCTTTCTAGTTCAAGGTCTAAACTCCACAATTCAGGGCGACAAGAATGGCGCCCGTGCATACACTACTCACACCCACACAAAAAATTCCGACTCTGTGCATTAAGTTACGAAAGCAAAATACCAAAGGGAGAAATACTCACAGCGGTTTAACGAAAACGCTTTACTCGTCTTGCGAGTGCTTGACGTGTAGACGTTGTCTCCAACCTTTAATTGAGCGGTTTTTTTCTTTTTAGCACTTTGGTGCTTTGCTTGCGAGTGTTTGCTTCTATTTAAGCACTTTAGTCCTGCGGGTTTTTTTTTTTATTAAGCTCGATTGCGCTCCGCTTGCACTCACGAAAGCATAAAATCATAAACTAAAAATTAAAATAAGAATATAACTTTTAAATTAATTAATTTCGCCAGAAGTTCCTGGCAACGGCGCCAAAATTTGATGGGTCATTTAACACACTAAAATTAAACACAAAACTATACCAAATTCTATTAGAATAATGGCAAGTCTAGGTATCGATCCACAAGGACAATTGTGAAATTAAACTAATTTAATTCTTAAATTCCTAAATTAATTTTTGATGAAAAGATTGATTGTTTATAACCTAATTTAATAACAAATAAATTAAACTAAGTAATTAAATTATCAATTATAAATAAAATTGGATTTACTGAATTGGGAAAAAACTTAGGGCAAAGAGTCCACCACTAGTCACGTAAATAGGGTTTCCAATTGAAATCAATTATGTTATAGTTCGAACGGGATAATGCTTTGCAACTACAAGTTCAAAGCATTTAA
The DNA here is from genome assembly GCF_055761805.1 of Camellia sinensis. Lineage (NCBI taxonomy): Eukaryota > Viridiplantae > Streptophyta > Magnoliopsida > Ericales > Theaceae > Camellia > Camellia sinensis. Next base: position 36,329,710 of record NC_138969.1, on the reverse strand, counting down.
CAAGAAAATCATAACGTTCAATGTATGAGCACAAACCATTTCAAGTAGTACGAATCGTTCACTCTAAACTAGGGTAGTGACACGACTCGTCCCTTGTAGTATGGTCCGTCTCATACCTTGAATGTGAAAGAATAGAAAACTTTTGTATGGAAAACATTCAACAATCACAGAAAGCCGAATATTTGAAGAAATAATGAAAAATGTATATATATATATATAACTTCTAAAACACCATACAATTGTTCAAACCTTTACATAATTGAAAATCAAAAGAAAAAAAACTAATTACATGGCTAGAGTTTCATTAAAACCCTAGAAAATGAGACTAGCCACTCATGGAGGAGTGTAAGGAGGTAGATGGAGAAGAAGCCACCATGGGAGACATGCTTAAAGCTTCAAGTTCCTTTCTTTCCAAACCCTAGGCTCTCTCTCTTTTCGAAAACAACTTCAGAACCCTAATCCAGCCTTTTTCTTGCCTATTTATACTTCTGGTGTCTTTCCAAACAGGTTTAAAACATCTGACACGTTTTCATAGAAAAAGTCAACGCACTTGTGGACGAAGTCAACGCACGTGCGGGAATTTGTACTCTCTCCAAATTCTGTCTTTTTTCCCATTTTATGCTCCGACTATGTACAACCTGATTGACATTCAACACACATAAAGTATACAGTTTGACAAGCAAGTGAAGTTAAGAGATCCTAATTAACGGCCTCAATGATGTACAATTCGGCCTTAATTAAGAGACGATCGGAGAAATAGAATCGATGACATCAATGATTTGGGTGGAAATTGCTTGCGTTGCCAATAAGTACGCGTATGTTGACAGGACTCCGTTTCACACATCATCATTGATTGGTGGCATGTGGATGCGGGAGATGCTTCGAGGTCAGAATGAAGCATTTCAGTGAACTTTTCAGATGTCACAGGATGTGTTCTTAATGTTGTGTAAGACATTAGTTGAGGATTGCGGCCTCCCAGTACCACAGCGTCCCCATGGTATAAATGTAGTTGACAGTGTTGGCATGTTCATATTCGTGTTGCGAGGCTTTCCGAGTTTGGATATAGAAGACCATTTCCAACACTCGGGGGAAATAATATGGCGTCATGTAATGCGAGTTCTTAAAGCGATGAAGTTGTTCACGATTGCACACTGTCGAACTGACAAGGTCACAACACAATAGACATCCGTACTTAGAGTCTCGACGAAAATATTTGCCATTCAGAGTGAGTGTAATAATTTTTCGCACATTTAATTATGAATAGTAACAATATTCAGAAAATAAGGGAGCACATTTTTCGGGTCAAAGCATTTCTCCTTTATATTTATGCAATTGCTTTGTGTGCTTGTGCAGAACTGTATTGGCGCGCTTGACGGCACACATGTGGAGTAGGGCTGGGCATAGGGTTATCCGACCAACACAACCCGCCATACCCGACCCTACTCGCACATGTATAGGCAGTTTCGCAAATACAATAGGGTAGGGTGCGGTTTGAAATATTTCAATTTTTCGAGTTGCGGGCGGGTTGCGGGTTTGACCCGCACCCGTCATAACCGCCACAACCGCCGGCACTTGTTTTTTTTTTTTTTTTTTTTTCTGAAAAAATCTAGACCGTTCATATTCCATCATCCATAGATATTTTTTGCCCCAAACAAAACCAATTGAGAACAAAACAAAACCCTAATCTCACTGAGAGCACTGAGACAGAGCTCTCTTCATCTTCTTATCTCATCTCTCTTTTGTTTTTCATCTGCGATGATCGACCTTCGCAATTGACTCTCTCTCTCTCCGGCAACTTTGAGGTAAGGCTCTCTTTGTCTCACTCTCTCTTCCCAATCTGTGATTTGTATCTCTGTCTCTGTCTCACCCTCTCTCCCCGATCTCTGTTTTTTTTTTTGCAATCAGATCTGTCTCACCCTCTCTCGTTTTTCAGCTGCACAACTCGCATCAATTGACCTTCATCTTCTAATCTCTCTCTTGTTTTTCATTTGCACAGCTCGCACGCGACGATCGACCTTCGCAATCGACTCTCTCACTCTCCGGCAACTCTGAGATAAGGCTCTCTCTGTCTTCGTAATCGACCTTCACAATCGATATGCCTGTGTTTTTGTTTTTGAGTGCAAGTCTGGGTCTATTAAAATAATAATAATAAATAAACAAGTCTTTGGTTTACAATTGCAAGTAAACTTTAATTTGAGTGCCCGCATATACACTTTGCTGTTGTTGTTTCAAAATTTCGTTCATAGTCTAATCTAAAGTCTGATCTGTTGTTGTTTCAAAATTTTGTTTGATTAGGAGTTCTACAATTTGTTCATGAGAAGTTTATATTATGTTTGAATTTTCATTTCTTAAAAAAATAAATAATAAAATTGTTGGGGGAAATAAAAAGTGAAAACAAATTTACTTCACAAAGTTTACAAAGAAATTGGATCTTAAGCTTTTTTCCATTTAAAAAATAAAATTTGATTTGTTAATAATTCGTAGGGTGTGCTTCACGCTGACTTTTCTTGGTGTAAGCAAAAGCTAATGAGTTCAAAATCTTATGAATCTGAAAGAAGTCATATGATATTGCCAAAGTGGATTGAATCTGGTGGATGGGTTTGTCTGTTTGGATTTTAATTGAATTTCAGAAGTGGATATTGAATCTGAAATTTGCTATTCTGCTATATTTAAATTGAATCTGAATTGAATTTTAGAAGTGGATATTGAATCTGAAATCTGCTGCTATTCTGTTATATTTAAATTCAATCTGAATTTTTTTTTGAAACTGAATTGAATTTGCTATTCTGCTGCTGTTATTCTGTTATTTTTTAAATTGAATTCTGCTACTCTGTTACTCTGTTAATTAATTATTCTGTTACTTCTCTGGGTGGGTGTTATTGAATCTAAATTGAAATTGAATCGGATTTTTTTTTTGAAATTGAATCTGACTTTTTTTATAATTTGAATTGAATATGAATGAAATTGAATCTGTTTTTTTTTTTTTTTAAATTTGAATTGAATCTAAATGAAATTGAATATGAATTTTTTTTTGAATTTGAATTGAAATGAGAGAAAAAAGCTCAAAAATTAATTTTTAAAAGAAAATATCCAAAGCGCAAACCGCCAGTAACCGCCCGCACATCCACAAACCCTATCTGCACAAACTGCAAATGGCACTGCGGGCAGTTGCGGGTTGAATTTTTCCCAAAATGCATACATGCGGGCGGGTCCAAACCGAACCGCAAACCGTTCAAAACTGAACCGCGGACACCCCTAATGTGGAGGCACATCTCTCGCCGCAGGAGGCAGCGCCATATTTTAGCCGTAAAGGACGACACATGCAAAACATACTCGCAGTGTGTGATTTCGACTTATCTTTTACTTTTATATCTTGCTGATGGGAGGATAGTATGCACGACAACAGAGTTTTTAATAAAGTAACACAGAACTCAACCAAACAATTCCTCATGCCAGAAGAAGGTTAGATGAATAAGGGTTGGTCAATTTTTTGTATTACTTGTGTGCATTTGATATTTGTAATGATGCTACTTACTAATGCAAAATTATCAAATTACAAGCAGGAAAATGTTACCTTGTTGATGTGGGGTACAAGAACCAAAAGGCTTTTTGGCGCCGTTTAAGGGATGCCGCTACCACCAGGGAGAGTTTCGCGCAACTGGACGGCCAAAAAATGCAAATGAAGTTTTCAACATGGTGCACTGCTCCTTACGAAGTGCAATTGAACGTACTTTCGGAGTATGGAAAGCGTGATGGGGATTCCTACATAACATGCCGCGACATGATTTTGGGAAAGTGCAAGTATACCATTGGTCGGGGCTTCAATTGCACTACATAATTTTATACACCGCAACTCCAACAACGATGAAGCGTTCAATAGGGTTGCGAATGTAGAGAATTTTACTTTCAACGACATGCCAAATGTTGCGGGTGTTGGTGACGACGATGATGGTGAACCAGAGGGCGATAATGACGTACATATAAATGAAGTGAGGAAATCAATACGGAATGAATTAATGCGACATCGGCATGAACTTGGGCTGTAATCTTGTTCGGTCTGTACGAGTTGATGGTAAATGAAATGAATGTGTCAAACTGTTGAAAGCGTTAAAAAAAATGTACGGTTGTGTTTGTAAACTGCAGGTTGTGAAGGGCGTTTAACAGCTTTTAATGTGAAAATGAATTAATGTAAGAGCGCAATTTCTTGGCAAAAAATAATAAATTTAATATGACATTGAATAATTTAATAATTTTACTGTGATGTGTAGTGTAACATAGAATAATAAAAAAAAAATTAATAATTAAATAATTTGCACTGCATAACATTGAAAAATTGTAATATTACATTAAAAAGTGTTCAAATACATAAGGGCAAAATCATAAATTTCATAAGTTGGCTAAGGGTATTTTGGTCATTTTAAAGTGATTTGACGCCATAAACAAATATTAAATCAAAAAGCAAAAGGCCAGCTTTTTACCAACTTCCCAAATTACTTTCTAAAAAAGCTAAAAAGCTTGGTAAAAAGCCAAAAGTCAACTTTTTACCAACTTCTCAAAACACTCCAATATAACTAAAATAGTAAGGTTGTTCCATAAAAAAAAAATGTAAAAGAAATTCCCCTACAGATGGTCAGGGTTTACATATCTACAGATCAGAGGTCAATCTACAGATCTCCAGCAGGAGAGAGTGGTAGCGGGATCCACTTTTTCTCCCTCAAATCCTTCCAGACCAGTATAAAGAGATAATCGTCATCATCATCATCATCATAAAATATAGAGCCAAACCACTGATATGGACTCTCTCTCTCCTCCCCACATCCAAAGTTTTAAAAAGCGGCCGTAACCATTACGTAACGCCGTTACATAATGGTTGTGGTGGTTACTGTCACCCATTACGGCCGTTATAGTGGTGTGATGGAAATTCACATGTGTAATGGCCGTTTTAGTGTTACGTAATGGCTGTAACGGTCCGTTACACATTGTTACACCCTTTAATAATATTCTGAATAACTTCCTTTCCAAAAAATAAAAATAAATAACAGCTTACAAAAAAGAACAAATACTCAAGTGATCCAAACCCAAAGAAAAAATCTTATATGAATTTATTTTCTTTATAATTTTTAAAAAATTTTATTTTATTACATTAGCATATAAAATAAAAAATATACAAACAATAATTGTATTTATTTTAAAAATCATTTTATTTCATATTTAATTATAAATATTTTTTATTTTATTACTGTAATGTGTTATCTAAAAAATGTCTTTAAAAAACTCAAAAATATTTTTTTCTTTATGGCACAATTTTTTATTTTTATAATCATTTCATTTAATACTTAATTGTAAATAATTTTATTTAGTTACTTGTCAAGTGTTGTTTAAAAAAATGCCTCAAAAATAATTTTTGTTTATGGTACAATTTTTATTTTTATAATCATTTCATTTAATAATTGTGAATATTTTTTATTTTAGTTTAGGTATTGGTTAAAAATAATTTGTAGACATTTAAAATCAATTATTCTTAAAGTCATTAACTATTGAAGTAAAATGTAAAAAGCTCATTTTATAGTGATTTGAAAATTTGAAATATATTGAATCATACTTAAATATAAATTGATCAAAATCTATTTAAAACCCTAATAAATGTGATTCTGGAAGAAGAAAAAAAATATGCATATCAGTAAATTTTCTTTAAATTGTGCGAAAAATAAAAAAATTACGGTTCCAGTTATCGCAACTATTACGCTACGACAATTATTGTCACGCCCCACTTTTTATTACTCAAAGTATTACCATTTTCATTTACTTAATTCCATTTCAGAGATAACATGCAGAAATAAACTCGTATATTCAACTTGTAGAAGTGAATAACATTGCTCTCGTTCGTATGCAAGTGAATACAACATGAGTACACTAAATAAATTGCCCTTGGGCTTACATCATTAAAATTCAAGAAGAAGGGTATAACCCTTTTTACATAAATGGCATTCCGCCAACACAAAAGAGGCCCCGTGGCCAACAAATAAGAAGATCCAAAACCTTGTAGCACATCCTGGCTATCACCTGAAAAAGATTCAACAACGTGGGATGAACATATAGTCCAGTAGGGATCTCAACATGATCTCCAACAATAACAACTTACAGATAGCTATGATCATGAATGTTCATTCTCATACTAGAATAGTAATGTGGCAGTTTATACAAAATATACATAAGTATGAACTTTTTTCGAAAACAGCCATTTCATTCGACGCTATAAGCGGTTCACCTATTTTTTCCTTTTTATTACCCATTTTTCCAAACTTTCATGACTATAACAGTTTTAGAAAAAAAACAATTTCACCAAGCCCATTACTCTTCCCCCATTTTCTGTACTTACAACAAAATGGCCTTTTTTGAAAACATGTTCACAAATACCCCATTTTCCTTCACACTTTCCAAAATCTCAAAATGGCATTTTGGTTTGTTCCCAATACATTTATATCAATACATGCGTGCCTTAAATAAAAGGGAAATAACAAATCATCAACATGTATATAATCCACAAATGAGGCAGCTCGGCCTCTCAAAACTGTAACAATCGCAACCCATAACATACTTAGATACACTGACGATAACAATTAAAACTCTGCTCTACCGGCTATATGCACAGTAAGCTAAGGATACGCCAAACGATAAGCGAGATAATAACTCATTTTAAACATTTCATACCTCATAATAGATACATATTTTAGTACTGTATCAATCTCAGATAAAAACACTTCCATACTTCACAAATGATACACATTTTAGTGTTGTATCAATATCAACCAAAAACACTTCTATACTTCACAAATGATACACATTTTAGTGCTGTATCAATATCAAACAAAAACACTTCTAATATCAATAAGCACACATATAGTGGTGCTAATGGAGTCCATCCCCTATCTCCTCCCAAACAAAATCCGGTTTAGAGGTCCATCCCCTATCTTCCCCTAAACCGTGGAGTACATCCCCTATCTCCTCCCACACAAAACAATGTATATAAGCAATTATCATGTACAAATTCCTCAATACAACAAAGCATAAATAACAAGTGTAATACATACACATAAACTATTCAATAATGTTTACCCAACACAAGTGTAACGCATACATCACAATTCAACACAACAATGTCATCCTCCACCGATGACCAAGGACAAAACCTCTAGATGCATGTATTCAGTACACCTAATAAAAGAGACTCAACTCTCAAGCAATCCTTAAACCCAACAACGACACTAGTATGATAGGTAAGGATAAAACCCCCAAATGTGTGTATTCAACACTCATGATACAATAGTTCAATTCTCAAATTTATTTTCTGAGACTCACATAGAGTTAACATTTCATTTACCATTTTCAAGATCAACTTTCATAATTTTTCAAGTCAACATATTCCATCACTTATTCCAAAAACACTTTTCCCTTTTCACAAAACCAATTACATTCTCTTCATTTTACAAAATCAATTCCATAGATAATAAGCCATAACCCAACTTGATTCAATACGTTCATTTCAAAATAACTCCAATACCATAATTAATCCTTTAATTGTTAACACCTTCTACACAACTCATATTAACAATAGAAATTTACCAACATTGTTCAACCATAAACCCTTTTTATTTTACCAAATCAAAATATAATTTAGGGCTTTCTCTTCTTTCAATAATAACATGCTAATTTTATTCTCTAATTAGTCCAAACCACAGTCAATGATAACAAAACCATTCTCAAACAACCAACCCTAGGTTCCCCTCATGATTTTAAAACAAATCCAACACGGATATGATTTTCATGCAATACAAAATTACCACATGTCTATCTATAGACGGAGTATTGAAAAAGAACAAAGAAATCCCTACCTCAAATGGAGAAGATGAAGGCCAAAAACCAAAGTGCTCCAAATCGCCAAACTTTCAGATTAAAATGAAGATCAAGGGAAGCTCCACACTCAATACAAAGGAACTAAGGTAGAAGATCACTAGAACTAGATGTATTTATAGAAAGAAGATGTAGTCTAGAAAGAGAAACTCTCAAGTTATTCATTCAATGAACTTCATTAAATTGATTAATGTATCTCATACATTCATGATACATAATACATCTTCTATATTAATGAATTCATTAGATTACATATTCATAATAGATACATAATGTATCTCTAAGATCCATTCATAATAAATCCATCACATTCAATGTATTAGCATTAGTCTTCTATACATTGCATAAATAGATATCAATGATTAGTCACCATCTAATTGATGTACATGTATCTTACTAATGAGATGAATCTAGTATAATCATGCAAAATCTTTGAAAAGTTGTCATATATTGCAATTAAACAATGAAGGTAAAATCGGGATCGCTATAATTATACCCCGCAACCGCAACCGCACCACCACAACTGTTACAGCGACCACAACTATTTTTCGAAACCTTACCCACACCACTACAGCTTCTGTCACGACCAAACCCCAGGACTTAGGGTTAGAATCGCAACTTAGTAACTTATTCTATTCGTAGCAAATTAAACTGCGTAAGCGGAAATAAAAATAATTAAACAGGAAATTACTCTATTTTACTATTTTAATAAGAGAAATTACATTTATAGGGCTTTTATTATTTTATTATTCAGTGACCGACCCTGAGTAGAAACAAAAGGGAGCAAAAATATATATAAAAAAGAAAAGAAATGAAGGACAAAATAGTGGTTCAACATCAATCCTCGTGCGGGTTCCATTACGTGAGGTTATGGGTTTCTCCTACATCTCGTTACCTGAAATGGTAACAGCTATAAGCACACAGCAGAGTGAGAAATATTATGCCAAGAGTATAGAGATTACAAAATAACCATGGATTGTTAGTTAAGCCAAAACACTTACATAACTCAATTTGGTAAATAAATAATTTAAGTGGTAGAAACTGAAATACAGAAATTATGTAAATAAATAACCATAACCACGGTACAGAACAGAACAGAACAGAACATAGGTCATAGACGTGACAATCAGAATAGAGGTCAATGGTTATTTAAGTCCCCCAAGGCATGGGACTCCCGTGGTGGTACTTACAAAATATAATTGTTTATAAGGTCATAGTCAAATATTCTTTAAAATTTAAATAAACATATCCATGAGTTTCATTTAAACAAGTAGAGTTTAGAAATTAATCCACGTAACTGAAATATTTCTAAACATAACTTGAATTAATATTACTTATAAAATATAACTTGTATAAATTAAATTACGGTAAGTCAAAAAATACGTAAAATATATTATGGTAACTCAAGATATAATATAACTCACTTTAATATTGAGTCTTACTACTTCCTCTATATTTCTATTGTTTTTCCTGGTCCTTCCCTTGCTCTCTACTTTTTCTGATTTCTTTTTTTTTTTCTCTCTCTTCTTTGTTTTTTGTTCACACTATTACACAACACCTCCCCCTTTTATACACATATTTAGGTGATGAATCATCCTTCCTAATGGTCCTAAGGATGCTAAGTCACCTCCTCTCCCCTAATCCTAGGTGTACAGATGGCTCATATTTATTTTCCACACAATATTTGCAAATCCTTCCATTAATTGCTACTTAATTAATTGTGGAAATTATTTATTATATTTGTTTTATTTTACTTTTATTTATATATTTATTATTTTCAACTCTAGTATTATAATTCTTTATTTGTGTTAATTTGGCCCCAAATAATAATCTCTAATTAATCCCATATTTGATAACCAATTACCAAATTAGATTTATATATTTATTTATTATTATTATTATTTATTTATTTAATAATATATCATCGCATACAATCATAATTATATATAACTATAAATATTTATGTGGTATTTAATTAAATATTTAGGGTATCACATTTCTCCCCTCCTAAATAGAAGTTTGTGCCCAAACTTGACGTACCTTAGTTTTTGAAGAGGTGTGGATATTTGGCTCACATTTGACTTTCCGTTTCCCATGTACCTTCTTCAATACGAAGCTTTCGCCATAAGACCTTTACCAACGGTATGGTCTTGTTTCGGAGAACTTGATCACGACGATCGAGAATCTGCACTGGTTGCTCTTCATAACTAAAATTCAATTAAGTCTTGAATGAGTTTGGAGGTTGCCTCCTCTGTCCTGGGTCTTTATGCCTTCAGCTCTCTGGTGGTAAGATTGGGGTTGGTTTGACTGCAGAGAGGAATAGGGATCCCTTTGGTAAGCCCAAATTGCCTAGCAAATTGAGTAGGGCAGTAGGCTTCTGCTATGCACTTATAAGCTCTAAGATTTAAAGTACCAATAAAAAGCTCTCTGGGAGTTAAAATAGAAGCCCACATATCCCTGTGCTGAGGCTGGGAACAGTTTCTATCAGCCAAGAAAGTCCTCAACTAGGCTAGGCCAATATTGGCTTCGAAGGGACAGAAGAAGGTGTGAGAAGAAGGAGAAGCTGGGAGTTGATGAAAGAAAGTAAAATGGAAGGCAAAAGTGGAAGGATAAAGTGAAACTCTGGCGTATTTTATTCCATAAGAGGTAGGGTTTGATAGCAAAAATCTCAAACACCTAGAATGCAAAGCAGTAAAATAAGCAAAAAGCCAGAGCTGTAATATCCAGAGTGGCCCCCCTTGATTAGTGTCTAAAGGTTTTTCACAAAATTGGGAGCATGCTCTATATACATGGCCCAGAACATATGGAGCTAAAGCTATTTTCTTCCCCAAAGCCAGAGCCTTAGCAAGGGGAACAAACTCAGGCATAATTCTCTAAGAAGAGGTACAAAATAAGAATTTACAAAGCCAATGCAAAAGATAGGAGAAGAACTTTCTGTCTGTCATAAGGCCTTCCTTTGGATTTTCAGAGAGTGCAAAATCACTGAAGGAGGAGTTCAAAGGAGGGATGGAAAAAGGCACATTAAGATCAGGATAGTCAGGACCAAAAAGAGTGCCAATGGAGGATAACCCTAAAAGATGGCATATATCCAGAATGGTAGGGGCCATCATAGCATATCGAAATTGGAAAAAATTAAAAGAAGAATTCCAAAAACATAATGCAACAGATATGAAGAAAGGGTCTTCAAGAATAGAAAACCTGGCCAGTCGAACGGCATTAAGGAGGCAGGGTTCTTGAAGGTCAAGTCTCCTAGTAGGGACAACTCGATTATACCATTCGTCCCATTTAGGTCTCATTGTAGGCCAGCAATGGTGAGGTCGGTTCAACCTCCTGCTGCCCTAGTCAAGTGCCCCTTCGTAGAGTAAGCAATGATCTTCCAAATGAGGGTATAAGACAGGAAGCTGAGTAGGGGCTTCTCTGAAAATGGATCTAAGCACGTACTCTCCCTAAGCATAGCGGCAAGGAATAATAATGCGTCCATCAACAGCACACTGTTCACCAGCTTTGTACTTTTCACATTCTTCATTGATGAGTCTCCTTAAAGCTACAGAGGGACTCATACGCTCAACGGTTTGCACTTTTAAGGAGGAAGAAGCCATTAACAAGAGTTTCCGGAAGATGAAGCTGAGAAAAAATAAGAAAAGAAGAGAAAGCGATAGAAATGAAGGGTTTGTGTCTTAAGCGAGCAAGAAAGTTAAAAGCATGAAGGAAAAGGGTTTTCAAACCTTTTTTGTCCAAAAGATGCCCAATCTGTCTAAATGGGTAATAAGACCCAAGATAAATTGTTTGGCTGATTTTGGAACCCGTATAAGTTTAAGATTTTGTCTTAACATTCGAAGGAGTCCTGAAAGAACAACGTGAAAAGTTTGGGCAGGGAACATATCTCAAACATTCAAATTGGCTTCGAAAGTAAAAATTTGGCTTTGAAGTCAAGATTTGGCTCCAAAGCCAGAGGTCAACTAACCAACTAAGACTTCAAGAGCAGAAAGTTAGTTTCGAAACACATTTCATGCCTAAGAGTATGAGGATGCTCAGGTTTTTGTTTTCTTCAAAGGAATTAAAGACTTGTTTTTAGGTTTCTTGTTAAAAATAAAATCCTTCGAAGTAGACTTTGAAGTACTCTTTAGCTAGAATTTGTTTGTTTTAAACTTCGAAGTTAAAAAACCAATATTTGGTCAAGCAGCGAAAGAGCCCAAAAGGACTCATTTTTTAAAAATAAAGCGGTGTAATCCTTAAGGGAAGTTTCCATACTTCAAAACACGTAGACTGTTTTTTCGAAACAAAAATAGTTAATTCGAAGCTGTTGATTGTGTTAACCATATGATTGGAATGGGAAGACCTAAAGTAAAGATTGTCAATTATACTCCATATGTTGGAGATATTCAAATCAGGTTTCAAGTATTCCATTGGAAATGTTCAAATCAGGTTTCGAAGGACAAAATTGGTAAATTCGAAGCTCTGATTTTGTTTGATTTGGGCGAATAAAATGGTTACAAGTATGCAACTGGAATATAAAACCAGACCATGCCGAATAAAGAAAGAAAAACCTAGCTTTATTGATATGAAAATAATTACATTAGAAAGCCTTCTTGGTTACAAATTCAATCTCATAAAAATAAGGAATAAAGAGAATAACAAGGTCGTGAAATTTTCCCCAGCAGTGGTCAATGAATTTATGTTCCTTCTTTATTCTGTCCTCTGTTCTATCCAAGGTGGGTTGTTATAGCTGATATGTTCTTATTTGATGGAAAAGCTATTAAGCTTTCATTTCGACCTCCATTTCCTTCAATCCGTGCTCTATCTCATCCATATCTAGATCATCCTAGTATGTAGAATCCTTATTTTTAAAGTCATTAAATTCGCCAATGAGATTCTCTGCTTCGTACTGGATTTGAATTCGATGGGCCGAGATTTTGTCCAAAGAACTAGCGGTAGCCAAAGAAATTTGGTACCAATGGAGAAGAAGCGAGAGTTGATCCCAAAACATCTGAATTTTTGCTTGAGCAATGAGGTTGAGGACATGACCCCGAGTCATAATGTCACAAGCCCATTAAAAGTTCTTAAGAGGAATATCATCTCCAAGAACATTGAAGGGCAAGTGAGAAAAGGCTGCAAGCAAAAGTTAAGCTTGGTATCACTCAAATGTAGTGGGAAGATCTGGAGGTTGGTAGGAAGGAAGAAACTGATTCTCGAAGAGAGTAAGTTTAGTTCCTCCATCCAATGAGGATTTTGAGGAAGAGGAGGCACAAGAGGGCCCATCCCAAAGGAATAAGGGAACTGGGGGTTATTCACACATTCAAGGCAGTCAGAAGAGCAAAATCTTGCCTTCTTGGCTAAGAATGATGGATTGCATTCTTGTGCTTCCTCTGGACGAGGAGTTACTCGCACTATCTTCATAGGTATGGAAGATGTGTACCACGCTACAAGTAAGTTATCCTCCAGACTGCGTGAGCGATCGATGGATACATAGGGGTAAACCACCGAGCTCTGAGCAAAAGAAGGGATAGATAGAGGATCATCGAATTCGAGGAATCAATGGTGAATTCGCTCTCTTAGTTTGGATTCATTAGGTTCTAGCTAGCTTCCCTAACCAGTAGACCTGGAGGAAGAAGGAGCAATTGTGTCCCATGCAGAGGTTGGTGGGGTAGAGGAAGAAGCAGCTGTGTCTTATGCAGAAGATGGTGAGGCAGAAGAAGAGTTTCCAAGATCTATTTTTGCAAATGCATGATCCAAGGGTTCATAATTGGCAAACTTTGGGTCTAAAAAGGTTCGTAATTGGCAAACTTTAGGTCTAAAGGTTGGTACATTGCAAAAGCTTTCATAACTTGCATAAATAGAGGCGGATAGGTGTAATCAATAAATGCATTGAGATTCTTTCGAAGCCTATAATCATCTTCCATAGACTCCTTGTATGCTTGATCAATGTAAAAAGATGTTTGCTTGGCCATGAGGACTATATCAGCATTTTCGAATGCTCAGATAGTGGGAATGTTCAAGGCGTAGAAAAGAATTTAATACAGTACAAACATTGCAATGATAAACGTCGGTTGCATTTCTAAGAAGATGCAAAGCCCATGCATGTCCTAGGACGTGGGTAAAGTGCCTTGATCCACTAATATCACCAAGTATTGGGTATATTAGTGCGAGGGGTAATGTTGGCCGTATAATTTGTAAAAGCCAATCACAATTCAACACGTGGCATGAAGAGGGCAGTTTAGGGAGTTAATATAAGTTGCCAACCAAAGTTAGACACGTGTCAACCTGTATTGATAATAATAGATCTGCGTAACACTAGAACAATTGAGGGATATAAGGTGATGTGGCTTAACGGTTACTCATAAAGTTCAAATTCAAAATTAGGAGGGAAGCTTAACTGCAAAGGTGGCGTAATGGGACTGACTGTGAAAGAGCATGCTCAACAATCATAGGAGGACATTTCGACAGTTAGAAGCCCACTTTGACGGTTATCATTGAAAATTATAAATAGCAAAGAAGGCTCCAAAATGAAAGATCCAGACTCAGATCAAAGAACCAGTTTATTTACTTTGTTTTCCCTTCCAATTTTTACAGTTCCTTACATTTCTGCACTTCAATTCCTGTATTGCACTTTATTCATAAGAGTAGTTTCAAATAGCTTGTTGCTATAAACCTCTACGAGGCTGGGTCAGATCATTGTAAGTTTTTCATTTTACTTAATGAAATTTTGAAATTATTCTTCATTTAATTGTTATTTACTAAATTCTCTTAAACAAGCCACTAGTCAAAGTCCTCTTTATTGAGGTTGAGAGTACTAAAACATAATCGTCTGATAATTGGTTGGCAATTAATCTTCTGTAAGGACTGATTGATCCTTACTGGCACGCTTAAAATTACAATATTAACCTTCAAAAGCCAAAAAAGCCAACACCCGCACCACTGTCGCCAATACAAATCTGAGATTGTCGGCGTAATGGCGGTGAAATCTCATTGCGAATCTCTCTCTCTCTTCAATAGAGAATAACGAGATATCTACAATAGAAGAAGACAATGAGAGGCTGACGACCATGTAAGCGACGGAGATAATGTGGTCAACGATGACGTTCTAGAAGAGGATGAGAGAGAAATGGAGACAAGATGAGAGAGAGAGAGAGAGAGAGAGAGAGAGAGAGAGAGTGTGTGTGTGTGTGTGTGTGTGTGTGTGTGTGTACGTGAGTGAGTGAGTGACAGTTTGACTTAAAGAGAGAGAGATAGAGGAGAAAAAGTGAGCAGCATGTAGTTGGGGTTGGAAATAAACGAAAGTGGTGGTACAGAAAAAAAAAATCTGTGGATATTTTGATCATTTCGTAAAATCTTATTCTTATAGACATAATAAATAAACGCCAAGATCTTTGAATGAAGAAAATATTAGATTCGATTTTTTGCCCGAACAAGTAATAGACAACATGTGCTCTTATATATTACTTATTTTTGTGTAATTTTATGGTTGATTATTGCAGTCTCAAAATTGTTCCTATGATAGTGTTCAAAAAAAATAAAATAAAATACTGTTCATTTGAAAATATGTACCACCAACTCACCGGATTAGAAATCGTATCTAGAAATGATAATTAGAATTTGGATGTACGATATATGTTTAAATTAGGTCTTAAAATTGATTCTCGTGACGACTCTCAGTTAAGTGTTAGCGGGACGTATTGAATCAATTAACGTGTATCAAGCATTCGTTTTCTGTTTAGGGAATAATTCATATTTTAAGTAGGTTTGTGTTAGAATACTACGTATTAATTGGTGTATTAATTAGTACATCAATTGATGATGTAATATAATTTAAGAGATTTTTGATATGTATAATGTGATTAATAAGTAGGATCAATAATAATATTATAATTAGTGTTGGTAGACTAGTTAGTATACTAATTGGTGTATGTGACACCACAGTTTAGGGGTGAGCAGCGGATATACCGATCCGCTAAAACCAACCAAACCGAACCGATCCGCCGCATTTTGAACGGATGCGTGATGATGAGCGGACGGTTGCGCATTGATTTTCCCCAATCCGCCAATTTGGCGGACGGATGGCGGATTTGAGATTCCTTTGGCCGCAACCGAACCGCCAAACCGCGAGCACCTCTAATAATTTATAAGACTTTGTGTTTTCAGTTTGTTTAAATATTCTGTTTGTGTTTTCAATTAAAAAAGAGTTTAAATATTCTGTTGAATTTTTTTTTTCAACTTGAATATCTTTTTTGAATTGAAAAAAATAAACATATTATTTATCTATATTTTTTGGTTTTTAAATCTATCTTTAAAAACAATAAATAGAAAATAAGATATATGCTGGTCGGTTTTTGTTTTCAAAAATAGATATAGATGTAACAATACAAAGACATACAATCTCTACTACTATTCTGTTCATGGTTTTGGTGGTTTGAATTGTTTTTATATTTTAAGAATCATAGATTGTAATACTTTATGTGGATGAGGCATGCTGTGATTGTAGTATGTAGATGAGGCATGCAGTAATTGTGATATTCTAAAGTTCCAAACTTTATAGCTTTGGATGAGGCATGCAGTGATTGTAATATTTTTTTAAGTCATTGACTGCAATACTTTTTTTTTTTTTTTAGGAAGTGCACAAGTTGCATTATGTTGAAAATTTATAAAATTTTAAACCGCTAAACCGATTCGCATCCATCCGCCAAACCGCCAATTCACATCCGTCGGATTGGCGGACGGATGCGGATTGATTTTCTCCAATCCGCTAATTTGACGGAAGGATGGCGGATTGGAGGTTCCGTAGCCGCAACCGACCCACGCCCACCCCTACCACTGTTTTTGTTAACATGTACCTTGGTAGATGTTAAGAAAGTATTAGCCTCCATTTGGCAAGAAAAAGCCCAGGCTTTTTTGGCTAAAATAGCCACAAAAAACAAAATAGGCTATTTTAGCCACAAAAAACAAAACATCAAATCCAACCCATAATCATTACAATCCTCTCTCACAAAAAAAGTCAAAAAAGCCAAAAAGCCAAAAAGCCCTTCCCAAACCAGGCTAAAATAGCCCAGGCTAAAATAGCCAAAAAGCCAAAAAGCTAAAAAGTCAACCCACTTCCCAAACGGAGGCTAAATGAGTGTATTTACTTCTATTTGTATAGAAAATAACACAGCATTGAAAGTTATCTTAATTAAAGATTTTTTATATTTATAATGAGACCAAAATACCATTCCCCTCCTTTATTTTTGATTGAATTTTTGTAATATGTTTTTTCTAAAAAAATTAAAATTTAGTTTGGTGAAAAATAATTATTTTAAAAATCAAACACTTATTTTCATAGATTTTTTTGGAACATAAAATAATATTTAAAAATTCAAATATATAGTTTTATTTAGGTTTGTCAAAAAAAAATATAATTTTAAATACAAATTCTAAAAATTCAATCAAATAAAGATATTTTGCAACTAAAGTTTTTTCAACAGTACATTCATAAATGGTGGTCAAGTTCTCACCATATTAGAACCATTAAAATATACATATATATATATATATATATATATATAATACTTGCTTTTATTTTTTTTAATTACACATAGTAGTTAAAGAATTTTTGTCTTACGAAAACAAAGGTAGTTATATCCATATAAATAAATAAATAAATTAACTCTTCAAAAAAAAAAATCATGATTAATTTTCATTGTATCCTTACATTCCCATATAAGTGTAGGAAATTAAAATTTATTTATTACTTTCTTAACATGTCACATGTTAACAAAATCCTTTTAAGTAATCCTCAAGAGATTTATTTGTAATTTATTCTTATTATTATTTTGAACACACTAATTTGAGAAAATTATCATTCATGGGTGTTTTGAAAAATTATTACACATTGGTGAAAAAAATTATGATTTTAACTATTACTATTTATGATATTTTCTATTTTTTATAAATATTTTTTCCGACAACATGTCCGTGTAATTCCCAAATTAGTACAACCTAACATATAGTGACAGCTACATGTTCCGAAAGCATTTATAGTTAACCGTGTCAATAAATGGAGTTTAGTAAAGCACAATATTAAGAGGTATAGTTCCGATTCGTAGTTCGAAAGAGTGAGGTTTGGGAGTGATTTGACATCAAAACGATATCGTTTTGGTATTTTTTTTTTCTTTTTTTTTTTTCTCTCATTCTTCGCGTTTTGATGAAGATAAAGATGAAGAAGAAGAAGAAGAAGAGAAGAAGAAGGAGGAGCTGCGTTGTTGGGTTCATCAATATCAACAAAAAAAAAAAAAAAATTGTTGATCAACATCAACAAATTTTTTTTCTGAACAATTTTTTTTGTTCATCAACATCAAGATTTGGGTCTACATATCCAGATCAACATCATCAACATTTTTTTTTTAACAAATTTTTTTTTTGATCCAGATCCAGATCAAATTTTTTTTTTGAACAGCTTCAGATTTTGAGCATCATCATCATCTTCATCATCTTCAACATCATCATCATCTTCATCAACAAAAAAAAAAAAAAAAATCCCTTTCATCCTCACCGACCGCCATCATCTAGATCAAATTTTTTTTTGAACAGCTTCAGATTTTGAACATCATCATCATCTTCAACATCATCATCATCTTCATCAACAAAAAAAAAAAAAAAAAAATCCCTTTCATCCTTACCGATCGCCATCACCGCCGATCATTGACCGCCATCACCGATCTTTATTCTCTTCTCTCTTCCTCTTCTCTTCTCTCTTTCTCTCTCTCTCTCTCTCTCTCTCCTTTTTTCTTCCCTGTATTTGTTTTTTTTTTTTGGTAAACTTTCCCTGTATTTGAACGCACAGAGAAACAAAGAAAAGGAATAAATAAATAAATAAATAAATAAATAAATAAATAAATACCCAAAACGACGTCGTTTTGGGTATTCGGACCAAGGTTCGAGCCAACAATTTCGAGCAACAGATCATTTTTCTAAGAGTTATTTTAGAAATTAGCTATTTTAATTGTTTTTTATTTTTTTTATTGAAAAATATTACATATTTGAAAAAAAAAAATATTTGAGACACTTAATTTATAATTTTTAAAAACCATCTTTAATGATATGTTTGATAAGTATTAAATTTTAGTGTAAATTATAAACAGATCATTTGAGGTTTATTTAAATTATAAATTATTTCCTGTAGTTCTAGAAATTACGTTATGCCTCCTAAGATTTCTAATTTCATAACAAATAGGTCATTTTATTAATAAATCATCAATTTAATTAATAATTTTTAATAATGTTAAAATTTTATTTCAATTAATAATTCAAATAATTTTATTATTGTATATGTGAACAGTTAAAAATTTCACTTTTTAAATTAATTCTTTTAAATAAAAAATTTCTGGCAATGAGGTATTTGTAATTTTTCAAACCATAAGGGACAATTCGTATTTTAAGCAAACCTCAAGGAGTGTATTTATAATTTATCCTAAATTTTAATTTATCAAATATTTTATTATGTGAAATCTTCTAATTTTAATGTTACATCATTACTGCTATGTTTGATTAAGAGATTTGGAAAGAAGAAGGAAAAATATATGTGAATATATTTATATTTCATCTAATTTAACTTTTTTTTTTTAATCAGACACAATGTAGGTGTGATAAATTAGGTGAATTATAGGGTCTTTTGGGAAGGGAAAAAAAAAAGTCAACTTCAAACTTTTTACCCATTTTAGATCATATCATCTCTCATATTTCTTATTTATGGGATAACCTAAATAAATGTATTTTTTATCTTTTTACGAAAAGATGTGCAGAAAAGTAGAGTGGTAATGTGATGGAAAAAAGATAAAAAGATGAATTATTTTTTAGTTGCCAAACTTAGCAAAAGTTGACTTTTTTACTTTTTAATTTATTTTATTTTATTTTTTTTGAGTAAAAAATATGAAAATTAATATGACCTAAAATGAATAAAAAACTAAAAAGTAACCTTTTTTTTTTCTTTTTTTTTTAACTTCCCAAAAGACCCATATGGTGTTATATCCGGAAATTGGCTTAAGTCGGTTTATATTTATATATCAGTTAATAAGTAAACCGACTTTCCTTCAAAATCCTATTTCCCTCCTCAATCTCTCTCTCTCTCGCTCATCTTGATTTCCATTAAAGAACAGAGTTCTTCAAAAACCAAGATCAAACCCAAAACAACCCATTCAATAATGGAGGACTATCGGCCCAACCAACCCATCGAAGTTCGCGGGAAACAAGAAGGGTTCTTCGGTTCACACTACCCTGCAACACTCCTCGCCGCAATCGGAAGAAACCATTTCTTGGTCCGCTACCAAACCCGGTGCACAGAAGCCAGGACACGACTCTTAATCGAATCTGTTGATGCCTCCCAAATCAGACCTGTGCCTCCCGATCTTCAAATTTCCAATTTCAATGCCGGCGATCGAGTCGAAGCTTTCGTCAATGGAGGCTGGTGGGTTGGCAGGATTGCGCGAAAGATCGATCCTAATTACTATGTGAGGTTGGATAGTACTGGGAATGAAGTCCATTGTGCTTTTTACAGAGTCAGGATTCATCTTGAATGGGAAGATGGGAATTGGGTTTATCCTCGAAATGGGTATGTATGAGTTTTATAATTGTTTTGATTACTTTTTGTTCTTGCCTGAGTGTTGTTTGATCAATTGCTTCTTTGTTTAGTGTTTATTGAATTTGGGTTTAATTACTTTTACTTCTTGCCCAAGTCTTGTTTGATTAATTGCTTCTATGATAGTGTTGCTTGACAAGTGTTTTTTGGAGCTTGATTTGATAAAACCAAAAGAGGACTTAATTATTACTTCAGAATTATAAGTTTGCATTTGAATAAAAAACAATGCCCAATTAGTACACATTAATGTGTGTTTGGGAAGAAAAAGATTGGATACAGACCTAACCTTTGGGTATTTACGTGTAGGTCTTAATAAGTTGACTTACTGTTTAATAGGTCCTATGGAAAAATTTTGTCATAAAAAAAGTCACTAATTGTAAATTTTAGTGACAATTTACAAAAATCATGGCAAAAAAAATAACTAATTGTCAATTTTTAATGACAAATATAAAAAATTGTCGCAAAAAAATTATTTTTAACGATAATTTTACCAAGACTTATTTTCAATAGGACTTGATGAGAATTAATTCTAACTATTATGACCTATTGGTAGTATACCCTAACTTTAATCATAGTGTACAAAGTGACTGCCGTGACTTGAACCCATAATCTCAAGGTTATTAGGCCAAGGTTTTGTGTTTATTGAATTATAAGATTGCATTTGAATAATTGATGAATTTGAAGATGAATGGATTTGAATATTTGATAGTATTTAAATTTGCAAATATATGACAATGCCAGGTACTTGAGTTGGATTAGAGACCTAAGATCTTTGTGCGACTAGAATTTTTTTTTTCTTTCCTCCTCTATAAGTGAGCATTTTATTTCCAAAAAATCAAAATGAAAACATATACAATAAATCTCAAAATATAGCCTTGCAAGTCTTAAAAGAGGTGCACAGGGCATCAAGAAACTTGCCTAAAGGAAAAGCACTAAAGAACTATCTGCAAAGCATAATCTCAAATGACCCAAAGGCTAGGCCATAAAACAAACAAAAATCCTCTAACAACCTGAGAGGATAGGGAAAGTTAAGGGGGTTTTGTTTTATGCCCATTGTGTACAAGGAGTTTTCATCCTAGTTTTCCTTCGAGTGGAGAACAATGTTTGTGGTTTGTACTCTAGTAGCCTATGTTATTACACGGTCTTGGGTAGAATTCAACCTCAAAAGTTAGTTCTATCAAAAATTGTGTAACACGGTATCAAAGCCAGAGTTAGGGATGAGTAGGGTTTGTGTCACTTGTCTAAATGCGGTAGGTGCTTTTGTGTGAGCACGCTGTGGTGAGGGAGGATGTGAAGCGAAGTCCCACATTACCTAGGTACAAATGTAATGTGTGGTATATAAGCATGAGAGTACCCTCATTTCAACAACTAACTTTTTTGAGGTTGAGTTCTACTACCCAACCATGTAACAACCTTGAGGACATTATTCTTTCCTGCTAATCCAATCCTTGTAAGTTACCAAATATGAAGTTAAGCTATATATACCCATATATATACCCTGTTATTTGAAATCCATTTGTAACAATCCTTGTAAGTTAACTTCATCTATATATATACACCTTGTTATTTGAAATCATTTGTAACAATCCATGAAAGTTACCAAATATGAAGTTAAGCTATATATACCTATATATAATCCTTTAAAGAATAACTTCTTTCACCTTTGTTTTTGTATTTGAAATCCATTCGTAACAATCCTTGTAAGTTACCAAATATGAAGTTAAGCCATATATACCCATATATATACTACGGTACTACCCACACGTGGAAATACTTCTTGCAAAGCTATATATACCCATAATAAATGCAACCTAAAATACATATATACCCACACATGGAAATGCAACCTAAACGAAGATATGATTTGAACTTTATGTAATATTATTTTCTCCTCATTCTTGCTGGGCTGAATATGATTCTGTATTTGGTTTTCTAAGTTTCATTCTATGAATAGTTGGTGAGTTCTGCATTGTTTCAGCACTTTATTTATTTATTAATGAATAATATGAGGTTTCTAATGAGGGTCTAGAGACTACATTGCTGGTCTCTATGCTGTGTTTTTGCTAAAAGCTTGCTCATACCCTCAGTGTTCATCTACACATGAAGAAATTTCTTTTGTTGTTTTCGTTTATCATGTTTTGCTTAGGAGTAATGCTATACAAGTAGGAAAATTATACATTATTCATATTTTTAATAATAATATGATTGGATTGAGACCTATCACCTTAAAAAAAAGTATCCATCAAAATGGCTTTTAATTACTTTAGTTATTTATTTATTTTCTTAATGATCTTGGCTGGCTTTGTATAACTTCGAATTTAGACTCACTTGGATTTTTGTTTTTTAAATGTATTTTTTTGCAGGCCTCAGAACTCTCAAGCAAAAGAGGGGGAAGAAAAGAAGTGTTAGGCTATGATAGATTGCTTCATCAAACGTTTCCTTTTCATATATATATATATACCTTCTGAATCACAGATGACACAGATTTGCAGTGAGTTAGAGCTTAGGTGACCACGATACTTGGTTCTGTTTGTTTATTTTTCTTCTATATGCGATGGGGTTCAAATGAGAAAGTTTAGGGATACTAGAAAATGTACAGAAAAGACACGAGGGTGTGAGTCCTGAGCTGGTTTCAAAGCTTTCATGACTTGATCTGTACTTGAAAGTTGGAAATAGCCACATGTTTGCTTGACAAGTGAGAAAAAAAGACAAAAAAATTTTTAAAAAAATGGTGTACTTGTTTGATAATTGGCCTTCGTCTCATATTGAATCAGTCCACAATTGGTAGGCTGTGTTTTGTTATATTATACATTGGATGGGCTTTTGCATGTAGTAGATATTATACATTTAATCACTTTTTGTGGAGGCTGTGTGTGTCATATTATACATTGGATGGGCTTTTTCATATAGATATTGTACGTTTAATCACTTTAAATGTTTAGATGCCTAATATGCTGTTTGATCTAGGTTGATTTCTTTTTCCCTTTGATTATATAGATTTATTGAATATGAATCACTTTAATATCTTTTCAAGCATCATACTAGAAGACTCACTTATAAAGCCTCCTTAAAATTCCCTCTAGCTATCCAATGTGTTCAATTTTATTTTTTAATTTTTTAATTTTTTAATTTTTTAATTTTTTAATTTTTTTTTTTTTTTTTGAGAGTCATATGCTTTTCAGATTGTAAAAATCCTTGATCGGTTGGTTGATGTTGACTAATCAGACTAGATTAATTTTGGCAACATATGGAGTTTTAGTCAAAAAATTACTATAAAAAATTCACTATTATCTTTATTTTTTTACACGTCGTTTGAGAATTGACTTTTTAACAATTCTCAAAATAAGAAAAGTAGAGATAGAAGTTTTTTTTAATAACTTTTTGGTTTTTTAACTATTTTAATATATTGTCGAAACAATCTAAGATTCGTGTCCTATTCAAATAGGTTGGCTACATGAATATTTTTTTTGCCACTATGATCCGTCAAGGGCTATATGTTCATTTAAAATATATATATATATTTTTACTACTGTATTCTATGTTAGTTTAGGTTTTTTTCTCGCGTTAACATTTTCATTTATAGTGATCACTTTTTCATACTGTGTTGATATATCTTCATTCTTATCATGTTCTCTTTCAACTTATCTTTAATTGGTATTAATCCTATCATGTCAATAATATATATTTATTTCTAATTTTATTTTCTAGTTTTACAACAAATCCTTCTAAAACTTGATTGGGTCATGATAAATGTAATGGAAAATATTAAGGTCAGTTCTTAGCTTTTTCTAAAGTAGATAGAAATGTAATTAAACCAGCACATGAGCTGGCTAGAACGTGTGAATGGTTTTATTAAGGTCAAGTTTGGGAAGTCCATAAAAAATTAAAAAGTCAAAAAGTTATTTAAAAAGTTAACACTATTCACCAAAAGTCAACAATTACGGTTGCACAACTCCCAATCCTAATTTTTCCCTGCACACTAATTTATACAATTTTTTAATACACATTTTTCCATAAAAAGTTAAAATATTAATCCAAATATTCATATTTTTTTTCTCAATTTTTTAGTCCAAAAAGACAAAAGTACACTTATTTAGGACACCCCAAACAATCCCTAAGTAATATATTATTTGAGTTCTTAAAAAAAAAAAAATCCTTATAAAACATTTTTATTTTAGTTATACTCATTTTACATCTCCATATTTTTACATTTATTATTATAATTAATTTTTATATAGTGATTTACAATTTCTCCTAAGATATATGCCAAAATATGCTGTCAGTGCCACTAATTTATTGGTGGCATCACTTTGTTCTACAATTCTTTGTTTTGATAAAAATACTCTTTTTCAATGCATATGATATGCTTGTTCCAGAATTTTGTTCATGCTTTTGGATCTGATACTATTCCCATTGTGATTTTCTACCTAACAGTGACATTTTAACCTAATTGATTGGAGATACCCTTTAGCACCATGAAGTGACCAAGCCCAGTGTCAAGTAAACTAACACTCTTAAAAACCAAAACAAATAAACAAATAATATGAAAAATTGTTCCAAACCCAACTCAACTCTCCTTTCTCCAAGGCCTTTAGAACTAATCCATTTTCAACAGTAATTTAAGGCTCTGTTTGTATGCTAGTTAGATTGGATGAGATTGAATAAGAGAATTATTAGTGTGGTGATATTAGGTTAGAGATATAAAATAAATTCTGTTTATTTGTATAGTGGTATGGTGGTGTTAGTTAATTATGATTAAATTTATGAATTTATGTAAAAGTCCTCAATATATAAAAAAAAAATAGCTTTGCTATTTTTGTAAAACATGGGTTTAATGGTATTTTCACCATGAAATTGGATTGTGAAACCCAACCCTCCCATGAGATTGCTAATAGCCAATTGGGGGAGATTTGTAGTCTCATGGCATTGTTCCAAAACAAACATGATTTGTACGAGACTCACCAAGTTGTTAGTCTAATTCCACCACCTTTAGACTAAAACAAACATGGCCTAAGAATAAGAGAAGGGTTACTATATCCACCCTTAAAATGGTGCATATGGTATTTATATTTCATAACAGTACTATAAAATTTTGTAATAAAAATCATAAAATGATGTTCCCTTTCTCACCATAAAATTTAAATATTAATTTTTTCATTTTCTTGATTTAACTAAAAATAATAGGTTTATCTTTTTTTAATTAATTCATTTTCTTTTTATATCATTTCTATCTCGTTTTTCATAAAATGTAATATTCAAATTAAAACGTATCATAAAGACTTGTTGGCCAAGTTGAGAATCAATGGGTCTTGTTAAGTTGGTTAACCTCTTGGCCACTATGACTTTCTACAAGAAGAGATTTACGGTTCCATTCATAAGAGTTGAATGTGAGCGTGTTTTTATATGCAATGTTTTCCATGCTTTTTGCAACAAAAGAAAACATTTTTCCATGTTTCTAGTTGTCAAAGTCTCCAAAAAGAATTGTACATTCAGACGTTTTAGACAATCTCCATTGATGATAGATTTAGAGTTATCAGTTTGAAGTTCTTAACGTCTAACAAACTTTTTGAAGTAGGGGAGACATGTTAACGTGCGATGTTCAATGTCTTTGGCAATAAAAGAAAACATTTTCCATGTTTTTAGCTGACCCATTCAAGTTTTTGTAGTACAACCCAGCTTCCTTCTTATTTCTTTCTAGTTTCCTACTAAAACCCAAAGGACTCCAGAGTCTACAGTATCTTTTTCTCATGTTGAATGGCAACTCTATTCAAAAGTGTCCTTTGCCTATATGACTTGAAAGAAAAGAAGTTGATTTTTATTAAAAACATATTAATTTATTTGGCAAGTCTATTCATCGAAAAAAATAAAAAAAAAATTATTTAACCATTTAAAAAGCCATTAAAAAACAGTTAAGAATTATCAAATAAAATAATTTTTTCTTGTAAAAGTCATTTTTAATCAATAGTTTTTTAACGGATTCTCAAAATAGTCAAAATTTTCTGGATGGGTCCACCACCATCAAATAGACACTATATGATGATTGGGAGCTTGAAATTATTGTGAAAGCCTCTATCTATTTATAAGAAAAAAATTCTTTCAAAAAAACTCAAGAAATCTATGTGAGATTCAATCAAATCTATTGGAGGGAAACTTAAAGTTTTGATATCCCTCCAAAATTTTTGCTCTTCTTTCAATCAAATTATTTGAATTAAAATCATATGGAGGGAATATTGAATATTGAATATTTGATTTCTTCTTCCAAAATTAAAATTAATAATATTTTTAAATATATTTTTATATTTTTTAATAAAAAAAATATTAAGAGAAATATTTAAGATTATTAAAATTTTTAATTTATAATTTTATTATTTATATTTTTATTTAAATATAATTTTAATATATTTATGACGTCACGGTTCGATTCCGATTCAACCCGACGGTTGAACCGGTGACCCGTCCACCCGATCATTTTTCCGGTTCACTCACCGGTCCGGTTTTTAAAACATTGTTCACACCCATTAAAACTCCTCTAAAACTCTTTTTCTAGATCTCTCAATCTTTATTTTTAAAATTATAATCCCAAGTGATAGTTTTAGGACAGCATGCCTGAATCCATCTTATCCATTAGATTTAGATATGGAAAAAAAAAACAAATAGTTATTAGTTAGTTATGAGGAAAAGAAGATACCAAAAAAAAAAAAAAAGATTCCCTTACCGTTGTAATTGATCTTATTTATTATAAAATATGATGAAATTTACTAGATAGAATAGCCAAACTTATTACTCAAAAATAAATTTTTGGGTGAATTACTCAAATTTTGGTCTCTAATTTTTCAATTGTGACACATTTGATCATGAATTTTAAATCTTATTCCAAATAAGAGCAATTGAAAATATCATTTCTTAATTTTAAGAGCAAAGTTGTTAATTTGATAAAATATAAACTAATTTGACAAAAATAAATGTTAAAAAAATATTTTTAAATTTTTAAAAATTATTTCTACTCACCAAATATTTGACACTAATTTATTTTTTTACCAAATTGATCATCTAAACACATAATAAAAATTAATTTGGTAAAAAAAATTATATAAATATGTAAAAGATTTATCAATTTTACATAATTTTATCTTTGGTGAGTAGAAATAATTTTTTAAAATTCAAAAATGTTTTTTTGGACATTTATTTTTGTCAAATTAGTTTATATTTTATTAAATTGATGACTTTGCCCTTGAAATTGAGTAATGATATCTTTAATTAGTTGGAACAAGATTTAAAATTAAAGGTCAAATATGTCACAATTGAAAAATCAGGAATTAAAGTAACACGAGACCCAAACTATGGGGACCTTTAGTGTAATTCGCTCTAAATTATATATATATATATATTTCTTATCTTAATTTCTTTTGTTTTTGTTTTTGTTTTTATTTTTAAAAGAAGCTCCAAATTAAATTTTGTCACAATATTAGAAGTGGATAAGACTTGCCATATTAGCAAATAACCACGTAGGGTCAAAGGGCTAATGATCTTTTTTATATCTAAATTGTGTGATATATATTTTAATTTTAATTTTAAAACCACATTTAAAATGAATATAGTCAACCTACTTTATTTAACTTTCCAAGTAATTTCTTTCAACTGAATTGCTGATTCAGATAAACTACATAAATTAGATAAACTACATAAAATCATTGATAAATTAAATAAGAATAAATTACACCTTGGAGAAAATAAAATAAATTTCACAATTTTGATATAATTTTAATCTTTCTTTTAGTAACATTAAATTGACTAGGACTAATACATATAGTATGAATATACAAAGATAATAAAGTAAAAATATATTTTAAGGTAACAGAGATAATAATGTCAATTTTTTCAACCGTATAACTAATGAATTACAGATAAAAATAACACTATGTGAATTAAATTTTGGGGGGACTCCAATATAATTATGACAAAATTATAAGAATTGCTGTATTTTTTTCAAAGCTTAATGGAAGTTAGAGCAATTTACCCATTAAAATATTAAAGGTAAATTACACTGATGTCCTTTGATGTTTAAAGAAAATACAATAAGTCTCATACTTTTGATATAATTACATTAATCTCTCTCTTAGTAAGATTAAAGAGATTGAAACTAATGTAAATGGTATGAAGAGACAAAAATAAATAAGATAAAATATACATTTTAGTATAAAGGAGATAATAACATTTTTTTTATAAAATTTATACAACTTAAAAATTTCTAATAAAAAAGGGGTCAAGCGTTATATAAATTAAAACTAAAAGGATATTTAGTATAATTATATTAAACTTAGGAGACTTACTAATTTTTTGTTGAAATCTCGAAAAAGGTCAATGCAATTTATCTAATTATTAATTAACCAAGACAGCTTGTATGTACACCACCATTAGATCATTAGAAATAAATATTAATTCTATAAATTAATTTTAATGGAACCCAATGTCACGTTATTAAAAAGAATAAGTTACATTCACATTCTTTAAAGTTTTAAAAAATATACTCTCACACTTTTGACATAATAACACTAACATCTCTTCTAATATAATTAAAGTGACTAAAAGTAATGTAAACGGTATGTAAATATTGAAATAATTAAAAATAGATCACAATAATATCATTTATTTATTATTTAACTAACGAAATATTGATAAAAAAAAAGAAATTAATTGTTATGTGAATTAAAATTTATGTCATTATGTTAACAATATATAGCTAATCGTAATTTCTCAAACTTTAGGGGAGGTGGGTATAATTTAACCTTTTAAAAACTAGATGTATTGATCTTCATGGTGGAGCTTGATCCTTAAGACTTATCATCAAAATTATAGTGTATTCAAGATAGTGAAAAAATAAGGAAATTCATAAAAAAA
Organism: Camellia sinensis; assembly: GCF_055761805.1. Taxonomy (NCBI): domain Eukaryota; kingdom Viridiplantae; phylum Streptophyta; class Magnoliopsida; order Ericales; family Theaceae; genus Camellia; species Camellia sinensis. Next base: position 36,300,297 of record NC_138969.1, on the reverse strand, counting down.
TGAACTTAAAAAATATTTTTAAAAAACGACATATATATTTAAAAATTAATTATAAAATCACAGAATGAAAAAGGTCAGCCAACTTCATGTAACTCTCCAAGTAATTTCTTTAAACTGAATTGCTGATCCACATAACTACACAAATCATTGGTCAATTAAATTATTAATTAACCAACCCATCTTCTATATACACCACCACCATTAAATCACTAACAATAATAAATAATAATTCTATAAATCATTTTTTTATATAAAAATTATTAAACTACAAAAGAAGACAAAGAACAAGATCAACAACTTTGACCACCACCTGAGGAAGTGCTCCTCCGCCTCTTCACCGGAAAAACACGGTGGAAACCACCGTGCGCCGCCAACCGCCGCCACTCCTCCTCCTCCACCACCACCCCATCAGCAAATTCAATCTGTTGGACAGAAGAAGCATCAAAGAAGCAACTATCGGAGAATCCTCCGGCGAAGGTCCGGCAGGGCGGCTTGGCCTTGCGGCGGCCAGCACCGACGGGGACGTTGCGGAGGGCCCCACCGGCGGTCCAGTACCGCTGGCAGCCTTTGCAGAAGTGTCTAGGTTGATTAACATTGTAGTTGTTGAAATAACAAAACTTGGTTTCCATGGATTTGCACCTAGGACATGGTATGATCTTGTCTGGTCTCTTGTCTGTTATTGTTTGATCATGATGATGATCATCATCAGCTTTGTTTGGATGATCATCTTTTGTTGTTTGTTGTTGTTGTTGTTGTTGTTGTTGTTGTTGTTGTTGTCTGATTTGTACTGCAATTGTTGTGCCAAATAGCTTGATGCCTTGTGCTCCTCCATGATGAACATCAGCCATGGAGAGAGAGAGAGAGAAAGAGAGAGAGAAAGAGAGAGAGATTGGTGTGTTTGAGAGAGAGAGAGAGAAAATGTTGATGGTTTTGATGGGGAGAGGTCAAGGAGATGCTTCTATATAGGGCTGTGTACATGTATGAATAGGTGATTGGAAAAAGTTATACAGTTGGAAAAAGTATTTTCTATACAGTTGGAAAAAAGTAATTATCAAAAAATGAAATGTGATACAGTCTAAATTCAATTTATATATTTATTTTAGATAATGATTGAAAAATAAAATATACATACATAAAATACATCAAGATATTTTTTAATATAAAGATATAATAATAATGATATATATAATCATTTTTTATACAATATAATATGACTCATATTAATAAATATGACTTACTCAATTGCGTCTAAAACGGTAAAAATAAGATAAGAAAAATGATTAAATAATCAACTAGTGAAAGTTTAAATATTGTAATAGTGATAAAGATTGCTCACCTTAAATATTGATTGATGGTATCGTAATTATATATTCAATATTATTTGATTGACGCATTAGTCTAGTAAATGATTCTGTATAAAAATGCTTAAAATTCTGATAATAGACTTTTACATATTAATTATTGATTTGTTTATAAACCAATTAAATTAAGGTCCAATTTCTATCCCGTAAATACAGATAAATTTAAAAATCATATATTAAAAATATCTAATATTAAAATTTTATAATAATTTATTAATAAGTAGTGATAAAAAGAGGAAAAAGTACATAGGAAAAAAGTGCAAGTGGATATGGAAAATGTGAGAGATCCGCAAAGCAAAGAACAAAAGAAAAGGAGGTGTGGTGTGTGGGGATGCGTTAAAAAGTTGATGCTGAGCTTTTTGTCCACATCATTACGCCACGTCATCAACAAGCAGCCTAGTTGGAGAATTCGGATCCTCGGCCGCCTTTCTCGGCGGCCGTTCCCAGCAGTCCCCCAAAACGACGTCGTTTTGGGGATTTTTTGATTTTTTGATTTTTTTCTTTCTTCTTTCTTCTTCGTAGACCAGAGCAGAGGGGAGGGGAGGGGAGGGGAGGGGAGGGGAAGAAGAGAAAGAGAGGAAGGGGAGGGGAGGGGGTCTCGCCGTCGCAGGTCGTCCGATCGTCGCCTTGCCTCGCCTCGCCTCCGCCGTCGCAGGTCATCCAGCCGTCCGATCGTCGCCTCGCCTCCGTCTCCGGCCCGCCTCCGCCTCCTCCTCCTCCTCCTCCTCCCCCGGTGATTATGGCCCCCTCCAGTCTGGCCCACCGGCGGCTCCCCTCCCCTCCCCTTCTCTCTCTTCTTCCCCTCCCCTCCCCTCTGGTTTGTTCGAACGAGGAAGAAGAACGAAAAAAAAAAATCAAAAAAACCCCAAAACGACGTCGTTTTGGGGGGCTGCTGGGACGACCGCCGAGAAGAGCGGCCGAGAATCCGGACTCCTAGTTGGAAGGGGGTGTTTGGTGGAATTTTTTTAAGTCAACTTATGACTTCTAATTTTTAAAAAGTTATTTTAGACTATTTGGTTAAACTTATTTCAAACAGTTTCTGATTCTAACAACTTATTTTAAGTCAAAAAAATTAATTCTGAAAAACTACTTACCCCTTGCTTCTGATTGTCAGCTTCTACTGTGGACATGTTAATTCACGACTATATTTTTAGATTTTTTTATTTTTTATTTTTTAAAAAATTAAAAAAAGACCCAAATGGACTATAGAATATTATTATTATTATTTATGAGAAATGTAGACAAATAGTGAATAATAAAAATAAAAGTTAATTGAAAAAGTAACTTCACAGCTTATTTAACAAATACTACTCAGTAACTTAAATCTATAATCTAACAGTTATACCAAACAAATTAACAACTTTTAATTAAAATCATAATTTATAATCTATTAAATTATAATTTACAATTTGTTCTAACAATTATACCAAATTGGACCAAAGTTCCCCTATGCTGTTGAGAAAGCGGTGGGTGGAAGAAGCATATAAGAAGAGGAGAGATAAGGCTAAATAAAAGTTTCCCTTTTATATTTTATTTGAAAAATCTTTTCATGTGTGTACTCCATTTTGCTTTTGTTGTTTAGATATGTAATATAATAAGATAAGGTTGGAAAAATTTTATAATACATGCAAAAAAAGAGAAAAATAGAATATGAATATTTTATTGTGTATTATCTATAGTGTCCAAAAATAACATCATTTTGGAGTTAAATTAAAAACAAAAACAAAAAAGAATTCTAGTCCTTTCATCTTCTCCTTTCTCCCCCTCAAACATATCATTTACACTACAGGGAAATCGAAATACAAAAAAATGAGTAAAAAACACTCTCAACTACGATATTTTGTAATATTTTATTATGACATCATTATGATGTTAGTTATGACACTATAACATATAAGAATTTTATAAATCAATTTTTTTTGTCTTTAAAAGTATAAATTTTGTTGAAAAAAATATTTAGAGATTAATTTCAGTTGTCGCGAGAACAGTCGCAAAAATATCATCCTCAAAAATATTAGTAATTCATCATGTCTAATTTTGTCGCTAAAAATAAAATAATAACATTTTTTACGACAAAAAGATTATTTTATCCCTAAATTTGTCTCTAAAACATTAATTTTTTGTAATGTGACTTAATAATGAGCAGGGATAGAATTAGAATTTCATCATCGGAGGGATCAAAAGACAAATAAATTTTTTTACCATATACATAAACACTCATGTATGTACAATATGATATATAAATTGTATATATACACATTAAAAAAAAATCAAATACCATAGAAGTAATTTCTAATAGGATGAAAAAGTTTTTTTGGTGCAAAATAAAAAGAGAATACAAGATGGGATAAGAATGAGATATATATTTTTTATATTGGGAGTCATTTTATATGTAAAATGAGACATATATTTTTAAAATGCCATAACAAATCGTATTTTTGACAAAAACAGAGGGCCATGGCCCTCCATAGTGTTCTCCTAGTTCTGTCCCTAATAATGATTTATATTTGTTACCCAAAAGACAACCTAAGAGGATGGGTGAATTAAGTTTTTACAGTTAAAATTAATAATACCCTAATAAAAATTATGACTAGCATAATAGATAAATATAATTAATGAAATAAAAATAATTATAACAAGTGTTTTAACAACTATGTCAATTAATGATTTTAGCACAGTAAAAATGTGAAATATAGTTATGGCAATTTAAAATAAAATAAAGAGATAAGGGAGAGAGAGGCAAACAAATTTATAGTCTTTTCCGTGATTTTTTAATTTTGGACAATCCATCTTCATATGTCTAGGATTTTTGCACTCATAGCAAATAATAGGTTCTTTCTTGTTATCTTTGTTGTACTCCTTTTTGAAAGGTCTTCTTTTTCCATAATTGTTTTTCTTGAAGTGCTTTTTGAGATTTCTACTAAACATGGCATAACTTTCATTCTCCCTGGAGTTTTCATGTTCTTCTTTATTTGATGATGCTTTAAATGCAATTTCACTTTTCTTTTTGTCTTCAACATCCTCATGTCCTTTCATGGTGATCTCATGAGTCAGAAGGGATCCATAAGCTCATCCAATCCAAGTGTGAAGAGATTTTTGGCTTCTTTAATGGCGGTGACCTTTGCTTCTCAATTCTTTGGTAGACACTTAAGAATTTTTTTGTAACAACCATCGTCATTGTTTACCGATAACTACCGATTACTGCTAAACTGAGACTGATTGTGATTATAACTGAAGTAATTGAACTGATTGAAATACTGAACTGACTGACTGAAATTTGAAACTGATTGATTGACTGTATCTGTTTAAATGCATTTGCTATCTGTTGATTGTTAATTGATCTGTTCGTGTTTTTATGTTTAAATTGCGAATTGAAAACCTTATCGGCGGCCGAATTTAAAATTGATTGATGATTTGTGATCGTTAGAATTAATAGAATTTTATGGCATATTCATCTGAAAACTGGTTAGGTATGATTAAATTAGATTAAATATTGATAAATTGCATAATTGGCCTTATTTACATTGGTGCCACCTAGTGGCCCACTACTTGGACTATTGTTGAGCCTTATTACACTCTATACAAAACATTTTCATCAGCCTTTCCTTGTCTCAACCGACCAAGAGAGAGAGGGAGAGAATTGATTTGTTCTTGAGAGAATTGCTTGGAAATTAGGAAGATTAAAGGAGTTCTCGCAACATTGAGCCTCCATACCTCTAATTCAAGACTTAGGTAAGGAAATTCAACCTTTTGTTGTTGTGTTTATGAATGTTCATCCATGGTTCTTGTGTTCTTAGTGATCTAAGCCTAGAACTAGCTCAAGTTGTTGAATTAAGAGCTCATTCCATGCATGCATGCCTATATTGTTGAATTTTGAGTTGATTTTATGGAGAATTGTCACATGCATTCTCATGGTTATGTTAAGTCCATGTTTTCATCTTGTTTTTATAAGAGTTAGCTCATTAGAGCATGAAATTGAAGCTTTGAAATGGTTTAAATTCATGCATGTTTGCATGTTTTTTATGTTCATGAAAATTTGGTTCGAATTGAGTTGTTTGAAACACCCTTGGGCTTTGATTTTACAATTGAGCTTTGGAATCATGTTTAAGTATGAGTTTTGATGTCTTTTTTGGAAAATTGGCCCAAGATGATCGAAATTTATGGTTTAAAACTTGGTTTTGAGCTTGAGGTTCAAATCTGGAATTTCTAGAATTTGGACTCACGCTCGAGCGGGGTAACTGGCACTCGAGCGTGGAAATCGTGCTCCCAGCATTTTTTGTTCTATTTTGAAGTTCGCTCGAGCGGAAGAATTGACGCTCGAGTGGGACATTGTGTCATATGCTCGAGCGGGTGTCGAGCGCCCAATCGAACGTGTTTTTCACCTATCCAGCACTTTTGACTGTTTTGCAGAACGCTCGAGCGGGTAATTCTACGCTCGAGCGGAAACCTTTGTCTGCATGTCCGCTCGAGCGAAGTAACCTACGCTCGAGCGTGACCCCTGTTTTCTGAAGCTTCTGAAAATGTTTTTAAAGTGCATCTTTGCATCCTCATCTCATCCTAGGCATTATTAGGCCTAGTTTAAGGCATCTTAATGAGAATATAAATGTAGAACACACCGAGGCAAATTAGCGATTAAGTTGTATCTTTCCCAACTGTGTAGCTTAGTGTGTGTTCAATCTGTAAACTGTGTAGGGTTGGCGACTGGGGACACGCTCTAGCTTTACTGTAGCTCGGAACTCTGTGAGCAACAACTGTGTAAAGATATGTTCAAAATGATTATCTCCTGAACAATTGAACTGTACTGCTTTCTGAACTGATACTATTAATTGAATGAATGTATGTCCTATATTCTGAACTGTATTGTGGCATCCTTAGCAACTACTGTTTACTGTTACTGTTACAGAGATCTCTGTCGGTTCCCTTGTTGGAACCACTACTGTTACTGATTGATGGCCATCATTTACTGTTCGGTCTTTTAAGACCTACTGTTTACTGTACTGTTATGCTAATGGATGTACCACATATGACTGAATGACTGATATACTGAATTAACGAACTGTTTTCATTACTGTAAGGACATTCATTCTTAACCCCTTTACGCATTGTGTTATTCACTGGGCTTTAGCTCACTGCTCATATATATATGTAGGTGTACAGGCACCCGACCGTGGTTAGAAGCGTCGGGGTAAGCTCCAGTTTTGTCAAGCCAACCACTATGCCTCACTGCGAGATTCCGAGCCTGTCAAGCTATGGCTTAGGGGTGTTTTTAATTTCCCCGTCTATCTCTGTTTCTGATTTGTATGACTGTATAGACTGTTACGGTACTGTTTAATAGGGATTAGGTCCCTGAACTGAATGATTGTATATATGTACATACAGTTTCGTCTGACTGTATATATTTGAATGAAAAGTCTTTTTGCATACAGACTGTCACAGCTCATTGGACACTGTTTATTTAGTGTTTTGGCTTCCGCCAGCCCCTGTACTCTGTATTACTGTATTACTATTAAGCAGGCCTTCGGTAATCTTGGATTACTGGCCGGTTACGGTGCTAAACCTATAGGGGCGAGTTTGGGTCGTGACATTTTCTTACTAACTCACTGTTAGTATAAATTTTGCTAAGAGATTTCAAAGAGTTTACAATTTCAGTAAATCTAGTAAACATACTTGAAATAGATTCATTAGAGTTCATTTTAAACAATTCATAACTATGAACAATCATATCAATACGAGATTCCTTCACTTGGTTTGTACCTTCATACGTTACCTCAAGTTTGTCCCAAATTTCTTTTGCCGAATCCCAACTTGAAATTCTATTATACTCCTTAGAGTCTAATTCACAAACAAGGGTGAGTTTGGCTTTAGCATTGGCTTGCAATAATTTATGATCTCTCTCATTACATTCATCTTCAGTTTTAGGTACACTAATATTGTCTACTAATTTGGTAGGAATTTTTGGATCTTTGGTGACAATAATCCACATGGCATAATCAGTGGCTTGTATGTATAGGGTCATCTTATCCTTCCAATGACTATAGTTGTTTCCGTCAAACAATGGTGACCTATTTGTGGCTTGTCCTTCAGCTAAGGTTGCCATGGATCGAAACTCCTAGATGGTTAAATCTAAAACAAGAGTATAGGCTTTGATACCAATTGTTACCCAAAAGACAACCTAAGAGGGGGTGAATTAGGTTTTTACAATTAAAATTAATAATACCCTAATAAAAATTATGACTAGCACAATAGATAAATATAATTAATGAAATAAAAATAATTAAAACAAGTGTCTTAAGAACTATGTCAGTTAATGATTTTAGCATCGTAAAAATGTGATATATAGCTATGGCAATTTAAAATAAAATAAAGAGATAAAGGAAAGTGAGGCAAACAAATTTATAGTGGTTCGGTTTCAACTCGGCCTACGTCCACTCCTCAAGCTTCACTTGAGATTTTTCACTATCTTCTAACTTCACAGGGGTGCTAGCAACCTATTTACAAATGGAGCAATTCTCCACGAATTTTACACAGACTTCACAAGTCCAAACCTTTGCAAATCTTAGGTGATTCACAATCACTCTCAAGATTTTAAGAGCACAGTGTTTGCAACACTTTTACAAGATGAAATGGTATTTTTGTTTTCAAAGAAAGCTTACAATAAATATCTCTCAAAGATAGATATATAAAATGAAATTTTAATTTTTCTGTAAATCTTACACAGGAAAGATGAGCTTAATGTTATAAGGCTCAGTGTATAATTTCTGATAATAGATGTGAGTGATTATAGATCAAAGAATATTTTCAGATTTTTTGTAACTTGTTTACATTAGATGCTTTGGTATATATAATGAAAATTATAACCGTTTATAGCTGTTATAGTCATTTGAATTTATAGCCGTTTATAGCCGTTGTACTTTCATTATTACCAATTTGAATATCTTCCACTCCATCATTACAAATTTGAATATCTTCCACTTGAACCTTTTGAACTTTTTGAATATAGCCGTTTATAACTGTTGTACTTCCATCATTACTAATTTGAATATCTTCCACTCCATTATTACTAATTTGAATATCTTCCACTTGCACCTTTTGAACTGCTGCAGTGCTAGGCTGTTTGAACCTTTGTTTTCGGCTGTTTGAACTCCTGATTTAATCAAATATTAAATACATTCTAACAACATTTAGGACAAAGGTTTAAGTGAGAAATAATAGACAAAATAAATTTTGATTCTATTTTTCTTTTTCAAATAAATTAAAATATAATCATCAAAATAAATTTTGGATTCTATTTTTCTCTTTCAAATAAATTAAAACATAATTGAATAAATCATCAAAATAAATAAGTCTAATAATATTGTTATTATGGTTATGATTGAAAAGATCTCTCATTATGTTTTAAGGAGCTCCCATTATAATCTTTTTTGTTATGATTGAAAGTGGAGTGTTTGTAACACAAAATGGCAGTGGTGCAATTCGGGCGGGTTCGTCGGGTTGGAAGGTTGTTCAAGCCCAATTCAAGTTGTGCTGAGATTTGTCCAAGCCCCCCCAAGCCCGAATTGTAACCCAAGGTTGTCTGTCCAAGCCCGACTCGAGCTAAACCTGAATTGCCCAAGTTGCTTGAATTGCCCGAGTTGTAAATGAATTTCAGTTTTTTTTTTAAAATTTTTATTATTTTTTTATTATAGAAAATCATTAATACCATCAAAATAAATAATTTATATAATATAAGAGAGATGCCACTATAGTAGTCTTAATAATTTATGAGTGAAAATAAAAAGAAAAAAGTAAGATTTTATGTTATTTGTATATATAATATATATTCAATATGATTTAATAACATAAATTACTTTAATATTATGTAATGACTAATAATTTATATTTATATTTAATATTTTTATATATCTATATATGTATAATTCGGGTTTCGGATTGTTCGGGTTGTTTGACATCTTTGCCCAAGCCCGTCCAAATTTAATTCGAGCTTTTGAATTTTTGCCCAAACCCATACCAAATTTGAAAATATTTTGTCCAAGTCTTAAAAAAATTTAAACTGGGCTCGAGTTGCTCGGGTTGAGCCCGCCCAAGTTGCACCCCTACAAAATGGTATCAACATTAGAAAATGTAATACTTGCATATGAAATGCCAATTTTTGAAGATGTGTATTGTAAAATCTTCCATAAAATTAACATTGGCACGTCGGCCATGTTTGTTTTAATCTGAAGGTTATTTTAGGTTGGATTAGTTATTCTGTAAGCTTCTATAAAAGTATATTTAGCTGAAAAAAATGTTATGATACTCTTCAAGGATGAGATTAACATTCTCAGGAGGTTGAATTATTAAGATTAAACTGCAGCCCTATGATTAATAAGATTAATTAACATTGTCCTATCATAGTCTCGTGTTTTAAATTTTAATGATGATGTTGAAATTCTTTCTTTTTCATGTTGCTTGTGCATCTCATTAAGTTAAGGAAAGAATTGAGAACTTAGGGGTTGTTTGGGGTGTTTTAAATAAATGCACCTTTTGTCTTTTTGGACTAAAAAATTGAGGAAGAAAATATGGATGTTTGGGTTAACTTTTTGACTTTTTATGAAAAAATGTGTAATAAAAAATTGTAAAAATTGATTTGTAGGGAAAAATTAGGATTGGGAGTTGTGCAGCCGTAATTGTTGACTTTTGGTGAATAAAGTTAACTTTTTGACTTTTTGAATAACTTTTTGACTTTTTGACTTTTTTGCAATATGTCAAACTTGACCTTAGTTTTGTCTTTAATAACCTAACCCTCCTTCTTTGTCTGTTGATAAATCACGTATTAATTTGTGAATTGAGTAAAAACAAGTTAAATTCGCAAATTTAATCACCGTTTATCACTTTTTACTTGGAAATTTGTGATTGATTCTTTTTTTTTTTTTTTGAAATATTGTTAAGTAATTAATGAATAATTTTTCTAATTAAGTGCATATAATCCGATTACAACATTGAAGTACACATAATTTGATCATAAAATTAAAAAGTTTTGTTTGATTTTGTAATCAAATTATGTGCACTTAGATTACATTTGAGCTTATATTGTTTTTGTTTTTATTTTTTTACCACGCTCTTTTTCCTTGGTTAACACGGTTCTTTTATGTGTACTTAAAACTCTGTTTTTGGGATACTTTATTGTCATAAAATTCTTGATGGTGCTCTCTTTATCTTTATTCCTAATGCAAATAAGACTTTTCATGTCTCTTTACAACCCATAATTCCAACCCACTTCAGTATGAGTGTGAATGTGAGTGTGAGAGGTACAAGAAAACTTTATGTTTGTAATATGATCAAGATACAAAGCATAGGGTTAATCTTGCAATTTCCTTTCTACCACATTGAGAGAAGAAAAGAATAATGAAAAAGTAAAATACTTATTCACATATCTTGAGACAGTTACGCCAATTAGACTACAGCAATGATTTAGAGTATTAGTTTTGGTGCTCTAATAAATTACTAATGACATGACTAAAAAAAATAAAAAATAAAAAAACAAATCAAGACTGAAACATCACATCACAATGAATGGGATCTACTGCCAACTCATTAGAACTGACTTTAAAACTCAAGAATTAAAATTCCAAAGTATTTTTCATTAGATTATGTGCGGATGAGCTAGCTTGTTCCTCCTTTGGGTAGGATAAAAGAGGTGGGAAGTGCTAGAAAAACAAATAAATAAACCTTTTTTGTTGTTTGTTTTGTAAAGAAAAGTGTACACTTAAATTTTCTTTACAACCTATATTAGCAAGATAAATTAATTTTTGTATTTTAATAAAAACTTTAATAATTTTTTTTCTCGTAAAAGTATCCAGCAGTTGTTTCATTTCCCAATTAATGATGATAATTATCCTAACCTTGCGTGACTCTGTAGTCCTTACCCGATAGGAAAACGAGGAGGAAACGCTTTTCCCACCCCATTTTTCTCATCCCTTCTATAATTATATTAGTCATATAATTTTTATATCTATTATATATCTATGTATAATATAAGAGGGATTCTACTTACACCACAAAAAGAACTTATTACACCCTTCAATTTTGATTTTTTTATCACAATAGTATCCTTTTGGGTAAAATTACCAATTGATCCCTAAACCCTAAAAATTGAACAACAATTTCTCACCCCACACACCACCCCGCACTCTCTTTTCTATACTCTTCTCTCACCTTCGACAGTCTTCCCCTACTGTTCGCCCATCTCTTGCAATTGACCCGCAACTCCTCCCTCACTAGCGTCCTCCTCCACCACTATCTCCTTTTGACTTCTCTCACAACCGCCATTTTTGACCACCTTAACCCCTCACTTCTTCCACTGCGATCGTCTTCCTAGACGTCCTCTACCATTATGACTTCTCATCTACCATTTTCCTTCACTGTCTCATCTCTCATTCCAACCCTATTTTTTGCCGTTATTCTCCTCCCAGCGATGACCTGTCTTTGTCTTGAACCACCCCACGAATTCCTCATACCCTTTGCAATCGCACACGCTAGAGAGAGAGAGAGAGAGAGAGAGAGAGAGAGAGAGAGAGAAAGAGAGAAGTTTTAGATCTAGGGTTTGTCAAAGAAGAAGAAGAGAGGGTGGGGCCGCGATTCATATGGAATGAGGGATGGTGCGTAGGTGGTGGAAGGGCTGGACGGCGGTTCTAGAGAGGAGGAGGGACAATGAGAAGAAAGAAGAGGGGTGTGGCAAAGTTGTCAGAGGTGGAGGACAGTTAGCCGATTGTGATACTGAGTGATGGTGAAGGATAACTGGCAGTGGTAGTGAAGGTGAAAGAGATATTGGTAGGAGGTGATGGGATGAAATTAGGGTTTTAAATGTGAATGGGTGTCGGTAACTAAAAAAAAAATGTGAATGGGTGTAAAGAGAGAATGAATTGGTAGGGATGAAGATATATTGGGAATTATGAATAGTATAATGAGATAAAGGTAGTGTAATAAGAAATAGTGTATAAAGAGACAAATATGTGATGTAAGTAGAATTACCCGTGGTGTAATTTGTTATAATTAATCAAAGTAAATTTATCTCATTTTTACCCTTGTATCTCGCATTTGTATTTTTTTTTAGCTCAAATTATTTATCACTCTCTATCACTTACATCTTATATCATCATTTGTTGGAAATTATCCCGGCCTTCTCCACTCTCGCCTACCTTGACCACTTGCCTAATTTTTTTTCACTTTGACAAGAAATAGGACAAGAACAAGACACCACAAAGCCGGCCAGCCTCACCCCATTCTCATTCCAATTTCCTTACATCTTTCATACAAAATTTTCATTTTAACCAAACACATACAAAAGGAATAAAATAATAATAATTTGAAAATTAATTTTATTTTCATGGGTTCTTTCACTTCACTTTCTATTGCTTCTTCTTTTCATCATATTTTTCACTTTAATCAAACCTAACAAAGCCAATGCATAAGTAACTGAAAAAAGGGGGGAAAAAAAAAACGTGGGCCAGATTAAGATATTTTGTGATAAAACAGTATAGGCTTGATCCTCAATCTAGATGCTTGTTATGCTTAATGGTATTCCCCCTTTTTTTTTCAAAAAAAAAAAACAATAATTTTAACTTTTTTTAAAAATGTCTAAAGTCTTTCTTGTCAGCCATCTTTGGCTTTGATGATGACTTTGGTTGTTGTTGCCTTTTTTCATAGTGGTTGTGGTCCAGGTAGGTTTCGGTTGCAAGATTGCAAAATATGCAAATGCAAAGTTGAGTTTTGATATGAAATTTACTTTATTCAAGGAATCTTATATAATTAATCAATACTAAAGTAGCCTCATTTCCAACACCTTTTTTCCAATATCAATACATTATCTACACACAGAAGCATTTCCCTTTCTTTTAGTTGGAAAAGAGAGATGCACTACTCTTTAGGATTCTTTTTGTGGCTTCTTTTGAATAAAAAAATAATAATTAAAAAATTAAGATATATGAAAAAGAAAGTGATTTGTGATCATTCCATTGATTATTTAAATGGGTTGGCCCCTTATTATTAAGTAAGAGTTTAAATGACAAAATTGTCCTCTTCTTTAATGTAAGGGTATACAAATTATTATTTTTTAAATAATGATATTCAAACTTCATTTTTAATCTCTTACACTTTGTGTGAGAATCTAAAAGATAATAAATAGATTGTGAGAAACTTAAGGTGGAGTGGTAAAATCATTGCTCATGTTCAAAGAAATTATTTTTTCAATTGTGACTTTGTGCAATGTTATTTATTCATTTTTTATTTGTTTGGGAATTCACACTTCTCTCATAAAGGTATAGAAAGATCAACATTTTCCTATAAGAGATAAGTGCACGACATTAACAGCATCATTATCTTTTTTCCAAATGATAAGTAACCCTAACCCACTAATCTAATGCCTCAAGCACTAAATTTCTAACTTCTTCAAGTTAAAGCTGGTTCGAGGGTAGAGTAGACTTCTAGGTGGTTTTTCTTTTGAGTAGATGTTCATCTTTGGATCCGGCAATAACATAGTTATTTGAATAATGAATACCACTAAACCAACAAGTGGTAGAATATATAGGTCCCTATGTGAAATTTGTTAGATACTTTGCCAAAAAAATATATATTTATTAAGTCCTAAGTTTTTGGTTATGGATAAGCATAAAGGGAGGCATCATAGCCTCCAATGGTAGGGGCAACATTGTCTTTTAACAAAAACGAGGTACCCTAATTGTTAAGAAAGAGGGGTGCCCCAATGACTACCTTACATTGTTAATTAACTAAAATATAAACAAATACTAGTAAATGGGGTGGGTTGGAAAGTAGCATGTTGCTTCTTGTTGTGACCCATCATCAACTTGCTTTAATTTAATCACCAAGAAAAAAAAGGCAAGAAAGTCTTACCTTTTCTTGTTTATTTTATTTAATAACTTCTTCCAATCAAAGCATGTTGGAGATTTTGCTCTGCCAGCTCACCCAAGAAAGATAACCATAAACTAAACTACAAAAAGGTTTAATTGAGACAGGGTCATCCATTGTAGATATGCATGCAGTCTTGTAGTGAAAGTACTTTTCTTGTTTATTTCTTTTTTGTGAACATTACTACATGTGGTTTCTTGGGGCATTAAGTGGTTTAGTTGGTCAACTTACAAGGACTAAAAAAGAAAAATGTCACTTGTTTGTACTTTCACTATACTTTTGTTTGGAGAAAAAAAGAAAAAACAAAACAAAACAAAATAAAAAAAAAAAACAAAACTTTGCTAGCTAATTGGCATATGGAAATCTTGTGTCAATTTTTCTAACCAACATAATTATTCGGTGCAAGGAAAAAAAATCAATACAACAATGATACTACTTAATTATTGACATGTAAATTGTCTAATAACCTCTCACCATGTAAGCCACTATGTATATGTGGCCGTTAGTGAATCATTTTGAAATTGGTAGTTATCACTGACATGTGAAATTACTATCCGATAACACATCATCATGCAGGCCACTATGTATGTGTGACAATTATTGAACAATCTTTAAATAGGTAATAATATCTACATAGTGGGATTCACTATACCATATAAAATTTTATTATTAGTTGGTAATACCATATATTAATGATAATGTGGTATAATTATCAGTTCTCTTATAGGTTGAGTATTTGATAGGAGATATTTTTTTAGTAAATACCCCTGCACGTTAACATAGTACTAATCAATTAGAGCACTAGTCATTGATAGATGAAGTTAACTTGACCTACCTTAGTCAATGAATAATAAGAGATAAGGTCGATCTCATCTATTCGTTTTTTGCACAACTTCATTAGTCAACAACACTATATATGCATATCATGGTGGTACTTCGAAATTATCAAATAATCTACCTTTGGCTAGGCCTTGATTGTATATGGTCAGGCCAATTTGCATGAGAGACAAATTGAGTTCTCAACATTGATCCCTATAGGGGACAAATCTTATACCTTGTCCTACATTGTTCTGCTCAAACCATCATATGCCTTACATATGAGAGGAAGGTGATGTGAAATTTCACACATTGGCCTATTATTCAAAGTTGTTGTTCAAGGTCATCACCATGACCAATCATAATCTCAGAGGTTTTGTGTTCAAATTTTCAGCTCATCTCGGCACTTGTGATTAGGGTTGTAAAACGAGTCAAGTCATTGGAATTCAACTCGTGTTTGATTTATTAAAAATCAATAAATAACTTGAACAAATTTGAAATTAAGTTTTCAAATTGAACTTTAAACAATTAAATAGACATCATCAAAAAGGTAAGCAACTTGAGCGGCCCGATTAAAACTCATTTTAGTTCAACTATAAACAAACCAAGTATAAACACATTTTGAAACTCGTTATGTTTTTCAAATCATACTTTAGCAATCTATTACTCAGCTTGATTTAGGTCGTTTATAATCTTACTTGTGACTTGTGGGCTGTAAGTATTTGATAGTTTACTTTGCAGTGACGGATCCCAAGTGACTTGACCTTAAAGGGTTCCTTGTTAAAAAAAAAAAAAATACATAACATCTTTATATGCCATGACCATTATTGAGGTATTAATTAAACTAATTTATAGGATCCGCATCATTTTAAGGAAAATCCCAACTCAACAACTGTATCAAAAGTGAAAGCACATTACCTAACTAAATGGGAAGAAAAAAAATCATAATATTCATCAAATAAATGTTCTGTTGGAAGAACAACATTGTCTGTACTGTTTTTTTTTTTTTTTGTTAAATATAAATTTGCTAACTTTACGGTTAATCAAAGTGGTCTACTCAAACCCACTAGCCAATTTAGAATTCCTATGAAGAAAATTGCTGGATTTGTAATGATTAATTAGTTGATTCTATCCAAATTGTGTATATAAACACACACTTGGTTTTTATAATATGAAAATTGTTATAGTTACTACATTGTTTGATGCACATTTCATTATATTAATCCAAGCTAGAACAAAATAAACATATAAAAAGATTATGTGGTTCTATTGTACGCCCATGTTCACAGATGAAGAATGATGAAAGAGATTTATTACGAAAGTAGAGATTATAATGAGCTGGCTTTCTCTCAACGACCCTATATTATAGAAACTCTCATTATCATAAATCTTAGAACTCTAAAATAACTCCTTAAATACAAAGATCCGAAAAGTAGAAAAACGAGTTAGAATAGATCCAAATTACAAGTGTTGGGTTAGATCATTTACCCAATAATCAGGTTGTGCGAATAACCAACAAATAGTAAGTATGATACAAGAAGCACAATCACAAATGGGTTTCAGAGTAACCATGTGACATATGAGTGAGACAATACTGAGTAATAAGAGATAACTCAATTAATATACTTTACGCTTCCTCATTTATTATTAATGTTACGTAAATAATGTCATCCGTTACTCCAAGACTATCTAATATTTTTTTACTCAGAATAAACTATTGTGCATATATATATATATATATAAAACTAGACTAGAAAAACAAAGCTAGAACCAGCTGGTCAACTCAATATAAAGTTTCTTCATTAATAAAATAATTATTTTTTCCCTTTATTCTTGCTTAGAAACAAATGATGTAATAAATTTCTATGCCCTTAGCAAATGGCACATAATACAATAATCAAAATAATAATAATCTACCAATATATTATTAAAGGCCAACAATCTTGAAAGATTCTTGAGAATTGTCTTATTAATTTCTTAAGTTCCATTTGCATTGATAATGATGCAAATGAAAATAAAGATTGAAAGAAACATTTCAAACTTACCAAACAAGCCTAGTTTTTTTCGTTTTTCCTCCAAGTCCAGTTGGTCTACTTAATTAAATTGACAACTATTTGGATTCACATTGAATAGAAGAATTTGATTAAAAGTTACTTTAAACAAAAGTCTTAACAACTTTAGTAAGCTAGCATTTCCATGTTTAGATTGTAGAAAAGGGTGACATGGGTAACAACATGGATGATGTCCACACACACCCAAAAAAAAAACAAAAAAAAAAGTAGAAGAAGCAACCTTCTCCCATCACTGCAAGGTCTGAGAAGAATTAACGCCCATGATTTTATTCTTACATGCAAAGAAATTATTTTTGTATTTCAAAATCATGATGTGTTGGGATAGTGTAAATCCTTATAAGTATTGAACATTAATGACTCGACCGTGGATCCAATTATGCATGAGAGACCCTTGTCCAAAGGAGGGGTTCGAAGGGCCAGACCTTGATCTAAATTTTAGAGTAAAGATATTTCTACTATTATCTCATTTGGGAGCTATTATATTATTTTTATTTTTTATTTATATGCATGTATTCATAGTTGAGGGAGGTAATTATCTCTTGTAATTTTTTTTTATCGTAGTAAAAATTGCAATAGTTATACACGGACGCCTAATTTGAAATGATTCACATAAATGTTATGCTCTTTATGTGTACATAAAATTTATCTTTCTTATACTTTAGTTCCTTTTGTTTTTCACATTTTACTGATCTCGGTTAAGTGTATGCACGTGTCAAAATCGAGCAGCCTAACCATTAGGCCAAGAAAAAAATCAAAGAAAAGTGATCACATGATACATAATTATATGTATATATATATATATATATTAGTCTTGAGTGATATGCTGCTATTATTCTAGCAGAAGGTACAACCTACTTTTAAAAAGGGAAATAACGAAAGTTTAAATAGATAATTTAAGATGCAGGAAAAAAATTATAAAATTAACTTTTAGTGTTGAAAAGTTTATTATTAAAATTCTCCCTTTTAAAAACAGCTTCAACATCTATAATGGTTTAATTCTAGCATGAGTTGAATATGTGGTTTGAACAATTCTATGCATTATCAATATGCATAAGGATCTGAGAGTGTTTTCTAGGGAAAAAAGATTTATTATCAGTGGAAAGAGAAACCATTGAATTTAAAAAATAGGAAAAAGAACATTGAACTCAGAAAAGTTTAACCATTACTACTTCACTTCTCAGGCATTATGTATAAATAACTGCCTCTAATTGAATACATGGGGGTGGAGCTCATACATTAATACAATGTATACAACATAAATGGCATAGAAGCAAATAAACTCATCAAGTTACAAGAACAAAAAAAAGCCCTAGAAATTAATCACAGAGAGGAACTGAGATTATTCACATATACATAACAGGCCCCTCCCCAAACTTTAGAAAATTAAGGATTACAAGAAAATGGAATCGCATTCGCATGGTGTGACAAGATAGCGTTCAAGGGAAATCAGGTGTCACTCCAATCTTCACCATCATCGCTCCCAACAGCCTGATAAGTATTTAAACAAAAATTTAAGAGATGATAAGCAATTGCAAAGTAACAAGAAAACGGAGAGGAAAAAAAGAAAAGAAAGAAAAGCTCAAGAGAAAATGCGGAGAACCTGGCGAATTGCATTTGCCTTACGCAAAATTGCTGTGACTTTGATATTGGAAGTGGGACCAGGTGTAACGGTTGGCTTTTCTGTCACGGTAGGCCTCAGGCTGAATGACTGGAATAATACAACAGATATGGCAAGTGAGCTACAAAATATCAAACTTCATTCTCTTGCAGAGTGCTAATTTCAAAGTTTTAGCAACTGAGAACTCAAAAGACTCGTACACACAAGTCCATCTTGATAAATACTGAATACTAACCATCCAAGTAAGGGTATTTTTGGTATTTTTACAATTCTGTCTTGTTGCCCTAATACTATGTATTTATAGTTGAAGTGTCACATCTCTCTATATTGTATTGCAACACCTTTCTGATATAACGTAAGCGCAGTGACTGAACATAACACTATTATGGGGTAAGCCACTGCTCGCATCATTGCTTTTGGTGACTAGACGACTAATTAAATACACTAGAAAATAAGCTAGCTTAGCATGTGCCATCCTTGCATTTTCAATTCCATTAATTCCAAAATTGGAAAATTTAAACAGTTGCCTGATTGATCTAATTTATTATTATTGTGGTTGTCATTGTCATTATCACCAATACATAGCACAGATTGTCCTTTCTCCATACCAATCCAACACACCATCAAAGTGACATCAAATTCACTTAGATTACGAAAGCTATGAATTTAAATAAATAATGGACACTCACTTTTGCTCTAATCTGATGCAAAAAATCATCCTTTTCATCAATGCCCCTGCCATTTGTAGCATGGCTCACTTCGTTCTGCCCTTTTGGTTTCTGCCACTCTGGCTGCTGGATGCATAGAATACAATATTCAGTTATTTATCCATTTAACTGATGTTGATAATACAAAGGCAGTACCCACTTCTTGCTATAATTTATTAAGGCTGTGTTTGGTTGAAGGATTAGAGAGGTGATTTGTGGAGGGAAAGGAAAAAGGAAGGAAGAGGTGAAAGAAATAAGCTAAATTTTTATCTCTTTTTCTTCCGCTTTTCCTTTACTTTTACAAATCCCTACTCAAATCTTGACAGCCTAAATGAACAGAAAGTATGCAGGTAAAATGACATGTTTACCTTGCTCTTTCCCGTGAATGCAATGGCCTCATCAGTATCTTCTTGTTGCTTAACCGGGCTTGATACTGATTTTGGAGAGATGGTAGATCCCAAAATCTTCATATCAAATGCATGATTAAGGGCTTCAGGCACAGATTCTCGTTTGCCAATGGTCAAATCTGAATGGGAATTCATAACCCGCCATTGCAATGGTGGGAGAGGTGGAGGTAGTGGTGTAGGCTCCTTAGGAAGGTGTGACTCAGACAAATCGTTTGCATCAGAACCATTTTTCATCTCTTGCTCAAATAAAGGGTTCAGATTGCTCAAACTTGGAAGATCAAGTGACTGACCAGACTGACAGGGTTCAAGACAACTTCCAACATATGGACTCTGAATTCCATAATCAACATGAAAACTTCCATGTCTGGTTCTCTCAAGCTCCATAGAGTCTGAAACAGATTCTGTGGATGAAATTCTGCGGAAAGCATCATATAGCTCGGTGTCCTTGCTAGGGGAATTATCATCAGATTCCCACTGATTTGAATTTGAATCGGAGTGATGGCTAAGACAATCATCTGACATATATGGAGATGATCTACAAAATGTGTCATCATCAGAGTCCAAACCAATGTCACGCAGTGGAGTAGCAGGCTCTGGGATCAATTGAAATGAAGGTAACATATCTCTACTGCTGTCATGTCTACCGCTGTCTTGTCGAAAACTCCCATCAGGAAATTTCAGTTTTAGTTTTGAAGTCTCGAAACCATTTATAGGCTGGAATGATATCTTCATATGTTGAAGTGGTGGTGAAGAAGAGGGTGAAAATATAGGAGACTCACTTCCAAAATACCCCTTGAAAGTTCTCTCAGATGTTTGATATGGAACACTTGGTTTCCTGCTCTTCTGTTCAGAAACACCAGTTTTCCCGGTGCTAGGAGTTTCAGATTTCTCATCATGGGCAAGTGATACTTTTCTTTGAAAACTATTTACAAGAAATCTATTGTCAAGTCCAAACATCTGAGATGCATTTTTGCCATCTGGAGTGACTGTCTGCTCAGTCTCAGGTGCTGCTGCACTGGCTTCACTCAAATTACACTCACAATTATCATTAAATCTATCAATTGGTTGAGAATCAACATACTTTTCATGTTTGGCATCTATGTCAGTTGGTGAAAATCTCCATGATTTTTTATCAGAGATCCCATCCTTATCATTGTGGCATGATGTGGAGCATTTGGAAGAAACATGTTCAATGCTTTTAGAGCTCTGAACCAACTTATCCGGATTTCCTGCATCTCCTTCACCATTAACAATATTACTTTGGCTTGAAGCACTGACTACTTCATCTTTACTTCTGGTCACAGAGTCCTGACTTACGGCTACACTGAAAACTGGAGGCTTTGATGGCTCAAGTCCTAGCAGGCTTCCATTTGTCCAGAACTTAACTGACTGAACACAAAGAGGTTCAGTGGGAGACTTCTGTGATTCGCAAGAAGTGCTTACGATATTCTCACTTATTGGAGCGTTTGGATTGGGTTCTGAGGAGCCAGAGTACGGTAAATTGCGGATGCCAGATTCTACATTTGAGCCATTAAGAACGTCATCATTTTCACAGAAGTTTATACCCAGAGAATTGCTGATATCAGATGATTCTCCCACCATTTGATGTGATTCTTTGTTGGCATAAAACCGTGAGGAGATGGAGTTGGGTTTATCAGAGGACGTTACATTGTTTGTGTTACTGAAATCTGCAGTGTGAGATTCCAAGTTTGGTGGTTGAAGGTCTGAATGATCAGCTGCAAGCCCATGCACGCCATCTTCTTGTGTTCCTTCTTCATTAAGATTGGAAGATTTCTTCACTTCTCGTTTCGTTTGGCAATCTAAATCAGTTTCGGATTCTGATTCAATAGTGTTAAGTGCGTCCACATAATTGTCTATTTCGCTTTCAATATCATCAAGCTGGTTCCGACCAGAGATTGGTGTTGGTGTATCTTCATTGTCAAACTGAAAATCCATTTGATCAATACTTCTGAAGTTAGCAGCCTCCTCCTCTTGAAGATCTTGGTTAAAGTTCGTTGTCAGCATCTCTGTAGACTCATCATGATCATACTGGTGACCCGTAGTCTCGACTATTTCTGTCTTTTCATCCCAAGTAACAAAAGATGAAATTGGGCCAGTTTGGTCCTCTGATAAACTATGTGCAAAGTCATCATCTACAACTCCACTATGTTCATCAACACTAGCTGAATCAACGGTTTCATTATGGTGTATCCTTAAACAAGATAAGGATGATTCTTTAGGCTCATGTTCTTCAGGTTCCATGGAGTAAGTCGGATGGAAAACACATTCTATATAGCCTGTCTCAGTTCTTGAATCAGAAGAATTTGATTGGCCTCCTAGGTCAGATTTCAATGCAACATCAGTTGTGGAGACAGACTGAGAAGGAGAAATATGCCCATCAACTTTTAGAGAAGTTAATTGACTCCTGCATGGTCAGATAAACAAAAATCTTACTTTCATCAGATGCTAGACCAACCATTTTCTACGCCAATGTGGACACAAATGCAAGTAATAAAATACCTGTCGCTGCGGTTGGATATGGATGCACCACGAGACGCTTCATTCCTCTGCCATGTTCTTTTTTTCTGCTCATTTTTTACATCCTCACATTAGAACATGGTTCTATCAAAACCATAGAAGTAATAATTTTACAAAACATAGTATAATAACCATAGTCGAAAGAAATCATTACAAAAAATAATTAATTTCATGATTTTTGTTTTTAACTGTAACAGCATGTCCAAAGAGCAAATCTACCAGGAAAATTTGTCCAAAATAATTATTATCTACAGAGCTTTAAAGTAGTCATTTTCATGAATTTTCAGAGTGAACTAATAACCAATGATATCTCTTAACTAGCTTGTATGGATGGAAATTTCTCATGATGGTTAAATTTAATGGTTGAGTTTCAACATTACAAGACATACCTTGCTTCGACGAGCCTTCCTATCTTTTGAGATTTTCTCAACACTTGCTTCACCAGAGCTAGCTGATGCTCTCCTAAAGAAGGTTGGATCTGTGTATCTCTTTAAACAAGATCCTGAGCCGCCAGTGTCAAATCTGAAAGACAAAGCTGAAGGTTTAAGCATCTAATAGTTAACTAGTATCAGGAATAGAACTTCAAAACTGAACCATACTTGTCAAGCATGTTCAAGCGTGGAGGATCACGACATTCTTCATAGGAATCCATAATAAACTGTGGCAAGTCACCATTAAATTGATTTTGTCCATTTTCAAGACGAGCATGCCATACAGAACCTGCAAAACAGCTGCTATCCATGAAGGACTTGAATACTGGGAAAAAAAATTAATGTAGTACAAAGGAAACTTCACACTGAGGACAAATGGGTACCTACAAAATCAAGTCAACCATAATTAAATCTGTAAGCAAGCATTAGATTTAAAAGTTGAACCAGTTTATATAACCAAACAAACAAACTTAAATCATGAAAACAAAATGTATCATCCAAATGATCACCTTGTATGGACCAAATGTGGTTATTGAAAAGAAAAAAAAGACGAAATTTAGCCAAAACCCCTCCATTGAACCCTTGTTTGGTGAAAAGGACATCTCAATTTATTTTGCTTCATAATCCCCCAAGGAGCAGGGGCATAATTGAGTAAGGACAGAATAAAATTTCTTTTTTTTTCTTGGACAATACTGCCCATGCACATATATATATATTATATATCATAGAACTCTTTTAATAAGGAATACTTTTATTTTATTTTACACAAATTTAAAAATGTTGTGTATGTGTATTTTTAGTTGGTTCATCTATATATTCTGTTTTTTGTAACCGTAAAATGTTACTGTGAACCAACATGTTACTATCAAACAGAGTAACATGTTACTGTTTATGTCAATTTTGACGATATTTTTTTTTTAAATTTATTTTTAAGAATTTCATAGTCAATATGGATCTTGTTTGATAGATCTTAATGAGAAGATTCTAAAAATATTAATTTTATTATAAACCGACATTTAGATCAAAAGTTATATTATTTTAAAATTTAAAATAAATGAAATAAAAGTAACAAAAACAGCTCCAAAAGTAACTTTAGGTCACTGATTTACCATACAACGGATATTTGTTCCAATGGATGACTTGAAGCTTTCGTTTTGTTTAGATATCCTCAAATAAGTTTAAATCAACTACAATCCAAGTCAACATCTTCATCTCCTTTTTATTTTCTATGGTCAAAATACTTATTTATTTATTCTCTCTCTCTCTCTCTCCAGAGTTTGCAACCATTTTAGCTACTGACATAATTAACAACAGAGTTAACACACCCACGAGAACCCCAAAAAAATAGTTTGCCAACTGTGTTAATGGCTAACAGGCATTTATAGAGCTCAATGGAGATGCTTATCACAGGATGGTTAAGGAAGAAAAGATAATCATGATTAAGTGGCCATATGTGCACATGTTTAACATACATGGCTATAAATTAGAAAAGCTCAGAGAACGGTGGGTGGTGAAGGGGAATGAAACCATTGCTTATAAATAACCCCCCTCTCTAGCAGGCTCTGTATTGCTTTTGATCTCAAATTCAAATCTTGCAAGAACTCTAGCTCAGCTCAGCTCAGCTAGAGTTTGTTTGGTCATCATTTCATCGAATAAGAACAAGAAGAGCTACCTAATCCTCAGTCATGAGTAGAGAAACTCTATTGTCTTCCACAAACAAGCTTACACATGATTTAGACACAAAATATCTATCTATAAACAGAAATAAGTACTGGAAAGATCGAATCACAGATGCATGAGGCATACCAGCTGTGTAAGCAAAATGGAGGTGGCTCTTCTGGGCCAGTATGACTTTCTCAAGTGGAGGAACTGCAGCTTCAATGCGTTGTACACGAACCATCAATTTATGGCTTCTAGAACATGTACTCATCACTTGCTCCTGTAAGCCATGGAAGACCTCTGCAGCAAATCTACCACATGTAGAAGATGTCACCTCAGTAAAATATTGTAAGGTGTTAAAAAAGAAATAATAAATATAATAAAATAAAAGAAACAGAAAAAAACTTGATGAGTGAAAGTTATTACAAAGATTTGAAACAAACAAAGTCATTGTACTAAAAATGACGCAATTTCTCACTGTGCGTAATTGGTTCATTACAATTTACATGCCAGATTGTATCAAGTCATTGCCTTATTCGCAGTTATTACTCAACCACGATTCTCCACGAGCTGGCTTCAAAAAAATTGCCAGAATGTATCAATTCAAGATTGTAGCTCGTGGCATTTGAGTACTTGCTTACTACAAAGTGTGCAGCATAAACAGACATGCCACACCATGCTATGATAACCTCTAATGGGAGAGACACAGGTGAAAATCTAGATAAAAGCTGATGCCATTTAAATACATCACACACATAATGAGGCCATTGTAGTTTGGCAAGGTTAGATGCCAACTAGAGAAAAAAGAAAAAAGCTGCAGAAGAAGTCTCTTTTGGGAAAATAAGTTTCTTGAAAATGTGTCCCCATCATGTTGGCCACTACACTATGTGCCTAGGCCACACGTGCATTCTTAACTTGTTCATAACTACTTCCTAAAGTAATGAGGAAAAAGTTTGTCTCTCCCAATTTGCATAAAGTAGTGTTCATCATCCTTTTCCTCCTCTCTTGTCTCTTTTGCTCTCCATCTTCACCAACCATGCTCTTCCACACAACAAATAGGCCTCTATTACTCCATTTTTAACAGCGTGCCACCACCATGCAATGCACATCATGTCACAGCTACCAGCACTACAAACTGCATACAATTAGAAGCAACCATTGAAACTCCTTTATTACCACTTTGTACAACATGACATAGGTACCACCATCACAATTCCCACTTTTCTGCCAAAATCAACTCCAACAACATGCGGCCACTACTACCACAACATGCGGCCACCACTACCACCACCCCCTGCCCCTATGGTAGCACGCTACATCAAACCACCACCGTTGCCACTAACATATCACAATCTTTTGCCCGCTGTCAGCACCATGATGTGAGTTAACACTTGCAAGCTTTTAGTAGTCCTGGATAGCTAAGGATTGCTTATGGCTTTGTCTGTGATGATCCAAGGGATGTGCAATGGTTTTTATGAATTTTGCTAAAATAGATCAGGATTTTTTGCTTATCAAGAAAAAGTTGTTCTTCCAAAAATAGCTTACATGCAATTTTGGGCCGCAATGGGTAGAAGCTGAAATTGAAAAAAATTAAAAAGAAGAAAATCAAAGGAGATAGAGCCAAACAATTACCATATTGATCAATGGAACCTTTTAGATTCAATACTCACTCTGGCACCATAAGTGAAAATCTTCAACAAACAAGACTAACTAGCAAGCAATATGGACTATCTTTGATTTCCAAATATGTCTTTTGTGGGATATCGGGATAAGTAATACCTAGGTTATTGGATGGGATTATATATATGTTTGGAGTACTTGTACCATGTTTGATTAGGGTTGGATGAGCCTGTTTGCTCCAGCTTATCAAAGCTAAAATTTGACAACCTATGAACTGAATTTGAACTCACCCTTCCCCTAGCTTCATGATAACCTGATTTTTTTTTCAATTTATTTAAGCCACTTTTGCCGTGGAAGCTGTAAACATAAGCTACAAAAACAGTCTCATACAAAATCTCAAAATAAAAAAAGCCATAAGCAGCCCATTTAAGTTGTAGCCTGTAACAAACAGGCCCAATATAGCATGGGATAAAAGGGACCTAGATGTTGGATGGAAGATGACATCTAATCCAATGGCACCAAAATGTGGGCCTCACATTTTTCTAATCCCCAAACCTCTCGAATCCTCAAAAGAAATGGGTCCATATGTCATAGTTGGACTTCAGCTCAAACTCATGAAAATAAGGGGTTGTTAGGCTGTGTTACATATTTTCTGTCTCTGGTTTTTAGAAAACAGAAAACATTGTTTTTTTCCCATGACAGTTCAAATCAAAGTATGAATGGAACTTTGTTTAATATTCATCTACGTGTTTTCGCTTCTTATTGAAATCCCATTATCATCATCCCTCGACTAGTAATCCAATACCACCATGGCCACCGCTACTGTTTCAAACTAGACAATATTAGCTAATACATATAAGCCACTCGTTAAGCTGGCAAGTGAGGATATAAAAAACTAAGAGCATTCTAATTTCTAGTACTTCCAGTAACACAGTTATTGTCTTCCCCACCCAAATTTGGCCTGACATAATTTTTCCATTTTACTCCAATAAATCAATTATTACTTGGATGAACCCACATACTCTTCACCAAGATGCCAAGACACTAACTAGTGTCCATAACCCACAAAAGACCTTTCAAATTGTATCAGAGACCAAGATGCCAAGACACTGACTAGTGTCCATAACCCATAAAAGACATTTCAAATTGTACCAGAGGTCTGATTGAAGCTTCTATTTTGTATTTCACTACCATATTAACTGGGAAATGAAATCATTCAAACTAAACTTCTTAATTTCTGAGCTTTTCCTTAATTAGGAATGAATTCATGTTTCATAGGCATCTCCAATCCTTAACTCAAACCTATATCAAATTTAGATTTGGGTAAAAAAATAACTCAAAAATCTCTCCACTCCTTCGAGTTTTACCCAAATAAAAGGAGACTTTTCAAGATAATTTTGCACCTTTCAAATTTACAAGTCTGCCATTACTACAGATTTTACTGATTTATATACTTAAATCTGAGTATGTCCATTGGATTGTTTCATATCAAAAAAAAGTTTTAACACAAATTTTTACTCAAATTTGAGTAAAATTTTGAAGAAAGGCTAGAGATGGTCTAACCCACTACACACAAGTGACAAACTATTTCATTAAACTACAAAAATTTCATATATGCATACATGCATATACTAATTGCTCATATCCCCCAATCAGTTGCTTCTCTCTGACCTTGTTTTTTGCAATCAATGAACAAAACCAAAAACCCAAAATCACAAATGACAAAAATATATAAACAAATTGAAGCATTAAAAGGCCATAACACACTATGCCCAAATTAGGGGGAGGGGGGGTAGAGAGAGAGAGAGAGTGAAGAAAATTTTAAAAATTACTCGGCAAGATCGCCCAATTGACGCAAGATCCCAACAAGTCCAGCAACTGCAACACCATCGAGCACGGCTTTCGGATCTTCACCATTTGCTTCTCTGTACAGCTCGGGCTGTCCCAAGCCGTACTGGTTCTTCACCTGAACCCGGACCAGAGGCATTCTCTCTCTCTCTCTCACACACACACACTCTCTCTAGATTTGAAGAAGATAGAGAGAGAGGGGTACAAACAACAAAGACCCACTTAATAAATTAACATGAATGAACGAACAGAGACATTATGAGTGCGAATGAAATGAAGAGAGAGAAAATGGGTGCTTGTAGAGAGAGAAAACGAGTAGGTGAAGGGATGGGAGCAGCTTAACTGCCGAGAGCGATATAGAGAGAGAAAGCTGAGTAGAGTTATAGATACATTATATATATGTATATGTGTACTGGGTTTAAGATAGATTATGATATAGAGATCGAGGTAATCGAAGAGGACATTGCCAACTCTACAAGCCATTCCTCCATTTTTGAGAGAGAGAGAGAGAGAGAGGAGAGAGAGTGTGTGCGAAGGGGATCATTGTATTCATTTCAGTGTGATTGTGAAAGGACGACAATGACCTTGGTGTTTGGGCGGAGTGACTTTTTAGTCCGGGAATTTGTGGGTTGGTTTGTTGTGAAATGACGAATTTGACCTTGGTATTTTAATGTTTTGCTGAGTTGGAGGAGTGGTTTCCCAGCACTTTTTCTCATGTCGTTTCTGACAAATGTAAAAATTTCATTTATAATTTTAATTATAGTAATTTCTCTTACCGATATTTTTTTATTTTTTTTATTTTGTCAAATTAAAACATATAGTGTTACTTTCTTATAGTAAATGACCTTATTGTCATTCTTTTTAAAATAATAAAAAATGTTTTTGAATTGGAAGACGAGTTTGGAAGAAAATGACCTTACTATAGGAAGGAACAGTGTTTTTGGATTTCTTTTTTTATTTTAAATATATAACTTTTATTTAAATATTTTTAAAAATTATTTTAAATATTTTATTTTATTTTGCAAATATTTTAATTTTAATATTTTAAACTCAAAATACAACTCCACACTTAAATTATAACTCAAAATTAACCAAACACGTAACTCAAAATTCAATTCAAAAATTATTTTCAAATCTCATAACCAAACACATAACTCGAAATTCTATATTATTTTCAAAACTCTACAGACAAATCGTAGTCAAACACATAACAAAAAAATTAAAATATTTCAAAATATATTTATAAAATAAAATAAAATATTTAAAATAAAAATTATGTATTTAAAATAATTTTTTTAATATTTTAAAAATATTTTTAAAAAATACAACACATAAATATATGAAATATAGTGCACACTAAAATAAATAAATAAATATTTAAAATATTTTAAAAAATACCCTAAAAAATTTCAAAATATAACTTAAAACTTATAACCAAATAAATTTTTTCTTTTCAATACTCATAACTCAAAATACGACTCCACACTCAAATCATGATTCTAAAAATAATTTTAAAAAATAAAATAAAAAAATTAAAATTTTTTTCTTTTAAAATAGAGTCTTGGAAAAAAAAATTCTTTTAAAATAATATCAAAATTTTCAAAACTTATATCCAACTCAAAACTCAATCAAAAAATTATTTTTTTCAAAATTCATAACCAAACACATAACTCAAAACTCAATTCAAAACTCAAAATCAAACTTTTTTTCAAAACTCTATTTTAAAAGAAAAAATTTTAAAAAATATTTTTTTATTTTATTTTTAAAAATTATTTTTAGAATCATGATTTGAGTGTGGAGTCGTATTTTCAATTGTGAGTTTTGAAAAGAAAAAATTTGTTTGATTATAAGTTTCCAAAGAGTTTTAAATTGTATTTTGAAATTCTTTGAATTTATTTTTTTAGGGTAAATATTTTACATTTTAAATATTTATTTTAATGTGCACTATATTTCATACATTTATGTGCTTTATTTTTTAAATATTTTAAATATATTTTTTTAATTAAAAAATTTTATTTTTTTATTTTAAATATTTTATTTTATTTTATAAATATATTTTTAAATATTTTAACTTTTTGTTATTTGTTTGGTTACGATTTGAGTGTAGAGTTTTGAAAGTAGTATAGAATTTCGAGTCATGTGTTTGGTTATAAAGTTTAAAAATAATTTTTGAATTGAGTTTTGAGTTATGTGTTTAGTTATAACTTGAGTATAGAGTTGTGTTTTGAATTTAAAATATTAAAATTAAAAAAAATCAAAATGTTTACCAAAATAAAATAAAATATTTAAATAAAAATTATATATTTAAAATAAAAAATATTTTTTTTTAAAACATTTTTTAATATTTAAAAAAAATAAATTCAAAAAATGTCATTTTGTGGGTCAACAAAAGAATAAGAGCAAGGGTAGCATCGTCTTTTTGTGCTTAAAAGGAAGGGTAATAAGGTTATTTATTCGGGAGCTTCTTTTTACACATACTAAATCCCCTCTCCACACACACTTAATGAAGGAGGTGTGTGGGAAGTGTAGAGAGGGGAGATGTGTAGAAAGTGTGTTGTGTGTGTGTAAATAGAAGCTCCCTATTTATTCTATGCAAATAGTACCCTTTGCTCTAATTTGACGGAATGGGAGAATCTGGCGAATGTCAGGTAAAGTAAGAAAGATTACTATAATTATTAAAATTATAAGAAAAGTCTCTTTATTTGTTAGAAATCTCAGGGGAGGTCATTGTAATTTATCCAATTATTTATTATAAAGGCCTGTTTTGAGAGGGAAAAAAAAAGTTAACTTATTCATTTATTTATTTATTCATTGACATATTTTAAAAAATTATGCCAAAAAATAAATAGATAATGCGATTTAAATAAGCCAATTCTTAAAATGGCCCAAAATCATAAGGCATCTTCCTCATTAAAATAAATTAAAACCTGCTTCATCCTTCTTTTCTTTTTTAAATTTTAAATTTAATGTGCTTGCGTATACCTTGACTAACAACCCTACCCTTTCCTTCTCTCAATTTTTGTATATTGAAGGTATAGTGGGATGGGCATTTGTTGGGCCGAGCTGGCATTATATAGGGATAAAGCTTGGGAGCTCATGAGCTCCCTTCGAATCCCCCGAAAATGGAAAGAGAGAGAGAGAGGGAGATAAACCGTTGCAGCAGCTTGGCCGATCGTCGGCCGATCGCCGATTGTCGCAACAGCTCAGCTTCCGTCTCGCCTCCGCCACGCCTCCGCCCCTGATTTATGCCCCCTTCTGTCCAGTTCTCCCTTCTACCTTCCCTTCTTCTTCTTCTTCTTCTTCATTTCTGATTCAAAAGAAAAAAAAAAAAAAACTTTGTATTTGTTCAAGCTCAACTTATATCTGTCTAAGTTCAATCTAAAAATAATTAAAAATTTCAAATTCACTCATCAAGTTATATTTAAAAAAAAAATAAAATATTTTATAATTATTCAATCACACATTATATTTATTAAATAAATATACTGAAATCTTTATAAATTGAAAGATTTTGTATATAAATTGAAGAGTTTCTCAAATAAATTCAATCAAATATCACCACAAATATGGATTTCAATAAAATCAATAAAGATAAAATTTAGATCCCAATAAAAATATATATTTTAATATGTTATAATTTATTTATTTATTTTATATGGATTCGAATTGGGTCGGGTTGGCCGTGTTGGGTTGGTTTGGGTTCAAAATATAAATTTCAAACTCAGCTTATTAATATATCGAGTTGAAAATGTTGACTCAGCCTAATCCTATGGGCTAAAACAATCTTTCCAAACCTTAAATAAATAGGACAAGGAAAGGCAGGACAAGCCAACGGGCTGATGCCCACCCCTAGTGTATTGCCATAAGTATCTTTTTATTGAGAAAATGAGTGAAACATCCATTTCTAACTTTCTAATATATTTTTTCTTATTAGTTAAAGTCTTTCAATAATATTGTCACAAATAAATTTCTTTGTGAAAAAAGAAATTTTTCTGTGAAGAGTTGGAAATTTTTTTGTGAAGAGTTGAAAATTTCTCTGTAACTCTATGAAAATATTGAGGGCTCTTAACTATTATAAAAATTGTTACGTGCCATTTATCTTATAAAATTCTAATATTAGGGACTTTAAACTAAAAATCTCATTTTTCTTTTGTGATCCACGTAATGAGAGATCTATTATATTTATATGGGAAAATTTCACATCAATATACAACTTCAAAAATAATTGCAAATTAATGATAAATTTTATCAATATTAATAATTAAAATTATAAAATTTCCCATACATATGTAATAATTTTTTGAAGATCCCACTGTGGGATAATATGCCCTATTTATATCATACTATTTATATGAAGGGTTTGGTTTCTCTCATGTTGGACATCTCAACTTGAGAAAGCGTTTGGGATTATCGTCCATTTTTTTTAAAAACAAATATAATTATCGATGTCTAATTATTTTAATTTTTTACATGAATATTCTATTTAACGAGTCCTAAAATAGAAATGATTTGGATCATCGAAATTGTTCCCAAAATGAGCGTACGAAGCTCAAACACTTTCTCAAGTTGAGATGACAACTTGAAAGAAACTAAACCGTTATATTAATACTTTTTTTATTTTATATTATAAAAATCCCTTATATTAATACTCGGGTCATCTTAAGCTCCTACTTATATTTTTATTTTGATTTGAGTAAAAGTTCTACTTGATATAGAGTATTCTAAGGTTATGTTTAGTTTTCATAATTAAGTTGAGTGGGATTATGAGTATAATAAGACCAAGTGAAGAGATTATTAGTATGATAGTATTAAGTTAGAAATATGAGATAAATTATGTTTTTGTGTAAGTAATATAGTAATATTATTTTGTTGGGATTAAATCTATAAATTTACGTGAAAATTTCCCAATATATAAATTTATGTAGTTGTTACTTTGTCATTTTTGTAAAGTGGGAACATAATGATATTTTCATCTCTAATCCTATAGGATTGGATTGTGAAACCCAACCACCGACGGAATTGCTAACACCAATTCCCCCACTTTTAGGGAATTCATAATCTTATAGCATTGTTGCAAAACAAAACATGATTTATGTTAGACTCACCAGTCTGTTAGTCCTACCACTTTCGAATTAAAACATACATGGCCTAATGATTGAACTCAAATTTAAATATAAATTTGAGTAAAAGTTTGGTAAATGGCTCAAACATAAATTTGGAAGGTGTTATCACAAATTGCTTTTGAAAATTTGAGTAAAAAATAAGGAATCTCCCTTTATTTTGGGTCAAAATTTGAGTAAAATTTATATAAGTTTGAATAATGAAATTGAGAAAGACTATGAACATTTTATTCAAATTTAAATTTGATATAAGTAAAAAGTAAGAATTAGAGAATACTCATGGGAGGCAACATAGAGAAATTCAATTTATTACTTTTATTTAAACTTAAATCAAAATAAATAAATAAAATGCATAATGAAAGAGAAAGAGGTATATAATGATTAGAGTTTCTTGAATATGTCATTTGTTTCGTATAAAACTCATCCTTACTTATCACATTTATGTTTAGCGTAAATTTCATCAAACTAGTGTTATCATGATAAGAAGAGGAAGGTTATATAGAATACCTTTAAATTGTAATTTGAATAAAATTGACTCTGTTTAGTTTTAGTTTTTAGAATTTATTTTTTTAAAAATTTAACTTTTTGGTTTTTCATATATATATTTTTTCATTGAATTTTTTTTAATATTTCAAGTAATTTTTTTAATTTTTAGATACACTTAACATAAATATGCTTAAAAAGTATAATATTTGTGAATTTTTTTTTTTAAAAAAAATTCACTAAATGTCAAAAATACAAAAAATATAAAAATTTAGTATATTTTTTGTATTTTGTATATTTATTAATTTTTTAAAATATTTTTTCACAAATATTTTACTATATATATATATATATATATATATATAAGTAAGGTGCATATAATAAAGTAAGAAAATTGGTTGAAATTTTAAAAATATTCACTAAAAAAAAATTAATTTTTAAAAAATTAAATTCAAAAAACTGAAAATAAACATATTAATTTTTATTTTATATCAGATAAAGGGCGAGTTAAGATTACCTTGTCCCTGAAAACTTATGATTATTAAACGACATAACACAGCATACCTATGTCAGTAAGCAAAGTTGACTCATGATCTTGACCATTAACATATATATATATTTATATATATGCATAAATAAATTTTGGTTTTGGTTTGACTTGATTTAGCTGCCTGGAATCTTAGTTACCATTCACTTAATCCAATATTTATATTAAAATAAAACTTGTTCAATCAAATATAGTCTTTTTTATTGATTGTGCAGCTTGCTTCCTCTTTTTTAGGTCCGTTTTTTATACAATTTTGTTTTTTTAATTAAAGATATATTGTCATCACATCCCACTGCTATTTTTTTTTGGGGGGTTAATTTTTTTTGCACTTAATATAAAATTAAGGATGATGGTTGATGGGGACCCTTGCATCAAAACCATCACCATCCAATTTTGTAAATTTGGTTTAAAAAGAGGAAAATAATAATGAGCCATATATATAAGAGAAAATCGATACATTAGCACGTTAATGTGTACTATAATCATATTTTATAATCTATTTTTTTTAATTAAAAAATGGTTATTGATTGTTTATGATACCAAGTTCATGATAGGATCCAAATGCTAGATGGTTGTTTCTCTTCACCCCTCTTTTTGGGCATATTATATTTGTTGTATAGAAGAAGGTTTTTTTTTTTTTTTTTTTTTTTAAATTATTAAGAAATATCCAATAACTCTGTTAGTAACAGAGTTTTTATTTTGTTTTTGATCTGAGTAACAATCAGAGTCAAACACTTGAAAAACTTGTAAACTATGAGGTGAGGTAGAGTTGACAAAAGGTTGTTGAACCAAAGAATAAACTATTTGCATTAAGATCCACTTAAAACATTTGTAAATTAACTGGGAGAAGTGGTACTGGTGCCTTTTTGTGGGAGATCTTTCCGAGTATTTTTTTTTTTTTTATAATATGAACCGTTTATATTGTAGAGTTCATCAAGAATATTATTCATGTAAAAAATCAAGTTAATCAAATATTCATAACCCTATGATTAGGTCCTAATTGTTTTTAAAAATTTATGAAAATTATGTTAACCGTTAATTTTTATAAAAACAAATGTATTTACGTTATAGGGCTATAAATATCCAATCAACTTGATTTTTTATATGGATGATCTATTTGACGAACCCTTCAATATATCGGTTCAAATTATCGAAAAACACTCAGGACAATCTCTCTCAAATAGCACAACAGTAACTACTGTGTCTTAAGGCACAACAGTACTCATTCTCCAAATTAACTAGGGCAAATTTCATTTTACCCAGTCAACATGAGTAAATGATCTTCTTATCATTTAGGAATAAGTTTTTTACTTTTTATAGTTTGTAAACCAAAGTGCATTGCGAAATTGATTTCAAAAAAAAAAAAAAAAATTATATTAGGAAATTAAACATGTGATCTTATATAAGGGATATGATCTCTGATCACATGATTAATAATTTGTCGAGATCAAATTTAAAACATCTATAGTGGATTTGCTAATTTTTTTTTTAATATATATCTGATAGAAAGTGATAAAAATAGTTAAGTTTTATAAGTTTAGTGAGTGTATAAATGTTGTAATGAAAATATTAAAATTTGTATTAAAGGAAAATAATATATTTTTATAAGAATAAAAGTAGAAACAAAATAAAAAACTGGTGTCAACCCCTACACCGCTCTTTCTCTCAGCCCCCCTTCCCATCAGACTCTCTCTCTCTGTCTCTCTCTCTCTCATTATTTCTACAAATCAGATCTACTTCACAAAACTAATTATCCACACATGAAAAAGTTTATGATTTTCATAATTAAAATTTATAAATTTTATCATCATTTTGAAAAAAGAATCCCACTACCCCACTGTTTAGCCTTCGTTTAAAAAGTGGATTAATTTTTTGATTTCTTGACTTTTTTAACTATTTTAATTTAGGATTAAAAAGTCTGATTTGAAAAGAATTTTTGACTTTTTTAATTTTTTTTTTGAAAAAAAAAATGTAATAATTATTATTGTTTTATTAAATTAGAAAATATATTTTATTTTTTATAGTTAAAATAGTAAAAAAAAAAAAAAAAAAAACCCAAGTTTGGGCTTCGCAAACGATGGCTTAGTTATTTTCCATTTTATTAGAATCTGACAAAGTCAACAAGAAAATCAACGACTTTATGGGAGAAAAAAAAAAAAAAAATGCACACCACTGGTGTCAGTTGGTGCAACTTGTGTGAGTTGTTTCTAATTTTATCAAATTGTAATGCTAGTTGGTATAATTTATGTGTGCTGTTTATAGTTTATTTTAATTTAAGAGATACTGTTATTCTATCTCCTTCATTCTATGATTTTTATACTTTTTATGTATTTTGTAAATTAACCTCAAGATAATTATCTTCTCTATAAAAAAAAGAAAATAAAAGGCATGATAGGAGTTTTGATCCATTTTTCTTGTGTCAAACTGTTTGATATAATTTCTGTTTATAGTTTAATAGTTAAAAAAAAGTAATTATCTAAACATTGAAAAAAAATATATTTTTAAAAATATTTTAATTATTAACTTTTAACTTATAATAAATTACACAAAACAGTGTAATAACAATTGATCCTAGAACACACTTTTTCCTAACACATTGGCCTTAACCCAAAAAAGAAGTAAATGCATAATGCATCAGTCTTTCTCATTGACTGACTAATAAATTAATGAATAATGAATATATAAATTGCACAATTCGCGGCGGATTTAATTTTAGCATTTATAAAACTTTCATCCTCATAATTTTCATACTCATCTCCATTAACCCATTATTCTCCAAGTACCAAACAACACCTTCCAGTTGCCAATTATCTTTGGGTCCATTGCTTTACATTCATGGTCTCAGCTGCTGCCTTTCCTTCACATTGATTAATGGAAAATATTATTATTACAAAAATTTGGAAAAATTACGAAGAAAAAAAATAAAATCAAAATTTGAGTCTTATAACAAAATAAAATAAAATTTTTGATTTTATCAATTTAAATCATAATCTTTTAATTTATTTTTAATTTAAATTATTATTTTATTTGTATTAAGTAAAATTATTGAAATAATGTATTTTAATCATCAAACTTAATATAGGTGTATGACTAATGTCTAAAATGCCCTTATATTGAGTTTAACAACTAAAATATATACTTTTTTGAACAGTTTTACTTAATTAAAATAGATAAATGGTTTAGATTGAAAACAAATTAAAAATTTATGATTTAAATTTTTTAATTGTCAAAATTAAAAATTCAGTATTTATTTTGTTAAAAACTCAAACCTTGGATTTTTTTAAAATTTTATTTTGTAACTTTTCCTAAAAAATTTATACAAAATTCTTTATCAAAATAATGTGACATTGATATTTTTAGAATTAAATATTATTTTAATAGACACTTATTTAGAAATCTCAAATTCAATCATTTCATTATATATATATATATATATATATTTCAATATGTACATCACTACTCTTGATTAAAAGGATCTCTATTTATTTCATTAGTTCATTAAACACTATTTAATAACAAAAGTTCAAAATTTAATACAAATAGTTACATAAAAAAATTAAAACAAAGAAAACATGTTTTGTTTTGTGTTTTTTCATTTCTGTGTCGTAATAATATCTCTTTGCGTAAAAAATTTATTCTTTGATGGACCCGTTTGCCTCCCTGCGTGGATACTAAGAAGTAATACAGAGTGAGTCATTTTCTTAGTAAGTGAGTTTCTTTATAACATTGAAGCAATGAAGACTTTGAAGGCAAAACAAAAGGGAAATGACGAGACTCGCAAATGTTCTATGTTGAAGGTTTTAAAAAGCGGTCGTAATCGTTACGTAATATCATTATGAAACGGTTGTGATAGTTATCGTTATTTGTTACGGGTATTTTTGCAGTGTGATTGAGATTCACAACTGTGTCGGCCGTAGCGGCTGCTATAGCAGTCGTAACGGTACCGTAATGGGTGAATCTCAATCAGTTGCGTAACAGGCTGTTACGGTCGTTACGGTACCGTTACGACTGCTATAGCAGCCGCTACGACCGACACACTTGTGAATCTCAATCACATTGCAAAAGCGGCCGTAACGGTTGGCAGTAATTACCACAACCGTTATGTAATGGCATTACGTAACGGTTGCAGTCGCTTTTTAAAATCAACTTGAAGTTGTAAGACCTATGCTATTCTATTCAGTTGCTATCACTCAACCATTTTGTTTGTGTGTGTCTATCTATATATTATTTAAAAATAAAAAAAATAATAATAATAAGTGTGGTCATTATCTATTTGGCTTGATTAATATATATATATATATATATATATTTAGATTTTTATTTATTCTTTTACTTTTGTCATTATTTATCTTATATATAATAGTTAGTGATTGATTTTTTGTATAATATAAAGTCATTAATTATTAAAATAAAATGTAAAAAACTCAGTTTATAGTGATTTAAAAATATGAAATATATTGGATCAAATTTAAAAATTTATAAAAATTGAACAATATTTATTTTAAAACCTAATAAATATGATCATGGAAAAAAAATGTGCGTATCGATAAGTTTTTTTCAAATTGTGGAAAAAATAAAAAAATTCACGATTCTAATTACCGCAACCATTACGCTACAATCTTTACATTCCACAATTACAACTGTAACCACGCCACCCTCATCGTCACGGCAACCGCATTCATTTTCCAGAACTTTCTCTATGTTGGTGTTTTGGTTTTGCTCTCTCAAACCTCTTAGTTGACTTCTTGTTAGCTACCAGGCTCTGTTTGCTTTCTGGATCTCCTTTTGGTTGTTTTTTTGCTATGTTTGCCACAAGGGATGTTGTCCTTTGATGTGAAGTATGCTTCAACTTTTGTCTCTTTTTTGTTTTTGGTGCAAGCATATAATTTGTCATTTATCTTGCGCTAACCGGGTTGAGATGAGATTATTTGGATTTAATGATTTTTGCACTTTAAGATTGTATTTGAATTATAAATTGGGGCCAATCAAGCGCTGTGAATTAAAATTTATTTATCAAAAAATCCTACTTCAACTTTTAATGATAAATTTATCACTATAAAAATATTTTTTAAAAAATACAATTTAATTGTTTGTATTTTTCACATCATATTTTAATACAAACTTACACAAATAATCTAAAAATTAATTGAAATTCATAAACAAAAGTCAAAATATCTCATTTATCACTTTGATAAATTTGTCATATTATTTTTAGTACCAAATAGTCATCCACAAACACAAAACATATTTAAAAAGTTTTAAAATTTTCTCATTATTAAAACAAGGGACAAATAAATAAAAAAAAATTATTGAGGACTTATGAGTAAAATAGTCCAATCAATAGGATCTGTTAATAATTATCCTTTATAAATTTGAAAAAAAAAAGATAAGGAAAATGGAAAAATAAAAATAAAATTAAACTTATATTTTATTCATACTTGTCTTAATTTTTATATATATTTTTATTTTGGGTACAAACATGACCCTTACTTCATTATTCCTAAACATGCCTTAGATCTATAAATCTTTACAAATGGTCCAATTAAAAAAAAAATAAGAATTTGCATAAAAGAACAATCTATTTTTTTTTTCCTAGCAAATTTCACTATTTTTTTGGTTTAATTAAATTTCATGATAATTACGTAAACTATATTCATTATTTATTGTAAGCATTTTAATGGCTTTTCAACAAGATTCGGGATCACTACTGTGTTCCTATTATGTTTAAAACGGCACAGTTTTCAACTCTCTTTTTTTAAGATCATGTTCTCAATATGTGTGTGTGTGTGTTTTTTTTTTTCAAGCAAATAAAGACTTATATATTGGCCCTGTTTGGTAGAGCTGTGGGAAAGTGCTTATAGCTTATGCCTAAACAGCTTATAACTTATAACTTTCAGCTTAAGCTGATTTCCAGCTTATTCTTAAAGCATCTCCTACCCCACTCAAAGAATAAGCTGTTTTCTGACTTCCACAAAACTATAAGCTATAAGCTATAAGCTAAACCAAACACATCACAATAGCTTAAATTAAACTGAAAGCTGAAATAAGCTGAAATTAAGCTGTACCAAACAGGGCCATTAAATCATGTCAAGAATACAAAAGTCTAGGGTATACAACCCCCTAGTATCATCAAAGAATTGTGCTGAGATATATGAAGAAGAAAAGGGTAAACAAAAATCCTTCAGGGCATTGCGTGTTTGCATGCTACAGTTCTCAATGTGCTGTTTGCTTGTTATAGTTGTGTTTGAAAATAATGTATAATGTTTTTGTTTATTATTTTGGAGAAATTGTATTTAAGTGGTGTAGTGAAAAAAATATTTTCATTTTCATAATGGTGAAAGTTTCTTGTGTACATGGTGCAAGTCCATTCTGTGTGTTAGAGTTGCACCACAAAATATTCCATCGATAGGGCAATTACTTTCCCATATTATTTTAGAGTTAAACTATTAAAAAAAGGTTAAGATAATATAACTTTATGTCTATTTATACATAGACATACACATAAATAAACTAATTTAACTTACATTTTCTACATTATTACACATAAATAATTTAATTAATATTATCATATAAACACATAAATAATTTAATTAATATTATCATATATATATACATATTTATTTAAGTTAAGGAAATGCCTATAATATTTTCGCAAAATGTTAAGGAATGTTTGTGTATTTTTGCTAAATAACAAGAGTGTATGTGATTTAACATCTCAAAAGTGTTTGTGATATAACTTTCAAATGTCAACAGCTATTTGTGAAATATTGAAATCAAATGTATGGGGGTGTTTGTGTACCTTTTTATTTTTATTTGGGCCTAAACTTTTATCTTACATATTTTTTATTCAGTTGAATGAGATCATAAAATAAAATAAAATTTTTAAACATATCATAACATCCCTGAATTAAAATGACCTTAAATTAATATGAATGATAATGTAAATTAGTTTATTTATATGTATGCATCCATATATATATAGAGAGAGAGATACAAAATTATATTATATTGACTTTTTTTTAAAATAGTTACTCCAAAATAATAAACAAAAACATTACACATTATTTTCAAACACAACTATAACATGCAAACTGCACACTTAGAACAGGATCTACAACAAAAAAAAAAAAAAAAAAAAAAGAAAAAAAAAGAAAAAAAAAGGGAGGATTTAGAAGACATTACATGAAACATTAAATTTTAAATTGTAATCTTGTACGAATAGTTCTACTAAAACAAAAGAGGGACACAGAATGATTCACAGAAACTAATATGACTTCCTTCCATTGGTAAGTGAAAAAAATGATAAATAAAAATATTGCAGCATGTCCTTTGTGAACAGTTCTGTGTTGACAGCGAGCTCCCTCTTTTTAGTTTGATTTGCTGTTTGGGCTTCGGCCCAAATTACTCATCTTGTACAAAGTGGATTTTCCAAGTTTTTTAGAAGTTAGATTTTGGGGGCCCATTGCCTCTTGACCCCCATCCCTCGGCACTTAAGTTTTGAGAGGTTAGATTAAAATTGGCCCATTAAATTTGGGCGCTTGTTGGGCTTGTTGGGATGTTGGTTACTTTGTTTAGGGTCTCCAATCCTTTCTCATGTTGCCTTACCTACATCACATCGGATTTGGGGACCCTGCTGTGTGGCGGAAATGGGCCCATTTTGATAATCCGAACCGTTCATATTTTAGAATACATCAAGTAGAACAGGCCTGTAAAAAATCAAATTAATCGGATATCGTTTACCCATTCATCCATTCACATTTCTATCTACAAAAATAAATAATAATTGTGATTTAAAGTATCAAAATGACTACAAATGTGAGTGGATGAATAGGTAAACGGTATCCAATTAACTTGATTTTTTGCAGGCATATTCTATTTGATGTATTCTAAAGTGTGAACGGTTCGGATTATCAAAATAGGCGCAGAAATGGGCCCATTTCTGCGCACAGCAGATTCTACTGCACGCCCCGCGCAGCAGCATCCCCAAACTCACATCTCAAGATGACTAGTTAGATTTGTTTTGTCTTGGTCTTGAATTGGAAATTTTGATTGTACAAAAAAGAAAATAATAATAAATTAAAAGATGGAAAGTTTGAATCTATGATTGGAATGGCAATAGGGGTGAGGATGGGGGTTTCTAGTGCCACATCCTGGTAGGAATCCTATTAGGGTAGGATAAATTGTAGAAGTTATGGTGTGGAGTAGAATATAAATAAATTAATTTTGTAATTTTAGAAATGACAATATTAATAAAAGTGAGAGAGGATATGATATATAATGTATAATAATTGATAAATGATGAGTTAAAAAAAGTAAGATGAGAGATAAAAATGAGTGATAAGCGTAATATTTGATATTTTAATCTTACTAAATTTTGTAATAAATATAATCAGTTTAAAGGGTGGGGAAAAAAAGCCAACTTG
The DNA here is from genome assembly GCF_055761805.1 of Camellia sinensis. Classification (NCBI taxonomy): domain Eukaryota; kingdom Viridiplantae; phylum Streptophyta; class Magnoliopsida; order Ericales; family Theaceae; genus Camellia; species Camellia sinensis. The sequence goes on along the minus strand of NC_138969.1, from coordinate 36,257,744 downwards.
ATTTACATTCACTTACCAATTCATCCAACTTGCCCGGTTGATTTCAAAACTATGACTGGTTGGATGCGGATGGAATTTTTTCAACCCGTTCCCATTTGGTCGGGTTGTGGATGACCTGACCCTGACCCTGACCCGTGGGCACCCTAATTCTGCGACAAGGTAGGAATGTTTGGTGTAATCTGGAAGGCATCTTATCCCATATGTATGTTAATTTTGTTGGCCCAAATGTTTTTGGGCTGATTTGATCAAACCTGTAATGATGTAATTGATTTGGGTCAATTATCAAATTGGGACCCTAGCTAAATTTACTTGAAGCTAACTTGTAACTTACAACTTCAATTTTAAATATATATATATTTTTAATTTATAAAAAAATGGGACTTTGAATGAGTTGTAAATCCATCTGCTGTAATTTTTTTTATAATTTATGAAAAAAGTTAAACCTATTTGATTAAATAAGCCCTTACATGTTTTTTTTGATATACAAATATTCAGAATATCCGCAAAAATTATAATTAAGACAAAATAACTGGAGCCCTTTTGTTCATACATATTTAAGAATTTTAAATAAGTTGAAAAAATTACAAATTATAATTTAAGCAAATTTAACCATTTTTAGTCAACTAAATTATAATCTAAATTTACAACCAAACACTATTAGTCAACTTTTTGTTAAATAAATAATCCAAATAGGTTGACTAAGTGTATAGTTACTAATAATATACTAAATTTGTTAGTTAGATCTTCTTAATTAGAAGGGCTCACCCATCCTATTGATGTTTCATTATTAGATGGTGATTTCAAGTATCAACGATAACATATTAAAGTTTAAATTATGTATATCTATTAATATCTTACCAAACAACAAATATACTTAAATATTTTAAATCACATCATTAGAAGTTTAATTAATCGTAAAGGGAAAAAGATAAGATAAAGATAATTGTACGAAACCATATCCTTGAAGTAATTTCAAGTTGTGATTATAAACGATTCGACTTTAAATCTTTTATACACTGAGTATTGTAGTACGTTGAAGATGAGTTTTAAAAGTGAATTCTAGCCAATGGGTTATATCATATTCTTTTTCAGTGTCAAACTCACATTAATGTGTATTTTGAAAACGACTAAAGCAAATGTCATGTCTTATGATTAATTAACCGTAAAAAAAGGAAGGAAAAAAATAAAAATAAAAATAAAAGACTAAAGATAATTGTGTGAAACTACATTTTTTAAGAAATCCAAGTTGTAATTATTGTGAAATCGACTACAAATTGTTGACGCGTCTGAGCATGTTGGAATGTTACTAGACGATTTTTCAAAGTGAGTTATAGTAAAAGGTTGCATCACATTTTTTTAAGCCTCAAGATCATATTAGCCCGTGTACCATGTAACTGACTATAAAACAAATGTCATGTGATATGATTAATTAACTGAAAAAAAAAAAGTGAAAAATAATTGTGGGAAAGGTGTAATTCCAAGGACGAATCAATTTCAAATGTTTGATATGTGGAGCATGAATGTTTTTTTTTTCATATTTTTTTATTTGAACAAACGAAATCAGTTACACAAACAATAGACAAAAAAACAAAGGTGACTTTCAAGGTTAAATTCTAGTTAAGAGATTGTATTATGAATAGAACCAAGGCAAATACAATGCATGCACTATGATCAATTAAATGAATAAAAAAAATAAAAAAACAAAAACAAAAAGATAATGGTATGAAACCACATCCTCAATGTAATTTCAAGTTGTGATTACAGACTGATCGACTTCAAATCATTCACACGTTCGAGCATGGTGATATGTTGCAAAACGGTTTTTAAGACTAAATTCTAACTAAGAAATTATATCGTATTCTTTTTTGATGTCAAACTCAAATTACTGTCCGTGTATTATGAAAAGGACTAAAACAAATCCATGAGCTATGATTAACTAACCGTTTAAAAAACAAAAAGTAAAAGATAATTATACGAAACCACATCCTTGATGTAATTTCAAGTTGTGATTATGGATGAATCAACTTCAAACCTTTGATACATATCTATGAGTGGTGATATGTTATAACTTAGGCGATTGTTAAGGCTGAATTCTAATTAAGAGACCGTATCATATTCTGTTTTGACGTCAAGTTCACATTTGTATTATGAAAATGACTAAAGCAATACCACGCGTTATGATTAATTAGCCTTAAAAAAAAAGCAAAAACACAAAAGCAAAAGATAATTGTACAAATCCAAATTCTCGAAGTAATACCAAATAGTGATTATGGATGAATCGGCCTTAAATCTTTGATGCGTTCAAGTTGTTATTACGGACTAATCGACTTTAAGTCATTCACATGTTTGAGCACGGTGCTATGTCGCAAGACGGTTTTCAAGACTAAATTCCAACTAAGAAATTATGTCATATTCTTTTTTGGCTTCAAGCTCACATTACTATCTGTGTACTATGAATATGACTAAAGCAAATCCCATGAGCTATGATTAGTTAACCGTTTAAAAACCAAAAAGTAAAAATAAAAATAAAAAAAGTAAAAGATAATTGTACGAAGCCCCATCCTTGATGTAATTCCAAGTGGTGATAATGGATGAATCGATTTCAAATCTTTGATACATATCTGTGAGTGGTGATATGTTACAAGGCGATTTTTAAGGCTAAATTTTAATTAAGAGACTGTATCAACTTTTGTTTTGGTGTCAACTTCACATTTGTATTATGAAAATGACTAAAGTAGTGCAGCGTGTTTTGAGTAATTAACCTTAAAAAAAAGTAAAAACACAAAAGCAAAAGATAATTGTACGCAATCAAATTCTCGAAGTAATACCAAATAGTGATTATGGGTGAATCCACCTCAAATCTTTGACGTGTTCGAGCTTGATGGTATATAGCTATTAGTGAAGAATGAATTCTAGTTAAGGGGGTTATATCATATTCTGTTTTGGTGTCAAACTCACATTAGCGTGGATATTATAAAAATGACTAAAGCAAATGTCACGCGCGATGATTAATTAATTATATAAAAACAGAAAAACAAAAGTTAAAAAAAGGCAAATGTACGAAAATCAAATTCTCGAAGTAATTCCAAATTGTGATTATGGGAGAATCGACTTCAAATCTTTGACGCTAATTACATTCAACAATGCCAAATCATCTACAGATAGGTGCACTTAAGAGACAATTTGAGAAGGGTGTGGGGCCAATCACGTGGGATTAACTAAACTTTTTGAAATTAAGCATTGTAATAAAAGTGTCTCATTCATAGTAATTTTTATTTCTTATAATCACTTGTTCAAATTGATATTTGTACATATTGTGACTAAGACAATGCATCCGTAGTGAATATTTTCACTTTCTTTATTTTTAAGTTAAATTATATATTTCATCTTATAGTTTAATTTAAATAATTTAATTCCTATATTTTAAGTCTAGTTTCAATTTAGTCTTTCTATCCAAATTTTATTAATTTTTATTTTATTATTATTATTATTTTATTTTTTTATTTTTTTTGTACTCTTTAGAAGATTGACAAATGTCTAATTGATCCTATATATACAAAATTTTTCGAATGACAATTTTTTCCAACTTAGCATTTACTTGTAAAATCAATGTTCTGGAATTAACATCCTATTTGGTATGTCAGGTGAAAAAATTAAAAAAAAAATAATAATTATGATTTCTCACTGAGTGAAAAAAAAAAGAAAGTAATTTGATTTTCCATTATAGTGTTTGGATAAGTAAGAAAGCATAGCATGTAAGACAGGGATATAACTAAAAGATTTTTTTTTTTAATAGACAATCTCTTTATTATAAATTTTTTTATGACCAATCTGTTTATTTATTTTTATCAAATCTTACTACTTTTGATGAGAATAAAATAATTCAAATAGAAGAGTTCCTTTTTCAATCATTCTACATTATTTCTCCCAATTTATAGGCCAAACACAAATATATATATATATATATATATATATATATATTTCTTTTCATGTTTTATCAAATCACCCCATCCAAACAAACAAAAAAACTGACACTCCAATGTAAATCTTTGAAATATTTATTGATGCAAAAAATTGTGTAAAGTAAAAATTGAGAGCAATCACAATGAAAATAACTTTTCTTTGAATCACTACAAAAAAATTAAAATTTTAGTGCACCAAAATTTAGGAATAAAATCATTTTTTAGGGACCAAATATTTTTGTTACAAAAAGTGCCGTTATTATAGTTTTAGTAACAAAAGTTAGACATTAGTGATAAATTATTATCCTTTTGGGAACAATTTTTTTGTCTCAAAAAATAAACCATTTTGAGACCAAATTATTTGGTCCCTAAAATTCTATTTAATAGTGACATTTTCAAAATTTGTTGCTAAAAAACTTGTTTTGGACTTTTTGGAATGACATTTTAGCGACTATCCTCATGACGATAGAAATTAGTTCCTAAATGTCTTTTGCAACAAAATTTTCATTTTTAGAGACCAAAACATTTGGTCTCTAAAATTCTTATTTGTTAAAGTGAATTTTTCTAATAATCAAAGAAAACTAAAAAAACTAGAGTTATATATGAATTGGTAATAAGAAACAACTGCTAAAGGCAATTTCTTGCTATAAAATAAAAAATGTACAAAATTAAAAAAAAAAAAAAAGTTAAACCCAAATTAAAATATTAGAAATTTAAAGAAAGATGTAAAAATTACAAAAACAAAAATTAGAACTTTCAGACAAAAGAATTGATTTTTTTTTTTTTTTTCTAATTTGACAAAATTGCACAATTAAATGCCTTAACGAAATAATCTGCTCAAAAGGTATGAGTTTTGACTGTTGGGGGCTTTGAACAGAACATGAGTCTTTTGAAGCTAATTCGCAAGACTTTCACTCTATTAATATTTTTTGGAATTATTTTTTATTAATTTAATTACTTATAGTTTTTTACATTGGGTATGATAGAAAATGAAAGTTATCAAAAAATATATTTTTATGATTAATGAAAAATAAGCTTATTTGGATAGAATTTTTTTTTTATTTATATTTATAAAAGGTGAAAAATATTTTTCAGACTAAAAACTTATCACACCAGATTATCACTGTCACTGATACCACTGCCATCTCCGCCTCCACTACCACAACTACTTGCACCACCCCCACCACCAATAATATAATTATTATTACATTAATTTTAAAATCACAATCATATATGAGAAAGCAATTTTTTAAGATAAATATTTTCTTAAAAAAAATTAATTCATATTCTGCCGAAATAAATGAAGCCATATAAACTATTTTGCTATTTTGTGATCCAACTAAATGCTCCAAATAGGTCAAATCCACCATGTTTTCCTTCAACCCTTGATTTTGAATTTGTAACCTTTCACCCAATCATAAATTGTTAAATCGCTTAACTTGTAAATTTTTTTACATAATAGATTCAAAGAAAACCTTGTCCTTATGATATTTTGTGATTCAAAATTCTGAAAATAGGTCAAATCCACTAGACCTGCATCATTTGGGTTTTAGGAAAAAATATATTTGATGAAGCATATATATGTAGCATAAATTTTGTGGTAGATCTAAAGCCTAAAAATCATGACATCTTTTATGTAACATAGAATTTTTTTTCTTTTTATTTATTTATTTATTTTTTGGATGAAGAGCTTTTGTTGTTGTCTGATAGGGGCATAGACATGAGCAGAGAATGCTGACTATTAAACCGTACATTATTAGTCTATTTAGGTGAGAATAATTGGCGGGTCTCATCTCTCTCAACCCACTTATATTTTGTGATATCCAAGTGAAAATATACCCACAACAGTAGGGAGGGCCATTGACGCAAAGGGCCTAGCTTTAGGATAAAAAGGAACCACCCAAGGAATGAAATGGCCAGAAGAGAGAGAGAGAGAGAGAGAGAGAGAGAGAGAGAGAATATGCATTCAAAACCAATAATAGGACCGAGTCTAATTTTATTTATACACTTGATAAGATTTGTAAACATAACACATTTTGAGATTAGTTAAAATAATGAGATCTTTCACCTTAAATGTAGTCTATCGTGCTTGAAATAAGATTTATCATACTATTTTAATCAATTAAAGAGTGTGTTTTTATTCATATATTTTGTGTTTGTGATGAAAACATTTTAATATCATACTTACCTTACAAAAAAAAAAAAAAAAATCATGTTCATACAACTTCAAACTAAAATATTGAAGTAAATATAAAATTTACTATAACGTGATTCACCACTTAACTGATTTATCCAAATAAGCATTGTAAATTAAATGCCATGGGTGAGTAGGAACTACTATAGAAGATCATGTTTTTCACGTAGAGTTGAACTCTTAGGTTGTGTTTAGCTCTATATTGAGAGAGAGAGAGAGAAGAAATGATTCCTTTTCTTTATTTTTTGTTTCATAAATTTCTTCACAAATTCAAAATTCAAACAAAACATCATGCCATTAGTCCAAAAAGGATATAATTAACCTCCGCCCTCCTTTTTTTTTTTTTTCCTTTACAAATGTTTTTATAAATATAAGATTCAAACACAATATTAGGTAGTTAGTTAAATGGACATTATTATTGATTCTCTGTTATGAATATCGAAATTGATCACAGAATCAAACATAAAATATACATGAAATAAGATTTTACAAAATTTGATAGTGAGTTCGTTGTTGAAAAATCTCATTTATTCATATACTTTTTGCATACGATTCTATGATTGATTTTTGTTTTAGTCGATTTATTCAATTATTTGTGATGTCTACTAGCATATTTGTATATTTTCTTGTTAGAAGAATAAAGATGATCAGGTTGGCAGCTGTATTATATGATCTGAAATGTTAATATTCTTTGATGTGGAGGGCCAAATGGAGCATTTCCAATTTGCCAACACAAAAATTTCGACTTATATATATATATATATATCGATGTTGGGGTGATTCTTCTTTCTTTTTAAGCAAGAAAACACTTGGTCCCACGACCCACGTGCTGTGATTGGTTAAATCACAAATCTTTAAAGACAATGCCCCCACTCTTAGATCTCAAAATATTTGAATGAGTAGTATGTTTGATGTGTTTGAGCAGATACAAAGAAGCCCTGTCATGAGCAAATGTCCATTCTCTCTCTCCCTCTCTCGTTTTTTTTAATAATGGAGATATTTGTTTCACATTTTTATGAGAAATTTAAAGTCGATAAACAAATTGAATGAGATCGAGAGTTAATTATTTAAGTTTAGTTTAAAATTTTTAATACATTTTAAAATTTGTTTAAGTTTAGTTTGTTAAATTTTTAAGTTGGTTTCAAATGAGCTTTCATTGAACTGAACTCGAGTAGTTTAGACTTATTGAATCGAATTAAACGAGCAATTGACTGTTCAAACTTTATTTGAAAACTTTAACGAACACCAAAATGTATTTAAATTTGATTTTTTTTACTTATCGAATTGAGATCGAATAAACTTTTAACAAGATGAACACGAATCAAGTTAGAGCTATTTGGTTCGTTTATCATCTCTAGTGAAATTTAACTATTACATGTAGGCCTTGAAAAATACCAATAAACATATGATATGTACCCAACAAAAGGTTGTTATATTCAATTCTTAATTTGTTTTTCTAAATCAAATTCCATTCTCCATTCAATCTAGGGCTAAGACTGATAATTATTTGATATATGTGGAACAAGAATTATCTATGTTCGAGATTTAGTCTGGACAAATTTCCAAACACCCTCGTAAGCAAATAAAATGGCCTTCCGTAGTGCTCTTTCCATTGTAGTTTTCTTTTCTCTTTTTAATATGAAGCATTTTATCTTTAATTTGAAAAAGAAAATTCTTGTTTAGAGTAAATGATTTGAAGCCGATCAAAAAAGAGAGTAAATGATTTGAACTAGGTGGAGGGGTATTCTATATTTGGATAGTAGGATGGTAACTTGTAAATAAGTGTCCACATCAAGATTGGTAGATTTATGCTCGATTGGAAATGGTGAAATGGTTAAAATTTGTTGCTACACGTAATGGAATTTTTAGGCAGATTCCGTTGTATAACCCGCAATTTTACAGTATTTGCCATAGTTCCCTTTCCAGTATGAACACCTTTAATTTGAATTAGAAAATTCATTTTTTACAGTAAATGATTTGAACTAAAAAGATTCTGATATCACAAGCTTCAATGGGTTTGGTTCTACTGCAAAAGTGATTGAAACCAAGTGCATTAGCCTATTTGGCCCATTTGAATTGTAAATTGAGAAAACGGTAAATAAGCGTTTAGGCCAATGTTGGTAGATTAATTGTGAAAAGTTTGTGTTCAATAAAAACGATTCAATGGTAAAAACTCACTGATCTATTGTGACCCAACACGCTTTTTGGACAAATCCCATCATATAACCATCAGCTTTACAATTTTGCCATTTTAGAAAAGTCTTATTTTTGCAATTATTTATTTAAGTCTCTAGCAACTCAAATTTGTCATTTTAGTAATTTTTTAAAATTTTTGCTTGATTAATAAGAAACTACCTATTATATCTGGTTGTTTGTGATAGATTTAGGATTTACGTATTGTTATAAATTCAACAATTTTCATCACTTTTTTTAGTGAATCAAACGTGAGAATGAATATTATGATAGAATAATTATTCTATTTCATTTCATTCCATTGATCCAAACAGAGATCAACTGTGTTGGCTAAGTAGTTTTTTTTTTTTTTTTTAATAATAAAAATTCATAAAAGAGTAATCTCGATAATTTATTCATGATTTTTCTTATTGCACAATTCTTATTACTGCTAAAGTTCTAACACACTTGCATCAAGAAAGATGTTAATCAAACATAGTATGTTTACTTTTCCCATATATGAAATCATCAAAATCAATAACTGTCTATGTTATTGCATGTTTGGATATAGAGAAAATAAATTTAGCTAACTTTCTCTATGCAAATGTACTAGTAGTATCAGAATGGAAGGTGCATATAGTAAATGAAAAATAAATGATGAATCTCCTCTCAAAAGCATAGAAAAAAAAGAAAGAAAAAAACAATGAATCCCGAAAGACATGATTGATATGAAATGTATTTATTACCACTTGTTTGGTTGTTGGGAAAGTCTTCCTTTTTCTTGACAATCTTATCTTTTCTGTGATTGCAACATGTATACAAAGCATAAAGAATCTGAATAAGAAAGAGAAGAAAGGAAAGAATGATCTTACATAACATAAAATAATAATAAAAAAATGGGGATAAAATGACAAGTCAGACAGAGAGAACCTTGGTTTTGAAATTTTATTTGTTAATTGTTTTGTGTGTTTGTGCTTTTTTACTTTGGAACCTAGACTCATAGTTGCTTCTACTTTTTGATGATCCTATATTCCCTCGTTAATATGGATGCCTGTTTCCTGGTAAACTTTTTACCATGTACTTATAAATTGGGTAAATTACATTCATCAGATTTATTAAAAATATGAATTCCTTTCTCACGTTTAAGAAATTACATCTCACAACTTTTATTCTGTTAATCAACAATTAAGTCAATCTAACAGAGTGTATGTTGTAAGTAATAAATTTTTCGTAGAAATACTATTATATTAACCTTTATGCAGTCAAACACTTTATTTTTTATTTTATTTTTTTCTTATCTCACATTCCTTATTCTAATTTTTTTTTCTCAATTAGTAATACCATTTTGCCGAATCATCACACCATTCTCTATCAATACCACCATCATTATTGCCTACAAGCATTTTGTGTCATTGATGAGGATTGAAAAATATTGTGATAATGTCGAGAGAGGGATTTGGTGGTGGGTGAATGAAAATGAGGGTAGTATATGATAATTTTATTTTGATATTAGAGAAAATTTGGGTAATTTATCATTTTCTATTAGGTCAGTTGCAGAAAAATTATGACAATATGATATTTGTAATTTTTAAAATATGAGGAGGAAATTTGTATTTTTGACAAATCTCATGGATATATTTAATATATATATCAACAAAGGAGCACACATATTAGATTATGTGAAGAGTAATGCAATAATTATTATTTTATTTTTTAATCTAATGTGTTAGTCTAATTATCAGCATTGTATGAAAGAAATATGGGAAATTCTATTTACAAACCATGTACACATCACAAATGTGTTCGGATATAAATGTTTAAATAAATATAATGTTCGGATATAAAGTTATGAACAAAAATAAATTGTTCAAATATACATTCCGTTCAATTATTTATATCTGAACTACAGAGAAACAAGAATATGAATTGTATTGAATGAAATCAATCACAAGTAATACAGTGATGACAATATTTATATACATATCTAGGACTCTTTCCTTAACCTAACCATGACTACCTAACCTAACTATAATTGTCTAACTAAACCATAGTTAATCTCTAACAAACTAACAGCTCATTTGCAACTTGCTTTGTAATTCACACGTGCTTGAAATGTGTGTGTGTGTGTGTGTGTGTGTGTGTGTGTGTGTGTGTGAGAGAGAGAGAGAGAGAGAGAGAGAGAGAGAGAGAGAGATGTAACTAATGAGAGAGAGTTGCAGCTGCTGTAGCTTTAGCTGCTCTGTCTATTCTGAGCTGCAGCCTTGGCTGTTGGCTACTGAGCTATGGCCTTGACTGCTGGACTGTGGCCTTGGCTGAAGCTACTGGCTGTGTTGTGGCCTGGATTGGACTGTGGCCTTGGTTGCAGCTGGCTGCTTTGCCTTATCATTCTCTCCTCAAACTCATAGGACTGGAAAGGACTAAGAGTTTGCTTTGAAGGTACTAAAATCTAGCCACAGATAAGGGTTTGGTAAAAATGTTTGCTATTTGATCAGTAGTAGGAATGTGACAAATGTGAAGTTTCTTGGTTGCAACCCTTTGTCTGACAAAATGATAATCCACTTCAATATGCTTAGTCCTAGCATGAAACACAGGATTGTGGGTCATAGTAATAGCAGATAAGTTGTCACACCAAAGAGTTGGAACAAACATATGAATGTGAAGCTTTGCCAACAACATACCAAGCCAACTAAGTTCTGCTGATGTCTGAGCTAATGCCTTATACTCTACCTCTGAGGAAGATCAAGACATAATTGGCTGCTTCTTTATAGACCAGGAAATTAAGTTGGGGCCAAGGTAAACACAATAGCTAGTAGTTGACCTCCTATCAACCACATTACCTGTTCAATCTGAGTCTAAGGAGGCATTAAGAATAAGAGGACCACTAGAGAAATGAAGACCATGAGCCAAGGTACCTTTAAGATATCTGAGCAACCTTTTGATAGAAGAAAAATGACTATTTAAGGGTGCTGGCATGAATTGACAGGCGTGATTGATTGTAAAGGCAAGATCTGGCCTAGTGATAGTTAGGTATTGAAGAGCACTTACTAAACTTCTATAAGAGATGACTGAGAAAAGGGTAAATTAGCATCTGAAGAAAAAGTAAGACACTTAATAGCCATAAGAGAAGAGTATGGCTTGCAATCACTCATGCCTACTTTGGCTATAATTTCTGAAGCATACTTCTATTAAGAAAGAACATAGCTAAAAAAAGTCTCGGTGACAAAAATACCAAGGAAGTAGTTAATAAATCCTAGTTCTTTCATAGAAAAAGTGGCATGCATTTGTTGAAGCAGAGAAGTAATGTAAAGAGGGTCACTGCTTGTGAGAAGAATATCATCCACATATATGAGAATAATGGTGATAGAAGTAGAAGTCTTTTGGACAAACAAGGATATGTCACATTGACTTGGAACAAAGTTCTGAGATAGAAGAAATGTGAAAAAAGTAGAGAACCAAGCTCTAGGAGCTTGTTTTAAGCCATAAAAAGCTTTGTTTAACTTGCAAGCAAGATGAGGTTGAGTAGCATGAACAAAGCCTTCTGGTTAGACCATGTACACTTTTTCTTCAAGAACACCATGTAAGAAAGCATTTGAAATGTCAAGTTGTTTGATTGGCCAATCAAAATGAAAAGCAAGACACAAAACAATTATGATAGTTGGTAGTTTAGCCACGGGACTAAAAGTCTCATGATAATCCACTCCCTCAGTTTGAAGAAAGCCCTTAGCAACTAGTCTAACTTTATGTCTAGCTATTGTGCCATATGAATTCTTTTTCAACCTATAAACCCATTTGCATCATATGGCCTATTTGCTAGGTGGTAAAGACACTAAGGACCAAGTACCTTGCCTTTGAAGGGCTTCATGTTCATCAAGCATAGTAGCCTTCCAAGTAGGGGAGGAAGCTGCTTCATGATAAGTTTGAGGTTCAAAGTGATCAGCAGAAGCAATAAGACAGACAAAAGTAGAAATGGAAGGAGGAAGTCTGGATTTAGATCTAGTGGTCATGGGATAAGCATTATATGGAATACAAGGAAGATCAATAGAAATAGAAGAGATAGGAATTTGAGAAGGAGGATAAATAAAAAGATGAGGAACGACAACAGAAGAGGGAGTTGGTGATAGAGAGGTAATAGGAGCTGGTGGTGAGTAGATGAGAGGAGAATCTATTGGAGGTGATGCTGTAGAAGTGTGGGCAGGTGTAGAAGAAGAGTACGACTTAGGTGGATTTATAGGAGAAGCTAGCCAGAAAAAAGTAGTTAAATGGGAAACTAAAGAAGAAGAAGAAGACTTAAAAACAAAACAAGACTCATCAAAGACTACATGTCTTGAGATGTAAACTTTGCCTGATTAAGGATCAAGACACCTATACCTTTTAATAGAAGTTTGATAGCCAATGAAAACACAAGGGATGAATTTTGGTTGAAGCTTATGAGTAGTATATGGCTTGATCCAAGGATAACACTTATAACCAAAAGACTTTAAGAACTGATAGTCAGGTTTGTGTTTGAACAGAACCTTATAAGGAGTAAGATTGTTGAGCTTGAGAGTAAATTGCTTATTGACCAAGAAAACAATAGTGGCAAGAGCATCAAACCAATAGATCAAAGGAAGAGAAGAATGATGCATGAGAATAATGGTAGTTTCAATAGGATGCCTATGTTTTCTCTCAGCTACACCATTTTGAGAGGGTGTATGAGGACATGTCAACTAATGTTCAATCATTTTTTGTTTGAGAAAAACTTGAATTGAGTACTAAGATATTCACCACCATTATCACTCCTTAAATCTGAAGCTCAATAGAGAACTGTGTTTCAATTAAAGCTTTAAATTCTAGAAATTTAGAGAAAACTTCACTCTTATAATGAAGAGGAAAAATACAGGTAAATTTGCTAAAATCATCAATGAACAATACATAGTATTTAAAGCCTAAAATAGAAGTAGCAAAAGGGCCCTAAACATCAGTGTGAATGAGAGCTAAATGCTTATTTATAGTAGAGTTTGACAAACTAGAAGGCAACCTATGACTCTTGGATACACAACAATGCTCACACAAACTAGAGCCTTTATTAGACAGAAGTAAAGTTTTAGGATCTAAGTGATGATGAAAGATGACGTGATGAAACTTTTTGGTTAAAGGATGGCCAAGTCGAAAATCCCAATTTGCAATAGCTAAAGTAGTGGAGTAGGAGAGACAAATTTGTGAAGATGAGGCAATAGAGGAAAATAGTGAACTGAATAGATAGAGTCCATTTGAATATCAACCTTTATACAAGACTTTCTGAGTACTATTCTCTTGAATAATAAAAGAATATTCATCAAAAGTAATAGTACAATGGTTGTCCATAGCCAATTGATGAATTGAAAGTAAATTTGAAAAAAGAGTTGGAACATGAAGTAGTTTAGTAAGTTGGAATGAAAGGAACGGAGTTGGAAGAAGACCTTTTGCCCATATGCACAATAGGGAGAGTGGTACCATCACCTACTGCAACTTGATCTGAACTATGATATGGTTGATAAAGGGAGAGATTATTCAGATTATGGGTCATATGAGTAGTAACTTCAGAATCAAGAAACCAGCTGGCTTCAGATTGTAAAGCTGTGTTAGATGTAACATATGCCACTGATGGCCTGTAGAGGCTGAAGGAGTAGAGAAATGGTTATGAGATGATATCTAAGAAGTCTGAAAAGTGGTATCTAGTCTGTACCAATAGTTTAGAGTAGTGTGATTCCTTTTCCACAGACTTGATAGATCACATTAAAACTATTTGTTTTGACATTGTAGCATGCTTTACCTCTCTGAGACTGAGTGTTTCCTCCTCTTTGACTCCGAAAATGACTATTCTGACCTCGAAATCTGCCCCCTTCTCTGTCTCGGAAAGCATTTCTGCCCCTATAGGAACTTATATGACCTCTTCTATTAGAATAGCTACATTTGTGTGCAATGAAGGCAAATAAACCTGGAATTTCTGAAGCATATGTGTGCTTGATAGCAAATTCCACATAGATAGTGTAGACACCCCAATTTTGATCACCCACAAGGCTCGAGCGCTTTGCCTGGTACACTCGATGATGAAAGTGGTGTTGTGCGTGGTTTGAGGTCTCAACGGAGGGGCTATGTTTAAGCTCTGAAACAATCCCAAATATGCCATATTCCCACTATGTATACCCCAAAAATCCATTTTTACACATTTTGTCACCTTATGCTGAGTTTGAAATAGAAAAATAGGGGAACACATTGAGGTCCGGTCGTGCCTCATTTAGGGCCGGCCGTGGCTATTGATGGTCGGCCGTGCCTTAGTAGCGAGAAACACTGTTCTGGGCGGAAACCCGCCAACTGTCCATTTTTGAAGATATTTATGACCCCTCTTGCTTAAATTCTATAAAAACGAAGTTGTATCTCTGTTTTGAGGGTTGAAGAATTTCTAAAAAGACTATACACCTTCTTGAGAACTCCTTCTTCTTTTGCAAGCAACCTTTGAGCAAGCTTACTGTGACAACCTTCACCTCTGATTACTGCTAAACTGTGACTGAATATGATAAGTAACTGATTAGGAGGAAATCACAAACTGATTGCATGAGTATATTGTCTGTAAATGCATTTCTATCTGTTTGACTACTAAATGATTTGTTCGTGTTTTAATTTCGAATTGCGAATTGAAAGCCTTATAGGCGGCTGAATCTGAAATTGATTGGTGTTTTATGTTAATTAGAATTTATGTGATTTTATGGTAGCTTTAATTTAAATTTGATATGGGATGATTAAATTAGAGTTATTTAAGTTAAAGTGTATTAGTTGGACTTAATTACATTTTTGCCATACTAGTGGGCCAATTTGTCAAAAATATTGTTTAGAGCTTAGTTGCATCATTCTTCATCCTTTTCTAGAGGAAAACCGTGATAGAGAGGGAGAGTAGAGGAAAATTGGTTTCATCAAGAGTTTTGCTTGGAAACTTAGAAGATTTGAAGAGGAATTACATAATTAAGCTTCCATACTTGAAATTAAAGACCTAAGGTAGAGATTTCATCCTCTCATTTGTGAATTTGAGTTGTATCTTGCATGGTCCATGGTAAATTAGTGTTTAGATTCAAGAATTGGTTTAAAGAGTTGAATTGGAGAGTGAATTCATGCATGCATGTCTATACCATAGCATTTTAAGGTTGTTCTTCATGAATTTCCACATGCATGTCCACATTTTTGTTATACTCCATGAATTCATCATGTTCTTGAGCTAAAACTTGCATTTGGTCATGTGTTAGTAGCTTTGAATTCAATTGAACACATGCATGTTAAATGTACATCTTGTTCTTGAAGTTTATTTGAAATTGGTGTTCAATTGGTTTACCTTTGGGTTTGATTTTACAAAATTGATCTTTGAAACATGTTGTATTATGGGTTTTTAAGTTTTTTTTCCAGAAAATTAGCCCAAAAGGATCGAGTTTGAGGCTTAAATGCTTGAGTTTTGTGCTTGGGGATGAATCTGAAAAATTCAGATTTTGGACCCATGCTCGAGCGTACCCTCTGAGTCGTGCACTTCCGCTCGAGCGTGGAAAGTTGCGCTCGAGCGTGAAATGCATGTACCCAGAAGTTCTTATGTTTTACAGTCTGCTCGAGCGAGAGAGTTCACGCTTGAGCGAGGACCTGAGTCTCACGCTCGAGCGGAGGTCGAGCGCCCGTCGAGCATGAATTGCATGCATCCAGTACTTTTCATGAAGTTTACAGTCCGCTCGAGCGAAGGACGTCATGCTCGAGCGGAGCTCCTTTGTCTGCATGTCCACTCGAGCGTAGAAAGCCATGCTCGAGCGTGGACCCCTGTTTCAGCAAATTTTGAAAAGTGTTTTAAAGTGCATCTTTGCATCCTCATTCCATCCTAGGCATTCCTAGGCCTAGTTTAAGGCATCTTAATGATGATGTTGTTATAGAACCACGCCGAGTCAAGATAGGGACTAAGTTGTTGATTCCCAAGTGTGTAACTTAGTGTGTGTTCGTTCTGTAACTATGTAGGGTTGGCATCTGAGGACGCTCATTAGCTGCTTATAGATCAGTGCTCTGTGAGTAACAATGTTGTAAAAATATGTTCAATTATGAATATTTTCTGAATGATCAACTGTTCTGTTTACTGAAACGTTATTGTTTAATGAACGAATGTTTGTCCTATTTGTAAACTGTATTCGTGGCATCCTTAGCAACTTACTGTTACTGTTATTGTACTATTACTGCTACTGTCACAGAGATCTTTGTCGGTTCCCAAGTTTGGAACCACCACTGTTACTGTTATGATGGCCATCAACTGACTGTTCGGTCTGTTAAGACCTACTGTACTATTTTGCTATGGGATGTACCACATATGACTGTTATGGTTTCTAAACGACTGATATGACTGTTTAATTACTGAAAGGACATTCATTCTTAACCTCTTTACATAACTGTTATTCACTAGGCTTTATCTCACTGTTTATATATATATGTAGGTGTCTAGACACCAGACCGATGCTAGGAGCGTCAGGCTAAGCTCCCGTTTTGTCAAAGCCAACCTTTATGCCTTACTTCGAGGTTCCGAGTACGTCAAAGCCAAGGCTGGTTTGGGGTGTTTTAGATTTCCCCTTTTGCCTCTGTTCTGTAATCAATGTTGAGACTTGCATTGTACTGTTATGTTAGGGATTTGGTCCCTAACCTGAATGTCTGTATATGATGTATATACTGTTTTGGTTTTGAATGTGAATATGTTTAGAAAAGTCTTTTTGTATTCAGCATGTCACAGCTCATTGGACATCTTTTATTTACTGTTTTGGCTTCCGCCAACCCCTTACTCTGTATTACTGTCATTACTGTTAAGCAGGCCTTCGGTAATCACAGATTACTGGCCGGTTGCGATGCTAATCCTATAGGGGTGGGTTTGGGTCATGACAGAGTGGTATCAGAGCGATATCAAACCACGAGTTATACCGCACACACGTGTCCAAATGAGCTATAGGATGTCCTAGAAAAGTGAAAAAGGGCATTGCATAAGCGTTGAAAAAGTGTGTGTGGCCATCACATGAATATATGTGCTAATGTGCTAATGTGTTTAAGTAAGCAATTCCTATGTTTATTATTACTGTATTGCATATAGTGAAATGAACAATGCAAGGAATACCGATGAAACAGAATCATCTGATGCTAGAATGACAAGATTAGAAAGAACAGTTGAACTGTTGACTGAGGCCTTGAGGCTACAACAGAACCAACAGCCCCCACCTTCTCCAGTTCAACCCGAGCAGAATGTTAATGATGATATAATTGCTCTGACACAGAAGTTCAATAAGATGAAACCACCATCCTTTCAGGGAGGCCTTGAATCGTTAAAGGCCGAAGCATGGGTTCTAGAAACTGAGAAATTGTTCGAAGTGTTTCCTTGTTTGGAGGCACATAAAGTGTTACTGGCTACCTTCACTTTACAAGAAGAAGCCAGACGGTGGTGGATGCTTGTCCGTGATGCAAATACTGTTATGACTTGGGCTCAGTTTAAGGGAGCCTTCTTTGAGAAATATTTTCCTCAGTGTGTCAAGGATCGTAAAGTAACTGAATTTGAATAGTTAAAGCAGGGTACCATGTCAGTAGCAGAGTATGAATCAAAGTTTACCGAACTCGCCAGATATGCACCACACATGGTGGACACTGATTACAAAAAGGCCAGGAAGTTTGAAGGCGGCCTTAATGTAGAGATACGTAACAGAATCAATGTGCTGAAATTACTGAAATATGTGGATGTTCTTGACCGAGCAATAATGGCCGAGTCAAATATCGAAGCATTGAAACAGAATGAAACACCAGCAACTGAATGACGTGGTAAGAGACGGGGTTTTAAGTTTAAGAAAGGCCGAAATAACCCATCAAATAAGAAGCAAAATACAAGGTCAACGACTAGTTCTAGTCAGGGGAGTGGTTCCATACCACCCTGCTCCAAATGTGGGAAAAGACATAAAGAGGTTTGTTATAAAATTTATGGTGCTTTTTACAGGTGTGACAAGGTAGGCCACATGGTTAAAGATTATCCTTCCACATCTCAAGGCAATATTAAAGCTGCAGCTAGCGTCGCAGCATCAACTACTCCATCGAAACCCAACCCCAAAGCTACTAGAAAAGAGCCTATGAGGCAAGGCTGAGTGTTCGCACTTGTACCGGGAGATGTGCAGAATACCGAGATCGTTGTGTCAAGTATACTCTCAATTTGTGCTCAAAATGCTTATGTTTTGATTGATTCGGGGTCTACACATTCATATGTCTCGCATGCTTTTTCACGAAAATTGAAAGACCGTTGGAACCCATGAATTTTTTGTTAGCTGTATCTTCACCTATTGGGGGATCCATGACATGTGCTTATATGTACCCTGTATGTGAAATTATTGTTGGAAATGTGCATTTGTATATTGATTTACTGCCTTTGAATATCGATCATTTCGATGTGATATTGGGAATGGACTGGTTAACAAAATATCATGCTACCATAGACTGTGTAACAAAATAAGTTATTTTCCGTCCACCTGGTTTACCTGAATTTGTGTTTAGCGGAGTTGGAGCAGTACCTCCCCAATATCTGATTTCGTCTATAAAAGCTTTTAAACTGATTAAGAAGGGATGTAAGGGGTATCTATGTTGTATATTGACTGTACATACTAATACTAAAGCTAATGTGGACAGTATTCCTATAGTCAGAGAATTTCCAGATTTTTTTCCAGATGATTTGCCAGGGGATTTGATTGACAGGGACATTGAGTTCACCATTGATGTGATTCCGGGTACACAGCCAGTTTCCAAAGCTCCGTACAGAATGACACCTACCGAACTGAAAGTTCAGCTACAGGAATTGTTAGATAAGAAGTTCATCAGGCCCAGTACTTCACCGTGGGGCGCTTTAGTTTTGTTTGTGAAAAAGAAAGATGGCTCCTTGAGACTCTGCATTGGCTACTGTGAGCTGAACAAGGTAACAGTGAAAAACAAATATCCATTGCCTCGAATTGATGATTTGTTTGACCAGTTACAGGGTGCCCACGTGTTCTCTAAAATTGACCTTAGATCCAGATACCACATGTAGACGTCCCCCGAACGCCCCGGGGAGGAACGAGTCCCCCCCGTTCCGTTCGATATTGGGCTTACTACAGCTCAGGACTCTCAAATTGTCACGGTTCTAAGTCTGAACCAAAGAGTCTAAATCCGGCAAATCGTTTTGAGAAAACAGATTTTTTTGAAAGAAGTGCCAAACATGGACTGCTTTGCCAGATACAGAGTCGCCACCTAAATGTTTTATTTTGGAGAAATTTAGGAAACCCTGACTCGTTTGCCTAAGGCCACGTGTCCGTCATCACCAAAGTTGCCTCGGCTCGGGAACTTGGGTACGATTGGGGAAGGTCACTTCGTGAGCACCCCCGCTTGCCCGATCAAAGATCGGCCTCTACTAACCATGATATCTATTTTTGAAAACATTATGTGTTCTTATTCCGGTTATTAGCCTAGATTTACTATGTGATGCGCACAGCATACAAGTATAGACTGGATCGCCTGAATTGGAACAAAACATTTCATGTTTGTTTATTTAAAAATGGTTTGATGGTGCTACCCGCAAGTAGGCTAAGACGTGGATTTGCCACCCTCGGGTGGGCTTAGAAAATATGATTTTGCCACTATCTAGTGGGCTTAAAACACACATTTGATGAATTGTTCCAATTCAAATAACCCAACCTTCACCCACAGGCATTCAAGCAGTTATATCACATAAGCACATAGCCTCATGGTAAGCATGCTATTCATGGCAGTCACTCACACGCATGCAAGGATGCTAAAGCATAAAACTTACCGAGTACTCCAAGCCAAAACAGAAGCTAATTAGAAATCTATGCATGATCCTAAATATGCTGAAATGCCTAATGCAACACATGCAAGAGTGCAACTATAGCAGGCTCGGCTATTCTAAACATGGCATATGAAATGCTACAGCTAACATGTATTCAAATTGGAATTGAAAATACAATGCAGTTAGTATGATGCGCCCAGCCCGGTGCATGCAAAACAGATGAATGGATGCAAACATGCTATCATACTGTATGCTAATGAAAACATGCCCTAATCTAACCATTATAAGCGGGTAAATAAAAGGAAGAAAGACGTGGGGTTGGAAGACATACATCACACACACGCACACTTATTACAACATTGCCCTCGCGCAGAGAGTCCGAATAAATAATATACAGTCCGGAATAAATATTACAGTCCAAATAATTACAAAAATCCTAATTAATTACCAAATTAACTAAGAAAATAATAAACTGGCATGCAAGCCAGGGACTGCCTTGACTCTTCTTCAGATGATGGATGATGCATGTTCGGGTTGCCTTTGTACGGAAATCCACTGTGATGCCCCAATTAGCCTCTGTTTTGCAATAATTTTTTGAAAAGCGCGCCAAGCCTCGAGAGACTGCTGATTCTTGATTTGCTGCAACAGAAAGCAGGAAAGGGGCATGGCAATGTATTTTCACACATGTATGCGTGACTACTCTTCAGGGAGTGTAGTCCGCGATCCTTGTGCCACCAATCACGCATATCGATGCATGATGGCCGAGGAGTCGATTTACATGACTCAATATGGAATGAATGCACATATAGACACAACAAGACCTAAACTCCATCATGGATAATCCGGAGTGTCGGTGACTGGGAATTGAGACACGTTTCATCACTCGAAGTACGAAACGTCCCTCGTTTCCCGTGCTCGGGCTAACTCCTATCCCAAGCACGATGCAATATGCATGATATGCATGAAATGCAACTAAGATACAACCTAACATACACAATGCTATGAAATGGCATACACGATGCACGAGATAACATGGCATACACAATGCGCTAACATACAACCTAGCATACGCAATGCTATGAAATGAAATGGCATACACAATGCATAATGGACTTACACCAACATGAGTGGACCTCAGCCACACTTACATAAGAGGCCATGAGATGAAAATGAGACAACTCGGAATGCGTGCACACATGCACGCAAACCGAGGACCAAACTTAAGGCACGAATGCCACTCTAACAAGACATGGAAAGGAATGGAATATGGCATACTAGCATGCAAATTTCAGCACTAAAATATGACCCAAAACAGCCCCAAATCATGGAAACATGGCACCCGATGCATGGAATGGGACCCGAAATGCAAAACTAAGCATGCGCAATGGCCTATAGCTATACAAAACATGCACTATTTGATCATGAAATGTGAAGACAGATTCAAGGAAGCCCCAAAACAAGCATGTTTACAGTTTTAATCAAGGCCAAACAATGAACACAAATGGGGCTAAGCTAGCATGCGAAAATGGCCCTAAATGTGAGATAAAGAAGCAAGTCACAGCTGCTGACCCCAAACAAGAGAGGGCCCTTCAACAATGTTGAAGAGGGACCCAAAAAATGGCATTTTACAATTTATAATCAAACCTAAAACAGTGCACAAGCATGCTCAAAATACTATGCAAAACAAGGCCAAAAAGAGAGCTATAACACAAAGTACAAAAAGGATGCCTCAAATAGTAAAAGACCCTTAATGAAAAATGAAGAGGGGGTCAAAATAAGGTCATTTATAGTTTGGAACAAAGCCCAAAAATAGAATCATAAGAGGCTAACAAATCATGCAAAAATGGAGCCAAAAGAGAGATATAAAGGCAAGTGGCAAATGGAAGCCTCAAAAAGTGATGAGCCCTTCAATAATATTGAATAAGGGCTCAAAATAAGCTTCTTTACAGTTTAGCTCGGAGCCCATAAATGCCTTAAAATAGGGCTAACATATCATGCAAGAATAGGCCCTAAAAGAGAGGTAAAGAACAAAGGGGGAGAATAAGACTTCAAATAGCAAAAAGTTATAAATCAAACATGAAGATGACCTCAAAATATGATCTTTTTCAGTTTGGATCGAAGTCCAAAAATACTTTCAAGTAAAGCTAAACAATCATGCAAAAAAGTGCAAGTTTAAGGGAAATAGGGACTCACCCTTGAAGAACAACTTTCCAGGAGCTTTTAGTCCGAAAATCTGAGCTTTCAACCTCTTCAAATGTCCTTCAAGGTACTGAAATGAGTAATGGAGGTGATAGGCTAGGGGTTGTAGTGTAAAAATGGTCCAAGAACAAAGGGTTTTGGAGCTTGGCAGAGAGGGAGAGGGAGGTTGTGTGTATAATGCTTCAAACAATTTTTTGTAACCCTCAAATACAGCTGGGAGCTGCTGGTTTTATAAGCAAAAGAGGTGGAAAAGAGGGGGAAAAATGGGGGGGAAATTGAAATTCAAATTTCCCCCTAAAAAGGCCAAAAAGTGGGATATAAAGGCAAGTGGTAGCTGCTGGATCCAAATGGCCGAGAGCCCTTCAACAAAGTTGAAGAGGGACTCAAAACAAGACACTTTGTAGTTTATGACCAAGTCCGAAACAGCTCACAAGTAAGCCTAAAATACCGTGCAAAAATAGGCCTAAAAGAGCGTTAAAGAACCAAGTGATAGGAGGAGATCTCAAACAGAAAAAGGTCCTTAATAAAACATGAAAAGGATCTCAAAATATGACTACTTCTAGTTCGGGTCGGAGCCCAAAAATGCAGAATGAAGGTTCGGGAGCCAAAACACGCAGTTCGGGGCCCCGAAGGTGGGCTGTTAGGCACCGGAAGTGGTATCCGACCACGAAGTTGGTCTCTCGGACTGCAGTGTCCCTCAAAAGGGATTAAATAATATGCATTCCAAAAATTGGAGCAAACGGAGGTGGTTAAGCGGTCCCGAACCGAGGCACACGGCCAACGGCTCTGAAAAATTGGAAACCGGACTCCAAACGGGCAAAACGGCCTACGACCACGAAACGTAGCCTACGGCCACTGAGAGATGATCTACGAGACCTCTCCCTCCCTTCGGGAAGAGAAAACAGAGAAAACGGAGCTTGGTTCACAAACCGAGGCAAAGCACAAAAGAGTCCGGAAGTCTGGAGGCAAGGCTCGCAGCCGAGACTCTGAAACTTCTGAACGAGCACAATATGCAATATCACCGAGCGCTCAACTGGTGACGTCTGAGTCTCAAGGTCGGTCAAAAATGGGGTGTCTACACCATAAGTTAAAAGTCAAACCAGAGGACATTGAAAAGGCTGCTTTTCGAACGAGGTATGGACATTACGAATTCCTTGTTATGCCTTTCGGAGTTACTAATGCACCTGCTGCATTTATGGACCTTATGAACAGAATTTTTAAACCGTTCTTCGATGAATTTTTAGTTGTGTTCATAGATGACATTTTGATTTATTCCAAAAGTACAGAAGAACATGAACATCATTTGAACATTGCCTTACAGACCTTAAGAGAACAGAAACTGTATACAAAACCAACGAAGTGTGAATTTTGGCTAGACAATGTAATGTTTTTGGGACATGTGATCAGTAAGGATGGCATTCCAGTTGACCCATAGAAGATTGAAGCAGTAGTGAATTGGCCCAGACCGTCTAATGTTACTGAAGTCTGAAGTTTCTTAGGCTTAGCCGGGTACTATAGAAGGTTTGTAAAAGATTTCTCCAAAATTGCCTTACCATTGACTCAATTAACTCAAAAGGGAAAACCATTTGACTGGACTGATCAGAGGGAATCAGCTTTCCAAGAACTAAAGACACGACTGGTGACTGCACCGATTCTCACCCTACCCTCAGGTACGGATGGATTTACTGTTTTTAGTGATGCTTCTTATAAGGGTTTGGGATGTGTCTTAATGCAGAATGGTAAAGTTATTGCATATGCTTCCCGACAACTGAGACCGCATGAGAAAAATTATCTGACCCACGACTTAGAACTTGCTGCAGTAATGTTTGCATTGAAAATTTGGCGTCACTACCTATATGGGGCATCATGTGAGGTGTACACAGACCACAAGAGTTTGAAGTACTTCTTCACACAGAAAGAACTGAACATGAGACAGCGGAGATGGTTAGAATTGATAAAAGACTACGATCTGCAAATTCTGTACCACCCAGGGAAAGCTAACACCGTTGCTGATGCACTCAGCCGGAAGTCAATTGGGAATTTAGCTTGTTTACTCACCGGACAGAAGGAACTGCTATGTGACCTTGAAAAATTTGAAGTTGAGGTTGTTTTGCGTGAACAGGGTGGAACATTAGCTGCTATCTCTACCCAACCAGCACTTATTGAAGAGATCAAAGAGAAATAACAGCAAGATGATTTTCTGAAAAAGATCATTGATGAACAGGAATCCAAACCGAGGCCAAACTTTAAGGTTAAGAATAATGTGTTGAAATTCCAGGGAAGATTGTGTGTACCGAATGATTTTGAACTGAAAAGATGAGTTTTGCAGGAAGGCCACAATTCGAAACTCTCCATCCATCCGAGGAATACAAAAATGTACTAAGACTTGAAACTGAATTTCTGGTGGCTGGCAATGAAGAAAGAAATTGCCGAGTTTGTATCAAAATGCTTACACTGCCAACAAGTCAAAGCCGAACATCAACGACCCGCAGGCTTACTTCAGCCCTTACCAATGCCAGAGTGGAAATGGGAACATATCACTATGGATTTCATTGTTGGTTTACCTCGCTCCAGTAAAGGTATGAACTCAATTTGGGTTATTGTTGATAGATTGACTAAATTTGCTCATTTTCTACCTGTCAAAACAATCTATAATGCGGACAAATTGGCTATAATTTATATTGATGAGATTATTAGGTTGCATGGAGTGCCAGTATTTATTGTTTTTGACAGGGACTCGAAGTTTACCTCGAGATTTTGGCAAAGTCTGCAAACTACATTGCGTACTGAAACTGAGACTGAGTAGTGCATACTATAGACACCCCATTTTTGACCGTCCTCAAGACTTGGACATTATCATTTGAACACTCGATGATCATCCATGATCGTGTTCGTTTTGAGTTCTCGGAGGTCTCGGCTACGCGCCTCGCCTCAAGATCTCTCAACTTATCTGTTTTGTGCTTGGTCATAGACCAAACACTTGTGTTTTTGCTTCTAAGGGTAGGGAATGGCTTGTTGGCCATCCCTACACCTCACCGGCCATGACTTGAGGCCACCGACCCTGTTTTATTGCTACCGGCTAAAGGTATTGGCCGGTCGGCATTGTTTTTGGTCGGCCAACCATTGTTTTGGTCAATCGGCCACTTTTTCTAGCCGAGACCTTGTCTTTGCCTTTTTCAGGCATTATACATACCAGCTGTGCCAGCTGGTAAGCACAGACCCTGCCTTCTATACACGTGTATAGAGGATTTGCACCCTAGTTTTAAGCTTCTTGAGGAAGCTTGAACTTTTTGAACCTTTGTTTTAGCTTCTTGAGGAAGCTTGAACCTCTTGAACCTTTTACTCTAGCTTCTCCAAAAAGCTTGAACCTTTGCTCTAGCTTCTCTAAGAAGCTTGACCTTTTTTAGCTTCTCCAAGAAGCTTGACCCTTTTTTTGGCTTCTCCAAGAAGCTTGACCCTTTTTAGCTTCTCCCAGAAGCTTGACCCCATTTTTTGGCTTCTTAAAGAAGCTTGACCCTTTGCTCCAAGCTTCTAAGAGAAGCTTGAACCTTTCTTAGCTTCTTGAGGAAGCTTGACCCCTTTGCTCTAGCTTCCTCAAGAAGCTTGACTCTTTTTACTTTAGCTTCTAAGAGAAGCTTGGCCTTTTTGCTCAAGCTTCTAAGAGAAGCTTGGACCTTTGTTCTTCTATAAGAGAAACCCTCTCCCTCATTAGCAGAGGTTCAGATTTTTTTTGACCAAGGCATACATACACCTATCTCTATACATCTCTCTATTTTGGTCCCAAAAGTGCTAGGTTCTTGGCCCCTTTGCACTACACCTCTTAGCCTAACCTCTCCATTATCCTCTAAGAACCTTGGAGCTTATTTTCAAAGGTTGAGAAACCACTTTCTTGGTCCAGAAGCTGCTGTCTTTCTTGGCTACAAGGGTAACTCTCTTATCCCCCTTTTGGTCCTTATTTTGCTTCATATCTTAGCTATATTTTCAAGCATATTTGGGCTTTGGCATAAACTGAAAAAAGTCTTATTTTGAGCTTCTTAACAAGTTTGTTTAAGGTCATTTTTTCATTGGGGGTCATCTATCCCCTTGCATGCTTGTTTTCATCTTGTTTTGAGCCATGCACTGAGGCCTTTGTATTGTGCTTTGTTTGGCCTTTTAGCCACTGAAATCCAATGGATTTTTAGTGGCTAGCATGCTGTTTTGAGGATCAAAATCAGAGAGGGCTGACCCTCTCACCCCTTGTCTTGTTTACTAGCTTTCTTGGCCTTACAAAGGAGCCCCTATTTGCATGTTTCCAAGACATGTTTCAGGCCATTTTTTATGAGTTTTAGGACCTGCATGAGCTCTGTCTAGAGCTATTTTTGCCATATTAGGTGTCCCTCTTGCATGTGTAGAGTAACCCTCTTCATGGCCTTTCAAAGGAGCCTTTACTTGCATGCTTCCTAACCTCATTTCAGGCCATTTTTAGTGAGTTTTAGGGCCTTCATAACCTCTGTCCAGAGGTGGTTTTGTCATATTGAATGTCCATCTTGTATGTGTAGAACAACCCCTTGCATGGCCTATCAAAGTAGCGCTTCATTCTAACATGTGTTGACTGAGTTTCAGTGAGTTTTTGGTCATATTTTGACATGCCATGATTCTATTTTTAACTGATTTAGTGACTCCTCATGTGCTTCATATGGTTGTAGTGTAAATCATGATTCGCTAGCTTGTATTGCATGATGTTTTGGCCCCTTTCCTAGCATATTTTGGCCATGATCCAAACTAATTTTATTCATATTTTAGGCTGCCTTAGCTCTGTTTGAAGTGTTTTGGGTCGTGCATGCATTGTTGTATATGGTCATAGTTCAATCAAGCTTACTAGCATGCGTTGTTTGGGCCCTTGACATGTTTTGACATCATTATGCATCATATTTCAGAGCTTATATGTATGCCATATTGTCATGTTTTCCACTCTTTAAATGCGTTCGAGAGTTGTGCATGAGTGCCTCATTTTTGGGCCGTTGTATGAGCTTCATTTCCATGTATTTTGAGCCATCATTTTAGACCATTTTTCCACTGTTTAGGGTCTGCATAGGGACTTTTTGGGGGTGGTTTGGTCATTTGAGCATTGTTTTTGCATACCTCTAGTGTAACGCACTTCACTAGTTTCGGTATTTGGGCCATCTAGCATGCATTGTGTGAGGTGTTTGCATGTTTTGGGACCATCTTGTATGTCATTTCTGAAAAATATGTGATTGTATGCCATATTTCATCCTTGCCATGCTTTGGTAGAATTGCATTTGGTGCCTTAGGTTTGGTCCCTTGCATTTGTACATGTGTGCATGCATTTTGTTGCCTCATTTTCATCATATTGGCCACTGATTTTGGCATGCCTGAGAGCTATCTATGTTAATGTAAGTCCATCTCACCATGTTGTTGCATGCTTGTTTCATTTTGCATGTTGTTGCATGCTATACATATCCACATGTTTAGGTTGTATGCCTATTGCATATTGCATGTTAACATGCTCATGTTGCATTCTTGAGTTATTTGCATGCTTGCTTGCTTGCCTACCTAGGTTGCATTGCATTGTGTGTGCATCCCTTGCCTCTTGATCAATCATGATAGAGGTTGGGGCCCTTTATGTGTTTTGTGCATTTCATTCCATATTGAGTTGCACACTTGGCTTCTTTGGCCATCATGCATTGAAATGTGTGATTGATGGTCCGAGGGTCGAAAACCATACTCCTTTGAGTCTTGAACATGATAAGGAGGGTGGTTGTGCAAACATTGCTTTAAAAATGCATTGCCATGCTCTGTTTGCCTTCTGCTGCAGCAAAACAGGATTCTGCAGGAAGAGATAGCCAGTCGGCCATCTTTAGTGCCGGCCGGCCATGTATTATTGGCCGAGAGCTCCACTTATGGCCGATGACCATTTTCCAATGGCCGGTGGCCTTTCCTTTTGGCCAGTGACCTTCCATAGTGCTCAGAAGGTGGTTCAGAAGCATCCTGGAGACTTGTGCAGTTTTCAAAAGTGCAGAGCAGTGTAGACAGAGGCAACATGAGTATGGCGATGGATTTCCGAGCGAAACCGAACATGCATGCATTCATCTCTCTTCCCGAGACCTCTTTACTGCTTTCTTAGCTTAATTAATTCATTTAATTAGTTAAGTGTTGTGTAATAATTAATTAGCTTGTTAGTTAGTTCATTTGTATTATTCTTTTGGTCCCTCCGAGAGAGGGCGAATTGTGTAATAAGCGTACGTGTGTGTGATGCATGTCTTCCAACCCCACATCTTTCTCCCTTTTATTTAACCGCTTACAATGGTTAGTTTTAGGGCACGTTTCAATTAGCATACTTATGATAGCATGTTTGCACACATTCATTCATATTGCATGCACTAGGCTCGGCGCATTATGCTAACTGCATTGTATTTCAATTCCAATTTGAATACATGTATCAAGTTGCATTTCACATGACATCTTAGAACAATTGAGCCTATTTCTAGTTGCATTTTGCATGTGTTGCATTAGCCATCTTAACATGAACTAGGATCATGCATTTGATTACTAACTACTTTCTATTTTGGCTTGGAGTACTAGGTAAGCATTTACGCTTTAGCATCCTTGCATGTGTGTGAGTGTTGCCATGACAGCATGCTTACCATGAGGCTATTTGCGTATGTGATGTAACTGCCTGAATGCCTGTGGGTGAAGGTTGGATTGCTTGAATTGGGACAATTCATTGAAATCCGTATTTTAGCCTACTTGCGAGTAGCAAAACTCAAACCATTTTTTCGAACAAATGGACATGCAGTGCTTTATTCCAAATTAGGCGATCTAGTCTATACTTGTTTTGCTGTGCGCATCACATAGTAACTCTAGCTAGTTAACTGGAATAAGAACACATGTGTTTTCAAAAACAAGATATCATGTTTAGTAGTGGCTGATCTTTGATCGGGCGAGCGGGGGTGCTCATAGCTGACCTTCCCTAATCGTACCCAAGTTCCCGAGTTGAGGCAACTTTGGTGATGACGGACATGTGGCCTTAGGCAATGAGTCAGGGTTTCCTAAATTTTCCAAAAATAAAACATTTAGGTGGCGACTCTGTATCAGGCAAAGCAGTCCATGTTTGGCACTTCTTTCTAAAAATTAGTTTTCCAAAACGATTTGCCGGATTTGGACTCTTTGGTGATTTATCAATCTTACATTGCACATTGTGAGATCAGATTAAGAACCGTGACATTTGAGTCCGAACTGTAGTGAGCCCAAATGAACAAAACGGGATTCCCTCCCGGGACGTTCGAGGACGTCTACACATACCATCCTCAGACAGATAGCCAGTCAGAAAGAACCATTCAGACTCTGGAAGACTTACTGCGGATGTGTGTTCTTGATTTCCAGGGAAATTGGGAAAGTCATCTACCTTTAGCTGAATTTGCCTACAATAACAGCTTTCACTCGAGTATTGGTATAGCGCATTTCGAGGCTTTGTATGGCAGAAAATATTGATCTCCTATCTGCTGGGTAGAAGTTGGAGATGAGCATTTGCTTGGGCCAGAGATTGTACAGGAAACCACAGAAAATGTGAAATTGATTCAGCAAAGATTGAAAACTGCCCAAAGCCAGCAGAAAAGTTATGTAGACGTTCGAAGGCGAGACAGGGTATACGAAGTAGGTGATCATGTTTTTGTTAAAGTGGCACCGATGAAAGGGCAGACTCGTTTTGGATTCAAGGGTAGCTAGCGCCGAGATATGTCGGACAGTATGAAATCATTGAGAAGATTAATCCGATGGCGTATCAAGTAATGCTTCCTCCTGAAATGGAGCATATGCATAATGTCTTCCATATTTCAATATTGAGGGATTATCTTCGGGATCCCTTCCATGTGATTGAGCCCACCCGTGTCGTGCTAAGTGATGACTACACTTATGAAGAACGACCTATTCAGGTTGTAAATCGATGAATTAAAAAGTTGAGGAATAAAGAAATTCCGTTAGTGAAAGTGGACTGGCAAAACCATGGTGGCGTGTATGCCACTTGGGAAAAGGAAGACGATATGTTGAAGAGATATCCTAAACTCTTCCCTCTGGATCCAGTATTCTTCCAAAATGAAGGTAATTCGAGTTTGGAGGACAAAACTCTTTGTAAGGAGGGAAAACTGTGACAACCCTCACCTCTGATTACTGCTAAACTGTGATTGAATATGATAAGTAACTAATTAGGAGGAAATCCTAAACTGATTGCATGAGTGTATTGTCTGTAAATGCATTTCTATCTATTTGACTACTAAATGATCTGTTCGTGTTTTAATTTCGAATTGCGAATTGAAGGCCTTATCGGCGGTTAAATCTGAAATTGATTGGTGTTTTATGTTAATTAGAATTTATGTGATTTTATGGTAGCTTTAATTTAAATTTAATTTGGGATGATTAAATTAGAGTTATTTAAGTTAAAGTACATTAGTTGGACTTAATTACATTTTTGCCATACTAGTGGGCCACTTTGTCAAAAATATTGTTTAAAGCTTAGTTGCATCATTTTTCATCCTTTTCTAGAGGAAAACCGTGAGAGAGAGGGAGAGTAGAGGAAAATTGGTTTCATCAAGAGTTTTGCTTGGAAACTTAGAAGATTTGAAGAGGAATTGCATAATTAAGCTTCCATACTTGAAATTAAAGACCTAAGGTAGAGATTTCATCCTCTCATTTGTGAATTTGAGTTGTATCTTGCATGGTCCATGGTAAATTAGTGTTTAGATTCAAGAATTGGTTTAAAGAGTTGAATTTGAGAGTGAATTCATACATGCATGTCTATACAATAGCATTTTAAGGTTGTTCTTCATGAATTTCCACATGCATGTCCACATTTTTGTTATAGTCCATGAATTCATCATGTTTTTGAGCTAAAACTTGCATTTGGTCATGTGTTAGTAGCTTTGAATTCAATTGAACACATGCATGTTAAATGTACATCTTGTTCTTGAAGTTTATTTGAAATTGGTGTTCAATTGGTTTACCTTTGGGCTTGATTTTATAAAATTGATCTTTAAAACATGTTGTATTATGGGTTTTTAAGTGTTTTCCAAAAAATTAGCCCAAAAGGATCGAGTTTGAGGCTTAAATGCTAGAGTTTTGTGCTTGGGGATGAATTTGGAAATTCCAGATTTTGGACCCACGCTCAAGCGTAGGACTTCACGCTCGAGCGTACCCTCTGAGTCGTGCACTTCCGCTCGAGCGTGGAAAGTTGCGCTCGAGCGTGAAATGCATGTACCCAGAAGTTCTTGTGTTTTACAGTCTGCTCGAGCGAGAGAGTTCACGCTCGAGCGAGGACCTGAGTCTCACGCTCGAGCGGAGGTCAAGTGTTCGTTGAGCGTGAATTGCATGCATCCAGTACTTTTCATGAAGTTTACAGTCCGTTGGAGCGAAGGAAGTCACGCTCGAGCGGAGCTCCTTTGTCTGCATGTCCGCTCGAGCGTAGAAAGCAACGCTCGAGCATGGACCTCTATTTCAGCAAATTTTGAAAAGTGTTTTAAAGTGCATCTTTCCATCCTCATTCCATCCTAGGCATTCCTAGGCCTAGTTTAAGGCATCTTAATGACGATGTTGTTATAGAACCACGCCGAGTCAAGATAGGGACTAAGTTGTTGATTCCCAAGTATGTAACTTAGTGTGTGTTCGTTCTGTAACTGTGTAGGGTTGGCATCTGAGGACGCTCATTAGCTGCTTATAGATCAGTGCTCTGTGAGTAACAATGTTGTAAAAATATGTTCAATTATGAATATTTTCTGAATGATCAACTGTTCTATTTACTGAAACGTTATTGTTTAATGAACGAATGTTTGTCCTATTTGTAAATTGTATTTGTGGCATCCTTAGCAACTTACTGTTACTGTACTATTACTGCTACTGTCACAGAGATCTCTGTCGGTTCCCAAGTTTGGAACCACCACTGTTATTGTTATGATGGCCATCAACTGACTGTTCGGTCTGTTAAGACCTATTGTACTGTTTTGCTATGGAATGTACCACATATGACTGCTATGGTTTCTAAACGACTGATATGACTGTTTAATTACTGAAAGGGCATTCATTCTTAACCTCTTTACATAACTGTTATCCACTAGGCTTTAGCTCACTGTTTATATATATATATATATATATATGTAGGTGTCCTGACACCGGACCGATGCTAGGAGCGTCAGGCTAAGCTCCCATTTTGTCAAAGCCAACCATTGTGCCTCACTTCGAGGTTCCGAGTGCGTCAAAGCCAAGGCTGGTTTGGGGTGTTTTAGATTTCCCCTTTTGCCTCTGTTCTGTAATTAATGTTGAGACTTGCACTGTACTGTTATGTTAGGGATTTGGTCCCTAACCTGAATGTCTGTATATGATGTATGTATATCCTGTTTTGGTTTTGAATGTGAATATGTTCAGGAAAGTCTTTTTGCATTCAGCATGTCACAGCTCATTGGACATCTTTTATTTACTGTTTTGGCTTCCGCCAGCTCCTTACTCTGTATTACTGTCATTACTATCAAGCAGGCTTTCGGTAATCACGGATTACTGGCCGGTTGCGATGCTAAACCCATAGGGACGGGTTTAGGTCGTGACACTTACCACCTTGAACCTATATCCATATACCATATACACCTTCACACCTTAGCCTAGGAACCTTGGTTGAGCCTTAAGCATCACATTTCAAACTTGAGAGGGTGTTTGAACTTAGTTTGATTGACAAACAAATAGCTACCTTTGTCAAGAGGTATAAGCTTGCTATTTTCTCTCTTGTTTTCATTTCTATCATTTACTATCAAGTTCTTGAATGTTTGTGTTGTTTTAATTCTCTTCCAAGTGTAGTTTGGGTTTGGAGAGCTACTAAAAGGGTAGAGAGAGTTAACAATCTTTCTTACACCTTCACATATAGCTCAAACCTTTGCTTTTACACCATTTTCTTTTCTTTCTAAATTGTTTTTCAGAATTTAAAAGAGGCTAAAAATCATACTTTGAAGTTTCAAAATTGGAGAGGTTAGCCACCCCTCCTTGTTCTTACTTACTAGTCTTGTTTTTCTCTTTGTTTTTTAGCTTTTTGGGCTCTTTTCATGCACTTTGAGCCACTATTTTTCATCTATTAAGGGCTGCTTTAGGGCTGTCATAGGTTGTTTAATTAGTTCATGTTTTAATTAACTTGATTGTTATCTCATAAGTTTGCATACATAACTTGTTGAATATTGTTCTTGGCCTTTCTTTGTCTAATTTCCATGTTTAAGAACCTCATTTTAATAATCAACTTACCATTCATTTCTTTCTTTTGAGAGTTGTTTCAATCGGTTTACGATTATTCAAAAAATGAACTAGAGATCTATGCTTAATAGCTTAATCTCTACGGAGGTTCATTGTCAACGGCGTAGTCTTTTTTTCATGTTGAGGATCACCTTCTGTTTGACATGTTTCTCATCTAGTGGACGTAATCTTTAGTGGATGTAACAATCATCTTAGACTTAATGGATTAAAGGATGGCAAAGACTAATGAATTTGGCTTAAAATGAACCAATACATATAAAGAAAATGAGTTACATTGCTTGGGCTCAGCCGGACGTTATACCGAATCTATTGTGTCAAGGGTTGTCTTACATCAATTCATGATGTTTTGATGAACCTTGAAGCGTCTCTACCTTCCTCTTTGAATTCACTCTATGATAGGAGGGAAGAGGGTTGTTGTTCATTGCATTTATTGAATTTTGTCCAAATTGTATTTGAAATCATCAAGCAATTAACATGCTCATTAATGGTTTTGGAAATGATTCCAATCTTCTCTTGAGGCTTTCCCATGACAAAGAAGTTTGAGAGGGACAAACAGAGTATAGAACAACTCTGTCTGCACTGTTTTCACTTTAGAGCACAAAATAGGATTTTGCATAAAATTAAGGCACGGCCGGCCTTATTTAGGCCCGACTGGGCCTCATTGTGGCATGGCCGGCCATCAATGTTTGGTCAACAGTATGTTTTGCAGAAAATAGAGGGTAGTGGCTGAAGGTGAAACAGAGCAGGCCTAAGAAGATAGAGCTATTCTTGGACACTGTGCATGCAACCCTTGCGCATCCTTGCTTATACCAATGTTATAAATTAATGCTCCAAGTATTGTTGTTATTATTATTATTGTTTACTTGTAATTGTTATAGCTAATTAACTTAGATAGCTAGTTTATTTCTCATCATTATCCTTGTTGTAATAGAGTAGCTAGTTAGTTAATTCTTTAATTTATT
This sequence comes from Camellia sinensis, assembly GCF_055761805.1. Taxonomy (NCBI): domain Eukaryota; kingdom Viridiplantae; phylum Streptophyta; class Magnoliopsida; order Ericales; family Theaceae; genus Camellia; species Camellia sinensis. The sequence continues at coordinate 36,223,151 of NC_138969.1, read as the reverse complement.
CATTCGATTTTGTAATAATTAGTTTAATTCGGACTTTTGAACTTTGATTCACATCCTCTTGAACGAGGGCCAACATGTAATAAGTTGTATGTCTTTCCAACCCCACGTCTTTCTCATTTTTACTTACTTGCTTATGATGGTTAGTATAGGAACATCATTTTTCAAATTAGCATTCTTATGCGTTGCATCCATTGTCTTGCATGCATCCAAAGTTCGGCTTATCATACTAACCCAATATCAATGTTCAAATTCATCGCTTGAATATATGCTTTATCGCATGTCTTGAATAAATCATATGTCATGCTCATAGCCGAGCCTATAAATAATTACATAATGTGTGCGTTGCATTTAGTCATATTGCATTAATTAGGAGCATGCGTATTTTTTTAATTATTTTGTTTTGTTTTGGCTCAGAGTACTAGGTAAGCAATTTTGAACTTTAGCATATCGCATGAGTGTGGTTGTTACCATGTCAAAGCATATTTTCATGAGGCTAATTGCTTAAATGATATAACTGTTTGAATGCATGTGGATGAATGCTAGTTGCTTGAGATAGTTTGATTAATGTCCATTTTAAGTCCACTTTTTCAAGTGGCATATTCACAAAACTCTTTTTTTTTAAAAAAAAAAACATGAAATCAAATGTTCAAATTCTTGCAAATTAGTCTATACTTATATATATCACATAGTAATAATAGCTAATAAAACTGGAACAAGAGCATATAACGTAAATAAAAATTACATCATGAATAGTAGAGGCCGATCTTTGATCGGGCGTGTGGGATACTCAATCCATGACCTTCCCTCTCGTACCTAAATTCCCGAGCCGAGACACTTTGGTGATGATGGATAAGTGGCCTTTGGGACGAGTCTTAGGTTTTCTAAATTTTCCAAAAATATTTAGGTGGCAACTCTGAAATCTGGCAAAGCAGTCCATTTTTGGCATTTGATTCAAACATCGATTTTTCAAAAGAATTGTCGGATTTGGACTCTTTTGTGTTTTCACTATTTCACATTGCACTTTGTGAAATCAGATTCAGAACCACGGGAGTTCGAACTGTAAGGCTAGTCGTCTTACGAAAGGAGCACGAAAAGTAAGCCACAGATAGATTCTAAAAAAGGTAAAGAATTAGTTGATCCATTGAAATATGATCTGACCTAGCACGTATGGTGGTTTTTAAAGCATTATATTCTTTAGGTAGTCCATTCAAGATCAAGAGGACTAAAAGCAAGCTGATCTGATATTGTTTGAATTGGTTCAGATATTCTTCCATTATGGACCCTTTCTAAACAATTCGATTCAATTTATTCTTCAATTGATATATGTGAGATCTGGAAAGAGAGGTAAATCTTTTGGGGAGAACCCTCCATACCTCATGACTAGTTTAACAATGAATTACAATTGTAAAGATGGACAGAGAAAGTGTTATAGTTCTGAAGCTCATGAGGTGAGCATCAATTGTGCTCCATAAAGTATAACTTGGATTCAAAACTTCAAGATTGTTTGAATCTAACACAACTAATGGAGGACATACCTCAGATCCATCCACATAACTAAGAAGCTTTGTTGCTCACAAGATGTTCTGTAATTGATTTTTCCAGACTATGTAATTTGATAAATCAAGCTTTGTAGTGACAAAGGCACTGAGATTCGAGATTAATGGTGTGAGATTTGAAGGTAGTGTGGTAGATGAAGGAATTAAATGGAGAAGAAGAGGGTGTTGTTGTAATTATGGTGGTTAGAGAAACCATCGATGAACTTCTTTGAAGAATCGAAACTCACAAGAGCCTAGAGCTCTGATACCATAAAGAGAAACAAGAATATGAATTGTATTGAATGAAATCAATCACAAGTAATACAGTGATGACAATATTTATATATATATCTAGCACTCTTTACTTAACCTAACCATAACTCTATAACTTGACTATAATTGTCTAACTAAACCATAATTAATCTCTAACAAACTAACAGCTCATTTGCAACTTGCTTTGTAATTCACACATGCTTGAAATAAGAGTGAGAGAGAGAGACAGAGAGATGTTGCAGTTGTTGTAGCTTAGCTGCTCTATTTGTTCTGAGCTACAGCCTTGGCTGTGGCTGCTGGCTATTGAGTTGTGGCCTTCACTGTTGGACTGTGGCCTTGGTTGCAGCTACTGGTTGTGTTGTGGCCTTGACTGTGGCCTTAGCTTTGGCTGTTGGCTGTTGTGCTGTGGCCTTGGCTGCAGCTAGCTACTCTACCTTATCATGAACAACTGTTGTCTATTCATAAATTTATATCCGAATATTTGACTTTTGTTCAGAAATTTATATGCGAACACCATTAATGATGTGTACTGAGAGTTTGTATAGTGTATAAATAGAATTACCTAAGATATGTATGAGTGACAAGACTCATTTATTGTGTTGACCATTCAATATATAAATAAGATGAAAAATATGTAAAAAAGTTGGAATTTCAAACTAATTTTATATATCCCAAAATATTTTCTTCCGTATTTCTATATTTTTAATACATTTTAATGAATGTTTTGCCCAAGAATAATTTTTTTTTTGATCAACAACAAAGGACCCTTTATTGATGATGGAAAACCTTACAAGAAGGAAGAAAACATCAGTAAAAGAGAGGAATGATGCAAGCCAAACACAAGACAACATCATACCATGACCCTGTTGGTGAGGAACCAACAGAGACAGCAAAACTAATATAGCCACCACCAGCAGCAGATACAATAGAGGCCTGCAGCAGATACACAGCAAAACTAACACAGTAAAGGCTTGCAGCAGATACACAATAGTAGATACAAAGTATCAGACCAGCCACACAGCAGCAAAAAACAGGTCCAGAATCCACCCAACAGATTTTCACCCAACAAACCCAGCAGATTTTCACCCATCAGTCCCACAAATAACCCTCAGATTATAACAGACCATACACCCCAAAACCAGTCCAGAATTCACCTCAGCAGGCTAAGAATTGATCCAAACCATGGCACTTCTCAAATGCATTCCTTAATCTGAGCCAAATTCACAGCAGCAAAGGAAACAGGTCCAGAATCCACCCACCAGGTTTTCACCCAACAGACCCAGAATTCACCTCAGCAGGCTAAAAATTGATCAAATCCATGGCACTCCTCAAATGCATTCCTTAATCTGAGCCAAATTGATGATTATATCCGAGATAGAGTACATGAACCTTTTTACAGAAGCTTTAACCCATAAAGCAAATCTAATCCTTATCAGCTCACCTAACTCAAAAGCATAAGGTAGCACTCCATTAAACAAACAATCATTCCTGAACTTCCAAATGGACCAAAGTATAATACATGGCAAGGCTCTCCACAATCTTCTAACTAACTTCTTATAATTCCACTATATCCACCAATGAAATAATCCATCAATATTCCTTGGCACCACCCACAGACACCCCCACCAAAGCATTACATCAGACCACACCTGCCATGAAAATGGACAGTGTAATAATACATGAACAACAGATTCATTTTCCACTTAGCAAAAAGCACATAACACAGAAGCCTCACTGTTCAGAACACCTATATGTTTTAGAAAAACCCTTGTTTTCACTCTATTCCTCCAGGCCAACCACCCAAAAAATTGAGCTTTGGGGGGAATGTCATTATTCCACACAAACTTACAAATTTGGAGAGCCGGACCCAAGAGGGAGTCACTATACCGATATATATCTGAGACCTTAAACTTATCACCAACAGATCCATTCCAAACAGGGCAGTCTACCTCATTCAGACATAGAGAAGGGGTCACCAAAAGCACTGCAGCCAACCTGTTAGCCTCTGCCTTTTCCCAATCATATAATGGTCTTCGGAAACAAAAGTTCCACTCCCCAGAGCTGGATTTCCTCTCAAAAAAATAAGACAAGGTGCCATCTTTTACTGATGACAAGCAAAATAATCTCGGAAATTCATCTTTAAGACAGCTACTACCAACCCACTTATCATACCAAAACTTGATTCTACTCCCATTGCCCGCCTTTATCTGATATTTCTCCACAAAGAACTCCACAAGAGGTTGATTCAGACTAGCAACTGCAAGAACATCACCCCAAATTCTCGAAAATCTAGCAGATGAATTTATAGGTGGGAGCCAGTGAAACTCCTCAATCATATACTTGCTGCACAACATTCTTCTCCAAAGAGCATTTACTTCACTTCCAAACTTCCACCACCATTTAAGAAGTAGGCTTGCATTGACATCCTTTAATCTTCTAATTCCCAACCCACCTTGATTCAGACTTTTAGAAACTTTAGTCCATTTCACCAAATGAACCTTCCTCTTCAAATCATTCCCACCCCAAAGAAAAGCAGCTTCAAGCTTTTCAATCTCTCTAACCACACCACAAGGCATTCTAAACAACAACAGATAATAGATCGGAAGATTAGATAAAGCAGACTTAATCAACGTTAACCTACCTGCAAAAGAGAGAAGCCTTCTCTCTCACCCAGTCAACCTAGACTTTATTGTATCAAGAACTGGCTTCCAAGTAGATTTCCTCCCTGAATTAGCTCCCAAAGGCAAACCCAAAAATTTAAGTGGCAGTCCATTTACCTTACAATTCAAGATATCCGCATAAGACACCAATATTTCCTCTTCCACTCCAACTCCACATACCACACTCTTATGGAAATTTATCCTCATGCCAGAAAGGATTTCAAAGCATCTTAGTATCCGCTTTGTGACACAATTTGCTCTAAATTTGCCTCACAAAAAATTATGGAATCATCTGCAAATTGGAGATGTGAAATCACTACCTCATTCACTCCAACTTTTACCCCCTTGATAATACCTTTCTCATACACTCTGTTCATTAAGATATTCAACCCTTCAGCCACTATATTGAAAAGGAAAGGAGATAGGGAGTCACCTTGTCTGAGGCCTCGTTGTGGAGAAACTTCCTCTGTAGGTGAGCCATTCACTAGAACTGACAACCTTGTTGTATTGATACACTCCTTCATCCATGAAACCCACTTAGAACCAAAAACAAAATTATGAAGCATAGATACCAAGAATTCCCAATTTACAGAATCATACGCTTTCTCAAAATCAAGTTTAATAATCACACCTTTCCTTCTTGATTTTTTCCATCCATCTACAATTTCATTAGCAATTAACACTCCATCAAAGACACTTCTTCCCCCTAAGAAAGCAGATTGTGTTTCACCAATAATTGAGGGAAGAACTTTCTTGAGTCAAAGAGCCAAAACCTTAGAAAGAATCTTGTATAAACTACCCACCAAGCTAATGGGTCTAAAATCGGACAACTCGATAGGATTATCAATCTTAGGAATAAGAGTGACAAAGGAGCTGTTAATCCTATAAGGAAATTTGCTGCTAGCATGGTGTAGACGTCCCCGAACGCCCCGGGAGGAATGAGTCCCCTGTTCCGTTCGATATTGGGCTCACTACAGTTCAGGACTCTTAAATTGTCACGGTTCTAAGTCTGAACCAAAGAGTCCAAATCCGGCAAATCGTTTTGAGAAAACAGATTTTTGAAAGAAGTGCCAAACATGGACTGCTTTGCCAGATGCAGAGTCGCCACCTAAATATTTTATTTTCGAAAAATTTAGGAAACCCTGACTCGTTTGCCTAAGGCCACGTGTCCGTCATTACCAAAGTTGCCTCGGCTCGGGAACTTGGGTACGATTGGGGAAGGTTACTTCGTGAGCACCCCCGCTCGCCCGATCAAAGATCGACCTCTACTAACCATGATATCTAGTTTTGAAAACTTTATGCGTTCTTATTCCGGTTATTAGCCTAGATTTACTATGTGATGCGCACAGCATACAAGTATAGACTAGATCGCCTGAATTGGAACAAAACATTTCATGTTTGTTTGTTTGAAAATGGTTTGATGGTGCTACCCGCAAGTAGGCTAAGATGTGGATTTGCCACCCTCAGGTGGGCTTAGAAAACATGATTTTGCCACTATTTAGTGGGTTTAAGACACACATTTGATGAATTGTTCCAATTTAAATAACCCAACCTTCACCCACAGGCATTCAGGCAGTTATATCGCATAAGCATATAGCCTCATGGTAAGCATGCTATTCATGGCAGTCACTCACACACATGCAAGGATGCTAAAGCATAAAACTTACCAAGTACTCCAAGCCAAAACAGAAGCTTATTAGAAATCCATGCATGATCCTAACTATACAGAAATGCCTAATGCAACACATGCAAAAATGCAACTATAGCAGGCTCGGCTATTCTAAACATGGCATATGAAATGCTACAGCTAACATGTATTCAACTTGGAATTGAAAATACAATGCAGTTAGTATGATGCACCGAACCCGGTGCATGCAAAATAGATGAATGAATGCAAACATACTATCATACTGTATGCTAATTAAAACATGCCCTAATCTAACCATCATAAGCGGGTAAATAAAAGGGAGAAAGATGTGGGTTTGGAAGACATACATCACACACACGCACACTTATTACAATTGTGCCCTCGCTCGGAGGGTCCGAATAAATAATACAGTCCCGAATAAATTATTACAGTCCAAACAATTACAAAACCCTAATTAATTAACAAATTAAATTAGGAAAGCAATAAATTGGCATGCAAGCCAGGGACTGCCTCAAATCTGCTCCGGATGATGAATGATGCATGCTTGAGTCGCCTTGCGCGAAAATCCACTGCGATGCCCCGGTTTGCCTCTGTTTGCAATTGTTCTCGGGATGCGCGCTAAGCTCCGGAAGGCTGCTGACTCTTGATTTGCTGTAATAGAGAGCAAGAAAGGGGCATGGCAAAGTATTTTCACATATGTGTGCTTAACTACTTTTCAGGGAGTGTAGTCCTCGATCCTCGTGCCACCAATCACACATCTCGATGCATGATGGCCGCGGAGTCGAATTGCACGACTTAATATGAAATGAATGCACACATAAACACAACAAGACCGAGACTCCATCATGGCTAATCCAGAGTGTCAGTGACTGGGAATTGAGACACGTTCCGTCACTCGGAGTACGAAACGTCCCTCGTTTCCCGTGCTCGGACTAACGCCTATCCCAAACACAATGCAATATGCATGACATGCATGAATGCAATTCTAACATGCAACCTAGCATACGCAATGCTATGAAATGGCATACACAATGTGCGATGTAACATGGCATACACGATGCTCTAACATACAACCTAGCATACGCAATGCTATGAATTGAAATGGCATACACAATGGACGATGGACTTACACCAACATGAGTGGACCTCAGCCGCACTCACATCAATGGCCATTAGATGAAAATGAGACACTCGAGATGCGTGCACACGTGCACGCAAACCGAGGACCGAACCTAAGGCACAAATGCCACTCTAACAAAGCATGGCAAGGTATGAAACATGATATGCAAACATGCAAATTTCAGTACCAAAATATGATGTAAAACAGCCCCGAAACATGAAAACATGGCACCCGATGCATGAAATGAGACCCGAAACTCGAAACTAGGCGCCTGGAATGACTTATAGCTATACAAAGCATGCATTATTTGAATATGAAGTATAAAGACAGAATCAAGGTAGTCCCAAAACATGCATATTTCCAGTTTTAAGCAAGGCCAAAAAGTGAACACAAATAGGACTAAGTTAACATGCAAAAATGGCCCCAAAAGAGAGATAAAGAAGCAAGTAGCAGCTTCTGGCTCCAAAAAATGAAGAGCCCTTCAACAAAGTTGAAGAGGGGCTCAAAACAAGGTATTTTACAGTTTATGGCCGAGCCCAAAACAGTGCACAAGTAAGCTTAAAATACTATGCAAGAAATAGGCCTAAAAGAAGGTTTAAACACAAAGTGTAAAAAGGGAGCCTCAAACAGAAAAATACCCTTGATCAAACATGAAGAGAGGGTCAAAATATGACTATTTGAAGTTCGGGTCGGATCCCAAAAATACAAGCACAAGGGGCTAACAAAACATGCAAAAATAAGGCCAAAAGAGAGATAAAGAGGCAAGTGACAAAAGGAAGCCTCAAACAGTGAAGAGCCCTTCAATAATATTGAATAAGGGCTCAAAATAAGCCACTTTTCAGTTTATAACCAAGCTCGAAACAATTTAAAAATGAGCCTAAAATACTATGCAAGAAAGAGGCATACAAGAGAGGTAAAGAAGCAAGTGTAAAAAGGATGCCTCAAACAGGGAGAGGCCCTTAAACAAACATGAAAAGGAGCTCAAAATAATGTTATTTTCAGTTAGGGTCTGAGTCCAAACATGCAAGCAAGAGGAGCTAATATATTGAGCAAAAATAGGGCCAAAGAGAGGGATAGAAGACTTACCCTTGAAGACCAATGCTTCAACAACTCTTGGCTTGAGAAAAGGTGCTCCTTGCCTCTAGAAAACCAGCTCCAAGTGTTGGAAAGGATGGTGGGGAGGTGGTGCTATGTGGTGGTGTAGAAAGGGGCCAAAAAAAATAATAGGGTTTTGATGCTTGAAATATAGAGAGAGAAATTAAATGTAGGAGGCTTAAACAAAATTTTTTTCTAACCCAAAATGCAGCTGGAGCTGTTGGTTTTATAGAGGGAGGAATGGAAGAAAAGGGGGGAAAAATGGGGGGGAAAATCAATTCAAATTTCCCCCAAAAAATAGGCCTAAAAGAGAGATAAAGTGGCAAGTGGTAGCTGCTGGCCTCAAACCAAAGAGAGCCCTTCAACAAAGTTGAAGAGGGGCTTAAAAAAAGACATTTTACAGTTTACGTCAAGCCACGAAACAGCTCACAAATAAGCGTAAAATACCATGCAAAAATAGGCCTAAAAGAGAGTTAAAGAGGCAAGTGATAGTAGGAGACCTGAAACAGCAAAAGGTCCTTAATCAAACATGAAAATGAGCTCAAAATATGACTATTTACAGTTTGGGTCGGAGCCCAAAAATGCTTGCAAGCAAGGCTTAGATATAGAGCAAGATAGGAACAAAAAAGAGGAAAAGAAGCTTACCCTTGAAGACCAATGGACCAGCAGCTCTTGGTCTGAGAAATGGTGCTCCTAAGCTCTAAAAAATAGCTCCAAGTCGTTGGAATGGATGGTGGTGGGGTGTATACCAAAAACCGGAGGAAACGGAGGTGGTTAAGCGGTCCCGAACCGAGGCACACGGCCGATGGTTCCGAAAACCAGGAACCGGGCTCCGAAACGGGAAAAACAGCCTACGACCATGAAACGTAGCCTACGGCCACTGAGAGATGATATACGAGACCTCTCCCTCCCTTCGGGAAGAGAAGACGGAGAAAACGGGACCTGGTTCACAAACCGAGGCAAAGCACAAAAGAGTCCCGAAGTCCGGAGGCAAGGCTCACGGCCGAGACTCCGTGACCTCTGAACGAGCACAATATGCAACATCACCGAGCGCTCAATCGGTGACGTCTGAGTCTTAAGGTCGGTCAAAAATGGGGTGTCTACAGTTGCCCCTCTTTGACAGAACTCGAAAGTCGTAAGTGACGGGAGTGAATGTCAAAGCCCAAAGACGACCCATTTTTGACAAGGCCGAAGACTTAGACAAACGTACAAAACATCACAGATGTGCCCGCAGGCATACCCGCAGGCAGAGGCAAAATGCAATCGACAATGCAAGAAGCCAAAGGTAGCTCAAGGTCATGCAAATGCAGCAAGCTGTAATGAAGCTCATATTCACAATAGATGCAACAGTTTTAAGCAAGAATGCAAAGCAACAACTATATTTCATGCAGTTAAGAATGCAGAGGTTTATTCAATTCTCGTCGCGTCTCACACGGAGAAGATATGATACCTGCGCGATTCATCTGGTCGCACCAGCCTCAAATGAACCGTACATACAACATCGTGCCTGATGGTGCTGGGGATCTCTCGCTTCTTCTTGGTTGAACCACAGGTACTACTTTTCTCCCTGACTATGGTCGCAGCTTTCCCTATTCTCCAACAGGGTGACAGACTAGGTTGGATCAGTATCCAGAATTGAGGTGCATACAGATGCTATCTCAATCTATGGGGCTGCCATACAGATTTCAAGCCGAGGATATACCCCTGGGTATTTAAACCAGACTTTAGTCTCGGAAATCCCGAACCTTTGCGTTCTAGGCATAAGCCATTCGAACTCTAGTTTCCACCGTCTCAGTTGGTCTCCTAGGAACTCACCGCGAACACAGGCAGGTGGCTATACCAGACCACCGGAAGTCGTTCGGGCACGACAAACACCAAAGGAATTGCACCTTTAGAGGATTTAAGGTCTCTTGGACCAGGTGAGTGTACAAGACAGTGCGAATAAATGCAAGTGCGATGCGCAAAACAGTGCGAGTGATGATGCAGGATTTAAGGTCTCCTTAGACCGAAGAGTGCATAAGACAGTGCAAATGATGCAAAAATACAATGTGCACAAGACAGTGCGATGCAGAGTGAATGTACAAAATAGTGCTAAACAGATGCACAAAATAGTGCGATGCTAAAGGTGTACAAAACAGTACGAGCAGGGTGAATGTACAAAACAGTGCTAAACAGATGCACAAAATAGTGCGATGTTAAAGGTGTACAAAATAGTACGAGCCGGGTGAATGCACAGAACAATGCGATACAGATAAGGTGCGCAAGATAGCGCGATGTAATGCATGCACAATGTAAGTAATGGTCACGGCGCAAGATAGCGCGATGCAATACACTAACAAGTACAGGTGAAATGCGCAAGATAGCGCGATAAAATGCATGCACAATGCAAGTAATGGGCACAAAATAGTGCGATGCGCAAAATAGCGCGAGTGAAATGTAATGCACTAACAAGTGCAGGTGGGACGCGCAAGATAGCGCGAATGATACAATGCACAAAACAGTGCGATACGCTAAACAACACGATTGATTTGAAATGCATAAGATAGTGCGAATGATAAACTGCACAAAACAGTGCAACTGAGATGCGCAAAATAGCCCGAATGTAAACTGCACAAAACAGTGCGATTGAGGTGCACAAAATAGCGCGAATGATAAACTGCACAGAACAGTGCGATTGTGGTGCACAAAATAGCGCGAGTGATAAACTGCACAAAACAGTGCGATGGCGGTGCGCAAAATAGCGCAAATGATAAACTGCACAAAACAATGCGATTGCGGTGCGCAAAATAGCGCGAATGATAAACTGCACAAAATAGTGCGATACGCTAAACAGCGCGAGTGATTAGAAATGCACAAAATAGTGCGATACGCTAAACAGCGTGAGTGATTTGAAATGCACAAGACAGTGCGATTGAGATACAACCACAAGATGCACAAGACAGTGCAAGTGAGATACAAAGTGTAAGTGCACGAGCGAGATAAAATGCACAAGAAAGTGCGATACGCTAAACAGCACGAGTGATTTGAAATGCACAAGACAGTGCGATAAAATGCATCTTCTATGCAAGTATGGGGGCATTTTCCATGTAGAAGATACAGGCATTTTCTATGCAAGTATGGAAGCACATTCTATGCAATATTGAAAGCAAGCATATTCTATGCATGAAACAAGCAAAGCATATTCTATGCATGAATCACAACGATGCGCGGCACGCATGCCATAACAGTGTATATGAAAGTTCACATTCTATGCAGTAGAGGAGCATCAAATATGTACTCTGGTGCCTCTGATTTACCTCTTTGAGGACTTTACAACACACTCAGCTCAAAAAGGGCACACCCTGTTCATATTGGCGAGAGATAACATCTGCTGCTGCTTTAATTGCCATTCTGACTTGAAGCATGCTTAAGCTTGGAGTAGAGGCACACTCATTCTTCGGAGCACTGACAAGGCCTGAAGAGGTACATATGTAATGCAATCTCAGAATTTTCTGAAGCTGAAACACACTCAGATGCTCAAAATTTTCCCTCTTTTCTTTTGCTTTGCAGTCCGGAACTTATATAGCTTCAGATAGGTCCTTGTTTTACTGTTCACACTTATCGGGGGTGGACCCTGCAGTTTTATGAAAGAACAAATCCTGTTTTGCACAAATGTGGAGAATGGCACAGCACTCTGAGCACAAGATGATTTTTTGAAATTGAGAAATGAGTTCTCGACCGAGTATTGAGCCTACAACTGAACACAGCGAAAAAGACTCAATAATGGAAAACAAAAGGTAAACAACCTAAACACATCGAGACACACTCGGACTGACTCAAAGCAAGAATCGAGACAAAACAAAAGACACAACACTCAAACGTGTTACAAAGACGAGAGACCTCTCAGTACGCGAGGAGCCAGTTTCTCCGGGTATTATTTCCCACCCTTTTCTTATTTGTGATTCTCACATCACTCGGCCCTCAGGCTCTGTTTTTCTGAAAAAGCTCTTTCCTCACTTTTTCTCTCAGCGCACACCTCTCTATTCTTCAATCTCTCATTTTAAATCCCTCCCCTGGGCGGTTGATGGATAAACAGAAAGTTGTGGGCTCTTGCCCCTAGCATTCCGCTAGATTCTTCTTCTTCTGCACGCGGCTAGTGAGTTTCTCCCACAGAGGGGTTGTGCTACAACTGGGTGTGTAGCAAATCTGCAACTGACATCGGTTGACGATGCTCTACTGGGGAGTTTGGACATGATCAGATCTGTCCAGATGATGGAGTGGAATATCTTGATCCATTCCAGTTCGTGCTTCGCACTTGGCTTGATACCTCATTGCTCGGAGGGTGGGAGAGCTTTTAGTCCTTTTGCTGTTAACTTCAGTTGTGCCCTTTTCTGGCAAGTAGAGTGCCCTTCTTGGCAAGTATTGTGGCAATGGGGAAAAGACAGAACACCTGACTCAACTGTGCCCCTAGTTTATCATTTCGACCATTTTTTGTTTTTGGCTTTCTACTAAGACAATTTTGACCAAAATGAGAGTTCGATTAACATGCTTGTCCAATTTTCTGATTTAAAATCATGCAAGTCAGGTTATGAGCACTGAAAATTTTCCTTTTTTGGGTCCAAGAAATGGTCCAGTTTTGAAAAAATGGAATAATTTTTGAGAAAAAATTAGTCAACCTCATTAAAAATTCTCAAAAACTATTTTTGCAAACGGCCACTGCTCAACAAGCACAGAACCCGCTCTTGAGATGCACAACTTCAGATTCGAAGGAAAATTGCCCCGTGCTTGAAGAGAGCTTCCTGGCAACGGAAAGTTGTCCCTTGTTTGAACGGCACCGCAGCGTATTGAATGGCAACGGAAAGTTGCCCCTTGTTTGGATAGCACCGCGGCGCATTGTAGTCAGTCCTTAGAGTGACGAACACAACCAAATTTTTGGATTCAGAGAAAGCAAAGATGATCAAAACCATTACATGGACACAGTATTTTACGGCTGGATTTCCGAATGAAGTTGCCTACGTATCCCAAAGATGGCAATCAAGCCTCACGTAGTTCGGGGTTAAGGTATACTCGGGTATTAACCTCTCCTTTTGCGCTCTAACTTTTGCCAAGGCCGCCCTTTGCGGGTTTTCAACCTTGCGAGCTATGTTTTTCTTCTTTTCAATTTTTGTGTTCTTTTCTTTCTTTTCATTTCTTTTTTGATTTTCTTTTTTTGTTCTTTTCTTTGCATCTTTCTTTTTTGTTCTTTTGTTCTTTTCTCTTTTTTTGTTCTTTTTGTTCTTTTCTTGCTTTAACTTTTGCCTGGGCCGCCCTTCCGGGTTTTCGGCCCAGCGAGCCTCTCAAGGGTTAAAAGTATAGCTTTGTCCATGTCAAATGGTTTTGAGACCTCGAAGTCATCTGAATCTAGGAGAATGGCTGTTGTTCGCTGACGATGCAAGAGTCCATCCAATGGAGGGTGAATTTGCCCCTAGTGTTTGTGGATAGGAACTCGGTTGTCCTTCAACAATGTCTTCTTCTTTCCTCCCTTCTAGGGTTTGGCATTCTTGCCGATCTTCATCTTGGACTCTTCGAGCACATTTGAAATTCTTGCCCCTAGTTTGAGGGGTGTTCCTCATCTAGCTTCGCAAGCTTCTTGATCTGACTTTGTTGCCGCTAATTCACGGGCTGCTCTGGATCCAGCCACACAGGCCTTACGTTGTAGTTGACCTTTGAACTTTCTGAGTTCTAGTCCAAGGTTTGAAAATGAGGAGTCGAGTCTCGAGGCTGAAAGCGATCCTAAGCTGCACAATCTCAAGAGCGATTCCACACAGGTCTTCGCAGGACCGCGTAAAACATTTTTTTTTTGAAATCTTTTAAGAAAACGACTAATCGCTCGCGCTGAAAACGGTGTGGGACCAATCTGGATCAAGCCAGGATCCTTCTCAGTACTCACGTTAACAAACATGATTTCATTCATTAAAGGCTTAACACGCCTCTCTTTCTCTCAATTTGATTAAAGTTTTGCAAATCCCGAGGAATTCCTTCCCCTTTGTTTTCATCGCAATGTTCAAAAGGTTTTGAAAAACTTAGGTCGATGCAATGATTTTCAAAGCACAGAAAAGCAAGTAAAAAGCACTGTTGTTTCATTCAGAACTTCTGGCACAACTGGCACAAGGCAGAAGCGAACACAAGAATGTGAAAATCACTGCTGTTCATTCAAATCTGTTAGCGTTACTGGCTCCAAGACAGAAACAGAATCAAAAGAAAGCAAAAAGACAAACACAAAACAAAATAGTGATGCCCGAGGAAACACCCCCGGAATCACCTGACTCTAACAAAACAGGACTGACTCGGTATAACAAGACAGACTCAACTGACTCAGTAAGAAAAGACTGACTCTGTACGACACAACAAGACTGACCCAATACCCAAGTCAGAAAACATAAAAATTGGTATTTGCATATTGCTCAGAACAGTGCATGCCATTCCCACGTCTGGAGTTAATCGAGTGCTGCCTACAGGTGGTTCATCCCCCGATCACATAACATTATCCCCCCAAATTCACTGATCCAGTGCCGATAGACTTTGTTGAGCTCGGCGGGAGGATGGCCCCATTGTCGAATAGATCCTGTACTTCATGGCGAAGACAGAAGCAGTCGTCGGTAGTATGGCCAGTTTGTTGATGGTATGCGCAGTACTGGGTAGCATCATGTGTAGCCGGAAGAGGGTTCGGGAGAGGCCGAGGCTCAAGGGGTTTGAGATGGCCTTATCCAATAAGGATTTGGAGAGCTTTGGACAAAGGCATATAGAGGGCATGGAAGACCCTCCGACCTCGGGGTTGGTACTTCAAGGCTTGTGGATTTTTACTGGGCGCACCAGCAAAGGGATTGGCAGGTGCTGGCTTGGTTTGCCGATCTCTTCCGAATGGAGGATTAGAGATAACAGGATCGTCTCTGGTATGACAACCCTTCTCCCGATGTTCCCTTTGATTCAGACTGCCCCCAACTTGAGTAGCGAAAGTGTCATCCACAGCTTTTGCAACAACTGCGAGGACTTGCTCTTTGTTCAGTCCCTCGGCTTTCAAAGCCTTAACAGCGAACAGGAGATGTTCATGGGGATCCATGTCCGCCCCTACCTTGTTCTTTCCACTCGCCTCCACTTTGCCAAGGGATTGGCCTTCCTCAAATGCAGCCCGTCCCAAGATCTGGGAGCCTTTTGACATGAAGTTCCCGGTATGTGGTGTGGTCGATGATGGAGCCAATGTCTCGGAGGCCAGATCTGTTACGGTTCTTTGAAGATCTTTAATCATTCCCATCAACTCAGAAGTAGTGGGTTCACGGGTTTGAGATGGTTGAGGTTCAGGTGCACCCATCATGCATAAGTCCATGCTTTCTGGGATAAACACCTCAGGCTTGGGTAGATGGGCCAGGGTGATGTATATGCTGGGGTCATAGGTGGATGGCAGTATATGGATGAGATTGAGGTAGGCAGGAGATGTTTGGTCATTGGGGTCTGAAGGTGGAGCTATCGTCCGATTGTCGATGAGATTTTGGACCTCATGACGAAGGCGGTAGCAACGGTCGGTGCCATGACCGCGCTGCTGATGGTACATACAGTACTTGGAGGGGTTATGTCTGGCTGGGAGTGGGTCAGGAAGAGGTTGAGGATCGAGGGGTCTGAGATGCCCTTTTTCCATCAGGAGTTTTAGTGCGCTAGTCAGGCTCATATAGAGGGGGGTGAAAGTTCTGCCCTGAGCTCGGGCTGGGCCGACGGTTTGTAGGCTTGGTTTGGCAAAAGGCTTGGTTGTGGTGACTGTATTGATTTCAGTGGGTTCGGGAATAGTGCTACTTCCAGCATTGGTACTCCTTGAAATCATCCTCCTTGTCGGTTCCCTTGTTCTGGGAATGATCCCACTGTTGAACGCATTCTCGACCTGAACCCCCAGTTCATGTAGACTTTTGAAAGTGAATAGTGGAGTGACTATCAACTTTTGCAACATATCATGCTCGAGGTTTCGCACCATCATCTGCACTTGATCCCTCTCAGAAGGGCGACGATCTGTCATCTGTGCTGCCTTTGCTCTCCACCTCGCAATAAATTCTACAAAAGGCTCTGTTGGGTTCTGGCGGGTTGCTTCAAGTTCTTGAATGGTCATTTCAACTTGGGTATTGTAGGAATACTGATCGACGAAGGCCTCAGCCAATTCTTTCCAATTTTGCTTCACCTTGTCCTCCAACTTAGCGTACCAAGTGGCTGCTACACCCGACAGGGTTCTTCCATACAGAGAGAGTTTTTGTGGCTTAGTCAGACTTATCGGCTTCAGGACATCCAAGAAAAGTCAGATATGTACCATTGGATCTCCAGACCCGTCGAAACGGTCGATATATGGCATTTTGAATCTGTCTGGGAGCCGTACGGCAGACTCGGTGCACCCATCCTCAATGTCGAGAATGGAGTTAAGGCCCTGTGCCTTTTTGAACTACTTCTCAAGGTTCGCAATTTTCACTGCAGTCAGATTGAACTCATCAACATGAAAGGGTTGAGTTCTCTCATTAGGCTGCACCAAGGGTCTGAGCACCTGAGCTTGAGTCAACCTTTCTCGAGGATCTGGACACTGTAAATCTTCAACTGGCGGTAGTGGGTCAAAGTTCGGCTGGGGTCCTAAAGCTGGATGTGAAGCAGATGCCCCAGATGGGCACTGCGTTTCAATACTGGTCTCAGCCTGCATGGTAGTTCCCTGATTTAACGCTGCTATCATGGCCACAAATTCTTCCGAACCCTGTGCCATCACGGGTCTGCTGATGATGTGACTAGTGACTGTCGGATCAGATGAACCAATGAGCCTTGTCTGGCCCTTCTTTGCCTTGTCTTAGCGAAAGAACACTGGTTGCCCTTGAATTGAATCTCTGACCTAACAAATTCTATCAGCACTAGTTCAATGTACACGGGGGATATCGGAGCCTTCTGAAGCTATGGTTCCCAGACTACCTAGCAAAAGAGAAAACACGCAGCATCTCAGCCTAACTTCACCAAAACAGGTATGAGCATAGTAGGATGACTGTGCCCTCTACTGAATTCTGTCCCTAAAATTCTGCCTCAAATCTGATACCCTTGGGTAAAACTGATTCCCAAAATACTGAATTGGTGCCCGCAGGCCTGATGACCAGACTTGTAAACTGATACATGCATTCCTGTAGAGACGCACTCTAAAAGCACATAACAGATAAGTGAGAGCCAAAACACCCCTATGTTGGGGTAGGGTTTCCCTGTCCTATTTTGTCAAGAGCTAGGGTTTCACTACGCACGCAGCGGCTTCAAACAACCTATCGGGTAAGCAACCTGTCCTAGTTTGGAATGGTCACTATGGATCCGAATATGCACTAGGTCGAATGGTCAAAAAGGGTGTCCCGGTAAAACCGGGGTTTGTGTTCCCATATTGGCAGAGCCCACAACCAGTCAGCCTTATGGTCATGTCTTGACAAGAGAAGCCTCCGGCAAACCGTTCAGGAATAGCAGATGGCAAACACGGTGTCCTAGGCGCACCAATGCAAATGCAATGCAAAGAAACACATAAGTGTAATCAAAACCAGATATCATGAGTTCGAGTCAAGTTCTCTAACTCCTCAGCAGAGTCGCCAGAAACTGTAGACGTCCCTGAACGCCCCGGGAGGAACGAGTCCCCCGTTCCGTTCGATATTGGGCTCACTACAGTTCAGGACTCTCAAATTGTCACAGTTCTAAGTCTGAACCAAAGAGTCCAAATCCGGCAAATCGTTTTGAGAAAACAGATTTTTGAAAGAAGTGCCAAACATGGACTACTTTGCTAGATGCAGAGTCGCCACCTAAATATTTTATTTTGGGGAAATTTAGGAAACCCTGACTCGTTTGCCTAAGGCCAGGTGTCCGTCATTACCAAAGTTGCCTCAGCTCGGGAACTTGGGTACGATTGGGGAAGGTCACTTCGTGAGCACCCCCGCTCGCCCGATCAAAGATCGACCTCTACTAACCGTGATATCTAGTTTTGAAAACTTTATGCGTTCTTATTCCGGTTATTAGCCTAGATTTACTATGTGACGCGCACAGCATACAAGTATAGACTGGATCGCCTGAATTGGAACAAAACATTTCATGTTTGTTTGTTTGAAAATGGTTTGGTGGTGCTACCCGCAAGTAGGCTAAGACGTGGATTTGCCACCCTCAGGTGGGCTTAGAAAACATGATTTTGCCACTATCTAGTGGGCTTAAAACACACATTTGATGAATTGTTCCAATTTAAATAACCCAACCTTCATCCACAGGCATTCAGGCAGCTATATCGCATAAGCATATAGCCTCATGGTAAGCATGCTATTCATGGCAGTCACTCACACACATGCAAGGATGCTAAAGCATAAAACTTACCGAGTACTCCAAGCCAAAACAGAAGCTTATTAGAAATCCATGCATGATCCTAACTATACAGAAATGCCTAATGCAATACATGCAAAAATGCAACTATAGCAGGCTCGGCTATTCTAAACATGGCATATGAAATGCTACAGCTAACATGTATTCAACTTGGAATTGAAAATACAATGAAGTTAGTATGATGCGCCGAGCCCGGTGCATGCAAAACAGATGAATGAATGCAAACATACTATCATACTGTATGCTAATTAAAACATGCCCTAATCTAACCATCATAAGAGGGTAAATAAAAGGGAGAAAGACGTGGGGTTAGAAGACATACATCACACACACGCACACTTATTACAATTGTGCCCTCGCTCGGAGGGTCCGAATAAATATTACAGTCCCGAATAAATAATTACAGTCCAAATAATTACAAAGCCCTAATTAATTAACAAATTAAATTAGGAAAGCAATAAATTGGCATGCAAGCCAGGGACTGCCTCAAATCTGCTCCGGATGATGAATGATGCATGCTTGAGTCGCCTTGTGCGAAAATCCACTGCAATGCCCCGGTTTGCCTCTGTTTGCAATTGTTCTCAGGATGCGCGCTAAGGTCCAGAAGGCTGCTGACTCTTGATTTGCTGTAACAGAGAGCAAGAAAGGGGCATGGCAAAGTATTTTCACATATGTGTGCTTGACTACTTTTCAGGGAGTGTAGTCCTCGATCCTCGTGCCACCAATCACGCATCTCGATGCATGATGGCCGAGGAGTCGAATTGCACGACTTAATATGAAATGAATGCACACATAAACACAACAAGACCGAGACTCTATCATGGATAATCCGGAGTGTCAGTGACTGGGAATTGAGACACGTTCCGTCACTCGGAGTACGAAACGTCCCTCGTTTCCCGTGCTCGGACTAACGCCTATCCCAAACACAATGCAATATGCATGACATGCATGAATGCAATTCTAACATGCAACCTAGCATACGCAATGCTATGAAATGGCATACACAATGCGCGATGTAACATGGCATACACGATGCTCTAACATACAACCTAGTATACGCAATGCTATGAATTGAAATGGCATACACAATGGACGATGGACTTACACCAACATGAGTGGACCTCAGCCGCACTCATATCAATGGCCATTAGATGAAAATGAGACACTCGAGATGCGTGCACACGTGTACGCAAACCGAGGGCCGAACCTAAGGCACAAATGCCACTCTAACAAAACATGGCAAGGTATGAAACATGATATGAAAATATGCAAATTTCAGTACCAAAATATGATGTAAAACAGCCCCGAAACATGGAAACATGGCACCCGATGCATGAAATGAGACCCGAAACTCGAAACTAGGCGCCTGGAATGACTTATAGCTATACAAAGCATGCATTATTTGAATATGAAGTATAAAGACAGAATCAAGGTAGTCTCAAAACATGCATATTTCCAGTTTTAAGAAAGGCCAAAAAGTGAACAAAAATAGGGCTAAGTTAACATGCAAAAATGGCCCCAAAAGAGAGATAAAGAAGCAAGTAGCAGCTTTTGGCTCCAAACAATGAAGAGCCCTTCAACAAAGTTGAAGAGGGGCTCAAAACAAGGTATTTTACAGTTTATGGCCGAGCCCAAAACAGTGCACAAGTAAGCTTAAAATACTATGCAAGAAATAGGCCTAAAAGAAGGTTTAAACACAAAGTGTAAAAATTGAGCCTCAAACAGCAAAATACCCTTGATCAAACATGAAGAGAGGGTCAAAATATGACTATTTGAAGTTTGGGTCGGATCCCAAAAATACAAGCACAAGGGGCTAACAAAACATGCAAAAATAAGGCCAAAAGAGAGATAAAGAGGCAAGTGACAAAAGGAAGCCTCAAACAGTGAAGAACCCTTCAATAATATTGAATAAGGGCTCAAAATAAGCCACTTTTCAGTTTATAACCAAGCTCAAAACAATTTACAAATGAGCCTAAAATACTATGCAAGAAAGAGGCATATAAGAGAGGTAAAGAAGCAAGTGTAAAAAGGAAGCCTCAAACAGGGTGAGGCCCTTAAACAAACATGAAAAAAAGCTCAAAATAATGCTATTTTCAGTTAGGGTCGGAGCCCAAATATGCAAGTAAGAGGAGCTAATATATTGAGCAAAAATAGGGCCAAAGAGAGGGATAGAAGACTTACCCTTGAAGACCAATGCTTCAACAACTCTTGGCTTGAGAAAAGGTGCTCATTGCCTCTGGAAAACTAGCTCCAAGTGTTGGAAAGGATGGTGGGGAGGTGGTGCTATGTGGTGGTGTAGAAAGGGGCCAAAAAAAACAATAGGGTTTTGATGCTTGGAATATAGAGAGAGAGAAATTAAATGTAGGAGGCTTAAACAAATTTTTTTTCTAACCCAAAATGCAGCTGGAGCTGTTGGTTTTATAGAGGGAGGAATGGAGGAAAAGGGGGGAAAATCAATTCAAATTTCCCCCCAAAAATAGGCCTAAAAGAGAGATAAATAGGCAAGTGGTAGCTTCTGGCCTCAAACCGAAGAGAGCCCTTCAACAAAGTTGAAGAGGGGCTCAAAACAAGACACTTTACAGTTTACATCAAGCCACGAAACAACTCACAAATAAGCATAAAATACCATGCAAAAATAGGCCTAAAAGAGAGTTAAAGAGGCAAGTGATAGTAGGATACCTGAAACAGCAAAAGGTCCTTAATCAAACATGAAAAGGAGCTCAAAATATGACTATTTACAGTTTGGGTCGGAGCCCAAAAATACTTGCAAGCAAGGCTTAGATATAGAGCAAGATAGGAACAAAAAAGAGGAAAAGAAGCTTACCTTTGAAGACCAATGGACCAGCAACTCTTGGTCTGAGAAATGATGCTCCTAAGCTCTGAAAAATAGCTCCAAGTCATTGGAATGGATGGTGGTGGGGTGTATACTAAAAACCGGAGCAAACGGAGGTGGTTAAGCGGTCCCGAACCGAGGCACACAGCCGACAGTTCCGAAAACCGGGAACCGGGCTCCGAAACGGGAAAAACGGCCTACGACCACGAAACGTAGCCTACGGCCACTGAGAGATGATCTACGAGACCTCTCCCTCCCTTCGGAAAAAGAAGACGGAGAAAACGGGACCTGGTTCGCAAACCGAGGCAAAGCACAAAAGAGTCCGGAAGTCCGGAGGTAAGGCTCACGGCCGAGACTCCGCGACCTCTGAACGAGCACAATATGCAACATCACCGAGCGCTCAATTGGTGACGTCTGAGTCTTAAGGTCGGTCAAAAATGGGGTGTCTACACATGGAAATCTCTCATAAACAACAAGACCTCCTGATGAACTATTGTAGACGTCCCCGAACACCCCGGGAAGGAACGAGCTCCACCCGTTCTGTTCATTTGGGGTTCACTACAGCTCAGGACTCTCAAATTGTCATAGTTCTAAATCTGAACCAAAGAGTCCAAATCCGGCAAATCGTTTTGAGAAAACAGATTTTTAGAAATGAAGTGCCAAACATGGACTGCTTTGCCAGATACAGAGTTGCCACCTAAATATTTTATTTTGGGAAATTTAGAAAACCCTGACTCGTTGCCTAAGGCCACGTGTCCGTCATCACCAAAGTTGCCTCGGCTCGGGAACTTGGGTACGATTGGGGAAGGTCACTTCGTGAGCACCCCCGCTCGCCCGATCAAAGATCGGCCTCTACTAACCATGATATCTATTTTTGAAAACTTTATGTGTTCTTATCCCGGTTATTAGCCTAGATTACTATGTGATGCGCACAACATACAAGTATAGACTGGGTCGCCTGAATTGGAACAAAACATTTCATGTTTGTTTTTGAAAGATGGTTTGCTACTCGCAAGTAGGCTTAAAATGAAGATTTTGCCACCCTCAGGTGGGCTTAAGAAAAGATGGTTTTGCCACTATGTAGTGGGCTTAAAACTCACAGTCAATGATTTGTTCCAATTTAAGTAACCCAACCTTCACCCACAGGCATTCAGGCAGTTATATCACATAAGCAAATAGCCTCGTGGTAAGCATGCTATTTATGGCAGTCACTCACACGCATGCAAGGATGTTAAAGCATAAAAACTCACCGTGTACTCCAAGCCAAAACAAAAGCTAATTAGAAATCCATGCATGATCCTAATTATACAGAAGTGCCTAATGCAACACATGCAAAAATGCAACTATAGCAGGCTCGGCTATTCTAAACATGGCATATGAAATGCTACAGCTAACATGTATTCAATTTGGAATTGAAAATACAATGCAGTTAGTATGATGCGCCGAGCCCGGTGCATGCATAACAGATGAATGATGCAAACATGCTGTCATACTGTATGCTAATTGAAACATGCCCTAATCTAACCATCATAAGCAGGTAAATAAAAGGGAGAAAGACGTGGGGTTGGAAGACATACATCACACACACGCACACTTATTACAGTTGTGCCCTCGCGCAAAGGGTCTGAATAAATAGTACAGTCCGAATGATACAGTCCGAATATAAACAAATTCCTAATTAATTTACAAATTAACTAAGAAAGCTATAATAAACTGGCATGCAAGTCAGGGACTGCCTTGACTCTTCTTCAGATGATGGATGATGCATGTCTGGGCTGCCTTGCGCGGAAATCCACAGCGATGCCTCGATTAGCCTCTGTTTGCAATTTATTCTTGTAAAGCGCGCCAAGTCCCGGAAGACTGCTGATTCTTGATTTGCTGCAACAGAGAGCAGGAAAAGGGCATGGCAATGTATTTTCACAAATGTATGCATGCCTCGATCCTCGTACCACTAATCACGCATCTCGATGCATGATGGCCGAGGGGTCGAATTGTGCAACTCAATATAGGATGAATGCACATGTAAACACAAAAAGACCTAACTCCATCATGGATAATCCGGAGTGTCAGTGACTGGGAATTGAGACACGTTCCGTCACTCGAAGTATGGAACGTCCCTCGTTTCCCGTGCCCAGGCTAACTCCTATCCCGAAAACGATGCAATATGCATGACATGCATGAAATGCAACTAAGTTACAATCCTAACATACACAATGTTATGGAATGGCATACAAGCTGCACGAGGTAATACACAACCGGGCATACACAATGCTATGGATGAAATGGTATACGTAATGCAATAATGGGCTTACACCAACATGAGAGAGCCTCAGCCACACTCACATAGGAGGCCATCAGATGAAAACAAGGCAACTCGAAATGCGCGCACGCGTGCACGCAAACCGAGGATCGACCCTCAGGCACCGAAATGCCACTCTAATGAGACATGGCAAAGACATGGAATATGATATGAAAACATGCAAAAATCAGTAGCAAAATGAGGGGTAAAACAGCCCCGAAACAAGGCGAAATGACACCCGATGCATGGAATTTCTCCCGAAATGCAAAACTAGGTACATGGAATGGCTTACAGCTATACAAAGCATGCATAATTGGTACATGGAATGAAAATAAAGAAGCAAGGAAGACCCAAAATAAGCATTTTTACAGTTCAAAGCATGGCCAAACAGTAAGCACAAGTGGGACTAAATTATCATACAAAAATGGCTCCGCAAGGGAGGCAATGAAGCAAGTGGTAGATGCAAAGCCCAAACAGAAAAAGACTCTTCTACAACACTGAAGAGGGACCAAAAATATGACTACTTACAGTTTATGGAAACCCACAAAACAATATACAAGTATGCCCAAAATGCCATGCAAGGTAGGGCCCAAAAGAGGTCAAAACACAAAGTATACAAAAAATTCATCAAAAAGCCAAAGACCCTTAATGAAACATGACAAGGGGGTCAAAATATGGCCACTTTCAGTTCGGACCAAGGTCCAAAAACAGAAGAAAAATAGGCTAAAAAAACATGCAAAATGAGGCAAAAACATGGATTTCAAAGCAAGTAGCACATGGGGTATCTAAACAGTGATGAGCCCTTCTTCAATGTTGAAGAAGGGATCAAAAAAAGCTCACTTACAGTTTATGACATACCCCAAAACAGATTAAAAATAGGCCAAAAATAACATGCAAGATTAGGGCCTAAAGGAGGGATAAAGATGGAAGTGCAAGATGGGGACCTCAAATGACAAAATTTCCTTAATGAATCATGAAATAGAGCTCAAATAAAGGGTACTTTCAGTTTTGGTAGGAGCTCAAAACAACAAGCAAAATAGCTAGAAAAATGTTGCAAAATTAAGCTCAAAAAGAGGGAATTGACATTTACCCTTGAAGACCAACCCTTGGTTGCCTCTTGGCTTGAGAAGTGATGCCTCCTAGCTGCTGGAAAACTCCCCAAGCTGCTGGAAATGGAGTAGTGGTGGTGATGCTAGGTAGTGCTGAAGGAATGGTGCAAGGAACTTGGATGTTTGAGCTTGAAAGAGAGAGATGGAGGGAGATGTGTATATGCAAGCTCAAGGCAATTTTTCCAACCTCCAAACCAGCAGCTGGAGCTGCTGTTATAAAGGCAAAAAGGGGGGGAAAAGGGGGGCAAAAATGGAGGGAAAACCAACCAAGTTTCCCTCTAAAATGGCAACCCCCTCCCGGATACCAAATCCGGGGAAAATGAATACATATTTGTAATGTACCAACCCTGAGGATCATGGCCGGCCAGTTATCCAAGCTGCAGGTGGCCGGCCGGCTACCTCCCATGGCCGGCCGGCCAAGGGTCAAAAAGGTCAATGAGAATTAGTGGCCGACCATATGATATTGGTGGCCTCCCATGTGTGCACAACACAGCCATGTGGTAAAAAACTGGAGAAAGTGAACCCGGAGAGAGAAAAGCCCACTTTTTGGAGGGGTTCAAAAGGGTCAATCAACATTAGTGGCCGACCATATGATATTGGTGGCCTCCCAGATGTGTACATCACAAATATGTGGTTCAAGGTTCAAGAAAATGGCCTAAGGGTGTTCAACATTGGCTTGGAAGTGAGAAAAACGGGCGTCGGAGGGCGCCGGAGGAATATAACTGGTTGCTAAAACAATTGCTGGCCTCCCACCATTCTATGGCCTTCCTGGTGATGAAACAGAGGTACCTGCCAAAAATGAACGAAAACCGATGCAAAACGAATGTTCGGGGGCCAGAACGCGCAGTTCGGGGCCCCGAAAACTGCCTGTTAAGCACCGAAAGTGGCATTCGACCACGAAGTGGGTCTCTCAGACCTCAGTGTCCCTCAAAAGGGAGTAAATAAGATGCATGCCAAAAATCGGAGCAAACGGAGATGGTTAGGCTGTCCTGAACCGAGGCACACGGCCAACGGCCCCGAAAAATCGGAAACCGGGCTCCAAACGGGCAAAATGGCCTACGACCACGAAACGTAGCCTACAGCCACTGAGAGATGATCTACGAGACCTCTCCCTCCCTTTGGTAAGAGAAAACAGAGAAAACCGAGCCTGGTTCGCAAACCGAGGCAAAGCAAAGAAGAGCCCGGAAGTCCGGAGGCAAGGCGCGCAGCCAAGACTCTAAAACTTCTGAGCGAGCACAATATGCGATATCACCGAGTGTTCAACTGGTGATGTCTGAGTCTCAAGGTCGGTCAAAAATGGGGTGTCTACAACTATCTTCCAACATTTCTGGAAAAAAAGAAGGTTGAACCCATCCGGGCCTGGAGCCTTATCACCATTACAATCCATAACTGCTGCCCTTACTTCAGCTTCAGAAAAAGCAGCTTCAAGATCATGATAAGCAGAGCTATCTTGAATTGATTTAAAAACACCATCTAGAATTGGTCTACTGGCCCAACTTTCTGAATACAACCTCTTAAAGTGTTGTAACACCTCAAACCTTAACTTAGCTGGCTCCTCAATTATCTCACCTTCAACTGTGATGGAATTAATTGAGTTTCTACTCCTTTTGCTACTGGCCATAATATGAAAGAACTTCGTATTCTTATCCCCATTAATGGTCCAGTTAACTCTAGATTTCTGTTGCCACAGCCACTCTACCATCTTGCTAAGTTTCCAAACTTCACCCCTCACTTGTCTTCTTCTAGCCTTCTCAGCCTCAACCAGAGCTCTATTTTCAGCCAAGGTATCAAGCTCTACCAACTCCTCCTCAGCCTTCTTGAGTTTTGTTGCTAAGTTTCCAAAAACTTCCAGGTTCCATTTTTTCAGCTCGACTTTCAGCATTTTTAGTTTCTGGAACAGCACATGACCTGCTTTCCTAATGATCCTGGATTCATACCACACCTTTGCTACAAAAGAGGAAAAACTAGGATGACTAGACCATGCATTAATAAACCTAAAAGGCTTAGGTCCCCAGTCCCTTTCATTATCCACTAGCAATATAGGGCAATGATCATAAAACAACCTAGGAAGACCCCACTCTTTAAAGTTAAACTTCAGAAGCCATTCCGGATTAAGCAAAAAACGATCAATTCTACTCCATTTTTTCCCATCTTGTGCATTTGACCATGTGAACTTCCTGCCTAACAGAGGCAAATCATTCAACTCACAGCTCTCAATAAAAGAGTTTAAGTCTATCATCCCCTTATCTCTTCTGGAGCAACCCAACCTCTCACCAATATTTCTAATCTCATTTAAGTCTCCCCCCAAACACCATGGATTTGGAAACTCAGATTTTAATTTGATTAAAGTGTCCCAAAAGATCCCTCTACTACTCACCTCATTTGGAGCATACACATTCAGAATATTGCAATCAAAAGAATTTAACAATTTACCTGCTATAAGAATAAACCTTCTGTTACCACAGCAATCCACCATCCTGAACACATCTGGGTCCCATATGCAAAGGAGACCCCCAGCAGATCCATCAGAACCCACCACTATAAAATCCATGTTTGTCTTTCCCTACAAAGCTCTAACCTCCTTCTCCGAAATGGAAGCCTTCTTTGTCTCCTGAAGAAGCACAATATCAGCCTTTCTTTCATAAATGATCTTCCTAATCCTACCCCTCTTCTCTAACTTTCCCAATCCTCTGACATTCAAAGACATCAACTTCATAATTAAACAATTATACACCATATTTCAGCCTAGATAAATACCACAACCCCTATTCTTTCCTCTTCTCCTTCCTCCTTGCTCTGTCCACTAACTCTAGATCCACCATCTTTTCTAGAGCCTCAGACACTTTGACTTTGTAGTTGATACCCAGAATTTTCCCCAACTGAATATTCGCTTGTGCCTCACTAAGAATGTGATTCAATTTACTAGAACTACCTTCAGATGAAGCAGAAAGAGACATAGCAGCAGCAGTAGCCCGAAAAACGGCATATTTAGTAGTGGGCATGCTTGATGATGCCTCTTTATATCCATACATTCAAGCAAGAAATGTATAACCAGAAACCTCAGTGAGGGACTGTGATGCACGGGAGAGATTGACCTTCCTTTTACCTTTCTGTTTTGTCTGCAGCCTAGTATCAATGTTGCCATTACACCCTTCATGCTTTGTTTGCCCCATACCCACACTGGGCCTAGTATCTGCCCCATTAGGATTATTCTTGATATTTGAATTTGGGCCTCTCACCCCAACACCTAAACTGTTATTCACCACTGGGTTCTGAATCTGGCCCAAGTTTACTTCCAAACTAATACCCGGCCCATGTCTAGCTGACCCACCCACAGACTGAATAAAACCGGGTGTAGCTATCTGCTCATCAACACATAGATTATCATCATTATCTTGTAGGCTTCCCTCTGCCACCGCCATCTCCATACGCTCCTCAACCACCAAGTTGTCCCCCACTCCACTCACCGTCTCCTCTACCACTGTGTCCACCTGTTTGGTTGCTTGAACAACATCATCAACTTCATCTTCCACAACCAAATTAACATCAGAGTGATCGGGAACATCTACCCCAACAGATTGAGGTTGAACCACCTCGTTTGAACTCCGATCCTCCCTCACCTCACTGGACATCCTGCTACCACAGTCAACAAAACTCTGTGGTTATTCTTCGCAAACCAAGACTGAATGAAAACGTCCTTTGCATTCTAGCTTGATCGTTTGATTTATACACTCCATATAACTCGTTGCAACTCTAATTCTCCAATGACTGAAGGACTGTGGGTGACTGATATTCCCATCCAAACTAATCACACTGCCTCATAGACTACCAATCTTGTTGAAGGTGTTTCTTGCCCAAGACTAATAATAACAATTTATTGGACATGATTAACTTATAATAGGGTAAATTACCATTAGGTCTTATTTTTGGAATTTATTACTCATTAAGTCATATTAATAAATTTATCAAGTGATAAATTTATTAGTCTTTTTTGTTTTTATAAATGGATTTATAGTAATAATTTATCAGTCATGACCTGTAGGTAAATAAGTCTAGTTTTGTTTTTTTGATTAGCAAAATGAAACTTTATTGAAGAAGAAAGCATTACATGCAAAAGCTTACATCAACAAAGAGGGAAGCGCAAAGAGTATCAACGCTAACCTTAACAATCCTAACTAGGCTGGCGTCGCTGAGGAAGCACAATCATTTGCAAACACTTGACCTAAGATTGGTGAGAAACCAATCAAAAAGAACCAAAGGAAAGAGAATACCAGTTAATAGGACAAATTGGTAAGTACTTCGCTATAAAAAGCCAGAAATAAAAGGCCAAGTTGCATAGAACAACCAAAAAGAATAAGAGAGAGGAGCAGTTATTCGATGTGGTTCACGGCACGGACAGGTGGTGCTCCACACCACTTGTGATTAGTGAAGGATATAAAATTTACGATTTTGGGTTGGGGGTGAGAGAAGGGCATAATATATTGTGATTAGTGTTTGACATGTGCCACATAGTGCCCAATTAGTACTAAATATTTTTTTGAAAGAGGGTCAAAAGAAAAAAATGAACCACACAATATAAAGTAAAATATTTGAAATACTAAAATTTAAATTTAATTTTTTTAATGCATCGTATGATTGTTATTTTAACAATCATGTTACTGAATCATATTTCAATGAGTATTGCTCTAATGATTATACAATTCTTATGAGATTTAAAAACTATATAGTTAGTCTTATACTTTTGATATAATTATATTGATTTTATTTTTTAAGTTTAATAAGAATAGCAAACTTTGAAATTTTAAAAAAATAATAATAATAATTAAAAATGGAAAATAAATCAATTTTTTTTCCTTCAAAATTTGCTACCCTAACTTGCAATGTTTAGGGCCAAAAGAACCCTGATTGCAGAAAATGTCCCTCCTGTCTAGCTTAATTTAGCGAAATATTGAATGGGCTATAGGCCTTTAAAATCTATGTGTGGAAGAGAAAACATTCTCATTTTCTAATTTATTTCCTTTGTGTGATTACACTGAATATTCCCTTTATTTGGGCAATGATAGAGATCACTAAAAGTGGTACAACCACTAATAATGATGTGGCATTCACATTTTAAAAAAAAATAATAAATAAAATAGACACAACAACACTATGGCAGTAGGTGGGACTCACTGCCACATCATTAGTGATGATGTCACTAATTAGTGCTCTCACTCATTTTCCTATATATATATATACAATAATGATTCATCCCCCCTTTTCCACCCACCCCCTTTGACCCCCTCTCTCTCTCATTGGTTACATTTTCTTTTTCTTTTTCTTTTTTTTCCTGCTCCTCCAATCACCACCCGCCACGTGGCAAAGGGGGTGAGGGGGTGACCCCCAAAAGGGGGTCCCAATATATAAATTTTTATATTTTTTAATGCACCAATAAATTTTAAAATATTTATTTTGTTCCAACATTTTTTAAGAATATCAATAGGCAAAAAAAGAGATATGACTGATAGATAAATCAGTCTAACCAATTGGATCTGTCCATAAATCTCCTTGTTTTTTTTGCTCATCAACGAAAAGAAAATTAGTGAAAAATAAGAATAAATAAGAGTACAAATCTCACATGGATCTCCATACCACTATCATCCATACAATGATATCCGAATCGTTCATCACATAGGCCAAAAAATAAAAATGAATTTTATAAAAAAATAATTTAATTGGACATCACTAGACACACCAACAAATTATATTTTATTTTTAAAATATACGACAACTGTATATGAGTTTAAATGTCTAATTTATATATATATATATATATATATATATATATATAAATACGTTTCGTTCATCAATTTATTGATATCCGACAAAATTAATATTTTATACAAATTATAATCACTACGAGATTTACAAAATGGACAATTTGGATTGTTGTCGTTTTAGAGTGGCACTCAAAAAATGAAGTATGAAAGAATATGAACGATGATAATATGGAGACGAGCTATTCCCACAATTAGGGGTTGTTTAGTATGTTTTCATTGTTCATTTTATTTCCAATGTTCTCAAGAGGGGAAAAAAATGATGGGTGTTTGTGTGTGTGTGTGTGAAAATAGTTTTTGAAAAGAAAAATACTTTGTGGCCTGAATTTGTGTGGCCCGAATGGTACGAATGTTTCAAAACGACGTTGTTCCAAAATGACGTCGTTTTGATACATTCGAGTTATTCGAGTCATGAATTTTCGGGCCAAAAAACATTACTGTTTTGAAAATTCACATAACAACTTAAAATTGTTTTCTAAAAACAATATCTTTCAATTCTTTTTATTTTTTCATAAAAAATAAAAACAAAAATAATACCAAACATACTTTTAATAATAATAAAATTCTCCCATTGACCTGTTTTGCTTGATTATTTTTGCAAAATTTATGGATTGTTTGGCACTATTTTCATTTTTTATGTTTTACTAGTTTATTTTTGTTTTTCATGTTTTAAAAAATAAAATAATGAAAAATTCAAAAGCACCTATAATTTTTATATAAATTTCTTTTTATTTTGTGTAAAAATCTGTAAATTCAAAAATAATTAAAACTATTTTATAAAAAACAATTGTCTATAAAATTTTTCAATTTTTTATGTTTCATGATAAAAAAAAAAAAACGGAAAATTGGAAAAAAAACAAAAAGGGTATACTACATGGAGGCAGAAACGAATGCTTAACAATAGTTGAAATCAAACAATTCCTTTAATTACACATAAACAATCACATAATCTAATAAAAAATATAATAAAAACGATACCAAAAGAGACAAAATGCTTAACAACTAAAGTGTAACAATTCTTTTACTTGTACATAATCAATCACAAAATCGAATCACATACCTTAACAACAACTAAAATGTAACACTTCTTTTACTCGAACATAATCAATCACAAAATCGAATCAACTATATGTGAGACTCAAAAAAATTTGAGACTCACTTTATATATAAATATATATATATATATATAAAGATAATTACACTAGTAGTTTTTATACTTTGATTCTTGTATCATAATGGTTCTTATAATTTCAATTGAATTGCCTTTGACTCTAAATTTTTACTTTGTCTCAAATTAATCCAATTGATTTTAATTATTAACATTTTTTTATGGCAAATGCACACATAACGACATATATCATATTTTCGGGAGTAAAATTATAAAATTTATCGATTTAATGACTTAAACTTAACCAATTCAGTGAAAGTTTTTGCCAAAACTCTAAAGCATTATTAATTAGATCAATTTTTGATGTAGAATTCAAAACTAAAGATCAAAATTGAATCAATTAAAATTATAAAGATTAAAAAATGATACATCGACAAAATATAAAAATTATTAATATAATTTATTAAAAAAATAATATATAATTTTATAATTGATTTATGTACTGTTAAACTTTTTAAACAATGTAAAGGCACGTCCAAAATTGAAAGCCCCCAATAAACATCATAATGGTACATCAGAGACAAAAACTGATGGATGGACCCATCTCACAAAGCATATTGTCTAGCAATTCTGAATCAATGGCTCCCCCCAAATATATGTATCCTCTTTTCCTTCCTTTGATTAGTTTTCCTTTTCAGACTATACTCTCTCTCTCTCTTGTCATCCAATCTTTTGATTTATTATAGATATGTCCTATCATTATTGAAGATCTTGTATGTTTTCTTGTGATCCTCTGATGATGTAAATCGTGTGGATAAGATCTTTCCACTTGGGACACATATATTGTCTTATATGGTTGCCTTCACACAACTAATATTTTCTCGCTCTCTCTAATCATGGCTTGTAGTACAAATACTTCAGATTTCAATAAACACCTACTCAAGTCAAGGCTAAAAAGAAAACCACAAGAAGTAATATAATAATCAAATGGGTTTACCCCATTAAAATATATGGGACTTGATCAACAAGGATATCATCTCTTGGGCCCACCACATCACTGTAAATTAATGAAGGAAATACAAGCATAATTCTTAAAAAAAAAAAAAAAAGGGAAAAAAGATTACTGATAAGTGCTACTATGAGAAATTATTACAGACATGAAAAAATTAATAACTTGAATTATTAATGTGTGTGAAGTTTATCACTCTATCTGTAATTTGTTTTAAAAGCTAGGTGGTGTTTGGCAAGTTGGGTTGGGGCTAAAATAGCCACAAAAGACAAAACAGGCTATTTTAGCCACAACAAACAAAACATCACATCCAACCCATAATCATTACACTCTTCTCTCACAAAAAAAGTCAAAAAAGCCAAAAAGCCAAAAAACCCTTCCAAACCAAGCTTTTTAGCCCAGGCTAAAATAGTCAAAAAAGCCAAAAAGCCAAAAAGCCAACCCACTTCCCAAACGGAGGCTTAGGGACGTGAGAGATTAGTTGCTTATTGATTTATTGATTTATTTCTATCATATCATATTTTTATTTTTCTGCACGTCTTTTCATAATAAATAAAAAAATTGACTTATAAATCATATCCAAAAAAACCCTAAATGAAAACTTCCCCTAAAAAAAAAAACTTATTTTTAACTTGGACAAATCTCAACTAATTCCAAAGCCTTAGACAAACCTCCAATTTTGAAATAAGTCGAATTCGAGACCTTAAATCTTATCTTTAGTCTTTACTATCCAACGCTATCTCTTGGGATTAAGTTTTTAATCAAACTTAAACAATCTACTACTCGACTTGATAAATATATATGTATTAAAAAAAAACCAAACTAGAGTTTGATTAGTCATAAACTTGTTTGAGATTGAGTTGCTATGTAAATAAGACAAATTTAAATTTGATTTTGATCACTACTTGCAAACTTGAACCTACTGCTCGACTCTTTTACAACCCTTGATATTGAGGACAGAGTACCTTGATCACTACTTTCGTGGAGTAAATATCAAGTATATAACAATAATGTCAGCTGATAGTAAATCTCATATTGTAGTAATGGGGTCTATATGCAATATTTTGAAAATCAGACCGACGAGTCTAAGGTTCGGTCTGGATTAACCTCCAAATCTATTCTGTGTTGAAAATCGACATATTTTATTAAATTTGTCAGGGAGAATTGTTCAAATCAAAACCCGATTCAACTAAACCAGTTGAGCTCCAATTTTGCCAAACGGCAAACAAACTTGCAAAACTATGTTGCTTGAAAAAGTTAAACATAGAACCACATAGAAGTAGTATGACAAATAACCAACATGCTACATTCGACTTTTGTTTATATTTAGTAAATATATATCTTTTTTATATTTTCTTTCAAACATCAAATATAATTAATATATTTTACAAATAATAAATATAAAAACCCTCTAAAAAATAATAATAAATACAAATAAGTTTATGTAATTATAAATTTATGTTAAAATTTAAAAATAATTTAAATAATGTATCTTAATTCTTATATTATTATTGAATAATTTTAATATATTTATAAAACAATTATAATGTTACGGTTTAATTCCGGTTCAACCTAGCTAACGGTTAAAACTCGTTCACCCCCGATCCCTTTTCCAATTCGTTCACCAGTCTAATTTTTAAAACATTGTCTATATGGTTGCATTAATGGGAGATGATAGATATCCACCTAATCCCATTTACAATATTTTATTAACTAGTGATAACGCAAAAGATGATATCACCCCATACTCAATATTCAGTAAATTTATGAAATAAATTAAAATAAAGCAAAAACTGTCCCAGTATTTTACATCTACAATGTAGATTTAATTTTCTTGGGACTACTTCATGAATTAGTCTTGGCCTTTAATTTTCAATTCTGAATGATTTTCTGATCTTTTTTTTTCTTTTTTTATTTATTTTGTAGACTAGGATTTGGGTTGGGTGTTGTGACAACACTCACGCTATCAAGTATGATGAGATTTATTCCGATTATATTTTGATAATTTGAATTGTTCATATTATAGGATTCATTGAGTATATTTTTTATATAAAAAATAAAATTAATTGGACAAGTACAACCCCATGATCAAGCCAAATAATAACCATAAGAATTTTTCAAAATCACGCTAATCATTTATTTTTCTTAAACATAAACGTGATCTTATTGTGGGTTACAAATGTCTAATTAACTTGAATATTTTCATAGAGGATTTACTCAACGAATTCTACATTTTAAACGGTTTGGATCATTAAAATAAATTCGAGACATGCCCTCACGGATTCAGAAGACAGTGCTGTGCCTCCAAGGCACAATACCAACCCCAGGTTGTTGTAGACCCACTACTCTATATTTATATCCTTCTATGCTGAGTTACAATTAACCATCTTAATTTTCATAATGCTGTGTTTGGTTGGGGGATTTGAGGAGGGATTTGGAAAGAAAAATGAAAAAGATAGATGAAATGTGAATAAAACATACCTATATTTTACCTAATTTCACACACTTTTTCTCTTTTATTTTTCAAATCCCTCCTTAAATTTCTCAACCAAACACAGCGTACGGGACTCAAACAATCCCACAAGTACCTGCATATGCATGCACATATATACAGCTGCAGGAAATATATCACTAGCTAGGGGATGCAGGTGTCCATAATCATATACATAATTGTCTCTGCATGCATGCATGGATATGTACATATACTCAAAACCCTAGCTATCCCAAAGCTTAAAATTTCCCAAACAAGATTCAAGGAGGGTTCCTTTGATATTCCATAGCTTTTAGCCAATTTCCAAGTAAATTTTGAAAAAGTCAGTGAGATAAAGACATCAACCACTAAAAAATAATAAAATAAAAAAAAACAAAAAATATCGGCAATAGCATAAGGATATATTATTTTATACATTAATGTTTATTATTAATTAATTCTTTGTTAGTGCTGATGATGGCTGTAATAATTTTCACACTTGAACCCTTTTTAGGGTGAAAACAAGTTTTAGAGAATCGTACCTGATTCGATGGATTCATTAGGCTGAGTCAAATCATATTTAACATCTAACCAAAGATAATTCATAGTGGTGTGAGCACATAGATTACAACAATATCATGAATTACTCGGGAAGAAAGAATTGCTGTCATTACAATATATAAGAATTTTAAAAATAAAAAAATTATCTCTAAAAATAAAAGAAAATTTATAAAAAATATTTGGAAACTAATTTCGGTAAAAATAGTCACTAAAAGTTCATTCAAAAAAGTCAAAAAATAATTTATTGTGATAAAATTTTAAAAATGTCGCTAATAAACATAGAGATACAATAATTTGGTGATAAAAATATTTTTTTAGACAAATTTTATTCTGAAAATGATGGTAATTTATCACTAAATACCTAATTTTATCATTAAAAATTCTGAAAAAGATAGTAATTTATCACTAAATTCTAATTTTATCATTAAAAAAACAGTGACACTTTCGAAAACTAAAATATTTAATCCCTAAAAAGTGATTTTGCTCTTAAATTATTGTGTCTAAAACTTTAACTTATTGCATTATCTATAATCATTGTGAATGTGGCTTACATCTACTAACTTTAAATCTACCAGCTATGCTACTAGAGATACCAAGAAACGTTATCAAATATTATATACAATACTCACATAAATATAAAACTCACATGTAAATATTGTATAAATAAAATATTTAATAATTTATTTGGATTTTCTAGATTTTTATAAATCTACACCACATGTGTCTTTCGAAGGACCAATTATTCAATGTCAATCAGCAGCCCCCGTTTTCAATGAGGGTAATGTTAATTTCGTTTTCATCCCATTTTCTCACTTAAAAAAAGATAGGGAGACCGGATAAATTACAAATACATCTTTTGAAATTTATTTAAAATATGATTTATTTCTTGCAATTTTCAAAATTATATCATGTCTCTTGAAATTTCTAATTTAAAAACAAATAGCCTCTTTTATCAATAAATTATTAAGTCAATTAACAGTCTTTAATGATGTTATAAATCTATTTTAATTAATAATTCAAGTAATTTTATCAATCCATAGGAGTGCAATTAGTAATTTTATTTTATAGTCAATTCTGTTAAAAAAAATTATGATAAGAGAATATTTATAATTTTTCAAACTACATAAACAATATGTATTTAAAACATATTTCAAGAAGTGTATTTATAATTTATCCAAAAAGATAAGGTAATAGAACACTTTTTTTTTTAATAAAAAGAATAATATATGCGTTAGCTATGTTTTCGTTTATAATTTTATTTGAAAAATAGAAAACTTTGTTTTGCAAAAAATTTCTGAAAATTAATTTCAAAAAAAATTCTGAAAACAATTTAGTTTTTTAAAAAAATCAAAAAGTTATTTTAAAATTTTTCAAAACTATTTTTGCACCAAAATGAAAACAACACGAAAGCATGTAGGTGTTTAAAAAAAAAAAAAAAAAATAATTTCTAAAATGACAAAAATAAAACATGACAAACAAACCCTATTATAGAGCATACATTCACTTGAGATTTGTCTAATTATTAACTTTACGATACTGAGATTAATTTAGGTATATGTAAACTGGTCTGAACACTTAATTATAAAAATAAAAAATAGAAAAATAGGGCCCACATTAATAAATATATATTAGTGATAAGAAAATTAAGTAAAAATTTTAGTGAAACTTAATAAAATAATTTCATAATAGTAAAAGACTATGCCACATTAAAACATAAACTTTAAAATAAATATTGTTTTGGAATGTAATTCAGCCAGCTTAGGTTTAAGTAGTGCAGCAGCTCAGTTCAAGTAGTGCAGCAGCTCAGGTGCAACTCCGGCTCAGATTACAGTTCAAAAAGTTCATCTGTTTAGGATTTAGTTACACAGTTGAGAAGATAGTTAGTTTGTTAAAAGATATTTTGTTTAGATGATTAGTTGAGCTCCTTCGTACTTTGTATAAATATAGCTGATGTACTATCAAATGCATTGTTGAATAAGAAAGTATATTGGTTTCAATTTTGTTTCATGGCATCAGAGCTGCTAAGCTCCAACGAGCAACTGATCCATGGCATCACCATTATCATCTTTGCTTCCTTCAAATCTCACTCTGTTAATTTCTAATCTTTCTTCCATTGTTACTATCAAACTTGATGGTTCCAATTTTCTTGCTTGGAAGACTTAGCTCTCAAATATTCTTTGAGCCACAAATCTGCTTGGTTATGTTGATGGATCAATTCCATGTCCAACCTCTACAATCACAGATCCAGAAGGAGCTTCTGTTCCAAATTCAGAATTTCTTTAATGGACTTTGATTGATGCACATTTGCTCAGTTGTATCACTGCAACACTTGCACCTTCAATCTATGCATCTGTATTTCAGTTTCATCATTGTTCTGAGGTCTGGAGTTCTCTCCACAAGAGGTATATAATTTTGTCTTGATCTCATATTCACTAATTGAAAAACAAGTTAAACAGTGTTGCTAAGAAAACTGAGTCAATGGAAGAATATCTCTAAAAGATTGAGGACCTTGTCAGTCAGTTAGCCCTAGCATCTGTTAAAATTGAAGATGAAGATCTTGTCTTAGTGACCCTGAATGGTCTTCCTTCTGAGTTTGATTCATTTGCTACTGCCATTCGTGCTAGACTAAACAACATCACCATGGATGATCTTTGCGCTTTACTGTGTTCTGAAGCAATTCATTTAGATTCCAAGATAAACAAATCCACAGAATCAACTGTAGCTTTCTCTACAGTTAAAGGATCTCCAACTCCAAATTCTTTTAACACTTCCTCTTCAAGATCTCAGAATTTTGGCTCCAACCGAGGTCAATCTTATTCCAGAGGAAGCAGAGGAGGCTGAACTAGAGGTTATGATAGATTTACACCATCTCAAGGTCGAGGAAGGCTCTGAAATCAAATTTTCCAAATCTGTGGAGGCTCCAGTCATTCTGCACTGAAGTGTTGGTATCGCATGGATCCACAATATCAGACTTCACATCAAAATGTTCAGACTCACAATCAACAGTAGCAACCACGAGCCTTTGTTACTTCCTTAGCAGCCTCCATGTCTCATTTCTCAATAGGTTCTTCCTCAGTTCAAAGTCCTTGGTACTTGGATTTTGCAGCATCAAATCATGTGACTAATTATCTCAGTCATCTAAATTGCTATCAACCTTATCAAGGCTCAAAACAGATTACCATAAGAGATGGAAACTCCATTCCTATCTAGCACACTGGTAAAGGTCTTCTTCTAACTCTACATCACTTGTTTAAATTAAATAATGTGCTACATTCAGATTTTATTTCTTCTAATCTTGTCTCTGTTTAGAATTGGCTCAAGATAACAATTGTGTTATCAGTTTTGATGATACTACATTTGTCATTCAGGATAAGCTTACGAAGAATTTTTTTTACAAATGATCTAATCTTCATGGCTTCTATCATTTTCTTCCATCCACTTCACTACCTGTTGATCATGCTTTTTCAACAGCTCCCACAAGTTTTACTTCCCAAAAGTTGTCTAGTTCTATTTCTGTTTCTAATAATGTTTGGCATAATAGGTTAGGGCACCCTAGTGCTTTGAAGTTTAAGCATCTTAGTTAACACTTGCATCTTAACTCTTCTCCTTCTGTAACATCTCAAGCTTGTGTAGACTATTGTATTGCCAAAAGTCATAGATTACCTTTCAAATTGTCTAATTCTACTGTAAATAAGCCCCTTGCTTTAATTCACAGTGATGTTTGGAGATCTTTTTTATCCACTTCTTGTTATAAATACTATGTTCTCTTTGTGGATGACTTTAGTAGGTTTACTTGGTTATATCTATTGGTTTATAAGAGTAAAGTTTATACCAAGTTTCTTGAATTCAAAACTTATGCAAAAAAACAATTTGATACTCACCTTAAGATCCTTCGAATAGATAGTGGTACAAAATTCTTTAATAACAAAATGAAAGCTCTCACTGTGTCACAAGAAATTGTTCATCAACATTCTTGTCCTCATACACCATCTCAAAATGGTGTAGTTGAACGAAAACATAGAAATCTCACTAAAATTGCTATTGTTCTACTTTACCACTCTTCTATTCCTGTGCATTATTAGTTTGATGCTATTGCTTGTGCCACTTACTTCATTAATAGACTGCCTTTTTCCAAATTGGCTTATAAGACACCTTTTGAAACTTTGTTTCATAAACTTCTAGATTTTTCTCTTCTTAAAGTTTTTGGTTGCCTATGCTTTCCTTGGCTCAAACCTTATCATCTTACCAAACTGCAACCTAAATCAGTTGAATGTGTCTTTTTAGGCTATCATTCTTTTGCCAAAGGGTATAGGTGTCTTGATCTCAAAACTAGAACTATTTATCTTTCTCGTCATGTAGTGTTTAATGAACAGATTTTTCCTTTTACCCATCAAGCTTCTTTCTCCTCATCCTCTTCTTCAGCACAACTCCTTTTCCTTCATTTCTTTTTTTGGTTTTCACTTTATTCTTCTCCACCTTTATAGACATCATCTGTTCCCACTGTTTCTATTTCACCAGTATCTTCTTATTCTCCTGCCTCTGCTTCACTAGCACCTGGTTTTTCTTC
This sequence comes from Camellia sinensis, assembly GCF_055761805.1. Classification (NCBI taxonomy): domain Eukaryota; kingdom Viridiplantae; phylum Streptophyta; class Magnoliopsida; order Ericales; family Theaceae; genus Camellia; species Camellia sinensis. Next base: position 36,182,686 of record NC_138969.1, on the reverse strand, counting down.
TGTTCCAAATTATACTAGTTTACCTCATCCTTCTACTAGTTTACCTCACAAATCTATTGGTTTAGCTCTCAGTCCCTCTTCAGCTCAGTCTTCTCTTCTACTTATTTTTCATTCCCTTCATTCTCGTATTCCTATTAACTCCATTTATATTCAGTTGCCTCTTCCTTCTCCTTCTGCTTCCTTTCCATATGTGCCTCCTTCTTCTAATTGTCATCATATGCTTACTAAGTCTAAAGTATCTCTCCTCGCTCTCAAACCTGCGTCTCTTTCTTCTCAAGATGTTGAAGTAATGGAAGTAGAGGTGTGTTTAACAAATAAAGAAGAGTCACAGTGACTAGGAACAAAATCACGAGAAAGAAGAAAAGAAGAGAAAGTAGAGAACCAAGCTCGAGGAGCTTGTTTTAAACCATAGAGAGCCTTGTGCAATTTGCAGACAAGTGAGGGATGAGTAGCATCTATAAAACCTTGAGATTGATGCATATAAACTTCTTCTTCAAGAATGCCATGAAGAAAGGCATTTGAAATGTCAAGTTGCTTAATAGGCTAATGCTAATGAAGAGCTAAACATAAGAGAACTTTGATTGTGGGTTGTTTGGCCACATGACTAAATGTTTCATGATAGTCAACTCCCTCAGCTTGAAGAAAGCCTTTAGAAACTGGTCTGGCTTTGTGTCTACCATTTTGTCTTAGCTAAACATAAGGATCTCTGCTCACAAAAGCTTAGAGCTCTAATACCATAAAGAGAATTTGATCTTGATATTCAATCACATTATAGATAGATTTACAATTACTATTTATAGAGATAAGCTATCTATCTCTTAACTATAACTCCTAACCACTTAACCCTAACTATAACTACTATCTAACTCTAGTTCTAACAAACTAACAACCAAACTAACAACCTCGAAGCTTTAGCTGAGTTGCAGTTTATATGGCTGTTGTTTGTCTTGTATCTGGCTTAGGTTGCAACTGTGGTATGTAAGACTTGAGCTGTTGTAGCTGAGGAGATGACTGACCATCTTGATCATAATCAATATGAGACTTGGATGGATGCTTATAAGTTCGTACTAAGCCTGGTACGTTGGATTGTAAGCCATATGTCAACTATATCTGTTAAGCATGGGTTGCCTTACAAATTTGATGTTCCGTTCCACAATCCTTCTTTCTATAGAAGTATAGTTGGGGCATTACAGTACTTAACCATTACAAGGCCTGACCTGTCTTATGCTGTAAATCACATATGTTAGCATATGCATAATCCTACTCTTGGCCATTTTGCTGGTGTCAAAAGGTTGCTTTGGTATCTTAAAGGAACTCTGTTTCAGGGCCTCACTTATACACCCAGTTCATTTGCTCTTCAAGCCTATTCTGATTCCAATTGAGCTGGAGACTCTGTTGACCGAAAATCCACTTTTGGATATTGTGTCTTTCTGGGCTCCAATCTTATTTCTTAATCAGCCAAGAAACAAGCCACTGTGTCTCGATCCCCTACTGAAGCAGAGTATAAATCATTGGCTCATAATGCTGCTGAACTGACTTGGATTGGCATGTTACTTCATCATCTTTGTATTGTGTCTTCCACAATTCCTCTTCTCTAGTGTGATAATGTCTCTACCATAGCCTTAGCCTCTAATCCAATTTTTCACTCTCGATCAAAACATATAGAAGTGGATTACCACTTTGTTCGTGATCAAGTCCTTGCTAAAAAGCTTGAGTTTCACTATGTTCCTACTCTTGATCAGTTGGCTGATATATTTACCAAACCATTATCAATCTCCTGTTTCTCTTATCTTCAATCCAAACTGATGTTCGTCTCTCTTCCTATCAATTTGAGGGGGAATGTTGAGGAATTTAATTCAGCCAGCTCAGGTTCAACTAGTTTAGCAGCTCAGTCAAGTAGTGCAGCAGCTCAGGTGCAACTCCGGCTCAGATTGCAGTTCAACATATTACAGTTCAAGAAGTTCATCTGTTTAGGAGTTAGTTAGAGTTAGTTACACAGTTGAGAAGATAGTTAGTTTGTTAGAAGATATTTTGTTTAGATGATTAATTGAGCTCCTTCTTACTTTGTATAAATATAGCTGATGTACTATCAAATGCATTGTTGAGTAAGAAAGTATATTGGTTTCAGTTTTGTTTCAAATATATATAAAAAAAAAACCTATCAAATAATTATTATTTTTGTAGTTTACTACTAAAATGGTGTTTTCTATTAAAAAAATCTGTTTATAAGTAACATTTTGGGTAAATTGCTAGTAGATCTTAATAGTTGGATTTAATTGCTATTAAGTCATATTAATTTGTCGCTAAAAGTTGGTCTTGTCAGAATCATCGTTAAAAAAGGCTTTTTGGAACGATTTTTTGAATCTGTCGCTAAAATACGAACAATTAGTGATGTGTTTCAATAAAAAAAAAATTTAATTGTACCTAAAACTTACAATTAGTAACATTTTCTGTGATAAAATTTTTAAACTATTATTAAAAATTAATAATTAATAATTTTTTTTTATCAATATTTAATGAAAAATATCTCTAATTATTACAAAATTTATTAAATAATAAATTCACTTAATAAAACCTGCCTAGTCCTAACATTTTCCATTCTCACAAAACAAAGTTTGAAGTCACTATTTGCACCGACTCTCAAGTTATGGGTATGACATATTGTGGTATATATATGATGCAAGTGAAAATAACAATAATTGTATTGAAAATGGCATGTACAATAAAACTATACATTATTTTTAAAAAGCATAGTTAGTGGTAGTATTGTAATTAAAAAAGATTACATGAAAATGAATGCAATAGGGAGAGGAGAGAGAGAGAGGAAAAAAAGGAGAACAAAAGCACCTCCATTGGACCCATGTCATGTCTATTCATTAGACTCTCTCAAGATGTGATCTTCATCTTTCTCCACCATTTTCTTCACTCTCCTCCCCCCTTTTTCTTCCGTTCCAATTCTTCCCAAAAATACCCAAGAATTCTTCCCCTCACCCACCAACCATGTCCTCTGAAAAACCCAAAGACTCAGCCGAAGCATCGTCGTCGCGATCCGCCACCACCGTCGCCGACCACAACCACAACCACCAGCAACCACCACCACCACAACCGGCAACTTTAAGCCGGTACGAGTCGCAAAAAAGGAGAGATTGGAACACTTTTGGGCAATACTTGAGGAACCAAAGACCTCCAGTTTCACTCTCACAGTGTAATTGTAACCATGTACTTGAATTCCTTCGTTACCTCGACCAGTTTGGAAAAACTAAGGTTCATTTACATGGGTGTGTTTTTTTCGGGCAGCCTGACCCTCCTGCCCCATGCACTTGCCCCCTCCGGCAAGCTTGGGGTAGCCTCGACGCTCTGATTGGGCGGCTTAGGGCAGCTTACGAAGAAAATGGAGGATCGCCGGAGACAAACCCGTTTGGGAACGGGGCTATTCGTGTTTATTTACGCGAAGTTAAGGAGTGTCAATCAAAGGCGAGAGGGATTCCATACAAGAAGAAGAAGAAAAAGAAGAACATGATCAAGCCTAATCATGAACTAAAGCCTCCCAAACAGTCCACTACTTAGAATGGTAATTTTGTTAGTTATATATATATATATATATATGGTTTAGAAAGTAAGTATTTTCTTGTGTTTCTTGAAATTCAGCTTCATAATTTCATCTATAGAGTGAAATGATGGGAGGAAATAGGTGAATATAGGGTAAACGTTCACGAATAACAAATTGTTTTTTTTTGGGGATTAGCAAAGAAAATTTTATTAACTCGAGAATAGAAATTACTTTGAGATAAAAAGGTTGAGGAGCAAAACTTCATTGATGCACATGAGGTTATTAGAACTAACAAACTATTACTGGAAGGTTATTTTTGGAGAGGATTGACTTGAGTGATCAAATTTATTTGTTGGGGTGTAGAATCCTTCATAAGAACCCTAAACCCAAATGACCCCAAAACCCTAATTTGCATGATTTTTTTTTTAGATTGTGAGCATGATTTCAATGAAAAATCTTCTACAAAATCTTACCCTAATTGCATATAATGAATTTCACACATAGAAACAATTAACAGTTGCCCACGATTGAAGTGGGACAGTAGTCTCTTTCTCTCTCTCTCTCTCTCAAATCATGCAAAACACTGTTTATTATGTGGTTTCCTAATTTAATATTTTCTTGATTACATATTTACTTTTCTCTTGGTTTTAGCTCTTTTGTGATTCTGCACGATTTTGTGCCCCCCATGGATGACCATGTTATACATCACACTTTGCATCGATCTGATTTACATTACAAACAAATTGTGGTGGTGATTAAACATTTCTAAATTCTTGCAATCTCTTTCACATTTCATTTCTCATTATAAAGAAATAAAAATTGAAAAAAAACACTAGGATCATTGTGATTCTGTTAGATACACGTCATCCGGGTCCTTGTTAATTTACGTATTCTTCCCTTTGCTAATCAAAAAATAAATAAATTTGGGTCATTATTAATTTAAGTATTGTTTTGTTGTTAATAAATTAATTCATTGTTTACATTCTGAGAAGGATAGGATTAGCTGCTTGTTCTCCTATGTTATTTATAAAATTGCTTGTTAATATGTGTGCAATTGGCCATTATTTCTTTCATGTCCTATACTTATTATAAAATCCTATGCTTCATTGTCTTATGTTTGCTTTGAGTATTGTCTGGTGGTCAAATTGATATAACCAAAGAAATATATATATATATATGTATATATTAGAAATTTGTGATTCATGTTTTTTGAATTTTGCAAGAGAGATATCATTACCAATCTTTGGAGGTAGTCCTTACTCCTTAATCTTTAAATTTAAAGTCTAATTGGACTATTGCCATTGTTATCTACTTACTTTGACATTTAGCTCACCCATTCCAAAATTTTCAATTTGATCACTCCTTGAAACATAAATCTCAATAAGTATTTGAGCTAATTAAATTCACCAAGTCACTTTCCCAACATTTGTGGCACAAATAGAAAATTTTAACCTTACAAGGTTTATCTCTCATCTATGAGCTCTCCATTTCTTATTGCACCATCCATCTTTATTGATTGTATCTTGTCTCATACATTGATTGAATCAATAAAGTTTTTTTTTTTTTTTTTTTTTTTGCTGATCAAAAAACCTTCGGTGCCAAATACAAATTGAACCATCGAGAACCTGTGTATATTGTTTGGATGAAATCTAATGACTAGTTTAGTTCCAATTATGTTGAACCTAATTTGGTCTATGACATGAAATGACTTGAGTTATCTAAAATTCTAATGATGTTTGGCTCAAAATTGATGACACAGTGGACACTACATAAAGTGAAGATGTTTCCACCTTAATGGAACTATGTCGTGAGTCCAGCTGGCTAATTCTTCATATGCATTAACATTATTATCTTCTTCTTTTTTATTATCGTCTTCCCTATTTTTCTTTAAGACAAACACCGCGCAAAGAGTTTCATTAAGAAAAAAGAATGAAAGAGTTGGAACAAATACTGGCATTCAAGCACCCAAGAGAGATATAAAACATTTTTAATGAGTGTTGTTCATTGATCCATTTCAGATACCAAATTTGAAACCATTCCATTCTCTTCCAATGAAATGATGTCTTGATCCTTAACCGTAAGAACTCGACCCTATTTTATTTTTAAATTCTTATAGAATTCCATAGCAAAATGTTATGCATCACCTTTGTGTCAATTTTGTCCTTGCATTATTAGTTTGCTTGCTTTTACCCCTAAATTTTTTATTCTATGTTACTTTGGTGCAAGCAATAACAAACGTTGCCGACAGGGGGATGGGAAGAAGGGGAGGAAGGCAACAGTAGGGCCAAGGAAGGAGGAATGAGGTGTTGGAGGGAACCTAAGAGAGGAGAATGAAAATGTTGGGATCAGAGTTAAGGAAATATAGATGGAGGGCAATGTGCAGTGAGATGAAGAGGGGTTGGGGGAGGGTTACGGAGTAGTCAAGGAGGGAGTTGGCCTAGAGAGGGGAAGGGAGGTGTTTGGTTTGCCTATCTCCCATATAAAATTATAGAACATTTAACAAAATTCTAAAGTTGTCCATAAAATTGCATTAGCTTGCCTATCTCCCCTCTTTGTTTTTTAATGGTTAAACCAAATTGAGTTTTGCCATCTTCTTCATTTTCACTTCTTATTATTAAAAATTGCTTGGAAAAATTTGTACTCACATTTAATTCATTCTTCAGTTGAATGCCTAGAACAAAGATGTTTCGAATGTGGTTTCTACTGATCTTTTTTTATTTTTTTTGGTCGATTGATAGGAGAAAGTTTACACTAACTTGAAATAAAAAAAATATATCGAGAAATAAAGATTATGAGAACAAGACGTTGCCACTTAACAACAAATCTCAAGTCTATTTTAGAACCCACTGAAAATGCCTAAAATTGGCAAGTTACAAACTAAAAGCAAAAAACCCAAACTTATGAATTTACACTCTACCTAACTAAATCTCATGAATTTATTAATTTGGAGAAAATTACCCTAGTAGTCTATGTATTTTACCATTTTGACAAAACGGTGCTATGTAAATGAAGCTAGATATCATTCTAATATATGAAACTCTCAAATCCACAATAAAAGAAACATTGAATCTACAAAGAATAATAAAATAGAGAAAATTATATTAATGCAAAAATTGAATTCCCATGAAGCATACAACCTTATTTATAACAAAATAACTATCATCCTTTTTTGACATGAAATAATATAGAATTAAAGAAAATTTCTAATAATAAAATATTTGAGTTAAGCTCAAATCTGAACACTAGAATATAAATTTTAAAAAAAGGAAAAATTATGCAAATAGTCCTTATAGTTTAAACGATGTGTCAATTTGATCCCTGTTGTTTCAATTTGTTCGATTTTGTCCCTTAATTTAACGGATTGTTTCATTTTAGTTCAATAAATAATGTTTGTTAAGTTAATTTAACGGAAAGTCAAACAAAGTGGCAATTTGGCCCCTGTATTTTACACAATGTGTCAATTTGGTGCCCGTCAAAATCGAGAAAATTATAACAATAGTGACCAAATTGACACATCGTGTAAAGTAAAAGGACCAAATTGACACATTGTTTGACTTTTCGTTAAATTAACTTAACAACCGTTATTTATTGGACTAAAATGACACAATCTGTTAAATTAAGGAACAAAATCGAGCAGATTGAAGCAACGAGGACCAAATTGACACATCGTGTAAACTACAGGGACTATTTGCATAATTTTCCCTAAAAAAAAAAAATGTCAACACAAGCAGCATCAATTTTGGAAACTTCTAAACAAAGTTATAACTAAATTAAAACTTTCCAAAAATGGTAATATAATGATAACTTGATGCCCTAAACAATGGGATTAAGCTGAAAAGCGGGGTATGGTGAATCAATGAGTATTGTTCATTGAGCCATTTCAGATCAAACCACCAAATTTGAAACCATTCTCATCCTTGTCCAAAAAGTTACGTCTTTACCCTTAGTCGTAAAAACTTGACCCCTATTTGGTAGTTCTAATTGCTCATAGAACTCCATAGAAAGTTGTTCTCGTCATTTTGGTGTCAATTTGGTCTCTACATTTTTTATTGACTCGATTTTTTCACCTTGAATTTTTGATTTTGTGTTGGTTTGGTCCAATCAATAATTAGCATTGTGATAAGCATTCGGGGTGGTTGGGAGAAGAAAGAGGAAGTTGGTGCTAGGGTTGGGGAAATGAGAAAGAGGCACTGAGAGGAAGCTGGGGAGAAAGATAGGGAGGTAATGACAAAGAAACTGAAGGAGGTGGTAGTGAGTCAACGAGGTCTAAGTGATGGAGACATCAGGGGAAGTTGGCCTAGAGAACAAGAGGGAGGTGTTAGGGGGCTAGGGGAAGAGGATGAATGCAGTGGGGTGGGGAATTGGGGAAAATGGGAGAACTGATGACAAACGAGCTTAATGAAACATAAGATAAAGACTTATGTATTCTTATAGAAAATTGGGGTCTTGTTTGGAGGAAACTGTATTCTGTGTTATTTTTGTAAACAAGATTTGGAGTCAGTAACACATGTACTCCTTCATTGCCCCTTTGTGTGGAAGGTTTGGTCATCCTTGTTGAAGTGGTGGGGGTTACATTGGGTTATTCCTAGCACAATTGTTTCTCTAATGCATTAGTGGGAGGGTGGTAAGTTTAAGAAGAAAGAAAATGTGTTTTGGAGATCAGTCCCTCTTGTTACTCTTTGGTCTATATGGAAACTAAGGAATGAGTGTGTTTTCAATAAGACAAAAGCTAATATTGAGGTCTTATTTGAGCTTATCAAAACTAGATTGGCTCTTTGGCTCAGATCATCATCAAAGGAATGGCAATACCCAGTGAGTGATTTTATTTACAATCTAAATCAGATTAGAAGGTGTCTTGGTAGGGGTTGATTGATCCATTGGCTAATTGGTTGTTGGTTTTCTTCTAATTTTTTTCAAGATTTTTGTGCTTCTTTTGTTCTGTTTTCCTTTCTGGTTGGTGCCTCTCCAACTTGGGCTTGAGTAGTAGTCATACTGTGGTCATCTTGGTACCAACCTAGTTGGGATTAGGATTGGCTGCATGTAGTTACTCGTTCTTGCCTTGCTTTATTGATATATTGTTCTTTTCTTGTTTGCTTTCATCAATAAAGTCTTCTTTTGCTGATAAAAAAAAACAAGCTTAATGAAAAATCTAAGTTTAATGGTGAATTTTTCATTCTTTTTTTTTTTTGTGGTGATGTTGCAGGGGGTGGATTTGGTGATGGTATGAATAGGTGATGATGTGTGGGTGTTTTTTATTTGGTGTTGGGGGGTAGCAAAGTGGTAGTGGGGTGACGGGTAGCGACGTGTTTGGTGTTGTGAGGTGGCTAGTGAAGAAGGTGCTCTGTGGTGGGGGTTAGTGTTTGGTGGTGTGGTGTAGCAAATGAAGGAAGTTGTAGGGAGGGAAAGAAAATGGAAGGGTGAGGAGTGAAATATTCATACTGTCCCTTCAAAATTTTCATTTGTTGTACACATGACCATTGAATGTACCAAATTAAAAAAATAAAAATAAAAAATCACTCATTTCTCTCACACACATGAAAATGTCACACTTGTATACATACTCATCTATTAATCCAAATTTCTTGAAAATAATACAACTTTGCATAGCTGTCTTGAAGTTAATTTCTTGTTAGAAACTTTTTCTGAAACTTCTTTTTTGTATATTTCCATGATGTTTAATCTTTCAATTTCTCATTCGTTTGCACTAAACCTTCAATTACTCCCACAAAGCCAAAACATATTTCTTCAACTTGCTTGCGACAATCTTTTGTGACTTTCCAAAAAATTTTTACAATTAAAACCTCTCCAACCGCTTTGAGCTAGTCAACTAACAAATTGGTTGAACCATTTGCCTAAATGTTTCTTCAAACACTTGGGATATCAAGCTTCATATCAATGTCACAAGGCTATTAGTTTTGAAATGGTTAATCGAATTTGCTTCTTTGATTATTAGACTGTACTTGCAGATTAGGGCAATACAAAGAGTTGGCATCTGCCTCATTGTCATCACGACTCTTTCCACCCCTTGTATGAATCATAACAACCTAAATGGTCCAATCAAATAGAAAACAACTATAAATGGATTCTGTACTTTCCTAAAATTATTAATGATAAACTACTTAACATATTCTCTAAAACAGCAATGTCCATCAACATAATGGATTGTCATCTGAGTAGTTGGCATTGAAGGACTTGTAAAGTTAATGTATCCTTGTTGAGGATTTGTTTAACTAATATAAATATTTCTTGAAGTCTCTTTATTCAAAATTCAATAAATCATATAATATCACTTCCCTCTTGTTATTGTGTCGTATATTCGTACACATGAATTAGTGCTTTTTAGAATTTTTCTCTAAAGAAAAATTAGCTTTCTATGTTCGAGACAATAGTATTGGTCCAAAACAAGGGTTGGTCCTCTCTAACCATTGTTTTGGGTTGTGCGTGCATATGGTTGAGTGTGCCTCTTTATGCCAACCTAGTTGGGACGGGGAGGTTCACTATGATGCATTCTGCTTTTGTATAAAAATTCTGTAAGAATATAATATTTTATCTTCATTTTGCAGAAACATGGAAAAGGTCAATTGGAAGGCAAGGTGCTGGGAAGGCAAATGTCCAAAGTTTCATTTCTACTTCAATATTTGGAATTCTCTTCTTATATACATAAAGTTATATCATAAGCTAGAGTCTAGTCTTAAGTAATATAGCATAGGGTTCACACTTTGATTTCATGTCCTAGCTCTTAAATCTTAGTGTATCCTATACTTTTTTCTTTTTCTTTTCCCTTCTTCAGAATACTAGAAACACTATCACTATGTTTAGATCTATTTACTACTCTCAGTGCAGATAGATGAGTTTATGATCTCTTTCACTAATGTAAATTCCATTAAGTTGTTGCTATAATATGCACTTCATTGTTATCTTTCATTATTGCTTGGAGTATTTTATGCTTCACTCTTGAATCTAAAGAACAGAGAAATTGGAAATTTCACATTGGTTGTGTATCCGGCAAAGAGTAAGGGCTAAATGAATATATGGCCCACATAATAAAGAAATAGTGAACAAATTGTAGAATATTATTATTACATGGGTATATTGGATAGATACATAGTCACGTAATATTCCGGATCTATTAGATAATTTATGCTAAAAAACATGATTGTAAACAATTAATGTTTTAAATAGGGGTATCAAAAGAAGAATTAGTATTATAGGTTGTTTAAAAAGATTAGGCTTCCCTCTAGTCCATTTATTATATCAGAAAGTCCACCTGAGAGGTTGTTGCTCCCCTCCCCTCTACCCCTCCCTCCCCCTTCCCCGACTCATTTTGGTAATCTAAACCATTTTTCTCGTAATGTGTGCCGATTAGATTATCCATATAAAAAATGAGGTTAATTGAATATCAGTACTCATATGATTGGATTATATTTATATTTAAAAATGAATGGCTAGTGTGATTTCAATGATAGGTCGTTTATGTTTTTTAAGACAAATGTGATCATCTGACTATCAATATTCGATTAATTTAATTTTTATCATAGATGATTTACTTAGGCACCATAAGGTAACGGTCTGGATTATTGAGGTGGATCCAACCCTCCAGTCCACTTACTGAATTGAAGGAAAGTCTCTCCCTCTTCAAAAATCATCAAGAATGAAAAATAAAAAATTCATGTAGTTGAACCAATTGTATTGATTGTGAACAAACTGTATCAACTGAGAATCATATTGTTTATAAAGCTACATGTATTGTGAATTGGTTGATACTATTTTTTTTTAACACCAAGATATCATATGTATCCATATCGGTATTGAAAGTCCAAAAAATTGATTTGTCACTATTGCCAATAATTAAAACTTTGATATTAAATTTTGTATGTTGCATCACACGCCTGTCAGTTCAGTTTGTCTCATCATAAGGACTACAAAACTTAGCTGTTCCATTATTTTTTGGAGCATCTTTCATGTATTAAATCATAGGATTTGTTTGCAATACAACTTTTATTAAACGACAATATTGTTGAATGTGTCCAAATCATACTAAATTAAAATTTATATTATGCAATGTATTTTTGAGATACTTTACAAATTACTTTATTCTGGCACTTTAAAATTTTCCTTTGTTAAATGTTAACCCATTGAAGGCCAATTGTTTATATCAGGTTTCATGTTAGTTGACACCTTTTTTATGCATTCTTGTATTTCATTTACCAATCATTTTATTTATTTATTTATTTAATTACAATGCATCTCATACAATGAATTAGAATGAGTCAATAATTATAACATAAATTATAATTACAAATAAATTCTTAAACTCTCTTGAACTCTCTCCAAGCTTGTATCTTTTGTCTTTAATATATTTCCTTTTTGCTCGCCGATCAAAAAAAAAAAAAAAAAAAAAAAAAAAATTCTTAAAGAGAGAGAGAGAGCTGAAATAAATTGTACATGATAAATTAAAAATGATAATTATGACAATGATGCTTTTTTTCTTATGATTATGATGATACATATCATTATCATATACTATTCACTTTAAAATCAGAATATTTAGTTTTCAAAAGTAATTTTGTGCATACAAATGTGTATACTTGTAGACATCTCATTTTTGACCGACCTTAAGACTCAGACGTCATCAATTGAGCGCTCGGTGATGATGCATATTGTACTCGTCCTGAAGTTGCGGAGTCTCGGCTGAGAGCCTTGCCTCCGGACTTCGGAGCTCTTTTGTGCTTTGTCTCGGTGTGCAAACCAGGTCCTGTTTTCTCTTCCCGAAGGGAGGGAGAGGTCTCGTAGACCATCTCTCAGTGGCCGTGGGCTACGTTTCGTGGTCGTAGGCTATTTTTTCCGTTTGGAGCCCAGTTTTCGATTTTCGGAGCCGTCGGCCGTATGCCTCGGTTCTGGACCGCTTAACTACCTCCGATTGCTCCGATTTTTTGGCGCACATCTTATTTCCTCTCTTTAGAGGGACGCTGTGGCCCGGGAGACCACCTTCGTGGTCATACGCTACTTCCGGTGCCTAACAGCCTGTTTTTGGGGCTCCGAACCGCGCGTTTTGGCCTCCGAACCTTCGTTTTGCATCCGTTTTGGTCCATTTTCGGTAGGGACCCTATTTTAATTGTTAGGAAGGTGGTAGGATGGTGGGAGGCCACCTTTTCCCTTAAAAAACCAGTTTTCTCATTTTCTCTCTCCAAAAGCCGATTTTTCTAATAGAAAGCTGGTTTTTCCCACTTTTGAGCCACATTTTCTGGTTTTTTATACCACCATTGTGTTGTGCTCATCTGGGAGGCCACCAATATGGGTAGGCCGACTAGTAATTTTTCTTGACCTTTTTGAACCTTGCTTAAAAGCTAACTTTTCTCTCTCCTAGGTCACTTTTTCTGGTTTTTCACTGCACAGCTGTGTTGCACTCATCTGGGAGGCCAACTTTTTGGGGTGGCCGGCCAGAAATTTTTCTTGACCTGTTTGACCCCTGGTCCGCCGACCAGGGGGAGTGGCCGGTCGGCCACTTGAATTGGCGCTTGCTTCTTGCCTTTGCTCTCTCTGAGTGTAATCTAGCTATGCCAGCTGGAGGCCATTTGGTGCATCCTCCATACACGTGCATGGAGGATACTTGGGGTCCCTTTGGGATATTTTGAAGCCTCTCCTCTATAAAGGAGAGGCTTGGCTTCATATCTGAGGGTTGAGTAATTTTGGTGAAGGCATATATCCTCCATCCTCAATAGTCACTATTCCAAGCTCCAAAACCCTAGTTTTCTTGGCCTTTTTGCACTACAACCCCTAGCACCACACCCCCGTCATCCATTCCAGCACTTTGGGACTGATTTGCAAGGGTTGAAGGTTCACCAACTTGGTCCAAAAAGCTCCAGCTTTGCTGCTCTTCAAGGGTAAGTACCTATTTCCCTCAAACTTACATTTTTTTGCTCCATTGATTAGCCTTACTTGCAAGTATTTCTGGACTTTGTCATAAACTAGAAAGTGTCATATTTTGAGCTCCTCTTAAATATTGATTCAGGACACTTTTATTTTTCAGGTCTCCTACATCCTTGTATGCTTTATCCCTCTTTGTAGGCTTATTTTGCATCATATCTTAGTCTTACTTGTGAGCATTTTCGAGATTTGTCATAAACTAGAAAAAGTTTCCTTTTGAGCTTATAAACATGTTTGTTTAAGATACTTTTTCTGTTTGGGGTTATCTAACCCCTTTCATGTCTTATTTCCTCATGTTTTGAGCTATGCATGTGAGCACTTGCATTGGCCTTGATTTGGCCTTTTAGCCACTGAAATCCAGCGGATTTTCAGTGGCCTTGATGTGTCTTTGAGCACCAAAATCATAGAGAGGTGACCCTCTGTAGACGTCCTCGAACGCCCCGGGAGGGCGAGTCCCCCCCCCCCCCGGTTCTGTTCATATTGGGTTCACTACAGTTTAGGACTTTCAAATTGTCACGGTCCTAAATCTGAACCAAAGAGTCCAAATCCGGCAAATCGTTTTGAGAAAATAGATTTTGAAAGAAGTGCCAATCATGGACTGCTTTGCCAGATACAGAGTCGCCACCTAAATGTTTTATTTTGGGGAAATTTAGGAAACCCTGACACATTTGCCTAAGGCCACGTGTCCGTCATCACCAAAGTTGCCTCAGCTCGGGAACTTGGGTACGATTGGGGAAGGTCACTTCGTGAGCACCCCCGCTCGCCCGATCAAAGATCAGCCTCTACTAACCATGATATCTATTTTTGAAAACATTATGCGTTCTTATTCCGGTTATTAGCCTAGATTTACTATGTGATGCGCACAGCATACAAGTATAGACTGGATCACCTGAATTGGAACAAAACATTTCATATTTGTTTATTTTGAAAATGGTTTGATGGTGCTATCCGCAAGTAGGCTAAGACGTGGATTTGCCACCCTCGGGTGGGCTTAGAAACAAACATGATTTTGCCACTATCTAGTGGGCATAAAACTCACAATCAACGAATTGTTCCAATCCAAATAACCCAACCTTCACCCACATGCACTCAGGCAGTTATATCACATAAGCAATTAGCCTCATGGTAAGCATGCTATCATAGCAGTCACTCACACACATGCAAGGATACTAAAGCATAAAACTTACCGAGTACTCCAAGCCAAAACAGAAGCTAGGTTAGAAATCCATGCATGATGCTAACTATATAGAAATGCCTAATGCAATACATGCAAAAATGCAACTATAGAAGGCTCGGCTATTCTAGACATGGCATATGAAATGCTACAACTAACATGTATTCAACTTGGAATTGAAAATACAATGCAGTTAGTATGATGCGCCGAGCCCGGTACATGCAAGACAGATGAATGAATGCAAACATGCTATCATACTGTATGCTAATTGAAACATGCCCTAATTTAACCATCATAAGCTGGTAAATAAAAGGGAGAAAGACGTGGGGTTGGAAGACATATATCACACACACGCACACTTATTAAAATATTGCCCTCGCGCAGAGGGTCCGAATAAATAATATACAGTCCGAAATGAATAATTACAGTCCAAATATGTACAAAACCCTAATTAATTAACAAATTAAATTAGGAAAGTAATAAATTGGCGTGCAAGCCAGGGACTGCCTCAAATCTGCTCCGGATGATGAATAATGCATGCTTGGGTTGCCTTGTGCGGAGAATCCCTCGCAATGCCCCGGTTTGCCTCCGTTTGCAATTGTTCTTAGAATGCGTGTCAAGCTCCGGAAGGTTGCCGATTTTTGATTTGCTGCAACAGAGAGCAACAAAGGGGCATGGCAAAGTATTTTCACATATGTATGCATGACTACTCTTCGAGGAGTGTAGTCCTCGATCCTCGTACCACCAATCACGCATATCGATGCATGATGGCCGAGGAGTCGAATTGCACGAATCGATATGAAATGAATGCACATATAAACACAACAAGACCTAAACCTCATCATGGATAATCCGGAGTGTCGGTGACTGGGAATTGAGACACGTTCCGTCACTCAAAGTACGAAACGTCCCTCGTTTCTCGTGCTCGGGCTAACTCCTATCCCAAACACAATGCAATATGCATGAAATGCATGAATGCAATTCTAACATGCAATCTAGCATACACAATGCTATGAAATGGCATACACAATGCGCGATGTAACATGGCATACATGACGCTCTAACATACAACCTAGTATACGCAATGCTATGAATTGAAATGGCATACATAATGCATAATGGACTTACACTAACATGAGTGGACCTCAGCCACACTCACATCAATAGCCATTAGATGAAAAATGAGACTCTCGAAATACGTGCACGCATGCACGTAAACCGAGGATCGAACCTAAGGCAACAAATGCCACTCTACCAAAGCATGGAAAGGCATGAAATGTGGCATACAAGCATGTAATTCTAGCACTGAAATATGATGCTAAACATCCCCTCAACATGGAAACAAGGCACCCGATGCATGGAATGAACCCCGAAACTCGAAACTAGGCACATGGAATGACTTACAGCTATACAAAGCATGCATTATTTGATCATGAAGCGTGAAGACAGAGGCAATACAGTCCCAAAACATGCATATTTTCAGTTTATAACATGTCTCAAAAATGAACACAAATAGGGCTAATCTATCATGCAAAAATAGCCCTAAAAAAAGAGATTAAACACAAAGGGACAGCAGCTGGCCCCAAATGGAAAAGATCCCTTCAACAAATTTGAAGAGGGGCTCAAAAAAAGGCACTTTACAGTTTACATCAAGCCACGAAAATAATCACAAATAAGGCCAAACTATCATGCAAGAAAAGGCCTAAAAGAGGGGTAAAGAGACAAGTGGTATCTGCTGTTCTCAAACAGAGGAGAGCCCTTCAAAAAATTTGAAGAGAGGCTCAAAACAAGATATTTCACAGTTTATGAAAAAGTCCAAAACAGCTCACAAATAAGCCTAAAATACTATGTAAGAATTGGCTTAAAAGAGAGATAAAGAGGCAAGTGATAGTAGGAGACCTCAAATAGAGGAGAGCCCTTCAACAATGTTGAAGAGGGGCTCAAAAAAAGTTATTTTACAGTTTATTACCAAGTCCAAAACAACTCACAAATAAGCCTAAAATACTATGAAAAAATTGGCCTAAAAGAGAAATAAAGAGGCAAGTGGTAGTAGGAGACCTCAAACAGTAGGAGGTCCTTGATTAAACATGAAAAGGGGCTCAAAATATGACTATTTACAGTTTGGGTCGGAGCCCAAAAAAGCTAGCAAGTATAGCTTAGATACAAAGCAAAATAATGCAAGAAAAGAGGAGAATAGGACTTACCCTTGAAGACCAATGAATCAGCAGCTCTTGGACCAATTTTCTGAGCCTTTAACCTCTTCAAAACAGTCCCAAAGTGCTGGAATGAGGGGTGGAGGACTTGTGCTATGAGGTGTAGGGTAAATGGTGTAAAACTTAAGGGGTTTTGGTGCTTGGAGTAGAGAGAGAGAGAGATTGAATGCAAGAGCTCCAAACAAGTTTTTGTAACCTTTTTAAATGCAGTTGGAAGTGCTGGTTTTATAGGGAAAGGAGTGGAGGAAAAAGGAGGGAAAATCAAATTCAAATTTCCCCCCAAAAGACCCCCTCTCGGATACAGGGTCTGGGGAGAAACAGAGGGTACAGCTGTAAGGAACCAGGTGAGAGGGTCATGGCCGGCCAGGTTCAGAAGGTTCAGGGGGCCGGCCGGCCACCTCCCATGGATGGCCGCCCAAGGGTCAAAAGGGTCAAGGACAATTGCTGGCCGGCCACCTCAAAAAGATGGCCTCCCATGTGTACAGAACACAACTATGTGGTTGAAACCCGGAGAATGTGAACCAGGAGAGAGAAAAACCTATTTTTTAGAGGGGTTCAAAAGGTTCAGGCACAATTGCTGGTCGGCCACCAAATATTGGTGGCCTCCCAGGTGTGTACAACACAAATATGGGGTTTAGGGTTCAAGAAAGTGGCCCCGGGGTGGTCAACATTGGCTTTCAAGTGAGGAAAACGGGCGTCGGAGAGCGATGAAAAAAATAAAGCTGGCTTTTCAGAAAAATTGCTGGCCTCCCACCCTCCTACAAGCTTCCTAACTATGAAAATAAGGTCTCCACCAAAAATGAACCAAAACGGATGCAAAACGGAGGTTCGGGGGACCGAAACGCCCGGCCCAGGGCCCCGAAAATGGGCTGTTAAGCACCGGAGGTGGCATTCGACCACGAAGTTGGTCTCTCGGGCCACAGTGTCCCCCAAAAGGGAGTAAATAAGGTGTGTGCCAAAAACCGGAGCAAACGGAGGTAGTTAGGCGGTCTCGACACGGCCGTCGGCTCCGAAAAATCGGAAACCGGGCTCCAAAGGTGGCATTCGACCACGAAGTTGGTCTCTCGGGCCACAGTGTCCCCCAAAAGGGAGTAAATAAGGTGTGTGTCAAAAACCGGAGCAAACAGAGGTAGTTAGGCGGTCTCGAACCGAGGCACACGGCCGTCGGCTCCGAAAAATCGGAAACCGGGCTCCAAAATGGGAAAAACTGGCCTACGACCACGAAACGTAGCCTACGGCCACTGAGAGATGATCTACGAGACCTCTCTCTCCCTTTGGGAAGAGAAAACAAAGAAAACAGAGCTTGGTTCGCAAATCGAGGCAAGGTATGAAAGAGTCCGGAAGTCCAGAGGCAAGGCTTGCAGCCGGGACTCTGAAACTTCTGAACGAGCATAATATGCAATATCACCGAGCGCTCAATCAGTGATGTCTGAGTCTTAAGGTCGGTCAAAAATGGGGTGTCTACAGTTGCCCCTCTTTGACAGAACTTGGAGGTCATAAGTGACGGGAGTGAATGTGAAAGCCCAGAGACGACCCATTTTTGACGAGGCCGAAGACTTAGACAAACAGGCAAGACAAACAGAGATGTGCCCGCAGGCAGGGGCAAAATGCAACCGACAATGCAAGAAGCCGAAGGTATCTCAATGATCTTGCAAATGTGTAGACGTCCCCGAACGCCCTGGGAGGGATGAGTCCCCCGTTCCGTTCGATATTGGGCTCACTACAACTCAGGACTCTCAAATTGTCACGGTTCTTAATCTGAACCAAAGAGTCCAAATTCGGCAAATCGTTTTGAGAAAACAGATTTTGAAAGAAGTGCTAAACATGGATTGCTTTGCCAAATACAGAGTCGCCACCTAAATATTTTATTTTGAGAAATTTAGGAAACCCTGACTCGTTTGCCTAAGGCCACGTGTCCGTCATCACCAAAGTTGCCTCAGCTCGGGAACTTGGGTACGATTGGGGAAGGTCACTTCGTGAGCACCCCCGCTCGTCCGATCAAAGATCGGCTTCTACTAACCATGATATCAAGTTTTGAAAACATTGTGTGTTCTTATTCCGGTTATTAGCCTAGATTTACTATGTGATGTGCACAGCATACAAGTATAGACTGGGTCGCCTGAATTGGAACAAAACATTTTATGTTTGTTTGTTTGAAAATGGTTTGATGGTGCTACTCGCAAGTAGGCTAAGACGTGGATTTGCCACCCTCAAGTGGGCTTAGAAAACATGATTTTGCCACTATCTAGTGGGCTTTAAAACACACATTTGATGAATTGTTCCAATTCAAATAATTCAACCTTCACCCACAGGCATTCAGGCAGTTATATCACATAAGCAATTAGCCTCATGGTAAGCATGCTATTCATGGCAGTCACTTACACACATGCAAGGATGCTAAAGCATAATGCAACACATGCAAAAATGCAACTATAGCAGGCTCGACCATTCTAGACATGGCATATGAAATGCTACAGCTAACATGTATTCAACTTGGAATTGAAAATACAATGCAGTTAGTATGATGCGCCGAGCCCGGTGCATGCAAAACAGATGAATGAATGCAAACATACTATCATACTGTATGCTAATTGAAACATGCCCTAATCTAATCATCATAAGCTGGTAAATAAAAGGGAGAAAGACGTGGGGTTGGAAGACATACATCACACACACGCACACTTATTACAATATTGCCCTCGCGCGGAGGGTCCGAATAAACAGTACAGTCCAAATAATATAGTCCAAATAATACAGCCCAAATATGTACAAATCCCTAATTAATTTACAAATTAACTAAGAAAAATAATAAACTGGCATGCAAGCTTGGGACTGTCTTGACTCTTCTCCAGATGATGGATGATGCATGTCCGGGTCGCCTTTGCACGGAAATCCACTGTGATGCCCCAATTAGCCTCTGTTTTGTAATATTTTTTGGAAAGCGCGCCAAGCCTCGGAAGACTGCTGATTCTTGATTTGCTGCAACAGAGAGCAGGAAAGGGGCATGGCAATGTATTTTCACACATGTATGCGTGACTACTTTTCAGGGAGTGTAGTCCTCAATCCTCGTGCCACCAATCACGCACATCGATGCATGATGGCCGAGGAGTCGATTTGCATGACTCAATATGGAATGAAGGCACACATAAACACAACAAAACCTAAACTCCATCATGGATAATCCGGAGTGTCGGTGACTTGGAATTGAGACACGTTCCGTCACTCGGAGTACGAAACGTACCTCGTTTCTCGTGCTCGGGCTAACTCCTATCCCAAGCACAATGCAATACGCATGATATGCATGAATGCGACTAATATACAATCTAACATGCAACATGCTATGAAATGGCATAGACGATGCACGAGATAACATGGCATACACAATGCGCTAACATACAACCTAGCATACGCAATGCTATGAAATGAAATGGCATACACAATGCAATATGGGCTTACACCAACATGAGTGGACCTCAGCCACACTCACATAAGAGGCCATTAGATGAAAATGAGACAACTCGGAATGCATGCACACATGCACGCAAACCGAGGACCGAACCTAAGGCACGAATGCCACTCTAACAGGACATGGCAAGGCATGGAATATGGAATACTAGCATGCAAATTTCAGCGCTAAAATATGACCCAAAACAGCCCCGAATCATGGAAACATGGCACCCGATGCATGAAATAAACCCGAAACACAAAACTAGGCATATCCATTGGCCTATAGCTATACAAAACATGGATTATTTGAACATGAAATGTGAAGACAGATTCAGGGAAGTCCCAAAGCAAGCATGTTTACAGTTTTAAGGAAGGCCAAACAGCGAACACAAATGGGGCTAAGCTAGCATGCAAAAATGGCCCTAAAAGAGAGGTAATGAAGCAAGTGGCAGCTGCTGGCTCTAAACAGATTAGGGCCCTTCTACAATGTTGAATAGGGGCCCAAAATATGACCTTTTACAGTTTATGATCAAACCCAAAACAGTGCACAAGCATGCTCAAAATACTATGCAAAACAAGGCCAAAAAGAGAGCTATAACACAAAGTTTAAAAAGGATGCCTCAAATAGTAAAATACCCTTAATGAAACATGAAGAAGGGGTCAAAATAAGGCCATTTATAGTTCGGACCAGAGCCCAAAAACCGAAGCACAAGAGGCTAACAAATCATGCAAAAATGGAGCCAAAAGAGAGATATAAAGGCAAGTGGAAAATGGAAGCCTCAAACAGTGATGAGCCCTTCAACAATATTGAATAAGGGCTCAAAATAAGCCACTTTACAGTTTATGACAGAGCTCAAAAAAGTTTACACGTAGGCCAAAAATACTATGCAAGGAAATGGCATAAAAGAAAGGTAAAGAAGCAAGTGCCACAAGGAAGCCTCAAACAGTGAGAGGCCCTTAAATAAACATGAAATAGAGCTCAAAAAAATACTATTTTCAGTTAGGGTCAGAGCTCAAAAAAGTAAGTACAAGGAGCTAGAATATGAACCAAGAAAAGGGTCAAAAAGGGGAGAAGAGGACTTACCCTTGAAGACTAGTCTTTGACAGCCTTTTGGACCAAAATAAAGCACTCCTAGGCTCTGAAGAACAACCTCAAGTTGCTGGAAGGGTGGGGGTATGGGTTGGTGAAGAACCAAGGGGGTTTTTAAGGCTTAGAGTAGAGAGAGAGAGATTTAATGTGAGAGCTCCAAACCAAAATTTTCTAACCCCTAAAACATAGCTGGGGGGTCTGTTATATAGACACAAGAGGGGGAGAAAAGGGGGGAAAAATGGGGGGAAAAACAATTCAAGTTTCCCCCTAAAAAGTTGGCCCCCCAGATACAAAATCTGGGGGGAAAAAAGATGCATATTTGAACTGTATCAGCAGCAAGGAGCAAGGCCGGCTGCTTATTGAGGTTGCAGGTGGCCGGTCGGCTACTTCCCATGGCCGACCGGCCAAGGGTCAAAAGGTTCAAGAACAATTGCTGGCCGGCCACCACATATTGGTGGCCTCCTATGTGTGCTCAACACAATCATGTGGTCAAACACTGGAGATAGTGAACCAAGAGAGAGAACAACCCACTTTTCAAAGGGGTTCAAAAGGTTCAAAAGCAATTACTGGCCGGCCACCAAATATTGGTGGCCTCCCAGATGTGTACATCACAAATATGGGGTTTAGGATGCAAGAAAATGGCCCAAGGGTGGTCAACATTGGCTTTGAAGTGAGAAAAAACGGGCGACGGAGGGCGATGAAGGGATAAAGTTGGCTGACAGAACAATTACTGGCCTCCCATCCTTCTACGACCTTCTTACCAATGAAACAGAGGTCCCTGCCGAAAACGAACCAAAACCGATGCAGAATGAAGGTTCGGGGGCCGAAACGCGCAGCCCGGGGCCCCGAAAACTGACTGTTAGGTACCGGGAGTGGTGTCCGACCACGAAGTCGGTTTCTCGAACCACAGTGTCCCTCAAAAGGGAGAAAATAAGATGTATGCCAAAAACCGGAGCAAACGGAGGTGGTTAAGTGGTCCCGAACCGGGGCACACGGCCAACGGCTCCGAAAAAATCAGAAACCGGACTCCAAACGGGCAAAATGGCCTACGACCACGTAACGTAGCCTACGGCCACTAAGAGATGGTCTACGAGACCTCTCCCTCCCTTTGGGAAGAGAAAACAGAGAAAACAGAGCCTGGTTCGTAAACCGAGGCAAAGCATGAAAGAGTCTGAAAGTCCTGAGGCAAGGGTCGCAGCCGAGACTCTGAAACTTCTGAACGAGCACGATATGCAACATCACCGAGCGCTCAATCGGTGACGTCTGAGTCTTAAGGTCAGTCAAAAATGGGGTGTCTATAGTTGCCCCTCTTTAACAGAACTCGAAAGTCATAAGTGACGGGAGTGAATGTCAAAGCCCAGAGACGACCCATTTTTGACAAGGCCGAAGACTTAGACAAACAGGCGTGATAAACAGAGATGTGCCCGCAGGCATGCCCGCAGGCAGGGGCAAAATGCAACTGATAATGCAAGAAGCCAAAGGTAACTCAAGGTCATGCAAATGCAGCAAGCTGTAATAAAGCACATATTCACAATAGATGCAACAGTTTTAAGCAAGAATGCAAAGCAACAACTACATTTCATGCAGTTAGGAATGCAGAGAATTATTCAATTGAGAAGATATGATACCTGCGCGATTCGTCTGGTCGCACCAGCCTCAAATGAACCATGCATACAATATCGTGCCTGCGAAATAAAGAAACTCAACAAGCACAACATATCTAACAGCATACGTTCAATGTGATATCGAATGCAGACAATCACGGTGTTGATGGAAAAGTGCATCGCAATGCGGGAAGAAGCGCGCGTGACAACGCGAGTTTAAGCACGGAGGCTCGGTGATATCAAAGAGACGTGCATAATAATGCAAGTATGTGCATGAGAATGCAAGTTATGTGCATGACAATGCAGAACAAACGTAAACCAGGATGTATGTTTTGTCACAAAACAACGAGCAAGGAAATGCGCGTTTCGGCGAGGGCGACTCGATCGTGGCCTCCGGTTCACCTCCCGGAGAGGTGACAACATGTTCAAAGGGATATGCCTCACTTTCGATAAGTAAACGATGAGACATGCATCGGAAGTTGAAGCTGAAGTTCCGGCGGAGCGATTTCGCGACAGAAAGTGCACTTCTCTTGTACTTTTTTAGGTCCTGGGGACTCCAATCCTCCCCAAAATTTGCAGGGACCTTGGGGGGCATGTGGGGAACACCACCGGCCAACTTTATTGGGAGAGGGAGGCCACCGGCCATTTTTTGAAAAGTGAATGGCCGGCCTGCCAGAAAAAGTGGCCGGCCGGCCACTTTGCCAAATCCGGGGGTAGTTTTGTCTTTTCGGCCTCTTTTCTTTAAATACACTTATCCAAACACTTTGTGCTCACAAGTGCAGCTCCGAAATCCTCTTCTCTAGCTTCCCAAACCATTTTCTCCCTCAGATCTGTGCTCTATACGCGTTTTCCAACGTCCCACGCAAGTTGTTTTTGCGAAATCTCTCAGTTCTAAGCACTTTGAACCGATTAAATTTTGGTTTCGGGGCTTCTTTTCTCATTTTCGCCACTTGCGGTTAGTTTGTCTCAATATTTGGAAGATTTTCTCGGGAGTTGACTTTTGTTGACTTTTTCATTTCCTGAGAGTTGACTTTTGTTGACTTTTTCCAATTTTGGCTCATTTTTGCCCCTTTTGTAGATTTTTTGAAATGGCGGGTCAATTTTCCCACGGCGGAGGTTCTCCAGGCGTCGGAGGCGAGCCTGACATCATGTCTTTGCCTCCGAGGGTTCGCCCCTTCATCCCCGAGAGGTATGACCCACCAGTACACATTCTCCCGCGGGCTGTTTTCTATCATTTCACCGATTTTGACGAGCGAGCACCCGGGGATCTCCTTCTGCGGGAGCCAGAGTATCATCTCTCCTATGAGGCACGAGAGGTATTTTCTTCGTTCCTATCTTTTCTGTAACGTATTATGAATTTTCTTGCATTCTGTTTGAACTCTGAACACACGGTCTTATCACTTGAATTCCTGAACACTCAGCCCATAAATTGATTGTGAACACACGGCACACATCGGTTGAGGGTTGAACACGCAGCCCAAAACACTGATTTTCTGAACACACAGCCCAAATTGAAGGTGAACACACAGCACACACTGATTGAGATTTGAACACGCAGCCCAAAACATTGATTTTCTGAACACACTGCCCAAATTGAAGGTGAACACACAGCACACACTGATTGAGGGTTGAACACGCAGCCGAAACACTGATTTTCTGAACACACAACCCAAAACACTGATTTTCTGAACACACAGCCCAAATTGAAGGTGAACACACAGCACACACTGATTGAGAGTTGAATACGCAGCCCAGATTGAAGGTGAACACACAGCACACACTGATTGAGAGTTGAACACGTAGCCCAAAACATTGATTCTCTGAACACACAGCCCAAGACACTGATATTCTGAACACACAGCCCAAATTGAAGGTGAACACACAGCACACACTGATTGAGAGTTGAACACGCAGCTCAAATTGAAGGTGAACACGCAGCACACACTAATTGCGAGTTGAACACGCAGCCCAAAACACTGATATTCTGAACACACAGCCCAAATTGAAGGTGAACACACAGCACACACTGATTGAGAGTTGAACACGCAGCCCAAATTGAAGGTGAACACGCAGCACACACTGATTGAGAGTTGAACACGCAGCCCAAAACACTGATATTCTGAACACACAGCCCAAATTGAAGGTGAACACACAGCACACACTGATTAAGAGTTGAACACGCAGCCCAAAACATTAATTATCTGAACACACAGCCCAAATTGAAGGTGAACATGCAGCACACACTGATTGAGAGTTGAACACGCAGCCCAAAACATTAATTATCTGAACACACAGCCCAAATTGAAGGTGAACACACAGCACACACTGATTGAGAGTTGAACACGCAGCCCAAAGCATTAATTATCTGAACGCACAGCCCAAATTGAAGGTGAACACGCAGCACACACCGATTGAGAGTTGAACACGCAGCCAATTTACTTTGCTTTGCACGCAGCCTATTCATTTTATTTGCACGCAGCTTATTCATTTTATGCTGAAACATGTATTCATCCTAAATGCAGGTGACTTCTCGCACTGTGCGGGGGTATGGCTCTACCGCGGCAAGAGACTGGTACGCAGAGCTCCTGGAGGCTGTTCGGGATTTGGTTGACTTAGCGGGGTTTGGGCCCTTCTGTACTGGGCTATCTCGTTGTCCTACCAGGAGGACACTGATAGCTGCCTTGGTGGAGAAATGGTGGGACACCACCAACTCCTTCCATTTTTCCGCCACGGGGGACTTGACTATGACCCCGTTTGACTTTGCTGTGCTGACTGGCCTGGACGTGGGAGGTTGGCCTATTCCTTACGACGAGGACATGGGCCAGTAGGAGGCCGCTTGGATATATTTGCTGGGGGTTCACCCGCCTGTTGACAGAGCTTCGGGGAGAGTCCGATACACCTGGTTCTCTTCCCATTTCCGGCGGGTGGAGATAGAGCCCGGGACTCCTGATGAGGCAGCACAGTATGCCCGCGGCTTTTTGATGTTCCTCTTCGGGACCACTTTGTTTGCCAACAGGGGGAACACTGTTGGGCTTTTCCTGTTGAGTGCCTTGGTGGACCTGTCATAGGTCAGGCGGTATGACTGGGGTGGCGCTGGCTTGGCTACCCTTTATTGCTACATGAGCGCGACCTCCCGCGAACGGGGGGACTTACTTGGCGGCTATTGGAGAGACTGGGAGGTATTTTCTGCCCTTTTGATTTACATTTCTGCTCCTCATTACCTGCATATCGCACACACGGCGCACTTTATACTCTGTATCGTGCATTTTGCCCTCAGCACTTCGTATTCTGCTTTGTTTTTCTACAGTTGTGGGTCTATGTATATTTCCCGATATTGGCCCCGGAGTTGGTGGTAGCGGGACCTCTCGTGACCCCGTACTCACTTGTATTTGAAGGCCAGCACCGGCCAAGACCTCGGGAGTCTCTCCTTTACCTGCGACAGTATTTCAACACGGTGCGCTCGTCGGAGGTACTTCAGAACTCTCAGTTCTTTCTGTTTTCATCTTTGATTTGTCCTGTACATCTTCGATTTCTGCTTGGTTTATGCGCCTGTTATCCGCAGATTACATGGCAGCCCTTGGCGCCCTTAGGTGAAGGTCTTCGATTCTAGTTTGCTGGAGAGTGGGGTGCCTCCCGGTACAGGATCTTGTTTGAAGGGCCAGTTGGTAGAGCTTGGTTTTTGGGGGACCGCTTCTTATGTCAGGTTTGGGGGTACACTTCTCAGGACCCTCCCTCAGCACCCCCAGTTGATATGCGGACTGCTGATAGGCTCCCTTCCTGGGATGTTGTCAGTGCTATGCTGGGTACTGATGCTTTGCTACATCTTGAGGAGGGGGATAACGATACTTACCGTCACATATACCTGATGCCTCCGTTGACGGGAGTTCATACTCCGACGATGAGGTCTACTGGTATACCATCTTCGAGCCAGGCCTGGGCTCGGGCTGCAGATGCCCCTTCCACCAGCAGGGCTGGTACATCTAGAGGTGGGGGTGGATCGGTTCCCCCGATTCCTCCGACTTATCCTCATCCTGGGTGGTCGGATATGCTGACCAAGCTAATGGGGTGGCAGTATGGGACTGCCTCTCCGATTCCGATCCCGATAGAGCCTCCGATGCCCGGTCATCGATATGTCAGAGACCCCGACTCACCACCGGTATGTTTTACGGCTTTGATTCATTACTCAGATACTTGGACTTTCATTCCGTTACCGATGCCCTTGCCTTTGCATCTGAAGCCCCCTGTTGAGTATATGGATCAGGTGCTCGAGATGGTAGCCTCACTTGAGGGGATGGTCCTGCGGAGGGAGGCACAGTTGTCTATCATGGGCTTCCAGGTACCCTTTAGTTTTCTGGCATTTATCATACTTCTGATGACATGCTGATTTCTACTACGTTGATAGGCTACTTGTGTAGAGCACATCTGACACACACCTCACTTATACACTGTGTTTACATGTACCCACTTCATGTAGTTTTTGCTTGTATCTGCATCTGATGTACATATTTGGACTGATATATTTAAATTGAACTCCTTATTCTCAGATGCCTCCGGTATATGCTCAGCCGTAGGCCGGGCCACCTGGGCCTTCTCGAGGAGCCGGGCCATCTGGGCCTTTTCGAGGCGCTGGGCCATCCAGGCCTCTTCACGGAGCCGGGCCATCCAGGCCTTTCCGAGAAGCTGGGCCATCCAGGCCTTTTTGAGGAGAAGGGTCGTCTCGTAGATGCAGAGCACACATTGTAGAGAAGGAACCTGGTGAGGATGAGGAGGAGGAGGCTGCAGACCGCCAGTCGGAGACATCTGCTGACAGAGAGGACGGCTCCGGTCTTGGTTCCGGGAGTGGAGGCGAGGTTGAAGGGGATCCCGAGGATGACGACTTCGATTCAGATGATGGTGATGGCGATGATGGCGGAGAGTCGATTCCGCAGAAGAGGACGAAGAGGGCCTCTTATTACTGCTCTTGACAGCACAGATGCGGCTGTTTCCTATTTTATTTATCTTTTTGCTAGTAGTTGTAGCACATTGTACAATATTGGGCAGTTTTATTCTTTGAAAAACTTGTGCCTTAGTCTGTAAAATGTTGTAACAAGCGAGGCATGATGGGATGAAACAGCTTTTTTTAAAAAAGGTATTGTATTTTAAACTTTTAGCATCATATCGCATCATTTTGCATCATAATGAGATTGAATGGAAATGTGCATTGTGCATTTTGCCCAGTCAGGTAGTGAACCGACGCAACAACTTAACTTTCTAAGATATAACAAAACCTTAGCAAGTTTACAACTCGATAAGCAGAACACAATAGCGTTGACAACTCAATAAACAAGACTCAAACAAAAAAGCTTAAACAAAGAGTAACAACTCAAAAACACGAAACACGACAGCTCGACAAACAACTCGATAAGCAAAACGACAACTCGATAAACAAAACAACAACTCGATAAACAAAACTTAACAAAACGAAGTGTACTTCGGACGATCTGGGCAACGGAACGCATCCGAAACAGAGGGAAATAGAGGCCTTCGACACATCCGTTACATGGAAATGCTTGAAACTTTCCCTCAGAGGGTAAAACAGGGCTGAAGACACAAATTGGAGCACGGCCGACCACTTTTGGGAGCCGGCCGGCCAGATTTATTGCAGAGAAGAGGCCACCGGCCAGTTTTTGAAAAAAGAAATAGCCGGCCTGCCAGAAAAGGTGGCCGGCCGGCCACTCAGCTTAGCAACCGCCCAATTTTTGACACTTGTCCCCCGAATAGTGTTTTTTTTTTCTTTAAAAGCCTTAGCTCCTTGTTTTGACTCAATTCATCTTAGTTTTGCACAAAAATGGAGGCATTTCTCGTTGAAAATCTCACAGCTTGGATCGCTTCTCTAGATGGTTCGGAAAAGTTAAACTTCCGGGGTTTCGGCTTGAATGCACTATTCACACTGAGCGGTACTCCGCTACATCTCCCTTTCCTCCATGCCGCGGCGAGGTTTTGGAACCCGGTGGCGCATGTCTTTAGCTTCGGCGAGCAAGAGGTATGTCTAACTTTTGAAGATTTTCAAGTTTTGATGGAATCTGAATGTCACGAAGAGGTCTTGCCCCAGTTCCGCTTTGGACACGCCCAAGCTGTAGGGCGGATGTGTGGACTCACCGCGCATGACGCTCGGTCTCTGATCTGTAATGGGGAACTGGATATCCTCGGTTTGATTCATCGCTTCTCTGACGCCGGTGACCGCAGCAACCATTATTGGCAAGGTTTCCGGCACCACGCCCTTTGCTTGTGCCTGTTGTCTCACTTTCTACTTTCTCCAGGCTTTGGCGGATTTAGCATTCGTCTGATTGAAGTTGCTCAAGGCTTGAAAGAAGGAGCTTTGTGTAAGTTTCTGAAATCAACTACAAACAATGGCGGGACAAGGCATCGCGATGGAATTTACCGACAAAACGTATCGAGCATGCATGCATTCATTGTCATCCAAAACAGAGCCGGGGCAGTCCATTTGCATGCCAGTTTATAGCTTACTTAGCTAATTTGTTAATTAGTTAGCGGTTATGTAATAATTAGATGTAATTCGTTATTCATTTCGGACTATATTATTTATTCGGACCCTCCGAGCGAGGGCACAATTGTAATAAGTGTGCGTGTGTGTGATGTATGTCTTCCAACCCCACGTCTTTCTCCCTTTTATTTACTTGCTTATGATGGTTAGATTAGGGCATGTTTCAATTAGCATACTTATGCTTGCATGTTTGTATCATTCATCTGTCTTGCATGCACCGGGCTCGGCGCATCTTACTAACTGCATTTGTATTTCAATTCCAAGTTGAATACTTGTTAGTTGTAGCATTTCACATGCCATCCTTAGAATAGCCGAGCCTACTATAGTTGCATTTTGCATGTGTTGCATTAAGCATTTCTGTATATTTAGGATCATGTAGGATTTCTAACATAGCTTTTGTTTTGGCTTGGAGTACTCGGTAAGTTTTATGCTTTAGCATCCTTTCATGCGTGTGTATGACTGCCATGATAGCATGCTTTACCATGAGGCTATTTGCTTATATGATGTAACTGTCCGAATGCCTATGGGTGAAGGTTGGGTTATTTGAATTGGAATAATGCATTGACTGTGAGTTTTAAGCCCATTAGATAGTGGTAAAACCATGTTTTCTAAGTCCACCTGAGGGT
Organism: Camellia sinensis; assembly: GCF_055761805.1. Classification (NCBI taxonomy): domain Eukaryota; kingdom Viridiplantae; phylum Streptophyta; class Magnoliopsida; order Ericales; family Theaceae; genus Camellia; species Camellia sinensis. Next base: position 36,152,511 of record NC_138969.1, on the reverse strand, counting down.
GGCAAAATCTGCATTTTTAGCCTACTTGCGAGTAGCAAACCACTTTCAAAAACAAGCATGAAACGTTTTGTTCCAATTCAGGCAATCCAGTTTATACTTGTATGTTGTGCGCATCACATAGTAAATCTAGGCTAATAACCAGAATAAGAACACATAATGTCTTCAAAACTAGATATCATGGTTAGTAGAGGCCGATCTTTGATCGGGCGAGCGGGGGTGCTTACGAAGTGACCTTCTCCAATCGTACCCAAGTTCCCGAGCCGAGGCAACTTTGGTGATGACGGACAAGTGGCCTTAGGCAACGAGTCAGGGTTTCCTAAATTTCCCAAAATAAAATATTTAGGTGGCGACTCTGTATCTGGCAAAGCAGTCCATGTTTGGCACTTTTTTCAAAAAATCTATTTTCAAAAACGATTTGCTAGATTTGGACTCTTTGATAATTCATCGGTCTTGCATTGCACTCTGCGAGATTAGATACAGGAGTGTGACTTTGAGTCCTGAACTGTAGTGAGCCCAATGAACAAAACGGGAGGATTTCCTCCCGGGACGTTCGGGGATGTCTACAGAGTTAGAGTCGAATACGCCCAAAACTTAGTCGAAAAAGGGCGTTTCGGGGGCGAAAATTCAAAATAGCCCCCGAACCACCGTGTGCCTCTCACAGGCAGCTTTCCCATGATGAATATGACTTGTGACAACTGAAGGAATGTAATACGGACCCGTAGGTCGGGAGTTGGAGCCGAATACGTCCGAAACTTAGTCGAAAAATGGCATTTCAGGGGCAAAAATTCAAAACAGCCCTTGAACCACCATGTGCCTCCCACGAGCAGCTTTCCCATGACGAATATGACTTGTGACAACTGACGGAATGTAATTCGGACCCGTAGGTTGGGAGTTAGAGCCGAATACGCCTGAAACTCAGTCGAAAAAAGACTTTTCGGGGGGAAAAATTCAAAGCAGCCCCCGAACCACCGTGTGCCTCACACGGGCAGCTTCCCCATGACAAATATTACTTGTGACAGCTGACAGAATGTAATTCGGACCCGTAGGTTGGGATTTAGAGCCGAATACGCCCGAAACTTTGTCGAAAAAGGGCTTTTTGGGGGCAAAAATTGAAAACAACCCCCGAACCACCATGTAGCTCTCACGGGAAGCTTCCCCATGACAAATAGGACATGTGAAAATTGATAAATCGTCATTCGAATCCGTAGGTTGGGATTTGGAGCCGAATATGCCCAAAACTTAATTGAAAAAAGGCATTTCGGGAACGAAAATTCAAAACAGCCCCCGAACCACCGTATGCCTCTCACGGGCAGCTTCCCCATGATGAATATGACTTGTGACAACTGACAAAATGTCATTTGAACCCATGTGTTGGGAGTTAGAGCTAAATACGCCCGAAACTTAGTCGAAAAAGGACGTTTCGGGGGCAAAAATTCAAAACAGCCCCTGAACCACTATGTGGGTCACATGGACAGCTTCCCCATGACAAATATAACTTGTGACAACTTACGGAATGTAATTCGGACCCGTAAGTTGGAAGTTAGAGCCGAAAACACCCGAAACTTAGTCGAAAAAGGGCTTTTTAGGGGTGAAAATTGAAAACAGCCCCTGAACCACCGTCTAGCTCACACGACCAGTTTCTCCATGAAAAATAGGACTTGTCACAACTGACGGAACGTAATTCGGACCCGTAGGTTGGGAGTTAGAGCCGAATACGCCCAAAACTTAGTCGAAAAAGGGCATTTCAGGGGCAAAAATTTAAAACAGCCCCCGAACCACCGTGTGCCTCTCACGGGCAGCTTCCCCATGACAAATATGACTTGTCGCAACTGACAGAACATCATTCGGACCCATAGGTTGGGATTTGAAGCCAAATACGCCTAAAACTTAGTCGAAAAAGGGCGTTTCGGGGACGAAAATTCAAAATAGCCCCCAAACCACCGTGTGCCTCTCACGGGCAGCTTCCCCTTGACGAATAAGACTTGTGACAACTGAAGAAATGTAATTCGAACCTGTAGGTTGGGAGTTGGAGCCGAATACGCCCGAAACTTAATCGAAAAAGGGCGTTTCGGGGGCGAAAATTCAAAACAGCCCCGAACCACCTTGTGGCTCACACGAGCAGCTTCCTCATGACAAATATGACTTATGACAACTGACGGAATGTAATTCAGACCCGTAGGTTCGGAGTTAGAGCCGAATACGCCCGAAACTTAGTCGAAAAGGGCTTTTCGGGGGCGCAAATTGAAAACAACCCCCGAACGGTCGTGTCGCTCTCACGAACAGTTTCTTGAATGAAATGGCATTGACATTAATAAGTAGGGATAGTTTTATATCCAATCTAATGATTCAAGTGCCTTTGGCAAACAATTAATAAGAAAGTTGGTAAAAAGAATACTTTTATTCACATTGGGCTTTGACGTTGGTTTAGCCACAGAATTTGGATAGATGTTGCATACAAATAGAAGATTGTTACATTAGCTTCATGTTAGTAATAACAAATTTAGTAATGCTTGTTCTGCATTTAACAATGTTCTTTATAACAAAAGACTATAGAAAGACTGATAATTGATTTATCATGGAAGGTTGCTTCTTTGATATGTTATGTGTCACTTGTTGCCAAATTCATTCATGAAGTTGGGCATTTTTTGTTCTAATTCTAATGTTTTTTTGTTTTTTTGTAGATGATTTTGTTGCGTGGACTTGTGGAAAAGAAATTTCACTTTTATATAGAACGAATATAATATTTTTGTCGTCCCCGACTTTTGTGCAGTTCACTATTACTAATACATAAAACTTTTGGCAACCAACAGATAATTACTAGCATAGTACATAGATCACCTTCTGTCATCGTACATATATATGAGTTTTTTTCATGGTACATAGATGTACTTTTGTCTTCGTACATACATCACCTTTTGTCGTGGTACAGATAACGATGGTAATTTGTACCATGTCAAATGGTCATTTTACATGGTAGTAAATGTAATTTTTGAATACAGAGGGCTTTGATTTTTGTATGATTCTATATTTTGTATGGAATTATTATTTTAGTTTGGACAATAGTTAGTTTGTATGGACTATGACAGTTAAAGTTATTTATTTTTTGTATACGCATGCAGCTTGTGAAATGATTGATAGTATATGTATCATTTTGTTTATATACGTATTACAGGTTGCATGGAATATAGACAGGTTATGGAGAAATTACAATATTTGTAATAAAACATAATATCATGTTTTTGGTCACTAAAAGTTTTGTAGCAAAAAAAAAAAAAAAATTCAAACATTTGGTGACTAAAAGTTTTGTAGCCAAAAGAAAAGAAAACATTTGGTGACTAAAAGTTTTGTAGCCAAAAGAAAATCAAACATTTGGCGACTAAAAGTTTTGTAGCCAAAAGAAAATCAAACATTTGCCGACTAAGATATTTCGTAGCTAAAAACAAATAATAAAACTTTTGCCAACTAAAAATTTAGTAGCAAAAAATGTGGGACTTTAGGCGACTAAATCTTTAGTAGCCAAAACAAAAACTATTTGCCAACTAAAATTTTAGTAGCCAAAAATGTGGCACTTTAGGCGACTAAATCTTTAGTAGCCAAAAAAATTTGACTTTAGGTGACTAAAATTTTAGTAGCCAAAACACTAGTATTTACTTTAGTCGACCAATATATTTAGTAGGTAAAAACTTTTTCCACGACTAAATCTTTGGTCGTTAACAATAATTGAGACTTTTGGCGACAAAAAAATTGCTCGCCGAAAATGTGTTATTTAATTTTTTTTTTTCCAACCTTTTGGCTACTAAAAGTTTAGTCAGCAAATGAATACATTTGGCAACTAAATTAATTTTGGTTGCCATTTAGCTTTCTCGACTACTCTTCGGGTACTAACTTTGCGACCAAAAAATTTAGTCGCTAGAGTCCTTCGGCGACTAAAAATTGAATTTTGGCGACTAAAAATTTAGTCGCCAAAAGAGATTTTTTTTGTAGTGTACCCACATTGGACTAGTAAGGACCACAATGATATACAGCGTTGACATGGTTCATTTATTAGTTTGCATTCCAAAGGGCTCTCAAAAAAGAACTTTTTGATTTGAATATTTTCTTACCACCCTTGAATCCAATTATTTGAGTGATGTTAGGGTTTTTTTGTTGAATTACATAGGACCACTCAAACACAAAAATTGGTTAGTGCATCAAATGTTGAATCAAACATAAGGACCTCTTATTTACTTAAATGTTGTCGATTGCAAGCTGGGAATTTGACTAAACAATTTTAGTTTTTGCAAACCCAATTCCATGGCAAAAAGCAAAACATGCTTGATAGCTAGCATTTAACGAATGCAGTTAAATCTCAAATAAACTACATGGTCCTTTTGTTGATTGAGTTTGTTGCTTTAGCAATACAAAAAATTGCTAAAAAGTTAGAATTGATTTTTGAAGTGAAAAGAGTGAAATTTCTCTATTCTAAGACAGATAAAATCTTAATTTTGTTATTTTGAAGCCATAAATTTGAATTTAGATACTCAATTTTCAAAATTGATTCTCAATTTTTCAATTTTCAGCTCTCAATTAAAATTTCACTGTGACTATTTTTTATAACAGTAAACACAGTGAAATTTTGGCAATTTTTGTTTTTTAAAATTTTGTGTTCATAATGAATCTTATTTAATCAATCTTGACTAGAGAATTCTATAAATTTTGTAAAAAAACAATGGAGATCTAGATCTTAAGTAATCAATTTTTATTTTATTATTATTATTATTATTTGTGTGTGTGTTTATTAAATTCAAACCACATTAATCTATGAAAGAACTAAATATAAAATATAAAAAAACAAAAAAAACAAAAAAAAAAAAAAAAGAGAGTAAAAAAACACTGAAATGAATAGTTGGCTATGTACCACCACCGTGTTTAATGATGGCATCATTGAAAAGGTTGCTGATATATTTGATAATAGTGGTTTTGCTAGATGACAGTGAGTGGGTGACAATTGAGAGAGGTGTTAATTGGATAAAATAATAGATACAATAGAATCAGGTCATGGAGAGATAGGAATTGTCTAGGTTATGGTGGAGGTTAAAACTTCGATCAACGTATAACTTTTCGGTTGAGCAATTTCAGTAAATTAGGTACAGATCTACCCTTTGATATTATTTCTGCAAAATAATAGTGGTCAGGTTCGAACCCACGATCTGAAAGTTAAAAGTTAAGGAACCAAATTTTAACTACTAAATCAGTAACCCGCCTGCCCAAAAATCCATGATTCACTATGCATTAAAAAAAATCAAAAACAAACTTGTAACAAGAACATGTCTGATGAAAGATGATGAACCTGTCTACTGAACAAATCACCTAAGAGTGGCAGTAAAAAACAAACAGCATGCAAGGGTTATATATAGACTATAGTTTGTTTATAGATTCCTGAGAAGAGGCCTTAAGTTTCTAGATGTAAGTGACCCAGGCTATTGATTGGGAGATTCAAAAAAGAAAAAGAAAAAATATATAAAACTAAATAAAATCTAAATATATTTTATTCACATTTCACCTATATTTTTCTTTTTTCTTTTCATTTTCCTTTCCCTTTTCAAATTCTTTCTCAAATCTCCCAACTAAACACAGTCTTAATAGATTCTGTACGGTCTAATAATGAGAAACCAACATCACTTAGTGCATCAGGTTCAGACATTAACTTGGTGTCACTGAAAATAAATCTTCATACATGATGTAGCATTATATTCCAGGAATCAGCAAACATAAAACAATTTTTAAGACAAATATGTTCAAAATTGAGCGCCGGACATTGGAGCAAACATAGGCATCATTCTAACTAAAGTCTAAAAGTGGAACAGCCCCTCTTAATTGAACATCAACTACTAAAGTACTTGCAAAAACAAAAACCAACTAGAAAATATAACACGTGACAGCACAATGCATATAGTTCGCAACATCATTGACAGCCTTGTCCACTGAAAATTTTAAATTGCCAACATCCACCAATACCATAACCAACTGCAACTCTATGTACTTTGCTTGTGCATAAATATGAAAACCAGAAGCTATACCAATTGCAATTAGGACGACCATCAAAGCCCTCTCCCATGGCTAGCTATAAATGTCTGAAAAAACAGAATACACAACTGCTTTAGAAAATTAACTTTTTATTTGAAGTTCAGTCCAAAACAATAGTTAGCATAAGAAAGAAGAGATTGCACACCATTTTCTGGAGTTGGGATTGTTTTTTTCTACTTTATCTAGTACAATTACGTGTACTTCAAGCCATGGATAACCCACAGTAATGTGGCTCTTTTATATTTATATATATATATATATATACTATATATTTTTCATGCTAGGGACACAGTGCTTTTGGAGGTGAAGACATTTTATATTTAGAACACCCTCTGGTCTCCAATACACACACAGTTACACGTCTTCCACTTCGATCAAACCAGAAAAAATGTACGAGGATAAAAAAAAGTTGCAACACAAAAAATGATATGAATGATATGCAACCCGGCAAATGATACATGCATTAAAATTTGAGTTAATTATCTAAAAGTTTTATTTACAAATGTTATGGTGGTTTAGGTCCTATCTAAGATTTTTTGAACCAATAAGTCATATTTAGTTAAACTGAAAATATTATCAATTTTTTCCAATTTTTAAAACTAAGAATATTTTCAATTTTGCATAGTAATGTTCCAAATAATTGTTTCATTAACTGGTGAAAAAAAACAGAGCATGAGATCAAACGTTTTTGCCTTTCTACTTATTAATTTGATTCAACTATCCAATAAAACCGAAAACATTATCATTTTTTTCTAATTTTAAAACTGATAACATTATCAATTTTTTCATTTAAATTTTTTTTTTTTTTCCAGTTTTACGCATCAATGTTTCATTATCATGTTCCTTTATAAATACAAAATTTTCAGTTTTACACAAAAAAATAATTCAATTTCTTCAAAAAAAAAATATATATATATATATATATATTTTTTTTTTTGGCACATAATTTCACCAAAAACTCTTAAAGTAAACCATACAAACAACAAACTCCCTCTGAAAAGTTTCCTAAACAAAGATGTAAACCCAAGACATTCTCAATATGTGTGTCCCCTAAGAAGCACGAACACTTCTAAGAAAGGTGATGTATATGTATCATGTCTGGACTTGACACTCTTAGGACACGTGTCCGACACTCTTCAAAATGTGTCCTATTTTAAATGTTTTTAAAGATCCAGACACTCTTTGAATACTTAGAGGACACACATATAAATCGCTTAAACACACATATCTGTCAATTAGACACGTGTGAAACTAATTATAAATTTGAACAAAACAACTTAATATACAATAATAAAATAAAACCCATATAAATTTATAAGAATTAGTATCATATTGCATTTTTTATTATTTTTTAATAATATATTTATATATATATATAACATATAATAAATATATAAAATTATATATCTCATGCATGTTCCCCACGTGTTGTGTCCTGCATTTTTTAAAAATTAACGTGTCGGCGTCCGTGTCGTATCCATATCGTGTCACGTGTCCGTGTCACGTGTCCGTGTCACTTGTTAGTGTGTCACAAAAGAGCTCCTATAAAAGGCGAATAGCGAGGAAACAAATCCTGTCCCTAGTGCCTTCAAATAAATTTCCCATCTTGCTTACAACACAACACCTAGTGGAAGGGCAGTAAACACAACCAGTTAGGATCATCACCTTTCACAAGTCACATAGAAACCTAATCCCTAACTCCGTAACAACTAAAACAATTATTGTTTAAGACTAAAAATTTAATGAATCAGGAAGAACTAGAAACCTGGAAATGAAAATTATCACAAGTATTATAACACCTTTTTGAACCCAGCACAGGACTATTGTTCATTAATATATACACACACTACAACATAATCTAAAACTGAGCCAGTGACGAATAAACAGTAGATAATTTGCACACAAATCTGGAATACGAGGATAATCCTCCTAAGACATCCACGTAAAGTTCACATACACATGCGCACATGCAACAAAATGAGAGAAAGAGAGTACAATCCAGTATATCAGAAGCAGCAAGTATTTAACCAGCACACATGGAAGACTTAAAGATGGAGCTGACCGATCCCCAGTTTCAAAGGCATGAATAGTTCTTGTACTAATCATTACTATCCAAATCATCACATCCAAGACATAAACCAGCAATAAGAAGTTTGTACTCTCTTTTCCCTAGTAGTAAAAATAGACTACTGGCACTAAGAGAATGTAAGAAGGAAGGCAATACAAGACTAACAATTCAGATGTGAGCAGCCGACAGATTGGTTGGTCAAATTTTCAGTGCACCAAGAAATGAAGCCTTAAATACATGAAGAGAACCTGTAGCTGTTGCTGTAGTTCCCAACTACGCCCTGCCCCCAATCACACAATGATATTCATAAAGTAAATATTCTGACCTTGTAAATCTCTCGATATAATTAAATGGCATCACTTAATCTCAATATCAAGCAGGTCAAGAGAACAGAACTTTACCCTGAAGAAACAATACATTCACCTTTCATTTTTAATTATCAATAAATCCAAACTAGACCTCCCAGAATATACAAGCTGAAAGTCCAAAACATGTCAAGCTCAAAAACAAAAACACCACCACAAAACAAAACAAAACAAAAAAAAAAAAAAAAAGAAGAAGACAGGGATCTCATCAGGACTACAACCAATATAAAGAGAAACTCGACCTATTCTTTAAAATCCTTGCATAGAGTTGCTTGCTCAGCATGCATTCAACCATTACTTTTAAGTTGACAAAATTGCCACACACTAAATATCAAATACCTCAAATAAGCATCTACTGCCCTCAATTTAAGCCCTTCACACATGATGCTTTTTCCTCAGTTTAAACTCTGTCAAAATTTTCAAAAATACTAAACCAAAGCTCTTCACTTTACTTCCAGCCAATGCTGATAGTATTACACAGTTGACTATATACAAGAAGGGGGAAATTTAGGGGTTGGGTTCAGCCAAACTTTCAATAACAACAACGGCATAAAAGAAACTCTAATGAGTCAGTATCTTAAAAAATCATGAAAAGCTTCTCTCTCAACACATTTCAAAAAAATGATAAATCAGTAATATAATACTCTGTGTAAGTTAAAAAGACATTTTCTTAGTCATCATTATTGCAACATCTAAACACTGTATATATATGTACAAATAAATAATTACTTAGCAATGAAACAGTTCCTGAGCCACCAATTATATGCCCAAATTCACAACCCCACACATTCAAAACCTTTTAAATTCCTAAATCATGTAAACAATTCACCCAAAAGCATGAAGATGAAAAGTCTATGCATTAGTATCATTAAATTGAACAATAATAATAGTTTAATTCGGGAACAATATAGATCTCTCACCATTTGAACCCGACCGCTTTGCTTGCTTGATTTTCTCGAGCTGAACCTGAGTATCCATGAACAGCTGCATCCTCTGAACCTCCAAATCTTTAGCGAATTGCATCCTCTGCTTCTCCAATTCAATCATCTGCCTCTGCTTCTCCCCTTCAATCCTCTCATACATCTCTCCAAACCTCTCAATCGCCCTCGCCAGCCTACTCATCCCTTCAACCTCATCCTCATCCCCTTCCTCCTCCGTTTCCTCCTCCTCCTCCGCCGCAGCGGCCGCAGCAACAGCCGAGTAATTCCTCCTAAAATACGAATCATCCACCGCCGGAGACGGCCGTTTCTGAGGAAGCACCACCGGCTGCACCACCAACCCCGGCGGCGGCTTCCGGTACACCAAAGGCACCGCCAACGGCGGAGAAGGAGCCTTTTTGGCCGTAGATCCGATCAAGTAATCAAGGCGGGGGAAGAAGGACCAAGAGCTGGCGACCGATCCGTTAGATTCAGAAACCCTAGCCTTCTCGACCTTGTACTTTTTCTTGAGAGTGTCGATGCGGTTCTTGCACTGGACGTCGGTGCGGCGTGTCTTCTTGGTGTGACCGTGGCGGAGATTGACGGCGTCGGCCACCTCCTGCCAGTCCTTCTGGCGGAGGTTGCCGCGGTTGAGTTCGAGATAGCGGCGGCCCCAAGCGTCGACGAGAGTGGATGTTGCTTCTTCGCTCCAGCAGTCTTCGCGGAAAGGTAAGGATCGGGCGGGCGGTGGTTGGGGGGTTGAGAATTGTAATTCATCCATCGGAGATGGTGGTGGTGGAGAGAAGAGGGAGAAGAAGCAGAAGAAGAGGAGAAGGTGTGAGGATGAGGATGAGCGGCGATGATGCGCCGGTTGAGGAGAGACGCGTGAGAAGCATGACGTGTTGGGATGTGGGTGTGGGGGTGGGTGGGGGTATTGGGAAAGTGTACGGAGAGAGAAGGGGGGGTGACTGACTCGGTGAGGTCGCCGGGGCCAGAGAGTCGCGACGAAAACGCCAAGGATGGGGTTGCGTCAGCGGGACTCGGGCCGGGGTTCCGTTTGGGGTTAGAGCCGTGGAAGGGACGAAAGCGCCCCCAAAACAGGGTTAGTCACTCAAAACTCTTTTTACTAGATGGTATAACGTCCAATAATAAGAAGGGAAAATTACTGTCATAAACAGTTAAAAAAAATTTATGTATTTTAATAATTAAAATTTTATATTTTTGTATTTCTTTTCTATAACCTCTGTACTGTCGTTTTTCCCAATAAGAACAAGATCACTAAAATATATTAATGATAGATATAAATTATTATTTTCAATTAATTTTTAAAAAAATTTATCCATATTCTCTTTCAAAATCTTTTTTTAACTACTACCAATTGCAACTCTAGGAAAATTGTCAACGACTGTCAGGGGTGGTGAAAAAAAAAAAAAATCAACAACAACAACAATGGACATGTGTATAACCACATATAGGTATGATACATGGGTAGATAGACAAATATGTGGACAGATAGTCTAATAGATAAAGATATTACTCCATAATCTTTCAAATTATTATTATATTTATGGATAAAGAAAAAGAACTTAGAGTAACTACTTCAAAATTTTGAAAATTAAACTTCTAAACAGAGCGCTTTAAAAATTAGGAAAAGTTACTAATAAATTCCAAAATGTGAAATGATGGTCCAGACAGTCCTAAAAGATATTTGTTAATTAGTTTGGTCCTATTTCACGCGCGTTTACTAAAGTGCCCTCATTTTGCACGTGTGTCAATTAAGCTGTTGGTATTTCGTCTGGAGTAGGACATGTTTGGGTGTCACGTTGGCAAAAGTTCTATAGTAGCTTCTATACCCTTCCAGATGTGTGACGGTGTGACATACCAGGCGTAACCCGACCTGTTTTTGATGCCTAGTTGGGTAATATGGAAGCCCCAATTTAAGCACTCAATTTCAGAACCTAGTTGTCATCAAATCCCTGTAATGTTGTTATCACCGTTTGTTTGATACTGATTTGAACGAATGTGAACCTCACATATTTGGTGATTTGGGATATCTGTGACATATTTGAGGATTTATTGTGTGTTGTTGTTGGTTGGGCATCGCATTTGGTGTTCTTTTCGAATGAGACGATATGTAGGGTTTCCGATGATCGTCAGTGTGTTGAGGGTGTGTCGGACGGAGCAGAGACGTGATGCGGCAGTCCATCTATGAGAATGGTCAACAAGCGTAAGTGATTTTGCTTGAATCGTCTTGTTAGGAGTGTGTAGACGTCTCCCGAACGCCCCGGGAGGGAACGAGTCCCCCCCGTTCCGTTCGATATTGGGCCCACTACAGTTCGGACTCTCAATTTGTCACGGTTCTAAATCTGAATCAAATAGTCCAAATCCGGAAAATCGTTTTGAGAAAACAGATTTTGAAAGAAGTGCCAAACATGGACTGCTTTGCCAGATACAGAGTCGCCACCTAAATATTTTATTTTGGGAAAATTTAGGAAACCCTGACTCGTTTGCCTAAGGCCACGTGTCCGTCATCACCAAAGTTGCCTCGGCTCGAGAACTTGGGTACGATTGAGGAAGGTCACTTCGTGAGCACCCCCGCTCGCCCGATCAAAGATCGGCCTCTACTAACCATGATATCTATTTTTGAAAACATTATGCGTTCTTATTCCGGTTATTAGCCTAGATTTACTATGTGATGCGCACAGCATACAAGTATAGACTGGATCGCCTGAATTGGAACAAAACATTTCATGTTTGTTTGTTTGAAAATGGTTTAATGGTGCTACTCGCAAGTAGGCTAAGACGTGGATTTGCCACCCTCAGGTGGGCTTAGAAAACATGATTTTGCCACTATCTAGTAGGCTTAAAACTCATAATTAATGAATTGTTCCAATTCAAATAACCCAACATTTACCGACGGGCATTCAGGCAGTTATATCACATAAGCACATAACCTCATGGTAAGCATGCTATTCATGGCAGTCACTCACACGCATGCAAGGATGCTAAAGCATAAAACTTACCGAGTACTCCAAGCCAAAACAGAAGCTAATTAGAAATCCATGCATGATCCTAAATATGCTGAAATGCCTAATGCAACACATGCAAGAGTGCAACTATAGCAGGCTCGACTATTCTAAACATGGCATATGAAATGCTGCAGCTAACATGTATTCAACTTGGAATTGAAAATACAATGCAGTTAGTATGATGCGCCGAGCCCGGTGCATGCAAAACAGATGAATGAATGCAAGCATGCTACCATACTGTATGCTATTTGAAACATGCCCTAATCTAACCATCATAAGCGGGTAAGTAAAAGGGAGAAAGACGTGGGGTTGGAAGACATACATCACACACACGCACACTTATTACAGTTGTGCCCTCGTGCAGAGGGTCCGAATAAATAATATATAGTCCCGAATGAATAATTACAGTCCAAATAATTACAAAACCCTAATTAACAAATCAACTAAGAAAACAATAAACTGGCATGTAAGCCAGGGACTGCCTTGACTCTTCTTCAGATGATGAATGATGCATGCCCGGGTTGCGCAGAAATCCATCGCGATGCCTCAGTTTGCCTCTGTTTGCAATTGTTCTTGGAATGCGTGCCGAACTCCAGAAGGCTGCTGATTCTTGATTTGCTGCAACAGAGAGCAAGAAAAAGGCATGGCAATGTATTTTCACAAATGTATGCATGCCTCGATCCTCGTACCACCAATTACGCATCTCGATGCATGATGGCCGAGGAGTCGAATTGTGCAACTCAATATAGAATGAATGCACATGAAAACACAACAGGGCCTGGACTCCATCATGGATAATCTGGAGTGTCGGTGACAGGGAATTGAGACACGTTCCGTCACTCAGAGTACGAAACGTCCCTCGTTTCCCATGCTCGGGCTAACTCCTATCCCAAGCACGATGCAATATGCATGATATGCATGAAATGCAACTAAGATACAACCTAACATACACAATGCTATGAAATGGCATACACGATGCACGAGATAACATGGCATACATAATGCGCTAACATACAACCTAGCATACGCAATGCTATGAAATGAAATGGCATACACAATGCATAATGGACTTACACCAACATGAGTGGACCTCAGCCACACTCACATAAGAGGCCATGAGATGAAAATGAGACAACTCAGAATGCGTGCACTCATGCACGCAAACCGATGACCGAACCTAAGGCACGAATGCCACTCTAACAAGACATGGCAAGGCATGGAATATGGCATACTAGCATGCAAATTTCAGTGCTAAAATATGACCCAAAACAGCCCCGAATCATGGAAATATGGCACCCGATGCATGAAATGAATCCCGAAACATGAAATGAGGTACATGGAATGGCCTACGGCTATGCAAAGCATGCATTATTTGAACATGAAGTGTGAAGACAGATTCAAGGCAGTCCTAAAAAAAGTATATTTACAGTTTTAATCAAGGCCAAACAATAAACACAAATGGGGCTAAGCTAGCATGCAAAAATGACCCCGTAAGAGAGGTAATGAAGCAAGTAACAGCTTCTGGCCCTAAATGGCCAAGAGCTCTTCAAAAAGTTTAAGAAGGGCTCAAAATTAAGCACTTTACAGTTTATAACAAGCCACGGATCTAAACACAAACAGGCCTAAAACAATGTGCAAGAAAAGGGCCAAAAGGGGGACAAAGAAGCAAGTGATGGTTGCTGGCCTCAAACAGAAGAGGGCCCTTCAACAAAGTTGAATAGGGGCCCAAAAAATGGCATTTTACAGTTAGTGACCAAACCCAAAACAGTGCACATGAAATCCTAAAATACTATGCAAAATAAGGCCTAAAAAGAGGTTTAAACACAAAGTGTAAAAGAGGAGCCTCAAACAGCAAAATTCCCTTGATCAAACATGAATAGGGAGTCAAAATAAGGCTATTTACAGTTCGGACAAAAGCCTAAAAAAATAAGCACAAGGGGCTAACAAATCATGCAAAAATATGGCCAAAAGAGGGATATAAAGGCAAGTGGAAAATGAAAACCTCAAACAGAGATGAGCCCTTCAACAATGTTGAAGAAGGGCTCAAAATAAGCCACTTTACAGTTTATTACAGAGCTCAAAACAGTTTACACATAGGCCAAAAATACTACACAAGAAATAGGCATACAAGAGAGGTAAAGAAGCAAGTGAAAAAAGGAAGTCTCAAACAGTGAGAGGCCCTTAAACAAACATGAAAAAGAGATCAAAAAAATGCTATTTTCAGTTAGGGTCGAAGCCCAAAAGTGTAAGCAAGAATGGCTAAGAAAGCATGCAAAAATGAACTCAAAAGAGGGGAAAAATGACTCACCCTTGTAGACCAATCTTTGACAACCTCTTGGCACAAGAAATGGTGCTCCTCAGCTCTGGAAAGCAGCTCCAAGTGGCTGGAATGGAGGTGGTAGTGTGGTGCTAGGTGGTGGTGTAAAAATGGTGTAGGAACTTAAGGGTTTTGAGGGTTAGGATGTAGAGAGGGAGAGATACAAGGCAAGAGGCTTGAAGCAAATTTTTGTAACCTCCCAAAACCAGCTGGGAGTGCTGGTTATATAGACAAAAAGGGTGGAAAAGGGAGGGAAAAATGAGAGGGAAAACAATTCAAGTTTTCCCTCCAAAAGGCCAAACCCTCGGACATAAGGCCTAGAGGAAAATAAAATTCACTTCTAAGACACACTTGGGGAGGGGGTTATGGCCAGCTAGCTAAAAAGGGCAAAAAATTCATTTCACCAGCTAGGTGGCCGGCCTGCTAGATTTTTCTGGCCGGCCTGCTACTTTCAGGACAAAAAAAATGGGCTGCCGGAAAGAAAAGTGGCCGGTGGGTGATTGGGAAGTCCAATGGTGGCCATTCAAGTGTCCAAATTGAAGCCCCAGAAGTTATCTTTCCAATGGCGTAAACCTTGCATTAAAATTTCTACTGTGGAAAAAGTTATGCCCTTTTTGGTGAAGCCGCGCAGATTTCGGTCCAACCGAAGTGATGCCCTACTTTAATCAACTATATCTCCCCCGTCCGGAATTGGATTTAGGAGATTCTTGAGTGCCAAATGAAGCTCCAGAAGTATTATTTCCAACGGTGGTGGCCTCATAGCTTGATTCCAAGTACGCAAATGAATAGGCCCGATTCGGCGAGGGCTGTTCGACTCTTTCTTAACGGTTCATGCCCATTTTCTCCCCCAACTGGATTTCTTCCCTCTTCTCCTCTTTTCTTCGACTCCAAACCCCTAAGTAAGGTGTTTTGAAAGATTTTTCAAAGATTTCATCTCTCTTTCATTTATTTCCACTTTGTCCTTGCTCGGTTTACCGAAAAGCGCAACATTTGACAAAATGCGAGCCTCGGAACATCGTAAAAATTTTATTTCAAAAACGTTTTGAAAGAGAGGGTTTTAAGGTCTAAAATCTTTTGATCAAGATTGTTTTGGTCCAAAAAGGGGTATGAAGTTGAGCTTTGACTCTCTCCTTGTCGAAGAAACTAAACCTTTCCCCTGCACACTTTTCTCCATCATGTAAACCATCAGTCGCGCCCAAGTCTTAAAGGCAGTCAAAAATGGGGTGTCTACAGTTGCCCCTCTTTGACAGAAGTCAGAAGTCAAGAAGTGACGGGAGTGAATGTCAAAGCCCAGAGAGGACCCATTTTTGACAAGGCCGAAGACTTGGACAAACAAACAAAGTACAGACAAATAAATGGTTACGCCCGCAGGCTGCCTACGTATCCCTTTGCAAGGAATCAAACCAGCGTAGTTCAGGGGCAGGATAAAATGATATGCAGAAATATTTTGATAAGTGGACTTATACACTACGCGAAGCCGGTTTGAAAGTTGGACTTATACGCTACGCGAAGCCGGTTTGAAGATTGGACTTATACGCTACGCGAAGCCGGTATGAAAATTGAACTTATATGCTACGCGAAGCCGGTATGAAAATTGGACTTATACGCTACGCGAAGCCGGTTTGAAAATTGAGGACTCATGCAATGCACTGCAATGTAGTGGCTAAAATGCAATGTAATAGCTAAGAGGTAAAGGTACCTTACAGGGGCAATTGGCAATGACTTACCTCATGCTGCTGGGGATCTTTCGCTTCTTCTTGGTTGAACTGCAGGTACTACTTTTCTCCCTGACTATGGTCGCAGCTTTCCCTATTCTCCAACACGGTGACAGACTAGGTTGGATTAATATCCAGAATTGAGGTGCATATAGATGCTATCTCAATCTATAGGGCTGCCATACAGATTTCAAGCCGAGGATACACCCCTGGGTATTTAAACCAGACTTTAGTCTCGAAAATCCCGAACCTTTGCGTTCTAGGCATAAGCCATTCGAACTCTAGTTTCCACCATCTCAGTTGGTCTCCTAGGAACTCACCACAAACACAGGCAAGTGGCTATACCAGACCATCAGAAGTCGTTCGGGCACGACAAACATCAAAGGAATTGCACCTTTAGAGGATTTAAGGTCTCCTAGACCGGGGAGTGCACAAGACAGTGCAAATAAAGATGCAAGATTTAAGGTCTCCTTAGACCGGAGGATTTAAGGTCTCCTAGACCAGACAGTAAAATAGATACGATGTAATAGATGTGATGCAATAGATGCAAAGGGTGAACACACGCCAACCACGCTGGACTCGCGAGTGGAGGAAGAACAAAGAAAATCAATCAGGAGCGCGCTCCATGCAACCTAAGATAAATTCCAAACACGCTGAAATCGTGTGAGGAAGGGAAGGCTCCAATCACGCTGAAATCGTGAGAGGAGGTCCAAAAATAACCCGCCCAGCGCGTCTACAACGCAACCTGGGATAAAATCCAAACACGCTGAAATCGTGTGAGGAAGGGGACACTCAAACCACGCTGAAATCGTGAGAAGAGGTCCGAAAACAACCGCCCAAGTGCGCGCACAATGCAACCTGAGATAAATTCCAAACATGCTGAAATCGTGTAAGGAACGGGACACTCAAACCACGCTAAAATCGTGAGAGGAGGTCCAAACAACAACTGCCCAGGTGCGCGCACAACGCAACCTGAGATAAATTCCAAACATGCTGAAATCATGTGAGGAAAGGGACACTCAAACCACGCTGAAATCGTGAGAGGAGTCCAAACAACAACCGCCCAGGTGCGCGCACAACGCAACCTGAGATAAATTCCAAACACGCTGAAATCGTGTAAGGAACGGGACACTCAAACCACGCTGAAATCGTGAGAGGAGGTCCAAACAACAACCGCCCAGGTGCGCGCACAACGCAACCTGAGATAAATTCCAAACACGCTGAAATCGTGTGAGGAAAGGGACACTCAAATCACGCTGAAATCGTGAGAGGAGTCCAAACAACAACCGCCCAGGTGCACGCACAACGCAACCTGTGATAAATTCCAAACACGCTGAAATCGTGTAAGGAACGGGACACTCAAACCACGCTGAAATCGTGAGAGGAGGTCCAAACAACAACCGCCCAGGTGCGCGCACAACGCAACCTAAGATAAATTCCAAACACGCTGAAATCGTGTAAGGAACGGGACACTCAAACCACGCTGAAATCGTGAGAGGAGGTCCAAACAACAACCGCCCAGGTGCGCGCACAACGCAACCTGAGATAAATTCCAAACACGCTGAAATCGTGTGAGGAAAGGGACACTCAAATCACGCTGAAATCGTGAGAGGAGGTCCAAACAACAACCGCCCAGGTGCGTGCACAACGCAACCTGAGATAAATTCCAAACACACTGAAATCGTGTAAGGAACGGGACACTCAAACCACGCTGAAATCGTGAGAAGAGGTAAACAACTCGGGAGCGTGTTCCACGCAACCTAAGTTGAGTCCCGGTGGACAACGATCCTAAACGCTACACGGCGCAAAAGGATGCAAATAAATGCAACAAGTGTGATGATACAATACATGTTACAAGCAATGTAGAGCATGATGTTTAGGGAATGCAATGAATAGACAAAGCGGCACTCTAGAAAGCACCTCATGGAGTGAGTGGCGCTGAATCGCTTTACTCTGACGGGGAACGACACTCAGGGAGAGCACTTCTGATCGCCGTTCTGGCTTGAAACAGTGAAACAGTCAACACAGTATTCTGTTCACTTTGAACACACAGCTCGTATCGGCATACTATTTATTCTGAACACGCAGCTCATAACACAATATTCTACTTATTTTGGAACATACGGCTCACGCAGGACACCGCTGATTCTGAACACACGGTCCGTTCTGAACACAACTCATTCTGAACTCACAGCCCATAACACAGTATTTGGTTTATTCGGCACACAGCTCATTCTGAACAGACAGCCCATAACACAATATTTTGTTTATTCGGCACACAGCTCATACAAGGCACTGCTCATTCTGGACATACAGGATGCAATGACGAAACTTGCAGAAGTTGAAACAATCTCGGATGCCCGACATTTTCCCTCTTTTCTTTTGCTTCGTAGCCTGGAACTTTCATAGCTTCAGATGGGTCCTGGTTTTACTGTTTTTACATGACCTGGGTTGAATCCCGCGGCTTTATGAAAGAACCAATCCTGATTTGCACAAATGTGGAGAACGACACGGCACTCTGAGCACAAAACGATTTTTGAAATTGAAATGAGAAATGGGTTCTCAACCGGGTATTGAACCTACAACTGACCACAGCCAAAACGACTCAACAATGGAAAACAAAGGTAGAACGACCTAAACACAACTCAACAAAGGAAAAACAAGGTAAAATGACCTAAACACATTTGTTGACACTCAAACGACTTAAAACAAGAAACGAGACAAACAAAACGCACAAACACAACACTCAGCTGTGTTACAAAGGCGAGAGACCTCTCGGTGCTCGAGGAGCTCGAAGAGGGCCTCTCTTATAGAGAAGAGAGGCCAAATCTTCTCTTGGAAGCTTCAAAGATCCTCCATAAACGTGTATGGAGGATGCACCAAATGCCCCCCAGCTGGCACAGCTGTAAAGTACTCAGAGAGGGCAAAAAGCAAGAAACAGGCCGGCTAGTTCAAGTGGCTGGCCGGCCACTCCCCCTGGTCGGCCGACCAGGGGTCAAAATATTCAAGCCCCAAATCTGGTCGTCCGTGAAGCACTTGAAGTTATCTTTCAAATGCCGCAAACCTTGCATTAAAATTCCTCCTGTGCAAAAAGTTATGCCAGTTTTGGTGAAGCCGCGCAGATTCGGTCCAAACGGATTTCAACCAACCATATCTCCCCCACCCGGACTTGTCCTTAGGAGATTCTTGCATGAAAAATGAAGCCCTGGAAGTAAGCTTTCCAACGGTGGTGGCCTCATATCTTAATTCCTCCTGTGCAAAGAGTTATGCCCGTTTCGGTGAAGCCGCGCAGATGTTTTCTCTCCTTCCCGGATTCATGCTGAACCACTTTTGACCCAAAAAGCTGATCGGCCATCTGATTTTCTGGTTTTCCATGAAGTTAGCTTTCCAATGGCGCCAACCTCGCATCAAAATTCCTCCTTTGCAAAGAGTTATGCCCGTTTCGGTAAAGCCGCGCAAATTTGGTCCTACCCGGATTCATGCCGAACTTCTCCCAAACTAGTTTTCCTTTCTCTTCTCCTCTTTTCTTCAACTCCAAACCCCTAGACAAGGTGTTTTGAAATATTTTTCAAAGATTTCATCTCTCTTTCGTTCATTTCCACTTTGTCCTTGCTTAGTTTACCGAAAAGCGCAACATTTGACAAAATGCGAGCCTCGGAACATCGTAAAAACTTTATTTAAAAAATGTTTTGAAAGAGAGGGTTTTAAGTTCTAAAATCTTTTGATCAAGATTGTTTCGGTCCAAAAAGGGTATGAAGTTGAGATTTGACTCTCTCCTTGCCGAAGAAACTGAACCTTTGCCCTACACACCTTTCTCCATCAAGTAAACCATCAGTCGCGTCCAAGTCTTAAGGGCGGTCAAAAATGGGGTGTCTACAATTGGCAAAACCACGGAGGAACCTATGCGACTTGGGAAACCAAGGAAGACATGATGAAGAGATATCCGGAATTGTTTCCTTTGGACCTAATGTTGATTCAGAATGAAGGTAATTCGAGTTTGGAGGACCAAACTCTTTTAAGGGGGGAAGACTGTAATGACCCCGACCTCCGATTAATGCTAATCCATGATTAATTATGCTTAACAGTAATTTAGGAATGATTTGGAATTTATTTGCATGTGTATTGCATTATTTACGTGTTTCTATCTGTTTTCCATAAAATGATCTGTTCATGTCTTTGACTTTAAACGACAAATTGAAAGCCTTATCGGCACCCGATTCTGAAATTGATTAATGTTTTATGTTAGTTAGATTTTATGTGAATTTCTGGTAAATTTAGTTGAAATGTGATTTGAAATTATTAAATTAGATTAAATAATGCTAGATGAAATATAGATTTAGTGAATGCTTGTAATTACATTTTTACCCCTTAGTGGGCCACCTTGTTCAATCTTTGATTAGGAGCTTTTGATTCATTTCCTCAGCCATTTTTGGGACCAAGAAAAACGTAGGAGAGTGAGAGAGGAGAAAATTGAGTTCAACAAAGTTTTGGCTTGAAACTTGTAGAATTGTAGAAGAATTGCATAATTTGAGCTCCTAAACTTGAAATTGAAGACATAAGGTAGAGAATTCATCTTCTCCATTGTGATTTTTATTTACTTCTTGCATGGTTCATGGTGAACTAGAGTTTAGAGTCAAGTTTTGGTTCTAAATGTTGAATTGAGTAGGAATTCTTGCATGCATGTGTATATCATGAAGTTTGAGGTTGTTTTCATAGAAATTCTTGCATGCATGTCCACATTTTTGTTATAGTCCATGAACTCACCATGTTTTGAAGTTAAATCTTGCATTTGATCTTATTTTAGAACTTTGGAGCTTTAAGGAACCCATGCATGTGTTGAATTTGCATTGTTCTTCATGTTCTTGAAGTTTATTTGAAAATTGTGTTTAATTGAACTACCTTTGGGATTTGATTTCTCAAATTGATCTTTGAAACATGTCATATTATGAGTTTACAAGTGTTTTCCAGAAAATTAGCCCAAAAGGATCGAATTTGATGCATTGTAGTTGAGTTTTGAGCTTAAGGTTCAAATCTGGAAATTCCAAATTTTGGACTCACGCTCGAGCGAAAAACTCCATGCTCAAGCGTACATACTGAGTTCATACAGTACGCTTGAGCAGGAAAAATGACGCTCGAGCGGGAATTTTGTGTATCCAGTACTTTGCCTGTGTTTACGGTCCGCTCGAGCGGGGTAATGCACGCTCGAGCGAGGACTTGTGTCTCACGCTGGAGCGGGTATCGAGCGCCCATCAAGCGTGAATTTCATGCATCTAGTACTTTTACTGTAGCTTGCAGTCCGCTCGAGCAGAGTAATCCACGCTCGAGCGGATTCCTTTTGTCTGCATGTCCGCTCGAGCGTAGAAGGCCACGCTCGAGCAGGACCCCTGTTTCAGCAAAATTTTGAAAAGTGTTTTAAAGCGCATCTTTGCATCCTCATTCCATCCCAGGCATTCCTAGGCCATGTTTTAGACTCTATAGTGTGGGTAAGAGATTAGAAACACACTAAGAGCCAATGAAATAAGTTTTGTACAATCAGAACGTGTGTTTCAAGTGTGTATCTGTTATGTGTTGTGTAGGTCACGTGCCACGTACCGTTTGACCAAGTTTACTCCGTCTGTCTGACTCAAGGCCCACTGTGAGTAATAACTCTATAAAGTTATGTTTAACCTAAGTATTTTCTGACTGGTATGGTATAATCTGTTTTCTGAAATGCTATCTTACTAATGATAAATGAATGTCCAATTTTCTGAAAAGTATTTGTGGTACCCTTAGTTCACGTGGCCCTCGCCCGGGGGTAACAATACCGCGGCCGATCTGCATGTGGCCCTCGCCCGGGGGTAACAATACCGCGGTCAATCTGCACGTGGCCCTTGCCTGGGGGTAACAATACCATGGCTACTTGCGCGCAAGGTATGGACCTTTATGGTCGTTGGTACCAACTATGTATGTGGGTCTCTAGACCAATCTGTTCTGATAGCTAATGGGTGTACCACGTATGATCTTATGCAAAATCTGAATATGAAAATGTATATGAATCTGCTTCAGTTTTGAAGTCTGATTATGCTCTAATTTAAATGTTGAATTCTAACTTGTGCTGGACATCATTCATATAACCCCTTTACTCTGTTATTATTCACTGGGCTTTCGCTCACAGTTTATATTATGTATGTAGGTGAGTCGGCACATGACCAGGGCTAGAGTTGGCGGCCCTCTGTACCGTTTTTTCAGCCAACCCTTGTGCCTCCCGAGGAGGTTCCGATCGAAGTTTAATGCCAAGGCTTTTTTTTTTTTCATGCTAATCTCCGTAACTGTTTGTAAAGTCAGATCTTGGGAAGTTCACTTCTGTAAATCTTTTGTAAATATTGTGTATCTGGACTAGCATGTTTATATATATATATATATATATAAGTAAGTTTTGAAATGTTCTGTCCCATGTACGTTATCACAGCTCATTGGACCTTGTCTATTTTGTATTATTGCTTCCGCAACCTCTTATTACTTGCTAATCCGTTCAGAGGCCTTTGGTAATCCACGGATTACTGGCCGGTTACGATGCTAAACCTACACTAGTGGGTTTGGGTCGTGACATAAACAATGTCACTTCAGAGAGCAGTACAGTCGATCGTTCAGAAAATAATTATAATTGAACATATCTTTACAACATTGTTACTCACAGAGCACTAGGCTACAGGTAGGCTAGTCAGCGTCCTCGGATGCCGACCCTACACAGTTACAGAACGAACACACACACTAAGTTACACACTTGGGATAAATAGCTTAGCCCCTAATCTTGACTTGGTGTGGTTCTATAACATTATCCTCATTAAGATGCCTTAAACTTGGCCTAGGAATGCCTAGGATGGAATGAGGATGCAAAAGTTACACTTTAAAACACTTTTCAAAATTTGCTGAAACAGGGGTCTCGCTCGAGCGTGGCTTTCTACGCTCGAGCGGACATGCAGACAAAGGAGCTCCGTTCGAGCGCGACTTCCCTCGCTTGAGCGGACTGCAAACTCATGAAAAAGTACTGGATGCACTATTTTCACGCTTGACGGACGCTCGACCTCCGCTCGAGCATGAGACTCAGACCCTCGCTCGAGCATGAATTCTCTCGGTCGAGCGGACTGCAAAACACATGAACTTCTGGGCATATGCATTTCACGCTCGAGCATGGCTTTATACGCTCGAGCGGAAGTTCATGTACTCAGAGTGTACGCTCGAGCGTGAAGTCCTCCGCTCGAGCGTGGATCTAAAATTTGGAATTTCCAGATTGATCCCCAAGCACAAAACCAAGAATCAAACATGTCAAAACTCAACCTTTTGGGCCAATTTTCTGGAAAACACTTGGAAACTCATAATACAACACGTTTTGAAGATCATTTAATAAAATCAAAGCCCAAAAGTAAACCAACTGAACACCAATTCAACTCAAAATTCAAGAACAAGATGTAAATATGTCATGCATGTGTTTCTTTGAAATCAAAGCTTCTAACACATGATCAAATGAGCCAAGACTCCAAAAACATGATGAACTCTTAGATTACATCCATAATTTAGACATGCATGGAGAAATTTCATGGAAAACAACCTTGAACTTCATGATATGTACATGCATGTGAGGATTTCATGCAAAACAACTCCAAATTCAAGAACATGTACATGCATGCATGAATTCACTCTCAACTCAACACTTTAAACCAATTCTAGACTCTAATCATAAATTTCCCATGAATCATGCAAGTAACAACTTAAATTCATACTTGAAAGGATGAATCTCCTACCTTAGGTCTTGAATTCTAGATGTGGAAGCTCAAATATACAAATTCCCCTCAATTCTTCTAAGTTTCAAGCCAATCTAGATGAACTCAATTTTTCTTCCAACTCTCTTACTCTCTCTCACGTTTTTGGTCTAGAAAATGGCTGAAGAGGTGATATGTCAAATGTGTATGAAGTGGGGAGGAATTAGCCTAGGATTATCCACTCAATGGCAATTTGGTAATAATTGCAAACTAATGTAATTTAACATTATTTAATCTAATTTAATCATTCCAAATCAAATTTTAATTAAACCTACCATAAAATCACATAAATTCTAATTAGCATAAAATACTAATCAATTTCTGATTCGGTCGCCGATAAGGCCTTCGATTCGCCGTCCGAAACTTAAAACATGAACAGATCATTCGGCAATTAAACAGATAAAAATGCATTTAAAACAATACACTCATGCATTTGGTTCAGAATTTCAGTCGGATCAATTACTTATCATGCTAAAACACAGATTAACACTAATCAGAGGTGAGGGTTGTCACACTAATAACAATAGAAATTGGTCTATAAATATCTTTTGCAACAAAATTTTCATTTTTAAAAATCAAGATATTTTGTCTCTAAAACTCTTATATGTTGTAGTGAGGGGTGGATAACAAATGGAAAGTGGTGGTGGTAAGAGAAAAGGGTTTGAGCGACTATGTCTGATGTGTTGTATCACAAGGTTGAAATGAATGGCTAGGATAATTTCTAATGGGTAGCTTTAATTAGGTAGGTTAAGGTAGGAATTGATATAAATTATGTCGTCTTTGTTTGTTTTTTTAAATGAAAATAGCTAAATAATTTAAATTGTTATCAAATTTGAATATTATGATTTAAATTGAAAAATAAAAAACATAAAATTTGATTTATTATAAACTAAGTGACAGACACTAAACCAATTATTTTGCAGTTTTGTTTGTCATAAGTTTGAAGTGCGTTATTTTACTCAATGAGTTTGATTCCTCTCAAGTTATTATCTCAATCTGAGATAGCGTTTAGATTTGCTAAGTTTATTTTGGAACCAATTTTGATGATCTGAACTGTTCACTTTTTAAGATTTGTTGAGTTGAATATTCATGTAAAACTTTTTAAGACTCGTGGAATTGAATATTCATATAAAAAAATCAAGATAATTGGATATCAATAGTTATATATTAGAATCATATTCATTTAAAAAATAATAATAATAACCGACTATCCATTTTTTGTAATAAATTTTGGATACAATATGGAGAAATTGTAATATACACCCCTTTAAAAAATGTGTATCATATGCATCCCTAATTATGTCAATTTCTTCTTTAATTATAACCAATTTTCTTCTTTAATTTTGATATTATTTTAATTATTATTCATGAATTCTTTAATTATGACTCATATTTTGTTTAGTTATGACATTTTTTTTATAATTATAATTCAAAAAATTAAAATTATATCATTTTTCTTTTTAGTTATAAAAGTATATATAGTCCACCTTTTGAGGGTCACCATATATGGGTCTACTATTGTAGACACCCCATTTTTGACCGTCCGCAAGACTTGGACGTTTTGTCTTGGGCACTCGATGATGAAGTTGTGTTGATTGTGATTTGAATTCTCAACAAAAGAACGTAAGCTCACGTTCCAAAACCAATTCCAAACCCTTCATATTCATACTATGCTTACCCCAGAAATTCATTTTTGACCATTGTGCTACCCTACACTGATTTTAAAACAGTGGAACAGGGGAACACATTGGGAGTCGGTCATAGCTATTGGAAGTCGGCCGGCTCTCGATAGCGAGAAATACTGTTCTGGGAAGGAATGGGCCAGCTGTTCATTTTTGCAGATATTTATGACCTATTCTAGTTTGCTCAAATTCTATAAATACGAGCATTTATCTAAGTGTTAAGGGTTGGAAAAATTTCAAAGAAGCAAAAACATAGTTAAGAGCTCTTTCTTCTTGTATAAGCTACCTTTGAGATATTTGATCATCCTTATACTATATTCATACACCATAGACAACCTTAGAGCAAAGCCTTAGGACCTTGGTTGAGCTTTGTGAAACACAATTCAAGCTTGAGAGTGTGCTTGGACCAAGTTTGATTCATAAACATACCTTTTTCAAGAGGTATAAGCTTACCACCTTTCTATTGCTTTCATTTCCTTCTTTCTCTATCTCTTTCTAGTGTTTTTGTATTGTTTTGATCTTATTTTAAGTGTTAGAACTTAGGTTTACCAAAAGGTAGAGAGGGTTAACACCCTTTCTTGCACTCTACTTCATAGCTCACACCCTTGTTTTGCACTCTTTTCTTTGACTTTGAAACTGATTTTCAGAGTTTAATAAAGGCTAAAAAACATGGTTTGAGGTCTTAAAAGTGGAGAGGTTGGCCACCTCTCCTTACTCTTGTTCATTAGCCTTGCATTTCTTTGTTCCTTTCTACCTACCTTTTTTTATGCTCTTAACATGAATTTTAGCCACTGTTTTAGCATATTAGGGGCTATTTTAAGGCTATCCTAATTTATTTAATTAGTGTGTGCATTGAGTATCTAGCTTGTTGTGTTGCAAGTCTTCATGTCTAGCTAGTTGTCTTGTGTCATCCATGCTTTGATAGTTTTTCTTTGGTTAATTTTCATGTCAAGAGTCTCATTCTAAATAATCAATTTTGCATAAGTCATTTTTTCCACCTCCCTCTTTTCTTTTTTTGTTTTGTTTTGTTTTGAGAGTTACTTCAACCGATCGACGGTTATTCAAAGCATGAGAAAGAAACCTATACTCAATGGCTTAATCTCTATGGAGGTTTATCATCAAGTCATTGGCTCTCTTTCATGCTTAGAATCACTTCTCGTTTGACGTTTCTTCTCATTTAGTGGACTTAAACATCACTTTGGACAAATTGATTAAGAAATGGCAAAGACTAATGAAACCGGATTAAAATGAACTAAACCGACATAAAGAAAATGTTTAGAGTTGGTTGGTGTAGACACCCCATTTTTGACCGACCTTAAGACTCAGACGTCACCGATTGAGCGCTTGGTGATGTTGCATATTGTGCTCGTTCTGAGGTTTCAAAGTTTCGGCTGCGAGCCTTGCCTCCGGACTTCGGGGCTCTTGCGTGCTTTGCCTCGGTTCACGAACCAGGCACGGTTTTCTCTGTTTCTCTTCCAGAAGGGAGAGAGAGGTCTCGTAGATCATCTCTCAGTGGCCGTAGGCTACGTTTCGTGGTCGTAGGCTACGTTTCGTGGTCGTAGGCCATTTTGCCCGTTTAGAGTCCGGTTTTCGGTTTTTTTCGGAGCCGTTGGCCGTGTGCCTCGGTTCGAGACCGCTTAACCACCTCCGTTTGCTCCGATTTTTGGCATGCATCTCATTTACTCCCTTTTGAAGGACACTGTGGTCCGAAAAACCAACTTCGTGGTCGAACACCACTTTCGGTGCCTAACAGTCAGTTTTCGGGGCCTCGGGCTGCGCGTTTCGGCCCCCGAACCTCCATTTTGCATCGGTTTGAGTTCATTTTTGGTAGGGACCTCTGTTTCATTGTTAGGAGGTCGTAGAAGGGTGGGAGGCCAGCAATTGTTCTGAGGACCATGTTTTATTCCTTCATCGCCCTCCGTCGCCTGTTTTTCCCACTTGAAAGCCAATGTTGACCACCCTAAGGCCACTTTTTCTTACCCCAAACCACATATTTGTGTTGTACACACCTGGGAGGCCACCAATATCATATGGCCGGCCAGTAATTGTGTGTGACCCTTTTGAACCTCTCCTAAAAGTGTCCTTTTCTCTCTCCTGGTTCATTCTTTCCAGTTTTTGACCACATGGTTGTGTTGTGCACACATGAGAGGCCCTCTTTTTGGCATGGCCGGCCATTAACCTTCATTGACCCTTTTGACCCTTGGCCGACCGGCCATGGGGATGGCCGACCGGCCATGGGGAAGGCCGACCGGCCACCTATATAGCGATCCCGGGTTTACCCTTGTTGTATAGTGATCCGGACATGTGTCCGTGGATGTTGGTAGTTGTTTATTATCTTGTTTGCATCCTTTCTTACTTTGTATTTGAGTTATAGGATGTGTTGAGCGGGTTTGTTACAGGTTGGTTGAGTTTAGAAACCAAAACTAGTTGCCCAGATTTTTGGCCTGTACGCTCGAGCGGAGGTGTTGGCGCTCGAGCGTAGATTACACCCATTCAGTATTTTCCTGTGCAGCGTTGTACGCTTGAGCGTGGTATTGGCCGCTCGAGCGGGGTTGTCTGAGTGCCGCTCGAGCGTAGGGTTGGGAGCTCGAGCGGAGGCCTGGTTCTGCAAAAGTGCTGGGCGAGTGCATTCTGCGCTCGAGCGGGAGGTTGGCCGCTCGAGCGGAAGTCTGTGAGTGGCCGCTCGAGCGGGGTGTTTTACGCTCGAGCGGAGACCTGGGTTAAAGTCCCGAATTTGTGACTCTTTAAATCACTTTTTCACTTTCTCTTCTCTCTCTTACTTTTCCAAAATCACCATTGTTGAGCCTCTCACTCTAGACTCTACCTTCTCTCTAGGTTTTGATCTAGTAGGAGTGATTTACTCACCTTTGGCCTTTACAAAAAGGTTGTTGATCGTCGAGGGCTTCATTTTAATCTGAAAATCTCGGGTTTTGGAGCACGTTGGGTTTTGTCGTCTTCTCCTTTGGGACTCCGAATTTGAGGTAGGGATAACCTACTCCTCTCTATGGGTTTTGTCTTTAAATTTTGGTATTTTGAGATGTTGGGCTTGGTTTGGTAATTTTGTGAAAGTTTGGGGTTTTATTCATAATAAACCTAGATGCATGTTTGGCATAGAAAAATGGAATGATTGTTGAATCATTGATGAAAATGGGACCTAAGGGTTGAAATGGTAATTATGAAAAATGGCCTAATTACATTGTTTAATTAATTGGGATAATTAATTGGTGAGAAATGAGGAAATGAAATGTTGATTGAATATCCATTTGTGCATTTATTTTCTGTTTTAGAAATAACTGCTTTGGGCTATCGGTGGAGGATAGTCGAGATTGTTGTAGACAATGCATGATGATTAGGTAAACGGAAACTAATCAATGGAATGTGTCATGGAACTTGACGGTTGATAGAATACATTAATTATGTGTATTGTGTGATTGTATATAGAACCAATGTGTTTATATACGTTATGTGTAGAGGAGGAGATAGGGGATGTACTCCGCGGTTTAGGGGAAGATAGGGGATGTACCTCTAAACCGGATAGGTATTGGGAGGAGATAGGGGATGAACTCCGTAGACAGAGCTCATATGCTTGTCTAGAGAAGTGAAGATAGAGCTCATATGCTTATCTTTGTGAAGTGTGGATATAGCTTGTATGCTTATCTGTGGATATTGTTGATATACATATCTGTAGTAGAGTGTGGATACAGCTTGTATGCTTATCTGTAGATATTGTTGATATACATATCTGTTGAGAATGTGGATATAACTTTTATGCTTATCTGAATGTGAGATATTGTTTTTATACATATCTGTGGAAATGATGATAGAGCTAGCATGCTTATCTGTTGAAAAAGGGAAAATGAAAAGTAATTGGGACTTGTAAGTCGTTGACATAAATATGTAATTTATGTGATTGTATCAGTGTTGACCAACTATCAATTGCTAATGTTTTAGTCATTGTCCATGGTTGGTTTAGTGTATTTCTACTGGGCTGTGGCTCACCCTATATGGGAATATCATTTTCAGGTACAGGAAGCATGCCACCTCCAAGGACATAGCTTGGGAGGCTAGAGGCGGACATAGTGTAGTTGTTTTACTTTTGATGTATTACATGTAACTTCAAGCCAAGGGCTTAATGTGTAAACGAGTTAGTACTCTTTTGATGAAACCAAGTGTTAACTTGGAAAGCTGTAAGCCCGTAGGGCATTTTGTTTTGATGTTAACATGTAATACTTATGTAATGAAACTCAATGAAATAAAGGAATATGGTTAGTTTATATGTAAATGCTTGTCTTATCTGATGGGTTTAATGTTATTATTTTGAGGGCGTTACAACTTGGTATCAGAGCGTACCGGGTTCGAATACTTTGGGTACGTGGGAAGTGATTAGGATCACAATGGGTTTGTCTCGCTTGATAGAGACGTAGATGTAGTACCATATGCTATGTGTTTATTTGATAACATGCTTATGTGACTATGTGGGTATGGGATTTAATTTCTAGGATATTGATGGGATCCTTGAGTTTCTGGGAGTCTTGTTGGAAAAGCACTTGATCAATGCTATTTCTAACCGGAACTCTAGTAACGCCTTGGGACTATTATTATCCGGAAATGAAATTCGTAAGTGCTTATGTGTTTATGTGCTTATGTGGAGTGAATTATTGTTGTCCATTGCATTAGGACACGAGTGTTTAGCTTCGGCACATTTATTAATGTGCTAATGGCTTTGTTTCCTTTATTAGGATGTCAGGACGAGGACGAGGACGCGGTAGGCGTGGTAGGCCGGGTAGGCAGGAGGTGCCTGTGCCAGAAGAGATTCCGGTAGTTCAGGAGGGAGTTGGGCAGGCCAATGTGGCCGAGCCAGTGGGTCAGCAGGCTATGGGTGCCTTGGCCAGAGAGATAGCGGGAGCTTTGGGTATTCTTAGAGCTGGGAATCAGGCAGCTGAGACAGGGCCTTCCTTCTTGAAGAGGGAGTTCTTTCGGTGTAATCCGGACGAGTTTATCGGGGATCCTAAAGAGCCGCTTAAGGCAGATGAATGGCTCGAACAGACAACGAAGACGTTTGAGATGCTTGGCATCGAGGACGGAGCACTGAAAGTGACCTTGGCATCCTTCCAACTGAAGGGAGATGCGGGTCAATGGTGGAAGTACGAGAAAGCTCGTGTTGGTGGTACTTGGGAGGCGTTTGTGAATGCTTTTCAGGAGAGGTTTTTGTCTGCAGCAGCTAGGGAGAAGCTGAGGGATCAGTTTAGCCGGCTTAATCAGCAGGGCTTGTCAGTGGCCGAGTTTGAGGCTACTTTTACCAGTCTGTCTAGGTTTGCACCTGAACTGGTGGCGTCTGAGGAACGCCGTTGCTATGAGTTTGAGCGGAAGTTGAGGCGGGGCCTCAAGTTGAGAATTGGTGGGTCTTATATTCGAGAGTATAGACACCTAGTGGACGCTGCAGCTCATATGGAGCTTATGATGCAGGAGGAGGATGAGGGTCAGAGAGGCTCCAAGAGGAGCCAGGATAGTCAGGGTGATGGTAGGAGACAGAAGGGTTATAACCCTCAGCAGTCTCAGGGTGCAGTCTCTAGATCGACCTTTCCAGTGCCGAGTGTAGGCTCGGGGAGAGGCAGTCAGGGGGAATTCACTTGTTACAAGTGTGGCCAGCTGGGTCACAAGGTTTCTGTTTGCCCGCAAAAGGGTGGGGGTCAGAAAGCTGCTTCTTCTTCAGCTAGACCGCAGAGTCAGAGTTTGGGCAGGGGGCAGCTCTTGACTTGTTATCAGTGTGGACAACCTGGGCACATGAAGAGGTTTTGCCCACAGTTGAGTGCCACTTCGGGAGCGTCTGGTTCTAGGCAGACGCAGGGTTTTCAGCCAGCTCAGTCTGTGCAGGCCTCGAGAGCCAATCCGGGAGCTTCGTCATCCCAGTCTGTGCAGCAGTCTTTTGCTCCGAGAGGTGAGCAGGTAGACCAGGGGTCTACGGGGCGCGTGTATGCTGTTACCGCACAGGATTTAGTACCGGCTCCATCAGTAGTGAGAGGTACTTTTCTGTTTTGCAACTCAGTTGCTAATGTGTTGATAGACACGGGTGCATCTCATTCTTTTGTATCTGCTGCATTTGCATCTGTTTTGGAATTGGAGTTAGCACAGTTAGCATCTCCTATTTGTGTGGTATCGCCTTTGGGTGGTGAGTTGATTCTGAAACAGGGTGTTAGAGGATGTGATATAGAGGTCGCCGACTATAGGCTTCCTTTTCCGTTTGTTGTCATGCCCATGAAGGGTTTTGATGTTATTTTGGGTATGGACTGGTTATCGTCATACCGGGCGGTTATTGATTGCTACCGCCAGAGGGTTACATTGTGTACCTTGAGCGGGCAGTGGTTCCATTTCTTGGGAGACCGGGTTGGTAGTGTTTTGCCACCGGGGTATGATTCGCGAGGGCGAAGTGAGCTTAGTAGTCTACTTGCTAGCTTTGAGAGTGGTGAGAGTGGTGAGACCCAGCATGTATTACCGAGGGTGGTTTGTGAGTATTCGGATGTCTTTCCCGAAGATCTTGTTAGTTTGCCACCTCACCGAGAGATAGAGTTCTCTATTGATTTAGTGCCTGGTACGGCGCCGATTTCTATGGCACCTTACCGTTTTGCTCCAGCAGAGTTGGTTGAGTTGAAAGTTCAGCTCCAGGAATTGCTCGATAAGGGCTTTGTTCGCCCTAGTGTTTCACCGTGGGGAGCACCGGCACTCTTTGTTAAAAAGAAAGATGGTGCCTTGAGATTGTGTATAGACTACCGGAAGTTGAATCGGGCTACGGTTAAAAATAAGTACCCTATGCCCCGTATAGATGATTTGTTTGACCAGTTGAAGGGTTCCCGTTGTTTCTCTAAGATAGACTTGAGATCGGGTTACCATCAGTTGAGGGTCAGGGAGGAAGATATTCCTAAGACGGCATTCCGTACGCGGTATGGCCATTATGAGTTTTTAGTGATGCCATTCGGACTTACCAATGCACCGGCAGTCTTTATGGACTTGATGAACCGGATTTTCCGGGAGTTCTTAGATCGATTTGTGGTTGTTTTCGTGGACGATATCCTTATCTATTCGTCTTCTGAGGAGGAGCACGAGGCACACTTGAGATTGGTGCTTGAGTTACTTAGAGCCCATAGGCTGTATGCCAAGTTTGGGAAGTGTGAGTTCTGGCTGGGGGAAGTCAAATTCTTAGGCTACGTGGTATCCGGGGAAGGGGTGTCTGTTGATACATCCAAGGTTGAGGCAGTGCAAGATTGGGCACAGCCTAAGAGTGTGTTTGAGATCCGCAGTTTTCTGGGATTGGCTGGGTATTACCGTCGGTTTGTGAAAGATTTCTCCAGGTTAG
The DNA here is from genome assembly GCF_055761805.1 of Camellia sinensis. Taxonomy (NCBI): domain Eukaryota; kingdom Viridiplantae; phylum Streptophyta; class Magnoliopsida; order Ericales; family Theaceae; genus Camellia; species Camellia sinensis. The sequence goes on along the minus strand of NC_138969.1, from coordinate 36,119,202 downwards.
CGTCACCGTTGACTAGACTGACTCGGAAGGGAGTCAAGTTTGTGTGGAGTGAGACTTGTGAAAAGTCGTTCCAAGAGTTGAAAATTAGATTGACCACCGCTCCGGTGTTGATTATTCCGGAGAGAGGGTTGGGTTATGCGGTTTATTGTGATGCTTCACGAGAGAGTTTGGGTTGTGTGTTGATGCAAGAGGGAAAAGTGGTAGCTTATGGCTCACGTCAGTTGAAAATACACGAGAAGAATTACCCCACACACGACCTAGAGTTAGCAGCTGTGATCTTTGCCTTGAAAATCTGGAGGCACTACCTTTATGGTGAGAGGTTCGAGGTATTCTCGGATCACAAGAGTTTGAAGTATCTGTTTACACAGAGAGACTTGAATCTGAGGCAGAGGAGATGGATGGAGTTCATCGAGGATTATGATTTTGAGTTGCATTATCATCCGGGAAAGGCCAATGTTGTGGCCGATGCCCTTAGTAGGAAAACCATTAGTGATGTAGCTTGTATAGCCATCCGGGAATGGGTGATGTTGGGAGCACTTGGCGAGTTTGATTTGCTAGTGGGCGAATCTGTTAAGGCTGCGGCCTTGTTTTCTGTTGTTGCGCAGCCTACACTTGTGACTAGAGTGTTAGAGGCACAGAGAGGTGACCTTGAGGTAGAATCCCTCCGAGAGAAGATCTCCAGTGGGAAAGTTGAGAAGGGTTTGACGGTGTATCCCGACCTGAGTGTGAGATACCGAGACCGTTTGTTTGTACCGGAGTCTTGCCGAGAGGAAGTACTCCGAGAGTTTCACCATTCGCGCCTTGCGGTGCATCCGGGAGGTACTAAGATGTATCAGGATTTGGGTCGCCAGTTTTGGTGGCGGGGTATGAAAAGAGATGTGGCTGTTTTCGTATCGAAGTGCCTTACTTGCCAGCAAGTGAAGGCCGAGCATCAGAGGCCAGCGGGTTTGTTGCAACCCTTGCCTATTGCCGAGTGGAAGTGGGAGCATGTCACTATGGACTTCGTTGTAGGTCTTACGAGGACTCAGCGGGGTAGTGATGCTATTTGGGTGGTTGTAGACCGGTTGACTAAGTCGGCGCACTTTATTCCTATGCGCGTGAAAGATTCGGTAGATCATCTTGCCGATTTGTATATTCGGGATGTAGTGAGATTGCACGGGGTCCCAGTGACGATCGTCTCAGATAGAGATCCTCGTTTTACTGCTAGGTTGTGGCAGAGTTTGTAGAGTGCACTGGGCACTAAGTTGACCTTTAGTACGGCTTATCATCCTCAGACTGACGGGCAGTCCGAGCGTACTATTCAGATCCTCGAGGATATGCTTCGGGGTTGTGTCCTGGACTTCAGTGGGACGTGGGAGAGGCACTTGCCATTGGTAGAGTTTGCCTACAACAATAGTTTTCAGTCTAGCATCGGTATGGCACCGTTTGAGGCCTTGTATGGCCGACCGTGTAGGTCTCCAGTTTGTTGGGCCGAGGTGGGTGATGCACCTTTGTTGGGTCCGGAGTTGGTTAGGGAGACGACGGAGAAAGTTGAGCTTATCCGTAGGAGGCTTGTTACAGCCCAGAGTCGACAAAAGAGTTATGCCGACCGTAGGAGGAGGCCTTTGGCGTTTGAGGTAGGTGATCATGTCTTTCTGAAAATATCACCTAGGCGAGGCCTGATGAGGTTTGGGAAGAGTGGGAAGTTATCCCCTCGGTTTATTGGTCCTTTTGAGATCCTTGAGAAGATAGGTGAGGTTGCTTATCGGTTAGCCTTACCGCCGCAGTTGTCCGGAGTGCATGACGTGTTTCATGTGAGTATGCTTCGGAAGTATGAGCCAGATCCATCACATGTGCTGGATTGGAGCGATTTAGAGGTAGATGAGGATGCCTCGTATGAGGAGAGACCGGTTCGGGTCTTGGATAGGCGGGATCAGGTCCTGCGTGGTAAGACCATTCCTTTGGTGAAAGTCTTGTGGAAACATCACGGAGTGGAGGAAGCCACTTGGGAACGTGAGTTGGAAGTCCGTGAGAAATATCCGGACTTGTTTGTTGATGTGTGATCTTGTATTTAAATTTTACATTATGTTGAACTTGAGAGCTTTTATATATGTCTTAAGTTGTAAAACATTGAGAATGTTTTGATTATTGGAAGCATGTTTTGGAACTTGCCTCATATGGTAGTTGGATGTAACACTATATATGTTGAATATATTGTTGACATTGGAAAGTTAGTGCATAATGTTGGTGCATGTTAATAATACATATGTTGTTTACATATTGTGATATGTCTCTTGTTAAAGGGATGGGATGACCGGTAATGGGTCGAATTGTTGAATGTTAAAATGTAACATTGTTTAAAATGGAGGAAAACTTGTTTTTGAAAACTTGTGTTTAATTTCGGGGACGAAATTCTTTAAGGGGGGGAGGTTATAGCGATCCCGGGTTTACCCTTGTTGTATAGTGATCCGGACATGTGTCCGTGGATGTTGGTAGTTGTTTATTATCTTGTTTGCATCCTTTCTTACTTTGTATTTGAGTTATAGGATGTGTTGAGCGGGTTTGTTACAGGTTGGTTGAGTTTAGAAACCAAAACTAGTTGCCCAGATTTTTGGTCTGTACGCTCGAGCGGAGGTGTTGGCGCTCGAGCGTAGATTACACCCATTCAGTATTTTCCTGTGCAGCGTTGTACGCTCGAGCGTGGTATTGGCCGCTCGAGCGGGGTTGTCTGAGTGCCGCTCGAGCGTAGGGTTGGGAGCTCGAGCGGAGGCCTGGTTCTGCAAAAGTGCTGGGCGAGTGCATTTTGCGCTCGAGCGGGAGGTTGGCCGCTCGAGCGGAAGTCTGTGAGTGGCCGCTCGAGCGGGGTGTTTTACGCTCGAGCGGAGACCTGGGTTAAAGTCCCGAATTTGTGACTCTTTAAATCACTTTTTCACTTTCTCTTCTCTCTCTTACTTTTCCAAAATCACCATTGTTGAGCCTCTCACTCTAGACTCTACCTTCTCTCTAGGTTTTGATCTAGTAGGAGTGATTTACTCACCTTTGGCCTTTACAAAAAGGTTGTTGATCGTCGAGGGCTTCATTTTAATCTGAAAATCTCGGGTTTTGGAGCACGTTGGGTTTTGTCGTCTTCTCCTTTGGGACTCCGAATTTGAGGTAGGGATAACCTACTCCTCTCTATGGGTTTTGTCTTTAAATTTTGGTATTTTGAGATGTTGGGCTTGGTTTGGTAATTTTGTGAAAGTTTGGGGTTTTATTCATAATAAACCTAGATGCATGTTTGGCATAGAAAAATGGAATGATTGTTGAATCATTGATGAAAATGGGACCTAAGGGTTGAAATGGTAATTATGAAAAATGGCCTAATTACATTGTTTAATTAATTGGGATAATTAATTGGTGAGAAATGAGGAAATGAAATGTTGATTGAATATCCATTTGTGCATTTATTTTCTGTTTTAGAAATAACTGCTTTGGGCTATCGGTGGAGGATAGTCGAGATTGTTGTAGACAATGCATGATGATTAGGTAAACGGAAACTAATCAATGGAATGTGTCATGGAACTTGACGGTTGATAGAATACATTAATTATGTGTATTGTGTGATTGTATATAGAACCAATGTGTTTATATACGTTATGTGTAGAGGAGGAGATAGGGGATGTACTCCGCGGTTTAGGGGAAGATAGGGGATGTACCTCTAAACCGGATAGGTATTGGGAGGAGATAGGGGATGAACTCCGTAGACAGAGCTCATATGCTTGTCTAGAGAAGTGAAGATAGAGCTCATATGCTTATCTTTGTGAAGTGTGGATATAGCTTGTATGCTTATCTGTGGATATTGTTGATATACATATCTGTAGTAGAGTGTGGATACAGCTTGTATGCTTATCTGTGGATATTGTTGATATACATATCTGTTGAGAATGTGGATATAGCTTTTATGCTTATCTGAATGTGAGATATTGTTTTTATACATATCTGTGGAAATGATGATAGAGCTAGCATGCTTATCTGTTGAAAAAGGGAAAATGAAAAGTAATTGGGACTTGTAAGTCGTTGACATAAATATGTAATTTATGTGATTGTATCAGTGTTGACCAACTATCAATTGCTAATGTTTTAGTCATTGTCCATGGTTGGTTTAGTGTATTTCTACTGGGCTGTGGCTCACCCTATATGGGAATATCATTTTCAGGTACAGGAAGCATGCCACCTCCAAGGACATAGCTTGGGAGGCTAGAGGCGGACATAGTGTAGTTGTTTTACTTTTGATGTATTACATGTAACTTCAAGCCAAGGGCTTAATGTGTAAACGAGTTAGTACTCTTTTGATGAAACCAAGTGTTAACTTGGAAAGCTGTAAGCCCGTAGGGCATTTTGTTTTGATGTTAACATGTAATACTTATGTAATGAAACTCAATGAAATAAAGGAATGTGGTTAGTTTATATGTAAATGCTTGTCTTATCTGATGGGTTTAATGTTATTATTTTGAGGGCGTTACAACCTAAACCCTAGGAAACCGGCCGGCCATGATCCTCTCTCCAGGTACTTTACAAAAATGCCCTCTGTTTCCCCCCAGATTTTGTATCCGGGGGGCCAACTTTTGGCGAGAAATTTGAATTCCATTCCCCTCTTTTTTCCCCCCTCTTTTGCCTATATATCTAGGCCCTCCAGCTCCCATTTGAGGGGTTAGAAAGTTTGGTTTAAGCCTCCTACATTGTATCTCTCTCTCTCTACACTCCAACCCTCAAAACCTCTCAAATCCTACATCCATTCTACTCCATCTCCAAGCCAACCAATACACACTCCATTCCAGAAGCTTCAAGGCTATTTCCAGAGGTCAAGGGCTCCCAAACCTGGTCCAAGAGTTGTTGAAACATTGGTCTTCAAGGGTAAGTCTTCTATCCCTCTCTTTGGCCCTATTTTTGTTCAATATATTAGCTGCTCTTTCTTGCATATTTGGGCTCCGACCCTAACTTAAAATAGCATTATTTTGAGTTCCTTTTCATGTTTGTTTAAGGGCCTCTCCCTGTTTGAGGCTTCCTTTTTACACTTGCTTCTTTACCTCTCTTGTATGCCTCTTTCTTGCATAGTATTTTAGGCCTATTTGTAAACTGTTTTGAGCTTGATTATAAACTGTAAAGTGGCTTATTTTGAGCCCTTATTCAATATTTTTGAAGGGCTCTTCACTATTTGAGACTTTCTTTTATCACTTGCCTCTTTATCCCTCTTTCGGCCTTATTTTTGCATGTTTTGTTAGCCCCTTGTGATTGTATTTTTGGGCTCTGGTCCAAACTGTAAATAGCCTTATTTTGACCCCCTCTTCATGTTTTATTAAGGGACTTTTGCTTTTTGAATCTCTCTTTTTGCTCTTTGTGTTTAAACCTCTTTTTAGGCCTTATTTTGCATAGTATTTTAAGCTTGCATGTGCACTGTTTTGGGTTTGGTCACTAACTGTAAAATACCATTTTTTGGGCCCCTCTTCAACTTTGTTGAAGGGCCCTCCTCTGTTTGAGGCCAGAAACCATCGCTTGCTTCTTTGTCTCCCTTTTGGCCCATTTCTTGCACAATTGTTTAGCCATGCTTGTGTTTGTTTTCGTGGCTTGTTATAAACTGTAAAGTGCTTCATTTTGAGCCCCTCTTCAAATTTGTTGAAGGGATCTTAGCCATTTAGGGCCAGAAGATGCTACTTTCTTCATTATCTCTCTTTTGGGGCCATTTTTGCATGTTAACTTAGCCCTATTTGTGTTCACTTTTTGGCCTTTCTTAAAACTGTAAATATGCTTGTTTTGGGACAGTCTTGATTCTATCTTCACACTTCATGTTCGAATAATGCATGCTTTGCATAGCCATAGGTCATTCCATGTACCTAATTTCATGTTTCGGGTCTCATTCCATGTATCGAGTGCCATGTTTCCATGTTCTGGGGCCGTTTTGCATCATATTTTGCTACTGAAATTTGCATGCTAGTATGCCATATTCCATGCCTTGCCATGTCTTGTTAGAGAGGCATTTGGTGCCTTAGGGTCGATCCTCGGTTCGCGTGCACGTGGGCACGCATTTCGAGTCGTCTCATTTTCATTGTATGGCCTCCTATGTGAGTGCGGCTGAGGTCCACTCACGTTGGTGTAAGCCCATATTGCATTGTGTATGCCATTTCATTTCATAGCATTACGTATATTAGGTTCTATGTTAGCGCATTGTGTATGCCATGTTACCTCGTGCATCGTGTATGCCATTTCATTTCATAGCATTGCATATGCTAGATTGTATGTTAGAATTGCATTCATGCATGTCATGCATATTGTATTGTGTTTGGGATAGGAGTTAGCCCGAGCACGGGAAACGAGGGACGTTTCGTACTCCGAGTGACGGAACGTGTTTCAATTCCCGATCACCGACACTCCGGATTATCCATGATAGAGTTTAGGTCTTGTTGTGTTTATATGTGCATTCATTTCATATTGAGTCGTGCAATTCGACTCCTCGGCCATTATGCATCGATATGCGTGATTGGTGGCACGAGGACCAAGGACTACACTCCCTGAAGAGTAGCCATGCATACATATGTGAAAATACTTTGCCATGGCCCTTTGTTGCTCTCTGTTGCAGCAAATCAGAAATCGACAGCCTTCCGGAGCTTGGCACGCATTCCAAGAACAATTGCAAACAGAGGCAAACCGGGGCATCGCAATGAATTTTCGCACAAGGCAACCCGAGCATGCATCATTCATCATCCGGAGCAGATTTGAGGCAGTCCCTGGCTTGCATGCCAATTTATTGCTTTCCTAATTTAATTTGTTAATTAATTAGGGTTTTGTACATATTTGGACTGTAATTATTCATTTGGGACTGTATATTATTTATTCAGACCCTCTGCGCGAGGGCAATGTTGTAATAAGTGTGCGTGTGTGTGATGTATGTCTTCCAACCCCACGTCTTTCTCCCTTTCATTTACCCGCTTATGATGGTTAGATTAGGGCATGTTTCAATTAGCATACAGTATGATAGCATGTTTGCATTCATTCATCTGTTTTGCATGCACCGGGCTCGGCGCATCATACTAACTGCATTGTATTTTCAATTCCAAGTTGAATACATGTTAGCTGTAGCATTTCATATGCCATGTTTAGAATAGCCGAGCCTGCTATAGTTGCATTTTTGCATGTGTTGCATTAGGAATTTCCGTATAATTAGGATCATGCATGGATTTCTAATTAGCTTCTGTTTTGGCTTGGAGTACTCAGTAAGTTTTATGCTTTAGCATCCTTGCATGCGTGTGAGTGACTGCCATGAATAGCATGCTTACCATGAGGCTATATGCTTATGTGATATAACTGCCTGAATGCCTGTGGGTGAAGGTTGGGTTATTTGAATTGGAACAATTCATCAAATGTGTGTTTTAAGCCCACTAGATAGTGGCAAAATCATGTTTTTCTAAGCCCACCTGAGGGTGGCAAATCCACGTCTTAACCTACTTGCGAGTAGTACCATCAAACCATTTTCAAACAAACAAACATGAAATGTTTTGTTCCAATTCAGGCGATCCAGTCTATACTTGTATGTTGTGCGCATCACATAGTAAATCTAGGCTAATAACTGGAATAAGAACGCATAATGTTTTCAAAAATAGATATCATGGTTAGTAGAGGCCGATCTTTGATCGGGCGAGTGGGGGTGCTCACGAAGTGACCTTCCCCAATTGTACCCAAGTTCCCGAGCCGAGGCAACTTTGGTGATGACGGACACGTGGCCTTAGGCAAACGAGTCAGGGTTTCCTAAATTTCCCCAAAATAAAATATTTAGGTGGCGACTATGTATCTGGAAAAGCAGTCCATGTTTGGCACTTCTTTCAAAATCTGTTTTCTCAAAACGATTTGCCGAATTTAGACTCTTTGGTTCAGATTTAGAACCGTGACAAATTGAGAGTCCGAACTGTAGTGAGCCCAATATCGAACGAAACGGGGGACTCGTTCCTCCCGGGGCGTTCGGGGACGTCTACAGTTGGATTCGGCCATACGTTATGCCGAGTCCATCGTTCTGAGAATTGTCACATATTAATCCATGATACGTTGATAAGACTTAGAGCGTGTCTATTTTTCTCTTTGAGTCTTCATGATAGGAGGGAAGGCTGTTTTTTGCATCACATTTATCAATTTTGTCCAAACATGCTCGAGACCATCAAGCCATCAATTTGTGTTAATTGATGGTTTTGAATACAAATTTGCTCCTCTTGGGTTTCACATGACAAAGAGGGGCAAAAGGGACAAACAGGTCCTAGAAAGACTCTATCTTTACTGTTCTCACCTTAGAGCACAAAACTTTTTTTTGGCATAAAATTTAGTGCCGGCCGGCACTTTTTGGGTCCTGCCAAAGCTCATTTGGGGCCGGCTGGCTCCCAATGTTTGGTAAGCAGTGAGCTTTTGGCAGAAACAGAGGGCAGCAGCTAAAGGTGAGACAGAGCGATCATGGTGTCTTATGGTTGCTTAGATTACTATTCTCATTAGTATTGTTGTAATTGTTATAAATAATTCTTATTGTTGTAATATCCTTGTTGCAATTATTATTGATATAATGTCTATAAATGCCTCTGTTATAATAAATTAGGTAGTTAGCTTAGTGCCCCCTTAGTAGTCAATTAGCTTAGTAGTTAGCTAGTTTAATTCATTTATTCGAATTTGTAATAATTAGTTAAAAATCGGACATTCGGACACTTATTCGCACCCTCTTGCATGAGGAAAAATATATAATAATGCGTGTATGTCTTCCAAACCCCATTTCTTTCTCCCTTTTATTTACCCGTTTATGATGGTAGCATAGAACATCATGTTTCTTTAGCATTCCCATGTTTGCATACACTCGTCTCACATACATTTGGGTTCGGCTTATCATGATAACCAATGTCAATTTTAACTTCATTGTTTGAATACATGCTTGTATCATATGTCTTGAATTGAATCATATACCATGCTCATAGTTTCTAATCATTTTTCTTTATTTGGTTTGCCTTGGAGTACTAAGTGAGCACTTATTGTTTTTAGCATACTGCATAAGTGTGATTGTTGCCATGCCAAGCATAATACTATGAGGCTAAATGCTTAAGTGATATACTTGTTTGAATGCCGGTGGATGAAGGTTAATTGCTCAAATTGGAATAAATTGATTAATGTACATACAAACTCACATTTTCAAGTGGCGAGTATCAAAAATAATTTTCAAACAAACACAAAACCAAAATATTTCAACTTTTGCAAATTAGTCTATACTTGTATGCATCACATAGTAAATTAGCTAATAATCGGAACAACAGCATATAATGTACATAAAAATCATATCATGATCAGTAGAGGCCAATCTTTGATCGAGTGAGTGGGGTGCTCAATTCATGACCTTCCTCTCTCGTACCTAAGTTCCCGAGCCGAGACACTTTGATGACGACGGATAAGTAGCCTTTGGCACAAGTCACGAGTTTCCTAAATTTTTCAAAAATATTTAGGTGGCGATTCTGTAATTTGACAAAACAGTCTATTTTTGGTATTTGATTCAAACATCGATTTTTCAAAAAGAATTGCCGGATTTGGACTCTTTTTGTGTTTTCATTGTTTCACATTACACTTGTGAAATCAAATTTAGAACCACGGGAGTCCGAACTGTAGAGCTAGTCGTATTCGAAAGGAGCACGAAAGCAAATTACAATTATGTATATACTGTGACGCTCCAAAATTTAAAGACATCATAATAAGATTTAAAACTTAAAATCAATGTTGCCACCAATATTACTAACATCCATTAATTAACAATCCAGAAATTGAAAGTTCTTAAATTACAACTCCAATAAAACTTAAAACTTAGTCTCAGTACATAAAAAAAAAATAACACAAATATAAAAAAGAAAACAGAGAAAAACTAGAAAAAATAAAAAATAAAATAAATAAATAAATAAATAAAAAAACTTAGAAAATGGTTCATGGAACTTGGGCACTCTTCAAGCTAACCAAGGCTGAATGTCGCCTTGCAAGGCCTCTGTGTTTCCTTTGGTTTCTTCGGTACCTGGCATAAAATGCTAGAGCAACAGGAATGCCAATGAGTGACGAGCTCAATAAGATATTGCAACCCGAAAATACCCACCCCGATAATAATACTCACAATTAATGAATAATATGTAGTAAAAGAATAACAAGTAGCATTTAATAATCATAATAGGAATGCTATCAGTTGAAATAATAACAATAGATAATAAGAAAACAATGGCAAACGGAAGCAGTATTTTATCATTAGGAAAATGTCCACTTTTCTTTTTAAATTCTCATAGATTTAGTTTATCAGATAAATTTAAGTAACTTCCCGCGAAGCACTATTTCCACTCAACCGCTAAGCAATGGTCACGGGCAATTCTGACTCCCCCTTAGTCAAATATTCAAATATTACTTGCTGTAACTACCAATGATGCCCATGCACCAGGGTTACATACCCCAAGTCGTGACATCACGGTCTGGCCCAAGGGAACGGTTTATGTTGTGACACCCGCACCACCAACCTTTTATCGCCTACACCGATAAGAGCCGAAATATCTTCCCGTGCCATGTTAGGGTTCACAACTCACTTGTGCAATATTCTAAACTGGGCTTACCCCATCACTTTTAAATTTTAATGTATCATCGGTTCAATTTCGTGTTTCTTTACTTCGTCGAGTTTACATTTTGATGCATGTGGGAGTTTTAGTTTGAAAACTACAGTGACATAATGTTTATATAGCACAACACAATCATGTATGATAACCAAAATAAATATGATACAATGTCTTAGGACTCATCACAAAATTTCTTAAGAATTTACACACTTCTTCTTTCAGCACTGTATGGTCAGAGAAAAAAATATGAAACCCATACCAAACGAAGTTCAACCATTACAATATTTGAACTGGTGCTATTTCATCGAGTTAGGAAAATATTTCGAGAAGAATACCAAAAACGATTTTAAAATGGAGAAATAAATTTTGGAAAAAAACTGGTTTTTCTGGGACAGTGAGTTACATTAACTTCCAGCACAGGTGATCTGTGCTTGAAAAATAAAAAGAAGTCTCAAACAGTGTCAAAAAGAGATATGGTCAGAACAACTTGCTAAGTATTTGAGTTTAGAACATATTTCCAAAAGAGTTTGAAGACTAAAACCCAATGGGAGATGGTCAAATAATTTTTCTTAGAAAACTAGACAGATTCTATCACATTTTGGAAAAATTGATGTTTCTCTCTCAATACTTAATAGAAAAATTATGAAACCAGCAGTATTTGAAAGGTAACTTAAAAATCTAAATTTTCCAATTTGAATCACTTGAAAACTCATTCTGTAGAATAAACGGTGACCTAGTAAAGTCAGCATTGCTGCTGCCTCCAAACAGCAATGATGTTAAAAATATGTTTTGGCCACGAAACGTTGTCAAATAATTTTTTTTTCTCGATACTCTGGCACTATGAAAACATGTTAAACTAACTCCAGTAGTTTCAGATTTTATGAAAGTGTTCTCATTAGTTTGTTTGAGTTTATTCAAAATGGATTAAAAATCTGCTTTGTTGGAAGTTCATTATTTTGTGAAAAAATACACTTTTGTATTCACCATGAATCATACGCAAGACTATAAAAATTATTTCTTATTACTATTTCCATGTGAAACTTTAATCCTTCATATTTACCTTGATTAATGGGAACAGGGAATAGATGGAAATAATATTTATGAAGAGTGAACACAAATTCATAAGCATGCAAGATTATTTCAAACAATAGAGAATATTTGAGCACATAAGAAGATAAAATCAATAGCTAAACCATCTAATCTATGCTTGTAAGAAGAATAAAAATCACATAATCATAAGATTATCATTCTATCAAAATGTATACATGCATTGAATTATTATTGCTATGTGTGTATTAACAATATACACTCTTGCATATTTTTGATACATAGATTCAGTTAAAAAAAATATATCTAAGGAAGGATAGGGGTTGAGTATTCTTACCTCAAGAGTTTTTACAAACAATTCTCAAAACTAGTTTTAAATTGGTAACCACCAAGCACCCTCTATTCTTCCTCTCTTTTTCTTTTCTTTTCTACTCTTCCTCTCTTTTTCTTTTCCTCAGTCGTGGAAATGAAAAAGGAATGAATAGTGCTCTATATATAGGAGCTTCGAGACAATTTTTTTTTTTTTTTTAATTTTTTTTTTCTCTTGGCTTGGAATTATCATCTATATGTATAGGCTTTAGAGTATGCTTTTTTTATGCATGCCTTGGCATGCTTTGACAGCAGCCTCTTGGGAAAAAAGACAATCGAATTCCTCTGTCCAAAACAAATCTAATTTCCTCTTTTTTTGTTTTTGTTTTTGTTTTTGTTTTGTTTTTTGTTTTTTTTTTTTGTATACAAAATAAAAATCAATGAATATATATAACTTAGTCACTAGATGTTTTACTATCTACTATCCTTTGATTAATTTAGTTACTATTTATTTAAGGGGTACTTACGTGTAGGTCCTAATAAGTGGACTTATTGTCTAATAGGTCCTATGAAAAAAATTTATCATAAAAAAAAGTCACTAATTGTAAGTTTTTGTGACAATTTATAAAAATTATAACAAAAAAGTCACTAATTGTCAATTTTTAGCGACGTATACAAAAAATTATCACAAAAAAATTATTTTTAAAGACAATTTTATCAAGACTTATTTTCAATAAGACTTGGTGAGAATTAAGTCCAATTATTAGGACCTATTGGTAGTTTACCCTTTAACTTATTTAGGCCAAGTTTGGGAAGACTAAAAAAGTGCACTTTGTCTTTTTGGACTAAAAAATTGAGGTTGAAAATATGGATGTTTGGGTTAACTTTTTGAATTTTTGTTGAAAAATGTGTAATAAAAAATTGTAAAAATTGATTTGTAGGGAAAAATTTGAATTGAGAGTTGTGCAGCTGTAATTGTTGACTTTTGGTGAATAGTGTTAACTTTTTAACTTTTTGAGTAACTTTTTGACTTTTTGACTTTTTTTGAAGTCCCCAAACTTGGCCTTAGTTTCCACAACTGTATTTAGCTACATAAATTTTATCACAGAAAGATAAATAATTTTATTTAAAAGAATTTAATATTGATATTAATCATGATACCATTAACAATATAATTCGATAATTTAATAATTTAACAATCACTCTTAATTGACAATATGGTTATTAACAAACTTAATTAGTTGTCCAAAAATTCAAATTCTTACATATACAATATCAAGTACTGATGTTTATGTAGTATTTTTGACCAACAACATAACAAAATTTTGTGTAAATTACACAGGGTAGGTTTAAAAAAAATACAAGTCCTACAATTATAACACAATTACATTGAATTCTTTTGAAGTTTAAATTTATATAACACTTATTAACTTCATTTTTATCAATAAAATGAATGGAAAAATGAGAACCAACTTTAAAGTGCATCAGATTCAGGCATTAGCCTGGTGTGTCACTAAAAATAAATAAATCTTCAGAAATTATCTAACATTATATTCCAGGAAAATTCAAACAAGAAGACAAATTTGTTCAAATTGAGTGCCTTGTCAAGGACATTTCAGGAAAACATAAGCATCATTCTAACTATGACCACTAAATTTAAAAAAGTGGAACAGCCCCTCTTAATTGAACAATGACTGGTTAAGTACTCACCGAGAAAAAAAAAAACCTAGTAGTAGAAAAGAGAAGGCAATATGATTCGCAAGAACATTGACAGCCTTGTCCACTGATAATTTGCAGATTCGGAGTACTCTTTAAATTACCGACATCCTCTAATACCATAACGAACTGGAAATGTATGTACTTCGTTGGCATAAATATGAAAACCCAAAGCTATACCAACTGCAATTACGATGACCATCAAAGTCCCCTCCCACTCCTAGCTATAAATATCTGCAACACAGAATAATACATAACTGCTTTAGAAAATTAACTTTGTACTTGAAGGTCAGTAGTATAAAAAAATAGTTAGCACAAACAAGAAGACATTGCAATTTGGGCTTGTTTTGTGCTATTTTATCTACTACAATTACCTGTATTTCAAGCTATGGACATCGATTAATCCCCAGTAATGTGGGTCCTTTGCATATATAATCTACTTTATATTTTTCACGCTTGGGGCACAATGCTTTTGGAGGTCAAGAAATATATTAGATTTAGAGAGAGAGAGAGAGAGAGAGAGAGAGAGAGAGAGAGAGAGAAGGATCATCAATTCATTGGTGATTAGACTACAAGCAACTAAATCTTAGAGCATTCACTTACTCACAACAGACGCATGTGTGCGCTCACACACACACACACACAATCATATGTATGAACTCAACTCAGAAGTCCGTCTCAATTACTTGGGGTCAGCTACATGGATTCATTTCACCCAGTTGGTTCTATACATGGTCATATCTTCAATCAAATTTAAAATAGTCATGTTGTTTCCTATTACATCAACCCAAGTTCACATAGGTCTTCCTCTATTTCTTTTACCACCCTCCACATGGATCATATCACTATAGGTGTGTGAATTGTCCATGACTATATTATCTAAAATGATTTTCCCTCAATTTATTTAATTAGTGTCATTTTTAACTTACTTATTAATAGATTCATTTTATATTTAATTTTCCTTGTAACATTGCTAATCCATCTCAACATTTTCATTTCAGCTGCACTCATTCCATCTTACATTATTTGTTAAACGTCCAACATTCAATATATACAATATAGCAGGTCCATAGCAATCTTATACAAATTTTCGTTCAACTTAAAAGGAACCTATGATCACATGACACTCTGATGCACTCCATTTCATTCATCCTATCCTAGTTTTATGGCCTCATCCTCAATTTCTCAATCATTATGAATAATTGACCCATCAAGTTTTGCTCTACATCTTTACCTTCATCCTTTCTTCTAGTTTTACTGAAGTTACACTACATATATTTGTATTACTTCTACCTAATCTAAACCCTTCAGTTTATAAAGCATCTCTCCACAATTCTGGCTTAAAGTTACTCTTCTTGCTTTGTCAACTAAAACTATATCATCTACATACAAATAATACACACTAAGGAATATTCTCTTGAATGTTCCTAGTACATTCACTCATAATAACTAAAGGTAAAGACATAGTGTTGATTCTTGAAGTAAAATTATAGTTATTGGAAACTCACTTGTTTCTCTTCCACCTCTTCTCACACTGGTCACAGTTCCATCTTACATATTTTTAATTCAATCAATATATCTAACTGATGCTCATTTCTTTTCCAAAACTCTCTGCATTATCTCTCTAAAAATATCATCATATGTTTTTTTTTTTTTGAAAGACAATACATACCATATAACGCTATATCTGGTTGGAGAATTTGAAAAGGGATTTGAAAAGGAAAAGAGAAAAGACATGTAAAATGTAAATAAAATATACTTCCATTTCACCTAATTTCACACACTTTTTCTTTTTTCATTTTTAGATCCCTCTCCAAATCCTCCAGCCAAACACAACGTTAAAGGTCTTTAGATTTCTTCCTATATTTTTCGGTCAGTCGCCTAAGTAGAACAAAAGCCGTCATATTAATTCTCTGAGACATAAAACTACATTGATTTTCTGAACTGCCATCTCATCTTTTAACCTCTCAATTACTCTCTCCCAAAGTTTCATTGTGTGACTCATGTTTAAAGCTAAAATAATTATTGTAGTTTTGAATATCACCTTAGCTCTTGGAACTAATGTACTTTTACTGCATTCATCATGCAATTTCTTAGAATTGAAGATCTTGTTAAACAAATTAGTCAACCAAACTGGTTACCTATAAACTTCAGTGGGAATTTCATCTAGTCCTGTGAAAGAATTTAGGGGTCCTTACGTGTAGGTCCTAATAAGTAGACTTATTGTCTAATAGGTCCTATGAGAAAAATTTGTCATAAAAAAACGTCACTAATTGTAAGTTTCAGCGACAATTTATAACAATCATGATAAAAAAAAGTCGTTAATTGTCAATTTTTAGCGACATATATAAAAAATTGTCACAAAAAAATTATTTTTAGCGACAATTTTATCAAGATTTATTTTCAATAGAACTTTATGAGAATTAAGTCCAACTATTAGGACCTATTGGTAGTTTACCCAAGAAGGAATTTATAATTAACATTACTATTAGAGTTATCAAGCTCTCCTAAACTCAAGCTTCTTGAGTTTAATTTCATTTTCTTTAATTAACACCCCCTTGTCTCCACCCATAATACACCCAATACACAATTATATATATCTTCCAACTTTAATCAAACCATAAAAAAATGTATAATGATGAAAAAGTTGCAACTCGGTAAATGATATGAATGATATACAACCCAGCAAATGATATGGCATCAAAATTTCCACTTTAACCAAACCAGCAAATGAAAAAAATGAAGAAAAGAGAAAAGGAATGAACAGTACTCAAAGAAGCAAATTCATACTGGCAGCATACAAGTTGAAAATTAATCTCTGTAGATGTGAACCAAATTCAACCATGACCATTAGGTGCAACATACATGTCATTACACAGGCAAGTGAAGCAACATATTCAACCAACAGCTAGTACTTGGCATTCATCGTTACAAGTTAGATGTAAAGATTTCACCAAAAGTTATTCTTCCACTGCATGTGAAAGTGAACCATACAAACAACAAACACCCTCTGATAAAATTTCCTAAATAAAGATGCAAACATAAGATTCTCACTGTGTGCCACAAAAGAGCTCCTATAAAAGGCAAATGGAGGGAAACCTATCTCTCCCTACCACGGCCTTGACATAAATTTCCCATCTTGCATACAACGCCTAGTGGAAGGGCAGTAAACACAACAGGTTAAGATCATCATCACCTTTCACAAGTTGCATAGAACCCTAATCCCTAGCTGTCTGATACAACTAAAACAATTATTGTTCGACACTAAAAATTTAATGAATCAGGAAGAACTAGAAGCCTGGGCGTGGAAATCATCACAAGTATTATAACATCTTTTTGAACCCAGCTCACAAGTGCTCATTAATATACTACAACATAATCTCCAGCTGAGCCAGATGAACAAGCAGTCAGTAATTTGGACACAAATCTAAAAGGACCTGAATTTAAAATTATGAGGATAATCCTCCTAAGTCATACATGTAAAGAGAGAGAGATCCAGTACAAACCCTCTACGCATGTTGACGTTTCACTTTACTTCCAGCCAATGCTGATAGTATTACACAGTTTATATAGAAAAAAGGGGGAAATTGGATTTAGCCAAACTTTCAATAACAACAGCATAAAAGAAACTAATATTACTATCAAAAGCTTATATCTCATCACAGTAATACTCTGTTCTACAAGTAAAAAAGACATTTTCTTATCATTAGTTCAACATCTAAACACCATTATAGTCTGTATCTACACAAATATACACAATTACTTAGCAATGTAACAGTTCTTGAGACACCAATTAAACACTTTAAATTCCTAAACCATGTGGACATTCACCCAAAAGAAAACGCTCTTAGTCATCAAGATGAAAACTTCATGCATTATTTTCATTAAATTGAGTTACTGATTCAACAATTTTATCCACCTTTTTTTTTTCCCTGTAGCGTGTTTTTAATCTAAGCAAAATGATACTGAAAACCACCAATTAACATCAAAATTGATCACAATAATGATTGTTTAATTTGGAAGCAAGAGATCTCTCACCATTCGAACCCGACCGCTTGGCTTGCTTAATCTTCTCAAGCTGAACCTGAGTGTCCATGAACAGCTGCATCCTCTGAACCTCCAAATCTTTAGCGAATTGCATCCTCTGCTTCTCCAATTCAATCATCTGCCTCTGCTTCTCCCCTTCAATCCTCTCATACATCTCTCCTAACTTCTCAATCGCCCTAGCCAGCCGCCTCATTCCTTCCGCCTCCCCATTCCTCCGCCCTCCGGTCTCCTCGCTAGACCCCAAATCCTCCGATCTATCCTCCTCCTCCTCCTCAGCCGCCGCCGCCGCAGCAACAGCCGAGTAATTCCTCCTAAAGTACGAATCATCCACCGCCGGAGACGGCCGTTTCTGCGGAAGCACCACCGGCTGCACCACCATACCCCCCGGCGGCTTCCGGCACGCCAAAGGAACAGCCAACGGCGGCGGAAGCGGAATCGGAATCGGAGCCTTTTTGGCCGCGGTGACTGCAGATCCGATCAAGCAATCGAGGCGGGAAAAGAAGGACCACGAGCTGGTGACCGATCCGTTGGATTCAGAAACCCTAGCTTTCTCGACCTTATACTTTTTCTTGAGAGTGTCGATGCGGTTCTTGCACTGAACGTCGGTGCGGCGGGCCTTCTTGGTGTGGCCGTGGCGGAGATTGACGGCGTCGGCCACCTCCTGCCAGTCCTTCTGACGGAGGTTGCCGCGGTTGAGCTCGAGATAGCGGCGGCCCCAAGCGTCGACGAGAGTGGATGTTGCTTCCTCGCTCCAGCAGTCTTCGCGGAAAGGTAATGGCCGGGAGGGCGGTGGTTGGGGGGTTGAGAATTGTAATTCAGCCATCGGAGATGGTGGTG
Source organism: Camellia sinensis (assembly GCF_055761805.1). Taxonomy (NCBI): domain Eukaryota; kingdom Viridiplantae; phylum Streptophyta; class Magnoliopsida; order Ericales; family Theaceae; genus Camellia; species Camellia sinensis. The sequence goes on along the minus strand of NC_138969.1, from coordinate 36,100,636 downwards.
GTAGTGGTGGTGAGAAAAGGGAGAAGAAGAGAGAGAAGGAAGGGGAAAGGAGCGGCGATGAGACGCCGGTTGACGAGAGAGAAGCGTGAGGGACATGATGTGTGGGGGGGGGGGGGGTGTAGGTGGGTGGGGGTATTGAGAGAAGTGTACGGAGAGAGATGGGGTGACTGACTCGGTGAGGTCGCCGGGGCCAGAGAGAGAGAGAGATAGTGAGAGAGGGTCGCGACGAAAACGCCAAGGATGGGTTGCGTCAGAGGGACTAGGGGCTAGGGACAGTTGGACCTGGTTTGGTTTGATTTGATTTGGTTGGGCCTGGGTTTGGTTTGGTTTTTTTTTTTTTTCAACATATGGTTATGTTTCCTTCGGTTAGGTATGTTGGCTTTATCTAAGAAGTTAGTTATTTTAAGCGCTTGTTTGGTAAGTTTAAAATAATTAAAAAAATTAAAAAATTATACAAAAAGTAAAAATGTTATTATTATTCACAAATAAAAAATATTAAAAAAATATTTTATATATTTTTATAATAGAAAAGTTTGATGACTGTTGTCAGTTGCACTTGTGAAGTAAGAAGACCATTATATACTTTTTTTGGCCAAAAAAGTATAATTACATATGTAAAGCTATAAAGTTTGATGGTAATGTTGGGCCCTTAAAGGCCCACTAAGGGTTCCGTTTTGATAATCTGAACCGTTCAATATGTAGAACTCGTCGAGTAATATATGTTTGTAAAAAATCACGTTGATCGAGTATCGTTAACTATATGATCAAATCAGTTTTGTATAAACAAAACGGATGGTGTGATAGTTAACTGTTGAAAAAAATTAATCCGATCATATAGCTATCGATATCCGATCAATGTGATTTTTTACAAACATATAATACTCGACGAGTTGTAAATATTGAACGGTTCAGATTATTAAAATGGGACCCATGGTGGCCCACACGGACTGACCATCACTGTCTAAATACTTTGTCCCGAAGAAGGCAATTATTTGCTGGGTAAGACATGCTGGGGCTGCAGGGCAGCCATACAACCACTCAACTTTCTTCTACTATACACTTTATTTATACAATTTTAATTATACATTTTTTCGTAAAAAAATAAAAAATTAACCCAAACATCTATCTTTTTTTTCTTAACTTTTTAGTTCAAAAAGATAAAAAGTGCACTTATTTAGGACCAAGGTTCTAAATATCGGCCGGTACGTGCCGTACCGGCCGGTTCGTAACGGAAAATGAGAGTGCCGAGTCGGATACTCACCGATATACCGGTGAGAACGAATTTCACGTCCGTAGCGGCCGATTCCCGACACGTATCGATACGTGAGCGTTCCAGTTCCGATATAGTCCGATTCGGCTGAAAAACGAGCAAAGCATATGGAAAAATAATTGAGGAAAGCAAGCCACATGGAAAAGCAAATCACCTGGAGAAGCAAATCACCTGGAGAAGCATCGAATCGGACCAAACCTCAAACCCAAATCCAACCCAATCGGACCAAACTCAACTCGGACCAAACTCAACTCAACTTCCCAAAGTTTTCCCTCAATCGGACCAAACTCAACTCCCCAATCAAACCCAAATCCATCTCCTAGGGGCATCGATCTTGTAAAGTGTTGCAAGGAGAAACATCGAATCGAACCCAAACCATCACCGATTTCAAGCTTCTTCATTGAAGGTTTTTTTCTCATGCTCTGTTTACATTTGTTTCGTGCTCTGTTTTTTGTTTTTTGCTTTGGCTGAACAATTCTTCAAATGGTTTTGCTTCTGTTGGGTTTGTTTATATTATATTATGTAATATTATATTATTTTATGGTTCTGCTTCTTCAAGTGGTTTTGCTTCTATCTGGTTTGCTTCTGTTCGGTTTGTTTATGTTAGATTATGTTATTTTTTTTCTTCTTCAAATGGTTTGTTTATATTATATTATATTATTCTTTTCTTTTCTCTATGGTTATTTTTTTATTTATATTATGGTATGGGATGGTTTTGCTTGGTAAGTTGCATTTGGTTTGTTTATAATTTATTTATTTTTCTAGTTAGTTGTTTATAATGTTTATAATTTGTTTGCTTGGTAAGTTGTGTTTGGTTATTTTTTTATTTATATTATGGTATGGGATGGTTTTTTTCTTGATTTTTTTTAAATAACCAAACTATATATAATAAAATATTAATAATACAAATAAAAAAATTTAACAGCTTTTGTTTGCTTGATGGGGGATGAGACTAGAGTCACCCTGATTATTGATTGAAAGTGCATTAAAATAGATCAAAAAAACAAATAAATAAAATAAATTAGTTAATTAAGGCTAAAATAAATACATATCATTTAGTTGAAAATGAGTCAAAAGTGCCTTTACATATCAAAATTTTGATTAAAATGTGATAAATTAAGGCTAAAAGAGTGAAAAAATACATAAAATTGAGTTTTAGAGGGATTGTTAATGATTTTTGAAATTTCACAGCCTCGACGCCCGATACCTGATACGTATCGGTCGATACTGTAGCAGCCCTCACCTTACTCTTGTCATACTTGCATACATCATGCATGATCTTGCCTTGTTATGCTATTTTGCTAGTTTTGCCTTGCCTCGTTTTGGCTAAGTATTGCTTGCATGATTTTGTTCTTTGCTCGGCGTGTAGCCGAGGTCATCTTGAGATTTGACCAACCCTGAACCTTTGTACTTTGAAATATTGTGGAACCGCTTGGTTGATACCATCTTCACCTCGGGCATGTTGCCGAGATGTTCTGCACTTAGTGAACCTTGTCCGCAGGCAGGTATGGCCTAGGCCGAGATGTGGCACACCCCGGCCAAGGTGTAGCACAGCTTAGTCAAGTGTCGTCCTCCCTAGCCGATGTCCTTGTTGTCCTGTTGCCGAAGCTTTGACTTTAGCCGATGTCATTACTTGCCGATGTGCTTTGCCCTAGCTTGCCGCATACGCTTTGTCAGAGACTTGTCTTATCTATCAATCACCTTTTTGAGTTGGGCCAACCCGGTAGCACCACGTGCCCGAGCTGATTGTTAAGACAGCCGGCAGGCCTAGAAACAAATCATTTCTTTGTCTCAAATCTTTGCCTTAGAGAGAGAAGCTCTAGGGAGAAGGAAGAGAAGTTCTTGAGTGAGAGTAAGTCTTCCAAGCTTGATCTTCGTGGTTTGATCCGTTGGATCCGAGTTTTGAGGTAAGAACCTTGATCTACTTTGATTGTTGATATTGATCATCTAGCTGCATTGCATGATCGGATCTGTTTTGCATGTTATGCATCGATTTGAAGTTGGTTTCGGAAGAAAAAGATAGTGTTCATGTGTTTTGAAGAAAAGTCTTGTTTTGATCCAAAAGTTGGAACCGAAACCATGTTTTTGTGTTTGTTCTTGCATGACCTTCTTGTATGGGTACCCAGGTCCATGTTTTGAACTCTTGGCTTGAAAACTCAGATTTTTGTAACAAGTTGTGAACTTGCATCCATCTTCCAAACGATCTTGTTCTTCATATTCTTCAAAGGGAAACCCAGGTTTTCCCGGCTTTGTTTTGATGAAGCCCTCGGGACCACACCTCAGCAAGGATGTGTGGGACCTCGGCAAAGGCCTGGTTGGTACCCAGTGTGTTTTCATGAGACGGGAGCAATGTTTAAACTCCCAGCATGTGTTGCTTTGTTATTTACGTGGATCTGATAAGAATGCCGAGATCATTCGCATATGCATATAAGGCTTGTTTTGAGAATATGATTTGCCATGTGATTGTAGGACCTTGATCCTTGCTTTGAGCCTACACCTGAAGAACTAGGTGAGTGGTGCTTTTAATAAAGCTATGTTACACTGTTTTGATAAGTCTTGCTTTGCTTGTTTTGATGAAAATATTTGCTAAGCATGAATGAATAGCCCTGTTTTGATGTATCAAGTATAAGCCTTGTTATGATGTCATCCTTGAAAAGTCCCTTGTACTGGAGGACTCTAAACTTTCGCAGTACCAAGTACAAAAGTCCCTCGTGCTGGAGGACTCTAAACTTTCGCAGCACTAAGTATAAAAGGATACGGTCCTTTCTTGGGAGCACTATAATGTTAAATCGGGCTACGGGCCTAAGTAACACAAGTGCCATAATGTTAAATCGGGCTACGGGCCTAAGTAACACCAGATCATCGTGTTAAAAGGAGCTACGGGCTTAAGTAACACAAGTCCCTTGCGCTGGAGGACTATAAACTTTCGCAGTACCTTTGACTCAACGATTACGGATCGTACAGTCCTTGTTTTGCCACTGGCGATTTACCGCGTGGATTTGCTTGTTTTGATAAGCTTGATTTATGTTTTGCCGATGTAAGTAAGCATCCCTTGAGACTTGTGAGATTTGATTGATGAATACGGTTCATCCCTTGTTTTGCCGATGTAAGTAAGCATCCCTTGAGACTTGTGAGATTTGATTGATGAATACGGTTCATCCCTTGTTTGATAGAGTTTGATGTGTTTTGCTCTGGAGGAATCTCGGCTAATATCTGTATAGTTTTGGCGTGTTGTTTTGAAAGAATTCGGCTATATTCATGCAAAAACCTTTATTACTAGTACCATTCACTGAGTATCCAAGCTCACCCTCTCTATATATATGTAGGTGATGAGCAGGACGTCGGCGACGCCTAGAATGTGTTTTGAAAGCTTGTTTTGGATCCATGATTATGTCGGCGTTATTTTGTATTCACGTTGGCAATTCTTGAAAATTATGCTTCTTGGCTTGTACTCACTGTATTTTGTATATGTCGGCTCGAGAAGCCTTTTGATCAAGATGTAACACATATTTTGCTTTTGTTGTATTCAAGTTTGTCAAGATGTATGCCATTACATTGGATCTATGCACTGCTCTTATGGACCACTTGTATTTTTGATTTATTGCTTCCGCATTTGAGAGCCCCGTTTATTATACTCTGATCTTGTTAAACTTTTGGAAGTTGGCCTTCGATAATTACGGATTACTGGCCATCACGGCACCAAACTACTAAGGGCGGTTTGGGGTCGTGACAGATACTCCCGATACCGATACTCCGCGATCGATACCGTTACGTTACCCGATACCGCGATTTAGAACTATGTTTAGGACACTCCTCCAAACAACCCTAAGATTCGTTTGGTATAATTTTATTAAGTTGATTTTTTGATTTTTTTAACTTGAATTTTTTTTGTTTATTTAATTTTCTTATTTGACTTTTTTAATTTTTTGAATTTGGAATGACAATTTTTTTTTGTTGCCTTTTTGATTTTTTTCACTTTTTTTTGTCCATCTATAATTATTTAGCCCCAAATTCATTGCTAAACCGGGGCTTAGTAAGGATTCGTTTGGAAAGAAGGGTTGGGTTGGATTTGGGACTATTTTAATCATAAAAAGATAAAATAAATTTTTTAGCCTAATAAAATAAAACATTACATCAAATCCATAATTATTAGAAAATTTTATTTCCACACACTTATTTAGCTCAATGTACACATTTAATGAATTATTATTTTAATGACAATTATATCCGTAAAATGATCATAATGGACATCCACCAATACCTATAATATTATATCAAAATATTCTCTATACACCTCTTTTAAAAACAAAACAAATTCTCAATGTACATTTTTGAGTAAAAAAAAATTAAACCCTAATTTCTCCATTGTTCTTTCATTATTTCTTACTTTACTTATTACACACTCTATACCCCTCTACATAAACATTTGAAATTATCATCAACTACTATATAAAACTTGCTTTCATTTTTGTGTTACAATGCTAAAAACAATACTGAAAATATGAAAATAGAGTCATTGAAGTACAATTTCTAGTTTAAAAAAAACCATTTTTCTAATTACATATATTAGTCATATCTCTGTGTTAATTTTAATTGTTGAGGTTTCATCTTCATTTTCATTGATTGAACAGGGCCCAAAAGAAGCTCGCTGATGTTGCTGACACGACCTCTTCTCTTCTTCTTTTTCTTTCCTCCATGTCGTCGCGATCCCTCTCTCGGTGCTGCCATCGCAACCCCCCATGACAACCAATCCCTGTTGTTTTCTTAACTTAATAAACCACTCTTCTGTTTGTCATTTATTTTTTTCTATGCTTCTGTAGGTGTTGATTTCTGACCACACAACCAAACGGGAAACTCAGCTGGAGAGCACTGCCAGAATAAATTAAGCCCAAACAACTTATTACAGAAAGATAAGAATCCGACGATGGTTCGTCCACCCGAGGGTGCTCCGATGATCAAGTTAGTAATCAATATCTCTCAAAGATAGCAAATTGTGCTTAAACTCACAAGAAAGAACTTACTGCTCACAGTATATCACACGAACCTGAGGCCCATAGGAGTGTCCTGCTTTTATAGCTAACACTGACCTGATCCCTGTAGAAGTCTCACTTTAGTGGACTTAGGCTCAATGCTCCTCCTGGCCTCTCAACTAGATAGGGATAAACTCCCTAAGAGCTTTATCTTTATCCAGACTCAAATCCTACCATGTTCTAGGACTCTTGTCCCTTATCCGCTCATCTCGGATTCCTGCATCTCCGCAAATAATCTCAGCCTTGCCGAGATCACCTTGGCATCAAGACCAGGCCACGTGGCACTCAGCTGAATCTTCGGCGTCACCTTGGTCACATGCTATCATTCACAAAATATGTCCCCACAACTGTCCCTAGATTCTATTATCTTGGCAATCTAAGGTGTTATTCCAGGTAAGCAACCCAAAAAGAGGGATGAATTGGGTTATTAAAAAATTTTACAATATTAAAATTTATAAACACAATACTCATAATTTTAACAAATAAAAAATATAATAATAATTGTCAATATAAAAGTAAGAGAGATAAGGAGAGAAAATCAAATACTGAGATTTATAGTGGTTCGGCACGCCAGACCTACGTCCACTCCCTAAGGAACCTCCTTGAGAATTTCTTTACTATCAAAATGAATTAATACACTACCAAGTTTTCACCAAGCTTGTGGATTTTGCACAGGACTTACTCTTATCTATTAAGCCTCACTCAACAATAAATGTCTTACTCTTACAGAAAATCTCTCACAAAAATAATGAATAAAAATAAGAGGTACTTAAACCCTCTTTTACAATAATTCTCTCACAAAGACTAGATATGACAATGTAAGAACAAAGGCTACACTTAGATCTGAAAGTGAAAGAGCAGAATACAATATACTCAAAATTTTGGAGCACACAGAAATTTTTTTTCTCTTCAAGTTCTTAATTTTTCTCCACACACAAAACTTCTATTTATACCCAAAAATATACCCGTTGAAAGTAGGATGCTTCTTGCTGATATCATGGATTACATGAGCACACTGTAGACACCCCATTTTTGACCGACCTTAAGACTCAGACGTCACTGATTGAGCGCTTGGTGATGTTGCATAATGTGCTCGTTCAGAAGTTTCAGAGTTGCGGCCGTGAGCCCTGCCTCCGGACTTCCGAACCCTCTTTTGTGCTTTGCCTCGGTTTGCGAACCAGGCTCGGTTTTCTTTGTTTCTTTTCCTGAGGGGAGGGAGAGGTCCCGTAGACCATCTCTTAATGCCCGTGGGCTACATTTGTTGGCCGTAGGCCATTTTTCCCATTTCGGAGTCCGATTTCCGGTTTCCGATTTTTCGGGATCGTTGGCCGTATGCCTCGGTTCGGGACCGCCTAACCATCTCCGTTTGCTCTGATTTTTGGCATACTTCCTATTTTCTCCCTTTTGAGGGACACTGGGGTCTGAGAAACCCACTTCGTGGCCGAATGCCACTTTCGGTGCTTAACAGCCCATTTTCGGGACCTCGAACTGCGCGTTTTGGTCCCTGAGCATTCATTTTGCACCGGTTTTCGTTCATTTTTGGCAGGTACCTCTGTTTTATCACCGGGGAGGTCACTGAAGGGTGAAAAGCCAGTAATTGTTGCAGCAACTAGTTATACATCCTCCGACGCCCTCCGGCGCCCGTTTTTCGCACTTCCGGGCTAATGTTGAACACCCTGGGGCCATCTTCTTGAACTTTCAACCACATATTTGTGATGTACACACTTGGGAGGACCCTAAAAGTTGGTGGCCGGCCAGTAATTCCATTTGACCCTTTTGAACCCCTCCTTCCGGGCTAATGTTGAACACCTTGGACCCACTTTCTTGAACTCCAAACCACATATTTGTGATGTACACACATAGGAGGACACCATCATGTGGTGGCCGACCACTAAATCTGCTTGACCCTTTTGACCCCTAGCCGGCCGGCTAGGGGGTGTGGCCGGCCGGCCACCTGAAGCAAAAGTAACTGGCCGGCCGAGATCCTTGCACTGTTCACTTTACAGCTGTAGAGCTTTATCCCCCAGAAAATATCAATATCCGGGGGATATTTTGTGAGGGAAAGTTGCCCTCCTTTTCCCCCACCTTTACACCCCCTTTTTTGCCCTTATAACCAGCAAGCCATATCATATGTGAGGGTTAGAAAAAATGGTCTTCAAGCTTCCATAGACAAATCCCTCTCTATCCCTCTCATTTCCTAAAAACCTTCCAAGTCCCTAATCACCATTTCTTCTACACCACCAAGCTCTACCATCACCACTTCATTTCCAGCAACAAGGAGGGCTTCTCAAAGGCTAAAGGAGCTGCAAATTGGTCCAAGAAGCAACAAAAGCTTTAGTCTTCAAGGGTGAGTGACATTTCTACTCTTTTGACCCTTTTTCTTGATCCATTTGTAAGCCCTATATGATTTTTGTTTCAAGCTCCGGCCCTAACTTAAAGTGGTCCTCTTTTGAGCTCATCTTCACTTTTCATTAAGGGCTCAACCCTGTTTGAGCCCTCCATGATGCACTTGCTTCATTGATCCTCTTATATGTCATAATCTTGCATGATATTTTTGGCCCATGAGTAATCTGTTTTTGAGCATGTTGTAAACTGATATTAGGCTTATTTTGAGCCCCTCTTCAACATTGAAGAAGGGCTCAACACCATTTGGGACTTCCATGTTGTACTCACCTTTATACTCCCCTTTTGGTCCCATTTTTGCATGCAATGGCAGCCTACCATGCTTTTGTTTTTGGCCATTTTACAGTTCTGAAAAAGTGCTTATTTTGGTCAATTCTTCATGTTTCATTTAGGTCCCTTCATGGTTTGGGACCTCCATATGCCACTTCATGTTATATCTCTCTTTTATTCCCCATTCTTGCATGTTTAGTTAGCCTATCATGCTTTTGTTTTTGGCTATTTTACAGTTCTGGAAATAGTCCTATTTTGGCCCATTCTACATGTTTTATTAAGGGTCTTTGGCTGTTTGGTGAATATTTTGCATACCTCATGTTATAGCCACTTTTGAGCCTCATTTTGCATCGCATTTCTATCATGTTTGTATACTAATTTTGAGGCTGCCATAAACTGTAAATGTGCATATTTTTGGTCCCTCTTCAGTGTTGTAGAAGGGAATTTTTCAGTTTGGATTTTTCTTATATCACTTGCTTCATTACCCCTCTCTTGGCCCCTATTATTGCATGCCATTTTTGCCCTACCTATGCTTGCTGTTTGGCCATGTTTATAACTGTGAAAATCCCTTTTTTGGGACTGCCTAGCTTCTGTCTTTGCATTACATGTCCATATTGTGCATGCTTGGCATAGCTATAGGCCATTTCGGGACAATTCCATGCATTTAGTGTCATTTCGCCTCATTTCGGGACTGTTTTCCCCCATATTTTAGTGCTGAAATTCTATTAGAATGATTGCTTTCCATTTCATGTCATTTGTATCGCATTATATCATCACCTCGGTTTGCGTGCCCGTGTGCACGCATTTCGAGGCGCCTCATTTTCATCCATCGGCATCCTATGTGAGTGTGGCTGAGGCTCTCTCATGTTGGTATAAGCCCATATCGCATTTCCATATCATTTGCATCGCATTCAGTCATTGCCTCGATTTGCGTGCCCGTGTGCACGCATTTCGAGGCACTTCATTTTTCATCCATCGGCTTCTTATGTGAGAGTGGCTGAGGCTCTCTCATGTTAGTATAAGTCCATGTTGCATTTTCCATGCCATTGCATCGCATTCTGTCATTGCCTCGGTTTGCGTGCCCGTGTGCACGCATTTCGAGGCACTTCATTTTTCATTCATCGGCATCCTATGTGAGAATGGCTGAGGCTCTCTCATGTTAGTATAAGTCCATGTTGCATTTTCCATGCCATTGCATCGCATTCTGTCATCGCCTCGGTTTGCGTGCCCGTGTGCACGCATTTCGAGGCACCTCATTTTCATCCTTCGGCATCCTATGTGAGTGTGGCTGAGGCTCTCTCATGTTGGTATAAGCCCATATCATGTTTCCATGTCATTTACATTGCGTATACCATCGCCTCGGTTTGCGTGCCCGTGTGCACGCATTTCGAGGCATCTCATTTTCATAGCATAATGCATGCTAGGTTGTATCTTAGATCACATTCTGCCATCGCCTCGGTTTGCGTGCTCGTGTGCACGCATTTCGAGACATGTCATTCCATAGCATTGTGTATGTTAGGATTGTACCTTAATCGCATCTCATGCATGTCATGCATATTGCATCGTATTCGGGATAGGAGTTAGCCCGGGCACGGGAAACGAGGTGCATTTCGTACTCCGAGTGACGGAATGTGTCTCAATTCCCCAGTCACCGACACTCCGGATCATCCATGATGGAGTTAGGTTTTATTGTGTTTTCATGTGCATTCATCCTATATTGAATTGTGCATTTCGATTCCTCGGCCATCATGCCTCGGTATGCGTGATTGGTGGCACGAGGATCGAGGTATGCATATATCTGTGAAAATACATTGCTATGCCCCTTTCTTGCTCTCTGTCGCAGCAAAATGAAGAATCAGCAACTTTTCGGAGCTTGGCACGCTTTCCAAGAATCAGCAAGACAACCCGGACATGCATCATCCATCAGAAGCAAGGCAGTCCCTGGCTTGCATGCCAGTTTTACCGCTTTCTTAGTTAATTTCTTAATTAATTAGAAATTTGTATATTATTTGGACTGTATTATTCGGACTGTAACATTCTTTTATTTCGGGATTGTCTATTTATTCGGACCCTCTGCGCGAGGGCCACAACTGTAATAAGTGTGCGTGTGTGTGTTGTATGTCTTCCAACCCCACGTCTTTCTCCCTTTTATTTATCCGCTTTTGATGGTTAGATTAGGGCATGTTTAAATTAGCATACAGTATGACAGCATGTTTGCATTCATTCATCTGTATTGCATGCACCGGGCTCGGCGCATCATACTAACTGCATTGTTTTTTTTTCTAAATTGAATACATGTTAGCTGTCTCATCTCATATGCCATGTTTAGAATAGCCGAGCCTGCTATAGTTGCATTTTGCATGTGTTGCATTAAGCATTTCTGTATACTTAGGATTCATGCATGATTTCTAATGAGTTTTTGTTTTGGCTTGGAGTACCATGTAAGCTTTATGCTTTAGCATCCTTGCATGCGTGTGAGTGAATGTCATGAATAGCATGCTTACTATGAGGCTAATTGCTTATATGATATAAACTGCCTGAATGCCTGTGGGTGAAGGTTGGATTATCTGAATTGGAATAAATCATCAAATGTTTCAAGCCTACCTGCGGGTAGCAAACCATTTTCAAAAGCAAACATGAAATGTTTTGTTCCAATTCAGACGATCCAGTCTATACTTGTATGCTGTGCGCATCACATAGTAACCTAGGCTAATAACCGGAATAAGAACACACAAAGTTTTCAAAAATAGATATCACGGTTAGTAGAGGCCGATCTTTGATCGGGCGAGCGGGGGTGCTCACGAAGTGACCTTCCCCAATCGTACCCAAGTTCCCGAGCCGAGGCAACTTTGGTGATGACGGACACGTGGCCTTTGGCACCGAGTCAGGGTTTCCTAAATTTCCCATTAAAAAAACATTTAGGTGGCGACTCTGTATCTGGCAAAGCAGTCCATGTTTGGCACTTCTTTCAAAAAATCTGTTTTTCTCAAAACGATTTGCCGGATTTGGACTCTTTGGTTCAGACTTAGAACCGTGACTGACAAAGTCGAGTCCGAGCTGTAGCGAGGTCCCCCCGCGGGCTTGTTACACACGCTCCTTGATTTCAAATAGACAGCAAAGATTAATAATTAAAAAGATGATAAAAGTAAGACTAACTTTTCTTTTTTCTTTTTTTTAAACATGGAGCTACTGTGTTATCTCTTGTAAGCAATTTGACCAAAATAATATAATACAATATTCACAACTTTGAATTCAAATAAGAAAATGATTTGCTCCATCATTTTCTTCTTGTTTTATTATAATAATATATATATATATATATATATATAACATAATATAATCAATGTAGTGTAAAAAGTCTAATTGCTCATGTGATGTATTCTATTTATATTATATGCAATATAATATTCTAATCAAATGTTTGCATATACAACCAAATCTCTTTAAGTAATATTTATGATAGATCTGAACATATATACCCTTTTTAAATTTCTATATATGTTGGTGAGATTTTAAAATAAATATAACCTATCACTCCATGTGGATATATTACTTTTGTTAAAAGAAGACAACTCATCAATATCAAATTTATCAAAATAATACAACCAATCAATACCAAATTTGTCAAAATATGAATAGTGATCAGCTTAATTTTTCAAAAAGTGAATAGTAGAGTTTTCAAAAATATTTTTATTTAAATAATATTTAACAAATATATATTTTAAATAGATAATATTTTGTGTCGAATAATATAAAATATGTATATTATTTACAAATTTTCAATTAATATTTTAGACATCATTAAAATTAAACAATATGATTAACAATCTCCCCCTTTTTGATGATGGCAATATTTGTATGAATTTTTGTATGAATTTGACACAAAATAAAAATCAACAAGTTATTTGATAATTTTGTAATATAAGATATTTAAAACACATGTATTTAAAACACATGCATGCACAACAATTCAAAATCATATTTTTTTCTCCCTTTAACATCATCAAAATAAAATATGGAGATATGAAACAAACACATTTGATAAAATAATCTGATATGCCAAAAATATAATAATGGTCCTTAGGTCTTGTCGAGATCATTGTGGGGATTTTGAAGCATCTCTGGTGCACAAAATGTTGATAAACAAAAGCTTTGAGCAGATATACATCGAGTATTAGATCGATGGAGTGTATAAAAAGTGGCAATGATGATAGGCAAATATATGAAATTATCAAGTGTTGGAGAGAAAAATTTGTTTGATCTTATTGTGTAATCATGTCATTCCTTATCTTAGTCATCAATGATTCAGATATGCATGAGGTGCCTGTCACGACCCGCTTCCCGTACTCAAGGGTTAAGCATCGTGATGGCAGTAACTGAAGTTACCTCCAGCCAATTTTTGAACAAATCAATAAATGCGAGCGGAAATAATATTTAAGTGAGGGTACCAAAATAATCATCGGAACTTCTATTTTTATTACAAAATTTATTGACCAAAAAGGCCGATATTTACATATAAAAATATCATAAAAGTGTTGTGTGTGTCTATTTTGCAGCCCCGCGTCTAAGACTTTCCAAAAGTTATTTTTGAATTGCATTGCTTCTTGAAAATTGGTAAACAACTATAAGCACATGGTAAAGTGAGAAATATTATACCAAGAGTATAAGGGACACAAAATAACCATAGATAGTTATGTAACTAAAATATTTAAGATAACTTAGTCTGAGCAAATAATCATTTAAGTTGCAAAACTGAGATTATGTAAATAAATAATTATAACCACGGTACCAAACAAAACAAAACAGAGGTCACAAGAGTGACAGTCAGAACAGAGATACGGATTCAAGAGGTGGCTTGTACAGATTATAGAGATGGCTCCCACAATAGTATAGTACTTATTTTCTGCACAACACTTTGCTTCGCATAAAACAGAGGTCAATAGATCCATGACAATAGAGGGCCACAAGGTGACCAACACAGATGCCAATGGTTATTTAAGTCCCCCAAGGCGTGGGACTCCTGTGGTGGTATTTACAAAAAATAATTGTTTATAAGGTCATTGTCAAATATTCTTTAAAATATAAACAAATATATCCATGGGTTTCATTTTAAATAAATAGAATTCAGAAATTAATCCACATAATTGAAATATTAATATAATTTATAATAATTTATAAAACATAACTTGTATAAAATAAATATAGTAAGTCAAAACATACGTAAAATATATTATGGTGCCTCAAGGTATAATATAACTCACCTTAACTTTAATACCTCACTCTTTCTTTCCATTATCAAAGATCTTCTTAACTTCCAATATTTCCTTCCCTTTTCTTAGTTTATTTCCCTTCCTTTCTCTCTTTTTTTCCTTTTCTTTTCCCACGGTTGATCACCTCCTCTCTATTTATAGGTAGGTAAGAACATTAGCCGGCCAACACGTGGCCAGCGCACATCCTCCCACAGATTTAATCATAAATTATATGGATTGCTACTTATTTTTAATAAATATTTAATTACACTTTGGCCCAATTTTCTAATATTACTACATAAATAAATTAATCCCTAATTAAATTACACTCTATTGTATACCGACAAAAAATTAATTATTTATTTTACTACCACACCTATTATTATTATTATTATTATTATTATTATTATTATTATTATTATTATTATCAATATTATTATTTATTTACTCTTACTTTTATATTTATTTATTTACTATCTTTAACTTTAATTTGACCCATTATAATTTCATATTTCTATTAATTTGGTCCCAAATAATAATCCCTAATTAATCTCATATTTGATAATCCAATGCCAAATTAGATTATGTATTTATTATTATTTGTTTAATAATATATTATCATACACAATCATAATATTAGTATAAAATTTAAGAGACAACTTAAATTTTTTGATTGTTACAGTGCCTGTAATGCATGCAAATGAGAGGTTACCAGTGGTGAAGGTACACGTTATTCTTATAAATGAGTGTCCTATAACTAGTGTCGGAGAGAAAAATACACTGTTTCTCCTCCACCTCGCTCTGATACCAATTGTTGGGGATCTGGGGTCTCGTCCCAGACCTTTCAGAAATCATACCAATTAGAAAAATGTGAAAATTCGCATTTAATTATTCTTAAAAGAAAATAAATAAATTAATTAATTTTATCAAGAGTCTATCTAAAATATATATTTAGTGTAAAAGTTAGTTTTAAATTAACCAAATTCAATCACTAACAAAGACATTATTAAGAATACTAATTTTGCAGGTATTCAATATTTAATGTTTATAAATTATTTTAATTAGGATTCAACATGATAATTATTCTTACTAATTACCTTAATTAAAAATCTTAGTGTATCAATTTTAAGCAACCCATACAAATGCACAATTATATATATATACATATATATAAAAACTTTTGCAAATTTCGGTGGCAACTTTGCCACGTGTTTGTTTGCATGTTAATATAGGGAAGAAGAGCTCACCATGCTCTTGGAATTGAGGGAAAGTGACAACTTAGAATGAATAGAAAGAGAAAGAGAGAGAGTCTCAGGTGAAGGGGTTATTAATATGCCTACCACAGTGCATATATTTGATACTCAAAATCGGAGGGAAATCGGAAGCAACTAAGCTTAGTAGTAGCAGATGAAGAAGAGTAGGAGATTAAGGAAGCCAAAATTCTCTACCATTTTATCATCCTATTATTAAGTAAGAAAACCCTCTCAACCCACTCATTTTTTTTAGGTTAAAATTTTAGATTGTGATCCTAGCAATAATTATAGATAAAAAATTTATTTATAGTTGTATATAAATTTTGTGATGTGCATATCAAATATTTAAAGATATTCATAGTCTTAAAGTCATGGAATTATTGTGGAAATAGGCTTGCATGTGTAGTTTATACCATTAAAGAGAGGATTGGAGATTTCTTTTTGGCCCTTAAATTTGTTGATCAGTTGTACGAATTTTTTTACAATTTTATACTCAAAATTTTGAGATGGTTTCTTCTACAAAGTTGTTAATAATGATATCTAGTTCATCCACAAATTTTTTTAACAATTATTGAGTTTTGTACGAATTTATACAAATTTTTAGTTAAATCTGGAGCTACAAGACAGATTTACTATGTGTTTGAAAATTCATAAAAAAATTCTATATTAAACCAAATCTGGTAATTTCTAAACAAAAAATGAAACTCGAGAAGTCTAGTTTCATAATAAATTTTTAGATTATAGAATTGATTTATAAATTTAAGTATGAAATTAATTTAAGAAAATGTGATAAACTTGTGTCATAAGCTTTCTTGGAATTTTTCAAAATTATTTATAATTTATTTTTGGAAAATGCTTTCTGAAAAATGACCATAACATGTTTATTGAGTATTCTATATATTTATATGAATTTTAGAGTTGTATAAGTAATTTATTTATAATTTTAATTACGAGATATACATTCTGAAAAATTTTGACAAATTAAGGAGGAATAAAAAATTATCTCTTTAATTGTTTATTTGGACCAAAATTTAATATTGTGCTAGTCTAATCTTGTAGATTAAAAATCCATGCATGTGTGTGGCTATGATTTATTTCTTCTTTTAGGTATCTACATTTTTATTTCATACCATGGTTTAAATAAATTGTTTATTTAAATTTTGTACATTTGTTTATTATTGTGGGGCATGTGTAATATTTTAGGTTGTGAATTTTAATGAGTTGGTATAACATTATTGGTAATTAAATTTTGAATTATTATGAATATCTCAACAAGTAAAGAAATACGAAATTTAACCAATAATACATTAAAATGTAAAAGTGATGGGATGAGCCCGACTTAGAATCTTGCGCAAGTGAGTTGCGAACCCTAACATAGCACGGGAAAGTATTTCGGCTCTTATCGGTGTAGGCGATATAAGGTTGGTGGTGCAGGTGTCACAATATAGACCGTTCCCTTGGGGCAGGCCGTGATGTCACGACTCAAGTATGTAACCCTGGTACGTGGGCATCATTGGTAGTTATAGTAAGTAACATTTAAATATTTGACCAAGGGAGAGTCAGAATTGCCCGTGGCCATTGTTTAGCAGTTGAGTGGAAATAGTGCTCCGTGGGGAGTTACTTAAACTTATCTGATAAACTAAATCTATGTGAATTTAAAAGAAAAGTTGGCGTTTTTCCTTATGATGAAATACTACTTCCGTTTTCCATTGTTCTTATTATCTATTGTTATTATTTCAACTGGTAGCATTCCTGTTATGCTTATTAAATGCTGCTTGTTATTCTGTTAACTACACAATATTCATTAATTGTGA
Source organism: Camellia sinensis (assembly GCF_055761805.1). Classification (NCBI taxonomy): domain Eukaryota; kingdom Viridiplantae; phylum Streptophyta; class Magnoliopsida; order Ericales; family Theaceae; genus Camellia; species Camellia sinensis. The sequence continues at coordinate 36,083,347 of NC_138969.1, read as the reverse complement.
GTATTATTATCGGGGTGGGTATTTTCGGGTTGTAGTATCTTATTGAGCTCGTCGCTCATTGGCATTCCCGTTGCCCTAGCATTTTATGCCAGGTACCGAAGAAATCGAAGGAAACACCGAGGTGTTGGAAGGCAACATTCAGCTCTAGTTAGCTTGAAGCATGCCAAAATTCCATGAACCATTTTTTTGAGTTTACTAGTTTTTCTCTAGTTTCTTTTTATATTTGTGTACTAAGACAAAGTTTTAAGTTTGATTGGAGTTGTAATTTAAGAACTTTTAGTTTCTGTGTTGTTAATTAATGGATGATGGTAAATTTGGTGGCAACATTGATAAGGATCCTTAATTAAGAAAATTGATTGTAAGTTTTAAACCTTATTATAATGTCCTCAAATCTTGGGGTGTCACAAAAAACACACACACACCCAAAGAGACACCATATTTAATGTGGTTCGGCCTCAATGCTTACATCCACAAGAGAGTAACCGGTTATCACTATAACAATGGAGATATTACAAAGAGATTACAATAGAGGAAGAGCTCATACCAATCTCACTCACATACTCACCTGTCTCCATCTTTTACACCGAGAGAGACGGTCTCTCTGCCTCACATCTCTCATTTTCTCTTGGTTTGCTCACTTTCTCTCATCCCCTCACCCTCTCCATTTATACACCAAGATGGAGGAAGCTGGAGAGCTTGGTTGGCACAACACATGGCCTAGTTTTTCACTCACATTTCAGTGGCCATCCATATTCACGGCTTGTCGATTGGCAAGGTAGGTGCTTTTCCTTGACTCCATGGCTTTCATTCACACATGGAGCAGAAACCCAATAATCACCCCCTTCTGCTCATGTGGGGTGATGTGTCGAATCCGCAACAAAACCTACTGCCAATCTTGTTACGTCCAAAAATCCAGCATAGTCTGCAGCCCTCATTAAGATGCTTGCACCCCCTGAAGCTAGAGATAACACACCAGAGATACAAGAGGATGAGGGAATCCTACATCCTCAATTCAACTCACACCACTCTCTGATTTGGAGAGAGCCTCTGCTCCTATCTCCCATAGCTCTCTTCCACGCTTCTTGTCTCGGATGTCTTCACCTACTATGCTTAAACTTGTGTAACTAAGATACCTTGATTGGATGCATTGCACCAAATGGAAAGGGTGAGGAAGTGAGAGAAAGTGAGCAAACCAAGAGAGAGTGAGAAAATGAGCAAACCAAGAGACCATCTCTCTCGGTGTGAGAGAGGGAGACGGGTGAGTGGGTGAGTGAGGATGGTGTGAGCTCCTCTTCTATTGTAATCTCTCCATTGTTATAGTGATAACCACTATAACACTATGACTTTGAGTACACAGGCAATGACTGCAGTTTCCAATATAGCTCAACGACTACAAGCAAGAATATAAGAAAATCAGCAATAGAGAGATGAGGTGTGCTTGTTAAAACAACAACTGGCTAATATTCGTAAGGAGAAGAGAGAGCTAGAAAGGAAAAATGTGCAGTTGGAGAATGCGGTGCAATATTATGCAAATGTTAAAATGCTAAGACTCACAAAAGTCGAAAATAGAGAGAAGCATGTAAAGGAGGCTCAATAAAAGTTGTTGAGAGAGGTGAAACGAAAAAAATTTGTGAAGCCTTCTGAAAACTTACACGTAATCGAGTAATATTTTCTCCTTCTGAAATAAAATTGCAAGCATTTCTCCATTTTTTTTTTGTATAAAAAAAATTATATCTATGCAAAAAAAATGGTTGTTGTAGATAAGGAGTAAAAAAAAATTATATATACTCTCCCTAAAATTATACACAGGATATACAAACGCCTTTAAATTTTTATTTATTTTTATTTTATTAATCTCAAAATATTACATAATATGAGTCTCCCTCTAAATTAATGCACTAAAACTTACATAAATTGAAAGAAATAGATTACCAATCTATAATACCAAGGGCCATTAAGATCTAGCCATAAACAACTGCACCAAGTGCACTAGCATAAAAAGAGAAAATACAAATAAAAACAATTTCTTCAGACAAAGTAAAAACAATCATTATTAAATCCAAAAGAGTTTGAAGCACATACAACAAGATAAAAAAAAATATAACAAAGTGCAAAAATAATTTTAACATGTTGATTGGCGATGACCTTGTTGATCGGAAAGAATGGAGAAGATCGTGTATATCAGCGATGAATTTTGGTAGATCAGTGGTGGATCAGTAACTGATCTTGACGGATCGGTAATTGTTCTTGATGAATCAAAAATGATGTTGAAGATCAATGATGGAAGTAGAGCTATGATGGATCTTGGTAAGTTGGTGAGGAATTTGGGTGAATGATGGTAGTGATGAAAGTGATGAATGATGTTGTGGATGGTGGAGCTGGTGGTGGACGATGGTAAGGATGAAGACGTTGTTTGAAGATGAGAGGAAGAAAGAAAGAAAGAGCGAGAGAAAGAGAAAACAAAGAGTGAGGGAGAGATAGAGACAGAGTGAGTGAGAGAGAGAGAGAGAGAACATATATATAATTATAATTATAATTATTTATTATTATTATTATTAGTTTATTTATTTATTTATTTTTAAATTTATGTTTAATATAATTATTATATTAGAGTATTCATCATACCAAGTTCAGTTCTAATAAAATAAAATTGTTCTTCATTAAGAGGCTTGGTAATTATGTCAACTAATTGATGATTTGTAGGTACAAATTCGAGTTCAATGTCATCTTTGAGTACATGATCTCTTAGAAAATGATGTCTTATTTCAATGAGTTTAGTGCGCGAGTGCTGAATAGGATTTTTAGAAAGGTTGATGGTACTTGTGTTATCACATTTTATAAGAATATGATCATAGTGAACTCCAAAATCTTGAAGCTGTTGTTTCATCCCAAACAATTGTGCACAACACCCAGCGGTAGCTTTGGCAGTTGACAGAGTCATTGAGTTTTGTTTTTTGCAAAACCAAGAAGTGAGAGAGTGTCCAAGAAAATGACAAGTGCCACTAGTGCTTTTTCGGTCAAGTCTACATCCCGCAAAGTCAGCATCTGAGTAACCAAAAAGTTCAAAAGTGGTTCTCTTAGGACACCATAATCCCAAATTTGGAGTGCTAACAAAATATCTAAAAATACGTTTGACTATGGTGATGTGTAACTCTTTCGGTGCGGATTGAAACCGTGCACACATACAAACACTAAACATTATATTGGGTCTACTTGCAGTAAGATAGAGTAAGGAACCAATCATACCTCGATATTTCTTTTCATTTACAGGTTTACCTTGCTCATCTTTGTCGATTTTTATTGATGTGCTCATTGGAGTTGCTGCAGGCTTTGATGATTCCATTTCAAACCTTTTGAGTAGATCCTTCATATATTTTGTTTAATTTAAATGGATTCCATTATTAGTTTGTTTAATTTGTAAACCAAGAAAGTAATTTAACTCCCCCATCATACACATTTCAGATTCACCATTCATATCTTTAGCAAACTCTTTGCACAAATTTTCATTAGTAGTACCAAAAATAATATCATCAACATAAATTTAAACAATTAGCATATCCTCCTTTTTTATTTTTATAAACAGTGTTGTTTCAATTTTTCCTCTAGAAAATTCTTTGTCAAGTAGAAAATTATTTAATCTTTCATAACACGCGCTAGGAACTTGTTTTAAATCATATAAAGCTTTTGAAAGTTTGAAAACATGATATAGGTATTTATGACTTTCAAAACCAGGAGGTTATTCAACATAAACTTCCTCCGAAATGTATTCACTTTAACATCCATCTGATACAATTTGAAATCTTTCAAACATTCAAAAGTAAGTAACATTCTAATAGCTTCAAGTCTAACAACCAGTGCAAAAGTTTCATCAAAATCAATGTCTTCTTCTTGATTATAACATTGGGCTACCAATCTAGCTTTATTTCTAGTAACAACTCTGAATTCATCCATTTTATTTCGAAAAACTCATTTTGTTCCAATAATTGGATGATCCTTAGGTCAAGGAGTCAAAAATCAAACTTTATTTCTTTCAAATTGATTTAATTCTTCTTGCATTGCTAAAATTCAATTTTTATCTTTTTCAGCATCTAAAAACGATTTTAGTTCAATTTGTGAAACAAATGCTAAGTTACCGCAAATATTTTTAATAAAGGAACGAGTTTTTATACCTTCTGCTGCATCACCTATGATAAGGTCTTTAAGGTGGCCATGAGCATATTTTCAATCCTTTGGTAGATTTAATTCGTTTTCTGGACGAGCGTATTCTTCTTGAAGATTTTTCATTGTAATTTCTTCTTTTTATTCAGGAGATGGATTTTTTCATTTGTTATGTAAATGCTTTCTATTCTTGGATGTGTTTCTGCAGTGTCATCACTTACAAGATTCTTGGAAACAATGTTGTTAGATTCATCAAAGGCAATGTATACAGATTCTTCAACAAGTAAAGTTCTTTTATTGAATACTCTATATGCTTTACTAGAATTCGAATAACCAAGAAATATAGCTTCATCCGATTTTGCATCAAATTTTTCTAAGTTATCTTTATTGTTATTTAATACAAAGCATTTACAACCAAAAGCACGCAAGTGGCTAATATTAGGCTTTCTACCTTTCCAAAGTTCATAAGGGGTTTTCTTAATAATAGGTCTAATCATGGCACGGTGTACAACATAATATGCAATGAAAACGGCTTCAGCCCATAAATATCTAAGTAAATTATTCTCATAAAATATAGTATGAGCCATTTCTTCAAGAGTTCTATTTTTTCTTTCAACCACACTGTTTTGTTGAGGAGTCCTAGGGGCTAAAAAATTATGATTTATTCCTAAGTCATCACAAAACATAATAAAATCATCATTTTCAAATTCTCTACCATGATCACTTCTAATACTATAAATATTAAGATTTTTCTCATTTTGAATTCTTTTACAAAGTTTTGAGAAATTATAAAAAGCTTCATTTTTGTGTGCTAAAAATAATACCCATGTATATCTAATATAATCATCAACACAAACAAGGGCATAAGATTTTTCTCCTAAACTTAATGTTCTAAATGGTCCGAATAGATCAATATGCAAGAGTTGAAGCGGTCTAATAGTTGAAATAATATTTTTGGATTTAAAAGAAATTCTAGTTTGTTTTCCAAATTGACATGCATCACAAAATTTGTCTTTTTCAAAAATAATTTTTGGTAAACCAATGGCTAAATCATTTTTTGAAAGTTTGAAAATTAAATCAAAATGAGCATGTCCTAATCTTCAATGCCAAAGCCAACATTATCATTTATAGCAGATAAACATTTAATGTTAAAATAAAAAGACAAATCATGTAAATCAAACACATATATATTTTCATATCTATAACCTACAAATAAGATTTTGTTTTCTAGGGTGTTCTCAATAGTGCAATGAGTTTTCTCAAAAATAACTCTATAACCTTTATCACATAATTGACTAATGCTAAGCAAGTTATGTTTTAAACTTTCAACAAGTAAAACATTTTCAATAATAGGAGAATGATTTTTACCTATACTACCTACACCTATGATTTACTCTTGCTATTGTCACCCAAAGTCATATATCCACCATCCTTTGGTTGGAATGTGGCGAACATAGCTTTATTTCTAGTCATGCTCGAACATGCACTGTCGAGATACCATCTATTGTTACTGGATTTTGTCTTGAAACATACCTACAAAAATTTGATTTTTCTATTTGTACCCATATTTTCTTGGGTCCATAAAAGGTAAAATTTGTCACTGTTGAAATGTCTTTAGGGATCCACATCTTTTTTATTTTAGCAAAAGAATTTCTTTTAACAGGACATGAATGTGAAATATGGCCTTTTGTACCACAAAAATGACATGTGAAATGAGAGTGGCTAGAAGATACATGCACAAAACCGTTTTTGGCAGTTTTTACTTTTGAAAAAGGTTTATATCCAATTCCAGCTCTATCAAAAGTATGGTTTTGATTTTTAAGAATTTTATCTAAAGTCTCTCTATCTTAAGTGAATTTGGAAAGAGTATTTTCAAGTATTCAATATTTTCTTTCAAAACAATTTGCTCTTTTTTTAAAGACTAATTTTCTTCTTGTAATATAACTATTTTTTTTTCCAGAAATTGAAAACTATTTTCGAGTTAAAATCTCATTTTCCTTTTTCATTTTCATGACTTCATTTTCTAAAGTATTTATTTTGGAAGTTAAGGATTCATTTTCTTTTGATAAACTTGAAATTACTTTCTTTTGACAGTTACTTTTCAAACTAAGTTTCATAAATTCAGCATGTAATTCATCAAAAACTGATTATAATTCATCAAACATAAAAGATTTTTCATTTACCATATCTTCGTTTTCAAGTGCCATTAAGCATAAGTAAGCAATCTCATTTTTGCAAACTTCAGTTTCTGAGTCGCTTTTATCGCTATCTTCTCCCCATGCTGCAATCATGGCTTTCTTTCTTGTCTTTTTTGAATTGTTTTTTAAGTTCTGGACATTCTGATTTGTAGTGTCCAGATTTGTTGCATTCGTAGCAGGTAACTTCAAATTTCTTTGTGGTTTTTTCCCTTTTGAAAATCCCTATCGTTGAAATCTTTTCTGAAATTTTTTTGTACACCTTGTTTCTTTTTCACAAACCTTTTGAACTTCCTAGTGTTGTAATGCCCTCAAAATAATACGTAATCCCATCATCTAACAGTTCTATATACATGATAGATAATCACATTTCCATACACACATCATAGTTAATATTACAAAAGGATATTTCATATAAGTTCCAAACTGTTTACAACATAGTAAAATGCCCTACAGGCTTACATCTTTCCAAGTATTAACTTGGTTACAAAATGAAGAGTACTAACTCTTTTACAAGTAAAGCCCTTGGCTTGAATTTACATGTAATCAACAAAACAAATAACAAGTAGAGTCTTCAACTCCTAAACCTCCCAAGCTAAGACCTTGGAGGCGGCATGTCACCTGTACCTGAAAATGGTGTCCCAAGAAGGGTAAGCCAAAGCTCAGTAGAGATATGCTAAACCAAATATGAGAAATAACTAAAACATTAACATTCGACAAATGGTTATCACTTGTAAACCAATTTACACCCTTTACAAAACTATCAACAAGTACATCCATATCTGTAATCCACTTCTATTCATTTACCCAAGTTAATTCATAAGCATAGGTCATTATTCGCTCAAATAATTCAAAATGAGACTACAACTCATATTATCAACATTTCAATCATTAACAATTCGGAATGAGACTACGACTCATATTATCAATACTTTAATCATCAACGTTATTCAAACGTATTTAAGATTTCGGGACTTTCACCCTGGACACTCTGGCCAACTTAATTATTAATGGAGTCCATTCCTTATCTCATCCCAAACAGTGGTGTACATCCCCTATCTCCTCCCACACAATGGAGTACATCCTCTATCTCCTCCTAAACAATATACATATGCAATGTATTTAAACACTTTATCATATACAATGATCAATTAAAGCACATATTCAATGTGTTAATCCAACCGTCATATTCAATGACATATTCTAATTGATTAGTTTCAATTTACCTAATCATCATGCAATTCTACAACAATCATGACTATCCTCCACCGATAGCCCAAAACAGTTATTTCTAAATAGATAAATAAATTTATCAAACAGAAATTTATCAACTTTTCCATAGGTGAGTAATTTATCAATCCGACTACACCATTACATCACCAACTTTCCCAATTTCATAATTACCAAACCAATTTCATATTTCCACCAAAAAACTTATTTAATTCCAATTAGGGCAAATCTTCCCATTTTCTCAAATATTGCACTCAAGGCCAAATTTCACCCATAATATACTATTAACCCATTATCAAGGTCTCATAGACACATGTGATGCCCAAATAAGAAAAACCCTTCTTTCATAATTTTCAAATCAAACCCTAACCATGCCCAAACTCCCAAACACTACCATCTACACAAAATAACCAACATTTATGTCAAAACCCATAGTAAGGAGTAGATTATCCTTACCTCAAAGTTAGGAGCCCAAAGGAGAAGAAGGAGAAACTTGAAAGTGCTCCAAATCCACACTTTTTCGGATCAAAAGATAGCCTACGAGGTACTCTAGCTTTTTAACAAATGGAGCAGAGTAGAAACCATCTAGATCAAGTGTATTTGTAGAGAGAAGGAGTGTGTAGAGAGAGAGAGAGAGAGAGAGCCAGATCTAGGGTTTGGAGTGAAAAAAGGGATGAAAAAGTGATTAAAATCACGCTGCTGCGATCTGATATATTCAAGGCTCGCTCAAGCGAAGGAGTGGTCGCTCAAGTGACCAGACACAAAAGAACCTCGCTCGAGCGAACAATGCAAAGTTTCAGGTCTACAACGCAGAAGCACGTTCGAGCGCAAGAGTTCTCGCTCGAGCGAAGAAACTCAAAACATAGGGCTCGCGCCACTCGAGCGAATAATACCAACCTTCGGGTCCAATCTAGACGTAGACGCATGCTTGAGCGCCAGAGTGCTCGCTCGAGCGAAGAAACACATCACAGAAAGCTCGCTCGAGCGCAAGAACCTTCGCTCGAGCGAAAAAGCAAAAACCCAAGGCTCGCTCGAGCGCAAAAAGCCTCGCTCGAGCGAAGATGCCAAATTCTAGACAGCAACCATTTGTTCCAACACCCAACTAACCTGTTTCAAACTTACCCAACACATCCCATAACTCAAATACAAAGAATTAAAGGACGAAAATGAGATATAGACAACAACAACTACCCACGGAACCGAGTCCGGAATACAATAAAAAATGAAGGAAAACCGGGATCGCTATACTAATGATGAATGCCATTTCCTCATCATCATTTGAATCATCTTCCTCATCCTCTTGATATTTTGAGGTGGATTTGAAGGCTATTAATTTCTTCTTGTTGTTGTCCTCCTTTTCTTTTCCTTCTTGCATTATAAGCTCATGAGTTAAGAGAGATCTCATTAACTTATCTAGACTTAGCTTTGATAAATCATTGGCTTCGGTAATGGCATTGACTTTTGTCTCCCAACTTTTTGGCAATGACTTAAGCATTTTTTTTACAATTTCAGTATTAGTATATATTTTTCCAAGAGAAGTTAAACCATTAATAATATTAGTAAAGCGAGTAAACATTTGAGGAATAGTTTCATCAGGCTTCATTTTAAAGAGTTCATAATTGTGGACTAGCAAACTGACTCTAGATTCTTTAACTTGTTCAGTTCCCGCATAAGTCATTATATGCTTATCCCAAATTTCTTTTGCAGTTTTACATGTGGAAATTCTATTGAATTCGTTGGCATCTAGGGCGCAATACAACGTGTTTGTGTCTCTGACATTAATTTGGGCCATTCTAGTATCTGTTCATTCCACTCATCTTCAGGTTTTAGTACCTTAAGGCCATCTACCATTTTGGTAGGATTTTTTTGACCATTGCAAATAATTTTTCAACATTCATAATCATTAGATTGAACATGTATGGTCATCCTAGTTTTCCAATAGCTAAAATTTGTGCTGCTAAACTGTGGTGGCCTATTGGATGCTTGTCTCTCAGGTAAGGAATAGCTAGAGGTTGCCATGATCTACTCTAAGACGGTTAAGTCACACAAACTAGATTCTAGGCTCTTATACCAATTGTTATCCTATGTAAGCAACCCAAGAGGGGGGTGAATTGGGTTATTAAAAAATTTTACAATATTAAAATTTATAAACACAATACTTAGAATTTTAACAAATAAAAAACAAAATAATAATTATCAATATAAAAGTAAGAGAGATATGGAGAGAAAATCAAACACTGAAATTTATAGTGGTTTGATATGCCAGGCCTACGTCCACTCTCCAAGGAATCTCCTTGAGAATTTCTTTACTATCAAAATGAATTAATATACCACCAAGTCTTCACCAAGCTTATGAATTTTGCACAGGACTTACTCTTATCTAGTGAGTCTCATTCAACAATAAATGTCTTACCCTTACAAAAATCTCTCACATAAATAATGAATAAAAATAAGAGGTACTTAAACCCTCTTTTACAATAATTCTCTCACAAAGACTAGATATGACAGTGTAAGAACAAAGGCTACACTTAGATCTGAAAGTGAAAGAGCAGAATACAATATACTCAAAATTTTAGAGCACACAGAAAAAAATTTCTTTTCAAGTTCTTAATTTTTCTCCACACACAACACTTCTATTTATATCCAAAAATATACCCGTTGGAAGTAGAATGCTTCTTGCTGACATCATGGATTACATGGGTATGCTCCTTGATTTCAAATAGACAGCAAATGTTAATAATTAAAAAAATGATAAAAGTAAGACTAACTTTTCTTTTTTCTTTTTTTTTTTAAACATGGAGCCACCGTTTTTATCTTGTAGGCAATTTGACCAAAATAATATAATACAATATTCACAACTTTGAATTCAAACAAGCAAATGATTTGCTCCATTCTTTTCTTCTTGTTTTATTATAATATATATGTGTGCGTGTGTGTGTGTGACATGATATAATTAATGTAGTGTAAAAAGTCTAATTGCTCACGTGATGTATTCTATTTATATTATATGCAATATAATATTCTAATCAAATATTTAAATATACAGTCAAATCTCTTTAAGTAATATTTATGATAGATCTGAACATATATACCCTTTTTAAATTTCTATATATGTTGTAGAGATTTTAAAATAAATATAACTATCATTCCATGTGGATATATCATTTTTGTCAAAAGAAGACAACTTATCAATATCAAATTTATCAAAATAATACAACCAATCAATACCAAATTTGTCAAAATATGAATAGTGATCAGCTTAATTTTTCAAAAAGTGATTATTAGAGTTTTCAAAAATATTTTTATTTAAATAATATTTAACAAATATATATTTTAAACAGATAATATTTTGTGTCAAATAATATAAAATATATATATTATTTACAATTTTTCAATTAATATTTTAAACATCATCAAAATTAAACAACATGATTAACATGAGGTGATGGAACCTACATCGCTTGTTTACATACTATGTCGGCTAAAATTTATTCCTTCTCTACGACCGAGATCATTACTCGTTGGCTTCAAGTACCTAGCACTCAATTGTCCATTTTTATCAGGGATCAAGAACCAAGTTCTTTGAGTATCTTAACCGAGATTGTTCCTCTAGCCAAGGTTTTTTGGTTCATTAATGAAGAATTCCAAGAGTTTTGTTTGTGCATGAGCTGTCACGCACAGTCTTCCCAATCGTTTCCACCACGCGTCGCTTCCTCACTAGATCGTGGCTGACACACGCTATCAGGTCGCGTCACCTCTGCGCACGCCGCCTGACAAGTACGTCATCCAAGGCCACTTCATTATGGTTTGCTGCCTTTTCAAATTTTTTGACAAAACTCTTGTTCTCTCTCTTTGCCTCTTCACTTTTGCAAAATCAATTTCTCTATTTCTTCTGTCAGTTTTTTACTGTTCATGAACTTATTTTGTGCCTCCATTCGCCATACTTGGACATCGCAAATTAGTTCTTACTCTTTTGAATCTGACTATATGTATTGGTCGCTTGTATTGTTTTCTTAATGTGTCGATTCTCTGAGTTCACTGCTTTGCACACACTCACTCAGTGTTTGTGATTTTCCATGTTCTTGAATCATTTCTATTTTACAATTGTGCCTGCCATATCATTACTTTATTGATTATGCTTCCTTTCTGTTTTGTGTTGCGAATTTCATCGTTGTACTTCATTGTACTGTTCATAGTTGTGTCCTTGAATGTCTAGCACTGTTCTTGCCATATCCGTGCTTCTTTCTACATTTCTGTTTCGTTTTGACTCTTGAATTTTGTTTGCCTTTGATGTTTCTTAATTCTAAATCATATTTCTTTTCTAGTCTTCTTGCTTGGTTTCCAGATTCTTGCTCTTGACTCTTGTTTCTGTAGACCTAGGTTTGGGATTTGCTTTAGAACACTCATACTTAGGAAAAACTGAAACAATTTCCCTTTAGGTCTTCGAAATCCATGCCCTAGTGCCTATTTACGGTTTAGCCGAGGTTTTTAAACCCATACCAGTCACTTTTTCCCGAAATCTTGCTTCAAACTTTACTAAGCCGACACCATGGGTATGTGCAGGTGGATGGGTAGACACCCAAGAAAAAACTTGAGCACTTCAGGCTGGAGTTCTCTATCCTAGCCGACGTCCACTTGAGGTTAGCTGGGGAGGAGGACTCTATCATGCCTGATGGAGATTCCATGCCCTTCCCCATTGTCACATTCATTGAGTGTGGACTTCGGTTTCCTTTAGACATTCTCTTTAGGGAAGTCCTATACTATTACAAACTCAACCCTATGCAGCTAGCCATCAATTCTTATAGGGATATCAATGGTATAATCGCCTTAGCTCACTGAGAAAAAGCTAGGATAACATTAGCTGACATCCAATTTTGTTATACCATACCATGTGTGGCCTAAAGTCTAAGAAAGGCTACATTTATTACCTCAAGCCTAGATCCACTGCCTACAAAATCATAGCCAACCTTCCTGACTCCAACAAGGGTGCTGGAGATGATTACCTAGTCGTCTCGAGCAACTGGGAGTTTGCTCCTGATGATGATCTTCATCTTTTCCCTCTGTGCCGATCGGTGTTTAAAGAGGATGAGGGTAAGAACTAAGTGTTAACTTTTCTGTTAAGACTTTGTCATTTTATTTCTCTTATCTGTTCTAATGTCTGCTTTTTGCTCTTTACAACTCTCCCTTAACCATCAAAAGACTTCCGCCAATCCTTCTTCCCTAGCAAAAACCTAAAAAGGCTACTGGGCCTGCCTGTCGACCAGCACAGAGCCCCTCTGCTGCTTAATTATATCCCAACATACCAGTCGGTCTCGCCCGACATTCCTAGGCGCAACAAGACTCCTCCATCTACTTCCACTCCACCAGTCACTTCATCACCAAGGCCAGACTAGGCCTCTTCCTCAAATTCAGTTGAGCTGTCATTAACCTCTGCCCTCTAACTTATCCTGACATACCAGCGCCGACGTCGACGTCGTGCCCCAGCGAACGCACCAGCCAGAAGAACTCGTAGCTGCAGATGTCGAGATTCTGAGGCGTCGGCTTACGATCCAGCTAATCCCATAATCACCTTTCCAGCAATACACATTGGCACCAAAGTAACCGTTGCTACCACAACCGACGAAATAGTCCGCAAACCAGGCGTCGTTGAGGATCTCCTTGCTAATATTCCTAGGGTTGTGACAGTACAGTCCTTCTCTTCTCCATCCCAATCAAAGTTGAAGCCGAAAAGAATAAAAAAGGCTAAGGCTAAGGCCAAAGTGACTCAAATTGACTTTGACGACAATGTGCCAATCTCGAAGCTAGCCGAGATTGAGAAGAACACTACTGCTGCTGAAAAGAGGCCAGTTGAGGAGGCAACACCTGACGCCCCACCATCAAAAAAGCTGAGGTCAGATTGCCCAGAGGGTAGCAGTAGTTTCCCTCACAATATGACCTGGGCGCCTAAGGTCATGGGGGGGAACAAACCATTAACAGCCGGTGACAGCGCGATCGAGAGCGTTGAAGTCGGTGCCGCCCTCTCAACGACCGTACTCTTGCCTGAAGATATGAATCATATGGCCGATCTCTATGAGTATGAGAATTTTGGCCTAATGATGCAACACTCAGTCTTGGTAAATTTCTTGTTTGTATCTTTTTCAGCTTTCCACTACTTAGCCAAAATCTTTACTAATATGTTTTATTCCTTGTAGGCTATCCGACATGTGCATTCATATGCGGTCAAGACCAAGATGACGAGGAAGAAGTTGGTAAAGAAGACTCAGAAAGCTACCAAACTCCTCTCCTCGCTCAACCACGCTGAGGCCAGTAACTGAAATATGCTGGATCAAGCCAAGGCTGCTCAAGCCAAGGCTGAAGCTAAAGCCAAAAATGCTGAGGTTGCCAAAGCCTTCTTGGCGAAGTTTAAGGCCAAGCTAAAGGACGCGATTGACTCGAAAGAGGCCGAGGTCAAGGCGGTCGACGAAAAGACCTTTGAAGAAGGCCCGCGACCAATACAAAGAGCAAGTCAATCTGGCTTGCAACCGAGGTTATTACCTCGGCTGGACGACGGCTCTCAATTAGTTGTCTGTCCCAATGGACTCTTTTCTTCGAGATATCAACCAACTGCAAGTGCCTTTCCCTTCAACTCCCAAAGGATCAGATGATGAGGCCGAGGAGGATGACGCCAAGCTTGATGATGAAGAAGAAGAGGTTGCTGCTGGGGCCAAGTCCCCTACTCTGAATAAGTAAGTCCTGGACTTGACTTAAGATGATGAGGACGAGGTCTCCAAAAGCGCTTCGCCTAAGAAGACGACATCTGAGGCCGAAGTCCGGGCAGCCGATAAGAGCTTGGATCAGACTCTACTCGAGATAGACGCCGAGATAACGGTGGAGAAAGAATCCTTACTACCAACCGAGGCTGTCACAACGCCAACAGCCGAGGTTGAGCAATCAGACATTAATGCCAATACTTAGGATCTTCTTCTTTTACTTGTACTTTATGTTCATTTCACTTTTGTCGGGCCAAAGTGCCATTTTTGTAACTGAACAAGTAGTCTTTTATGCCAGGCCGAAATGCCTTGTTTGTCTGACATTTGAACAAGTTTCCTTTGGATGAATACATGGCTTCCTTTCTTTCTAAGTGTTTGGATATATGCTTACTGCTTTCTTTCATGCCTTTCATGCTTCTATACTTAGAATATTTTTGCATTTCTTCAAAGTACACCTTGACTGTGTAATCACCTCGGGTTGGAATAGAAGTTTCACCTCTAATAAAAACTTTTACTGTTTTTCTCGACCAACACTTAAAAATATTTCTTTGCTAAAATTTCTTTCAACAAGTATTGCATCTTTACTTGCTGTCTTCTATCAAGACTTTACCCTTCCAACATTTCCAAACTTGACAGCTTGGTTGGTCATCTCGGGTAATATGTAGCTCAAATACTTCTTTTCTCCTTACCTCGACTAACTTCAACTTGTAAATTGTTCTGACATTTCAACAAGTGTCAAGTCCATTCTAACTTGTAAATTTTTCTAAAAATTTCAACAAGTGCCAAGTTTTCAAGTTTATTTATCATTTCTGCTCCTTGTCCCCCCTAATGTGAATCTAAGTTTCACTTAAGCTCACATTATGCGTTTTATGGCCTTTCGCCGAAATCATATTCAAACAAAGGCTAGCTGAGGTGTTCAACCTTGGTTTCTCTATTAACTGAAGTGAACTTACTTCCATTCTGAGTTTACTTCTGCCGATATGACAAGTGTAGGTTGATTCAACTTAGTTCAACTCTATCATATGCAAGTATGATTCAACTCTGCCATATAATAAGTCTAAGTTATTCGTCATGTTTCATTCAGAAACATCGCTAACTTAGTTTAGCTCTGTTATATGAAAGTATAATTCAACTCTGCTATATAATAAGTCTAAGTTATTCGTCATGTCTCATTCAGAAAGATCGCCAACTTAGTTCAACTCTATTATATGCAAGTATAATTCAACTCTGTCATATAATAAGTCTAAGTTATTTATCATGTCTTATTCAGAAACATCACCAACTTAGTTCAACTCTATTATATGTAGGTATAATTCAACTCTGCTATATAATAAGTCTAAGTTATTCGTCATGTCTCATTTGGAAACATCGTCATAGGACTGGTCAGTCCTATCGCACAAATTTTAAATTCATAAAAATCAAATTAGCATTTTATTATCACTTCTGCTAATAAAATTATGACATAAACTTCGAAAAAGAAAAAAAACTAATGATAAAAAAATTTCAGATTGCAAGTGTTCTAGGGTCTTGACAGCTTTTTGCCATCAGTGTCTTCAAGTCGATATGCCCCACTGGTGGTAATCGAGATGATTCTATAAGGCCCCTTCCAGTTTGGGCCAAGCTTGCCCTCCCTGGGATTCTTCTTGTTGCCGACAACTTTCCTTAGGACGAGGTCCTCAACTTTAAACTCTCCTGGGTTGACCTTCTTGTTGTAAGCCCTACCAAGCTGCTGCTGGTATGCCCCCAGCCGAATTGTTGCTCTCTCCCTTCTTTCTTCCAATAGATCTAGATCTTGGGCTAATAATGCCTCATTGGTCCCATCTTCCACTCCCTGGGTTCTGATTCCAGGGATGTTGACTTTCGGTGGGATAACTGCTTCAGTGCCATAAACCATGGCAAAAGGATACTCCCTAGTTGATCTTCTCGGCGTAGTCCGATGTGCTTAGAGCACATTAGGCAACTCTTTCACCCACTTCCCTTTTGCTGCTTCTAGCATTTTCTTGATCCCATCCAAGATAGTTTTATTTGATACTTCTGCTTGACCATTGTTCTGAAGGAAACTTGGAGTGGAATAGTAGTTCTTGATTTTGTATTTTGCACAAAAGCTTTTGATTAGCTTACTGTCAAACTGTGTACCATTGTCTGTTATTATTGCCTTTGAGATCCCAAATCTGATGATGATGTTCTTCCATATGAAGTTCTTTACATCAATATCTTAAATCTTCGCAAGGGGTTCAGCCTCTACCAATTCGTGAAGTAGTCAATTGCTATCAATAGAAACTTCATTTGCCTAGTTGCTTGGGGCAGTTGTCCAACAAGATCCATGCCCCACTGGGCAAATAGCTAAGGGCTGGATACAGGGTTCAAATTTTCTGCTGGTTGATGTATCAAAGATGCAAACCTTTGACACTTCCCGCACTTTCTAACGTAGGCTTCAGCATCCTTCTGCATGTAGGGCCACCAGTATCCCTGAGTGATGGCCCTATGAGCGAGTAATTTGCCCCCAACATGGCTTTCATAGACTCCTTCATGAATCTTAAATAGAAAGTCTTCAACTTGGAAGGGATGTACACATCTCAAAAGGGGTCCAATGAGGGAACTCCTGTAGAAATGGCCATCTGCTGTTAAGCTGAACCTGGCCGACTTCAATCTGGTCTTGTGTGTCTCTTTTGGTCATCGGGCAACTTGCCATCCTTGAGGAACATCACTATTGCATCCATCCAACTTGGACCCATCTCTATACACATTACCTCATATTCTGTTATTAGAGGTTCCACACTTGGTCCCGTTAAGTAATCAATCATGATTGTCCTTGGCTCTCCCGACTTTATTGCACTAGCCAGGTTGGCCAAGGCGTCGGCGTGACTGTTGTCATCTCGGCTAACTTATTGTAGCCGGTAATCTTGGAAAAAGGAAAGCAATCTGACCACCTCTTTAACGTAGGCTATCATTCGTTTATCTCGGGCTGCATACTTGCCTGTTGCCTGATTCACAATGAGTTGGGAGTCACAGAAGACTACAACCTTATCGGCTTTCATTGCTGCTGCCAACTTTAACCCTGCAATCAGTGCCTCATACTCTGCTTCATTGTTTAAGGCCTTGAATCCTAAATGAATAGACTGCTTTATCATTCACCCATCTGGCGATACCAACACTACTCCTACACCCGCTTCTTGATGGTTTGAGCTTCTATCAACAAATAGGCGGAAGGAATTGCTGATGTAAATATCGTAGGGCTTTAGTTTTTCTTCTTTCTTCTGTTTGCTAGAGTACGGTTCTTGGACCCTAGTTGGGTTTCTTTCTGCTCCCCTGGGCATCCCAAGCCGCGACTCACCGGAGTCTGTAGACGCGTCCCGCGAGGGGGGCCTCGCTACTACAGTTCGGACTCGCGATTTTCGTTGTCGCGGTTCTTAATCTTAACCAAAGAGTCCAAATCTGGCAAATCGTTTTGAGAAACAGATTTTTGAAAAAGTAGTGCCAAACATGGACTGCTTTGCCAGATACAGAGTCGCCACCTAAATATTTTTTAAAATGGGGAAAATTAGGAAACCCTGACTCGGTGCCGAAGGCCACATGTCCGTCATCACCGGAGTTGTCTCGGCTCGGGAGCTTGGGTACGATCGGGGAAGGTCAGCTATGAGCACCCCCTTTCGCCCGGTCCGGAGACCGGCCTCTACTAACCGTGATATCCGATTTTGAAAACATTACGTGTTCTTATTACAATTATTAGCCTAGAATCACTATGTTATGCGCGCAGCAAACAAGTATAGACTAGATTGCCTAATTTGGAAATAAGCATTGCATATCCGTTTGTTTTGGAAAATGTTTTGGATTTGCTACTCGCAAGTAGGCTAAAACACGGATTTCAATGAGTTTTTCCAACTCAAACAATCCAACCTTCACCCACAGGCATTCAAAACAGTTTATCTCATATAAGCACTTAGCCGCATGGCAGGCATACTGTCATGGCAACACTCACATACATGTGGGATGCTAAAGCATAAATACTTACATCGTACTCCGTGCCAAAACAGTAAACTAGTCAGCAAACATGCATGTCCTAGTTCATGTTGAAAATGGCTAATGCATCACATGCAAAAATGCAATCTAGGCAGGCTCGGCTAACCCTAAACATGGCATGTGAAATGCGATCAACTACCACATATTCAATTTGTGAATTGAAGTACAGATGCAGTTAGCGTGATGTACCGAGCCTAATGTATGTAATACAAATGTATGGATGCACGCATGCATAGCATAAGGTATGCTAATTTCAAAACTGCCCTAGTCTACCATCATAAGCAGGTAAATAAAAGGGAAGAAAGAAATGGGGATTGGAAGACATACACACACTCACCCACACTTATTACAGATTTGCCCTCGCTCGGAGGGTCCAAATAAATATTACAGTCCCAAATAATAAACAAATAAAATTATTATAGAATTCTTAATTAATTAAAAGGAAGGATGCAAAAGAAAGAAGAGGGTGGCCACAGCCTCTGCCTCGGGATGCGCAGATGATGCATGCTCGGAACTTGGCTCGCCCGAAAACCCGTACCGTACCCCTGCCACTTCTGTTTGTACTGCCTTATCTCTCTGAAAATTGCCCAAGTCCTGGAGCAGGTTCCTTACACACTGCAGAGCACCACCGGCCAGACAGAATTCCTACCGGCACTCCAGAATTTCCATCGGCTGTTGAATTGATAATCGGCACTTAAAATGTTGCCGGCGGGCACTGAATTCTGCCGGTCGGCAGAAACTTCCTGCAGAGACAGTTTTGACAGCAAACAGAGAATAGACAGTGCATGGCATGGGGTTTTCAGGTACATGTAAGCATGGTCATACTTCCTATCATGTTTTGAACTCAAGGAAGCATGTCCTTCGATCTTCGAACCATCAACGGTGCATGGTGGCTCAAAGAATCAAATTTGCCATTTGATATAAAGATGCATGCAACAAACAAAATGAGATCCGAAGCCTTATCATGTCGAAGTCAAAGGTCCCGGTGACCGAGAATCAAGGTACATTACATCACTTGAAGTATGAATGCCCCTTGATCCCCACACTTGGTTTGACACCCCAAACCAAGTAATGCAATGCATGTTATGCAAACATGGCTCAAATGCAACATGACACCAATCATGCAAGACATAGCAAATGTTATGTAACTACCATGACAAATATGCAATGCTAAGCATGCAAGGTGCAAAATGTGATGACAAATATGGACCAATTTGACAATGGGATTAATATACTACAAGGCTTAATGAAGTAACCATGCAATAAATATGAAACAAGCATGCAATGGGGCTTAGAACCATAAAGGGGCAGACCTTAAACCACCCCAAAACAGCGGCCAAAAGATGTCTAAAAGGTGGACCAATACTCATGCTAACAAGCAAACTAATGGTCCCAAGGTTAAGGCATAAAAAAAGACATTTTTCCCCCACCAACATGACTACTCATGGCATGACTAAGACAAGTAAAGACAGGCCTTTTACATGCAAAATGGGACTCCAAAGCCTCCTAACATGGTAGCTAAAATGACTCCGAAAGAGTGTATGCACCAAGGCTCAAATGTAGGCATAAGAGGGTACACCCTCAAGGCATAAAAGAGGTCATGCATGCACACATACAAACATGATTCTTGGACTAAAATGTGGTCCTAAATGATGTTAAATCATGAGGGTGATCACAACCATGCATGCTAGAGGTCAACATGCTCAAAGCTTTCAAGCCAAAATACATAGCACCCATAACAAACATGTCAAGCATGACCAAATGGATGACCAATAGACTTTAAGCATGGAAAAACAATACTAAAAGCTTCATGGAACTAAGCCAACACACACAAGAATCATGGCCTAATCATGAGATGCACTTCTAAGCAAAATGGAGCAATACAAAGCAAGTACTACAAGCATACAAGGAGGCATAAATCCGGCCAAAAACAGAGGTTACATATGACCTAAAACACCTAAAAAACTTCTGAAATGAGGCCAAGAATGATCAAGCACACATGCTACCCTTTTAAGCCCAAAAAGCAAGGAAACAAAACAATGAAGGGAGAGGGGCGTCCCTCCCCTATGCAAGACTTCAAACCACCTTTTTTAACACTAAAAATCAACTGGTTTTTAGTGGTGAAAGGACCAAAACACTGAAGTGAACAAAGCCTTACCAAAGAGGCACCAAAATGGACCAAACAAGGCCTAGAAGGGTGAGTTTGCACTCAAACCACAAAACGACCTTAATGAAAGTTCTAAAGCATGAAAATACAAGCCCTTTTTATGTTATACACAAGAGCTAAAACAGCAAGCAAGATAGGTAAAAAACTATTGCAAGTTTGGGGAATATAAAGCAAGATGCTCACCCTTGAAGAACCCTTGAAAAACAAATGGTCTAGCCCTTTTCTTTTGATCAAAACCAGTCCAAAAACTCAAGAATCAACCCCCCAAGCTCCTCAATCTCGGAGTAAGGTGTAATAGTGTGTGTAATGGTGCAAAAGTAAGGTAAAAACCACCTTTAGGCCAAGGAAACACACACAAAGGAGGGGAGAGAGGGAGATATAGAGATAGAGTGTATCTATATCTCAAAGCTCTGGTTTTTGGTTCCAAAATTCTAACCTAGATCAAAGAGGAAGACCCTTCCTCTTATAAGACTCCCTCTTGCAAAGCTTATACAACAAGCTTGCTTAGAGGGAGATCCCTCCATACACGTGTATGGAGGGAGGTAGAGTTGGTGCCAGCTATCACAGCTGGCACAAAATATCTCCATAAAGTGGATGAACAGTGGTCGGCTGCCCAAAAAAGTTGTTTCAACAAAAAAAGGTGCCGACCGGCAACAAACTATGCCGACCGGCAATAAAATGTGCCGACCGGCAACAAATAGTGCCGATGGCAGAAAAAGACCAGCCGGTGGCCTCTAACCACTGCCGGTGGTGTGTGGGGATGCCTCACAAGGCATTCCCTGCCCTTCCAAGGCAAAACACAAGCGTTCGGTGCGAAACCAGACACTAAACGGTTGAGTTCGGAGATCCTGAGGCAGGGCGCGCGTGCCGAGACTTCCGGGAACTCCAAACGAACACAAACATGGATAATCACCGAGTGTTCCAAGCGGTGACGTCCAAGTCTTGAGGACGGTCAAAAATGGGGTGTCTACAGTTGCCCCTCTTTGACAGAACTCGAAAGTCATAACAATGACGGGAGTGAATGTCAAAGCCCAGAGACGACCCATTTTTGACAAGGCCGAAGACTTAGACAAACATGCAAGACAATCAAGATATGCACCCGAAGGCAGGGGCAAAATGCAAGACAATGCACAGAGCCGGACATAACTTATGATCACGCAAAGAAAGCTGTAACGAAGCATACATGCGACAATTTTAAGCTAGCATACACCAAACTACACTACAATACAGAAAGGATGTAAGAGAATTATGCAATTCTCACGAACATGTGCGTTAGATACACAAAAGTGAACGAAGTGTGATAGATACACTAAGTGGACAAACATGCGTGATAGATACACAAAAGTGAAGAGAGTGTGATGGATACACTAGGTAAGCGTAGTGTGATGGATACACTAAAGGTGAACACAAAGCGTGGTAGATGCACCTAGTGAACAAGTATGATAGATATACTGAAAGCGAACACGAAGTGTGATAGATGCACTTAGTGAGCAAGTATGATAGATATACTAAAAGGGAACACAAAGTGTAATAGATGCACTATGCGAACAGAGTGTGATTGATACACTAAAAGCGAACACAAAGTGTGATAGATGCACAGTGTGAACAAAGTATGATTGATATACTGAAAATGAACACAAAGTGTGATAGATGCACTATGTGAACAGAGTGTGATTGATACACTAAAAGTGAACACAAAGTGTGATAGATGCACAGTGTGAAGAAAGTATGATTGATATACTGAAAATGAACCCAAAGTGTGATAGATGCACTATGTGAACAGAGTGTGATTGATACACTAAAAGTGAACACAAAGTGTGATAGATGCACTATGTGAACAAGTATGATTGATTACTAAATCAATGAAGTGTGATTGATACACTGAAAGTGTGATACAGAAAACGAGAATGTGTGTGATAGATACACAAAATGAAAGAAATGTGATTGATACACTAAGTGAAGAGAGTGTGATTGATACACTAAATGAGAACGTGGGTGATAGATACTCAAAGCGAGTGAAGTGTGATTGATACACTAAGGCAAATGAAGTGTGATTGATACACTAAGGCAAATGAAGTGTGATTGATACACTATATGAATGAGAGCGTAACTGAAGCGTGATTGATACACTAAGTAGATTAAAGTGTAATTGAAATTAGAGTGTGACTGATACACTAAGCGAATGAAGTGTGATTGATACACTAAAGTGAGTGTGTGTGATTGATACACGAAAGTGAATGACCTTAAAACGGAACTTCTTTGAATGAACCGTGCATACAATATCGTGCATGACTGAGGAAGAAACTTGATAGGTATAATGCATTACAATGCAAGTGAAGTGGATGCATAACAATGTAAGTGGAAGAGTGCATAACCTTGAAGCAGGATTGATCTTGCGCCTGAGGTAGAGGTACACTCATATTTCGGAGCATTGACAAGGCCCTGAAGAGGTACGTCCGGAGTACAATCACGGAATTTTCTGAAGTTGACACAAACTCAGATACTTCGATTTTCGCTCTTTTGTCTTTGCTTTGCAGTCTGGAACCATCATAGCTTCAGATAGGTCCTGGTTTTACCGTTCACACTTATCGGGGGTGGACCCTGCAGTTTTATGGAAAAAAGAATCTTGTTTTGCACAAACGTGAAGGATGGCACAGCACTCTGAGCACAAAACGATTTATTTTTGAAATTGAGAGATGAGTTTTCGACCAGGTATTGAGCCTACGACTGAACACAGCGAGAAAGACTCAACAACGGAAAACAAAAGGTAAACAACCTAAACACGTCGAGACACGCTCGGAACGACTCAAAGCAAGAATCGAGACAAACAAAACAAAAGACACGACACACAGACGTGCACAGGGAGCCTGTTTCACCGGGTATTATTCCCACCCTTTCTTATTTGTGATTCTCATATCACTCGGCTCTCAAGCTCGGTTTTTCTCTCAAAACCCTTTTCTCGCTTTTTCTCTCAGCACACATCTCTCTATTCTTTAATCTCTCGTTTTTCATCCCTCCCCTGGGTGGTTGATGGATAAGCTGGAAATTGTGGGCTCTTACCCCTGGTATTTTACCAGACTCTTGTTCACAACAGTAAGTTTCTCCCATAGAGGGGTTGTGCTACAACTGGGTGTGTAGCAAATCTGCAGCTAACATTGGTTGATGATGCCCTGCTGGGGAGTTCGGACGTGATTAGATCTGTCCAAACAAAGGAGTGGAATATCTTGATCCGTTCCCGTCCGTGCTTCGCACTTGGCTTGATACCTCGTTGCGTGGAGGATGTGAGAGCCTTCTGCCCTTTTGCGGTCAGCTTCAGAGGTGCCCTTTCTGGCAGATGCATTGACAACGGGGGAAAGACAGGAAGCCTGACTCAACTGTGCCCCTAGTTCATCATTTTGACCATTTTTTGTTTTGGTTTTCTACTAAAACAATTTTGACCAATATGAGAGTTAGATTAACATACTTGTTCGATTTTTGATTTGAAAATCATGCAAGTCAGGCTATGAGCACTGAAAATTTTCCTTTTTTGGGTCCAAGAAATAGTCCAATTTTTGGAAAAGATGGAACAATTTTCGAGAAAAGTAGTCAGCTTCAGCAAAAATTCTCAAAAACTATTTTTGCAAACGGCCAATGCTTAACAAGCACGGAACCCACTCTTGAGACGCACAACCTCGGATTTGGAGGAAAATTGCCCCCTTGCTCGAAGAGAGCTACATGGCAACGGAAAGTTGCCCCTTGTTTGCACGGCACCACAGCGCATTGAATGGCAACGGAAAGTTGCCCCTTGTCTGAATGGCACCGTAGTGTATTGTAATCAGTCCTCAGAGCGACGATTGCAACCGAACTCCCGGATACAGAAAAGACAAAGATGACTAGAACCATTACATGGACACAGTTGAATTTGAAGTGTTTTACGGCTGGACTTCGGAATGAAGTTGCCTGCGTATCCCAAAGATGGGAATCAAGCCTTACGTAGTTCGGGGTTAAGGTACACTCGGGTATTTAACCTCTCCTTTTTAGGCTCTAACTTTTGCCAAGGTGCCCGATGCGGGTTTTCGACCTTGCGAGCTTTGTTTTTCTTTTCTTTTCAATTCTTTTCATTTCTTTTCTTTTCATTTCTTTTCATTTCATTTCCTTTTTTTTTTCTTTTTTTGTTCTTTTCTTTGCATTTTTTCTTTTTTGTATTTTTCTCTTGCTCTAACTTTTGCCTGGGTCGCCCTTCCGGGTTTTCGGCCCAGCAAGCCTCTCAAAGGGTAAAAGCGTAGTTTGGTCCATGCCAAATGGTTGTAGGATTTTGAAGCCATCCGTATCCAGGAAAGTGGCTGTTGATTTGCAAGAGGACTCATCTTCGGCTCTTCGAGCACGTCTGACATCTTTGCCCCTAGTTTGAAGGGTACTTCTGTTCTAGCTTTGCAAGCTTCTTCTGATGAGGTCTAATCTTCTTGATCTGACTTTCTTGCCTCTTGTCCGAGGGCTACTTCGAATCTGGCCACACAGGCCTCATATGGCGGTTGACCATTGAACATTCTGAATTTAAGTCCGAGGTTTGAAAACAAATGGACAGAATCTTGAGGCCGAGAGCGATCCTAGGCTGCACAATCTCAAGAGCGATTCCACACAAGTCTTCACAGGACTGCGCAAAACATTTTTCGAAAGTTTTTAAGAAAGCGACAAATCGCTCGCGCTGAAGATAGTGTGGGACCAATCTGGATCAAGCCAGGATCCTTCTCAGTACTCACATTAACAAACATGATCTCATTCATTAAGGGCTTAGCACGCCTCTCTTTCCCTCAGTTTGATCAAGTTTTGCAAAATCTGAGGAATTCCTTCCTCTTCATTTTTATCACCGCAGTGTTCAAAAAGGTTTTGAAAAGCTTAGGTCATTACAATGACTTCAAGGCACAGAAAAGGCACAGCTTCTAGTCAAATATTGCCATCTCGTTTAGAATTTCTAGCGCAACTGGCACATGGTAGAAGCAAACACAAGAGTGTGAAAATCACTGCTGTTCATTCAAATCTGTTGGCACAACTGGCTCCCTGGCAGAAACAGACTCAAAAGGACAAACACAAAGCAGAATAGTGATATCCGAAGTAACACCCCCGGAATCACCCGACTTCTGTACAATAGGACTGACTCGATACAATGAGACGGACCCTTAATCAAAAAGACTGACTCAAAACAAAGAGACAGACTCAAAACAAAACCACAAAACTGACTCAACACCTAAGTCAGAGGCTACAAAAACCAGCATTCGCAAATGCTCAAAACAGTGCGTGCCACACGCCACATCTGGAGTAAACTGAGTGCCGTCCACAGGTGGTTCATCCCCTGATCACATATTCGTACTATCCCTCGAGTTCACTGATCCAGTGGTGATAGACTTTACTGAGCTGGTGTGGCAATGACCTTGTTGTCAAACAAATCCTGTACATCATGGCGCAGACGAAAGCAGCTATCGGTCTCATGACCGGTTTGTTGGTGGTACGCACAGTACTTAGTCTGGTCATGCTTTGCAGGGATAGGATCGGGTAGAGGGCGTTGTTCCAACGGTTTTAGATGTCCTTTCCGGAGTAAGACCTCTAGAGCCTTTGACAAAGGCATATGAAGTGGAGTGAAGACCCTCTTGACTCGAGGTGGATATTTGATTTTTTGTGAGCTACTTCCGGATGCACCGGTGAATGGGGTAGCTGTTCTCGGTGTGGTGGTGGCGACCATGCCCACCTCGGAAGATCTTGCAGCTGCGTCACCGCTGGTGGTCGCATTCGAACTGCGGGTAAACGCCCTCCTAGGCTGCTCCTTCTCCTGGTCAATGAGGCCCTGCTTCATAGCATCCTCGATCTGTACTCCCATCTCATGCAAATCTGAAAAGGTAGGGAAGGGGAGCACGATCATTTTCTGCATTAGTTTGGGCTGGAGGTTGCGCACAACCATCCGTATCTGATCCTTATCTGTTGGCCTAATGGTCATCATTGAGGCCTTGGCCCTCCACCGGGCCACGAATTCTGAGAAGCTCTCCTTAGGCTCCTGCCTTGTCGTCTCAAGATCACGGGTCGTAATCTCGATTTGTGTATTGTATGAATATTGTGCGACGAAGGCCTCAGCCATCTCGTCCCAACTTCTCTTGACGTCATCCTCCAATTTGGCATACCATGCGGCCGCTACACCTGACAGGGTCCGGCCAAATAAAGATAGCTTCTGCAGTCTAGTGAGGCCCATTGGCCTTAGGACGTCTGAAAATAGTCGTAGGTGCACCATGGGATCCCCAGACCTGTCAAAACGATCAATTTGTGGCATCTTAAACCGATCTGGCAGTGTCACGGCTGCGTCAGTGTATCCGTCTCCAATGTCCGGAATGGACTTCACACCTTGAGATTTCTTGAACAGCTTTTCAAACTTGTGCATTTTTAATGCCACGGGCTCCACCTCGGGCTCGAAGGGAGAATCTGATTGGTTGATAGGAGTGGGTGCCTTGGATAGTTGAGGCAGAATCGGGGGTGGAGCTGGCCCGACTGGAATGTCCGTATCATCCTGGACATGGGTTGCCTCCCCGAGTATGGGAACTCTTGGTGGGGGAGGAGCCTGGTGTGAAGTAGATACTCCAGTTTGCTGCTCCAATCTGGCAATTGTCTCTGCCTGTTGGGCTATGACCATAGCCTGTTGCTTGGCGAATTCTGCTTGACGGACAGTGTCTTGCTGCATGGCTTTCATACTATCCTGGAGTTGGCGCACCATCTCTTCCAGACTTGACATACTGTTCTAATCTAACTGAGCAACCGGTATATCTGTGTCGGCAATAGGTTCGGAAATCTCAGCCTGACTGCTCAAAGATCACTGATCTGGTAGCTGTTGTACTGGTGGTCTGTGCCTGACTAGCCTTCTCTAGCCCTGATTACCCTTGAACTGAATCTCTGACCTGACAAAGTCTATCAGCACAAGTCCGATGAACCTCGGGGGATATCGGAGCCTTCTGAAGCTATGGTTCCAAGACTACCTTGCAAAAGGGAAAACAGAGAGCATCTCAGCCTAATTTCACTGGAACAGATTTGAGCATACTATGATGAATGTACCCAATACTGATCACTGTTTCCCAAATATCTGCCTGTAAACTGATACCCTCAGGTAAAACTGATTCCCCAAATACTGATGCTGATGCCCACAGGCCTGATGCCCAGACTTGTAAACTGGTATATGCATTCCTGTAGAGATACACTCTAAAAGCACATAGCAAGTAAGAGAGAGCCAAAACACCCCTATGTTGGGGTAGGGTTTCCCTGTCCTATTTTGTCAGGAACTAGGGTTTCACTATGCACACAGCAGTTTCAAACAACCTATAATCGGGTAAGCAACCTGTCCTAATTTGGAATGGTCACTATGGATTCCGAATATGCACTAGGTCGAATGGTCAAAAAGGGTGCCCCGGAAAAACCGGGGTTTGTGTTCCCATGCTGTCAGAGCCCATAACCGGTCAGCCTTATGGTCATGTCTTGACAAGACAAGCCTCCGGCAAACCGTTCAGGAATGGCAGATGGCAAACATGGTGTCCTAGGCGCACCAATGCAAATGCAATGCAAAGAAACACATAAGTGAAATCAAAACAGGATATCACGAGTTCGAGTCAAGCTCTCTAAATCTCCCCAGCAGAGTCGCCAGAAACTGTAGACGCGTCCCGCGAGGGGGGCCTCGCTACTACAGTTCGGACTCGCGATTTTCGTTGTGGCGGTTCTTAATCTGAACCAAAGAGTCCAAATCTGGCAAATCGTTTTGAGAAACAGATTTTTGAAAAAGTAGTGCCAAACATGGACTGTTTTGCCAGATACAGAGTCGCCACCTAAATATTTTTTAAAATGGGGAAAATTAGGAAACCCTGACTCGGTGCCGAAGGCCACATGTCCGTCATCACCGGAGTTGTCTCGGCTCGGGAGCTTGGGTACGATCGGGGAAGGTCAGCTATGAGCACCCCCTTTCGCCCGGTCCGGAGACCGGCCTCTACTAACCGTGATATCCGATTTTGAAAACATTACGTGTTCTTATTACAATTATTAGCCTAGAATCACTATGTTATGCGCGCAGCAAACAAGTATAGACTAGATTGCCTAATTTGGAAATAAGCATTGCATATCCGTTTGTTTTGGAAAATGTTTTGGATTTGCTACTCGCAAGTAGGCTAAAACACGGATTTCAATGAGTTTTTCCAACTCAAACAATCCAACCTTCACCCACAGGCATTCAAAACAGTTTATCTCATATAAGCACTTAGCCGCATGGCAGGCATACTGTCATGGCAACACTCACATACATGTGGGATGCTAAAGCATAAATACTTACATCGTACTCCGTGCCAAAACAGTAAACTAGTCAGCAAACATGCATGTCCTAGTTCATGTTGAAAATGGCTAATGCATCACATGCAAAAATGCAATCTAGGCAGGCTCGGCTAACCCTAAACATGGCATGTGAAATGCGATCAACTACCACATATTCAATTTGTGAATTGAAGTACAGATGCAGTTAGCGTGATGTACCGAGCCTAATGTATGTAATACAAATGTATGGATGCACGCATGCATAGCATAAGGTATGCTAATTTCAAAAATGCCCTAGTCTACCATCATAAGCAGGTAAATAAAAGGGAAGAAAGAAATGGGGATTGGAAGACATACACACACTCACCCACACTTATTACAGATTTGCCCTCGCTCGGAGGGTCCAAATAAATATTACAGTCCCAAATAATAAACAAATAAAATTATATAGAATTCTTAATTAATTAAAAGGAAGGATGCAAAAGAAAGAAGAGGGTGGCCACAGCCTCTGCCTCGGGATGCGCAGATGATGCATGCTCGGAACTTGGCTCGCCCGAAAAACCCGTACCGTACCCCTGCCACTTCTGTTTGTACTGCCTTATCTCTCTGAAAATTGCCCAAGTCCTGGAGCAGGTTCCTTACACACTGCAGAGCACCACCGGCCAGACAGAATTCCTACCGGCACTCCAGAATTTCCATCGGCTGTTGAATTGATAATCGGCACTTAAAATGTTGCCGGCGGGCACTGAATTCTGCCGGTCGGCAGAAACTTCCTGCAGAGACAGTTTTGACAGCAAACAGAGAATAGACAGTGCATGGCATGGGGTTTTCAGGTACATGTAAGCATGGTCATACTTCCTATCATGTTTTGAACTCAAGGAAGCATGTCCTTCGATCTTCGAACCATCAACGGTGCATGGTGGCTCAAAGAATCAAATTTGCCATTTGATATAAAGATACATGCAACAAACAAAATGAGATCCGAAGCCTTATCATGTCGAAGTCAAAGGTCCCGGTGACCGAGAATCAAGGTACATTACATCACTTGAAGTATGAATGCCCCTTGATCCCCACACTTGGTTTGACACCCCAAACTAAGTAATGCAATGCATGTTATGCAAACATGGCTCAAATGCAACATGACACCAATCATGCAAGACATAGCAAATGTTATGTAACTACCATGACAAATATGCAATGCTAAGCATGCAAGGTGCAAAATGTGATGACAAATATGGACCAATTTGACAATGGGATTAATATACTACAAGGCTTAATGAAGTAACCATGCAATAAATATGAAACAAGCATGCAATGGGGCTTAGAACCATAAAGGGGCAGACCTTAAACCACCCCAAAACAGCGGCCAAAAGATGTCTAAAAGGTGGACCAATACTCATGCTAACAAGCAAACTAATGGTCCCAAGGTTAAGGCATAAAAAAAGACATTTTTCCCCCACCAACATGACTACTCATGGCATGACTAAGACAAGTAAAGACAGGCCTTTTACATGCAAAATGGGACTCCAAAGCCTCCTAACATGGTAGCTAAAATGACTCCGAAAGAGTGTATGCACCAAGGCTCAAATGTAGGCATAAGAGGGTACACCCTCAAGGCATAAAAGAGGTCATGCATGCACACATACAAACATGATTCTTGGACTAAAATGTGGTCCTAAATGATGTTAAATCATGAGGGTGATCACAACCATGCATGCTAGAGGTCAACATGCTCAAAGCTTTCAAGCCAAAATACATAGCACCCATAACAAACATGTCAAGCATGACCAAATGGATGACCAATAGACTTTAAGCATGGAAAAACAATACTAAAAGCTTCATGGAACTAAGCCAACACACACAAGAATCATGGCCTAATCATGAGATGCACTTCTAAGCAAAATGGAGCAATACAAAACAAGTACTACAAGCACAAAAGGAGGCATAAATCCGGCCAAAAACAGAGGTTACATATGACCTAAAACACCTAAAAAACTTCTGAAATGAGGCCAAGAATGATCAAGCACACATGCTACCCTTTTAAGCACAAAAGCAAGGAAACAAAACAATGAAGGGAGAGGGGTGTCCCTCCCCTATGCAAGACTTTAAACCACCTTTTTTAACACTAAAAATCAACTGGTTTTTAGTGGTGAAAGGACCAAAACACTGAAGTGAACAAAGCCTTACCAAAGAGGCACCAAAATGGACCAAACAAGGCCTAGAAGGGTGAGTTTGCACTCAAACCACAAAACGACCTTAATGAAAGTTCTAAAGCATGAAAATACAAGCCCTTTTTATGTTATACACAAGAGCTAAAACAGCAAGCAAGATAGGTAAAAAACTATTGCAAGTTTGGGGAATATAAAGCAAGATGCTCACCCTTGAAGAACCCTTGAAAAACAAATGGTCTAGCCCTTTTCTTTTGATCAAAACCAGTCCAAAAACTCAAGAATCAACCCCCCAAGCTCCTCAATCTCGGAGTAAGGTGTAATAGTGTGTGTAATGGTGCAAAAGTAAGGTAAAAACCACCTTTAGGCCAAGGAAACACACACAAAGGAGGGGAGAGAGAGAGATATAGAGATAGAGTGTATCTATATCTCAAAGCTCTGGTTTTTGGTTCCAAAATTCTAACCTAGATCAAAGAGGAAGACCCTTCCTCTTATAAGACTCCCTCTGGCAAAGCTTATACAACAAGCTTGCTTAGAGGGAGATCCCTCCATACACGTGTATGGAGGGAGGTAGAGTTGGTGCCAGCTATCACAGCTGGCACAAAATATCTCCATAAAGTGGATGAACAGTGGTCGGCTGCCCAAAAAAGTTGTTTCAACAAAAAAAGGTGCCGACCGGCAACAAACTATGCCGACCGGCAATAAAATGTGCCGACCGGCAACAAATAGTGCCGATGGCAGAAAAAGACCAGCCGGTGGCCTCTAGCCACTGCCGGTGGTGTGTGGGGATGCCTCACAAGGCATTCCCTACCCTTCCAAGGCAAAACACAAGCGTTCGGTGCGAAACCAGACACTAAACGGTTGAGTTCGGAGATCCTGAGGCAGGGCGCGTGAGCCGAGACTTCCGGGAACTCCAAACGAACACAAACATGGATAATCACCGAGTGTTCCAAGCGGTGACGTCCAAGTCTTGAGGACAGTCAAAAATGGGGTGTCTACAGAGTCCTACACGGGATGGCACCAAGGGTGAACTCGGCCACAAAGTCGGCTAGAACCTACCCTTTAATTGTTGTTCTGGGCCTAAACTCCAAGTCATATTAGCCCAGCACTACTGCCTGTTAGATCTCCTTGTTGCAATAGGGATTTCAAAGGATGCTTAGTCAGTCCCACAATCTTGTGGGCTTGGAAGTAGTGATTCAGTTTTTTCGAAGCTATCACCAGGACTAATGTTAATTTTTTAGGGGTAAGTACCTGGTCTCTGTACTTGCTAGGGTTTTATTCACATAGTATACTGCCCTTTGTTCTCCATTCTCTTCTCTGATTACCACTGTAGTTATTGCTTTCTCTAAAACGACCAAGTATAAGAGCAATTCTTCTCCAGGTATTAGGTTTGACAGAACTGGAGTAGTTGTCAGATATTTTTTCAAGTCGGTCAAAGCAACTTCGCATTCCTCTGTCCACAAAAAATCTGTGGCCGTTTTTAATAAACTAAAAAATGTTTTACACTTATCTGAACTTCTACTAATGAACCTGTTCAGGGCTGCAGCCTTGCCGGTCAAAATTTAGACCTGCTCGGCTGACGTCGGGCTCTTTAAGCCAAGAATAGCCTTGATTTGATCTGGGCTTGCCTCAATGTCCCTTATGGTAACCAAGTACCCTAGAAACTTACCAGACCCGACTCCAAATGCACATTTCAAAGCATTTAGTCGAAGTTGATATGTTCTTAGGATATCAATAATCGCTTTCAAGTTAGCCAGATGATTCCCAGGTTCTTTGGTCTTCACGACCATGTCATCAATGTATACTTCTACTGTTTTTCCCATTAGAGATCTGAACATCTTGGTCACTAACCTCTGGTAGGTTGCTCTTGCATTTTTCAACCCGAAAGACATCAGTCTATAGCAGTACAGCCCTTTTGGGGTGATAAATGCAGTCTTCTTCTCATCAAGGAGATACATTGCTATCTTGTGATATCCCCTGTAAGCATCCAAGAAGTTCATCCTCCTATGCCATGAAGTGGTATCTACTAACTGATCAATTTAGGGCAGTGGAAAACTATTCTTGGGGTAAGCCTTATTCAGGCTGGTGAAATCAACACAAACCCTCCACTTGTTGTTTTTCTTTTTCACTACCACAGTGTTGGATAGCCAAGTAGGGTAGTTCACCTCACAAATGGCTTTAGTTTCTAGCAGTTTTTCCACTTCCTCCTCAACTGCCTCAATATGCATTAATGTCGGTCTCCTCGCTTGCTAGATGATAGGTTTAGCCAACCTGTCTACATTGAGCATATGATATGTGACCTCAGGGTTAATGTTTGGCATCTCATATGGTGTCCAGGAAAATTCTTCTATGTTGGCCCGTAAGAAAGCCTCTAACTCCCTTTCCTCATCCTTGGCCAAACCTAAGCTGAAAAGAAAGAAACGTTCTTCATCCCCTTCTTGGACCAAAATTTTCTTTAAGGCTTCTTCGTTCTTCTCAGCCGGTTCTTTGCCGACATCATCTAGAACTTCTATGTCCTCATCCTCGACTTCCACTTTTTTGCCTCTTGCACATTGTAGTTCAATTTTATTGCTGCCATGGAGCAATTCTTTACCTGCACTTAATCCCTTCTAACTTCCTCAATCCCCTGTTCAGTTGGAAATCGCAACAGCTTTTGCAGTGTTGAGGGAACAACCCTTATTGCGTGCAACCATGGCCTTCTCAAGATAACATTATAAGGGGAGAGGGTGTCAATTACTGTAAACTCTATGCTTACCTTCCTGGTGCCTACCTGCACCTCCAAATTTATTACTCCTAGGGGCCATGTTGGCGTTGAAACCTGACCATTGGGCTGTTGGATTGCTCCAAATCATCTCGGTGAAGGCCAAGTTCCTTGTAATATCTGACATACATGATGTCACAAGAGCTGTCTTGGTCGATCAGAATACGCCTTACCTGGCATTCTCTAATCTTGAGGGTCACTACCAGAGCATCATTGTGTGGATGTTGCATCATGTCCAGGTCCACCTCAGTAAAGGATACCATTGGTATCTGGTACTTGTTTGTCTTAGGCCTCTTTTGCTGGATCTGATATACATACTGTAAGTGCCTTACTTTTTGGGTCTCTCATTGCATATTATTCTCATTAACCTTTGAGTGAATCACATTGATCACCTGAGGTTCTGTTTGCTATGGTTGTGGCGGTGGTGGTGCCACTGGTACAGGAGAAAGCCTTACATGCTCTTCCCTCATCGTGGCCTCATCTACTAGGTCCCTCAAGTGACCCTATCTGACCAGGTCTTCCAAGTACATTTTCAAGTCTCTGCACCCCTAAATCAGGTGCCCATTCTCATTGTGGTAAGCGCAATGCTTCCCAAGGCTCCTTCCCATGAACTCACCAAGAATCTTCTCCGGTGCTTTATAGTACAGCTGGTTTCTGATCCTTTCTAGAACTTTATAAACTAAGATCCGGAACATGATGGTGACTGCTTGTGCAACACTCAGCCCTGTCTTCTGTCTATTAAAACCAGTATTACCTCGGCCTCGTCTCGGTGAGCCATTTTTCTTCTCATGCTTCAGCGCCTTCGTTCCTAGCATATCCTCTTTTGCTCTGGCATATTTCTTGATCCGTGCCATGAGCTCCTCCATACTCTTTAGTAGAGTTTTTTCCAACGACTTCCGAAGTGGGCATTTATCCTCCAGGCTGTTCTTAAAAGACACGATCGCCAACTCCTGGTTGTATCCCGGTATTAAGTTGAATACCTCATAATACCTTTTGGCATAAGTGTAGACGTCCCCGAACGTCCCGGGGGGGGGGGGAAATCCCGTTCTGTTCATTTGGGCTCACTACAGTTCGGACTCAAATTGTCACAGTCCTGTATCTAATCTCGCAGAATGCAATGCAAGACCAATGAATCATCAGAGAGTCCAAATCCGACAAATCGTTTTTGAAAACAGATTTGTTTGAAAGAAGTGCCAAACATGGACTGCTTTGCCAGATACAGAGTCGCCACCTAAATATTTTATTTTGGGAAATTTAGGAAACCCTGACTCGTTGCCTAAGGCCACGTGTCCGTCATCACCAAAGTTGCCTTGGCTCGGGAACTTGGGTACGATTGGGGAAGGTCACTTCGTGAGCACCCCCGCTCGCCCGATCAAAGATCGGCCTCTACTAACCATGATATCTAGTTTTGAAAATTTATGCGTTCTTATTCCGATTATTGGCCTAGATTTACTATGTGATGCGCACAGTATACAAGTATAGACTAGATTGCCTGAATTGGAACAAAACATTTTATGTTTGTTTTTTAAAGCAGTTTGCTACTCGCAAGTAGGCTTAAAATGCAGATTTTGCCACCCTCGGGTGGGCTTAGAAAAGATAGTTTTGCCACTAGCTAGTGGGCCTAAAACTCACAGTCAATGCATTATTCCAATTCAGATAATCCAACCTTCACCCACAGGCATTCATGCAGGTATATCACATAAGCAAATAGCCTCATGGTAAGCATGCTATCATGGCAGTCACTCACACACATGCAAGGATGCTAAAGCATAAATACTTACCGAGTACTCCAAGCCAAAACAAAAGTTATGTTAGAAATTCATGCATGATCCTAACTATACAGAAATACCTAATGCAACACATGCAAAGATGTAACTACAATAGGCTCGGCTATTCTAAGAATGGCATATGAGATGCTACAGCTAACACATATTCAACTTGGAATTGAAATACGATGCAGTTAGTATGATGCGCCGAGCCCGGTGCATGCAAGATAGATGAATGGATGCAAACATGCGAGCATAAGTATGCTAATTGAAACATGCCCTAATCTAACCATCATAAGCTGATAAATAAAAGGGAGAAAGACGTGGGGTTGGAAGACATATATCACACACACGCACACTTATTACAATTGTGCCCTCGCTCGGACAGTCCGAATAAATAATATATAGTCCGAAAGTAATACAGCTACAGCTAATTATTACACAACATTAACTAATTAACAAACTAGCTAGGTAAGCAAATAAATGAAATGAATGTGGTTGCCTCGGCTCTGTTTTGGATGATGATGGATGCATGCATGCTCGATGCGCTTTGTCGGTAAATTCCATCGCGATGCCTCGTCTCGCCTTTGTTTGCAGCTGATTTCAGAAACTTACACAAAGCTCCAGAAGGCTGAAACTCCACCTTGGGAAAGCCACCGACCAGGTATTGGCTTGGAAAACCCTTGCCGACCACCCCTTATGGTGGAAACCAAAAAAGGTGGTCGGCCTACCAGGAAACCTGGTCGGCTGACCACTTTTTGCCCCTGGACTCTGGTTTTTCTGCAACAAAGGCAAGAAGGAGAGAAAGCAAGGTATTTTCAACATATGTGTGCGCAACCACTCCTCCCCGTCCTTGCACAAGCTCTAAGGAGTGTGGCTCTCGGTCCTCGGGCCATCAATCACGCATCTCAATGCATGATGGCCGAGGAGTCGAATTGCACGTTTTAATGTGACATGAATGCACAAATACACACTTAAGGCCTAAACTCCATCATGGGAAATCCAGAATGTTGGCGACCGAGAATGGAGGCACGTTTCGTCACTTGGAGTATGAAACGTCCCTCGTTTCCCGTGCTTGGACTAAACCCTACTCCAAGCACAATGCAACAAGCAATGCATGGCACGTGCAAATGCGACTAGCATGCAATCCTAAATGTAATGCAACCAAGTGATGCAAGCATGCAAGGGATAAAATACAAACATGCACCTAGCATATACAATGCTAACACTACATGGCATGCGCAATGCTCGTGAACTAAGGCATACTCAATGCGACTATCAACCTAGCATACACAATGCGAGGAATGACATATCATGGCATGCACAATGCTCCTAACAACCTAGCATACGCAATGCAAAGGCTAAGCATGCAACAACATGAACTACATGGCATGCTCGATGCAAGATGGACTTATACCAATGTGAGTGGACCTCAGCCACACTCACATCAGTGGCCATATGACGAAAATGAGAGAATCAAAATGCGTGCACATATGCACGAATACCGAGGACCGAACCTAAGGCATCAAATACCACTCTACCAAAGCACGGCAAGGGATGAAAGATGGCATACAAACATGCAATTTCCAGCACTGAAATATGATGCGCAATGGTCCCGAATCATAGAAATATGGCACCCAATGCAAGCTAAGGGGCCTGGGTACCGAAACTAGTGAAGTGCGTTACACTAGAGGTACCCAAAACAATGCACCAAAGGAAAAACCAACCCCAAACAGACCCTAGGCAGGTCTGAAATAGTGAGAAAAAGGCCTAAAGTGATGGCTCGGAATGCAACGGAATGGAGCTCATTCAATGGTCGGTAAATGAGGCATACAAGCCCGACTCTCAAACGCATTTAAAGAGATGAAAACATGGCAACATGGCATTCTTATAAGCTTTGAAATGTGATGAATAATAGGCTCAAAACATGAACACACCTCAGTATATGCATGGAATGGATCTCAAAACTCAAAGCTAAGCAAATGCATTGAACTACAAGTATGTGAAATAGACATCATTCAATCACGAGGCCCAAAAATAGAGCTAGGGTAGTCCAAAATAAACACAATGTTAGTTCAAAGCAGGGCCAAAAGGTGCCAACATGAAGGGCCAAAACAATACGCAACCTAGGCTAGTAAACATCATTTTCATGGCATGTACGTGAAGCATAAGAGAGGTCACCAAACCAGACAAAAATAGAAATATGACATGTCAAATAAACCCTAAACAACCACTGAAATGCATCCAATGCATGCAAAAATGATGAGCTCCTTTGGAAGGCCATGCAAGTGGTTACTCTACACCTATATAATGGACACATAAAAGGTCAAAACCACCTCTGGAAATGAGTTATGACAACCTTAAAACTCACCAAATAGACCCTGGAATTGGTCTAGGAAGCATGCAATGAAAGGCCCCCTTTGAAAGGCCTTGAATAGGATTGCTCTACACATGCATCATAGACATAAAATATGGAAAAATGAGCTCCGGAAAGAGCTAATGCAGACCATAAAACTCACAAAATAAGTCATGGAATGTGACTTCAAAACATGAAAAATGGAGCTCCTTTGGAAGGCCAACAATGCCAATAAAGAGAACAAGGGGTGAGAGGGTCATCCCTCTCTGATTTTGAAGCTCAAAAGCACATCTAAGCCACTAAAAATCTATTGGATTTCAGTGGCTAAAAGGCCAAACCAAGGCCAATGCAAATGCTCAAATACAAGGCTCAAAACATGAGGAAATGAAGCATGGAAGGGGGAAGATGACCCCAAAAAGAAAAGAGTCCTTAAACAAGCATGTTTAGAAGATCAAAACAAGACTTTTTATAGTTTATGGAAAATCTTGAAAATGCTTGCAAGTAAGGCTAAGATATCATGCAAAATAAGTCCCAAAAGAGAGATGAAACATACAAGGATGTAGGAGACCTCAAACAGAAAAGTATCCCTAATCAAACTTCAAGAGGAGCTCAAAATAAGACACTTTACAGTTTATAACAAAACCCATAAATGCTTTCAAATAGGGCTAAGCTATAGAGCAAAATAATGCAAGAAAATGGGAAATGGAGACTTACCCTTGAAGAGCAGGTTTCCAGCAACTTCTGGACCAAGATGGGAGCTCCTTAACCTCTGAAAATCAGCTCCAATATGCTTTGATGGATGATGGAGGTGTTGTACCAAGGGTTGGTGTGCAAATGGTGCAAGAAAAATAGGTTTTGGAGTTTGGAATAGTGAGCTATGGAGAGAGAAGTGTATAAGCCTCTAACAAACTTGTTGAACCCTTGCAAATGAAGACAAGCCTCTCATTTATTGAGGAGAGGCTCCAAAGCTTCTCTAAGAAGTCTCAAATATCCTCCATACATGTATGGAGGATGGTCCAAATGCCTCCCAGCTGGCACAGCTGGATTGCATTTAGAGAGAGCAAAAAGCAAGAAGCAGGCCGACCAGTTCAAGTGACCGCCCGGCCACTCCCCCTGGTCGGCCGACCAGGGGTCAAAAGGTTCAAGGAGAAATGCTGGTCGGCCACCCCAGAAAGGTGGCCTCCCAGATGAGTGCAACACAGCTGTATGGTGGAAAACCAGAAAATGTGACCCAAGAGAGAGAAAAACCAGCTTTTTAGCAACGTTCAAAAGGGTCAAGAAGAATTACTGGTTGGCCTACCCATATTGGTGGCCTCCTAGATGAGCACAACACAATGGTGGTATGAAAAGCCAGAAATTGTGACTCAAAAGTGAGAAAAACCAGTTTTCTGTCAGAAAAACTAGTTTTACGAGAGAGAAAAAGAGAAAACTAGTTTCCAAGGGGAAAAGGTGGCCTCCCACCATACTACCACCTCCCTAGCAATGAAAATAGGGTCTCTACCAAAAATGGACTAAGACGGATGCAAAACGAGGGTTCGAGGGCCAAAACGCGCAGTCTGGGGCCCTGAAAACAGGCTGTTAGGCACCGGAAGTGGCGTATGACCACGAAGGTGGTCTCCCGGGCCACAGTGTCCCTCTAAAGGGAGGAAATAAGGTGTGTGCAAAAAATCGGAGCAAACAGAAGTAGTTATGCGGTCCCGAACTGAGGCACACGACCGACGACTTCGAAAATCGAAAACTGGGCTCCAAACGGGAAAAATGGCCTACGACCACGAAACGTAGCCTACGGCCACTGAGAGATGGTCTACGAGACCTCTCCCTCCCTTCGGGAAGAGAAAATATAGAAAGCAGGATCTGGTTCGCAAACCGAGGCAAAGCACAAAAGAGCCCCAAAGTTCGGAGGCAAGGCTCGCAGCCGAGACTCCGCAACCTCAGAATGAGCACAATATGCAACATCATCGAGCGCTTAATTGGTGACGTCTGAGTCTTAAGGTCGGTCAAAAATGGGGTGTCTACAATAAGCCTTGAGGATTTCACCCTCGCTGATTTTCAGGGCCATCAGGGAG
This sequence comes from Camellia sinensis, assembly GCF_055761805.1. NCBI lineage: Eukaryota > Viridiplantae > Streptophyta > Magnoliopsida > Ericales > Theaceae > Camellia > Camellia sinensis. Next base: position 36,043,407 of record NC_138969.1, on the reverse strand, counting down.
TCTACCCTTAGTGGCTGCAACTTGTTTGTTACAAACCTAGCCACAAACATCTCGGCCAGGCCTTTTCAACTCTTCACAGTTCCTTTCAGCAACTGTGAAACCAATCTGATGCGATTTCCTCAAAGGATGAGGGGAACACCTTGCACAGCAATGGTTTGTTCCCAATATACAAAGCCATTAAATTCAGATATAAGCTGACGTGAAAGTTCAGATCAGACACCGTCATAAATTTGGAACCTCGACATATAAAACCTTTTTGGGGCCTCAAATCTATCCAACTCCATTAGGAACGGAGTTCACGGCTTGACGGGGGATGTGACCTCGGCATTCTGCCGCTTCCTCTGGAGGTAGTCCCTCAAATCTTCCTTAGTCCGACCAGGAGCTTGGCTGTCAATAGATTTCAGTCTTTTTAGTGCACTACTCCCGGAGTCGTTATGTGTCCTCTTGGACTTCTCTTCATTCACCATGTCAAAACATAGGTCCTTCTCCTGGATATTCCGGGGTTCTTTAACATATGTTCCCCTGGTACGAGGTGTCCTCTGTGAGTCACCTCTGATCGACTCTCCTCGCCCAACATCCCGTAAAGGCCGATGTAAGGGCTCTTTTTCCTTGGCATGTTGCAGGACTGCTGGGATTGTCTTCTGCCCCCCTTTCTGGACATTAGTCTTGGCCTCTGGCATCGGCGTGTCCTGCAACGGAAATGATGGTGGCATGATGTTGTTCTGCATTATGAAGTTGACAACCGATTGTAGATCTGCCAACTTGTTGGCCATTCCCTTCATCTCGCCGTCCCTCCTCAGGCATTTATTTTTCCATACATGAAGATCGCTCTCGTTCTAATACTTATCTCGGTCTGCTTTCTTTGGGGCGTTACCCTCCATGCTGATGTCCTTCCGCACAAGATTCGAATCCTGTGCTCCTTCAAGATTCGTCTTTAATCTTTTCTTTCTGCCCGTCATTGGCCATCTATTCTCCCTACGTTCCCATAGACAGCGCCAAATTGTGGGTGTTGATTTCTGACCACACAACCAAACGATAAACTCAGCTGGAGAGCACCGGAAAAATAGATTAAACCCGAACAACCTATCATAGAAAGAAAATAATCTGGCGGTGGTTCATTCGCCCGGGAGCATTCTGACACTCAAGTTAGTAATCCAAATATCTCTCAAGGATAGCAAATTATGCTGAACTCACAAGAGATAACTTACTGCTCGCCGTATATTTCATATCTCTCAGACCCACAAGGGTGCCTTGCTTTTATAGCCAGTATTGACTTGATCCTTGTAAAAGCCTCACTTCAGTAGACTCAGGCTCAATACTCTTCTTGGACTCTAAGCTAGATAGGGATAAGCTCTCTAAGAGCTTTATCTTTATCCAGACTGAGATCCTCCCATATTCTAGGACTCTTGTTCCTTATCTGCTCATCTCGGATTCCGGCATCTCCACAGATAACCTCGGCCTTGCCGAGATCACCTCGGCATCAGGACCAGGCCACATGGCACCTCGGCTAACTCTTCGGCGTCACCTTGACCACGTGATGTCATTCACAAAATAAGTCCCCACAGCTTCAATATTTAATCTGTACAATTTTCAACAAGTGTGTCGGTAAAAGGTGGTGTGTGTATAATATTAGTGAAGGATATAATTGAAATATTTAGTGTGTGAATTGAGAAGAATAAGTAATAACTAAATTAATAAGTGTGTATATTGAGAAATGATGTGCACTGAGATAAGGTAGTGTGTGGAAATAAAATTTCTCATAATCATTACATTCTTTCTCTAAAAAAAAGTCAAAAAAGCCAAAAATCCCTTCCCAAACGAGGCTTTTTAGCCCTAGGCTAAAATAGTCAAAAAGTCAACCTATTTCTCAAACGAATCCTAAGTTGTTTTACTTTTTGACTATTTAAGTAGGTTAAAATATTTATATTTACAAAGAGAGTTTAATTTTTTATAATTAGATGTGATATTTGTGAGACAAAATGTAAAATGATTATAAATTTGATATGACATTTTATCTTTTTAACTATTTACCTTATTTTAAATTTTTATTAATTTTAGAAGGAAAAAAAAAGTATACCAAACACCCCTGTTGTTGGCGATAAGGCTGGGTATAGGGTTATTCAACCAACAAGAATCGCCCAATCTGAACCGCCTGCATCTATATGGGCGGTTTTGTAAAATTGTTAGGGTTGGATGCGGTTTAAGATTTTTCTATTTTGCAGGTTGCGGACAAGTTGCGGATTTTGCAAGCACCCGCTTGCACATTTTTTTATTATTATTTTAAATCTTCGACTTTCATCCAGTAACACATTAGCAGCCTTAACATCCCGATGGATAATTTTGGGATTACAATGTTCATTAAGGTACTCTAGCCCACGAGTTGTGCCTAAAGCCACTCATTTTCTTGTAGGCCAATCTAAAACAGGCTCCCCAGGCTTAAGTTCTGCATTCAGAGCTTAAAACTAATCAAACATCACCAGAAAATCAATTAAAAAATTAAATGATCACCAAAATCACACAAAAATAATAGCGATTAAAATAGTGAATGATTTTGAATGATATGCTTGTGTTAGTTTATGATTTGATTTAAAAATTTAAGATTTTGAATGTTTTGGTTGCGTTAGGAATTGATTTTGTTGTATTTTTAATTTTATAAGTTTTAATTCATTAATTATTGATATTCTAAAGTAATGGGAAAAAACAGGCCTAGGTGTTGTTTTTTACTGCATATCCGCGAACCCTATCCCTATAAACCGCAACCGGCACTGTGGGGCAGTTGAGGGTTCAATTTTTCCCAAATCGCAGACATGCGGGTAAGTCCAAACCACAAATCAAATCGTCCAAAAATCAATCCGTGACCACCCCTAATTGACGAATTATTTTGGATCAATTAGTTTATCAGGGCTGGGGTTCCTTTGAGATAAAGGCCCATTTTAGCAATAAAAATATATATATCATTTCTTTTTTTGGATTTTTTTTTAATTTTTAGTATTTTTTTAAAATTATGTTAAAATTTTTTATTTTTTCAATCTGTCTTGTCAAGACAAATCTAAAAAGTAATTTTTTTAAAAAAAAATAGAAACAAATCACTAAAGATGAAAACAAGTCAAAAAATTGTTTATTTTTGTCTTTATTTTTGATTTTTTTTTAAAAAAAATCATAATTTTTCACTTCGTCTTGTCGAGTTGAATTTAGAAACATAAATCTTTTTGAAAATTTTATAAAATAAAGTTAACTAAATACAAAAATAAGCAAAAAAAAAAAAATAAAGCCAAAAAATACACTTTCCAAAACACTCCAAAGCCGTGGACGAAGGTTTACAAGGAAAAATTATCGTGATTGTTTAAAAAGAATATTTTATATTTAAAAATTTATTTATTGTTTATTTTTTCAGAGACATGTGATAAATTATTAAATCAATTTAATTTTTTTTTATGAATGGTATATATTGACAGTTTTACAAAATGAACAGTTCGAATTATCGAAATAGAGCTTTTAGTGAGCCGTATGAGACCGTCAAGTTCTCTCAAATTAAACTCAACCCTAATTTTAAAATTAATATTTTTTGTATAGACTGAATGATGATGCTCCTACAAATCATTACAGAATTAAATTAAATAGACACATTTATTCATTGAGAGACAATTTATCTTCTATATAATGTGTAAGTTTTTCATTGTTTTTCGCATATACAACTTTTACTTATATTTATTGTATGACCACATTTTGATAATATACATTTGTCTTTGTTATGAGAACTTCTATAAACTCAAAACTTTTACTAGAAATTTGTCTAGAAAATAATTGTATGGTTGAGATGTATTTTAGAAGTAGAACCCATCATTTAAAAATTGAATCTAGATCATTCATAGGATTCTTGATAAATTCTAAATTTAATTTCTTAATTTTTACAATTTTTCCTTAGCTATTCATCGGCCAAATCACATTTGTATATCATCAATTTACTTTATATCAGTCAAAAAAGCATTTTTAATACTGAACATGTCACTTTTCTCATCCACTATGAAATACTGTTTTTGTGTTTGGTTGATAAATCCATATATTTTATAAATTCACCATGAAACACTATTAAGGAACGGGTATGGTTGGGGTGCGTCAATTTTATTTTTATTTTTTTAAATTTGTTGTTAAATATCCAACATACAAATCAAAATTCAATATCATTATTAAAAAGAGAAATTACAAAACTAAAAAATAAATTATTTTTCAACAGTATCACCAATACTAATTTTTAAATATTCAAATAACAATTTAAAAATATCGATACTTTTATGATAAAAGTAAATAATTTTTTTTTATCTTTTATTTTATATAATTCTGAATGTCTACTAAAAAAATACAAGTCTACAATAGTAAGAAGAAAGGGCACAAAGTGGCTGATTTTGCATTACCTAATTATTTTTTAAGATGATTAGGATAAGGTTGTAGCTTGCATCAAATTCCAATTACTATACCAGTACGTGTGCAGTCATACCGATATGGATACTTATACTTGACAAGCATCCGATATTTATACAACAATATTTTTAGAGTACCCGTACTTTATAGCTTTAGACTCTTACTCCATTCAGAGGCTCTACCACTATGACCTTTACTGACCAAACCATGACCCCCACCCCTTTTCTCTATCCTATTTGTGTGTGGATGTGTGTGTTTGGGGGGTTCATGATCTCATTATATCTCCATATCTCTGTCAATGGCATTTAATGGTCTTCTGGCAACTCAAAAAAAAAAAAAGCTGCTTTTTTTGTAGCCAAAAACACACCCAAATAAAAGTTACAAAAGCTAGAACACATTTGCGAAGTTTGCAAAACGTAAAGTGTGAAATTACATGACTACCCTCCCTATTCTAACAAGTAGATAAATGAGCCACCTGGGTTAAAAAGTAAGGTTTAGTTTGGGAAGACTAAATAAGTGCACTTTTTGACTTTTTATGAAATATAGGTTGGGTTTGCGTTGGGTTTAAAGTGATGTGTTAGAGAGGTGATGTGACTTAAATAAGATGATGTGACTTAAATAGGATAGTGACTTTTTGTCTTTTTGTCTTTTTTCAATCATGTCAAACTTGGCCTAAATTTCCTAAGTTATGTGGGATATTTTGGTCATTTTATTGTGATGTGACATCATAAATAAATATTAACCCAGAAAGCAAAAAGTAACTTTTTATCAATTTTCTAAAGGAAAAATTGGTCTAAGGTCCCTCTTCCACTTTTCATAATGGAAGAGATCCACAAAATTATTTTTTGATGTCTAAGATCCCTAAACATACAACAGAGAAATTTCAGTCCTTTATATTATCTTCATCATCTGACCCACTGCCATCCCCAACAACCCGACTCTCAGTCCTCCTCATCTTCCAATACTTCCCAAAGCTTTACCCAGTGGAGATTCCCCGCCTCGTTCTCCTTCTCTCCTTTCCTCTCATCGCAATCGCATACATCTTCGTCTCCGAAGCCCTCGTGATCCAGGCGCTCATCTTCATCTCCTACGCCGGACTGAAGATCCGCGACATCGAGCTACTTCGTCGACTCCGGACATATGTTTTGGTGCAGCGTTGATCCAGGTTCGCTTCCGACGGTGCTGGGTTATACTCTATGATATTTTTGATCGGTACTGGTTGCGTCAATAGTATTTCACTTAAGTTCACTTCTAAAGATTCTTCTAGGTGAAGTCGTCTTTGTTGAAGATTACAGTTTATATCTAACACAGTAATTATTTTGTTTGATGAACTTCCAATAAAGATGGATACCCGTATGGAGTCAAGTACTTGGTGTGGTTCTACTTTGTTCTAAGTTACACGTACAGTTCTGTGTATTTGTTCTCTTTTAGCATTTCCAATTATGTTTTGACAAAAAGCAATACATTGACTATTGAAATGTTGGTGTGCTGTTGTACTGGAGGATCTGAATCCTATATTCTTAAGTTCACAAAAATAGAAATTGAAGCCATGTGTAGATTAATGGGAAAAGTGATCTTCTGGTTGAAACTAGAGAAATTCTTTGATTTTTTAACTGAATTTGCTCTGGGTTGAAACCAGAGAAATTCTCTGGTTTTTGAACTCAATCACCAAGTTCTGTTCATAAAAATACAACTTTACTGTAAATAGAGAGAATTTCTCTGGTTTGTCTGGTTTGAAGAGAATTTCTCTGGTTTTGAACCAGAGAAATTTGTGGGTTTGTGGGTTTATTAGACATGGGTTTAATTGTAGTTAATAGAGCCAGAGAAATTTGCAAAGTCAAAGAAATTTCCTGGATAGCCATACAAATTTCCTTTCCACAATTTTCTCTGGATTTATTTGGTACTCAGAGAAATGTCAATTTTTCTCTGGAGAGAATTTCTTTGGAATTGAAATTTCTCTGGATGTGTATTTGTTCTCTTTTAGCATTTCCAATTATGTTTTGACAAAAAGTAATACATTGACTATTGAAATGTTGGTGTGCTGTTGTACTGGAGGATGTGAATCCTATATTCTTAAGTTCACAAAAATAGAAATTGAAGCCAAGTGTAGATTAATGAGAAAAGTGATCTTCTGGTTGAAACTAGAGAAATTCTTTGATTTTTTAACTGAATTTGCTCTGGGTTGAAACCAGAGAAATTCTCTGGTTTTTGAACTCAATCACCAAGTTCTGTTCATAAAAATACAACTTTACTGTAAATAGAGAGAATTTCTCTGGTTTGTCTGGTTTGAAGAGAATTTCTCTGGTTTTGAACCAGAGAAATTTGTGGGTTTGTGGGTTTATTAGACATGGGTTTAATTGTAGTTAATAGAGCCAGAGAAATTTGCAAAGTCAAAGAAATTTCCTGGATAGCCATACAAATTTCCTTTCCACAATTTTCTCTGGATTTATTTGGTACTCAGAGAAATGTCAATTTTTCTCTGGAGAGAATTTCTTTGGAATTGAAATTTCTCTGGATGTGTATTTGTTCTCTTTTAGCATTTCCAATTATGTTTTGACAAAAAGTAATACATTGACTATTGAAATGTTGGTGTGCTGTTGTACTGGAGGATGTGAATCCTATATTCTTAAGTTCACAAAAATAGAAATTGAAGCCAAGTGTAGATTAATGAGAAAAGTGATCTTCTGGTTGAAACTAGAGAAATTCTTTGATTTTTTAACTGAATTTTCTCTGGGTTGAAACCAGAGAAATTCTCTGGTTTTTGAACTCAATCACCAAGTTCTGTTCATAAAAATACAACTTTACTGTAAATAGAGAGAATTTCTCTGGTTTGTCTGGTTTGAAGAGAATTTCTCTGGTTTTGAACCAGAGAAATTTGTGGGTTTGTGGGTTTGTTAGACATGGGTTTAATTGTAGTTAATAGAGCCAGAGAAATTTGCGAAGTCAAAGAAATTTCCTGGATAGCCATACAAATTTCCTTTCCACAATTTTCTCTGGATTTATTTGGTACTCAGAGAAATTTCAATTTTCTCTGGAGAGAATTTCTTTGGAACTGAAATTTCTCTGGATTTCAATTTTCTCTGGAGAGAATTTCTCTGGGACTGAAATTTCTCTGGATTTCAATTTTCTCTAGAGAGAATTTCTCTGTGACTGAAATTTCTCTGGATCCTGTTAAGGGACCTTAGACATCATGAAAATATTTGATGTCCTTTATACTATAAAATCATAATATCAGGGACCTTAAAAAAAATACCCCTTTTCTAAATCACTTCTCAAAAAAGTCAAAAAACTTAATAAAAAGCTAAAAGTCAATTTTTTACCATGTTTTCAAAACACTGGTAACGGGTGAGACAATAGTTTGAAAAGGTGTTAAAGGGATAGCTTGGGCAACCAAAGATATGAAGAAGATAGGGATTGCCGGAAGGAAGAAATGGTCAAGAAAAGACCATCAGAGAGGGAAAAAGAATGGAGGAGTGACGTCGGATGTGAGGGTAAGGGTTGTAGGAAGTAGATTGAAAGGGCACAGTACAGTTGGGATTATGATTTTTTTTTTTTTTTTTGGTGTGGGATTAAAAAAATCTATCTGATTAAATTAAAAACTCACTATTTTATATAATTTTTTTTTGTTTTTTTTTTAGATAAAAATAATTTTCTTGATATTTTATTTTTGTCTAATTAAATTATAATTTAAACGAAAAAAATTAAAAAACATACAGTGAAAACTCAATCAACAAAGCAAATACTCAAAAGATATTAAATGTTTAAAAAATGGCAAATTACATAAATAGTCTCTATAGTTTGGAGCCTGTGTCACTTTGGTCCCTAACTTTTCAATTGTGACACATTTGATCCTGAATTTTGAATCTTGTTCCAAATAAGGACAATTGAAGTTACCATTGTTTAATTTCAAGGGCAAAATTGTCAATTTAATAAAATATAAATCAATTTGACAAAAATAAATGTCAAAAAAATATTTTTAATTTTTCAAAAATTATTTTTATCCACCAATGATAAAATTATGTAAAATTGATAAAAATTAATAAAAATTATATGATTAATTTTTTAAAATTAATTTTACATGATTATCATCCAAATACATTGTAAAAATTAATTTGGTAAAAAAAATAAATAAATGTTTAAAAAATTTATCAATTTTACATAATTTTATTTTTAGTGGGTATAAATAATTTTTAAAAATCTAAAAATATTTGTTTGACATTTATTTTTGTCAAATTAATTTATATTTTATCAAATTAACGATTTTACCCTTGAAAAATCTAATAACATTTTCAATTATTTTTATTTAGAAAAAAATTTAAAATTCAGGATCAAATGTATCACAATTAAAAAGTCAAAAAATAAAATAACACAAATTCCAAACTATAAGAACTATTAGTGTAATTCACCCTTTAAACAAAAATAAAAATCATGATAGCAAACCCTACCCTCATAACATACATCAATGGGAGATAAACGCCAACTCAGAAAATGGACAAACAGAGCTGACTCACCACCTATAACCACAACAACACTCAAAAAAGCGGAATTCTATTACATACAATTATCTGCCATATATATATATATTAGGAATAACCCGTGCCTGAAGGCACTGTAAATAATTTTTTTTTGATATCACACATATTATGAAATTCAATTATAATAAATAAATTTAAAATGATAATATCACTCTAATTTAAAACTTCACATAGAAAGAGGAACAAAATATATAAAGAAAATCTTTTATTTCAAATCTTTTATTTCCTAATGAATTTATCATGAATGTAAGCTTCCAACCTCATTCACATAATTGGGGTAGTGCCTTCAAGAGTTCCCACCTCATTCTCTAACATATTTTCAAAATCATCAATGTTTAAGGAATAGTTCAAATCAATCTACTAAAACATCAAATATCAATAGAAATAGTTCAAATCCTCCTAACTACTTCTAAATAAATGAAATAAAACTAACCCAAGTTACTTTGAAGACTAACCTTATCGTTGATATCAGAATATCATAGATGATATAACAAATCGAAGCTACTTTCACAACCAATTGTGTTGGAATGTCAGAGGTCCTGGGAAGAGAAATGAATTAAAAAAACAAATCATGAAAATAGTGCATTAAAATACGCTGGTCTTTCTTAATCAAGAAATATAAAATTCATAGCCATGATCAAATTGCGAGGGAGGGGGGACTAAAGTCAAGTATATAAAAATTAAGAGGCAACAATACTATAACATCATCCTTCAATCCGCTAATAAATTATTCTTTTTCAATGTAACTAACGTTCTGCATAATAGACACTAATTTACACAAAAATCCATGTCAAGCATTTGTGACTTCCATCAAAATATGTAAGGATACTAAATTAAATTGTTGCACTTAAATTTAGTGAATTTTCAAGGCCACTTTACGGTCCACACTCAATAACCATCCGTAAGGTCCAATATTTTACATTGATAAGAGACTTTACAAAAATATTAGAAATCCATTAAAATACATATCAGTAGGAAGCTTTACAAAAGTGGTTAACATCAAGAATACAAAAGTGGTTAACATCAAGCTTTACAAAAGTGCTTTACAAAAGTACTTTTTGTCAACTTTACAAAATGTATGCCATATAATGTCTTCAAACTTGGACGCCTTTAGAAAAAGTACTTGGACGCCTCTAAAGCGCTTGGACGGCTTCAAACTTGTTCTCCATCACATTTTGAAATGTCCATGTATCAACTTCTATGTACTTTTTCCAATGAGGAGCATGCACAACAATTTCATATTTAAAAAACAATAACATTAGCATATTGAAACAATACGAAAAATAGATATTGAAACAATATGGACTAAGGATACCTTATTACAATTCCATCAGAGTAATGTACTCTTATTTATCCTCTTGAGCTCCATAGCTTTTTCAACCCAATCCTACAAAAGTTTGACTTGATCATAATTTAAACAAAATTTTAATTAAAATACACTTTCAATTTATTTCCTTCTTTCATCATTTGTATTCTTTTTTAAACTTTAGTTACTTCCCTCTCCTATTTGGAAAATTTTATATATCTTTGTAAAAGATCCTTTATAATTTTTTCTAGTGTATTGTTTTTTAAGGATGCATAATTTGGTTTGGAAATTAGTAATATTACGGATTAAAAGCACCATGCCCATCTTCACAAGCTTTACAGTAAAAAAAAATTACACATAAATTATGCATGCTTCAAAATATCACATTCCCCCATGATTTTCTTTACACATGCTCCAAAACAAACTTGAAAAGAACAATACCACTTGTGTATTTTTTATTCCCTTTCTCGAGTAGTTTTCCTTTCCTTTTCCTTTAGGCTTCTCATTTTCCTTTGCCTTTCAAAAAATAAACAAAAATTATTAAGAAAAAAATATGAGAAACAAATAAATTTGATTAGTGGGCTTACCCCATGAACACAGAGGACATTGCAGTCCTATTCATTATGGAGCATAACACTGACATTTTTGTTTTGAGGAAACTAAACCTGTGTATATATAGACATGCATTTGAAAGGTAAAAGAAAAATTATATTAAGGAATGTAGATTAAATAAAAAATGAGTATAAAGATCTAATATTATTGTTTCCTCTAACATATCATCCACCTGTAAAGAATAATACACAAGCATTTGATTATGAAAAAAATTATAAATAATAAGTAAGAAATTAAGTCTCAATTCATAAACTATAAACTAAACATACGAATGTTGTCCATGATTTGAATTAAAATGAACTCCAAGGTTGTTAAAGAGGTTGAAGCACCACAGACCTGCAATGAAGAAATAACTCATTTAATAGTGCTATAAATAGATTGAGTTTAAATAACAATGGGCTGTACAATGACTATTTGATTACTTAATTGTGCCATGAGTTAAGTACAATCAAATAAAAGGAAACCCAATTCTAATTTTTAACAATCAAATAAAAACAAAAGATCACATAACATTACTTTTCATGTTAAAAAATGAAACCCAATTCACACATTTATCAAAATCACCCAAATCATTTAGCAGAACACTAATCATATTTGAAACACTTAATTCTCATTTATGGCATACGTTACTTTTCATATTTGAAAGTTTATTTTGCAAAGTTGAGAGTTCCATCCACTAAACAGCAAGTTCTAGACGGTAGAGGATAACTAATATACCATGAATAAAATATCTCATTCAAAGAATTAATAAAAAATCACATAGATATGTAGAGGCCAAACTAATAACCTACCAATCATTTTTCGCCACCAAATTTTACTAAAATTAAACAATTTATCAAAATGAGTCATGTTTCCAACGAAAACTATCAATAAAATACATCAATCACTTAGTACTTTGCTTCCAAGAATCTATTTATTAAAATTAACAAATAACAAAATATTTGCACATCAACACAGTTTTAAAATAATAATTTGACTCCATACATTAATAAAAATAATGAATTAGTCTAATATGAGGACATTTTCAAGTATTGGTAAACCAATTTGACTCCAAACAACATGAAAAGAAAATTTCATTTTTCTTACAAATTAATAAATCCTAAAATTTTTAGATATGCCACATTACCCCAACCTAGCAAAGGGTGCAAATGAGTAGAAATATATGTAGTAGTAAAGTCAACAAATATATACTTATGCACCTAAAGTGGACAGATAGATACAAAAGCAAACAAAAAATATATCATAAAGTCAAATAAATTCATCAAAAATAATTCATCCACCGGGTGGTCAACCGCTAAAACATCTCCAAGATATAACTAAGCTAACATTTTTTTGACAAAATATAGATATGATAAAGAAATATTATGAGAATTGAATTATTAACATTAAAAGATTTTTTTAATTTTTGGGAGAAGAAAAAAAGAAGGAAAAGATTTTTTTTTAAAAATGTGGTTGAAGAGTAAGTACTTGGCTCAAAAGATTGGTATTACTTAATTTATTTTTCTCTTCTATAAATTGGTTTTGCTTCCTCTTTTATCCCTAATATTCATACTATCTACCATTCAATTTAAGAAAAGTTACGATGCATTGCTTTAGGCATTGATAAATTGCAAATAATGTCTTGCTCAATACCAATTTAATTCAAACTATATGCCATTCAATGTCTTGTGCGAGAAACTAAACAACAACAATTTAATTCTTTTAAACTGTGTTTAGATCATGAACTTGAATATGGATTTGAAAAAGAAAATAAAAATGAAAAGGAAGAAAAAAATTTAAATTATATTGCATTTATATTTTACTCACGTTTTTTCTTTCATCTTTTCAAATCTCTACCTAAAATCATGATTCAATACCCTTAACAGATTCATACAAAAGAACTATTGTAATGAACTTTAGATTACATTTTCATTACCCTTAATAGATCCACATAGATTACATTTTCTTAAACAAAACCAAGAAAATATAGAGTAGGGATGAGGTTGCCAATTAAAATTTTATTAAATTCTAAGCATATGAAAACAAACAAACAAACAAATAGGAAAACATGATTGATTGGTTATCCCCAAAGATATCTTAAATCCCTAAAGATATCTTATATTTACCATAGGAAAATGTCTTAACCATGAACAACAAGAAATAAAGTCACTCCCCAAAGATATCTTATCTTTACCATAGGTATTAATGGCACTTCCAAATACAATCCGACTCAAATCAAAATTGAGTGAATTCCTGTAACAAAGCTAATTAATTCTAGAACTTGACACATTTCAATCAAGCATCTTCTGAAAGCTAATTGAGATCCAACTCGCGTTATCTAAGACCTGGAACACACCAACAGGATTGAACTGTATGATATGCTTCAACAATAGATTTCAATTTGAGGTGGTTGATGATTTTAGATATGAGACAGGAAAAACAAAAAGTGGAGAAAGTAGAAGAATTATCCCTCTACTAAAAAATATACAAAATATAGACCTAAATTATACATATCCCTCTACTAAGAAAGTAGATGATAATGTTGGACCCAAAAAATCAATCTCTACGTTTCTTTGACCCATTTACAAATGGATATGGTCATGGCTATACAAAGAAATTACATAGTACATTTAAGTAAATAAAATAAAAAAAAAACCACATACACAGAGGCAGCTCTATCAAGGCTTTAATGGTCTTTAAAAAAAATGTTACTATTTGTCAATAAAAAAACAAAGTGTTAAATGAATCAATGTAGAATTAAATTGGGAAAAAATAAATAAAATTAATGTGAGCCTACCAAATTTTTAGGCAATGAGAACACAAAAATGTAATCAAATACCAACGACAATGTTTGGATGCAAACGATTCTTAAAAAGTTTCACTTTTTTCTCAAGCTCTCTAATGTGAGCCTATTAAGCAAATTGAAAGCAATGCTTCAGATACGAATGAACAAAAGTTAGGTTTGCGGATGAAAGCAAATTGAATAATCCATTGCCATTTTCAAAAGTTAGGTTTGTGGATAAAAAACATTAAGATGTGAATCGCTTACCTGTTATAGAATAAGAGGAGAGAGAGGAGGGGCCAATCCACTTGATTGTGCCATAGCAACCTAAAAAGTTAATCAAAATCACACCACACCCATCAACATACTGCAGTTAAATCAAAAAAAAAGGAAAAATAAAATATTCCCCCTAAATGGGAGCAAAATAAGAAAGCAAAATAAGAAAAAAAGGAAAAATAAACATGAGAGCAAAATAAGATCAAAATAAAGAAAACGTTTAATATAGTAAGTTTCTTAATCATCATCCATCCTTCATGAGATGCAAAGCAAGTTCACCTTGATTTATCAGTAACTTGATTACCAACAAAAATAGAAAAGAAACAAAAGGAATATTAAACTTACATTCAGAACTACAGGTTTAATGTTGAATGCCTTGTCAAAAGACTCTTTTTTCCAAGCTGAAAACTTACTATATCACAAATAATTTTTAAAAATTAATTAAAATAAACGTTCAAAAATTCTTTGATACACATTCCCTTAAAAAATGTGTAACATGCACCATAATTCTAATGATTTGTGGTCTTACTTAATAATTATGTGGCATTTAGTTATAAGATTATGTGATGATCAAATTTATGATGAACTTGGTTATTAGACTTTTTGTAGTGTTTATAGTTATAACCCATGGTGGTTTTGGTTATAAAATTTTGTGATGTTTAATTATAAATTTAAGTGGCCTTAGTTATGAGGATTTATGATATTTTTTAAGATTATGTATTGTTGTGATTAAAACTTTGGATGCATGTCGTTAAAAAGCTTTTGGGGCCTATGTAGTGGCACTTCCAATGAGCATTTATTTATGGTTGAACTGAAACAAATTTAATATGACTTATTGGGTCATTCTATCAAACACGTGTAATGATCGTAATTGATTTGAGTCTAGTAAAACTCACACCAAAAAAAAAAAAACATGATTGGTTCAACAATCGTATAAATTTTGAAAAAAATAATTAAAGCCAAAACGGTGCATTGATAGTTATAGTTGTGTGCTGTCACGACCCAAACCCGGCCCTATGGGTTTAGCACCGTAACCGGCCAGTAATCCGAGATTACCGAAGGCCTGCTGAACAGTAATACAGTAAAACAGAGTACAGGGCCTGGCGGAAGCCAATACAGTAAATAAATAGTGTCCATTGAGCTGTGACAGTCTGTATGCGAAAAGGCTTTTCATATATTCACACATAAACAGTACAGAACAGTATGTACAATATTCACATCCATTCAACTAGGGACTCAACCCTACAGAACAGTACAGAAAACATTCCGTCTGTACAAAACAGTACGGTCTATACAAAACAGTAAAACAGTACAGAAGGGGGAAAAACAGACAAAACACCCCCAAGCCATAGCATGGCAACTCGGAACCTCGCAGTGAGGCACAAAGGCTGGCTTGACAAAACTGGAGTAACCCTGACGCCTCTAGCTGCGGTCTGGTGCCTGTACACCTACATATATATATGAGCAGTGAGCTAAAGCCCAGTGAATAACATAAAGCGTAAAGAGGTTTAGAATGAATGTCCTTACAGTAATGAAAACAGTTCAATTCAATCAGTATTTCGGTCGTTCAGTACAGTAAACAGTCATATGTGGTACATCCATTAGCATAACAGTACAGTAGGTCTTGAAAGACCGAACAGTAATGATGGCCATCAGTCAGTAAACAGTAGTGGTTCCACGAGGGAACCGACAGAGATCTCTGTAACAGTAACAGTAACAGTAAACCGTAGATACTAAGGATGCCACAGTACAGTTCAGAAATAAAGGACATACATTCATTCAGTAAATAATACCAGTTCAGTAAACAGTTCAGTTCAGTATTCAAAAGATAATCAGTTGAACATATCTTTACACAATTGTTACTCACAGAGTTTGGGCTACAGTAGGCTAGAGCGTGTCTCCCCAGTTGCCAACCCTACACAGTTCACAGGTTGAACACACTAAGCTACACAGTTGGGAAATCTCATAACTTAATCCTTAATTTGCCTTGGTGTGTTCTACATCTATATCCTCATTAAGATGCCTTAAACTAGGCCTAAGAATGCCTAGGATGGGATGAGGATGCAAAAATACACTTAGAAAACATTTTGCAAACTTTGCTGAAAATAGGGGCTTCGCTCGAGCGAGACTTTCTCCGCTCGAGCGTAAGTCCAAAATCAAAGGCTTCGCTCGAGCGAGAAATCCTTCGCTCGAGCGGTCTGCAAAACAGTAAAAGTACTGGATGCTGAAATTTTACGCGCGATGGTCGCTCGAGCGGAGCCCTGGACAAAGGTGCTCGCTCGAGCGGGGAATCCTTCGCTCGAGCGAGGAAGCCAAATCTGGAATTTCCAGATCTGCCTCCCAAGCTCAAACCAAGCATTCTACCACTCCAAACTCGACCTCTTGGGCCCAAATTCTGGAAAACATAACTAAATTCAATGTATAACAAGTTTCAAAGCTCAATTTGTGAATTCAAGCCCCAAAGGTGAGTCAATTAAAACCACATTCAAACCCATTTTCAAGAACGACATTCAAACATGCATGAATGAGTTTTAAACCAAATTGAAGCTCCAAAGCTTGCTCAAATGAGCTCATTTCTTTCCAAAACCAGATGAAAACATGGTCTATAACAACAATATGAGCATGCATGCACTAATGTCCATGTAATCAACCTCAAAATGCAACAATACCAACATGCATGCAAGAAATGATCTTCAATCCATCATTAATGAACCAAATCATAACTTAGCTCTACAAATTAACATGAATCATGCAAGAATGAACTCAAGAACAGCAACAAGAAGATGGATGTCCTACCTTAGTCTTGTAGAATTAGGAGTGAGGGAGCTCAAATATGCAGATACACTTCAATTACCAAGCAATTCTTCAAGTTTCCAAGGAATTCAAGGTGAATTCACTCTAACTCCCTACCTCCCTCTCTCTAGTCGGTGGTGTGCTCAAGATGAGCTGATGAAATGTGTAAGTGTGAGCATAATGAGAATCAAAGATGATCCAAGTAGTGGGCCACTTAAGTGGCAAAAAGGTAATTAAGTCCAACTCTTTAATTAGCTTAATTTAATCTAATTTAATCATACCTAATCAATTTTCAGATACTTGTACCATAAAATCACATTAAATATGAGGGTCACGGAACATCAATCGGTTTCTAGTTCGGCCGCCGATAAGGCCTTCAATTAGCAGTTTAAACATATAAACATGAACAGATAATCAGACAATCAAACAGATAGAATGCAATTAACTAACATATACTCAGTCAATTCAGTTTCAATTTCAGTCAGTCAGTTCAGTATTTCATTCAGTTCGATTATCAGTCAGTTATCAGTCATTATCAGTTTCGTTTAACAGTAATCGGTCAGTCATTAATCAGTAAACAGTATGAGGGTTGTTACATGTGCCTATATATATTCTCCAAAATCAAAATAAATAAAATTTATTGGGTCATTCTATCAAACACTTGCAATACATGACTTATTGGGTCATTCTATCAAACACATGTGTGATGATCGTATAAACTATCGACTAAGCAATATCACTAATTGATTTGAGACCAGTAAAACTCAAACCAAAAAAAAAAAAACACACGATTGGTAAGATTGGTTTATAGATGTTCACAATCATGTTCACAATCACGATTGGTAAGATTGGTTTATAAATATTCACAATCATGTTCCAGAGCCTCCTTATTATATAGATGTTCACAATCATGTTCCAAAGCTATTGATACAATTTGATTGTTCCCAATCAGAAACACATATACAAACAGAAACACCTATACAATCATGTTCCAGAGCTATTGATACAATCTGATTGTTCCAGAGCTATTGATACAATCATGTTCCAGAGCAATTAAATCTAAATTTTCCAGAGCTATTAAATCTGATTTTCCAGAGCTATTGATACAATCATGTTCACAAAAAAAGACTGTTAACAGATTGGTAAGATTGGTTTAGGGGATGGAAAAAAACAAACCTAAGAAGATAACAAATAAGATTGGTTTGCTCACCTGAATAGTATTTCTACCAGATTCTTCCATTCGTTTAGATTCTTCAAGGGGGATTGGGGCTGCCACTGTTGATGAAGATTGGGATGGCAGAGAGAGGGACGGAGGAAGAGAGAAGATGAGGAGAGTGATAGGGGTTCGGGGTTGGGTCTCCTGCAAGGGTTGGGCTCCGACAGCGAATTGAAGAAGAGCAAGGAAATGGGCTCCAAGGGAGGTAGAGAGAGAGGGTGTGGGTTCAAAATTTGAAATCAGAGAGAGAAGAGAGGAGTACGTGAGAGAGAGAGAGGGATGTGTGTTATAAAAAACAGAGCCATCAGATTACATTTTGGACCATTAGATCTTATGATTGAATATGACAAATGAGAGACATTTTCAGCCTTTGGATTGAATCAATCTAACGGTTTACATTTTGACAAAGAGATAAAAGTCCCATCAGGATTCAAAAACTATCATTCCTTATTATATAGATATATTTAATTATATCATTTTTTAAGTTATAATTAATTTTTTTATTTATTATATTATTTTAAATATTTAATTATGACTTCTTTTTTTTTTTATCACATACATATTTAATCATAGAGGAGTGATGGAGACCCCCTTCAATCACCACTCCCACCACCCCACACACATGTGGCAGGTGGTGATTGGAGGACAAGAGAAACACAAAAAAAGAAAAAGAAAATCCAACCAATGAGAGAGAGAGGGGGTCAAAGGGGTGCGAAAAAAAGTGGTCTTAGACATTTTTGTTAATTATAACATTTTTTTTAAAGGATACTTTTTCATAAATCTCTTTTCACCTATTTACGTTCTATTTAATTCACATTATTTTTTTATGTTTCAATAAATCCTATGAGTGACATATTTATCAAAATACCTCTAATAATATTTATATTTACAGTGTTAACGTTCCGTGATGTGAATGTTTACATCGTCAATGTAAATGTTCAAACTATTAATGTGAATGTTAACATGTCAATGTGAATATTCATATCGTAACATATAAATGTTCACATCACCAAATTGGTAATCATTCAAAAAATATTTGTAAAGGTGAAAATATCCATAAAATACGTAAATATGAGAATTAGGATTTGAAAAATTAAAATGTTCAAATAACAAGACTTATTGAAATACAAGAATATCTTATGGACTAATTGAGATACAAACCCCTAAAAAAACATTTTCTAATAAATCTCTTTTTTTTAATTTTAATTATAGCATTTTTTTAAAATTATGATATTATGCCATCGTTTAGTATGTCAAATTTTTTAACTTTTTGACTATTTAGTCACAAAATAAATTTTTTAGTTCAATAAGACAAAATATCACATCCAAATCATTTCATTTTTTTTCTCACAAAAGTCAAAAAGTCGATCCCAAACAAACTTTTTAATTCTTGACTAAAATAATTAAAAAATCAAAAAACTCACCCACCTTGCAAACGAATCCTATGTCATAGTGGCGCACCCTATAATATTTTGGACAAATTACCAACACTCTCTCGAAATTTAACTAAAATATAATTTTTTTTTTGAAATCTGAAAAATTACAAATTATTCTCTCATATTTATATTTACATAACAAATAAGAAAATAATTTATTATGTAAATATGAAGTTTAATTTCTCAATCCTCACCAAATTTCATATTTTAGTTGACGTTGGTAATTTGCCCAAACATTTTCCAAACTAAAAAACCAAAAAAGAGAAAAGAAAGACCCCTCTGATCGAAAAACCTTGCACCAGCATGCCAGTCTTCAAAGCCCCTTTCAATGGCTACGCCGTGAAATTCAGTCCCTTTTTCGAGCAACGCCTCGCCGTGGCCACCTCCCAGAACTTCGGCATCCTCGGCAACGGGCGCCTCCACGTCCTTGACCTCTCTCCCGCCGGACCCATCTCCCAATTCGCCGCCTTCGACACCGCCGACGGCGTCTACGACCTAGCCTGGTCCGAATCCCACGACTCCCTCCTCGTCGCCGCCGTCGCCGACGGCTCTGTCAAGCTCTACGACCTCTCTCTCCCTCCTACTGCGAACCCAGTTCGATCCCTCCATGAACACACTCGCGAAACCCATTCCGTAGATTACAACCCAGTTCGCCGAGACTCCTTTATCACCTCGTCCTGGGACGATACTATCAAGCTCTGGACTATCGATCGACCCACCAGTGTTCGCACCTTCAAGGTATTCATCGATTTGGGTCAATGGAAATTTTGGGTTTAATGGATTGAGAAAATCTTGAATTGTCTGAATTGCTCTCAATTCATGATTTGGGTTAATGAGAATTTGGGTTAATTGATGGAGGAAATCATGAATTGTTTGAATTGTGTTAGTCAACAGCGCAATTCATGATTTGGGTTTAATTGATGGAGAAAATCATGAATTGTTTTGAATTGTGTTTGTCAACAGCTCGATTCATGATTTGTATCGTTTCACCTTCATCAGGTTCTACAACCTTAGGGAATGCCCTAACTTTGTTTTTCTTTGTATATATAGATAATGTATATGTTAATTAGTCTATTCTTTATAATTTGAATATCCAAGTTTATATATTTTCAACATCTTCCAAAGCTTGAACACCGTACTCAGTTCAAACTTTTCACATTCACTCTACAATTCACTCACAATCTCTTTTAATTCTGAAAATAATACATTCATTAACAACATTACATACCCAGTAAAAGGTGCTCAAAAAGTGAAGTGTTATGATATAAATTTGAAGTTGGGACTCAAAGGGCATCGAGTTCATACATTTCATTTTTTGAGTACTTTTCTTGATACAAACCAGTTCCGTATCCGTATACAAATTTTTTTCAAAAAAGCTACCCTTAGATAAATTTAAAAAATAAGGTATTTACCCAAAAGATAACTCTATTGGTAAATATAGCTTATTTTGAATTATGACACTAAAAAAAAAAACTGCCTTCAATCTCCATCAAAACCAAGTTGAGTGGGATGACTCTTCGAAGCAACTGTAGAACTTCAAATATATATATTGCATTGAAACAATAATATTAACATATTAAAACTCTTTTTTTTGTTTGTGATCTGAAAATTTTAAATTAGGAGATTTATCGGAAATGAATGATAAATATAGATAAGTGTGATTTATTTTATATACATTTTAATTCAAGTTTTTGAATACTCTTGATCAAAATTATAAATTGAGTGGCCATTCTCTATGTGTGTTGATTCTATTTGTCTGTGTTTTTCCCTTTGCAAGGAACATGCTTACTGTGTCTACTCGTCTGCCTGGAATCCCCGCCATGCGGACGTCTTTGCCTCAGCCTCCGGCGACTGCACTGTGCGTGTATGGGATGTGCGTGAAGCCGGTTCAACTATGATACTGCCTGCCCATGAATTTGAAATCCTCTCCTGTGATTGGAACAAATATGATGATTGTGTCATTGCCACAGCCTCAGTTGACAAGACAATTAAGGTGTGGGATGTGAGAAGTTTTCGGGTTCCAGTGGCCGTGCTCAACGGTCACAGCTACGCTGTGAGGAAGGTGAAGTTTTCACCCCACAGGGGAAGCTTGATCGCTTCGTGTTCGTATGACATGACGGTTTGTTTGTGGGACTATATGGTGGAGGATGCTCTGATTGGGAGGTATGATCATCACACAGAGTTTGCAGTTGGAGTGGATATGAGTGTGCTTGTTGAGGGGCTTTTGGCCAGCACTGGATGGGATGAGCTTGTTTACGTTTGGCAGCATGGGACGGATCCTAGAGCACCTTAAAAGGGAAGTTTTTTGACTTATTTGTTAAAACTTTTCGATAGAACTTTCAATTTTTGAAAGGGGAAGGGAAAGTGATGAATGTTATATATACTTGTTTCGGGGGGGGGGGGGATTCATAGTTCTTGTAGTTGTTACATTGTGCAATTATTGAATGAAGAAACTTTTTCAATAATAATCCCCATATGTCAAATTGACAAGTTTTACTGGATGGAAGTTGATATCGGCCTCTGTTGTTCTTGAAATTATAAATTGCAATCTCAATCGGTGTAAATTGTTGTAGTTTGGAATTCCAATTGGCGTTAGATGTGTTAACAATGTGCAAAGAATGAGGGAAAGACAAAATAAATTATATCTGACCATCCAAGAACCCTTTATTTCTAACAATCACTCTTTCCAAGAACCAAATAGAGTGTAATCTATTAATACTTCGAATTAAAATGAGAAAAGTTTCAAATGAAGTTTATTATTTTGCAAATTTCACTTACCGTTCAATGTAGAAGGACGATACTTTGGTAATGGATTAGTTGTCATTGTGCTCTAAGATATTCATCTGACAATATTGCAACTAGTTGTATACTGCAGCCAATTTAGTGAACAAATTATTTATTTTTATTTTTTTACATGTTGAGGTTCTGTGCATCCTCTTTGTTTTATGAATGCAGTTTACTGTTACTAGCATTATCTTAAGAGATGCATCATTAACTCGATAAGTCATCACATATTTTGTTGATATCAATTTGTTTAGTTTGAGCTGAAGCTTAGATCTGATGGAATACCCTCTTGGGTTCCTTGTGACATATTTGGATTTGGAGACCTTGCAAACATTGCTTGATGAAAAGCCAAACTTGTGAGGTAATCCTTAAATTAAGTTCTTTGGATTTGGTGACCTTACAAACATTATTCTCATTACGTCCCTTACCTGTAACTTCATTTATTATCTATGAACTGAGTTATATGAAGCCGTAGAGTAGTCTAAAGATAGTCAGACTTACTTTGGAGTAGTGCTTAGGAGAGATTTGATTACTCAAGTGTGAGCTATTTGATGTGTCCTAGTCGGTAGCCTGTGTAAATTGGCTATTTTTTCAGCAGAAAATGGTTAACAGAAGGTGTTTACTGATTGAAAAGAATCCCGGTTTCATTTGTTGTTAACGGATTCCATAGTGCATGTCTGAATTTCTCTGACGGAGTCCAAGTTTGTATTATAATCCTTCAATGGATACCTTGTGCTCCATGTGGTAATGAGAGGTAAACTGTGTGTTTCAGTTTGAGATGATCCATATTGATTTTGAAGTTCAGGCGATGATTTTGTGATAATTGATCCATTACTGAATGAAGGAGAGGTTGAAAATGAAGGAACATCCTGCAAACAATGAAAAATGCTAAATACAAAAAGAAAACTCATGAGACTTTGAGGTCAGTTTTTTAACATGCTAGAGAACTTGCTACATTTTGGTTCTGACTTTGAGAACTTTAATTGTTTTCCTATGTGCCTGCACAAATTTCTGATATATGTTTTGCAAGATCTATAAGTTGTAGTGTTCGATACTTACAGGCCTTGTTTGATTAGTTGGAGTATTTAGTGATGGGATTAACAATCTCATGGAATTAATAATCTCATGGGATAATTATGTATGGGATTGTTAATACCTACCCTATATCCTGCAATTTTGTAGGATAAAGAGTCTTACGTATTACTAAGTGAGATGCCATTTCTGTGATCCAAAATATGAATTTCATAGGATTAACCGTCCAATCCTGGAGGTCACGGGCCTGGCGTAACAATAAAGTTATCTCTTGGTGACCCGGAGGTCACGGGTTTGAGTCGCGGAAACAGCCTTTCCGCTTGCGGAGGTAAGGTTTAGGGTTGCAAACAAGCCGAGCTGAGCCAATCTTTAGTATGTTTGGGCTTGTTTATTAAGATTTTAACGAGCTAGAGCTCAAGTTGAATAAAAATTTAACGAACCGAGCTCGAGCCAAGTTGGCTTAGGCTCAACTCAAGCTTGAGCCTGTTCACGAGCCTTAACGAGCCAAAAAATTTATAAATTCATACTTGAATGTGGGGCTAAAGTTACAATTAAAATTTTGATTATACAATTATATATACAAATTACAATATATATAAACATATTAAAAAAAAGTCTATATTTTACTAAAATAATAATATCTACTACCACTATTATATAAATGTACTATCTATAGTTAACTATTATTTACATTTATATTTTTTAAATATATAAATAGCATATTTCTCTTATTTTTTATACATATTTTTATATTATTTAATATATAAATAATAAATATTAAACGAGCCAGCTAACAAGCCGAACTTTAGAATGTTTGGGCTTGTTCATTAAAAATTTAATGAGCTCGAGCTCGAATGCAGAAAAAAATTAACGAACCGAGTTCGAACGAGCTCTTACCGAGTCAAGCTCGAGCTTGTTCACGAACGGCTCTGTTCATTTGTAACCCTAGTAAGGTTGCATACATCAATTCTTTTCCAGACTCCGCTTAAGCGGTAGTTTCATATACTAGGTACGCCCTTTCTAACAATCGAATCCTATGTTGTTATATCGGAATCGAACAAGCCCACAGATCATTGTGACCAATATAGTTGATAGTTAGGGGTGGGTAGCAGATATGTCGATCTGTCCAAACCGACCGAACAGAACTGATCCACCGCATTTTGGACGGATGCGTGATGACGAGCAGACGATTGTGGATTGATTTTTTCCAATCCGCCTAGTTTTGGACGGATGACGGATTTGAGGTTCTTTTGGCCACACTCAAACCACTAAACGGTGAGCATCCCTAGTAATTTGTAAGACTTTGTGTTTTCAATTTGTTTAAATATTTTATTTGTTTTTTCAATTAAAAAAGAGTTTAAATATTCTGTTGAAAAAGAGTTTTCAACTTGAATTTATTTTTGAATTGAAAAAAAATAAATGTATTATTTATCTATATTTTTTGATTTTTAAATCTAACTCTAAAAATAATAAATAAAAAAGATGATATATGTTGGTTGATTTTTATTTTCAAAAACAGATATAGATGTAACAAAATACAGAGGCATACAATCTCTGCTACTGCGTATTCATGGTTTTGGTGGTTTGAATTATTTTTATATTTTAAGAACTATAGATTGTAATACTTTATGTGGATGAGGTATGTTGTGATTGTAATAAGTGGATGAGATTTGTAATATTCTAAAATTTTAAACTTTCTTTCTTTGGATGAGATATGCAGTGATTGTAATATTTTTTTAAGTTATTGACTGTAATATTTATTTTATTTTTTTTTAGAAAGTGCACAAATTGAATTATTTATAAAATTTATAAAATTTTAAACTGTCAAATCAATTGGCATTCATCTGTCAATTTGTCAATCTGCTCGATGTACATCCGCTGAATTAGCGAATGAATACGGATTAATTTTCTCTAATATGTCAATGTAACAAATAGATGACGAATTAGAGATTAGGTAGTACACGCCCACCCTACTGATGGGGGGCTCTAGAGACGGTTATGTAGCTATGGAATTGGGAATTTCTATTGGTTATTAACTTGATCCGCTGATGTATGTATATATATTTTGGATTTATATAACCTTTACATCCGAGGAGCTGTGGAGTTAAGAAGTGAGATTGAGAATGTTTTACAGAAGAAGATAGATTGTTATCTCCATAAATTGAAGATAATTTTATATTGTGTATGAATTTAGAAAGGACAAGAAAAAAATACGGATAAAATGTGAATGAAATATAATTGTATTTCACACATCTTTCACAATTTTTTCCTTTTCCTTTTCAAATTTATGAAAAGTTATGTTTGATAAATAAATTTGGCTAGAAATTTACACAAAAAAAAAAAAAAAAGGCTGTGTGAAATGTAAGTGAAATTCATTCACATCACTTATTTTTTATCTTATACTTTTCAAATCCATATCCAAATCCATGATCCAAAACACAGTCTTAGTGGCCTCATTATATTGACATATACATTCTTAATATTTTTCAGTCGAGTAATAATATACAAATAAAAAATTCATACAAAATGATGTGGTATGATGTGGACCTTTTATTTAAAATAAAACATCTACAAAGACGTATTTATTTATAAAGATGACATTGTCATACTATTTTTGTAAAAAAAATTGTATAAACTTTTATGTATGAATACAGTTTTCCTTTTCCCTCCTCTGTCGGGGTAGGCGTTGCGTTGGGAATAAGTGAATGACATAAGTAGTGAATGCACAATTTCGGTTTTGAACTTGTATTTCATTTTGAGCATAAGTTGATAATTAGACCATTGGATTTTTAATTTTAATTTTAATTTTAATTTTTTATTTTTTTATTTATTTTTTATTTATTTTTTTGAATTTGAAACAAACAACCGGAGTTAAAAGAACCGTTTCCCTAATTTTCAACATAAATAGTTTTTTTTTCCTTTCTTATTTTATTATTATTTATATAAACTTATTTAAGTTAATTTTATTTTAAAAACTATAAGCAGAAAATGTACCGAATACCAGAATAAACTCTCCAAAAAGTACACAATATCTGAAAGTAAAGATTTCTTAAAAAATAAAATAAAATAAACATTTATTATTTTCGTCCCTAATTTCCTTTTAGTAACCAGCCAAGGAAAGACAATGCAAGAAAGAAAGCTGTCTGTTTGCAAGACAAGAAATCAGTCATTTGCAAGCAGGAAATGGGATAAGAGGCCTGTCTTCTATATCTAATTTTTTAACGCTGTGTTTGGTTTATGAATTTAGATTAAAATTTGAAAAAAAAAAAAAAATCTAATTTGTATTTCACTTACAATATCTTCACATTTTTTTTCCTTCCCAAATCTGTATCCAAACACAGTAAAATGAAAAATGAAACCAACGACCAGTTTAATTGGTGAGGGAAAAATCTTGGTATATGTAAAAGTGTATAAAAATATGTAAAAAATATATATTGGAGTTATATTAGTTTTTCAACATTATTTGCATTTTATTCACCGCTTATTGGATGCATCGACGATTAACAAAATTTAATTTTGTTCATCCACCTATAGCTGGGTGAATAAAACTCTCCTCCTTAAAATAATCGATCATGGAAAAGGGTTATTTTCATCCACTTTTAAAGTTGGGTGAACAAAATTGTTTTCACATCTAAGACTAAGGCTTGGTTTGGCATAATCAAAAAAAGTTAAAAAGTTAAAAAATCACTGTCCTATTTAAGTTACATCATCTTTCTATCATATCACTTCAAACCCAACCCATATTTCATAAAAAATCAAAAACTACACTTATTTAGTTTATCCCAAACAACCTCTAAGTTTTTTTTTTGTCTTTCTTCTTTTTACTCTTTTTAAAAAATAAAAATAAAAAATAAAAAATAGAAATAGTGTTAATAAGAAAAGAGAACAAGTGAGCGAAGAGAGTTTGGGGTTCAAGTTTATAGAGAAGTGTCAAATACTATGTTGTGTTAATCTAACTTACTGACTTGCTAACATCTTACTGAATGTCACCACACAAAAAAAAAAAAAAAAAAAAAAAAAAAAAAACACTCTAGAAGTAATGATTCTCCATTTTAGTGAATGGCTAATATAGCTATCAAACAAAGAGCATGTCTCTACCATGGCATGTCCTTTGTGAAGTACCCATCATAGTATGAGCACACGTACAGATTAGGCTATCTATAGCCTCTTCACAAAGTTGAGAGAATAAGATCCATTAACACCAACAATACAAGAATCACAAATTGATGATGGCCAATGCAAATAGAGATTAGTATGCGTCAAAACCTAATCTTATAAGAATCCCTCAATAGTAAAAAATATACACAAAGGTATAAACTACCGCATTAATTGGAAGACCACATAAATAAATTTGCAAAAAAAATTGGTATGGCTTTAACTAATTTTATCAGTTGAAAATTTTCTATATGCAAAAATTGGTATGGTTTTAATTTCTTCATTTAATAATACACTGTTCTTTTCTAGGCTAATCGTGGTGAGATAGATATAGACCAGTTTGGATTTGTAGGTAGGATTAGGTGAGATAAGTTATTCTTGAATTACAATCTTCAGAAAACTAATTCCAAGGAGAGAAATCTTTAAAATTTTACGACAAAAAGTGCTATCTTAAAATAAATTGTCCCACTTTTTCTCATGGGACAAGATAATTTGATATATGCAAAATAAAAAGCGCCCTTAGAATTCATTATACTGAATTAAAAAATTTAAATCTTTATCTCATGATTATTTAACCCAATTCCGGCCCTCTAATAACCACTTCTTTTTTTTCTTTTTCTTTTTCTTTTTTTTCTTTCTTTGGGATTCCATTTTATTAGAGCATAACTTGGGAAAGCAAATGTGGTCTTAACATATTCACCATAATAGTAAGATAATGAAGCCATCTTGTTATGAAATGGAAAATGATCTATTAAATAGAATGGTTATATATAAAAAATTCATCTAGAATATTTTGAAATCACAGAAAAGTCACCTCACACTATACCTTATGCAATTTATGTGAGTAGAGTTGAATAACCAATACCTCCACCTATATCTTAGTAACCCATATGATACAAAGATGAAAAGCTAAAATCAATAATGCTCGACATGTAACAATGGAGGTTTTTTAACATAAGTGCAAAGAACTCATTTTCCTTGATGATTCATCTAATATGTTTATGATCATAATGGTCACAGTCATTCTCACCCTGTTAGACTGTAGTAGCTAGGGAAGAAGAAGCAAAGGCTTAAGGAAGAAAGCACAAAATCTGTATTATTTTTCAGAATTTTACATACCCCCCATATGGGAGTTCCTCAATTATTTATAACTACTTCTTTGCCTCACCCTTCTAACTGCCTAACTAATTCACAACTGATGTAACTGACTAACTAATTCACAACTGATGTAACTGACTAACTAATTCACAACTGATGTAACTGACTGACTAACTAATCTCTCAACCACTACCTAACTAACTTCCTTCAATTGACCCATAATCCAGAATAATCCAGAACCTTCTTGACATAACATTCCCTGCTGCTTGAAAAATAGCCTTGACCTCAAGGCTGAAATTGAGGATATTTTGCTTCTATCTCAGAATGATCAACCCACGTAGCATCCTCTGGAAAAGAATTCGTCCATTGGACTAACCACTGAACCACAGCCTTATTACCCCGCTTAACCATCCTCCTATCCAAGACAGCCATAGGTTCCAGTTGCAAAGTTCCCTCAAGACCTACTGGGGGAAGAGTAGTGTGAGCTAACACATTAGTCCCGATTTTCTTCTTAAGCAGTGAGACATGAAAAACAGGGTGAATTTTAGTAGTTGTTGGTAACTCCAGCTTATAAGCTACTGCACCTACCCTTTCCAAGACCTGATATGGTCCATAAAACCTTGGAGATAGCTTCATATTTCTCTGCAAAGCCACTGTAGTCTGCTTATAAGGTTGTAACCGAAGGAACACCCAGTCCCCAATGTCAAATTCCCTTTCAGACCTGCCCTTATCAGCATAATGTTTCATCCTCTGCTGTGCCTGAGTTAAATGCTCCCTCAAGGTCTTGATAATAGCAGCCCTCTCTTTTACCCAATTATCCACAACTGCTACTGAAGAAGGTGTGGAAAGGCAAAAAGTATGGTCAGGAGGTTCTTGTCCATAGACTGCAAAGTAAGGAGTAGTTTTGGTGGCAGCATGATAGGTGGTATTATACCACCACTCAGCTAAAGAGAGCCACTTAGCCCACTGCCTAGGACAGTCTCCAGACATACACCTGAGGTAGTTCTCCAAACATTTGTTCAAAATTTCAGTTTGACCATCCGTTTGAGGGTGATAAGTAGTGCTAAGGCACAGCTTACAGCCCTGTAAAGTGAAAAGTTCATGCCAGAAATGGCTAGTAAACACAGCATCTCTATCTGAAACAATGGTAGAAGGAAGACCATGCAACTTAAACACTTGATCAAAGAAAACTTTGGCCACATCTGCAGCGGTATAAGGATGTGATAAAGCCATGAAATGGCCATATTTTGACAACCTATCGACTACTACAAAGATCACAGTCTTGCCTTGAGAATTTGGTAAACCTTCAATGAAATCCATGGAAATATCAGACCATACCCTATTAGGAATGGGAAGGGGCTGCAATAGGCCTAGATACTTGACATTTTCACTTTTGTACCTCTGACATGTATCACATTCAGAAATGAACTGAGCCACATCCTGCTGTAGGCCCTTCCAATAAAAACTCCTATGCAGTCTTGTTGTGGTCTTGATTATTCCCGAGTGTCCTCCCAAAGGTGAAGAATGGAAGTCCTGGATAAGTTGCATCCTGAGGGCTGAGTTCCCAACTACCAACCTACCATGGTAGGTTAATGTAAAAATATATGTATTATTGATTGATTGATTGTTTGATGTGTGTAAATTACAGATGGTGAGGTACTCATTATATAGGAGAGGATTGGGGAGTAGGTGAGTGTGTGTGGTAGGTGAGTTGAGTGGAGGTGGTAGGTGATGATATATTTTAACAGCCCCCCGCAAACTCAAGGAGGATAGAAACTAACCAACTTGAGTTTGGAGAAAGGAACAAAACAAGAAAATACATAAAAATAAAAAAGGATAGGAGACACTGTATGGTCGTGTCAGACCGTTGGTGAAAATACTGAAAGGTGGTGTCATAACGTGGTAGAGGACACTGGATGGCGGTGTCATAACGTTGTAGAGGACACTGTATGGGGGTGTCATAACGTTGTAGAGGACACTTTATGCGAACCGGAATCAATGTCGGGACAGTTTATAGAGTCTTGTCGGACCCTTGAAAAAGCTAACCGGAATCAAATGTCGGGACAGTTTATAGGGTCATGTCGGACCGTTGTAAAAGTTGCACTCTCAAAAGGTGTGCCCAATCTTTCAAAAAACGTGCCATCAAAAGGCGTGCCCAATCCATAAAAAGGCGTGCCATCAAAAGGCGTGCCCAATCTATAAAAAGACGTGCCATCAAAAGGCACGCCAGACACGCGGCGATGCACGTGATCGACAGTGCGCGTGTCGGCCTCTTCGTCATGTGCTATATAAATGAAGGCGGAGGCTGAGAGAACATGTGGAAATCAAACCAGTCTGAAACCTCTGAAAAACGCTTCGTGGGCTGAGAGAGATACACTGGTAACACTCTGTAAACACTCTGTAACCATCCCATCTCTGAAACACTCAGCAACCATAACATGGCCTCTTCTTCCCGTCCAGCTACCCAGAACATGGCCTCCTCGTCCCGTGGTCTGCTCACGCTCTTTCCAGAACTGAACGAGTCCACAAGAGAAATAACTGGTACGGTGGCCAGTGAACCTCAATCAAACACCTCTGGGTTTGCTCCGTTGAACTTTCCGATGCGGTCGGTGGAGCAAAAAATGGCGGTGCAAACTGATATTGAGGCCAATCAGTATACTCTGAAGGCATGTGTGGAAAGCATGACGGCGGTCACAAACTTGTCGAACCGGCTGCAGAGTAGGACAAATGAGGTGCAGCATGTAAATGCCCAACTGGCTCTGCTCCAACGCATGTATAAGGATGCGCGAGCAGAGATAAGTGTGCTGAAAGCGGAAAACAAGGAGCTGAAGCGGAAGGCCACCGTAATGTTCCGATTTGGAGGGCCGCCATATGCTGCAGTGGAGGAGCAGGGAGTAGTGATCGTGCCCAGTGGAGTGGGAAACACGGAGGTAGCACCGTCAAGGGCCTCTCAAGACGGAGGCAAGAAGAAGAGACCTGCAGTAGAGTAGAGAAGAAAAATCCCACTGTTCCGATATGTGTTGGTTTTGTTTGTTTGTTTGTTTGTTTGTTTTTTTTTTTTTTTTTTTTTTTGTGTGGGAAAATTGTGATCGGGGTGAGGCCTGATATGAATAAAATGAGTTTGTGTGCAGTTCGTCTTCTTCGTCTTCTTCTTTTTTTTTTTTTTTTTAATAAATAAATAAATAAAATAAAATAAAAGAAAGAAAGTGGAGCAACGTGGATGAGGTGCAAAAGGGATGATAATGTTTTGTGGGCGGTGGAAAAAGTAAAGTGAGAGAGAGAGAGTGTTGGGCTGTGTGGGTGGAAAATAAAGAAACGAATCAGACAGCCTGTATAACATTAGCAGACAGCCTGTGTTGTTGACCACTGTATAACATTGGCAGCCTTTGAATGACTATGAAGAGCTAGACAGCCTGTGAACGACGGCGTTGCATGATACGCACAACAAATCCTATCTGTCTAGCATAATCCATATAAAATTTTCTGGAAGCATCTTCAGAATCGTATTCCATGCCCACATATGGGTCTAAAACTTCACCTCTGCCAACACTAATGTTTCCTTCAGCAGCAATGTCAACTGCCCCTTCTCCCTCGTCCAACTCCATGATTTAAGTCGCCGGAGAAGAAGAAGAACCAGTTATTGAGTGACTTGGCCCATCACCAGGGAAGGAAACTTTTCGCCGGAAATCTTATCGTCGGATTGAGGCGCCGAGGAGAGAGAGAGAATCCCGAGGAGTAACAGAGAAGAACCAGTACACATGGAATGAATCACTTGGCCGTGGAACTGAAATCAGATTGTATCTCAGAGAAGAAGCTGGAGAATATCTGGAGGAGAGCAAACTAAAGGAATTGGTGAAGAGGTATTCTGAGTTCAAAAACTCCCGCGGGCAGCGAAGGCAAGGTTGCCGGCCGGCTGCCCGCCGGAAAGAAAGGAGTATAGGCCTAAATCTTATGGCTCTGATACCATGTAAAAATATATGTATTATTGATTGATTGATTGTTTGATGTGTGTAAATTACAGATGGTGAGGTACTCATTATATAGGAGAGGATTGGGGAGTAGGTGAGTGTGTGTGGTAGGTGAGTTGAGTGGAGGTGGTAGGTGATGATATATTTTAACAGAGTTAAAATATCATGGTCCCAAGCATAACCAGCATGAGCTTGACCTTGCTGCAGGGCCAATATCAATTGTTGAATGTCAGCATCTTCACTCCAACTGAGCTTAACTTCAGCCAACCAACTGGCAGAGATACAAGATAAAGCATGAATCATAGCTATTGAATCAGCCGTATTGACCAACTCTTCTTTCCTGGACAAAGCATCAGCAGCTTGGTTATCTTTCCCACATTTGTATGTGATAGTGTAGTCAAAACCCAATAGTTTGGTCACCCATTTTTGCTGGAAAGGAGTTCCCACTCTCTACTCCAAAAGATATTTCAGGCTTTGGTGGTCAGTCCTAATAAGGAAATGCCTACCTAGAAGGTAATGCCGCCATTTGAGGACTGCCAACACTACTGCCATTAATTCTTTTTCGTAGGTAGATAGAGCTTGGTCTCTTGCTGAAATGCCCTTACTCCAATAGGCAATGGGATGTCCATCTTGCATAAGCACAGCCCCAAGGCCTGTGCCAGAGGCATCTGACTCTAAAACAAAGGCCTTACTATAATCAGGTAAGGCAAGGACTGGTGTTGAAAGTAGGGCAGCTTTGAGTTGAAGAAAAGCTGTTGTAGCTGTAGAGGACCAGACAAAGGAATCTTTCTTGAGCAAACAATGAAGTGGAGAGCAAATTCGACCATAATGCTGGATAAATCTTCTGTAATAATCAGTATTTTCAGTCTCGATATTAGCTCTTTTGGCCACTGCTGGACTTAGAAAATTATGTGTACTCCCTGAATCAATCAAGATGATGATGAGGTGTTTTTTAACATTACCTCTAACCCTCATTGTTCTATAAGAGAGTGTACCAGTTAAAGCATTCAAAGAAATCTGCAATTCCTCCCCAGATAACTGATCCTCATCTTCTCGTTTATCTTCATCAAGAACTGGTAGTTGATCATCTTCCTCCCCATCTTCTCCTCCTTCCATAACATACAATTGTTTTGTTTTACACACATGCCCTTTAGTATATCTCTCATTGCACTTAAAACATAACCCTTTGGCCTTCTTTTCCTCCAATTCCTTAGATAACTCCTTTCGAACATATCCCCCATTACCCACTTGTGACCTGTTTACAGAAAAAGGAGGGATGCCTTCTGATTTGGTTCCCAACCTAGTCTTCTTGGTAATGGCTTCAATACTTGTTTCTTGAAGTTTTGCCAACCCAATAGCCTGAGTGATAGAGGTTGGTTTAAACATTAATACCCCTGGTTGAATTTCATCCTTAAGACCACTTATGAAACAACTAATAAAGAAAGTTTCAGGGAGGTTTTGAGTTTTGTTCGCCAAAACCTCAAATTGTTCTTGGTAAGCTCTCACAGTAGTGGTCTGCTTTAATTTGGTTAGGTTACCCATTGCATCTTCATATGAATTTGGACCAAATCTTGATAGAAGTCCTTGTGTAAACAAATCCCAAGTAATATGATGATGGCATCTTTCAAACCATTGAAACCACTGCAAAGACGAGTCCTCCAAATGAAGAGATGCCAATTTCACTTTATCAAGATTGTCAACAGTATTGTACTCAAAAAATCTTTCACATTTATAAAGCCAACCAGTTGGATTATCACCATAGAAACGAGGAAATTCAATCTTCGCAAATCGTTGATGAGATTGGTAGTCTATCCTTTCCCCACGAGCTTGAAAATCCCCACGGGCTTGAACCCTTACTGGAGAAACCCCTGACTGTTCTTGGCGGAGCATTCTAGAATTGTCACTCCGATCTACATGCTGTTTCCCATAAATGTGTCCTGCCATTTGATCATACTTCATACTCATGGCAGCAATCAATTCCTTGATATCCCCCAAATCTTTGAGAGAACTCCTGATTTCCCCGATTTCCTTCGCATTTCTCTCATTACCCTCCTTTAATGAGCGTAATGTCTCCTCAATGTTTTTAGCTTCCTGGGCTGCTCTAGTTCCGTCGGAGCAGAGGATTAACAGGCCAAGAACCTGGGGCTCTGATACCAATGTAGTAGCTAGGGAAGAAGAAGCAAAGGCTTAAGGAAGAAAGCACAAAATCTGTATTATTTTTCAGAATTTTACATACCCCCCATATGGGAGTTCCTCAATTATTTATAACTACTTCTTTGCCTCACCCTTCTAACTGCCTAACTAATTCACAACTGATGTAACTGACTAACTAATTCACAACTGATGTAACTGACTGACTAACTAATCTCTCAACCACTAGCTAACTAACTTCCTTCAATTGACCCATAATCCAGAATAATCCAGAACCTTCTTGACAGAACATAGACTTGAATAGAATCCAGTGAGCAGATAATTTGGAAAGAAAGGAAAATGAGCAAAGAATCGTACGGTGGGCAGCAACAGATGTATCAGATGGGATCCACATTAGAGTCCCTGCAACCACAAAAATGGTAAAATTATAGTTATTGTTTATGAACAATTTTGTCGTCTTAGGAAAAAAAAAAAAAGAAGAGAGAATCTTGAAACATAAGATGATAAGTCCATGAACCAACAGAAAAGAAAGCTATGCAGAGTTGGATTAGCATTTGGGAAGGTGTCCCTACCTTTATGCAGCTGTAGGAGATGCTTTATGAATGATTTCCAAGATTGTATGGCTGAGAAGAAATAAATACATATATCTATCAAAAGCAATATTAAATCGGCACATATTGTGATGCTCATCTATCCATTCTCAACAAATGAGTTAAAACCTGGAACAGGAAAAGGGAATTTGCCTATGGAATGACTGTAACAAATCCAAGGCCAACCTAGGTAAAATGCAATAACAGAGGATCTTAAAGCCATCATCAAAATTCAACCTATAATCTACATCCATTGGAACTTTCAATTTCTCCACAGATATTCCACATGATTTATTAAGTCATCAATGACAAATAAGAACACGAAAGACCCATATGGCAAATCAGGATTTTCATTGAGGATGCAGGGTGACTTCTACTAATCATGTGCAAAAAACTGTCCCACAAATTTAAGTTATTTTTTTCCTTTTTTTTGCCACCCTAAGATACGAGAATTTTGACACCAAGGGAGATAAAAATAGACAGACAATGATATTTTTTGAGAGAAAAAGAGAACATGAGATAGTGCAAAAGAGGCCAAAGAAATGGGAGAAAGTGCAAAGGAATAAGGAAAAGGGGAATGCACTACAACCACATGGGCAACCCTTTTTGGCAAGTGGCAAACCAACCACCAGTCAAGCCTGATTTGCTTCACTGTATCTTTGTCATCCTCCCCAGCACTCACTGATACTCTCTCTCTCTCTCTCTCTCTCTCTCTCTCCCCCCCCCCCCCCCCCCCCCCGGCTCTGGTTTCGACTACTGTATCACTGACACATTC